>NW_027131180.1:14495000-16895000 GCF_026122565.2 Emydura macquarii macquarii
AACCGTTGAATGTTTCTCACACTCGTAGAAACTTTGTATTGGGTGACCACTATATTATAGTAGCAAAATTTAAATATATACTTCAGCAGATATTTCCAGCATTGGTCTATGATTGCATTGTTCTTCTAGGGAAAATAGTGATCATGTAAAAATGTTCATAATATAAGTACTTTAATTAACTACTAAATATGTTCATGGCTTGAGAATTCTCTTCCTACTCTCTAGGGATTTTATTTTACACTTGATACAGTTCCTGTAAAGGATAAATTTGTTCTTTAATTTTTGCTCTACTACATGAACTGACTGCTCTTCTGGCGCGTAAGGAGTTTTTTGATAAAGCATAGTCTCAGCTTTGGAGCTCGTGTAACGCTAGTTTCCTGCATTAAATGTTAATAATAGTT
The DNA here is from genome assembly GCF_026122565.2 of Emydura macquarii macquarii. NCBI lineage: Eukaryota > Metazoa > Chordata > Testudines > Chelidae > Emydura > Emydura macquarii. Next base: position 14,495,402 of record NW_027131180.1, read on the forward strand.
TTCAGAGAAGTGGTTTCAGATTTTTTTTAATTGAAACTAATGTTTAGCCATGGTATTAAACTCTTGAAAATCCACCTTTCTTGGTTCAAATGATTAGTGTGGGTATGGCAAGATTATAAATTAATAATATAAGTCATTATTACTTACCTAGTTTGTTGGCAGAAACAAAGTATATAAGATCTCAGCAAAGGTGGTAGTGGTTAATATTCTCAAATCAGATAGTGGAACTGTATGATTTCTTTCTTTCTAAAAACTATTACTTATCAGGAAAACTAAATTAAAAAGGTTTGCAGTCTTTTGACTATCAGTATTAAAATAGCTGACTTTTTTATACAGTATGGGGTTTCCTCTTTGTTGAATGATTGTGATATGCAGAGATTTGAATCTTTGGAATTGTACAATTTTAGTCCAACAAATACTGCAAGTGATTCTCAAAGGCACAGTATTCAATTCTGGCTTCTGTCAATAAGCTTGACCATTATTTATTGAAAGGGCAGTGAACTCAAATAAAATGTGAGACAATACTAGGAGACTTGATAATAGAATAGTATAGTATAGAATAGTACTCTCATCATCCCAAATAATGGTAGCAACATGTGAGAGTCTTTTCTGAAACTTTGTTACCACCGTGTCTGAAACTCTTCTTGATAGGCATGTTAGCAACCAATGGTTATGTCCAGTTTTGTCTTCTCCTAGTCAGCTAAACCACACATTTTGGTTGTTTCCCTAGTCCTGCCTTGCTAAAGAACAGAGTAGCAGAAGAAAACTCCATTTTTGGCTTTATATTGAGCTATATTGAGTTATAATAAGCTATTTTTAGCCAATATTTCTAGCTAATATTTCTAACCTTGTCCTTGTTAAATGAGCAGCGGTGATGGGAAATGTTCTGTCCACAAAGAATAAGAGGCTGCAAGTGCATCTCTGGCTTAATTTGGGCCACTTTTAATGGGTTTTTTCTGTTGCTGCTGTTCAGGGTCTTGGTGGGCAGTTATGAATGTGGCTGAGTCTTAAAATACCTGAGATGGAAATAAGAGAATTCCGGCTGTCTGCTTATTTTTCATAGAGAGTAAGAGGGAAAAATTGCTGCCAATCTCCTCATTAATTAAAATAATACTTGATGCTTGGTAGGAAATCCAGGATGTGAAAATGATGATAGTCAAGTGTGAGTAAGTATTTAAGTTGCCTAGCAAAACCAGGGACATTTGGTTAAGTGTTTCCTCAGGTTGACCCCTTTGTGGAATTGTGCACTAAGTCCTCATTTTTCTGTAGCAGTGCCATCTCCACAGTACTCAGTTCCCCCTGCAGCAGCATGCATGGTGCCAGCAGCATTTTCAGATTCTCTCTCCTGCCCCTGCAACATCAGAACCTGCATTCTTTCAAATTTTGCAGAATACTAGACCTCCTGCGACTATGGTCACCATTAGCAACAGACAGTATCTTTGTCTGACATAATTCATATTTCGCTGCACTCTCATCTTCCTGATTCTTAACTTCTCTCTCTCTACTTTATCTGTCCCTTTTCATCTTCCTGCCCTCTCCATCTTCGTCTTCTTTCACATACCCAGCCCCATATCCTTGATTCCAGGCCTAAAACAAAGACATGTTTAAAATGAATTGGAGTGTAAAAAAAAAAGTACTTACCATGAGACATGCCTGTTACATGCTTAAATAACTGCAGAACCTTTTAATAACCCTTGTGCTCCCTGAGCTTTCATCTGTACCTATTCTGCACCACTCTCTTTGTTGCTTTCTTATTTCATTTTGTGTTTTTATTTGAGAGGTAGAAAAAATCTGTTCATTTGTGAGGTTTCGTGCATATAGTGTGACCCTAATGATAATGCTTTGGATTTCTTCAGAACAAATGCCCTAAAGTCCTGTCTCATCTCTGTTTAACTTGATATATGATTCCCATTTTCTGTCCTGATTTTGGGCAGGAAAAGTTTTTGTCAGTCTTGATATGCATAGGATTCTTAAGCCCTACTTACCTAGAACAACTGCATTTAGAAATTCAGGATCCACTTTGTTCTTTTTGAGACTAACCAGCAAGGGTTTCAGTGTTCTAGATTTGTGTTTGCTAACTGCATAAAGTTGTGTATTGTGTGTTTAAAACTATACAAACAGGAAGGCCTTCTTTACCCTGTTAAAATAAAACCTTATTTGACCTGATCCACTTCAGCATCTTGGGTTGAAAAGGGAAACATTTCAGGTAAAGAACTGTGGAAAGCTGGTACATGGTCCCTGCACACATTCTGTAAATGTATTTGTACCAATGTGCCTTCCTCAGTGGACACAACCTGTGGGTGACAAATCTTCCAGACGGTCCTTGAGTGCGTTCCTTATAGCGTAGCAGACCTTTTCCCCCCCCATTGAGGTTGTGTCACCAAGTTCTTACTTTATGGTGCACTCATTAGTTTTGATGGGCTCGATTCTTTTGCTTTTATTCACCATCTCCATTTAATATCTTTGGAAATCCTGTGCAGATCCCATTTGTCCTGTACTGGAGGCAGTAAGGGTACAGAGAAGATAATTTCTTATCTTGGAATTCTTTTCTGTGACCAGTTCCACCAGTATAGGAATTCACCTTTTAGTCAGCCATAAGTGTCAAGTTTGTACTTATGCATATTGCGTGTCATATCATTTGTTGTTACTAATACAAAATTGAGTGTCAGTTATGGGAGTTCTTGAACTGGGGAGTAAAAGTGGGGGGAGTGGAAAAGGTTGGTATGGGATACTGAAGCTAGGTTCAAGATCCTCATTGGTTGTTGACCTGTCTGTCAGGTACAGAAATAGAGCAGCTACAGATTCATCCTGAAACTGTGGAAGGTAACAGAGAAAGGAACTACCAGACAATAAATTATATTTCTTTCCTTTATGTAAACTTGTTTATTTCATGCACTCTGTAATATTGCAGTTTGTAGATAGAAAATATGACTGCATGCAAAGCAACTGTCTCACAAAATAGTATGCTCCTGTTAAGGATGGGCAGATGGCTTTGGATAAAAAGTAACCAAACTGAATCCAAATATATTTGAGGTTTGGAAAAGTCTGGACAATTTTTTTATTGCACTTATGCACTTCCTGGTTTGGATCAGAAGTGGTAGTGCTGAAATACCAAAAGAGACTATTCTCATATGAAATATACCAATTTTCCAATCCAGAAGGTTCAAGTAAGCGTCCAAATTTGTGGATACTTATTTGACTTGAAATTCCTGAGATTCTTCTGTCACTAGTCTATGTATGAATCACTTTGATTCGATCAGTAGCCTGCTATTTTTACAATTACTAGTAATTTACTAATCTATTTTTCTAAACAAAATTTGGAACTTAGGTACTCTTTAAGGAATATTTCTATAGTAATGACTGTTGGATTATGCAGCAGGCAATATGGATTCAAGCAGCATGCTCTCTTTTATAGGCTGCAATGGTGATTAAATTAGAGTATCTGAAGATAATTAAAAGTAAATAGGTATAGTATAAAATGTGTGCCAGAAGTAAAATTGTTTTGTAAAGCTTTTGTCCGCTGTATAATAGTCAGGTCTTTTATGGGAGAATTTCACTTGTGATATTATGGATGCAATTGTCATGGCTCCTTAGTTAAGGTTGAATTGTCTTGCGCTTAGAGTACATATTCAGTCTCTTTGCTACGTATGAAGTATACAATATTTCCTCTCCAAAATTACAGCACTTTTTGAGTACAGAATAACTCTTAGGAGAATTTACAAATAAATAATTAGTTTCAGTTAAAATTAACCTAAAAGTTGATCCTTTAAAAAATTTAGCACCCATTATCAGTGGGGGTTTTTTGTCATGAATAATCTGAATCACATCATAATACATCATCTTCAAGCTTCCCTGAGACTTAAAGCCTACTGAAATCTTTTGCAGAGGCTCCATTGAAAGTTGTGTTTTAAAATTAATGGTAATTTTTTTGCCATTATTTTGCTTACGTAAAAGTTTCTCTTTCAGCAGAGGCTGAATAATGTTCTTTAAAGAATTCAACAAAGAATTGCTCTATTTTAAAATGGCTGATGTCTCCTATTGTTCCCAAAGGGACGGGGACCACACATTCTTAGCAAAGATGGCCACACTCTTCGTTTATCTGATCATCAGAGTGTTTCTCTTTGCCTTGTGACAGCATGGGGACCAACTTCTTCCTTAAAAGGTGGCCTGATAGCAGTCCCATTGGGAAAAATAGTAGGTAGTGGCCACTTTGAAAAAGGTTATCTTAACTAAAGCAGCCTTTAGTCTCAGTTGCTTTTGACAATAATGGGGGATGACAGTCATTTTCAGAGAGGGCAGTTCTGTTAATTTCTCTGACAGTATTTAATTCTTAAATCTCAGCTGACAGAAACTTTATTATGAAAAATAGCAAAAAAAATTTATGAATGGAAATATTTATTTTCAAAAACTACCCGTTAAATTTAGGAGCTACTCAGCAATGAAGACAAGAAGGAGAGGTAAACTAGGAGATGGGGTTTGCGCCTGTGGCATATGAGGAGATAGAAGGAAACTGAGGAGTACATTCTGTCAGATTTGTGCTGTTGTAGAGTGGTGTAAGGCACCGAGAATATTCTACTGAATCTGGCTCTAAAAATAAAAATAATAAAAAAAAGCTTTTTAAAAAGATTTAACTAATTATAAATATCACATGGTAACACTTTCTTTGTTCACTGAAAATCATGGTTTCTTGTTCATTGAAAATGTATGAAATTTGTATTTTTTTTAATAGGAAATTACCAGACAAAAAACAAAATTAAAAAAGAGAGAAGGTTGAGGGTACTATATTAGTAGTTAAGGGTTAAAGTACTTTAGAGGGATGATGTAACCTTTCAAAAACAAAAGCACTACAAACCCTGGAAGTTCACAGTTAAGGTTCAACTTAAAAGAAATCCAAATGTGTTAACATATGGTAGTGCATAGTGTGGGCACTCAGGCAATTTTACATCTGCCTTGTAGTGACACCTTAAAGGAAAAAAAGAAAACTAATGTCTTTAAAAATCAGTTTAATCTAAACAGGGACTAGAAACACTAAAATGCCTTAATCATAAGCATATGAATATTGTATGATGTCATACTGGGGGGGCAAAGTTAAAGTTGTTTTGGTGTCCTAACTGTGTCTTTCCATACCTCAGAATGTTTGGATTTTTTTTAAGTGTAACCTTAACTCTGAATTTCCTGGGTTTATAAAAATGCTTGTTTTTTAAATAATTATGTTATTCTGTAACATATTTCACCCTAAAAGTTTTTGATTGGTAATATGTAATAAATTAATTTTAATCCTTTAATCTTTATGGCATTACAAAAGCAATGAAACATTTTCATAACCTTCCCCCACTGCACCCTCACAAATAGGGCAAATGTAAAAAATCCCTGTATGTTAACTTGATTACTTGAACTACTAAGCTGTTTGCCTGATGCCCTGTGACTTGATAAGTAATATCTGACAGAATGTAGTGGCCATTGGTAATCGTGTACACTGTTTTTAATTTGAAAGGTTTCAAACTGTTAAGGAATCTTATTTCTCCATTCTTTATAAAGTGCTGATCTTGTAGTTAATGAGCAATTCTACATCTGTTTTTATGGCTGTGGAATCATAGAGTGTAGTGGACCCAAACTATAATAAATCAGGGGTGAGGTTTCATATTCATTTACTTAGAACTTTTTTGTTTTAAATACATTTTGAGTCTGATAACATTTGAAATATTTAGTGGTAGTCAAATAATTGTTGGTGGGCAAAAAGTCTGGAAATGATTGTCTTTATATAAAGAGATGAATCCTTCAGCAAGGTTTTGCTTTGTAAACTGACACATTGCAACAACTATCATTTTTCAAATGGTAAATCTTATTCGAGCTAAAAAAAAAATCAACTTGAATAGTCTATTGCTCCCTTTCTAAGTCAAGCATCTACGTCCGTCACACTTCTAAAAGTGAAGGTTTTATGAGTTTGTAGATTAGGACCATCTGCATGTAATTGGTTGTGGGAAGTTTAAAAGTAACTTCAGTTAGTGACACTAGTTTGTGTAATCTCCAAATACACTATACTTCTGATGATCTGAATCGCATGGGGGACATGGATTTTATTTGGATATTTGAGAGTTTGGACAGTTGAGAGGGCAGGAGTCGTTCAGCAGCGGGGTCGCCTCCGAGGTAGCTGGGGGCTCATTGTCATTGTCATCTTCCTCCTCCCCCTCGCGGTCCTGGCTGTGGGGGTCTCTGCTATGCCCTTCTCATTCACTCCCATGGCGGAGGGGCTGCAGATGGCTCCTTGTGCTCCTGCAGGATCAGTGACAGTGAACCCAGTAGGCAGGGATTAAATTCTCATAGAGCAGTGGTCTCCAAACTGTGGAGCACACCCCCTGGAGGTGTGTGGGAGGGGGCAAGGAGGAGCACCACCCAGCTCTGCTCCGGCCTCGCTCCTGGCTGCAGCCCCCAGCCCTGACTGTGGCTCCACCCCCTACTCTGGCCACAGCCCTGGGAGGGGTCAGACCAAAAATGTTTGGGGACCACTGTCATAGAGTATTTCCCAGAAGGCCCACCACAACATGCTATGAAGATGCATGGTGCACGGAGGAGGCTCCAGTTCTGGCATGGCAGAGCAAACACCCCAGGCTGCAGGATCACAGCCTTCCCTACACCTGGTGCCTGCAGGGATTCGTCACCAGCCCTACAGTAGCTCAGGAAACCCTATGCAGTTCCTCTGTCCTGGTTTCTGCTCACTCCCATGACAATGGAGCTATATAGGGCACCCTGCCCTGCTGCAGGAGCCATTCAGCATTAGGGTGGCCGCCTCCATACCCAGGGGCTTGTCATCATCATCCTTGTAGTCCTGGCTGGTGGTCTCTGCTCTATTATTTGAAAATCAGCATTACCCATTTTTCTCATCCCTCAGCACAAGATACATTCCCTCTACAACATGTATCTTGTGTTGGGGGACAAGGAAGGGATTTGGATAATGCTGAGGTTTGTGTAATAGGGTTTTGGATAAACAGGAGTATTCTGCAGTGTTGTAGAAATGATAATATGTGTGGATTTCCTTTCTTTCCTGTCATGAGGTTTTGTTATCCTCTCTCTGTACTGTCAAAATCCTACATGATTGAATTAGGTAGCTAATGAGAATTATATGAATTCTCTAGCTGAATGTTTGATAAACTATAACTATTTCAGGATAATACCCACCACACCCAGTGGTCCCTTTTTAAAGTGAAAGAATAACTCATAAAGTTTGTATGGAGTGGCAAAAAGACTAGCATATATATTGCATTCATTTTGTAATAGCTTGTCATATGTATGACATCTATGTTTTGTTCTCACTACCAAAAGAGATATTCCAAACTATATTTCATTTCTGATAGCTGGGGATAATGATTCAGAGTCGTTTTTGATCTCTACTTTTAAAACTGTGGCTGCACTGTAATGTGGTTATTTGTTTAAAAGTTTTCAGTAAAATATGTATAGATATGAAAAACCACAGAACATTGAAATGCCAGTATTGTAAGTGTTGCAAATTTAAGAAACTGAAGAAGATTTTAGTTTACTGGACAATTATGATGCTATGGGCTGATTTTCAAGCACAAACAAAGCCCCCATATCCTCTGCAAACTTTGCAACTCAAAAGGTATCCCTATTTTCTCCTCCCGTGATTTGATATTGTCATACCTACTTTCCAGCTACTGGGGCTCCCATAAATCTTAAGACCAACTTTGACTGTTATGCTTTGCTGGGTTAATGGAACTATGATAGAAAGTCTATTTATATTTTCCTAAAGTACAATAGAAAAGATCTCTTAGTCCACTTTGCATGTTAGTGTCTACATGTGAAATACTTTGTTTAAGAGACTGTCCAAATAAGCTGTGTGTTTGGAAGATGCTGGACAGTTGAATGTCTATTCTGGTGAATTTTAAATTTACTGCTTAGAATGATACTGAGAGGAAAAGGAGGAAAAAATAACCTAAAATTTTATAAGAAAACACATGAAATATTTTAACTTTCCCCGTCACCACCAGCATATTGGAAAAGCTGTCCCTTAAAAAGTTCTGCTCCATCTTTCCTATGCTGTGATTATCAGGCCTTATCCTCCTGTCTGCCCCCCCAAGATTCTTTTTGTGTTTCCTGTAGTCCTTGTCCCGTATGTGCAGATATGGTTTCTGTCTTCAAGTGACTCACTTAATACTTTGCTCAAACAGTTTGTAGGGACCTCAGCAGTACCCATTCCACCTCTCCACTTTCTTTCCTCTGGTCATCAGCTGTAGGCAGTGGGTTACCTGCTCAGCACTCCTGCACCTCAGCTGTACTTAACTCAGCTGGGCAATGGAGATGAAAGCTGGCTGGCTGCAGCTGAGAGAGAAGCAGCTATAGGAAGGAGAGAAGAGGGTAGCTTGAATGTCAATAAGTGCTGCTAACAGTCCCTGAATGGTGGGGTCTAGTTTTAGTTGGGTCAAAGATGAAAAACTTGGGTCTGTTCTGGCCAGCTGTATTTGTTGGCAGGTATATACATACTTTGCATTCTTAAGAAAAAAGGTTTCTCAAAACCTTGGGATCCTCCTGCAAGATAAGAACCATGATGTTAAAATAACCTGAAAAATGGAAACTAAAAGTATTGCAGAAATTTGCCCATTTGTGAAAACCTCAGCCTCACAACTTCCCAGTGTGTGCCAGTCCTAACTGTCATACTTTACAGAAATAATGAATAATCCAGAATTTTGCTTCCCCTACTATACCTTTTCAACTCTTCAGTCAATAACTAAAAGAATTTGGGCAGAAAATTCTAACACCCCCTATTAGTTAGATGATTAATATGTATCTTGGCCTGTTATGTTAAAAACTTGAAGGAAGTTCTGCACCAGTGGGATTCAGGGCAGAGCTATGGTGAGATGTCGAGATAACCCCTCACATGCACAGGCTTCTGGGCAGGCAGTACGCTAGAATGCTGTCTGCAAGACCCTCAAGAGTCCAAATCTTTTCTATCAGCCTGGACTAGGTAGGGAGCTCAAAATTCATAACTTCTCTCTCAGCTGCTCGGAAGGTGGGAAAAATGTGCTCCTGTTTTACAATTTATGCACCTTCTTTCCTCTAGATCACCCCCTTACTGCTGATCATAATTTTCCCAAGCAGTAAAGTGAAATTGACAAGTTTCTGGTTGATTTCAAGGCTTCCTAATGTTTTCTAAGAAGCAGCAATGAAATTGGGCTATAGTTTTGTGACTTTCAGTAAGCTGCTGCTCCAGAAATATGTTAGAAGAGGGTGAAAAATAATCTCACCTTATTCTTTCACTCCTCTGACAATTCTCTTTCAGAGTGACCCAGGTGCACCAGAGGATTGCCTATGCATTCTTTCATTGAGCTACAGCAGTGGTTCTCAACCCACAGGCCACTTGCAGCCCAGTCAGCACACAGCTGCAGCCCACGTGACATCCTCAGGGCCATTCAGATAGTACATATATTGTGTGGATGTAGCCCACATAACACAAAGAGAGCTGCATATGTGGTCCACAATGATAAATAGGTTGAGAACCATTGAGCTACAGTATCATATGACTAGTCAGTCAGAACTGGAAGTAATAAAGCTGCCCAAAATTGTCAGTTTGAGTGTAATGCTATGATTTTTCTCCACACCCTAGAAAAGGGTTTTTTATTTGTGCCTGCCAATATTTGCAAACAAAATAAACCTGTAGATTTTTATTTGCATACATTTGGTAAATTTACATTAATTTGCATATAGATATTGTCCCTCTCAGACCACTTCATGCATTCATTCCATACTCCCCAATCCTCATTCATTTCACATCCATTTTCAGTCCACTCAGTTTTTCCTTTCTCATGCTCATTTACATACCCTCCCCAGGTACAACTCACTTTTCCCCTTGACCCATTCCATTCTGCATACATGCACACTCCGATTCTTCCAATACCCTTGCCTGCTCCTAGACCTCTAAACTCTACAAGGTTTCCTTGTACACTGTATGTTTTTATACATTTCTAAAGGGTAGGCAGGGAACACCCCTATCTAAAGAGAAATCCCCTACATTTGGCTGCCTTTCATCTAACTGATAGGAAAGGGCAGCAAATCAAGAGCTGCTATGCAGACTGATGGACAGCCTGTTTCTCCAGTCTGTGCAGGAAGTAAAGCTCCTACTTCCCAGCTGTGTAATTAGAATACTGGAGCATTAGAATGAGGGCTGAAGGCTTCACCGAGAGCAGCTCTCCCCTCCCCACCCCTGCTCTGGCTCTTGCTGTCCTTATTTAGGACAGCACGGAGGAAGGAAACATTGGCACTGCCTTTCTTTTATTGAAGAAATCATTAACTAGCCAGTGGGATTGCGACAAAGGGTGAGGCTCCCGGAGTCATCAACCTTCTCTGAGATGGCTGCTGCTTGGGCCCACCAGTTCCATGTTTGCTGTGCTTCCATGTACTGGCTTCTCCCCCCGTGCCCCCGTATCTGGCTGCCTCCTTCATTTCCCCCACCTAACCTCCAGGTCCCCTGATAAATGAGAATTTTCTGGGGGACCTGTAACCTCCCACTGTACCTCCCGTTGTCTTCATGTTATGCTGTACCTTCCCCATCATCAGTTTATAGCAGTGATACTCAAACTGTGGCTCTCAAGCCTCAAGTGACTCTTTAATGTGTCTCCTGCTGGTCCTTTGCAGCACATGATATTAAAACACTGTGTGATCTAATTATTAACCAGTCAGGATGCTTTTACTATGTTATTAACCAATTGTAGCTGATAAAACAATAACAATTGGTCAGTCATTTTGCTGTAAGAAATATATATATATATATATATAAACTAAATATTTCTCCTGTCAAATATGGTATATAGTAAATGAAACAATGAATTCACACTATTGTGGCTCTTTTGGGTAATATTGATCGCTAATTTTGCTCCTGAACCACTGAGGTCTGAGAATCACTGGTCTGCAGACTGCAACCACACAAGACCAATGTTCCCCCAATCTAAGCACCAAGAACTTCAGAGGAAAGGGACACAGGCCACCTCACAGGCAAACTGAGCTCTGCTGGCACCAGCTTGCCAACCTTGTGGAAACTCCAACCTTGTGAGCAGGTTTGCCCTGACCATGTGATGCAGAACCCATCCCCTTCCTTCCATGGGCAGCTGCATACCATTGTAGTAGGAGAATATTTTTGGTGAGAAAGACCAAAAATACAATTACAAATATTCTGCTAAAAATATTAGATCATGCATCTTGAAACATTTATCAAGGAAGTCTGTAATCCAGTACAATAGGTGCTGCTTGTCTGATTGAAGAAATTGAGTCTTCATCTGATAGTATGTGAATAATTGTTATTGCTTCCACTAACAAATGGCTTAGTTCTGCTGGATACTGTGAATTTAAGTATAGTTTGACATACTTGTTTTATCAGTTGTGAGCAGCAGTGGCAATAAACCAAACCAGGCATGAGTGTGGTTTATATAGCAGTAATTGCAATTGGAAGGCATCCTTGCAGCTGCATCCTGCATTAGACAGCCCATTTACAATTAAAATGTTGTTGTTGTTAATCAGAAAAATAATGCTAACATTTTTCAGTGAGAAACATTGATTTACAAATCACTCAAAATAAACTACCCACAAGAGAAACACTGAATTTAAAAATAAATACTAACGTAATCATCAGTCCATATCTAAAGGCAGGCAGTTGCTCTGAAGTAAACTTTGGGGATATCAAAAGTACATGAAAATATTTTTCAGAGTATTTTTCTGTTCCTTGTTGAAGATATCTAAATTTTTGTAAAATCCTTCTCCCTCATGACTGTTTCATTTGTTTGATCCTGTAGTAAAGCCATATTGCTCAAGTTTATTACATCAGTCTGTGATGGACATAATTGATGTCCCAAATACTGCATTGACTTAATTATAGAAAACTGTGTGTCAAGAGCCAACCATAAAATACAGGAAACAGGTTATTGGAAAATGGGGGAAGAATTGTTACATTTTTAAGTTTTTAATGTATTTCAGAAGATTTTTTTCAACATTGAAGCCCTTTTAACCTGAAATAGTGCTGTTATCAATCTTGTGTTACCCATTATACATTTTCTCATATGTAAAATAAAAATGGAAAAATATAATGTAATATTTTGTGTTGGGGGAAAAAACTCCTCCAAAAAGTGCTCCATCCTTTAATTCTGCTTAGTTCTCAGTGAATCCAGGAGCCTTTCAGTATCATTAATGCTTTAATTTAATTTTTGTCAGGAGGAGGCATTCTCACCATAGTCTTTATTTCAAATGAAATGTTCAAAATATTTTTGGGAAAAATGGAGTGTTTTTCCCCTACCGATACTGTTTATTCACAGAGATTACTAGCTAAAGAGAAGCATGAAGTCTTCACCCTCAATTCAGCTAATTATTCCTTCTTCTCCTCCCCTCCCCCCTCCCCCCTCTTGCTTCCTCTCCTTTCTGGGAATATTTGGTTCTTATTACCCTCCTGTTTCTATGTTGAAATTTCTTTGGATGGGGGTGGGGCAGCTTTGGAGGATAAAGGATAATTTAACATAATTTTCTACTTTTTATGTGTGGTCAATTAATTCTTCCTTTATTCCTATCCTATCCTATCCTGGGCTCTATTAGTACATACTTACCTCCTGGGGTATTGAAGATTTACTAATGTTTGTCAAGTACTTTAATATTCTTTAGAGGTCTGCTGTAGAAATACAGAATAATCTTTTCTCAGATGCTTATAGCTTTAGAAAAGCTAGGGAAGCAATTTCTGAACACTTTTAAAGGGCTGCTTTCTGGATCATATAGTTCTAGAAAGAACATATGAGAAACAGAAGTTATTCTCGTCTTGGAACTAAGTAATGCACAGGTGTTGGTTCAATAAGTAAATATAGTTGACCTACTAAATAATAGTGAGCCACAATATAATTAAGTTCAGCATCTCTTGTGAGGGATCATATCAGAAGCGAGCACTATGACACTAATCTGTAGAAAAAGGGTCTTGTTTAGTTTAATTAAAAATAACCAAACTAAACTAAAGTGAGGAAATTAAAATCCTGACTCAGCATGGAAGGCTCCAGTAAGACAGGAATAGAAATGGTGAATAACCCTAAAACAAGAAAGAAACATGAAGGCAAAAAATTGTTTAAATGTTGAAAGCTCAAGGTTTTACTTGAACTAAACAAGTATCCTTCTCTACCCCCCATCCTCCCCCAAAAAATGCAGCACAAGTTAAGACCATAGAAGTGAGCCGTACTTTAGTACCAAGGAAAATGTTTGAAACAGTAAATAAAGATAATTATAAAACCTCGATTACAAGACAGTGAGAGTCCTTAAAGACTAACAAATTTATTTGGACATAAGCTTTTGTGGGCAGAAACCCATTTCATCGGATGCAGTTTACAAGATTACAAGAAAACTATGATTTACTAGTAAGCCAAAATTCTTTGGGCACTTCAGCAAAGCATAAAGTAGTATTGGTTGATATTTATTTGGACTTTCCAAAGCCTTTGACAAAGTCCTTCACAAAAGGCTATTAAGGAAACTAAGTAGCCATAGGGTGAGAGATAAAGTTCTGTCATGAATTAGAAACTGGCTATGAGACAGAAAATATAGTATGAATAAATGGTTTATTCAGCATAGCAAAAGGCTAAAAGTGACATAAATAGAGGGGGAAAAACAATTTATGCACTTCTTGTTTTGTTTTTATGGTGTATAAAGAAAACCTAAAAGGACTGTTACCAAAAATATTTTTTTTCTTTATTGTTTGTTAGAATTTCTGGTCTTGTCTGCTGAGACCAACTGACTGAATGGAGAACTAGTAAAATGATATCACAAGCGTTGATAGTTAAAGTTTGAGCATTTAATTTTTAATCATCTGAAACTATTAGTTTTTGTTAACTCCTATGAGAGTGTCAGATTGATATATGGGAGAAAGAATGCCTTTATTAAAGATTCAGCATAATCTCTCCTTAGTTAAATATGGAAACTTACCATTTGCATTCTCTGAAATCACCACAAGTTCATCCACACAACCAGATTTAATGTTCCTGATAATTTTAGTGTTCTTATTTTTAAAAGGAGGAACAAGAACTTTTTATTTGTTTTTGGAAAAATCTAATAGGGCCTTGATATACCGAAGTATGTACATGCACACAGACCCCTACCCCAGAGGCCAAATAGGAAGACTGGTTTGCATTAAATATATTTAATAATGATTTTTAAATTGAGGTGAATACAGATTGGCAATATTTGCAGATGAGTTACTTAGATTAGTCAAAACAAGAAATCTTTGAAGAATTACAGAGAGACCTAACAAAGCAGATTGGACAACTTAATGGTCGCTGAAATTCAGTGTAGACAAATGAAGGTAATGTACATTGGAAGGGTTAATCTGAACTCATACACATTTGAGTTCAAAATTAATTCTAACCACTTAGCAGAAACATCCAGTGTCACTCTAGAAGGCTGAAAATAAGAATAGCAATACTGGATCAGACCAATGGTCCATCTAAGGCCAATATCCTGTCTTCTGACAGAGGCCGGAGCCAGATGCTTCAGAGGTAATGAACAGAAAACTGTCGAATGATCTATCCCGTCATCCAATCCCAGCTTCTGCAGTCAGAAGTTTAGGGACACCCGGAGCATGGAATTGTCTCCCTGGCCATCTTGACTAATAGCTATTGATGGACATGTCCTCTGTGAATTTACCTAATTCTTTTTTGAACCCAGTTATACTTTTGGGCTTCACAACAGCCCTGCCAATGAGTTCCACAGTTTGTCTATGCGTTGTGTGTGTCTATGCGTTGTATGCTTTTGTTTGTGTTAGCCTGCTGCCTATTTATTTCATAGGATAACTGGTGGTTCCCTTGCCTCCAACAGAGAGATCTCAGTTTTCTCCCTGTTCCTGCTTTCTATACTGTTGCCAGCCTCTTGGCTTTATAGAAACAGGGCCTTTTCCCTCACAGATGAGCTTCCTTTTAATTAGCGTCATCTACACTGCCTAACTCTCCCCAGTTTGCTGCTTAATTGGCTGATTGGGCCCTTCTGGCCTAATTCAACTCTCCCAGGGCTGGTGTGAGACACCCACCTCATCACAGAAGGATATAAGAATGACTGCGCCAAAGAAGACCAGAAAAGGGCCAGAGAGAAAGTTGGCAGACAAGCAAGTATCGGAAGTAGCTTGAGGAGGCATGAAACAGCAGTTGAGGCTGGAGTTGACAGCTACTCTAGATTAGAGCCTGTGGTAGGTAGAGGGCACGCGTTCCTCTGTGCTTCAATAGTGCCATCTTCAGGTGGTGTGTTTGTTCTGTAAGAGAGGGGTGGACCCTGCCAACTAAAGAATAAAGGATCCCTGCAAAGGGCGGAAGACTAATTTGGGAACCTTGCACCTACGTTCAGACAGACCTTTGAGGCTGTGGCCTAGTGAGAGGAACAGAGAGTGAGAGGGTGAAGGTTTTATGTTTGGACTCTCCTTTCATTTGGACTTTGTGTAACCTGAAAGTGGAGGAGCTTTTTGTTTGGCTTAAGGGCTAAACTACCCATTCACTATCCATGAGAAGGTAGACTCCCGATTAACAAGGAAACTAAGATATGGCAAGATGTACACTACAAAGGTGTAAAGAATGGGATGAAAAATGTTGCAATGTCATTGTGTGGTGATAATATGCCCTCACCTCAATTAAAGTGTTCAGTTTTGGACTAAAAGAAATATAGCAAAAATAGGAGTCCAGAGATGGGCAAAAAAAAACATTTAGAGGCATGAAAAGTTTCATCTGAGAAGAGATTGAAAAGAGAACTATTAAATTTAGACAAGGGAAGAATAAGGGGCAACTTGATAAAAGTATGTGAAATAATAAATAACTCAGGAAATATGTGAACAAGATGATACCTAGTGAAACTGAAAGACATTTAAAACTGATATTAAAAATGAATTGCTACTTTTACACAATGTATAAGTAACCTGTGCAACTCACTGCCACCGTATATTATTGATGTCAAGAGCTTAATAGGATTTTTAAAAGGATTAGAAATGTATTTACATAATGGCAAGATCCACAGTTATAGGATTTTTTTATTAAGCGATATAAAATCTCAGGAAATATGCCAACGACTATCTGAGGGGTTAGGAAGAAAATTCTCATATAAGCAGGTTGTTGAATAGTTGTCTGAGCTTTAATGCACTTCCTCTGAAGCATATGGAATGGATCACTATTAGACACAGAATACTAAACTAGATGAACTGTTCATTCCCTGATTCTTTGTTCCCATAGAAATTTCTAATGTTTGTTCTCTGCCCAGAGACATGAGTGATTTTATGTTTTGGAAGGTTTGAAGAAAATCTATTAATCTTTTTGATTTTCCAAATGTGAAGAAGGTATTTTCATAATTTAGGGGGAAAAATCAGATGCTATGAAGTGTTTGTACAATTAATATAATTTATTCAAAACTTGCCATGGACTTAATGTACAACAAAGACCAAGTTTCTTTCATGTGTTCAAAGACAGGTGATTAGAAATAACAAAATGTTCCTGCATTTATACTGAACTTTTAATGTCACTTCAGTTGTGTATATGAGGGCATCGGGGAATTGCACAGTGAAATAGTATGTACACCAACTAGGGTGGTCCCCTGTGCTTTTGTGAGACTGTTCAATTTTAATCTTGACTATTCAAGATCTATCTTGTTTGCAAATACACACGGATTTGGTAGCAAGAAAATGTCCAGTCTAGCTTGTCACCAGCTCTGAAGGGCTTGGGATTGCAGTCCTAAAGCATGCATCCATCAATTTGTGATCAAAAGATTGCTAATTGAAATGTGTGGATATCCCATAGCAACAGTTGTTGAACTCTCCTGGCTGCATAATGCCTTCTCATCCTACCTACCTCTTGAGTGACAGATGTCCAGTTCAACTACCACCCAGTTATAAGTGTAACCTGGGAAGGGGGTATATTTCACTATGCAACAGTAAAGTACAACTGCAACATTGTTTGAAATTTTAAGTCCTGATTGAGCAACATCTTTAAGCACATGTTGTTCTGATGGATTTAAGTACATGCTTCAATGTTTTGCTAAGCCAGGGCCTTGTGCAACAACTATAATAAGCAAAGTGAACATGATACATTGAAGTATTAAAGTTTGTACTATATGTAAGCTCTTTGAGGCAGGGACTGTCTTTTTGTTCTGTGTTTGTACGGCACCTAGCACAGTGGGGTCCTGGTTCATGATTGTGCTCCTACATGATATACCACATTACAAATAATAAAATACAGTAATGCCAACTGCAGAGCAGAATTATACTAGCAATGGGAGTAATAATTTTGAGTATCTTCTCCTTAGAGTAGGAGTGTAAAATTTAAATCACTGCACTGCGTCAGCACGGAGTGGTGGTGGTTTTGTTTGGGTTTGTCTCCACCGTTCTGCTGTGATTTCAAATAATTCCTGAATTTACTACATCTGAAACTGATCTAGAATCAATTTATTTTAGCAAGTAAAATACATGATTGGTATTCACAGACATTTGATCAAATATCCTTAACTCTTATACAGAGCTACATGTGTAACTTTTCATACATGAGAGTTAAATACAACGTGATAGATTTTGATGATGCCATTTCTCAGAGTTTTTATCTGTACTTTTGTGTTGAATTATAGTGTGTGATCATTGTGTTGATCATTTGTTAGGAAATATTTTGTGACTATTTCTAGTCTGAAATAGGGCCATGTCAATTAGATTTTGTGAATACCTTAAGTAAGTCCTCTTGGCATCACACTCTTCTTTTAAAATAAATCCATGTTTTGTATATTTATCCTTGCAGGTTAGATAACTTAAAGGATTTAAGATGATACTGTGCCACATAAACCCCATATTTATTTATATGCGTATAAAATGTGGTCTTTATTTGGGGGGAAAGGATTATTAATTCTGTACTTGAGTAACCGTATAGTCCCACTCCAAGACAAAGAAAAAAAAATGCTGTATATCCTCATTAATTCTCACTTCACTAATCTTCAGTCACAATAATTTAGTCTTATTGTGCCTCATAAGAAAGATTTAAAAGTTGAGTGCTACAGAATCACTTAAACAAATTTATTCTACATTATGTATATGCTAGTATACTGTGAAGTACAAGTATAAAATTAAACTTGTCAAAATAAATGAATAAAGTACATTACAGTATGGTAGTTTTTTAATCATGTCTTCTTACTTGGTGATTTGCAAATGTTGCAGTTTGTGACTGTAACAGTCTTTTGTATGAAAATCTGTTTGAGATTGTGTTATTACCCGGTTAATAATGCTATGTCCTCTATTACCAGATAGACTTGATCTGAAAGGTGTTTTTTGTCCCTCACTGCTATGAATGGATCACCTGGTAGTCAGTGCCAATTAATAAGGTTCTACTGTACTTCAAGTTAAAAACTATTTGCTATGTTACATTATTATTTATTTTATTTATTTTGAGATTAGTTATATTTTTAACTAATTGTGGTGCTGTTGTAAATGTGGGGACAGGGGAATAGTGGAAATAATTTTAATTTGTGTCATCTTACTAAATAATGAGACTCCTTGATTAAGATATATCCTGGAGGTTCCACTTAGCCTGTAATTATGGTTTATATTCTTGAACATCATTAATATTTTCTGTTGTGCAGAAATTGTAACTAGCACATATTCAGTTAAATGTACCTATAATTTTTTTTATCAATTGTTCACACAGACAGCTCTTTTTCCTTTTTAGGAATCTGGGTAAAAATGGCTTATCTAACAGTAGCATTTTATTGGATAAATGTCCACCTCCACGACCACCGCCTCCACCGTACCCTCCCTTGCCAAAGGACAAGTTGAATCCACCTACACCTAGTATTTATGTAAGTATCAGCCGATTGTTAGGAATAAATCAGTTAGGGCTTTTTGTAGCTATTCAGCCAACTTTTTAATTTAGTTAAGTATTGAAACAAAATATCTTATTCAGAGCTAAATTTTTTCTGCAGGGATGCAACATGTGAAAAGGCAGAATTTTGACCCCAAAGAGAATCTTGTGATCTTTTAAAACATATATATGTAGGAAGTGATTCAAACTGAGAATTCCAGTGTGATTACTAAATTGAAATGAAAACATATTGGGGATGCTTTTAAAATGTTTAGTACTACAAGTACTGATTTAAAAAGGCAGACAGTTCATGAGACATAACTCTCATTAATAATAATTCAAATGGATTTATAAAATATTTTAAGTTGTATTTGCATGGGATTACTCAAATGGTTATATAAGCAGATAACTACACTTAACTCTTCTGCCAGTATGCATCAAAATACAGTAAAGAACATCAGTTAAAGTTTCAATATCAATATTATAGCAAAAGGTAAAATATAAGGAAGAAGCTGAGGTGTGAAAAACTTTAGTGAGAGATTTCCTTACTCATGCCTACTTTCTGGTATAGCAGTATATTCTGACATCAGAATCAAGCAGGGTCCTGGATTCTCTGTAAAGCCAAGTTCCTTGGTCATGGAGGAGTAACTTACACTCTTACAGCATCTCCATGGTTTCTAGTCACATAGTAAAATTGACGTTTTCTCTGGAGATGTGACCTATACTGACCCCTAGAGGCAAAATATTGAAAGATTGGCAACAGGAGAAAAACTAGATGTAACTTAAAACCTAATTAAGCATTTTAAAAAACTGACTAAAATCAATTGTTCTTGTTAATGGTAGGCAAAATGTAGATGGTATTTCTGTTTTAGTTAGGCAGTTTCTTTTTAACATTATCTAAAGGATTATCTTTTAACTTTTGAAAATATTGTAGTCTAACATAAGATAATATTGTCTTACTCTAAAAAGAATTTGATAGATTTGGAGATCGTACAATACAGGGCAAAAATAATTGTGTCAATCTTAGTTATTAAAATATATATTATAGAAATTAAATATGTTCTTTGGGGAGGAACAAGACATTAAGGAAGGAGCTCTGCTGAGCTAAAAATATTGAAGAGACGCTATAGACAATACATGTTACTAGATTTTTGGATCTATTGTCAAATACAGAAATAAACTGCAGCAATACTGAGCTTAGAAAAATCTTTCACCAAAGAAGTCTGGGTAGAATTTCTGCAAGGGAGTAAATTATAATAAGTAATTTAATTTCAAAAGGAGTGAAACCAGTATTTAATGAGAAAATATTGTATAATGTAACTGCTAATTCACAGGAGTGCATGAAAATGGATAGGATTCCTGACCTCCTACTGTTTTATTATTTGTTATTTTACTAATTAAAAGTCTAAAGTCCCCTGAGCCCTAATACTTCTTTGTAATTTGCAGTTGGAAAATAAACGTGATGCTTTCTTTCCACCTTTACATCAATTTTGTACAAATCCAAACAACCCTGTTACTGTAATACGTGGCCTTGCTGGAGCTCTTAAATTAGGTAAGTTTGTTTTATACCAAAAAGAAAAGTACAGAGTAGACTTTTCTTTTTAAAGGAATATATGTATGTAGGAAAGTTTGGGGGAATCTGAAGAATTCACAAAAGTCAGTTTTATTTCCTTAATAATCATGTTTGTATAACCTGAAATTAAGGTAATATGTATTCTACAAACTAAGCAGTATTTCTCTGGTACTTTCAAAAGAACTTAACATCCATCAGCTCCCATTGACTTTAGTCAAGCAGGTACCTAACCATCTATTTCAAAACCTAACATGAGGTTTCTATCTTTGAAACTGTTGGCCCACATTGTTTTGTGCCTCAGTTTTCCTATATTTTAGATGGGGGATGATAATAATCACCTGCATTGGTAAAGCATTTTGAGATCTATGGATTCAAATTTTTGTACTCGATAGTATGCTTATTATTGAATAGAAGTATTTTTGCAGAGGCCAGGATTTGTTCAAAACACACATTTTCAGCAATAGTAAATTTAGTCATACCTGTTACTAAATTATATTTACTTTGTCTGTTAATATATATGTCCTTTTCTCAGAAACACATTCTCAGGCAGCATAATCTCTTCTAGGCTTTTACAATCATTTGCAGAAAAGGCTTTTTACTATATGAATATTTAATGTGTAACCTAAATAAACTGGACTATATTTATCATATCTGAGAAATTACATATTTCCTTTTCAGGTAAAATATCAAGTGTTGTATTTTGTCAGAGACTTTTAATTTGCTTTAAATATATTCATCTCTGGCTTCCCAATGTATAATTTAATCTTTTAGTTACACTGAACCATCATGTATGAACTGTATTCATATTCTTTAGATCTAGGACTCTTCTCTACTAAAACTTTAGTAGAAGCAAATAATGAACACATAGTAGAGGTGAGGACACAATTACTTCAACCAGCAGATGAAAACTGGGACCCCACTGGAACAAAGAAAATCTGGCGCTGCGAAAGCAGTAGATCTCATACTACAATAGCTAAATATGCACAGTACCAGGCCTCCTCATTCCAGGAATCATTAAGGGTAAGTACATCTTTACTTTTTTTATGTATAGTTTCTAAAGAACACACTAATTCTGCAACCAGCTTGCCCTCAGGAACAACTTCCACACAAAACAAAATCATATCATGTTTTAAGGAGTCCTTTCCATCAGTTGATATGGGGAAGAAGGGAATTCCCATTAATGCTAAAGGCACAGTTAAACACCTAAATTCCCTGTGAATGGATGAGGAAATAGACCACACAGTGTTCCTCACAAAGACCTTTAGTTTCTTTAGTGTAAGACTATTAGTTATCACTTTCACATTCGTTTAAAATTATTAACTTAAACTGATACATAATGATATCTAAACTCAGATTTAAAAGTTGTCGACCCTTTAAAAATACATTTAAAAATTTTAAAAGAACTTAGAAAAAGTATTTTTACATACTATTTCTCAATTTCCAACTGAAATGGACTTTGAAATAAAATTCATTTATTCAGAGTAGAGTGATATAATATTTATGTGCTGCTTTTTAGAAGCCCACACGCACTGTTTTCCTTCAACTCAAGTATTTGATACAGTAGAAATAATGTTACAGTTTCAGAGATGTGGCTGTTAGTTTTCCATATTACGTAATGGTGTTCTGTGTTTGCTATTATGTAATTGCCCCTATATTTGGGAACTCCTCAGGTTCTAAAATTAATATTTTTTTATTATAAAAAAGTTGTTTCACATACCTAAAGTGAAGTGTTCATGCTTTTTTCAAATATATTTTTGCCAACCTTGTCTAATGTAAAAAAAGGTTTGCTAGTTTTTGTGGCCCCAGATTCTAGTGGTGATCACATCCCTGGAATTAATTTGGGAACTCCTGAAAGCTCCGTATAGATATGATACTAGATACATGAAAATACTAATCCAAATAGAGCAAAGGGTGCAAGTTATTTCTGACCAGCTCTGTCTTAGAAGAGGTTGGGAAGCAGCAATAGTGCAGGGAGCTGAGGGTTGGTATTTTCACTCTAAGCACAAGGGAATTGGTGGTGGGGTTGAGGTGACAAGAATAGGAGAACTAAGTTTAGAACTTGCGCTACGGACAGGGGAGAAACAAGAACTTTGAGAGCAGATTTGAAGCGGCAATATGTGGTAAGAGATCCAAGTCTTGATCTTTAGTTGCAAGAAAGTGGAGAGGACTAATCATGGGCTGTGAGGAAAGCAGAAGAAGAAATCAAGAATATTCTGGAGGGGTGGAGGGGCATATATTGGGGGATCTTGATGGCACCTGGATTGGGCTGATCAGGGACACAAATGGGATTTTTCTAGATCTGCAATGGTGATTGGGGAAATGGGATATCCACTGAAGATTTCCGGCTGCTGTTTGGGGAAGTGAGCGAGCATTGTATTCTTCCAGATCATTCCAACGCTGTTGGAAGGTGGGGGCTGCCAGAAGCCTTAAGCCCCACTGGTTCTCAGGGCCATAAGGTAAGGTAGAAAGGGGTCAGAGGATGGGCTGGAACCTTATGCAGAGAGTGGGGTTTGGGGAGGTGTGTGGCTGGAGCCCTGGTTATTGTCAAGGGAAGAATATAGAAATATGCAAGGTATGTGAGGTCGGGCTGCTGGGTCAAACCAATGTTTCTCTCAGTAGGGAAGGAGGGGAGTGAATGTAAAAGTGCGTGCATAATTTGCTTTCAATAAATTTTAAAATATAGCTATAATATATTAATGATCACAACTATTAAGTTTGTCAAAGTATAGCTGTATCAAAACTTTAAGGACTAGAAGGAAAAGAATGCATATAGGCTTCCAGAGCGGCGAATATTTGATAATGCACATGAACTAGCATATTACAAGAGGTCAGCAGGCAAGCCTCTAATAAGTTACTATTGGCAAAGAAATGTAAAATATACATATACAGGTTAAAATGATTTTCATACATTTCCTTTTCCTCTTTTGTGGAAGTCGACAAAAATGCTATTCCTATCTCATTCTTACCCCCCACTTCCCTATTGTCTTCAAAGCAAGCGCTGGACCAGCTCCAGAGCAGTGCTAAAACAGTATTTGGGTTTTAAAAATTCAATTTTTTTTTTTAATAATGAGTTTATAAATATTAGTCATCCTTAGTCATTTGAGGATATTTTTCCTGTCTTTTAAGAGAGATAAATTTTGAGGCCTAATGAAGATAACAGTGTTTCTTTAGGGTGGATTTATGTGCTCCTTGTAACCAAACATAACCCTGATCTTTCACAATGAAGCATTTGTGACTGACGTAGGACATTAGAAACATTATACTGCAGAGCCCATCTATTGTTCAGTGCTGAGTTGTGTTATATTTGTGGTCACGAGAGACTTTTTTCAATGGAGTTTGACTATTAAAAATACATCCAGTATTTTCCTAAAGAAGTTTTAACTCTAAAAATTGTCCATATAAAAATAATAGATGCCAAGGTTTTCATATTTCATTTGGTTTGAGATTAAATGTGTTAATACTATATGATAAAATGAAAGGAAATTTCACATTCTTGTTTTGCAGGAGGAAAATGAGAAAAAGAGTCACCACAAGGACCACTCAGATAATGAATCCACATCTTCTGATAAGTGAGTGAGATATAAATAGTTTACTGCTATAGTTTCTGTTCCAAAGGATATATTACATATGTTTTTATAATTTTTACAGCTCTGGGAGGAGGACAAAAGGACCTTTCAAAACAATCAAGTTTGGGACCAACATTGACCTTTCTGATGACAAAAAGTGAGTCTCTCTGCAATTTGTACATTTCTCTAGTTATAAATAAACTTGAGCCAACATACCCACCCTTATTATTTAGCTAGAGAGTTTCCTATTTTATTTCTTCACATCTAAGTTCCGGTAGCTCATTTTATTTTTTTGTTATTTAATAAAAATATGTGTACTGTATCTCTGTCATTTTCTGATCTGGATTTGGATTTGACATCCAGTTAATCTTAGGCTATGTTCAGACTGACGGTGGCAAAATCGCAGCCACCAGATCGATCTTTCTTGATTGATTGAGCGGTCAGTGAGACCTGCTCAATCGATCAGGAAAGTCGACTGAGTAAATCCACCCCTTCAAGTAGCGTAACGTTGAGCGTTCCCGTCGGCTCGGCGCAGTGAGAACAGCACGCAGAAGGGAAGCAGAGCAGTCGACATCAGTTATGCAAACTACTCTGCGTAGTTTGCGTAACTCCCGTAGACTGCCGCCGAATCACGCGGTAAGTGTGAACCAGCCCTTATTGTTGCTGATCTTGTCACTGGCTATGTAATAGTTGCTTCTGCAGTTTAAAAGAAATAAGTGTTTTTCTTGAAACAGCAGCAACACCATATTGCCGTACAGGAAACCTATATCTCTACAAAGTGTTAGAATTCCCAATCTCTAAACTAATTGAAGCCAAATGCTTATACAGTTAAATTCTTGGTGTTTTGAGGCAGGTAGATGCCAGTTGCAAAAGTTGTATAATACTAAACAGAAACAAATTCATGGTGTGATAGTGAAAGTGCTCTTAAGAGTTGCGCTGTGTATTTTTCCTAGACACAGCTTGAAGGAAAGTCAGATTTTATCATAAGACCTGGAGGCCTCTCAATATACTTTCCCTACTTACAACTACAAATCAGAGCAGCCTAACCGAAGGGAAAACAAACTTTAGAAGTAAAACAGCTTGTGTAGACCAGCACTCACCTTTTCTATACAAAAACATCCCTTCACATATTTCCTAGTCCATGTCATTCTGTGTATAAAAGTGAATTCCAGTCTTTTGTTCCCTCAACTTACTTGTTTTCAAGGATTTCACACAATATGCATTAAGATTTTAAAAATGCACTTCCAGAAGACTTGACTTCATCGTCTCTCCTTACTCTCCTTTCTTAGCAAAGCATTCTGATGGAAATCTTGTATTTTAAGAGACTATGTACACATTTCAGGAGGAAGGAAAGTAATTTGCTTCTATGTCTTTTAGTATAGTACTGATTGATACTCAGACATTGAGCCCCGATAGAGAGACTAGTATTCACAGGGTAAGGGGACTGGGACTGGAATGAGAAGTCTTGAGGAGTGGAGACTGGGACTGGGACAAGGAACCAGGGGTAGTGAAGAGACAGGACTGAGAGAGTGACAGAATGGAGGGAACAGGGTAGAAGGAGTCAAACTTTGGGGAAACAGGCAAAAGATTCTGCGTCCCTAGAGCATACACCCTTCCAGATCTTGGAATGGAACCCAAGAACCCTGAATCTCACCTTTCCTCTGCTGTCACCAAATATCTGTGAAATCCATTGGCAAAGTGTCTCATCGCCCCATGTAGAGGATAACAACATACTGTTGCTTATCAGTTACTCCATTAGCCCAAGTGGCAGAGGTCTATATGGTGGATCTAAAAGTTCCAACCCTACTGATTAATCATGTGAGTGTCAATACAATGCCAAATGTTGGAATTTTTTTTGTTTTGCTTTTTTTAAAAACCTACAGGCACAAAACATATATTAAAAGATTATTATTAAAAGATATTATTTAGATTGCAGGGTCAAGCACTCAAAAGTTAGGAAACATGGTCCCCTTGTGCATATGTCCAAAGTCTGTATATCATGATTACATACTGGTTTTTTCCACAGGACTTTTCTCATTCAACATTTCCTAACTTCTGAGTGCTTGAATTTAAAACCTTAATATTTTTTTAAAAATAGATATGTGTGTGAGGTATTCACCTTTCATGCCCATCAACTTCTCCTCCCATTTTCTCTCATAAGCTTAATGTTCACTCCTTGGGCTCTACTCTTGCATCCCTATTCCTATCTCCTATACTCCACCTTGTCTTCACACTTCTTCCTGCTCCCACTGGAATTGCTTCTCTCCAGGAAATTCATCCTCATCCATGGCCTACCTCTTCCCCTGACTACCTTTTTGTACTCACTTAAAAGATGGCTCTTTTCTGATGAGTCAGAATCTGTTGCTGCTCTCTCCTTCAGTAGGCTCTCCTTTAGATCCCGCATCCTGGACTTGTAGGCTATAGCAATAGTTTTGGGCTTCAATTCTTGCTCTAACCCAGTGGTTCCCAACCTTTTTGGCTTGAGGGCCACATATATCATTTTTACAACCCTGAAGGGCCACCAGTCTATCAACTCATAAAAAATGTATTGAAGTATACACCACTACAAATCACTACATATTTAAAGTTAACATTTTGATGCTGCTGTGCTCATTTTTACATTCGCTATTTTACACCTACAAATTTCTCACAGTATGTCACACACTCACAGACAAAGCACTAGTGGAGATGAATGACTGTCACTATACACTGAAGAACATGGCCTAGCAGCTAAGTCACGGTGGGTGGCCTGCTAAGTGCAGGCCAAACCGGAAGGCACTGATTTTTAGAGTTCTGCCCCTCCTCAAGCATGGTGGGTCCTGGCTGCACTGCCAGCAGCCCCTTGCCACCCTCCACTACAGCTAGACGGAGGCTGCCTCCTTGCTGATCTCCCATCCCCCTGACTGTAGCAGGAAAACTGCACGTGTCCTGTAGCCCCCTGTTCTCCAACTGGGTCTCTAGGCAGTGGCTCCCTTCTGCAGCCAGGGGGACAGGAGATCAGTGCTCCCCTCCCTCTGGCTCCAGCACGTAGGGACCCAGGCGGAATGCTTTGCCATACTCCCTGCTACAGCCAGAGGGAGGAGAGCACTGATCTCCCATCCTCTTGGCTTCAGCAAAGAGCCTGCATTGGTCTTGTAGCCCCGTGGCAACACACTCTGCCTGGGCCCTTAGATACTGACTCCCTTCAGCAGCCAGTGAGAGGGGAGTGGCGGGCTACACTGAAAGAGCCTCCGGGCCACTTTTGGCCCCTGGGCCACAGTCTGGGAACCACTGCTCTAACCAATATTTTTCATCTTTGAAGGCCATTCAATTTTGATTTTTCTACACCTTTTTTTACAGGTAACTATTAACTATAGACCCTCTAGTTCGTCTTCGAGTGATGTCCCTATGGGTACTCTACTGTAGGTGTGTCAGTGCCTCCTGCTTCTAGGATTGGAGATCTTCATCAGCAGTGCCTGTTGTACCACACATGTGCACCTCCCACCTTGCGCTGTGTGCAGGATATACATATAGCACTGTGCAGTCCAACCACTCCCAGTTCCTTCTCTGCTGCTTTTGGTCTGGGATGGAATCCACTAGCAGACCCCTTTTTTCCTATTTCCTTTTAAATAGTGCCTTACCTGATAGTGTAGTTAGTTCTTCTTCTATATATAAAAAAATTTATAACGTTATTATTTTATCTTTACAGCTCTTCTCATAGCTTAGGTTTCCATTTTTCCCACTTTCCACCATTCCTGACCGGGAAGCCTGTCCCTTTACCCTTATGCTTGGTTCTCCTGGGTTTAAGAGGTGTCTTTTGTGCTGAACCACCTTCTCAATAGCAGACTGCCACCCACTGTGTATACACTGTATGGGAGAAAAACTTGTCCTTCAAAAGTGTTCCCACAGCTTCAACCTAAAACCAAGAGCCCGGAAAAATAGGGACATTAGGTTAAAACTTCTACTCATGGAAAAATCTCTTCGTCTGGCGCAGCTTCCCATCTCTGGGGACCGAGACAACCTGTTTGTGATAGCTACAGCACTGACACCATTTCTGGCACCAGTGACTCTGTCACCACCAACCAAGTCATTGGCACTATCAAAATTGTCGGCACCAACCATGCCACTGGCACTGACCAAGCCATTGAAATTGCAGTTTTCAGCACTGAAAATGTCTTCCACACTGGCCAAATATTTGGCACCAGTCAAGTCATTGGCACCGGCCAAGTCTCTACTGCCATCTTCCAACTTACTCCCTCTCTTTTGCACTGTGCACTGCCAAACTGTACAAATGATGTGTCCCCCGTCGTCGTCGTCGTCGTCCCCCCCCGCCCCCCCAGTAACACCTCCTCTCACAATATTCCTTTCTCACTTCTTCAAGGATGGCACCTTCCTTCCCCAGTGACACTGAAGAGGAGGATTCCATTGCACTAGCTTATCCTTGATACCATCACACTACCCCTACCCCTCAGTCATGGCAGGGACCTCCATGGATACAACCTCATGCGCCACTTCCACCAAACTGGCCATATTGGGTTCCTTGGGCCATGTACAGGGTGCAATTCAGGAACCTTCCCAAAGAGCAAACATGGAGACCTACGCCTCTCCATTCTCCACCGGCATCTTGATGTCAGGAAGTCGAACTGACACAGGTACCAACTGAGGAGGAAAAACAGAAAGAAGAGCAAGAAGACATAGCTCCCCCAACTCTACATTTTTTCTCCTCCGCACCTGAGGAGACAATTATGCCTCCACCCCCTACCAGAGGCTAAAAAAGAACAATTCCTGCCTTTGATATGAGGACATCTCCTAGCCTGGATGGCCCTACAAGCCTCATGAGACTCTACAGATACTGCAGCTCGATCCATTGCGACTTCTGTGGTTATGAGATGAGCATCCTGGCTCCACATCTCAGGATTTCCTAAGGAGGTACAAACCACAATCAAGGATTTTACCATTTGAGGGCCAGAGCGCATAGATAACTCTCTGCACTCCCTTAAAGACTCCTAGCTACACTTCACTTCCTTGGGATTTACACACCAGCATCAAAGAGGTGCTCAGGCAAGTACCAACTCCCCCTATGATCCTGAATGCTGGAATACACCACTAAGTGGCACTACGACACTCAACATTGTTGGCAAAGGCCTCCAAATAAGTGCAGAGAGCCCACTCCTCAAAATGCTACCTCTCACACACCAGCATCAAAACAACAATTTTGAAGGTGTGGTCAACGCCTGAAAAAGCCTTACCTTAATCCAGTCATCCCACCAACAGTTTGGTGACAGGCTAGCTCTGTTTTTCCCATCTTGGACTCTCATCACCTCGGACAAGTGAGTTCTAGAGATAGGCAGGAAAGGATACTCCATCCCCTTCCTATCTATTCTGCCTCGCCACCCTCCACCCTTCCCTGTTCAGGGACCCCTCTCTCAAGACTATTCTACATGAAGAAATAAGTCATCTTCTCCAACTGGGAGCCACAGAACAGGTCCCTCCCTGGCACATGGGATGGGGTTTCTACTCCCACTATTTTCTGATTCAGAAGAAGTCCAGTGGCTGGCGTTCCATTCTAGATCTTCACAATCTAAACACATTAGTCAAACTGCAATGTTTTAAGATGGTTATCCTCTCCACTATTATCCCAGCACTGGAACAGGGAGGCTAGTTCTTGGCCCTCAACATCCTAGACTCATACTTTCATATTACAATACACTCTGCCCACAGGCTATTCCTCTGATTTGTCGTGGGGCGACAACCACTACCAGTACAAGGTACTGCCTTTTGGACTGTCCACGGCACCTTAGGTGTTTTCCAAAGTCTTGGCGGTAGTCGCCGCCTACCTAAGGAAACAAGGAGTCATCGTCTTTCCATATTTGGACTGTCTTCTCAAGGCGCCATCCAAAACCGATGCTCTCCAAGCCATTCACATAAGTGGATGTGTTCATAAAGCTAGGCCTCCTTGTGAACTTAGAAAATCCACTTTAAGGCCAGTGCAACAACTGGAACTTATCAGCACATAGTTAGATGCTGTACAGGTCAGAGCCTTCCTACCACTGTACAGATTCATGGCTATAACGTATCTGGTATCCGTCACACAGGTCAGTCCCCAGATCTCTGCACAAATGTGCCTCCAGCTTCTAGGCCACATGGCTGCAGCCACGTTTGCGGTCAGGAACACAAGGCTGCACATTACACTGTCTTCAGCCATGGCTCCAGACCATATACCTCTCCCACAAACACAGCATTCATAAACTTTTATCCATGGCAAGCCGAGTCAAGGATTCACTACTGTAATGGACACTCCACACCAATCTCTGCATTGTAATTCCCTTCCTACAACCATCACCGAGTACCTCCTTCGTCGGCTGGGGAGCACATCTACATGAACACACACAGTGCAGGGCAGATAGTCGCCTACCAAATCCCTCTTACACATCCACATCCTAGAGCTATAAGTGGTCTGCAATGCCTGCCAATGTCTTTTACCCCTTCTCAAACATCATACCACAAGAGTGATGATGGACCATCTCGCCTGCATCTATTATATCCACAGGCAGGATGGAACAAGGTCCCACTCTTTGTGTTCGGAGGCTATTAAACTATGGAATTGGTGTATCCAGAGCAACATCTCCATTTCAGCTGCTACCTTCTGGGACACTAGAACACCAGCCCAGATGCACTGAGCAGGACATTCTCACATGATCACGAGTGGGAGCCGGATATGCATATACTTTAACCCATATTCAACAGATGAGGACACCCCACAATAGATCTCTTTGCCATTCAACACAACACCCATTGCCCACAGTTCTGTTCCAGAGCAGGACTGGATTGCAGATCGCCACTCCTGATTGCAGACCCCTGGATTGCAGATCGCCACTGGATTGAGACACACCACTCTTTTACACCTTCTCTCTCCTGTTCCAAGTACTTTGCAAAATACAGGCGGACTGATCTCAGGTCATATTAATAACCCCAACATGGCCACAACAGGTCCAGTATACTTACCTTCTATGCATGATAGTATGCTGACTGATCACTCTCACCCAACGCTATGGCTCCTTTCACAGGATATAGGACGCATTCTCCGCCTCAAGGCTTGGTGCCTTCATGGTTCCGGGATCCTGAAATAAACTGCTTAGAAGCAATCAAACAGATACTTTTGAGTAGCTGGCATAACACCACCAGAAGCATTTACATTAATAAATGGACTAGATTTCGCTGCTGGTGTGCCTCACACCAGATGGATGCAGCACACGCTCTACTGCCATTTATACTTGATTACATTCTACGACTTAAATCATCAGGATTGGCCAATAGCTCTATTAGGTTACAACTGGAGGCAATTACTACCTTTCACTCCTCCATTGACGGCCACTCTGTCTTCACACACGTGCTCATGAAACGCTTCTTGATAGGTATTCAGAATCTCTATCCTTGTATATAAGATCTGACCCTAGTTTAGTTTAGTCCTGTGTTCTCTGACAAGGCCCCCATTTGAACCGATGGCAACCTGTTCTTATGTATACGTATCAGTGGAAGACTGCCTTTCTCGTTGCCATCACCTCTGCTAGACAGGTAGGCGAAATCGCAGCCCTTATGACATAACCACCATACATAGTGTTTTATAAGGACAAAGTTACATTACACCCATACCCAAGATTCTTACCTAAGATCCCATCTTTTCATCTCAACCAACCGATACACCTCCCTTGCTTCTTTCCAACGCCTCAAATAATCAACAAGATGCAGCTCTATGCATCCTAGATGTGAGGCACACGTTAGCCTTCTACTTAGACCGGACTAGATCCTTCCAGAAATCACCACCATTATTCCCTTTCACCACAGAAAGATACAAAGGCACTGCTGTGTCTAAACAACGCCTCTCTAAGTGGATCTCACAGTGTATACACTTATCTTACAAACTCCATGATAGACAGCCTCCTACCTCAATCAGAATACATTCCACGCCATTGTTATCTACCTCGATTGCCTTTCTTAATAATGTCACCACTGATGACATTTGTAAGGCAGCCAGATGGGCATCATCAAATACCTTCTCCCTGCACTATGCTATTACGCATAATGCTACAACGGACACTATCCTTCGACATGCAGTCCTATCCTCAGCATTACATGTTGCTCCACAGCCCCAGCCTTCGAGCTAAGGGCTCTGATTTATAATAATCTACAGTGGAGCACCCCTAGGGCCATCACTCGAAGAAAAAATTACTCACCCTGTGCAGTAATTGAGGTTATTTGATATGTGTCCCCCTACGGGTGCTCCACTACCTGCCCTCCTCCCCT
Organism: Emydura macquarii macquarii; assembly: GCF_026122565.2. Classification (NCBI taxonomy): domain Eukaryota; kingdom Metazoa; phylum Chordata; order Testudines; family Chelidae; genus Emydura; species Emydura macquarii. The sequence continues at coordinate 14,527,648 of NW_027131180.1, forward strand.
TGCTTTGGAGCCAAACACACATAAGCTCTGCAGCAGAGAAGGAACGGACTGCACAGCACTATATGTACGTCCTGCCCACAGCACAAGGGGAGGAGGTGCGCATGTGCTGTCCTATGGGCACTACTGATGAACATCTCCAATCCCAGGCGCAGGGAATGCTGCTGCACCAACAGTGGAGCACCCATTGGGGGACACATCTCAAAGCACCTCAGTTACTTCACAGGGTGAATAACCTTCTCTTCTCCTTGTCACAGTTAAAATCAACTGTATTCCCCCATTATGGTACAGCAAAAGATAATCTCAGGCTACTGGTTCTCCTGTCTGTCAGACCTCTCGCATGGAAAGACATGTCTCATTCCCTTCTAACAGGATATCTCCATGCTGAACAGTTCCATCTGCCTTCACTGTGTTGTTCCTAGCATAAACAGACTGCCCAAGAAAGCATGCTTGCTTGCTCTTTGGAGATGGTTAACAGAGTAACTGCCCCACAGATAGTTGCCATACAGCTCTTTTTTTGCAAGCCTATTTTATTCTTAAAGTAAAAGCACTACAGAGAAAACAAATTAAAATAATAAAAGAACCTACACACATGCTATTAAGTTTACCAGAGATCACCTCAACCCTAATATAGGCTGTGGCAGGAACAGTCCTTCAGTACCCCCATTTAGGGGGTTTCCTTGTGGTTTCAAGTTGATCACACCTTAAGCTCAGCACAAGCATGCAGTCTTATGGAGCATCAGTAGGCATAGTCCTTCCAACTCTTCCCTGAGGATTGGGGGTCTCTGGATCAGGGTTCCTGTCTGTTCGCTGGATCGGGAAAAAGGCCCTGAACCTGTTTTAAATCAGGTTGTTTATCCAAAAATATTTTCGCCTGTTGGTCCTGGAGAATCCAGTTTGAGCTAATACAAGCCAGCCTCTCCAGTGCATGGCTTAAAAGAGTTGAAAAACAAAGGAATTACATTAGCATCCCCCTCCTCCTGTAGGAGTTGTATACAATTCTACAATACATACATAACTGCCTTTTTAGCCCCTGGCCCCCCGTTAGGTGTTAAATCTAATTCAATAACGTTTAAACTTAATTCAGTAAAGTTTATTTTAATTCCATGAAGTTTGTCCATGATATTGTCAGTCTGTCACGCACGCTCTCCCTTATTAATGTTTCCTGAATGAATGCTTGACTCTCTTGTCTCTCAGCTTATCCCCTTATCCTCGTCCAAAGAGATTTCAGTTTTCACACAAACAAATTGTCTGATTCGTCTCATATTTCCTTTCAGTAATCTCTTAATTTAATTGTCTACTCTTGACTCAGTCTCCCACTAACAGTCTGTTCTTCTCTTCACTTGGTCTTTTACTAACCACTACACTTACTGATTTTTCCTTCTGAAATCTTTGTTTGGCCATTTGCATTCCTTCAGCATCATTCACACTTCCACATTCTCTTATCACTTCTTTCATTATTTTCACTTCAATAACGGCTGACTTCTTTGTTGTTCTTAGCCCTTTTTTTTTTCTTCCTACCTTGCTCCATTTTGTCAGTACTATTGTATCCACTTTCAACTCCACCCTTTCCTTTATTTATCCTTACCCTTCACTCTAGTTTCATTCCATTGCCTCTCTAATCCCCAGTCTTTCCCACCGCATTTGCTTAAATGTGTTCCTGAGCTACTGAACACCTTAGGAGAAAGCCTCAGGAAGACACCAGTTCCCTCCAGTTTAACTTTGTTCTCTCCTCTCTCACTTGCCTCCTTTCCCTTCTAAACAGCTTTATTTCTCTGACAAAGCTGTCAAGCACAGAGGACTGGGAAAGCTCTCTAAGGGATAGTCTGCATTTAAAACTTACAGCAGCACGACTGTGCCACTGTAAGGGCACTTGTGTAGCTGTGTTATGTCAATGAGAGAGAGCTCTCCCACCGACATAATAAAACCACCTAAACAAGTGGTGGTAGCAGTGTTGGCGGGAGAGCATCTCCACTGACATAGTGCTGTCCACACAAGCGCTTATGCCAGCAAAACTTATGTCACTCGGGGATGTTTTTTCATACCCCTGAGAGACAAAAGTTTTGCTGGCATAAGTGCTAGTGCACACAAGGCCTTAGTTGAAAACTTACAGCCCCGAGAGGAAGAATAGAGAAGAAAATACCAACTACAGAATGTACTCTGCAGAACTAGTTTCTTCTTTCTTTTTATCCTCATTACAAAATGAGACTGGGAACTCTTTCCACATAAGTGGAAAGAAGCCCTTTTACAATTCTGGGTTTCCTCTGTGTCCATGAGAAGTCAACAGTGCAGAGCACTGCAGCTTTTTGTAGAAGTGAATGAGGAACTGTCTAATAGTAATTTGTTGTTCTTTTTAATCTGTGTTAATGAGTGTTTTTCTAGACTGAAATGGGAAATTGTATTTAATGGCTAAAACAAAATATGCATATAAAAAAAGACAGGGGAGAAGGGACTGTGCATGGAAATGTGGAAGGGCTGTTGGGCTGAAGGCAGAGGTTGAGGACTCCAAAAATTATAAAGGCCGGTCTCCAGCCTGTAGGCAAGTCAGTCCAGGTTAAGTTTCTCTTCCTGTTAGAGGTGTGCATACTCGGAAGTGGCACCAACAGACCCATCAGAGCGCCCAGTACCACTCTCACCAGCCAGGGCAGCACCGGCAGCGCCAGTAAAAATCTATCATGCTCATAAGAAGCACAGCCATGGGCACAAGGACGGATCCCTGAGAGGGACCACCTCCAAGCGTAGCACTACCTCCCAAATCCGTGAAAGGCTGGACAAGAAGTTACACGTAGTCTAAGCAGCTTCACCATCAAAGAAACCCAAAGCAGAGTGTAAGTACAAGCATCATTGGAGCAACAGGAATTATCTTCTGCCTCAGCCACCAAAGCACCACCAGAATAACTGCCCACTCCGCCGGATCCATCTGATCTCTGATGCCCAGTACAATGTATGATATCATGCGCACCCAGCCGACTATCTCCCCTCACGCCATCAGCAGAACTGCTTCTGCCCCTTCTGAGCTCTCTAATGTAGCACGGATCACCTGGGATAGTGCAACCTCCATCACTGGTGGACAAGTCACTGCTTCTTTACCAACTGTTGAGCCCACAACCTCGAACGTCATCACAGGTCCCACCTGCACTGCCGGCTCCACCCATCCCAAAGGCACCACCATTCCCAGACCAGCCATCAAACCCGGAATGGTCCTTAGAACCTGGTCCAGCATTATCACTGACACCCTCCATAGTCCTCAGCCACAGTATTTTAGATACGCATCAGCGTATGCACCGCCTGTGCAGTAGTGGTTCCGATACCCTCACGGACTACCAGTGCAATCAGACCCTATCATGGCCATGGAGCACTGCAGCCTCCATTTGACCACCCTTAGCCAGAATACACAGACCCTTCATTGGTTTATGAAGAGCCACGAGATACAGACAGGCCCCCGGTACCATTGGCATAGCTGGAACTGCTGATTCCAACCAGAGCATTGTTGTCACCAGATGAAGCACTCATCCTTCCTGCCCTTTCCGCACCTGATGACTAAGGTCAGTACCAAGATCTCATGCATTGCATGGCAAGGGCCCTCAGGCTTCCAGCCGAGGATGTACAAGACCCCCAGGATGAATTCCTGGACATCCTGCAACTGGCGGGCCCCTCAAGCACAGCACTCCCTATTCACAGCTCACTCCTCCAACTGGCCCAGGCAGTCTAGTACGTCCCTGTGTCATGCAGCCCAGCACCTCAGTAAACAGAGAGGTGCTATTTTGTTCTGGCCAAGAGCACTGATTTCTTTTTTACACACCCTCCACCCTATTCTCTTGTGCAAACAGCAGTGCAACGCACTGGGCAACAACATTTTAGGAGCATTCCTCCAGATCGAGCTGCCAAGAAGCTTGACTTAGTTGACTGAAAAGTCTATTCTTCAGCAGGCCTGCAATTCTGCATCTTCAACTACCAAGCCATACTGGCAAAGTATGATTTCAAATCGTACTCTAAACTAGTGGAGTTCCAAGCCACACTTCCAGAGGCTAAACAAGTCCCTCATTGAGGAATGTAAATTGGTGGCCAAAGTCTCTACCGAAGCAGCTATAGATGCTATGGATATGGCATCATGCTCCCTGGCATCTGGGGTGGTTCTTCACAGGGACTCTTGACTCCAGACATTGGGTTTCCCTAAGGAAGTTCAAACCACACTTGAGGACCTCCCTTTCAACGATCAAAAACTTTTCAGTGACAAGACCGAGAGTCTGCACTCACTAAAAGACTCTTGAGCCACACCTCAGTCCTTGGGCCTCTATACTCCCACTCCTACCCGCCATCAAAATCGGGCTTCCTTCTGACCCTGACACCCCACCCCACCCCAGCCCACCTACAACTGTACCCCCCATGCCAGCAAGAACTGCCTTGCTCCACCAGCGTTCCCAATGACCCAGTTTTTCTGCTGCCTCCACATCTACTTCCTCCACCTTTCCACAGTGCCCCTCCAAACAACCCTTTTGAGTCTTACCCCAAAAACTGAGAACCCCTTCCCATTCCTCCTCTGGCATCCCCAATTGTCTTTGGGGGCCGTCTTGCTCTCTTTGCATTCAATTGGAGCAAGATTACCATTGATTGAGGGGTATTAGATATCATACACCAGGGATACCTCATAGAGTTCCTTGTCACCCTCCCTAGTGCAGTCATGCAGACCCATCACAACTATACCTTCTCCAGAAGGAGGCACGCACCTCCTTCCAAAAAGGTACCATAAAATGGATCCCACGCCACTATCATGGCCATGGCTTCTACTCCCCCTATTTCATTTTATCAAAAAAAGGAGAGGGCTTTTGCCCCATTCTGGATCTATGGGTATGGAACCGGTTTATCTGTAAATTCTGTTTCTTAATGGTCACTCTTCCCCAAATCATTCCCTCCCTTTTCTTTGGGGCTTGGTTTGCGGCTCTTGATATGAAGGATGCATACTTCCACGTGGACATCCATCCCACCCACCTCAAATTCCTTTGCTTCATGGTGGGACACTCCCATTATCATTCTGTATCCTCCCTTTTCGGATTGCCGCTGCCCCCCAGGTATTCACAAAGGTCTTCACAGTAGTTGCAGCCTATATGTGATGCCTGGCCCACTCCTTGTTTCTATACCTGGACAACTGGCTCCTAGTGGCATCATCCCACAAACGCCTCCTCATTACTATTCAAACACTATGGAACCCCCTCATCAGTCTGGGCATCTGTATCAATGAAGAAAAATCTATCCTCGTATCTACCAGAGAATAATCTTTATCAGAGCACGCTTGACCCTATTGTGGGATGGACCTTCCTTCCAAGGGGCCACTTTGCCATTCTCACCTCCCTCATTACAAGGCTACAGAGTTGTCCCCGCACACTTCTCCATCACCACCTTTAACTTCCGGGACACATGCACCTCTGCAGTTCACGAGATGCTTTCAACAGTGGCTTCACTCAGTGTATGACCCACAGAAGGACCATCTCAACAAATGGGCCCTCCTCCCACCGTCAGTGGTAACTTTCCTTTCATGGTGGTGTGACTAGTCCAAGGTCATGACAGGCAGCCCCTTCAGTCCTCCTGCGCCCCATACCACTCTCACCATGGACACCTCCCTCATGGGCTGGGGCACCCACAAACAGGGCCACATGGCCCAAGGCCTCTGGTCCCCCAGAGAAGCAAGGATGCACGTCAGCTTCCTAGAGTTACGAGTAGTTCAGCGCACCTGTCAAGCACTTTTTCCTCTCATCCACTCCAGACATGTGGAACTTCTCTCTGACAATATGACAGTGGTCATATACATAAACAAACAAGGTGGAGCCAGATCTCCAACCCTCTGTCAGGAGGCAGGCAGTCTGTGGAACTGGTGCTTACGTCACAACGTCACCAAGCAGCCCATCTACCAGATACAGACAACAACCTGGCGTACACTCAGCCTCTCTTTTCTTCTCCATCAAGAATGGGAGTTTCATGACTCCACTCTTCATTCCATGTTCCGTTAGTGGGGCACACTGCGCTGGGATATGTTTGCGACAGCTATCAACCACAAGCTTCCCCTCTTCTGCTCCAGAGGTGCCCTAAGGCAAGGCTCTCAAGGGGATGCCCTTCTCCTCCCCTGGACACTGGAACTATGCTATGCCTTCCCATCATGCCGCTCCTCCGACAAGTACTCTGCAAAGTGAAACATGGCCAAGTGGTCATCATCCTCATAGCCCCCTTCTGGCTGTGCCAGTATTGGTTTACTGATCTTCACCTTTCAATCTGCCCTCCGAACCGTCTCCCCCCTCTCCTGAATCTCCTCACACAACAATGGGGCCAGATCTGACACCCCAGCCTGGACCCTCTTCACCTCATGGCCTGGCATTTGGATGGGGCTCGTGCATAGACAATGTGTGCTCCATTCCTATGCGACATGGCCTCACAAATAGGTGATGCCCAGCCACCAGGGCATGCTACCAAGCCATATGGAGACACTTCACGGAGTGGACATCCAAACACCATCACTCCATTGACAACTTGTCCATACTGACCATCTTTGACAATCTGCTTAAGCTTCGCCTTTCAGGCCTTGCCCACTCCTCCATTCAAGTTCACCTGTCGGCACTCAAAAGCACCTTCCTCTTGCCTACAGATGGCTTCTCTGCCTTCAGCCAGCCAACCAATGTTGAATTCCTCTAAGGTCTCCTCAACACCTTCCCTACGGTCAGAAAACCTACTCCTCCTCGGGATCTTAACCTCGTCTTTTCACTCTCACTAGACCCCCCTCTTGAGCCCTTAGCCACTTGCTCCTTTACCCACCTATCCATGAAGGTGATCTTTTTAGTGGCCATCATCTTTGCCTGATGAGTCAGCAAACTGGCAGCCATGGTGGCAGACCCACTCTTTACTGTGTTTTACAGGGACAAAGTCTCCCTACAACTCCATCCCAAATTTCTCCCCAAGGTGGCCTCATCATTCCACCTCAATCAAGTCATCCATCTCCCAGCCTTTTACCCTAAACCGCACACCTCAACCCAGGGAGTGCACAGTACATTCCCTTGACATCCATCATGCTGCGATGGCATTTTATCTCCAATGCACACCCGCTCTTTCCGAGCCTCATCCAGACTTTCTCACTATAGCAGAACACTGCCGAAGCTGTGCCCTCTCTTCCCAATGCCTCTCTAAATGGCTGTCCCACTGCATCACGGAGTGTTACTCCCTTTCCCAAGTCTCTCCACCACCTGGCATTACTGCACTCCGCAAAAATGCAAGCCACCATGTCAGCCCTCCTCACAGACGTCCCGTGGCAGGACATCTGTAAAGCAGCAACGTGGTCCTCCATTCACACTTTCACCGCTTGCTGCACCATAACCCAGTCAGCAGCAGTGGATGCGGCAGTTGGCTGCGCAGTCCTGCAAACTCTCACTTCTAGTGAGCCCTCCCTCCCACCTCCAAATTGAATACTGCCCGCTACACTACCCCATATGGAATCCACATAGAGACCAGCACTTGAAGAAGAAGGAAAGGGTACTTTACTGTAACTGAGGGTTCTTTGAGAGGTGTGGTCCCTATCTGAATTCCAATCTCACCCCCCATCTCCTTTGCTATAGGTTTTGTGCCTGTTGGTAAGAGGGAACTGAGGGGGCATTGACCAGTATGGTATCATAAGACCTCGGATGCATCACATGGCCAACGCACACATGGGTCGATGGAAACTACTCTAAACAGTTCTGGTGCATGGCATGCATGCGCACCCACGTATGGAATCCAAATGGGAAGAACCATCAGTTACAGGCAGTAACATTTCTTTCTAAAATCTTGAAGGACATAGTAACCAGAAACAATCAGTTCAATTTATTAACTACATCCAGATAATACTTCCTTTGCATTTAAAACTAACTGATTCATTAAACAAAACAGGGTTTTGATAACCTTATTTTTGTTCTTACGTATCCAGACACATTTAAGATATTTTATTTACTAGTAATTAAGAAATGTCATTTACCATTTTCTAACTTAAAAAAGGTAAAATTAAAAATCTGAGTAAGTAAATGTTAAGCAGTATAATTGCTTAAATAAATGTGCATAATAAGGTGTATCCTCCTGATTAGTAAAAAGAAGTACCAAATTATACCAACCACTGAGGATCAATCTTTCTTTAGGAAAATAACTAAAAAGTACAAATGCAAACCAAAATTTAAATCACTTCAATTTAAATTAGCGCCTACCTGTAAACTTCTCTGTCCAAGTTATTGATAACTCTTTTTTCAAAAATAAAATTGACAACCAGGAAGAGCGCTCTTCATCCCTCTCCCTCCTTTGTTGTTGCGATGGCATTTTACAAACAGAACAACACAGATCTCTGCCCCAAAGAGATTAAATTGGAGGTCTACCTATCTTTCTCTGACTTTTTGACACCCCCCCCCCTTCCTTTTTGTTTTTTTTTCATCTCCATTTTCCTCATATTTAATCACTCTTCCTTCTGGTTTTCTCTTCCTTGTGTCTACAAACAAAGCTTGAAAATATAACCACTGCCTACTTGCCAGACTGAAATATATTAGTATCCTAGGCCATGATCCCTCCCTGCAGTTATGAGAAACCTGGATAATATAAGAAAATTTTATATTTAAAGAGCAGATATTTCTCGGGAGTGAGGCTAAAAGGTAGAATGGAGAAATTATGAAAAACATACTTATCAAAAATCTAACCAGCACTCTCCTCTCTCTAGACATTCCCCATTGGTGCAATGTCTAGCTAGGCTGCATATTTCCGGAACAGGTCTGCTTTTTGGGTTTCCTCTCTGACTTGAGCCCAAAAGCCTAGATTTCCTTGTGGTTGCCTGCCTGCCTCTCATTGGTCAGGTGTCCCCAATGCTTGAGTCTGAAGGCCTCTGCTTTTTGCTGAACGAGACTTAGGGTATATCTACACTGCAATTTAAAAACCTGTGGTTGACCTGTGCCAGCTGACTCTGGCTCATGGGGCTCAGGCTAAGGGACTGTTGAATTGTGCGTGTAGACATTTGGGTTCAGACTGGAGCCCAGTTATAGGACCCTGCAAGGTGGGAGTATCTCAGAGCTCAGGCTGCAGCCTGAATCAGAAGGTCTACACCGCTATTAAAAAGCACCTTAGCCCAAGCCCTGCAAGCCCAAGTCAACTGGCACAGGCCAGCCACAAGTGTCTAATTACACTTTAGACATACCCTTAGCTGCTGATCAAGTTCTATCTGCAGCTTGTGTCTGATGTCCCCACCCTCACTGATGTTCAGGACCCCTCACTGACTGTCTGTCTGTCTGTCTTTGCTCTGCTGGATTGATGATCCTGTCTTGCTGTTGAAAGCTCCTGAAAGCCCCAGCCTCCTGCTAATTGGGTTCCCACATCTCCATCTCCTCCTCCCTCCTCCCCCCCCCCCCCAGCCATCTGGCTGCTCCTCCAGGTGACTGGATACTTCTCTTCATCTGTTACCACTGTAATACCTGCAATCTGTAAGCCAATCCTGATGGTCCTGGTCTTCTGCTGGTTGGTTCACCAAGTGATTAGGAGGCTGCCCTTTGGCTTGGGTCATGAAGACCTCAGGCTCACCCTGTGCTCTGATGCACTGTTCTGGTCTGCCTGGTCTCAGCTCTGTTCTGTGCTGTTGTCCACATGCTCCAGGGTCTCAGACATTTTTAGCTCTTTTGGTGTTGTCTTTCCTACTGAGACTGTCACTTGCTGGGGTGATATGGAAGACATAGCAGCAAGACTTGAATAGTGCCAAATTGTGCTGCAACTAGGAACTTCAGCACCTGCACTTATCAAGACATTATAGTTAGGCAGTCAGGGTGCCATATGTCCCACTCATGCAACCAATCTGATTTTTTACTTGACATTGCTATGCAGGTGAGTGGGTTTTTAAGCTCTTTTATGACTGAAGATCTCATTTCCATATGTTGAAGGGAAAAAAGCTTCCTTGATCCCACCTGTCTGTCTAAGTACCATGCTATCCCACTCCTCTCCTTTGTCTCCAGTATCCTATAACATGCTGCCTAAGCGTCTCCAATTTTCTCCTGGATCCCCCTTCCATTCTGCACGTGAGGTACACCATGCAGTTGTTTCCTCTAGAATTGTCTTTTCTGTTTGAGGGTGGAACTAGGACTCATTCTTCTTGTGCCGGTTTCCTAAGATTGCTGAGATCGTTAGTGGGGAGTACTTCTTGTAATAAAGTGGGAAACAGATTTTGTAACTGCTGTTTTCACCACCACAGCCATCCCAGAACCTGAGCCTATCCATATGCCATGTCACGAGCCGAGCCCACATTTGACATTTTTCATCTCCTTAGTAAAAAAGACTTCTTGTGATAATCAGGCATAGGAGAGAAGAATAAGGATGCAATTCCACTTTCATACACTGTTGAATGGTGGGAATTCATGGTGGGATTTTTTTTTTTTAGTTGAGGATTGTGTGCTGTTTAATGCATAGAGGCTTTATGTGATGTGTGCTGCGATTTCACTATGTGCTGCTATGATTAGAGGTTGTAATAAATTGCGAAGCATATAATAATGTTTCTTTGTACATCTAAAGCAACTTCCATCCAAAGTTCCTCAAAACATATCTGTGAGGAAGACATTTTTGTCCCCATTTTAAAGATAGGGAAACTGGGGCATGGAAGAAACTTGGTTATGGGCACCACAACAGTTCTCACAGAACTGGGACTAGCACCCATATCTTTAGACTGTAACTTGCTTTAACCGTAAGACCATCTTTCCCCTCAAATGACTTTTTAGTCTTGTAATTAAACTTAAAAATAATCAAAACAGAAAGAAAAGGAATTTTTGTGACATTTTCAAACTTAGGGATCTGTGGACTCTGAGATCTAAATTTTCAGAAATATGTGCACTCGAATGCATACCTAATGTGTATGCATAGTTACCACAGTTGCATGCACAATCACTGTAATTATGTATACAAATTAGGTGTGCAATTTGAGGTTAATTTTCTGAAAATTTAGGCTGGAATGGATGGTTCTAGGATTAAGATTTGGATTTCAATTAACCATTAGCATTAAATTGACAACTAGATTTGTTATAATTCCACGATGGGCTATTAAATCGTGTATGAAGTTTCTTCAAGAAACATGAAAACATGTGGTAACAGTTTTTTTTCTCCGTAACTTACATGTTAACAGTTTTATAAAATGCTGTTAATATATTTCCCAAAGTATCCGATGAACTTGAGGTATTCACAGTTTGTTGATTTGCTGTTTTACTGCAGGTGGAAGTTGCAGCTCCATGAACTGACAAAACTTCCTGCTTTTGTACGTGTGGTGTCAGCAGGAAATCTTCTAAGTCATGTTGGTCATACAATTCTGGGAATGAACACAGTCCAGTTGTATATGAAGGTTCCAGGGAGTAGGACACCAGGTGAGTACAGACATTTTCCATGAAAAAAACAAACAAGCAGTAAGTTCAAGAAGGTGTTAACTTGGCCACATTGCAGATCCTGTATAGTTTGATATGCATAAATATAACAAAAGCATTCATTAAAGTATTAGTTTAAATGCTTCATATCTAACTTTTAAGTGCTTTTATTTTCACAACCTTAAATGTTTATTATTGGTAACCTTTTGAATTTAATTGCCTGTTTCTTTAAGAAAAATGAGACAGTATAGGCTTACTTGACTTGCAGAGCTTGCAAGCTTCTGTAAGATTTTCCAGCAGAGCTTGTAAATTCCTACAATGGTATCTTTTAATTAAAATCTTTGAGCTAAACCTTGTTTAGTTTAAATTCTGTTATCTGAGGGTAAAAGGCGTCCCTCAATGATAGTTTTGTGGTTAAGGCATTGAACTAGGACTTGGAAGATCTGGGTTCAGTTCCTGGTTCCGCCTTTGGTTTCATGTATGACGTAGTACAAGTCCCTTAGTGTATCTGTGCCTCAGTTTCCCATCTGTAAAATGGAGGCAATATTACTACTTCTTTGAGTAATGTCCCTATAGGTGCTGCACAATATGATTGTCCGCTTTCCTATGCTGCTGATCCAAGAACTTTGGTAGCAGTGTCCGTTGGGCCCACATGTGCGCTGTCTCTCCTCATGGTGCGCCTCAAAGCTAGTTAGCCATATGCGAGCTAACCATCCTCAGTTCCTTCTCAGCTGGGCCTGACTTTATCTGTCTCTTCACAGATTGTTAATTCTTTAACCATTGCTAATTTTTAGCTTCCTTTAAAGCCTCACTTTTTTTTCTTTCTTTCTTCATTTTGTTTTCTTTGGCTGTTGCCTAAAAATGAAAAAGACACCCTTCCCCCTGGACAAGGGTATGCCCAGCTCCCTGGGCTTCAAGAAGTGCCACACTTTCAGCAAGGCAATCCTGATTGTGGACAAGCACTCTCAGTGCATCCTCTGCCTCAGTGAGGGCCACATCCAACAAAAATGTGCCCACTGCCAGCACCTCCTTTTGAGATCCCACAAGGACAGAGCGCTTCACCAACAAATTATCTTCATGGAGACAGCTCTTTGACTGCAACCATCCAGCAGGCTTGAGTCTCCCCCACAGCCTTGAACTGCAGAGGACAGTGGGTCGAGGAAAAGAGCTAGGGACTCCTCTCACAATCAAAAAAGAGAGCCGAAAGCCCGCTCAGCAAGCCTAGGGATAGTAGTAAGCAATTACCATCTCACTCAGTATTCTCAGCACCGAGATCACAATCTGGTACCCAGGCCTCGTGGCGACCGTTGGTATCCAGTACTGCCGACAAGCCCACGGACCCTTTAGGCACAAGCACTGAATCATCAGCCCTGAAAGATAAGGACAAATACCCTAGGAAGATGCTACTGATACACGAATCGAACTCTGTACAGCCGGCGTTACTAGCCCACCCAGCACTAGAGTGACTGGTACAGATGAGGTCTCCATTTCTTCCTCCTCCTCCCCCCAACCCACCAACACTGGGACAATTGGTACCGGCAAAATTCCACCAGACCAGAGTCTTCTGCTTGATGGAGGCACTTGAGTCTCCACTCTTCAGTACCAACAGCACTGCACAGTGCCTTTGTCAGGCAAGCAGGATATCCCAACAATCATGCTATGTCCCTCCACTGTCTAGTGAGGTGTTGGACAGTGAGCCAGAGGAGATTTCTCAGTACTCTTCCCAGGGTCCATATGAGACCTACTATCAACAGGGTCCAGGAATGTACCCGTAGATGGCACCACCACCATCTTGGTACGACCATCCATAGGCATCTCCAAATATGCCACCACATTGACCATGCTGGGACCCTTTGGTGGAAAGCCATATCCTCCTCTTCCCCAGATGAAGTGGTCGTGCCTTCACCACCTCCATGGCAGATGATTTCCAAATGTGCCAGGAGCTGGAGAAAAGAGTAGCAGATACCCTCCACATACCACTGGAGGAGGTCAAGGATATACACCACCAGCTCCTTGATAATCTCCACTCTTCGTCCTCCTCGAAGATCGCCCTCGCGATTAATGAAGCCGCCTTAGACCCGGCTAAAACAGTGTGGCAAACTCCAACATCGGTAGCCCTAGTGTGCAAGCATGTGAACGAGAAATATTACGTCCCCACAAAAGAATTGGAGTTCCTTTTTTCCCACCCATCACCCAATTCCATCATGGTGGATGCTGTGAATTTCTGTGGCCTACAACACTATTCCAAGTCAACATCCTATGACAGGGATTGGAAGCGCTTTGATCTCTTTGGTAGGAAGATGTATTTGTCAGCCACCTTACAATTTTGCATTGCCAATTTATCAGGCGCTCACAGCAAAATACAATTACACCAATTACAATAAGCTGAATGACTTCATTGATGATAAACTGCCAGAGAGTCATGAGGAATCCTTCAAGGCCATCATTCAGCAGGGAAAAATAATGGCAAAAACATCACTATAGTCGGCCCTTGATGCCACCGACACAGCAGCTAGATCTATCTCCACATCTGTGGTGATGAGGCGGGTGTCATGGTTCCACTTGTGCGGATTCCCAAAGGAGGTGAAGACCACAGTAGAGTACCTCCCCTTCATGAGTGTGAAGCTCTTCACTGAAAAGACCAACACCTTCCTCCATACCTTGAAGGATTCCAGGGCCACCCTCAGATCAGTTGGAATCTATTTACCGGGGCAAAAGAGACACTTTAGCCCCTGATCCCAACACAGGTTGTATACATCTCAATTCCCATCCCAGCGCCATTATGAGCTGCAAAGAAAAAAGGAAAAATTCCTGAAGTGCAAGCCCTCTTGTCCACAATCTTCGACTCAGCCCTCTGCCTCTAAGCACCACTTTTGACGAGCAGGTTGAGGTTCCACAAGACCACTCCCCGCGGTCGTTTATGATTATGCACCCATTTGGCAGCATTCTGCAGTGCCTGGGAACACACAACGTTGGACAGATGAGTCCCTTCCTGTCCCCTCCACAACACCCTTCCCCGTCCCTCTCCAGGGACCTGTCTCACAAGAGTCTACTATGAGAGAAAATAGATCAACTCCTTCAGTTATGAGCCATAGAACCTATACCTCAACATCTACGAGGCAAGGGGTTCTACTCTCATTAGTTCCTAATACTCAAAAGAAAGACAGATTTGGAGACTCATAATGGACCTCAGAGCTCTGAACAAGTTTATCAAAGCTCCGAAGTTCAAGATGGTCACCTTATTGATGACCATTCCATCACTGGAAAAGGGAGACTGATTTTTGGGCCTCGACCTATAGGATGCCTACTTTCACATTTCAGTCCTATTGGCCACGGACGATTTCTCAGATTCACTCTGGGACATGACCATTACCAATACAGAGTCCTCCCTTTCAGTCTTTCATTGGCCACAAGAGCATTTTCTAAAGTTCTCTCAGTGGTAACCACTTATTTACGCTTGCAAGGAATAATGATATACCCATACTTGGATGATTGTCTCCTTCCGATCACTCCAGGCTTGTACAAACCATCAACACCACAATATGCTTGTTTACGGAACTGGGCTTACAGATCAATACCCAGAAGTCAACCTTCACATCAGTGCAGCGCCTGGAATTCATAGGGGCTGACCTGGACGCTCTACAGGCCAAAGCCTTCCTACCTCAACGTAGGTTCCTATCTCTGCTGTCATTCATAGACACTGTTCAACACAGTCCACAAATACCAGCCAGACTCTGTCTCCAACTGTTGGGGCATATGGCAGCAGGCACAGCAGTGATACCACACGCCAGACTCCACATGCAATGTCTCCAATTATGGATCAGTTTGGTTTACAGATTGAACAGGGACGGGCTAGACAAACCTCTGTTACTACCTACCAGGATCAAAAACTCATTAGACTGGTGGAAGGACCCAGCCAGTGCATGCAAAGTAATCCCCTTCTCACAGGCATCAGCATTGTCACTCCTTCCCACTGGCACATCACTCATAGGGTGGGGAGTGCATTTAAATGGCCTTACGACACAGGTCCAGTGCTTACCTATGGAGATATCTCTACACATCAGTCTCCTCAACCCAAGAGCGGTCAGGAATGCCTGCGCCCATTTCCTCCCACTGATAGCAGTGTTACATACAAAGATCCTAACAGACAACATAGCCAGTGTGTACTACATCAACTGTTGGGGAGGCAGGTCGCTCTCCCTATGTGCGAAGCAATGACATTATGGAACTAGTGCATTCCTCACAACATCACTTTGTCCATGGCTTACCTCCCAGGCACACAGAACTTGATAGCTGACACCCTCAGTCACAAATTCCTGCACGATTATAAGTGGGAAATGAACCTGTCAGTAATCCACAGCCTGTTCACACAGTGGGGAACACCGTCCATAGACCTGTTCACAACTTACAAGAACAAGAAGTGTCCATGCTATTACGCTACGGTTGGGATGAAACAGCACTCTGGGCAATGTTCTCCTCCTCCCCAGGACAATGACCTTCTTTACACCTTTTCCCCGTTTCCTCTTCTGCTGAAGGTCCTGCTAAAAATAAAAAGGGACAGAGCTCACATCATCCTGATTGTTCCTACATGTCAGAGACAGACCTGGTGCCCTTACCTGACACAGCTCGCAGCATGCCCGCCAATCTGTCTCCCGACCTTTCCACACTGCCTTCATAGGCCGAAGGACGTACCTTACATCCCACCTTGGGGATTCTTTACCTCAAAGCTTGACTCCTGCTTGGTTTCAGCACTTAGAAAGTTCATTCTCAAAGGAAGTACAAGAGGTTCTGTTATACAGTAGAAAGTCCTCCATGTAACATACTTATCTGCAGAAATGGTCCAGATTTCAGATTTGGTGCATCTCTCCAATGTCAACAATGCTTCCACATATTTTGGGATATGCTCAGACCCTAAAAATATCGAGACTATCCCTAAACTCTCTTAGGGTCCATCTAGTAGCTATCTAGCAGAGGGATACTACGTACTGTTGCATCCAACTACTAAAAGGTGCCTCAAGGATATAATAAATCCCTTCCCTCAACCTGGACTTCCTACTCCTATGTGGGACCTAAACCTTGTACTGAAAGGGCTGACCTAGGCCCCCCTTCGAACCCATGGCCATCTGTTCACTAACGCAGTGGTTCTCAAACTTTTTAAATGGAGCCCCCCATGGACTTCAGTCTAACAATCATGCCCCCCTTCCCCTTTCTGAAGGGGGGGCCCTTTCAGAAAAAAACAGGGTGCTTCCCATGCTATAGGCCCTGTTTTTTTTTCTGAAAGGGGCGGTTCAGGGGAAGGGGAGGCACAATTGTTAAGGGGGCACTTCCCTCGCTGTAGGCCCTAATAATCGCTTCCCCCAAACCTCCCCGCTTTCAGGAAAATAAACAGGGCCTACAGCACAAGAAGCGCCCCCCTAACAATCGCCTTCCCCCGAGCCCCTCCCTTTCAGAGAAAAAAACGGGGCCTACAATGCAGGGAGCCTAAGCAGCAGCATGGGGAGCAGGGGCAGCAGCTGCAGCAGCAGCACAAGGAGCGTTACCAGCAGTGGCAGGGGGCTGCTGAAGGAGATGGGCAGCGGCTGCTTCCATCTCCGGGGAGTGTGGAGCTGGACCGGCTCTGTCCCCTGCTCTGCGTCCTCCCATGATACATCTTGCACCCCCCACTTTGAGAACCACTGCACTAACGTAGCATCAGTGAAAATTGTCTTCCTGATAGCAGTTACCTTAGCTAAAAGAATAATGGAGATAGCAGCTATGATTGCCCATTCCCCTTACACAGAATTCTTTCCAGACAAGATTACACTTAGGCCACATCCAAAATTAATCCTTAAAGTGACCTACCTGTTTCACATGAATCAATCAATTCACCTTCATATCTTCTACCCCAAGCCTCACCAAAACTATAGGGAGGCCATACTGCATACCCTAGATGTGAGGAGAGCCCTGGCCTTCTACCTTGATAGTACAACGGTCTTCAGAAAATCCTCTTAATTTCTGTGGCAGAAAGATCCAAGCGCTCAGTAATATCAGCCCAAAGACACTCTAAATGGATGTCGAATTGTATCAGTTGGTGCTCCAAATTCACAGTGTGACCCCTTCAGACTCAAGATCTACAGAACAGCAACATGGCTCACAGAGCACTATGTGAACCCTGAGGACTCTTCCTCTGATGCCATCTTCAGCTGTACAGTACTGTCATCTGTAACTGATCCAACTCTAAAGTCCCAGCCCTCCAACAGGGATGCTGCTCAGGATTCACCTACAGTAGAGCGCCAATAGGGACACTACTCGAAGAAGAAGTAGAGGAAGTTACTCACTTTGTGCAGTAACTATGTTTCTTCAAGATGTGTGTCCCTATTGCTCCACAACCTGCTCTCCTCCCCTTTACTTCAGAGTTCTTGTTATGACTACAGTAGAGAAGGAACAGAGAGAGGACAGTTAGCCTGCATGCAGTAGCTAGCCTTGTGGCGCAACACAAGGAGAACCCAACGGACACTGCTACCAGTGTTCTCCGATCAGCAGCACAGGGACGCAGACACACCTACAGCAGAGCACCAATAGGGACACGTGTCTTGAAGAAACTTTATAAGGTGAGTGACATGTTTTTAGTGTGTCTTGTCTATGTAAATTGAAAGCTCTGTGGAGCAGAGATTATTTCTTACTGTGTGCATAAAACAGTGGGACTCCAATCTTACTTGGGGCCTCCAGGTGCACCCATAAAAAAAAAAAAAATTGTTTGACTGAAGCTCAGGTCCAGTAGAGTTCTTAAGGTCTACAAGAGTAGAGCTGCAAAATATTATGCAGCTCAAAGGTTAGAGAAATCGATAATTTCTAATCACAAATCAGTCAAAGCAAAACTGTGTTGTCACTGGTACATATCCTGACTGATAGTGTTTTAATTGTGTATTTAAAAAAAAATTGTACACACCCAGATGATATGGTGGTAGGCATTATGTACAAATACATATATAATTAAGCTGTGATATAAGTTGCCTTAATAATAATAATAATAATAATAATAACAATAATTAGTGCTTACATAGTACTTTATGTGTTCAGTGCTGTCCAAACAAAATTACCATCACTATGAAAATAACAATTTTTCTCATGAATTTCAGGTCACCAAGAAAATAACAACTTCTGTTCAGTAAACATAAATATTGGTCCAGGTGACTGTGAATGGTTTGTTGTTCCTGAAAGCTATTGGGGTGTCATGAATGACTTCTGTGAAAAGTAAGTTTCATACGCGGTTCTCACATGTTTTGAGATCTTCAGTACATATACCTGCCAGATGCACAAACACACGCACACACTGTCAATTGGGAGGTGGAGGTAATATTTATAGCTTTTGATGTAACCAGAAAAGTCTGTTAAAGTGCTTAGGAAAAACCTAGATCTTATTCAGCATTTTAACCAGATAGATTGCAATATGCAAAAAAAACCAATTTGTGATTACCTCGTTGCCTCAGGACAGTTTTGCCCCAAACAATCAGTAGTTAACATAGATTTATCTCAGGAGTTTTTAAAAGAAAAAGTAAGTGTGGGGAGGCCATAGATGACAAGACCTCAATCCAATTTCCACCTTACAAAAACCATCATAGTCATTGTCACTCTCTTGGATATTTAATTTTGTACATGAAGACTGACTAGCACTCTTGCTCAAATGGTGATCTTTCCATATCAGTTTTAAGGTACGTTGGAAGGGTGATGGGAACATTTATATTGCCCCTATACATGATTAATCTGCTCTGTTACTCAAGTGTATTTTGTATATACACGTGTTTATTCAGGTGTTTTTTTTTTTTTTTTTTAAATGGCCATAATAAATCTGTATTGGGTTAATTCTGTAGATTAGCAAATTTTTAAACTATAGCTGGGTTTTCTTATGTGTTCATTATTTGATTGTATGATAGTGGTACATTCTTTTCAAAGACTGCACAAAACTGAAAAATGCTTTAAAGAAAAAATGTCACAAACATGACAACTTGGAACTAGATTCAGACCATTTTGAAACTGTTAGAGAGCAGCAGAGGAAATCAAAAGGTGGAAAGCTAAAAGTCAAAGTAGTTTGAAGAATTTGAGCAAACCAGGCCTCTTCCTGAATCACTGAAGGTAATGCAGCAGTACTGGGTGGCATCATCTCACATATAACATGGGCTTAGGCTTAAGAGCAGCCTGACAGGTCCAAGGGATCAAAGAGGACAAATAAAATACATGCTCAGCTCAGCCCTTGTATTTAAAATATATGAAGAAAAAAATGTCAAAAGACACCCTTTAGGAACAGTTTCAAGTAAGATGTGGAAGAGGATAAAAGAAAAAGCAATGTAGTTATTGAATTATTGAAGATGACCAGGTAGATCCTGTGTATTTATTCACTGGAAGAAACTTATGTGAGCCAAAACTCTTCAGCTCACTTGACTGCAATTTATAATTAACTGCTATATAATAATTGTACTTTTAATAAATATATTGCTTATATCACTGAGCTGCATATATTACAGAAGTAAAGCAGTAGAAAGTTAAAATGCCAGACGTACATGTACAGGTATATTTTGTGTTACTAGAATGGTTATCTGGTAATGTATATTTTCATCTAAAATTGTGGAACTTAATCTTTAGAAGGCTTAATATGTTTCCTACAATTTTCATTTAAAAAAATTGGCTCATGACTTTAGATACTAGGGAATAAAGTTGAATATGAATGAATGAAGTTAAATTTGAGATATTAAGGTTTTATTTTTATAATAATTGATTGTTTTCAAATCATTAGTGTTACCAAAATAATTTTCTATGTGCGAGTAATAACTTAATACCTTAAACAATTGTTCTCATATTAAGTCCAGCTAGTTTCTGTATAATGCTAAATTTTGGAAGAGTCACTTAATTTACTATCAGCCACCTAGAGATGAAAAGGTTGGTTGTTTTTTTTTTTTTTACCATTTCCAGTGTCATCAGTCACAAATTAGAAGCATTTGTAATAGTGATCAACTGTATGCATGTAATTTTGATTAACTTAACTATATCTTCTCCGTAGGCATAGACCCCTAAGGTATCTATCGGTAAATGTGGAAAACTGTTTTTTTCCTTATTGTTTCAGAAATAATATGAATTTCCTAATGGGCTCTTGGTGGCCTAACCTGGAAGACCTGTATGAAGCCAATGTCCCAGTTTATAGGTTTATTCAGAGACCTGGGGATTTGGTGTGGATAAATGCTGGCACTGTTCATTGGGTTCAGGCTATTGGCTGGTGTAACAACATTGCTTGGAATGTTGGCCCTCTTACAGGTATGATGAAATAATACGTATGATGACATAGATAATTTATTACTACTGTACCACATATATCTTAACTCTCTTGGGCTTTTTGTGTTAATTGACCATATTTTACTAGATAAAAATTGTATAGTCTCTTGAAACTATTCCAACACAAACTATATAATGTTAAAACCTGAAATGTTTTCCTCTGAAGGGAGACTGAAAACACAAGCAACCGCAGTCCTTTCACTATTTATTTAGAGTAATCCTCATTCCTTCAAACAGTTGACCACAATTGCAACTGTTAATTTTGGTATAAAGACAAACAGAGAAAGGGAAAGAGGAAATGATTAGATGAGCTTACTCTATCTTGCACTCCAGTTTCTTCATTTCTCCTCTCCTTATCCTATCTATTTATCTAGGAAAGAACTTGCACAGGTAATGAGGACTGACCAGTCCGGTTAGTTTTTCAAGACTAATGATATATTTTTATGTTTTTTAGTAACAGGCAATTATAAACCAGTATAAAATTCTTTAGTGTATAAAAAGCATCTGGAATATTAGCTTTAAGTACAGTCCTTCAGTATAAAACCAATAAAAGCATTTGGCATTTCAAACACACAGCTACAAGAGAATTATGTAAAATCATTAGGGTTCAAACCTGGTTTAAGCAGAAAAATAGAAAGATAATCTCAGAGAGTGGGAGGAAACTCAGCAGACAAAACAAAAGATTTAAGAGTTGCACTTTAAAAAATACCTATTTTCTTAAATAGTAATGCACATGAGAAACTTTGTTTAGTGAAATAAGCAGTATCAATTCAAGATCACATGAATTGACTGGCATTCTCTGAGCAGCAACACATGTTTTGCAACAAGTCCCTTCCCATAGAGATACTCCTTTTTTTTTGCTTAGCATAAATTTAATGTGTCTAACATATCACAACAAATTTCTGTATATTGCGTAATCTGTCATTCAAAGATAAATTGCATATTGTAAATATATGACAGGATTATACTATAGAATAGGATGGAACAAAGGCATCCGCAGAAACTAGCAAACTAGATTTTTAATCCTAAAATATTTGAAAATTTAAAATTTAAATATTTTTAAAGCAGTGATCTTTGTTTACTTTAAAAATAAAACTATTTTAAAAACCACTAATTTATTTAAAAATGCTTTTTCAAGTTATTGTTGTGGAATTGTGTATGTTCTAAATATAAGGGACTATTGTGTAAAAATGTACTTTCAAAACTGTAAAAATTTTAATTGTAACCACTGTACCATACAGTATGCCGTTTTCTCCGGTCTTACAAAATCCAGGTTTTGAGTATGACCAAGAGATCTTATTATATCCTAGTTTAGCTTGTCTTAAAGTTTCTATAACTTTTTCATGTAGCCTGTCAATATAAATTGGCAGTGGAACGGTACGAGTGGAATAAATTGCAGAGCGTCAAGTCAATAGTACCTATGATTCATCTTTCGTGGAACATGGCACGAAATATAAAGGTCTCCGATCCAAAGCTTTTTGAAATGATCAAGTAAGTGTGTTTTAAACTTTCTGTATACCCATTCCCATTTTGATTGCTGACCGTTCTTATTTTGACTCTCATTTACATTTAATTTGCAAAGACTATGAAGCAGGACTCCACTTCTAGAAAAAATAAAAACCAAGAATAATCTTTCAAGCCAAAGTTTTCTTTTTTAGAACAAATAATCTTTCTGGTGAAATCCATTGTATTAGGTTGTGTTTAGCATTACATGAAATGAATACTATTTTGATGTGGTGAACTGAGTATACAATGTCATTTTCAGGCCTAGATTCCCTGAGAGATTTTTAATCTTAACTTAAATGTGAACTTCAAAGATTTTTTAAAAAATATTTTAGGTGTCAATCCTGCAACTTGTGTGCAGACAGACCTCTGCGGTCTCTGATGGGGCCCTGTATGAGCACGGGAGTCTGCCTATATACAACAAGTTGAAAGATTGGCCTTCTGCTGTCAGTAAACATCAAACTCAGGTTGAAAATATGTAATTATTCTTACAGTTAAATTTAATATTTTAATAGTAAATTTACTTGTCCATTTCCAGTACTCACATTTAACTGACTTATAGCCTATTATCCCCAAGAGAACCAGTAAAAACATCATTGCCAGGCAAGGAGGCAGGGTTTGGAAAGCCTCTTTTCCTTCTCCTTTCATTTGAACAGTCCTGCAGCTGATTAAATTGAGTAAATGAGATGGTAACATTCAGGATTCAAAAGTGATAGGGTTGGCTTTGTGTGGGGGTGTGTGGATGTGTGTGGGGGTTATTCCTACAATTCAAAAGTGTGTTTCACAGGCTCAGGCCACCTTTAACATATCTTTCAAGTCATACAAAAATAAATCTGGCACCACTTCAGCCCTCTGAAAACCTGAGAAAATAGATGAGCATTCCAGCATATTCTAAAGATGAACATTTTCATGACCTTTTGTGTCACTCCAGGCCAAGGTAGAGGGGAATAAATGACTCATCACAGAGAATCCCCTCCTGGCAGCTCTTGTCATTTTAAACTGAGGGGGTTATGAATCACCTTGAAGGTGACCTGTAAAAGTTGGGTTTAACCTCACAAAGAAGAGAAAATTACACCCTATAACCCCACCTTCTCCCAAGATGTATTTTAAAAAAAAGTCTGAGAGGGTTTTTTCCTGATACTTTTTTACATTAGAAATTTAGGTCCTCTCTAGGCTGTAACACATCCTGATGACTGGAGAACTAATGAAATGGTTACAACACAAAGGCCAAGACCGGAAGTTGAGAGAGGAAGGATTTTTAATCAGACTGTTTAAAAGTCTAGGCTTTGGGGGGTTATGAACACCTGCATAACTTCAGTGACTAACTTTTCGGGTAAAGACAGCCTGTGTTTAAAAAATCAACATACTTACCCTTTCAGATAAGCTGTTAGAGCTCACAATGAGCATCTTTGGGAAGTCCCACAGATTCTCCAGCACATTCAGGGAGGACTAAAGTATTGCTATATGTTTGACTAACAGCCTCTGGGAATCTAATGAGATGACTAAATTGCAAATGTACCCCACAAATGAAGATACATTCTAAATCAGATGGGCAGATAAAATCTTTGCCATATTTTGCAGTTGTTTTCCCTAGTGTACCCAATATCTCTTCTATTTTACCTGGATGAAGCCTCATCCAATGAGCAATCATCCAACCCACAATTTCTGCTAGACTCTTAGCCAAGTGTTTGTTCATAGTATCAGTTCAGTTGACATGGAGACAGAAAAGTGTCATCAGCATACAGAACCAGTGAAAACACCATTGCAAGGCAAGGAGGCAGGCAGCATACAGAATACATGTATGTCTCTCCTCTAGCCCTCATATCTGCTCCATATATATATAGAGAGAGAAAATAAGGGTTCCAACTAGTACTCTCTGAAAACTTATGTGAGTGTCCTTGAAAGAGAAGAGCCATTGTCCAAAACTATCCACTGGACCTGCACAAGGAGAAAAGGATGGGGCCACCTGAGAATAGCTATGTCCACTCCTGCTACCTTCTATGGTTATATTTCCAACACTTTATAGTCCTTGGTTTCAAACAGAACTCGTTGATAAGGTTAAGATTCTGTCATGTGTATTTTTAGTACAAGTCAGGGACATGTCTTGGGCAATAAACAAAAATTCATGGAAGCCACAAATTGTCCCTGACTTTACTCCCTGGAGGAGTAACACAGCTGCTAGGGCTTTCAGCTGGGGCTGGCTGCCTTCAGCTGTTGAGCACCAGTGCATGGCCCCCAGTCAGCTCTTCTGCGGCCCTGGGGCTGGCCAGCCGGTCAGCTCTCCAGCGGTGGCCCCGGGGCTGACAGCTGCTCCAGCCCTGCCCCAGAAGTCATGGAATCTGTGCCCAAACCAAATTCTTACTCACTGAATGTGAGCACAAACAACTGATCTTTATTCATCATCAGGAAGAGTTTATTTATCAATGCAGCAGGTGCCAGCTCCATGCCAAACGCAGATCTGTATCAAAATTGATATGGGCCAAGGAAATCCAAGGCATTTAGATAGTCTAAACCAGTTGCTTCTTCTGGGAGTTAAGTACCAAAATAGGCAGGAAATAGAGTATCCAAGGAGTTTTTACTGAACTAAAAAAAAAAGACTCATGCTTCTGATTTGAAAAATAAACAAAAATGTTCTGCAGTGTCATATAGGCATTGGCATACATGACAATGAGCACGGTTTAAAACTAAATGTGAATAAAAAGTATACATGTAAATGTTTGGGACTCTTGTGCAAGTGAAAGAATTAAAATATGTGCATTTGAAAGAAAGTTTGAGCACATTAAGACACCACAATAAGCATGCAACCCAGCATTGTTCTTTTAAATAAAAGGCAAACAAAAAGGACTAGAAACTTATAAAAAAGATCTTAAGGTGTTGCTGAAATTGTCTGGAGAACCAAATAAAAATATCCAAAATAAGTTAGATTGCTCTGAGAAAAGACCCGCCCCCAATCTCCAAAAGACAAACGAATCCCCAGATGATAATAGCAGAAGTGTCTACTCTATAAGAAAGGCTTTTACAAATATATCAAGCCAAAAAAAAAGGGGGGGGGGAATTATTAGAGAGAATGGGGACACATTAATAAGTGAGTAGGGAGACAATAATTCTAAAATGATTCAAATAGTCAACAGCTTTATAGGGAAAAAAGTCATTTTAAATGAAATAAAGAAAATGGGGTTTGGAAAACTAGAAAGCAGTGAAAGAGATACTGATTATAAAAGCACAGGTAAAAGAATATTTAGGAAATAATTAATATGCCCAAATCAGCAGAACCAGGTGATACGCATCCCAGGATATTTACACTGGAATAGACAAATTACTAAAGGATATATTTATAGAGAACAGTCCTGCATTTTCAAAGGAATGGAAAAGATGCCATCCAAGCTTTGAAAACTGCACCAAATATATAAAGGTTCAGATGCAAACCTCACTGCCTTTCCTCACAGAAGAAATCAGGCTGACATATCCGTCACAATGGGGTCACCCGGTGTCGGTAACAGACTGTAAGGTCTACCCTTACCTTAATAAAGTGTACTATTTAGAACAGTGTTTTCTAAATTTTTGAAACCTGAGCCTCTCTTCAGGAAGTGAAGTGAAATTAGTTGTGCCTCCTTTCAGCCCCACTGTGTGGTGTTAAAAATCTACAACTCTTAATTTATACATCTTTCATCTGCCCTCTGCCCTTAACAAGTCCTTCAGACACCACACACTTTGGTTAACACTGGTGTAGATCTTCATAATGATATTTTGTCTTCTTTCTTACATGCTTTTATTAGCAGTGAAATACTTTAAAGTATCAATATTGTTAACTATCATTGGCATCACAGTAATGGCACCTGGAGTAGTTTACAGCTATTGTTTCAGTCTCTATACAAGCTTAGGCAGATATTGCAGCATCTGCTC
Organism: Emydura macquarii macquarii; assembly: GCF_026122565.2. Classification (NCBI taxonomy): domain Eukaryota; kingdom Metazoa; phylum Chordata; order Testudines; family Chelidae; genus Emydura; species Emydura macquarii. The sequence goes on from NW_027131180.1 coordinate 14,553,732, forward strand.
TTAGGTCAAGTTTTGAATGCTTCCTTCACAACTGTAACAGCTAGAAAACTTTCAAATGAAAGCTGAGATTCTGAAGAAGAATTGAGAGATGTGCGTGAGCATATTTGGTTTTGCTCTTAGGCCGGCCCAAAGACCCTTCTAAGTATTAGCATGGGAGCTCAAAATATTGTCGGTTTTTAAAATTTATTTTTAATTCAGGGCATACTTCTTAAATGGATACTGTATCAGACGTTTTACCTGAATTATTAAACTAATAAATACTACTTTATTGTGTGCTTTCAGTTACAAAAACAGGATAGCCAGCAAATAGAACAGACAGAAAATTAAAAGGTGTCTTTCCAGCCCTCAGATGTCTGATGCTGGACTGATCCCCCCCTGCTGCCTCCCTATCATTACCCCAAGATGATAAAATTTAATTGGCCAATCTCAAAGGGGTGATTGCAATGGCACAGAGAAGAGAGGTTGGCTAATTAAGGACTGCATATGACAACAGCCCTCATATATTTAATGTATTTGATTATCTGCAACCAGCAAATTATGGACACTGCCCCCAAATGACCCAGAAGTCTTCATTATTCTTAATGGCAATTCAGTGAAAGAGCTAAATAGATTACATAAACTGATGCTCTTGTACCATAATCGTTATATAATATGATGGCACTAAATGAACAAGTGTATAACAAATTTCACTTACATTCTCTCAGAGGTACTTAGTTTAGATTTAGATGTTGGTAAATGCCATATTTTGGGCTAGATGTCAGATGACTCATATTTTATTAGTTAGTAAAGACAAACGCTGTGCATTTCTTACCTTTATTTCAAAGATGTCTGTTTTTAAAATGGCTCGTTTTAAAAAAAATTTTGTTCATTTTTAGTACAAATTAATTCCCTGATCTCCTGCTGCAAAACTTTTCCAAATGTTTAGCTTTTGTCTTTTCTGACTTGATCATTTCTGCTTTTGTTTGAAATAATCCCAGACCTTTTCTTTTCCATTGAGTGAAGTGATTTAAATCACTTGATGCTAACAAAAAAAAAAAACATAAAATTTTGTTGAAACTTTGTAACACTAATTTGAATATTTCTGCTGTAGCAATTTTAAATTAAAATTCATAATGAAGCAAATTATAAATGCTTTTTTAAAATGCCACTACATTTAGTCTCTTATTTGAATTTTACAAACTTACTGTAGTCAAAAACCAAAATATTGGAAAATTATGGACCTGATCCTGCAAATAATTAAGATAGGTACACATAACATTAACTCTACTTACATGAATAATCCCAATCATTTACTTCAATGAGGGATTGATTACTTGTGCTTGAAATTAAGTGTGTGTATAAGTGATTGTCATTCATTAGGGTGTAAAATTGTATTTTTATTAAATATTTCTTATAATGGAATGAAATCTGTCAATTCAAAACAAAATTACTTCAGTGTTAGCAATGAACAGTTATTTAGACTTTGAATACGTTATCAAAGTTATTAAGAACTTTTATATTCACAGGCCAAAAATAGGTTTAGGGGTTTTTTTTGTAGCCTAAGAAAGCATTTTAGATTTCTCAAGTTTTGGAAGTTCAGTGTGTTGGAAGGTGGTGTCGGTTGCTAATATAGAACGGGCTTATTTGCTTATCAGTTTTGACTTTGAGTTTGTGTTGCTCTTACAGTACATATTCTAAGAAGTCCCTGGATTTGTGTTTTTTGGGTGGGTTTCAGCATAAATGGGCATTTTAAGTATGAAACATCTTAGCAGATAAAGTCTCAGGGTAGAATCTAAAATTGTGCTAACCTACAGAAGCAAGTACAAAACATATACATAAATAATTTAAGACTATAAAATAGAAAGAAAGTAAGGAACAAGTAATATGTTTAAACAATATTGGGAGGGAAGGGGGTTAGAACATCTTTCGACTTCATTTTCCATCAACCATTTTTCTTCCATTTATATTTTCCAATGTGTCTGTAATGTACATAACCACCATTTGCAGAGGAAAATCGGAGTACTGCTCAAATGCATAGGAAAGCTGAGAACTGAAAAATACTGTAAATTAGATATAAATTTGAAATTTTAAAAAGTCAGGTGACCCATTTTTGGCCCACTTATGAGAAAACCCTTGAAGTTCACATAATTTTGGAAAGCAAAATGATTTACTGCTGTACAGGGTGAGCTAAACTTCAAATCTATTTTTTATCATTTACATAAAAATACTGCAAACAATTGTAAATACTCATTTGGGAACACACTAAACTTATCTTCATTAATGCAGTAACCATACCAAAGTCACAATTATCATCCCTTTAAAAAAAAAAAAAAAAAATTCTATAGAAATCTACAGAAAATTATTTTCTAAAACTAGTCTGGGTGTATTTTTTTCCTCCTGATCTATAACAATTTCTACCAGAACTTAAATTTCTGGACTTTAGGCCATTGGAAGCTAGTTGTGTTGAGGAAGTGATTTCTTTGTAGGATGGCAGTGTAAAAGATGCTTTAGGTTGGCAACCCAATTCTTTGAGATTGATCTATGAAACATAATCTGTTTGTTTTTAGCCCAATAAGTCAACCAAACTTCTTGTTGATAATGTTAGATTAAAACAGTTGTATAACTACGAAGTGCACTAAAAAGTACAATATTTCGTTGTGTTTAAGGAAGTTTCGTTTGCTCCAATTAAAATGAAATACACTGACTGTTGTGGTGGGGTTTAAGGTTGAAAATAAATCAACAAATAAAGTTTAATTTTGAATTAAATACAGCGGAAATATTTGTGTTATAGTTATCTACTTTTGATTACTGTGATAGGTATTGCCTGTTGAGAACTCTCAAGCAGTGTCAGACATTGAGGGAAGCTCTAATTGCTATAGGAAAAGAGATTGTCTGGCATGGACGAACAAAGGAAGAGCCGGCTCATTACTGTAGCATTTGTGAGGTGAGTAGAAGTAAATGTTAAGAGCCTTGCAGTTTTAAATTGATTTATTTTTCTATTTTTAGGATGACTTCCATTATTATTGCTGCTATTAATTTTATATTTCCTTATTTGCAGTACAGTAGCACCCACAATCTGCTAGGTGCTGTACGTATGTATATGTAAGAAGACACAGTGCCATCTCCAAAGACCGTCCAATCTAGTGTTTTAGACATGGGCTGTATTTTTGCTATACTCTCCTTTGCAATGGACATATTGTTACTCATGCAATGTTTTTCCATTTTTTTGGGAACCTAAAAAATGGTTCATCCCATCTGTATTGAATTTGATCCACTGAGCTTCATTTTTAGAGTTGTATTTGTCTGTATTTTGCTGGTCAGAAATAGCACTGAAGAGAGAGAGAGGACTTTGGTACACTCTCTTCAAAGCATCTGCCACTCTTGCTGTGTGTTTTGATTCTCTGTAGTATTTAATAATACATTTTAAAGAACAGGATAGTAATTTTACTTAAGACCAAGTGAAAAGCACCATATTTGCACCTCTGAAAATAAGGCACTTTTTGTCCCAAGATGAGAAGTCAAAAAAGGGGGCACTGAAAATTAGTAGACACTTGAAAATGTTGACCTTAATTTCTTTATTTACCCATCTGCAAAGTGTGTATAATGCTTATATCTACCTTACAGGGTTAACACTCACTCAGATTATAAAACTTGCTTGGTTAATATTGGGAAGGGCCTGTGCTTTCTTTAATGACTTCATTCAAGCATCTTAATGTACTAGTATTAGTAGTAGTGGACGTGGGTCAGGGGAAGAGTCCCTACCTCTGTGGCTGAATGCTGGAACTGTGAATTTTTCTTGAGTTACCTTTGACTCTTTTCTATGTACATGCGCACACAGAGTCAGGATATAAATCCCAAATCAGCCAAGCCTTATTTTTGTAGCTTTCCAAAACCAGATCTCAACACTCATTTGTTTCCTGTCACACAGGTGGAAGTCTTTAATCTGCTTTTTGTCACTAGTGAGAGCAATTCTCGAAAGACCTATGTTGTACATTGCCAAGACTGTGCACGAAAGATAAGCGGGAACCTGGAAAATTTTGTGGTGCTAGAACAGTACAAAATGGAGGACATGATGCAAGTCTATGACCAATTTACATTAGTAAGTTATATCCAGTGGGTGCAAAACTACCTTTGTAAAGCCATTGTATGTTGTCTTGGTACTTATTTGTATATGAATACTTTGAATTTTCTGGTTCAAATGGATTTATAGAATTATATTTTCAGTTTTTATAGAAAAAATATTGAAGGAGCAGAAATGCGTGGAAAAGTACAGTAATTTACTACAGAGCATATAAGAGTTCACAGGGAATAACAGGTGTTACAATTCACAAGGATGAGGTTTAAATTTATAATATAGAGGCTACCTGAAAATCACATCTGGATTAGATGGAGACAGGTCTGCCCAGAAGGGGGGGTTGTTTGCCCCAAGACCCCCATTTGAGAGGGCCTCCAAAATGACAGTCCAGCAGCTGGGTCAAATTTGAGCGACAGGAATTGCGACCTGGTGCACAGGATCTCAGCACCACTCAGGTTTGGCACAGCCATGCCTCCTTCATCACAGATGAGCAGATGGGCCAAATCTGAGTGAAAGACATTGTGACATGGCACACGGGGTCACAGTGTCACTCGGGTATGGTACCCCATCAATTACTGTGGGGGGCAATTCGCCCATCCCAGCTGGACCCATATCCAGCCACCATTGGCATCATTGCACTGGTCCTATTGCAACCTGCCAGACTGAGAACCTGGAGGTAGGAGTGAGGTCAGGGATACTGCCCGCACTGGCAGCAGGGCTAGAGTTCTGAGAGGCAGAACCAGAAGTGGCTCCCTGGCTGCATACAGGTTACAGTGCCACTCCCCTCTCCAGGGAGGGCAGTGACCCTCAGGCCTGGGCCCATTCTTAAACCCACCCCATTCTGTCATGTTAAACTCTTGTCTCCGTGATAATTTTTTTGGAGTACCGGAGGCCTCAGTTTAAAATTTTGTCCTGGGCTTCCAGAAATCTTTGTGTGTCGCTAGATTGTGAGGGAAACAATCAAAAAAGTGAAGCTTGAAGACTACCACCACATTCAAGAGAAGCTCTGATGTGTTATTTCTAGTAGGAAATCAATATAGTTGTGGAATGGTGTGTACATTAAGACATCCCCTCATCCCCAAAAATTGGCTTTGCCCCTCTGCTTGGCAAGAGAATTCTCTCAAATAATTCTGTTTGACCTGGGGCCTCCTTTGCCTCTGAATTAAAAAGCAAAAACCTCGCTGTCCATCACCCTTGCCCATTTGTAGGCTTGTGCTGTACAGTGTAGCCTGCTGGTTTGAATTGTGCTAATGCATGATTGGCCGTACATTCCATATGATTTTCAGTGTTGCAGGCAAGGTCAGGGGGTCTCGTTAATAAACAGAGTGAGAGTGGTGCTGAATTGATTCATGACAAGCCTTGCATTTGCAGGAAAGTAGACAGTAGTTGGAGAGAGCATTCTGAGATGTTGTATTGCACTTGAATATGGCAGCTCAGAAATGGCTGTGCCTTTTGATTCATTTCCAGCTGCAATTCACAGTGCGGTTTGGAGAACTGTTTTTTCTCTTTTCTAGATGTATAAGATAAGTTGTAAGCTTTCAGCTAAAGCAGTGATTCTCAACCTGTGGGCCACTTGCAGCCCAATCAGCACTCAGCTGCGGTCCATGTGACATCCTTAAGTCCATACAGCTTGTGTGTGTGTGTGTGTGTGTGTGTGTGTGTGTGTGTGTGTGTATACATTTATATATATTTTGTGTGGATGCGGCCCACATAACACACAGAGAGCTGCATATGCAGCTTACAATGGTACATAGGGTGAGAACCACTGAACTAAGGTCTCAAATTTAAATATTCAGGGCATTCTCAGTGCTGGACCCTCTACTCTGGAATTCACTCCCTCCATAGGTCTAACAGAGCTCAAGGTTGTTGACCTTCCGTTCACGCGTAAAAGGCCCAAAATCATTGTATGTGACGCACTCTGATACTAAAGTGATTAATGTTACAGAAAAGCTTATAAATGTCTGTTCTCTCAGACTTCTTCTGAAGGAAGTGAGTTGAACAGAAAAGGTTGTATAGGGGAAAAGTTCTGTTGTCTAATTTTTAACACGTTCATCTAGATAATTGTTGTAATGGATGATTTAAAATAATTGTACCTGTGCCTAGAGAGTAAAAATGTAAAATACTAATAAAATGCAAATTGTAGTTGAATGTGCAGAAAAAAATCACAAATGTAGTGGTAGAAAAATCAATAAATGTAAAACCAATAATGTTAATTTGTCCCTTAAACTTTACACATATTGTTTACACAGATTTTTATTGAATAATTGCATTTTGCCCATTGTAGAAAAAGTAATTTATGTTTTCTTTCCAGGCTCCTCCATTGCCATCCTCCTCATCTTGACATTTTTCCATGGACATTAAATGAAAACTTTTCTGATATTCAGGAAGTGACCCAGTTCTGCACCACTGATTTTTTTGTAGCTATCCCATAAGGCTGCTGGCTGAAAGCTGTGTCTATGCAACCTTCCAAGTGCGGAGTGTCAACCAACTGGACAGGAGAGAGCACTGCCTCCTATTCCAGAACTCAAAATAAATAAAGCTCATCCAGCTGTACTTCAAAAAAAATAATAATAATTCCATGTTTTGTATATATCTGACAAAACTGGCAACATTATACAGACTACTGACTTGAAGACCACCTCTTTTGTATTTCTCTGTTTCTGGGCTGATGAATTAGTTTCATCCATTTTTCCCCTTCAGAATTTCCCTTGGAAAAAGTACTAGCTTAGCTGGTCATTTCTTTGTAAGGTAGTTAGAAATTTTAAGTCTTTCTTTGGGCAACTTTTTTTTTTTTTTTTTTAATGTGAAAAGTTAGGTGATATAAATTTTTTACTGCTTTTATGTTTTTCTGTCTTGTTTTGAAACCATGACGGTTACACTTTTGGTTCCTAAAATAAAATTTAAAAAAAATTAACAGCCAAGTCACAAAGATAAATGGGTTGCACATAGACTAAGGAATAAACTTCAGATTTGTGATTTTTGTTTCTAATCTTGATGTAAATTTACACTATTTATAAATACATATTTATTGCTTGAAAATATTTGTGAATGGAATGCTGTTATTTTTTCCAGATTACCTGCCATTGAAATTTTAAGGAGTTCTGTAATTTCAAACACTACTCCTATTACATTTTCTATATGTAAATAAAACTGCTTAGCATTGTACAGAAACTTTTATTAAAATTGTTTAATGTTTAAAGTTTTTCTATTGTTCGAGTTTTAAAAAGATTTTATGTACAGTGCCCAGTTTTTGTTCATTTTTGGACTCTGATTCTATATATTTTATATATACTTGTGTATATATATAATATATATAGACTCTGAATATAAATATATGTATAAAGATTTAGAGCCTAAATATCTCTCATTTTAAGTTTTACATCTATGGTAGATTTGAGATGTCTACTGTAAAGTATTGCTTACAAAGTATGATTATTTTTAAATATATATATATATATATATATATATATATATATATGGTATGTATCCTGAAGACATAAAAAAAACCCTTCAGACTGGTTTATTGTTAAATTGCACTTTTGCAATAACAGGCTAATAAATAGTTGCTGCCAAAATGTAATATCAGTAAACAAGTAATGGCTAATATTAAAGGTCACAGAGAAGTAATGGGATTTTTAGAAAGTTTAGAATAATTTTAGAGGATAAATGAGAAAATTAACCGTGGGTTTTGGTGGATCTGGTATATAGAATTCAACCAACTTGAAATTTGTATATTCCAATAGTCACTACTGACAAACTAAAATAAGACTTAGTCGTCTTGGTGTCAGTTTTGACCCAAAAAGGACATTTGTTTTGTGGTATCCTTTTGTATTTTCACATATTTTGTAATACAAAATCACTGGTAAATTTTTTTGAAGCACTAGGTTTATTTAGGGTAACTTTATAATATGTGACTGTAACACGGTTTGCAGTTTGAATTAATGATGACATTTATTTTATTAAGTTGCTCATAATCTTTCTCAGCAGTTCCGTAACACATTAAATCTAAATTTCAACATTTATAGTTTTCTTAGTGGATTAGAGTTGACTGATGCATAGAATTCTGCATGAAATGAACAGAATTTCTCACTGTTTCTAGTGGGATACCCAGCTGATTGCATTGTTACCTTCTCCTGTATTCAGAGTGAGATGTTAGACACACAGCATGCAGATATATTAATTAGATAATTGGTAAATATTGAACAATGACTAAGAGCAATTGTCTCTTGTATTAGTAGTTTTAAAAGAAAACAGTCTTTAATCAAGAATCAGTAGAGCTTGGTTAAGTGCTATTGCTGCAGTTTAACTATAGTTATAAATGATTTTCACACCACTTCTTTTAACTGTTGTTAGACAAAAGCATATAAAGATTAAAACGAAGTATGATAAACTCACATACTCTTGCCAGCAAAATTATAAACTAGCTGTTAGGAAGCAAATATTTGTAATTCTTTAAAGCTAAGTCAGGGCTTTTGATAACCAATTCTGCAAATAACATTTTTTTAATTATGTATTTTATGCAGACAGACATATTGTAATCTTGAAAAACCATGCTGCAGTGGAAAAGTCACTCCTTTGTGGTAGCTTTAAACCAGAATCAAAGCAAGAAAACTTACCTCAACTAATGGTAAACAAAAGTTCCTCTTGTTTCTTAGTACTGGAAAAGAACATTGCCTATTAGGGAAAGGACTGTTGTGGTGTGTTAACCAAAAAGGCCTTTGTAGCTTTTTTGTTTTTTCCTTACTCTTGAAAAGGAGAGGATATCACATACTTTCAATAAGGACATTTTTATTACAACAATGAAGCTGCAGGCAAAACCAGTAGATCAGCAGAGAGAATACTGTGACAGTCCGATTGAAGACTTTATTGTGGTTTTAAATTGCCATGGAGCTTTAACATTTTGCAGTTACAATGTTTATCTTAATTACAGTATTCTGCTGAAATGTGGACAGTTTTTAGATCTATAAGCTGCTGTAATTTAGAATGCTTTGTGTTTCATTTTTATTAAAAAGGCACAAGTTAATATATATTATCAATTGTAGTTATTAGAGGTATAACTTTGTGCTGCTTAAAATGTGAGATACCTGGTGTATGTGAAATACATTTGTAACCATCACAGTATACCAATGAGCTCTTAACTCATGAAGAAAAATGGCTTCTGAGCAGGACTAAAGGGACCAAAAACTGCCTAATGTCCACTAATCTGTATCCCTTTTCTCATTTCAATCTAACAGTGGCCTTTTGAACTCAACAGATGAACCATAGTTCAAGTGAATTTATTGGCTCACTTACTTATGGCTACAGGTCAGTTTGGATGGCAGAGTCAGATGTTTAAGAGAATTAGTAGCCATTAATAGCCATTTCTTCTTCATGAAAATGGCCAATAGATGTAAAACTTATGGGGGTTTTGGGTTTTTTTTTAAACTAGCAGTGCTCCATGCCAGGAGCTTTGATGCAGGAGTTCTACCAAGCCCAGGAGCATTTATAAAAGTAGATGCACTTCTTTTCTGGAATGTCTGAGTACAACCTTTACAGGACTAATAGATTGAGAAGAAGCAGGTATATTAAAAGTACCTATTAAACCAATGTGATACACGTTGATCGTTAAGAAATGAGAAACTGAAGTCATCATTTGATACAGACTCCAGGATATGAGGAGAGCAAAATAAGCTCCTGCTTCTGGACCAACTTTAAAGGAGCTTGAAAATCAAAGGCTGTTGTACACTTGAGGAGGAAGAATGGTCTTGTGCTGAACGCATTGGACTGGATGCAGGAAATTTGGGCTTAATTCTAGCTCTATCATAAACTTCCTGTGTTTTCTTCAGGAAGTCACTTAATCTCTCTCTGCTTCAGTCTACATGTGTAAAAAATAGAGGTAATACTTCTTGCCTCACAGTGTGCTGGGAGCTAAATTCAGGAGTGTTTGTGAAGTGCTCAGATACTGTAGTGATGGGAGCCATATATAAGTAGACAGAACTATCCAGACATATGTTTGGTAGTAAATACAGCAAAACATGACTGATCAGAAATTTAAAAAATTTACACAGGACAATTTCATGTTCCAGAAAAACAAAGCATCCTGGATCTACTTCTTACTAATGAGACATTATTCTGAAAAGGCGACTAACATGAAGTTGCCTTATTGCAATGAGTACAACCTATTTGAATTAAGCATAATAAATATGGGTTCTTGGATTAGAGGTATTAGATTTCAACAAAACAAACTTCAGGGGGTATAATAAACACATTTGCATGGTGCCATGGGAACAAGTACAGTAGAACTTCAGTTACAAACATCTCAGGAATGGAGGTGGTTCGTAACTCTGTAATGTTCATAATACTGAACAAAACGTTATGGTTGTTATTTCAAAAGTTCACAACTGAATATTAACTTAATACAGTTTTGAAACATTACTATGCAGAAGAAAAATGGTGTTTTTCCTTTATATTTTTAATAGTTACGTTTAACACAGTACTGTACTGTGTTTTTTTTTCTCTGTGACTGCCTGATAGTGCACTCCTGATTCCAAATAAGGTGTGTGGTTGACTGGTCAGTTTGTAACTCTGGTGTTCATAACTCTGAGGTTCTACTGTATTAAAATCCATGATTGGGGGGTGGCCATAATTCTAAGAGGTCATATTTGAGATGCAATAGACTACGTTTCTTCTGAAAAATTAAAAGATGAAAAGGAAACAGTCAGTGAGGAAATTGTTCAAAGACAAGTGCATGACTTAGAAAAAGGAGGGAACTGGAAAAGAAAATACAAGCTTATAGGAAAAAGCATGGGCAGCTGAAAAAGCAGAGAAAGTTGAATTAACCCAAAGAAGTGAAAGAGGTTTTTTACAAATATGTTGGGGAAATTAAAAAAGAATACTAAAGAGAAGAAAACTGAGTAGGTGTGGATCATTTTCATCTCATGATTTCGTCCCAAATAAGCAGATAATGAATGTACTGAACCATTCATTATTTCTGAAAAATCAAAACTTGGATGGTACCAACAAAAAGAGGCAAATGGTACCAGTTTTTCAACAGACAGAAAAAACGGCTTCTGGCAATTACCATAAGGTAAGTGCAATTTCGGTCTTTAATTTAAAAAAAAAACAAAAAACAAAACACAAATTATATTAAGTATGAAAATTGGTAAACATAGATCCAAATGGAATCTTGAGCAATTATGACCTCATGATTTTATAAAGAACATATCATATAAGACCATCTATTGCTTTTTGTTTTAAAATAGAATTACGTAATCAGGGCATGGAATTGTATAAGTGTAATATTACTGTACTTTAATAGATCATTTGATATTATGCTGGGATGACTTTGCTGGAAGCTTGTAATTTTGTTGATATGCAGGTTCTCTATTCTTGGGTGCTCCATCCACTGGTCTGCTGTAGGGAAGTTTCTCTATGGTTATCATGAGCTCCCTCCTGGCTATCCATTTGCGGCCTACAATGGAGTCGGCCCTTCCAATGGCTGTCAGTGTAGTGTCTCGCTACAAAGGGGCTGAATCAGGGAGGCTCAGAGTAGGATCTGGTTTAGTTGCCAGCAGCAGATATAGCAAGCTCAGCACAAGCAGCTAGCTTTAGAATTGGACTTGCCTGCTGGGCAAACCAGCAGTTTGTTAGATGTCTTTGGTACAGAGAACTTACATCTTATCTTGGGTTCATCTCACTCTGGTTAGTCCAAGGATTCTCAAACTGGGGGTCGTGACGCTTCAGGGGGGTCACAAGGTTATTATGGGAGGGGGGGGTCATGAGCTGTCAGCCCCCATGCACCCCAGTAAGGATGATATGGCATGGGGAGGTCATCACTTTTGGTGGGGGGTTGTCACAACCTGAAATATTTTCAAAGGGGGTCCCAGCAAAAAAAAGTTTGAGAACCCCTGGCTTAGTCTAATAGTCTTAGACAAGGTAAATTGGGAGCTTGGAGAGTGGGTGACTACATTTTTAAAGGAAAAAAAAATTCAATTTTCTGGTTTGTTTGTTCTTTAAGTATCTAGTTGTTACAAGAATGAAGAAAACATTCAAATAAAGTGAGGACATGTCTACACTACAAAATTGTCAACCTAAGTTATGTAAACATACAGCCGCCACAGTAATTAAATCTCTTTTGTATGGCTACACTACACTCGTGTCGGTGGTGCATGTCCTCAGTAGCAGTGTTTGCAGCAATGCAGAGAGCAGTGCACCGTGGGTAACTATCCCACTGTGCAGTTCAGCACTATCTGGTGCAGGGTATTTTGGGAAGGGGCTGTAAAGCCTCATGGGGAGGGGAACAAATGAGTTGCGCGAGGGTGACTGGGAACATGGGTTTCAATGTCCCATGATACAGTTTTCTCCATACCATAATATCTAAAATTCCATAATGTTTTGTGCCTTTTTAAAAAAATTCTGCAAATCGACGTATCCGCCATCTCTGTGAGGAACATGGATCCTGTACTGCTGTTTCAGTGTTCTGGCTGTTACGAACACAATGCGCCTGTTCTTTCAGTATTTTCAGAGGAGCTGTGAGGGAGATGACAATGTCTTACAGATTGCCTTGCTGACAAAGAGAAACAATTGAATGTTGTTGTTAGCATTCACGGAGCAGCTGCACTTAATGGAACACCGCTTCTGGTCCCAAGAAACAAGCACTGAGTGATGGGATCACATTATTATGCAGGTTTGGGATGACAAGCAGTGGCTTCAGAGCTTTTGGATGCACAAGGCCACATTCATGGAACTGTGTGTGAAGCTCGCCCCAGCCCTCCAGCGCAGCAACACCAAAATGAGAACTGCACTCATGGTGGAGAAGCGAGTGGTAATCACTGTGTGGAAGCTGGCCATGCTACATTCCTACCGATAAGTCATGAATCAATCTGAATTCAGGAAATCCACTGTGGGGGTTGTTGTGATGCAAGTATGCAGGACACACGCATCTTTAAAAACACAGGTGTGTTCAGAAAGATGCAAGCAGGAACTTCCTTTCCAGACCAGCAGATTACCATTGGGGATGTTGAAATGCCGATAGTGATCCTGGAAGACCCAGCTTATCTCTTACTCCCGTGGCTCATGAAACTGTAGGCCGGCCACCTTGACAGCAGCAAGGAACACTCTAACTACAGGCTCAGCAAGTACAAAATGACTGTTGAATGTGCCTTTGGTCATTTGAAAGGGCGCTGGTGCTGTCTGCTCACGCGATTAGACATAAATGAGAAAAATCCCCCCTGGCTTTAGCTGCCTGCTGTGTGCTTCATAATATCTGTGAAGCAAAGGGTGAAAAGCTTCTGCAGGAGTGGAATATGGAAGTGGAATGTCAGGCTGCTGATTTTGAGCAGCCAAATACCAGGACTGTAAGAAGAGCTCAACAGAGAGCTATATGGCTTAGGGAGGCTTTGAAGAACCATTTCAATAGTGAGCCACAGTAATGTGTGTTGTTGTAGTGTGCTCTCCTTGGGATTAACAACGAGAGTCCTGTAGCACTTTAAAGACCAACACATTTCTGCAGGCATAAGCTTTCGTGGGCTGTAACCCACTTCATCAGATGCAGAAATGTGTTAGTCTTTAAGGTGCTACAGGACTCTCATTGTTTTTGCTGTATACAGACTAACACAGCTACCCCTCTGGAACTTTTCTTCTTGGGATTGTTTTTTAGCTCCCCAGTATGCCCCTGGTAATGAGTGCTCTGTGTGTGTGGTAATATAACATTTTACAAATGACCTATTGCTATTATCTTTGAATGATGTCAGCCCCAGCCACCATATGTTGTGAATTAATAAAGACGAATTGTTTCCATAAATAGACTTGTTTGTTTGCATGTGTTTGGAATAATTGTATCTGAATGAAACTGTATAAATACAGGGAAAAGAGCCTTTTAAGGGGGAAAGAACAGTCATTCTTATTTAAAAAACACATTCACTGACCTATGAGAGAGATGGTTGGTGTATGTGCGGCTGTGATTGTGTGTACTCTTCTTCAGGGTGGAGTGGTAGGGATACTGCAGCGGCCCCAGAACATATGGGGGAGGGAGTGCAGAAATCGATAGGCTGCAGCAGGAGGTGAGCACAGGTGACTTGGATCTGAAAGTCTATAAGAGTCTCCAGCATGTGCTTTTGATGCTTGAGAAGTGCTGTCATGTCCTGCTGCGCATCTCTGTTCTTTTTGCCATGTGTTTCTCCTCACCACACTCTTCCTTTCCATTCTGTCCAAAACCATGCTCCTCCAACACCTTTGCTCAGTATCTGCAGTACCAGAGGCTTGCAGGATCTCTTGGAACATCTTAATCCTGTGTCCTCTTTTTTTCTCTTTCTTATCTGGCTGAGCCACTTCACTGGTGTGAACGGAGGGACCCTAAAGGCCACATTTCCAGCTGCAAAAGACAAAATGCACAGAGGTTCTATTGTTAATGTTTTCTCTCCCCGTGATCCACACAAGTTACAAGCACTACAGTCTCACTTCCCCTTGGAATTCATAGACTACGGCAGCAGTCCCAGCCATAATGAGTGAGTATGGCCTAGGGGGAAAGGGGTGATTTGGGACAATAAGGGGGAATGGGGAAGTGCTCAGGCATCAGTATATGCAGGTCGGGCAATTGAACTGAATACTGGCACCATTTTCCACAGCTGGTGGTGATTTTAGCTGATACCTCACACCTGAGGTTGAGACTGAAAGAACAGATCCTCCACACGTCTGGCTGTTAACTGGGTCCATATGCCTGAATGCTGCAATGGTGCCTGCTGAAGTAATAACTGACTGTCATGGGAAAATGGCCTACCACGGTGGAAGAAATAAGACAGCCCTCCCCAGAACCCTTCAGCAGAGAATTGCAGAGTACCTCCATGAAAGTTTCCTAAAGTTTTCTATGGAAGATTCATAGGACATCCCAGTGCACATAAACTTCCGCAGGGTCCCCCTCTGCCTAGCTGTTCAGGGGAATGGGAAGCAGATATCAACTCTACCTCTGTTTGTTTTATTTCACTACCTCATCTAGCTTGATTTAAAAATTATTAAATGAACATATGTGTCCTTGCAATATCAAAGCAAATTGCATACTTACAAGAGGTTCCTTCCCCTGCATCAGGCTCATTGGTGCTTACTGGCTGGGGCTCAACTACTCCGGTGTCAGAACGAGGTCCTGACTCACTGCATCACTGAACTCCCGGTCACCTGCTCCCACACTCTTCTTCCATCTCCAACACCTCCTCCTTACTGTGCAGTGCAGGATCCTGTGACTCCAGCTGACCCAAAGTATCCACAAGTCTCTTGGCAGTGGTGATGGGGGAGTGCATGCAGCTCTTTGTAGAAGCGGCATGTCTGCAGCTCCGCACCATAGCAACTGTTAGACTCTCTTACCTTCTGGAACACCTGCCTCAGCTACTTGATTTTCATGCAGCACTGCCACGTGTCCCTGTTGTAGCCCTTCTCCCCCCATGCTCCAAGTGATCTGTTCATATATGTTGACATGTCTATGGCTGGTTTGGAGTTGTGCCTGCACAGCCTCTTCTCCCCACAGACCCAGGAGATCCATCATTTGTGTACTTCAGGCAGAAGTGCTTTTGCTGTGTGGAGCCAGCATGGCCAGCTGGGCAGTTGCTATGTGAGCTCTCCATGCTGACCATACAGGAAATGAATTTCAGGGGCATGTACTGCATACCTGGCTGCTGGGCAGCGGAGTTCAAAATGATGACCAGAGCAGTCATGATGGGGCATTGTGGGGCACCTCCGGGAGGCCACTAAAGTCGACATAATGCTATGTCTACACTGACACTGCATTGACCTAAATATGCCTACCTAAGCCAGTGGTACCCAAACTGTGGGGTGCACCCCTTTAGGGGGGTGTGGACGAACATTGGGAAGGGGGTGCAGCTGGCCCGGGCCAAGCCCCATTGAGGACAAGGAGAGAGCTCCAGCCCTCTCTGGCACCAGCCACAACTCCAGCCCAGCTCCACCTCTAGCTCCAGCTCCTCCCCCATCCCCAGTTCTGACCCCAGCTCCGCCTTCAGCCCAAGCACCTTTGCTGAGTCAACTGTGCAATAATGGGCAAATTTGCAGTGGACAGATTCCATTATTGATTCCATTACTGGTAAAGGGGGTGTGACAGGAAAGGTTTGGGTACCACTTCCCTAAGCACTACGCCTCTCGTGAAGGTGGAGTTATTAATTGAGCACAGCAGGCAAGTTACATTGGCAGGAGTGACTTTTGAGTGTAGACGCTTACAGAGTTAGCACCATTACATCGACCTAACTCTGTAGTGTAGACCAGGCCTGAGTGCAACGTGGAGACATCTGCCTGAGTTTGCAGTGACCCTGAAACAATAGCTGCAAGATATGTATTGTCCCATTCATTTCAATGGGTGCTACATTAGATGTCAGTGATGATACTTTAAATGTTAACATTAATTATTTCTCTGCTCATGAAAGCATGTCAGAAAGGAAAGAGTATGAAAATCTACACCAGCATTTCCCAAAATGGGGGGTGGGAAAGGAGTGTAAAGGACTAGCTGGTGGTGGGTTATGGAAAATGTATAAATTATAAGTCTTTAACAGCACATGACATGGTTACAGGGGGGCACGATTTGTTTCATTTTCCTGAAAATGGGAGTTGGCCCTGCTTTCAAAAATTTCTGAAACACTAAAGAATGCAAAGGGAGAAAAGTGTTTACTCCTCTGTTTCCTTCTTCTCCTTTTACTTGTCCTGTCTCCTTACTGGATCCCTGTTAGTAGTCATCCAAAATCTCCGCTCCTCATCCTCACCTACAAATCCTATGTAATCTAGTCTCTACGTACATATTTGGTCTTATTTCACTTTATTGCTCCTCTCTGCACCCTTCCCAGTCCTTTCACCTTATTCTTCTCTTCTCTCCTTTTGCCACTCTGGCTTTGTGCCTTTTATCATGCAGCACTTGCCGTATCCATAGTTGTTCCCTCTACTTGTCCAAGTGCCTTTTTACTCATCCTTCAAAGTCCTCTGACTGTCCCACACAGTCTCCTAATTTGTCGTGCTGTGTCTTGGTCTATTCAGTTTACCTTAGATTATGAAGTCTTTGGAGCATGAAATGTCTGAATGAATGTTTGTAAAGTGCAGTGTAAATTTAACACTATGTAAATAATTTTAGTATGAGGCCAGCTGCCTCTGAAGTCTCAGTGGAAGAGAGCATCTCTGTTTCCACTGGGTTCAGGGAGGAGACAGTGACACACATGGTCAGCAGGAAAAGTTGCTGCTTTGTCATTGAACTCCCCATAGGTCCATAGAAGAAGGCAGGGCTGCAGGAGAGAGACAGTGAAGTCTAGTGGCTAGGGCACCATTTGTCTGTCTTGTCTATTTTAATTGTAAGTTCTTTGAGTAGTGTCCCAATGAGTGCTCCATTGTAAGTGTGTCTGCACCCCTGCCCTTCCGCTCGGAGATCTTTGGTACCAGTGTCGGTTCAGCCTATGTGCTCTCCCCGCCCTTGTGCTGTGCCTTGAGGCTAACTAACATTGCCTGGGCAAACCAACCTCAGTTCCTTTTCAATCAACCCAGGCTAAAGATGGAGCAATCAGCAGTCCCTTCACCAATACTTTACCTCTTTAGAAGTCTTTTCCCTTAAATATTCTTAGTATTTTGATTCACTTTTTCTTCTCAGGTTTAGTTTTTTCTTCCCTGTTTAAAAAAAATTATTTTTTTAATTTCACTTCCCGCTACCCCCGCCGCAGGATTGCTCCCAGCAAAAGGCATGCCCAGCTCCCCCGGGTTTGAGAGGTGCATCTCTTGCAGGGAGACCTTACCAGTAACAGACTGACATTGCTGTGTACGTTGCCTCAAAGAGGCAACCCAGGTCCCAAATCTTGATGATGCAAGTCATCTCTGCAGCCTTCTACCTCCATAGAGCATGAAATGAGGAGAAAACCTTCAGATTCCCAACACAAAACCTCCAAAAAAAGCATCTGGGAGCCCTCACAGTGAGTCCCAGATAAGCCAGAGAAGATCTCTGGCACGTTCAATCCTTTCAGCACCCGACAGTAACAACAGCTTCTAAGCACAGCACCCCACAGATCGCATGGAGCCTCTCATGCAGACGCCACTAGTAACCCGAAGGACTCTATGGGCACAGGCGGTCTGCCTGTCAGAGACAGGAGCATTGATCATACGATCTCTGTGAAGATGGCGCCAGTACAGACGCCCTTGGTAGCAACGACCTCTAGACAACTCTCATCAAACCACTCATCTAGCTAAGATCACTGGTTTCCTCAGTACAGACGAGCCAACACAGACAAGCACTGACAGTACCGATTACCACAGCACCACAGGAATGTCAGTTTTTCTAAGGATTCAAAGTTTATCCCCAAGGTGATTTAATTTTTTCACATAAACCAACTAATACACCTGCCGACCTTTTATCCTAAGCCTCATCGTGATAACAGGGAGGTCATACTGCATGCACTAGATGTTAGGAGAGTGGCCTTTTATCTGGACAGGACAAAGACTTTTAGGAAAGCTTTTCCTCTCCATTGCAGAAAGGTCAAAAGATGCAATAATATCAGCCCAGAGACTTTCCAAATAGGTTTCAAACTGTATCCACCACTGCTATAATGTTCTCAAGGTGTTCCCTCCATCTGAAATTGGCACACATTCCATGAGGTCAGTTTCCACCTCTTGTCACCGTCCTCAAAAATGTTCCTATCTTGGAAATCTGTAGGGCAGCCACTTGGGCACCTGCACAAACCTTTGCAGAACACTATACAATTACTGGAGACTCTGCTTCTGACATCCATCTTCAGCTCAGCAGTATTGTCATCCATAACAGACTTGAGTCTGAAGCCCCAACCTCCCATTGGGATACGGCTTGGGAATCACCTGTAGTGGAACACCCAAAGAGACATTACTTGAAGAAGAAGAGAAAGTTACCTTGTGCAGTAATGATGATTCTTTGAGATGTGTTCCCATGGGTGCTCCTTAACCCATGTTCCTCCCTTCTACTTCAAAGTTGTCAATAGGGACTCTGCAATGGAGAGGGAACTGAAGGTGGTTTTCCTGAACAGTGCTAGTTAGCCTCAAGGCAGAGTGCATGTGCGGGCTGAATGGACACTGCTACCAAATATCTCCAGTCAGAAGCACAGAGATACAGACACACCTACAGTGGAGCACCTATGGGGACGCATCTTGAAGAACCATTGCTACAACTGCACTAGGTGGGTAATTTCTTCCTCCTCTTTAGGTCAGGGGCTGTTTCTTATTCTGTATACAATGCCTAGCACAACGGGGTCCTCTTCCCTTTCTCAGGTGGAACCTCTAAGCACTTCTCCTCCTCATCATCATGGTAAATCCCAAAGGGACATGTCTTCCCTGCAAATCAAGTGCCACTTGATGATTAAGATGGTCTGTCTTGTATATTCAGTTCATGTCCATCACTGGCAAACTTATACCACCAAAGATTTTGATGGTGCCCATGTGATTGCCAGACAAGTAGCAGCATTCCTTGGTACATGCTTCAGAGTAGTGTAACAGAAATAATTTAAATCATTGAATAGGGAAGAAGTTGCATAGGTCAGTGAGGGCTGTGCTGCAGAGAAGCAGAGGCCGAAAGACAATGAGAAAGGAAAGAATACAGTAAAGGCAAGAGGGGAAAGAAAAAGGGAATTTTTAAACATACAATAGCTGAAGAAAAGAGGCTATCAAAAGAATAAGGAAAACGTCCAATCAAATTACAAAGTAGCAAAATAAATAAAAGTAGAAAAACAAGGAAGACATGTAAGTTATAAAAATTGTGTTTTAGAATCTTTTCTTATTGATACAGTGTATTCTCTCTGCTAATGCTCACTGATGTGGTTGTCTCTTCCTGCACAAACTGGCAGCAGCTCCGGGGCTTTCTGGGTGTCGCAAGAAGATGTTGGCCTCATCCTTTTGACCAACAGTCAAAAGTTCTGCCTCTGCTGTGAAAGCTGTCATGGTAGTTATAGGTCTGCATTTATTCATTTAAAAGGGGGGGGGCGGGTGGGAGGAGTTGGGTGGTAATGAGCTTCCCTAAGTTACCTATTTGGTAGTGTTTTCTTCTATGGGAAACATATGGCGAAAGGGTTTTCCTCACAGATCTGTAGCTGGACCGTCCCCTAAGAAACAGGTTCTCTTCCCCCTCTCAAGTTCACAGAGCAGCCCAAGAAGGCAAAGTTGAGGCACTTCTTTGTCTACAGGGTTCTTCTAACCAGCCCCTGAAGTAAAGCTGTGCCTTCGTTGTGCCAGCCATCCAGCCTTTATTCTTCTGGTGCTCTGAAGTTACCTGGCATAGCTTGCCTTCTTCCAGTGCAGTCAGACATCAGATGGAAACCTTCTGGAGCAAGTGGAGAGGAGCTTTACTTTATCTTGGGGTCGGAAGAACAGACTTCTCCTTCCCTTAATTTTGCACTGGAAAGAGGAAGTGAGCACTGCTCTGAGTTGACCAAGGTGCTGCTCTCTTCTGAATTGAGAACACTCAGACCGTCCTCTTTTCTGAAATGGCTAGTGACATCCTTTAGGAAGGAGACCGGGAGTCTTCCCTTCTCTAGTGGGACCTCCTTGGAGGAACAATTCTCAACCCAGTTCTTTCCTCAAGCATAGTGATTTCTTATCTGAAAACCCCTTAGACACAAGGGAGCAGGGAAACTTAATAGAAAGAACAACCTCACAGCCACAACTAAGACCACTGCTGAAAAGGCAGAGAGCACAATTTTTTAAAATTAATTTTAAAAAATCCATGAAGACAATGAAGTAATATAAGAAGAATTGGATTTCTGAATTCTCAAATTCCTCCACAGAGGAAGGAAAAGTATCTGAATCTGAGCAGGTACTCCAAGACCATAAAAAGTAGGAAGAATTCTTTTCTCTAGATACATTGTAAATTATGGGGGGAAATTGATAGATACTATTCATGTACAGTCAACTGAAAGCTGTTTCAGATCTCACAACAGAGTCCCTGGGAAATACCTGCCCTCCGAAGTCACTTAACACATCCTTAAAAGACGAGTAAAGACACTAAGTTCTGATTGGGAATAGAGAAAGCCAAGTTGACAGGCAAGTGGGATGCAACGTTTTAAAAGATTGAGGACACCCAAGATTTCCTGTTCTGTTCCCCAATTCCTCTTCTCTCCCTTCTACGTGCATCCTTTGCCCCCTGAAGAAAAAAAAAAAAGCCACACACACCAAACATCTGAGACTAAGGTCGTTTCTTTGACTCAGGATATGGCTGTTCCCTATGAGGGTTTTTCCTCCCACAGGGCCATATTAACATAAAGTTAGAAGGTTCTTTGAAGAGACTGAATCATCAGTAGTTGCCCTGAATATGGCCTTTCCACGAGATTCTGCTAAAGCCTCAATGGCCAGGGCTTAAAATCCATGGACATCACAAAGCAAGATGGCATTCTCTCTAGTGAGAAAGTTTTCTTTAGCTGATGCAAGGCCAGGCATTTTTCACTCAGAATGATGGCCTCTAGTTCTATGACTAGGCAACACTTCACCCTTTGAATGCTGATAGTTCTTCAAATCTGTGCACTTTCAAATTCACTAGTCCAAGATCATACAAGGAAACTTTGGACAAAATTCCTGGTGGATAATACCAGCAAAACAAAGCACCTGCTGCTAGCTCAATATAAGGCCCCTGAAAGTGACTTTAAACAATTATACTGCTCAAACTAGTATTTTGCGGGCCAGCCATCCACAAAGACAACTTCCAACTCCAAAAGATTAAAACTGCAACAAGAGCTGGATAAGTCACCCAGCTGTAATGCATCAAACACCCCCCTGGCCTTAGTCTGACAACAAGAGGATGGTCTTGGGCCAGATCTGTGGCCACCTGTCAACCTATTCCTACAGTGGCAGGCCTCCATGACAGACAAGGAGGTCCTGGAAATATGTTAGCTGTTCTGTTGGCAGCTGCACTAGAGGCTGCCATCGAACCAGACAAATAAGGTGGCAGGTGGTTTCCAAGCAGCCTCCCACAATTGCAGATGTATGTCCAGGAAACAGAGTGTATTTAATGACATCTGGCTTTTATAACTGTTTAGAAACAGTTCAGCTGGTAAAATCCCTTAGACATGTGGGTTTTGGAGTACCATGTCCTGTTTGAAGACTCACTGCTCACAGATCACAGCCACATCAAGCACAGTATATAGATGTTCTGCTTATTCTTTGTGCCCTGCTTCACTTTGGCTTTCATGATATTGTTTGAGACTGCCTGATCACTCACTCGGTGTTTATGGTTTGGGCTCACATCCAGGAAAAATAATCCCTTTCACTGGAACTTTCCAGTGTCTCAAGGTTGGTGTTTTAATTCTGGAACCATCTTCTCTTCTGTTCCTCCTTCCCAGAATTAAAGAATGGGGACTCTGTCTGATTCAGTTTTTAATAATGGGAGTTGTTTTTTGGCTCAACTTGGTCTTGTACTTCCTTTGCCAACTCAGTCCCTGTCAGACCTTCATCTTTATTACCCGAAAAGAGTAAGCCGGACATAGGTACAGTTAACTCTCCACATCCTTGCTGGTGAAGACATGCAGTAATTTATGCTCCTTCATATGGCATATGATCTGGATTCCATTTTCTGAAGGGTACCTGTTCAACTCAAATAACCTCCTTCAACCTTGCCATTTAACTGTATTGTGGGATGTTTCTCTTGCCTTCCAGCTTCCTGGTTTGAGAAGTTTGCATACCTTCTTGTGTCTCATTTATGGTATGCTTCAATAGCCTCCCTGCTAAGTCAGGGAGAGATGGAGAGCTATAAGCCACCAACCCCTACCAAACGTAGTCCCAGGAATAGCTGGCTGAAACCCAGAATTACCAGTCTGCAGGATATTTAGGTGTTTAAAACTTTGGAACAAAATAATTCTTTTTTTTTTTAATTTCCCACAAACTGGAAATTCCACAAAATGTTTCAAAACTAAATATGGCCCCCAGGTCCCTGGCAGCTGCTGGCTGACACTGACATAATTGGTTTCAGTTTTGTTGTTACCCACCACTGAAGAGCAGCTGGGAAACTGACAATCATATTGGTTTCAGTCAACAGCTGCCAGGGCTCTCAGGTTCTGGAGTTCTGGGGCACCTTGTAATGCAGACTGCCCTGGACCTGAGGATGCTCAGAACAGCTGGCTTACTAGGCTATGGGAGTCAAGCAGTCAGAGGATCCATCTGGCCCAGGAGTCTGGAAGTCCTGGGGTCCCTGGGACAATCTGCAAGATGGGGCTACCCAGGAACTGTGAATGCTGGAAGCATGCGCTCCCTGGCAGCCCATCAGGTAAACTGGTAGGAAACCAGGCAAGATTCCATCAGAGGGCTGCCTGAGGTTTGTTGAAAGTTCAGTGAATCAATACATTTCTCCAAAATATTTCAGGTTTGACCAATCAACATTTTCCAAATAAATCCTTTTTTTGTCAAAAAAATTTCTGTCTAGCTCTAGTGCCAGGCTTCTTATGGAGGGGGAGGTTGGTTGAATATTCAAGTCTACACAGCTGAACTCAACATTTTCAGTTCAACAATCTTGTGTGAACCAAACATGGTGAGCTTTGCACAGCCCAATATTCTATGCCCAAATTCCCAAGAAGAAAAATAAGCATTAAGAAAATAAGGTGGATGAATAGGCTATGAGCACTGTGTGTGTATTTTTGTACAGGGAAGCAATTTTCATATGTTCAGATTCTGGCTTTACATGATGCCTGTTTATAACATTTGATCATTTAGGCAGTATTCCCAAAGCTAGCATCAAATTGGTGGTGTGTTATGAAAAAGAATTGTATTATCTGAACAGATGAAAACAAAGAACTAGCTGTAAATGCACATGACTTTGTGTACAGTATTTTTAATCATGCAAAATGAAATAATATTTGGCTCTCATGTAGTCCTGTTCATCTGTAAAGCTTAGTAAGTTTAGATATCACGATTTTTTCATAAATGGACAATGTTTCATTAGATGTAATCTTCTATTGTTTGGTACTCTAAAAAGTAATGTCATTTGCTTAAAAACAAGATTATATATTTTAACTTCTGAAATTCTTTTAACATTCTTAAACTATTTTGGCTATAGAATTATGCTCTGTTTTATTCAGACGTCTGGATTTAAAAAAAAAATTCTGCTTCTGGAATTTACAGTCATTGCTTTCTTATGAAGTTATATGCATCCACTGCTTTGCATGATGAGTAGGGGAGCCCTTATTAAAATTCTGCAGTTTTGCTGCCTATCAAACTGTGCCTCTATGGGAGTTTCTGTGAGACTGTGCCTTGGAGGAGGAATGTATTTGCAGAGCACCATGTCACAGATTACACCACTCGCATCTGGACTGGTGCGGTCTCCTGGTACTCTGGGGATTAGCTTGAGGCCAACGCACCCGCCCACCCACAGTTTGCACACTGTCACTCTGTCTCTTCTGTCTGCCTGCAGCCCCTATCACAGCCTCAGGAACCACAGTGTCCTGTTTGTGACTTGGCCCTCCAGCTGTGTCACTGACCATGTTCCCCCCTTTTGGGGGAGGTTTAGCTCCTCAATAGTCCTAGGCAGTCCTCTTGCTCACTGCCTGGTGCCACTCACCCAGTGGCTGGTAGGGGAACCCGGGCCCACCCTCTTCTCTAGGCTCCTGCCCAGGGACCTTCAGTTCAGCAGTTTGGGCCGTCCCTCTGTGGCTACACTGCTCTACCCCATGGCTGCTTCCTACTACTGGTTGCCCTTTTCTTCCTGCGCCTACCAGTTTTCAAAGCTACCTCCCTTTTCCCAGGGAATGCCTGCAGCCTCTACGTACCACCTCTTCTCCTGGGAATGTCTGCTTTTTCCCAGCAGCCCCTTTTGCTTTCGGCTCCTGGGCTTCAGAAGCCCCACCTATTCTTGCCCAACTGAGGCTCCTTAATTAGCTGCCTAATGGGCTACTTAGCCCATCTGGCCTGCATTGAACCCTGCAGGGTGAGTACAGAGTAGTCACCCCATCACACTCCAGTAAGGGTAATTTGGCTTCTTTATCTTGTCTACCTCTCTTAGCAAGGGGAGGCTCAGACATGGAAGCTGGGTCTTGCTAAATGCAATATAGGGTGAATCCTTCAAAATATTTGCTACCCAATTCTATTTGTTGCTGGAATTTTTGGTAGATAGTGTTGCAGATGTATGCATGTGGTTTTGAAGAGTATGAATGTAAAATTAAAATTAAACATTTATGTGGCTTTTCACTGGGACTAAATTTATGTATTTTCCCTTCTATTGCGATTTTTCTAATTCTTTTTTTTGCTGTTCTTTTTGTTGCTGCTCTAGGTGAGATGTGTAATGTATTTGTGAGGGGGATTTATCACAGGGTAAGACCAACACTGTCTTTCTGTGTGCTACTCAGGCCCTTGAATCTGTCTAGGTTTCCCAGAATTTTAAATGCTATCTTTCTGGAGTAGCAATATTGAATACAGTGGTAATTCTACAAGTGATAATTTGAACTAGTAAATAATTAATCTTTTGGGGTTTGGGCAACAGTCCTAATTCCTTGCCCACCTGCTGCAGGAATTTTCAATTTAATCCATTAGAAATTATGCAGTTAGCTGCATTAGATGGCCCTCTGCCCCTCCCCCACCCCCCCAGTATTTAAATGACTTTTTAAATACCGGTAATAGTTAAAACATCATAACTAGGACAGTATGTTTGACGTAACTGCTGTACTTGATGCCAGAGTTCTTTCAGTGGGCAATAGCTGCTCCCTCTCTTCTCCTGTCTCTTAGCAATACCTTCACTTCCTTGCTTTGTTTTGTTAGCAGAAACAGTTCCATACATTTAATGTAATTTTCTTTTAAATGTATCCATTCTGTAGAAACTTGAGGGGAGGGGTGAGAGTAACGCTTAAATCTATGGCAGCATTGTTTTATCCAGAGTAGAATGAATGCTCAAAGGTGAATTTGCTTCTTCTTCTTCATATATACAAGTATACACAAAGAATAGCAGTGTGGGAGGTTCCAACCCTGTAAAATAATCTCTGGTCATTCCTACTGATCTGATTAATTTTCATAGAATTTAAAAATCAGGTAAAGTGCAATTTTAAGGTATCGCTAGAGAAATTAAATTGATTTGCCTTTATCAGATTTAAGTCTGAAAGAAAAAAAAGTTGGCATGACTGACAGGATCCTTTTAAAACACAGAATACACTGAACTTTACATGACATATCTGTGGGTGTTAGTCATAGAAGCTATCTTCATATGTATTGTAGCAAATGAACAGCGTGAAGCAAGGCTTGTGGTTATATTCGTTGTCGCTCAGTAGTGGTGTAGGATTGTAAAACCTGCCTCACTTGTTCCCATAAAAGCTGTGTTGCCCCTGGGAATTTTCTGATGTATTCACTTCCTCTTTGCCCTTTCAAAAAATCACAGTTGCCGTTTATAGTTTAAATTAACTCACAAAAAGAAGTTAACCCTTATGACTCTGGCTCATCCTGAGGAGTTTTAACTTCAGAACTGAAGGATTCAGAGAGGCCTGGATGGGTATTATCAAAGAGGGTTTCTGATTGCATAAGATGGAGTCAGGTCAGTTCTCTTGAGCAAAGCTAATCTTAACTCTTTTCTCCCAGATCAGGAAGCTTTTCTTTTCTAGTTCCCATGGTTCCCCAGGTACTGCTGATTGCTTCTGGGGCCAATGTGGCCAGCCATCAAACCCTCCACCCTACTTCCTAGAGTTGTAATTAAAGAACAACCCACTGAATTTCAGCATTTCTCTGGTGGCAAGTGCGGCCTCAATGAGTAGAGAGTATAAATGGTAGGGGTTAAATTATCTGGGAATAAACATTTCCTCAGCACAAAGCAAAGTCCTGTGGAGAAAGAAAAACTTTCTCAAACTTTTTCCCTCCATTTCTGGAGTAGAAAGACAGCAAGAAAAATCAAACAGTAGGAAAAAGGTATTCTTTTCTAGTCAGAAAATTTGCTTATTCACACTCTCTTTTCCTCTTACAGCATTTCTGTGGGCATATATTTTCAATATTTTTCATAAAGAAAGTTCTCAGGTTTGTTTTACTCTTTGTACTATTGCATATCTTCAGTACTGAAAGATAAATATTCAAAAAATAATTGCATGTATATTGCACAGTTTAATAACAATATAAACAGAGCAAAGTCATTCAAAATACTAATACTCTGTTTTATTCTACTTATCCCCTTTTTCCTCTCTCCTTCCCTATCCAGGGACTGACAGTCAGAAAGAGATCAGATTCCCAGAACAGTTTCACTTCTGGAAACCATTTTACGATGGTAATTGTTGATGCAACAGAAAACCAATCCATTGCATTGCTTAATGGAAGTATTTCTGTCCTTTTTAACACAATGTACATATAAGTTAAAATACAATATGCTATAACATATTCCATTCAAGGACCCACTTGAACAAATGCTGTTAGCGTATGCTGTGCATGCAGAAAAAGAATGGTCTATAAAAGACCATTGTACATTAATGGCTGGGACTTGCACTGGTAGCTATCTTTATCTTAAAGAGGGTGGGGTGGAGGGGTAGATTGATAACTATTTTAGCATTAACAACATCATTGAAATAATCCACAAGGAAAGAGGCAATTCTTGATTTATTCCTAACTGGAACAGAGGATCTGGTTCAACAGGTAACTTTAGCTGAACCCCTCAGTAATAGTGACTATAAAATAATTAAATTTAACATCCTGTAGGGAGGATAATACCAAAAAACCACATCACAGGGACAGTTAATTTTAAAAAGGGAGCTACCCAAAAATGAGACCACTTGTTAGACAGAAATTAAAAGGAGCTGTCACAAGGGTCAAATGCCTGCAAGCAGCCATAGAGGTTATTTAAAAACACCATAATAGAGGCTCAGACTAAATATATACCCCAAATCAGAAAAGACAAGAGGAGCAGAAGAATGCCACCATGATTGAACAGCAGAGTAATGGAGTGCATTAGGGCAAAAAGGCATCCTTTAAAATTTGGAAGTCAAATCCTAGTGGGAATAATAGGAAGGTGCACTCTTTACAGACTCTTTACAGGGTAAGTGTAAAAGTACAATAAAGCAGGCCACGAAAGTATGTGAGAAGACACAACAACCAAAGACATAAAAACTTAGCAGCAAGAATTTTTTTAACTACATCAGAAGCAGCAAGCTTGCCAAACAGGCAGTGGTACTGATCACTAGATGACTAAGGTTAAAGAAACACTCAAGAAAGACAAGGCTATTGCAGAAAAGCTAAATTAAGTCTTTGCATCTGTCTTCACTACAGAGGAGGTGGGGGAGATCCCTACAGCAAGAGCCAAACTTTTTAGGTGACAGATCTCAGGAACTGTATCAGATTGAGGTGTCAATAGAGGAGGTTTTGGAACAAATTGATAAATAGTAATAAGTGACCAGGACCAGATGGTATACACCCAAGACAGAACTATGAAATTGTGGAACTACTAACTGTGGTATGTAACCTATCACGGAAACAAGCTCTGTAGCAGATGACTGTAATGTAGCTAATATAACACCAATTGTTAAAAAAGGCACCAGAGAAGATCACAGCAATTACAGACCAGTGAACCTAACTTCAATACCAGGCAAATTGATAGAAACTATAGCTAAAAACAGAATTATCAGACACATAGATAAACATAATTAGTTGGAAAGAGTCAACATGGCTTTTGTAAGGAAAGTCATGCCTTGTCAATCTATTGGAATTCTCTGAGGATGTCAACAAGCATGTGGATACGGGTGATCAGTCAATACAGTGTACTTGGATTTTCAGAAAGCCTTTGACCAGTCCCTCACCAAAAGCTCTTGAGGAAACTAAGTAGTAATGGTATAACTGAGAAAGTCCTCTGATGGATCAGTAACTGGTTAACTGGTTAAAAGATAGGAAACAAAGGGTAAGAAGAAATGGTCAGTTTTGACAATGGAGAGACGTAAACAGCGGATGGGACCTGTACCATTCAACATATTTATTAATGATCTGGAAAAGAACGTAAGTAGTGAAGTGGCAAAGTTTGCAGATGATACAAAATTATTCAAAATAGTTAAGTCTACATTTGACTGTGAAGAATTACAGGAGGATCTCACAAAACTGAGTGAGTGGGCAACAAAATGGCAATTGAAATTCAACATGGATGAATGCAAAGTAATTCACATTGAAATAAATAATCCCAATTACACACACACAATATTGGATTCTAAATTAGCTGTTACCATTCAAAAAAGAGATCTTGGAGTCATAATGGATAGTGCTCTGAAAATTTCAGCTCAGTCTGCAGCAGCAGTCAAAAAGGCTAATAGAATGTTAAGAACTATTAGGAAAGGGATGGGAAATAAGACAGAAAATATTATAATGCCACTATATTCATCCATGGTGCATACACACCTTGAATACTGTGTCCAATTATGATCACCCTATCTCAAAATTATATAGTGGAACTGGAAAAGATTCAGAGAAGGACAACAAAGATTATCAAGGGTATGGAATGGCTTTCATGTAAGGAGAGACTAAAAATATCAGAGCTGTTCAGCTTAGAAAAGATATGACTCAGGTGGATATGATAGAGATCTATAAAAATCTTGAACAATGTGGAAAAAATGAATAGAGAAGTGTTACTTTACTCTTTCCCACAATGCAAAATCCAGGGGTCATCTGATGAAATTAATTGACAGCCGGTTTAATATAAAAAAAAGAAGTACTTTTTCACACAATGCATGATTAACCTGTGGAACTCATTGCCATGGGATATTGTGATGTCCAAAACTATAACTGGGTTCAAAAAAGAACTAGATAAATTCATGGAGGATAGGTCCATGATAGCTATTAGCCAAGATGATCAGAGATGCAACCCGAAGCTCAGAGTGACCCTACATACCTGACCACCAGAAGCTGGAGGCGTGGGGGAAGATGGGTGGATCACTCCAACTGTATGCTCCCCCTGAAGCTCTGGTACTGACCACTGTGAGAGACCGGCTGGTGGGCTTAGATGAATCATTGGTCTGACCCAGTATGGCTGATCTTATGTAACTGATTTAAGAGTAAAATTTGGAAGAGCAAGGAGGCTTTAGGAGAGTAGTGAAAAGGGGAATATCACTTGCTAAAGGCTTGCAAACGCAAATCCTTGTCCCAGGGAGACATGAGCTTATTGGAATATGCCATTAAAGAAGCTATTCCAGGAAAGATGTATTTGTATGGGTAGATTCTATTGCTACAAAAATAGCAATATTTTTGTTTGCTGTTAAACAAATGTTGGGAGAAAGGACAGTAAGGAAGTCTCCAGCAGAGTCAAAACTCAGGATTTCCAATTCATGGAAAATCTCAATATTTCACAATTTGGCTCCATTCAGAGTCAGAACTAATCACATTTTTCAAAATTTCTGACCAGCTGGAAATCCTGAAAAAAAAATTAATTTCAGAAAAACTGACACCTGCTGCAGATCCAGGCAGCTGTCCCAGAAACTTCTGGCTCTCTAGCTGGAAGCCCTGAAAGCCCTAGCGTGAGTCAGGGTTCTCTGGACTTCCTTGCTGGGGTTCCTGCTGCATAGCCAGATCTCCCAGGGCTTTCAGACTCCCAGCCCTGCAGTAGACTGCCTTAGGGCCTCAGATCCTGGAAGTCCAGACTCCACTGCCCTGGGGCAGTCTGCAGAAGACTGCAAAAGGTAGGTGTCTGTGTATAAAGAAAGCATTCTGAAGGAACACTAGGTTACAGCAAAAGTTTTGGCATTTCTTATCCCAGTCTGGAGACAACAGCTGCTTCTTATAGGACAGCACATTAAAAGTAATCTCAGAAACAGCATGTAAGACTAGTACAAACCCGCTGTCAGAAATAACTTCACTTTGAGGAAAAAGTCACTCAAGAGAGAACTTTGGGGAAGGGCTAGGTTTAAAATAATTGCCATTTATAAATGAATTGCACAACCTTTAGGAGCCTGTCTTATTAACACTTCAAGGCTGGACTGGAATGGTTTCTGAAGAGACGGGCAGTGATTCCCTGGTCTGACTGCCAAGAAAAAAAAAAAAAGGCAGTGTCAAAAGAATAAAGCAACACTATTTAGAGATCTAAGATTCAGGTTAGGACAGTGAGTGTTCTCAAAGCCATAAACTAATTCTGTGGCTGGCACGTCATAGCTCACTCTTATGTGAATCCAATCTTTCTAGGCCACCACACTTGAAGAAAAACTTATTGGGAACAATACTCTAATTTCTTTTTCTTTTTCTTTTTTTTTTAAATCAACTGCTTTATTACATTTTTAGTTTATATTGAGTAGAGTCAAGGAAAGCTTTTATGAGCCTGAACCAAAGTCCACTGAAGTCAATGGAAAGACTACTATTGACTTTAATGGACTTGGATCAGGTCCTATAAGAACAGATGCTGTATGTCTAAAAGTTGCTCTGAGCTTAAAGTTTTTCTTATGAATCTGACAGTGCAGAACTATTGCATTTTTTTTTTTTTTTTTTTGTATCTCATCTTTTAGGGTACTGTGTTAGCTGAGGTGATTCTGGTGCCTGATCTTCCTCCCACTGAAGCTAATAGAAAAGCTCCCCACTATTTCAGTGGATGCAGGATCGGACCAGAAATAGGTAGATTCCACTTTGTGACTTGTTACTGTGCAGTATGTGCATGTTACCGTGCAATTTCAGTGCGACTTGCTTGATGTCTGTGAGGCATGCTGGTGATCAAAAAATTTCTGAAAGATTCTCTCAGATCAACATAGAAAATTGAATGTCAAATATTTTAGAAAGAATAATCTGTGGGGGGGGGAAAAAAATAAGGGTTCATGAAGGAGGGGGAACCAGTGCCTGGCGCTGCTGGCTGTTGCTGCTCTTGGTTTGAAAGTAGGGCAAGGAATTGCCAAGGAAGAAAGAAACTATGTAGGTGTTATGATGCTGCTGGCCCCAGGCTGAGGCTGTGTTATATCCAGCCAAGTGACTTCTCAAAGAATTTGCCACAGTTCCATGGCTTGGAAATTCTCTGGCTGAGCTCACATGACCTAGGCAAGATCTTTGGCTCAGCTCTTCCTTGATATTTTCCTTACTCTATTCTAGTTAAACACTGCATTAAACACTGACGTCCACTGCTCATTGGAAATCAGTTTATTAGCGACCCTAGAGTTACCTTCACTGGTAGTAACTATATTTTTCTGATTAAAAAGTACGTACAAGTTCTACTTCGAGTGATTGCTCATATCCATTCCAACATAGGTGAGTGCACGCCACTATGCACTGGTTCCTGAAACTTTTTTCCCCTTAGCAGACTCCATAGGGTCGGCTTAGGCACCCCTGGAGTGCTGTGCGCATGCCACAGTATATGAGGCACCGCTGACCCTGAGGGCCCTCAGTTCCTTCTTTCCGCCAGTCCCATTATAACCAGGATATCTTCCTCCCCGTGTTCTTTCCAAATCCACTTGGCTTGGAGGAGGAGCGGAGATGGCACTCGCTGGACGTGAGACGAGCCCTCGCATACTATATCAAGTGGACGCAGCCGTTCCGGAAGTTGACACAGCTGTTCGTGGCGGACCGGATGAAGGACTCACCGTCTCCACCCAGCGCATCTCCACCTGGATCACTTCCTGCATCAGGTGCTGCTACCGGCAGGCGAAGGTGCCGCTTCCAGGAGCTGTTTCGGCGCACTCAACTAGAGCCCAGGCCTCGTCAGCGGCCTTCCTGGGAAGAGTGCCCCTGCAGGACATTGGCAAAGCAGCGACCTGGTTGTCGGTTCACACCTTCACGTCCCACTACGCCATCGTGCAGCAGGTGAGAGAGGACGTGGGCTTCGGCAGGGCCGTACTGATGAGAGCAGCTCGCCGATGACGCCTACCCAGCTCCAAGGTACGGCTATTTAATCACCTGTATTGGAATGGCTATGAGCAATCACTCGAAGTAGAAAACAGGGTTACTTACCAGTTACTGTTGTTCTTCGAGATGTGTTGCTCATATCCATTCCACACCCGCCCTCCGTCCCCGCTGTTGGAGTCGGCAGAAAGAAGGGACTGAGGGCCCCGCAGGGTCGGCGGTGCCTCATATACCACAGCATGAGCGCTGCACTCCAGGGGGTGCCTAAGCCAATCCTACGGGGTCTGCTAAGGGGAAAAAAGTTCCGGGAACTAGTGCACGGTGGCGCGCACTCACCTATATTGGAATGGACATGAGCAACACATCTCGAAGAACAACAGTTACTGGTAAGTAACCCTGTTTTTTTGTTCCTCTTTTTAAATGCATTGTCCCCTGAATACAGGATTGCAATCACAGACTGCAAAATTTTTAGATAGAAATGGGTTAAAGAAAAACTGTTGGAAACAAATTGCTAATCCGCCTTATGGATCTAGGCGAACAGCCCTTTCTCCTTACTGGAACAAAGCCATGGTTTAGAAATAGACTGAAATCATAGACAAGGGCTGCAGCAATGGCTTTTAGAGTATATTAAAACATTTCTGCTGTGATAACATCTGGACCTACAGCTAAATTTGCCTTCAAATTATTAAAAATAGTTTCCACTTCTTAAGAGGTGAAAAGTGCACTTACTATTTTGTGTCAGGAGTGATAATGGGAAATAGAATTCAATGTCATGGGTCTGATTTTCACAAGATCAGGCATGTAACTGAACATGCAAAAATGGGGGAATATATTTGCATGTCTAATTTATGCCTGTAATATCCTATTTTAATCTACACGGTAATCTGCACACACAATTGATGTTATGTGCATTCTTGCTCACTTTCTAACACAAATTTCTGATTCGGACATTCAAGGTAAGCTTGCATGCGAATTAGATGTGCAAATGCACTCACAGCTTTTCATACACATGTATATGGCTGGCCTTTTTCAAATCCTAGCTAGATGAGGGATGTTCTTGTGGTTAAGCCACTGAACTGGGAGTAGGAAGATGAGGGTTCTGTTCCTGGCTCTGCATGAGTCTTCTTGCCTAGAGCAGAGTGGAATTTTTCAGCCAAAATTCTTTCCCTGGAAAATGCAGGTTCAGTTTGACCCGGAAGCATTTTGTGAATTTGTATCAATTTTGGCAAATTGTTTTGATAAAAAAACAAACAAACAAATTAATCATTTCAGAAATGCCAGAACAGTTCATTTAGATTTTTTTCAGGCTAGATTCACAAGGTGTTGATTTTACCATTCACAAAATGGTGGTGGGTGCCCTTCTGCCGAGTGGTTAGGACGCGCACATGGGAGATGGGGAAATCCAAGTTCAAATCCCAGCTCTGAAGTAGGGACTTGAGCCCTGGGCTCCCTCCTCCCTCTGAGTGTCGTAATCACCAGATTATGGGTTATTCTGGGATGGGTGTCACATGCATTCCCACATCCCCTCGCCAGAGAGAGCCATCCCCTTCCCTCCATGCCCCCCCCCCCCGCCCCAAAAAATTCCTGACAAATTCTACTGCTCATGTTTGTAATTTGTGCAGGTGCTGTGCTGCCCCTCCACCTATCAGTGGCCTGCATCTGGCCTTCCTGCTGTGGGATCTGACACAGAGCAGGTCACGGTCAGGTATGCTCTGACCATGCCTACAGGACTGGGTCCTCTTAAAGAACAGGCATTGCCCACCTAGTTTGAGAATGCCACCTGGGGGCTTCCCAGGCTCCAGCTTGAGCATGTCTCCAAGAAGCTCACTCCCCGGGGGGTGGCAGCAGTACTTCGGTGACTTTGCAAATGCCAACTGGTGGGAGCTTAGGCACACAATTCAGTGGTGCCTAAATAGTGGATGTAGGCACTTACCTACCTTTATGGATTGGGCCCTAACCCTCTAAGTGCCTCATTTCCCCTTTGGTAGAATTGGGATGATAATACTTCCTCACCTCACAGGGGTGTTAGAAATTAATCACTATCAACACATCTGCCAAGGTACGTATGCCTTGAGTTAAACCATAATGTCGAAAGGAAAAGAGATTTTTCTATGCAAACATGAGGCTTTAACAAAATGGAGATTTACGTGAAGCCAGATGGTATCTGCCTTCAACATAGATGCAAGTGAAATACAAGTATTTTGACAAGTGTTTTGAAAATTGTGCTAGGATTATATTGGGCAAAAAGTGAAAAATACACGTTAGGTGAATCAGATCTGAGGGCTTTTCTGTTAAAACAAGAGTATTTGTTGGAAAGAGGACTATGTTAACGCAAACTTGGTGCCTTTTAGTTTGCACCAGCAGCGTACCCACGGGGCAATTAGAGGGCAATGGCTTTTTGGTGTGCTCTGCAATTCAGACCCTGTAGTATGCACTACAGGGCAGTGCAGACACAGCCTTAGACTCCAATTACCATCTTGCAGCCCAATTAAAGAATAAAAGTTGTGATATGCAATTGGAAGTTAGAGAAATGAAGACATAAAAGAAACAGGGACTTTCAGTTCTTTAATGCAGTCTGTTGCTTCTTTCTATTCTATATAACATCAACTTAATTGGCAATCAGAATAGTAACATTATTTTTAAAAGTCATCTGTGATTGTTAATGGTAGCAAACTGATCAGATAATTCAGTTCAGATAAGATCATTTTTATGGGAATAATATACCTCACGAGGACAGTCCTAAATGTTTCCATCCATCTCATATCATTTGTATAGCCTTCATCAGCAGGATCTGTGTTATCTGCAATTATGCTACTCCTCCTAGTAATGGCCAAGATGGCTTAGTATTTAATTTTCCTTTATGGCTGCCATGGAAAATTCCTCTAAGACCAAAATGCATTGCTAAGTTTTATTTATCTCTTAACTCAGATCATTCGTGAAATGTAATAACACTTAAGTTAAGACTTCACATCATACCAAACATATCAATGTGATAAGTGTGTCTGAGACAGACAGAAACCTCAGGTGTATTGTGCTGTCTTTTCCTGTATCATGCTAGGAAACCAAGGCTTCTATGAAACCTCCTTTCAACTCCATCCTGAAACCTGTTCACTTTCTGTGACAGCTGAACTGTGTGCATATCACTTTGATCTTTCAGGAAGAACTTTCTCTCAACTGTTAATATTTGTCACTGTATTTGCAGTCAGGGTAGCGGTAGGCAAAATGGGAATCACAAGATCGCAAAGGTTTCAAGAGCTCTACCAACTTCCCAGCTGCATCACTGATTTCCTGGTCTGCTATGAAGCTGTCTGCACAGAGCCTTAAGCACCTGTCTATTTTCTCCTGGATAGGTTGGAGGAATTTTCCCTTTAGGAGCTTAGGCAGAAGCTCTTGACACACCATGACAAGGCTCTGCTTCTCTCTGACGGAGTTACAGGAGGGAAATGCAGATTGGCAGTCTGAAGCCAAACAGCTAAATATGTCTTTATACTCCTGTGGACCATCAGTCAGCTGGATACCTAATAAAGGCAATAAAAACATTTGTTAGAAATGTGCAAATCTTTTATAATCATACACATTTGTAATTTTGGTAAGTAAATGTCATTTAAAATAGTGTATACCTAGGTTAATAATAACCTAGGTTAATATAGCACCTTTCATCCCAAAGCACTTTGTAGGCTGTGTCTGTAGGGTCATTTTCCACACTTCTGAAATGAATATACTTCTCTGAAAGGTTGAGGTGAAAAGAACTCAGTGCTACCCCACAGGGTTTTATAGACAGGAATAATATTGCAGTCAATTAAAATAGCAGAGGAACTCAGAAGAACTGAGTATAATGTAAATTCTGTGCTGAAATTTGTAGTTCCTATAAAAACTGCCTCAAGTAGTTAAGGCCTCAATTTTCCATATCATTCAAAACCAGTAAGATGCAACAAGAGGTGATCTGGTTGGAGCTGAACCAATAATGCAAAAATATATATAACTGAATATTTCACAGTGAATATTTCAAAATCAGTGAATACATGAGAATTATTCAGATGACTGCATAAAGATGACTGGATTTTTTTTAAGTTTGAAAAAAAGTGAAATGTATTAAGTTATTAGAGCAAAACTATTTGCCCAGCTCTAGTTTTGATGGTGTACTACTGCACAGTTTGTGTGGTGAAAAGCAGAGCTTGAATTAAGGACAAACAGACTGAAAAGGGTTTACCTTTTTGTTAATAATTCTAAAGTAAATGTAAAGGATTTGGCCAAATATTTAGAACTGATATCTAGCCCTGTAAAGTTTGTCTCCAAACTAATTTTTTGTGACACTGGTTTTTAAAAAAAGAAGTGATTTATGGAGCTGTTCAATATTAGCATTGTTGTCTGCTGTAGCTAGTCACAGATGTTAACAAACAGTGTGTAGCTGTGCAGTTCTACAAAGACAGTTCCAATGCTTTTTAACCTGTAGTGTATTCACTGCACCATTTGCAGTAGCAGTGAAAGTTAAGTAACATTCTGACTACAGAACTAAGCACTGCAGGAGCTGGTTTTGTTTTTATTGGCAGTAAATGTCTCCTCTTGAACCTTTAATTATCAAATTTACAGAGCAATTTTTGATGTTTAAAAAAAACCCCAAAAACTAGCATAGCAGGTGAAAGATTCCCCCCCTGCCTTGCTAAATCCTCCTACGACAGATGCTTATTCAGAGATCATACTGAGTACCTTCCTGCTTGTCAATGATTCCCAGTGTGCTGGCATCCCGGATGAACAGATGCCCATTGTTAAAAATGCCAAATGTGCCAGCGTCAACATGGACGAAATAAAAGAAATAGTTCAAGTCATTGTTCCTCATGGAATTGACAACAGAGAGGAGCTGGAGAGCCAGATCTGCCGCCACCTCAGGAGGAGAGCTGTAGAACTCCTTCAAAGGCCTAGTACTGGCAGTGACAATCAGCCGGCCACAGGACCCCAAATACTTTGGAAATGGCCATCCCTCTGCTTCTGGGAAAATCTGTGGGAAGAGAAGGGATATAATGGATATAGTAACTGAAAATACCAAAGTGTGTATGTGGTGATATACACACGCAAGTCTCCATGAATAGGTATGCAGTGAAGTGCATGTGTATCTGAGAGAGAGAGAGAATTTAGATGGTTTCACGGGTGTGGTGTGGCATGAGAGAAGCCAGCAAATGGAAAGTGAAAGAGTTCTTGTCACTGGTGCTACGTTAGCAGGCTGTGCTGTGAGGGCTCTGACTGCATTAAAGAATTCTTGGATTTTTTAAGACATTGTGTTCCAAACTCGTGATTTTTATCAGGAATCCTGCAATTTTGGGTTGTCTTTTTTTTTTTTTTTTAAAGCCCCCAACTGGTAGAATTGTGTTTTTATCTGAAAGTTGACTGACTTATATTTTTTCTAGAAAGGAAATTGCTAGCCCTCATGGCAGCCATGAAACATATCAGGACAAATAAAAATAACCCTACATTTATTATTTTTAAAAATCTCATAATTTGAAGCCAATGTAATGATTTTTGGGGAGTACTGATTCCTAGGTTTTGAACATTTGGGGTTTTCAATACTGTGGTCTCGTCTCCTTCATCTGGATACCCAATATTGGCAAGTTTTGTGATAATTGGTGTTTCTTAAAACACCAGCTCTTGGAATCATGGGAATATGTGAGTGTTTCAGCTGTCACTTTTACAAAATAGTTCTTAGCCCTCATGGTTTAGTAGAAAAGCATGAAAATGTGACTCCAGTGCACCTTAAAGACTAAACACTGAGAAGGCAATAAAAAGAACCCAAAATGTATTATTTTTTTAATCCTGGCTTTTGGGGCCTGACTCATGATGTTTTGAACATTTGGTGTTTGGATGGCAGTACCAAATATATAATTGCTGCTATTTATCTCAGGAGCATTGTATGGGTGTGCATGTTCACACATGCAGAATATATATTGTAGCAATTGCAGCACTATTTGATAAACGGTGGAAGCATACAATATATTTATCATGCACCTTCAGCTATCTCAGCTCACCTCTGCCCACTAATTCATCTTCCACTCCCAAGACAACTTCCACCATTTCAATGCCCTGAGCTGCTTCAAACAGCTGCTCTTGTTCTTTTAAATCAATCTGCTGCAAAAATGTTTTCTGTTTCTCATCCCCCAGTGTGGAGTTACTCTCCTAAAATTACTAGATCTGAGGCCCAGGGAGGGGCCTGGATCAGTTGAAGTTTTTGTGTATCTTGAATGTAAAGTCTTATATCTCATGACCCATAAGTTTTATACCATTTGGAAAGGAGAACTCGGAACTCTTCGGAAAGGCCAATGTAATGATATACTTCAATGTCATGAAATGTTTAAGCATAGAAAAGCTATTTTTAGGTTATTTCTGGATGGCTCCTGCTGATCCCCATGCAGTTGAAGTCATGGTAATTCAGGTCAGATGGAGGTGGAGGGGCATTTTTCAAAAATTCTCTAAACCATTTATAAAATACTTTTCTGTAGCATATCCAGAATACATGGCTATGTGATGTAGCATAAAGGTTCTGTCTGCATTTATCAGGATAGGCTCATCTCTCGCAGGCAATGCAATTATCATACCACATCGCATCAACAGGGAATCTCTCTCTCTCAACCTCACAAACCCAAAGATTTTAGTTAGATTATTACTTTTTTAAAGTAAATTTATTTTAGGCTCCCTAGTGCATTTTGAAACAGGCACTGCAGAGACAGAACTTTTACTTTTGATTAAGGAGATGTCCTGGTATGCCAATTCTGCGGTGTTCCTGAACATCACTGAAGGCTGTAATTCCCTTTTCTAAAAAGATATGCAGGCAATTAAATCTATCCAGAAATAATTAATTTTTCTTCTGTAAAGTGATTTTTTTTTAGCTACTATATCTTGAAATGGACTAATAAGTGTTGTCGAGGTAAAAGCTTACCCTAAATGCTCCCTTGCCTACATTGCTGTACTGATATAGCAGGCTGAGGTAAGCAGATCTCAATGACATAAGTGAAGTTTGCTGAGAATGGCAAAGAGATGATCTGAACATACACTATTGGCAGAGCGAGACATAATGCAAGTGGCTTTGTTAGTGACCAGGAGCCAGATCACCTCCCGAACAGCTCCCAGGTAGTGGTAGAGTTTCAAAAGTGCCCTGTATCCAGCACCTCCCATTGACAACAATAGGAGCAGATGGGTACTGAGCATATTTGAAAATCTGGTCCTGGAAATCAGCCTTAAACCTGCAGTCTACCCAGATTCTAGAGGTCACTTCTGGGCATGAGTGAGGGTATGGGACAATGCTGGGAAGGTGTTTGGTATGGGACAACTGACGGTGATGGGGGGTTGAAAAATAGTCTGTCCCTGGAAGGGTGCTGTAGGAAAAGGGGCAATATAGGGGTTGATATGAGTTGGCCATGAGAAGTAGGAAAGAAGTAGACAATGCTGTGGAGGTGGATCAGAGGTTCCCTCTGAAATGGCTCTTAGGAAGAGGAAAGAGGATACTGCCAACAGTCATCCCAAACAGCACAGGGAGAAAACTGCTGCCTCCCAACTGTTTGCCTTCAAATACAGAACCAAACTGTATCTGGAGTTCAACCAAATATCTATGCGGAGCTGAATTTTGGTGTGTCCAAGTGTGTCTGGTGCATGCAAAAAATGATGTTAATGCAGCATTGAGGCTGAGGAATCAAGCACTCGCGTAGCAGAAATGCTCATCCATAACTCTGACCCCTTGTGCTTATCCATTAGGCATGGACGCTCTGTTCAGACGATAAATTACTTGTGATTTAATGCAATCTGTGAACAGTACAAACGGAATACGACACACTGGAATTTTGTTGATTCCTTGCATACAGAGAGCTATAGAACAATGCACACAGGTTCTGATTGTTAGCGTGCTGAGCCCCTGCAGCTCTCTCTGCCTTCACAGGGAGTTGCAAGTGCTCCGCACCTATATAAATCCAGCCCAGGTTCTTCAGAGTTGGCTTAATTTTTAAGCCTCAGTGCCCCAACGAGGTACCAGGAACAGTAGCTCTCCATAAACTTAACATGATGGTCAAAGAATCTGCTATGTGTCCTGAGTAACTGAAGCTTCATACTCACTATCCACAGAGAGGAGCTTGAGTTTGATTGCAGGATATTCCACCATAGGGAGAAGCACCATACCTGTAACAAGATGGGATGTGCATTCACTGAAAGTGTGTAGAGAAGACGTAGTTTGTCTCGGTCTGTGAGGTGATCCATATAGATGCTGCCAGCATCTGGCACCTCAGCATAGCGACGCACTATTCGGTCTAACAGCCGTTGTGATGGACAGCG
Organism: Emydura macquarii macquarii; assembly: GCF_026122565.2. NCBI lineage: Eukaryota > Metazoa > Chordata > Testudines > Chelidae > Emydura > Emydura macquarii. The sequence continues at coordinate 14,594,782 of NW_027131180.1, forward strand.
CACCATTGGACTAGGTAGCCCCTGGTAGGAAAGAAGAAAGGCACCTGTTATGACTATACTTTGCAGCAGTAAGAGCGCCTACGAGGCTGAAATATTGTGATCTGCTCTACACACTATCTGAGAACTCTGCCAGCAGGTTCTTGTACCCCTTGCAGTGACCTTTATAAAGGATTCCTCTGAATTACTGTTAGCAATGTGGAACAGTTTAGGGATATTCTACAGTAGACTCTTCTTTAAACACTCAGCTACCTTGGTTACAGTCCCATGTTTCAGACTTTACCTAAAATATGTATTTATGCAGGTTTCTCAAAACGGCATGCTGTTTCTGACAAGTCCAATCCAGTCTGGAGGTCTCGCTCCTCTCTGCCTCTGTGTCAGTATATTGAACTAATTTTGCTTCCATGCAATTCTCTGTAACAGGTGTTGTTCAGTCACTTGTGTTCTCCATCTTTCTGGAGCCCTTTTCCTTCAGTGAGTCACTTCCTTCTTTCAAAGAGCATCTTCCAAGTACATCCCTGTTCACTTTAGCCTATGACTGATCTTTTTTCTATGATACTATTCACTAGGGATGCAAGATAACATTTAAAAACTAATATATATATACATATTGTATGTAGGTGGCTGTATTGGATGTATTCTCTTTCTGATAAGGTTTATGGTAAACCTATATGTAAATGATTTAATGTCTTGCTTATACTTTCTTGCAGATACCAGCAGCAAATAATTCTCCGGTTTATGGATTCATCAGATGGTATATTTCATTTTCTATATTTTAATATCTGAGTTATAAAAGTGCATAAAAACATCTGCATCTGGTACAAATCAGGAGAAATGACACGGAGAATTAACACTATGCCCGTGTCTAAATGTTACAAGGCTTCTTACATTTCTCTCTTCCAGAACATTATTAGCAAGAAGATATTTATTTGTTGCCTAACACAAAACTAAGGGGGAAAATGGCAATTCTGTCTTACAGTTCTCTCAGACATGTTATTGCTGACTTTGTGTCACTTTTCCTTTGGAAGAGGAGTGAGAAAAAAAAATGAGCTGAACAGAATTGTGTTAAATGGTTGATAAGTGGTGAAGAAATTTTCTTGCAGCTGAGAGTGTATGCAAATATTTTGAAGCCAAAGTTAGAAAGCCCTGCTGCCTACAGGAGTTTGTAATGCAAATGTTGAGACCCATAACTATATACTGTAGGAGCAGAAATTGTGATACTGTCATGCAATCAAAAAGTGTAATATCCAACTCCATAGCTCATCCTAGTATATGAGCTTGGTTAGGTGATCAAGACTGTTCACTTCCCATGGAATTATTTTTGGGATTTCCTAATAAAACTGTGACTTTTCCAGTGCAAAGATCAGAATCATCTAGCTGTCTCATTCGCATTGTTCAGCACGAAGCAGATAAGTGAATTTGAAATATAAGTTGGTGTGAACATGCTGGAGTATCCAGTGTATGTTTGTCATTAATTTGGGAGCCAGAACACACCCAGTTGAGTTAAATGACCTTCAGACGTGCTCATTCATACTTTGACTTGAGACTCAGCGCTATTTATGGTATGGAAACAGAATGAACAAGAGTAAGGCTGGAAGGTGAATAGATGAAATCCCTGTTTCCCACATTTATATCAACAATTAATAGAATTTCTTAATATTTTAATTACTTAAAAAAGATCCTGGTCCAGCAAAGCACTATTCATGTAAATAGTCTCCGATAGGTTCAATAGATGTACTCAGATGCTTAAAGATTAGCACATCTTAAGTGCTTCACTGGAATTGGGTCAACATTTTTTAGGGGAAAAGAACAGTGTCATTTCTGCTGCTGAAAAGAAAGCTAAAGTTGGAATTTTAATTTGAAGTTGTAAAATTGTCAGACAAAAACCATTGACTCGACATAAACCTAAAGATCTTGCAATTGAGAATACTGTTTATCTACATTCTGTCTTAAGTCCATAACAATGTCTTCACCCTAGAAACTAAGACATGCCAAATAATTGACAGCATGTTTGGAGTTGAGTTGCAATTCTTCTCATTTAGTTTGATTTTAAAAATCCCACATTTACATGTCTAATAATGGACAGACCTAGCTTTCACTCAAATGGGATTTGTTTTCAGTCCATGACATGCAATGTAATATAAATTGGTTTGTGTGTGTGTGCTTATTTGTGTAAATACATTCAGAGCTCATCCTGACACGAAAGAGACCTCTGCAGCACAACCTTCCTGTCTTTATACTACAAAAATCACAAAGTACTATCAAACAGTCAAGGAAGGGATAAATTCAATCCAGAACCCACTGCCATCTGCAGTTCATACTAAGGTTTGACTGCTACATATGTTAGATGAATTAATACAATTAGAAATTGATCCAGGCTGTAAAAAATTTGAACCTGGATTTCAAACTACCCATGGGCTTTGGTTTCAGGTATTTGAATTTGAGACTTTGGTTCAGCCCATTACAGATATAGGGGCCTACTGCAAAAATCAGGATCTTGTTCCAGTTTGAGATTCCAGCACTATCCTTCTCCACTTAAAGTTCAAGTATGTTCAGACCTGGAGTTTTGGTTCAGGTGCATCTCTAGCAACAAGGTAATTAGTCAAAAAGAGATTGGTCTGAGAGATGGTGATGGATCAAAAATACTTCTGGTCCTTTCCTACAAAGGACCAGGCATTAGATGAATGGACCACCTGTTTATATTTAATGAGAAAAGTGAGGATCTAAATGTTGCTCCTCAGGGGCCAGATACCCAAAGGTGGTGTTTATGTGGTGGGAGCTGGACTATGAAGCTGATCAACTGCTTCAAATTATAACTTATAGATAGAATATCGGCAAATTTAAAAACTTGAGATTTCTTGTTGTACCTTGATCTTGTTCTTGTCTTTCTGCCTCAAGCCTTTTCTTTGCTGTTCTTCATTGTTAGGATTAGAAATTTGCCCTGCAGGAGATCTATTCTGAAACTAACCTACTTTTTTTTGTCGTTATTCACCTCAAACAGAAAAACAAGCAGCACGTGATGTGAACTCTGAAGTTAAAGTGATGGACTCTGGAGCTTGAAACACAGACAAAGCAGCATGCAGCAATTACTACTGTACAGGTTAATACGTGCAATCCAGTGCTGCACACAAACACAGAGTTAAATCAAGGTTGTCTCTGGAGCAAGCATGATTTCAGTACTGAAGCATTTGTAGCTTGCAATAAAGCTTTTCACTGTGGCAGATGAAATAATCATTTTGGCAGGAAGCTCAATTGATAGTTGGGTCAGACAGGGCAGTCAGTGAAAAGTGAAAAACATTATTTCATGGTCTGTCATTTTGATTCAAGTATGTTAAGGTTTGTCATAATTCTCTGTTCTATAAAAGAAAATTACTTGAGCCCAGTAGTTTCTGTCAGATCTCCTATATATTCAAAGCTACAGGGAGGATGGTGCAGCCACCAGTTTCATGACCATAGTTTTATGGGAAATACTGCTACTTTGATGACATTAATAGAACCCGGAGTGTTCTATAAAATGGCAGTCACTGAATAGTTCTTGTGTTAAGTGTTTGCAGTTGCTTATCATATCATGAAACAACATTCCCACCCAACATTTATTTGCAGTGCAAATACCATACCACTGAAATCACATCTCAGGGGACACACCTATGGAGCTCTTGTTGTTTAAATCTCAGGAGGGGGAGATCTGAGAGCTCTCCAAACTCATGAAGCTGAAGAGGTCGGAGAAATGCACAGAACAACTCTCTGATTCATTTTACAGTGGGCCTAAACCAGATAAGCTGGCTCTGGAACACCTCATATTTCAGGGATGTTTGGTTCCAGGTTTTTGGTTCAGCCCATTATAAAGAGTGGCCATTTGCAAAATTTGTATTCACATTTGGATTTTAGCAGAGCTATTTGAAATCTGGGGTTTTGGTTTGGGCCCACCTTTACTGAGAATAAAAGAGAGGGGAAAAACAAATGTAATCCTACATTGGACCAAGTTTATATTCCAATAAAACTAATTTATATCAGTTTATGCTATTCTGCTTGATTTACAGATCCAAAGAACCATGAAGCTGTGAAAACTGCGATCGTAGATCAGTAAGTATGTAAAGGGTCTGTGTTGTTGATTGCAGAGCATCAGGCCCTACTTTGACTGACAGGACCAGAAAGGTTTGAAAACTAGCTGAAATTTGCTCAGTGGATTTGTTCTTGAGTTTGAATGCTGCTCTGGTATTGGCACCAGCAAATCTGGCTCTTGGTAATGAGGGAGCCTATTTAAGTTCAGCATCCTCAACTGTGCACAGAGAAAACTCTAGCCTGTAAGAGACACTAGGCTGCAACGCCAGGGATTGCTCAAACAGAGTTCATCGCATGTTAGGATTTTGCTCCATGTGATGTGTGTGAGACACAGCCCAGTCCAACTGAAACTGGGTTTCAGAGAAAGTGTGGAAGGAGCATGGGGGCATTATCTAGTGGTAAGAGCCTTTGGTAAGACAGGGTCTACAGAGAGAGGAGTAGGAGTTTGTTAATTAAACCTCTCCATAGCGGATCTCAGGAAAAATTTCTCCATTTTGACACACACACGTTTCCTAATTTCAGTAGGTAGATATTTTAAACATTTCAGTTTATTTAGCCATTGATTTAAAGTAATTCTGCCCTACTCTCATGAGACTGCCCCATTTTATACACAATCTCTCATGAAAACTTGCTCACCAGATGGGTTTCACCATTTTGCCCTGCTATAATATTGGGCTTCTCACTTCAGCACCAGTAAAAAACTCCACACTGCCATCTTGTGGAGAGAGTGTGCCTTAATGCCACATGGGAAACAATTCACTGCAGATTTAAAAAAAGATGTTAATGGAATGCAGCTATTGAGAAAATGTGAATTTTAGATAAGGAATCTTTTTTTGAACGCTTGCTGTAACCCCAGATTCTCTTTCCTTCTCCTCTTTTATATGTCTATTAGACAAAGTACAATATATATTCCAAAAAGCATGTAGCCTTTTCCCAAAGAGATGTTCTGTTCTGTCCCATCCCAGGTTTATTTTGTCTTCCAGCTCAAATGTGCTCATTTTTCTAGCTGTGAGCTCTGCATACTCAACATGTGCTCTGAGAATCACGTTGTGCTCCTTCTACCTTGCACCTCATGGCCAGTAATAAAGATTCTGCCCCTCAGTGACATCTGGGTAACTCTTGCACATGCGTAAGCAGGGTCTGAATCGACTTTCCCCTGCTGAGCTGGTATTTGCATGAGCACACCCACCCTGCTTAGGTGCTCAGCATGATGGAACTGCTTTGCCCAAATGATCCCTCTGGCTGGTGTTGGATTACAAATCACTTTTGTGTTAAATGCAGGGGTAATGAAATGTTGTTTCCCTTATTGTATGAGCAAAGGGCAACAGAATTGTGCTTAGCCTGTTCTGATTGAAGGGTCACTCTGAACAGAACTGGCCAAGCAAGGGGATGGGTTGCCAGATCCCTGTGAAGGTGGGTAGGGGGTGGGGGACAGGTATTCCTGCCTGGAAGTATGGGCTCTGCCTAAGAGCCCCAGGTGTGGTTTAACCTCCCCCCTGTTCAAAGATGGAGCTAGTTAAGATGCCATTAGGAGTTTTTTGTTTTGTTAAATGCTCACAAGAGCTGAAATCATCTACTGTGGGACAGCGCTCCTGCCCAGTTTCCGCACTGAGGTTCACCCACTAAGAGCTGACCTTCACTGAGAGCTGAAATCACTGAGTGCTGAAAATCAGAGAGCTGGGTGGAACCTCAAGAGATGCACTCTCAGAGGTCATAGTGGAGAAGCAGGTGGTAGCAGATGGTGATGGTGTGCAGCAGAATGGCTGACAGGGTGGTTAGCGGGCGGCTGGCAGAGCGGCCAGACGGGGGAGTGAGCAAGGTGCCTTCTTTCCCCTTCCTCACAGCCAGGGTGGGAGGTGAACTCTGCAGCTGCACCTCTAGAGTCTGGGCCTGCCATGACTAAGGACAACACCTGTGAGTGGGGTGCTGTGAAGGAAAGGATACGTTAAAGGAACTTCTTGTTGCTGGACTTTAAGAACCTGAGGTAAAAGGAAACTGCCCCACCTACTCTGGGGGTGGGTGTTTTGTTCATGGTTTTATGCGTGTGAATGCTGCTTGCTGCGTTTTCCCATTAATGCCGGGTTACTTTTCCCCTTTTTATTAAAAGGTCTCTTTTCTACACTCAGTCTCTGTGAGGACGTTTTGCCTCTAGAGGCAGCCAAGGGGTGGTGTGTCACTGTCCCAGGTTACTGGCTGGGGGCTCAAGCTGGTTTTGTGTTGTATTGTTGAACCCGGCCCTTGTTGTGCTGACTCCGGCTGACAAAAGGGTTGCACGTGTAACGGGACTTCTTGGCTCCTTACTGAAACGTAGTGGGGTTTTTGGCTGGCATGTCTCAGTATCAAAGGACAGGGGAAGGGTCGATGAGGAAACAGGACTCTGAAACGGACAGCCCCCAGGGCCAGTGGGGAGAGGCCAACGCTTCATGTCAGCCTGATTGACAGGGTGGACAGGCCAATGAGGGAGCCCCGAGGGCAGGAGGGCGGTCCTGTCTTCCCTGTGAGCTGGAGCTGCCTGGGCAGAGCTAAGGAGAGAGCAGCGCTGCAGCCAGGGCCAGGGAAGCAGCAGCTGGAGCCGCCCAGAGCCGGGTGCGGTGAGCGAGTGGCTGGGGAAAGCGAGGGGGACCCTGGGCAGGACCCGGCACGGGGAGATACCACCAGCCCTGAAGGCCGTTCAGGCTGGACTGGGGAGGGGGATCGTGACCCCGACGGGTGGTGATGCTGGGGAGAAGGGCCCTGCCCCCTAGTGCCTGGGGGCATGTGGCCACCACCAGAGCACGTGTCTGACCCAGTGAATCCCTGGGACATGTGAGAAACAGACTGTGAACGTCTTTCACACCCCAGAGACGCTGTGTGTGGTGCCCCCGGGCCGGGGTGGAATTGGGTGTTTTCCTCTAACCTTTCTTATTTTTTAATTGAGTGCTGTTTAATAAATTGTATTTGCTTTGAATTGTGTGCATCAATCAGTGGGTCAGGGAAGCATCCAGTGTAGAGCAAGCACCCCGGAGTGGGGACACCCTAGCCCTTGTCATAAGTGACCACGACAAGGTTGGGGTTCGAGCCCCCAGGAATCCTGGACCCAGCCTTGTTGGGTTACGAGAACTCTGCCACACAGGAGAGTGGAAAGGGGGCCCTCGAGGCTGTGGCGTTCCATGGGTCTCTGGCACCCAAGGGCCAGTATATGGCTTTGCGCCCCCCCTCGGCAGCAGAGACAGCGTGCTGTGGGGGGAGAGGGGTGTCTGTGATCCCGTTTCCCTCTGTTCCCCATTCCCCTCCCCTGCTGGGGGGCAATGGGTGCGGCTGGGAGCAGGAGTGACAGAGGCAGATGCCCCCGGGCCGCCAGGCAGTGGGGGGAGGGGATGTGATGGGCTTTGGTCCCCACGGCTCCCTCGTCGCACCCAGCGCGGGGGCAGAAGGGCTGGGAGGACAGTTGCTCCCTCTGCCATGGGAGCCCTCAGCTGCCGGCAGGCCTGAGCTGGGGTCGGTATGGCCACCAGGGATCTCAAAGCCCGGCAGCCCCTGGCCACCTGTGACAATGGGGGGCACCTCCTCCTCTAAGGACCAAGCTGGCGCCCCCTCCCCCGCAGGCCGGCACTCGGGAGCATGGCCCCTTTCCGCCCCCCACCTCGGTCTGCTACTGCCTTGAGGTCAGACAGGTCTCTGGGCAAAGGGAGTGGGAGCAAGGACTCAGATCCTTTTCCAGTTCCACCGGGGTAGTGTATGAGCCTGGAAAGATCCCCACGATAGCTGGACCATTCCCCCGCTTACACACAGGTGCCCCTGACTGCAATTTAGTCAACAATCCTGTTACTGATTGCCCATGGAGTTGCAGCTCACTCCGTGTCAGCTGTGCTTGCTCTGCAAGGGTGGCAGGAGTAAAAAGTGGAAGAAACTCCGTATTGCTAGTAGTCAGTCGAGCTGAGTGAATGTGCCCAGGGAGCAGCTCTGGTGGGTTAGAGTGCCATTTTTATGAGGTTCCTTTTCAAAGCAGATCCCCACTGCAGATCCCCACAGAGTGTCACTTTCTAGGACAAACACTTATCCGAATAATCCTCCTCCCATCTCAACCACCAACCCGCTCCTGTCCCTCCTTTGCGAGCAGTCACTACAATCCTTTGCCTTTGGCTCAGTGAGTGGGAGGTGTCTGTCTCTTGTTTGAAAGCCATCCTCAGCAAAAAGCAGTGTCCTGCCCCTTGGCTGGAGTGGGAACGCAGTCTTCTTTGCACACTCTGCAGCAGGTGCTCAGAGCTCAGTACTTTACTAGAGCTGGTTTGTTTAAAACCCGCTTCTGCCTTTTCTGCTGCCTGATCATCAGCTTGCACCATATGCCTTTCACCTCTATAGTCTTCTCCTCCCTCTCCCTAGTGGCAGTAACCACCCGGCGGCTTCCCTGAAGCTGGGACTGTGACTGACAGGCCTGTCTCCTCTCACTTACCCTGTGACATTTAAGGATTCCAATAAAAAGAGACAAGCAAACTTCCTCTTGCGTGACACATGTTGCTATAGATGGCCTAGAGATTAAGAAATGGAAATCCTAGTCTGGTGCCTCTGGGCTCCTTCCAGGCCTCTGGAGTGAGTCCTGCAGTGCCCTGGGGATAGGACACATACGCTCTGCCTCTGAGGGAATCTTGGATGCCTCCTCAGTGTGGTGTTTCCATTTGTTAAACCCCCAGCACACACTGGGATCAGCTGAGAAGGCAGGTGCTCCCCTTGACCTTTAGGAGGGAGTTTGTCACTGGTGGTGACAGACAGAGAAGGGATCCAAGTAAAAAATTAATGGTGCTGTCCTCAGCAAGGCTGCGACACGCTATAAATCCCCCAGCTAGGAATGGGAGGAAGGCTGACCTTTCAGAGGCAACAAAAAATCTGAAACACACACATTTTAAAAAAACACCCAGTGATTTATCCAGTGACAAGGGGAACAGGCGAATAATCATTGTAGCAGGGTTCAGTGTTGGCAACTTCCATAATTTTATCAAGAGTCGTGCCATAGTTGATGTTTTTCTTAAAGCCCTAGCTTTTAGAGCCAGATGATTATGTGGGAATCTCAACTTTCACTGATGAAAACAAAGTTTTGAGCCATCATGGTTGCACAGAAAAGCGTGAAAATCAAAGAATCATAGGGTTGGGAGGGACCTCGAGAGGTGTTCTAGTCCAGTCTCCTGCATTCAAGGCAGGACAAAGTATTATCTTGACCATCCCTGACAGGTGTTTATCTAACCTGCTCTTAAAAATCTCCAATGATGGAGATTCCACAGACTCCCTAGCAATTTATTCCAGTGCTTAACTCCCCTGACAGTTAGGAATATTTTCCTAATGTCTAACTTAAACCGTTCTTACTGCAGTTTAAGCCCATTGTTTCTTGTCATATCCTCAGAGGTTAAAGAGAACATTTTTTCTCCCTCCTCTTTGTAACAACCTTTTATTTACTTTAAAACTGTTATCATGGCCCCCCTCAGTCTTCTTTTCTCTAGACTAAACAAACCCAATTTTTTCAATCTTCCCTCAGAGGTCATGTTTCCTAGACCTTTAATCATTTGTGTTGCTCTTTTCTGGACTGTCTCCAATTTGTTCACATCTTTCCTGAACTAAACACAGTACTCCAGTTGAGGCCCAATCAGTGCAGAGTAGAGGGAAAGAATTACTTCTTGTGTCTTGCTTGCATCCCAGAATAATGTTTGCTGTTTTGCAACAGTGTTACACTGTTGACTCATATTTAACTTATGATCCACTATGACCAGCAGGTCTCTTTCCATAGTACTTTCCTATAGAGTCATTCCCATTTTGTTTGTGTGCAACTGATTGTTCCTTCCTAAGTGGAGTACTTTTCATTTGTTCTTATTGCATTTCATTCTATTTATTTCAGACCATTTCTCCAGTTTGTCCTGATCGTTTTGAATTATAATCCTATCCTCCAAAGCACTTGCAACCTCTCCGAGCTTGGTGTCATCCACAAACTTTGTAAGTGTACTCTCTATGCCTTTATCTAAATAATTGATGAAGATATTGAACAGAACTGGAGCCAGAACTGATTCCTGCGGGACCCTACTTGTGCACCTTAAGGTCTCAAACACCAGGAGGCAAATGAAAAAAACGTTGTTATTTTATTTTATTATTTATTAATTATTTTTAAATCTCAAGATTTGGGGAGGGCTTGACTCATGATTTTTGAATGAATGAGGTTTGCCATATTGAGGTGTTCAACAAATAGATGGTTCAAACAGGATCTCAGTTTGGATCATAGTTCAAAGCTTGAACCTATTTCTCTAATGGGTCAAATCTGATAGCTGAATTAAAGTACCCTGGACTGTGGGAAGATTCAGATTTGAGCCCTTGCAGTTAGGCATGTTTGAATTTAGACTATAGCTTCTGCTCATTATGGGTCAAGTCACAGCCTAGAGAATAGAGGCTCATAAAATCAGCACATTTTGTACAGGTTTGCTGCTCATCTGTGTTCCCTGCTCTCTTTTTATAGTCCGTGTGGTGTCCCAACCGTCCTTCACTTTAAAAACATTCCTAGTTTTAAAGACTTTGTTGGTTCATTCTACCTCTCCTCCCTGGGGCTTTATCTTGTTCTCTCCAGCCATTCTCAATCAGCACTTCCTGGCAATCATTTCCAGTGGGATGCTTCCCAGAGGGTTGATGGACCAGTAGTGATCAGCAGAGAAGGCAGAATGGAATTGAAGGAGCTTTGTATAAAGCTCCCAGTTCTAGTCTTGATAATTACAAAAGAAAGTTAAAATAGACGGGTTTTGATATTAACCTTTGATTCATTTTCTGTCCTATGTTGGAATCATTCACATGGCACTGATGAGTTGAAGGCACTTTTCCCCTCTCCTTTTGGCCCCTCTACAGTGCTCTGAGAAATTCAAAATCCTATTTCTTGTGGAGCCCTGAAAGCTTAGAATTTAGGCAGCTACAGTGAATAAACAGTCCTTGATTCTTTATCAAGTTTAAAAAAATAAACAAAATAATCAAATATCTCCCCCCAGACTCTGTTACAGGAGGTAATGGCAGTAGCTGCCAAATTGGTGTGCACCACGTTAACAGTGCATTTTAGGACCTTTTATACCAACCTGCACCAGGTCTGGTGTGAGGCGCTTTGCTTTCAGCCATTTCTGGAATCTCTCCGTCTTCCTCAAGACATGCTCGATGCTGCAGCTTTTTGTCTTGGAAAGGGAAGCACAGATTCTCTTGTCAGCTTGGGCATGCTGGTATTTGGTGGTTAACCTGGAGATCTCAACCGGCCGCCAGCTTTTGGCATCATCTGTGTAGTTCCCAGCGTAACTGGGGAGGTAGTCAGGAGGCAGTTTTAAACGAGAAGAGAGCCAGCTGTCAAACCTGCCAAACCAAAGCAAATTCCCAAGGGAGATGGTGTTAATAAGCCACATGAAATTGGACAATTCAGGCACAGTTTCCAGTTTTCTTACTTTTTCTAGTCTCTGGAGTTAAGTCTTTGATCATTTCTAAAAATGTTTTAAATCACTGAGGGGAGTGGTGAAAAGGACACTCGTAAGTTTAGGAGGTCCCACGTTTGTTCTGAGATTATTCCTTTCTTCCAACTCCCCAGACCTGTTTGCAAATTTTACGTAAAATTTGTGTGTGTTGAGTTTTGTTTAACAACTAAACCTCAACCTAGTAGCCTTGTACTTAGGAGCAGCCCTACACTAACAAAAGTGTGCACATTCAATAGAGGAAAGATACCTTTGATAACAAAGCAGATTCTCATTTCATTCCCACAGCTGGTAGTTACAAACAGTGGGGGGAAATGAGAGTTTTTATAATGATAGGAGCTGGGTAGTAGCCCTTTAAATAGTGTAGGAGCACTCTAGTGGGCCACCCTGTCCCCTGATGCAGAAGCTCCCAGAACTCTACCAGAGCAGCAGTGTACATATGTAGATAGGCCTTGCATGGCTGTGTGTAGTTAGTAAACTCTGTTATTCGGGACCCGGCTGGGTCCTTGTGGTTTCCTTATATCTTTATGCTGTACAGAGAACATAGACCCTACAGTTATAAATGAGTAAAAGGGTTTAAAGAGTACATGGGATTACACTGTACTGCAATGTATGGTGCTGCTGTGGAAAACAAAAGCGGAACTCAAAAGATTCTCAAGGGACCTGCAAAAGAACGCACAGATCTGTAAGTCTGTGTCACTCTGTCCTAAGAAGTGGTGTTGTAGCCGTGTTGCTCCCAGAATATTAGAGAGACAAGGTGGGTGAGGCAGTGTCTTTTACGGGACTGACTTCTGTTGATGAGAGAGACAAGCTTTCGAGCTGAGACAGAGCTCTATTTGACCTGAAGAAGAGCACTGTCTCAGCTCGAAAGCTTGTCTCTCTCACCCACAGAAGTTGGTCCAGTAACAGATGTTACCTCACCCACCTTCTCTCATTCTGTCTTGGCCATTATTCTTATCTAAAACCACCTTTTCTTCGATGAGCGCAATTATAATAGAGCTCCTGAGTCATTACTGGTATGTATAGACAGTGAAACAAAACTGAGGTTCTAAAGTCGAATCTGTTTAGCAGGAATGGCATAGCTTTTAATTTGTAAAGCACCTTCCATACTCAAGGTATCTCAGAGCATTTTACAAAACAGAATTAAATACTGGCAGTAGAATGAGTACAAGGGGCAATGTGGCAACGGATCTGGGAATCTGGATCATCACTATCACAAGGCATCTCTATTATCCCCTCTATTAAAACTGTGCTACAGGAGCTTTATGTGCACTGCAAAGGCCATATCTCATTTGAAGGGTGCAGTGCATCAGCCCCTTGTTGTATTGCACTATGGGGCCATGCTTTCAAAGATGTGTGCATCAATGTCATGGGTGCATGTGTAAGTCATTTATTGCACATGGCCAGTTGGGCACCTTGCCAGCAATTGTGTGTGGATGCACAAATATCTGATTTCCACGTCCAATTGTCTTGTTATGCATTTTCAAGGCCTACATATTTTTGCTGTCAACTTTGGATATGAACCCAAATCTCAGTGCAGGTTGTGAACCCATGATCAATTGTCCAGGAATCAGGAGTGTTGCCAGTTAAATGCTTCTTTGTGGACTTCATGCATTATCACTGCATTGCCACTATCTCGCTATTGTCTCCTCACTACAATTCCTAGTGGAGTAGTGGTTGTCACTGCTGGTAGCAGAATGGATATATTCCAGTTCCATTTCATGTATACATACTGTTGTGATACCATATGTCCTGCCATGCTGCATTGGGTGGTAATTTTGTAAGGTGAACAAATCTCCGCTGAGGACTGAACTGTGTTTTTCTACCCAGAAGACAAGTGCATTAAATAGCGCCGATTAGTTTCTATTTGAATTGCTAATTAACATTCTTTGAGCACCGTTTTTCTTTTCCCCCCCAAAAAAACGCTGTGATGGTGCATGTAAAAACTGATAGTGCAGAGGATTCCCCAGCAACCTCGATCCCTGCTGTGTAGAGAACAAAATCTGCAGCAGATGCCATCGTGCAGCCATCAAGATGGAGAAATGACGATGCAAAAGAGCTGGTCAAAGCTCAGAATTTCTGTTCTGTGGGAAATCCTTACATTCTGATATTTCTTTTCATCCTGAATCAGAAAGAAAAGTCAAAATATCCCACAAAAAACATTCTGAAATTTTTGTTTGGAAATAGAATAGATGACTGAAATCGCCTGATGAAGCATGCCTGACCACATGGTATCACTTTTCATTTAGACATGGTTGAAGCACTTCATTTTTACTATTCTCTAGTACAATATAATATAAAAGTAAAAATTTTTGTTGAAAGCGTTAATGAAATTGATAAATTTCTGTGATTCTTTAAAAAAAATTTTTTTTTTCTGAATGGGTGTTTCCAATGGAAAACTATTGCACTGAAAAATTTCCAATCAGTTCTACTCTACAAGATATTCCCTGTTCCGTGTAGCCATTTTTCTGCCCTCAGCCCATAGGTCACCAGAGAAAAATGGACAGCCAGAGGGAGGTGGAGCTATGCTAAGTGGCTGGCTTCCCTATCCTCAGATGACAGAAACCTTCTGAAAAATTAAGGTTGCTTGGGTCAGAATTCACGCATACTATGCCCTGGGAGTCCATCCTCCCCTCCCCCCAATATTACAGATCACAGCTGGGGTCTGACAGCCAGCAACAATCTGGTGACTGGTCCTGCTGTGTTCTAATGGCTAGGGCGGGGTGCCTCATGGGAGCGCAAAGGGTAATCCTTTCACAAAGTTGGACAGGGTTTGGAGGACTGGGTGCCTGACCTCCCCACTTCTTTGAGGGGGACAGAAGTGTGTGTGTGTGTGGGGGGGGGGAATATTCTGGATATGCAGCTCCTGTGTAGCCATGGAGATTTTCCATTAATTTGTTCCCCTCTACACAATATTGCACAGGAGGGGAGCATATGGGCCATGTAATTAGATTCTAAAGATTTTTCTTCTATCAGCCCCCTCAGCCCTGCCCACACACACGTTTCATATGTAATAATTTAGGGACACAGCTGAGTATTTTGCAAGTAACATACTTGAAGAATGCGGCTTGAACTCTAACCTTTTGTTAACCTAATGTCAAACATTTGGTGCCAATAACATTTTCCTACTTATAATCATTTCTGAGAGCATAGGAAAGCATTTCCTAATTTCATCTCACCATAAATTAATATTAATAATTTAAAGCTAAAATAGGTTTGGCAAGACTCCATTTAGAGTTGGGTGGCTACAAATAGATGAAATGACATCAACAAAATAAAGTAAGTTTGAAAACTAAAGCTGAAACCTTTTTTGACTTTGTCAGGAAAACAGCATATAGAAATAATGAGGGAATTAATTGGATTGCCTCTGCTCTAGGATCCTACTTCAAGTGTTAGTATATTTAATCCATTCCTAGTTGGTGATTTTCCACATAGAGAATTACACCATGCCATTAGCCTTTTTCTCCAAAGGCAGAATGGTAACATTCCCTCATTTTATTTGTTTCAAGCAGTCATCTCTCTCCCACTTCACCCCCCAAATAAAGCTTTGCTCTTGTACAAGATTTCACAAGAACTCATTTAAATTGAGAACATAGGATTGGAAGGGACCTTCTGGGCCACTGAGTTCAGTCCCCTGCTACTGCAGGCATATAATTGCATTCATCAAGCTCCATTTTAAAACTACTTAGGTTGGGATTTTTTTGTGAATGCTCATAAAGCAACTTCAGGAATGGCTCCATTCAAAATGTGCAATTCAGATATGGGCACTGCTAGTGAAATTGGAGGTTTTTAGCCCTGGGTCTCTCACATGTTCCCTTTGAATGCATTGGTGCAATATGATACAACCATAGGGTTAGCAGGGACTGCAAGTGTCATATAGTCTATTCTCCTGCCAAGATGCAGGATTTGTTGTGTCTAAACCATCCAAGACAGAGACTATCTAGCCTCCTTTTGTAAACCTCCAGTGAAGGAGCTTCCACAACCCCCCGAGGTGGTCTGTTCCATTGTCCTACTGTTTTTACAGTAAGGAAGTTCTCCTGAGATTTAATCTAAATCCGCTATGCTGAACTAATTATCTCTTGTCCTGTCCTCTCTAGCAAGAGAGATGACCTTTTTTAAAATCTTTTTTATGGCAGCCTTTCAAGTATTTGAAGACTGCTATCATGTCCCCCCTTAATCTTCTCTTTTCCAAACTAAACATACCCAGTTCCCTCAGCCTTTGCTTATATGGCTTGCATTCCGTCCCTTTTATTATCTTTGTGACTCTCCTCTGGATCTTTTCCAGTTTCTTTGCATCCTTTCTATTCATTGGTGATCAAAATTGGATACAGTACTCCAGCTGAGGTCCAACCAGTGCTGAGTAGAGCAGTGCTATCACCTCCTGTGACTTGCATGCTATGCCTCTGTTAATGCAACCTAAAATTGCATTTGCTTTTTTTTGCAACAGCATCGCATTGCTGACTCATGTTGAAATTATGATCCACCACAACCCTCAGATTCTTCTCAACAGTGTGGCTGCCAAGCCAGTTATCCCTCATTCTGTATTTGTGCATTTGTTTTTTCTTCCCTAAGTGTAGCATTTTACATTTGTCTTTGTTGAATTTCATTTTGTTGTCTATAGCCCAGTTCTCCAATTTATCAAGATCCCTCTGAAAATTAGATCTATCATCCAAAGTGTTGACAACACCTCCTAGCTTTGTGTCATCTGCATATTTGATCCAGTATGCTCACTATTCCTATATCTAAGTCATTAATAAAGATGTTAAACAACACTGGACCCAGAACAGATCCCTGTGGAACCCCACTCAAGATCTCTCTCCAATTCCATGGACATTATTCAAAATAATAGACATCATTCCATTAATAGTTAATCTTAGCTTGTGGTTGTTTAACCAATTATGTATCCACTTAATGGTAGTTCCGCCACACTCGCATTTCTCCAACTTACTTATCAAAATGTCATGTGGGATTGTGTCAAAAGCCTGTCTGAAGTCCAGGTATATTATGTGCATCACCTTCCCCCTATCCACCAAACCAGTTACCCTGTCAACGAAGGAAATCAAGCTGGTTTGGCATGATTTGTTCTTAGTAAAAACATGCTGGCTACTACTGATTACTCCTTCATCCTCCAGGTATTCACAGATTGAATGTTTTATACATTGCTTTACTAGTTCCCAAGTATCTAAGTCAGGCTGACTGATCTGTAGTTCCCTGGCTCATTCTTTTTCCCCTTTTTAAAATGATCACCATGTTAGCCCTTCTCCAGTCTTCTGGGACCTCTCCTGTCATCCATGAGTTTGCAAATATTATGGCCAGTGGCCCCGAGATTTCTTTAGCTAATTCCTTCAATACCTTGGGGTGGATAGCGTCAGGCTCCATTGACTTGAATTCATTCAAATTGGTCAGAAGATCTCTGATGTGTTCTTTACTTATCCCAATCTGCATTCCTTCCCCTTTATTGTCTATGGTAACTTGGCTAGTCATCTGGTCCCATGTTATTTTTTGTGAGAAGACTGAAGCAAAGTAGCCATTGAGCAATTCTGCCTTCCTATCATCCCCCATTACCAGCTCACCTCCTCCTTTGAGCAGCGGATCCACACCATCCCTGATTTTTCCTTTTTGTCTGACATATTTGAAGAACCCCTTCTTGTTGTCTCTAACATTCCTTGCCAGCTGTAATTCATTATTTGCCTTGGCTTTCCTAATTTTGTCACTACACAGTCATGCTATTCTCATGTATACTTCCTTGATTCCTCCTTCCATTCCCTGTATCAGGCCTGCCTTGTCAAATGTCACTGCTTTGTACAATCACTAGCCTTTTCCCTGCAGTTCCTTAGCTGTGGTTAATTAACATGAGATTCTAACCAGAGGCGTACTTGGAAAGATTAGCATTAGAGGTGGAGTTTGTTCTAAAGCCTAATGCTTGTAGGATTTGAGGTTCAAGGAAATGTGGACTCTAACCTTATCTATGTTAGGGATTTTTGTCAAATATGAAATCAAATCTCCCTGTCATCTGAATTTGTGCTTTTAATTTCATTCTTCATTTCTTTAGATGTGTTAGGGTAGGGTTTTCAAAATAGAGAATCATTATTTATTACTATACTATATTTGTTTTGCACAGTAGTACCTCAAATTCCCAATCAGTGTGCAGCCCCATTGTGTGAGGCATTGCACACACACAGAAAGACATAATCCCTGCCTCAGACAGTATGCAATACATGCTAACACAGCCACACTCGGCAGTATTTTTTTAAAAAATTTTGAGCACAGGTTGGCTTTGTGATATGAATAATTCAAATGTGTATGTGCATTGGACCTAGTGCCCACAAGATCATACAGATATAGTCAAATGGCTGCCTCATATACTGAGCAATATACAGACTCATGAAGTCCAATGATGATCATTAGTTTGAGTATGAACTAATGAAAGTTTCCTCAGCAAACGTAGGGCGTAGCAACACAATTCTGTGGAATCTGACATTGTCTTAAGTACTCCTATATTTGGCATCACACATAGCCAGCACTGACGGCATAATGTACTTTCCAATTAGAAAGTTCCATCTGTGGGTGGTGCCACAATAATAATTTGCTCTTCTAGAATGTCTTTCTGCTGAGGAACTGAAAGTATTTTTCAAACTAATTTAGACTGTCAACACACCTGGCAGGCAGGGATTAGTACACTCATTGTAGACAGATCACTTTAGGCAAAACTAGGTTAAATGACTATCACAAGACCAACACGTGAGTCAGTAGTAGTACTGGGAAGAAAATTCAGGCATCCTGTTTCCCATCCTCGCTCACAGATCACATTTCCTTAATCATCATTCCAGCATGCATGCAGGAAGTAGCTCCCCAGATTGATGGGAAAAAATTAACTTAAGTATGTTGTGATTGAAATACATGAATTGCTTTGCTGACAGTGCTGTGCAGCTTATATATAAAGGGGGAGGGTGATTTTCAAAAGCACCTAAAAGATTTAGGAGCACAAGTCTCATTGAAAGTCTCCCCCTATTTCTCTTCAGAATAGCATTCCTGTATTGGGAACTAGTTACAGGACTAGTCTGCAGTCCTGAAAAGCCTCAGGAGGCCAAGTGGAGTGGCAATGTTAACCACTGCAGAAAAAGAATGTTTAAATCCGTGTTTTACGTTACTCTTTTACAATCTGAGTTTTACATGATGTTTGTTCTTTTTAAAATGCTCGGAGCATAAACCTTTCTTGTTACCACTTTGCTGCCTTCAATTGAGCAAACTATAACTACCCCAGAGATTATTGCTTCACTGCTTTCAGTGAGACAAAACCCCACTTTGCAAGCCAACAAGGAACTCCTTTTTAAAGAATACGTACTATACTACTTATAGATTTACAGCGGGCTCATAGGAGAAGTGTTCTGACATTATGGAGCTTCCACATATTTCTCAAAGGCAAAGTGGATAGTGAACATGCCAGTTCACAACTCTGCTTAGGCCCCAGTTCTGTGCTAGACTTTGCAGGAGGAGAGGGTGTGAGCATATTACCAGTCCTTTACTCCTATTACTGCTAATAATCCAGAGGAGTAAAGCAAATGTGTGGAACTTCTTTGGCTGGCTACACAGCTGAGCATTCTTGTGCTAAGATATCAACTGTGCTTTCACACACATATCTAGAGCTTACTATGCTTAACCTGCTCTGGGCAGTGCTGGTCTTAAAAGGGTGCATGGGAAATAGTTCTGGCCCCTCACACCAACGTTCGCTGTCCCCTGTGGTTGTGGAGGGATAGTTACTAATACTCCCACCCCAAAGGCTGTAGAATGCCAATGCTATTACTAGCATGTAGGTTTAGGGTGTGGATGCTGGCTGCTGTTGGTGGCCTGTGATATCTAGGAGGTCAGACTAAATGATCAGGTGGTCCCTTCTGGCCTTAAACCTCTATGACTGTATGTGTGGAAGAGACAGAGCAGCCTCAGTGTGAGAGTCCAGCATTAGAGCAGGAGTAATTATCCGTGCACCACTAGGTTATAGTGCTCCTAGTACATTATACATTGTTACCATAGGGGCCAGATCCTCAACTGGTGCAAATCAACCTTACTTAATTGAAATAAGTGTTGCGATGCTGATTTATTCCAGCTGTGGATCTAGCCATAGGTATTTAATGTGTTGCTTGTACGTTCCCTCTGCTTTTTGGGTCACGGACAATTAGTCATTTGTCAACTGCCTAGCACAATGGGGCATGATCTTTGTTGAGGCTGCTCTGCAGTACTGTAGTACAAATAATTAGACAACAATAAGACTCCTTTCTACTACTCTTACATTAATTAGTACCTTATAATGTTTGTGGTCTCGCTGACTTGCTATGTTAGGTACTAGTCAATGTAGGAATGCCAGAACTATTAGGATTGTAAGATCTTCAGGGAAGGGACCATCTTTTTGTTATGTGTTTGAACAGCACGTTGCACAATGGGGCATCTCACAATTACCCCAGTACAAATAATAATCATGATGATTCTATAGTATTGCTAAACCTGTCTGAGAAAAATCCTTATGGTTTTACTATACCACATTTTATATAATAGCTTAAAGATAAAAATTGTAATTTATCTAACATTATTTCAGTTATATTACTGTATCAAATTACAATTTTACTACAATAATTTCCCCCCATACCTGAAGCTCTTAGATCTATAAAAGAGAGAGTGCTTATAGTTCTATAAATCATAATAAAAACAATAAACCTTTCCCCTGTAAATCTCCTTTTTTTCTCTTCCTCTACCATAGTAACATTTTTCCTAGTGTCATATGGTGTGTTCTGTGTTTGAGTCTGAAAATTACAAAATCAATCTGATAACTGCTTGGGTGCATAGTTAATTCATCTAGAAGCATGTGCAATATCTGCAGTTGTCCTCAAGTTCTTAATGAAAACTCCAGATGCATTTGGCCCTTCGAATCTGATGTGAAAAAGTACCTGTTGTCTTTGTGCTTGCAGATTTATATCTTGGTTGAACTTAACTAACAGGTGCATGAAATTCTATATATTTCATGTGATACATATGGTGCTAACATTTAAAAAATGTAGCTCTTAATGTTTATGCCATGTTTACAGTGACTTAATACAGTGTATCAGTAGCTTAAATTTGTAAAGGCAAATTCTGTTTGGTCAGCGGCTTAGCAGAAAATAATTCCATAGACATCTAAGTAAACTGGCTTACTGTTTCTTTCCCCCACTACTCTCTTGAATTGGTTCAAAGCCAACTTACCAGCTAAAAGTTAAAGCTTAGAAGTTTAACTGATTTTACTTTAAAGATCATATTCAGGGTTGAAATCTGGTGCTGATTGTGTGTTCTTAAAATTCTAATATATATATTATTTATAATAACTTGACACTGTAATGGAAACCTGAGGATAAGTTAGATTTTGAGTTGTTTTTCACTAAAGTACTTGGAAATGTTAACAGTGAATTTTCATGTTACTATGCAGAATGTTTTCAAAATTATTGTGCTGAGTTTCTGACCTTATTTCTTCTTTAAAGAATTTCTTGCAAATCGATGTTCCGATGCAGGCATTGCATTTATCGAGTCCCAGGAAAGTCCGGCCAAAACTGTAGCTGGGTTTGACATGGGGCACAGAAGAAGGAGAAACTGTTGCTTGACTGCAGCTCAGGGTTAAAAACTGAAGCAGTATCAATAAACCTAGAACATTACAGCAAAGATAATACATCCAGCTCCCCATCTATGGTACTGCAAGCTCTGCCTTTTTGCTGCTACCCTCCTTTATACTCTTTGTCCTTTAGATTATCTCAGTTTGCAATTGTGAGTCCCTAAACACAGAGAGAGGGTCTAGTTCCACGGAGCCAGAAAGTGTCCCCATCCTGCCAGCTGGTTTGTGCTTCTATAGGTCTGTGTTCTGGGTGGGAAAGAATATGGTGTGTGGGTGTGGGAGGGGGGTGAGGAAATGCATGGAGGATGCAGATAACTTGAGTTACCATAGTTACCTTTCCTCTGCTTGGTGCAGCTGTTTCAGGCCCTGTCGACCCACCCATCACCACACTTAGAAAACAACAACAACAAGAAGTACTCATCTGCACATTATGCACAAATGAAGGATATCCTGTTGCCATAACACAGGGCATACAAAGGACACTTAAACTGGAACTGCCTCAGATGGGACAACAGTGCAGCAGAGGCATATATTTTAACATAAACAAAAAGATTAAACATTATGTTTCGCTATTTGAGTTTGTATGTATGGAAATAGCACACAACAAAGGCCCTTGCAGTGCTCTAGATTGTGTAGTTTCTTACTAATCCACTCTGCTCATGTTTCCTCTTCTAACAATGGGACTTGAATAGTTGTTGAATAGGGGAATGCTGTTTTATTGCTTCTCAGTAATTGTGTGCTTTAAAAGATTACCATGTGAAGATTTTCAAACTGTTTTAGAAGCGAATATTTTGTGGTAAGCAGAATAAGTGATTTTGAAAATTTTACCCATTTTTGGGGAAATCCGGCATCAGAGCCTAAGGATTTGCATTTGTTCCTTTACTGAATGCAGGGAAAGGTACAATTCACAAGTGTCATCCTTTCCTCAGATAGAAAAGCTGTTATCCGTAAGTATTGCAGCAGCACATGGTATGATCTGCCATTGTTAAGTAACATTTGATACAGGACTTCACATCTTTCAAGTACCATAAGCACTAATTTATCATCTCAGCACCCGTGGAAGACAAGTAATTACTCCTCCAGACCCTCACCCTTCCCAAATGCCAAAAACCCCCCAGGAGTCTTACAGGCTGCCCTGAAGATCAACAGATTCAGGCTGTTTTGAATTTAAATGTAGGGTGTGTTTCATAGTGGAGGAGCCCTCATGGTGTCAGGAATCCCATGTCTGTTATATCAAAGTGATACTGGCCTGAGCATCATTTGACCTGCTGCTTTCCACAGCTCAAGATCTGTGGCAGATAAATGTTCTTCATTTAATCTGTGAATTGGAAATGAAGGTGCATAGCAGACAATAGAAACATCCCCCAACTCTTCAAAAACAGCTTACAAGTAAGGATGGAAGAAACAGGTTCAGATGAATAAAGGAAGTTGCCTTAACATACCACAATCCCTCTCCCTTCCAAACAGGAGCAAACACCCCGTCCTTTGATCAGATCAATCTACTTCATTTCAGGAGAGCCCACTAGCCTAATATGTCAGTGCCAAATGACCTGTTTTTGAGACTAACTCATGCAGTTCTCTTCCAAGGCCAAAACTTGCTACAACATTATTGCAGAGGACTGGGTTGCTGGGCAACGGAACATTCACCAGGTGGGCTACACGGTTGCTGCATCTCCTGCAACATACATGCACAAAAAATGAATAAAAATCTGGAGCGTTGCTGTTACGTTGTGAGGTGCTGCTCTAGGCCCATTGCCCCTGTCTACGTCCACGCCTCCCCTCTCTCTCTGTACCACCTGGGCCTTGCTCCCTGAATGGCCACTGCAAGGCCTTGGGAGATGAAAGGCAGACAGACCTATTGCATAGGTCAGGACGAGGGTCGACAATGGTCCCTTATTACAGGGGACATCCCTTATTTTTTCATCTCTGTACAACAAGATTGGGAGTTGGTGAGTGCTGCAAAAAGCAGCAAGAAATACCCCTGGTGAATGTAGGTAAGTACTGTTTATTATTAGCAATAATAATAATTGTTATTAATAATGATGATAATATCAGGAAGAGGGGTGGGGCAAGGGTGCTAAGAAAACAGTCCCTTATTTTTGAAATACAGTGTTGGCAGCCCAGCTGCCTGGCATGGTTATTCTAAAAGTGTTTTCAGTAATAATCAGATCCAAGATCGTGAAGTGCTGCTAAGTGACCAGTGCAGGCTCGATATCAGACTGCTTCACACTTCAATCCTGATTAAGGCATGATGTGTAGATTAATAATTACAGCTGCTTGACAATTTTTTTGAGTTTGTCAATGAAAAATGACTTTTAGAATGCTATGAAAATCAGGACATTTTGAATGATATAAACATTTTTAATGAAAACTTTCTTATTTGAAATTTTCTAATTCTTCTTCGAGTGCTTGCTCATGTCCATTCCATTATGGGTGTGTGCACACCTCCGTGCATGGTTACTGGAATTTTTTACCCTTTAGCAGCCCCCGTAGGACTGGCTCCGGTGCCCCCTGGAGCCCTGCGCTCATGCTGAGGTATATGAGGTGCTACTGGCCCTATGCCCCCTCAGTTCCTTTTTTCCACCTGTGACGGTGGCTGGAACTGCTTCTGCTTGCATCACAAGTGCTCAATCCCTTTTTTTCGCCTTAATCATTTGTTGTTTGTCTTAGTTAGGTAGATTAGACCTTAAGTGTTGTTAATAGTGGTAGTTAGTCACTTAGGATAGTGTCAGCTGGGACTATGCAGGAGTGGGGCATGCCCTGGTCACCGGGCTTCAAACCATGTGCCTGCTGTGGGAAGGCCTTTCTGCTGAGCGACCCTCATGATAGTTGCCTAAAGTGCCTGGGGGAAGCTCATTGTTAAGGACAAATGCAAGATTTGCAAGGCTTTCAAGCCCCGGACTCAAAAGGACAGAGAAATCCGTTTGAAAGCCTTACTGATGGAGGCAGCACGCAGACCAGCCTCCGAACCAACCCGCTCTACTTTGGTGCTGAACATGGCATCAGTGCAGAGCGCACCGTCAGCACCAGCTCTGCCCCGGCCTTCTTCATCACTATTGAGAAAGGAGGAGCGAAAGCAGTGCAGGGAGCGGGGATGCTCCCCTGCAACATCCAAGAAAGCGGGGTTGAGCACGAGGCCGCACCAAAGTCAGGCAGTGGAGACTCGCTCGCCACTGCTGGAGCCTATGTTTCCAACCAGAGAGTCACCCCTGACTCCTGGGAGTAGGGGTGCATTTCTGCACTTGCCTGCGCTGTCAACACCAGAGGTGTTTCAGGCTGCACGGACCTTGTTGGCCTTGACCATGCATCCCCTGCCCCAGCCTCTGCCCAGAGAGAAGGGGCCAGTGTCTCAGAAGAAGCCCCTGGTTGGTTCAGGCGATCCCTTAAGCAGGGAGAAAGATCCCCAACAGCCCGGTCGTCCCGGGTGGAGGGGCTGACAAGGTGCTGCTCCCCCAGAAGTCGTTCCAGGTCACAGTCTCTGGAGGAACTCTGCATTGGCGGGACATGGAGTGAGGTGGCCCTCCTGGCACTGGTCATGATCCCCGGCACTGGGTGAGGTTTGTCCCAGGAGGCAGCACCTGTTGGGGTCGCCTGCAGGAGGCTGCTTCCCAGAGCGAAGTTGCACTGCTCCCACTCCCCGGCACCAAGGAGTTTGCCCACGCCAGTGCGGCCAGAGCCCGACTCGGCACCAAGAGGGAAGTGGCACCGTAAGTCGTTGGTGCCTAGGTGCCGCTCCGGGCATTCCAGTTCACAGTTGGAGCATGGTTCCCTGCGTTGGCACTGGTCCTGGCACTGGCACCGGATCTTGTTGTCATCACAATCAACAATGCCGAGGAGCTGTTCTCCAGAGTACCAGAGCACACACAGATCGGGTCACCACTTCCCTGCCACTCGGCACTGTACAATGGGAGCCTCCAAGGCAGCCCCACCATGGTTGTCTGACAGTGAGTCCGTGTCCTCTTGGGAGGATGGCCATTGGATGAATTGTTGCCACCAGCATAAGATGCCGGAGCACCCTTCAGCTCAGGCAGCCTTGGGATGGCCTCAAGGGCAGTGGCCACCCCAATGACCGTATTAGGAACCCTGGGGGTTTCCGGTCGGGCCAGATCCGCAGTCATTCAGGTCGTCTGGGATGCAGTCTGCACCACTGGCACTGGTGAAGGGCCATCGTTCGGCCTCCAACGATTTGGACCCCCAGGAAAGGACCTCTCTTGGGGCGCCTCATCAGTGGGAAGGGATGCCACCATCTGCCATGCCCTTCCAGTCCTCCTCTTCCCTAGACAAGGCGGTCACCCAGGGACACTCGGCGCCCCTGGATGATTTCAGTGCACATCAGGAACTTCTAAAGTGGGTGGCTTCCAACTTGGGGTTGGAGGTGGAGGAGCTGAAGGAGGAGTTGGACAGTTTCTTCAATGTCCTGGCAGCAGCCACCCCACTCCAGGTTGCCCTCCCCATGCATGAAGGGGTGTTGAAAACAGTGAAGGCCCTGTGGCAGACCCCTTCATCAGTGGCCCCAACCTCTAAGGGGGATGAGAAAAAATATTATGTCCTGGACAAAGGTTTCGAGTGCCTTTTCATCCACCCCTCTCCCGGTACCCTGGTGGTGGATGTAGCCAACCAGCAGGACAGGCAGGGACAGCCCGGCTCCATGCCAAGAAACAAAGACAACAAGAAACTGGACCTGTTCGGGAGAAAAGTTTATTCAACGGCAATCCTGCAGTTTCAAATTGCCAATCAGCAGGCTCTCCTGGGCAGGTACAACTTCAATCTCTAGGACTCGTTAAAGTGCTTTGCGGACGCTCTGCCCTAGGACCAGGCGCTGGAGTTAGCACCATCCTGAAGGAAGGTGTCATGGTGGTCAGGGCAACTTTGCAGACGTCTTCGGACGCAGCAGACTTGGCAGGCAGAGCCATGGCCTCTGCCATCTGCATATGCAGGTGCTCATGGCTACAATCCTTGGGGCTATTCCAGGGGAGGTCCAGGCCCTTTGATGGGTTGGCCTTGTTCTCAGACCAGATGGATGCGAAGTTGCATGGTGTGAAAGACTCAAGGGCCACGCTCCACTCCTTGGGTCTTTACACGCCCCAGACCTCTAGGCATCAGTTCCGTCCTCAGGGCCAACAACAGCAGAGGTATCAGTCACGGCCGTTCACGCCCTATAGATAGAGGGACAGAAATAGGGGGTCTAGGAGATGTTGACCAATGCCAGGGTCCTCCTCACCCCCACCCCCCAGCACGGGTTGTCTAGGCGATCCAGTACTCAGAGGAGGTTATTTTGAAGATGCACCTGAGGGCGGTGTCCCAGTCTGTTCCCTGGATCCCTCCTGTCCCTTCTTGAACTGCCTAGCTCCCTTTCTGTCCGAATGGGCCAAGGTCACTTTGGATTGCTGGGTCCCTGGCATAGTTTCGGCAGGCTATACCCTTCAGTTTGCTTCTATCCCTCCCAACAACCCTCCCGCCCCGTCCCTCTTCAGGGACTCCTCTCACGAGCAACTCCTTGTGCAGGAGGTAGAGACCCTCCTCAGCCTGGAGGCTGTAGAAGGGGATCCACCGGACGTGAGGGGAAAAGGATTTTACTCGAGGTACTTTCTCATCCCCAAAGCGAAAGGGGGTCTAAGACCCCTACTAGACCTATGTCGTCTCAACAAATATCTCAAGAGTCTGAAATTTTGTATGGTCTCCCTTCCTCCATCATCTCCTCCCTGGATCCAGGAGACTAGTATGCTGCCCTCGACCTAAAGGACGCTTAATTTCACATTTCTATCTTCCTCATCCACAGGTGTTTCCTCCGTTTTGTGGTAGCTGGAACCCACTACCAGTTTGCAGCATTGCCCTTTGGCTTCTCCTTGGCCCTGAGGGTGTTTACAAAATGTATGGAGGTGGTGGCGGCTCACCTGAGGCGCAAAGGGGCCCAAATTTTTCCCTACCTGGATGACTGGTTAAACAGGGATGGGTCCAGTGCCCAGGTCCAGAACAGTGTAGATTTTACATGTGCCACCTGCTGCTGGAGGGGCCTGCTAATAAATGAACAGAAGTCTTTGCTGATCCTAGTGCAATGGATCAAGTTCATCAGGGCAGTCTTGGATGCATCCCAAGCCAGAGCTTTCCTACCCTAGCCATGCTTCGAGGCAATGTCCACCATCATCGCTTGCCTTACCTCTGCCCGACGACAACAGCCAGGCACTGTCTGCAGCTGCTAGGCCACTTGGCGGCTTGCACTTATGTGGTAAGGCTGGCTTGCCTAAGACTCAGACCACTTCAGTTGTGGATGGCCTTGGTTTATGTCCTGAGCAGACATTCCCTGGACCAGGTGGTCACAGTCCCCACCCCGATCCTGGCTGCACTAGACTGGTGGCAGAGCCCCTGGGCAGTGTTGAGGGGTGTGCTGTTTGAAGAGCTAATCCCGTCAGTCACCCTGGTATCGAATGACTCGGACTTGGGGTGGAAGGTCCATATCAACACCAACCTCGGCACACAGGGGGTCTAGTCGAGGGGGGAGAGGTGCATGTATATCAACGTGAGGGAGTTATGGGCTATTCGCCTAGCCTGTGGAGTGTTCCTCCACTTTATTGC
Organism: Emydura macquarii macquarii; assembly: GCF_026122565.2. Classification (NCBI taxonomy): domain Eukaryota; kingdom Metazoa; phylum Chordata; order Testudines; family Chelidae; genus Emydura; species Emydura macquarii. Next base: position 14,622,496 of record NW_027131180.1, read on the forward strand.
AGGCAAGGTGGTGCAGGTACTGACAGACAATATAGCGGCACCGTACTACATCAACAGGCAGGGAGGAGCCCGTTCCTCAGCCCTCTGCTAGGAGACCATTTGTCTGTGGGACCTGGTGGTGAGGCACAATTTTCACATAATAGCTTCTCACCTCCCAGGTTGTTCTTACCCCGCTATGACTGGTCGCTGCATCCAGGTGTGGTCTCTATGATTTTCCAACGGTGGGGCTCTCCCCAGGTGGACCTATTCGCATCACCATGGAACAAGAAATGCCCGCAGTTCTGCTCCCTCTGCAGTCTGGAGGCTGGGTCGCTCTCCGACACCTTCCTTCTGCAGTGGTCAGGGAGCTTTATGTATACATTTCCGCCCTTCCTCTCCTTCACAAAGTTCTCCTGAAAATCAAGAGGGACAAGGTGGATGTTATCTTAATTGCACTGGGCTAGCTGCACAGCACTGGTTCAGCATGCTGCTGGACCTACCGATCACCCCCCCGCTGGATGACACGATCTCCTGCCCCGGAATCACAGTCACTTGTTATACCCAGACCTGGACTCCCTAAACATCACGACGTGGAGGCTCCGTGGCTGAGCGCAGACAAGCAAGCCTGTTCGGCGCAAGTCCAGCAAGTCCTGCTGGGTAGCAGGAAACTTTCCATGCAGGTCATGTATTGGGCTAAATGGAAGTGATTTACCTGTTGGGCAGAGTCCCAGGGGATTTCGCTGGGGTTGTTGCCAATATAGGCAATCCTAGAGTACTTGTTGCAACTAGAGCTCCAGGGGCTAGCTATGGCCTCCCTGGAGGTCCACCTAATGGCCATATTGGCGTTCCACCAGCCTTTGGAGGGGAGATCAGTTTTCTCCCATCCTATGACAATTAGGTTCCTAAAAAGAGTGGAGAGGCTCTATCCACAGGTCCGTGACCTGGTGCCTCCCTGGGATCTCAGCCTAGTCCTCGCCCCCTTTGAGCCCATGGCTACATAGAATCATAGAGTTGGAAGGGACCTCAGGAAGTCATCTAGTCCAGCCCGCTGCTCAAAGGAGGACTAACCTCAGCTAAATAATCCCCGTGAGGGTTTTGTCAAGCCGCAGCTTAAAAACCTCTAAAGATGGAGATTCCACCACCTTTCTAGGTAACCCATTCCAGTGCTTCACCACCCTCCTAGTGAAAAACGTTTTCCTAATGTCCAACCTAGATCTCCCCCACTGCAATTTGAGACCGTTGCTCCTTGTTCTGTCATCTGCCACCACTGAGAACAGCCTAGCTCCATCCTCCCTAGAACCCCCTTTCAGGTAGTTGAAGGCTGCTATCAAATCTCCCCTCATTCTTCTCTTCTGCAGACTAAACAAGCTTAGTTCCCTCAGTCTCTCCTCATAAGTCTTGTGCTCCAGCCCCCTAATAATTTTTGTTGCCCTCCGCTGAACTCTCTCCAACTTCTCCACATCCTTTTTGTAGTGGGGGGCCTAAAACTGGACACAATACTCCAAATGTGGCCTCACTAATGCTGAATAGAGGGGAATAATCACTTCCTGTGATCTGCTGGCAATGCTCCTGCTAATGCAGCCCAATATGCTATTAGCCTTCTTGGCAACCAGGGCACACTGCTGACTCATATCCAGCTTCTTATCCACTGTAACCCCCAGGTCCTTTTCTGCAGAACTGCTGTCTAGCTCATCAGTCCCCAGGCTATAGCTGTGTATGGGATTCTTCCGTCCAAAGTCCACTTCTTGTAAGCTTCTTTTTTCTGTTTAAGTTCACCATAGATTTCTTTGTTAAGCCAAGCTGGACGCCTACCATATTTGCTATTCTTTCTGCACATCAGGATGGTTTGTTCCTGTGCCCTCAATAAGGTTTCTTTAAAATACAGTCAGCTCTCAGCTTTCTCCCTCATATTAGCCTCCCAGGGGATCCTGCCCATCAGTTCCCTGAGGGAGTCAAAGTCTGCTCGGTCCGTGGTTCGTATCCTGATGTTCTCCTTTCTTCCTTTTGTCAGGATCCTGAACTCGACCATCTCATGGTCACTGCTGCCTAGGTTGCCACCCACTTCTACTTTCCCTACCAAATCTTCCCTGTTTGTGAGCAGCAGGGCAAGAGAAGCACAGACCCTAGTTGGTTGCTCCAGCACTTGCACCAGGAAGTTGTCTGCAACACTGTCCAAAAACTTCCTGGATTGTTTGTTCACTGCTGTATTGCTCTTCCAGCAGATGTCAGAATGATTGAAGTCCCCCAGGAGAATCAGGTCCTGTGAACTGGAAACTTTCCCTAGTTGACTGAAGAAAACCTGATCTACCTTGTCCTCCTGATCTGGTGGTCTGTAACAGACACCCACCACGATATCACCCTTATTGTTCTTGCTTCTAAGCTTAACCCAGAGACTCTCAACTGGCTTATCTCCAGTTTCATACTGGAGCTCAGAGCAATCATAGTGCTCTCTTACATACAGTGCAACTCCTCCACCCTTTCGCCCCTGCCTGTCCTTCCTGAACAGTTTATACCCATCCATGACAGTGCTCCAGTCGTGTGAGTTACTTCACCAAGTCTCAGTTATTCCAATCATGTCATAGTTTCTTGACTGTGCCAGGACTTCCAATTCCTCCTGCTTGTTTCCCAAGCTTCTTGCATTTGTGTATAGGTACTTGAGATAACTAGCCGATTGCCCTACTTTCACAGTATGAATCAGGAGGCCTCCTCTGCTGCATCCTCCTTCTTCTGCTTCCTTGTGGTGTCCCACTTCCCCACTTACCTTCGGGCTTAGGTCTCCGTCCCCCATCAAACCTAGTTTAAAGCCCTCCTCACTAGGTTAGCCAGCCTGTCCGCAAAGATACTCTTCCCTCTCTTCATTAGGTGAATCCCATCTCTTCCTAGTAATCCTTCTTCCTGGAACAATATCCCATGATTGAAGAATCCAAAGCCCTCTCTCTGACACCACCTGCATAACCATGCATTTACTTCCACAATGCGATGGTCCCTACCTGGGTCTTTTCCTTCAACAGGGAGGATGGATGAGAACACCACTTGCACGTTAAACTCCTTTATCCTTCTTCCCAGAGCCACATAGTCTTCAGTGATCCGCTCAAGATCGTTCTTGGCAGTGTCATTGGTGCCCACGCGGAGAAGTAGGAAGGGGTAGCAGTCTGAGTACTTGATGAGTCTTGGCAGTCTCTCCATCACATCCTGAATCCTAGCTCCAGGCAAGCAGCACACTTCTCTAGTTTCCCGGTCCGGATGGCAGATGGATGACTCTGTCCCCCTTAGGAGGGAGTACCCGACCACCATCATCCTCTCTTCCTCATGCCCTTTGCTGCTGCTGTCATGGAAGGTGGCCTTCCTGGTAGCCATTACTTTGGCAAGGAGGGTCTCTGAGATTAGGGTGCTGAACTTGGAACCGCCTTATACTATGTTCTATAAGGACAAAGTTCAATTACAGCCACACCTGGCCTTCCTGCCTAAGGTGGTTTCCCAATTTCATTATAACCAAGATATTTTTCTCCCCGTGTTTTTCCCCAAACTGCATGGTTTGGAAGAGGAGAAGAGGTGGCATGCTCTAAATGCGGCATGTGCGCAGGGCTCCAGGGGGCACCAGAGCCGATCCTACTGGGACTGCAAAAGGGAAAAAAGTTCTGGTAACTGTGCATGGAGGCGTGCGCACCCCCTACAATGGAATAGACATGAGTAACTGTTTTTTTTACTGTGATTGTAAATGAAAATTTGCTCCAATTTGCATTGAAATAAAAAAAACTGTTTTACACTCCTTTCCTCCCCCACCCCTGCATATTTCTTTCCACCTTTTCCCCCATAAAAGGGAGGGGAAAAGATGAAAAAGAGAGTGAGGAGGGGGAAGCAAAACAAAGAAACCAAAACTGAAGAAAGGGAGTGGATGGATAAGAAACCCAAAAATGGAAAATGTGCAATTCCAAAAAGGTGTTTTTTTTTTTTTTTCATTTTGAATCACTGAGTTGGAGAATCGGAAATCAATAAAAAGTTTGCCACAACAAAAAATTTTCATTTAGTTTGAAAATTTTTGCAGGAAATAATTCCTGTTGTTTGGCTGCCCTTCTACACAATTCTTCAATGGTATTAATAACCTAAGGGGAAACAAAATGATAATACTTGCTGACACACCACAACCTGTTCTTCCTTCTTCATCTTATCTTGACACCCAGCTGCTACTGGTGCTGACGGGGAAACCTTTTTTTTTGAAATCCTCTGCCACGCTGCTGGAAATCAGCTAAAGGAAGAAATCAGATGCTGAGGGCATTGTGGTCAGTAAAGAAGGCCAATTTTTGTTTTCAAGAAACTGAAACACTGGTACAAAAGGCCACCAAATACTATCAGCTACTGTTTTGGCTGCAGCTTTCAAAGGAGATCCTGCCAAGAAGTTTAAAGTGTGGAACAGGATCCTGCACTTGAATATGTCAGTGCCCTTAGAGACTGAAAGTGGCATATAGTGAGCTCGAGTCCAGGGGACAGAGGAAAACGATAGTGAAAAGAAAGTTGGCAGAACATCAGACAGCTGTTCAAGCAACTGTTTGGGTGTCCATTCAATCACTTCTTCTCATGCTCTCAGGCTCACTGGTAACTAGCAGACCCTGCACAAGCCATACAAGGTAAGAGGCAGAGAGAGAATATATTGAAAGAAAAATTCAGTTTAGCATTAAGGAAAATTTGCAATACTGTGGGCAAAATTGACTGTTCACAAACAACAATTGCATGTATTCTAATTAACCAGACATTCAACAGAGCAATTATTTGTTTGTAATAATTATAGACATCTCATAAGTATACATGATCACAGTTGAAAAAACATGGATTAATTCATTAAACAGTGTTATGGCGAGGCAGCTAACAAGTCACTGGATCTCCTCCCAAGCAAAAATATATTTAAAAAAAAAAAATCCTCCTGCAAGATAAAACAAGAAGCACTTTCATTGAATACTATTGCAGAGTAAAAGATATTCTTACAATGTTTTTCTTGGTGTTATAGGATCAACTCTGTGTCCTAACATTTCAAAGGATTAAAAAGAAAAAAATGTAGGTTTGTTTTTTTGGCATCATAATATAAGATTTTATTTCAAATTCATCCTTAAGGCCGAAGCAGGGCAAAACAAATGGGCTCCTCTAATGTGAAAATAGCACAGTGGGGAGGGCCCATTACAAGCAGGCCCGTTAATGAAATAGAACTGTTACAAGATTGCGTTTCTGGTTGGAAACCAAGACACATATAAGATACTGTATGCAGAATGAAAAGGAAACCTTCTAAAGCAATGACCTGTTAAAGGAACAGACTATAATAAAAATGCAATAAAAAGATAAGACCCTTAACTTTGTGATAGGAATACTGAACTTTGTGGAGTCATTTAGACTTCAGCTGTGACCTAACTAATAACAATAATTTGTAGGAAATGTCTGCCAAGTTGTAATTCTGTTTAGTTTTTTTGAGGGGGAAGGTTAATCCACAATTCTCATTGATTTCATTATCCTCTACCTGTGAATGCAAGGGGATGCCTGGTGGTGTCTGAGGTGAGAGAAAATCAGTGAGAAGAAAGCTACTCTACCTTATCCCAGGGGACTAGCCTGATGCCTACCTGAGGGCTGGGGGAGTTCAAAAGTGCATTTTACCCCACATTTGCACTCCAGATAGTGCTGTGCGCTCCTGCACTGCACCAACGTGTCAGGCTCTATTTTGCTGCATGCTTTTAATATTGTCAGCTGATGTTTACCAGTAATTCTGAGGGAGGCCCCTTTTCCAGATGCAATGATTAGTCCTGATGCTCATTCATGAGTTCCCACTGGCACAGAACCAGAGTCAATATACACTTGTATCTAGTGTAAACAAAAATATGATCCTGAAATTTGGCTTATTTGAAAAATGTAATAATTGGATGTGGAAATGTGTGTGGATACTAAATACATCTATTTTCTTTTATATCTTTGACATCTTTCTCAAAACCTGAGGTCTATTCTCCTCTCTGAAATGTATTCCTTACACTCACTGAGATCATTGCAAAAAAGCTAAGGCAAAGCATTTAATCATGTGCTTAAAGTTAAGCAAGTGCTGTGCGTAAGTGTCATTGATTTTAGTGGGGGACCTACACATGTGCTTACATGCTTTGCTAAACCAGGGCCCAAAATATCTAGACCAAGATTTCCAAAAATAGGTGCCTAAAGTTAGGCTCCTATATCCAACAACTGAAATTAGACCAAAGTTATAACAGACATAGGCTGTTATACAGAGACTATACTATTATGTGCCACAGGCAGAGAATAAAAGGAACCAAGGTGCACCAGTGCCCGAGGCCCTCACAATGTCAGAGAAATAATTAAGCGAGATGTGCCCAGATAATCCTGGCAAGTGACCCACTCGCTGCAGTGGAAGGTGATCACTGTCTATCTGACATGGGGGAAAATTCCTTCATGACCACACACATAGATAACCTGTACTGTGAAGTTTTTTGGAACTACAGTACTAGTATTCCAGCTAGGAGCTTATGCATGGAAGTGGAATCCTGACCCACTGAAGTCAGTGACAAAACACTCAAATCAGTGGCATCAGGATTTCACCCAGATGATTCCTTTATCACGCCACATGGAAGACTTGAAGGTGTGTTGCACTCTTTCTTACAGGCTTTCCTGCTCTCTATAGCCTGTTCTAATTGCCCTGAAGTGACAAGTAGTCATTTGACTTTCTCAATGGAAGGAAAAATCATAAAGGTTTCGGGACAGCATAATGGGGTGTTGGGGGGCTGTAAAGACTACTACTAGTGACAGAAGGCATTTGGCAGGTATGGTAAGTGATATTTTCAGTGGTAGTGAGGGATCTGCTGGTGGGTTCCTCAGCTCATATTCAAGGATAGCTATTGAATTCTTTTATAAATTAGAATTTTGAACATTTTTATTGCAATTTACTTTTCCAGCTGTCAGGTTGCCTTACTGTGTCTCATGCCTACCATAACAACAATATCTAGTTAGCATCATGACTCACGGTAACTAAAGCAGCCTGACTTTGCCATCAAGAGACATAGAATCATAGAGTTGGAAGGGACCCAAGGAGGTCATCTAGTCCAACCCCCTGCTCAAAGCAGGACTAACCTCAGTTAAATAATCCCAGCGAGGGTTTTGTCAAGTCGCAGCTTAAAAACCTCTAAAGATGGAGATTCCACCACCTCCCTAGGTAACCCATTCCAGTGCTTCACCACCCTCCTAGTGAAAAACTTTTTCCTAATGAAAATTAATATAAATAAAATTTAAGAAAATTGTCTAATCCTGTAAAATGTAGCATAAGCAAAATATGTGGTGGTGTATTGTGGTAAAATGTTTCTACTGGCTGCTCTTTGGCAGGTCTGCATAACCCACCCCTGGTTCTGTCATTTTATGAGTGATGATGTCTCCTGCCAATAAAAACTTAGTATGTCCTGCATATGCTAAACAGTTTGTTATGAAGTACTGATAACCTGTGACAGGTGCTCAATAAATCAATCAATAAATTAGAAAAACTACACATGTACCCATATCTAACTTTGAATAGGTTCTCAGCCAAAATTTCACTGATATTTGACCCAGGATGAATAATTTTCCAAATACCTATTAGCAGCCAAATAGGAGAAGTGCCATTTCCTCAGGTTGAGCCACTTTGCAGCATGGCCAGCTTGCTTATTATTTCTGTCTTAACCCTCAGGGCTAATTCATTCCAAGAAAAAACAAACAAAGCTATCCCTTCCTTGTGTCACACTCACACCCCTGCTTCCTTCCACCTCTGCTCTCTGCGGCTATCTCCATCTCCCTCTTCCCACTGGGAAGTGCCATAAGAGCACAACAGGCTGTACCTTTGGCTGGCATCAACAGGACTAATTGCAGAAGTGAGGCCCCACCTGCGTGGATCCCATTGTAGGACTGGGTCTTTTAGGAGGCATGTGACTGATCAACTCCAGAACATAACGGCCTCCATTAGTCTGGATCCCGGTGGTGATCACGTGATGGAACACCGGAGTTGGTCCTTGTTTTCACTCTCAGCATCTGGGTTTCTGCTGCTCCTGGCATCAATGAGAACTGGAAAGTGAAACTAAAGTAAGGGTTAATGTTTTTTAAAAATCATATTTGAAAACCTTTGCCTTGTTTTCACTGATCTTACATCGGTTTCCATGGAAACGGAAGCAGAACAAGCCAAACAGCAGTGTAGCCAATTTCAGCTGATGGCTTCCAGGTCTCGCTTCTGTTTGAGTCCAGGGATGCCAAATCAGCGAAAACAAGGCAACTGTCTTAAAATGCTCCCATTTTCAGAAGGTTGTCCTTATTTAACCTCCATCAGAAAGTCTGCTGGTGGGAACAGCAAGTGCCAGCGACAACTCTCACTGGCTGTTTTCAGCCCACGGAAATCTGCAAAGACTGGACTTACAAGCCAGCTGTAGATTTTAGGAGCCTTTCAGTGTTGCCAAAATTCTGAGGTTTCCCCTGCCGTCCAAAATCATGAGATCTTTTTTTCAAAAAAAGATTATATTGTGTTTTTTCAGGCAGCATGTCTGAGTGACAATTAGTGTCGTCCATGCTCCCCAATGTATTGGGTAAGGGGGTTTTGGCCCCTGCTGCAGGAGCTCTCAGTCCCACATTGCCTGCCCCCTGCCCAGCCATTAAACCTGTCCCCTAGGTCTCCATCAGTTTTTCCCATCCAGTGCCCACCATCAGTTCAGCTCCCCAGTCCCCATTAGCCCCCACCTCAATTTAACCTCCACTCAGCCTCACCTCTGCTCCTCCTGGGCTTCTTCATCCTCCTCCCCCAGGCCCAGGTGGGGGCTTCAGTGCAGTTCCCTCTCCCCGTTTTAGCCTTGGGGGGAGCTCCAGGGACTCTTCACCTCTCCTTTGCCTCTCTGCAGGCTGGGAACTGCAGGGGGGAGGAACAGAAGTACCATCCTGTCCTTGTTTCTCATAGGAGGAGGGAGCAGAGCTGTGTTGAGCTGCTGGGCTTATTGGCTCCCTCCTTGACCTCCCCTGCTGTGAGAATGGCAAACAGAGGGGAGAATTTCTGCTGACTTCCAGTGGGCTGAACTTTGCAAGAGGGTTGGAGCTTCTCACAGCAGCATGAGATAAGTTCCAAAACCCTCTGGCATCTAGTCACTCATGGGGAAAACTGCCCCCTTCCCCCCACTGTATTCCTCTTTGTGGGGAGGGAAGGGCATGTACATTTGTATTTGCTTGGATGGCACAGTGATTTTTTGGAGGGACAATTGACTAACAAATTCTGATTTGTTCAGCCACACTGGTTACTTGCCCCTTTAGAATCTTGATCCCAGCTGAATTAGAGCTGGTTGAAAATCCTGCAGTGTGGGGAATCCAGGATGATTTTTCAAAATTTTCCCCCCTTTTCCCTAATTTTGCACTTCAAAACTTCATTGATTTTTTTTTTGAACTGGCTGGCTCTGCTCTTGGTAGGAAAATGTGGGAGGGAAAGCATTAGTGAAAATGTTGTAAACAATTTTTTGTTTTAATTTCAAAATTTGAAATTCCATCAAAATCTGATGATTTCTGACCAGTTCCAATAGAAACCTACTTTAAAGAGAGGAAAAACTTTCCCTCAACCATGGGGACGTTGCTGGGGAGAGCTATTGGGTTCGGGAGACAATCATGGGGGCAAAAAGGAACTTAACTTTGTGAGAATGTGTATGTGGGGGCAGAGATGCAACTCCCTCCCTCAATACTGAGTATCTCTTTGAACGGCTCACTGATCGGATCATTTCATCATCATAGATTCCAACCAATTACCTGCATGCTCCCCTGGCACTTCTTTAACTGGCTGCAAACCTCTCTACCTCCATCCTCTCGCCCCTGAGAGAGGACCACATCACAGGTTCCCTACATGCCCTTTTCTAGCAAATGTAGCACTGGAGACCAGAAGCACCAGATATTTTTAAAAAATAAAACAAAAACTGCGGCATGTGTGGTAAAAATAAATGTTATAACAAATAAGCCTTAATACTTCATTATTGCATTATTTTAGCTTTCTTTTAAATAACACAAGTGCTGATCCTTCAAAGTCTTACACACATGCTTAATTTGATGAACTGAGTAGTCTCCTTGACTTTAATGGCATTACTCACAGTGCATCTAAGTTAAGCATGTGTGCAAAACTTTGCAGGATCAGGGCTGCAGTGTTCAACTGTTCAATCATAAGAAACATCCATTTTCAGAGGGCTTCCTGTTGCCATTCTTTAGTGAGAGAGGTCCCAAAATCATTATAACCTTTATGAAAATGCCCAAAAGTCTCCTTTTTAAAAAGTATTTTTTTTGGCTACATGTGACAATGTTTTAAAATTCAAGGACATCAATCTTTTTGCATTAACAGACTTTTGCTGCTGCTGAGTGATTAGTTTTTAGCTGTATTGGAAGGATTTCAATCCTGCTTTTAAATGAGAATTCCACTACAGCCTTAACTATGGTGCTTCCATAATATTTTCCAGTGGAGAGACTTAATCTCTATTGGAACTGAAGTGAAATAATGTTTCAAGAAAGCAACACCATGAATTTTAAAGAGGGTTGAGGGATCCACCACTCCTCAAGTATGTTTGTAGTTAAAGACCCTGTATAGTCTCTGCCTCTCTGTTATAGTGTCAAAAAAATTAGGCTTGTAACCGTGTCTCGCGCCTTCTCTGTTCCTAACTTATGGAAAAACAAAAACATTATGACAAGTTTTAAATATGGTTTTGACATTCAATGGTTAAATTATAGAGGGTGTTAAAAAGGAGCTATCTGCCAAACTTTTTGGTAAACAGCTCCTAGCACCATAGCATGACTCAAAGGAGCATGAGAACAAACTACATGATGTGGCTATACACTTCTATGACAAGGTCTGACTTGCGGGCCTCGCAGCAAAATTACAAGCTTTCACTTCCTGAGAGTTTCACAACATCTGCAAAGCAGCCTAGAAGCTTTTGCTTCATTAGGACACCCAGTGCTGGATGTGCTGACAGCATGGACTTTAGTTTTCTACTATGTTAAATTACGGTCTTATTGTGCCTCAATCTACTGCACATATAATCCCATTGACATCAATGGGATTTGTGCACAGGGATACAGGGCATAGTCTGACAGCAAGATAGGTATTATGAAAAGCGTGTGTAAGCTAATAAGTGGGCCAAACCTCACCCTTTCCTTCAAATCCAATTCAACATTTTCTATGGTTCACATCAGAACCAAATATCACTTTTCTAACCTCCAACCACAAGCAGCCCCATACCTATGTTGATCTTCTTGTGAAGTTTGGTGATTTCTGTTGCGTCTGATACGGTGGTCTATTCAAATTTAACACGTTCCCAGGCTTCTCAGAAGACCACACTGGAGCAGGAAGGGGTGTGTTCTATTAGACAGGTCACTGGTCTGGGAGTTTGGAGACCTGGCTTCTGTTTCTGGCTCAGTAATTGATCTACTGTGTGACCTTGGGCCAGTCATTTCATCTCTCCATCCCTCTCTTACCTCCTGCTCTTTGTCTTTTTTATTTCGATAGTAAGCTCTGTGGGGCAAGAATTTTCTCTCACATGTGCTTGTACAGAACCTCGCACAATGGAGCCCCAAGTCCAGCTGAGACTGCTTAGTACTAGTGTAATACAAATGAATAATAATAAAACAAAATAAGATGAACGTGTCTGAGGAAGCTGAATGAATGCTGCGTCCAAATCAACCTTGACTGAAATTTGAGCTTCATGCAGGACAGCTTCAGTAGAAGGTTCGCTGAGAATTGCCTGTAGAAAGAAAGTTAGTTTTTGTGATTTTTCTTTCTTCTATCTGGACCTCTGCAGATTTTTCAGACTACAGTTGAGGTGTATTTTGTGTATTAACCTGGTTCACTGGATTAGTCACAGGCTAAAAGGATCACATGGTATTTCTCCTGTGTCCCTGCCTGGATGAGGCTATCCCACCTATGGCTATGTGTCAGGGAGGGCTGCACTGTAGTGCTTCCCGAGGGGGCCAAATGTGGTACTGCAGCCTTAGCTGGTAAGTTTCAGTAATCTGCTTGGAGCAGATGGCTCCAGCCATGAGCTTGACATCAGTCTGTAAATAGTTAAATGACCAAATCAGTTCAGAATTTGGATGTCTGCACCTTTAAATAAAGAAAAAGAACCCCAAACCCTCAAAGGCAAGTCCTTGATTGCAGTCTTTCAAGACAAGGAAATTACTCCCTGAGGAGCACCCCCTCTGTCCCTGACTTACTCAGCTCTGCTCTTGAGAAGTAGGCAAGTTTGCTTAACTGGTCCGCTGGATCCTGATTGGTCAGTATCTCCTCCTGGCCCTCTTAGGCCTCTGAGGACTAAGTCTTGTTGGTAGCCTGATCTGAGTCGATTTGCCTGGCTGGGGATGTCAGGGTGCCAATGCCTCCAGCAGGGGGCAGAGAAGGTATGATAGATCTTATATGATAGATCCACGTATAGGCCGGTATTATCAACCTGCCCAGTATTTAATTTTTCATTATATGTACTAATGATTTTAATTCTAGATTTTTCTGCTTCAAAAATTAAAAAACATACTTTTCATAGCACAGATGGAGTGGAAAATACCATAATCACAGAACAGGATATGTTGTTCATATGTGGGTAAATTAGACTTTTTCCAGGAAGATGTTAAATGCATTATTTAGCATTTTCAAATAAAAGTGATCATCAGAAAATATACAAAGAATACTCCTTGCCCCCTCCTTCTTTAAACAAAACAGAGCACGTAATAGTCTGTAAAAATGAGAATTCTATTATTATTTATTATTATTATAGTTAGATCTTTCTCAGCAGAAAACACTGAAGTCCCACTGAAAGGGAAAATATTTTGTGTTCTTACTAACTTGTATTGTATTTTGAGTATGAGAGAGTACAAGTAGAGTGTGAATATAAGAATAAAAATTGTATAAGCCCCACTGAGTCAGAAAAAGCATTACGGTATGCTGAACTGGAAGAAAACATGCTTGGTTAATATATTTTAACGTGTTTGGGGTTTTTTTTTGGCATCATTTCAACCACAGTTCTCAATTTTTCCTGTTTGTTACTTTATTTTGTTACCTTTTTTTCAACAAACATAATTATTTCATATATAACATGCACCTGGTGTAATTAATTAATTTTGTTTTTTTTCAATTTTAAAATTAATTAAATCCAAACAATTAAAGCTGACTAATATATTAATATGTAACAAGAACATGGCTTAATTACAGTTCTACAAAGGTGTCTTCTGAGATTGAAGGCTAGCAAACTCTTCAGTTATGTCACTGTAAGTCTAGGTTTTGCGTTAAGGCACTCTCCATTAAGGCAAGGCACTACATTTGGGAGTGTCCCATCATTGAGCAGTAATAGTTTGTAATTCTGTTTATCCTCGAGAATGACTGTTCTGCCTCAGCATTTCTGACCAGCAATTTAGGTAAAATTAAGAGTGATGCCCACATTTGCAAAAGTGGATTCCACGTGGTGACTTTTCATCTGTTTTAATAGGTTAACTGGTGATTTAATAGGTTAACTGGTGAATTGCACTCTTCATTTTTACACAGGAACAAAACTTTTCAAACTCATCTTCAAAAATTGCTGCAAGATCAGCTAGACAGAAAGAGCAGAGGTGAGCTTACATAGATGTTCCCCATAGCTATCTTTTTTACAAAGCTCCTTTCAAAGATAATCTGTTTTATATTTATTAATTCATGATAGGGCCTATTCTGAATTTTCTTATAGTTCACAGAGACCTTTCATACATGAGTTCATGAAAGGGCTGTTTGTGATAATTCCCAATGCACTATGTTCTTTTACTGGTGGCACTGGTACCTTTCGAATATGTATTTTTTAATACATCCATTTAGTTTGTCTATGCAGGTATTTCCCTTTGCTCTTTCTAATATTTGTTGCACTCTAGATCACAATTTCTTTGCATGTGCTTTTCTAGTATGCTCTAAGGGCAATTGGTGCTGCATAAAGCCTTCTGGAAATTACTCTTACTAATGAGGGAAGTAAAACAAAATAACTTGGATGTGTTTCTTGAAGACAAATCTTGTGCAAGTGATCATGACATTCTTTGTTTTCACTCATAAATATATTTCAGGAATATTCCTATATTTATCACATCAAATTACTTCAGTGATGGTTTAAGTGGAGAAGGATGAGCCATTCTTTGCCTTACAGTAAAACGATTCTCATTCTGTATAATAATGATATACCTGTGTACTCATGTTTCAGTTAGGAAAGCCACGAGTCACTGTAAATATGTTGCTCCCTAAGCCAGTATTTTTGATCATGGAGGTGTGTTGCATTTTGTTATACAATACTTTGCCAAGAAGTTAAGTAATGAAATACTGGCTCTGTATCAAAAATGGACACAGCTAGACATGCAGCTAAGAAAGCTATCAAGGTGCACGTGTTTCTTTTTGCAAACACCAAAACGCACAGATGAACAAGATGCGTGGATTTAGTAACGAGAAGTTCACCATTACTAGTGACCTGCAGTTTTATAACTATAGAGCTCATTTTTCCCCTTCATGGTTCACTGGGCTGGTGCAGCATTAAAGCATCATTTTTCAAGTTCTGATTTGCATTTTTGCTGCCTTTTTTCAGGTTTCTCTCCAGTTGTCATCACAAGATGTAACTGGCGCAAATTAAAAGGATGCAAATTTTGTCCCTTTTTTGGTTGCTGAAATTTTAAAATTTCAACAAAAGTGAAACTCAAAGTTTTAACAAAAGTTTTTTGACCAGCTGGTCAGAACATGGGATGACATTTTTTAACAAATTTTCATTGAAAATTTCAATTCGCTTTTCCACCAAAATGGAAAACTGGCAACAAATTTAATCAAAATTGCAAATTTTGAAAATTTTTGACCATCTCTAGCATTCAAAAGTAAACCGCTAACTCCTGTTTAGTTGCTGCACTGTGCCTGCTCTCTGTTCTCAGGGAAGACAAGGCAATTCTTAGCATGTCCCAGGAAGGAGGCCTGCTTTCCTGTCTGTGCAGTGTTGCAAATTAGAAGTCTGGCTGGTACCTAACCAATAGTTTCCAAGTCAACCAACTCACCGCTCAATTGTGGCAAAATCTGTTACTCATTAAGAGCCTGAGTCTGCCACACTTACTCAAGCTGAAGAGCATCTTACCCCATAGATGGCCACATGGACTACTTCCAGAGTAAAGTATTGGTCTTTGTGAGTAAGCGTATCAGAATAAAGTACTTTTCTTTTGAAGTTCAGTTGTCTTTCTGTACTTCCCTTACTCTAAGTCCCTTGACTATGGTTATCACTTTCAGCCTCAACACTAAGCCTGTTACTTAAATAATGATAAATATTCTTCAGTCAGTATTACAAATTAACTTGTTATTGTGCTGTTTTGTGTTAGGGAGCATAGAGCTCTTGGAAAGATGAGCTTGCTCAAACATTAGAGGCTTGTTCCAATCCCTTGGAAAAGATATGCAGTTCAGAAGCAATTTATTGACTTTCAAGTGACATCTGTCTGTGAGAGACAAGATGGGTGAGGTATTATCTTTTATTGAACCAACTTTTCCTGGTGAGAGAGATAAGCATTCGAGCCTGAAGAAGTACTCTGTGTGGCTTGAAGGCTTGTCTTTCTCACCAGGAAAAGTTAGTCAAATAAAAGATGTTGCCTCACCCACCTTGTCTCTCTCATATCCTGGGCCTGATAGGGCTCCAACTACACTTCAGTCTGTGATACCCACTCAGTCCTGGTCATAGTACAGAGACTTTTAGAGGTGACGTGTATTCTTAATGCCTGTGTCATTGGTCCGTGAACTAGAAATGATCAGTAAAATATCTTCTCTTTCAGCCAGCTACTGTACTCAAAAACAAATCGGACTTTTTTCTTTAGAATTGTGATTATATGGGTTAGGGACAGACTAACTTTTTCCTAGGTCTTAATTTAACTGTAATGTTTCTAGGATTTCCCATGTAGTTAACTAAAAAAGTTCATAAGCCTTCTTTACACTTTTTTTGAGATGGGGGATACCTCATAGGTAAAGATTTCGAAATCTTGATTACTTCTCTGGTGCTCTGCAATGTAGGAAACATTCTAATTAAAGGTTGTTTTCTCTTGTATGTGTTGCTGCTAGTATTCATTTGATGAAGGCTCCTGGTTTCCTGTGACCCCTCATCCTTTTATGCATTTTATTGCTGCTACAACTTGGTACATGCTCTATCCCAAACCAGCAGCCAACTGACAATTGTAACAGGAAGAACAATAAAGAGTGGTCCAACTGCAGTGTAGTCAGACAGCTTAAATATTATTCATAAAACCAAACTATTCCTACAGTGTCCTGAAGTAGTCAGTAGCTAATGTCTGGACAATGCTGTAAAAGGAAAATTCTTTCCTTCCTACCTGCATCAGTTTATATCCTAAAACCTCCTCCTTTACTTTAACAAATACAAATCATGTAATGCAATATATTTCACTGTAATGTTTTAAATACTTATTTTTCAAAAGGCACTGTTTGACTTTGGTTTGGTATCTTTTGTTGTTGCTAGTGTTATTTTTTAAGTCAAATCCAGAATAAAGACAGGTCTATTTCTTAAAGACAAGGGCTAAGATTTTCAAAAGTGATTAGTGATTTTGGGTGCCTAACTTAAAACATCTTGAAGGGATCAGATTTGATTCTCAGAGGGTAGCAGCTAGAACTTGTTGAATATCAGGTATTTTTAAAGCATCTCAAGTAGAATACCCCAAAACTGAGCACTCAGTATTGCTCCTCTCTTTTGAAAATCTTGGCCAAGAACTATATTTTTGTTAAATAGATGATTTGTCATCATATAGCACAGAGCAGAGCCAAACAATCTGTATTTTGGTTCTATTTCATGCTCTTCTTTTAGTGCAACTATATTTAAAGGGTTGAGAACTTTGTCTTTTTCTGTCTAACAATTTCTAAAGCATTACAGTGATTCAATCAATGGAATTGCTCTTAAACATAGTATACCTCAAGATGGCACTCTTGAACTACAAAGCTTTTAAGGGAAGCTGAATGAGAATTTCTAAGGACTTTCAAAGACTGAATTCAATGGAGAGGTGGAACCTATGCAGGAATAACCAAAGCAATGATCAAATAGAGCAACCACTCCAGACATGGACAGTAAGAACTACTGAAATGCATAGGGTTATATTGCCTCCAAAATTCACTTGAAAGCATTTGTTGCAATGCATACATGGTTATTGATAAAAGCTATATTTAGCTAACATATCACAACACAAAGATCTTTCATCTTATTTCTGTGCTTCATTGTCGCTGGTATTTTATCACCTAATTCCTGATATGACATGAAAGAAGCCTTCAGGCTTCCTCATTATTTTCCCCAAGTCTGTTTAAATATTTTCAGGACTAGTTTAGGAATGGGATAAAACCTGCATGACTACTATGGGTACTCAGAGTTATAGGTGAAATTTTAACCCATATATTTAAGAGCTGCAGCTGTTTCTACCTCTTCCATTTATCCTTCCATGGGTGGCTCTCCATCTACCTGTATGATTCTGAGAGTGCTGTGCTCCCAGTTTGATTCCCCCCTTCTCTTCCTGGGACCCTTTGGAAGCCCCTCTGCTGCGGCTGCACAGGAGACTAACTGCTCTTTCTTTGCTGCACCTTCCCCTGCTGCTGGGTTTCTGTGTTGAAATATGTCAGGAGTTATGAGAGCTCTGTCTAGGTCCCTGCCACAACTGCTACTGAGCAGCCACACAGCTATCAGCCAACAGCAACACGGTTGCTGCAGAAGGAAGAGCGGCTAGGAGTGACAGGCATGCATGGAGGTAGCTCCTGCCACATGGGTCTAGGGGTTCCTTCCCAACGATTCTTGGAGCTGGGAGAAGGCTTTACAGGAGACTAGGAAGGCAACCTTACTGCTTCTCTGCCCCCTTCCTGAGGGCTTTTCGGGGACAAGGGGTGACCTAGTCCTTAGTTTTGTGGATCCACAATATCTCACCTTCCCTGGGTGCTGTTTGATCAAAAACCAGTCCAGATAATCTGTTTCTTTTTCCCACTCAAATTGTGGGATAACCCATGGTACTCATTTACAGTCAGTCACAGATAAATGTGACACTAAATACAGGAAGAGAAAAGACAGTAAAATAAAATGCTTTGTCACTTTTAAGAGTGGTTGCTGGCCACTGATGTGTGTGTTTCACTCTGGCTTTTGTGGGTGGTGCTTTAATCTCCTTTTCTCTCTGTGGGCAAGATGGCCACTCAGCCTACGCTCCCATTCTCTTTTTCCCAAGTGCAAGCTAGCCGCCTCATGGATCACACCTCACTGGGAGTCGGGGAGGGCATTCTCCACAGGCCCTTTACTTCTCTTTCCATGCAGGTGGGTTGTGACTAGGGTGACCAGATAGCAAGTGTGAAAAATCAGGATGGGGAGGGTAATAGGGTCCTATGGGGTATATGTGTGTGGTAGGGTCCAATATAAGACCACGCCCCTAATATTGGGATGGCCCTGATAATATCAGGATGTCTCGGTCACCCTAGTTGTGACTCTGCTCCCAACCACTCAATGTGCTGGCTAAAGTAGCTGAGCCAGCCTGGCAAAGGAACTAAATTGCTACTGGTATATACCAGTAGCAAATTATGTTCCCTTTGAGTAAGTGGGAGGGCCAGGGAGAGAACTGTGACTTTCAGAACCATAGTTAATTCCCTAATAGGCTCATGGGGCAGTGCAGTTTTGTGCTATCCCTGCTATGGGCTGAGCGTACTTTATCAATCTAGTCCTATACTAGCAAATATAGGGCACAGACTCTGTGCTGTGCTCCAGTGAGTCACTGTTGCATTCCGTACATTCCCTGCAGATGTGCACGCTCTAAGCCGCAGTGGCACTTGGGCAGCATGAGAATAGGGTCTGGTGCAGGCCAAGTTCTGTTGTGGATTAGCAAATGCACAGTTGAATGGGAAGCAGCAGAGGCTGGCTGGTATAGATACGGTCTTATTCTGTTTGGTACAGTTCCTCAAAGCAGATGAAACACTGAGTTATAGCACTGTTTGCCCACTTGCATACTGCACACTTCTAGGGATGTTCCTAATTAAAATTCTACACTGTTAGGAGGTTATAATTTATTCAAACTATTCAGCATTGGCGGTCTAATTTATGAGTTAAAATATATCTCCCTAAACTTCAGATGTCTTGGCCTGTCCCTTACTCTCTTGCAAACAATGGGAAAATAATATGAATTGTTCAGTTCAAGAGAGCTCCTAGCAATGAGTTAAAATGAACAGATGCTGTTCATACCCGATAGCACATCACCTGATCTGAAATGTTGCTATTTCTTACGTTGTAATAATTATTAAAAAACAGTAATGAAAGCACACTTAGAAAAGTGAAAAATCGTATCTCATAAATCATATCTCATCTCATCTCTATAAAGTTGAATGGCTATTTTGCTGATTTTTTTAAGTTATTGGTCTTGTTCATGCAGTGATTATCTTAGGGCAGTGAGAAACCCTTCCAAACAACTATGGCTTGCACTTTACGCCTGTAGAGCTGGTGCTTAATTTAGAAATACCCAGCCTTTGAGGAGTCAAAGGCCAACTTCAGACATGAGTTTGGGTCTCCTATTTTACTGTCTGATTTCTGTATAATTCGAGTTGTTTCATACACTGTTGCCACTGTAGCAAGTATATGTCTGAAATGTTTTACATATAATTAATACTGTTGCAAAAACGTTAAAAAGCAGCCCATTGCTAAGGAGATGATAAAATTAATTATTTGCACAGAATGTTTTGTGAAAATCTCACCAGAATCCAGATGCTTTTGAAGATTTCTGTTTTTCCTCTCAAAGCTTACAAACAAAAGGACATACAGTGGAGTGTAAAGTGACATTTTCCCTGCAGTCCTGTAATCCTAGTTATTGAGATCCCCTTCAATCTCATGTAAATATGGATACATTCTATCCATTTTTCCATGCAAAACCTTGCAAAATATCCTCATATTTTTTCCTTCAATTTCCTAGTGTCACTGGTAACAGGATCACCTTTAATGAATGAAGGAGAAATGCTTCTCCTTTGCCATGGCGTGTGATATTGATTTGAAGAATTGCTTATTCACTATGTCTTAGATATTTTAAAAGCATGCTTTTCTTTTTAATTTGAAGTCAATGAGTAAGGTCTGAAGGATCAGGCACTCGATCATGGTTTAGTCAAACTATGGATCTACTTAGTTCTTGTAGTCTTCACATATATCAGTTCTCTAGTCCCCTTAATCATGTTTGTTACTCATCTCTGAATTCCTTCCAGTTTACATTATAATTAGGGCATAGTGAAAATGAGATTTTTTTGGCAAGTTTATTTCATTCAGTTTGATAGTTTTCACAACATTGCTTTTCACAAAATTTTCAGGTCTCAAAAATTGTATGACACAGGCCAGGACATAAAAAGTTCAAAAAACTAATATCCAGGACAGATGTTCTCCCAGTTTCTCCTATCATGGCTCCTAGTGAGTACTAGCTCACTCCTTCAGTACCCCATTAGTATTACTGGGATGATCACAGAGTATGATATTGTTCAATATGAGTAAGGATGGGAAAATCTGGCCCTATCTATACAAAGTGCCATCAAACCATTTTGACCAGCTTGTGATATGAAGGAGGGACTCACACATTCATGGGAGTGCTTGTTCTCAGCTAACAGCTGTTATGAACTTGTAACCTCAGAAAAACCCCGGGGTGTGGTTGGAAGGACTGATCACCTCTCAGAGCCTTTATTGGAGTCCGGGTGATTTCTGGTAAGCTTATTAGGTTCTTTTATTGTTTTTAATATGTTTTCTCTGTAATGCTTTCTCCTTAAGAATAAATGTGCTTGCTTAGAAAGGGGTGTGTGGTAACTTATAATTGTGGCTAATTATGTTGGTTATAGACTCTGAGGAGAAGGCAGAGTGGACCTGCTGTGGCAGTCTGACCTGCTGGGGGAACTCACAGTGTCAGCACTGGCAGGGAACTGTGCAGCCTGGAAAAATCCAGGTTAGGAGAGAGATGCATGTAGGTCTCTGCCCAGCACAGGTGATGGCTGGGAGCAGGAAGCCTAAGTGTGGGTGGCCTTCCTGGACCACAGAGAGGGAATAAAGGTGCAGATGTCCTGAGCTGTGACAAGTAATTCTTTACCCCTGAAGTAGCCCTATTGATTTGAAAGGGACTGCTTGAGGAGTAAGGTTCTATTTGATGTCAGCAGGGGTGTTGTTTCCAAAACATTTTGGGGAGGGAGAAATAAATGAATAGTAAATTCCTGCAGGTGTCATGAAGGTAGGACAATGCGTGATTACATCACATTGCAAATGACTGCATTTTATGGGGTTAAATCACAAAAGTGCTTGAATAACTGTACTACTTGTTATGTATCTGTGATGAAAATTTTAGGATTATATAGTTTGGGGAATTCAATCATCCTACATGGGATTATAATATATTCTGCAAAGGTGGTGGTGGTGGTATGGTGGTGAGGGAAATGGAAGGCATAATGCAGCAAGTAACCCTATGAAATGTCTAGGCAAACCAAGGCCTGGGGGAAACAACTGCTCCCTTGATCTATAGCAAAATATGCCCCTGTGTGTAAATAAGGGTATTACAGTTTTTCCCGTTAGAAAACAAGCAGAGAAAACCAGGCAAAGAATCCATGGCCATTTACTCCACAGCCATCTTGGAGGCCTTATCTCATTCATCTGGAAATGATTTCAGCATCTGTCTGGTAGGTCTGCATTTTACTCCTGTCTGATGACCACAAAGAAACAGTTATTCCTATAGAGAAATCTTCCATGTAGCTCATTGTCTCCTGATCCTAGCAAGAGACCCTACCTTAAATCCAAACCACAGGGCAGCTCTTCTATAACAAATGGTTGGATACTCGTTCTCCATGTTTATAACCATACAGAATGTCCATATTATAACTGACCTTTAGCTTCTCCTTATTATGAGTACACATAATGGAAGTTATCAAAGTAATTTTCCATTCAAAATTGCCAATGGTCAATTAAACTAAGATTCCACTTCACACTCTGCTCTCACTTTTGTTCAAATCGTTTAAAGATGTGCCTGGAGGATTGAAGTGTGTGTTTTTAATCTAATCTATTAATTATACTGTTTTATTATTTTATTACAGTAGTGCCTGGAAGCCCTAACCACGGTCAAAATCCCTTGTGCTATGCCCCGCACAAACAGATAGTAAGAGACAGTCCTTGTCTCAGGCCCCAAGAATTTATAATCTACAGGAAATAGCCAAGACAGATGAAAGGTGGGAAAAGGGCAGTATTATTATCCTCATTTTACAAATAGGGAACTGAAGCACAGAGAGAGATGTGACTTCTCCAAGGTCACACAGGAAGTCTCTGGCAGAGCCAGGAATTGAATCAATTCCAGGGTCTTAATTATAAGACCTACATTCCTCTCTGAGGAAGTAATTTTATAAATACCTTCCAAAGCATCATGTATGTTCCAGTCCTCTCTTTCTCAAGCTCAGGCAAAACACTCACTGAACTAAATGGACAATTTGCCTGAGTAAGGACTGCATGATTCTCCCCAGATGTTACATAAATGGAAAGAGAGACCAAAACGTCTATTCCCTGTATAAATATATTGTCATGGCAACTAAAACTTGCTGTTAAAAATCATCAGCTGCTTCTGTAGGTGGTTGCTTTTGCTGTGGCTTTCACTTTCTACCTAATGATAAATTTTGCCAGGTTTTTTAGGCCAAATAAGCAAGTACTGGAAATAGACTATTGAAGAAAGTGCTCTAAGAACATAAAGCAAAAGGGCCTTTTCACTCATCTTTCTTAAATCAGCTCCAAAAGAGACACAAGAAAGCACTCTAAATATATTACTGTAGAAACAAAGAGCTCTGTAGCTGGACACGGATGTCTACTTTGGCCAAGATTTTTTAAAAGCCACTAGTAACTTTGTGCCTCATTTTGGATACCCATACTGAGACACCTTAAACAGATCTGACTTTCAGACAGTGGATGCTCAGCAATCTTTGAAAATCAGGCTTCTTTAACCTGTCTCAGAGGTGGGCATCCAAAATTATTAGTTTTTGAAAATCTTGGCCAATTTATGTCTAAGGCACTGGACTGAGACTCAGGAGATCTGGCTTCAATTCCCAGCTTTATCACAGACTTCTGGTATAGGCCTTCGGCAAGACACTCAGATATCTTTGTGCCTCAGTTCCCCATCTGGAAAATAGAGGTAGAGGTTCTTCCATGAACTTTGTGCTGTCCACACCAGGAATTAGGTCAGCTTAAATACATCACTCAGAGATGTGCATTTTTCACATCCCTGAACGACACTACTGGATCAACCTAGCTTTTTGGTATAGACCAGGCCCTAGACCTTGAATCATTTTTGTGGGTTCCTCTGGACTTTCTCCAATTTTTACACATCATTCCTGAAGTGTGTTCCCCAGAAGTAGACAAGTACTCCATTTGAGGCCTGATCAGTGCTGAATAGCATGGAAGAATTATTTCTTGTGTCATGCTTACAGCACTCTTTCTAAAACATCCCAGAATGGTGTGTGTGTGTGGTGGGTTTTTGTTTTGCAACAGTGCTACGTTGTTGATTCATATTTAGTTTGTGATCCATTGTAACCCCTAGATCCTTTCCTGCAGTACTCCTTCTGAGGCAGTCATTTCCCATTTTGTAGTACTTCCTCTCTCTCATCCTTTGTCTCATCTATTTAGATGGTAATCTCTTAGGGACAGGGACAATCTCTTACTATGTGTGTGTACAGTGCCTAGCACAATGCGACCCTGATCTTGGTTGGGGCCTCTAAGTGCAATGATAATACAAAGTAATAGTAGTGCATCATCTCACCTATACAACATTTAGGTACATGTATTGGATATCATAACCCAGAGGTTGGTGTTTTCTTTCATTGACCAGCACAGCACCAGAGGCTGAGTTAGAAAAGGAGAACTTTGAACCATGCTGGATGTATTGTTTAGGTAAAAGGACAAAGAGTTCAGAAAATCAGCAGGATAGACAGACAACAACAGAGAAAAATACTCAGAATTCATTGGAAGAGAACCATAAAGATGAAGTGCAAAGCCATTGTTTACATCCTACTAAAGTTGATGAAAAGTTCTAATCTTTCAGTATCAATACTGAGTGTGGGGTCCAGGTGAGGAACAGCTGAAGGGAATGTTTTAATGAAACATCCAATGTTTAGTGTTCCTCATGGATAATCTTCTGCATTCCCATGGGTGCTACTCACTTTTTATTGTAGTTTGTCCTCTGGGTTCACATTAGCCTTTTGATCTGCACTATTAGCATTCAAAATAAGAATTAAATGAATGTGCTACAGCTTTTTTATCAACAATGGAGAATGGTCCTGAATTATCTGGATTTCACATACCTCCTCACCCAAATATTGAGCGGCATTTGGTTCATGGTGTTAGTTCAAAGCTGGGTTCGGATTCAAATTCTATTCCACCAAAAGTTTGGGGGTCTTTGGATCTGACATTTTGGTTTGGGCCAACCTTTACTCACAGCAATGTTGAAACGGACACCTTCTCTAAATGGTGATAACACCAAACTTACTACCAGATCCTCCAACAGTGAATCAAGATGGACTTCCTCTTATAATTCATTGCTTCCTCCTGAACTATATTTTAAATGTAATCTGTTCATTGATGCTTACTATAAATGCAATATGTAAAATGCAGAAAATGAGAGAAAGAAAGTAATCAATCTTGAGTTCTACAATATGATATGTATATAGAAAATAGCAGTTCTGACTGTCAAGAAGTTAGTGTTTCAATATTTTTAAGTTCTGTACTGATTCTTCCTGAATTTTAGTAAATAATAATAATTAACATAATTAATAAATACAGATAATTAATAATAAATAATTAATACATAATACATACAAATGATGGCCAACTGGACCACATATTAACAACAAAGCCTTGTCCTAAGTTCTAATCTCTGCTTGGCATAGCTCTGATTAATTGAAACAATAACACAAATGGATTTGGAGAGAGGAAAATATAAGTTGGCAACTCTTTCAGATGTTTTGTTATTTTTCGAGGACTAGTGTTAGTGGTGGTTGTGACAGGCTGTACCCCTATGTTCACTATTTTTACATGACTATGATCAATAGTTGTACATAGTATGCCTTGTAAGGTATCACTCAAAACTCTTAAACTACTGAATATTATTATCTTGGTAAATATGTGTATCAACATTGTATGTAAAGTTATAAGATTCTATTGTATAACATTGCTGTAACATGTTCCAGTGTTGGAAAGGCAGGCCCAAACCAGTTCAAAATACATACTGGCACCCCAGTAAGGTATCCACATAATCAAATGAATTATTAGGGACTATCACCTAGGTAAATGGCCATTCTTTGGCAAGAAGAAGGGTGTGAGTGAGAACTTCACATATTGATAATGGAAGAGCTGGGAGTTTCCATGTAAACAGACTGGCTGTCGCCTGAACCACAGCTGGAGATAATCCTCAAAAAGGGGAGAAGGGTATAAGAATGAGAAACAGAGGCCTCCAAATGACCTCTCTTTCCTCATCTCTACTCAGGAGAGCAACGATGTTTGAAAGACAAAGGAAACATCATTGAATTAGGGAAGAGGTATTGGATGAAGTAATCCAGCCAGACTGCTGTAAATTTATGGTGAAAAAAAGCTTTTGCTTTTAAGTTCACTTAGCTTGTTAAATTAGATATTAGTTTGCATCTTATCTTTTCTTTCCTTTGTAACCAATTCTGACTTTTATGCCTCATTACTTGCAATTGCTTAAAATCTATCTTTCTATAGTTAATGAACTTATTTTACTGTTTTATCTAAACCAGTGTGTTAGGACTGAAGTGTTTGGGAACCTCCACTTGAGATAACAAGGTTTGTGTATATCATTTTTCATTGATGAAATGACGGACAGTATATGAGCTTCCATTATCCAGTAGAGAGCTGGTCAGTACAAGATGCACATTTCTGGGGAAAGGTCTGAGACTGGAAAGTTGCTGGTATCACCCTGTATGTAATTTGAGTGGCTGGCCAGAGCATTCATGTAATTCATCTGGGAGTGATTTTTCATGCTGGAGGTTGTGTGAGAGCTGACCAGGAGTGGTTGCTCTCACAGCAAAGCAGTGCAAAGCAATCACCCCAGGTTGGAGATTTGAGGAGACATAGCTGTCCAACAGTTCAGATTATACCTTGGGGAATGTCACAGTGGTACTTTCCTGGGTGGAACACAGCTGCTGTGTTAATGGTGATGTTTTGTTGAAAGCAGGGGTTGGAAAAAGATGGTATGTGCCAATCTGTCATACCCCCACCCCTTTTTTGAAGCTCCTGTCTGGTTCTCCAGAATCTCAGTTTTCAATTAAACAGTAGGTAGGTCTCTAGCTGTTGTGGTTGTGCAGAAAAACCTCCAAAATATGAACTGAGTTTAACTGAGGCGGAGATTTCTATATGAGTTTGCAGAGAGCCTGGGACAATAGGTTTGAGAGATGTGCACTGTCCTGTTCATCTCAATGAGGTGTTAACTCAGATATCCAGTGATGATATTTAAATGTCAGTGTTATTAATTATTTCATTCCTCATGTAAGAAAGGAGAAGAGGAGGATGTTAGATCTCCCCAGTTTACTGGGAGTCATGTCTCCTTTTGGTGCCCCATGTGGGTACTATTTGTGAGGTTTCTCTACTTATTTTTTCCCCTCAGTCAAGAAGGATCCAACTCCAACAAGCCCAGCAGAGCCCATGTGCAGACTGAAGCCCCTCCAAGAGGGATACAAATTCAAGGAGCTCATAACTGTATGATCGTATTTTGAATAGCTTCACAATGAGTGAAGTTTCATTTTGGAGACCCTGATTGAAAGTCACACAATAAAACCGATCTATATAGTGGGCACAGAACTAAAAGGCATAGCAAGAAAAACACCTAGGAGAGAAGCATTTAAAGTGTTGATATTAATGAAGGTTAGGAAGTACCTCAACCACTAGTCAAGTTTTGTATATGCAGGTTAGGTGCTCACTTTTGAAAATTGTCACTATTGCAATTTTAAAATTTACAGTTAGTTCAAATGTGTCAAAATTTTTGGGTGTTTACTGAAAACAAAAATAGACTGGGTCAGCTTTTACAAAACATGCCTATACTTGGTTAATTCGGGAGTTTCCTTTAACATATAATTAATGCTCCAGATGGCCTTCTTGCCAAGAAAAATTATGTATGCTCCTGGAACTAAAAATTGCTGATCATTTCCTGCTCTCTCCGGGGAAAGTTTCCAAGAAATGCTTCTAGTGGGGGTAAATATGTCTTGATGATTCCAGTTCCACCTGCCCCGGGAGGAAATTGTCTGAATGAATTATTATTAATAATTTGTATGAGAATAGCACCAGGAGACCCTAACTGAGATCATTGTGCTAGTCATCAAACATGCACATAGTAAAAGAAAGTCCTTGGCCCAAAGAATTAATAGACAAGACAAAGGGTGGGAGGGAAAGCAGATGCACAGAGATGTGAAATGACTTGCCCAAGGTGTCACAGCAAGTCAGTGGCAGAGCTGGATATAGAACTCAGAGATTAAATGCTGTCTCCACTGACATCAATGAGTGTTTTGCCACTGGAACCAGGATTTCATCCCAAGTCTCCTGAGTGTACCTATCCACTAGTCCAAAATAAATGAATGAAAGAACCGAACATAAGAGCTTCGATGGGAATTTTGATTCCTTTTTGAATCAGCCCTTACGAACAGCTAGCAAAAAGCAATGTGCATGAGAGGCCAGCATCTGTGAGTAGTTACTTATCTTTGCTAGAGTTTTGTCTGTTCGTTTTCAGACATGAAGACACTAGTTCTCTTTGCATTTTCTAGTAGTAATGAATGTATTGTGGGTGCAAGAAATATGGGGGATGTACAGAGGATACTGCTCTGAGACAGAGAACAAAGTGTAGCATTCCACAGGTGGTTAACAGTGAGTCCCTGTAGACTGGTCGAAGATGTGGCTTTATTTCTAGAGAACTTCATTGTAAAGACATTTGTCATTTTCCACTCCCCGGTAGGTAGGCTCCTACCTGAACATACACTGTGATTTCCACATCAGATCAGATCATTCATCCCTCAAGATTGGAATCGTGTCTTTGGCAGTGGCCAATATCTTATGTTTCAGAGGCATGTGGGTGGAAAAAACCCACAACACTCCCACACTATCATGCACCTAGCCAATTGCACAGTGCTGTGTAAAGTGGGGGGGTGTATGTAATTGCGGGGAAGTGGCAGCGATGGATAGGGCTGTTGACATAATAGAAGCAGATGCTGTTGAATGGAAATGATGTAAAGCAGGAGGAGGACTTTCTCTTTTTCTATTATCTTGTTTTCTTTTAGTACAAATTGCTATGCTGCCAATCATCAGTGGGAGAAGGAGAAACAGAGCCCAATATTTGATTTGGATGATTATACTGAAAATCTCATCATGCTTTAGTGGCCAGATGACCAACTCCTCCCATCTCTCCTTTTGTGCATAATGGATCGGTCCCTAACAATCTGGCATGGATCCTTGAGGCTCTGATAAGAGACTGCAATAGTCTGATGCTGAGGATTGCCTCAGGGAGAGCTCACTGGGGAGCAGAGCTTTAAGGAATGAGAGGCGATGCAGTGGTTGTTGGCATGGAGACTGGAGGGCTACTGGAATCTGTACTCCTGCAGTAAACTGGGAAGATTTTGTTTATGGCAAAAGTTATAAGCTTTTTATACCCCCAATTTCTGTTTCTTCACCCTTTCTCATCCTATCCTGGTCTTTAGTTTCTCCATTCCTAGTCCTGACTTTTAAGACGTTTCCTGCATTTGGCTAAACTCCATTGGCAGGAAACTCTGGCCTCAGATCTGACACTCTCTCAGGCAGAAGACAAAGGAAGGATACTCTTGTGTACTGGTCTGATCCTAAGAACCTCTCCGTGCCCATTGGCAGAAGGCCCATTATACTGTAGCTGTGAGGCATGACGCACACACTACTCACAACACGCTGTTGTCATAAGATGCATCCAAAGGTATCTTGTAAGGTATCGTTGTAAATTGGTTGCACAATGGTCAGAAATATCATTGTGTGATGTAGGTACAGGATCTTCTTTGAGTGCTTGCTCATGTTGATTCTAATTAGGTGTGTGCGCACCTTGTGCATGTTTGCTGGAAGGTTTTTTCCCGCTGTAGGATGGTTGCCTGTAGGATTGGCTCTGGAGCCCCCTGAAGTCGTACCTCCATAGTTCCCTATATAGGGCTCTGCTGACCTTCCGCTTCCTCAGTTCCTTCTTACCGCCTGTGTTGGTTAGCTGGAATCAATTGCCTCTTGCTCAGCAAGGATCATTCCTCCAGTGTCCATTGTCATTGATCTGTAAATAGTTGGCGACATGTTCAGTCCTACACCTTTCATGGAAGGTAGCTCTCCTGGTGGCCATCACTTTGGCCAAAAGGGTTTCAGAGCTGCGGGCCTTGATATTGGAGCCTCCTTATACAGTGTTCTTTAAGGACAAGGTCTGCCTGCGACCACACCCATCCCTCCTTCCAAAGGTGATCTCGCAGTTTCATTTCATCCAGGATATTTTTCTTCCCATTTTCTATCCCAAGCCGCATGTTATCAGTCAGGAATGGAGTCTTCATACATTAGATGTCAGGAGGGCGCTGGCCATCTAGATTGAGCGAACAAAACTTTTTAGGAAGACTTCACAACTCTTTGACGCAGTGGTGGAAAAAATGAAAGGTCTCCCATCTCGCAGAGGATCTCGTCTCGGATTACGTCATGCATCAGGGCGTGCTACGAACTGGCACAGGTGCCTGGTCCGCAGTTGATGGCTCACTCTACAAGGGCCCAGGCAACCTCGGCTGCCTTCTTGGCCCAAATCCCGATCCAGGGCATGTGTAGGATGGCAACCTGGTCCTCCATCCGCATCTTGGTGGCTCACTATGCTATTGTTCGTCAGGCCAGAGAAGGTGCAGCAGTTGGCAGGGTAGTCCTGCAGTCAGTGGTGCTGAGCTCTGACCCTGCCACCTAAGGGGTTGCTTGCGAGTCACCTAACTGGAATCGACCTAAGCAAGCACTCGAAAAGGAAAAGACGGTTACTTACCTTTGTAACTGCCATTCTTTGAGATGTGTTACTCATGTCCATTCCAAGATCCACCCTCCTGCCCCTCTGTCAGAGTCTGCTGGCAAGAAGGAACTGAGGAGGCAGAGGGTCGGCAGAGCCCTATATAGGGCGCAATGGAGGCGCGTCTGCAGGGGGCTCTAGAACCAACTCTATGGATACCACTGAGGGAAAAACTTTCTGGCAACCGTGCTCGAGGTGCGTGCACACCTAATTGGAATGCACATGAGCAACATATCTCGAAGAACAACAGTTATAAAAGTAAGTAACTGTCTTTTGTGTATAAAGAGTTACATGTGTGTGCTGGAAATATGTTATTAAAATACGTTTGGAGGCAATTGATAAACAAGCATGTCCTAGACAAAGGAATGTTGTCTCACCTGCTTGCCTGCGTCTCCAATGTAAATTGAGCAAGGTGAGGCTAACGACAGTGGAAGTTACATTTATGTTTGAGTGAATAGGAATAGCAAATTAAGAGGAGGATGAGAAAACTGCATGGCTTGATTACAAACAAAGGACAATAAAAGTACATTTGCATCAAAGGTAAACAAAATGATCAAGCCAATTAAAAAAGCAAATTGACCAGAGGACGAGCAGTTGGAGAGAGGAAGTTTGGGAGGGTTTACTTTTCAAAGAATACCTTTCAAAGGTTTCCTGGACTATAAAAAGAAGGGGAGAGAACTCTCTAGGGAACAAAGAGGACAGCCCTTTCTGGTTCTGTGAAAGTTGGATCCCCTGTCCTGGAGATGCTGGTAATTTGATGTGAGAAAACTGTTTAGGCAAAGATTGTAACCTGTCTGAGCCTGGCACTCAATCTACCTTGTGCCTTAGCTCCCAATCTGCTAAATGGGAATAAAGGCACTCAGAGAGAATGGGTGAAGTCCCAGTGGATGGGAGAAGGGGAAACATAATACCTGACTTTAATAGGTGGGAACAAAGAGGATCCTGGGAATTACAGACAAATCAGCCTAACTTCAATACCTGGAAAGATACTGGAACAAATAAACAATTGATTTGTAGGCATCTTTTGGAGACATGAGTTATATAATAGCCAGCATGGACTTGTCAAGAACAAATTGTGCAAAACAACCTACTTTCCTTCTTTGACAGAGTTATGGCCTAGCGGATAAGGGGATGCAATGGATGTGATGTATCTAGATTTTACTAAGGCTGTTGATACAGTCCAACATGACATTCTCATAAGTAAATTAGGAAAATGGGGTCTAGATGAACTTACTATTAAATTGGCACACAACTGGTTGAAAGAATATGCTCAAACAGTAGTTATCAATAGCTTGCAGTGAAACTTGGTGGGCACATCTAGTGGGCATGGGTGGTGTGTGAACTCCCTGTTTGGGGATGCTAGCCCCCTTCCTCGCCCCTTCTTTCTCCCACCCCCACCAGAGCCCTGAGCCCCCATCGTGGCCAGAAGAGCCCCGCCCCAGCTGGCCTGAGTCCACCAGCTGGCTCGGTGACCCAGAGCGCCGGGCAACTGGTCTGCCCACCTCAGCCCCAGGTGGCCTGTTGTCAGGCCGGCTGGGCAGCTCCAGCCCTGGAGCACCAGATGGCCTGAGCACCAGGTGGCCCCAGCCCTGGGCAGACTGAGCGGCCCCAGCCCTGGGCCAGCTGGCCCGCCCTAGTCCTAGCCCCTACCAGCTTTGGGGGAGAGGCTGAGCAGTTCCTGCACTGGGGCTACAGGGGAAGAGCGGGAAGCAGCAGGTGGGGTTGGGGCCTTGGGGTAGAGCATGTGTGGGGCCACACCTGGCTGTCAAGGAGTCTTAGCCTCCCCTGGCCTAACATAACCACCACTCATGCTAGTGAGGTCCCACAGGAGTCAGTCCTGGATCTGGGACTATTCAACATTTTCAGGAATTAGTTGCATAATGTGCAGGTGACAGCAAGCTGGAGGTTTCTTCCAGCACTCCATTTCTATGATTCTGTGATACTTCCCTACCTCCCAGGAGTATTGTGTGTTTAAATCCATTAATGATTGTGAGGCACTCAGATACTAGTAGCTGAGGGGCACATAAGTACCTCAGTAGGTGGGCTCTGACCAGCTACTCTAATCAAAACACTACAGACTCTGTGGATTCACACAGAGTCCGAGAATGCACTGCCTTTTCTGTGACTCTTAGGAAGCCTACTGAGAGTCCAGGAGAGGGAGAAGCTATTTACCATGATAGAAATAAATTTAAATTAATAAAAGGGTTTTGGCCATTTTGGTTCAGTCTCAGATTTGTACTAAGTTTTAGTACATTTCTTATTTTTTTACTCATTAATGTAAAGGGTAGGCCAGGGAATGGAACTTCTTTCTTTCTCTCTGTAAAGTGTCACTTAGGGCACTGTATCAGTACTAAATGCTGCACTCTGTTCTTCCTCTCAGTATATTTATTTTCTTTATACTCCTAGCCTCTCTGCTGCTGGGTTCACTTCTCTTCCACACTGGGAAATTGAGAGAGAAGCTGCCTGTGTTGGGATATTTCTCTCTCTCTCTCTCTCTTTGTGTCTTGCTCTTTTTTTATCCGGTTGTCATTTGGGAATAATTCTAGTTATTGTGCATGAAAGTCTTTTAAAAGTTTTAAAGGGAAATGATAATGGTTCGATCAACTCAAAAGAGAAAATGCAAGTGACATGTTTTGCAAAATTCATTTTTAAGCAGAGTAGAATTGTCCGGGATTGCTATGGGCAAAGATTTGTTGCCACGTATATCTGTTGGAAAAACTGATTTATGTTGTACTGTAGTTAATGATATATTATTGCTGTGTTAAAGCTACACATTGTTGGGGTTTTTCATTCTAATTGGGAAGATTTATTCTTCACAAAAACTTTTCAGCAGAGCTATCAATACACAAAATAAATTGCCTGTTCTTAGATCTGAACTGGATATCTGTGGATAATATATAGCAAATTACTGTACTCCGTTGTGCTCCAGTTAGCTCAGTGGCTGAATCATATTGTACAGTCTATCACACCACACTCCTTTTCTTCCTCAAAAAGAAACCCAAAACAACAAAAACCCCACTTTGATTACGTAGAGTTTAGCTTACTGAAGAAATTCATATTCATGCATAACTAGAGCATTATCATTAAAAAACCTAAGCCACTAAAAGACTGAAAATGGCCAGGCAGAATAAAGTTGGATAAATATTTCATTAACTGAATGTATGATATGAAGGTAACAACATTATTGATGTGTGAAAATTTATCTTACACCTTCCAATAGCAACCTTGACCCAGAAGACATATCCTTGAATTATTTGAACATATACATCACTACTGTGGGCTAGATTGTCACAGCCCCTCTTCAGCCAGAGAGGGGTCAAGGGGAAGGGTTCTTACTCCCCTGTTTGTTCGTCCTTTGATAGTGATTCCAGCACATAGAAAGAAGATAATTAGAACAGGGACTACTTGTCTGATACACCGCCTCTGGTGGAAAGTGTAGAGGGGAAAGGGGTGGGAGAAGTCCTGGCTCAGCTCCAGGCATATGGGAGGAAATAGGCTGGTCCATGAAAAAGGCTTAATATTTACTTTCTCACTCAGAGAAAGGGGGGAGCTTGGTAGGAACTGGAACTCTGATTGTTTTCTGGTCTGTTCCTGGGGCAGCAGAAATAAAGTTTCCCCTTACTAGGGCAGATTGCAAAGTTACCAGCTAGCTCTGTATGTACATATTGAACTATGTAAACTAAATAAATAGTTATAGGACTTGTGGAATCCCACTGACATGTTCTCCTAAAATCCACAAGAGAGGAAGAACTGCCTCTGTGGTAAGCTCCTTCCTCCTTATAGCTTCCAAGGGCAATGGGAATCATGACTTTGCTTCTGCAGAGCCTTGAACCTTGCTGGTCAGGCGCTTCCTTTTCTTTTTCCAAAAGAGCTGATCTCTAAAGTTTCATACACTGGTTTTGACATATAAACTTTTATATATTGGCATTTAACTAAGCGGTTTTTATTTGTTAGCTTCTGTGGTGTAAAATAGAAACCATTCTGATAAATAATGCTAATAACTTTTTCTCTTCATTTTTAAAACTTGCATGTGCATGAGATTATGTCTGGATCTAAATGTACCTGGAGGTTGACATCTGAAAACAAAGTCATATGTAAGTTAGAAGGATTTGCAAAACTGTTAGACCTAAAATGTCAAAAGGGAGCCATACTCTTTTGAATCCCTTAACAGATTTTATTGAGAAGCTGAACTGGAGTGAACCCCTTGTTCACTGGGGACCACATAATATTACTTATTACTAGTAGTATTCCAATAACACATAGGGATCCCAACTAATATCCAGGTTTGTAGTGTAAAACACTACAAGCACAAAGTCATAGACAGTGTCTGTCCCTTGCACTCTAAACAGATAAGACAAACAAAGGATGGGAGTGTAAACAGAAGCAATTGCCGAAGAACACACAATGTCAATGTTAAAGCCAGGATTAGAATCCAGTTTTCCTGATTTCTAGTCCCCTGTCTTATCCACTAGCTCATACTGCTATCTAGTATCTATGTGTGCAGCTAGATTATTTT
This sequence comes from Emydura macquarii macquarii, assembly GCF_026122565.2. Classification (NCBI taxonomy): domain Eukaryota; kingdom Metazoa; phylum Chordata; order Testudines; family Chelidae; genus Emydura; species Emydura macquarii. Next base: position 14,657,048 of record NW_027131180.1, read on the forward strand.
TTAACTACTTTATAATGACTAAAGGTGTTTTATTAAAAACATTTTTGCTTGTTTTTTATCTTTTCATCCAGTTTTGCTGGAGGATATTTTGGAGGGGAAGCCTACTCTGCCCTTAGTAAAAGGGGCAGGGATTTTGAAATTGCCACAAAAGCACCTTTTTACCCAGTTTTGTCAGGCATTTATGTTGAATAAATATTAACAAAAATAGAGTTTTACACAAACTATCCCAGTTGCTCAGGTTTCAGTCTCTTGCTACTGGTGATGCTATAATCCTGCTATTTCTCCAGAAAAAACATGGAAGTCTGGACCTTATGTTTCCCATTAAAAATAAGATGATCCCCTCTACATACACATTTTAGATCTTCTTTACATATAACAAAGGAAAAAATGATGTGACAGAGTGCAGAGGGTGAACAGATTAGCCTGCACTCTGATCTCTCAGCTGTTAATTAGTTCCCCTTGAGAGAGATGATGGGGGTAATTAGACAATCAGCCAAGCCAGCTGAATGGGATAAGAAGCCAATTAGCCCATCAGGCCAAGGCTGATAAAGCGGCAGGCAGGAAGGAAGTGCCAAGGGGGAAGGGAGGGAAGGGGGGATTAGGGCTCGTTGAGCCCAATTACAGGGGGACCTCGAGGAGACAGGTCTCTGTAGCCCTCAGGTCCTGGGGACAGGACTGAAACGTGCGGTGGTGCTGTGAAAATAGACTGTTGCCCAGGTATTGTTGTGGAAATGGTGGCAGGAACGTAAAGTAAAAGGGTACTGTGAAGGCACAATCACTGAGGTCCATGCAGTTTATGAGGGGAAGAAGGTGGAAGAGGAGCCATGCCCAATGACATAAGCACAAACTGTTCTTTCCTTTTCAGGTCACCTTCAACCTCTGTGAGCCAATTTTCCCCCATCTGCACAGTTGTCACAGGTGCTGTGTGGATGTATGAGGGATGGGAGGCTGCAAGGAACCTCCCCCAACCATTGCCCACCCTGTGCAGGGGCCAGCAAAGATCATAGCCCTTGCACTCTTGTGAGCACAAAGGCTACTGTCCTCTTCCATAGAAACTGCTGCTAGCCGGCCCAAAAAGGACAGGAAGAGAGCTGGTCCTCTTCGCCTTGCACTGAGTAATGGAGTTAGCCAGCTGTGGAGGGGAGTGAATGCTATACACCCTATTAGGAGTAGCAGGAGGTGTGCTAGGGATGCATATTGCCTTCTGGAGTTCTCTTCCAGCTGCTGTGGTCCCAAGACAGGCCAATTCCTGGGCACAGTTAAGGTTTGCCAAGTGCATTGAAGGTGGAGAGCATTACATAAGTGTTAAGCGTTATTGTTACCAGTACATATTAACATTCAGACTAGCGCATAAATTCAATCTAATTAAAAACCTTTTTCCTCCCACCCTCTTTCCCAACTCTGATCTCAGATCAACAGCTTTAGACCTGTCCACCACACCCTGTTCCTGTAATCACCTAGGGTAGGAAAGGCAATGCCACCAGCTTCCAGAGGTACAGCTGCTATGACTAACCCATCCTAAAGTCTTGTCACTCAGCAATGGAGTATTGCAGGGTGGTGATAACACCTGTTGTTACTATTCCCAATGAGGAAGTTATAGAGGAGAAGGGGTACAATTTAGGGAGAAGGTGGGGGGAGGGAGAGTGGCGATAACAGTAGCTCTACCACCAGATTTCTTTTTGAGCGGAGTTAAAAATCAAGATTATCTTTGCTAATTGCAGTAAATCTAGCAGTTGTTAAACCTAATTAGACCTCCTTCATATAATATAATTTTTGTGACTAAACACCAGATGCCTCAGAGACACAAACTGACAAAGCAATGCAAATTTTCAAGAAAGCCACAGAGTGAGACTTACTCTAAGCTGCCCTTCTCTTCTGAGGCTCTCAATTGTAGGAGCAGGCTGAAAATCATGCTGCTGAGCTACTAGAAGGATCCAAAGAACGTTTAACCCGGAGCTGCTCAAAGCATAAGCACCAGGTTCAGGAACAAGGTCACCACTAGAGCTGATTAGAAAAATAAGTATTTATCCTGCAGAAAATGTTAACAATTTTGTTATTTTTTTCATTGACATTTTCCACAGAAATTTTTGACCCTTTTCGTGAAATATCAAAACCTGAAATGTTTTAATTCAGAATGGTGCCATGGTGCCTCATGAGAGTTGTAGTTTTGGGGCCTTTATACTCCTATTCTCATCTGTGGGTTGGGTTTTCTTTTCTGGTTGAATTAGCTCTGCCATGAAGTGCCACTTTTTTTGGTGAGGGGAGAGGGTGTCTCATAAGTGTCCCTTGTCTCAGTGCATCATGGGAGAAGAAGACAAAGTTGATAGGATCTCAAAGAGTATTTTAAACAGCATTTGCCTGCTCCCTCCAGCCTTAGGTTTGGAATGACCTGAGATACACAAGCATGATCAATTATTTATAATTTCTGTAGAACTGAGCCTGAGGGGCTTTTTTTTGGGAGGGTGGGCGGGGAATGGTTCCTGTACATCAGGGATTTTCACAAAGTTCTTTGTTACTGTGTAGTTAGATCAGATCTGCCAGTGGAACATAAAATTTGTTTCCAGGTCTCAGCTCTCCTCCAGCAGGTTCCAAATACTGCAGGATTTTGGCTTTGACTTGTAATAGCTGTGTGAGAGTGTTTGTAATAGGGACCAGTGAATGGTGATTCATGTCTTTATTTTACGTAGTTGGTGAAAAGTACAATGGTCACTCTCAAAAACTTTTCACTTGCCTTTGTAACTAAGTGACGATACCCTAGGATTCCCTAAATATTCCTTATAACAAACATTGGGAATGATGCAGTAATATTATTTATAGAGTTGGTCATAACTCTGCATATACATTTCATGGGAAATTGCCATTTCAAAATATCCTTTATATGAAAATAAAAGACGATTAAGAATTTTCTCAAGAAATGAAATTTCCAAAATATTTAGTTTGAGAAACATTGAAACAAATTTATACAAGTATTTCATTCGGTAAACTCAGAGCATTTTGTTTCGTCTTTTATATTCTATTCAACTGTAAAGTAAAAGCAAAGTGCTTCAACCTTATCAATTCAAAATGTTTCAATAAAATTGAAAATGGACAAAATTGATATGTTCCAATGAAATGCTTTGATTTAGTAGAATCAACATTTTCTGATGGAAAACTGTTCCATCAAAGTTTTTGACCAGCTATAATTATGTAATTGCCAAGGAAAAATTGGAGTTTTGAAGGACAGATGTTATAAAAGATCACTTTGTTATACTTAGTATATTCTGGGAAAAAATCTGATCTTGGTTACTGCACATCTGTGTCAATTTGAATCTAAGAGGTTCAAGGTGACCTGCAAAAGATAAACTCTATTGAAGTCCATGGAATTACTCCAGATTGGAAGTGGTGTGACATCAGGATTTGACTCATTGACTTCGTAGTGAGTATGGACCTAATGGAATGCAGTAATTAGCACTGTGGTATTTTGGAGGACTATGTAGGTAATGTAAGTGTTTTCCTCTTAGCTGATTCTTATCTGCAGTGGTCACTATCATAGTTTTCAGTTTATTCTGAGGGAATCCACTCTTCACTCTCCCTGCCAAAGCAATAGTTCATGGAATGATATTGCAGCGTTTGGGAGATATTGATTCCAGCCTACCTCTCAACTGCTCCTCGTAGTGAGCATCGTACCCACATTTGGGGAATAAGAATGGGTTGGGAGATACCACGCCCCAGAAGTATTTTCATTCTGGAATTATGATGTCAGAGCGCTGTGACAGTCACCAGATTAGAGTGTGGGGAGAAACAACAGGCTGGGTAACCCTTGGGTACCCTATATATACCTTTCTTCCTGAATTGGTTTGGCATTACAAAATAGGTTTCACAGAATAAAATTATTCATTTCATGGAACCTCAGTTATCCTGGCATGGACGAGCCTGGGTCCAGCATGTGAGGATAGATGGCAACACATTCTTGTGTGTCCTTTAGCTGGGTTCTTGAGTATGGTGGTGATGTCTCTGTTTTATAATTCTGCTCCTGATGATTTATTTCATAGCTGATGTTTTGGAATTCTCCAGGGGCAGCATCTCCTTGTATAGGTATTGCTAACAGACAAGAGAACTCTGAAACAACAGCTCTACAACAGAGTACAATGTACATTTTTCACTACTGGTCAATAACAGCACAGGATTTGGGATGAACATGTCTCTTTTGTGAAGCCACAGGATGATGCTTTATTTGGATTCACAAAGACAATTATAAACCAAGGATAGAAAAGAAGAAGGGTTACCACATACATGGAATGAGTGATTATAGACATTTATTTGTTACTGTATTATATTTGTCCACTCAGATTTAACTTAGTTCCACTCAACAAATCCAGATATTATGTCAAACAAAGATCTTAGAGGAACGCCAAATGAAGCCTACTTAATATAGGAGCAATAATTAGAGTGCTAGGCTAGCTTCTCACCTGCAAACCAGCAGCCACCTGCTCCCATGTCATAGGGTATGTTTACACCACACAGTCACTTATGGCGGTGTGTAGAGTACATACTCCACATGCCCAGATAGCACAGGCATAAATAGCAGTGCAAATGGTGAGGCACTGCTTAGGCAAGTAGAGTAGACCTCCCCCTCCAGAATTTTTATGGTATGTACCTTACAGAGCTCTACACACCTAAACAGTGCCTCCTCCATCTAGTGTGCTGTTTTTAGCAGCATAGTGTCCTGCTGTGTCCCTGCTGCTGGAGCCTTTTCTGCCACAGGAAAAGTTGCAGCAGCAGGGAAAGGCTCTGGCAGGACCCAAGCATAATTTTTTCGGGCCCAGTACAAACTTTTAACATGGGCCCCCTCCCGTAATGGGGGTTGCAGCCTGGGCCGGGCTGCCCAGAGCCTCCGGGCCCTGGTAAAGTGTACCCTTTTTCCCTCCCATGTTGGGGGGCCCTGGCAGGGAGAGGTAGTGGAGCAAAGCTCTGGTAGCCCCCTCCATAGAAGCTACACACAGCGGTATGGACACAGCCTGTTTTTCACAAAGGCATGTAGCTACATGTACCCTACATGCTGCTGCCAGTGTAGACAAGGCGTTAGTGAGGCAAATCATTAACCAATCCCTGCTGTATCTGAAACAAGTGGCCAGGGCATGGAGTGGCCAGCATTGAGCACTGATTGTGGGAACACTTGAAGTGAGAAAGGAATGCTCCCCTGATTGGTGGTCAGTTTCCTCCACTGGCCATAGAGTTTGGAAGTAAGAGAAGGGACTGACGGGTTTGAGTAGGGGGTTGGACTAGATGACCTCCTGAGGTCCCTTCCGTCCCTCATCTTCTATAATTCTATGATTCTTAAACTCCAGAGGCAGGCAGTCTCCTAGTTTAGGGGGGGTACAACTATTAGCTTAACTAAACAGAGTTGTAAATAAGTAATATTTAGTCCCTTTTGGCTTTACAAAAAAACAGTCCCATTACTCTTCTTCTCTGGATGCCCTCTTAGGGCTGAGCGACACATAGTCTTTGTACCACTTTAACTAGATTGGTTTCAAACAGCTATAAAGTGATACAACCCCCTCGTGTGAACACAGTTAATGCTGGCATACAGGAGTTTATACCGGTGTATACTATTTCCCTAAATCTAGGAGAATAAGCTATACTGGTAAAAGGCACCCTTTATACTGGTGTGACTGCACCCACTCTAGATATTCCACTGATGTAACTATTTCAGTCAAAAGCAAACCAAACGCCAACTAACTGAAATAGTTAACACCTGTAGAAAATTGGTATGAAGACTAGGCCTTAGAGGAAGAGTAAAGTTTCTCTTCCTTGCATCTTTGTGTGTTTTGTACAGTTGCCCCATTTTTATCCCACATCTATTCTATCTTAATATTTTTATTGAAACTTTAGAATTAAAATTAGATGTATTAAAAGTGAGTCCATAAAATTCATGGACTAGAAGGCTAGAAAGGATCACTGTGAACCTGTAGTCAGACCTTCTGTAAGACACACTTTCCTTCCAATTTCAACTGGAGCGTATCTTCTAGAGAAATATCCAATCTAGATTTTAAAATGGCCTGTGATGGAGAATCTACCACAATCCTTGGTAAATTGTTCCACTGTTAAAAATTTGTTCCTTATTTCTAGTCTGAATTTGTCTAGCTTCAACTTCCAGCCATTGCATCTTGTTATACCTTTTTCTGCTAGACTGAAGAGCTTGTTATTAAATATTAGTTCCCCATGTAGGTAGTTAGTAATCAAATCACCCCTGAATCTTCTCTTTGTTAAGATAAATAGCTTGACCTCCATGAGTCTCACTATAAAGCATGTGTTTCTATCCCTTAATTATTCTTGTGGCTCTTGTTTGAACTCTCTGATTTATCAACATCCTTCTCAAATTGTGGACACCAGAACTGGACACAGTATTCCAGTAACAGTTGCACTAGAGTCAAATACAGAGGTAATATAACCTCCCTATTCCTACTTGAGATTACCCTGTTTGTACATCCAAGGATCACATTAGTCCTTTTGTCCACAGCTTTGCAATGCAAGCTCACTATCCACCATGACCCCCAAGTCCTTTTCAGAGTCACTACTTCCCAGGATAGAGTCCCCCAACCTGTAAGTATGGCCTGTATTCTTTGTTCCTAGATGTAAGACGTTGTATCTGGCCATGTTAAAATGTGTATTGTTTACTTGTGCCCATCTTATCAAGCAATCCAGATTGTTCAATATCAGTGAGGTCATTGATAAAAATGTTAAGTAACATAGGGCCAAAATCTGATCCCTGCAAGACCCCTCTAGAAACATACCCACTCGGTGTGAGTACTCTGGAGACATTGCAAGCATTTTTACTGAACCGATCAGCTTCACTTGCATGCAGATTTGGGGTATTTGTATTGATTGATGTAAATGTTTTCACATAAACTGTTTTATTGATTCCAACATAAACATGACAACTTCAAATGAAATAATTTGGCAGGTATTTTCCAGAATCTATTGCTTGTTAGACGCTAACATCACCTCCAGAGTATATGAAATCAGTTTTTAGAAATTTTTCCTTCCCACTGTGGCGGTTGCCATTAGTATGTCTGTCCATCACCTAGCACACTTTGAGTATACTGCAATATAAATAAAACCATTATATTAGGTTGTCTGTAAGTAGCAAAAGGCAACAGGAGGAAGAGACTGGGGAAGATAAATTAATCTTTTTAGTGGTAGTAGAGAAAGTGTACTATGTCATATTAGATCTCGCACAATTATTTCTGAGCTTTTTTTTCATCATTGCCTTTTCACTATGTATGACTTTCTGCTTGAATACAGAGAGTGTCACACACCTACACACCTTTGTTCCACTATGTATGTTTCACCTGCTCTGGGACAGCTCAGTTACACACACTTTTCTTATATGGATTACAAACCTCTCATCGACATATTAATTGTTGACTGGCCTGGTGATGTATTCTTTTATCCTTTTTTTTTTTTTTTGCTTTGGATCCTACAGTCAAACATGGATCAGCTACAGGTGCTGCCACTCTACTCAGAGTTTGGATATAGATGCCAAGTTTGTCTGAGACTTGCCGGACCAAGAGAGAACGGGTACAACATGCATAAAGTTTTTGTAGCAAAACCCTTTGTCTGATGTGCTCCATGGGGAATCACTTATATTCCTCCTGTGTTGGAAGGGAGGATTAATGTGATGGTGGGGACTAAGAAGTTTAGTTTGAAAGTAAGAGGAGGAAGATGAGGTGGTCCCAGTGTAAACTCACCTAAGAAATAAAATAAATACTAAATATAAGAAATCCTAATACTGGTTCCACTTACCTCAATCAGCCATAGTACCTTTCAGTAATTATCTTTGAGATAGCTATTTGTATCAGCAGTGTGGTACTGTTTTCTCATTCACGGCAATCAGACCAGCCGAGATTTGTTACAAGCTGTCAAAAATGAAATACAATCTGGCTGTGACCCCTGAAAAATGCACACTGGGAATATAGGGAAAGTGTTTACCATTCTCTGCAGGTGGATGTTTGGTACAACAAGAGTTTATAGGCTGTATTGCTGTAGCAATGGCATGTCATCATTATGGCATCAGTGATCTCTTTTCTCCTTTCCCCATACCTACTGAATCTCCTTTATCTTCCCCATCCATGATGTAACATCTATCTCATACAGAAGATGATTTCACTCCCTTCTGCTTATTCTGAATTAATCTGATTTGTGCTCCAGAAATTGTTGATCAGAAGCTTCTCAAGTGAAGCTGAAATTTCTTCCTGCTGAAATTGTCCATAATTCTCCTGCAATTTATTTGTCCAAATTCTTCCTCACAGCACACTTTTAGTACCCTAGGAAATTAGGAAAAGTGTGAACTTCTTAACCTGTTTTTATCCACAGTCGAAGGGGTGTGTGTGGGTGGGTGGGGGGAGGAGGGGAGGGAGAGGAGATGCTTTTGAAACCATCTTAAATTTAAATATATATATATATATATATATATTTAAATTTACACATTTAAAACATATTCACCTAGAAGTATTGTTTTCTGCAATCAGTCAAACTTTTTTAGGACTTGATAGAATAGTTAGCCATCAAGCACATATTTTTTCACTCCCCACGTTAAGGGGCACCTGATTTGTCACTACAGTACAAATAAATCTAAACTGTTCATCTTTTATTAGATTAATCTAATTTCTTACTCAATCTAATTTGCCTTTCAGCAAGGTTTCTCCTATACGGTGTGTCAGAGTGGCAATGACACATGAATTATTCAATATATTATGACTATAACCAGATAACACAATGCCATCGCTACATTTTGTAGCATGGTCACTTAGCCTCAAGCAGATATTATTATTGTGTTGTGGTCTGAGCAAGAAAAAATTCCAGGTAAAGGAACTTTGCTTGCACTAACGTGGGCTGCGACATTGCAAAGTTTGTTGCCAAGTGAGAGCATCCTGCTTCTTATGAAGTAGCCCTTATAACCTGTTGTTCCCCTCCTGTGCAGGGTTTTGGTAATGTAAATCCATGCTGTTTACTAACCCACTATCTGGAATTGTTTGTAGTGATTAAACTAATCATTTCTTATTTTTTCATTGTAGTGATTGGTGCTGCAGCATGGACCTCTCAGAGTAAGTGAAGAGTTGGCATATGGATCCCATTTAGTGGAATGACTGGAACCTGACTGCAAAGAAAGGAAAACAGGGAAGATCTTCTCCTGGACATGTAGAGGGAGATGAAGGTATAGTGACCAAATAGCCAGGGTGAAAAATTGGGATGGCGTTGTGGTGGGCAAGGAGTAACAGGCATCTATATAAGAAAAATCCAAGCATTTTGGGACTGTCCCTATAAAATCGGGACATCTGGTCACCCTAAATGAAGGGGGATTCTGAATGTGCCCATCTGAGGAGGGAAAAAACAGGATCACTTACAAAAGACAGGACAGAGTGAGACTGCTCAGGTTTGTGGCAAGAAATTTAGGCCTTACTGTTTCTGGCATGAGAAGAAAAGGAGGTCTGAAAGTACCAGAGAGAGAAATTCACAGGGGAGTTTTCCAAAGGGGCCTCTAGGAGCTGCATCAGGAAAGTCATGTGCTGCCTTTGACTACTCTGGCCATTGATGGTGTTTACAAAGCAGATATCGGGGTCATTTTCCCATGTAGTTTTATCAGCTGGATAGACTTTTGTTAGGCCTGGTTATTAAAAAAAAAAAAAAAAAAAAAAATCACTTAAAATCATTTTGCAAATACCCTGGTGAATTCTTTAGTTTCCTCTTTCCCTGCTTCCACCACCCAGCAAGCTCATTAGCTGCAGTAGCTGCAAGAGGGCTGTGTGGGTTGGAGGGAGGGTGGGCGAGGGAAGGTTGTTAGGGTTTTGTCTCTGCATAGTGATGGGTTCACTAATTATTCCCTCACCTCTCTTCTGATCTGCCTCTGGTAACCTCTGCCTGGGTTTCTGCACAGGAACCGTGAATCGAAGTTCTACAGTGTGTGGGAGGCGCAGAGTCCCCAGGCCTCTCTTTTCACACTCAATGGAAGTGCTAGAGTCCCATGGTCACCCAACCTTTGGAGATGGGGGTAGGCAGCATTTGGACTGAAGCACAGTCTCTCTATTTTTAGTCTCATAACTATTCTTGTGACATATGTCCACGGCTAGGGGGAAAACAAATGGGAACACTTCTTTTCCTGGTGAATCTTATAACATTTTCTTATGATACCATACAAACACATTTTTGTTCTTGGGCTGCATATTTGTGTTTCCTGCTCTAAAGCAATTCAATTACAGTGCAAGAGGGTTAACATTACACAGCTCATTCTGAATGAGAAATATGCCCTATAAGTGAGCTGAGACAACAGATGGAGCTGTGTACCTTGCAGAGCGGAGTAGCTGTGGTTAGTATTATAGTGTTTAGAGTGATACATTTGCATTGTATCCATATTTCATTTGATTATTTCAATATTATGTCTACCATTCCATGGCAAATTATTCCATGGCATATTATTCCATGGCAAAAATATACAATGTGTTATTTCATGTCTTATAGGGACAGTTTATAAAAAATCAGACTGCTTCTTGCTCTATTCATAATCATCAAGTGCCAGATGATGGAAACCATTTTCCACTTGCAGAACGATCACTGTTAGTGTTTCTTGACAATCCCTTTAATCAAACAAGAGGAATGCTGCTAGCTCTTAACATCAGATTTGCTGTTCTGGAGTTATTGACATGTGCTTGCCTCTATTATTATAAGTCCCTGTTTTGAAGGGTTAACAAACACACACAAGCATTTTGAACTGAAATTTGGCATAAACATTTGTAATCCAGAAACTTTATTTCCCACTTATAAATTCTGAACAAAATAATCTTTGTTTTATATCTGAGGAAAATCTCCAGGTTTCTAATTGCTTTTCTGAGTCAGTTGTTAGGAGCTGATATAATCTTGGTGAAAGGATGTAGTTTATTGTGCCAGACCTTTTTATTTTTTCTTATTTTGTTTAATACTACCACAAAATAAAAAGGAAATTACCCCCATAATAAATCCCCCCTATCCCCCCCGCAATAAATTAAACAAATGTTAATGGTCTTATGAAATTAAGGAAAGTGAAGAGGTACAGCAAAATTCTTCTCTCATTTCCCTCTATCAAATACCCCACATCTCCTGCATTTGCAGCACTGAAGTGTAAGGGAGAGCAGTGCATGAAAGAAAGGCCACCAAAATAAACAACACTGTCTAGGAAAAAGTTCTCTGGCTTCATCAGCTTAAATGTGACAATATTTTAATCTTCTAAGCAGTCATTACCACTTCAAAATTTGTAATAACCATCTGGGGAATTTCTCCTCACTCATGCACAAGGACTCCTAGACACTTGTACAAAATGTAAATAAAACAAAGTGCAAAAAGGCAGCGTGCCCAATTTCATTTTATTTTACAATGGGCAAGTTGCGAAATGACACAAATGTTGGTTAACATGAATTAGAACAGAAGTTTCCTTGTGATAGGCTAAATTTTCATGTCACAATCCAGCATACAATAGCATCAAAAATACTACAATTCAAACAAAGGAGCATGGTCTATTTCAGTCTCTTCTTAAAACTACTTGACATTCCTACTTTGCATTCTTTGGACTGTATTCTCAAATAAATTTACCTACTCTATGTACATGAACCTGTTTTTTCCCTTATTCATCTATCTCCAATGTGAACAAACTTCTGAAGTTATCACTTCATATTTTAGCTTGTAAAATAAGCAATTTCAAAAACATTTTCTGTTAGCTATGTTGACTGATGTTTCCACTATTAAGTCATGGTGTGACTGAGGGGAGAAAGTGGTAGACTGAGCAGTCCACCTAAGTACACCTGCAATCGTCATCTGTCACTGAATGATAAGTTTTACAGCCTTGACAACTTGAGTAGGAAGGCTAAACTCTACTGAGGAATACCTTGGAGTTACTGATTAGATACAGATTGGTCAGTGATAATAAGTATAAGTTCATGATTAAAGCTAGAGATCTAGGACACCTTACTGAAAGTTTTAATACTATTGTCCCCACCTATAGGTTAAAAGAAAGGACTAAATGAACTCTTAGCCAATGTCCATGTGCAAGGCATTCAATAAGTTGGTATTTTGAGTGGAAGTTTCTGTTTTGAATTATAAGTATTACCTGGACTACTTTGCACTAGCATATCAAGCTGTAGGAGGAAGGAGGCCTCCATGTGGATGTGCTGGATGGTAAATGACTGCCATAAGAAAGCTGGGTCAGACCAAACCAAATCTCTATTACTGTGAGCCAGACCAGACCAGACTTGCCTGGAGAGCAAAGGAACTAGACCACAACTGTCCACAGAGAAGCCAGATGATTGGAAGGGAGGAGCCAAAGCATTCCTGCTATGGATGCCACTATACTAGCAAAGCTGCACGTTGTACCAGTACAGTAAAACTGCTGCCCATGAGCAAAAAAAGGACAGTTTTGCTAGCATAGCTATGTCCAGACTAGGAGGTTTTGCTAGCACAGCTGTGTTGGTCACCCCTTGAAGAACATAGCTTTGCTGGCAGAAATCTGTAGTGTAGACCTGGCCTCTGATGCTATAATTAAGGATGTCTAAAGTGCATCAATTATATGTTCAGTTCCTGAGGGGGATAAAAATGCTGGCATAAAACATGTTCTGGGTTGAAGTCTAGCATAAGCCATCTCAGTTGAGCCTCAATATTTTTACTTTAACATAATTTTTAAATGTAATTGAAACAAATTTGACTTACAGCAAAAATTCATATAAAGCAGATCCAGCATCACAAAATCTTCTCAGTTCCTGTGGCATCCCTGGATAGGTTTGGTTTTAAAGTGAGTACTAGTCTCGTTGACCACAGAGCATAAAGCTTGCTGCTAAGAGATGCTTCACTGACTTTGCCATCGCATGACTTCACGGGCTCTATTCAGGGCAGTAAGCACTCTACCCAGTAGAAAGCGTTTGCAGGGCAGAGGTCTAGAGTTATATTTTTGCCGTATATTGAAATTATACCTAATTGAGAACCGTATTTTCAAAAAAATATTATTTCCTGTTTTGGATAAACATTTCCAGTTTCTGTCTTTGCACTTCTAAAGCGATTCTACCAGATTGACTTGAATGGACTAAATTGACTCGATGTGGCTAAAGGCACAACACTTAGAAACAAAGGTGTTAATTAGCTATGTTGGCTGATGATTTTTCTGGGTACACAACCCCCCCCCCCATTCACATAAGGAAGCTAACTTCCCTTTGAAAGTCTGCCAGCTCATATGTGAGTAATTCACTGTAATGGTTCCATTAAGTACTGTTATGCTGGAAGTTTGGTGGCTGCCAACAAATGTGTCCTTGATCTATGGGCACTAACACCACAATGTTGAAACTGTTGTGTGTACTAGCCATCTTTTATTCATGTTAAATAAAGGAACTATTAATTGCCCCTTTGTTTAGTGATCCTGAAACCACTAGGCTAGATTGAAAGCAAATGCAAGTGACTGGGGGTTGATATGATACCAGGTATGTAAGTATCTGAGGCAACAGCGAGGATACAGTGGTCCTCAGAAAAAGCTTAGAGAGCTTTTGGGGCAGAGTGCTGACCAGAAAAAGGCTTGGAATAGTGAGCAAGGAAACTGCCTCCTGTTCGAATGCTACCATTTTCAGGGAAACAGGACTTTGTGTACGTTCTTTGTAAATAAGTAGGCTTGTACCAGAGAAATACCTGACTCTCTCATCAGTTTCTTCCCCTGGTAGAAATAACCCACAAAGTCCCAAATATTGGCTAGCCACTCGGGCTAAAAAAGATAGCACTACTTACAAAGTCCCAGTTACCCAGTGGTAGGGATGCCAATGTTGTATTTAAAAAATATGTACGAAACCTCCAGCCTAACAGTACTTAATGGAGGTATTACAGTGAATTACTATTTGGCTGTTTTCTTAACACCCCTATGGGGGAGGAGTACCCTGTACCAACGGGCGCCAGGGGTGGGATGCCCAGTACCACAGGGGTGGGGTGTACTAAATATGTGCCAGTTGAGGAAACTTTCCGTTCCTTGCAGCAGTCAGGCAGTCTTGGCTGCCAGGACCAAGTTCCAGAAGTGAACAGGGCAGCACTGAAGAGCCAGGGTCGGGAAGGGAATGAAAAGATTCTCCCGTGAGTACTAGCCCCCTGCTGGACAGGGCCCCCTGCTGACACCAGCCCTTTAGCGCAGCCCTATCTGCTTTCCACGCGCAGGCTGTCTGGCAAGGCAAGGCAAGGGAGTGAGGCTGTGTGCCCTGAAGCTGCACTGATGGGCCAGGGTCAGGAAGGGGCTTTGTCTGGAAGGAGAGTCAGCACGCCTGGGGTATAGCCTTCCATTCCCTGCTCGCAGTCTCTGCCAACATCCCCAGCAGAGAAGCATAACTGCTGGTTAGTGGCAGCTGCAGCAGTGGGGGAGCGAGGCAGGCAAGGAGCCTGCTCCTGGCAGCCAAGACCCACCTGCACAGATCCTTTTACACTTCCCCTACTGGACAGAACCCTCTCCTGACTCCAGCCTTTCAGCATCATGGCCCCATCAGGTCTTCGTACCCCCCTGATAACCTTATTGCACCTCGTCCCCAGTGCCCCATAGTTTGGGGATCTCTGCACTATAGGTACACAGGTTCAGTAAATCATGGGACCAATTCTGCATTACTACATTGTCTAATTGTACAAACTTTGTCACTGGAAGGCAAGGGAATAAAACTGGCTTTGCATAATGATAATATTTTAATATATTGAATTATGGGATAAAAGGCATCCCATACTGATTTAGTGCGGGACAAGCAATTTTCTGTTAAAATTAGGGATATCTGTTGTAATACAGGTAGGGTTACCATGTTTCAGGTTCCCAGAAAGAGGATACTGCTGGAGGAAGGGAGAGGTGGAGGAGGGTATGGTTGGGGGGTGCTGGATGGGTGTGTGAATACTGGGAGGCGTACCTTGGGGGTACTGGAGTGGGTACCTGGGGCCTCAGCTTTGAGGTGGGGGATGGAGTGTCGCTCCCTGTCACAGTGGCAAGGCGGCTGGTGCAGACCCAGGGTGCGGCGACGCCATCAGTCATCGCCTCCCTGCCGGGCTGGGAACCAGAACTTGGGTGGGCAGGATCTTGCAACTGCAAGGGACCAATCAGATGTGGATGCAGGGGAGGGACCAATCAGGGCTCTTTCTGAGCTGCAACATCTGCTCCACAAAAATCCTGGACATTGCTGCTTATTTGAAAAATCCACCTGGACAGAGGGCGGAGGATCAAAAAAGAGGCAGTGTCTGGGAAATCCGGACGTATGGTAACTACATATTGGACTGTTGGCAATCCTACCCAGGGGTGTAGTCCTGAATGGGCAACAACTGGAATGCCCCAGCTAGTGTGGGAACGCCCCTGCCAGCATAACCTTGCATGCACAGCAGTGTAACTTCGTGTGCACGCTGTGCAGGGGGATGCCATGTTGCTTTAACAAATGGCGTCCTCCATGTAGTGTGAGCTCAAACGCAGGGTGCATGCATTGAGAACAAAATGGCATCTTCTCCGGGGCAAAAGTGCTGTCGTGCTCTTCCGGTGCAATCCAGCCCCACTCACAGCAGTTACCATAGTAACTAATCCCCTGCTACAGGATCACTCCTGGTTTCATAACAAACCACTGCTGGGTCCCTTTTACTCACCAGCAACAGGCAAGTCGCTGGTAGTAAATCTAGGACACTGACCCCGCATCAGGCCTACTTTCCCTCAGGGAGGCTATGGCAGGCAATGGTCTCTAATCAGTTCCTGTCCCCCACCATGCTGGGAGGCCCACCATCCCTCCCAGCTAGCCTCCGACTGCACTGGGCTCTACTCTTTTAACTCCTACCTCCAAGCCTGACACCTATTGCAGGGCATGGCTGATTGCACCTACAGCAGCTCATTTATCCTTTCCTGGCCAGTGTAGGTTTATGCACTCTCTCACAAACCCCCACAATTATTAACATATTTATTCTATCTACATGCCTATGAGGTAGGGAAATGTTATACAGATGGGGAACTGAGGCACAGAGAGACTAAGTGATTTTCTCAAGATCATACAAGAAGTCTCTGGTGGAACAGGAAACTGAACACAGGTCTCTTAGGATCTAGGCTGACACCCTAACCACTGGACCATCCTTCCTCTTAAATGAGCTGTTTACATAAGTAAAGTTACTCATGTGCACAAATGTCTGCATGACTGATTTCTGTGTTTGTAGTGAATCAGCTACTTGATGAATTCATTTCTAGGACATTTTCTGACAGCTGATTTCAGGTACTCTCTAAAACCACATCCTGTCTCTTAGCAACAGAAGATGTTGCTGAATAGGAGAAGGGTCATCGGCAGCTTCACACAATCACCTCTCCATTACCAAAAAGAGGAGTGAGTAGTTTTAAAACCAGAAAGGCAATTAAAATCAGAGCAGATTTCTTAGGTAGCACAAAGAATCTGTAAATCTATTACATGTCAACAGAGCATCTTGACAGATTTGTATTTTTCATATTCAGGATAAATATGTTTTTGGAACCTGTTGTTTCACTGATGCATACATTTTAAGGCCAAAAGGGACCATTAGGTCATCTAGTCTCACCTCTTCTATAGCACAAGCCAGACAATTTCACCAGTTACCCCTGAACTGAGCCCAATACATTGTGTTTGACTAAATATTTGGCTGAAGCATGTCTTCCAGAAAGGCATCCAGTACTCTTGATCTGAAGACATTCATACATGGGGAATCTACGTCTTCCCCTTGTAGTTTGTTCCAAAAGTTAATCACGCTCACTGTTAAAAAATGTGTGCCTTGATTCTAACTTGCATTTGTCTGGCTTCAGCTTCCAGCCATTTGTTCTTATCTGTCAAATTCTGGCAGTTATATCCATTCTCTGGCACTTCTTGGGTCCCCAGCTCTGGGGAACCGGAAGTTGGGGAAAGGAGTGAGAAGCACCAGTGATTTGAAGGGAAGGGAAGGGAAAGAGTGAGCAGAGTTGTTCAGGAAGCTGGGAATGAGGCAGAGTACAGTCCCTTGAAAGCCCCCCTCCAGCACTGCTGTGTTAGTGTCCCAGAAAGCTCAGGCACCAGGGCAATACTTCAAATGCTGGGCTGTCTTCACCAGCCCTGGTCTCTATCATATGCTGATTCAACTCTCTTCTTTGCCAACTTTGCACTTTAGCTGCTGCTCCAAGGGGGTGGGCAGCTCTGTGGAGAACGCTGGATGTGAATGACCATGTGGTGGAACATTGCCTTCTATGATGAGATGACTGGCTCTCTGGAAAACAGTGGACGTGAGATACCTGAACTTTAGCAAAGCTTTTGATACGATCTCCCACAGTATTCTTATCAGCAAGTTAAAGAGGTATGAGTTGGATGAATGGACTATAAGATGGATAGAAAGCTGGCTAGATCATCGTGCTCAATAAGTAGTGATCAATGGCTTGATGTCTAGTTGGCAACCGGTAACAAGTGGAGTACCCCTGGGGCCAGTTTTGTTCAACATCTTCATTAATGACCTGGAGGATGGGGGTAGATTAGCAAGTTTGCAGATGACACTAAGATGGGGGGAGTGGTAGACAACCTGGAGAGTAGGGATATGATACTGAGTGACCTCGACAAATTGGAGGATTGGGTCAAAAGAAATCTGATGAGGTTCAAGGACAAGTGCAGAGTCCCATGCACTGCTACAGACTGCTACAGACTGGGGACCGACTGGCCAGGCAGCAGTTCTGCAGAAAAGAACCTGGGGATTACAGCAGACAAGAAGTCAACAGGATTAGCCAAGAAGGCTAATGGTATATTGAGCTGCATTAGTATGAGCATTGCCAGCGGATCAAGGGAAGTGATTATTTTCCTCTATTCGTCACTGGTGAGGCCAAATTTGGAGTATTTTGTCCAGTTTGGGGCCCCCCACTACAGAAAGGATGTGGACAAATTGGAGAGAGTCCAGTGGAGGGCAACAAAAATGATTAGGGGGATGGAGCACATGTCTTATGAGGAGAGGTTTAGGGAATTAGGCTTGTTTAGTCTGCAGAAAAGACTGAGGGGATTTGATAGCAATCTTTAACTACCTGAAAGGGGGTTAGGCTAGGCTGTTCTCAGTGGTAGTAGATGACAGAACTAGGAGCAATGGTCTCAAGTTGTAGTGGGGGAGGTCTAGGCTGGATATTAGGAAAAAAAAATTTCACTAGGAGGGTGGTGAAGCACTGGAATGGGTTACCTAGGGAGGTGATGGAATCTCCATCCTTAGAGGTTTTTAAGTTGTGGCTTGACAAAGCCCTGGCTGGGATGATTTAGTTGGGAGTGCTTTGAGCAGGGGTGGGACTAGATGACCTCCTGAAGTTTCTTCCAACCCTAATCTTCTATGATTCTTCTGTGATTATATGAATAGTGACTATTGAGGCTAAAGTGGGGATGTGGCGGGCCAAAGGGGAGGGGTCTCAATCCTGCTAAGTGCTGAGCTTCCTCAACTCCTGTTATTAATTTAATATTTTATTTATTATATGTTAAGTGTTAACACTATGCAAGATACAGTATAAAACAGAGATAACAAGACGGTTCCTGCCCTGGAGATCTTACATGTTAGTAAGTAGACAAAGAAGGATGAGACACACTGGGAAATAGCACAGGAAGGATTTGTCTTAAATACTAAATTAAGAAGAGGGGTTATAAATAATCTGACTTCTGTAGGAGTCAAGAGTGCTCAGCTTCTGATGAGATCAAGTTGATGTTGCCTGAGAAGCTCATAGACTTTAATTCCAGAAGGGACCATCGTGATCATCTAGTCTGACCTCCTGCACATCTCAAGCCACAGAACCTCACCTACCCATTCCTGTAATAGACCCATAACCTCTGGCTGAGTTACTGGAGTCCTCAAGTAATGAAAGATTTCAACTTACGGAGAATCCTCTATTTACTGTAGTTTAAATCCACAAGCGACCCATGCTGCAAAGGAAGGCAAAAATCCTCCAGAGTCTTTGACAATTTGACTTGGGGGGAAATTGCTTCCTGACTCCAAATATGGTGATCAGTTAGACCCTGAGCATGTCGGCAAGACCCATCAGACAGATACCTGGGAAAGAATTCTCTGTAGACCTCTAGAGACCTCCCCATCTACTGTCCCATTTCTGGCTGCTGGAGATATTTTCTACTAGCAGTTGCAGATGGGCCACATGCCATTGTGGACATCTCATCATACCATCCCCTCCATAAACTTATCACACTTAGTCTTGAAACTAGTTAGGTTTTTTGCCCCTATTGCTCCCCTTAGAAGACTGTTTCAGAAATTCACTCCTCTGATGGTTAGAAACATTCATCCAATTTCAAGCCTAAACTTGTTGATGGACAGTTTATATCTATTTGTTCTTGTGTCAACATTGGCGTTTACCTTAAATATCTCCTCTCCTTCCCTGGTATTTATTCCTCTGATGTATTTATAGAGAGAAATCATATCTCCCCTCAGCCTTCTTTTGGTTAGGCTAAACAAGCCAAGCTCCTTGAGTCTCCTATCATAAGGTAGGTTTTCCATTCCTCATATCATCCTAGCAGACCACCTTGGCCCCTGTTCCAGTTTGAATTCATCTTTCTTAAACACGAGAGACCAGAATTGCATACAGTATTCCAGATGAAGTCTCACCAATGCCTTGTACAATGATAACAACACTTCCCTGTCTCTACTAGAAATACCTTGCCTGATGCATCCACCTTTTTCATGACCGCATCACATTGGCATCTCATAGCCAGCCTGTGATCAACCAATACACTCAGGTCTTTTTCTTCCTCTGTTACTTCCAACTGATATGGCCCAGTTTATAGCAAAAGTTCTTGTTAGTTCCTAAGTGCATGACCATGCACTATTGAATTTCAACCCATTTCTATTACTCCAGTTTACAAGATTGTCCAGAGCTTTTTGCATATTATTCCGGTTCTCTTCTGTATTGGCAATGCCTCTCAGGATTGTCATCTGCAAATTTTATTAGCACACTCCCACTTTTTGTGCCAGGGTCATTAATGACCATGTTAAATAAGATTTGTCCCAAGACTGATGCTTGAGGAACTCCACTGGTAACTTGCCTTTTGCCTCAGCAGTTCCTTATCCACATTTCAATTATTATATTAATCCCCATCTTCTCCAATTTCATAATTTCCCATGTGGAATTGTATCAGATGCCTTACTGAAATCAAAATAGATTAGTTCTACTGCATTTCTTTTGTCTAAAAATCAGTTATTTTCTCAAAGAAAGAGCTCAGGTTGGTCTGACATGATCTACCTTTTGTAAAACCATGTTGTATTTTAACCCAATTACTGTTTACCTCTATGTCCTTAAGTACTTTCTCTTTCAACATTTGTTCCAAGACCTTGCATACAACTGAGATCAAACTAATGGGCCTATAGTTTCCTGAATCATTTCCCCCCCCCTTCTTAAAAACTGTATTATATTAGCAATTCTCCTGTTATAGGGCACAACCAAATGGACTAAATCTTGGCAACTTGGAAGGATTTGTTCATCACAGGCTGAAATTTTACAGTAGCTGCTTTGTGAACAAAACCCTTAGGAGACTGCAGATGCAGGGTGTTTAATTTATATATGCTTCTCTGCAGTCATTTCCCTGGCAATCTGAAAATGCCATGGGGCAGACCCTAGATGATGTAAATTCAGTGGAGCTACGACAGTTTACACCAGGTTAGTCCCTCAGCCAATGTAAATTGGCCAGTTTATACCAGCTGAAGCGATGGCCTCCACATTGTGGGGATTGTGCTGGAATGAACAGCCTGCTCTGGAATGGAAAATAAAACAATTTTTGCTTTTCTTTTGAGGAGAAATTCTTTATCAGTAGCACATCAATAAACATTACACCCAGCTGTCTGGGTATTAAAATTATGCAAATACTTCATCATATTTTTACATAAAAATAACCCCCAAATGAATATATTTTCTGTTTTTAATTATTTTTTTTTTTTTACATTTGAGTCTGTGCCCAGAGAATATATATAAACAGGAAGAAACTGTGTGAGACTTATTTTCAGCTTTGTTTTTAACAGTGTAGAGAAAACAAGATTAAGAAAAAGTACCGAACATAGCATATATACATTTACCAAATGCAGTTATTACTATTATAGATGGAGCTAAGGAAAGTGTTTGAGGGGTGAAAAGCCTAAGTGGTGGAAGTTACAAATCTAAGATTACAATATTAAACTTCTAAATACCACAGAGCCTCGTCTCAGGTATTTGATGTGTGGTGAGTTCTGTGTCCATGTATAATTTCAAAGCAAAACCAAAAACGAGTTTGGTGAGCCTAGACAAATACCTTGAAGTACATGAGCTTTTTCCAAGTATGACCAACTTGTTTTTTCTGGGTTGTACAGTAAGTGAGCTACACCACAGGAAATGTATAAATCCATGGAAAAATCTGAATATTGCCAAGATTGTTTGATGTGATAATCTTTCTCTCTTAGCTTTTGTAAGCACTGCATATGTCTTGTTTTTCGTTAGACAGGGGTTTTGGTGGTTGTTTGTGTAAGACCCGTGACTCGAAACTCTAGTGCATAAGGAGCTCTCTGCTCCCATCTGTTGGTGAATAGGAGGAAAAGTGGCCACAGACAGAGCAGCTTACTCTGCATAAACTATGTACCCAAGGCTGCAGATGGAAAGAAGCTCTCAAGGGGAAGGAGCTCTCTAGCTCCTACGTAATGTGGTGAGCAGGAGAAAGTATGGCTACAGAGAAAGCTTCATTTGCATAAGATTTCTACCAAGAATTCCTCTAGTAATACTTTGGGAGACACTGTGTCCACTTGACCAGTGTGGCCCAGAGCACTTGACTGGGACTCAGAAAACTTGGATTCTGTTCCTGGCTCTGCCACTGGCCTGATGGGTGGCCTTGGACAACTCACTTCTCCTCTTTGTACCTCAGGTTCCCTAGCTGTAAAATAGGGACAATGATACTGACCTCCTTTGTAAAGCACTTTGAGATCTGTGGATGACATATGCCATATAAGAGCTGGGTGTTATAATAAATGTACCCAACTCAAAATTGTTTGGATGGTGGAGTTGAACTGGGATTGTCCTCTGCTAATAACAATCCCACATCTTCTTGGTGGTAGCTCTTACGCTTGGAGAAGTAATATTATGTCAGTATTATAGCAAGTAGGGCATTCCCAGGGGAAAGGAGTCTGCTTAAGGGTCCTATAGACTACTGGTTCCCCTCCACTGACGATCCTGTGTTGTTGGGAGGGTTCTTTGATGGGAGATGATGGCGAAAACAGCAGCATCGAGGAGTGAACTCTGGTGAGGTTCTTCCTACCGAACCACTGAACAAAGCTGAAATCACTATAGCTAGTGTCATGAGGTTGCCGGTCCCTTTAAGAGGAATTGGGACCCAAGATACGTCTGATGAACTAATTTAAGGGGAATGAGCTCACCGAGGTTTTTAATTGAATGAGGAGCACCCGGGGTTGATAAAAGGCCATCAGGGGTCAGTTGCAGAGAGGTGCTCACAGAGAAAAAGGTCTCCTGCAGGGGCGAAGAGCTCCCAGAGAGAAACAGATCCCAAGAATGAGGGCTGAGAGACTCCTGAGTCTAAGGGGGAAGAGACTACAGGCCAGAGAGCCTAGGACTGAGAACCACAGGCCCCAAGGAGTAGGGCTGTGTCTCCCCCTGAACCCAGGGCCCCAGCATAATTTTTTTGGGCCCAGTACAAACTTGAAACACGGGCCCCCTCCCCCACACATACGACAATCCCTCATCCCATACATACAATCTCATAAGCCATGAAACATTTTTTTCCTCATGGTAATGGGGATTGCAGCCTCGGCCGGGCCCCCCAGGGCCTCCGGGCCCTGGTAAAGTGTACCCTTTTCCTCCCCTCCCCATGTGGGGGCCCTGCCTGAACCCAAGGACAGTTTTTATTTCAAGTTTATCTGGCTTTAATAAAGAAGAACCCCGGCAGAGGAATTTTGCCTTGCACGCTTTTGGACTGTGTGAAGTTCTTAAGGTGCCCTAAGGAAAAGGGAAACTGAGGCAGGGAGTGCCTGCAGTGCTCCAGTAGGTCAGGAGAGGGTGTTATAGGGCAGACATGCCCAATGACAGTGGTTGTGGAGTCTCTGGGCAGGACTAGCCACACTTCTCAAAGGACTGGAGGCAGGCATGACTGAATGCTCCTCACTCACACCGGAAGGTAGGGAACCGAGTGAACAGACTACTGACAAAGTGACCATGGAGAAGTGTTTTATTTATCATTCACATCAATAGATGCGGTGTTTCCTTTTCTCTAATAAAATTTTCTGTGTTTCCTATATAATGCTCAGTGCTGGTGAATGGAGAAGTATTGGATATTAAGGCTGCTCAGGGAAGGTATCTGATGATTCCAGAAATTCTGGGTCTCAGCTGGAACTGGAGGAATCTCTTCAAACTCAGAA
This sequence comes from Emydura macquarii macquarii, assembly GCF_026122565.2. Taxonomy (NCBI): domain Eukaryota; kingdom Metazoa; phylum Chordata; order Testudines; family Chelidae; genus Emydura; species Emydura macquarii. The sequence goes on from NW_027131180.1 coordinate 14,680,421, forward strand.
GAGTTTAGGGATCTTGCTATTTGGACCTGGGCCCTTGTTGTAGCTGACATCACCAGACAGGAGGATTACGTTACTTTCTCATCATTTTGTGCTTTCCAATCTTATCTCTTGTAAAAACATCCTCCTGACTAGAGCTGAACAAATAATTCATAGCAAGTAATTTATTTGGAGTGTTTAGTTTCTTTTTTTCTTTTTCCAGATTGTCCATGGGTAGTTTACTGCTATTTTTTAAGCTTATTTGCTATTAGGAATTACTTATGAATAGCTTCTGACACTAATTCTTGGTCCATAGCTTGTTCATAAGCAGTTCAATACATGTGTTTGATTTTCAGAATTTAAAATGTGTTGGTTAATTTTAATTTGACAGTATTGGTCACATGATGTTATTTCTGATTCCCAGACTGAATAAGCACATAATCAGTTTTGTGGAGTGAATTATCTGCATTTAAGGTTCAAAATTTCAATGCCAATATTCTCTAATATCAGATAGAAAGGATTCCATGAGCATTCTGCTAGTTGAAGAGTTTCCTCCAAAAATAGTTGACAAATATTTTCATATATGGACAGCTTCTTAAGAGAGAGCTTCTCTCATAGCCCATGTCATCTGCTAATACTAATTCCACATCTTCTGGTGGTAGCTATCATTCATGGAGAAGTAATATTATGTCAGTACTAAGATTAAATAAATTTTAAGATTAAAATAAACTTGCTTCCAGGGGTGAGGGAATGGGGACCATGGGGGGCAGTAGGAGCTATGGAAATATGGTGGGGCCTGATCTATGTTTCCAGCCTCATGTGTTCTTAAGCAAGTTGTTTTGTGCGTGCAGACTGGATGAGGCTCTGCAACTGCTGAGGGTGGAGGTGAGAGCGGGACCCAGAGGGGCTGGAGCAGTTGTCAGGGAGCAAGTATGAAGCAGGGTGATTGGGCTGGATCTGGGAGCCAGCACATAGTTTGATGGGGTGGGGGGAGGGCATCTTCTCCCCCCCCCAAACTGCAAGCCTTGGGCAGGTGTGGAATTCCCCCCCCCCTCCACCCCATGTGCAGCCCCAGTGGCGTTGGAACAATTTTTGCTGTGGGGGTGCTGAAAGCCATTGAACAAAACTGTACACCCTGTATATGACGGAAACCATTTCAAGCCAGGCCTAGTTCCAGCACCCTTGTGTGGCCCCATTGGCCTGATTGGAGGTGTCCCCCAAAATATAGAGGTCAAACTACTCCTATGTGAGGAGCAGCTATCCCCGGCAACAGAGATGTGAATCACCAGGATTCCCCTACCCAGCGTGGAGCTACCTCCTCCCACCCGTAGCCAAGACTCAGTTGTTTCCCATGCACAGAACTCACCTGGATTCCCTTTCCTATTGCTGATATCCCATCCTCCCCCGTCTGCCACTGATTCACCCTGCTTCTTATGCAGAGCCTCCACCCAGCTCCCCTACCTTTCCATGCTCCGCATGCAGAGCAGCCACCCTGACATCCCAACTTCCTGCTGCTCCCTCTGGCTCCCCCTGCTCAGTACGCTTAGGTTGCGGTATGCACCTCCGCCTCCCCTGCTCCCAATTCAAAGCATACTCCTGCCACCTCCGCTTGCTTCATTGAATTGGGTGCAACAACTTCCTGACTTTGTACTTGTGCCATTTAGTTCCTTGCTCTGACTGTTGGGAGCTCTGTTTATTAGTTACAAAAGCGCTCCTCGTTGCTTGTAGGTCCCACAGCTTTAAAGTCTTCTGGTTACTTTGCAGTTTCATTCCTCTTTTGTGTTTAGGTGCTCTTCCACTCTGAGTCGTCCACTGACCGTGGCTGAATTTACACCAGAGAAACACCAGTTAACCGAATGTTATGTCTGCACATGTATCTGGGGCTGCCATTCCCAGCTTGAGGAGATGAACTCATGTTAGCTCTCATCAAGCTAGTGCACTAAAAATAGTAGTGTAGAAGCAGTAGCACAGGCAGCGGCGTGGGCTTGCCGTCCAAGTACCCACAGGGTCTGAATGGTTTTGTACTTGGGGCAACTAGCTCCTCCCGCCGCTCCTCATTGTGATAAAAGCAGCTGTATGAGCCACCTTATAACCATAGCTGGAGAACCACAGCCCTGGACAAGTCACTGAAAGCAAACCCAAAAGGGGCCTGAGCACAGCTGAAGTAAATTCACACTTTTAAATTCTAGTAAAATACTCATGGAATTTTGCTCTGCTTCTCATTGCTGGCAGGCACTCTGAACCGGTTCTATTATTGCGTTACTGCAACAAGGGAGAATGGGGAGCATGCTACGCCTCCTATATTTCCAAAAAAAAAAGGGGGGGGGGAGGGAGAGGGGGGACAAACAGAGAGAGGCAGGGCAAAGTAGAAAATAAACTTGGAAGGCTGTAACATGGCTCAGATAAAATGTAAGACAGTAGAGTATATGAACTGCATAGCTCCCTGTTCCAGTAAGGATGGCAGCCATTAAGGGGCACAATTGTAATGCCGTTTCATGAGCAGAGTCACAGTAACAACCTATTATCATTTACCCAATCAGAACACAGACAAATTCCAACTAATGCTATAAAACACAGTATGTGGAACTATGGGTAAGCCACATGATGATTCACATAAATGAGGCTGGCCGGAGCTGGCTTTTCTCCTCTAGAGGGAACAGAGAGCTTCTTTCCTCTTCCTTCTAGTTTTGGGGCTTACAAAACATTTTCACATATAACTTACAAGAAGTGAGTTTTAAGGTATACCTTAAAATAAAATGCTAGTGCTAATGGCATCGTCAAGAGATGTACATCACATACTAAGAAACCATGTGATCTTATTATTGCACAGTCCCACCTTCTGTTTCTTTCCCCAGGCCCTTCTTTTTTGTCTGCTGAAGACCCTCATTTGTATCATGTTTGAATTTGGATTGCGCGATTTTTGAGGCAGGGATTGTGTCTTGTCTTGTTCCTGTGACTCACCTAACACACTTTAAGATGCTCAAAAATAAAATAAAGTGTCTCCCTCCTTGTTCATCTCTTTAACTTTGTCATAGTGATGCCCTATGAAATCATCCTATCTCGCAAACATCAGAACATGGCCTTTAATTCACCCATTCCGAGAGCTGCACGAAAGGAAACTTTGCCTACCTCAGAGATTGATTTATTGATTGATGGGGCCTTGCCTGCCTAGCCTTAGAAGCCTCAAGACTGCTATCTGACATTTGGATACCAACTCATCCCTCAAACACCTTGTTTTTCTTTTTGCGCCATCAAAAAATTAATTCTCCTGAAGTTAAATTATTCAAACATGATTTGACAATATGAGTAAGAGTACTTCAAGCATGAAAACTATTATGATGGAGAACTGATTTTTAACAACACAGAGAAGCTGTAAACAACTTCATTGCACACTTCAAAATGGTTTACAAGTCTAAAATTATTCCATCTTTTAGAAATGAATTCCCATTAGAATTATCTGGATTTCATGAGAGAGAATGTCATAGAACAAACAGTGGCAATGTACAGCATAAATTGGTGTCTATCTTGGCCCCTATGTAGTTCATGGGGAATTTGAATAGCAATGTAATAAATTATGAAATGCAGTTATCTTAAAAGGTGAAAATGAAGAGGTTCAGGGAATCCAAGATCAAAATGAATAATACAGGCAATCAGGAAAGTTATGGCTTAAACTAGGCAGCCTGATTTAAAAGAGAAACCCTTCTGGAGGCTTAAGAAACATTTCCCATGTGTTCATAAACACTTGGTTGTTCCAAATGGAAAAAGGCTCATAGACAGACACTTTTGCATCTTTTTACAGGCCAAGACGCTCCAAAGGGAAAAGGGCACTCTACTCCTCCTATTGATGAAAAGGTGAAAGCATTGCCACAGGGAGCATCATAGGCTACCTACCACAATTCCTGTCTAGTGACACCTGGGAGAGTCACCATGACTATACATGAACTTGGATATTGGGTGGGTGGGGGGTAGTGCTATCTATGTTTTCAGTAGAAATATCTTTAGAGATGTGACTATTAAATAGTAAATATTTTACTGTGAAATTCATTTACTCAAAGATTATTTCAGGCTTTCCTCTGTAACAAGTGACCCACATAGAGTTTGCACTTTGGCCTCTTTCACTGTTTCAAATGGCTTGGTGCTTAAACCCTACCCCAAAACATTAAGAAGCACATGAAATTGTCTCTACAAATCACAAATGGTTTCCTGTTTTAGCTTTGTTGCTGGAGTTAAAGACACCCTCAAGACTTCACATATTGTTGAAGCTGGTGGATAATACACTTGCTTCACTTTCCTCTATGAAGACTGCAGGTGGGCCTCTTCCAAGAGGGTGGACGAAGTCACACTTTTTGGGCATCGGAACAGAAAATGATAAGTTAATACACAGAAACATGACTGTTAAAATGTACAATTTAACTCTCCTTTGCAAGTCAGAGTCTTGGAATCACTGCAGATAATGGGTCCCACTCCTGCCCTTCTCTGCTTTTTTCAAACTGCCTCCTTCAGTTAGATATAGATGTTCCTAGGACTACACGTATCACAGGCAAGGCAGTGAATTTTGGCTGGAGAGATTTTATTTAGAAAAGGTCAAGAGCATAATTAGTCAAATTGTGCATAGACTTGGAAGCAGTGGGGTTGCACAGTCTAAGACTCTGGTTCAGCAAAGCATTTAAGTACTTACTTAGCTTTAAGCGAGTGCTTTGCTGAATCAGTTCCTGAGTCAACCCATAATTTAGCTCAGTTTATTTTATTTTGCCATTCTCTAAAAAGAATATATATCTGTTTAGAACTTTGGTGTGTAACCCTGAAAATAAATAAATAAATAAAATAAAATAAACCCTTGATGTGAATGGGAGTACCATCACGAATATGGGCTACTTTTTTGTAACGAAGGATTTTTCTGGTTGCTCCAGATAGCCTGATTTGAAAGACACTAAAAGAAAGTGAGAGAAGCTACTGAAGTCTTTTTACTATCATTAAGTTCAGTTTGTGAAAAAAAACTAGCTCAGGTTTCAGCTTTTACAGAATGTTCAAGAAGCATGTATCCCATGCTATTAAAAGTGACTAAATCTTGAAAGTTTATATCAATTTCACATACATTTGAATAACTCAGAACTTGAACTCAAGTTACAACAGACATTTAAAGGGATTTTGTATTCAAGGATTGTCTTCTTTATAGAATCTCTTCCAGTTTGATTACACATGGATTTAGGAAAAAAACCCTGTGACTTGTTCAACTCTCTTTCTCTCTCTCTCACACACATGTATTTTTAATGCCATTGTCCTGTTTCTTGTTCTCCAGACTATAATTGCATTTTCGTTAGAGAGGGGCTCAAGCTGAAGAAATGTGGAGCCAAATGTTGAGCGCTACAGGCTGAGGATGGGTAAGTCTGAAATTTTGTTTTGTCTTATTTGCAAAATAGTGGAAATCTGGATTCAGATTTCCAATAACCCAGAATGTCTTGGGTACTTAAATCTGGTGTGTAGATTTGGGCCCATTTCTAATATTAAAAGAGAAAAAATAGAGCTAAAAGATTTAAGGACAATGAGCTACCAAAAAGCAAGTTTGAGCTCGCTATTAACTTTTATGACTTTTCTGTGAAAAGAATCAACTAAATAAAAAAGAGGGTTTTTTTTTTTTTAAACTACCATAACTGTTCTCCCTATTTTTGTCCATCTCATTCCCGTATTATCCTTTCCCTATATCTCTCAATTTGTGGAAGAATACCTGAAAAATAATGTTTGGGACGCATTGCCACATTTTTTTCCCATCAATATTTTATTGTGAGATGCAGTGAGGATTTGTTTTGTAGGGTGAAAATCTCTCTCTAAAACATCATTTTCTCATGGAACTGCTGTGTCCTACAAAATATGCTATTTTTTTCTTTCCTTTGCTGTCAGTGGCCCTGAGCAGTGGGCAGCCTTTCAGCAAGCAGAGCAGCAGCAGGTGGAGGGGCACTGCAGATGTCATGCTGCTGGGAAAGCGGAGAGGGGATGCACGTGAGCACCTGGCTCCTGCTGTGCAGCCTCCTTTATCCCCTCTGCCCAGCTCCTGGGTGGGCATGGCCCTTCTGCATCCTCTTGACCATGGCACACACCCCCAACCATGCTGCTCTGGGCGGTCACCCACTGGTTAAAAAGCCGGCCCTGTGTAAAGGTAGCAGCTGGGTAACTGCGGATACTACTTATAGGCAGAAAGAATAGCAAATAAGGCTGGCGACCAGCTTGGCTTAACAAAGAAATATTTGGTGAGCTTAAACACAAAAAGGAAGCTTACACGAAGCGGAAGCTTGGACAGATGACTAGGGAGGAGTATAAAAATACTGCTTGAGCATGCGGGTGTGAAATCAGGAAGGCCAAAGCACAATTGGAGTTGCAGCTAGCAAGGGACATGAAGGGTAACTAGAAGGGTTTCTATAGGTATGTTAGCAACAAGAAGATCAGGGAAAGTGTGGGCCCCTTACAGAATGGGGGAGGGAACCTAGTGACAGATTATGTGGAAAAAACTGAGGTACTCAATGCTTTTTTTGCCTCTATCTTCACAGACAAGGTCAGCTCCCAAACTACTGCACTGGGCAGCACAGAATGGGAAGGAGATGAGTAGCCCTCAGTGGTGAAGGAACAGGTTCAGGACTATTTAGAAAAGCTGGACATGCACAAGTCCATGGGGCCAGATGCAATGCATCCGAGGGTGCTGAGGGAGTTGGACAATGTGACTGCAGAACCATTGGCCATTATCTTTGAAAATTCGTGACAATTGGGGGAGGTCCCGGATAATTTGAAAAAGGCCGGTATATTGCCCATTTTCAAAAAAGGGAAGGAGGAGGATCCGGGGAATTACAGACTAGTCAGTCTCACCTCAGTCTCTGGAAAAATCATGGAGCAGGTCCTCAAGGAATCCATTTTGAGGCACTTGGAAGAGAGGAAGGTGATCAGGAACAGTCAGCATGGATTCACCAAGGGCAAGTCATGCCTGACCAACCTGATTGTTTTCTATGATGAGATGACTGGCTCTGTGGATGTGGGGAAAGTGGTGGACATGATATACCTTGACTTTAGCAAAGCTTTTGACATGGTCTCCCACAGTATTCTTATCAGCAAGTTAAAGAGGTCTGAGTTGGATGAATGGACTATAAGATGGATAGAAATCTGGCTAGATCAGCAGGCTCAACGGGTAGTGATTAATGGATCGATGTCTAGTTGGCAGCTGGTAACAAGAGGAGTGCCCCAGGTGTTGGTCCTGAGGCCGGTTTTGTTCAAAATCTTCATTAATGATCTGGAGGATGGAGTGGATTGTACCCTCAGCAAGTTTGCAGATTACACTGAACTGGGGGGAGTGGTAGATACCCTGGAGAATAGGGATAGGATACAGAGTGACCTAGACCAATTGGAGGATTGGGCCATAAGAAATCTGATGAGGTTCAACAAGGACAAGTTCCCAGTCCTGCCCTTAGGATGGAAGAATCCCATGCACTGCTACAGATTCGGGACTCACTGGCTAAGCAGCAACAGAAAAGGACCTTGGGGTTACAGTGGACAAGAAGCTGGATATGAGTCAACAGTGTGTCCTTATTGCCAAGAAGGCTAAAGGCATATTGGGCTGCATTTGTAGGACCATTGCCAGCAGATTGAGGAAGTAATTATTCCCCTCTATTCGGCACTGGTGAGGCCACATTTGGAGTGTAGTGTCCAGTTTGGGCCTCCCCCCACTACAGAAAGGATGTGGACAAATTGGAGAGAGTCCAGCGGAGGGAACAAAATTGTTTAGGGTGCTGGAGCACATGACTTAGAGGAGAGGCTGAGGGAACTGGGCCTTTAGTTTGCAGAAGAGAAGAGTGAGGGGGGATTTAATAGCGACCTTCAGTTTCCTGGAGGGTTTTAGGAAAGATGGAACTAGGCTGTTCTAAGTGGTGGCAGGTGACAGAACAAGGAGCAATGGTTTCAAGTTGCAGTGGGGAAGGTCTAGGTTGGATATTAGGAAAAAATTTTCACTAGGAGGGTGGTGAAGCACTGGAATTAGTTACCTAGGGAGGTGGTCGAATCTCCATCCTTAGAGGTTTTTTAAAGCCTGGCTTGACAAAGCCCCAGCCTGGATGATTTAGTTGGGGTTGGTTCTGCTTTCAGCAGGGGTTGGACTAGATGAGCTCCTGGAGTCCCTTCCAACCCTGTTCTTCTATGATTCTTCAAGAGGGCTGGAAGGAGGAGGGGGTGAGGTGTCTCTTGTCATGGAATGGAAAAGAGAGCTGAAGAATGTGTTTTTTCCAGGGTTTAAAACAAAAAAGATGCAAAAACTAAAATTTAGTTTGGTCAAGTTTGGTTTGGCTTTTTATGAAACTGGAGAGAGCTGAGCTTGAAACAACAAGTGCTTTGGGAGGCTGGTGTTGTACAGCTCTGGCGTGTGCTGTTTTTTTAGCAGCGTCTCTTCGCTGTCACCAGAATGCTATTTCTCTAGACTCACTGTGGGAGGCAACAGATTTCTTGGAAAAGAAGGCTGGCTTGACACTCACAAGCTAGCAATGTTTTCACAAGAAAGAACATGACTTTATATTTGACTCTCTTGAAAGGAGATTAGCGGCACTGTGATTTGTAAAAATTGCCAGGGTGTGTGTGTTTTTTCTCTCCCTCTGAGTCTGAACTCCAGCAGGTAGGTGTTAGTGAGTGAAGCAGTTCTGGCATGATTTCTATCCGCATACAGTAGAATGGGAGCGAAAGATGACACACTATGATGAGGGGGAGGCCAGCACAACTGAGAAATAGAGGGGGTGAGAAGCAGATTGGCTCAGGTTTTTTTCTCTCTCCTGTTTCTTTGCAGTAGAAACCATGTGAAGGTCTTCACCATTGTGCTGAAAATTACATAAATGCGGAAATATCCCCCAACCTATTACCCTGTGTTGTCTAATAGTCAATATGGGTCTACCACAGCATGCACAGAGCATCTATGTGGCAGAGAAAAACTTCCTGAGAAGGGGAATGCCTGCTCTTGAAATGGATGGCAAACATATAGGTGTTTCCCTTGACATTCTCTGTTGTTCTGAAGTTTCATGATAAAGTGAACCATGCATGAGAGACAAGTTTGACCTCAAAAGCAGCAAGTTGTTTTCAGTCTGAATAGCATAAGTTTTTCCAAAGTTACCAGATCTATAACTCTCCTGATATATTTATACCCTTCTGGTCCCTTGTTCTGAACAAGTGTTAGTGCACAGTTCAGGTGATGTTAATATTCCATTGATTGCACTACGGCAGATTTCCTAATGGACAGATATTGCCATCCTTACTAAAAATGAGGAGTACTTTATTCCTTGAAGAGTTCTACTGAAATCAACAGGATTATATGCAGAGTAATTTATTACTTGTAAATTAGGGTTTCAGAATCTGGTCCTAAATAATCAAAATAGCTCAGATTGCATCTAAGGGACATTCATTCCAAACAACTGTGCCATAGGAAACTAAAATAAAAAGATCCAAGCTTACCAATTGGTTCTTGCCTTCTCAATAAATGAAGAACATAGATAGATGGATAACAAGCCAGTTTTTATTTATAACAAAATCAGAGAGCAATTATATCAATGTTTATGAAATAAATAAGGGAATTGATATCAATAACAAACTACTGGTAATATTACATGCCTACGCACATGCTATGGTTGAATGGAGCCACAATAGATGATGTACTTAACAAGAACTCTTGCTTTAGCTGATATGTGCATCTAGAACAGAGAGAATAGTCTACACTAGAGACTGTAGCATTGGCTTGTGATGGCTAAGGTTTTGCTTTACAGAGAGAATTCATAATAGTTTATAAGATAAAGTGAACAGGAAGGATTTTGGGTGAGCTTTCTAAAGAGGAAGTGACTCAGTTTCTCTGCAGGAACATGTTCCAGATAGGTGGGGCTGGAAAAGTTATGGAACAATCCCAAACTGCATAGAGGCACTAGAAGTGGACAGAAAGGAATGTCGTGTCCCAGATCAGGAAAGCCTTTAATTAGTACACTATAGCACAGTATACACTTAGCCATAACACCTCACACTATGCTCCTGTCAGACTTCACAACCTAAGAAGGATCAGGCTGAGTCATTACAGGGATGGGTGACCCCTAAGTTAAAAAACCAGGTGCTATAGGGAGTGGTGTTGGTGATTCAGTGCATGGGACTCTTCCCACTGAGTCAATGCTGAACCAATTCCTAAACAGGGGAGTGGTGACACTGTGCTGCTGGAAGTACTGCCTTTTAGATCAGATATCATTTTTTATAAAAGCTGCAGTTCCACCCCCACGCACCCCCACAGTGTGGATTCCCTGTGCTTTTTGTGCTTTCATTGTTGCCTATAGGTAAAATTTTCCAAAGCACATTTTCAAAAGTAACTTTCATTGAGACTTAGGGCTTGTGTGTATACAACCACTTAGGTCTGGTCTACACCTAAAACTTAGGTCAATTTAGCTGCATCACCCCAGGATGTGAAAAATTCTCTCACTGAGAAAGATGTAGCTAGGCTGATGGAAAAATTCTTCCATCAACCTAACTAACCCCTCTTGAGGGGTGGATATTTTCAGTGATGGAAAAACTTATTTGCTTAGATTCTGAGCATCTAAGTCACTTTTGAAAATGGGTCTTAGACTCCTAAGTCATATGGGCACTTTTGAAAATTTTAATCTCTGTTGTACTCTTGGGACCTGGTCCAAAACCCACTGAAGTCAAAGGAAAGGTGGCCATTGATGTCAGTGGGCTTTGGATCAGAACTTTAGATTGTAAACTCTTTGTGGCAAGCACCAGTTTTTATTCTGTTCTGTATGGCCAAGCATGCTGTTGGCACTCAACAAATAATTAATATTAGTATTTTCATTTATGACTTGCTGGGTGGAGGGGACTTACAAAAATTGTGGACATCACAAGACTAGGAGGGGCTGCAAGCAATTTGGAGGACATGATTAGAATTCAAAATAATATTGATAAACTGGAGAACTGATCTGAAATCAATAAAATTAAATTCAGTAAAGAAAAGTGCAAAATGCTGCACTTAGGAAGGAAAAATCAAATGTACAAATACAAAATTGGGAATAACTGGCTAGTCAGCAGCACTGTCGAAAAGGATCCGAGGGCTATAGTAGATCACAAATTGAATATAGTCAACAGTGTGATGCTATTGCAAAAAAGGCAAATGTCATTCCGGGATGTAATAACAGAAGTGTTGTATGTAAGGCATGGGAGGTGTTTGTACCACACTACTGTGCACTGGGTGAGCCTCAGCTGGAGTCCTGTGTCCAGTTTAGGGCACCACACTTTAAGAAATATATAGACATAAAAGAGCGACCAAGATGATAAAAATGTTTAAAAAACATGGCCTCTGAGGAAAGGTTGACAGACTTAGGCAAAAGAAGAGAAGGCTAAGGGGGGGGGGGGGGGGGCATGGTAACAGTCTTCAGATATGTAAAAGACTGGTATACAAAGAATGATCAATTGTTCTCCACATTGACAGAAAGTAGGACAAGAAGTAATTGGCGTAGTTACATTTTTTCAGAGAAATGCTAGATGAAATCATAAAATCATCACGGATAAAGTTTTTAGATAACATGAAAGTTTGGGGGAGTGGTAAATAATGAAGAGGGCATGTCACTGATTCATTGTTTCATAAATTGGGTGCAAGTAAACAATATGCATTTTAATATGGGTAAATGTAAATATATACATCTAGGAACAAAGAACAAAGGACATACTTACAGGATGCGAGGAGGAGCTCTATCTTGGGAAGCAGTGACGCTGAACAAAGTTTTGGGTGTGGGGGTGGATAATCAGCTGAACATGAGCTTCCAGTGTCATGCTGGGGCCAAAAGGACTAATGCGATCCTTGGATTCATAAACAGGGGACTCTCGATGCGGAATAGAAAGGTTCAGAGGCAGTGTTAGCCCATTGGGGGCCCTAAGCAGGAATATTTTTGCCTCTCTCCACACAATACATACTGCTCGGGACCCTAAGCAATTGCTTATTCTGCTTATGCCTAGTATCGGCTCTGTATTATCTCTGTATTTGGCACTGGTGTGACCTCTTCTGGAATACAGTGTCCAGTTCTGGTTTCCACAATTCAAAACAGATGTTAATAAATTGGAGAAGATTCAGAGAAAAAGCCACAGAAATAATTAAATTATTAGAAAAAAAGCTTTATAGTGATATACTCAAGGAGCTCACCCTATTTAGCTTAAAAAGAAAAGGTTAAGGGGTGACTTTATTACTGTCTTTAAGTATCTACATGGGGAACTAATACTTGATAAGGGGCCCATCAGTCTAGCAGAGAAAGGTATAACACGGTCCAAAGGCTGGAAGTTGAAGCTAGACAAATTCAGACTGGAAATAAGGCATACATTTCTAACAGTGAGAGTAATTAACTATTAGAACAATCTACCAAGGATCATGGAGGATTCTACATGACTGACCATTTCTAAGTCAAGATTGGATGTTTTTCTAGAGGATATACTCTAAAAAATTATTTGGGGGAAGTTCTATGGCCTGTGCTATACAGGAAGTCAGGCTAGATTATCACAATGGTCCCTTCTGGCCTTGGAATCTAGGAATTTAGTTTGTAAGAAGGGAAATTTAGGTTAGATATTAGGAAAAAAAATCCAGCTATAAGTTTTCCTATGGAAGTAATGGAATCCCCATTATTGGATATTTTTAAGAACAGGTTAATCAAACACCTGTCAAACATCTGTCAGAGATAGTCTAAGTGTACTTAATTGTGCGGCAGAGCAGAGAGAGAGACTGGACTTGAGGTCCCTTCCAGCCATGCATTTCTATAACTGTATAAGGCACGTAATGTGACAGGCTGCACCCCATGTACATCCTTATGGTGTGATTTGTGTATCATTCATGTTCACCCTTACAGTGTAACTGTGTATTGTCTGATGCAAAGTATGCCATGTAAGATGTTTTTGGAACACTCATGACATACTGAACATTATTGTTATGGTAGCATGTTCCCTGCAATGTCATACGTATGTACAGATATGAAACTCTGCTGTATGTCATATCCCCAAAAGTGTCTCTCACATGGCTTGAATAGATGCAGATGAACACAAAGCTGTGTTTCCACGCCCAGCAGAGGCATGCATACAGGAACAATGGACTGGCCTAAGCACCTGTGAGCACTTTGGCTCAAGTGGAAGAAATCATACCCATTTCCGGACAGGGCTGATTACCTGACCCCAGGGGGTGTTGGAGAAACTTGTTAAAAGCTAAGGCGTTCTTGTCTCGGGGCGCTCCCCTGGAATCCATCTACTAAGCAACACCAAAGAATGAGAATCTACCCACGGGGGTGGGGGAGAGCCTGGTTGCTAGAGACATCACAACCAGCCTGTGTGGTAAACTGAATACATACTGAAATATTAATCTTAGGGCTTGTTCACACTTACCCAGAAATTCGGCGGCAGTCGACGGGAGTTACACAAACCACGCAGAGTAGTTTGCGTAACTCCCGTCGACTGCTTCTGCGCGCTGTTCACATTGAGCTGTTCCCATTGGCTCAGCGCTACGTTAGTTGAGGGGGTGGACTTATTCAGTCGACTCCCTCATTGATTGAGTGGGTCTCACTGACCGCTCAATCGATCATGAAAGATTGATCTGGCGGCGGCAAATTTGCCGCTGCCAGTGTAAACATAGCCTTAGTTTAGGAGATGAGTTATCTTTTAGTTGATTGTGACTAGCTCCTTGATGCATTATTAATCTTTTGATTTATATTAATTTGACTTGGATTTACTTAAAATCTTTCTATAGTCAATACATTTATTTGTCTGTTTTATCTAAAACAGTGCATGTGGATTGAGTGTGTGCAGAGACCTTACTTAGAGTGACAGAGCTGGCGCATATCAATTTCTTTGATAAATTAATGGACAAGTTTAAATGAGCTTGCAGGGTGCAGTGTGAAGCACTGAATCCTGCAAGACGGCGGTTCCCGGGGTTGCAACTGGTGTTTGCTAGGGGTCTAATCCCATGAGTGGCTGGCCAGAAGCACTCCTTCACTAGGGCAGGGACCGATTACTCGCAGAAGGCTGGGTGTAAGCTGATCCAGGAGTAGGTGGTTCACACAGCAAAGTGGGGTAAATCGGGGTCCAGGAGTGAGGAATTGGGTTGACACAGCTACATGCCAGTCCAGATTGCAGGGGGCGGGGAATGTCACACATAATAAAAAATGTAAAAGTAAGGTCCTCTTGAGCATTGGCAGCCATTAAAGGTCCCATGGTACTCTTTGTAAAAATAGAGCTCTTAACCATATTCAAACTTGAAAAACTAGAGCAACTATTTACCAAAGGTCTTTTGTAGTATTCATTACCTATCTCACCTTTGATTATCCCAAAGCTCTCTTACTCTGTAAGCTTTTCAGGGCAGGGATCATTTCTTTAGACACATGTTTGTGCAGCACCTAGCACATAGGGGGCCTGATCACAACTGTGGGCTTTGGAAGCTACTGCCACATCTTCTGTTGTTTTGCCATTAGGGATCGCTCCTGTTTCTTGCTCTTTTGAAGGTTTTGAGACCTGGCTGAGTGAGTTTGTTTGTTTCTTCTGCTCTTAAGTGGTTCATCACTACAGCCTCTCCTTTTTGTCCCTTTCCATTAATTTCTCTGTTGCTCACTCTCATCCTCTATCACTGCTCCTTTTCACAATTTTATCTTTCCCAGGAAAACAAGATGAAACAACTATATACTCCTTTCTAATGGGCCACCATCTCTGATCCAAATGATTTTGGGAGGATGGCAGCTGTTTGTGGATCTCTTTGCAGCAGGAGTCATTGATCCTAGGTGTTGGGTGAACAGATCTCTCAGAGTAGGGGACACATCTCTCTGAGAAGCCCTGGAATTTGGAGGAGACTCTTTGCAGAAGACGACTTTTTTTGTGTGTGTGAGAGGCACTTCCTGAGGAGACATGGGCTTCAGAGAAATGGCTCTCATTTGAAGGGCTGCCACACAACAATAATGTGCTTCCAAGGAGCACCTTCATTAACATTTCATCCTGGAAACTGGCACTTGCTTTTGCACAGGTTGTGTTGAGCATCTTGGTTTTTGCTCCACTCATTCCCCTTATGCTTTCCCTCCTCACGCTTCCCTTGATGGGATTCTGAGCACTCATGCTAACCGACAGAGGTAAGCCACAGGCTGAGAAGGAGACACACTGCAAGGAGCAGAGCTTTGCCTCATTAGCTCTTGAGTACTGTGAGGACATGCACATTTTGCTTTCTCTACAGAGAAAAGCTATTAAAAGCATTTTTTTGGGGTAAGTTTCTGATTTCCAGCAAAATCAGTGACCATGCTTTATTTGGGGAAAGCCTTTTTTAAAATACAAGCTGATGGAAAAGTCTGAGTAAAAACATTATGCTTCATTTAATACCTATATAGCTGTTAAAGTTTGGATTCTTTCTGGGTACCTATATGATCCACGTCACTGTTTAGCATGTGAGTACTACCACTACTGACTTTATCCTGAGGCAAGGAAGTATCATCCACATTTTGCAGATGGGGAACTGAAGTACAGAGAGATTAAACGACTTTCCCCATGGTCACAGAGGGAACCTGTGGCAGAGCCTGGCTTGAATTTACTTCTCCTGAGTGTGAGGCCAGTGCTTTAACTTCCTTCTGTTCTATTTGCTAGCTGATGACAGGAATTAGCTACAGCTGAGAACAGTCATGTCAACACAGGATGAAATATTTATTATAAATGTAGTTAGTGAAGAGATGATGGCAGGACATGGAGTCTTCCTGTTACAACCTCGGGGATGCTTCATACAGACACAAAGTTTCATCGCTTCAAAATAATCTTTGTTCTTCAAATAGAGATGAAAATCCTAGATCTATACCCCTGAAATGCAGGAGGAAGTTTGGATCTATACCAAATCTAAACATCATTGCTTTGTTATCTTTGTAATTGTTTAATTCAAAACTCTGGATCTGAACTCCCAGCCCCTGCCCTCCAAACTCTGGAGAAATTCAAATCTGTTTTTCTATCTGAATGTTGTGGCTTGGGTTCCTCTCTAATTATCGTTTTCAGACTGTAATAATTTCTTTGAACATTGAACAATCGTTTCTTCCCATCCACATCACAGTGTTCATTCAGCAGTGAAGGCTCTGAGAAATCCCCTACTGTGTGGGGATTTCAGAGCTTCTGGCTAGTAATAACTCTGAAAAACAGCAATGTTTAAAGTAACGTAAACTGAGTTCAGCATAGATTTCTTAGCTGAACACCCTCAGCAATCAGGCAAGGTGGACAGGGATGGTGGGAGAAATTTAGTGAAATAAATTCTAATGAATTTCTCCCTCATTCTGTTTAACTTCTTTAGATATCTCCTGATACTTCTTGTTTCACTTAAAGCAGGGGTGGGGAACCTCCGGCCCGCGAAAGAATTTGATCCGGCCCGCGGGCGGGCGGGAAGTGCGCGCCGCCGAAACCCTGCCGCCGAAACCCTGCCGCCGTCTGCCCATTTTCGGCGGCGGCGGGAGCTCGGAGGCGGTTACTGGCCCACGGCACCCCGCGGACACTGTAAAACCGCGCCGCCGAAAAGGCGGAAACGGCGGCGGCATTTCGGCGGCGAGGGGGTGGAGTTGGCGGCGGCGCGGTTCCGTGGGGGGGGCGGGCAGTTCCTGCCGCCGAAACCCTGCCGCTGTTTGCCCCTTTTCGGTGGCGATGGGGGGAATTCGGCGGCGGAATCGGCGACATGGCCCGCGAATGAAGGTAGGAATATCAAAATGGCCCTTGGCAGGGAAAAGGTTCCCCACCCCTGACTTAAAGTAATGAAGAACTTGTCAATATCACTTTTAACAAAGAGCAGGTAAGAGAATACTTGGAAGAACTAAAGTCTCAGTCAGCAGGTCTAGTTAATACTCATTCTGATGTCTTACCTATGAGCTTATAAGCTTGTTGAACCACTAGAAATTATTTCTGAAAATATTTCAGCTGGAGAAAAGCTGATGACGTATTGACTTTTCTAAAAATGTAAAATGAGCTTCGCTGGTCATTACTATACAGTAAATAGAACTTCAGTCCACAGTGGAATAAATATTCAATGAAAAACTTGGAAACACATTTGAGCTATTGTGTGATGTTCGCAAAGAATCACAGAAATAGATTTGTGCTTCTAACATTTAGATTGTAAGCTCTTTGGGGCAGGGACTATCTTTTTGTTCTATATTTACACAGTGCTTTGCACAATGGGAAAGAAGAATAATAACTAAACAGGTAACTTTATTAAAATTGTTAAAACAGTATTATCCCTACAGCTACATTCTTTCCTCTCTCTGCCCCACTACAGAGCTTCCCCTCCTAAAATCATACCTTCTTACCTGGCTGCCTTTTGCAGAATAAAGGAAATAGTACACAGATCCGCACAGGTCCTAAATCTGCTTCCATAGACATCAATGGGAGTTTTGCCATTGACTTCCCTGGGAGTGGGATTGGGCCCTTAGAAAACATGTGTGTTGGAAACACAGACTGTGCTCAAAGGGAAGACTACTAATGGACTACTGTGTCCAGTTTTTGTGTCCACACTTTAAAATGAGTATTGAAAAATTGGACTAGGTGCTAGGAAGAGCTACAAAAATGATCTGAGCTCTGGAATACATGTCTCATTTATTTACAGGTGCTCAGTTCATTTACAGGTGACTGGATCATGATCTATGAATACCTACCCTTCCATGGAGAAATATCTGATGTCAATGGGCATTTTAAGCAAGACTGGATATTGTTCTAAAGAATGTTTTATTTCGGCCACAAGGTATTGGGCTCAATATTGTTCATGTACGTCATAGTGAAGAGCAGTTCCCTTCACTGCAGGAACTACTGGGTGAAATTCTAAGGCCTGCGTTGTGCAGGAGATCAGACTTGATGATCATATTGGTCTTTCTGGCTTTAAACTCTATGAACTTGATTCTTTATTTGAATTACAAAATTACTGGATGATGGGAATGCAGTGAGTAGGCTATACAGTAGTGTAGGACTTGCAAGAATGCATCAGAAAATCATACATGATAATTCCTTCAAAATGGCTGGCAGACATATGTTGTACTGTCAAATGTATTTGAAAATTGGCTAAATGACCATAAACAAAGCCTAACGGTGAAGAACAAGATGTCAAAATGTGAGGGAAGTATTTAATGGGGTGCCACTGAGGTCTAGTTTTATTTAATACCTTTATTGGACACAAAAGGTAAACAGCACATTAATTATTAGATTGCACTAAATTGGGAGATGTTTCACACATGAGTGAGGACTAAGGTATGCTTTGAGGGGAAAGGAACAGCATTCTGCTACTTCCTTCACAGATTTCTCCTCAAGAAAGACTTTTAGTCACAATGTCATGGGGAAATTGAATTTCAGTTTTTGTGTTTAAGATAGCGCTATTGTTCTAAAATATATCATGATCAGAAACAAATTACTATATTGGGGAATGACTGATCCTAGCCTACATTCAGAATTAAACTTCTAGAAGGATTCTAGCTTATCTGCTTACCTCTGTCTGGCTATCTAATCTAGTCTCGTCTCATCTAAGCAGGGTCTTTTGGCTGTTGGTATTATTGAAATTATTACTTTTGTGTTTTGTTGCAGTTATTTTGATTTTTTGGTAGGCTTGAAGTTCCCTCACTTGTTCTGTCTCGCTTTAAAATGCTAAGAAAAGAATTGTCCTGGCCTGGTCTAGAAAGATGTTTCTGTTGAACCCCTCGATGAGGTCTAGTCAGTGCCCCTTCATTGTGTGTATCCTCTCTCATGCAGTGAGGCCACTCATGCAGTGACATGGGGACCCCATTGGGTCATAGAGAGGCAAGCACGTTATACTGCCAGGATCAGCCTGGCATATCTGTGTATGATGTCAACTCTCTCTTTCTGGTTTCTCTTCTTTAGATCTCAGGAGTCTGGCCGATGTAGGAGAGGCAATTGTCTTGCTGCAGTGCCTGCCCAGGTTTCCCCTGTAAAGAAGTAGCATTTGTGTATGTGTTTATAAGTATGTGTGCACATGGTATTGCTGCCCCTTGGCCCGAGCGGGGTTTAGCCAATATTTGGGACCTTTCCAGGTTGCTTCTGATAAGATAAACTGATGATGGAGACGGCAGAGGTATTTTTTTGGTGCAGTTCTGTTTATTTACAAAGAATGAACAGCAAGTCCTGTTTCCCTCCACATAGCAAGAAGAGGAGACAGTTTCCTTGTTCAGAAATCTAAGTCTCCCTTTTCAAAGAGTATGCTGCCCAAAAGAAGCTCTGTCTCTGGCTTCCTCCCAGGCGCATGTGCCACTGATTCCTCCCACTGTCTGCTCTCTTTCCTCTTGATTTCTGTTTCCTTTCACACATCCACAGACACACACACAAGCAACAAATCAGTGCCCCAGTCCCTGGGTTTGCAATCAGTCTCCAGGAAAACCACTTAGGTCACAGGGTGTAGCTTCTGCTCAGGCCTTGCCATGCTGGTCCATTCCTTGGATGGTGGATAAATATAATATATACAAACGTATGCAAAGGGGAAGGAAAGTGCTAATCTTTTTATTATATATTGCTGAAGAGGCAAAGGGAAAAAAAATCAAAATAAAATTTTAGTTGTAATTAGATCTGCTGAAAAATTTGCACCTTTGATTACATTTATTCATTGAAATTTCAATTTTTTGCTGGAAAACCAGGATATTTTCATGGCAATTTTTGCAAAAAAGTCTCTCCCATTTTTCAAACTGCTCTAGTTGTAATAGGATTTCAGGCCTCTGTCAAGATAGGTGGGTGGAAAACATTTGCAGGGCAGAGTTGAGACTAGCAAAGTATGGCTTTGGCTGCTCTTAGCCTGTATGGAACCAGGGAGGGCAGTGATTTAGAAAGTGACAGAGGTTTGTCAGAGCTGTCACTAAACCCTGGATGGGATAGCACTGGGAGAACCAATTGCACTGTCACAGCTGCAGCAGTTGTGTTTCCTGCCTACACTAGCACTGCAGTGGCTCACCGATACAGTGGTGGTTGCAATAGTTCTCAGCCTTTCTTGGCAAATACAGTCACAGTGGTGGCGTGAACAGCTGAACATCATTGTAAGAAGTTGTGTATGTGGAGTGTTACAAGCATACTAAGGGTTTGCTTTAGTGGCTGCAATAAGAAAGTGCTTTAGGGCAGGTAAAACCACGGAGAGAGAAAAGTAGGAAAGAAGAGCCGAGAGACAGGAGAAAGTGAAAAAAAGAACTTTTCAAAAACAGTGTTTTGCTCGGCCCTTGTTTAAATAATAAAAAAAAAAAATCAAATACCCACCAGCTGACAAATTATATTGAATAATTGGACTTGATATACTGTGCCAACAAAATACACATGCACTGTGGTGATAAAAGGCTTTCTCCCACTGAAACAAATCACTTATCAGACTATGTTACAAAGTAAGGAAACATTTCACTGAAAGTGAACTTTAGCTCCACAACAGCTGCAATAAGAGAACACCGACTTTCAGCTGCCTTATTTGGAAGAGAACTAGCCAGACTTAGACTTAACCTTTACTTATCTGCTCCTGTGTAATTTTTGATGCCATATTTGCGTACAGCTGTGCCTCAGAATGAGTATTTTCTACTAAAAACATGCACAATTACCATTTTCCAGCTTGGTATTTTTCCTTCAAATTTTTTTCTCTCTTTTCAGCCGCTTTGTCCCTTATCCGCTTTCATTCCTTTTTGGTCTTTTCCTCCTTTTCTTATTACTCTTGCACTTTGTTTTCTTTCTTTTCTTTTTCACCTTTCAGTTCATTTAGGGCTTGATCCAAAGCTCATACTTTGTCCTTTTCTCTGTCTGTAAGTTTTCTCTTCCCCATGTGTTTTCACTGAACACTTAGGAAGAGAGGACAAACATTGGAAAAGCCTTTTCCTTTCTCACAAGGCTCTCATTTTTCTCCATGTTCTTTCACTGCACCATGAGGCCAGTACCTTGTTTCAGAGAGATCACTATATTTTCCACACATTTTGTTGAATGACTGAGCCATTTATAGTTAATGCTTTCTTCCAATAACTATTTCTAGCAACTGGCACTTTCCAGTGATGGCAACATATTTTTTCCTTTAGCAGAGAAAGGTTCTTATAAATCCTGCACTGACATGTAAAATCTTACTACATTGAACAGACTAAATAAAATATACCAAAGTCTCATTATTCAGATTCGTCCCTCATTCCTATTTTGTTTTAAAAAAATACTGTAGAGATGAAGTGAGCCTTCCAAATACCACCTGAATAGCATAGTGCACACATTACATGCTTGACTCCGCTCCCAGCAAATTCAATAGAAAGATTTCTGTGACTTCAGTGGGAACTGGACTGGGCCCTAAAAATGTGGTCATTCTCTCAAGGTGATTACTGATTCCGTGATTCCTGCACACCAGTCTGGATGTGCTAAGCCCTATATTTGGAAAGTTTAACAGAGACTGCATAGCGTGGGTCATGTCCCACTAATCATTTTTCATCCTTAGCAAACAAAGGATGATAATAAGATATCAGGAAGCTCCTTCTGATTGACATCAATGGTTAATGCCAGTTTTTTTTCCAGAGATATGATCATTTGTTCCTTAGACATACCTTCTCATGTGCTGGCAGCTTTAAAAAAAAAAAAAAAACAGAGGGTGACCAGACATCCCGATATTATCAGGACCATCCCCATATTAGGGACTTTGTCTTATATAGGCAACCTCTTAACCCTCCATCCTGATTATTCACACTTGCTATCTGGTCACCCTAAAGGAGAGGTTCCCAAACTGTGTGGTGTGCTCCCTAGGGGGGCACAGAAGAAAGTTGGGGGGGTGCAGCATGGTCCAGGCCAGCCCCCACAGGGGGGAGAGGGAGTGCCACCAAGCCCCCACTCTGCCTCATGTTCTGCTCCGGCCATATCCCCCAGCCATGCCTTTGGCACCTGGATCTTGGCTTGGTTGTGGCCTCAGCGCCCAGCACCTGGCTCCCGCCTTGGCCCCTGGTCACAGTGCCTGATTGCGACCTCAGCTCCTGGCTCAGCCCTGGCGCCCAGCCACGGCACCCGACTGAGGTGCCTGGCCTGCAACCTCAGTGCCCAGCCCCTGCCTTGGTCCCCAATCCTGGCACCCAGCCACCATCTCAGCACATGGTCCCTGCTGTGGCCCCTGGCTGCGACCCTGCTCCCAGCCTCAGGTCCCAGCTGCTGTGGCCCCAACCACAGCCCTGCTCCCAGCCACAGTCCCCGGTCCTGACCATGGCCCCGTTCACAGCCCCAGCTGGGCAGTGGGATAAAAAGTTTGAGGACCACTGCCGTAAAGACAGAACACTTTTAATATCTTCTACTTAGTGGTAAACTAATTTTTTTAAATGAATTATTTTAGAATGACTTGATAGCTGCTTAAGGTGGAGTGTGTGTGTGAGTGAAGGTTTGCACTTAACCAAAGAAAGGCCTCCCCCCAGGCCTCTCAAAGCTGTTAAAAATGAGCTGTTTCCTGGGCTGGCCTATAAATTCTGAGCACTTGGAGATCTTGGATGCATTCCAAACAGCCTGCCAAATTTTAGACAGACAGGCTTGGGTAATTCTCAGACTTACCCAGCTCTAGCCATTAGCTAACATTTCTATATCTTTGACAGCATAATCCATTTCTTTGGCTACTCTGCTCCAGAACACCCTGGGGCTTCAGGTCAATCAAAAGATTTTGTTTTGATAAGATCAAAACATCTCCTTCCAGTTTTGACTTTTTAAAATTTTATATAATATGAAATTAAAACAATTGTAACAAAATCATTTTGAAACAAAAAAATCAAAAGTTTCCATTCTGAAAAGTTCCATTGTAGCTTCCTCAAAATGCTTTTATAAAATGTTTCTTTCTTAATGAGCTTTTATCAAAATCGACATGTTTCGCTTTCAATGAAAAGTGGTAAAGCGTAGTGTTGGAAAATGTCCCAGTAGCTCTCGTCAGGAGAGTCCAGAAAGGTGTTTTCTGCTCATATCAATTGTAAAGCAATGCAATCTGAGGTGCAATCAATAATAAGTGTTCAGACTCCTCTCCATATTCAGTACCCTACCAGTCCTATGGCTTCACTTCATCTATGATGCCTATGGTGAGCACTATCATGGAGTGATTAAACACCATTCTTCAAAGTTAAACTTTCTTCTGGGATTCCCAGGGCATCCTATCTTCTCCAATTTGTCTCTAAGGCCCAGTCCTGAAACTGGCACCCTGTAGGCAACCCCACTTGCAAGACCAAGGCTTTAGATTGTAAAATTGCTTGCGGCAAGGAATATCATCATTTTGCCTTTTGTAGATTGCTGATGACATTTCTTGCATTTCACAAATAACAGCAGACTTCTTAAACTTAGGCCTATAGGAAAGTACATTCTTGGGCATTTTATAATTTAAGAGGTGGTAGTGCCCAACACGTGCAGCATAGATTATAAAATGGGTAAAGCTGCAGCATGGTACATTCTGTAACCCTTGTATATTCTTGATACTATTTCTCTGTTATGCTTAGTGTTAGGCATATCAGAAGAAGAAGAATTAGTGCCTCTCCCAGCTTTATCCTCTCTACATGATGTACTCAACGCTCCTCCTCATCCAAGCTGGATCATGTTCTAGAGCTTTCCTTCATCCAGCTTGAGACGCCCTAACACTCCCCTGGCTCCCTACTGTAGCATGGCAACCTGCTCATATCTATTCCCTTACCAGCAGGACATTCCAAGCTCCCCCAGTGCATATCCCAAACCATGCCCCAATCTTCCCAACATGAAGCACAGTCTTTGGCTTCCAAAATCTGCTCCAGAGCAAACACTGATCTTACACAGGTCTTGAGGAACAGCAATACTTTTGTAAATCAGGAAGAAAGAGACATGATTTTTAGTCTGAATACAAAAGAGTTGGGAGAGCTAAAGATGGAAAATACTATATAAAAGTTATTATCCATTTTTCTTTTGAAAATCATTCTGTTTTCACAAAGGGCCTGATTCAAAGACAATTGAAGTCAATGGAAATATGCCCTAAGTAGAGCTGCTTGGAATTTTGAAAATTTCAATATTTAGAATTGTTTAATTTCAAAAAAGAGGATTAAAGTTTTTTTAAATGTCTTTCCCCTCCCCACCTTTTTTCCTCCAACCATCTCTAGCCCTCAGTGTGAAATTCATCCCTTCCCCTGAGTTAAATGGGAAACTAAACAGGGACTTGAGGGGATAGAATCCAACCTTCACCCCATCTTGGGTGGCAGGTCTTGTAGCACAGCTGTCTTGTCCCTGTGAAGAGTTATGCATGGGCCATCTGCCAATGGAGAGATTTCACCTTTCAACTGATATTAAAAATATATATGGATCTAGAAGAATCTCTGTGGCTTGAGGTTACTTTTGTAGTTGGCTGAAAAAGCTTTTAACAGGATTGGGTTTAATTCATATTTCTCAAGGCCTGTAAAATTAAAAGTTTTCCCTTGTGTGGGCGTGTATAGCTTGACTGTATCATGGACTAGCATAAAAGCTATAAGTGAAAAGATAAGCAGGAACCGTGGTACTTGTAGATTCTTCAGGGTCCAGGAGCTCTTTAGCTTGTACAGGGTAGAATAGAAATGTTTCCTTTTCTGTTACCAAGCAACTCGTCACTTAGATACAGTTATTTCCAAGCAACAAGTAAGTATCCTTACTTCACTGTGGTGCAGTGGTAATACTCTCCCCCTCAATACCTTTCTGATTACCCCTGCTCGAGGTGAGATTGAAAGAGGATACTCACTCAGAGGAAGTCAAGCTATGGAGAAGGAAGAGTGATAAATGATGTTAATCCTTTTTTCTTCCACCCCAACCCCAGATGTGTTTGAACTGGCTCTGACTTCTTGGCTCCACTATAATTCCAAATATAACAATATGGTGCTATAAAAGAGCCCTTCTTAGGTCATCAGAATTTGAAAATCTCTCTGTCTCAGTCTCAGGTGAATGTAATACCAACCAGACTACTTTTTGAAAAAGAAAACAAAACAACCACTAGAAATGTGTCCTGTTCTAGGGCTGATTTTGGAGTTATGGACCGGAATCTTATCTCTGTTACGCTTACTACAGTTTTACACCAGTATCTGAGCAGAATCTGTCAGTCCCAGTGCTGGAAATTCTTTATGGCAGACCTCAATATCCTTGACCCCATTTTCACTCTTATTCAAATCTTGCTTCCCTGTGCCTTTAGAATGGAAAATGAATAGTTCTAAGACTCAGGCTGTTTGATTTTGACAGCAAAAAGCAAAATAGCCATTTAAAGATATATTTCATTTCAGGCAAGCCACCCCCATTAGCTTTTTGAAAGTGTGATTTAAAGTTATTTTGAAAATTTAAAAAAACTGAAACGAGAGAAGACTGCAGATCTATGTATCTGCACCTTCACACTGTTGTTCAGAGATTAGACTAATATAATTATTTTTTTTAGTGAGATTTCCTCACATTAATTTAACAATTCATGTTTGCCTTTAACTAATAGAGAAACTGGAGCTGGCAAGTGGCACATGGCAGGGTTAAAATAGCACTGTGCATTACTCATGCCCATCATTTTATGTAAGTAAATACATAACTGAGTCTGTGCTGGCTTGAGCTGGCATTGGGTTTTTAAGGCTGGTGATGCTGATTTTAATTTAACATATTCTGGGGTGCAGTGTGTGAGAAATGTAGTTAGCACCGATTGTTGTGAGATGAAAACACGCTTGTGTTTATTTAAAATGATTTGCTATAGTGTGTTTAAAGCCAACATTCCTGGGCAGTGAATGTGCTGGTGATGAATCATTCAAACTAGGTGAGAGGTCAGTACAGCTGAAAGAAAAAAAAAAAAAAATCAAATTTAATCCAGCCACTCAAATTTAAAAAAAATGGGTTTTAAAAACATAAAGATGATATTAACCTTGATTTTGGAAATAAAATGTTTTCAGAGGCATCAAGAAATACCTAATAGTGCTCTTTCAGTGACCTATTTTTAGTGGATGTAGTGCCTGATTATAGCTAACCAACTTCACAAATTGTCCTCCTTCTACTGAGTGGATGGCTTGCAATAATATTAAATCCATTTTACTAGCAACAGCTGTGAAGAATGATGGTGATACCACACCAGTGGATTGATCCAGACTATGAGTATGAATGTTATTTGTATTGGTATAGAGCCTGGGAGCCCTAGTCATGGATCAGGACTCCATTGTGCTAGGCACTGTACAAACAGAACAAAAAGACACTCCCTGCCCCCAAAAGATCTCCTAATTGGAGTATAAAACGAGACCACAGATGGACAAAGACAGATGAGGGAGTAAAAGGAAACAAAGAAACAATACAGGGCAGCTTGATGGGCAGCAGTCTCAGCACACCAGCAGCCTTACAGGTGGTCAATTTTTTAATAGGCATCACGGCAAAAGAGAATTTTAAGGAGGATTTGAAGATGGATAATGAGGCACCTTAGCAGATGTTTACAAGGAGCTCCTCCCATGCGTGAGGGGCAAGTGAACAATCAGGGCTGGCATGACAGCCCAATTGGAGAGGGGTATCATCCTTTTGATACTGAATGAGATGATAGGCAGGGTGGGACAGGTTGTGAAGGGGCTTGGAAGTGAAGACAAGCGGTTTGTGTGATGGGATAGAGAAGGTGGATCCAATGGAGGAATGCAAAAAGAGGGATGATGGTCAAAGCGACAGGCTAGGAAAATGATCTGTACAGCGGTATTCTGAATGGATATCAGCAGGGCAAGACTGCATTTGTCAAGATCAGAGAAAAGATGTGATAATCAAGACATGAGATGATGGGAACCTGGACAAGAGTTTTAGCTGCATGATGGATGGGAAAGGCTTTGGCTATTTCTACACTACAGCCTATGACAGCAAAACTTACGCTGCTCAGGGTGTGAATATCCCACCTGAGTGACGTAAGTTACACCGATATACACGGGAGAGCTTCTGCTGCTGATATGGCTTCTGTTGCTCGCAGAGGTGGGTTTTTTTATGCTGACAGGAGAGCTCTCTCCCATCGTCGGCATAGAGCATCTTCACCAGACATGCTGCAGCAGCGCAGCTGCATTGGTACAGCTGAGCCAATGCAGTGCTGTTCATGTAGACATGGCCTATGTCTTAGATATATTATGCAGATTCTTTCTGCGAGACTTAGGCATAACCTGGATGTGAGGACCAAGAGATAGGGCCAGCCAGGGTGGGATGGGGGTGGGGGTCATATTGGAAATATTGTGGGGACTGAACAATGTTTCCACTCCCATTTGTCAGGCCTGGGAGAAAGCAGGTAGGAACTGGGGTGAGTGGGGACCCAGTGCCAGTGCAGGGACCCAGGCCAGGTGGCCCCTTTCCCTCCCCAGCTGCAGAGCGTTCTCTGAACTGCTGGGAGCCCAGGGCAGAGCCATATCCAGGTGATATTGGGAGCTGTGTAGTGGGGCTGCCCGGATATTGGTGTCTCCCACGGGAAGCAGAAGTCATGCACAAGAAGGGGGGAGGTAGGGATGGGATGGGGTCTGCTGGATCTCTTTCCTTGCTCCCCTGGCCTCTCGCTGTTCCTGTTTTCTTCCCAGCTTCCCCCACCACCCCCCAACTCCTCTTGGGGCCTCCACTCAGCAATGTAGTTGAGAATAAACAGAGTTTAACCACTTCCCATTTGAGGAATATGGAGTTGAGATTAGGAGTTTACTCACTTATTTTTTTTACCACTATACCACTGCTTCCATTGCCTCCCACTCAGTACGCACTTCAGTGCCACCCCCTACCCCCCTTTCCAGAAAGCAAGCTTCTGCCACCTATGAGCAAAATGGCAGTGCTGTCCACAATGATTGAGAAAGGACGCAATGGGTGGGCAGGGGAAGATTAAGAGCTCTCTTTTAGCCATGTTGAGCTTGAACTGACATCTAGACATTCACAAGATGTCAGAGAGACAGGCTGAGGTTTTAGTTTGGAAGAGGAGTCAGGTCTAGATAGAAAGGTAGACTCAGCACAGAGATGTTAGCTGAATTTGTGTTTGTGGATGATATTACCCAGAGATTAGGTGTAGAGGAGGAAGATAAGGGGTAGAAGAATAGAGTGCTATGGAACCCACACAAAGTTGTGGAGGGGGACAAGGACACACTGAAGGAATGATTAAAGAGGTAGGTGGAGAACCAGGAGATGACAGAATCATGAAAGGCAAGGGAGGACAAGATTTCAAGAAGAAGAGCATGGTCAGAGCTGTTGAGGTTGGCTGACAAGTCAAGAAGGATGAGGTTGGAGCATTTCTTTCCTCAGGGAGGTAAACAGTATCTGGTATTTCTACAATCTACTCTTCTGAGATCTATTTGCTTCTGCTTCTTGATTCTTTCCTCTCTCTCTCTCTCTGGTACCTGCTTTGCTCTGCCTGTGGGCCTGGTTGAATGCTGAGCAGCCCAAGGGAGATCAGTGTTCCTGGAAACCAGAAGGAGTGGAGGTAGTGAATTCCTGTGTAAGGAAACCATACAGAGGGATGCACCTTAGAGAATGAAAATAATGCATGATGGACTTTATCCTGGGTGGAAGGGGTTTTTACACAGAACAAAAAGGGAAGGTTTCATCAGAGAGACAACCTGATAATTGTACCACCACAGTGCTCTTGACAACCTCATTTTCGCCTTATTGTCACACACACATGATTATTCTTCTAATAGGTCTGCCAAACTGACCTGCTTGTCAGCTGATCCCATAGCTAGGCAATCACTTGGAATAAGACTGATTGATTAAAAAACAACCTTTCTCTGAGCAAACAGTGGGTTTAAATTCCATAGGAAGATTAATATGGCTAAGAGCATCATGTCTTTATCTAGCACAGTCTATGCTGGTGAGGTTCAGCCAGATTTAGTTCTAAAGAACCCTTGTCCCTGCAAAGGGATGAGTATACCTCGTATGGATGACAATCTCTGCCAATGTTCCTTGTTTGGGAAGGGTTCAAAATAGAACATAAGTTTTCCAGTTTTTTAGGCTGGGATTTTTGTGCCGATGGGATTTAGGTGCCTGACTCCCTTAGGCTTCTGTAAAAATCTTGGTCCAACTCAGTTATACAGGTGTAGACTAGATTTAAGTCTGATGTATATTAATATGGGAGGAATTGGGTTTGATTGCCAGATGTGCCACTGACTTGCAGTGAAGTTATTTGGTGTCTGTTTCCTCATCTGTAGAATGGAGATAATGACACTCTCCTTCATAAAGCTCTTTGAGATCTCTGGATGAAAAGTGCTGTACGAGGCTACATATTAGTATTATGATTTGGATAGACATGATTGATCTGTGGACATACAAAGCTATTTTCCCCCTCATTTGCACTTATACAATCTCATTGACTGCATGCAACTTCAGTGATGTTGCATGGTTATATAGGTGAGGTTAGAATTTGGCCTATTACCTAAAAGAGACTATCCTTTATTAATAGAGGATGGTGCTTCCATCTTTGTAAAAATTAAAGATGCAGCTTTAATATGATTGGGTACAAATTTGGCATTTCTAGTTCAAACAGGAATTATTTGGGAGGAATTCTATGTCTGTGGTATACAGGAGGTCAGACTAGATCATCACAATGGTCCTTTCTGGCCTTGGAATCTATGAATCTATAGACAGAGAACAGGGTCCAGCACATCTCCTTTGGGTTATTCATAGGAAGGATGAGGATTAAAGTCAGTGGCCAGTAGAGGTCAGAGTTGCACCACAAAAGTGCAGTTGAAAAAGAAGTTAGTTGGCACGTAGGAATGAGTGTTTCGGTGTTGTAGCAGGCTGGAGTGACACAGAATCTAAACTATCCTCCTAAAATGTGCATTACTAGTCAAAGTTACAATAATTTGCTCCTGGCCTGAGTAAAATATACCACTTTTAATAGACTGCAATTGGAATATCTACCATCAAATTTGAGCTGGTACTTTTAAATTGCATTCAGAATATGATGTTTCAAAATGTATTGCATAAATTTAAAATTTTCCATTATTGAAGCTCTCAAGTACTCGATCTGAGAAAGGTTACCAAATGTGTTTACTTACAAATTTGGAAATATCGACAAAGTTGCAATGCAGTGAATTCGTCATCTGCTCATGACTAGCAGATGGTCCTCCTTCTTTGCAAGCAAATTGCATGACTCACGTCTTGAATGGTTAGCAAATTGAAACTTAGAAACTCTGGTGTCGAGGTGGACAATTCCATCCATTTCTAATCATGCCACCTGCCGGTGTGATGAACTCATTCATCTATAGGGTCAGGATTTTACTATGAATTTTCCAAAGTGCTTTTTTTTTTTTTCTTATATAAAAATATTTTGGATTGGATTCTTATTTACAAGGAGGCCACTTTCCATGGCAATGTAAAAGGGGCTTTAAGTGGGCATAAGTTACATGTACATTTTACAGAAGATGTGAAAGAGGTGACTGAGTTACATTTATACAGACTGGGATATAGCTAAGGCAGGAGCCTTTTGTGATCACTTAATCCTGGGGCAGTTTCGCATCAGCCCAGTCCATTGCATAAATCAAAGCAAACTGAAGGTTCCTTTAAATCATGCCAGCTGCCAGTGGTCAGAAGGCACTTTAATTGGGCTTCTTACAGGGGCGGGGTCTCTGCACAAGATGTTGCCAGATCAGTGCCTCCATAGGTAAACATATAAGAGGTCTGCTTTGTTGTAGATTTGTTACAATGTTACTAATTTATAAGGATGAGGTCAGCCATCACCATGAACCCTCCCACTTTTGTGAAATGTTTCTTTTACCAAATATTCTTACAGTTTTCAGTTCTCTCTGTGTATTTGACAATCCGGGGTGTAGTCAATTTCACTGCTTCCCCTGTATAGTTAGGCAGGCAGTTTCCTCTGTTGTTTGTGTGGGTTTGCAACAGAGGAATGGGGGAACTGCCTTTTCTTTTAATTTAAAAAAAAAAAAAAAAAAAAAAAGGCAAGTGTGATTTTAAAACTGCAAGAAGTGGCAGGGGAAACCAAGGACAGAAGTGAACCTAAAAATGCTTTTGACTCTTTTTTGAAACTGACTAGATTTTACATTGACAGGCAACAAATTTGATTCCTAAGATGTAATTTGTTTACATTAAATATATCCTTTCATCTACTGGGTACAAGAGTCCACTCACATATGAGAAACAACAAGCTTTGCAGTTCTGTCAGACACTCGTATACCTTTGTGCAGGGGATGAGCGTTCACTTTGCACTCCCCGTCAGTACCCAGCCTGGGCTGGGGAAGCTAATGATCCAACCAGCGGACCGAATTCCTTGATGAATCCTGTCATGTGCCACTCGAGGCACGTTGCACGTACGCTAAGAAGACGACACTTTGTTCAATATGAGGCACTTGAATTGAGGCTGAGGGTCTTCAAGTACTAGAGAAATCCAAGTGATTGGTGTAACTGCACGATTATTTTTCATAGGCTTTTCTATTCTATCGAAGTGTGTTTTTTTCTTGCTTTTATAAAGTGGGATTTAAAAAAAAACAAAAAAAACAGTAAAATGTTAATTATTTTTTAAAATTCTGAAAATAAAGATAGACAAAAATATTTTATTTATAAAAGAAACTATAGAGTTTACAAATCAAATTTATTAATACAATATTTTCCAGATAAGGGGCTTTATCTTAAAGCCCATTGAAGTCAATGGAAAAACTCCCAGTGATTTAAATGGGAGGGTCATGCATGCCTTCAAATTCCTGACATGGGCAGCTGTGAGCTTGGCAGCCAGGAGGAAAAACTAACCTGTGAATGCCTTCTCTTTCATCTGCCAGGTTCCACTAGCCTTTACACGCATGCTACAAAGTTGGGAGGTCAGCGGGATGAAGTCTAATAAGGCCCAATTCTGCAGCCAATGGGGAATCTCGTTGTGAAATCCTGGCCTCCTTAAAGTCAATGAAAGTTTTGCCATTTACTTCAATAGGGGCAGGACTTCATCCTCAGGGTCTAATCCAACTTTTACTGAAGTCAGTGGATGTCTATTAACTTCAGGAAGAGATGGAAAAGGATCTGGATGAGGTCAGGTTCATTGTAGAAAGGTCAGTTTTTTTCCTTTTTTAAAAAAATTAGAAGTTAATATTTTAAAACTTACCTCATTTTCAAACATCAATTGCCATGGAAAGAGGAGCTGGCAGCCGGTAGATAATATTAACAGGAGCTCTGACCCAGTTTTATGTTTCTGTTCCCCAAAGACTCCTGCAGTCTGTAATTTAATTTTCTGATATAAGATACTAAAGTGAATGCTAGGACTGATTTTTGTTTGGCTCCGTGTGAGAGGTGCTCTGGTGAGCAGGGCTCCCAGTGTCCTCTCCTTTTACCACTGCACACCCTCCTG
The DNA here is from genome assembly GCF_026122565.2 of Emydura macquarii macquarii. Classification (NCBI taxonomy): domain Eukaryota; kingdom Metazoa; phylum Chordata; order Testudines; family Chelidae; genus Emydura; species Emydura macquarii. The sequence continues at coordinate 14,712,633 of NW_027131180.1, forward strand.
GGGCCTGACGCAGCCTGTGTGTTTGTAAAGCACATTGAGCTTGGCATAGAAGGTCCTATGCAAGTGCAAAGTACTGAATTATTATCAGCATTATAGAATTGCAAGGTGTCTGGAACAGGGCCTTAGAAATCTTGAAATAAAGACAGGTGGGAAACATTTTTTGGATGAAACATTTATTTCACTCTCTTTCCCTGGTCCAATGACTAGTCATTGTCATCATGAATGGCAATGGAGAGTCACTGGATAGAGCAGAGTACCAGAATGACTCCATAGCCTGGTGGTTAGGGCATTCACTTAGGCTGTGAGAGAGCCAAGTGCTAGTCCCTACTCCAATGACTAGTTAATTATTTATAAACAGTGGAAGAGTTTCACAAAGAAAGACTGAGACATTTCAGTACCAGCCTATCCCATAGCCCAGTGGTTAAAGCATGTGCCTACTGCATAGAAACCGGAGTTCAAACCCCTTCTGAACCTGGGCCTCTCACCACCTAGCTGACAGTAGGAACCATGGGGCTAAAGCTCAGAAGGCTCACCATGGTTTCTCTCTTTCCACTGTTGGGAAGTGGAGAAATGCCCTGCAGAACCAGTCCCCCCACAGTTCCAAGGATCTACTAGGGAGGCAGTGAAAGTAGCTTGCACCCGCACTTACCAGAACTGCAGGAGTAGAAAACCCTTCCTCAATGATGGGATTTCACTTAGTAGCAGATGGTCACTAGAAGGCATCCCTGACACCTTATCTATACTAGTAAACTTCCTAGCCATAGTTCAGCACTAGTGCAGCAATGCTGGTAGTGCTAATGTAGATGGGACTCACCCATTTTTACTTGAATGACACAGTGATAAAAACATCTGAGTCCTACCTACACTGTTCCTTCCACTATCATTTCCACCAGTGGAGAATTATAGCTATGAAGTTTAGATGCAGCTCAGGAGTTCCCTTGTTACTACCCTAAGCACTGCTTGTTCCTGGGACTAGGTCTTTGTCCTTAGTAAAAAAACCACTGTACCAGGAGAAAGAAGGCTTCTGGCTGCTTCCTGACTCCCTAGACAGCCCTATGCTGAACATAGAAGATGAGTAAAATCTTCAGAAGGAACAGCTTCATTTGATGCCAATTTTAAATAGGGAGTCCAAGGTTATGCAAGGGGCAGAGGGAAGGAAGAAGGGGAGAAAAAGAATGGTCTTGTAGTTGAAGCAGAGGAGAGGGAATAGAAGATCCAAAATTTCTTGGGTCTGCCACAGACCCGCCTTGTGACAATGGGCAATTCACTTAACCTCCCGTGCCTTGGTTTCCCTTGTAAAATATGATTAATGCTAATCTATTTCAAAGAGATTCTGCAAGATTTTATTTTTTAAATGTTTGGAATGTTTTAATGTGAGGAATGTTTATATTCCTCAGATGAAAGGTGCCATAGAAATATTGAAGCATTGTTAGTAATATACAAATATTATTTTAGTAATATTATAATTATTATTTTAATTTCTTGATGTCCATGCATGAAAGTGTCTTAGGAAAATGTCAAGAAAGCAAAGTTTATAGAGCTAAATATACAACCAACCATCTCTTAGACAATGTGTCCAAACGTTTCCCAGACTGCCACAATAACTTTTCCAGATTCCTCCCAGGAATACATTGAGGGCTACCTCAAACACAACCACACAGTGCCAAAATTCAAGAGTCTTAATTGCCTTAAACTTGCAACCTGTTTAATAGAGAATTTCTTCACAGCCATACAGAATGACCTTATTTGTTTAGCCTCTGTCTCCTGCCTAGCACAAAGTTTTAAGTTTGGTCTACTGAGCTACACAATTGCATTTGTACACAAGGGTGATATTCAACAGGAACGTGTGCCTGAACAAATAAGATATTTTCCTTTGTGTATGAGGAAGGTGTGATAGGGCACCCTTACCTTTCAGTGATCCTGGACATGTGGCAGCTTTTCTGAACATGTGGCAGCTCATGTGGTGGTATCCCTTGGAAGAGAAAGTTGAACTAGAAAGTTGTCTGGGGGTTTTTGAGTTAATATCCAACAAGCGGGGAGAGGTAGCTGAGGGATATACTCCAGCTGGTAACTAATTAGGTGCAGCTGAGCCTCATTAGACTTATCACCTCAAAAGGGGTCTGGATTCCTCCTACGGGAGGACCAACCAATTACCTGAGTGGCCTCTAGCTTACACTGATTTTGCACTACTGAAAATCAGCTGGCAATAATGGAGATGATCTACACCAGTGTGAGAAAAGAATGAGGCTCAGTGGGTTTTATTAAGTAGGAAGCCAGAACTTGCAGGAAACAAAAGGGCTGCTTTGTATATTTGGTTCTAAAGTTTACTGACCCTAAAGCTGTGTGGAAGAAAGATACCCAGAGACTGATCAAGTGGGTATTACTTGAGGCAGACAAGGTCTCCTGAAATAAAACTGAAACCTCAGAGGGGGATTTTTTTTTTTTGCTTTTCAACCAGAATTTCCTGTGAATGTTCTGTAGCTGCCCAGATGCTGTTGCTGCCACAAAGAGACTATACCTCGGGGCTCCACAAAATTCTGGTGAAATAGCATCAGTGAATTAGTTCCTCAAGTTGAACATCCCCAATTTTTTTTTCCAAGGGAAAAGAAAAAGGGATGAGTGGTGATAAGGTGTGTGGCAGTATGTGAGTTTTGTTGATAGCCTAAGTATTAAGATTATTTTCTAACAAGAAAAACAAAGCTTCTTCCCCCTCCCCACCTGGGAAAATACCTCCCACTCTAGTGTCCAGTGATCTTGGAAGCTACAGTGCAGAAGATTCTAACGTATATAAATAGCCAATGGCGTAGTTGGATTTAATTTTTAAATTGCTCTTTTATATGTTTATTAAACCTCACTATGATGACAATGGAGTACTAATAACAGAGAAGTTACTCATTTTACTTTTTTTTTTAAATCCGTATGGTCTCACCTTTAGCAGTTAAATGCTTGGCAGATCCCCCTCCATGTTATGGTCTACAAGAAAAGTTATATTTCCAAGAGGAAAAATAGAAAAGGAGAAAAAAATTAAAACAAAGGAAAGTTCAGATAACAGTGATAATGAATGGACTGGTGGGATTCATCTTATGGCGTGTTCTAAAATGCACCAGCGTGGATCTAATAAGGCAGCCATCCATTGCTACTCACAGAGTGGAACTATTCTTGGAGCTACAAGGAGGTAAGACATCTTTTACTTCAGATGTACAGTGTGCATAGTATGAGGTACCATTAAATGAGAGTAGCTATGATCTTAATAGCTTTTATAACCTGCTAAGGAGTTTTTCAGTTTAACCATTTTCCCTACGTTCTTACATCTGCAGCTAGTGCTTTCCAAATTATGGCACCACTAATCCTGAAAAGACAGTGGGAATTTCCATGTTGTTTAATGTTATATAGTGCAATGCAGTGGTAAAAAGAACATTTTGGAGCTGTATGTCTCAAGTGAAGATGACAGATTAAAGAAGAATTCTATTACATATAGAGATGACACATAGCATCTCCCCCCCCCACCAATATTAGAAAAGGGTTAACCATTTAAACAATCAAGTAAACTAAAATACAGTTCAGAACATCCATTAATTCAAGATAAAGAAATCTGCATATGAGAGCTCTGAAACAGAGGGACTATTCATGGAAGTAAAATTCTAACTAGGGCTGGCTGAAAATTTTCAAATTTCAAAATGTTTTCAATGAAAAAAGGGATAAATTTTGTGAAAAACGTCCTGGTTTTTGGCCAGCTCTAATTCTAACTCATTTTTTAGAACAACTTTTTGTATCTGAATAATGTAACTACACTGTTCTGTTTTCCATTTGACTACATTTCTTTTTGTACTCTAGAAAAATGCTGTAATAAATGTTCTACCATGTTAATGGGGAAAAATGCACTGTATGTTTTAATGAAAGCAGATTGACCAGTCCAATACAGACCTCCACGTGAAGATCTAATTTACCTCAGAAGTGCTTGGATAGTACAGTGTTGGGTGCTACACAAATGCCTTAGATTGACAATACTAATGGAAAAATCATAGCATTCAACTCAGTCACTTGAGGCCACTCGCTTCTGTGGTTGCAATGGAAATATTAATAATTTACATTTATGCCATGGAATTTCAATGTTGTGTATATAGCCTTTGCTAATTAGTTTTTCAGGCACTAACTGCTATGAACACTTCACAATTATTTCAGGGAAAACTAAATCACTCCATATTATACATTTTCTTCTTTAGTAGTAAGAATTGCTTAACTATATTTACATCAAGGGATAAATCCTTCTCTCACCTTCTGTGAGTGTGAAGGGTCTCTTAGCAGAGGTATTGTAGTTCTGTTTCATGGGAGACCAGAATAGGGCGGGGGGAGGTGTGTGATGAGATTCCTGGTGTCCAGCTGAGATAATTGGGCTGAGTGCTGGGACAAAGATTTGGCATTTGCCCTAAACAGAATATTTTTGATGAAGGGTTTAAAATGTACTGAGCTTTTTAAACACTTTGTAGGAAAAATTGTGAATAATTTTTAAAAATGGGTCTAAACCTGATCTTTTGTAAAGTTGAAGATTGTACACATGTGGACTGCCAGCCCATCTCTACTAGTTCTGATTAAAAATCTGACTCCAAAGGGATTCAAACTAAATAATTTTGAAATATAAAGCAAACCATACTGCCTATTTTTGATGATCCTATTTACTGGAATTTATAAGAATAAAATTTTGGGTGAGCACCAAGGATTCAACAAGAGCAGGCTGGCTGTCTCACTAATAACTTGAATCCAAGTTAGAGCAAGAGCAAGTGGTGTTGCTATCAGTACAGGACTGAACTTAACGGGGAACCTAGATCTGCCAGGTAGGTAACCAGCTAATCTTAGATGCCTTTATGCCCAATATTAACCAAAGCGATGTTCCTCATAGGCTACAATTGATGCCTTTGTGCCTGTCCTGATGCTCTACTTCTGCTCTTCTCTGCTTTCAGTTTTTTAAGCAGGGCATAAGGCAACATCTCCACAGCCACTATTTCAATCCCTAACTGAAATTTGTGATGGTAGACGCCTAAGTTGGCAGTGAACTGCCAAAATGCTATTCTGTGATGTTCCCACATGTTATCGAGTGGCATCCCTGTTTCCTCACAAATCGGGCTACACAAAATTGTGTTATGCACAAACAGCACATTTGCCTCCTATCTTATATTAAGCTTTCTAAATCGGAAGGCTACAAATATGATTCCTAAGATGCAGCTCCTTATCATTAATAAGCCCCATGCTGCTGTTTGTTCTATTTCCCACACAGGCATCTCCAACTACAGACAGATCATGTCATAAGAGAGAAATGGAGTTGGTGTTAAAGAGAGTTATTTTTGAACTACTTTGTTTCATTGTCATTCATGGGAAGCATGAATAGGTTCCCCCTTCTGCTCCTGGAAAACCTGGCTGGTAAACCCCTGGGTGAATTAACCAGCACAACAGTCCACCACAGTACCTTCACCAAGTATCTTTGTTACTATTTATGGTTCAGGTACCTCACAGCATAGCAACAGTTACATGAGGCCCTCCTGTCTGTGAGCTAATTACCTCGTTAGCTCAGCAGGCTGCCTACAGGTGCCAGTGATCCCTCCTACCGACCAAACTCAAACTAACTCCCTCCTACTCTCACCACTCCAAGTACCCTGGCTGTTCTAAATCAGTGGTTCCCAACCAGGGGTACATGTGCCCCTGGGAGAATGCAAAGGTCTTCCAGGGGATGCATCAACTCATCCAGATATTTTGCCTCATTTTACAACAGGCTACATAAAAAGCACTAGCAAAGTCAGTGCAAACTAAAATTTCACACAATGACTTGTTCATACTGCTCTAGATACTATGCACTGAAATGTAAGTACAATATTTATATGCCAATTGATTTATTTTATAATTATATGTTAAAAATGAGCAAGTAAGCCATTTTTCAGTAACTGTGTGTTGTGAAACTTCTGTATTTTTATGTCTGATTTTGTAAGGAAGTAGTTTTTAAGTGAGGTGAAACTTGGGATACGCAAGACAAATCAGACTCTTGAAAGGGGTACAGTGGTCTGGGAAGGTTGAGAGCCTTTGTTCTAAGTGACCAGGATGCTGGCTTCCGAAGGGCTCAATTTATAGCTGCTAAGCAGCACCTTGTCACAGGAAGGAATGTGTTCTAGTATATAATTCTCTTGAACTCTAGGGATGAAATCGTAGCCCCCCTGGAGTCAATGGGAGCTTTACCACTGATTTCAATGGGGCCAGGCAGGGGCGGCGATTGATGCTTCTCCTGGGGGAGGCTAGTTCCCTTTGCTGCTCCGCCCACTCTCCATCCCTGCTTTGCCCCAGGCCCTGCCCCCTCCCCCACTGCCAGAGGGATGTGGTGAGCGGGGAGGGGGAGGTGAGGAGAGACATGGCAGGCAGGGGGGATCTTTCAGGGAGGGCGTGGAGGAGAGGAGGGATGCAGCAAGTGGTGAGCAGGGGGATCTCATGGGGGCGTGGAGCATGGAGAAGAGGAAGGATGCGGCAAGTGGCAGGCAGAGGAGGTCTCGTGGGGGTGGCGGGTGAGGAGGGATGCAGTGGGTGTGGGGGTCTTGCAGGGAGGGGGTGGTGCGTGGAGGAGAGGACGGACACAAAGCGTTGGGCAGGCGGGTCTCGGGGGGGGGGGGGGGGAGGGTAAGGAATACGGCAAGTGGTGAGTAGAAGAAGAGGGGAGATGCGGCGAGCAGCAGGCAGGGGGTCTCGCTGGGGTGCAGAGGAGGGACACATGCAGCGAGCAGCGGAGACCTCCAGAAAGGGAGGGTGGAGTGGAGGAGAGAGCAGCCAGGCAGCGGCAGGGGGGGGGGGGCGGGGGCAGAGCTGGGATGGGCCCAGGCATCCTGCAGCAGTTGTGCCAGGGGAGGCCCAGGACTATTATACCCGCTGCCTGTGGGGCCATGTTTTCATTTTGGATGTCTAGAAAGATGAGGCTATTGTGCTGCTGAGTACATTACCTCGTTGTCAGGGCACAGGGTAGCCAGTGGTGCTAACTGCTGTTTATAGTGTGATGTGACTTCCGCTTTTCTGCTGAGCTGTTCGGTTTATCGATATTGTTCTCCCAACTCCAACCTAGCTGGCATGTATGGTTTGTCCACCTGTTACATCTTGTCTGACCATTAGAACGTGCGCTTCCTGGAGCAGGGACTGTCGTCTTAGTTACTTGTCTGAACAGAACTCCTAGGATTCCTCGGATTTAACTGAATGTCAATGATTAGTAATAATGAGTAATGAGATTGGGACAAATAGCCTGGATAGCAAGTAGCGGGTGGCCGGGAGTGGGTAAAGAGGAGACAAAGGAAGCTAGAGGGCCTGTAGATGAGTGGGAGGGAGCACAAACTGGGCAGGGCCTGGGGAGCAGGGTATGCAAAGGTAGAGGACAGCATCCTAAAAGAAGATTGAAGTGGCCAGGTGGTTAGGAGTAAACGGGCAGAGATAAAGGAGAATATGGGTAGCGTAACCACAATCCCATTTTCAATGACACAGTGCCATATTTAAGCCTTCTTGCAGGTGTCCTGAATTTTTCTTAAAAATTGGCAAATTGTCCTATATTTTCTGCCTCCTGATCAGTACCGGGTTTACAATGGCGCCAATGGTGTCAAAGCGCGGGACCCACACTCAGAGGGTGCCCATAAGGTGATGGCCAGGTCCTGCTAGCTAGATCCCTGCTTGCCCACCAGTGGTGATTGGGGCGGGGGGCGTTCAGTGGCCAATGGGGATGTAAGGTTGGTGGCAGGGAGAGACTGCAGCATTTGTGGCCAGGCCGCTCCCCCTGCCAGTCTGTCAACGCAGCCCCTGCCCACCCCCGCATGCTGGATCTGGGACTAATCCCTGCTTGGTCATCAGGACCTTAGCCCCTGGTCCGTCTCCAGATGGTGCTGGCTGTGTGCTGCGGCAGCTAGTGAGTGTGGGCAGGCAGCAGCCTTAGGTCAGGTGAGAAGGCCGGGAAGATATGGCACCTGGTACCTGGCGAGCCGGGCCCATCCCCAGGGCCCAGCCAGGCATGGAGGGTGGAGACCTCTGGGTAGGGATGGTCAGTGAGTTGGTCACCCCTCCCCTGTGTGAGAGAGGGATAGGGGTGTGTGTGTGCAGGGATTTGGGGGTGTGTGTGTCACCCCCGTGTAAGGGGTTGTGTGTGCCCCCACACAGTGCCCAGCCAGTTCCGCATGCACTCCCTCCCATTGTGGACCATTGCAGGGGGCTCTTGACCCTCTCTTGGCTGGGTCACCACAGACTGGAAGCTGCACTTGTGTTTCTGGTCCATTTTGGTGCCTGGTTCTGGGTTGGGCATGGGCTGTTTGTGTCTTTGGGAGCTGCATGTCTGCCCACTGCAGCTCTGCCCATGGCTGGCGCAGGGCAACAGGAGCTTGTGCACTGAGAATCTAGTGCCATGTGCCTGCCTTGGACCCTGGTGGGGCACCAGTTCACTTGGCAGCAGGTCTATGGAACAGCAAGGTCTGAAGGGTCTATGCTGCTGGGTGTGAGCGACCCATGCGGAGCTCTGGGGAGTAGGGTCCTGGCTGGTGCCGTCAGTACTGCATAGTTCTGATTGATTGCCATTGAATTTGCTTGAATATGAGTAATTTTACCAAATGTCCCATATTCAGAGTAGGGAAATATGGTCACCCTAAGTATTGGGCGGAGGAGAAGCAGGTGCAGAAAGGGCATGATAAATATTCCGTTTAAGCAGATGAAGATACTAAACAATATTTCCCTTCACAAACATGTTTGTGCCAAGGTACTGACCATACCAATGCAGTATATGATACACTGCACACACATCTATGCCTGCAGTGAGCAATACAGGCCTGACACTTGCTATTCCCTGAGATACCTTGCGCAGTAACTAATGAAATGATGCAAAATAATTAGAGCTATTATAAACAAAATCATTATTTAAAGTAGCTGTATCTTCTCAGTTTTAGGCCTTTCTGCATTCCTGTTGGTCTCATCCGTCACACACTAAGTGCGCCATCCAGTGCAACTTTGAGGGAACAAAACAGCTGTAATTTAAAAGTTTGCATCCTCTCAATCATGTAAGTTTCAAAGGAATTCTACATTGAGATCCATTTTTCATGCCATTTAAAAGAAAAAATAGATACCTGAGTTGAGGAATTATATTTTCCCAGAGTTCTGTGCAGGGGTATTGTTGGTTTTACAATAGAGATAAAATGCAGATTTAACCCACATTTCTTTCTGTTGACATAAAGGATAATAATATAAATAAAATATTGTGCTGGCATTTTCAGGGCCAACATGGAATGGGGTTGCATGGAATGGTATGATTTCCAAAGATTTATACTGAACTAAATGTACTGAACTACATTAAAAAAACACTATCTTGTTTAATTTAGTTAGAATTGCAGTATTAAATTTATAGCATTGAAACATAGCCTGTAGCTGATCATGAAATATGAAATGCATCAAGACGTTCAGTGTTACAGTACAAAAATAAATCTACAGAACTGGAGTTAGAAGCCTGGAAAGAAAACAAAAAGGAAACTAAAGAATGAAAGTTAAAGAATAGGAAAAAGTGAAGCATCTATAGCAGTCGGATGGGATACTTCATTGTCCGACACCTTGTATAGATATTACGTCATTTCAAAGTGGCTATAAAATGCTGCTATTCTGATTTAATAGCGTTTTATAACAACGTCTTCTCTGTATGAATAAGAAGGCTCTGACCCCTCAAAAATCGCTGGATGAGTAATGGGTTTTTCAGTGTGCTAGCAGAAATCAGAAAAAATCATTTCAGGTTGAACTGAAAATAACATTTTCTGAAATTTTTGGTGAATCAAAAACTAAAAAGAAAAAAAAAATCAATGTTTAGATTTCTAGATTTTTTTAGGAAGTTTTTAATTGTTTTAAATTTGAAGGGAATTTTGAACTGAAAAGTCAGAACATTTAGGCTTTTTTGGAAGTGTTTTTTTTTTTTGTTTGGTGCACATGTAACATTCCCCCCCCTGCAATCCAGACTGGTGTGTAGCTATGTCAACCCAATTCCTCAGTCCTGGGCACTGACTTACCCCACTTTGCTGTGTGAACCACCTACTCCTGGATCAGCCCACGCCCAGCCTCCTGCGAGTAATCGGTCCCTGCCTTAGTGAAGGAGCGCTTCTGGCCAGCCACTCATGGGATTAGATAGACCCCTAGCAAACACCCCAGTCCCAGATGCAACCCCGGGAACCGTCATCTTGCAGGGTTCAGTGCTGCACCCTGCAAGCTCGTTTACATTTGTCTGTCAATTTATCAAGGAAATTGATATGCGCCAGCTCCGTCACTCTAAGTAAGGTCTCTGCACACGCTCAATCCACATGCACTGTTTTAGATAAAACAAACAAATAAGTTTATTGACTACAGCAAGATTTTAAGTGTTTCCAAGTCAGATTAATATAAACCAAAAGATTAATAAATGACTCAAGGAGTTAATCATGATTAACTAAAAAATAACTCGTATTCTAAACTGATTAATATTCCAGTCTCTTTCAATCCATGACTGTTAGCTTTTATGATGTCCGCTTACCACACCGGCTGGTTGTGATGCGTCTTGTAACCAGGCTCCCCCTCCCTATGGGGAGGTGCCAATCCTTGATGTCGCTTGGGAGAAAGGCTCTCCCCTAAAATCTGAGACAATGAGGCCTTAGCTTTTAACAAGTTTCCCCAACACACCCTGGGTCAGGCCCTGTCCGGAAATGGGCATGATTTCTTCCACTTGAGCCACAGTGCTCACAGGTGCTTAGGCCAGTCCATTGTTCCTGTATGCATGCCTCTGCTGGGCGTGGAAACACAGCTTTGTGTTCATCAGCATCTATTCAAGCCCTGTGAGAGACACATTTGGGGATATGACACAGCAGAGTTTCATATCTGTACATATGTATGGCATTGCAGGAAGCATGCTACCATAACAATAATGTTCAGTATGTCATGAGCATTCCAAAAACACCTTCCATGGCATACTTTGCATCAGACAATACACAGTTACACTGTAAGGGTGAACATGAATGTTATACAAATCACACCATAAGGGTGTACAGGGGTTGCAGCCTGTCACAGCACACAATTTGGCAAAACCAGCATGAATTCCCAAAATGTGAATGTTTTGGTGTCACCAAATCTGTATTTTGCAATGGAAGAAAGTTTTATCCAAAAAAATGTCCACCTATCTCTACTTGCTACTCTGTGCATTTGGGTCCACTTCTATGGAATCAGTTCCAGAATCAGAGCCCTGAAGAGCTATTTTTAAAAATAATTTCTAAGGGCATAATTAAAGCTTTAGTGCAGACAATTCAGATTTAAATTGCTTATATTATCTCACTTTTCCAAAAGAAGCTCCACTCTTAACTTAGAGTCTGACTTCAAATAGTCATTCGTTTTTTCAGCAATGCAAACGATGCTCTATCGCTCCCAACCATAAGTTATCCCTGGCTAGGTCAGAATCCTCTTTCAAAGGACACCAAAGCTGAGTTTTGAGTACCAGTTTCATCAAGGCTCTGAAATGCTTTTAAAGAACTAAGCTTCAGGAAGCTGTAAGGTGTCAAATAAATAAAATCGCATCTATTCTGAAGCTATGTTTAGACCTTAAAGTGTGTAGACCTTACAGTGACACAGCTGTATTGCTGCAGCTGCACCGCTGTATTACAGCTGTAAGGTCTCCCATGTAGTTACTTTATCCCGACGGGAGAGAGCTCTCCCGCCAGCATAGTGCTGCCTATAGTGGTGCTTCTGTTGGTGAAACTTGTCTGTCAGAGGTGTGTTTTTCACACCTCTGACCGACAAAACTTTGACTTACAAAAGTGCTAGTGTGGACAAAACTTTACACTCTGTTCTTTCATTATTACTGTGGTTTTGTCAGAATCGAGCCAGATGATTAAAAGCTTCTTTTGTGCCCTTGTATCAGAGAAAAGGGAGCTGTTACTTTATCCATCTGTCTATAAATACAATTAAATTTAGTGTGCCAAATTCAGTCCCAGTGTAAATGGATAAAACTCCATTGGCTTCAATGAAATGATGTCCACTTATGCCAGGGATGAAATTAGCCCACTTTTCGTGATTCTGCTTCCCTTGAAGTGTCCTACCATGAGATTAACTGGGAGAAAACCTAAAACAGAAGTGTTCCTCTCAGTCAGTTTCTTCTTTATATGATATATATAAAATGTGTTATGACTAATTCTCTTCAACATATATCACACCATATTTTGCAGAAATTGAAGAAATCCCGTGAAATCCAGCCCATGCCTGTGTGTTAGTGTATTATTTATAGTAAATGTGGGAGTGTGTTGGCCTTGTTTGAAAATACATCATGGCCATCTTGAATTTACAGAGCACCCTCACTGCCACTTTAAATATTTTAGAAGTTCCATCCTAATTCTAACTATACTTCTGAGACAAAGTTTTAAAAAGATGTTTGGAAAAATGAGACCAGCAACCAGGAAACATGGAATATTAGAATACAACACCCCTGCCATTATAACAAGTAATGATGCTGTCTTTTAGGGTTCTGAAAGCACTGAACCATCAGTCATAGGCCAAATGATACAGTATGCCACTGATAGAATATAATGCATACCCCATGACATTGTGAGTGTTTGCCCATTGTGTGTCAAAAGAATCAAATATTCACAGACATCTGGGATAAGAACAGCCATACTGGGTCAAACCAATGGTCCATCTAGCTCAATACCCTGTCTTCCAACAGTGGCCAATACCAGGTGCTTCAGAGGAAATGAACAGAACAGGTAATTATTAAGTGATCCATCCTGTCGACCATTCCCAGCCTCTGGCAAACAGCAATCCCTGCCTATACTGACTAATAGCCATTGATGAACCTATCCTCCATGAACTTATCGTGTTCTTTTTTGAACCATGTTAAAGTCTGGGCCTTCACAACATCCTCTGATAAGTAGTTCCACAGGTTGACTGTGTTGTGTGAAGAAATATTTACTTTTCTCCATTTTAAACCTTCTGTCTATTAATTTCATTTGGTGACCCCTAGTTTTTGTGTTATGAAAAGGAGTAAATAACACTACCTTATTTATTTTCTCCACACCAGTGATGATTTTATAGACCTCTATCATTACCCCCCTTAGACATCTCTTTTCCAAACTGAAAAGTCCCAATCTTATTAATCTCTCCTCATTTGAAAGCTTTTCCATACCCCTAATCATTTTAGTTGTGCTTTTCTGTACTTTTTCCAATTCCAATATATCTATTTTGAGATGGGGCAACCAGATCTTCATGCAGTATTCAGGATGTGGGCGTACCATGGATTTATAAAGAGGCAATACGATATTTTCTGTCTTATTATCTATCCCTTTCCTAATGATTCCCAACATTCTGTTAGCTCTTTGACTGCTGCTGCACACTGAGTGGATGTTTTCAGAGAACTATTCACAATGACTTCAAGAACTTTCTTGAGTGGTAACAGCTAATTTAGACTGTCATCATTTTATATGTATAGTTGGGATTATGTTTTCCAATGTGTATTACTTTGCATCTATCAGCATTGAATTTCCTTTGCCATTTTGTTGTCCAGCCACCCAGCTTTGTGAGATCTCTTTATAACTCTTCACAGTCAGCTTTGGACTTACCTATCTTGAGTAGTTTTGTATCATCCGCACATTTTGCCACCTCACTGTTTACCCCTTTTTCCAGATCATTTATCAATATGTTGAACAGTACTGGGTCCCAGTACAGACCAGTTGGGGATACTACTATTACCTCTCTCCATTCTAAAAACCGATAATTTATTCCTACTCTTTTTTCCCTATTTTTAACCAGTTACTGATCCAAGAGAGGATTTTCCCTCTTATCTCATGACCACTTACTTTGCTTAAGAGCCTTTGGTGAGTGACCTTGTGAAAGGCTTTCTGAAAATCTAAGTACACTGTATCCACAGGATCACCCTTGTCCACATGCTTGTTGGCCCCCTCAAAGAATTCTAGTAGATTGGTGAGGCATGATTTCCCTGTACAAAAACCATATCGACTCTTCCCCAACAAATCGTATTTATCTATGTGTTTGATAATTCTGTTCTGTACTATAGTTTCAACCAATTTGCCTGGTACTGAAGGCAGGTTTACCAACCTGTAATTGCTGGGATCACCCCGGAGCCTATTTTAAAAATTGGCGTCACATTAGCTATTCTCCAGTCATCTGGTACAGAAGCTGATTTGGGTGGATACCATCTGGTCCTGGTAACTTATTACTGTTTAATTTATCAATTTTGTCCCAAAACCTCCTCTAATGACACCTCAATCTGGGACAGTTCCTCAGATTTGTCTCATAAAAAGGATGGTTCAGGTTTGGGAATCTGCTTCACATCCTCAGCCATGAAAAACAATGTAAAGCATACTTTGCATTTAGAGTGGGATTGTCAAAAGCAGCTAACAGACTTAGGAGCACAAATCTAAAGTCATTTGGGGGAGATTTTTAAAGGCATGAATGGGAGTTTGACGTCTGTAAGCAAGCATGCCTTGAAGCAAAGGAGTTAATTTTATTTCAGTAATAAGACATGGAAATATATTATTCTCAGTAATTAAACATGAAACTGGCTAAGAGTATGCAAGTGTAATTTTCTTATGTTATTAGCCATGTTCACTTCTCAAGTGAATACCTGCACTGGTACAATATATGGGCAGAATAATAGTCATACTGATTTTTTTCCTTTAATCTCTGAATAAAATTAGCATAATTTTACCATTAGAAACTACAGAAGATAGAAATCACATTATAGAGACTGTAGGTGGAGAAGTGGGTGGTCATATACAGAAGGGAAACTGAGAAAGTACTTAAAATACAGCAGGAATAATAAGCAAGTAGAGAAACTAAAGCAATGAGGGATTGGTTCAGAGCTGCATTACTGGTGGTTATGAAAAAAAAGTAGAAAAAGCAGGTTTTTAGGGTTTTACTCATTTGGGGCCTGCTCCCAAGAAGAGCTGAGCATCCATCACAACTGTTGACACTAATGGGATTAGTAGGTAGGTGCCCAGCGCCTATCAAGATCAGGCCCAGAAAACAAACTTGTGGAAGCAGTGCAAGACAAATTAGGCACTACTGTTGGATGGTGTGCTCAGTGGAGCAGTAGATTAGATTAATTAAATGAAGAAGTAGAGAACATGATGATGATGTCACTTAAATATATACTCTGGGAACTGTGACCCAAATCATGGGAATTTTTTCATGAAATAATGCAGACTATTTTTTCTTAGAGATTGTGATTTAAGTTTGTTTGTTTGCATGCGGTGCATGATCAGAATTGTATCTATCTGTCTTTCTAACAAATATAAATGCAATAGTTTTTAAAAGTGCTTGGTGAATGTGTCTTGCAGTCCATATTAATTCAGGGTAGAGGCTGAGGAGATCAGATAATCTCCATCCTGTTAGAGACTTGTTGGTTTACTCAGACTTGAGGTAAGACACTAGGGAAAAAGCTGCAAGTATGTACTGGGTAGCAGTAAACTTCATTTAGATGAAGAGTATCAACTGAGGTTGGTCTGTATTGGTCACTGACTGTGGTTAAATGACACTCAGTTCTTGGAAGGTCAGATATATCCTCCAGAGCCTGTCCATTGCACAAAAATATTTTTTCTGCAGCCAAAGTCATCTAGTTCGCTCCCCTGAAAACCCATTGTCTTTTCCGTTTTTAGAAAGCTAATGGTCTGATCCAGTTCTCAATGCTTTCAGCATGATTTGGATTGAACCGTAAGTGAGAATTGGACATGCATCTAGAGAAAATAATACAAATAAATGTTGTTATAATCTCAGAATGGAATGACAACAAAATCAAACTCTTGGGATCCCAGTTGGCTGCCTCCTCCAAAGAGCTGATGATTGAGTTTTGATTGGTTCCTATTCTTTTAAAAGAAGTAGCTTCCTTTAATAAAAGCAAGGCAATGCATTTTTCACTGTCATTAAACCAAGGAAACTACTAGCAAAGTCACTGATTCTTTTAGATATATATCTACTACAGAAATGAGAGGTTATTCAGAAGTCCAGAAGTAACAACTATAGTAGTTTCTAGAGATTTGCAGAGAGCAGAATTCTCTTTCATGGCTGATCAGGATAGAATTTCGGGTGAAAATGAAGTTTTGCCAAATACAAGCTGCTTCCTAGCAGAGTTAAGGAAGGTAGTATAGGCAGAGCTGGTAGCCTTCCTATTATTAAAGTTGCCTGTTACTTCCCATTATAACACCTATTTTCAGTTGCTTATAACTTTGCCAAACTTTAACTGTTTGGGCTGAAATTTCCTATGCCAGGTGTCTCTCTCAGCTGAATTATTCTGGAAAATTGCAGCCAAAATGCTTCAGTCATTTCTAAGAATGAGGCTAGGAAATACTGCAGGCTTTTGCCCATGTTAAAACTGTCTATACACTTTGTCTTTCGAATATTTAATGTCCATATGTTTTGCAGTACGGACTTGAAATTTGACAGTGGGGCGGCTTTTGTACCACAGATATGCATTTTGCCATTCCTGTGACAATCCATGCAAATTTGGCCAAGTTATAAGCCTTTGAAACATCACTATTTGCACATGCTCAATAAAGACATCTTCAGTTTTAGCAGCTAATATCTCAGAAGATTCCGTCCTCACAGAGCGTGCTTGAGTGTCCCTCAGCTCCTAGTATTGTTCAGACTATGCGTGTGCCATCATCAGTGAGCAACTGAGCTTGCTCAACCCAGGGATATGGGAGCTAAAGAGGACTTTCCTGGTAAAGATTGCTCCAAGCTGGGGTGGACCTGTGCACTGGAACTGAGGGCAGGGAGCCTCTATCTTCTGTGTTCTCTGTGAGCCCGTGCTGGCACCCAGGCAGCATGGAGAATGTGGTCTGATTTGAATGCAGAGGGGACAAAATTTGGACCAGGGGATGGGAAAGTAGTAGATTGGAATAGGTAGGCAGGTGAGACTAGAAATGAAGCAGGGAGAGAAACTGTGACTGAGTGTTGGAGCAGGAGCCTCTGGGACTGGTTGAGCAAGGAAACTGGGAGCTGGGGGAGAGTATAGTTTGGAAATGGAGGGATACCTAGGAACCAATTGTCTTGGGAGGAAACACTGAGATTAGAAAATGATCCAGGGGACGTGGGGGGAGACTAGGACTAAGAACCAGAGAGGGGGACAGGAGTAGCGAGGAGGAAAGAGACATAGGACAAGGAGCTGGGGAATTGGAGGAGAGTTGGGACTGGCTGGGCAAAGAAACTGGGACAAGGAGGTAGGGAGGAAAGGGAAGACTGAGATTGTCTGAGGAGCCCATGGAGGGAGATTGGAAGTTGGGAAGAGGCAGGGAGGTGGGGAATTGGGACTGACGAGGGAGACTGGAACTGGGTGTGTGGAGCAGGGAGATTGGATTCAGATAACAAGCCTGTAGGGGGAGACAAGGACTGGTTGAGTGGGGAGACTGGGACAAGGAGCCAGGGCAGGGAAGGATCAAGCTGGGGCAGAAAGAGTCGAGCATGGTGAAAACGGGCAAAAGATTCAATACCAACTAGAGAACAATCCCCTTCAGAGCCTGGAATAGAATTCAAGGTTCCTGAGTGTCACTATTCCTCTGCTGCCAGCAAATATCTGTGAAATCCCTTGGCAAAGTATGTGAGTTGTGTCTCGGTAGTGCTGATCCACACAGAGGATAACAACCTAGTCCATTAGCTTGAGTGGCAGAGGTCTGGGTGGTGGATCTAAAGGTTCCAACCCTGCTGCTGACCCATGAGGGTGTCAATAGGATGTCACATGATGGAATTTGGGGTTTTTTCTCTTTAGATTTTTTTTTAAAATAGGTTTTTTTGGTATAATTTTCTATGTTAAAAGAACATTATGAAAGTTGGAAAGTCAATTGCTCAGAATGTAGGAAATGCCAGAATTAAAGCATGAGGCAGGATCCTATGAAAAAAAATTTGATCATGTAATTAAAGACGGCATCATAATCCATACACACAAGTGTGCTGAATTAAGGTTGCAGAGGTAATCTTCACTCTGGCATTTCCTAACTTATGAGTACTTGACGTTGCAATGTGTGTGTTGGGGGGGAGGCAAGTGCTTTAGAAAACTTTACACTATATATTCTAGGCTATAAAGTGACATATATGGTCTTCAGATGCAGGCCCATCAGTACCATTATGAATTTTATCTAAGTTCATGGCTGATTGATTGGCAGGGTTGTGCACAGGGATTTAAATGTGACTACCTTTGGAGGAGCATTTTAAACATTGCCCCCCCACCCAGTGCCCCTGAGCCCTGCTGCCTCACCCACCCATTGGGCCCCTGCTGCCTCCCCAGGCTCCCACCCATACCCCCAGCATCCCCGGACTCCACTGCCTCCTCCCTGCATGTCCCAAGCTCCCTTCTGTGCACGCCAGGCAGGCTCCAAACTCTTATTGGAGGCTGCGGGCAAGGAAGGGAAGGGACTCAGCAGGCTTCTCTGCGCTCCCTCTGGCAAAGCTGTGCTGCCAGCCTGGCTTTCCTGCTCCGGGCACCATCTCGTGGGGTTCAGTGGGAGCACTAGCTGCTGTGCCGTTCCCAGGCACGTCCCGTCAGCCATGCTCAACCTGACTCCCACCCTGACAGAAAAGGGGGGAGGACAGTCTCGGGGAGAGGGAATTCCAGGTCAGGGGGCCGGGGCAGAAGCTGGGGGTGGTGGCAGTGATGATTATTGGGGGACCTGTGCCCTTCCTAGCCCCCCCCTTGTGTATGCCCCTGTTGATTGGAAAGAGTATTGAAAAGCCTTGTGCATGTAGACTAAACTAGTTAATAAAAGGATAAAATGTCAAGATGCTATAAAAAGCAGGTGAAGACAAGGGAAGAGTACCTTCCCTGTTTCCATAGGATACAGAGAAAGCATTAGACAGAATGGTCTTATGTTAACCTGCTTTCCTCTGGGCACAGAGTACTAGACAAAGCTGTCATCTCTTTCACAAACTGCTTACAGAGATTAAGCTGCTGAAGTGAGGGCACTAAGAACACACTGTTACTTTATGCAGAACATGTCACTTTGCATGTACTAGTTAAGTCATTGTTTCTGTTTCCAATTTAGTGGGAGCAATTAAGATACTCCACAGTTTTTGTAGCTTTTGAATGGATCAAAGGCCTTTAGCTCCAGAAAGTGGTTGCTTTGGGATACCTCATAACAGCTGAGTTTAAAGTTGTTAAATATATTTTGTACTTATTCTGAACAAACTTATTGTGAACAATGCTTAATCTATTATTCAGATGCATCATATTATGCTTTACCTAAGGGGAAAAAAGGGTAAATGTGATCAAAATGATTCAATTTCTCAAATTATATATCCTC
This sequence comes from Emydura macquarii macquarii, assembly GCF_026122565.2. Taxonomy (NCBI): domain Eukaryota; kingdom Metazoa; phylum Chordata; order Testudines; family Chelidae; genus Emydura; species Emydura macquarii. The sequence continues at coordinate 14,731,925 of NW_027131180.1, forward strand.
TACAATTGTTCCTGGCTATTCATTTTGCTCAATCTTAAGTAAAGAGAGACATGACCTTCCAAATATCTAGGCAGGACCACACAAAATGCTCATGTTTTATAAAGTGGGAAGAGGAACTTGGCATCTAGTTCAGTGTATTAAGTCTCTACCGTCTATTATGGTTGTCACCTTTAATTTGACATTCTGTAACTGTGCTGTCTTGATGTGGAGGAGAGTGTTTGGTGAAAGACAAAACATCCAGGTTTCAGTTTATTTGAACTTTAATATCATGATATGGCTACAAACTACAGTAGAAAATATAAAATTGCTGCTTTGAACCCAACCACTACATGATGGCACCAGAGTTTGAGAGCTGAGGTCTGAATGAAGGGGTAGGGGCTGTCTTTCTGTTTGTGTAGGGCACCTAGCACAATGGGCCACAACTAGGGCCCCTAGGTTATATGGCAATACAAATAATAAATCATCATAATTCTTTCTCCTCCTATGAGCTCTTCTCCTTTATTTCCTTTTTCTGGGAAAGTGATGGAGTAGCCTGTTATGACATGAAACCATTGCCTTCCCACTGGGGTTAGCAAGAGAGAAAAGTAGTTTTACTTTGTCCATAGAGCCTTGTAGACTGACGTGTTGTTCACAGCCATGATTAGCCTATTACAGCTGCCAGATGATAGTTGTTTCTGGACTAGTTTATGTACAAACCCTCCCCTATACACTGTTTTACTATCTGCATCTAGATATACCTATCACCCAGTCTTAAGGCTGCTAGGAAAGTGGCCTAGAGCCCACTGCCTTTAGCTATTTTTGGTCCGGTCTACACTATAAAGTTAGGTTGACACAAGACGGCTTACATCGACCTAACTATGGAAGAATCCATGCTTAAATTTCGCTTCAGCTGACGTAACTGCCCCATTATGCCAACTTAATAACTCCACCATTACGAGCGATGTAGAGCCAAGGTCGATGTAGTGAGGTTGATGCATTGTCAAATGGGGACAGTGATATTTATCCTCTTGTGTAAAGAGCTTTTAGTGACACATGAAAATGCTACGTGATCCAGTTGTCTGCCATTGACTGCAATGTTCTTGGGATTGGGCCCTATGAGTATTATAAAGACTAGTTTAAGAAAGTACTGTGGGGCAGTGATTAACTGTGCTAAACAGTGTACACTGCACAGTCATGGTTCAAATGGAAATCACTCCATCACTTAAGGAGTAGAGGCAACATGCGGTGTTTGCAGATGAACTGCATGCACAAAGCAAGTAACATGCATACCATATACTTGTACTTCAGTTAGGGATAACAGACAATCGTATTCCACAGAGATATTTTCAGGATTTGTAAGAGCTGGTTTACCTGATAGCCGAGTTAAGTAGGGAGCTGCAGTGCACTGCCATAACATGCTGTGAAAATTTCAGCAGTCAAACCCAAATGGAAATACAGTAATTAAACAATGAAATGTTTTCCATTTCCAATGTAACTTCTGCTCTTCATGGGTTTTGTATGTGAGTAGACCTTTAATGTGTGAAGTTGTAAAAACCTGTAATGGCTTCCATTCTAGAAAAGACAAAGACAAATATGGAATTTACTTTTTAAAAAAAGTCACTATTTAGGACAGCTAATAAAACATATGAGCACATGTCTTTATCACTCTGTCTAGCTCTGGTGGGTATGGTAATGTGATTTGGTTTTTAAAAAAAATCTGAACGGAAGAGTATAAAATTGTAAATAGGACACCACATAACCCAGCCCAAATTCTTAAGAAATAGTAGTGCTTTACAATCACGTTGGTATCTCAGTGCCAGGATTCTATATTTAACAAGCCTTCCCTTCCTTCCACACCCATATGAATTCATTGGAATGCAGGGGGAAAATAAAAGCTCAACTGACTCATTAGGGGCTGACATGTAATTATCATCAATTAAAGGAAAGCTTCCAGAACCACTGTGCACTGTAGTAAATGAAATTCAACGGAGCCCTGCAAGCAGGACTATAACAGTAACCTAAAGTGTGTGTCTGCTCAAAATTAGGGCAGATTTGGTTCCTTTTTTTAAAGTTCTGAATACAATTATTTGTTGATTTGTTGCATAACATATAAACACACTGAGTGTGGAAGGATCGTTATGTGAGCAAAAGCTGGCACTATTCTACAGGAAAACCTTCCTCCATTTCAGAGTCAGTAATTTTCAAGTAATAAATCTAAGGAAAGGATTACACGGGCGAGAGACATAGAGGCAAAAAATTATCAGGAGGGACACAATTGTTCTGCCCAGACCAGATAATTTCCTCCTCCGTTGAAAGCTGGTGGCTGGTAAAAAGAGGAGACACAAAATTATCAAGTAAAGGTATGTTCAGAGCTACTTCACAGAACTGGTTCTGATTCCACTGTTCCTGAATTGAGACAGGTTGGGAACTTGTATCCTGCTTGTCCTGAGAGCCTTCACTGTTGCTAGTTATCACAGAGCTAAACCTCATTTTCTAGACTCAGAATAAATGTTCAGAAGTGACTCAGGAGCCTGAGCAATTGAAAGTCAATGGGACTTAGTCTCTAAGTCACTTGGGTGCTTTTGAAAATTTAACCCTGGAACACAAACTTCCCAGATTCTATTGTGATTCTTTTTCTGTTATTTAAAAGATACAATGTGAACTATCTTTTAAAGCTTACAAATAAATGTATGTCTAGTACCATAATAGACCAATAAAATATGTAGTGTGTGTGTACACAAAATAATGATTGAAGAGAAGCTAATACTACCTTTCCCTGTAAAAGCTGATTATGTTCATCTAGTACTAACTTACTACCTTTTAAAAAAACGACCTAATTTGGTTGTAAACTCTTTGAGGCAGAGACTGTCATTTATTATTTACTATTTGTATTTGGATAGTGTACAAAGGCCCCATTATGCTAGGCACTGTACAAACATATTTAATGAAACAAGCCATGTTTGTAAAGCTTCTAGATCTTGATTGGAACCTTGGTGCTGCTACGCTACAAATAATAAATAGCCTCAGAGTCCAAACTCAGATCTGGAGGTTAATTTTGAATGGCCCTTTTCTGTGTATTAAGATGAACAAAAACTCCAACGAAATCCCTTTGAACTTTGAATTTTGCAGCTTGGGTCCATCTCTAATTGAAACACTATGTCAGTGGTTCCCAACCTGGGGCCCAGGGGCCAAAAGTGGCCCACGGGGGCTTTCAAAGTGGTCCACCGCTCCTCTCCCGCTGGCTGCAGAGTGGAGCTGCTGCCTAAGGACCCAGGCGGAGCGTGTTGCTGCAGGGCTACAAGGCCGGTGCAGGCTCCTTGCTGCAGCCAAGGGGATGGGAGATCAGCGCTCCCCTCCCTCTGGCTGTGGCAGGGAGCACAGCAAAGTGCTCCGCCTAGGTCCCTAGGTGCTGGGGTCCCTGCTGGAGCCAGAGGGAGGGAAGCGCTGATCTTCCTTCCCCCTGGCTGCAGAAGGGAGCCACTGCCTAGGGATCCAGGTGGAGCGCACGGGGCTACAGGATGCATATGGTTGCCCTGCTGCAGCCAGGGGGACAGGAGAGCCTCCTTGTTGAACTCCTTCCCTCTGGCTGTGGGGAGACGGCGGGGACTGCTGGCAGAGATAGGTGGCCCTTCTGAGTAGTAAAAATTGTATCTGTGGCCCTTGAGCCAAAAAAGTTGGGAACCACTGCACTATATGCTTTGGAAATTATAAAGGAAAAAAGGAAGTTCAGAAAAACAAGATGACTTATGAACTCTTAGTGTAACATAATGTCCCTCTCAAATGTCAGTCTGAGTACTTAAATAAACCACAATCCACTGTATTGATATTTCAGCCTTGTGTGCGTGTGTGTGTGCGTGCGTGCATGCGCACGCAAACGTGCACACATACACAGACACAACGCACAAGCAAACCTGTTGCCAAACATGCACAATGTCACAAGGAAATTATTTCTGGCCATCACATGATGTAGCAGCCAGCAAGAACTGTCATATGACCAAGCAAGAGGCATCTACAGTACAAGAAAGGATATTAATAAGCCATATTTTTGATCCAATGCCATTCATTTCTGTCCGAGTCTTGAATTGCTATACCACACAGCTGGTTTATATGAATTTATATTGTGTTATCTACAAATAAACTGATATTGACATATATCCCCACTAACTAATTCTAATTTACCATCCTGTTATCTACCCTAAAATTGGATGAATCACAGAAGAAAGTGGAGCTGAGGGGTGGGGCAGAGGCAATTCATCAAAAATCCTTGAAAGGAAATCACAAAAGTAAAAGAAAGGAAGGCAAAAATCCATTTATTCAATCTTCCGACCTGTTGTGCTCTTCATTTTAAATCAATGTATTTTGCACTTATGAAACTGGAATATATGAGAACTAGATACCAAACCAAAAAATTTTCTTTCCTCCTCAGTCAAATTTGCTTCGTTCAGGAAAAGCAGTTGTTTTGAGAAAAAAGCTGTTTGCGACTCAAAGCAATACTGTGTATGTTATAGCATAGACAGACCTGAAAACTGGAGCTAAAATGTAGTTTGTTACATCTGTTACGTGCATGCGTCTCAGAGCTCCCTACCACAACAGTGAGATATTTGCAGCCCTTCTAGAAAAAAATCCTGTGGAGTTAAATGGAAATGATCACTTTCTCTAGGTTTTTTTTTTTTTTGCACAAACATATAGAAATGAATAGCAAGTGATATCACTGCCATGCAGTTCTGTAGAATGTCTCAAAAACAAACATACAAAAAAACCCAACCAACCTATAGAAATGTTATTTTCTAATAAATTCTGTAGGTTTTTAGAGCGACTTTTGTAGATCTTGTTGGTTTACATTAAATTCTGTACACGTTTCCAAAAGGCAGTTCTAGACAACATCACAGTCCTCAGCAGAAAATAAAATACAGGGACAAATTCTCTGCTAGTGTGAAATGATGGACAAGAATTTGGCCCCCTATCTAGCATGGACTAAAACTAGGTGAAAATCTGAGTTATTCTATTTGTGTTAAAATTAAACCCTGCAAATTTGCCATGGAAACAATTTTTCTTTTTTTGCTGGTGAGATAGAAAACATGGTTGAGTAACTGAGAGATAGAAGGTACATAAAAGGAGAGGGAAAAAAAATCTCAGAGAGCAAAATTGGGGTGGGGCTGAAGAAAAGGGGATATGCACCATAGCTCCCAATAGTGAGTTAGCAAACAGCAGATGCTTCTATGTGGCAGCCGTCAGCTCCCCTCTAGTGGGTTCCACGCTTCTATTGCCTCTAGTGGGCCAGGGCACGTCCAGTCACCCCGGCTTCCCTAAGGAGGGGGGTAGGGACCCGGGCCCACCCGCTCCTCCGGGTCCCAGCCCAGGGGCCCTATGAGAGGCAGCTATGTGCTGCTGGCACTGTTTTCCCAGCTGCACTGGCTTCCCCTGGGCTGATTTCCCCCTCCTTCTGGCTCCTTGAGCCGGATACCTTCAATTGTCCACAGGCCTCTGTACTCTGTTCTCCTCCACTTTCAATCAGCGCTCCGCTCCGCTCCACAGCACAGCACAGCACAGCACAGCACAGCACAGCACAGCACAGCACAGCACAGCACAGCACAGCACACCTACTCCTCCTGCTTGTGCCCTGACTGTTTGGGGTGGGGAGCTTTTATGAAGCACCTGGCTGGTCCTTCATTGGCCCCAGCTGCCTCTAATTGCCCCCTGATGGTATTTAGTCAGTCCGCAGGGAACAGAGCCCTGAGCATTCTCAGGCTCACATACCTTCCTTCCACCACTCTCCTGCCGTCCCCTGCCCTCGCTATCTCACACATCCTCCCCCCCTGCTCAACACTACGGGGTTGGGCTACTTGGGACGCGAGGCAGTGCTGGCGTGAGAGGGCGTCAGCGTTGCCGTGGAGGCTGCCGGCCCTATGCCGTATCTGGAAGTGAAAAGGCTGTAGGGAGAGGAACCATCTGGTCACCCTGGCATTTTTCTCTTTGTTAACGTGCATCCACCGGAGCGGGGCATGGTCTGTCACCAGGGTGAATTTCCTCCCCAGTAGGTAGTAGCGGAGGGTCTCCATGGCCCACTTGACTGCCAGGCACTCCTTCTCAACCACCGCATACTTCTGCTCTCTGGGGAGGAGTTTTCGGCTGAGATATAGGACTGGGTGCTCCTCTTCAGCTATCACCTGTGAGAGGACAGCCCCCAGTCCTGTTTCTGATGCGTCCGTTTGAAGGATGAACTCCTTCCCAAAGTCTGGGGTTATAAGCACTGGGCGACTACAAAGAGCTGTCCTCAAATCAGCAAAGGCTTCCTCAGCCTTCGTGGTCCACTTCACCATATCTGGGCCCCGTGCCCTTATCAGGTCAGTCAAAGGCCCCGCCCTGGTGGCAAAGTGGGGGATAAATCTCCTATAGTACCCCACTATTCCTAAGAACGCCCTGACTTGTCTCTTGCGGACTGGATGGGGCCAAGTCTGGATGGCCTCTATTTTGTCCCACTGGGGTTTGACCAGGCCTCTTCCTACCACATGCCCCAGGTATTTGGCCTCGGCCAGCCCTATTGCGCATTTAAGAGGGTTCGCGGTGAGGCCAGCGCGACGGAGGGTGTCTAGCACCGCCTCCACTCTTCCGAGGTGCGTCTCCCAGTCAGGGCTATGGATGACCACGTCATCAAGATAGGCCGCAGCATACTGGGCGTGGGGTCTTAGTAATTTGTCCATCAGCCTTTGGAATGTTGCGGGGGCCCCGTGGAGACCGAAGGGGAGGACGACATACTGGAACAGACCATCGGGCGTGGAGAAGGCAGTCTTTTCTTTGGCATCCTCGGCGAGGGGGATCTGCCAATAGCCCTTGGTCAGGTCCAGGGTGGTCAGATATCGAGCCTTGCCCAACTGGTCCACTAGCTCATCGATGCGTGGGATCGGGTAGGCATCGAACTTCGAGATCTCATTTAACTTCCTGAAGTCATTGCAGAATCTCAGGGTCCCATCGGGTTTTGGGACCAGGACAATCGGGCTGGACCACTGGCTGTGGGACTCCTCGATAACCCCAAGCTCCAGCATCCTTCTCACTTCGGTTCGTATTTCTTCCCTTTTGGCCTCGGGTATCCGGTATGGCTTTATCGTCACCCGCATGCCAGGGGTAGTGATGATGTGGTGTTCGACCGCCGTCGTACGACCAGGCTGCTTAGAGAACACATCTTGGTTCCGTTGGATCATGTCGATGACCTCTGTCCGTTGCTCTGGGGTTAGCTCGGGGGATATTCCCACGTCCCCCTGGGGAACGGCCGACTGGGGGTGCTCTTCTCGGGCAACCAGGTATGCCTCCCGGTCTCGCCAGGGCTTCAGCAAGTTCACATGGTACAATTGTATTGGCTTTCGGCGGTCTGGTTGCCTCACCTTATAATTTACCTCCCCGACAGCTTCCACGACCTCGTACGGTCCTTGCCAACTGGCCAGGAGCTTGCTCTCCGCCGTTGGCACCAGCACCATCACTCGCTCTCCAGGATGAAATCTCCGGGCCTTTGCCCGTCGGTTGTAGTAGGTCCGCTGGGCCTCCTGGGCTTTCTCCAGGTGTTCCCGCACTATGGGGGTCACCCGGGCTATCCGTTCCCGCATCTGTGCTACATGCTCAATCACATTCTTCCCTGGGTTGAGCTGTTCCTCCCAATCCTCTTTGGCGATGTCTAATATACCCCGTGGATGGCGGCCGTATAATAGCTCGAATGGGGAGAATCCAGTGGATGCCTGGGGGACCTCCCGTATTGCGAACATCAAGTATGGTAGCAAGGTGTCCCAATCCTTCCCGTCTTGTGCCACCACCTTTCGTACCATGCTCTTGAGGGTGCGATTGAACCTCTCAACTAGACCATCCGTCTGTGGATGGTACACTGAGGTCCGCAGGGCCTGGATACGGAGCAGGGTGCACAGGTCCTTCATTAGCTTGGACATGAAGGGAGTCCCTTGGTCCGTCAGGATTTCTTTAGGGATTCCCACTCTGGCGAAGACCTGGAGCAGTTCCTTCGCGATTGCCTTGGACGTGGGGTTTCTTAGTGGAATGGCCTCAGGGTACCGCGTGGCGTAGTCCAAAATGACTAGAACACTTCGGTGGCCCCGCGCTGACCGCTCCAGTGGCCCCACTAGGTCCATAGCTATCCTCTCGAACGGAACCTCGATAACTGGCAAGGGCACTAAGGGGGCCCTCAAGTGGGGTCGAGGGCTGTGCAGCTGACACTCTGGGCAGGAGGCGCAGAAGCGTTGAACCTCCGCCCGTATCCCTGGCCAGTAAAATCTCCTTAGGATTCGGTCCAGGGTCTTATCTGCTCCCAGGTGTCCTCCGAATAAGTGGCTGTGGGCCAACTCCAGAACGGCCCTCACGTGCTTCCGGGGCACCAAGAGTTGCTCCACTTCCTCCCCGCGTATTGGGGCCACACGGTAAAGCAGGTCACGCTTTAGGATGTAGTAGGGTCCTGGGGCCTTGGTCTTCCCCTCCACGGGAATGCCATCAATCTCTGCTACATCCTCCCTCACATTTAGGTATAACGGGTCCTGGGCCTGGTCCTGTCCAAATCTCCCCCGTAGGGGTCCCAACCGCCCTACCTCTAGGGGCTCAACCTCGCCTTCACTCCCAGGGACGCCTCCACTAGTACTGGGGACCGCCCCTGGGTCCTCACTAGCTTGAGTGGCCTCCTGGCTTCCCGAACGGCTTCGCGTACTAACCAGGGCCGCTTTCTGGCCCCCAGCCAGTATACGGGTTCCCAACCTTTTGTCCGCCCTCCTTTCCCTCTTGGACTTCCGGTACCTTCCAGGGGGTGAAAATAACTCCTGGGCAAATTCGGCAAAAACAGGGGCAGCATCGGTTGCCTGTGTCTCAGTCTCAGTCTGGGGTGTGCCGACCGCCGTGGCCTCTACAGGGGGGAGTAGGTCCTCAAACCCAGGAAAATCCCGGCCAACCAAGACCGGGTAGGGAAGCCTAGGGACAACCCCTGCTGTTACCCGGGTGGCCTTTCCCTGGATTTCAATTAGTACTGGTATTGAGGGGTAGAAACTTATCGTCCCATGTACACAGGTTACCCCTGTGTGCTTCGCCCGCGTCAGCTGGTCTCGTCCCACCAATTTTCCGGAGACCAGTGTGACTGCGCTCCCTGAATCTATCAGGGCCATGGTTGTGATGCCATTCATTTTTATCGGCCTCACATATCCATTGGGGGCCATCGCAACCCCTACGGCACCAATGAGGCCACAACACTCCCCACGACTCCCCAGGTTGCACCGCATGGGCTCCTCCCGGTTGGGGCATTGGGCTGCTATGTGACCCAGTTCCCCGCATTCATAGCACCGGTATCTCGGGCTAGCAGCCCCCCTCTGGTGTGGGCTGTTTGGTTGGGCCCCACGACCGTCACCCCCCGAACTCCCAGGTCCCTTCCTGTCCTCGGGCCGTTCCTCAGGGTCTTGGCGTCTGGTCCCTGTTCCCCTGGGCCTCCCGATAGTCCTGGGGCCGGGGTTGAGGACTGGCCTTCGTGCCTGCTGGGCCTTCTCCCCGGGGGTCGGAGACAGTTCTCGGGCTGCCAGCTGCCTCTCCACCAGGGCGACCAACTCGTCGTAAGTAGCGGGGTCGTTCTGGCCAACCCAGGTTCGGAGGCTCGAGGGTAACCCCCGCGTATACTGGTCCATCACCAAGAGTTCTAACATCCTCTCGGCGCTGAGAGCCTCAGGGCGCAGCCACTTCCGGGTCAGGTGGATTAGGTCAAACAGCTGCGACCGGGGGGCCCTGTCTTCCCTGTATCTCCATTCATGAAACCGCTGGGCCCGTACTGCTACTGTCACTCCGGCCCGGGCCAGGATTTCAGCCTTTAGCTGAAGGTAGTCCGCAGCAGCTTCTGCTGCCATATCATAATAGGCCTTCTGGGCCTCTCCTCCCAGGAACGGGGCTAGGATACTGGCCCATTGATCCCGGGGCCAGGCCTCCCGCTGGGCTGTTCTTTCAAATGCCAGGAGGTAGGCTTCTACATCGTCCTCCCGGGTCATCTTTTGTAGATAGTAGCTGGCCCGTATAGTCCGCGCCCCCTCCTGGCCGCCACCTTGCTCCACTAGGACTTTCAACTGGCCTACCACCTCCTGAAGTAGGGCTCGGTCCTGGGCAGCCTGGTTCATCAGCAGGCGGTTGGTCTCTTGCTGTACCCGTACAGCTTCCTGCTGGGCAGCTGCCTGGACCCGGGTAGCTTCTTGCTGGGCAGCTGTGGCCTGTACCAGAGCTTTGACCACGTCTTCCATCTTGGGGGGTGGGGTGGGTCAGGACCGCCCTGATTTAAATCCACCGCGTGCGGATCCCACTTCTGACACCACGTGTGGCAGCCGTCAGCTCCCCTCTAGTGGGTTCCACGCTTCTATTGCCTCTAGTGGGCCAGGGCACGTCCAGTCACCCCGGCTTCCCTAAGGAGGGGGGTAGGGACCCGGGCCCACCCGCTCCTCCGGGTCCCAGCCCAGGGGCCCTATGAGAGGCAGCTATGTGCTGCTGGCACTGTTTTCCCAGCTGCACTGGCTTCCCCTGGGCTGATTTCCCCCCTCCTTCTGGCTCCTTGAGCCGGATACCTTCAATTGTCCACAGGCCTCTGTACTCTGTTCTCCTCCACTTTCAATCAGCGCTCCGCTCCGCTCCGCTCCACAGCACAGCACAGCACAGCACAGCACAGCACAGCACAGCACAGCACAGCACAGCACAGCACAGCACAGCACAGCACAGCACAGCACAGCACAGCACAGCACAGCACAGCACAGCACAGCACAGCACAGCACAGCACAGCACACCTACTCCTCCTGCTTGTGCCCTGACTGTTTGGGGTGGGGAGCTTTTATGAAGCACCTGGCTGGTCCTTCATTGGCCCCAGCTGCCTCTAATTGCCCCCTGATGGTATTTAGTCAGTCCGCAGGGAACAGAGCCCTGAGCATTCTCAGGCTCACATACCTTCCTTCCACCACTCTCCTGCCGTCCCCTGCCCTCGCTATCTTAACAGGGGAGTGTTATTTGCCCCTTCAGATAACACAAGAACTGGGGATCATTCGAAACGAACAAAAGGAAGTGCTTCTTCACACAGTACACAGTCAACCTGTGGAACTTGTTGCCAGGGGATGTTGTGAAGGCCAAAAGTATAATTGTGTTAAAAAGAAAATTAGAGAAGTTCATAGAGGATAAGCCTATCAATGCTATTAGCCATGATGGTCAAGAACACAACTCCATTCTCTGGGTGTTACTTAACTGCTGATTGCCAGAAGATGGGACTGGACGGCCCGGGATGGATCATTTGAAAATTTCTTTGTTCTATTAATTCCCTCTGAAGTATCTGGCACAGGCCTTTGTCAAAAGATAGGATACTGGGTTAGATGGACCATTGGTCTGACCCAGTATTTCCATTTTTATGTTTTAGTCACGCTTGCACGAGAGTAGCTCATGACAGATGCAAAGGGAGCTAACAGGATGATTAGACATCCATAGCACATTGGCACAAAATTACATTATTCTTCATTGGTGTTTCTATTATTGTGATACATAATGCACAAAATAGTTCCCAAGCTCTCACGTGCACCTGTTGGGGGTATCAACGCATCATCTTGTAATTTAGGGCCAAATCTTGCATCTTTACTTCACAACTCCAACATCACAACTCAAATTCAACTCCAGGGACTGATAGATTTAGCCATGGATATATAAGACTCAGAAGACTTGAAGTAATATAATCTTCAATATTCACACAGTAATATGCTTATGTCTATAATTCAGGTGAGGAGGATGATTTATTTATTTGTATTGAAGTAGCACCTAGGAGCCACAGTCCTGGGCCAGGATCCCCTTGTTCTGGGGGGCAGTACGCAGAACAAAAAGATGGTCCCTACCCCAAAAGAGTTTACAATCTAAGTATTCCCTATAGTAAGCCACTCTATAATTTTTATAAGTGTTTTGATATTGCTTTGATTATAATGATCACGCAAGAGATCTTCCATAAAATAGGCAATTGAATTTTTCTGCAAGAAAAATATTCCAGCTATGATGTTCATGCTACTATCTCACTTGTAAATAAACTATAAGTACTCGTCCTACTAAACAAACTTTCCTTTTACTGCACATTAATGTGAAATATCGTATGTGGTACTTCTGTGCGTTCAGTATCGGAAGGACTGCTGATTCTGGCTGTGATGAGGATTTGGTTTTATATATTTTTTCAAATCACTGAATATTAGCTTGGGGGTTAAGTATGCAGGTTAGTGATTTTGAATATCTATTGCATCAACCATAAATAGGAAAGTCTGACTGTCCTCCAGCCTCCCCTTCCCACCCCACAAACATTGTGTGTGAGCATGTGGGGCAGGGAGAGGAGGTGGAATAAGAGTCAGAGCTTTTATTCTGGACTGTGGGGCTGATTATGAATTTTTGAAAGACTTCTGTATTCTGAACTTCTAATAATTTTTGTGGTGACAAGTCTAGTATTCTTTCTCTGGTACTTACATGACCCCTGTTAATGTGATATATCTATGCTTCACAATCTTTCAATGTAGTTTATCCTTGCAACATCCCGATGAGGTAGGGCAGTGTTGGCATCCCCATTTTACAGATGGAGAACTGAGGCCCAGAGAGACAAAGTGACTGCCCCAGGATCACATGGGCTGTCTGGCAGAGCAGGGAACTAAATTCAGGTCTTGTGAATCCCAGGCTTGTACCCTAACCACTAGACCATCCATCCTCTCTATAAACTGTTTATTGTTAAGTATTAATCCTGTTTGATTGTCCTTTTGCAAAAAACATGAATCTGGGAGCAGCCTCCCTGTTTCTGTTTTGCCTAGATTTCCCTGCCTTGGTATCCTCGCTTTCATACATCCAAAAAGGGAAAAGAAACAAGCCCCCTACTTAGCAGCAGGGAAAAAAGAGAACAATGTTACTGTGGTCATTTCCTAGGTGCAGGAGGAGCTCAGATACTTAATGATTGGGGCTATACAAGAACCTCCAGAGATCCCTTAGTAGAGCAGGCTGGGAGAACTGCATAGTCAATGCCCTCTTTTTCTATGAGGAGATTCAATGACATAATATGTTTCTATTTGTTCAGTTCTTTTTGGTAATACGATATTTCTTTCAATATATTCTGAGTTCAGGCACTGTTATACGTTCCAAAGATCTTACATCCTAAAGGACATAACTGATTGATGAAATGAACAAGCTGGCTGGGATAGGGTGGGGGTGGAGAGAGAGAGAGGCTAAAAAATATAATCAAACGTTCATATGCCTAGCCGCTCTCAGGTTGCAGTTTAGCATGTGTATTATGGCAGAGGTGACTATTGAGGAGGCTACGGTGGTGGCTGTACAGATCTTGAATGGGGGGCTTTTCCCACTCAAAAGGGGCATCATGGGGAAAAAGTGGGATAGTGTTTGTCAGAGAAGTGGAAGATCAAGGCTGTCCTCACTGGCAAAGCAGAGGCAGGCGCTGAGTTTGTGCTAACTAACAGGTTGGATTGGTAGGGTGGGGCTAACTCGTGAAGAGTTTTGTAAGTAAGAAAAAAGAAGTTTGTATTTGATATGTGGAAAGGCAGAGTCAATAGAGGAACTTTTGGTGCGGAGTGACTTAGTCAGAGCATCAAATCAAGAAGATGATCTTGGCAATAGCATTTTGAATTGACTTGAAGGGGGTGAGATTGTGAGCACTGATGCCAGAGAGAAGGAAATCTCAGTAGTTGCGGTGTGAAATGATCAGGGCATAGACAGGAGTTTTGGCAGTGTAAACAGAAAGAGAGAGTCAGATATTGGAAATGGTGTGAAGGAAGAGGCAGTACATTTTAGACATATCCTGAACATGTGGATCAAAGGAGAAGTAGGGTTTTTGTCTGAGTTTCCCAGCCTTTTTAATGAAGAGCCTACATTTAAAATTGAATGTAAATTTAAGATTACTTTGTTCAGGAAAAAAGTACAGAACTTTTTTCACACTTAAGCACATCATTATTTTAAAACTGCTTTTCAAATGTTGGAAGGATATTTAAATGAGATTGTTTTCATGGGTAGCACCATGTAGAAAGTGTTTTTCATCATGTATTTTAATTACGCACTGTACATAGAAAATCTTTACATACCATATCGATCCATAATATAACAACCCCTAAGCTGGATCTTCAGTCGTTTTTGAACCCAATACCTTCAGTGCCAAATGCTGAGCCTCTTCCACTGTAACTAAAGGAGTATCTTCTGTAGTTAGCAGCTCTAGTAAGCTCTTATGTGGCCCAGTCACTGGACGGTGATTCTGTGGTAGCATGGGTTACAATAGTATATCAAATGTTATTCTGACTTCAATGTTTTATACAGCACCTAGCAGTTTGGGGCCCCAAACTGGTTGACTTTTGCAATAGAAATGTTTAATAATTATTATGAAAACTGGACATGGAGAGGTCTTCATGGGATCTGATGAAGAGAGCACACTACAATAAAAGTGATTTTTTGGTTCCCTTTTCTCACAAAAGAAACAGAATTTACTGCAAAGGCTAGTTCTGTCCAGTGTGAAAGTCCCAAATTCTGCTCTCTGTTATGGTACACACATAGCACCCATAACAGAGGGCAGGATATGTTTGGAGATGTGTAATCTGTTTTAAAAGGCATCACTCTGTCACCTCCTTATCTTTTCTCTTTACACACAGGCCACTATGAGACCACTTGCCCTTGAACTTTTCTCATACCTGATCTCTGCAAAGGAAATCCTCTTCATTAATCTTTCCTTCCTTATGTGCCAGGAGTCTTGTAACCCAGGGTTCATGAAACACCACATCCTCTAGTCTCATGCCCTAACTCCCATGCAAGTCAACTGGCAGTATGTTTGCTTACCCTAAATCACAGATAACGTTGCAGTTTGACAACTATAGTGGATGAAGAGGAGTTGCTCTGAATTTCAATTATGTCACTCTTCGTGCAGTATTTATCCCTCAGTAAGGGCAGATTTGTTTGGAAACCTGGCCCCAGCTTGCCTGTGAATTTGGGAACTACTTACAGAGGGTTAGAAAAACCCAGCCCAACACAAAATCTCATGCATATATGTATTATTTTGACTCAGTTTTCAGACAAGAATCAACTTAATAACAGCCAGTACAAGAGGAGACTCTTGCCTTTCTCTTCAGAGTACAAAGGGAAGAGCAGAGTAAGGAATATAATACATAGAACTGGGACTAGCAACAGAACCATTCTCGAACTGGACAGAAAGGATGAAGGTTTACATAAACATTCTCTTGACTTGGTTTTGGGACTTTTCTAGAAAATTCTCGTTCTGCAAAATGATCATGAACATTTTAACATTCAAAACATGTAAACTTTAATGCTTTGTGTGTTTTCAATGATAACTGATTTTCACCTGAAAGTCATTTCAAAATTTGAAAATAGCACTGTTGTTGAGTAAAAACTTTCACCTAATATGGTTCTAGTTTCAAAAGGAAAAATAAGAAATTTCATTTTTACTTGGTGAAATTGGACCTTTTTTTAAAAAGATCGTGTTTGAATTGCAATTTGAATTAATTTACGTACTTCGAATTAGTTTCAGTGCTATATTGCACACTGAACTATACAATAAAGCTCCATTTACTGCATGCGTCTGAGATTTAAATTCTTTGTAAAATAATTATATATTTTATCACAGTACATTGCAAGAGAAAAAAAGCTATCGTTAAGGCCTTTATCTTGCAAAGACAGATACGTGTTTAACTTTACACACTGTAAGTAGTCCCATTGACTTCATTGGTGCAATGCTGATTTACACCAGTTGAAGAACTGGCCTCTAGAGTTGAGTCTATCATTAAATGTCAATAGCAACCCGGATGGAAAAACCTCTTCCAGTGTCATCCAGAGTCCCTGGAACTGAAGAATTATCAAGGAATCAGCAGACCCATTCAAATTATCTATCATGTTTTATCCTTTAATCGTATTGAAAGAAATATTTTAATACATTAAAGTATGATGGAAACTACATTAATTCCAATAATTCTTTTGTTGTTTGCGCTACAATTTCCAGGCTTTATCAGTATTGAGGAATATTAATCTATTTCCTTGATGGGGACCTTTCCACATCAGCATTTCCTGAAATAACACCTTTATTACATTATTTTTATATTTCTCAGAAATATAACCATAACTTTCATCTTTTTCTCTTGGAAGCCAAGACCCCTTTGACCTGTTTGTTTGGCTTGTATATGGTGCCACTGCCCCTCCGCTAGAACAGACTGTGGCGTCGGTTCAGTCTGAGTTGGCTGCAGCAATGCCGTTCCTCATTCACTTTTGTATTTGCTATTTCCATACTTTTCTTAAGTGCCAAAGACATCAGTAAAACCAAACCCATCGCCCTGCTTAGAATAACACACAAAGTTGCAGGTCACTGCTGCTTCCAGAGTGTGGTACATTTTTCATATTGTTTATGGAAACTGTGTCCATGGTGATTTTCATAAAATCTTTACTGACAATTGTAGGTGAAGGACCCTCACGGTACTCAATGGAGCTGTGTGATTTATCACACAGCATGTTAAGTTTGTTTGGCTCATGTGTTTACTGATGTCTTGGTTAAGATCACAGTCATTACCTTCAACTCATAATAATGCACTGCACCGCTGAGCCCACACGGAGGTTATTGTCCTTGGATGCAAAGATATTGTGAAGCTGTAGCTATGCAGAGCTAGTCTTAATTTCCCAAGCAACGTTAATTTCTCTCCTTAGCCAGGATAGTGCAGGTCATGTTTTTTAATATATTTTTTTCCCTCCATCGGATTCACAGAGCTTTTAAGAGATCACTTCAATCTCTACTATATCAAGCAGAAATAGAGATGACCAGGGTTGGCTGTAAGGATAAACTGTCACTGCCTGGTGTATTGGGTGGGATGAGGTGTTAACAGTTGCTGTAGGCTTGTCTCCTATGAAATGGTCACTAATCTTTTGTTTCTTCATATTTAGAGAAGCTGCTGCTCACTAGAACTGCCAGATAGTTTTAACCATATAGAGACAGGGATCCCAATGTGGAGCTTATTACGACTACATTACCATTATGTCGATGAAGTGTGGCCATTTCAGCTACATAGACGTATCTTTTTAGAAAAGTTCTCTTGGTTTTGTTATACAGTCATATGCTGTTCATCTCTAGACAAATGTGCTGACAAAGTGTCTGCCTCCAGCATTGTTCTTACTGGTTGCATCAGGGCAACCGGGTCTTGAAATGAGAGCCTACCAAAAGCCACAAGCGTAGCACGTGATTTTGTACTCCTTTGAGTCTTGCTATGCAGCTAGAGCTGGGCAAAACATTTTGACCAAAACTTTTTGGGGTGAGAAAAATGCATAATTGGTGACACCAAAACATTTCATGAATGTGTTTTGATTTTGCTTATTTTTTGGTGGAAAACTTTTTTTCCAATTTTTGGAAAACCTGAAATTACATTTTTCTGTTCCAAATTTTTTTTTTTTTAAATTTTCTTTACTTGTATTTTTTAAAGGTAAGAATCATTACAAATGCTTGAAATTGAAATGAAATGTTTAGTTTGACATTTTTTGTGATTTTTTTTTTTATTATTTTGTCAAAAAAAAATTTAAATTAGTTTTTGGGTTGATCTGAAATAATCCCTCCCCCCCCCCCCCCCCCCCCCCCCCCCCCCCAATTTTTCGGAATCGTCGGTGAACCAAACAATCCATTTTTTGCATAGAACTACCTGCAACTAACTGTGTGTGTGGATGGGAGAGGCATCCATGTGCTGTCAATTGCAAAGTCAGGGACTGATTACCTAAATGTATTGGGTGAAGCAAAACCAAAATAAAAGTGAAGAATAGCAATGGGCAGGACAACTGTGGCAAGCATTTTTCATTGGTATTTTCCTACCTACCAACAACAGACTGAGTCATACTAATACTCTGAAGTGGGAGGCAATTTGGATTATAAAGCCAAACAAAGACTTCAGGAATTTCAAACAGAAGGAGTTTTTCTTTTTAGATAAAGGTTTTATTAGTTAAAAGCCTGATCTGGGAAGGAGAGGTGAAGTCGGGGGACTGCTGGTTATGGTTCCTAATGACCCATAGGCCAGCTAGGGATAGCTGGAGCATAGTACACTCCATCCTCACACCCTTTCAACCCTTCCTGCTTCCAACACACTCCCTGTGCTGAGGGGTGTAGGGAAGAGGCATAGCAGCTGTCTACACTGGCTCTAGGCCCACTGAGGACTACCCCCAGGCTGGGAGAATCCCCAGAAAAGGGCATGTGTGTGGTTTCTGCTCCTTTTGCACTGCTTGTGTGGCACAAAATTATGTGCCTGGCTATAGCCCAAGCAAATAGTTTGTTTTTTCATTTATTTTTTTTAATAGTGAATTCTATGCTGCCTGCCATGCGTCACCTTACCTGACGAACCCTTTTTCTCATGACACATAACTATCCCTGGGGGCTAGTTACATAACATATTGCTGGTCCTGCTGCTCAGTGTTTATACAGCTCTAAATCTTGATCCCCTGTAGAGATCACGTTGTATATCCTGCTGGCAGAAAACAAAAGCAGTTTCCTATACAAAATACACAAGTCTTGCTTCTGTGCTTGCATGTTTAGGCAAACGCCCATCTGCATTTTGGGAATCAAAGGAATAATGGTATTCATACTAACATTCCAGGTGACACGTGGCTCATAACTGCCTCCTCCCCCCCCCCCCCCCCAAAAAAAAAAGGGTTCCTCATAAGGAGAAAATAATTTGCTTCACTATCTTGTATTGTTTACATGCGTTTAAGATGTTCAATAACCAGACCAGTTTAAATTCACACAGCTGCAGTAGCTAGCAGTGTCATAACAAAGGTTTTACAGGCAAACACATTTCTTTTTCACAAATTAATAAATGAAAGGTACAGGGATTGTCCTTTTCTAACAAGGCTGCTTCTGCCTTTTTAAACAGCCATGTTCAGTAGTGGAAGGGCTACTCGTGTACTGTTAAAGGCCCAAGTACCGGCTAATGATGATAATACGTTGCACTCTCTTTTGGAACCACTTGTTGAGATTTACGTGTTCTCCTCCCTCAACCTTTTACTCTCCTGTTCCTCCCTGCCTCCCCTCCCCCCACCGCAGTCAACTTTCTTATGATTAATCTGTTTTCCTTTCTCTTTCTCTCAGATACACACAATGCTTCTTTTTAATGCAATCGCACAGTTATAATGGCAGGGCAATTGCTCATTAGGTGCTAATGGGGCTATGTCCCACTATAATGCTAGAGCAGTGTTCCTCAATTAATGTTCTGCGGAACCCGGAACACCATTAGGGTTCCGCTGATCAGCTGTTCGCCGCCGCAGAGAGCAGCTGTTCTCCGTGCCGCCAAAAAGGGATGATGTCCCGGATTTTTCGGCGGAGAGAATCAAGTGTGAGGAAAATGTAAGTGAGAAATGCTGACCCAATTTTTTGAAATTTTTTATATAATTTGCTTATTTCGACTCTTTTTGGCCCCATATGTAAAAATACTGTTAAGAGTTTGGGGGTGTTCCGCAATTATTTATCAAGTTCAAAAGGGTTCCGTGGCCAAATTTAATTGAGAGAAACTGTGCTAGAGCCACCTCTGTCAGCCAAATTATAAACACTGGGTAAAGTGGCTGATATCCCACAGGCTGCAGCACAACCTGTCTGCCATTGGAGGACTACTGGACTGGATGTACAGCACATGGCCTGCAAACAGCAAGAGGAGAGGGAACGCAGACTTGCAAGGGGCTAATTCAGATTTTTGCCCCCCAAACCCAAAGTACAGGGAGCCATGCACATATTGCCTGCCAGCCCTGGAGTCCCTGCAAGCAGCAAAAGGAAGAGGCAGAAACAAAGCACAGAATACAAGCTTCTGTGTGACTAAATCAGATCAATTTCCTCCCCCACAGAGACTCAGTATAGGGCTCGCTGCTTCTGCCTCTTCTGAGTCTCCAGTTCCAATAATAAGTCAGGGGTTTCTGAGCTAAGGTGGAGGGAGCCAGGTGGAGGTCAGGTAGGGGGCAAAGTATTCTTAGCGTGGAAGGTTTTGGGTGTGTATTGGGCATGGAGGCTGAGGAGAGTTGTTCTGAGCCGTGGCCTGCGTCGTGCAGGAGGTCAGACTAGATGATCATAGTGGTCCCTTCTGACCTTATAGTCTATGAGGGATGTTGGATGTGAGAAGATTTAGCACTGAGGGTGTAGCGCTGCATTGTGTAGTGATTAGGTAGGAAGGTGAGGTGTTCTCAGCCTGGATGGGTAGGGATGTGTGCATCTGGGGGTGTTCCTGGGCTAGTGGAGTTTGGGTGATGGGGAAATGAAGGAGCTTGGGAAGGTTTTGAGCCCAGAGGGGAGGGTTGAGTGCAAGGAGGGATACAGTCAACTGGTGAATGATGGTCTGAGTGGGGAGATCATAAGGGAGATGATATAGTAGTGCGGGGGTACCCTCAGAAAGTTTCCACATGGTACACCCCACTGAACAGCACTCACTGAGTGGCAGCTCAGCATTCGTTCCACGAGGCTGGGCCTGGCTCCCTGCTCCAGGTGATGCAAACTGACATGCAGGGTCACAGTGCTGTTCATGTTTGACCCAGCCGCCCCTCCATCATGACAGAGGGTATCGCTGGGCCAAATTTCAGTGAGTGCCATTGCAACCTGGTGCAGAGGGTCACAGGGCCACTCGTGTTTGGCCTGATGGTCTCTCCATGCACCAGGTCGCAACACTACTTGGCTTGGGGGCCCTCTCTAATGGGGTGTCGTAGGCAAACTGCCCTCTTTGCCCCCTCCCATCCCATGTTGCTCCCCATGTTGGTGCCCTCGCCAATGACCCATAATGCGCATATGGTAGTGGGCACCACTGGAGCTGCATAAGAGGAATATTGGAAGAGGAATAAATTCGGAATTGAATTAGACAGTGAAGGGGGTCACAGGAGCAGAAATATTTTTCCTTTCCTGACTGTTACTGTGAAAAGTTCCATTTTTCATACCCTACCAAACCAAAACTCTTCACTGTGACAACCGAACCTCCCTACCATGTCCCATTTTTAAACCTACAGGGAAAGTGAGGAGGCATGAGTGCATGCGTCCGTGTGCATATGTGGAAGGGTAGAAGTGGAGGGAACAGCTTGCTACCTGCAGTCTTGCCATTTACTTTGGGCACGAGCGACTGCTTTATAATGGAATTAAAGGGGAAACGCCATCTCTTGAGACATTTAAAATTAGACTGAACAAAGCACTTGAAAAAATACTATCAGGAATAATCCTGGTCTAGCAAAGGGGGGTAAACTAGAAGAGCCATTAACGCTTCTCAGTTATTGGCTTCTATAGTTCTCTAACTCCACAGAAGTGTGCATAATGTCCTGCCTAGTATTAATGGATACCACCTGCAAGATTCTGATCTCAGTTACATCAGAATATGTCTGGAGCAACTCTGTTGACTCATCTTACAGCAAAGGTCGATTCCCCTACCCCACACCCCAATCAGTAGTAAATGTCATTTTAAAAGATATTTCATTTGAAGGGTTTAGGGCTTTTGGCTGGAGTTCAAGAGCAGGATTTTTTATTTTTTGCAAATAACTTGAATGAAGCCTAGGGCTGAGCTGTAAAATAATAACTGAGATTGACAAAAACGCTTTCAAGTTTGCTGAACATTTGAGCTATATTGGTAATGTAGAAAAAGCTGTAAATTCTGAGCCAACGTACGTGCTATACTATGATAAAATCTCCAGTTACCAATTCCCTACCAGTTCTCATCTCCAAGGTTAAGTACTGTGATCGTATTTTAGTTACCAATTTGCTAGGAGAGCTTCTTATCTCCAGGGTAAAGTAGAATTTTAAGAAATGTTTTTTCAAAGGTCTTGAATATATTTATTCCATGACCCAACTAAGTTACTTCATCTGCATCATCAAAGATTTATGTACTGTGTTTGGAAAAAGTAACACATGAACATAAGAGTTATGAGGGTTCAAACTGGGGATTAAAAAAATTCCTTAAAAAATTTTCTCTGCAAACTAAGATTTATCAAGATTCTTTTTCAACTGCTCCTGCCATTTGACTTAAGTTGTATCTAGCCTTCTGGAGTTACATAAACTATTGATCAGAATAATTATTAATTCCTCTTTTCTTTCCAGTAACACCTAGAGTCTTGATGACTTCATGAAAGGTTTGTTTATAATCTGTTTGACACAATTCCTCAAAAGATAAGAATTAGACTGAATATCTTATAGTTTTTTTGTAGCACCTAGAATTTTGAATGTTAGAGGTAGAGATGAACTTCCCAGCTCACCCATATTTTCACTGTGAGTCAAACCAAAATCCTGGATCGAAACGCTATTGAATTTTTGGGAAATTTGAATCCAGATCAGAATTTTGGACCCACCAGGAATTTAGATCTGGATGTGTAGCAATCTCATAAAGCTAGAAGGGATCATTGTGATCATCTAATCTGACCTTTGCATAAACAGAGGCCATAGGACTTCCCTGAATTAATTCCTGTTTGAACTAGAGCATGTTGTTTGGAAAACATCCAGTCTTGATTTAAAGATTTCCAGTACTGTAGAATCCACCACAACCCTTGGTAAATTGTTCCAGTGGTTAATTGCCATCACCGTTATAAATTTTCGTCTTATTTCCAGTCTGAATTTGTCTAGCTTCAACTTCCAGCCATTGGATCTTGTTTATCTTTGTCTGCTAGACTGAAGAGCCCATTATCAAATTTCTGTACCCCATGAGAGGTATTTATAGACGGTGATCAAGTCACCTCTTAACCTTTTATGTGCCAATAGAAGATAAGTAGATCTTCTTCTGCAGCACCATAGCCAATATGAAGCCTCCTTCTCCTTGAAAACTTAGTTTATCTTGAGTCAGCCACTTCCGTGGTTCTTCAGAAGTAAAGAATGTACAAATAATTTCCTTGCAATAGAAGGCAAGAGAAAAACTTACACTGTGTATATACACACACGCGCTCTCTCTCTCTCGCTCTCTCTCTCATATTACCCAGACACCACTGATTGGGTCTGTCCCTGAAATTATGCACTCCCAATTCTTAGGATGTCCAAACAATTCCCACCCTGGCTTTTGGCCCTCTCTTGTAGCTTTCCCCCAAAGGATGACTACATAGGTAAGAATTGCTCTGGGTTTATGGTCCAGTTTCAGGCTACATCAGCGATAACAGTGATAGAAATATTGAAGTCCATTTAAAATGTTCTCTCTCCTAAGCACTGATAACTTGGGTATCTTTGGAAGGGGTCAAGATAGGGGAGGAATTTCTCCTTAAGTGTGAATCTGAAATGGGCAATAGTAAATATTTTCCGTGTTGATTTACCTGCCTCCAGCATCTCTTAGGACCTCTGAGCCTGTTATCTTCCATCAGTGGTACTAATGTGCTTGAGAAGAGTTGGTCCCTGCCAGCTGAAATGGGAGCAGTGCTGTTGGGATTTTAGTAGGGTGGATATCTTGCTTGCCTTGGGGTATCTTATTTCCTTTTAGCTGATATACAGTTTTGAATAGGGATTGGGGACTAAAGAGCTCTCGGAGTCAGTATTGAAGGCAAGAGACATTTTGTTGCAGTCCTGACTATGCTATAGACTTTGTGTGTGACCTCAGGAGGCCTTTTTGTACCTCAGTTTTCCCCCATCTTTAAAAATGGAGTTATACTATTTAATCACCTGAACATGCTTTGAGAGGTTTGGATGAAAAGTGCTCTATCAGGGCAAAGTACTGTTGTTGTTATATTTGTCTCTGGAAGTGTCCATGCAGCTCATGGTAATTCCCAGTGCTATGCAGGGCTGGCCCCACAGAAACTCTGATTGACTTCAGTGGGACCAGTATTTCACCTTAGATTTGGAGTACCCTCATGTGAAGTCAAATTTCTGGGGAGATTTTAGCAGGAGTTTTACACACTCAAAGCGAAAGCTTTAAGATTTCATTGTAATGAAAAACTGCCAGTGGGAAACACACATCCTCTTCTTGCTACATCAGTGGGCAGAGATATTATTACCACCATTGTCACACAGACATAGGAAGATGGTGTGGGGGTGCTTGGAACACTGCCCTTCTGTGGTTAGAAATGTAAGCAGCCGCTATTTCAAGTTAAGGGAACAGAAGTGACTAGGGACTTTCTGTGGCACGGAATTGAGCCTACAATAACTTTGCATCTGAGCACATCCCTTCCACCCTGCCTTTATGAGGCTGTTTTCAGTGTTCGTAAAGATGGCCTATGGAGTCTCTTTTTGAAAAAACAAATCTGTTTAAAATCCCGTCCCATTCCCCAGGATATCTGAACAGGCTAAAACCAACAAACTCTCATACATTTTCTAACAAAATATTTAGCAAATCCGTTTTGCTTCTCTGTTAAGTCCTAAATTCAAAGTATTGGTCCAATTTTAGCAGTACTGACAATCTCAAGCATTCAAAAATCATGTCATTTTGCAAAAAATGATGAGATTGGCTTAAAAATCATGAGCATTTAAACAATAATAAATGTTGGGTTCTTTTATCTTTTCTGGTTTTTGATCTGTTAAGGTGTGCTCAGGGCATGTTTTCCAGCTTTTCTTTGCAACCATGAGGTCCAGAAACTTACTTGTTAATAAAAATGAAAACTGTGATTCCTGTGACTTTAAGAACAGCAGCAATCATTGTGAGTCTAGCATTAAAATCGCAAGAGCTGGCAACACTGTGCAGTGCTATGACACCCTGTCATCCCCAGTGAAGAGTGACACTGAGGCAGTGGTTCTCAACCTGCGGCCCAATCAGCATACAGCTGCGACCCATGTGATATCCTGAGGGCCACACATGTAGTATTGGATGCGGCCCCCATTACACATATGTGCCCATAAAGCTAAATAGGTTGAGAACCACTGTGAGGTATGTCCACATTTTGGTTGTGTGCCTGTGTCCTGGCTGGTGTGCATGCATCCACTCATCACCTAAACCTGCCGCCAGAGTCCATGCAACAGAGCCATACGTGCTATACCTCGTGTATCTGTGCCCGCACAGACACTTCAGCTACCTGTTGTTTTGTGCATGGATTCATGGGTGCATATCCTGTAGTCTCAAGCATCTTCATCACCTGGAGCTGCTCTAGCACTTAGTTTGCACCACTTCTGGGCATGAGAAACAAGCACTGACTGGTGGGGTTGCATGGTAATGCAGGTTTGGGACGATGAGAAATGGCTGCAGAATGTGAAAGGCCTTTGGATGTGAAAGGCCACATTCCTAGGTCTGTGTGCTGAGCTATCTCCATCCCTCCAGCAGCGTGGACACCAGAATGAGAGCTGCACTGGCAATGGAGAAGCAAGTGGCAATCGCACTGTGGAATCTTGCATCTCCTTATTGCTGCCAGTCAACAGGAAATCATTAGGGAGTAGGAAGATCCACTATGGGTGCCATTGTCATCCAAGTGTGCAAGGCCATTAAGTGTCTCCTGCTATACAGGACTGTGACTATCAGTAATGTGAAGGACATAATGGATGGATTTGCAGCAATGGGATTCCCAAAATGTGGTGGAATGGTAGACAGAATGCGTATCCCTATTTTGGCAGCAGCCCACCTTGCCCTAGAGTATATCAACAGAAAGGACTACTTTTCTATCGTTATGCAAGCATTTGTGGATCACAGGATGCTTCACCAACATCAATGTTGGCTGGTCAGGAAAGGTGCAGGACACTCACATCTTTGAGAACACGGGACTAGTCAGAAAGATACAAGCAGGGACTTTTTCCTGGTGAATTTACCATTGGTGATGTTGAAATCCAGTAGTGATCCTTGGGGACCCATCTTATCCCTTGCTTCTCTGGCTTATGAAGCTGTATGCTGGCCACCTGAACAGCACCAAGGAAGGATTCAACTACTGACTCTGCAAGTGCAGAATGACCATTGAATGTGCTTTTGGTAGATTGAATGGACATTGGCATTGTTTACTCACAAGATTGGAGCTCAGTGAGAGAAATATCCCAATGGTTATAGCTGCTTCCTGTGTCCTGCATAATAACTGTGAGGGGAAAGTGGCTGTGGAGGTGGAGTGGCTGTCTCATGAGTTTGAACAGCCAGACAATGGCTATTAGAAGAGTTCAAGGCAGAGCTATTTGGCTGAAGGGGGTCTTGAAAGAACACTTTAACAGTGAGGCACAATAATGCGTTGTGGTGGACTGTGCTCTGCCTGCCAGTTTTGGGACCTGTTGGGAATTGTGTGTTGCTTTCTACGCATTTATGACTATAACACTGTTTGTCACTGACCCTCTGAGTTGGGTCACACTGTACAATAACAAGTAAATGGGTGCTTTCAGTACCGCTAGGCATTCTGCAGCATATGTTGTGAACTACTAAAGATGAATTATTTTCCAAAAAAATAGGAATTTATTGAGTAACAAAACCTAGTGCAAAAAATCTGTATGATTTAAAAGTAAACCCAATAAACACTTAATAAATGTAGGAAATAGAACTAAATAAGGGGAATGAAAATTCATGTCCATTTTGGCTACACATACAGCAACCCTGGCTCTCTCAGGTCAGTGTGAAGCTGTGACTCTCCTTACTGTCCCCTGGTGTGGAGAGGTAAGGTAGAGATGTGGCCCTTGATGCCACATGGAATGTAAGGAGGGAATGGGGGTGTGGGGAGGTGCCTAAATGGAATTCTCCATGGACTGCAAAGGGAGGTGAGGCTGTGACATTGAACTTGTAAGTCCATGAGAGTCTGCAGCATCTGTTTGCTTCTGGAGAAGCCCCATTATGTCCTGGTGCATCACCCTCTCCTTTTCCTGAGCCTTTCTTCTTTCTGGCCACTCTTTCCTTCTCCATACCATCTGAAATATCCTCTTTTCAGGCCCTCTGCTCACGATCTGATGCAACACTGGCTTGCAGGGGATGACATGGTCAGCGAGATCAAATCCTCTTCTTCTTCCTCCTCATCTGGCTCAGGTGCTCTGTGGGTGTGGAGTGGGAGCTGCTCAAGGCCACAATGGCAGCAGCTGCAGATAAAACACACAGAGTACTATAACAAGTAAATGGGTGCTTTCAGTATAGTCACAATGGAAACCAAAAGTTAAGGTTCAGAACGCACTTCCTTTGCGCTCCTAAAGTTTTATACAAGGCGTGCTTAAAGACATTTATGCTTCAGAGAAGCACCACACGCAGCAGCAGCCATGTTGAATAAGGCCTGCTGGAGCGAGGGAAATGAGAAGGGAATTGTTCGGTTGTATGAAACTATGAGCATAGGGCATAGACGCTGAATGCTGGCACCATTTTCCACAGGTGGTGGTGATTTTAGCTGATACCTCACTCCTGCAAATAATAAAGGCACAGAGAGCACAGCTGCTGCTGGCCTCCCAAAGCCACCCAGGCCTGTAAGCTGCTGGTCTGTTTATTGCAGTGGTGCCTTCCAAAGTTGTCACGGACTACTATGGGAAAGTGTCCTAATGCAGAGGAAGAAAAAAGGCCACCAAGCCTAGAAACCTTCAGGAGAGGATTGGTCTTCTGATAGGCCTGATGCAGTTCCTTCTTTTTCGCATGGCCCTACTGTACTGATCCCTATTGATCCCTATTATACATGAACTCCTGCATCCCCCATGCAATCTGCTCGTAGATGTACATGTTTCTACAGCAGGTGCATAGGTGTACCTGCAAAACCTCTTTTCTCCACAGGCCCAGGAGATCTAATATCTCCTGTCTATTCCAGACTGGAGTGTGTCTGGAGCTTGTAGCCGGCATGGTCAGCAGGACAGTTGCACATAACAGTGGTGTCGTGGAAAAGAATCACACTGCTACATTTTAGAGTTGGATTGGGTGCAGCTTTAATTGTGACACACAGAATCACCTAACCATAGCTATGGGGAATACTATAGCCATAGGGAAAACCCAGGTGGCTGTAGGGAAGTCAAGCAGCATGTCTGGATGCTGGGCAAATGTACTTCAACTGGTTAACAGATACAAAAGACTTATATAGGGGTTGCTTAGGTTCATTTACATGTTGATCGTATAGTGGGATTGGATTAACAGTTTATACTTAACAAGGTAGACAATCACAATGCATAGTGGGCACACCAGATGCCCTCCCAGAGACACCCAATGAGTCACTTGAGTATACAATGGTGTGAGTCTCTGTGGGGCCGGTAAGACAAAGGGACAAGTACTGGTACTTATCAAACAGGTGAAGTCTGTTCACAGACTTCAATAAGACTTAAGGTTCAACAGAGAACTTGCCTCTCGGGTGTGGTTCAGAGACCTCTTGTGGGACTTTAACATCTTTATCCTAATTTCAGTTGAGGCCTTCTGTTAATGGTTTAGCCTGGGGCTTCTATTTCAGTTTCAGGCTACAACTTCAGGCCAGGCCTTCCATGACCAGTTTCAGGCCAAGAATTCTATTAATAAATGTAATGCTTATTTCTTTGATTCCACAGTGGAGAGCTGCTAGGTGTGCTCAACAAGTTGGGCAATCAGAAAAAGTCATTAAAAAAATTCACAGGGGCTTAAAAGTGGTTGGGACTCCTGCCACAGCAGTCAGTGCTGGGCATTGGGGGACAGCTACTGGAGGACGGTTAGTGTCGACATAGGTAACTCAGTGACTATAATTGTCCTGCATCAACCTCAGTACATTGACCATGTCTCAACACTGTTCAGAGAGATGGTGTTATTGTGTTGCTGTAATGGGGGCACTTACGTTGCTGGGAGTCAAATTTAAGTGTAGACACATGCACAACTAGGTCAAAGCAAGATGGCTAACATCGACTTGATTTTGTAGTGTAGACCAGGCCTTTAATACCGGTGGATGGTTGTCAGTGTTCAGAAGGAACCTTTCTTTTTGTGTGTGTGTGGGGGGGGGGGGAACAAAGCATTTCTTAAAGCTCTTCCCTCACATTTTCCCAGAGGAATTCTTCTAACAAAACATACCTGTTGTTCAGAGGAAATATTCACTGTATGGGAAAATAAAGCACATCAGAATGAAAAAATTAACCCCTTGGTAGATGCTCTATTAAACTTTAAAAGGAGTGAGGTTGTCGGAGATAACCCCATGTGTTTTTGGAAAAGTCAATAAAATACAGTAAATTATCAGTGGTTATATGCAAGGCAGCATATATACAGTACGCAGCAGAACATACAGGAGGGAGCATGATGGGACTTTGAAAGGATTAAACTGGCAATTGATGCAAGACAATCCAAAATTGTGGGTTTTTAAATGTTGATTATGAGGCCGCCTTTCTCTCCCATTCATTCACCCTTCTAACAATGCCTGCCAAATTACAAACAGAAGGGGTTGCTATTATCTCTCAAAGAATAAAGTCTCTACCTGCACCCTTTAGCAAATACAGTGGCTGGGAACCCCATGCAGGAATGCAAAGCAGCCCCAGTCATTATGATGATGATTTATTTATATTGCAGTAGTACATAGAGACCCCAGCCATCAGTCAGAGCCCTGTTGTCCTAGCCCTTAGACTGGAAAAGTGGCTTTGGAGGGCTTGTCTGTGGGTTAGGGTAGATCCAACTCTCCATCCCCTGTTTAGTTCCTTGAACAACACCAGTTTACTCAAGTTTTGTGCAAGGAAGGGAGATTATCATCGTGTGAGAGGAAAGAGTCTGGCATTAGCACACTTTCAATATAATTGAATTGCCCAGTTTTAATCTTGGTGTGTGTGGCATGGTGAGGGGTTGTTTTCCTAGTCTGTTTTATCTGCAGAATAATTATCCCTGTAATAAGAAGTAGGGTTAATTATTTAGGATATCTTGACTGTTTTACTGTATAGTAATTGACTCTCTTGCAGGGCATTTGCCCACTTGACTCTGGGTGGACAGCAGGCTTCAGGTTTTCATCAGGGCAGCTGGTTTACAGGGATGTCTAGTACCAGATTTTAGAGTACTTGCCGCTTCCACCTGCATGTGGGTGTGAGAGATCTCCCCGACTTTAGGAACCTTTACAGGGAAACTCACAATAAACACACACACGGGGAGTGAAAGGCCAAAGGATGGGCAATTTAAATAATGCCATAATAACGGGTTAGGGAAACAAAAAGGTATAGGAAAAGTCTGGATAAACAAATGCAATGCAAACAGACAGGTACTAAAAGTACCTACACAAACAGTTTCTTCCAGTGCCCCACTGAATGGATTCTCTTTGTGTAAGGGGGAATTTCTTGCTACAAATGTCGACCATTTAGTGGCGAATCAAGAACAGCCCTTCTAAGACTTATGGACACAGATGTTGGGCAGCTTCTAGACCTTGAGGCTCCATGTTGCGGGTAAAGGACTCCAGTGATTGGGTAAAAGACAGGGTGCATGAATCTGTGAGAAGACAGAAATCCCTCAGGAGCCCCTACCCATGAGGTTGTGGAGCATGCTCTCACTTAACTGCTGGCTCAAGCCTGACTGGAAACAATACAAAACAGCCTTTCCTATAAAATGTCAGTCCTGGATGAAACCAGGAAGTACAAAGGTGCAGAAAGATGAAAAAGAAACAACACAAGAAATTTTTCAAAATTCAAATAAGATTCCCATTCATTTCGCACTTTGGGCACAAAGGTTCCAGTTAGTTTTTTATTTCATTCAAACTAATTCACTTTGAGGCAAGGATATGGTCTATAACTCTGAAAGAGCAATAATTGGTGCTTAGATACCATGGTGATGGGTGCATAGAAAACCGTTAGGCAGACAGTTACAGAACCCACAGCTACATTTATAACAGCCAGAACCTAATAGCTGGCAGCCTATGTCTATCTTCTATTACTGGAGGAGCATGAAAAGAAACTTGTACATTGCATTACATTTCACAGCTTTCCTTTCACTTGGCAAGACCCACTTATCCCTATTTGATGATAACGGAACATCTATTTTTAGACTAACATCATGTGATGATAATCCAATCAGTATCCTGGCCTGTATTATGAAAGTTGGAAAAAAACTCAGACAAGAATCAAAGAAATCAAATCAGATTTAACTTGGTAGTGGATACATTCTACCTCAGAGTGTGTGTGTGTATATATGTGTGTATATATATATAGTACCTTTCCCAAATTGTGGAGCTCAGACTTTACAGAAGTCCTAAAGAAACAGAGCAGAAATCATTAGAAAACATACATCTCTTCACTCTTCCGTCCTCAGATCTCTTATTCAAAGCCTTCAGCCTTCATATCTCTCTGCTTTTGCTACCAAGCCATTTAAGAGTAGAGTATGCACTGTTTGTCAAGTCAGTATCATCTGGAGGAATGAAAGAGGATGTAGAGAACCTCTGAGCTTTACATGTGGCTCTGACAATGTATCTCTGTGTTGTCAGGGTGAATCACTTAACCTCTTTGTCCTTAGTTTTCTTGCTTGTAAAATGAAGATGATAATATAAAAATGCAGATATTCACTTTGGGGGAAAATGCAAATTTATTATTACTAATTTTTATACAATGGAGCCTAAGGGCCATCCAAGAACAGGGCCTGTTCTTTGCTAGGCACTGTACAAAGAGAGTTTGCCCCCAACCAGCTCAGTCTAAACCGCAGCCAGCACCTTAGGTGAAATCCTGACCCCACTGAAGTCAATGGCAAAATTCCTAGTGACTTCATTGGAACCAGGATTCCCTCCCCCCCATACACACACACCCTTGAATTTTGCACTAGAAGGGACAAGGAAGCCAGCGCAGTTATCAAAATTTTATACTCCCTCTGGTAAACCCCATCTAAAGGAAGAAGTTGTATTCTGATGTAGTTTAAAATGCAGCCCTAAGTGGAGTACACTGTAATAATCTATTTCAGAAACTATAAAGCCATTGATCCAGAACATGCCACTGTAAACATGGAGGGAAGGTTGAAAAACCTTCCAAGTTAATGCAGATGGGGAAAAGGTGTTTTTAGGGTACTGATGTCACCCAAAATTCCAGGGGCAGCTAAGTATACAAAAGTGTCCCCCTGCCAAGACGGGGCACTGCCCCTAAACAAAGGGCTCAACTTTCTCCTCCCCCATAGTAGTGTCAAGATCCTTCCCCCAAGACATTAACATCACCCAGAGTAAGATAGCTTGCGTTTACCCACATCCCAATGCTGCCAATCAGTGGGAAGAGAAAGTTTGACAAAATAGAGCCTTGACACTCTAGACAAGAGATGCCTCGGGAGATGAACAACTTCTCAAAACTACCTTCTGGGTCATACAGGAAAGAACAGAATCTCTCAAGCAATGCCATCTACCCTACTAAAGTAGGGACTAAAGGCAATTCCTCAATACCTTGTGTTCAACAGTATCAAAGGTTTCTGGCAAATCTACAAATATCAGTATAGATACCTGGCCATTGTCTGTTGCTGGAGCAGATCATCAGTTACTGATGTTAGTATAGGATCTCTGCCATACCCAGGTTGAAATCCTGGCAAAAAGGGGACTGAGGAAATCCAAGTATTCCAGATGTCTCCAAATTTACCTCTTTACTACCACATTCTCAATCTCTCCCAAAAAGGGGAAGTTAGAAACAGTGTGACAATTGGCCTTAGAAGATTTCTGCAACAGAGACTTTGTCCTACTTTTTGAAGGCTCAATAACATTCTCCCATCCTGAAGTCAGTTGTTAACAATCTCAACCAGCTATGGACCCAACGCTTCCTTGCTTGGTTTTTTTTAAGCTAAGTGGGGCAAAGGTCCAACTCATAGGCTGTGGAAACAAAGTTGCCTAGGTTTCCTCAAAGACAACAGCCAGAAAATTCACACACAGACATGCCCCCACAAAAATGGACAACATGGTCCAAATTCAATTGGTCTGGCGAATTCCTCACAGCTTGCAAGATTTAACTCTGTTGCTCCTACAACCCAGAGTATCAGCAGGGGTTGAGGGCAACCAGAGGTGAGAAAGGTCCATGGCTCAGGGCCAACTGCCATTTTCTTTAGTTCAAGAAACTCTTCACTTGCCTTTGGATTTTCCAGTAAATGGGGCAAGGATGGGAGGGGAGAGGAGGAGGAGGAACTCAGAACCAGATTAAAATAAACAGGAGCAGAGGGGAGCCAAGCACAAATGGCATGTAACCAGATGAATTATTTAAAAGATTGGCAGGGGAGTGGGGTGGGGAAGAAACCCCCCAAAAACAGAAGGGAAGGGGTGACACATGGCATTAACCACTGTGTAAGTGAGTGAGCTAGCGAGCAGCCCTCCCAGTAGTAGTGCTGGTCAAAAATTTTCCATCAAAATGTTTAATGGAAAATTATTTTTCAACCAAATGAAATTTATCATGACAAATTTCTGCTTTCTATGGAAATTCTGAGTTTTTGTCCAAAAAAAAAGAAACATTTTCAATCCTTTTTCTAAAAATAAGTCAGAAATTTTCCACAGGAAAAATACAAATTTTCTGATTGCCTCTCCCCAGGAGATTTTGAAAGCTACAATGAGTACAGAGCTGGTTTGGAAAGGCCTGTGTCTGTCCTGCCACTGCGCTGGCAGCTGCTTGCTCAAAGCTGCTGAGTCAGACGAATCCATACTTCTTTCTGTCTCCTTTGCATTTCCTTTACACCTTCTATGCTGTGTTGATCTGAGTGTGGAGGGGCCAGACACCCAACACCCAAAATGAGAATCAGCTGACACAACAGCTTCCAGAAGAAAGGAGACATATTTATGAGGAGCTTTCTGCCATCCTCCCAGTGCATGTGGGTCTTATATCCTTGGTCTTCTGTGGGTCTAGAGCCAGACTTTTTCTAGTGCCTGCTCGTTTCCCCTTCCAAGACCATGCACGCACACCCTGAACACACCTCAGTATGTGTGTGTCCCCACCTTTCACATACACATTTCCTATGACCCACTCTCCCCGCACCCCCCATCAGTCTGAACACACATCGTACGTCTTCTCTGCAAATCTCAGCCACCCCTTGGTACCTGTCCTTCTTTCCCTCCAAATCCAGACATCCCTACCCGGCAACTGCCCTCTTCCTCCAAAACTCCATATTTAGAGTGACACAAATGAGCACTTCTTTCCTTTCTCTTTCTCTTGGTTGTGTCACTGAGGAAGCAGTCCTAGAAACAAAGAAAGATCTCAGATATTTGGCAAACGTGAGCTAATTCTGAAAAAGCTGTTATTTCTAACTCCATGAGATCTGTGCTCAGCGTCAGACCTTGAGTATGACTAATGATACACCCTTTCCAGTGTTGTGTTAAGTTACTCATATAACCTGCAGTTGGGTATAACCTAATATTAGTGTTGCTATTTTATACCTATGTTTCTTTCATTTGCCTCAACAGTTCCAGTCTCGTTTTTGTCTTAGTGTATGTGACTACAGATTGCCCTTGAAGGGAAAATGCAGCTCTGTTGTGTAATGTATTTAAATTGCATTATACCCGTGGATTATTGTTTGGCAAACAGAAGCATTTCAGCAGTCATGAGAATGTGAATTTTGATTTCCTCATCCTTAGTGTCAGTCTCTGCGGAGTCAAATAAATCCTCTCCTATTATAATTGTTAAAATATAAAAATAGAGTAGTTAGGCTGCTAAAGGCAAAAGGAAGAAGAAATATGTTTAATTCCTTCTCCTTAATGTTTTTTCATTGGGGAAAGCCCACCCCTTCCTTTCCCACCCCTCCCCTTCCATCCTCTCCAATCAAAAGAGATGCTTCTTCTTTGCCAAGGTCCAAAGAAAAAGAACCCATGCTAAAAGCTTTTGGGAGTTTATTGCCTTCCCTATCCTGGCACAAAATAGACCGTATTTCAATATGATTGCTAGTAGGCCTGGGATATTTCCTCTGTCTAGGAACCAGCTTGAGTAAATATAAAGGAACAAAAAGCAATTAAAAAGGAGTATATTTATCTCCATTCTAGAATGAATCAAGGAGCATACAGTGCAAAGTTTGAAAACCTATAATGCAATCCTCTCTCTTCTCTTTGAACCCAGGGATTTTGCAGACTTCCACCTTTCAAACTGCACATGCATGTCAAAAAAGAATGATTCAAAGAAGCTTGTGAGTGGGGTTTCCTATGGAGGTGATTTGTGGCTGTAGCAGGCTTTGAGAGTGCTGGACATTTCTTATTTGAATGAAATCTCCATTCCTTTCTTATCAAAGTGTAGCATATAGATATATGAAATGCTTCATGTGTATCGCACTGCATGTGATATTAGTCAGACAGGAAGGTAACTTACACTACTTTGAATGCCAGGCTGATGTTGATGTTACCAAGGGAATTACACAGTGATATGCAATAAATACTAGAAAAAATAATGTCCATCTCCCAAAATATGCCATTAGGTGAGATGTAGTTAGAGAAGTCGATGAGTCTTATTCAGAAAGATTTTTTTTAAAGCATGAAAAATTAGGTAGGGCATGTAGGACTGAATTTGAACTCATTCAGAATTGTGGAATAGTATCAGGACAGTAAAGAAGTCTGATTGATTTTTCTATTTGCTTGCCAACAGTTGGTAGGGTTTACCAAAGCCCAGTGAATTCCAATCTGACCCATTGGTTTGATTTAATTTTGAGTACACTATCATCCATTGCTTTAATGAGGTTCATTCAGTTCCAAAGGTTCAGACTTCATGTGTCAGTGTCATATGCTTGAGTCATGTCACAACCACTCTTGTGGCCTAGAATATTGAACGCAAGTTTGTAATAACAGCTAAAAGCCCTGTCCTGCAAATGGTTTGCAATGGCAGGGTCTGGAACTAAGGTCCACATTTTTAAAGGTATGTAGGCACTGCATTGCTCAGCATTGCATGGCTTAAGACATTGAAAGTCAATGGGACATAGGCTCCTAAGTACCTAAGTCACTTTTGAAAATAGGATTTAGCCTTCTACATTGGTTAGGCCTTTAAAAACCTGGGCCCATGGTCATCTACTCTGACCTACTGTACATCTCAGGTCACAGAACCTCACCCACCCACTCCTGTAATAGACCCACATTCAGCAAGATAGATAGAAGATATTATATAATTATCTCTCTCTCGATGGGATTTCTCACATGCTTAAGGACCTTACTGAATCGAGGTCTAACTTAAATATGCAGAAATTGCACCTCTTATTCTATCTCAACTAAAGCTATTAATTTGGGCACCTGCTATGTAATGTTTGAGCCCAAATTTGTTGGTCAATGGAATAACCCATAAATTCTCTTTCTATTAAAAATGCTATAGTGAAGTTGAATAACACTTCCCTGCATCCCAGATGAGGAAACACCCCTGTAACTGCTAAAAAATTAGGTTTATAGTAAAAATATTGTAGTTTAAACACACACGTACACATCAATACATTTTAAAATAGCTTCTGATGAACCCAATGGCTTTAAAATCACTTTTGCCCCTCCAGCACAGCTTAGAGAGTTTTACTGGCCTCTTTTGGGCATTCTAATGGCTGCCTAAAGTCCAATCACAATTTAGCAATGTGACACATGACTTGCCCAAATATAGGTGCAAGTAACAAAATGTGATTTAGTGAATGGCAGCGTAAGCACTGGATTCCGATGAGAATTCAGAAAAGAAAACAGAAGAAAACAGATTGGAATAAGATTCAAACAAGCTTTCACTTAAATAAAATGCATTGGTCATAT
Source organism: Emydura macquarii macquarii (assembly GCF_026122565.2). Lineage (NCBI taxonomy): Eukaryota > Metazoa > Chordata > Testudines > Chelidae > Emydura > Emydura macquarii. The sequence goes on from NW_027131180.1 coordinate 14,768,324, forward strand.
TTTGGCTAACCAAGATCTAGCACTAGATGACTATGAATGCAAAGTCATGACTATATTCCCAAACCTCGCAGCAGAAATGTACTGCAACATATTCTGTGATCTGAGAAAGATAGCTTCAGAGAAAAATACATTCAAAATGCCTATTGTAAGTCACATTTCTTTAAAGACTTTTGGGAGAAAATTAATGACCCTTGAGAGGGCATGGAGGCATACTGGTTCTGAGTGGAGAGGAAGGATTTGGACTCAAGGTATGGATTGTTTATTTGGTGGGATAAAATGGATAGGATATAGACCACTTTATGTGTGCATAATTTCTGTTATTGTTTTCAGCAACCTACAACTTGCAGAACTCGACAAAAGCATTTACAGTAGATTCAGACCTTCACCCAGCTAGCAAAGTCTCTTCTATAAACTGTTCCAGGTTCTGTGGGACGTAACCTTTCTTGACGTCCATTAAAATTCTTTCTGATTATATTGCCATTCCAAGTTACCAGCCAGATATCACTCAAAATCATCATCTCCCCCCACCTATCCAGCTATGGTGGTTTGTTAAACAGAAGGAACCATTTGTAGCTCAGATAATAGTCTCCATGTGCTAAACCTCTGCCTTTGAAACAATGGCCTGAGTTCTTTGTTATAGCCTAGCTCCGCTTGCTATGAGGTCTTTATGCCACTTTCTTGCTGTCTGTTTTCAGGGGTGAGTTGGGCTGCTCTAACTTATGTTTGGCTGCCTATGACCCCAAAGGTATGGTTAGACAGAGTGGGAGATGTGGCAGAGAGGATGGGAAGAGATGGTGAGAGGAGTCTGAGGGAGGAGAGAAGGGATGGGGAAAGGAAGAGGTAGCAAGGGGACGAAGGCAGGGACAAGGGAGCAGAGAATGAGCATGAAAGCTAGACAAGCAGGTAAAGCATGAGTGACTGGTCCATGAATTAATCAAGGAGTAATTAATTACTCAGCAAATCAGCATGGCAATGAGTTAAATAGTTAATTATTCAGTGAGGCAAATGAACAGCCAATTAATTACTTAGATAATTAAATATGTTTGTACCAGATGCTCTGATTATTCAAGGCAGATCACAGTTACAGAAATTATTCTCTGGTAATTCAATTTGTTCACAGAACCTCTGAGCATGGAGATAATAGCTGTTGTAAAAGTGTGAGGCGCCCAACCCTGCAGATATACGGAGAATGTTTGAATCAGGAGGGCAGGTCTAGGATTGGACCAATGGAAAGAAGCCTACATCCTTCAGTACATGTAAGGGCCACATCTTAATTTAAGAGGGAATTTTAAAAAATATGTTATAACAAGGTTAGATGCATTGGCCCCTTCTATTTTGTTTTAGGTAGATTTTGATTACTGGAGCTAGCTTTGCATAGGCAGCATGCATTGTGTTTGGGGTGCAATGGTAACATCCTACTGTGTTTTAAATAAGTGAGTTCAGAAAGAAATTTCTTGTTTACTCTTTAGTTCATTGGAAGCATTTGGAAGAAGAAAGGGATTGAACTGAATATGGCAATAAATGGTTATTAGAATTCTAATAAGTTCCTAATACTTAAAAAAAACCAAAAAAAAACAAAACCTTTCAGTTATATATAGACAAAATCCCGACAATCTCAGTTTACAATGAATTTTTCCCCCGATACTTGGAATAACTTTAGATTACTGTCTAACTACACATTTTCAAATATGAAAAAGTCCTTTCTGTAATATGGTGTTCTTGTATTGCATATACTTTTCTAAGTGGCATTTTCCTATTCAAGCTGTGCTTTTAGTTTTGAAACAACTTCCAATTTCTCTCTTTTGACTCTATTCTGGACTAATTTACACTTGTCAGTCTGGAGTATTTCCTTTTCCTTCCGTGCAATACTTCAGATTGACACTAGTATACCTGAAATCACTCTGACCCTATAACTGTAATAAAATACCCCAAGAGTGGTTTGGCAGTAGTTAAATTGAGCTGATGGTAAGCATTATCTGAGATGGTCAATGCACGGTCTTTTCCTTGTCTGCCTGTGTTACATTATTCTCCCTTTACAGCCAATAGTATAGAAGGTAAAGAATTTGTTCCCTGATATTGGTCCTTGTTTACTTTTATCCACTCTGACATATTACCTTAGAGACTCTGCAGCATATTCTCCTCTGCTTGCTGTCCCACAGCCATTGCAGTTCATTTCAATCCTCTTCTCCCTTTTTGACTTCATCAACCAAGCTGTTATGCTTCCCTAAAATCCAGGCAAATTATTTTATAATGTTCAAACTGCTATTCCTGCCAGTCCTCATTAACCACTGCTAGTGCAGCAGAGCTGCTAACAGGGTTCAACTGCCGTGTCATGTAGGGTTGCTCTGAGCAGGGTTAGACGATACAGTGGGGAGAATTCTGGCCGTTTTGCTGTACGCTAGCTCTCTCACTGCTGCTAGCTTTGGTGGAAGTGCAACAGTGGGACATTTTATCAAATCGCTAATGTATATGCATCCAGAATGCCTCAGGAATGCTCATGGCTTGTCTACATGTTGATTTATTGCATGCTAAGCTGCATTCAGGGATTTTCACTGTGCTGTAATAGTGTCCGTGCAGGACATTACTGTGAGGCAAGATGGTTTGCTGTAGATTCACAACTTGACTTGCCAGTGCAGTAACTCACCATGGAGCCAAGCCCTCAGTTGTACTCTGTGGGGATTTTTAACATTCAAGGTGCTAGTTTTCTCATCACAGGCCAGACTGCAGTCAGTGGGAACCTTTCCATTGACTTCAGTAGGTTTTGCAGTAGGCCCCATAATTCCTGGCATCTGAACAAAGATATTTACACAGATATCACTTCTGAGGGAATATGTCATTTTCTTATGAAATATCCATTGTATGTTTACTATTGTAATCACAGCCTTTGGGTAAACAGGATTGAAGTCTTTTCCCTCCCCAGAGTCACTGTTTCCCAGGATAGAGTCCTCCATCATGTAAGTATGGCTGGCTTCCTTTGTTCCCAGATATATACATTTACATTTAGCTGTTTCTTCCATGTCATTGTTAATAACATATACCGGGGTGGCTAAACTGTGGCTTATGAGCTGCATGCAACTCTTTTACAGTTAAAGTGTTGCTCGCTGAGCCCTCTATACCATCCCCGCCATTCTCCACCTACCAGGCTGGGGTGGAGAGCTCAGAGTTTCTGCCCTGCAGCAGGGTGCTGGGGTTAGAGGATTCCGCCCAGTGGGGCAGGGAGTTTTGGGCGGTCAGTAAACTTGGCCACCCCTGACATAGGGCCAAAAGCCGATTCCTGCAGGACCCCACTAGACACGTAGCCACTCAATTATGATTTCCTGTTTCCAATTACATTTTGAGACCTATCAATTAGCCAGCTGTTAATCCATTTAATGTGTGCCATGTTGATTTTACATAATTTTTAATCAAAATGTTATGTGGTATCAATACAAATGCCTTATAGAAGTCTAAGTATATAATATCAACACAATTACTTTTATCAACCAAACTTATAATCTTGTCAAAAAAGATATGTTAGTTTGACAGGATCTATTTTCCATAAACTCATGTTGATTGCCATTAATTATATCACCCTCCTTTCATTCTTTATTAATCATGTCCTGTATCAGCCACTCTCTTATTTTGTCTGGGATCGGTGTGTCCTATGGTAATTAACCATGGGAACAATTTACCAAGTATTGTAGAGGATTCTCCATTACTGTCAATTATTACATCAAGATGGGATGTTTTTCTAAAAGTTACGTTGTAGTTCAAATGGGAATTATTTAAGGGAAACTCCATGGCCTGGGTATACAGGAGGTCAGACTAGATGATCGCAGTGGACCCGTCTGGCCTTGGAATCTACGAATCTATCGGTCTAATTATTTAAAATACATAAACCATTTTGAAATTCTCTTGGATGATGCGAACGATGCTATAATGGCCATTTGAAGTCTATGAAGTTTTTGCCAAGGAATTCAATGGGATCATCATTTCACCCTGTGATATAAAGCATTGATTATAAATGAATCATTGGCCACAGATTTTACATGCATGAGCCCCTTCAATATCTAGCTTGTCAAAGTGATTTTATTCTGACAAATAATTGGAGGTAACGGGAACATCACTTGGTGTATTTGAAAGTTGCTCTCACCTTCCCGTCAGCGTCAGGACTGGTGTGGAAAGAGCCTATAAAGTGATTCATGGAGCGGTTCAACTCATGGTACAATGATTTTGCTGATGTGAGGAAAAAATACAAGTGTGAAAATAAATACTTAGAGTACTCTGAGAACTCATTCTACTGCTCTACTGTATTTGATGACAGTTTTCCATGTGGAGTCATCCTGTTGAGAGAGAAAAATGATGTCTGGTGTAATGTCAGTCTTTTTGCAGCTCTGTAGTTGTTTGAATTTCCAGTACAACAGCAATTGTGCCATTGTAGTTATCATTCATTGTAGCTACCTCCACATAAAAGTTTCCCACACCTAATACATCACAGCTCTGTAAGACACGTTTATTGTCTTAAATATGAGAGCTACAATGAAATAAGGGCTTAAATTGTGTGAAACATTCCAACTGGCAACTTCCAGTGAAACACTATAAAGCATAAAGGGATGTTTGTCACTTTTTGAGGGAGCAATTTGATTAAATCATGTCTTCAACCTAGATACTGTGGGACTGATTCTCCTTTCATATTAAGTAATGCAATGGAATTACACCAGTGTAAAACTGGTGTGATATGAGAATTAGACTCTGGAGTTCTAATTATGGCTATTGCCAGCTCTAGAGCTAAAATGTGTAATTGTATAGATTTATGATGTTACATTGGGCAACTGGCTCAAAGTAATAAACTCCAATTATGATGGACTGGTTAAACTGTACTGGGGAGGCTGGAGAACTTTAGCAGCTAAGTTACCTTAAATTCAAAAGTACAGAAATGTGTCTGAATAGGATGAGAGAAGGAGGCCATATGGCCGAAGTTCTATTTCCACCTTGGTGCTGGTGATTGAGGAGAAGGCGCGGTAGATAAGAGTATATGCAAATTACTGCTGTAGAATGCCCAGGTGCCATCATAGAATCATAGAGTTGGAAGGGACCTCAGGAGGTCATCTAGTCCAACCCCCTGCTCAAAGCAGGACTAACTTCAGCTATATCATCCCAGCCAGGGCTTTGTCAAGCCTCAGCTTAAAAACCTCTAAAGATGGAGATTCCACCACCTCTCTAGGTAGCCCATTCCAGTGCTTCACCACCCTCCTAGTGAAAAACTTTTTCCTAATGTCCAACCTAGACCTCCCGCACTGCAACTTGAGACCGTTGCTCCTTGTTCTGTCATCTGCCACCACCGAGAACAGCCTAGCCCCATCCTCCCTGGAACCCCCTTTCAGGTAGTTAAAGGCCGCTATCAAATCCCCCCTCATTCTTCTCTTTTGCAGACTAAACAAACTTGTGAACTCTGGCGTCATTTCTCCACTACTTCTTAGCTGTTGCTCCCTGGTCACTTGGCCTGGTTGGAAGTTAAAGAATCAGTGGGTCTATGCTAAAGTGTATTGCTGGTACATGCTAGCAGAGCTGACCTCCTCTCTGACCAACCTCCTCTCTGAGCCCTCCACATTTCCTTGCCCTGGGAACACTCTCCACCTTAGTAGGGGAAGTGGGGACAATAACTAGAAAACATACATAGTGTACAGGGAACTTAGCAGACTGAAGAATCCAGCATTCTGTTTTTAGGTTTCCTCCCTATGGAATGTGAGGCTTGGGGAAGAGAAGAGAACGGGCATCCCAGCTCACTGTAAGCAGTGTTGAAAGTTAGGAGGATATAGAGGCTTCATTATTACTGTTATTTATTTGTACTGTGATCACCCTCAGAACATCACTTTCCACACATACAAGGCACATTCCCTGCCCTGATGAGCTAAAAAGCCTCCAAAGCTGAAAACCAGATGAAGGCTGGTGGGAGAGGGGAAGAAAAGGATTTTTTAAAAGTCATTGGCAAGTATATTAATGCACTGCTGTTAGCTTCTGGTTAACAATGATCTGGAAAAGGAACAGTTTGAAAATACCAGCTTGAATATGTAGCATTAAGGAGGCAAAGAAGAATTGTTAACTACCCAGTAGTATAAGGCTAATCTTTGTCCAAGTGTTGAGCAAAACACTAGTCTAAATCATGTGGCATCTGTTTGATTACCAAGATTATTGAGATGATCTATGTTAGTTAAAGCTGAACTCTCTTGACCTTGGGCTGATACTGTTGTAGGGTTCCACGAGACGGATTGCACTTGCTCTGTTGTTTCATAACAGTCCGTGTGTTTGGGTTCGTACCAGGTACTGATTTTACACATGTCTGCTCAGTTGTGCATGGCATCAACATGGTTTTAATTACTTCTACATGTCAGACTCAAGATATATCTGTGGAGTGAATGGGAAAGATGAAAGGTAGGCAGAGCTGAGTGTCAAGCATTTCCCATCACCTTTAACTGACTTGCTGCCCTGAGAGGTAAGAGGAAATTCCCTTTCTCCAGAGTGAAAATGTAAAGATTTATAAAGGTTTGTACTGTCAACAGCAAGGTGTAATTGGCTTTTTCTTAAGAAAACAAATATGGATTAGCAGCAGGGTGAGTAGAGGAGGGGTCTTGGGCTGTTGATAGACTCCAGGCAGCTGTGCTCATCGTTCTTACTGCAATTGGGTAAACATTACTAGTTAACATTTGCTTCATTTTATTTCCAATGACTTCTTTAAATTGGTTTACCTAAGCTTCCAATTTCACAGTAAAATGCAATTTCCATAAAAAGGAGCGGCCAGATTTTTTTTGAAGCACAGAGTGATAAACATCTTGAATAAAAAAACCTCCCCACAAAAGTAGCAAAAGAAGTTGCAGGCCATTGCACAGATGTAGTAACTGAAAGCATTGGCTGTAAGCAAGACACAGCCATGAAATCGGTAGCTCCTGTCACAGGAGCTCCTGGATAGGTAGGGGAAGTATTTTCCCAACATTATCAACTACATTTATAGAGATTGGTAACCTGTCTATGGAAGGTATGCTCCCAAAATTCAGGTAGATGGGCTAGTACATGCTGCTCGTGCCTTCTAAACTAGGTGGATGCATTTATTCCTAGAAATAAGGCACCTAAAAGTGCTCCTCCTTACAGCACTGACCAAATAGGGATTCTCATTGCTGAGAGAACTTATGTTAGAGGTGCAGTTATAGTTAACCCCCTCCCACCAAAAAAGATTGTCAAAATAACACCTTGCTACTCACTAGACCTGCCACATGAATGCCAATATATTACAGAGAACATATGCAGAGCCTGAAAAGCTTGAGGCTGTGGGTCCACCCTCACTTTTGGAAACCTCTAAATGTGAAGGTCAACTTAGGTTTGTTTGGCTTTTTAAAGTTAGTTTCTGTTTAAAAAAAAAAAAAAAAAAAAAGCAAGTACAAGGCATTTTATTATCCGTACCTTTTTAATGTTTCTTCAATATAATTTATTTTTTCTAATAGAATTTTATTTTTAGGATAAAATAAACTACTGGGGGAAATTGCAGTGCATGCTAGGAGTTCAGATACTATGGTGATGAGCGGCAGTGTAAAACCCTAAGATATAACGGCATCTATTAAGAGAATGTGTTTATTTTTATTTGCACTGGAGACCAATCAGAACTTTCATGTCACCTCCGTCACTTAACATCATCAAAGCAGCAATACTTACAAATAATTATGCAAAAAAATAATTCAATAGATCCCTTATTCTTCAGTGCATGAGAAAGTTGTTGGAATATTTGCATTTTTAATTTTTACTGGTATGCTTAATTCCTACGGTCTTTTTAAGATCTCTTGTACTTTTTAACAAGACCTTTTAAAATGAAATCATCACTGTTGCAAAGGGGCCAGGATATCAGGGTATGTGATCACTTGGACATTCCCTTTGTGTAAAGGGAACCTCTGAGGGGTGCAGATTCTGCATAGCAGTTCTTATCCCCCAGTCCCTGGTTTAGGGGGACATGGCCATGCTCTGGTTATTTCTGACTGCTGCAAATGACCCTGTAAGCGGTCAGGAATATATTAGAACAGCCCTGAGGTTGTTTTAACTTATACCATGGGCTGAACCATCCCCCAACAGCCCCAGGATCAGAGAGGCAAAAAGATAGCCTAATGCCACTCACTGCTTGCCAAATAGAACTTGTCCAGAAGAGAAAATTGGGGCCAATGTGTCTACTGCTTAATATTGTGTCCAATGCTTTATGACTTTAGTCAAAGCTCTTGGAGATTAGAGTCTTGAATTCCCGCATTCCCAAGACAGGCAGTGATCCAGTGGAAGCTGTACTAACAGCTGACTGGCACCATCTTTATTCTTGGGGTGCAGTATGAAAACAGAATCTTTTACAGTAGAAACTGTAATCTTTGGGTTTCTACCTTGTTTCTGGTTTGTTTTGTTTTCTCTTGTTCTGAGGAAGTCTTTGTAGGTTAAGCAATGAAAGCAGCAGTCTAAAAAAGAAAGTTCTCATTGTCCATTTCTACATACCTCTGTCCCAAGGATTTTCTTTCTTTGCGGCCCCTTACTTCAAATGTTCCCTGCATGTTAGCAGCCCTTTCCAGTGAATGCCATCTGATGCCAGTGTCAGAGAGCTGCAATTCTACTTTAATGTCAACAGTGAAAAATCATACCACCAATAGCAAAGCTCTGCTTGTTACTACACTTGTGCGCAAACCCATACACAGAGATGCTACCTTTAGTTCTGCCCTCTGATGCAATGGAGATGCATTTGCTGCTGAAAAATAAAATAATTTTATTTGTTTTAATGTCTCATTTTTATTTATTTATTTGGCCAGTGGACAAAAATCTTAAGGTTTTATTTTATTTTATTTTGTGTGTCTGCTGTTTTTATATAACACTTTCTTTGATACTTGAAGGCACTTTTTATGTAATTTTTGTTCATGCTGCAGAAATCCAGCCAAACAAGTGCTAATGCATCATGATGTTTTCCAGCTGAAAACCTGATTGATCTGATTTCTAATATTTTTCAGATGACCCTCCACTCACCACCACATAGCACTTCTTGGTCCCTCCACTTCACTTTCTACCACCACGTTCCACCTAATCAAAAATGAAAGGAGATATTAGAAAGGTATGAACTGAATAAAAATATCAGCCAATAACAGTCAGTCTGAATATTCACTTCTGTCATAATATGGCTGATGCTACTGGCAGCTTTCTTCAGCAGACTATAGCGTTGGGAACGCATTATTCATAGATCTTCCACCAGTGTCTGGGCTAGTCTGTGTACTAGACAGAGAGGACAGACAGCTGAGCAATATTTTCTTAGATCGCTATGTAGTGATTGTGACAGATATTGCTATCTCATGCAATATTTTTGGGGACCATATTATATTAAGTTTATGTATCATGACTGGCCAGGGACTGCATGCAACTCCAGGGGGGTGGGTTAGCATAGCTCCTCCAGGAACCAAAAAATAGGAGGTGATTAAAATGAATCACTTAGGTTTAAACACTTCCATAGAGGTACTGCTTCATGGGAATAAATGCATATAATGGTTCAAAGTGAGTTTTCCAGAGGCCAGCAGACAAAGAAAGAGTTTTTGGTATAAAGAGGTTGCATTTAAATTGACTCAGGGCCTTCATTCTGATCCAGCAAATAGACAGGACATTCTATCCAAGGGAGGCCCCAACTCTTGCTGAAGGGTTGGAAAGACTTGAGTCTACCTGGGCTCCTTAAGAGAGATGGGTGACTCCAGATATGTTTAGTGTGTAGTTTAAATCTGTTCATAGTTTTTTTTATGTTTTCTCTGTAAAGCTTTAACTTAAGAATAAATCTGCTTGCTTAGAAAAAGCTGTGTAGTGACAGCTGCTGGCAATATACTATTCGTAGCCCTTGGAGAGAAAGCAAAGCACTGGCTAGTTTGCTGGAGATATCACAGTATAAGCCTTAAAACCTCTGGGCAAAGGGAAGTGGGACAAAGGTCTCTGCCCAGAGTTGAGTGATGGCTGGAGACCTGAGACCTGACAGGGAAATCCTGAAGTTGATCATGGAGAGGGAGATACAAGTGCAGTTACTGTGAAACAATGACAGTGATTTACATAGCTGGCTTATAACAGATGAAACATGCAAGTTGAAGATTTGAGTTTTGGTGATTGCTATCCTGCTCCAAGTTCAATTTTTAGGGCTTAGCTGGTATTAAAATCTTATGCTATGGCTTCTCATGGTGGTGAAAAAGCTTTCTTCTTCTCTACAGCTGTGTCTGTGAAATCTGTTCTGAGTGGTGGTAAATCTTGGTTCTATCAACTGGAAATAGTCAAGTGCTTCTCACTGTTACAAATTTTCTTACTTTTTTGGGGAAAAGATCACGTTTAGACTGGATTTAGGTGCTTCTGTGGGGGAAGATCCATGTCTGGAGGGAGCACATGTTGTAAGCAGGACCTGTGTCCTTCACAAAATCAAGTTGAAATGGTATTAGGTCTGTTGTTGGTGGACATGGTTAGTGCTCCTTTGATGGATAGCAAGAGAGGCCAGATTCCCTCTAATGAGAAGCTGCTGTTCTCTTGCTCAAACATTTTTTGACATCAAATCTATCCTTTTATGATCTACTGTAACCCTCACGTCCTTTGCAGCAGTGCTAACACCAAGCCAGTTATTCCCCATTTTGTATTTATGCATTTGATTTTTTCCTTCCTAAGTGCAGTACTTTTGAACTAGTGTTCATGGAATTTAATTTTGTTGATTTCAGACCAACTGTCCAATTTGTGAAGGTCCTTTTGGATTCTAATTCTGTCCTCCAAAGTGCTTGCAATGTTCCCAGTTGGTGTCATTCGCCAATTTTAATGCATACTCTTTACTCTATCATCTAAATTATGAGTGAAAATATTGAATAGCACTGGATCCAGAACTGACCCCCTGTGGAAACCTCACTTGTTACGTCTTCGCAGTTTGACAGCAAACCACACTGTTTGAGTACCTTTTTTTTCCAACCAGTTGTGCACCCACCTAATAATAATTTCATCTAGACCACATTTCCCTGGTTTGCTTATAAGAATGTCATATAGGACTGTGTCAAAAGCCTTACTAAAATCAAGATCTGACATCTACTGCTTCCCTCCTATCCACTCTACCAGGATGGGCAAGATATTCATTCTGATTTTATTAGATCTATTGGCAGCCTTTCATACTGCTGCTCATGAGGTTTTAGTGACCTGACCTGACCCTGGCAGGTGTGGCTGTGCTCATTCTTGAGTGGTTTGGTTTTATGTTTCAGAGGCTCCTGAATAGTGTTGTGCAGTTGCACTTCTGTCCCAAAGCACACTCAAGGGCAGGATTCCACAGGATTATTTGCTGTCATCCCTCCTGTCCAATGTCCACAGAATGAGATGTCAGCTGCTTTGGGCCGCAGTGCTATCTGTATGTGGATGACACAGAGCACTGTATAGCTCTTTACTCAAACCCAGGCAGTGTGGTGCCTATACTTTCCCAGTGCCTGGCTAGCGTAGCATTGTGGAAGGGGATGAGCTGATGGTGGTTCAATCCAGATAAGGCAGAAATTATGCTGGTTGCTTAGGGGAACCAGCTGGAGAGCATGGCTCAGTTAGAATCTGTCCGCCCGGTATTGAAAGAGTGTATCCATCTTTTGCTAACCTGTGGGTACTTTTGAACTAATTCCTCCTTGATTTTGAGCTGGCATCAGTGACCAGGGTTGTTGCAATAATTGCGACCATTTCTCTCAGATATGGAACTTGCCTCGGTCATCAGTGCTTTTATATCTCCTCATTCGGTTCACTGAGGCATGCTGTGGTGTACAATGTGTGCGCCTACGACTGAGGACTGCTCACAAGTTACAGCAAGTGAAGAATAGGGAGGCTAACTGCTTAGCATTTTACTACACCAGTGCTCCAGACAATACATTGACTCCGTCTTCGTTTCCAGGCAATTCAAGCACTAAAATTGAAATTCAGGCATTGAAATTGAGCAATGAAACCCTGTATGGTTTAGATTGTAGCTTTATGAGCAGCTGCCTCTTTCCTAAATGCTCAACCATAGCAACTGGGGGTCGTCTGAGGCACTTGAGCTGCTAATCCATAGACTGAAATGTTCATTATGGGGTGGAAGGGTGTTTTCAGTGGAGGGCCCTTGACTCTGGGATTTGCTCCTCCCTTTGGTCCAACAGAATCCAAGTCTGTTGACCTTTAGGTCACCATTCAAACCTTAAAGGTGACAAAGGCTTTTTTCTGAGAGGGCTAGAGGGATGGAATTGTCTTTTTAACTTTTGCTTCTAGATTGCATTCATATTTACATTGTTGTGTTCTCTACGTTTTTGCATTTGCAACCTGAGATACAGTTACAGCATGTTTTTTACATAAATGTTGCATATTATAATATATATGTATAATATTATATACTGTATTTCTATCTTTAAACCCGAGTCATTTCCTGTCTATGTGGAAAGTATTGGGACTGTCTGCTCTGTGAAAAATCAGGATATGTTCCACTTTTTCCATTTACTGTTCAGAACATGTACTCCATATCACGCGACTCTGATTGAAAACAGCGTCTTAATGCAATGCAAGTAAAAATAACCAATATTCTACAATATATGCTCCTTCCTGTTCAAGGCAAAGCAGTGCTTGCAAATATGTCTAGACAGTAAGATGGACCAGCCTAGAATCAGCCTTTAAGTTACTGCAGCCCACGTATCAAACAAACTCCGAGTAAAATTCAAAACATTATAGCAACATTCTTTTCATGCCATCAGTTGAGGAATCTAAGAAATGATGGCTTTCTCACTCATTCTTAAGAGGAGATGCCAGAAATCATCTCCAGAAGGTCATGGCCAGTAAGCCTTGATGGCCTGATTTGAATTACCAAGTGACTAAGATGTGCCAGTGTTTGCTGCCAGCAGCAGAAAGCCCCATATGTGGACACCTGATTTTAGAAGTCTGTTTTACATGCTATGGAAGAATTAATCACCTGCTGACACCGAGAACATGGTCAGAATTTCAAAGTCTGTTTGCTGTACAATGCATGGGATGGGGCTGGTGAATGAAACATTCTTTCAGTTCTCCCTCTATCCTCCTACCTCTTGCCAGGCCATGAATTCATAAGCTCTTAAATTCCCCTCATCCTCTTCTGACAATGAAGTCTTTTTTTGACAGGGTCCTGTTTGTAAATGTACCCTTCTCCCCCTCAAACAGACATACCTGATTTATGCTACTTGTGATCACAGACAATCAGCTCAGTCTGTTATTTGGCTTGAGCAGAGTGAGAGAGAGAGACTAGTTTTGCACGTCTGTGCTTGGTTTTCTTTATTACCTTCTTATCTTGTTCCCCTCCCATGTAGACCAAGATGGAAGAAAATACAGGGAGGATGGGGGAGGAGTGGGTGGAAGACAGAGATCTATCATATGACAAAGACTCTTTATGTGGTGCAATCTATATTCCATTTTCAAAATGTTTTTTATTTATTACTGAGATGTATTTCCCTTCACATGGAATAGGACTGAAGAAGAATTTAAATTAAAACTAATGATTCTTCATATCGGCAGCATTTGGCTGCACAGTTTATAGTTTTGTGTCGTTTGTGTGTGCACGGACATTTGCATGTATATGCAAGCATGTGTCCACGTGTAGGAAAGACAAGAGGTGAAATCCTGGTCACACTAACGTCAATAGGAGTTTTGCAGTTGACATCAATGGGGCTAGGATTTCACCCAAAGCTGCTCTCCCATATTGAGGCTCTTTGACTCTGGGGGGGAGGAGGACAATAAAGAAGCTAGACAGATTTATAGATAGTTATCAAACAAGTAAGCACAACTGGCCTCCACACTAACCAATGAGTGACTGAGACTCGGTAGGCTGGGCTTGCATAGGTACAAGTGAGAGCAGAATTCATTCACTGCATGCAGTAATCTGTGGCACAAACTTCTTTTGACCATAAAAAAAGCCTGTCACATACATACTGTAATTCAGAGGTAATTTAAGCAGAACCTTTTCCTTGGCCATACAGTATAAGAGCACTTTCAAAGGTGCAACCAATTAAAATGACAAGCAAACAAGCCACTACAACTAAATAGCAGATTGACTTTGTCAATGCCCCAGTGGTTATCATACAGATGCCACAGTATAGCTAGCCAAGAAGCCACACACCATCAATCAAAACAATATGCGAGAGTCTGGCATTTGAGCTTTGAAGTTGCCTGACTGGTTCTGTGCGTGAAGCTGCAGCTGTTGGCTTCACTATTGGAAGTGACAGAGGATCACACCAGGGAATAATCTTCAAGACAATCAGCAGGAAGATGCATTTCCCAGTTAATTTTTGAAATTACATGAAATCTGCCAATATGCTTTGGATTTGCACTGCTATTTTTAAAGATATAAACTATGCCCCAGCCTCCCCTTCCCTCCCCACTATATTTTGTACATTTTAGTTGTGGTCGGCCTCTTGTCTGAGGCAGAAGATCAATCAGGAAGTTAACCAGGGGACCAGATGCTGCTGTTGGAAAAATACATTCCAAAGCTTGGCTTCTGTGACTTAGAGCTGCCAACTTCCCCCCACAAATGGCCACAGTCTGGCTTTCTTACTGGGATAGACAGAGGAAAAGCCTTAAGAAGAACATGTTCTACTCCACAATTAACAGGAAGAGGCAATGACAAACAGGTAGTCCTGCTGCCATGAGCTTGCATGCTTTGCAATTGGATTATTTCTTTTAGAAATTAGGTTAGAGAAAGTTCATCTCTAGATGCATATGTTGAGATTTGCGCTCTCAGTAGGGTAGGAATTGCATCTGATTAGCTAGGCATTCAGGAACCGAATTGGCTGAACTGTCTTCTGCTTTGCACATAACACTGGTGTTTTAGAGAAACATTGCATCAATCCAGATCAAAAACCTAAAGCTACTAATCTACTGGAACCGTTTATGACCCACAGGATATTGGTTGATACTAGCCTGGCTAATTTTTTTCTTCAGATTCTTGCAACTTGGGAAATTTATTGCTGAATCTCAGGTTCCATATGACATGGTATCTCACACTGTAGTCCAATGGAAGATTTATAACCATAATATTTTGTTCATTTTGATTGTATTGCTGCTGGTTAACAATCCCTGATTCTTTTGGGTAACATCAGAAAGCTTCAGGTTCTGAGAATGATTATTCATAATGGGTCCATTCCAACATGCCCTGTGAAACTCCTCGTGGGCCTAGCTAAAATCTGTATAGTCTGGTGCATTTCTTCCTTTTAGAGCTTGTAGTTCTTCTGCAGTTGCCAGAGGGAATTTTAGTTCAGCCATGGTGCTTGAACCTCAGGGACATAAGTGTTCAGCAAACTCTACTTTATCCTTGACGTGCAGAAGTGACATTGCACATTAAAACTTTTTAATGCTAATTTTAGAGGGTCAGTAGTTTTAACATTTATGAACTGGTTTTTTTCAGATTTAGTTTGGTCAGTGAGATCTACAATACAAACTTAGACTCTAACAGCAGGATCAGTGTCCATCTGAGCAAGTGACCTTCAGATTCAGTTGCAGGTTTGAAGCATGCATTCGTTTTGGAGATCTCACTTAGCTAAATGTGAAGTTTCTAGTTTGTCATTGCTGAATTATCTGAGTGTTAAATTTCTGATTACAACTCATGGAGAAGGGTTTGGGGTTTTTTTTTTTTTAGATATGAAAAGCTCAAATATAGGCTCACTCAGAATTGCCCAAAAATAACCCCAAATCACTTTTGTGATAAAACCAAACATGCATATTTTCAGCTCCAAAGGGATTTGTTTGAGGTTTATGAGAAATTGAAAAGGGTGGTAATGGGGGGGCCAGTGGTGGGGGTTAAAGTCGAAGTTGAGATTCAACCTTAAATACAGCAGCTGCTATCTGCAATCACTTTAATAGTCTTTTTTCCCATTAGGAATGTATTCATATGTAATGCAAAATTAGAGTATATAGGAAATACTATCATGCCCTTAGCTGTAACATTTTTTACATTTAGGATGTGGTCTTGCAGTCATTTGGTGTGCAGACAGTGAATGAAATCAGTAGGAATTCCAGGTATGAAAGCAGTGACAAGATCATTTCCTACTTTTCTGTTAATATTTCCACATTTATTTTTGGGGTTTGTAGTAAAGTACCACAGACACATTCATTTAATCCAACGTACTGCTTTTTTTGTTTTTGTTTTTGTTTTTGCTACTTTCTATGCAAGACAGGAATTATAGGGATGTCAAGTGCTTTTTAAAACTGCTCCTTATACATTAAGATTTGTATTTATAGTAAATGCCCTAGTTTCCAAATGTAAAAATCATCTATGGATATTTTGAGCAAAGAACTTTGTATGCTAAACACTGAGGGCTGTAAAAAAAAAAAAAAAAAAGTGATTTTTTTGTATGATAGCAGGACTACTTTTATTGCAAATAATAAACATTCATTCCTCTTGCTGAGAGCAAAATGAAAAGAATCAGATCTGGTTTAGTAAAATGATGATTTTGTCATGAAAATGATTTCTTACATTTATTTTTAAAGTCTGAAGTTTTTGTAAGATCTGTTCTTTAAGAATTCATGCAATTTATTACATAAAATGTATTAATGTTAGAACGGTGATGTGTATTTTACTGCTGTTAAAAAATACAAAGTGATATAGCCAGTGCTGGGAAATAAATGAATCAATGTTAACTAGGTAAACAGATGTGTCCTCATCTGAATTTGGCCTACAAAGTTAATTAAAATAAAGAAGTTATATATTCAGGGTTCCGAATGCTCATGATTTTAGTTAGTCTAATGATATTTGGTATTTTTCTTAATGCCCCAGCTCTTGGAGTCAAGCAGATATGTGAGAACATCAGTTTTCATTAATAAAGTAAGTACAGAGAAGAGTTTGAAAACATGACTCTGAAAGGCTCAAAACCAGAAGGCAAATGAAAAGAGAACCCCACATTTATTATTTAAAAAAATATTATGGTTTTTAAGCCAATCCACGTTTTTAGTGAGCCTGACCCATGAGTTTTGGAGTCTTGTGATTGGCAATATCGTAATTCACCCTTCTTCATATTAACTTGGGCCTTACCTACATTCAGGAATAGCCCTGACTCAGCGGTTGCTGGCCAGCAATCTGTGTAGCTGTACTGGCACTGACCTATAAGTCTAGATGGGGCAAGCAGGCCTTCTATTAGTGAAAACATCAGCTTGCTTTTTGTCTACACTTGGGGGTCAGTACTGGGGTCGCTGCACCGATTATTAGCCACTGATTGCTGAATCAAGGCTATGTCTGAGTATGGACAAGGCCTCGCTTCCACTGGGTTAGACTCCCATAGACCCACTTATGCTCAGAGTTTAATGGTAAGAATAGGGTACTTCTGTAAAGAGGTAAAAGCAGAGGGTGAGCTCCTCTTCCCTTCCCTGGCTTGGATGATCCATGCTCTATCACAGCTCCCCTTCCTTCTTGATTAGGAGAGTGAGAGCTCTCCCTGTTTCAGTCTACTTTAGCCCCTTCAAACATGAATTCTGTTGCTGTATAAGGAATCAAAGATGGTGTCAGCCTCATGAAGGGGAACTGGATGACGGAGGGTATTTTAACTTACACCTTCTTCTGACTCGTTTTCATGCAAGTTAAACCAGCTGCGACTCCCTTACCCTATGGCAAAGCAGGTGTAAGTATGTCTAAGGGAGACCAAGTTAGTGTGCATGGGACTCTGTTGACTACAATTATGGTTGCTACAGCAGCAGCTACAGCACCGCAGTTATGTTGCCATAATGGAGATGCAGCCGACAGTGCTGGAAGGGTTTTTTTCTATTACTGTAGGAACTTCACCTCCCTAAGCGATGGTAGCAAGGTCAACGGAAGGATTCTTCCATCAACCTTATTGCATCTGTCCCAGGGGGTTAGGTTGGCATAGCTACAAAGCTCAGGAGGTGTGGATTTTTCACACACCTGAGCACTGTAGCTATGTCAACTTAAGTTTTAAGTGTTGATTAGCTCTGACACTCTTACACACAGTTTCTGACTTTGACCCAGCATGTCATTTCACATAATTTAATGCACTAATTTGTTTTTATGTCTCTTTAGGCCTGGTCTACATTTAAAAGGTAAATCAACATAGCTATGTTGATCAGGGGTGTGAAAAATCCACACCCCTGAGTGCCAGACCTATGCCAACCTCACCCCCAATGTAGTCACAGCTAGGTAAATGGAAGAACCCTGCTGTCGACCTACATAGGTGATTGCCTGAGGATGGATCCTGCATTGATGGAAAAACCCCTTCTGTTGGTGTAGTGTGTGCTTACACTACAGGGTCATGTCAGCATAACTACAAAGCCCTAGCTATGCCTGTATGGTCTCTGGAGTGTAGACATATCCTTGCTGCGTGTGTCTCATATTAATGGGTTGGCATTCTTAGATGAGGGCAAATTCATGGAATGATTAAATCACATAGCCTGCTTGTGTGTTTCTAGTTCCCAACTATTGTTTTCTAATGTCCTTTTTGTTGTTAACCAGTTTCACTGTAACTGCAGTGCCACTAGTATAAGCGTATTTTAGATCCTCTTCAAACAAACAAACAAACAAAAAAAACTGGATAGGAACTAACTTATTTCCTGGTTTGCCACCAGTGACTCCTTTTTGTCCCAGATCTCCTTCCACTGTGTTCATAGTCAGCAAAACATCTCTGCTCCCAGATACAGAAAGGTAACATGTGGGCACACTCCGCTTCTCTTACATTTTATTCTCCTCATGCATCCTATAAAAAGTCTGGCTTTTCTTGATATTCAATTTTAGCTTATCAAGAGACCAGAAACTTAGTTTCCCCCATGACCAAGTTTGAAGATGGTGGTGATGAATATGTACAAAATATAAACAGCTCCCCACCCCATGCTTTTGGGTGCCCTAATTTCAAGTAATTTTTCACAGTACATATCTTCATAAACCGCTCCTTCTGATCTAGCAATAAACATACAAATATGACTCAGGAGACGTAATCTTATTGAAAGCCCTCTTCAGCAGGCATAACAAAATAAAAATCACTCCCTCAGCCTACCCCCTCATGAAGTGAAAAGTGAAGAGATCCAGGCTGTGGATGACCAAGAAGGCAATGAATTACAAAACTGAGTACTCCACACAGAGAACAAACACCTGCCAGCAGATCCCTTTCTTCTATATCAGAAGGGATCCTGAGTTGTGTCTCTGCTGATTTCAGCTGTTGCAGTATGGCACATGGGGTGAGCCACTAACTCAAATAACCAGACCCTGAACCAGTTAGGGCATTATGGGTTTGCAAAAACAAACATTTACCCTGAAACTTACTGGCAGCCTATAAATAACGTTTTCAAAAAATGCCATGATCTGTCTGGGGCAATTCTTTAACAAAAAATATGTATAATGGTCAAATAATCCATCTTTCCTCTAGGGAGCGGTATAGTTTATTAATATATAAACAGCATAACTGAAACAAACATGAGTGCATTGTTCTGTCATGTAAAGGTCAGGCAAGTCATTGAGCTGTTCTCTGCTGGTGTAAATAGGCACAGCTCTATCCACAACAGTAGAGCTGTGCCAGTTTACACCGGCAGAAAAATTGGCCCACTATTACCTGCTCCTCCCATCACCACCACTGCGACAGTAATCCTCTGTTAATTTTGTCATGCGTGGTGCATTTTACAATTACAGTAAGGGTTTTTCTGCTGCAGAGGTTTGCCGATTTAATGCCTTAGCAAGAGCTGGGATGTAACATGAGAAAATATTTCTCCTGTTCTTCTGGTACATTTTTTAATTTCATTTTATATTTATTTTTACAAATATATGTCAAATTGTCTTACTTTGTAAATTCTTCCATTGAGCATTCTCTCATTTCGGTGCTCCATTGTCTGTTATACTTTTTGTTCGTTAGTGGCATGTAATCTGAGCTTTTCATATCTGCAGTCCTCACACAGAGGCGAGCAGCTCACTGGGAAAGTCACAGTTAAACCAAACATTCAAACTGTCCAAGAACTGACTTCCTCGACAGCTCTGATTCAGCCTCCCAAAAATGCTCTGCACGGTGAATCATGCTTCCTTCTGGAAATGACAGAACTTCCTCATCATGCTGTTCTAACTTGTTCTCTCCTCATCTTCTATCCAATCAGGAAAGGATAGAATTTCATGTTACATTTTTTTTCCGTGATCGGCAGGGAGATGCATCCTTTTTGAAGGGGCAGAGTTTCGATGAGTCAAAGGATGACAAACTGAAAATTAGTACCAGCCCTAGAAATAAATTACAAACAACAGTAACATAAATCCCACAGAGGTGGACGGTGGGTGAATATTGGAGAGATGCCTCTTTAGCAACTTGAGTTGCGGAACTGTTCTAAGAACAACTTGCTTTCTAGGACTAAAAGCAGTGGCAAAGTTAAAGCTGTTGTCCCTTTCCTTTGTGTGTTTGGCTTTATAGGTCTTGTATGATTTTCATCAGGTAAGCTAATGCTATGTGTAAGAAACAGAGCACCACAGAATCTGAAGGAAGATTTTATTTATCAGAGAACTAGCAGTGAGGAAAAAAGAGGGCAGTGCCAAAAATATTTTGTTCTAGTGAAATTTAAGCTTGTCTGTTCCATAACAGTTACAATGACAGCAATGTACAGAGACATTTTGCTGCATAGAACTTTAAAAAAAATTACCTGTGATTTACTGAACAACATATATTTGGGATAAATATCTTACATATGCTGAATGATGGCTTGCACTGAAAAGAGAATTTTAAACAGCCCTTTTCATTTTGTTGTGTACAAATCTTTAACTCCTTCATAGACAGAGTAGGTGAAAGCTCCAGGTGGACAGATTATTTAATAATTAGTATTTAACAGGACTCAGGAGTATCCTAGGCATGCTCTACTGGCCCTGTTGATGTCAATGACAAGATCACCTGTGTGTGTGTGTGTGTGTGTGTGTGTGTGTGTGTGTAAATGATTTCATGTAGGTGAAGTGCCATTTTTTCATTACTAATTTTCAAACCCTGTTATTTAGATGTAGAACAACCATATGCTGCTTCGAACCATCTAGAGAACCCGATACGATATCGTTGTCATATTTTATTTCATTAAATAGGGTTCAGCTCTGCAAAGTGCAGAGCAACCTTAGCTCCCATTGGCATCAGTGTGAGACACTTAGCACCTCCTGGAGATGCCTATCACCTTACAGGATTGAGTCCGTAGTGCTCAGAGCATGCTACATGGTATGTAGCATTCTATATATGAGGCTCAGCCCTGATAAGACTGCTTTGGGTTTATTTAGCAGCACAAAAAAGCCTGCAAGCTAGCCTCAGTGGCCAGCTGAGGATCCTCCTGGTGTAGGAGAATTCCAGGTGGTGCAGAACCAGGGGCACACGCAGGAATTTAAACTTGAATGTTTTTGGAGAGGCACGTTAAACACAACAAATGAAAGGTTCATGAGACACCATCCTCTCCCTAGATTTCTTGGGACGCCTCTGGCGGGGATGCCCAGCAGCAAGGAGGCAGCAGCTCCCTCTGGCCGTGGCACCCTCTATGTCCCTGTAGCCCAGGGAGGGAGGAAGCAGCAGGGTGGCTGACTGTCTGCTGAGCACCTCCTTCCCCCACCTTTAGAGCTGCTGCTTCTAACTTTCTTGCTGCTGGAGTCTCATCACTGCTGCCTGCTTTGCAGACTGCTTGCTGAGGTGAGTTAGAGGGTGGAGGCAGAGAAAGCACATGGGACTGCAGCAACAGGCTGCAACTGTAAGGGTGGGGGGAGGAGAAACTCAGTCAGCAGCCAGCCGCCCTGCTGCTTCCTCCCTCCCCAGGCTGCAGGGACACAGATATTTGGAGGCCCTTCTTATGCACGGCCCTGTGTAGAACTGGCATAATTTGTTCTGTACCATGTTGCAGTAGGTTTGTGTGGGGAGAAGGTACGGTCAGAGTTCAGTGTGTGCTCCACCAGTCCCTGACTGCCACAACTACCCCTTGGAGGTCATTGCAAACGAAGATAAGTTGGAGGAATCCTGACCCCAGCTCCAGCAACTACAGGGGTCATGAGACCTCATAGGAGGTGTCCGGCCATCTTTGTCCCCACACTCCTCTTGGGACCTGCAGCAGAAGAGATCAGAATCTGCTAAGAAAAAGTACCTGTCCACCAGACCTCGAATTTAAACAGAACCTGAAATAAGCCAATTACTCAGCTTGGATGTTCAGCAGAACTGATCTGGAGTGGCAAGGCAGGGATAGATATTGATTCCTAACGACTGATAATGCTTAGAAATTACAGTAGGAAAGGATCTTGTCAAATTGTTGATTTATTCCCTTTGTTCCCTACTGGCTCTAGGAATTGTATATAAATGTTAGAAGACTAATTCCCACCATTAAGAACGTTCATTACACATGTCCAGCTTCAGCTCAGGTAAAAACCTACTCACAAAGTAATCTGAATCTAGTGGGAAAACCCACACATGAAAAGCATGCACACGAATGAAAATGTAATTGCAACCATTTACATACAGAAACATGCAAAGAAAGAATGCAGTTGTTCTGAAATGTATAAGCCTAATGCTGAAGTGACCATTTTAAATGGCAAATAGGTATCTGTGTTAGTGGAAAGTGATTTATTTTTGAACATCAGCGTCTGTCGTTTTGGATGCAGGTGTCTTTTATGTATAAAACTGATCTTCATTTATGGCCAAATCCCAACTTTTCGGAAGTTAGTGGCAAAGCACTCATTGACTTCACTGGACAAAAATTTGGCAGGCCAGGCCAGTGGTTTCTATCCTGCAGAGAAGAGAATCTGTCCCCAGGATGCACGTGTTCGCCATGTCAAAAATGTCCTTTGTGTGTTATGGAACTAAACAGGCAATGTATTGCCCATACTGTACTTATGAAATAGGACACTTGTTAATGTAGAAAATCTGTTCTCTCCCACTCCCCCTCATCTCTGTGAACCCCACAGCTAGTTGGTTGTAACTGAAGTCAAATCAGATGGCCAAACTGGACCCACAGTGTCCTGCTGGCTGCTGCTGCTTCCTGAGGGGGCAGAGGAGCAGGGCTGGTGCTACTTAAAGGTCTCTAGAGTCTGTTCCTGGGTTTCTGCTTGCTGGGAAGACCTACTGATCTGAGGCTCCTCTTAGTTACCACTGTACTGCTGTGGAATTTTTTACAATGATCCCACAAGCTAAATAGGAATGGGTTGGGTCAGCACTTGGATGGGATGTCTTCCGGGAGTTGTAGAAAGCACTCATGGTGACTCATTAGGTATCGGTCGTCGTCTTAGTCAGTACTGAAGCAATTTCTTAGCATAATGTATCTAATAATGACATTACACAGAGCACCAGGGAAGGAAAGTGGAAGGGTATAGCACATAAACATAAGATAATTAATAATAAAAACCAACATGTTGACAACAGGTAGTCTGGAGTGAAAGCAAACTATTGGGCTTCCAAGAAGAGGAAGAAGAGAGAGAAATAATCATTAGAGGTAAAGGATTTTAGAGATGGGGTTTAAAATGATGAAGCCAGTTTGAAAAATGAAGGCTGCAGCAGGGAGCTGGAGCTAACAGGGAAAAAGTGTCAGATTGAGAAGAGTGAATTGTGGGAAGAAGATCGTGAGAAGATCAGTGAAGGGAGTGAACAGGAAGGTAGGGAGTGATAACAGAAGTAAGGTAGGAAGGACTGGCTAGAGTGATAGTCTGAAACCTAAGAAGTAAGAATTTTAAAGCAATAGCACAGGAGGCTAGGAAACCAGTGAGGTGAAGAAAAGAGAACGGAGAGACATGAATAGTGAAGCAAAGTAAAAATAACAGGTGCTGTGTGCTTTTTGGAATGGCTAAATCAGCTGGAGATGGGGTCTTGGCGGAAAAGTGTCAACAGCATTGCAGAAACCATGGTGCATGCTGTAGCTAAAACCAAGAAATTTGTGAACACATGAGGTCAAATCCTGGCCCCAGTGATATCCACTGGAGTTTTTCTGTTGACTTCAGTGGGGGCAAGATTTCACCCAAGATGTTTCAAAGATCATACTCACAAGTTTAAAAACAGGAGAAATACTGAAATATGCAACTTTAAAGGGAATTGTAATTTATGTAATATAAAGACAGGGCTCAGATCCTTATCTCAATTTTAAAATCAGAATTAGATGGTTTTTTCTAAAAGCTATGCTCTAGGAATTACGTTGGGGAAGTTCTATGGCCCGTGCAATACAGGAGGTCAGACTAGATGATCACAATGGCCCCTTTTGGCCTTGGAATCTCAGAACACTGATTTCTGATCAGTATTGAGGAAATGCAAAAGTTCCAAGTGGTTTTTATTATTTGTAAAATAATCATTTAAAAAAATAATTTTCATAGCATTCTTTAACATTTTAATCTGAACTATCCTCTTCGAGCAATACTATTCTCCACCTTTAGGAGCAGAACAATATTTTCTGCCAACTTGAAAACCTTCATCCTTAACTGGTCATTGTGGCATTTTCCGCAACATTTTTCTGAATAGCAGAAAGCCTGTCCTTAATGCTCATTGTAACAAAATTATGGTCATGGATTTAAGAAGTGAATCTTTGTCTTCCAGAATTTTGTCACTCGAGGGTCCCCTTAAACCATCAATGGTCCATCTATTTACCTAACACAAGGATTGGGTAAGACCGATGGTTATTTGTAACATTGTGGGTACTTTCATAATAAGTGGTTTTAATGTTTGAAGTTCTGCGTGGGCCAGATCCCCAGCTCTGCCAAGCTGCACTTGGCTCAGTCAGCATCCAGGGGTAAGGCTGGGGTTGGGAGAAGGTAAAATGCTTTAAGCCATCTGGGACTGACTGAAGGCCGACCTGGCTCCTTAGTGCATCTTGGAACAGCCCAAGCAATGCTTTAAATTGCTAGACCATGCTGCAATCTGGCCCTCTCCTGCCCTGGTCCACACCATAATGCCCCTGCTTGGAGGGGGAATGGAGGAAAATGGATGACATAGAGCAGGTTACACCAGCTTTCCACCACCCAGAGTTTCTGCTAAACAAGGTATATCCCCAGCTGCCCCATTGGCCACTGCTTTGCTCAAACAGGGCAAAGCAGAGGGAAAAGGGGGCCAAAGATCTGATTCAATGTGTTCCATGCTCTCTGTGGCATAAGCACGTCTGTGAGTTTAACGATTGTTTGGTAAGACACAATTGCACGCCAGGTTAGCCCTGTCCTAGAACTCAGTCTGAGGCTTTGCATTTTGGGTAGTGATCCTTCCAAATCTATTTGCTCAGTTGTGTTAGTAGCTCAGCAGTGAGGATAGTTTATCTGGGTTAATTTTAAATGTTTACAAATAGAACGTACTAGGGGCCACAACCTCAACTGGTGAAAATTGGAGAAGCTCCATGGATTTGACTGAAGCGTTGCCAATTTCCACCACCTGAGAATCTGGCCCTTGATTCCCTATGGTTTATTTCTCAAACTTTGCTGTCTAGGCTAAATTAATTGATCTGGCTGAAGAAGCCCTATAGTTTGTCAGCCCCACCTTTATGGGAAGCTGTGAGGATAAATGGAAGCAGTCCAAGTGCTCTCTCTGATTCTCTGTTATGCATGTATTTTGGAGAGACAATGTGAGCATGGGTACACATGTTAGTTAAGCACTGGAACAGGTGACCTAGGGAGGTTGTGGTTAGCTAGGGAAATGGAGGTTGGAGGTTTTTAAGAACAGGTTGTACAAACACATGTCAGGGATGGTCTAGTTCTGCCTCAGAGTGAAGGATGGAGTATATCACCTCTTGAGGGCCCTTGCAGCCCTACATTTCTATGATTCTATAAATAGTGCTGAGCATGGTAAAAGTGTTTATTTTAGTGCAACAGAGGCTGGTTACAGAGTCCCATTAAATTATTTTCATGCTTCTGGCCAGCATCTGGTGGGGCATAACTCTTGACTGAGGTTATAAATAATCTGTGAACATTAATTTCTGTACATTTTTCAAATCCACTAATAGAGTCCAAGCTGTACTATAATTTCAGTCTGACATAATTCAGTTGCTCAATATCTGTTTTTTTTCTAGATACAAAGGAGAAGAAAATAGGGAGTTGCTATTAAAACAACTTTCAGTGCTGTCTCGTTTTCTTACAGAAGGATTCAGCTCAGTTTAACATTAGTTACTTAATGAGTTTACTAATGAGTGTCTGGGTCTGGGGATTATCACTGCTTTGATTTATATGTCCGTGCGATGTACTGTTGGTTATTACTCAGCTTCTGTTTTTTCCAGTTGTTTCACTGATTAGTATGGAAATGCAAGCTGATAAATCTATCTTAATATGACAGAGTAGGAAATTCTGGACTCTCAGACTGTCCAATCTATATCTGCTAAAACATAAGCCTGAAAGTAAACATCATTTTGAAATGTGTCCTTGCTAAGAATATCTTTGTATGTATATATTATGGCAGTACTACTCATGATTCCATATAAGTTGGATTTTGTACTTAAAGCAGGAATTACTTTGTTAGATTTGAGGAAGATCTCCCCAAAACTAGAGTTTACTCTTTGGGCAGAGAATACATTTTCTGAATATTTGCAAGTAAATACAGTAATTAGTTTGAATTGAAACTAATTAATAAATGGGTCCTTTAAAACAGTTAGCCCTCTGTGTCAGATTATTTTAATATCCTGAGTGATCTTAATAATTGGACAATGCAGACCCTTCAGACTTCCCACATAGTTACAAGTCACTGAAATCTCATGCACTGGCTTAATTTGAAGATTTTTTTTTGGAAGTATTGGTCATTTTTTGGCCATCTTTCTTCATAACTGAAAGTTTCTCCTTTGGTTGAGTAACATTCTACTGCAGAGAATTCCACCAAGAACTGCTCTCTTTCAAAATACCTGCTACTTCTCTTGTTACTGATGACAACAAAGCTACAGAGCTGCCATTAGGAAAAATACCCATTCAAAATGGCCATTATTTCCCTCTGTTCCTCATCAGAGTGAGGCCATTCTTCTGTCAGGGAAGATGGTGGTATTATATTCTGTCAGGGGCCACCATCTTCTTCCAACATGAATTAATGTGATTTTCCAGAGGGTGATGCCTGGGCTGTTTAAGGTGGTAGGGAGTTTGGAAAACAGCGTGCTGGAAAGATGGCGTTCTTAGTAGAGCAGAGTTAAGGTTATAGTTTATTACAGTATATGGTAGTTGTCCTAGTGGTAGGTGCAGGAGCTGTACATATGGACTGTTAGATGCCTCAACTCTTCATTTCCTAGGTTTTGTAATTTTGTGTCTGGGATGGTATGTATGGAGTGAGCTTAACTGTTACACAACGAAGAGTGTGTGTGCGCGTGTAAAATATACAATACCATTTATGAATGATCTTTGAATGTATCTTTTTTAAAGGAGAACTTTTATTATTTATATTAAAATAATGCCTAAGGAGGTCAGGGCCCTGTTGTTCTAGGCACTACGTGTACACGTAGTAAGAAACACTCCCCTGTCCTGAAAAAAGTATAGCCTAAATAGACAAGACACACACAAGGCGGATTGAGAAACCGAACTGGAGAGAGGTGAAGTGATTTGTCCAAAGTCAGTAGCAGAGCTGAGTCTAGAGTCCAAGTTTCCTGGCACCCAGGCTAGGGCCCTATCCGTTGAAACGTGTTAACTGGTTGATATTTGTAAAGCTCTTTGAAATCAAGTGCTGTATTATATGTGATAAGTATTATTAATGGAAAATGGACATCACGTTTACACCAAGATTTATGACTAGAATAGTCCTCATCCCACAAACACTTCTATTTGTTTATCATTCGTTTCAAAATCCAGTTAGTCTCATGGGATTTGTTCTATTCTTCCTCCAGCTCTCCCCCTTTTCCTTCTCCCTTCAGAGCCTGCTGCCCCACATTATCTAGCACTTGCTGCTTCTTTGTTCCTTCACATCACCTCCTGCTGTTGGCATGAGAACCTTCTCTTCTGCACTCCTGCCTTCAGACACAGCCTTTCTCTTTTTAAAAAAAAAAACCTCTCATCTTAAAACACACGTTTTCTCCCTTACTTATGATGCCTAATTCTTCTCTCCCTCTGCTATGGACCTTAAAGATGGCATGTTTTGATTTATCCTGCATTCAGTGCCTTTACAGCATTGTTTTCTGTCATTTATACCATGTACTGGGCGCTCTCTTGCATTATATAACATAAAGCTGCCAGACAGGCACATGCTAGGAGTGCTTTGCAAAGAAGACTTAAAGTGGACTGGAAAGTACAGGGCTGCAGACTAACCTGAAACCGAAAAGGAAAGAGGGAACTCTGAGGTGCCTCTGAGTGGGTCGATAGTTAGCGCGTGGGGATGAGGCTTGCGGCAGTGGTTTTCCACCTGGCAAACAGTGAATGCAGCATCAACCATCTCCCACTGCAGGGGATTTTCTGGGCTCTTCAGAGTCTGAGGCCCTTGTACTCATGACAGTGCTGCCGTGCACATGGAGGGCACAAAGATGGGTGCAGCGATAGTGAGCTTTGCATGCATTTCAGACTGGAAATAAATCTCCTCCGCTCCGTTGCCATGCTGCATCCATTCTTGCTTGTGCCCTCAGAAGTTGGTACAGCCATATGGTGCTTCCTCACGGGCCTGCTGTTCTCATCCACTTGTACTGCTCTGTCCAATACTAAATATGTTTCTCTATCCAATCAAGGGAAGCAGGGACATTAGGGGTGAAATCCTGGCCCTGTTGAGTTCAATGAAAGTTTTGTGATTGACTTCAGTGCGGCCCAGATTTCACCCTTTATGTCCATCCAAATAAACAACTCCAGCCCTAGCACCTTGAGTACATCGACATGGGAGCTGGGGGCATAATTTTTAGCTCAAGGAGACATACCCACTCTAGCTCCGATTGAACTAGCATGGGTACGTCTCCTTGAGCTGGAAATTACACCTCCAGCTCCAGTGTAGACATACCCTTTGTTATGAACTAATGTCATTTCCTCCAGTCATAAGACACTCTTCTGTCTCCCCACCTGATGTCCCTGGTGCTGCCAGCTCCTTCTCTCCACCCTCAGGAGCTGCGGGCCAGGCCTGGGAGCAGAGATCAGTGAGAAGGTAGGAAAGGTGCTCTGGCTGCCTGTTCAGCTAGTGTTACAGCGGCCCTTGGCAGGCAGCTGGAGGAGCTGTAGGGAGAATCCCTGATGCCCTCATCCCTGGCTGAGAGAGAGTCTGGCAGGGCTACTGGCAGGCACGGTGAGACTGCCAACTGTGCTAGCGTACAACACTTAGTACAATGGGGCCTGGTCCAAGATGGGGACTTCTAGGCACTACAGTAATACAGATCAATAGTATCACGCACCATGCCCAGCACTGGTCAGCCCTGGCAGCGGCTGGATGTAGCGGAAGGTTTGCCAGCAGCTCTGGCTGGTTCCCGAGACAAGAAAGGGAGGGTGGGGATCCAAATTCTCTTTGAGGATGACAGAGATCCAGAGCCTTCGGGAGGGTAACGGGGAGGAAGAGGGACATGGACAGGCCAGGAATTGGAGAGCAGGAAGGAGGAGGGGGATGTTCTAGAACAGACTCCACTCATAAACATTTTTAACTCTGGTTCAGGGGCAAACGTTCAAGCCCATCCCTCCCCCCGGGGTCGTCTTCACCTCCCTTTAAAACTGTGGCTGGACCCAGCAAGGGGGCCTATTGCTCTGTGTCACACAAGCTGTATTTTTAGACTGATTCTCTCTGCCCCACCAATGGTGGATTTAGTTTCTTCAGCTCAGTTTCATAAACCAAAAAAAAAAAAAAAAAAAAATTTAATTTCTTTTGATTGTGGTAAGAAAGTGAGTCCTACAGCACTGGGCCAGCTCGCTGCTGTGAACCTTGTTCCTTCTCCTCTAATTAGATTGACAATTGGCATTATCTACTAAGGCAATAGAGGAGGTTTAGGATATTAAAGGACCATTTGGGGACAATTTACCTGCCGGTCCTTTAGGAAAAAATAGAGTAGAAGCTATGCACCCTGTTGATTTTATTGTGATCATAAACCATAGCTGACTTTGGTATCTTAGCTTTCCCTTCCTTTCTTGTTTCTTCCTTTTGGAGGGGGCGGGGGGGATGCCTCAGTTGTTGCAGGTACTTTTAAACATAAAAGATCTGTTTGCCATTTAAACTAAGACCCCTTTTCACATCTGTGGCAGTGTAAAAAGACCATAATTATATTTTAGACCCACTTATACTGCCAGAGTGATATAAAGGAAATAAATGAGTGAGGCCCAAAGTAGCTTTTGTTTTATTCTCCAGAATGCTAAACATTATAACATGTAACCTTCCCCACCAAGTGCACACACAAAGTTAAATACAAGTCACCTGAAATGCAAGTCAGGGAATTTTCAGAATTGGTGCTCTCAATTATCATCACAGTGGCATTGTTTGCTAAGTTTCTCTTTCTTCTAAACTAAAAACTAGGATTGGGAAACAGAAACTTAGTGTTGCTGCTGCCTGAAAATAATTACATCATCTCGGGGGGAGGAGGGTGCCTGTTTTGTTTCATTTCAATATACCTTTCTTGTCATCAGTATTTCTCCCCCTTCAACACAAGTCACTGAGCAGGGCATGTAAAAGTGCGGCAGATACAGTACCTTCTCTCTTAGTATATTTATAACTTGCCTTAAAGGCTTACTCTCCAACAGCACATACCTTACAGTTGCAATTTGATCTCGTTATTTGGATCTACCAGCTGACAGGGCAGCACACCATCAGAGTGCCACCAGACTGATTTATTAGTGACTATCTTATACTAGTCCCATGGAGAGGGGTGTTTCAGGAGTAATACATCACGGAAGCCCTGAGTAATTCCTAAATGCCTGCTTTGGAGTCTTCTGTTCAAAGCTTCTCTAAATCCCTTTCTTTGCCACCCAAAATTCTGAGCTGGAGAAGATGCATTTGAAACTGGTGTTCCAACTTTACAAAGAGCAGCGAGATAAAAGTTCCGGGAACACCCTTGAGGAGCAAACAGGATAGATCCAATGTTTAAAGAGTTATTTGCTCCACTCAAGGACTCTGCTCATGGACTATTTTATTTTTATATTGTTATGATTTGAGAACATCACATCTGTTTTGGGGTTGCCATTCTTTGGCTTGAGTGTTTGCAATATCCTCTAAAAGGATCCAAGTTTATACATCAATTATTGTGCATTGAGGATGTTGTTTTGGAGAGAAAGCTATACTAAGTTGAGAGACGGAATGACAATTACTAATTTATTTAAGATGAGGCATTTTGTTTATATGACTAAAGACTTAGTCATATACCTGGGTTGGGGTTCTGTATTTGACTGAAAATTGATGGGGAGGAAATATCCCTAATTTTGGCACGGGTGGAAGTTTTCAGTGCATTTTTTAGGGATGAAGCTCAGAAGAACAGAGGGCCAGTTTAACCTTGTGGTTGTGGTTATGAATGAGCAAGGAAGTTTAAATTACACTGGAGGACAGCTCCTTTAGTCATAGAAGGCTGTAGTGCATTTCAGATCTTTTTATACATAAATAAATAAAAGCATTTTGTGTTTTTATAGCAATAAGCATGCTATAAAATGCAAACATTTGGCTGTTCTTGTTTTGGTTTTGTGATGATAAAGCTTTTTATTGATCATTTAAGGTCACATAGATGGTCGTCTATAAACACAACTACTGAGCATTTTTCACTTGTTGAATACAGTAGTTTTTCATTAAAACTGTTCCTTTTACTTCGTTGTCATTTTAAATAATGAGAGCACAAGGAACAAAGAACTAATTACTTTGTGTATTTAATCAATCTGACAGATCATTCCAAGTTGACGGAGTATTTAGAACCATTGGTTGGATGCAGCAAAAGGATTAGTCTGTGGAAAAACTGGTGCATCTTGCACAGGATTGTTTGGACTTTTTATTTCTTGAATTCTTTGATTTCATTTCTTTCAGCACTTCTTAATTTCAGTCATTTGAGTTCTGAGGCAGTGGCTAAGAGTGCTTGCTACACAGCTTCTAATTCACTCTTTGGTCCCTCCCTCCCCTGCCAGTTTTTTCTCATGCTCCCTTATTGGAATAATATTCTTTTGGGAAGTAACCCTCTGGCACCATGATCTGTTCAGCATACAGCCATCAAGCAAACAGCTTTACACAGTAATCCCCAAACATGTTTTACAGCTCTTCCTCTCTCTATTTGCTCACACAACAATCCGGTCACATGTTTACTAAACGATGCCAATGGGCCAGGAGGATAGTATAGATTCCAGTCGTGCTTCCAATGCCTCCTGAGTAGCAACCATTTCTGGGTCACTCCCCTAATTCCATTGCCCTATGGTAGCCTACAGAGACACTAAAACCATGGTTACTGAACACTTCCAAACTGCTTTACCAGTTTTACTGTCCCTGGCACATGAACTATTTTCTTTATGCGAAATAATCAGACGTAAACAAGGGCTTGAAGGCAAAGGGGTAACAACTGATTAATAGCAGTGTAAGTCAGATCAGAATCAGGTCCTTAACCTTTATTAGCTGTGTGATTAAAAAGCAAGAGATTACCTTGAGAGAGTGAGAACATAGGCCCAAGATTTACTTACTAAAGTCCTAGATAGAAAATACATTTGCAGTGCCAACGATACCTCATATAACATGGCATTTATAAATAACTGTAAATATACACTGCTCAAGTGGGACATGACATTCTTTAAAGCTGTAGTAAATTGCATAATTGTTAAAAGGCTTTTCTATAAAGAGGGCCTGTAGCTTACACAGTCTTCTACTATTCCCTGAACTCTGGAGTCCATCTGCAGGGAAAGCTCCCATTGCCTGCCTATGGACTGCAGCATTTAGCCCTAAATGTGGGTTGTTGTATTAGGTGTGTTTGTGTGTGGAGACTGGGGTGGAATTGGTACTGACACAAACCAGAAAAGTGCACTTCCTTTTCCACCTTCCCTACATGTCTTGTCTTCATTGCACAAAGTTAAATATTTTAGCACCTTAGCTATCTTCTCATGGCACGTTATTTTGTTTGCAGTGTTGTTGGAGCTGTGTTGGTCACAGGATATGAGAGAGAGAGTGTGTGGGTGAGGTAATATCTTTTATTGGCCCAACTTTGGTTGGTGGACGGGAGAAGCTTTTGAGCCAGACCTGAGGAAGAGCTCTCTAAGGGTATGTCTAAACTGCGGAGTGAAATCAATGTAATTTCTGTCGACTTTCACCCACTGAACTTACAAAGTCAGAGGCGTGTGATCACACCCCGTGCATTGCATTGAGGATTTGCATTCCCACCATCCATGCTTGCACTGATAATCAGAGCAGTGCACCATGAGTAGCTATCCCACAGTACAACTACCCGCAATGCCTTTTGAGAAGGTTGTCATCCTCCCATGATGCAATGTGTTCTCTCCCTCCCCATCCCAAACAAACAGATGAATGTTTTTTCATGCCATTTTTCCAAACCCATCTCTGCTGCGTGCACGCCATTGCTGAGCCTGCTCAGCTGTGCACTATAATTGTGAGCATCACAAACACCTCCTGACTTATCCTGCAGTATTTTCAAGGTTGAGATAGAAGCTGCAGCACAGAAAATTGCAATCTTACTGAAACCACCCAGCTCCAAGCCATAGAATGAAACAATTCCCATTTGCTGCAGGCTGTCACACAACATCTTCAATCGGTGGAGCACTGGTTCTGGTCCCAGGAAACAAGCACAGACTGGTGGGATCGCAGAGCTGTCCCTGGCCCTGAAGCGCATGAATACTCGCTTAAGACCTGACAGTGGAGAAGCAAGTAGCCATTGCTCTGTGGAAGCTAGCAACCCCAGATTGTTACCAGTCAGTTGGAAATCAATTTGGAGTTGGTAAATCCACCGTGGGAGCTGCTGTGTTGCAAGTGTGCTGGGCCATTAATAGACTTCGGCTAAGAAGGGTAGTGACTTTTGGGAAACATGCAGGATATAGTGGACGGGTTTGCCGCAATAGAATTCCTAAACTGTGGCGGGGCAATATATGGCACTCATATCCCTATCTTAGCACCAGACCACCTTGCCACAGAGTACGTAAACCAAAAGGGATACTTCTCAATGGTGTTGCAGGCCCTCGTGAATCACAGGGGTTGTTTCACCAACACTAAATTTCCCAATCCACACTTAACCAAAGAGAAGGATCATTGGGCCCCCCTTTACCATCCCAAAGACCGGTTTGGGAGGAGGTGGTCCAAAGGGATTGGAGGAGGGTGTTGAAGTGTTGCTGGAGAAAACATAGGGACACCTGTTCCCAGACCCCTAACACTCATGCCAACAATATGATGGCTAGGAATTGTCTGTGTTGGAGCCCAGGACACCATCCATGGCAGGGGAATAACACACCATGGTTATATTGGTTGGTAGTGTAAACTTGCACCATCTTCCCTAGGTGACCATGTGTGATATCAGTATCCTGAAGGTAACGCAGGCAGAAAGGGAAGATTTGTTGCAAGCATCGGGGTATAGGCCTGGCCCTTATGCTGCTATGCTGTGTTCCGCGATGATTCCTGCTCATTTAATAGCAGGGTGGCGGGGAAAATTGTCCTATCGTGGTGGAAGAAATAAGGTTGCTCTCCCCAGAAACTTTCTGCAAAGGATTGCAGAATACCTACATGAAAATTTCCTGGAGATATCCACGGAGGATTCTCGGAGCATCCCTGTGCACATAAATAGTCTGTTCCAGGGGTAAGCCTCTGCTTCAGTGGACCAACACCCAGGAAGCCCATCCCCACAAAAACACACACTCCTTTTTTCCCCACAGATAAGAAGCTGGACTGGGGACATAACCACAGAAATGCAATTTGCTATACACACTCACCAGATGGGCCTTCCCAGCTTCTCAATCAGTCAGTAATGCTGTCCTGTGTCCGACTGGGCTGCTCTGGGGTAACGAACAGGTCCTGGCTCTTAAGGCGAATGGATACCCTGCTCTCCTGCCGCCTGTCTCTCCTCTCTCCCCCTCATCCACAGAGTCCTCCTCATTCATCCTGGGCTGGGATTCTTCGGAGGTATCAATGCTGCGTGGTGGCACAGTGGTGGGGTCACTGCTGATAATCACATGCAGCTCCTCATAAAAGCGGCATGTCTTCGGTGACAAGCCAGAACAACTGTTCGCCTCCCTACTTTTCTGACATGCCTGCCTCAGCTCTTTGATTTTAACGCGACACTGCTGTACGTCCCTGTTGTGGCCCTTCTCCACCAGACCATGTGATCTCTTCTCGTATATATATTTCTTTTGCTGGCTTAGAGCTGAGCCAGAACAGACTCTTCGCCCCACAGGCTGATGAGATCCCAGACCTCAGGTTGACTCCATACTGGAGTGTGTTTGGGGTGTGTAGTCACCATGACCAGTTGTGCTGGCAATCTCTCTTCACACTGACCGAACAGGAAATGGGAATTAAAAATTTCTCAGGGCTTCAGGGGATGGGCTGTTTCCTGTGCATGTAGCCATGGTGCAGCAGAATGCGAATGTCCAGATCAGTCACAACAGAGCATTATGGGATACTGCCCGGAGGCCAATGACATCGATTTACGTTGCGCTCTGCCTCCACTGACGCTCATTCGACCCATAGAATTCGACTTCAGCACTATGCCACTTGCTAAGGTGGTTTTATTAAGTTGAATTTTACTGTGATTTAGGTCAGTGGAACTGACATGTCAGTGGAGATGCATACTTTGTGTGGTTGACGTAAGCTACATTATGTCTATCTACATTGTCAGTGTAGACAGTGCATTGCTTTCATCGACTGTTATTGGCTTTCAGAAGCCATCTCACAATGCCCCACACTGACAGTACTATCGGTACAAGTGCTCGGATGAGGATGCGCACTGCCAACACAAGGAGCATAGTGTGGACACTCAAAAACAATTTAATTACTGAGGCGCTGTATGCTGACGTAATTTAGGTCAACATAATTTTGTAGTGTAGACATGCCCTGAGTTCATGAGGACCTGAATTGGACCCTGTAATTGCTTCACTGATTCCTCTCCTCTGTCCAGACAGAATGTTTTGCTGTCAAAGAAAATCGATTTAGGAAAGAAGTAAACAAAATATGTAGCAGCAGAGTTTAAAATAGTCAATAAAGAAATGATTTAAATTATGCTTTAAAAAAGCAAATGTGTGATGGATTTTAGTTTATCAGTACTCAGGTTTTACAGATTTGTTAATCTGATATCTAGTGGGACAGAGAAGGTGAAACTTTCATCTTAACCTCTCTCATAGGAAATCTGCCAAGTCTTAATTGTCAGAGATAGCCTTATATAGTCCCAAATGTTTCTTATCTTCTCCAAAAAAGAAGATGTATTCTCCCCTGTCAGAGGCATATTAACTTCCCATTAAAGAACAGTTTAAAAAAAAATCCCACTCCACACTGTGCAGCAGTAAACTGCACTGGACTATATGGAAATGAAATGAAAAATGTGTATTAGAAACTGGACTTGCTATTATATCACAGAGTGGCAGCTTGTTCAGGGGTTCTTCAGAGGCAGTCTTCCAAAATCCCACATTCCCTCCCTTTCTTTTGCCCTTGCATAAACAAATGCAGCCTCCCCGAAAGGATTTCACTTGCACAGGCTCATGAAACTGTACTTGCATGTTGCTTGTTCCAGCGGGGGCAAGCTATGGGTGTAGTCTGACTCATCATTTCCTTCCTTTGTTTTGCCTGTTTGCCAGCATTACCATTTACATCACAATTGATCTTAAAAGAGCAAGTAATTTGCAATGGTTCCAGCCTCAGTCCTTGTGTGTTACTACAGGCAATTTGCAGTCTTACAACTATCTAACTCTTCCACCCTATTACCTCTGTGTTTGCTACAGCCCCTGCATATTTAACAGAGAAAATCATTGGCAATATCATATTTTTACACATAGTGTCATAACTCTGGTACAATTAACTCTTCTGAGATTTTCCTGTAGTACAAGCCTTCCACACCATTCACCTCACTCTAGTGCAAATGGATATCTGTTTCATTGTAACTCAGACATCTTGTTGTAAGAACTAATAGGTGCTCAGGGCAACAACAAACCACTGTGAGAAGGCAGCAGCCATGCTGCATTCAGACATTTAGAGAGTAATGTGCCTTCCATCACCTAAGCACTTAGACTGATAGCTAGAAAGATTGGGGTTGAGAGAAAAGTAAAGGAAAAGGGCCTGATCCAAAGCCCATTTCAGTAAATGGAAGAACTCCTAAATGCGCTCTGGATCAGGCACCATGTAATTCCCTCCCATTTTTATGCCTTTTCATTTCTCTTCCACAGTAGTTTTCTGCACTATTTTTAAAGACTTAGAAAGCGTGTCACAGCTGTTGCCCAATACTTCCTCTGACAGCTTTTGTGGGAGCACTGAATGTGGCATGAAGACCCCTATGATGGGCAGATTAGCCACAATAGCACAAGCAGTAGGAAAGGCCTTTATCTAATAAAAACTAGAAGAGCACTTGTGCATCCACAAGGGATAGTACATTATTATGGAGACAGATGCCACTCTGGGATGAAGTTCCTATAGTTATTGCCGCCACTAATAGCTTTTAAACTGCAGCAGGGTTTCCCCAGGCCAGCTGTGTAACCAGGAATGCATTTAACCTTTTCTGGGCTCAGCATAAGCAGGCAACCTGGCTCCATATAGGTGAAGTTGCAGATACTCAACACAAACACATGAGAAATGAAAGCTGAAATAGGGGAAAACCTTTCACAATTCTGGCTTGCATAACAGAAGTGCCTAACCTGAAAGCTTTGGCTATGCTGGTGAGCACACACAGTTCTGCTCTGTGTGATCTTCGAACAAGAATGGGGGGAAAATGGTATTGCCAGTCCACCCATCCCCACCTCCCCAAATAATGAGATTATTTTAAAAATTATGTGATTTTAAAAATATATATACGTTTTTGATTCTTTTGTTTTACATTCTGGATTTTGAAGCTGTGTGATGCATTGGGGTCATGTTTTCATGCTTTCAACCTTGATGACTAGAAACTTACTTTTTAAATAATGAAAGCTGAGATTTTCATGTAGTCCACATGACTGGGAGTTGGGATTTTAATACACCAGCTGTCACGAGACTCGTGATAGAAACACAGGAGCTGGCACTACTGGGAAGGTAGTCCTTAGTTTCAGCCTCTATCACTTGGCATATATGCAATAAAATATAGATATATTTGGGCTTGATTCTTCTTCTAAAAGAACCAGGAAGTTCTAATTCATTAAGATGGCTGCATGGAGGGAGTGATGTCCTCCTGTGAACATCAAAGGAAGAGAAACTATAATAGCTAATGAGAAGTCCTAGCTGTATCTTAGGGCCCAAGTTCAAGTTAAGCTGGGATCCAGAGTCTGAGCCCTATTGCTTTGCTGTGTAGATGCAGCCGCACTTAATTCAGGTCCCGGAAGTCAACTGGAAATATCCCACAATTCCATGGGACAACTTCCTTAGTCCTCTCTAGCCCACCAATCTGGAAGCCACTTTATTGAAAACAAAAGCCACCCTCTCTTTGCAAATGGCAGCAACTCGGGTTACTGGTAACCCATTCTCTTCTGATCACCGATCTGCAAGCACACAATCAGAGAGCCTCCTGAGTTTGTAGTGGAGAGCGAACCGACCAAGCCTTTTGCAAAGCAAGCTGCTTCTTGGTAACATGCAGGGCAAGCAGTAAAGTTTCCCACAGTGCACCATGGTTTTGGGGCTAATGCAGCCACATTTTGGGGGGCAGAGGGCATGCTAAGGACTCTGGGACATGGTTACTTTGACTTGGGTCTGCACACTGCAGTGTGGATGCCAGAATCCAAGGTTCCATCATGGGTTTGAGAAGACTTTACATAGGGTTAAAATACAATGTGGACCCTCAAGCCAGGGTCCTCTGACACAGATCAGCTGACTTGAGTCCCACTAACCCTAGGCATACATTGCAGTGTAGACATACCTGAATGGCTAGTCTACACTTAAAATTTACAGTGGTACAGCTGTATTGGTACTGCTGTGCCGCTGTAAGAGTGCTTGTGCAGCCGCATTATGTGGACAGGAGAGAGAGAGCTCTCCTGCCCCGACATCATAAAACCACCTAAACGAGCAGTGAGAGCTGTGTCAGTGGGAGAGCATCTCCTGCCAGCATAGTGCTGTCCACACAAGCGCTTATGCCAGCAAAGCTTATGTCGCTCAGGGGTGTGGGTTTTTTCACACTTCTGAGTGACAAAAGTTTGCCAGCATAAGTGCTAGTGTAGACAAGGCCTGTAAGTATCTCTCCATAGTAAAGGAGGTTGGAAGGGGCACAAGCCAATTTAATTGAAACCTGGAGAAATAGGTGTAATTTAAACAGTCCCAAATGATAATGTAATGGAGGGGAAGAACAAAATGAAATACCAACAGCCTGCATTGACTTTGGTGGGAATTCTGGAGTATGCTAGCACTGTACTAGCAGGCAACAAAAGAATGGGTACGTATTGTTAATATTTGTAGCTTGACGACTGCTTGTCCCAATGGATGAAAATAATAAGGGGTCATTCAAATAAACAGAAATAATGTATCTCCACGTACTAAAACCATTATAACATTACTGGTGGTCATACATTTATATTCATGTGCTGTAGTAAGTTGTTTTTTTAATTAACAAGTCATTTATTTTAATATATGTTCAAGGAAAGAAACACATTGACTCCAAATTATAGACTAATTATCACACCCTTCTTCTATTCAAACATATCTTTTGAATGAAGGCAGAGAAAATGAGCTTTAACATGTAACGTGTTTTGTTATTTTAACTGCAGAGATTTGTCATTTTTTAAAACCCTTCTCACTGTTGTGATGACTCCCTTTTATGGCCAATTTTTTCTTAGAGAGAATGTTCACTGCAATTATAAACACCCACGTCACAGGATTTATAATAGAAACATCAACAAATTATAGTGAACTATAGTTTGAGAAACATGAGACTAACACACTAACTCTAATGCTGTTGTACCCGCCTCTGGTTTAAATCCCAAGAGCTAGTGGTGATACCACCATGCTTTTGTTTTCTACCCCCACAAATTCTCTTCCTTGGAAACCTTTTCTTGCTTGTGACTGTTCTGAAAATAGAACCCACATACATATTTTTATGGCCCAACTGTGAGTTTCTTGCATGTCTAAAACTCCTGGTGAACTTCATTGGGGTTTTCGGTGTGAAGGAAACAGCTGTTTTTAATCTGTATTTTTGAGTTTTGGTGTGCACGTTGAGACCATGGTGAAATCCTGGCCTCACTGTTGTCAAAATCAGAACTTCCATTGGCTTCCAGGGGGCCAGAATTTCACCCCATGTGTTAGTTTGCTTCCAACCTTCTCTCAAACCTTGGGTAAAACCCTGAGGAAAGAATACAGATGGCTTTGCAGTTGTTTAAATGTTAACCATAGTGTAAATTGACTGCAATCCAGTTCTTTAGTTTGACACTTTGAGCAGATTTAAAAAAAAAAAACTTTAAAAAAATAAACCAAGACTTAAATTGAAATCTCCAGACAGAGTACCATTAGCTTACAAGATCTCAGGTACTACCATGCCATGAGCACTGTGCCAGAAAAAGAGATATTAGTTACAGATCTCTATCAGACTAGCTGGTAGTTTCAAATGCTTGAGCTTTTCCATTACACAGCAATTTGGAATTGCCATGTTGCACCTAAATCTCGCACTACTATTGGACTTTGTCTACTCTTTCCCTGGAGGGATATGCATAATTCTGTCACATTAAAAGAACAACATATCCTAAGGGCCTGATTCTGCTCAATCTTACACTGATGTAAGTGAAGAGTAACTCCACTGTAGTCAATGGTGTACAAACATGTGAGACTTCTAAGTATCAAAGTATTATATCTAAGAAATTGGTGGGGAGAATGAAAACAAAATAAAAAATAATGCATGGATTATCATCAGGGGAACAAAGTTTATGGAGAAAAGTCCCCTCTTTGGAAACTTGACAATTCTCAGCAAAAAGTTGTCATGGCTGACATTCTCACAAATATGAACAGACTTTTCTTTATTGTGAAATCTTGTTTGTAACCTTTGTTGCTCCGGGGAAAAGTCATATGTCAGAATGGAACAGTATTTCCAAATATGACTAGACTGAACAGATAAACACAACAGTGAACGGCAGCATGATGGCTCAAGGAAGTCTAGATCTGTGCTGGATCCAAGTTAACATTTTCTAAGAGCAATTTTTATTGTAGTTGTTGACTTGTCTAGAACCGATGGATCTTCTTTCCTCCTTGGCTCAGTGTGGCTCTCCCATAAGCGTACCCAGGTCAGAGTAAAGCATGATGAGAGCACATGACTGGGGCTGATGGCTCAGTGGTGCCTTTGAATGTCCCAGGGTATTAGTAACTTGATCAGTATGGAACTGTCTCCATACTACACCCATTCCCCTAGAACTACGTATTCCATGCAGCCTACTGCAACTGGCAGCTTGGGGACTAGTGACATTGTTGATACTGCTTGTTCATTCAGATCTGTTACCTTCAGCCTCCCTTCCCCACTCATTCCATTTTTTTTGTGACTCCCATTTGCTGCATCCTTGTCTTGCATTAGATTGTAAGTACTTT
The DNA here is from genome assembly GCF_026122565.2 of Emydura macquarii macquarii. NCBI lineage: Eukaryota > Metazoa > Chordata > Testudines > Chelidae > Emydura > Emydura macquarii. The sequence continues at coordinate 14,809,747 of NW_027131180.1, forward strand.
GGGCCAGTGGTGGTCTCTTCCTATGCGTGTGTATAGTTTCTAACACAATAGGGGGCCTTATCCTGACTGGGGATTCTGGATGCTACCCTGTTGTTTACTACTACTGACATCAAGAGTAATAGAAGGACTCTTCCCAGTCTTCCACATGCTAGAATTACGAAGTAGTCTGCACATTGAACTTTGCAGGGGAAACAACATTGTAACATAAAGTGCTCCGTAGATGGCATTGACTTTTAGAATATAGTCACCGCTCCGCACTCGTGTGTACTAATGCAAGTCTATTTCTTTCATTGTAAGACACTACTTTGGGCACATAGAGGGTGATCATGATCTTGTTTCTGAGGGCAGAAGTGCTGTGAACCCCTAGATAAAAATTTGTTTTCATGTGTTGTCTTACTAGGCAATGGCACACTCACATAGGGAATATTCAGGTTTCCTCTTAAGCAACAACTCAGCTGGCTCATTAATCAGATTAAAAGTGAAAACTGCTGTGGTATTAGTATGAACAGGGTATTCCACTATCCTACTATAAATCACTAAAGCTCAGTCTTGTTTCTTGAACAGTGTGATGCTTTGTATGGAAAATTTATGCCACTTATTCTGCCCCCATTCTACTGTAGAAAACAAATGATTTTTCTATGATGCTGAAAGTCTTGTGGTTAAGTTACTGAACACTGGATTCACATCCCAGCTCGGCCAAAGACTTCCAGTGTGATGTTTGGGATGTCATTTAATCTCTTTGTGCCTCAGTTCCCCATCTATAAAATGGAGATTAATATACTCCCTTTATCTGTCTATTTAGAATGCAAACTCTTCAGGTCAGAGCCTGTCTCTTTACACTACTTATTTGTATTACAGTAGCACGCAAGCCCCCCACACTGTGGTGGTGTTCTTAGAAGAGAACGTAAGAACATTAGAATGGCCACTGCACCAGATCAATGATCCATCTAGCCCAGTATCCTATATTTGATAGTGGCCAGTATTAGATTCTTCAGAGGGAATGAACAGGGCAATGCCTCAGTGAGCATTGCCCAGTCGTCCAGTTCCAGTTTCTGGCAGTCAGAGGTTTAGGAACACCCGGAGCATGGGGTTGCATCCCTGACCATCTTGGCTAATAGCCATTGATGAACGTATCCTCCATGAACTTATCTAATACTTTTTTGAACCCAGTTATGCTTTTGGCCTTCACAACATCCTCTGGCAATGAGAGCCACAGGTTGACTGTGCACTGTGTGAAGTACTTCCTTACATTTGTTTTAAACCTGCTGCCTATTAATTTCATTGGGTGACCCCTAGTGCTTGTGTTATGTGAAGGGGTAAATAACACTTTCCTTCACACCACTCATGATTTTATAGACTGCTATCCTATCCCCCATTAGTTATCTCTTTTCTAAAATGAACAGTCCCACTCTTTTAAATCTCTCCTCATATGGAAGCTGTTCCATACCCCTAAACATCTTTGTTGCCTTTCTCTGTAACTTTTCCAATTCTAATTTATCATTTTTCAGATGGGCAAGCAGAATTCAAAGTGTGGGTGTATCATGGATTTATATAGTGCCATTATGATATTTTCTGTTTTATCATCTATCCCTTTCCTAATGGTTCCTAACTTCTGTTAGCTTTTTTGACTGCAGCTACACATTGAGCAGATGTTTTCAGAGAACTATCCTTGATGTCTCCAAAATCTGTCGAGTGGTAACAGTTAATTTAGACCCATCATTTTTTATTGACAGTTGGGATTATGTTTTCCAGTGTGCATTACTTTGCACTTATCAACATTGAATTTTATGTGCAATTTTGTTGCCCAGTTACCCAGTTTAGTGAAATCACCTTTGTAACTCTTCGCAGTCTGATCTGGACTTACTATCTTGAGTAATTTTGTATTGTCTGAAAATTTTGCCACCTCACTGATCATGCCTTCTTCCAGATTGTTTATGAATACGTTGAACAGTACAGGCCCCAGCACAGATCATTGGGGATCCTGCTGTTTTCCTCTTTCCTTGTGAAAACTGACCATTTATTCTTACCCTTTCTTTCCTATCTTCCAACCAGTCACTGATCCACGATAGAACCGCTCCTCTTATTCCATGACTACTTAGTATGCTTGAGAGCCTTTGGTGAAGGACTTTGTCAAAAGCTTTCCAAAAGTCCAAGTATGCTATATTGACTGGATCACCCTTGTCCACCTGCTTGTTGACAACCTCAAAGAATTCAAATAGATTGGTGAAGCATGATTTCCCATTACAAGAACTATTAATTCTTCCTCTAATATAGTGTGTTTATTTATGTCTCTGAGAATTCTGTTCTTTACTGTAGTTTCAACCAATTTGCCTAGTACTGAAGTTAAGCTTACCAGCCTGTAATTGTCAGAATCACCTCTGGAACCTTTTTAAAAAAATCTGCATCACATTAGCTGCCCTCCATTCTTCTGGTACAGAAACTAATTTAAGTGATAAATTACATACCACAGTTAGTAGTTCTGCAATTTCATATTTGAGTTCCTTCAGAATGTTTGGGTGAATACCATCTGGTCCTGGTGCCTTACTACTGTTTAATTAATCAATTTGTTCCAAAACCTCCTTTACTGATACCTAAATCTGGGACAGGTCCTCAGAGCTTAAAAGGTATGGCTCAGGTGTGGGGATCTTCCCCACATCCTTTGCAGTGAAGATTGAGGCTTAAGAATTCATTTAGCTCCTTTGCAATCACCTTGTCTTTCTTAAGTGGTCCTTTAGTACCTTGATCCTTCAGTGGCCTCACTCTCTGTTTGGCAGGCTTCTAGCTTCTGATGCCCTTAACTTTTTTTTTGCTGTTAGGTTTTGTCTCTTTTGCTAGTTGTTCCTCAAATTATTTCTTGGCCTGTCTTATTGTACTTTTAAATTTGTCTTGCCAGAGTTCATGCATCTTTCTATTTTCCTCAGGATTTGATTTCCAATTTTTAAGGATGTCTTTTTGCCTCTAACCTCCTCTTTTACTCTGCTATTTAGCCATGGTTACATTTTTGCCCCCCCCCCCTTTCTTTTTTTAAATATTTAGTGGTATATATTTAGTTTGAGCCTCTGTTATACTATTTTCAAATGGTCTCCAATGCAGCCTGCAGGCAATTCACCCTTGTGACTGTACCTTTTAATTTTCATTTAACTAACCTCCTCATTTTCGTGTAGTTCTCCTTTTTGAAGTTAAATGCTGCTATGGTGGGTTTCTTTAGCATTTTCCCTCCTTCAAAGATGTTAACTTTAATTACATTATGGTTGTTATTACAGAGAGGTTCAGCTATATTCACCTCTTGGACCAGATCCTGTGCTCCACTTACGACTAAATCAAGAATTCCTCTCCCCTTGTGGGTTCCAAGACAAGCTGCTACAAAAAGCAGTCATGAATGGTGTCTAGAAATTTTATCCTTGCATTCCTCCATGAGGTGACTTATACACTGTCAATGGAGGATAATTGAAATCCCCATTATTTCATTTTCTGCCTTTGTAGCTTCTCCAATCCACCTGAGCATTTTACAATCACTTTCTCCATCTGGGTCAGGTCATAGGTACTATATTCCTGCTGCTATACTCTTTTATTGTTCAAGCATGGCATTTCTATCCATAGAGATTCTATGGTACAGTTGAATCATTTAATATTTGTGCTTTATTTTTTTGTTTTATTTCATATAAAGTGTCACTCTGCCACTAGTGTGACCAACTCTGTCATGTCTATATATTTTGTACCCTGGTATTACCATGTCCCATTGATTATCCTCATGCCACCAAGTTTCCACAATACTTTATTATATCAATATCCTCATTTATTGCCAGGCACTCTAGTTCAGCCATCTAAGTATAGCGAGACCTAGCAGCTGTATATAAGCACTTTTACATTTTGTCAATATTTAGGAGTTTGCCTTCTTGTGTTGTATTTAAATGGGACTCTCTTATATTAGGCTGCTCCTCACTAACTCCTCCCTGTACTTTACCAACTTGTTTCCTATCCTCTTCGGTAGGATATAGAGTTCCATCTTCAATAAATTCATCCCTAAGGGATGTCTCCACCCAAACAGTGTGCTCCTCCATCTCCCTTAGTACTTGTAGTTCAGCCACTCTGACTTCAAGAGTCTGTACTATGTCTCTGAGGGTCATATGTGTGCATGTTGTGCAAGCAATTCACACCACCTGCCCATGAGACAGATCATACATGCTGCATGCGGTGCAATAGAGGTGTGAGAGACAGTCAGAGCTTTTGAAATTTTAAAACACAGGACTGTAGCTGTTCAGCAGAAAAGAACATAAACATTAATGCAGTATATCTGACACCTACAGCTCAATCTGTACTTCTTCCTTTCATGGTATTTCTTAGGACAACTCTTCAAAAATGATCTCCTAGTCCTCTGCTTAATGACTCAATTCTCTAGCGTATCCCATGCCCATCAAATGCCACTCCACTGCAACTGGCTGCCTAGGATTACAGAGGTGGGAATGTTCAGAAGACAACCTGTTCTTGCTTAAAAGAAAGTGCCTCTACTTTGTAGCCTATTTGGTAAAACCTTAGTGGTTTTGATGGATTTCTTGGTGGTTATTTTGGCAAGAGCACAACTCCTCTGAGTTGCCTCAGTACTGCATATAAGCCAAAGAAAAAGTAAACTTTTTATGGAGTCCTCTGTGCATGAGCAGATTGCCTAAGTGGATTTCATGGAACAGAGATGGTACACTTAAGGAAACAGCAGCTCATATTTCCTGGTCTCAGCACAGATGATACCCTTTTCAGCTGCTGCTACTGCTGCTCCTTTTATAACTGTCACAGCTGATCTTCCTGGACTCTATTAACCACTCAGAGAAACAAATACACATGTGGGGAGCTTCCTTTTCCTTAATGAAAATCTGTCATAGCAAAATGTTTTTAGTGGGATGCTTATTAAATTCTTACAGGGGCTGGGGGAAAAAACAATCCTTTCTTTAAGACAAAGTAGATTGAAAGACAGAGGTAAAGACAATTTTGGTCGGACACTTTTAACTGAACACACTTTAGTACATATCTGATCCTGTTTGAGAGACGTGGAAGAAAGATTATTTTAGCCTGTACAACAAAAAATCCCTGACCCAAACTCATTCATTTATATGTTGTTTACAGTCTGGTTGGTTTTGGTATATGGGAAAAACTACTGTCTCAGCACTCACTCCAGCTTACTCTTTGGAATTCTCCACTGTCACATAAATAAGTGCTAACAAAATCAGTGAGAATATTACCACCTTATGATGTGCAAATTAGTGAGTTAGATGGGTAGCACCTGCAATTTGCTTCCTTTTCCACACTTCATGCTTTCTGAATTTTTCTTGAAAGAAATTGTGTTCTTGTAGCTAAAAGGAATTAAGAAATTCACCATACTGCTCCTGCAACTGTTTTTGTATGCAGGAAATAGCAGATACTGTAGGCAACATGATTGAATTGAATTACAGCAACACTACCTTTCACTAGTTTGACAGACACTAATTTTGGAAAGGTATTTTGCATTGACGACTGGCGTTCAAAGTCAAATTGCTTTTTGCTGTGATTGGGATGGCTTAGCATCTATGTGTTACTAAGCAACCTAAAGAACAAACTTTGAGTAGCTAAGAAAATTATCAAATAACTTTTTTTTATATGGTAGTAATGCGCAGAAGCAGCAATTATTCAAAGCCCTCTGAAATACTTGCTATTGTATAGCAGAAAGCAGAACGATTGGTTTTAATTGTATTAGTCATGCAAGTGTGCGCTTCTTTTGTTATATTAAGAACAATTATTCTTTCTCTTGCCTCTCTTTTCAAGTGACAAATGTTAAGTCAACTTCTCCATAATGTTATCACTAGAAAGCAGAGGCCATTTAAAGAGAGGAGTAGCACTATCCACGTGGATCTTGCTTCTACTGTGGTTTAACAAGGCAGGTGTAACTCCCTCATTCTCAAGGACATACACAAGGTCCCATCTAGCACTTGAGCCCCATGTCAAAGTTTTAAGTGGTGCATAGGTCACTCCCTCAGACCAAGTAACTTGTCTAGAAGAATGATGTCCCTTTTCCCTAACTGATTATAAATAGTAATATGGGGCAGACTGTATAATCCTTACGAGGGTGAGCACTCAGGCTCTTTGAGTTAAATGGCGCTGCGTGTGTAAATGTAAGGGCTACATAATGGCCTTATCTCAGCAGCATCTTTGGAGGCACATTGCACAGACTCTCACAGGACTTTTTATGTAGTCTGAAAATCATTTCAAAAAGGAATTTTCACTTCTAGTTCTGCAGTATATTTGCAGAGTGATTACAGTGGATCTCTATAAATACATCAGAGGGATAAATACCAGAGCAGGAGAGGAGTTATTTAAGTTCAGGGCCAGTGTTGGCACAGGAACAAATGAATATAAACTGGCCATCAACAATTTTCAGCTTGAAATTAGATGAAGGTTTCTAACCACAGAGGAGTGAAGGTCTGGAACAGCCTTCCAAGGGGAGTAGCGGGGGGTAAAAGCCCTAACTTGTTTCAAGACTGAGCTTGATAAATTTATGGCTGAGGGGGTATCTACAATGGCATGTGGCCCATCTGCGACTGCTAGTAGCAAATATCTCCAATGGCTGGAGATGGGACACTAGATGGGGAGGGCTCTGAGTTACTCCAGCAAATTCTGTCCCAGGTGTCTGATTGTTGAGTCTTTCTGCAATGCTCAGGGTCTAACTGATCACCATAGTTGGGGTCAGGAAGGAATTATCCTTCAGGTCAGATTGGCAGAGAGCATGGGGGTTTTCCTCTGCAGCATAGGGCACGGATTGCTTGCTGGTTTCAATTACTGTAAATGGTGGATTCTCTGTAACCTGAAGTCTTTGAATACAGATCTGAGTTCAGTAACTCAACCAGACGTTTTGGGTCTATTACAGGACTGGGTGGGTGAGGTTCTGTAGTCTGCAATGTGCAGGAGGTCAGACTAGATGATCACAATGGTCCCTTCTGTCCCTAAAATCTGTAAGTTTGAGTGATATCAACATAGGGAATACATGAAACAGGTCAAGACATACAATTGTCATGGTCTTTTGTAATAGGATGGTAGGGTTCTTTTGTTGAGCAGTCCTGTGAGCAGGTATGGGAACTTTGTGGGAGATACTGTTCATTGTAGCAGAAGTGACTCATCGGCTCCACCCTGGAGCTATAGAGGTTGGACTGGCTCTTTCTGCAGAGGGGACTGGAGCCTAGAACAAAGAGGCTGTTGCACGGAAACCCTAGGCACAGGCAGGCTTGTGTTTATGTTAATAATAATTCCAACAGCCAGGAAGAGGGCAAAGTTGTACTAAATACATAAGAACAGGCATACTGGGTCAGACCAATGGTCTATGTAGTCCAGTATCCTGTTTTCCTACAGTGGCCAATATCAGGTGCTTCAGAGGGAATGAACAGAACAGGGCAGTCACTGACTGATCCAGATTTATACAGTCTGTATAACGGTGGTAGCTCAATGCATTTACAGTTATCTTTTACAATTATACAAGATTTTTCTTCAAGTTAATCCATTTGCTTACATATGAATGTAGGCCTCTAATTAAAAGCGTGTGTGTGTGTGTGTGTGTGTGTGTGTGTGTGTGTGTAAAAACAATTTGAGAGTGAAGTTTAGTTGCTGGGTCAGCTGTTGCCATACGGATATTTAATTTTTTTGTAAAAGATTTTCAGCCCTATAATGAATTGGCCTCTACCCCATGGAATTTTTCTTGAGTGGTGAAGTTAACACTGTATTAAAGGCTCTCTAGGAAGATTATAGAATTGAATGTTTTAATACTATTTGGGCATAATTTTGGCATCATGTGCTGCAAACACATCAAGGTGGATATAGCAAGGGAAAACAGCACCCAGAAATCACAATACAGCTAATGAAATACTGGGAAAATATAGCTCATTGAACACAGGGAAAAGAGGGTGGGACTTGCACAGTATATGGAGTAGCAGGATGTGCAGTCATCACTGACTTAATTCCTGTCTAATTGAGGGTAGTGGACTGAGCACAAAATTGGGAATTAGGAACTCCTGAACAAGTCATTCAGTGAATACTCTTGGAGAAAACAGTCTTAATTGTGGGTTTAAGCACTTAGTTTATTTCCCTAACATCACTGGTGGAATCCTGATTCCACTGAAGTCAATGATAAAACTCCTATTAGCTTCAGTGGAGTCAGGGTTCTAATGATAGTTGAAGTAGAATAAATAATAGTGCCACCACTGGGAAAAAGGCATAGACACTTCTGTCAGTCCATATGGACGTTGTCAGTGAAGGAACATAGAATAAAATAAGTAGATAGGTGGGTAAATATTATGAAAGGCTTACAAGCGTGCCTAAGGCATATGAAGAAGATTAAGACAAAACTCTGAAAATAAACTTACAGTAATAAAGGGAGTTTCTAAGGTGTCAGTATAGAAATATAAGCAGCATGACCAAAAAAAAAAAAAAATAAGGGAACCAGAAGTACCTGCCCACAAAGGGGATTTCAACACCATGAGTTTAACTGAAACATGGTGGGGAAGTGAAACTGAAGAGGGGAGCGGGCTCAGTATTGAACCCTGTATTGATGTGAATTTATCTGGTGCTTACTGCACAACATGGTTAGTTATATGGTCACTATACCCTGATCAATTTATTATCCTATTGTGTGAACAGTGGAGAAACTCAGAGTTAAAGGGATCTTTCTATGTAGGTAAGACTTAGCAACAGTGTTTAAAAAAAAAGCTGATAATCTGGGTTCAATAGATGTAATTTGTCTACTGAACGTCAGAGTAAATTGTCAAACAATATTGCCATTACTAGAGTACGATGCATACCTCAGGTCAACTTTTCATAAAGAAGATTTAAAGGAGGGGAGAAGCTATGGTAACCAGAATTACACAAGGATGTTCAATTAGTTCAAGTAGAGAGAAGTTTCTCTCTGGTGTTTCTTAACAACATACAACACATGTCCGCTTTTACAAAATCCAAATAGATTTACAAATTCAGATGCTAAAAGGCTGATGTCTTACAAGAATAAGCACTAATTAGTTCTCAAGGTACTAATTGGGGTCAATAATTTTCCAAGGGACATAAATCCATAGGAGGAAAAATAATGCTGTACAGATGCTAATTCATGAAGAATGACCTTCACTGTGACTACTGGGTACATGCATTTTCTAGCATCTTTTCATCCATTCATCTTGTGCTTAGAATATAAAGAATTGTATATCTTAATAGTTGTAAACTACCATACTACATATAGGTAGCTTAAATATGGAGTTTCTATAGAAAATGTATTTAGTAAGATTAAAGCATCTGTTCATTAAGTTATGAAATCTAACATTACTCATTTAGAACAGCAAATATAAAATCATACATGTCACTTTCAATTAGCAGCTTTATTTGAACTTTATGAAGGCACAGACTGTCATGGTAAGACTATATTTAAAGATCCCTTGTCTCTGAGAAGCAGCTTTGTATTCCTGCTCTAATATGCATTATTAATTTAGATCTGTCTAATCACACAAATAAGATTCTTGACCAAACAAAGGTATACCTCACAATGTCATGTTCCTATAATTTTTGAGAATGATCTTCATTAATCAATCACAACTCTTAATTTCACTGAACAAGGTGCATGTGAACTTAGTCTGACAGTTAGACGGGAACCAGGCATAGACTACTGAGCACATGCTATGCAAGCTTCCCCACACAACTTTGCCATTGCCCTTTAAAGCCTGATCTACACTAACCCTCTGCTATTCCAGTCCTGGGTCTCTCATTCTGAAACTGCCAGTTGTGTTGCACTGGGTAGCTGCATGATATGCAGCAGACCAAGTTCATTTTCAATTTTGATGCAGTTTAGTACAGCAGTTGAGTCTCTTGTAAAGAAAGGCTAATGCACCAACTCATTATGCTAACTAACCCTCTCCACCCTCCCGACCAGTGTAAGTATCTTCGGTCAGTGGATTGCTTATACTGTATGCAACAGTGGTTTAACATGAATCCACAGGCAGATTTTTATACATGTTTATTGATCTCTTTGTACTCTATATTAATAAAAGGGGACAGCATTAATATCAGGAACCATCCCATTTTAAACTGGAAAGCATACCCTAAGTCAAGTCCCATCTCCTTGAAAACAAACTGATACCACAAAAAGTGGAGATATCCCCATTTAAACACGAACAATATATCAGTGCTTGAAACTTTTGTTTTTCAGTTTCAGCCTCATTCCAAGCTAGCAGAGTGCCATTGACTCCAGGATGATCATTTGTTTGAAAAAAGACAGACAGATTTGCCCCTCAATCAGCTTATCTTCCTTGTAGGTACCTAGGAGAGGCAACATGACAGAAAATATAGATGGTTAAGACAGGAATTTGTTTTGTATTTCCAGGCAGCTTGAAACCCAGCAGACAATGTAGCTGTTGCTTAACAAACACAGAATTCTACATTGTATGCCAGGTTCATGCCCCAAACCTGGGTAGTCTTCCAGTGTTCTGATCATTATTCCTCTCCAAATGGTTGTACACTACCATTTATGGTGCTCGTTCTCCCCATCGCATGCTATTGTCAAGTGGCTGGCTGGACCACAAAGACTGGGTTTGGCTTAAGATGTGAATGTCGAGTTTTAGCCAGCATACTCAATAAACGATTAAGATAGCCAAAAACTAAAAATCTAAGGTACATTTTTAATCGTAGAGAACTATATTCACATTACTAGAAAAATTTAGATTACAAGCGATTTGTGTCAATGCGAAAACATATTGATGCATTCTAACAGAAAACAAACAGATGCACTTAATCCAACCCAGGCTATAAAGTAAATCCTACAAGTATTTCATTCCTTATTAGACATTTATGATTTCCAAACCCCCAATGATATTAAATAACTTGGTAGCACTGAGAAATGTTTTGCATCCAGGAGATATGATGAAGTTCGCATTATCCTAGAGAATGCCAATAATCTCCAACAAAATGCATGGAAAGAAGTTTACAAGATGTCATCAGAGACCCAGTAGCCAGATGTAGCTGCTGATTATAAAGACAGAATCTACACTGACTACTGAGCGATTGATGGGCAACTATAAATTCCGGACTGATTAATCCACAGCATTACTCTGATATAACCTGTGGAAATAAAACAAACAAACAAAAAATTAGTATAAATAATTCTGTAGATAAAGATTCAACCACAGGTGATATTACACATAGATGTCCCACTTTACACAGTAAACAGATGAGTGTGTCTTCTCAAGACAGATATGTTAAAGAGAATCAAGAGAATCATTTTGAGCATGCAATTGTTTAAGCTTTTATAACTGACAGGTAACATTTGGGGTGTTTTTGGTAGTTCTACTCGGTTTTTTAAAATTTGGTTTCTGAAACAGCCTGCAGTATTTTAAGTAAATTCCTCTCTCAAAATGCTTACTACCAGAACAAAAAGATATTACAAAACAAAGTACAAGTATAGTGTAACTGAATACTAATTAAGTTTATCTAACTGGATGCCTTAAAACTCCATGTAATATAAGACATTACAAGAAGTTGTAAATTTCCTCACTTTATTTGAAAGGTGCATATGGCAAATAAACATAACTTAGAAGGAGTGCAGCTGATAATGTACTGAAGTGAAGTAACAAGATAGACACCCTGTATTATTACAATGAGAAATGTACAATAGCTGGTACACTGGGAAACACTGTACTAAATCAGTTAGCAACTCTAGCTTCACACATTTACCCACTGATAACTAAAACAGTAATAAGTCAAAAATATTGTTAGTCAATCTAGTAGTCTCAGAAAATTAGTTCCTCAGATAGCAGTGATATGTTTTTGCATTACTACACAGAGTAACACATTCTACAGTAACTGATATTTGAGAGTTAATTTGCTGGCTTTTGTTTCTACCTTCTGTACAATCAACCTTTTTTCTCTTTCTTTCTTTTCTTTCTTTTTTTTTTTTTTTTAAAAAGACTACTGAAGGGTTGCCTATATGGAGAACTTCACATCTGAGAATGGGCACAAGATACTTAAAGAAAAAGTGGAAAAATCTTTTTAATGTTTTGGTCCTGCTATTTTAAATAGACAGTCAAAGTTAAAACCAGAAAATAACAAGCATCAGGGAAGTGGGAGAACAATTAACCCATTGTTTGTTTTTAAAAGCCAGTGCTGGTTAGAAATCTTATTTTTTAAAATAAAAAAGCCCCAGTGAACTGTAAGAAAACTACAACTTCTTCATATGAGGAAGCTATTTTAAAATCTGAAGTTTACTTTGCTAAAATGGTTTTAACATTAATTCATGGGCTTTTATGTTGCAATAAGACTGAATGGATGGTAGTGGGGCACACAATAAATCAGTTCTTGTTTTGTTTTGTTTTTTGGTTTTTTTTAAATGGTAGTTTTATTACCAAATATTTATGGGAGAGAGTACTTGTTGCTACGTAATAGTGAAAAAGAGGCGCTAGAGAAGCACATCTAGGCCTGCAGCATTTGGCTCACAATAAAAGATTGCAAATGAGCTCCTACAATTCACTCTGCAGAGCTTTATAGGACACAATCTCTGTATAGAAGACGACTGTATAAATGCCCAAGCCCAGCCTACAGTTGCAATTATGCATTTGCTAGTACCAGTGCAGCCGTATTGATACTGGAAAATGGGTATACAACTTTTCTAATGCTAGACTGCCTCTGAGGCATGAATTCAATGAACGTGGCCTGCCAAGGGGAATACTCCACTCCCTTCTCCCCGGTCAGCCAGCCCATTGCTACATCAGCTACCTCTTTCCCTCTCCATGGGAAGTCTGTGGGGAGTCCCGTGCTCCATCCTCAGGCAGGACCGTTCCTTCCCCAGAGAGAGGAAGTGGTGCTGGTGGTTCCCCATTCAATTAGAGACCACTGGCATAGAGGTTGGGTGGAGGAAGCAGGATACAACCCACCCCACAGTGTAGAGCCAGAACGGTTATTTAACTACGGACACCTCTCTGTCTCTGAATCACTGGGGGGAGCTAGCTGGCAGTGGGAGTGTTTCTCTCCTTCTGCTGTGTCAAGTAGGAGCTAGGATGGCTGGATGGTGCACAAGAATTCAATCTAATTCTGTGCCGCAGGAGACCGTTCCAAGTGTTGCTGGGCATGAAGCTTAGAGAAAAAATGGAAAGTTTGTTTTATTTTTTATGCTGCTAGTTTAATTATGTGTTCTGGGGTTCCTGCTTCTTTCTTTTTTTACTTTATTTTTAAGTGATTCTTAGCATTTACAAGAACGTTCGGCGAGATACTTCATGATTATTTTATATATCTAAAGACTACAGAGTGGAAAACAAGTCCATAACTGGGCAACCCTCCTGCCCAAAAACAAGCCTAGAAGGGGTGGTCACACAGCAGCAGCTCCTGAAGGGAGAGAAGGATCAACTGTCCCCATGATACAAGAGGAGAGGTGTGAGGGAAAAGATGAATCATAAGGTTACCCTGAAGACATCAAAAGGTAAGGAGTGGAATAGCAAGGCTTGTGGGAAAAGAGAAGAGTTAGCTATAGGAGAGGATGGTTAGTGAACACACAGAACTTGGCAACCTTATAAAATTAACATTATCATCTCTCCTACATGGAAAGCAAGTTCTCAAACTTTGCAACCACACAGGCCAAGGTTCAGGATCACAAAATTCAAACCTAGGGTCAACTAAAGTGGGTGTGAGGTTTGAGACAAAATGTTTCCTGTAGCTCAAGACTTCCTATTGCTGCTCAAAAATAAAAAAAATAATCTAATGAAAGAAACCATCAGAGTCAATCCGTTATTAAAAGGATGAAACTTTCTTTATACTGATTATCTACACTATTGGGAAGACAAATTGTTAACCAACACAAAAGGAGACTGAGATTAAGACAAAGTCGAATAAAAATGAAGGAAAATATTGCATCTTTTATTGTGCAACAAATATGAAGGCAGCTAAGGAAAGGACTTGCGAGTCACAGCCTAACCTATTCATGCCTGTGCCTGCCTGAATCAAGCCACGTTTGGTTAATATGATTTAATGTTCTTGGAGTACATCGATCAAGGTAAAAGATACTGATGCTTACTCCCGTACATTTTTCAATTTGAAGGAGGCCAACAATTTAGTTTTTTAAAATCAAAAGCCTGACACCTGCTATTGAATTGACTGTTTGGAAAAAGAATAAACAGATAGGTTTGTCAGTTAGTTTTGGAGTGGAAGAGATTCATATGGTATCTTTCACAGCATGCTAGCTTATCTTATTTGAATGGCTCTGAACAGCACTAGGTCTAAGTTACGTACATTGGGGGGAAAACAATCCACAGTAAAGTCTTAGGAGAAAAGCGAGTAATCATTGTTTGCTGCACAAAAAGGATGGTATTCTGTACTTATTTAACTCGAGCAAGATTGCCTTTCCACGTGTCAGTTAGTCTGGGGACACTGGTGAAAGCGAGATGTCATGGTTAGTCTATTTGATGCTTTAGAGCTCAAATTGTAATTAGTGTCTGGGGTGGTAATTTCTGAATAGAAAGCTTTAAATATTGAGAAATTCCACAATGTTAACCATGCTTCTTGCATGACAACGTCTGATCTTTGTAAGTTCAAAGTTGATGACAGAATGTCACATCTGAATGTATTTAAAAAAAACCCATATCAAAGGTAGCTTAAAATTTGGGTTTTGGTGCACTGGCATTGTGAATTAAGGAACATTTCTCCATGGTTAGAGCCACAATGCCAGCTGTATAGTAGCTCACTTAGTGCATATGCCAACATCTTTTCATTACTTATTCACCTAACATTCATATGAATGATTGTGTCTTAAGTTATGACTTCACGTTACCAGATTAGTTTAGTATATTGTTTGAATTAGCTAGGTACTTACTCTATCAGGGAAATATATAATTAGAGAGGTTTGGCTACAAATTGCAATATGTTGCTTGATGTGGGGGGGGGGAGGGGACTCAATAGAGGGTAATTGTATAGACAGTTTAACACCCCCCAATACACACACACATTGTGCAACAGGGTGTGATTATACAGAGGTGAATCAAACATCTGAAATATAGGTGTCTAATTAAAGTACATTCTTGTGAACTTGAATTCCTGCTGAGTTACATAATTACATTACAGCCAGGATATCTCCAGCACAGGCTCTATGTTTGTAGTGATTCCAGTTCTTGCATACCTGAGACCCTGTGACTATGTTGATCAAACACCCTCACACCAGCTGATGGTCACTTGACTCATCTCACTATTTAATAAATTGCTCTGTTAAGTGAAGTTTCAGATTGGGCTATACTTAGTCAAGGAAATTCCTGTCCAAGGCATTTGCTCTGCCAGACAACACTAGTATGAGCAGGCCTAGGGAGGCGTATGGTTGGCACAACCTTCTAAAACAAGTTCCTAAAGGCAAAACCACTAGCAAAAACACAGACTCAAACCAGTTTTAATTGCTGATAAATGTAATTCTTTTGGTAGTTACCTTTAACCCTTGCTCATTTTTAAATGATTCTTGAAGGTTTGGAAATTGCATTTTTGAGTCACAATTCCTCAGAGCAAGTATCTATGAAGCATTTAATACAAATAGCATGATTACTACTATACAGTCCATTCCTCATAAGGGATTATCATAAGTGGATATTTTTATTTATTTTCTTCCCGCATGTAAATTCTACTCAAATATAGTACCAAACTTAGGGACCTAAACAAAAAAAGACTGTTACTAACCTTCTGTAACTGTTGTTCTTCAAGATGTGTTGCTCATGTCTGTTCCAGGCTAGCTGGATGTGTGCACCACATGCACCAGTGCTGGAGATTTCCCCCTCAGTGGTATCTGTAGGACTGGCTCTAGCACGCCTCTGCCGTGACGTGTATATGCACTGCCGGCCCCTCGACAGAGGGTGGGGTCAAGGAATGGACATGAGCAACACATCTCAAAGAACAACAGTTACAGAAAGTTAGTAACCATCTTTTCTTTTTCGAGTGCTTGCTCATGTCCATTCCACGCTAGGTGACTCTCAAGCAGCACCTCTGGAGGTGGGCCAGGAGTTCATGAACGTGCTGTTTGCAAAACCACCCTGCCAAAGCCTGCATCGTCCTGGGCTTGCTATATGATGGTGTAATGGGACGTAAAGGTGTGCACTGAGAACCAAGTCCTGCAGATGTCATGAATCAATACTTAGGCCAAGAAAGCCGCAGAGGAGGCCTAATCTCTCGTCGAGTGGGCTGTCAGAGTGGCTGGGAGCATGGCTTTTGCCTGCTCATAGCATGTGCGGATGCAGGAGGTGATCCAAGAGGAAATTCTTTGGGATAAAATTGGTCGGCCTTTAATGCATTCAGCCACTGCTACGAAGAGCTATATGGACTTCCGGAAGGGTTTAAGTTTGCTGTATATAGAAAGCCAACGCTTGTCAGACGTCCAATGTGTGTAAACATCTTTCCTTGTTAAAGCTGTTTGGCTTTGGAAAGAACACTGGCAGGAAGATGTCCTGGTTGACATGAAAACATGACCCTACCTTTGGCAGGAATGCAGGGTGCTGTCGCAACCGGACCGTATCTTTGTAGAATACAGTATAGGGAGGCTCTGAGGTTAGGACCTTTATTTCTAAGACATGGCTTACTGATATGATCACCACCAGGAAGGCGACCTTCCAGGACAAGTGGAGAAGGGAGCAGGATGTCATAAGCTCGAAGGGGAGCCCAGTGAGTCTGGAGAGGACCAAGTTGAGGTCCCATTGAGGGACTGGATCTCTGACCTCCAGGAAGGACTTTTCCAGGCCTTTTAGGAATCTGACTGTCTTTTGTGGGAGAAGATCGAACTGCCCTGGATCTGTGGATGAAAAGCTGAGATTGCCTGTAGGTGTATCCTAATTGATGACAGTGCTAGCCCTGCTGCTTCAGGTACAGTAAGTATTCCAGGATGGATGGTAGAGGTACTCGAGACAGGGAAAGTTCACGCTCTCTCACCCAGCAGGAGAGGTGTTTCTATTTTGCCAGATAAGTGATCCTAGTGGAAGGTTTCCAGCTCTACAGTAAGACTCTCTGGACCTGAGCAGAGCAAGTTTGTTCCTCCTGGTTTAACCATGCACCATCCATGCCGTCAGGTGTAAGGAGGTGAGGTCTGGGTGTAGCATTCGGCTGTGATCCTGTGAAATTAAGTCCTGACAGGCGGAAGCGTTCAAGGGGCTGCTATCGCCAGGTCCAGCAGCACGCCGAACCAATGCTGATGGAGCCATGCTGGTGCAATCATTTTAACCTTTGCCTTGTCTCTCTTGATTGTCATGAGGACCCTATAGACCAGAGGAATCAGAGGGAAGGCATAGAAGATGTCTCCTGACCACCTAAGTAGAAAGGCATCCAGCAGGGAGCTGCTGTTGTGCCCTCTCAGGGAACAGAACCGATAGCATTTCCTGTTCTGTTTGGTCATGAACAGGTACTTGAGGAGTCCCACACTTCTGGAAGATGGTTCTTGTCACCTCTAGGTGCAGGGACCACTGATGGCGAGAGAACAAAGATCTGCTGAGGTGATCTGCTAGCTTGTTCTTGACCTCTGGGAAGTGAGACACTTCAAGGTTGATCGCATGCCCCACACAGAAGTCCCACAGTTGGAGTACCTCCTGACATAGGGGTGAGGACCTTGCTCTTTCTTGCCTGTTGATATACTGCATTGCTGCTGTGTTGTCCATCAGCACTCGCACTACCTTTCCTGACATTTCGGGGAGAAACACTTTGCAGTTCAGGTGGATTGCCCTCAGCTCCCCCGAGGACCAGAGGCCCTGTATCTTGAGTAGGCCACAATGGGCTCTCCAGACTAGGTCCAACACGTCTGACACCAAGGTAAGTGCAATACATTTTGTAAAGACTCTTGGTGTGGTTGATAGGCCTAAGGGAAGGGCTGCGAATTGGTAGTGGTCATTTCCCACTCCAATTCACAGGAAGTGCCTATAGCCTTGGAAAATGGAAATATGAAAATATGAGTTCTTTAGGTCAAGGGCGGCGTACCAGTCTCCCAGATCCAGGGAGGGAATCATGTAGGCTAGAGAAACCATATGGAACCTCAGTTTCTTGAGATACTTGTTCAGGCAACACAAGTCTAGTATGGGACGCAGGCCTCCTTGGGCTTTCGAGATCAGAAAGTAATGGGAGTAAACCCTTTCCCTCTCATTCACAGGGGAACTTCCTCTATGGCCCCAACCCGCAGGAGGGCTCGTACCACCTGAGTGAGTAGTTGTTTGTGAGAAGAGTCCCTAGAGAGGGACAGGATGGGAGGGAGGGATGGAAGTAAATTGGAGGGTGTAACTCGCTGCAATGGTGTTTAGAACCCACTTGTCCGATGTTATGGCTGATCATGCTAGAAGGAAGGAGGAAAGGCGGTTTGAAAAGAAAGATGGGGATGGATCCTGGTCTGAGACTGTGAAATTGCCCTCAGGCATACCCCCAAAAGTTCTGTCTGCCATCTGATGAGTAGCAGCCTGAACTTGACTGGGGTGCAGAGAAAGGTTGTTCCTGATGACTTTTAAAGTTTCACTTTCTCTAGGGCTCGCTTCTAGACTGGTTTGCGAACCTTTGTTATTGCTGAGGCCTAAAGTGTATCCTTGATGCCGGAGGCATGTACAACCCCAAGGAACAGAATGTGGCCTTCGAGTCCTTAAGGCCATGAAGGCTGATGTCTGTCTGGTCAGAGAAGAGGGCCACACCGTTGAAAGGGAGGTCCTGGATGGATTGTTGAATCTCTGCCAACAGGCCAGATGACTGCAGCCACGAGGTCCACATCATTGATACTGCCGATGCCATGGTTCTGGCTGCTGAGTCCGGATCATCAGAGGCCACCTGAAGAAAAACCTTAGTTACTGACCTTCCCTCCTCCAGGATGGCCAGGAACTCTTGCTTAAGACTCCTGGAGCAGGGAGTCCACAAACTTGGCCACAGAGTGCCAAATGTTAAAATCATATCTCTCCAGCAATGCTTGCTGGTTCGATATGTGGAGCTGAAGACTTGCATTCGAATATATTTTCCACCCAAAGAGGTCGTCCAGTTTTTTTGTCTCCTTACTTTTAGGGGTTGAATGCAACTGCCCCTGTCTGTCCCTCTCATTGGATCCTGGGTATTGGTGGGATTATAGATACTCAAAGCCCTTAGCAGGCACACAGTATTTTTTTCTTCGCCTGTTCGGATGTCGGGGACAAGGATGTCAGGGACAGAGAAGGCCACCCTAGAGGTGCTGTTGCTGCCAGGATGTCAAAAAGTGAGTCAGCCAGCTCCTTTAGCTCCTCCGCCTCCAAGCCCAGATTGGCTACGACTTGTCTGAGTAGCTCTTGGTGAGCCCTAAAATCATCCTGGGGGACTGTGGTGGAAGGTCCCATTACGGCCGCCTCAGACAATGAAGATGAGGATGCCAGTAGGGGAGGAGCAGGTGACTGTTCTCCCGCCACTGGGATCTCCTCCTTGTGGTGGGTGACCGGCATCACCTCTGCCTGGCCCAGTTCGTCATCCGAATCTAGGAGTGGTCATGACACTGTTGCTGAGCATCTTGCTGATGCGCCTGGGATGGACCAATGCTGAGACTCCAGGACCAGGAAACCCCCACAAGTTCCAGAACTGCTAAGGCCCAGCCCATTGTGTTGGCAGCCAAGAGCTATGGCTGGCTATCCATGGCCTTTACAGGAGGGACCCTCGTCTTCCTCCGATTCTGAACCAGAGGACCATGCTGGCACTGGCCTTGCCTCTGATTTCCTGGAGTGCTGGATGTAGGAACGGGGCCAAGATTCCAGTGATTGGTGTCAGGATTCCCTAGGGTGCCGATGTTCCGGCAACAGGTTGGAGCACTCCGGTGAATGCCTCCTTGAGTCTGGTGACCAGTACACAGAGTCCAGTGAGTGGCATCTAGAGTCCAGTTGGTGGCTACTGCACCTCAGAGGCTAAGGAGGTATTGCTGAGGTATTGGTGGGTGCTGTGGGGATGGTGAACAGCACTGCAATACCGGAGATCTGAGTGGGGCCCCCCCATCACAGGTTTGCCCCTTGATCTGCTCTTGGCCAATTGGCCTGGTGCGGTGTCCCGGCCCACAGGTCCGGTGTTCTGAGGGGTGGGTGGTATCGGGAGCGAAAGTAAGTCTGCAGCCACCTGGAAGGCCTTGGGGGTGGAAGGCACTGCAGGTGCCGAGGTAGGCTAGGAGTTCTAGGAGGTGAAGCCACAGCCAACCCAGCTTCCAGGGAGACAAGTGGCTCCCAATTTGCTCTGCATAGATGGGGAGCGCCTTCTGTCGGCATGAGTCGTCTTATGCTGCTTCTTTGGCACTGGCAATGATGATCGATGCTGGGACGAGGTCGGTGCCAGGGGAGCGCTTTGGGTTGACGCTGATGTAGTAGGTGCCAAATCTGATCAGCCGGGCTCGGCCACCTGTCTGAGGGCTGATGTCACAGTCTTTCTTTGTGTGGGGTCTAAAGTTCCTGCAGAGCATGCACTTGTTCTGAATATGAGCCTCACTCAGGCACTTCAGGCAGATCTGGTGAGGATCGTTCACGGCCAGAGGCTTTTTACAGGCTGCGTATGGCTTGAAGCCCAGGGACCGGGCTGGGCCCCATCCTGGGGCTAATGCATGAATGGGGAAAATTAATAACTAAAAATTACTATAACCAACTAATTGAACTTTGTTGAAACTATATATAGTAATATAAGGAAAAAAAATGCTTGCCAAGGCAAGGACATTCCAGCACTGTCATAGGCAGTAAGAAGGAACTGAGAGGGAGGGGGACTGGCAGCGCCCTATATACTGACACATACGCATGCCACAGCAGAGGGTGCTACAGCTGACTCTACAGCTACCACTGAAGGAAATATCTCTGGTACAGGGGACAGTCCCTGGACCCCTCCTGCGGTCGGCGGTGCATGTGGCACGCGCGCACACCTATCATGGAATGGACATGAGCAAGGACTTGAAGAAAGGGCCTGATCCTCAAAGGTGTTGAACAACCCCCACTGAAGTTAATGGGCGCTATGTGTGAAAAAGGTTACCTACTTTCATGCAGGTGTCTAATCAAGGATTAGGATGCTAAAAGGTTGTTTGAAAATCTTGGTCTCTGATTTTTTCTTATTGACACAATACCTACCACTGATGAGTCTAAAGGAATCAACTTAATATTTGTAATAACATTCTTGGAACAGAATATGAGAGGCGAGTAATAAAAAGAGACCTATTGAGCTGATTTTCCATAGCAGAAGACAATCTGAATTGCAGGTACTCAACACCCCTGAAAAACAGCTTACCTTTTTCAGAATAATTTTATTGGAGTTAATGACCCCAACTGGCAGATCTGTTTTGTAAACATTTTGGTACCAATGGGTATTTTGTAACCCTCCACTTACTGGTTAGGTAGTACAGAGGATCTAATTGAACCCAGTGTTTTCAGCACCCTGGATCTCTGTGAATGAGAACTAATTTATCTGCAAGTTAGCAAAATGGTTATCAGTTCATCTTTATTTACTTGCGCTGTGTGATCTAACTGACCTGCCAGGCAGCCATACTTTCTTTCATTTTATGATCTTAAGAATAGAAGGTCATCTACACATCTTTCAAGATACTAACAGATATATTATTATAAATGGAGGAATGTCAACAGATTTTATTTGCTCAAACTGACATTTGGGAATGCAATACTGGTACAGTACCAGAGACTTCTCAAGTGGGGAATGGAAAAATAATTTTGCATCCTTAGATAGTTCCTGGCCTAAAGAACTAAAAGTACAGTACAGTAGCTGGTAAAATATATTATCCTTTTGAAGTGCTTTTTCCATACATGCACAATTAACACTTGATAAAAAGAAACTGGATGGAACTGATTTTAGCAGGCCTTAAATTAGTTAGTATTTTGACATATTTTAGAATATAGTCTGATGCATACACACTAGATCACCACACTAATTTTTGGGAACTTAAAATAGTTCAGTATTCAAATACCCAGACTCAGCTACTAAGTGGGTTACCTGAAGGGCTAGTATAGTTGTAGTGATTTTTGGATGCCTCAGTTTTTTGTTGTCCAACTTAAAATACTTCAAAAAGAGCTTGATTTTCAGAGCTCCCAACCTCTGAAAATCAGGCCCCTCTATATACAAATTACAATTGAAGGCCATTATTTTCAAAAGGGACTAGGGATTCGGGAAGCCTGATTTGAGATGTGTTAGTCTTTCAGTCATGCTGTATCCCAAATGGCACAATGTGCACGCGCCAGAAATCTAGCATAAAGACACTTATAGTGATAATCAGCAATGCAGAGTTGTGGTCCAATGACCTGAAAACAAACTTGAGTGCCAGTAACTCCTGAATTCTGATCCCAGCTCTGACAATGATGTCCTCTATAACCTTGAACAAATCACTTGACCATTACACCAACATTTATTTTTGGAGTTAATATCTCACAGGGGTTAGAGGAATGTTTGTACAGAACTAAATATGAAGCACCTTTATTAGGGAAGGTTCAACTCTGGAGAGAGGCTAGTAGGCACCTTAGTTTTTAATCTCACCCCTCATTTTAGTTGCTTTCTTTGTATATCAGCTCACTGTGAAATTTATGCCAATTTACCAATATGTAACCAATATTTAAGTGAGAATTTAGTCCTTTGTCAGTTTCCCCCGTGGCAAAATGGGGTTAATGATACTTATGCATAGCTATAGATATCTTAAATCCCATATCATTTTTGGATTTTGCCTTTAGTATCATTTCACAGCTGGGAAAAAAGCAGGGGGGCTCCCGTGGTCTAGAAAATTAGATATGAATGTAGTAATTTTGGATTCTAATAATGATTTTGGCAATGACTTGCTATACGACTCTGAGCAAGTGATTTCCAAGCTACAGTGCATATTACAATAAGTCTCTCCCTCGATAAGATTGAAACAATCCTATTATGAGCACAGTTTTGACCACAATCCAAACTTCACCAAAATTAAACTAATTTACCTGAAATTTCACTTGTGGTTTTACGTCAGAGTAAATTTTGTATGCAATTTGCCTCACATTTTCCAAAAATGTATTTGGGAAGGTCTGAGAGTTTAAAAAAAAAATTTTGTTTTAAGTTAACCAAAGAAAATTCACATGCAGCAACTGTTGTTAGAGTGGAGATAAAGATGAACAGATATACTACTTACCTATTTATAACACAGTTTTAAGGAAGACAAATGTTATAAAGATACCCTCAACTTTGTAAACCGTGAAAATCAAAAATTAAAAGGTTCCAAAATATTTAAGAATATGGCTATGCCCAAGTATTGTCACTTGAACGCTCACCCAATCCATGTCCCTATACTGATCAAGTGATCCTCAGCTGTCACACAGGTACACTTTATCCTCCTAGGGACTTAGGCACCTCCCATTACTTCCTCTCTTTTCCTTCCCTGCTGCCTTTAAAGGTCTTTTTTGTATATGGATATACCTATGAAAATGAGGGAAAACCTGTGTGAAAAGGTGGATTTTATATTTGTCTCTAACTAGGGCAAAGTTTGTGGTCATTCTTATCTCTTCTGGCAGCAGGTCCCATATTCTTACTCCTGTGATGTTTCTCTCTCCTGTCACCATGAAGAAGAGTTTTTAAAATGGAGTGGGTTGAGATATCAGGGAATTGGGATTAAATATTTAAAAAATGATTTTATTAGTAATTCATTTTTAAAATATCCATGTTTGGCCAGGTCCTCCTCTTTAATTGCTGTGTTACAAATGAGAGCGAATGTCTTTCCCACTATTGATAAACATGCTCACTGTCCCAGTGGAATGCAGCTGTTGTGGGAGGTCGCAGTTTCTGGGGCACAGTCTCAGGTAAATAGGACTACGTTCTAGTGACTCGTTGAATTACATGGAATCCAAAAGCTTGCTTTTAAGCGACTGTAAATTTCAGCAGAGAGAGACTAGATGAGCAAGAGAAAGTCCTCGAAGATTTTAAAAAACAAGGACTGTTTGGATTGGATTCCATGTAATTCAACGAGTCACTAGAATTGTTTGATTATTACTGACATTTTTACAGGGGCAGTACCTGAAAGCCAAAAACAGGTTGGTCCCCTGCTGTGCTAGGCATTGTAAGAAAGGGGTGTGGTCAAACTCATTTGGATGCATATCAACAGCTGCATTCTGCACATGCTGGAACATGGCATGTTCTAACCTGGGAAGATGTCAGAAGGATTTGCAATATATTGGTGGGAAGTGATAAAGTCAAGGAATAAGATTTCAGCTGTGGTAGAATCAATGAAATCACAATATAGGCAATACTATGGGGAGAAGGGGTAGTAGGTAAGTTAGAAGCCACCTGAAATATGGGAGAAGAACTCGAGGCCAAAATTAGACAGGGGAGACTGATTTGGAGTTGTTTGAGAACTTGGCTCTGTCAGAACTTAGAATACTATTCAATGTTTACATGTTTTTCACCCCTTTATTTACAGAGTATTCAAAGATTGATGACTAAGACTACAGCAAGAGGGTAATTTTTTAAAGGGGGCGGCCAGGTGAGGAAATGGAACAAACTTCTTGTAGAAGTAGAGAAACAAAGGGAACTGGACAGAGATACTGGACAAACTAGGACATGGTCTCAGAGAGACAGCTCTACATTGGCAAAGGCTGCATGGAGGTAAAATTAAAATGAGATAGAAAACAGTTCTCTAGCCACAATAAGAACAGCTTTTAGCTTCAGAAAAAGTCTAGATAACAGTATTCTAGACCAATTTTTGTTTGAGAAGTAGCTGGAAATGTGTGAAAGTAGCCTTTTCTCAAGTGCTTTGCTGAGAAAGGAAAGACTAAAACTGTGCTACAGACTTTATGGGGATCTGTACGTATCTTTATTTATATTATAGGGTATCCTTAGCCCAGACTGTAACTGTTCATATGTGCCTACACAGGGAAGCGAACATAAGAATATAAAGGTCATAGTGGGTCAGACCAATGGTCCATCTAGCTCAGTAGTCTGTCTTCCGATAGTGGCCAATGACAGGTGCTTCAGAGGGAATGAATGGAACAGGCAATCATTGAGTGATCCATGCCCTAGCTTCTGGCAGTCAGAGGCTAAGAACATCCAGAGCATGGGATTGCATCCCTGCCCATCTTGGCTAATAGCCATTGATTAACTTATCCTCCATGACTTTATACGAGGTCAAAAATAATTAAGATAGTTTTGGCTTTCTCAACATGCCCGGCAATGAGTTCTAGAGGTTGACTCTGTATTGTGTGAACAAGTCCTTTGTTTGTTTTAAACCTGCTGCTTATTAATTTCATTGGGTGACCCCCCTGGTTCTTGTGTTGGAGCAAATAATACTGCTTTATTCACTTAGCCTCTGTCTTCCTTCACAGTTGATCCAAAGTAATATGTAGTGAGGTATGCTCACTGCAAGATAATAAAACAAATGACATACATCAACATATTAAATATTCTTCAATGTAATTTTAAAAATGGAACATTGCAACAACGCTTTTAGTGGAAACATAGGGTGAATGAGTTGTACAACATGAAGCATTCTGACAACATTAGAAAGCTAAGGATGTTCAATCAGAGCAGCAAGTGAATTGACTAACCAGACACAGAGGTACCCAAAGATTGCTCAATGGAGGAGGATCACTTTAGAAACTAGATGGGTACCCAAGGGACACAACTTCTTTGCACAAAGCAGAGAGGATTGAGCCCTCCTCATTTTTAACAGAGGTGCATGCAGCCTGCAGAGAGATTACTAGCTACTCAAATGGAAAAATCATAAAATGTGGGGACTTACAATTTCCGAAGGCTGACTCTTCTGTTTTAAAGATCAGTATGGCTGTGGGGTACTCTTTGGCCAATGCTGTTTTATAGTGTAATGCTATATTCACTAGCCACTGAATGCTCCTATTAAGCACTTTAATGTCTCTCCTTATAGTAAACCTGAAAACCTCTGACTCATCATCGTCTCTGGTAAGAGATGTCCACTTGAGTGAATTTTATCTATTCCTACTTATGATAAACCCTCATTACAGTGACTTCAGTGAGGTGCATGGCGTTCTAACTTGGGGCCAAAAAATCTCTGCCTTAAAAGCTTAGTCAAATGGTTGTGAGCTTTATTCATAGTACAGGGTGAGTCCGACTGCCTCCTACCTCCAAGAACAACTCCCGAAATGTCAATCATGCAAGGGGGGGAAAAATGACAATTTTATCAACGAGAAAAATACGATAAGCTAAACTTTTGGGAAAAAGTGCTTGAGCTACATCTGCAGGATGGCCACAGGAGGAAAGAATGTGCTGTTGAACTTTGGTTTTAAAAGCACAAAAACCAATGAAAGTCCAAGCATGAGAGCAAAACGAAGTGGGTGGCCAGGGGGGTGTGGCTTCCTATTTAAAAGCACATGTTCATTTGCAACATGGATAAGGAAGAAAATTGCACTACTGAACATAAAGATTGCCTTCATCAGCAGTAATTGGAAAACACCCTTCTCTTATACTATGCTGTATCTTACAAATGCAATTATAATACTGAGGGATATATTTAATTGTGTACATAGTTAATAAACTGTCAGATGTTGTTAAACCTGTCAGATCTACTAGTATGTTAAATTAATTGAGAGAACCTCTGATTAACGTTAGAGGCCAAGAAAATGTGAAAAGATTGTCAGATCTGACTATGTACAGTCCAACACTCATATGGTATACTGTCATTGGTGCTACTGGATAGATGAGAGAAGAAAGGGTTTTAACCTTGCTTATCTGGTACTTTATTAAATGAACTGTTGGACATTACACATTCAACATTCACAGTGATTCACCTGCCTTTCTGGAAATAATGTCTCATTATCCATACTTGTGAAATTAAAAATGTAGCTGTGTCTAATTCCTTGCTGTATGGTCGGTGGTTACTGTAACAACTGAATTGACACCCTCTTAAAAGTATCAGTCCAAAGCCTTTGTTTCCTAAAGAATTAATAACAAGGTGTGCAAACCAGATACATAAGCAAGTCCAGAGTCTGGGAGCCCGGAAGTCCTGAACCCTAATCCTGGCTTTGCTAGTGACTCACTCTGTGGGATTGTGCAAATTAACTTTCTGTTCCCCCCCCATAAAATGAGATAACTCACAGGAGTGTTAATTAATGTCTGTAAAATGCTTTGAATATATAAAGCTCTATTGAAAAAACAAGCCTGTCATCAATCTTCAACTACTGAAGCCTTAATAATGCAAACAAATAAGAAATTGGACATTCAAGAAAAATTGTTCTTTACTAGTGCATTGTTGCACAAATTAAGCCATAATAAATCTTTTCTTTAGCTTTCATAAGAAAAAGTTTGCAGTTCAAAGTAGCAGTATGTTACAGTTAATTGAATATTACCTCTCTGAACTTGTCTCTATTGCTATTGTTTAATACTGTGTATTATTACATAGTAAACTTAATATCAGCATGCTGTATTATGCAGCAGCATTGACAGGAAAATGTAAATCAAAAGAAGCATATTAATATTTCAGACTATATGCAGAGACAACCTGAGTAAGGGCAGAATTTCAGAGAGAGACTAGATGATATTAGGAGTCATTGAGGTTGCCTGAAGTCTAGTTTTACTAGTCTTCCTTGGTGAAATCTCAGTTCATAGCTTTATTTTTGATTTGGAGACATTTATGATTTATATTGAAATAGCACCTAGGCGCCCAAGTCATAGATCAGGACTCCACTATGCTAAGCACTGTACAAATACAGACAGTCTTGCCCAGAACAGCTTACAAACTTCTGTATAGCTATTCCTGCAATTTCCTCCTCTACAAAAAAAAGCCCTACAAATAAGGCAACATTTTTCTAAGTAGCAACCAGTTTTAAAAAACTAGAGTGAGAGCAACCTATGATGTTCAGATACAGCAGGTTTTCTATAGGAGACTTTTTCTTTCCTTTATGATGCCTTCTGAAAGAGATGGCAAAGTAATGCAATGCCTCTCAGAATTACATTAACCTTTCAGGCCTAGTACAGGGTGAGAACTAGAAGAGGCGGTTACTTACTGTAAGTGGAGGTTCTTCGAGATGTGTGGTCCTTGTTTGGATTCCAGATGTGGGTGCACATGCGCGCCATGTACTAGGGCCAGAACTATTTGTAATAGTGTTCGCTGACCTGCACATGCATTGTGTAGTGGCCACATGGTGCATCCGAGGCTTTAAGAAGTTGTGTGGGTCGAAACTGCTCCCACTCCCTCTTACCAGCAAATGACGGAGTCATCCAGGCAGGATGAAGGATGGGTATTGGAATCCAAATAGGTACCACACATCTTGAAGAACTTTGTTACCTCCCCTTCTTCTTTGGTCCCTATGTGGATTCCGGACATGAGAGTGTAGCGAGCCATGCTCAGCATGGAGGTGTGTGTGAGGAATTGCAAGAAGTCACAGTCTGTAGGACGGCGTGGCCGACTGCCACATCTACCACCACCGCTGCAGAGGTGATAGGTGTGGACAGAGAACCATATGTCCGCCTTACAAATGTCCTGCCATGAGACATCCACAAGGAAAGCAGATGGGATGGCATGCACCCATGTGGAGCTGACTGTGACTCCTGAGGGCAGAGGAACGTGAGAGAGGGCTTAGCATTCCTGAATACAATGGGAGAAGCATTGTGAGGCGAGGGTGTAGCCCAGGCAGTGCTCTGCAATGGCGAGGAAGAGTCTGGGAGAGGCATGGAAGGCATGGGTGTGGTGGCGATAAAAGGCCAGCGCCTGGCGGACATCGAGAGAATCCAACATCTGTGCCCTGGGGGAGGTGTGCAGTTTGGGAGGTGGAACGGAGAGGCCACTTTGGGGAGGAATTTGAGATGCAGGCATAGGGAGACTTTGTCTTTGTGGAAGACAGTAAAGGGTGAGTCGGAAATCATGGCCCACCTCACTAACCTGTCTCACCAAGGTGATGGCCACTAAAAAGATCATCTTCATGGAGAGGTGGGTTAAAGAGCAGGTCGTGAGGTGTTCGAAAAGCAGCTTAGTGAGGGCAGAGAAGATGCGCTTCAGGTCCAAAGCGAGGGTAGGTTTCCACACTGATGGGAAGGCACTGAATAAGCCACAAAGGAAGCGGATGGTGGGCAGATGAGTAAAGATGGAAGAACCATCCATTGGGGAGGGGAGAGAGGCACTGAGCACTGCCAGCTGGACGCGGATGGAGGAGTGGGCGAGGCCCGACAGCTGAAGGGGCAGAAAATAGTCCAGGCAGATGGCAAAGGAGATAGAGTCCAGAAGACAGCAGTGGCAATGCGCCCAGGCACAGAGTAAATACTGAGTGACTACAGAGTGGCACAAGAATCCTCGAGGGAGAGAAGTCTTGTTGCTAACGAGTTTGCGGTTGTCAAAAGGAAGGCCCCTCAATGGTGGTCTGGACCGCCTTAGGGTATCGGGAGGATTGGAGCCAGGCATCCCTGTGGAGCATGGCACCGGTCGTGAGAGCACAGGACGCAGTGTCAGCGGCGACCACTGCGGCTTGCAGGGCCACTTTGGCAACGAGCTTACCGTCATTGAGTAGTGCCTGGAAATCCTACTGTTTCTCAGCCAGGAGGAAGGCCTGGAAGTCTGCCAGCTTTGAGTAGGAGAGAAAACAGTATTTTGCCAAGATGGCCTGGTAATTGGCAATGCACCCCAGAAGGTCCAATTTCTTTGCCACCCAGTCCAGGGGGGTGGCCCGGAGATGATGTTGCAGGGTGCGTTCAGTTGCCATGTGGACCACAAGCGAGTTAGGTGGCGGATGGGTAAACAGGAAGTCCACAGCCTTATATGGGATGAAGTAGTGGCGCTCGGCATGCTTCCGGATAGGGATGCAGGAAGCTGGGGTGTGCCAGACTGCCTGGTCCGGTTGAAGGATGGCCTCATGAATCAGAAGAGCAGTCCAGGAGGGCTATGGCGGGTGCAGAATGTCCAGGAATTGGTTTTGCTCGTCCTGGATCTCCTCCACTGAGAGTCTAAGAGCCCTCGCCACATGCCGGGGCAACTCATGGCGTTGTCCATGGTGGTCCGGAAGGGAGAGGGTAAGAGGAATGATCGCATCATGCGGGGACAACGAGGCCCCCCCAGTGCGGACCAGTAGTACTGGTGGTATGGGAACAGTCTATGGTTCATCATAAATGGAGAGGGTGCAGTATGGGCAGGGAATGGCTGGTAAGGCACTAGCGACAGCTCCCTGCGGTCCCAGTAAGGGTCCCAAGCTGACCAATAAGGCCAAGCAGAGTGTCACCAGCCATTGGCGGCCAGTGGAGACAGTGGAACCATGCAGCAGCAGCAGTCTGTACATGGGCAGGTAGGGTGGCTGGGGCCCAGGGTTTGGCTGTAGGAGCATGCAGGGGAGAAGGAAGGGTCCGGCTTGGAAAACCACTCAGACTCAGAGGGCGGGTCCAGGAGAGGCAAGGTCATTGGTACCAGTAGTGCCATCAGTGCGAGGTGTAGCAAGGCAGAGCGATGCTCTGAGAGGAGTAGGAGAGATTCGTCAGCCAGAGATGGAAGCCTCGGGGCACCAACAGGAGCCAGTGTACGGCAGCATCAGACAGCAGCAAAGACAGACTGCCCGGCATTTGTGGAATCAGGCGGGAGAGCCTGGAGAGGCCCATTGGTGTTGAGGGAGAAGGCGACAGTCCAACAGCCATGGCTGCAGGTGGCGCTGATGCCTTGACTTATGCTCTGTGTGGGGGGCTTCGTCAGAGCAGTGGCAGCTGAGTCGACGCATGACTTCTCACCTGACTTGGCTTGGGGGGCCAGTGCTGTGTTTATGGGCGGTCCCCGTCAGGGATCTGCAGTTATGCTAACAACATTATTTCTTATGCACATGGTGCTTCTATGGTTGCGGCAGTACCACGGGCACCAGCACACGGGAGTGAGCTGGGGGGCACTCATCAATGGTGACAGTGGGCGCTCCGGCGAATACACCAGTTCTGGGTCCGATTGGGCATATAGCCTCCTCCATTAGATGCTTCTGGGGTGCGAGGCAGATAGAGCAGCAGGTGACAACGTGAGCTTCATCGAGGCAATAGAGACAGTGCTGGTGCTTGTTGCTCACAGAGAAGGAACACAAAGCACAACTCTTGAAGCCAGCCTGCTGGGGCATAGTCCCCAGAAGGGGGAGATATCACCCCCTGAGGGGGAGAAGTCCAATGGGGAAAAAAACCTAACTAACAACTAATGTACAGCAACAGGAATGGACAAGAGTTCTCTTAGCAAGCTAAGAGCACTGACGAACAGGGGTTCTGACTCTGGCGATGAGGGAATTGGAGTGGCATTGACCTGCATGACCTCTTAAAGCCTTGGACACACCATGCGACTGACTTACATGTGGGTCAACGGACGCTATTACAAACAATTCCAGCTCATGGCGTGCATGCGTACCCATGTCTGGAATCCATACAGGGACCATCACTCGAAGAACTGGACTTTCACTCCAAGGGGCAAGACAATTAAAAATGGGTGGTATCAGTATCAATGACAAATACTTTCCATCATAATTTGCTGTTAGTGCACATGCTATACAAGTCCAATAAATCATTGCAACAATTTTCCATCGGGGAGTCAAATGTTAGCTTTCCAATACAAGCACATGGCCATCAAAACAGCTTCCCTGATGTAAAATTTTCTTCTGCACAAAATATCTGTCTCCATTCACAGTGTTGGAAAGTTATATATTTATACAGTTACAATTTGCTTTCCCATTTAATTAAAGCATGTTAATTAAGGTCTGTACTGGGACCAGTGATGTTCAGCATATTCGTAAATGATCGGAAAAAAGGAGTAAACAGTCAGGTGGCAAGGTTTGCAGATGACACAAAATTACTCAAGTCAGTTAAGTCCAAAGCTGACTGTGAGGCATTACAAAGGTATTTCACTAAACTGGGTGACTGGAAAAAAAAATTGTAGATGAAATTTAATGTTGTTAAATGCTAAGTTATGCACATTGGAAAACATAATCCCGACTATATGATGGGGTCTAAATTAGCTGTTAACACAAAAAAAGATCTGGAGTCATAGTGGACAGTTCGCTGGACAGTTCTTAATGGGCAACAGCAGTCAAAAAAGCTAACATTAGGAAACGGATATATAGTAAGACAGAAAATATTACAATGCGGCTATATAAATTCATTGTATGCCCACACATAGAATATTGCCTACAGCTGTGGTTGCCCCATATCAAAAAAGATGCATTAGAATTGGACAAAGTACAGAAAAAGGCAATAAAAAGGGTGTGGAACAACTTCCATTTGAAGAGAGATTATAAAAACTGGGACTGTTCAGCTTAGTTTAGGAAAGAGATGACTAAGAGGGAGATATGAGAGAGGTCTATACAATTCTGAATGGTGTGGAGAAAGTGAATAAGGAAGTGTTTATTTACCCCTTAACACAAGAACCAAGAGTCACCCAATAAAATTAATTGGCAGCAGGTTTAAAACAAACATCACAAAGTACTTCTTCACACCACACACAGTCAACCTGTGGAACTCGTTTCCAGGCACTGTTGTGAAGGCCAAAAGTACAACTGGGCTCAAAAAAGAATTAGATAAGTTCATGGAGGATACATCCACCAATGGCTATTAGTCAAACTGGTCAGGGACACAACCTCATGCTCATTTCTGTGGGGTTCCTAAACCTCCGCCTGGATGATGGGGGATGAATCATTTGATAAATTACCCCATTCTGTTCTTTCCCTCTGAAGCATCCGGCATGAGCCACTGTTGACATGGGCTACTGGGCTAGCTGGTCCACTGGTCTGGCCCGGTATGGCCGTTCTTATGTAAGCTCTTTAGAGCAGGGAACATATTTTTGTTATGTTTGTACACTCCCTATTACTACTGGGCCCTGGCCCTAAATGCTACTACAATACAATCAACAAGTCAAGCGAGTGATTAAACACTGAACATACAATCCAATACTTCTCTGTTGATATTTATACCATGTTCATTTCTGTGGTTCCTGAGTACATGAGGCAGAATACTAGCAAAAAGGCTGTAATACACGTATTTTGTAGGTGAGTCAGGGAAAGAATGTTAAAGTATATTTTAGGTTTTTAAAAATAATCTTTGCTTATTGTTTAGAATGACTTCTTTGGAGTATGACTAGTGCATCTCCTACCAGAAATTCCATCTGTGACAATTAAAAGCTGCTTTGCTGTAAAGACCCTGAGTTTTAGAGTGATTTTTTTTGGGACAGTGACATTTTAATTTAAAATATTTAACCAAAGCTATGTAAATAGTAAGATGTATGGAACTGATGAGCAAGTTTCAGATTTCTGCGTAGTTTAGAATGAGAACTAAAAAATCTGTCAAAAGTTACATCACAGCATTAACTACTTTTAATATTATTTAAACATCTATTGAACATGTAAATATACCACAAATGCCCTTTAAAAACCAAGAAGTTTTTTTGCTTGGATGTTCAATTGATGAAAGCATTGTTCTTATTCACTCCCACCCCAAACTGATGTTTTTGGAAGAGATTATGCAGTTGATATCTATCATAAAAGGTACAATATAAATCAGTTTTTAAGAATTATTTCTATATAACATCTGCAGGTTGTGACATGGGCCACAAGTGAATATTCCCATGAAGTGCTCCCCCACTTCTGTTACTGGAGGGATATATAAGTTCAAAGTTCAGATTCACAGTTGATGTGGGTTTCCTTTTAGATGCCTGGAAAATGACTATGTTGACCACATCCACATTCTGAAATTTTTCTTGAGAACTCCTAATGATGCTTCAGCCAAAAAGAACAGGAACTGACTCATTTTGCTGTACCCCATTCACTGCATAATCAGTCTGGAGAGTGCAGCCCAAAATATGCGGAGGGATATAAGGCAGCCAAAATGCATTTATACGGATCAACTATCCAATCAAGTACACAAAGATACTCTATGCCCAGACAACTTACATTCTGCATCAATATAGCAATGTTGTATGTGCACATGTGGACATACAACTCCGTCCCCCCACTGAGTACCTATTACACAATATATGGAGGGTGGAGGAGAGAATATCACCTCCTCCTTTTGCATGTCATAGCAGCTATTTAATACATGGACTAAGGAAGCCACAAACTCAGTGGTAAGGAGACCTTAGCTCTTCTGCTGTTGTATTTATGCCTAACCTTTTAAAAAAAAAAAAGAGTATATACAGTGAAGTTTGCTTAACTGGCACATTGTGTATGAAATCTTCAATACTTGTTCAGATTATCAGAGAGAATCCTAGGAATATATTGTACACTTTCATTTCCTGCATTGTTTTAAAATGAAGTATGTAACAAATCACATCCTTGTAAAGGTGACTCATTTAGCAGCTATAATAAAGCAGGGAAATACCATGCCGTGAACAAATCTCCATACAATGGAGAAGGTATACTCCCAAATATTAATTCACATCTTTTATAGACTTGCAGAAAACAGGCATCCCATTTAAAATTGACTTTCCACAAAATAGGTGTGTCATTAATCCATTGTTTTAAGCCACTAAAGTGTACTGAATCATTTCCCTGGAAAGCATCACAATGAAGAGGGTGTATTGTTTTTAATCATGGTGTCTGTTGCCTAGTTTCTAGAAGAAACCCCATGTAAATTATAGGAATTTGTCCTGAAATGCTTTAAAAAAATGTGTAAAATGCATATTCCTGTTTTAAACCCCAACAAAAACTCCAAAAGATTGTACACATACCATAGGAAGGATCCAAAAAGCAGTTATATGATGCAAATAATACTAGGTTCAAGTAGAGAAACTACTGTTTTTTAAGAGAACTCATGCCACTCAAATATTCACCAACCGCTCATTGCTCTGGAGTCTAATCTGAATTAAGAATATGTACATACTTAAAAATATCCTTGGCCTAAGACACACATAATATTTTGGCCCTCCAGCCTTTTTCAAAACGAACTGTTAAGAAATTTTTCTACCAGGGTTGTTTAAAATATTTATTCACTGTATGAAAATTTAACAGGTCTCCCCACCCTGACCCTCTCCTCATGGTCTGGTCTGCAATGGGTACTTTCTAGTTGATGTGTATGCTCATGCTATAGAATCATGTGCTGATTTTGTACCAAAGGATTGCATACCCTTAAGTTGGCTTGATCTGTTGCACTTCAGAATGAAATAGTTAACAAATGACAAGAGACCAAAAACTGATTGAAAGTACACAACTCAAACTGGTCACAATTAATGAATAATGTTGTACTGCAGGCTATTTAGATTGCCATGAGGAATGTATGTATAGTAGCTTTTTATACGTAATAACTGTCAGAGCATAGAAGTTTATCTGGAGAAGGAGGAAGTTCATAAATCTGCTCAGCTCTGATACAAAAAATTTTCCCCTCAGAAGGCAGAGGATTCCCTAGGCTAAAGAAAAGAGAGCAAGGAAGACTGCAGCAAATCATATTACTACTGTTAAGATAGCTTTACCATAGTTCAACTTATTAAAATCCTTAATCTGTGTTTATACTAAAACGGAGTAAAGTAGTTTGTTCATCCATTTATGGTTTCTCATCTAAAATGTCTATTTCCTTTGCACTTAAGTTTTTCAGTATAGTATTCTGTAAAACACCCAGGCCATTCATTATGGCCAAACTCTTTTTCAAAGGAACCTTTGACATAAGTTGTGCCCCCCAAATGACTTATTACTAACAAGAAAGTGTCTAGAGAGACCGATGATCATAAAGAGTTTTCTTTTGTGGCAACAGAAACACAAAGGGGCCATTTTGGCTCTCATTCCATCAAGATAACATCCAGAGTAGTTGTACTGGTATTAGTAATGTAACCATGGTAAGGAGAAGCCTCACCTTTCACATTTAAAAACTGAACTGCTTTCTTCTCTCTTCACCACATCCAAAAAAAATAAAATAAAATAAAAGTTTGAAAGCACCAGTAAAAGGCCCCCTTGCCTTTGGGTTTGATGCTGCCATCAGTACACACAATTTCCATTGACTAAAACAGTGTAGGGATTAAAGGCGGAACTTGGCACAAAGGCTCACTTCTGCCCTGTTGTACACAACAGTCATTTGTGAGCAAACAGTTCAGTTTCAGCATATGAAGGCCAGACTTCCTCTTGCCCAGGTTACAGTAGTAACTGCAAAAAAACTCCACTGCCTTAGAGCAGACCTGCAGCATTTAGTAAGTTGCCGTTTCTAAACTGTATCAAAGACTTGTAATAGTGTAGTTTAACTGGTATGACAATAACTGACTACATTTGCAGAGCACCTCTCAAAATGCTATAGCGCAGAAGGAGCATATTCGCCCCATTTTAGAGATGGGGAAAATGAACCACAGAGGTTCTATTTTAAATGTTTCTAAGTCCATAGCACCTCAGAATCAAAGTGCTGATAATTAATACTAATCTACCAAAAATAGGTTAGTGAGCTTGATTTAATTTGTCAGTAGAGGGTTGAATGCGACAAGCCATTTAGTTCCCTTTGGAAAATCACATGCTTAAATAGCTAAGTGAGGTTGACACCCAATTGAAGGTCAATGGGAATTGAGTGCCCCACTCCTTTAAAAATCCTATCCTAGTATCCAAAAAGGATTTGCCCCCAGTACCACAACAGCTCAGTGGCAGAGTGGGAAAAGAACCCCGACTTCCAGTTCCCTGCTCAAGACACATGCTCCTGTTGAGTCTTACCAGCAATTAGCTTGATATGTTAATGAGACTGCACCTCAGCCAGGCTTCGAAAGTTCTACCAGGCACCTACTAATCAAAGGACTAAACCTACCATTATCTATTTTTAAGCACCCATAAGTGTGCCAGGCCCTTAAGAGAAAACCCATCTAGCCAGATATAGATTTATAATCAAAGGTAGAAGCCCCACAAGTGAGGTTCAGTGACAATGTCTTGATAAGATAGCTCAACATCTCCATAGCACCCCTTTCTTCTAGGAAGGGGAATGGTGCTGGGATGTTTACCAGGGCCGTGGACCCTGCCTGGGACTCCATCTCTCATATGAGCTTCTTATTAGTAGGTGTGATTAATTTAAAGCTATATTTACAGGAGCTTTGCATTTTTAACTCCCCACAGCCTCCTGTGAGGAAGATGGAGCTTTGCTCCTCTGTCCCTTTCCCTAGACAAATTATATTGGGGGGGTACTGTCCCCTCAGCAAACAGTTCAGCACAGCTTCAGCAGCATGAAATGGACACATACTTGAGTTCCCTACATTCTGAATAGCTGTAATAAAACTGACCTGAGTCTTGTTAATTTCACTTTAGGGCTTGAGCACTGGATGCCTGCTGCTGTAAGAAGACAACACTGCCTATGTTCATATTTGGAAGGCTGGTTTTGATGTTGTAAGGGGCTAAGGGTTTGGTTGTTTGTTTGTTTTATTTGAAAGCTTAAATTCTGAAGTAATTGAAGATTTATGCTTCTCTGCTTCCCATTCACCACTGGCCAGTGCATATTTCAATTTTGGACAACAGCATGTTATTACTGGTAATTGAAGTGCACATTAGTTAATAGTGGTAGGCACTCAAAGTGCCAATAGTCTCCAGCAGAATATACAGTTTGGCTTCTCCAAGTCCATAACATTATACTGACCAGAACAGAAAATGGTAATGTTTCACTCAAGTAACTCTAGCATGACTAATTTTAAAATAAATATTGTAAATATAAGCACTATGTGAACATTCACTTTCTAAATCAATAAATAATGGTCCTGGAAATCATGCCTTTATTATCAATATTTATGTGCATTAACTCTACAGCCCATTAGTTTATCATATATGACAAAGTTTTAAGAACTGAACATTATTTGATGATGTACATACGGTAAGGCCTAGGCAAAGTCTATTGGATTTGTTTGATAGGTTCTTCAGTCAACTAAACCTAGTTGGGTTTTTGATTTACAGGAGCTTGGTTCCCTGTTCCCTTACATTACTGAAAGTTTTGGGCTTGTCTGAAACTCTAAATGAAGTGAAACCTGAATAATCCCTCAGCAAACATGCTCCTCCAAGGCCAAACTCTCCACCATCTATCCAACCCCTTAGTTCTTTATTGAGGAGACTGAGGTGGCCAGGTATTCCGCTTTCCCTCAGGGTTTCTTCATGGGTCACCCCCATCTTTTCTGTCTAGCTTGTAAGACTGCTTCTTCCCTGATATTTTCAGAAGGCTGAGGGAGACATTTGCCCTTTATGCAATGGCAAGACTGTCTTATTGCTGCCATTTATCCCGGCTTTTTATCCTTTTCTGGAGTTTATACATCTAACTGTAGCATGAGTGTACATCTCTGTTTACTGTATTATAACGTTGAGGAATCTCATTGTCAGATTATCGGGCTGCATCTGTCAGGAAGAAACACCCCCACCCCTAATACAATTGGCTATACTGATTATTCTCTGAAGGTTATCAGTGGTGTGATTTTTAAACATCCTAAACTCTATTATAATTTCCTTTTGCCTTAAAATTTTTACCAATGTAAGTTAAAACTCCCCCCTATTTTCAAGGGGGAAACAAGACACAATGTGTTGACAGAAACCATTTCATATTCAGTGCCAAATAAGAGCTTGCTAGAAGATTATTAAAATACAAATATTTGATTATTCATAAGTCACCCAGACTTGTGAAGTTTACCTTAAGTGTGAACAGCTGGCAGAAAAATTTAGACCAGATGCTGCTTTTAAAATAAGCATTAATTTATAAAAACAGTTTCATCATGAAAAAGGTAATTAGAAATATTTGTGCAGCATTATGCACCTATTTTTAGTAGCTATAACTGATGGAAAAGAAAAATGAAACATCTGGTATGTGATAATTATGAAACAGATAAGACTTATAGCAAATAGCTACAGACCATAACTTTTCAACAATGCACACTTCAATGAGCAAAGAGACTTAAAAACATGCAGAAAGCCATTGAAATGTGTATCAGGTACAGTATAGGATTTATAAAGATGTGGTTGAAATATAAAGTTATCATAAAGAAGGCCAATGTGATTTTTACATAATATGAAGTGGATCTGAAATCAATAGTTTGACAGTGAATAACTGAAACTTAAATAAACACAAGTGAAGAGCTGTATCTTTTACTATCTGATACAAGAACACAAATAGTAGTTTTGTCACCATTAGTAGTGCAACCATTCACACATTCAGAAACTGAACTGCTTTCTTTCTCCAGAACAGTTTGGGAATGCTAGTCAAAAAGCAATCCTTTGGGCCCAGTCCCAACACTGATCCACATACAAATCCCATTCACTCAAGCGGTTTGTGGATCGGTTTCACGACAGGCCCAAAGGCTCAGTTTCACTCTGTGCATATGTAGCATTTCTGAAAAAGTTCAGTTTCTGAGAATGGGAATAGTGAGACTCTTGCCCAGATAACACTAATAGCAGCCAAACTTCAATTTCATGCTAATTTCTAAAGTGTTAATGACCAGCGTCATTTAAAGGGAAATTATAAACACTGAAACAGTGATATTTGTTATAGTAATAAATAGCTGCATGTATATCTAGCACGTGACAGCTGTCAACATTAGACCCTAAATGTTTCAGCTTTATGGACACTTCTGTTTATATTTACAATTAGAACATCAGTAATTTCATGCAGAAGACTCAGAAGTGTTTACACATTTCCCCCAATATATTGATTTGTCAAGTAACAGCGTTATTTTTCACTCAAATTATTAAAACCTACATACACAATGCTGAGATGTGTCATATTTTATTGACTGACAACTATTTTTATATCCCAAGTTTGAAATGGGTTTCTTTTTCTCTCTCATATCCCCCAAACAAAGAAGTGACACTTATTCAGCTTTTGAGCTCTTGCTGTGATAAGTAACTTTTCAGAACAAATCAAACCAAACACAATGGCATGATCATCCCCAAGGGAGAACCTCATCAGTTATTTTATACTGGGTTTCTGACAGCTAAAGGTGCGCAAGTATAGTCTACAGTACTCAGCTTACAGTTGGGTGAACAAAGTATTTCTGTACTGAAATGATATTTATACAAAATTATTTTCATTTAAGAATATACAATTTTCAGACTAAAGCAGAGGGAGAACTATAAAAGGGACACTGCTCCTTTTGTCCTCAGTAGTAAAGACAAAGATGAACAAACCTAGGGTTAAACTTTTTCTCTTTCTGAAAAAATATAATAGCGATCTTTAAGGCTAAAAAGGATGGGACCTCCCTATAAAGCTTCCTTGAGTTAGGACTATTTACAAGTGCACAGGAATCTCTAATATCAATTCTGGGAAAATGAATAATGTTCTCCAAAGTGGTGTACCATATTGCTACCAAGGGCATTCCTCCATAACCATAAGTTAAGGAAAATCCATTCAGATGTTGAAATGACTTATATAGTCTAACCAGTTCAAATTGTTACCCCTGGGGAAAAATACTTATATGACAGACCTATGGAAACTTCCGGCTCTTAAAATGACACCCCCATAAAATTGAACTTGTAAGGAAAGCAATTTTTCTCCCAGTGAAAAGGGGGCCAAATT
This sequence comes from Emydura macquarii macquarii, assembly GCF_026122565.2. Classification (NCBI taxonomy): domain Eukaryota; kingdom Metazoa; phylum Chordata; order Testudines; family Chelidae; genus Emydura; species Emydura macquarii. The sequence continues at coordinate 14,850,100 of NW_027131180.1, forward strand.
GTGAGTTCACTCACATGCTGTGTGACACTAACCAAAATAATGGCGTTACATGTGATGGAAGCAGCCCAGAATTTGATCTAACCTGGCACTTCCAGACAGCACTATTCAGAAGAGCTGTGCACAATGGCATGCATCCTAGGCAAGCACTGCCTTCCCTCCCCTGAGACCAATGTCAAACTACTTTTGGAGGTCTGTAAGTTTTAGTGATATTTCCAGCCCAGTACTTTAGAGGCATACTGTTGCTACGGAAACAATATATTAACTCTTGGATGCTCTTGAACAATCTTTATGCTTGTGATGCAAATGCCCTTTTTTATGTCTCTATATACATCTCCCCCAAGGAAAATTTACTTTTAGTAGTTTATAAAATGTGCATATGTTAACCAGAATCTTAAAACTAAAAAACCCGAACCATTTTATGTATGTAGATACTTCTATCCACTTCCCACAGTACCTGAGTATCTGTGGGAGAATTTAACCTACAAATGTAGTTACTGACATATTTAGCAACATTTATTTTCAAGATGGAAGTACTCTTTTTAGTTCAGATTCTCTCTTGCTACCAGCATTTTGAAATACAACAATCTTGAGGATTTTCATTTTATAGAATCTATAAATATTTTCATTTGTTTAGTTACCTTAACAAAAATTAGACAGTAAATATACACTACCAGAAGTAGGGTAAAAATGGGGTTGTGTGAGAGATTACACACTTTAAAATGTAAGCCTTTTATGAATAAATTGGAAACACTCAACAGTATGACACAAAACAAAAAACAAAAGGAACAGACATGATCTAAACAGAATTTGACTAGGATGTTTGTTTATTTAGTTTCTGGTATTTCCCCTTTCATTTGTATCAGTCACCCAGTCTTCACTCATACAAGTCTTTCAGAACTTTGGTGATTGAAACCAAAAGGAGTACGGGATAGGTCATTTGGTAAAAAACAGATAAATCTATTAAGGTAGTATATTTTAGGCTTCAGATATTTTAGCACGAGTTATTTGGGGAAAAAAGTACTAGGTGGTACAATTTTAACCTTCTGCATTTGTTGAACTATTATGGAATATTAATTTGCAGATTAATAAGTGAAATGTTCCTTGCTATAGATGTTTCATGATTTTCAAGGAGACTATAGAAGCTCTAAACACACATTGCTTAAGGCTAACAGGTAGCATTTTCCCAGGTGTTGCTTGGCCACACCTTAACTAAGAAAAAGAATCTGATTGCAAAGGTCGGGTCACATTCTTCCTGATTTGTTAGGGAACACTGCCCTTAAAAGACATTCTTATCTTAAAGTCTATTCTGTTTATTGCTCCTCTTATTAGACATTTCCTGCTAACTTTTTGCAATAAATTTAGCCACAGAGCAACCTTGAGTTCTATTTTTATGAAAAGTATTGTTCAAAGAGCTTCCGAACATTGTATTAGGAAATAAAAAAAAGCATTTGAACAATTTAGACAAGGGTTATGAAATAAAATAGTCATCCCTCTACCATCTCCCCCTCCCCCTTTCTTTTTTTAAAGGCAGTATTAGGAAGGTATTGATAGCCACTAAAAGAAGTGAAGCCAGTCTCAAAATCCCACAGTAGCTTTTTATTTTTGTCCTCATTTGAGGGGGAAAAATGTATCTTCTGATTGCTGCTTTCACTTAAACCCAGAAACAATAAAGCTCATGAGAGAATGTATTATATTGGAAAAAATCCAGTAAAAGCTTTCTTTAGATTAGTTCTGAAAACACTTAAAAGTACAAGTAACATTTTTTTCTTCAAATATATGCTGTGATTATTTCTAGGCTAGGTGAAATCATAGGATTCAATTTACCCAACCTAAATTTCAGTTCTCTCTGACTGATGGGATAGAATTAGGAGATAAAAGAAGTATGTACTAATTGATCAAGTGACTGGTATGGAATATCATCTACTTATTTATTAAATTAGACATTCAGACCATATTTTGCTATATGATCATACCAAATTAATCAAGTAGTGACTAATGAAATAGTTAGAGTTTTAAAAGTCTTATTTTAAATACACACAATACCTGGTAAAAAATATACTACCAGTAGTTGATGTAAGTAGCCTTCCCACTTTACTTAAGAATCATCAAGCTCTATGCTTACTAAATGTTATGTTTATAAGGTTTTATTTACACCCTTTATTAAGAATCAATTATTCATTGTTAAAAGTAACTATCGAAAGGGAACATCACAACCACATGCATTAACTTCACTTTTATCCATAGTTCCTAGAAAAGTTTAGTAAACTTTTCCCTCTAGAAAAAAAAAGTGAGTTAAACATTCCCTTCAATCCCCAAAAAGCCATTTTTAAATTTATGTTTAACTAGACTGAATAACTAGGTTTTTTCAGTTATCTTAGTTACACTACTAGGAATCTGCAAACAATTTTATAATTATAACATGGACCAGATGATATCCATTAGTAGGCAATACCATTTCACACTTACCCATTCTGAATAAAGCAGTATTTCCTGGTGACAGACTGCTGCAGCTTCCATTAACTAAAATTATTCATCACAGCTAGACAAATCAGATTATAAAATGCCTTTGTTGCAGACTGTAAGAATGATTTTTTTTTCTTACAGTCACTTTCCAAAGTAAGGAGCTATCAGCATTTCATTCCTGTGACAAAACAAAGAAGAAATAAAAAGGAAAATAAGTCCATACACGTTCCTGGCAAAGATTTTAAACAGCATTCTTCTTATACAGTAAACAATCTTAACGTGACAGTTACCAGTTCATAGGCGACGCTCATTAATCCACGTTGGCTGCAGCAGGCTTTATTGTCTATTAGCAGCTTAGCCAAACCCACAGCACTGATAACTTTTTTATCACATGTTGCTGAACCACTCTAATCTCAGAGTTACAATCTAAGTGTAATTCAGCAGTGGAAGAGAGAGTAAAGCTTCAGTTAGCTCTAATGCAAGGAGTTCTTATAGAGAGCCAATTAGCTGCTGACCAATCACAGGCTTAGTCATATGACAGGACAGTCCCAATTGCACCGCAGAGAACTTTATGAATCGACGGGGGTTACATAAAGGACACTCATTGAGTAAAAAAAAAAAAAAAAAACAGCAAGCTCAAATCGAAAACGCCCATGTCGAACACTGCTAGTGCTATACAGCAGGAAACCCCCTTGCCTCACACAGAGGGACACTCAGAACTAGTCAGTATCTAAATAAGAGATATGTCTGTCACATATTAAATTAAATCCTCAGACTGAGATTCGGTTTACATATCCACTATAGCCATCAACTCTTTCTCTGCCCCCACCAATGTCTATTTTTTTTAAAAATAAAATGAAAACAAGCACTTTCCAGTCCATTATGAGGAAACTTGTAATTAACTATCATTTATAAAATAAAATTATTTAAGAAAAAAACACACACAAGCACTGAAGTTGAGATTTTCAAAGCAAAGGAAAACGTGTGTTTAAATCCCTCCTCAATTTATGTATCAGTTCACTCACATCAACTTGAAAAATAGAGTGATTTAAATATGTAAAATAATCAGTGACAACCAGCTCTACTTCTCCTGTCTTCATTCAGTACAATATTCTATTATTCATGCAACTTAAAGAATAGATACTACCAATTAATTCTTCATATATTGTGATTTTAAGGATTTGTTCCACAAAAAAATGAATAGTTTGTAAGAAATCTACACGTCTAATTGGCAACCCAAAAGATATTCGCGATCACAGCTATCAAAATGCACAGGACAAGGTATCTGAAAAGAATCTGTGTTTGTCTTTTAACACACAGAATTGTACCACATTTCATCTTCACTTTTGTCTTCTGCATATGGCTATGAACATTACATGGCTGCAGTACTGCTGTTAGATGCAAAAGTGGGACAAATGCAAGACTCCTTGCCACTGTTGATTTTTGCCAATCCTAATTTATGGCTAAGATATGTATGCCAGGAGAAAACATTCAAGATGACTGAAACGGCCTCACCACCCTACCCCCGTTCCACAAAACAAGACTCTTTAACAGTGTGGAGTAGGATCACTTGTAGGCATGATCCAGAGCCTTAGAGTTATGGTAGTTCTCAGAGGTACTCTGGATGTCTAAAAGAGCTGCCCGTCATGGTAAAAAAAATGAGGGTCCAAGCTCTACAGCAGAAAAATTCAGTACATCACCAACATCTGTCAGGAGCCATTGCCCAGACTCAGAACCACACGTTTTTAAAAAGAAGTCTGACATAATGTAAACCCATAATTACAAGGAACTTCTAAGAATTCAGGTAGAAGAGTTCCAGAGGGGTAGCCTTGTTAGTCTGTATATAGTATAGTCTGTATATGTATATGATGCCTCCTATATGTTACCCATTTGCTGTATCATTTCTACCTACTGCATCTGAGGAAGTGAGCTGAGACTCACGAAAGCTTATGCCTGCTGAAATTAAATTTGTTGGTCTTTAAAGTGCCACAGAACTCTCGTTGTTTTTAAGAATTCAGGGGTTATCATAATTCATTTTTTAATCTACTAAATCCCTTAGAAAGTTAATTCAAGTTTTTCAGAATGTAACATTCTTCACCAAGTCCTCTACCTAGGAATTATACATATTACATAGCCATCAAGCCACATTTAGCCGTCTATTTGTGTAGGTACTGCAGTTGAGTACAAAAGTGTATTTCAACAGGTGATAATTAATCCATTGTTAAAAACTGCTTGGTATATTTCCAGCAAAATACTAAATCCCCAAATGCCAAAATTCTATCCTAGAAAGTCTTTCTATTAATGGTGAAGTATTTGGATAACACCTAATGAAAGACACCTAATGTTTTTAAATAGGAATCAGTCTATCTAATAAGATTTGCAATATACAGCAAATAAACACTTTAAATTCAAGGTGAGTGAGGTAATACCTTTTACAGGATCAACTTCTGTTGGTGAGAGAGACAAGCTTTTGAATATGCAGAGAGGATGAAGAATGTGCGACTCAGATGACACAAAACCAAAATATTCCATAATAGTATTTTGTATGTATGATATTTACATGGAAAATGTAACTGTGTTGGTTTGGGAATTATCTGACAAGAAAAAAAATCAGTCAAAGGGGACAAAAAGATGAATAATAATTAATACCTCTAACTGCTTATTAACTAATTAACTTTCCCAACACCCTGTGAAATAGGTATCTTTAGCCTCCTTTTACAAATGGAGAAACTGAGGCAAAGTGATTTGCCCAAGGCCATGGAAGAAGCTAATGGTAGAACCTGGATTAAACTCAGGAGTCCTTGGTTCTCAGTCGCAGGCTGAATCCACTGGAACACACTGTGCCTCTTATGTACACTAAGATGAGTATGAGGATGTCCCTGTATGCTTGGCTAAAAATTTCCTTTCCCTCTAATTTGTGGAAGATGCTGTACACACAACAACTGATACCTAGCGTCAACATGTATAAAGTCTCCAGTGCTCTTTGCTATATGTTAGGAGGGCTCAATTTTCAGAGGCCTTGTTCTACTGATTTCAACTACAGTTGTGGGTGCTCAGCACCTGTGAATAGCAGACCCTGGATTCATGTAAAATAGTACTTTTAATAATTTTTTGTGTCTCATCCATTACAGCCCCATTCATTGCTGTTTTGGCTAAATTCTGCCTTCTGATCCTATGGTAACTAATATGAACTAATGCTGTTGAATTTACATGGAAGGCACTCAGATATTGTGGTGATGGTTGCTAGAATCAGGGCTTAATGTTCACACTCCCATTTGTGGATAGGGTACGATAGTGTGATGATCATCTATGAAAAGAATATCTGGTGCATGTTGTAGCACACAGGGCATATGACTATAAATTCTTGCTAGGACAGCTTTCACCACACACACAAAAGAAGTTTTAAAACTGGTTAAAATTTAAAAAATTCATCTTAAAACTATTATTTTTACTTTTTCCTAGTGAAATAAACAAGTTTTTTTGTTGTTGTTTAAAATCACTAATACCCATGAGACAGAATCCCTTTTAAAATAACCATATTTCCTTTTCTGAAAGATCAGATTTATAAATGTGGGATGGGCTGCATATTTATACAGTACTGCTAATTTCTTTAGCTGTGCCTACTGCTAAAACCAGGTAAATCTCCAGACTATCATATGGTACTGATTTTTATGTTACTTTAACACACAAACAGAATACTGCTGCAGCCTCCATATCACGTCGGAGGGAAAGCTTGTTCAATGCATGTAGACATTAGTCCTCGGAAAAGGATTTCTTTTACTCTTTTTTTTAAAGTGCCACTCTCAGTGTTTTCAGACTGCAATGACATAAACATATTGTGGGTAAGAGTGGGGGTGGTTTGGGTGGGAGCAGGGTGGGTAGTGGAAGACAGGACTCCATGTCGAGCTGAATCATAACCATGTGAGTAATTTCAAGGGTTTTTTTTCCTGAGGGTCTGAATCAAATTATGTTTATTTTGCTGTGGGTGAAGAAAGAGAAAGAATATAATAGCATGAATCAGAGCTATCATCAAATATGTGGGATAGACTAAAAATTAATTACAATTACTGCCTTTTCTTACAGAGCTTTTCTGCCGTAAGATGTAGCAACTTTGTTAATCAATATAAAACACATTCTCAGGAGCTGAGCGTTTCAATTATCTCCCTTCCTCCTTCCTTTTACTTTTTCTTTTACAGGTTAGCCTCTACAAACAGGAACATGCTTGACATTCTGGTAGATGCCCTTTTGCCCCACACTTGAAGTAAAAGTACTACTACAGGCAATGAAAGGAAAACACAGGGCTGCATTTCATCTTGCCATTAGCATTTTGATCAGAGCGCTCAAGACTAGTTTGCAAGTGAAGCTATGTGGAGTACAGGTTTTACAACTTTAGAGCAGACAGCTTGTCATTCTAATGGAGATAATCTGTTTAATGAAGTACATAAAACAGAAAATGCTCAATAATCCTTTGGCTTTGTGTTTTTCTTTTGGGAGTGATGAAGTCCTGGAAAGACCATTTCAGAATTTTAGTTATGATACTGGGGGTAAACTGATTACTATTTACTTTTAAATATGAGATACTGTGAGCTCAAAAAGTAAAATCTTTTTTAAAAAAAGGACAAATATTGTTTTTGTGACAGAAAACTCAAAAAGAACCATTAACGTATAGTAGACAGCCAAGAAATTAAACCAAACTTTAGGATGCATTTTTTTTTTTTTTGCACTAATGTAGGAATTTTTTTTTAAATGGCTTATAAAGGTTTCAGTATTCTAGAAGTTTCTAAAATTGAGAAAGTTTTGTTTAATGTAGATGCAGTGCCCTAAAAATAAGATGGCAAAATGAAGGATAGGAAGAAGTTCTCTTTCCCTCTATTCTTTACTGGTCTGCCATGTTGTATTTTCAATTCATACAGGTAAGCAGAAGTATTTGGCATGGTGTTTTTGTTTTTTTTGTTGTTGTTTTATAAAGACAAGTCTATTTGAACTATAACAGGTTCTCTTCACATATACTATCTTGAGATCTGAATTATAATGAAAGAAATACGTAGGCCAGTGATGCTCAGGAGCGATCAACATTACCCAAAAGAGCCACAGCAGTGTGAATTCACTGTTTCGTTTTCTATTTGTGTGGATAGATAGATTAGATTAGATTAGATTATTCTCACAGCAGAATGATTGACCAATATTATACAATTGGTTAATTACATTATCCTGATTGGTTAATAACTTAGACAGGTGAATAATTAAATCACCCGGTGTTTTAATATCATGTGCTGCAAAGAATTGCAGGAGATGCATTAAAGAGCCACTTATGGTTCCTGAGCCTCAATCTGAGTATCACTGCTCTACACAAAACATTTGATATTGTTTACACATCTCGTGTACATTTCTTTTCAGTTTATAAAATTGTACTTATCAAACAAGCTCTAAGTGAATGTACCACAGTTAAAAGAAAAATCAATCAATCAGTCAATCAATCTAAATTGACTCCTTCCTTCAAACAGTTCCATATGCTTTTCTATAATCATTCTGTTCCATACATCAAGGCAAAAAACTGTGTAAAAAGTGTGCTCTGGAGCTCAGAAGGCTGATGAGCTAAGAGAGGGAGGCAAGTTCCAGAGTCGAGTGCCCTGTAATACGAAGACCCAATTCCCAGACAGACATTATATCAGAACTTTTCATGAACTATCTTGAGGGGATATGAGGGGAAGGAGAGAGGAGAGTCTCAGGTAGCCAAGGCCCAAAAGATACAGCAATCAAAATCAGCACTCTAAATCGCATTTGTAAATAAACAGGGAGCGAGGGCAGCCGAGAGTACAGGTGTTATACGCACATTTCCTAAGACTGACATGATTAGTGGAAGTGGCCGCTGTACACTAGTTGAAGGGCCATATCTCAGCTGGTGTAAACTGGCATAGTTCTACTGAAGTTTATTTACACCAATATAACTAGCTGAGAAACTGGCCTTCAAGAGTAAACAAGTAAATTATGATACAACATTCCAAAACTGACTTGTCACGAATGAGTGAGTGACTGTGGTGATTTGAAGGTGGCAAGGATGGTGTCTGCCCAGTAAACTGAATGTCTGTCCACCTTTTATCAAAGAGGTTTGTAATGAACATTACCTGGGAATCTAGGACAATCTCCAGAGTATAAACCTTCTTGACCAAAGGTGGACTGACATTCGATTTACTGGGCAGACACTGTCCTTGCCACCTTGTCCATATTCTTCCTTTCAGCATCATTTCAGTCTTATGAGGATTGAGTTTCACCAGCTCACTTCTACCTAAGGGCCACTCTTTGTCAAGTGGAAGGAAACCATTATCTAGGTTTGGTGAGAGACATAGGTACAGGTAGCCCCTCAGCCCCAAACGCTTCACAATCTCCTCTCACATACACAGTATCTGGAGGGGTGACAGAAAAATACAGAAGAACACCACTGCAATAGAACATTTGGGGCTGAGATGCAGTCAACACTCGCCACCCTCTGGAATCTCTCAAAACATAAATAACAGAAGCACTCTTCAGCCTCCTTCTCAGGAAGGACGTGAAGAAGCTCACCATCATTTTGTGTTCAATAATATAAAAGGTTACTTAGAGAGCTAAAAGAATCAGCATATCTACCTGACTTTGGTCCATCATCAAGAGATAATCAAGTAATGAGTCTAATGCAATATCATTGCTTTACCAGAAACTCAAAGAAGCTAGAGGACTCCAGACAGAGTTGCCTGACCACAAACTTCCTAACCTTTCATAAAAAAAGTTTAGCGATAGAGCTTTCTAGCTTACAACACTTTCATTGTCAAGAGAAGTTTCTTTAAGTCAGACAAACAAAACATTCCCTTGAAGGAGGCCACACCCCTAACAAAAATTGGGGGAAACACTGATAATTTCTAACAGCAGCAATACGAGAGAGAGTTTTAATTTTTACTGTTGTGGCACTAGTATTACCACAACACTGCTTAGGTCTCTAATTAAATTATTTCACAACTGCTATGCATAAGCCAACCGTTTAACTTTCTGATTTCTATTTTCTTCCACAACTGAGAGTTCATTAGGAATGGTAGCTCCCCACAAAAATATGTCATTTTTGGTGAAGCGCATGCAAGCCTGTCTACCAGCATCAAAATCAATTCATAAAGCAGTTCCTATTTTTGCAGGTTTTAGACCATAAAAATAGTACTTCCTGAACATACAGAATGGTTTCAGTAGCACAGTCAATCTGTGTTAGTATACCTCAGAATAGTAGCATTCTACCCATTGGGCAGAAAGTTTTTAAGTTCAAGTTCCATTTCAGGACCCAGAAACATATCACATTCCGATTAACTGACACAACAGCTTCTGCACTCTTTGAGGTACTGGACTTTAAATTAGCTGTTAAAAAGAAGGCTCTGCTGCCTGTCTCTGTCAACTGTCTGAGTGCCAAGTACAAACAGTACTTTTCAAAACTGAAAATCTCGCTATTAAAGCTAACACACTCCTTTATCAATAAAAACAGGTTTAAAGCACAAGCCTGTATTTGAGTTAAATGAATAATGATGGCTTCATTTGCTTACCAAATCATTATGGGTCTAATCCAAAGGCTGTTGAAGTTAACTGAAAGGCTCCTATTGACTCCATGGACTTTGGATCAGGTCCTAGGTTACCAATACTTACTTACCTCAACACTTTAGGACACTTTGAGTCTGACATGAGGTACATAAAACTGAAATTCTGTTCCAATTCCTTACAAATCACATATGCTGTAAATTTCTACTATTTCTGAAATATTTCAAGAAAAACAAATGGGAAATTCCACTATCAAATGCAGACACCTAGATATTGTATTTGAAAAGAGTATACAGATCAAATGGGAGCATAATCAAAAACTATAAATGCACAATGTTTTTTCCATGATCATTGTACATCTATTTTCTCCCATCATATGATGGGAAACTAGGGGGGGGAAATCCACAACTGAACACATTATTATACTCAGTAATTCAATGTAAAAAAAATCTATTTCAAAATTCAAGAACACAATATTTGCTATGTAAACACCACCACTTTCCCTTTTCCATACATTTTAACTGTTAACTTTGAAAGGCACTCTGATATTATGATTTTGGGAGGGGGTGTTGGGCAGAAGTGCATATACAAATACCAAAATACATCTGAAAAACTTGTTATTTTGAACTTTTATTTTAAGCATATTCCTAAATGGAAAGAAACATTTTGTACCCTGTTATGATATACCTCCTTTTACTTGAGATGAATGGAGAAAGCATTTGACTCATATAGGTTAGTGAGGTCCTTACAGACTAACTCGCGTCAAATACCTTCTCTACCGCAACATTAAATCCAAATAGGTGAAAGAGAGGGAAAGCGTAATGACAAAGCAAACAACTCAAATCAAGTCAACACCTCCTCAGGGTTGCAGCATAGCGAGTCTTATCTGTGCCTATTGGAGTTTCTGGGGACAAAGACAGTCTTTTCCATGTGTCTTGTACATTGGCAATCATATTGTGGAATGCTTATAACTAATAAGATGCATGTAGATAACGATTTTTTGATGAGTTCTTTTGCCACTTTGGGATATAAAAGAGTCATACACATGGCTCTCGATTTAAATGATGCAGTCAGTGATGCTCCTAATTCAAAAAACAAGTAATCATAGAAACAGAAAGACTTTGTTTATGATTATGCCACCCAGACCGAGTCTGTGGCTATACATTGAAATCTTTGGCAAAAGCTAAACCGCAAGTATGCAGCAGCACTGTGAGTAATAGAGATAATGTTTGTATTTTGTTTATGTGGAATCCTAACCAACACAACATTGTAAACAAGAGCATCAAAACCAAATAATACCAAAATCTCTAAAAATTACTTCAGAGGATCTAAAGAATGCAATTTAGTCATCTTTGTTCTTTAATGATCTAAACAAAAAGTTTAGAATATACAACAAGTAGCAATTCTGTGTACATCTCTCTATGCTGAAAAATGGCGTGGAGATGGCAGAACCCTTCCTCTGCCAACTACTGACAGTTCAAGCAGATGAGGGACTAACACAGCGTAAAACTTAGTGTTAATTTTTAAAGTCTTAATTTCTTGACCTGAAAATTTGACAGATTTTATACCCTGAGGCATGAGAAAGTGGAATTGTTCCTCAATATCTGGAATCACCTGAATCTCACATTCAATGTAAATATCCTGTATGTTCAGTAATATATTGTGCCTTATTTCTTTCCTTCGTGTTACAATGGGGTATTGTACATTATGCATGAGTTCTTGGTTCATTACTATCTCAACATCTTTTTGTATTTTTTGTGTCTTTCATGAAATTCAGTAAAGATTTTATTTTGAAAAAGGAAGAGAAGTCTCAAATTTATCATCACTAAAGAATTGTATTGCTTAATACAAGAGAAGAAAAATTCTCTGACCTATCAATACTACAATAACAATACATTTGAACAGACCCATGCTAAAGCACTGCTCAACCCACCTTTCCTGAAAACATAGTTTTGCTCCCTCTAACAGTATGCGTATGAAAAATGTCTAGTTTGTTGGCTCCATATATAAACACTACTTCCTATCTAATTAACTTGCTTTAAAATTTTTTTAAAATTCTTTACACTGAGAGCCACATAGAAAAATCCATTTTTGTATAGATCCATGCATATCTGAGTGCTACTTTGTAAAGCACAGATCTACCTTTGAAAGAAGTGACTTATGACATAGTGAGGCATAGAATGTCAAGGGTTAAAAGGCTCTGTAGCGTGTGCAGCTTTTAAAGAGATACTCTCAAATTGTGGTCCTCAAGTTTGCAGAGTCCATTTACTATTTGTATTTTCTTCATCGTTAAAACTAAAAATAAAAAATATCAGTTCTTTCCCTTGCAAGAAATGAAAAAGATAGCCCACTCATCAGCAACAGTGCACTAGCATATGTGCATGAAACAGGAAAATAATTGATATGGGGTTCTCAGCTCCAAATAAGGATCTCACTTGCCCAATGCTGGTCTCTTGCTGCCTGGGGAGTAGGGATGATGTGGATGGGTGGGACAAGGGTAAACTTAGCAGTACCAACAGCAAGCCTTTCCTGTCCCCAATTCCACTTCTTACAGAGGGCAACTTCGAAGCTAGCAGGTTTGATTATTTGGCCATATTTAAGGTCTTACGTACACAAGGTTTAACTGACTGCCTTATGGGGTCAGTACCATTTGTGTGGGTTACCAGGTAGGATTAGCCATTGGCTCAATGGTACTAATGCATCAGTTCGCTGATTTGATAGTGCATTTTGAACCTCAAAGCAATTGTGTTAAAGGGTGACTGCAGGGCAATTTGTTTTATTCAGGGCCACTGGTAAGTTTTTGATCATTTCAACCTGGTAGGCATGAGTCCTACGTGGTGTAGTTGGCTTCCCTTAGCTCTTTCTTCAATACTTCCAAAGTGAGTGGGTCTAAGGCAGGAGTTCTCAAACTGGGGGTCAAGACCCCTGAAGGGGCTGCAAGATTATTATGGGAGGGGTTGTAAGTTCTCAACCCCCATGCATGCCGGGGCTGCAGCTGTCAGCCCCACACATGGCTGACAGCCAGAGCCCTTCAGAGATGGGTGCCCAGAGAACACTAGCTGCTGGCCGGGTGCCCAGCTCTGAAGGCAGCACCACCCCCAGCAGCAGCACAGAAATAAGGGTGGCATGGCATGGGAGGCGGGTCGATCACAGCCTGAAATATTTTCAAAGGGGGTCCCAGCAAAAAAAGTTTGAGAACCCCTGATCCAAGACATACAAGAGGAGAAGAGCTGTGGAGACATATCTCATCATCCAGCACAGCGATGCCCAAACTCTACCACATTGCGTACCACAAACGTAAAAACGCCACCACCTGCAGTACCACCACCTGTAGGGGCGGGGGGAATGGGAGAGCTGAGAGGGGGGAGCGACCGCCGCGCTGCTTGGTGGCCGGGCTGGTGCTGGCACTTTGTGTCTGGGAGGGAAGTGGGGCAGAATGGCTAGGCTGCTGCACTGCTTGGGGGTGGGGCCGGTCATGGAGCAGCTCCTGGTCAGCCCACCAGCAGCAGGTGGATGCATACCATTGGGAGGTGGCCTGTATACCACCAGTGGTATGCGTACCACAGTTTGGGAACAGCTGATCTAGCAAATGAGGAAGAGGCCCCCCACCCTGGATGAAGCCAATCTTACTAGATGAAGGTTTGGCTCAAGGTTATCACCAAGGGACCTTTATCTAGGTACAACCTTTGGATCCACTAATGACAGTGGGCCTTCCCTGAGATTTGAGCATGACTGCAGTGGTTCAATAAGCTGAGTTTGTCATCAAGTTTGATAAAGTGGCAAGCAGTGGGCTGTGAAACCAAAGTATTAGTCTGAAAATGTAACCAGCTGTCACAGAGGTGCCATCTACAATGTTATGAAGACCCATATTTTAAGATGATTAATAAAAAGGGGTATCTGCAAAAATATTGGATTGCATTACTTTGGATTGCATTATTGAACAAGACCTTACTTGTTCTTCAAAGTTAACAAAGCCACAAGATTTAAAATAACTCGTTTCAGTCAAATAATATTCTTGATATTAAAATCTAAGGGGCTATGCAAATTAACAAAACCAAAATAAGGAAAACATTCATTCAAAATATAAACTGTACAAGATAGGTGGAAAAGTTGTGTAGCTGTTTAATCAGAAAATAAATCTGTGGAATAATGGATACATCTGAAGTAAAAGAATGACTATACTATTTTCTGGTATTTTTCATCATGTATTCACCATTCTCCCTGTCTAGCCTGGTGCCCCTGGTCAAAGTAGTATCGCAGGCGGCAAAAAATCAAAACAAAACAGAAGAAAAATGCCTAATTACATCCCTCTGCAACATTCCTAGTTCACTGCATTTCAGGATAAATGGATAGTCTTCACTAGCTCTTTAAACCACTGGAGACAGCACACCAAAACAATATATCCTCTGAAGCATTCATTTGGCTGGTAATTTGAAAGGTGCCACTTTAGCTTAGACAGCCCCTGCAATTCCTTTTATAGATTGTAGTTTATTCAATATTGCCCAAAGGCTTTATCCCCAGGTATACAATCTTAAGTCAGGCAGTTCCAGGTATAAGGACCGGCCCATTAAGCCTTTGAATAGCAGCCATACAACAACACGTCTAAGGCTATGGCAAAGTCGCCGTCATCAGATTGACTTCTCTGGATCAACTGAGCAGTCAGTGAAGACCTGCTCAGTCGATCCAGAAATCGATGTATTAAGATCACCTTCTCAAGTGGTGTAGCTAAAATCAGTTAGTTATATAGGCAAAATATATCCAAACACTTCAAGAATCTTTTGCTTCAAGTGCAGATGACACCTGTAAAGATTTTCCAGTATTGAGATTTGTTTCCGACATACATTAGACTTTCTTGGAAGAATGCTGGACATACAGTCTACCACCATAAAAGTCTTCTCTTTAAATATGTATGTTCACTAAATTATTAAAATAAGCTTGTCCGGAGGTTTAACGGTAATACTGTTTCCTAGTTAGCTGTAATATATCTGAAATCCAATGTCCAACAGAATATTATTTTGCAATACAATGTCTATAGCCGGTAATGATTACTTGGCTTCAGTCAGCTCAAATTTTAGGTTTATTGCATGACATTACTCCCACACAAATACTACATCCTCTATGAGTTTTGCAATCTCACCTAAACGATGAATGTTTATTTTAGTATCTAAAAAATAATGGCATATTTTGTGAAGTGTCTAAACATTTCATAGCATCTGTATATTTTCAATAACCAACAATAGCTTTCAGAGTTTTTTTTTCCTATGTGAAAACTAAGAATATGCAGGAGCCTGTTGAAAACTTAGTGACACTCAAATTATATATAGAATATCTCAACCCACATATAAACTGTTACCACTTTCCTCTTCCAAATGTCAAAGAAATGGCAATTCATTGGCAAGGTACAAAAGACTTGTGCACTTCTGAAAATGTTGTCCTTTGTCTTAAACTCTTTGGCAGCCAATACCTTGCTCAAGTAAGAAAGTCTTACTTGCTCCACCTCAGAAGTAAGTTTCATATTGCAAACACAAGTTCCTCTCTTAAAAGGTGACTCTCTAACTGCCTTCCCAAACAAGCAGCATGTGTCACCAGGCCACAAAAAGGCTGTATACTGACAAAACACATACACAAAACAAGATTACTAAAATAAATACTACAAAAATGCCACGCTATTTTATAATCTTAGATTTAGAACAGCCATTTTAATAAGTTTAATAGGAGTATTAGTATGAAACCATACTTCAGGCATATCCTATTTGCACACTTTCCCCCTCAATTTCAGGAAAGGTGGAAAACCTAGAGATCTCACAAGGAAAACAGCAAGGGATCAGAAGGTAAACAATCAAGAAAAAAATCCCATCTCTAAGTTTTTGGTTTGTTTTATATTTTCCATAAAACATACAAGTGTGGATTTACCAACAGTTTCTAGCATTAACATACTTACTGATTGTAACGCAAATGTATTTAAAATATGTGCTTCCATAAAAATACATTGTACGAGTTCTACAGGAGTTATTAGAATACCCTCTCGTGCATAACACTCTCATCCATTATTACTCAAGAGAGGTCATGATATGCATTAACATTTATAAATTGGCAGCTATTCAGGTTGTCTGCCTAGTAGCTGGCTAAATGGACTTTATTCTCCATTTTGATAGACTTGAATGAACTATCATTAAAAAACAAAACAATACAGAATCATTTGTATTCCTAGTTTCACTTTTTTCAAACCCACAGTGCACTGCAAACATTTCAGTGATATAGTAATAATGGATAATATACTCAGTTATCAGTTTCTACTACACCGTTCTAAAATTTTAGAGGTTAAAAAATAACAAACAGCAGACAATTAACAATATTTTGTAATCTTATATCTGAAAAGAGTATTTTAAATAGGGAGATGATTTCCACGAGTTAGAGGAAAAGTCCTGTTACTCCTTTAAAATGAAAAATGCTGTGTGCTTCGGGGAGGGAAGTGGGGGGGGGGAAGGGGGAAGACACTAGTAACAACAAGCTATTCACCATTTTTGAGACAAATACTTGCAAAAATACTGAACACAGAATACATTCATAACTGCAGCAGGACACAGAGAAGAAAACAGAGAGGGAAGGAAAGATCATTTGTAAAGTTTTGATTGAAACTAAAAAGGGACAATTCTTACCCCAACACGTTACTTGTAAAGCTTTGTTTCCAGAAAGTACTTATGTATAAAACGTGAATAAAGTTAATTTGCAGTGGAAAGAAGGCTTTGAGAACAGAAGTACTTCACTTCTGCATAGGATTTAAGATTTAATGTGCCAACAACCTATAGCTTTTGCTAAAAGAATTATTTCTATTTTTACACTGAGGCAGACGATAAAGTTTTTAGATTTAATGAAAGATTACTAGCAGCAATTGGCACAAACTCCTGAGCAACATTGTGGGCTGTATCTTTAAAAGGTGTCAGAGGAAAAGCAGATGAAATGCTGTAATCTCCACCCACTGTCGTTTAAGAACAGCTGCCTACGCACTCCACACACCCAGCATCCTGCAATCCGCCCTTCTTTACAAACCTACTGCATTAGGCGATGGAAATTCAGGATATACAACCACAGTGGCCCCCGAGAAGTCTGTAGCCAGCATACCACGCAGCATTTTTGTGACCTCTACCCACTTGGTCATACTTCCCCGTTATATCCTGTGAGTGGGTTGTCTAATGGAGTCAGTGCTTCCCACAGCCCTACCAGACTGCAGAAACCGCCCTTATCCTGGAAATTACAAACCCCGTTCTTTTAAACATTCCATTCTCCTCTAACACCAACAGGGTTTCCTGCTCCCCTCCCCTTCCAAACAACAGGTCTTTCAATATAATTCTCCTCCCTAGTAACACCTTTAACTATTTAGCACAGTGCTTAAACTTTACCTCCCTTAAAGGCACATGCAGTTTCTTTGGTAACCTATATGCTCATAGTATATTTATACACATACATGCACACACACTCTTATGAAAGCAATCAGTATTTAACACTGAAGTCCTCTATTAAGGAGTTTTGTGCATGACAACCGCTTACATTAACAATTCAGCTAATCTTTAATAAAGAATCCAATTTTACTTTCTGAGCAGAATTGCTGTTGCTAAGAAATAGTTCTTCTCTTTGGCTAAGTCTTTTCTTTAAACAAAATCTACCAATTATCTTTATTAGAAAAAGATCCTTTTAAACAATTATAAAAAGATTACCTTGAGTTAAAGGGAAAATACTCAGTTTCAGCATCTACTATTATAACATACTTTAACATGCCAAGGGGTAACAGCCATTATGCAAAAATCTCACATTGCAGAGATTTAATTTTGGAGTTTAATATTATTGTTCAAATGAGAGAGTTTTCTGAGGAAGAAGTGGATGAGGGGCAATAACTGTTAAAGTATAATTGGACATGACATATATTTTAGTTACAACTTCTATTTACTACTAGTGAAAATGGTCAATACAAAATTCAAACTACGTGCCCTTTTAAATTTAGTATCCAAAATAAATAAATCAATTAAATGAACTAATTGAATATTCTAGGGGGGGAAATAAGTTGTCTTATTTTCTTCAATCTTTAACAGGTTTGATATAGCCCTTTCCATATCCAATAGCACAGTCTGAGCAAAAATGCATTGAAAATTCAATTAAAATAGAATTGTTTATTTTGGGGAGGATTTTCATAGTCAATTTTGGGATTTGGCCTTTCATCTTGAGCCATCTTTCTATGGATTGATATGAGTGGGAGCCCCTACATCAAGCTATACAATAACAATTCTCACCAAGAACCTCCTGAATAACAAGTAGCAGCGCTGTCTTACTTGGGTAAGAGCAACAATTTTTGCTACATAGATGAAGGTACATGAATTTCAGGTTGACATACTCATTAACCACAGTGGCAGAAGATGGAATGTTTGAACAAAATTGTTATGCTCCTGAATTGTAGTATCAAATGAGCTCCTGGGTATTTAGGAATTGTAAGAATGAAGATAAGAAAGTGGAATCTCATCTCCTCCCACTCAAAATAAATATATAAAATTAAATTTTTTAAAAAAATATTAAATTCTGAATCCCTGCAGCTTTCAAATGTGTTACAAAATGTTCTTGCCAATGGAACAAAATGGAAAATTTACAATAAAAAGGGGGTTCCTTAGGTAAACAAGAACTTGAAAAATGCAATGCATACAAGTATGTTATATTTATACAAACTATATTAACATGTCAAAACTGTATTGTTTCTTCTGGCATGAAGTTTAAAATGGAACAGTAAAGAGAGCATGATCTCCAAAATGTTCAGCTGGATTAAAAACTTGGAACATTATTTAGAAAATGGTCCTCAGGTCTCCCATCACTTCTATTAAGATGTCATCTCAACCAGATCCAACATGTAGAATAAGTCCCTATTTTGGGGGTTTTCCCATTCCCTCATTCAAAAAGAGATTAAAATGAAAATTATCTGGTTCTGACAAACTACTGACCTACTACAGTGAAGAGTTAAAAATAAATTCCTTGTAAGACAGTGAATCAGAACTTTGCCATAACATTAGCTGTGGTCTGAATGAATAGAAGTAAATATTGGAATATGATGGCTGCTCCATTTAGGTTGCAGCATATTTTTTCATTTGTGTTTACACTCTTGTTCAGCCTCACATTAATAAGCCTGGAGCATGTAGGCATATACACAAACTTCATTTTGTGGAGGAATTCTGCAATCCTGAGTATTGGAAATTTTCTGAATCTCCCTCTTCAAATCAAACATCAAGCTCAAATCAAAAGAAATCAGAACTACATTGAAAGCAGAAATCAATGGTACTTCATTGAAGGCCAACTGTAGTTAGTAGTGATATGAATTTCAACAAGGCATCCTAAGAAACATTCACTTTACTAAAATGAAAAGAAAGAGAAAATAAATTTGGACGACTGCTGTAGTTTAAAAGTTCAAGAAAAAGGTAGTGCCTTTCAACTCTATTTATACGGTATATGAAGCATTATTTTTGTTTTTTGTAGGCCATTTTCATTATTAGTTTTCATTAAAGAAAATTAAGTGTATAGGAATTTAGTTAGATGTTTATTCCTAAATAGTCAGCACCCCATCCTAGGGCATTATATGAGTACTTTAAAAAAAAAATACAACCATCAAGAGAAGTATTTTATGGTATTATATTGATCTCCTTGCTTATCAAAATGTCAGTGAGATTATATTAACTTTTGCCAGTTATTTCCATATGTCACACATTATTTTATCAGGTGTGCCAAAGACTGCAGTGGCCCAAACATTTTACAGAGGATAAATAGTTTGAGGAACAAGTTATGATTGTTGAAACCCTTACAATACAGGTCAGAAAATATGTTCATTGTTACATTTTTTTTTTAATCACTGTCAATTTATATTGCCCTACTGTACAGCACTTAGACAATTTGAAGACACCTTGTGTGTTTGGGGTTGTTGTTTGAGGAGTCCTACTTTACCTCAGTTTACATAAACCACAGCAGTCAACACTATGCTGACCTCCTTTGAAAACCGGTTTGAGATCTCCTGATGAAAAGCACTATATAAGAGCTAGATGTTGTTATTATTACTGTAACTTGTGTCAAGGTGCTGCATACCATGACAGGTGGAAACAGTGGAAAGGGAACAAGGAGAAATCCTATGCAAGCAATGCAAATGCAGAACTGCAGAAAGTTTAAGATTTTCAAGAAAAGCATATGTTTCGTTTTTGGGGTACTCCAGAAGTATGAAGATTTATTAATACCAATTCATTTCCATTTTTTCCTTCCCAAACTGAGCTGAGTATCCTGGCTGTGTAACTGACAGGCAATGAGTAGTTTCCATTGAAATATAAACATATTGTGGCAGGAATCACTTCTAATTAGTGGTTTGTCATAAACAATGATTAAATGTCAGCTCTCACCACTATTTCAGAAACTTTCTACTACTCCAGTAAGTGTATGTGGAGTAATAAGGAAGATAACTTTCTTTTGCTAATTGTATTTTGCTACTTAAGTATTTCCTTTCTCAAATGTTGAAGGGGTAAAACAAAATTAATCTGGAAACAGTTTAACACATGTTGGTGTTAAATATTAACTTGAAACTGTTCAGTTAGAAAGCTTTAGAGGGCTATACAATACATATTACGGGAGTAGTAATATGATATAGCAATGGGTATAAATAGATTTCCTTAAAAGACATCTTTCATTGTTTCAGTATAGAAATGCCAGTTTTCATTGTGAAATACATTTTAATAAAAGTTTACATGTAATTAAATACCCCATTTAAGATATTATAGGATCATGTAGGATACATTTTCATATAAGATGTTATAATACATACCATTGTGAAAAAGTTGTAAAAATTAAATTCAAAGAACATTTAAGTTCCTAAAACTGCCACTGATTTAATCACAAAACTGATTAGAAATCTATAACCTAGTTCCTCACTAATTTTAAAAGTTTTTGCATTAATTTTAAAAATTACATTTCAAATCTTACTCTTATGTAATTTAGAAGCAAATTTAATAAAATAAAATGCTTTTACTTTGCAGTAATGCAAATACACCACTAGATGGCACTCTACTTTCTTCCGCAAGAGAGATACTCAGGGCAAAATACTTATTTGTCAAAAAATTGTAAGTTTTACTCCACTTTTACAAGTTATTTTTGAAATTACGAAAAGAGAAAAATAAAATAATTAAATTAAGCACATTTAAGTAGTTAGCCTTAAAACAGTCAGCATGATCAACACTTAAAGAAAATGGATTTATGTGTTCAAAATAAAACGTTTCTTTGTAAGAGATTTAAAAACTAAAAAATAAGAATACTGCATAGTGATAGGAAAGCCTCTAACGGGTTTGATTCATTTTGGATAAGCAACACAAAGCTTAGGGATTTATCCAAATTGTACCAAAATATTTTTTGGGTCCAGAAAATTGAAATGGAAATCTCATCCCAGATTTCTGGTATTTCTGCTTCCAGGACTTACTGGAACTAGTAAAGAGGCAGAAGCAGACTTTTTACAAAAATCATAGTAAAAAGTTATCCAAACATTTTCCAACTAAAATAAATGTTCAACTCAAATGTTGGGCAAAGGAATTATTAGTTTTTATTTTATCAAAATGAGCTCATCATCCATCCCTACATTACTATGGTTTTCCTTTAAAATACAACTGACTTTGTATGAAGTTGACCCCTCAAAAGACATATACATAGTGACCAGGGCTTGTTCCCACTGAAATCAATGATAGCAGGACCTGGCCCTTGAGGAGCGTATATTTTATATTAGACATTCTCCAAGATAGAGTTACACAACATGAACAGAAGTAGTAGTAGTACTAGACTTTATATAATAACCAGAAACCAATACAAATCATCACAATGTACACAGAGAGTCTTTACAGAGGTTTTTATATTAAAAATTGTATACTGCTTCTATGTATGAAAATGAATTTCTATATATAGAAAGATATTAAAGTATTTCAACCCAAATGACATGCTTACTCAATATAGCTATTAAACATTGTTTCCTCCATTGCTTCTAATGCAAATCTAACCCAAGAACCATATATATATAGTTATACAGACTTAGTTTCTCAATTTTAAACAAATTATTTTAAAATGAAATAATTTTAAAGTAAAGTAATCATGATAATCACACATAGGCAGGTAACAGAAAACTGAACTAAAATGGCCAAAACCACAAGTAAAACATATTTTAAAAGCTCTATTCAAATCTTTAAATAGAAAATGAAAGAACATCATTCACCCGAAATACTTCAAGCAAATACTTCTCTTTAGAAACACACATTAATATTAAAACATGAATAAAAGTTATAATATGTAGTACCTAAATTTTACTCAGTTTTAAGATAGCCTATCTTGTTCAAATCTATCTGTCCCAAAATCAAACAAATCTGAGATTATGGACAATCAGTACATTAAAAATATACCATAGCGCAAAATTCAACCTACAATGACTAACAAGCTTTAAGCCAAGTAGGCAACAAAATACTGCAAGGAAAAGATATTGTTAACGCTTTGAAATAACTTTATATTTACCCATTTCCGGTTTTACACTTCTGTTCTTCTCTTATATTACTAATGTAGTGCACATATATAACAATGTGCACAGTCTTGCTTATACTTGTGTGCCAATAGAATTTCTCCAACACACAACACATAGACAAGTCCACCTGTCAGGAATTCCCCCCAAGGAGGAGAGCATGAAGCCTAAGAGAATTTGCATTACTTTGGTGAGGATTAAGTAGAGGCAGAATTGGTTACAAAAACTTTAACTACATCCAAACATGCAGCCTGATTCCTTAGGCACCCAAAACCTTCTCTGACTTCCAGCTGGATTTCTATAGGACTGGGCATGCCGAGGAGGCTGCACGTTGCTGTACTCCCATATGCTTTGGGTGGGAAGAAGATGACTCATTTTTACACACCTTTAATGCATTTAGATAAATCTGTCTTTGCTCATCAGTGTTATTTCATGGTCTGGTCTGTGCACTTCACTAATCACCCGCCACACTTTGTCACGCTGTCTCACGGAACCTTTACTTTGTCTTACAGGACATGTCTGAAATATTTCCGTAGACAACCATCTGTAACCAATTTATCAGTAAACATCACACATATCTACATTTATATGAGACACAAAAATTCTATTTGGGATGAAGAGTTTATGGACCTGGAACCACCATTATACTTCTTATGATTACCCGCTATCCCATGCTAAATCCTCTTTCTTAGGTGAATAGACTTCAGTTTCTCTGAGGCATCCAAACATCAACTATCATCACAAACAGATTCTATTACCCTGGCCAGGTTCTCGTAAATAAAAGCAACATCAGAAGAAACAGGGAATATCATTTTTATCCTCTTCGCTGTAGCCTACACACCTTACAAGGCACTTTGAACACAGGTAGAACACCATTAATGCCTCACATAGATTACTGATCAAATACTACAAAATAAATTGTTAGATAAGAATAAGAGCCTCAGTAAAATATGGAAATATTAACTACCAAACAAAGTCTTTCTCAAGCTAAGGACAGTGCAGGGAGATTTTCAAAAGCACAAGTGGGAGTAGGGCAACTAACTGCCCTATATGCCTTTAAAAATCTCCCCATATTATCTTTCAGTGTTGCAGCCTTTCACAAGTCCCATGGAAGTACCTAAGACTCTTTGGGCATTTTTCTTGCTGGTTTGGAAGCTGGAAAGGTATATGGCAGCCATAAGTTAGTGTAAAAGTTACCTGGCATATATTGTGTTCATATTGGCATATAACAACATAACTCCTGAATATCGTAACTCACTGATATCATAACAGCCATCTGTCACATTACTGTAGCATGTTGCTCCACTCCCTCCTCTCTCTCCAGTGATTCAGTGGCTTTTGTTAAATCAGTTTTGGAGGTACTACCAATTTTACTTATACTTAAAATACTAGATTCTAAATACCGAGACAAAAATATACATTGAGAAACCTATTGCAGTTTGATTGTTTAAGATGTCAAATCCATCTGACTACGTTTTGTATCACAACCCTGTTTGGCTGGTCACCTCCATGTGATAAGGAATGAAACACTGAAGGAAGGGATCAAGTTATTTAGCACAGGTGTTTCTGTAAATTTGATACGGTGTGAAAATCCACTATGCTAAATGGTGCTTGCACTCACTTTCACACTTGATGCATTCTAGTGCTAGTACACTAGGCAGTGATCAAATATTTGGGAAATCTAGCTGACTGGTGGTTTCCTAAAGGTTTGTTCTTTAAACATAACTGAACAAACAACGGGTGATTTATGGTGTAACACATACTTTTTTTTAAAAAAAAGTGAGGGGGAGTAGGAATAGTAAGGAAGACATTTTATAAAGTTAGCTTTAACATTTAAGGGAATTCAACATAACCATGCAACAGGACTCAGATATAAAGCACAAGACAAGCCCATGGGGCATTCATTACAAGATTGACTTGCTCATCATACCATTTGTTTTCAGGATTTTAGAGACATTGAAATGAATGAGAGGCTTTCCCTTTTAGTCCTCATATAAGGGAACTAAGGAACTAGGATGCTTCCCAGTATTCCAAAACGGGTGTGTGGAAAGACACTCTTACTACATGCTTAAATGCAAGCACTGAAAAAAGCACATTTGTGAAATTGTTAGAAGTCTCATCTCCCGTCAGGTGTTTAGCACTCGGTATCTCACACATTAGGTTCCAGTCAGCAAAGTTCTACGTGCTTCAGCTTTTGACAGTTTCTATTTCTAGAGAGGCATTCAACCCGAAACATATAAAAAAAAATCTTCCTAAGAAGGAATTAAGTTTTTTTCCTAAATGGTTGCACTGATCCTGTAATTTTTTTTTTTAATTACTCAAACTTCAAGTATTTAGGAATTCCCCTCTAAATACCAGTTTCTGACAAACTTTCAGCACAGCAAGTAATTTTATTAAAAATGTAATAGCATGCAATTTTCATGCAATACCCAGAACTATATTTAGTAACATACAATAGGTCTTTTTCTTTCCCAATAAAGTTTTTGTAGGAATTATAATTAAAGACAGATTTTAACAAAATTGAACAAGTCTGAACAGCAAAAGTGAAAGAGACAGTCTGAATATGTTGAATGCCAAAAATCAGTCAGGATTAAAAACAAACAACCAACCATTTTCCAAACAATTCTTTTTTGCAAAACCTACATCAAAGTAGATAGGTCCATCCTTACCTGTGTACTGAAGTATCTTCTCAGTGGGCTAAATGATTAGTCATCAGCTGATCACCTGACTAGAGCATGAAAAAAATCAGCTGACCATTTCGCTAGCTGGCTTCAGCTTAAATACTAGTTTCCATAGCACTTTGTCATGTGAGTCAGGACAGAACCAGCTGTCATTGCTTCAGAAAAAAGGGAAATGGGCCCCTCTGTTCCCACCTCCTTCCTTCTCTCTCTCTCTCTAATCCCCCTCCCCTTTCATTCTTCAACTTTGCTCGCTCACTGCCTGACTGGCTGGGGGTCTCCCAAGGGAAGCCACATTCCACAACATACAAGCATTTCCCCCCTATCTTCAGGTTTCTCAACAAGCTGCCTACACACTTTTCTTTAAAAAAAAATTTTTAAAGAGAAAGAAAGAAAGAAAGAAACAAACAAACAAAAAATAGAGAAACAGTGAAAAGGCACCACATTCCACAACTCTCAGTCAGCCCTGGCAGGCTATGAGGCATTTTCAGTCACACAGTACAAAATGCATTAGTCAGAGCTGAAAGACCACACACTTTGTACCACTACCATGCTCAGAGAGAATGGTCTGAGCTAAGCTATAGGAAAAAGGAAAAGAGGGGTTCCCATGAGTGTTTTCATTTTACATAAAGTTTCCTCTTAAATATAAAAATAATAATGGGGGGAGAGGGTGGGGGAAAGCTGACATCCACAGCAAATGGACATACTTAATGTCAAAAAACATTAAACACTCCCTTTTCATATAGCCTATAGTTTAATGTAAATAACTCCCCCTTCAACAGAATGTATTACTCCAAAGACTGTAAGACATTATCTAAATCAGAACTTCTATCTCCCTTATGGCTTGTTCATAGGAAATAGAAGCCTAGAAAAAGTGAAAGTAATATTGCATGATTCAGATTCTCCTAAACCACATATACTTTCCAATTCTAACTTTTGTCTTGTTCAGTACTCATAGTTCTGCAACTAAATCCAACTACCACGTTTCTTTTCTCTATTTTAAGCAGCTTCAACTCTTTCTGTATATAGAGAATCTGATCAGAAAGGAATGAGAAAAGAGAGTTCAGTGTAAAAAAACCCATTCCTAATCCAAATGATCTAATCGTTCATCCATCTGCTCGCTGCTTCACTCCCTCCCTTCTCCTTCCCTTATCTATTGCTTCAAGGCATTTTAGCAACACACATACCAGTTTAGGAGGAAATGCCACTTTTTATCACACTCTTCACAAAGTACTTGAGCACATGTTGTTGTCCATTCACAACAGTACCATGCAGTCCCCAGCCCTGAATTCCCCACGGTGCACTGGGACCGTCCCTAATGTACCCTGCTAGGCTCACTAACTTAAGTCAGAATAAGAAGGGGGAGTTGCCAGGGGGGAAATCCTCAACCATTAGCACTGGAATTTCTGCTTAGGAAAGTCCAAACTTGAAGTATGAAAGACTGATATTAGATATCAGAAAGAATATAATTTCTCTGTGGGCTCTATGGTTATTTTATGTTTCATCTTGAAAAACAACTGCTAAAGGGAGAGACTCAGCTTTAAGAAAAACTTTATATATATGTATTTACAAACAGCAATAGCTTTTCAATGTTTGCCATGGCACACATTTATATAAACAAACATCCTAAATTTGGCATGGTTACAGATGTAATTTAAGTTACTGTTAAACATGAAACAAACTATTCAGTGGAATAGACCTCAGCTGTAATGCCATATTTTCATAATAAAGGTATAGGGGAGCACCAAGAAGAGGGAACAGGGAAACATTTTCTCAGAATGTTATCAACTTGCATATATTGGTTTCCAAAACACATGGTAGCTGATGATACATAGCATTTTAACAAAGGAAAGCTATCACAGAACAGCCTCGCAGATTGAACACTGTCGCCA
Source organism: Emydura macquarii macquarii (assembly GCF_026122565.2). Classification (NCBI taxonomy): domain Eukaryota; kingdom Metazoa; phylum Chordata; order Testudines; family Chelidae; genus Emydura; species Emydura macquarii. The sequence goes on from NW_027131180.1 coordinate 14,877,240, forward strand.
TTATAACAAAAGTAGTCAAATGAATTATTCATGTGTGGAGGGAGTACCCTAGCATTAAAGGACACCAGCTATTTTATGAATTGTCCTAAAGCTACCCCTTTCATTCCCAAATTCCTCAAAATACTTAACTTAACTAAATACTTCATTTCTCTAAAATAATATTAACTGGTAATGGTCAGAAACAGCATTTGGACTAATCACACCTTATGCCACGGATATTTCTAAGCAGAAAGAAATGGAAGTTACAAAGCAAGCTAGAGGAAAAGCAGCCTATATTAAGCTTTCATTCTGATGAGAGATATATCAAAACTTAGGAAGTACTGAACTTAAAGAGGTTTTACTCAATTGCATTTTCTATCCTTGAAAAGGAATAGTAATAATAATGAATACTTTGCCCTTATATAGCACTTGCATCTGAGAATCTCAAAGCCCTATACAAATGTTAATGAATTAAGTTTCACAACACCCTGTATTAGGGACAAATATAATTATACATTTACAGGTGAGGAAATTATGTGTTTATTGGAAGATTAAATGATTTGCTCAAGATCAGATAGAAAGTCTCTGCCACAGAGCCAGAAGTGGGTCTCCTGGCTCCCAGTCCTGTGCCTCAACCACAAGACCACCCTTCCTTCTCTACACAAACAAATTATTAACAAGTCGCACACTGTTCAATGTCACTGCAAATATAAATCAACTTTAACCCTGTAAGGTATTTGTTAAGGTATTTGGTGTAAGGCTAAGAAAAACTGGGAGTGAACCATGAACCAGACTTCACGCCAGAAAAATGTATAAACTAAAAAAGTCCTGAATAACAAACAAGTTTTCGAGTTTATGCCAATGCAGCAAGGTACTGTTGTTCATATTTAATTAGCGTAGAGAAAGAAGATGTTTATAATATAAAATTCTGAGACATATCAGAACATATATTGGATAAATGTGAATTAATAAATGTAGATAAATTGTATTAATGTGAATATGGAATTCCCAAAGTCCATATTAATGATTGTCTATTTCCCAAGCAATGACATTTTAGTAATTAATTCTTTCTACAGCAGCTTTGGTACAGTGCAATATTTGGATGAACTCAAATTCAAATCCTCCAACTTCAATCTACATGTTCCATATGCTGAGCATGCATCTTTGATTAAGCGGTAGCAAATTTGTTAAAATTGGTGTACACAACAAATTCTAGATGTAAAACCTGTGGCTGAAATCATGGCATTGAGCATAAGTTAACCAGATTTTTCCTGGTGTTAACAATAAGAGACACACCAATTACAACTTGTGTAAAGTAGGATAATGAAATATGACATATTGAGTCTTCTGGGAATGTTTTTAACTGGTTGGCGTGTTTCCCCAGTCCCTGTAGATATTTTTCTAGTGACTTTTACGCTATTGCTACCCAGATGGGCTATATCTTTCCCGTATCCTGTTCTCAAAGCTGATGTTTCCCGAATATGATTTTGGCTGGAAGACTTCTGTTTTGGCAGGTACTTTACCATTCTCTCCCTTCAAAGCTGCTCTCATAACAAAGTCTGTATAGGAATAAGCAAGTCTTCTTTAGGATCTAGAACAATCTGTTTACAGCAGAACACATTTTTAGTTTCCAGAGTCCTCTAGGAACTTGGAGAAGGATTGGACTATTTAATTAAAACAAAAAAAGAAAGTCATACTTATTGATATATAACTAATATGGTTCAGTTTTCAGCTCATAGTGAGCCATTTACTATAACAAAGATCCTGTTACAACATAAATGATTACTAATAGTTTGGTAAACTAATGGCAGGAAGAAAGAGAATGACAGAATGCTATATGGCTGTTACAACAATTCTGGGAGATGGTGGGGAGGCTTGAAAGTTAGAATGTTCTGCTTGCACCACAAAAGTAACAAATGTGGCAGTTATGCAAAATTTTCAGAACTTGTCTTCTTCAAAATATCCATCTAGAATCAACATATTAGGACAAATTCTCTTCTGGATCAAACTGGTACAATTCTATTAGGATAGCTGCACCAAATTTACACCAGTGGAGTATTTGGGCCATTAATTCACTACCTAAATGTAGATTGACCATTAATCTTGATCTTCAATATGTTTTGGGACACCAGGGAAGTTCCAAAAGTTTGGAAGAAAGCGAATACTGTGCCAATATTTAACAAGAGTAAACAGGATGACCTGGATAATTTCAGGCCTGTCAACCTGACATTGATAATGGAGCATCTGATATGGGACTCAATTAATAAAGAATTATAGGTATGTAATATAATTAATGCCAATCAATGGGTTTTTGGAAAATAGATTCTGTCGAACTAAGGATTTTTTAAATAAGATTACAAGTTTGGTTGATAAATTAGCCTTCTGTAAAGCATTTGACATGGTCCCACATGATTTTGATTAAAAAACTAGAAAGATATAAAATTAATATGGCACACATTAAAGGGATTAAAAACTGGCTAACTAAAGGATCTCAAAATGTAACTGTAAATGAGGAATTCATCATTGAATCTTGAGTTTCTAGTGAGGTCCTGGAGGGATCAGTTCTTGGCCCAAAAATGATTTAACGTTTTTATTAATGACCTGGAACAAAATATAAATATAAAATCATCATTAACAAATTTGCAGATGACAAAAAATTGAGGGTGTGGTAAATAATAAAAAGGAAAGGTCACTGATACAGAATGATCTGGATATCCCCTTGTAAGTTGAACACAAGCAAACAATGTGTGTTTTAATATGGTTAAATGTAAAAAATATACATCTGGGAACAAAGAATGTAGGCCATACTGAGAGAATGGGAAGCAGTGACTCTGAAAAAGATTTGGAGATGGGGATGTATAATCAGTTGAACATGACTCCCAGTGTGACATTGTGGCCAAAACGGCTACTGCAATCTTTAAATGGTAAAGAGGTTATTTTACCACCTGGTGTGACCACTGCTGGAATACCGTGTCCAATTCTGGTATCTACAATTCAATAAACATACTGATAAATTGGACAGTATTCAGAGAAGAACCAGGAGAATAATTAAAGGACTAGAAAACATGCATTATAGTGATAGACTCAAGGAGCTCAATCAATTTAGTTTAACGAAGACAAGGTTAAAGGGTGATTTGATTAGAGTCTATAAATACCTACATGGGGAAACAATATTTGATAATGGACTCTTCAGTCTACCAGAGAAAGGTATATCCAATGACTGGAAGTTGAAGCTAGACAAATTCAGACTGGAAATAAGGTGTAAATTTTTAAAAGTGAGAGTAATTAACTGCTGGAACAACTTATCAAAGGTCATGGAGGATTCCTCATGACTGACAATTTTTAAAATCAAGACTGGATGCTGTCCTAAAAGCTATGCTCTAGAAATTATTTTGGGGAAGTTCTATGGCCTCTGTTATACAGGAGATCAGACTAGATGATCTCAGTAATCCCTTTTATCTTAGAATCTATGAATACATATTTGAAGAGCAATGGTCTTAAATAAATGGCTTCAGAGAAACAGTGGCAGATAAAAAAAAAGATCCCTACCTCTATCTAGAGGTGGATGGAAATAAAGGATTCATCAAGGAGCTTTGCACATACAAGGAGGGGCTAGGCAAAATGTAACTCTTCCTCTCCTGAAGTGCAAGGACTTCATGAGGATTTTGCTACCGCCATAGCAGACAGAGATAGTTGGCTGATATAATCCAACCAGGACTTGTGCTCCCATTGTACTCTCGGGATTGCTGAGGAGTGCAGTGTCTTAGAAGCACAGTACAGTCCTAAACTTATGCTTAAAAGTGCTCACCAATTTAACATGTAAGAGGGCATACATGAATACTAAAGCCAAAGAATCAGTTTTTGACCAAACAACTCAAATATAAAAAGTCAAAGAAATGGAAGAGAACTGAATTTTCTCAAAACCCAGGCATTACATCTGACCATAATGGTGATGTTTTGAAGAACACTGCTAAAAAGATACTTAAAAGTCTGACTGGATATTGTTGCAAATATCAATTCCTGGATGTACATTAATGTACACAAGTTATGCACATAGAATGTTTGCAGACTTTTAGATAGGGTAGTGAGTGACACATGTTCTCTCACAATAGTTTTCCAACATTTTAAACATGAACACCTCCTAAATCCTATATATGAATGCATTTCTAGAACCTCTTTCAGTTGTTTACTTTCATCCCAAAGCAGTATTTCATGGAGCAGGGAATGCAACATTAATACAGGAATTATCCACAGATGTTATACTATTACACAGTATCTATGCAATAATTAATAGTAACTTCAAGTAGTTTTTATTTAGAGGAAATAATGGGAAGTAGTTATGGGGGCTGGCTTAGCAAAACAAAAGTGATTTCCATTATCGCTGTAGCAGGAAAGATTGTAAAGTAACCCCCCTCCTTCACCCACAATATAAATATATTTATTAAAAAGGTGAGAGAAGTTGGGCAACACGTGAACTGAGGTGAGCTCCTCTGTCATTATCAGCCCTTCTACTTTTTACTTTTACTCCACTAGACTTGATGAACTAGGTTTTACTCTTCATCCTTGACTCAGAAATGCTTTAGTTCGTTACTGTCTCTTTGAAATACCAGAACTATTTTTGTAGTAGAATGAGAAAGGTATAGGTAAATTTACTCTTAGTGCACTTCCACTCCAAGTGCTATGCTGTCATGTTTTTATTGATTATCCCCACAATGTAAGAAGCCCCCCAGCTTTATTTAGCATTTTTAGAAAAGAGGGTGTAGACGGGAGAATGTAGAGAAGCTTGACAAAAGTTATTTAAAAAAGTATTTTTGGCAGCCATAATTACAAATACTGAAATTATTTAAGCATGTGTTTGTTTATTGGATGGTCCCATAATGACACCATGCCAAAAAGCAGAGGCAGTGACAACACCAGCATTCTCTTTTTAATTAGGGTTTGATTGATGAACCAGTAGCAGCACATTCTTTGATAGCGGGACCCACGGGTGATTTTCCCTTTTTCCATCATCATGTCTGACATTTTAGAGGCTGAGTTTTGTTATTAAATAGACCTTTTGGCAGTAGGATCAGAAAAATAACTGATACACAAAATATGCAAACAATTGCTCAAAGTGTAAGTGTCAAAGTTGTGATGGGGCTTGGTTGTTCATTTAGTCAAATGAGATGTGTGCAGAATGTGCCTAGAGTCCCAGTCATGCTTTTATGCTAGGCTAACCAACAGGGGTACTTTGTGTGCCCACAAAGACCAGCAAGAAAAGTTCAGCATACCCAAGGTATAGGCTCAAAATCCCAAATAATATTTTCACTGTGCCCTTCCCTCCATATAAAGAGACAGAGATGTTGCTTGTGCATGAGTAAACATATGAATCCTCTATCACAAAGTGATGCTCCCTATGTTAATACTATAAAACTATACCTAATGCACCACAAAAGTAAATATGATGCTATACTAATACAAATCTATGTAAGTGGAAACACACTATAAAACCTAATATCTATTTTTACAGTACAAGCTAACTAAAAACTTTTCAGTAACTGGTACTACCAAAAATAAGTAATAGGATCTTATAAGACTGCCAGTGTGACACTGGATCTTTCATGACAGATTTGCAGGACTCATAGAGGTTTTCCTCTTGTACCTTACAGGACCTTTTAAATTTTAAGTTCACACTGAATAGTCAGACCCAATACCTCAAAAAGACAAAAAAAATCTTTCCACACATTTGCTTTTTAGAGTCTGACTTTCCTGTCGAAGCAGTTTTTGAAATAATCAAATGACAGAAACATTTCAAACATAGAAATTTATACCTTACTCACTTGGCAAAATGGAATAGAATGTGACTTCTGCATTACCAGATGCATTAATAGCACAGAAAAGAAAAAAAAGCTAAGAAATCTGTGATACCTGCACCCAGTTTTCACCACAAATGATATAGCCCTAATTCTTTTTTTAGTGGTGTGGAACTGGAATCCTTTGTGGCATCATTACAGCAAGTTGTTCAAACAACATGTCATTCAGACTTGAGAAATCCCTTTCTGACCCATCACACACACGGAGCTTAGACAACATTGTGCAACCTCTTCTATGCTGACTACTGTCATGTTTTGCTCATATGGGGCTGGAAGCCCAGCATTCAGATGCAAAATAAAAATCACACACACTTTCTCTCAAATTAAATACATATTTGTTGCATGTGGTTCCTGCTTTTCTGTTTCTCAAAGATATCTAGCTGGAGCCTGAGAAAGCGCTAATTCTTCCCTTCATACAAATCTCAACACCACTGCTGAAAAGATCTTAAGAACACTTTGAAAAGAAATATTGGTTTTTAAAAAAACAAAACAACAACTCCTCTCTCCAAACCCACTATATACAATTTTTTAAACGTACAAAATAAGGGGCCAAATTCAGCCCACAGGAGCGCATACACAGTTCCCATGAAAGTGAATGGAAGTTCCAAGGGCATGAATCCACGAACAAACATTTGTTCCATAACTGCTTGAAGGTATTTGTTTATTTCTTCTCTGCTACCATTTTTATATTTACCCTTACACAGTCAGAAAACCTGAAAGGGAAAGTCCTATAGCAATTCCAAGGAGGGGGAATGAAGACCGAAAGAAGAAAATGGATTTTTAGGGGTTCCCTATTTGTTCTTCTCATTGAATGCTACCTCAATGAGACAGCTCATGACTCAAATACCAGAGATTACCAAGTGTACAGAAGCCAATTACTGGCAATCAGGCTCTCTAATGTGCAGTCTAGTTAAACACATTTTTCTGTACTCAAATGGCTCACTTTTATTAAGTGCTACAATTTACAAGCATCAAAATTCTGGAAGAGAATTACAACTGTAGATATATAATGTAACGGTACCATCTCTAAAAATTAAGCTTGTTACATAAAATTGGTATGTGTTTTTATAATGTCCAAAGTTAAAGTTCTTTGGTCTTAGAGACATCACCAATAATTTCTGTCTCCATTTTTTCAAAGAATTATTTCAAAAGCTTATTTCTCTACAAATGGGAGATGTTAATTAAAATTCAAATAGCTTGTTCACAGTTTTCATGGCTAAAAGCCCAATGTTTCTCAATAGCATGTCACTAGTTAATCAAGTCCTATTTTATCTGGGAATCTTGGGAACGAGAAAGAAAAGGAGGAACCTTGACAAACTGAAAGAAAGCCAGAACATTTTAGGTAAGCGGGGGTTGACAGCCCTACAAAAGCAGCGTGCAAGTTTTGCTTGTTCTCACCTTTAACTAAACATAATCCATTCACCATATGTAAATACTAGGACTGAAAGCTATCATTTCTTTAGTGTGTGATAAACTCTACTACTTTTAATCTAGGTCTGGACAGGTTGCTAGCTAGATGAACATAAATACAGAGATGTCAAAATGAGAATGACATAAATAATTGAGACAACTAGCTTTTAGTAACCGTTTTTAGCTAATTTATTTGAACCAAGAGAATTAAAACTTGGTCCCTGCATAAGTAGTATAAGTCACTTGCCAATCATTTAATTTAATATTTCCGAGGAATCACTTGAGATCATATATCATGTTTTAGAAGAAAAAAGGGTTCATGATTCAAGAAATATGAGCAAGTCTAAATATGTGTTATACACACAAAACTACATTAAAAGTACATTATAAAGGTTGAAAAGTCAAACATTAAAAAATTAGAAAATGCCAAAATTGAGATGACCTGTGCAACCTTAATTTGTTCCCCTTGTGTGAATGTATTATGATACACTCTTTAATTACACAAACTATTTTTTTCCACAAGACCCCCAGCTCATTCAGTGTGCAAGATGGGTGGTGCTCACTTATCCAGCAGCTATTCAATTTTTTTTGTAATCCTTGGATGACCCTGAGCCTTAGTTACTGCAAGCTATTCAAACTCTGCTCTGAAGACAGAATTATTTCCCCATAGACTTTCTAAGGTGCTCTTCACTGTAATATCTGAGTGCTTTACAAATATTAATGAATGAGATGAGGGTGGGGGTTTATCCCCATTTTACACATGGGGAACCAACCCACAGACAGATTAAAGCCAAAAGTATCCACTAATTTTGGGTATTTAATCTGAGACACCTAGGACCTGATTTTTCAGAATACTTAGCTTCTAGAGCACTTTATGGGTTCCAAGCACAGATCCCATTGACTTTAAATGCAACTGTGAGTGATCAGCACTTCTGCAAATCAGACCTCAGGATATCAGCTTGGCCACCCAGAAAATGCAGAACACACAATTAATGACCACATGGGAAAATCTTGGTTTAAATGACTTAACTAGCATCACATAGGAACTCTATGGCATATCGAGAATAAAATCTGATTCTCCAGAGCAGCATTCAACTACCTTATCGATGAGATCATCCTTTCTTTCCTGCAATCCCCTGCCTCATTCACTACACATCTTCCAACTTCTACAGGAGTCCTACAAACTGCAGCCTTGTTTGCTATGCATACCTGATTCATCTGCACTGTAGGTGCATTCTATTCATTAAATGAGGCAGGCATCCTGTGGAAAAAGTACTATGTGATCACGTAATTAAAGACTATATCATAATATATATGAAAAAGGGGGATTAATTATGTTTGTACAGACAACCTTAATTCTGTCGTTTCTTAACTTCTGAGTGATGACTTTGCAACCTTAATAATGTTCTTTTAATGCAGGTTTTTTGTGTTTAATTTCCTAGATTTTTAAAAAGCAAGCTGAAAATAAATATTCCATCATGTGGAACCATATTGACACCCACATAAGCCATCAGCAGAGCTGGGGCCTTTAGATACATTGCACAGACTGCTGCCACTTGAGCTAGCAGAGTAACTGTTAACAACTGTAGGTTATCATCCTCCCAGAGGACCTGCACAAAAGGAGAATCAGACACACGTTTTCCCAGATATTCACTGACAGCAGAGGAATGGAGAGATTCAGGAATCGTGGATTTCATTCAAGGCTCTGGAGAGTAGTATGCGCTAGTCATCACAGACCTGTTAGCCGCTATTTCCTCTCAGCCTGACCTCTTTTGTCCCATCCCCTCCCACCTGTCCCTCTCAAAATCTTGTATTCCTCCACTCCAGTTCCTCATTGCAGATTCTCCTCACTATCCCACAGCAACTCATCCCAGTCCCAGTCTCCACGTCCTCCCCTCCCCCCCGCTCAGGCTTCCCATCCCAGTCTCCTCGCACAGGCAATCCCAGGCCCTCTCTTGGGGCCCCATGTCCAAGTCTTCCCCACTCTCCAGCTCCCACTCTCCCTTCCCAGACTTCTCATCCTAGGCTTCTTGTTCCAGTCTCAGTGTCCTTGTCCAGCCAATCTTAGTCTTTCCCCCTCCCTCCATCCCCCTTTGCCAACTCCTAGTCCCAGTCTACTAACACAATCACCCCTTCAGCCTCCTCTACTTCCCCCAGGATTCATCTTCTTGTCACCTCTATATTCAAGGTCGGACAGCTTCCTCCTCCACACTGCCTCGGCACCAATCTCCCTACTCTCAGTTCTTGTGTTCAGCATCTCAGTGATCCACAGAAGACAGGAGCACTAATTGTCATGAAAGTCCTGGTCTGCACCTGTAGCCCTGGCCTAGAGAACACTCAGTGCAGATGCAAGTCTTGGAGAATCTACCTGCCAAACTCTAACAAGTCTCTACTGAGTATGTTCAAGCTGCAATTTTTCAAAGGCTCATATTTAGGCCAAATCTGAGTGATTTTTCATAGGGATGGTAAAAGAACAACCCTGACACAAGGACAACCTTCCTAACAAGTTTCAAATCCCTGTTGCAATGCATGAAGGTGCTAGAGTTTCTTAAGAAAATGGTTGCACATTTTTTTAGCCTTGGCAAAATGTATTTTTCCCTAACCTTTTTCTCTGTACCATTTTACCTGATTTTTTTTTTCCAGGGATGAGTAGAGAAGGGGCAGGGAAACACACCTGAGGCAGACACCTGGCATGAAAAATATCAACCTGTATGGTAAAAGTTTAGCAAAGTGATAAGCAATTGAAAAGAGGGTCTTATAGTGGGAAGTGTCAGGCAGTCTTACATTTAGGCAGCCCCCATCTCTAATACGGCTATGTAACTCTAAACGTTGTCTTATGAATGGAATTCCATAAGCTAGAATCTAGCTACTTCATGGACCACAGTGCAGTCAAACCATGCAGCTTAACAGGGCATCAGGACCGAAGGGGCAGATAAATAAACAAACACAAGAAAAATAAGACATTTCTCTATTGCACCTGCCTCCCTCTTGGCCCAAGAGCATTTCCTCTCTGGCTATCCCCTCCTACTGCCCCGTGAACTACCACTGCTCAATCCCAGTTCCCACCCTGTCCAACCTGCAGATTCTTCTAACAGTCTAACTTCTTGCCTTGGCTCAGTAGCTGGTTGGGATCCAGCTGTTTAGAGAAGGTAAGTGGAGTACTGATCAGCCCATTCAGCCTGGAGACCTAGCTCAGTCCTTGTTTCCATCAAGTGGGGGAGAGAAGAAGGATTTACTCCAACAGCAAAGGAAATTTGAACGCCAGTTGAGCTTTTATGATCTTGCACCTCGGATTTTCAGGTCAAATCAGTCAACGGGAGATCAGAATTAGGCCCTATGAGATGACTATCTTTATTATTATTATTCAGCTATGTGTAAAAAGCTGATTTATAAATGAGACTTACACTTCACATTTACAATATAATTTCAATGCACAGATCTGACTGATGGTTTAATATTAACAATTTGCTGAATTTCTATTACTATTTTGCTGTCTTTCTAATTAAAAGATATTTAAAAATTATTAATAATTACCCAAGTTAAATTTATTTGAGTATAATTGTATGCATTTTTGTAAAAGGGAACTCTTCACCCATATCCAAACAAATTAAAAAGAAAATCTTCCTCTTTCTACAAATAATAGAGTAAAAAAATATGCAAAAATCTATTCTCTTTCCTATTTAAATAAATAAAAGCAAAATATATTTTGTATTATTGGTTCAGCATAAATTGTTTCTACTTGACAGAAATTACTCTTAGCTGGAGATTAACAAACAAAATGCAGTTAAAAGCACAAGACGATTGCTGTCTTTCAGTTTTCTCTATTTTGTGTAAAATACTTTGTTACCCGAGATTCACTGATCCTTGCTGTGTTATCCATCTCTCCTTTAAAATAAAATACTTTGTTACCATAGCAATACTTTCCCACCCTGATATTATTTCCCACTGGCTTGTTCTAGGTTTTTGCACATAGCAACCACAAATATCCTTGTTCCAAACTATCAACCTCTTCTTGGCAACTCCTAGCAAAATGAACATATCTGTAAACTACCAACTATTCAGCTTCGTATTTTCATACAAGACTAATAAAAGACATATATTCTGAATAAATACTTTAAATATTTAAATTATAAAATTATTCTGTGGTAACCTGACATCTGAAATATTAGCATTCAACCTGTCTCTCTCATTTGCTACTGAGTAATGCATCCAAGTCTTCCTAGATAACTAGTAAAATCTGCAGTTAAGTGAGCAACTTAACATCCTCTTGCTATTACTAAACCTACATCTAAACTTTTGGTTCATATTGTATGGCTAACATGTTTTTACTGAAGTTAACTTACAAGGAGTAGCACAGATTCCTGCTACATCTAACAGTACTTTAGTTTTACGAACATAGGTCCTGAGTCTGCAAATATGCACATGCTTTGACTTTAAGCATGCAGAAAGTCCCATTAAGTCAAAGGACAAGCACATGCTTAAGTATTTGAAAAACTGGGTCTATAGGGCCTGATCCTGCAAACACTTATGTATATGATTAACTTTATCCATGGAAGTAGTCATAGTAAGACTACTCACACGTATAACTATTTGCAGGATGAGGTCCAAACGGAGTACAATTAAAGGAAAAACCCATCTCATTGTATCTAGTCAAGGATTCCTACCTTTCTGAAAGGCTTATTACATCTCAATTTGTAAAACCAGCCCTTTGTTGATGGTGCACCATGACGTTTTGGAAATCCTTTTATGTACTATAATGTCCTCTTCTGACTTCCATTGCAATATAATACAGAAAAGTATAAAAGAAAATGGGGGACATTTCTGTTTATGAAAAGGAGACTCATCTTCTGGCAAGATTCTCAAAAGAACCATCTTTGGAGCCAATAGAGAATTTTCATTTTATTCCAACAGTATTTTTACTATTTGTTGAACGTTTTCCCAAGTTTGTTTGGAATTTTTTAAAATAGCTTTATATAATTCCACAGCATATACCCTAAAGCTAGCATTTTCTGTATTAAGTCTATTACCATTTGCTTATCTCAGATATGTTTGGGTTTTTTCAGTGCACTAAAGATCATGAATCAAAAGATAACTTGATATTCATGTACTTACTGATTAGTGTGTTAATGCATAAGAATTCTCCCATTCTAACCATGTTTTGGAAGTCCCCAGATTTTTCCCATTACATATCACTATAATGAAATTATTAACATCAGAATTTAATTAATATCCACCCACACATATACTCCCACACATACACACACAAAAACCTGAATCTAGTTCTGTATGGTGGGCATCAGGGCACAGTGGATCACAGAATAACAGAAACATATGACTGGAAAAAACCTTGAAAAGGCATCAAGTCCAGCCCCCTGAGCTGAGGCATGACCAAGTAAACCTGTACTATTCCTGACAGGTGTTAGCCCAACTGGTTCTTTAAAAACGTCAAATGACTGGAAATCCACAACCTCCCTGGGAAGCCAGTGCTTAACTGCCCTTATAATTAGAAAGATTTTCCTAATATCTAACCTAAATGTCCCTTGCTGAAGTTTAAGCCCCTTACTTCTTATCCTACCTTCAGTGGACATGAAGAATAATTGATCACAGCTCTCTTTCTGACAGCCCTTGAAAATTTGAAGACCTTAACAGATCCCCATGCCCAGTTTTTTTTTAGCTTTTCCTCATAGACCAGATTTTCTAAACCTTTTTTTTATCATTTTTGTTGATCTCCTCTGGACTCTCTCAAGATTGCTTCAGCTAGTGCCTAAGACGAATTTCATCAGGCCCTGCCAATGTGAATGCACCTAGCTTACCTAAATATTTTTAACCTATTCATCCCCTATTCTGGCTTGTGTTCTTCCCCCTTGTTGTTAATATTAATTGTGATGAGCATCTGGTCAAGTGAGGACTGAAGCAAAATAGTCATTAAACACCTCAGCTGTCTTGATGTCATCAGATATTAGCTCTCCTTTCCTTTCTTTCTCTTGCTCCTAATGCATTTAAAGAATCTCTTCTTATTGCCTTTTAGGTCCTTTGCAAGGCATAACTCATTTTGTGCCTTAGCATTTCTGATTTTGTCCCTATATACTTGTGCTATTCTTGTGTGTGCCTCCTTAGCAATTTGTCCATGTTTCCACATTTTGCCAGATTCCTTTTTGATTTTCACATCACTACAACAGTGCTCCTGATGGAGCCATATTGCCTTCTTACTATTCTTCCTATCGTTCCTTCACATCAGGAAAGATTGCAGTTGGGAATTTAACACGGTCTCCTTGAGAAAATGCCAGCTTGCCTGAACGCCTTTTTTCATTAGATTATCTTTCCGTGAGATCTTACCTATCAGTTCTCTGAATTTTTTTAAGTCTGCTGTTTTGAAGTCTGTTGTCCTTATTCTGCTGCTCTCACTCCTTCCTTGCCTTAGAATGATGAAATCTATCATTTTATGATCACTTTCACCCACACTGCCTTCCATTTTCAGATTCGCTACCAATTCCTTCCTGTTGGTCAGAATCAAGTCTAAAATTGTCTGTTCCCCTGGTTACTTCCTTCATTTCCTGAAACAAAAAGTTGTCCCCACTATTTTCCACTACCTTATTAGAAATTTTGTGTTTTGCTGTATTACTTTTCCAACAGATGTCTGGGTAGTTAAAGTCCCCCATTACTCACAGGTCTTGTGTTTTGGATATTTCTGTTATTTGTTCTGAAATGCTTCATCAATTACTCTTCCTGATTTGATGGTCTACAGTAGCCCCCTACCATAACATTACTCCTATTTTTAATTTCTTTTATCTTTCCCCAGAGACATTCAGCTGATCCACCTCTCATCTCCATCCTTACCTCAGAACAAGTGTATATATTCTTAATGTATAATGCAACCTACTTCCTTTTCATCCTGCTTGTCCTTCCTGAACAAACTGTACCCCTCTGTACCAATATTCTGTTCATGAGACTTATCCCAACTCTTTGTAATGCCAGTTAAGTCATAATTTAGCTTATGTACTAATACTTCAAGTTCTTCCTGTTTATTCCCATACTCTTTGTCTTTGTGTACAGACATCTAAGATTTGAGCAGATTCCCTCCACTGATTTCCCTCTTGTTGCTCCTATGATGAGTCATGGTAGTGCAGCTAGGCTGGGACATCTGTCAGTGGGTTTGGAGAATATATTAAATAAATGCACCTTTGACATTTTGCTTATGTTTATATGTTGTTAGTCTTTTATTGCTTCTCTGAGTGAAATTCTGGCCCCATTGAAGTAAACGGGACTTTTGCCATTGACTTAATGGAGCCAGGGTTTTACCCCAGGTCTATCTCTGAGTTTGTGTAGGGCTCAATCAATTACTATTATTTGTGCTTTGGCAGTGCCTGAACAACCCCAACAGAAGTGAGTCCACATTGTGCTAGGTGCTGTGTAAACACACAAGACAGGTACTGTCCTGAAGAAAGAATTCTGTTTACTAAGGGTGGTATATTCAAAAGAAACGGGGGAAATGGCACGATGTCAAAAGATTGAAGTGGCCCAATATTGTATTTGTAAGTACTAGTAAAAATTTGTAGCAAGACGACAAAATTGTGTCTTTAGCTGCTGAAAGGATTTTAAATTATTTGATTTAAATTATAAAATCAATGTCATCTACCTTCCATCTCTCAGAACCTGAAATACCATTTAAAACCCTCTGTTATCATTAAAGCGTTTTCCCACAAAGGGATTTCAGAAAATTATTCTAGCATGCCCAGTGTGTTTTTAAAATACCTCACTACATATGGTATTATTCAGCCAACTAGGTTTATATCCTGTAGGTTCTGAATTAGGCCTATCATACAGTGGAACCAGCTGGCCTCCAAATAGGTATGAAAATCTCACGGCATAATATCAACTTCTTTGGATGAAGATAATCTCGGACTGGTCATCATCATGTATTTACTTTCTTTGGAGCCATAAACAACTAATGTTTTTGAAAAAGGAGCTAAACTAGTGATCCCCAAACTGTGGGGCGTGTCCCACGAGGGGTTGTGGAGGAACACTGGGGGGGAGCATGGTGGGGCCCAGGCTGGCCTCCACATGGGGCAAGGAGGGGTGCTACCTAGCCCTACTCTGCCCCCAGCTCCGCTCCGCTCTGATTCCACCCCCAGCCTTGGTCCCAGATCCTGGTCTGACCATGGCCCTGCTCCTGGCCCCAGCTCCAGCTGCAGCCCCACTCCCAGCTCATGCCACGGCCCCACTCCCACCCAGAGCCACACTCCTGGCTAAAGGGGTGCAAACCAAGTAAGAGGGGCTGTTGACCTCTTTTAATATTACTTCTAACCAACAAGGATAAGGAAAGTTTTTCCATTTTTAAAATCCTTTTTACTTTTTATCTGACAGAGGTATATAACTCAGTTTTATGAGAACTGCTCACACCTAAGCTCTTAAAGAATATATGAAAATTTAAATTAATGTTTTCTTTGACTTTCTATGCCCATATTAATTTTGTATTTTGATAATCTTTCAGATTGCTGAAACATCAGATATTATAACAGAGGAAGTGGAACAGGACATCACTGGCATACAGAAAAATATTGTTTTGTGCTCATTCATTTAATATACTCAATATTATTCCATGATTTCAAGTTAGAATTCTTTGTTCAATAAAAATAATTAATAATGAGGAAAGTGGACAACTGTGCTTATTCTCTCTACCCAACAAACAGGGCAATACATTTGTTAAATTCCAGCCACAAGTTTCTTATATATTCATTGAATCCAAAAAATAAGCAACCATACACATTTGTGTTTTTGTTTAGTTTTATAGGGAGACAGCACTCCACCCTGTCAAAGGGCTTCTGGTTTCAGTCCTTTCTGGGCTTCAGATGACTCAGTAGAATAAACCATAAATGAGAGCTGTTGGACTATTATTTAATAAATCCCTTCCAGTCATAAAAGCTCTCTCATCTTGAATATGAACATTTAGGTAATATTTCTGAAGTCTTAAAGGTGCAGTTTCCTTGGAAGGTTTTAGATAGACAAGATGGATGAAGTATTAGCTTTTATTGGAGCAACTTCTGTTGGTTAGAGAGAAGTTTTATCATTCTAATTCACCAGAGAAATGCTGCATGTTGTTGATTCTTTATTTGGTTTAAGAAAGAAAGAGAATGTCAGGAGGACAGCTGTACTGAGTTGTTGAGAAGAGTTTTGTTTTTCAATTACGTATTTTAATTCTTTCAGGCCAAAAATCTTATACCCATACTTATGAAGACAATTATAAAATTTTAATGTAAAATTAACTGACCGAGGTTCTTTCCTTCAGCCATGATGAAATATAGCATTAGAAACTTCTGAAGGAGTTTAAAAAAATGTAGCTCTAATTTCTCTTCCAGTGTAAGGATAGGTAAATTCAACATACCCAAGTATTTTATTCTTGTTATGGCTATTTGGGATTCAGAAGTCTATAATTAAGCTTGGAAGGCTTAGATTTTTAATCAGTAAATGTCCGTAAATGTCCATTTCATCATACACACACAAACCAATAAAAAATATTTCCATCAATGATCATCTAAATGTACAGATATTCATAGTATGAAAAATGCTATTTGAAAACTTATTCGAGTTTAATTTAATATTACTTTTTATATTTTGACGTGATGTTGACAATTTATATTTTAGCAGTTATAAAGCTTTAACTTTTTGAATCTCAACATCTACTGTCATTAAATAATTATTGTCTAACCCGCCATCTATTATCTGACACCCCCCATAATTTCCCACTACTGTGAAAATGTAAATAGATACAAATTAAAATTTCTTAAAAATCAACATCTATATTATCCATCAAAATTATTTCTAAAAAAAAATCAAATTCTACCAAGCCTATAGCAAAATGACGAACATTTTATTAATGTTGTGTGTACCTATAATTTGCCCGATTTATCTAATAGATCAGTAATTACACTGAGTTTATTCTTTCTTGAGTTGCCAAGAATGAAGTCCTCTCTCTTAGACCCCTTTCATATGCTTTTTCACAGGCTTATTGCCAATATGTGGTGAGTATTTGCCTCTTTATATTATATTTTTCTAATTGGTAAATAGTCTGAAGTTTTTTTTAAATGTGAAGATCCTATTATGGTCACCCCTCAAATTTGATTTAAGCACTTCCCCATAAATGGGGGACAACTACTATATCAGCATCAGTCTATTCATAGAGTTTAATTTTTCTGAAATATCTTAGAACTCTTCACTTTTCTGCTCAGCTATTTATGGAGCCTGTACAGCAACAGTAACTGATCCAATAATCACTGAGATGGAATAAAGTGTTAATGACTTGGGAATAAGAAATAGATAGTCCTCGAGTGAGCTCAGTAATGTGTATTGTATATCTTGGAGAATGAGGGAAGAATGTTCTCACACCACAGATCTACTGGATTTAAATTTAATAAATTTATTAATACAATGTCTTTACATTTTCTAAAAACATGGGAGGCATGTTCTAAATTATCTTGCAAAATAGAAGTTAAAAACCTCTTACTAATAAACATGGACATGGTATCTCTGCAACTTATAAAAATAAATCCCAGAAGGAACATGACATGTCCTTGTTTGAGAGATAAATATTAGACATTGTGAATTTATTGTTTGTATTAGCATGTGCCATCACACATCCAAGTTTATCAATTTTGGCCCCAATTCAAGCATGCAGTTAAGTGCCTTGCTAAGTGCTTTACTGAACTAGAGCCTTTAATTGTATTTGAAAACTAAACAAATAGAGAGAAGGCCCATGCATTAATTAACACTTCTACAGAAAAATATCCATTCTTCCTGAAGTCTGTCAATTCTTTACTTAAGAGCATTGCATGTTAGAAAGTATCAACTTTTTATATATATGAGTACACACACATAAATTTACAAAATTTTAAGTAATTATGGTAAAAAGGATATTAAGGTTACAAAGTCAAACACTCGATAGTTACGAAATGGCAGAATGAAGGTTGCCCGTGCAACATTAATTTGGCCCCCTGGTGTGTATGTATGAAGTCTAATTGAATCACATTGTTTTTTCTGCATCACTCAAAACAGGAAGGCCAGCGTTTGCTGAATGGGTAGCGATTCAATATTCCTTTTTATCTTTATAAAGTGTGGGGTCAACAATTAATTAGTTCTGCACATTGCCAAACGCCACTCTCATGGCCTCAGGTCTGTCAAACTGGGCAACCAGAAAATGAGGAACATAGTTATCGATAGTAAAAATTTTGGTTTAAATGACTTCCCCGGTACCTCATAGGAACTCAGTGACAGAGAATGGGATACAATTGAATTTTCCAGGGCAGCATAAGATGGTCTTCCTCTTCCTGAAATCCCCTACCTCATACACTACACAAGTTCCAATGTCTGCAACAAGTGAGACGGGGTCCTATAGACAACAGCTTCCTTTACTACTTAATCTTGATTCATTTCCTAAGTACCATCCATCAAAATTCAGGCAGGCTTCCTGTAGGTAAAAAATTGTATGTGATCTTGTAATGACTATGAGCGCATGCATACAAAGGAGCCAAATTAATGTTGTACAGGAAACCTTAATTCTAGCATTTTTTTTTCAATGTTAGACTATACAACCTAAATAGTCTTTTAACATAGATTTTGTGTGTGTAATTTCCTAGGTTTTTTAAAAAGTAACAAATTCCATCATGTGGAATCATATTAACATAAGAATGGCCACACTGGGTCAGGCCAATGATCCATCTAGCCCAGCATCCAGTATTCTAACAATGACTGGTGCCAGATGCTTCAGACAAAGTGAACAGAATAGGGCAATTTATCAAGTGATCGATCCCCTGTCATTCATTCCTTGATTGCAACAATCAAAGGTTTAGGGACACCTAGAGCATTATGTTGCATCCCTGACCATCTTGGCTAATAGCCATTGATGGACCTATCCTCCATGAACTTATCTAATTAATTTTTGAACCAAGTTATATTTTTGGCCATCACAACATTCCCTGGCAACAAGTCCCATAGGTTGACTGTGAGTTGTGTGAAGTACTTCCTTATGTTGGTTATAAACCTGCTGCCTGTTAATTTCATTGGGTGACTCTGGGTTCTTGTGTTATGTGAAGGGGTAAATAACACCTGTGTATTCACTTTCTCCACAACATTAATGATTTTACAGATCTCTAGCATATCTCCCCTTGGTCGTCTCTTTTCCAAGCTGAAGAGTTCCACGCTTTTTAATCTCTCCTCAAATGAAAGCTGTTCCATAACTCTCATTTTTGTTGCCTTCTCTTTTTCCAATTCTACTTTTCTCAATTCTAATATATATTTTCTGAGATGGGGTGAAGAGAACTGCATGCAGCATTCAAGGTGTAGGCACAGATTTATATAATGACACTAAGGCATTTTCTGTCTTATCTATTCCTTTCCTAATGGCTCCTAACATTGTTAGCTTTTTTGACTGATGCTGCACATTGAGTGGATGTTTTCAGAGAACTACCCACAGTAACTCCAAGATCTCTTTCTTGAGTGGTAACCACTAATTTAGACTCCATCATTTTGTATTTATAGTTGGGATTATGTTTTCCAATTTACATTACTTTGCATTTATTAACACTCAATTTCACTTGCCATTTTCTTGCCCAATCATCCAGTTTTGTGAGATCCCTTTATAACTTTTCACACTCTGCTTTGGATTTAACTATCTTGAGTAATTTTGTATTTTCTGCAAACTTTGCCACCTCCCTGTTTACCACTTTTCCCAGATCATTTATGAATATGTTGAACAGTACGGGTCCCAGTACAGATCCTCAGCGGACCCCTCTATTTATTCAGTTAGTAATCCATGAGAGAACTTTCCCTCTCATACTCTGGCTGCTTACCATGCTTAAGAGCCTTTAGTGAGGGACATTTTCAAAGGCTTTCTGAAAGGCCAAATATACTAGAACAACACATGTCCATATTTGCTGACACCCTCAAAAAAATTTAATAGATTGATGTGACATGATTTCCCTTTACAAAAGCCATGTTGACTATTCCCCAACATCTTGTGTTCTTTTGTGTGTCTGATAATTCTGTTCTTTGCTATGGTTTCAACTGATTTGCCTGGTAGTTAAGTGAGGCTTACTGGCATTATCACCAGGATTGTCTCTGGAGCCGTCTTTGAAAATTGGCATCACATTAGCTATCCACCAGTTATATGTACAGAGGATGATTTAAGCAATAGGTTACATACCACAGTTAGTTCTGCAATTTCATATTGCAGCTCCTTCAGAACTCCTGGATGGATACCATCTCATCCTGGTGAATTTATCGATTTGTTCCAAAACCTCCTCTACAGGCACCTCAGTCTGGTACAGTTCCGCAGATTTGTCAATAAAGAGTATAGCTCAGGTGTGGGATTCTCCCTCACACACTCTGTCTGCAGTGAAGTCCAACACAAATAACTCCTTTAGTTTCTCTCCAATGGCCTTGTCTTCCTTAAGTGCCCCTTTAGCACCTCAATCATCCAGTGGCCCCACTGATTATTTGGCAGGATTCCTGCTTCTGATGTACTTAAAACAAATTTTGCTGTTAGTTTTGGTTTCTTTCCTGGCCTATTTAATTATACTATTACACTTGACCTGCCAGAGTTTATGCTCCTTTCTATTTTCCTCAGCAGGATTTGACTTCCAGTTTTTAAAGGATGTCTTTTTCTCTCTAACTGTCTCTTTCACTCTATTGTTCAGCCATGGTGGTAAGGTTTTTTTTTTTTTAGGTCTTCTGGTTTTTTTTGTTTTTTGTTTATTGGGGATATACAAATAGTTCGAGCATCTATGATAGTGCTTTTAAAAAGTTTCCATGTAGCTTGTAGGCATTTCACTCTTGTGACTGTTCTTTTTAATTTCCATTTAACTGGCCTCCTTATTTTTGTCTAGTTTCCCTTTTTGAAGTTAAATGCAACTGTGATGGGTTTCTTTGGTATTCCCCCCCCAATGATGTTAATTACATTATAGTCACTATTACTGAGTGATTCAGCAATATTCACTTCTTGGACAAGATCCTGTGCAGCATTTCAGACTAAATCAAGAACTGCTGCTTCCCTTGTGGGTTTCCAAGACTAGCTGCTCCAAGCAGCCATTAATAGTGTCTAGAAATTGTATCTCTACATCCCATATTGAGGTGACATATCCCAGTCAATATGGGGATAGTTGAAATTCTCCATTATTATTGAGTTTCCTGTTTTTGTAGCATCTCTAAGCTCCCAGAGCATTTCACAATCATCACCACCATCAGATGGTTGGTAACATATTCCTACTATGCTACTCTTATTATTCAGGCATGAATTTCTATCCATAGAGATTCCATGGCACATAGA
Organism: Emydura macquarii macquarii; assembly: GCF_026122565.2. Classification (NCBI taxonomy): domain Eukaryota; kingdom Metazoa; phylum Chordata; order Testudines; family Chelidae; genus Emydura; species Emydura macquarii. The sequence goes on from NW_027131180.1 coordinate 14,898,798, forward strand.
ATGACAGCCAACAGCCAAGGTATGTAACCTGTGGTGTTGACACTGTCACCCCTTAACTACACTGCCTGTCGTAGAGGTGGAGTTATTATGTGAGTTTACTTGGGCACTTACATCGGTGGTACCAAAGCTGTAATGGGTACACTGACATAATCAGGTTGACGTAAGCTGCCTTTCTCCTTTTCCCCCAGACTGAATGGGGACTGGAAGTGAAATATGTAGCTCATACGAAAAACTTTAACAAAACAAACAGCCACCATCCTCAATTGCTCAGAAACTTGCCCCAGATATTTTATTATTTTCAAAATTCATTACCCAGCGTGTAGCATTCAGCCTCTTCCATAGTTTGTTTTTAGTTGTTTTGGAGTTATGGTTATTAGATTTGTAACTTATGAAGGAAGATGACTTCATACCCAAACTTGGAGAGTGGAGGAAGACAGGAGAAAGAGGAGGAGAAAGGGGTGGAAGAAATTTTGAAGTGAGAATACATACATCCCTACAGCTGAAAATTAAAACAAAAAAGAGAGCAGTAAATGAGGAAAGGAATTAAAAGTGTTAATAAATATCTTGAAAAAGGTCTTCTCTTTCGTTATGAAAATATTCAAAAGTATTTCTGAATCATTTGAGGTTTTCTGCTAGCAGAGGCCTTAAAACCCTTTAGAGAGAAGATCTTCTCCCCTCAATCGCTCTGCAATTCTTGCAGTAATTGTTTTTAGTTTTGAATGTAAAGTTTTAATAGACTGCAGTAATTCTTATCTGGTCTTTAGATTTTCAGCACAAATTTCTGCAAGCAGCAGCTGAGTGCCTGGAGAGGTCTTTGTAGTAAAATCTTCAGAAGCTTCCTCTGCAGCCACCATGACTGGCTTGTTTGTGCTCAGCGGAAAAAAAAGCACATGGCTTCATTGAAGTCTGTCTTGGAATCAATTTTTTTCCTTTATTTTTTGGAAACTTGTCACTAAGGAAGACTAAAAATTTCAAGCACAGTTTCAAGTTAAAGTCTTATTTGCATTTTAATATTTTAAGTTGAAAAATGGAGAATGAGGCTGGAATTCTGTTAGGTGTGTGTCTCCATGATCAGCCCTCTAAGGACCTCCCTTTGGATGGCTTCTTTATTTGATCTTTTGGACTCACTAATTTTGAAAAGAAGTTATTATTTAATTAAAATGGTCTTTATTTAGAGGACTAATTTTCGGTTGCTCAGAAAATCCATATTCTAACATTCAATCTAAAAGGCTTTTCAAATAGGATTTTAATAAGAAACTCCCAATATACACTTAACTCTCAGAGTGACACGATAACATAATCCAGCATCAATATGAACTTTTTATCTTGATGTGGGTTTAACACTCCAAAAGTTAAGACTTTGTAATACAAAGTTTTGTATCATCCATCTTGTTCCCCAAATAGTTAATCTAACAGAAAAGTGATTAAGAAACTGAACAGCTTCCCTTTTCTAAAAAGCTCTCTGTAACAAGTCTTTCTGATACAGAGCTATCGTTCTTTGGCTTGGAGTAAAATCCATAAAGACGATTGCCAGAGTCAGCCCCACATTAGGATCCTGGACTGTCAAAGTTGATTGCTATGCCCAAAACTCTGAAATTTGAGAGGGGGACCTGACAATTTTTAGAATTTCCCCCACCCTCTCAACCAACTTTATTGATTACACAGATGTCTTAATTAGTCAAAAATAGCTTAAAATGCCATTTTAACACCACCACAAAGAACCATAATCCAAACCATGCAGTGTGAAAAAGAGAACTCTGTTTTCCTATGCCAGATGCTCCCCACACTTTCTTGTTGGGAAGATCTGTCGGACAGTCATGGACTTTAAGCCTATCAAAGCCTCCTGTTATGACATCACCTACTCCTGCCCTGAGATTAGTGGACATAGTGAATCATTATGGTTACAAGGTGGGCTGGCCTTTAAAAGGGAGCTGGCCTTGGCCCACGTGAGTTTAGTTACCTAAACCCAGATGACAAATTTGGGTTTGGACCTGGGGCGGATCAGGATCACCTGAGAATAGCCCACTGGCAGAAGCTCCTATAAGAGGGAGTCTGTCCCATCCGTGAGAAAGAGGAGAAAGACCCACCCAGGAGCCAAAGGGGGACTCGATGAAAAGCCCTGGCTGGAGTGACCTGCCATGAGGGGCAACGGCAGAAGCCTTGTGAAGGAAGAGAAAATGGCAGGCAGCAGGACCTGGGATTTGGAAAGAACTGTCAAACCCAGCATGAGGCTGAAGAAATTGTAGAGTGGGGAAGACTTGTTTTGATTGAAGCTGACATTCGAACTGCAATGTTGCTTTAATAAAACAGACCACAAGAAGGGGTGTCATCTGACTCGGTGGTGGCTCAGCGTTGTTTTGAGAAGCCCAAGAAAGAGAAACTCAGACAGCAGCAGGGTCTGATAAAGATCATGTAAAAAACTCCCACAATCCCACTGAAATCCAGGGTAATGAATGGGTTGATGTCTGTGATGAACATAGGGATGCTTAGTAATGAATATTGATCCGTAGCCCCCCCAAATTTGGCTTTGATACTGGATTTCTGAGCTAGAGGACTGGAACGTCAGAGGGGAGCACACAGTTTCAACACATCCTGCACTGTCAGAAGATCAGTAATGGCATGCCATTAAGACTGAGTGGCTCTAATTGCCAGACAATGGAGCTGCCCTACACTGGGGTGTTCTCCAGGTAGCCTGGGTGGCTGACTCAGAAAACATAGTCTGGACAGGGGCCAAAGTCACATGGGGAGAGTGGACAGTTTTGAGGGCCAGAGGTTTGGTTAGAAAAACCTAACTTCCCTGAAAGAGAAAAAACAGACTCAGGATATGTCTACATTAGAAACATTACAGCGGCGCCATGGGTCCTTCCATCACTGTAGTAAATCCACCTTTCCAAAATGCTGTAGCTAGGTCAACAGAAGAATTCCTTCATCAACTTGCAGGTGTCTATACCAGGGCTTAGGTCAGTTTAACTACATTCCATAGGGCATTACATTTTTCACAACCCTGAGCGATATAGTTAAGACAACCTAACACTGTAGTTAAGATCAGCCTTCAGTCTCGAGAGCTGCCTTGATTCCTAAAAGAACGTAAACTGTTTTTCTTCTTTTCCTGTAACTTAAAAGAAAAGCCCCTCTAACTTAACTTGTAGTGAAGCATAAGATTAAATGAAACTAATTATGTATGTAGGCTGTTTATTTGTTTTGAAATAATTTACTCTAAATCTTCGTTTCATTTGCTAATAAATACACTTGTTTTAAGAACACTGCTGATCTCTGTATCACTGATCACAGGCTCCTGAAGAGAGGATCAAGCAGGCAACCGAAACCTTGTCAGGCCTGTTTGGTTATAAACAGTTGGCAGGGGCTGTCATGCCCAGATCCTGATCAAAGAGAGGGAGAAATATAAAATTACACTCCAGGACAGGCAAGAAGCCTAATGCCTGAGGGGTGCACTCAAAGAGCAGAAAAGGGACAGAAGTGCAGTTAGCTCTGTGACAATACCTGTTCCAAGAAGAAAACCTGCTTCCTATCTTCCAGCCTCTTTGGCATTGTGAGTTCACTTCCATTCCCAGGTTATCAATTGCCAATTGGACTCCTAATGCAAATACAACTCATCTGCAGATAAGTGATTTAAAGGGTTGAGTGGGCTTTTTTAAACCATAAGAGAAAAAAGCTATTAAAAACTCATACTACTGAAAAACAGGTTTCACTTCACTGCATGAAGAAAAAGCAAACAGCTTAAAATTGCATTCATGTTCCATAAAGGTAAAAGGCATCCAAAAGCCACACCTGTGCAGCTTAAATGACAAAAGAGTTATTGAAACTTGTACTTGCAGCAAAAATAAAAACTAGTTCTTGGCCATCTATGATGCAATTTACATTTACCTTGAGTAAATGAGGCATTCGTTGGAACCTAAGCGGTTTGATAATCCCAAAGAAAGAGGAAATTCTGGCACATGGCCAGATTTGATTGGTCAGCAAGTCTTACCAAGTAGTGGGCTGGAGTCCTGTTATTTTGGCCACTGTCATTCTACCTTGCTAACAGGGAGCCAGACTCAGCACCTTACTCCATGAGTAATCCCATTCACTTGAATAAGTTAGGTGAACTTATACATGGGCCAAGTTGCAGCCAATGTGACAACGTCAGGGCCATACATGTAGTGTGTATATAGAGTGGATGCAGCCCACGTAACAGAGAGAGAGCTGCATATGCAGCCCAAAATGGTAAATAGACTGAGAACCACTGTTCTAGACCAATCAAAATGACCATAACTAAAAGGTTGCAGCACATTTTTTAGACACACTGTAAGTTAGTGAACGTATGATACATCAAGTCTTATTTCTCAGTTCTGGACCGTGTATTAAAAACTATGAAGAAAACAGCAAAATGTGTCTCAATAATGCCAAATGCACGTTCATACATCCAGAAACAAAAAATGCAGGCCATCCCTTCAGAATGGGGGACTGTACCCTTGAAAGTAGCAACTCTGAAAAGGCACTAGAGGTCACAGTGGACAAACCACTTAACATGAGCTCCCAGTGTGATGCTGTGGCAAAAAAGGGCTCATGTCATCCTTGGATTGGACAGTAAAAATAGGGAGGTCATTTTAGCCCTGTATATAGCATTGGTGAGACCAATAGAGCACTGCACACAGTTCTGGTGTCCACATTTTACAAAGAATGTTGGAAAATTGGAGGGGGTTGCAGAAAGACAGAAAAATTATTGAAGGGATATAAAATAATGCCTTACATTGATACTTAAGGATCTGAATCTGTTTGGTGTATCAAAAAGAAGGTCAAGAGATGACTTGATAACAGTGTATAAGTACCTTCTCAGGAAAAAAATAAAGAGTATTAAAGGGATCTTTAATGTACTGGAGAAAGGCATAACAAGAACTAATGGCTGCAAGTCAAAGCTAAACAAATTAATATTAGAAATAAGGCAAAAATTAAATTAATAGAATCACAAAAATGTAGAGCTGGAAAGGACCTCGAGCGGTCACATGGTCCATCCTTTCGTGATGAGGCAGGAATAAGTAGAACTAGACCATCCCTTACAGGTGTTTTTCTAACCTGTGTAAAACCCTCCAATGCTGGGGATTCCACAATCTCCCTTGGAAGCCTATTCTAGGGCTTAACTATTCTCATAGTTAGGAACATTTTTCCAAGAGTCAATCTACATCTCTTTTGCAGCAAACTAAGTCAATTATGTCTTGCCCTATGCTGGGAGAACAATCAATCACCATCCTCTTTATATAAACCTTTTACAGATTTGATTATCACGTCCCCACTCAGTCTTCTCTTCTCTAGACTAAACATGCCCAATTTTCACCCTTTCCTCATAGGTCATGTTTGTTAAACATTGTATCATTTTGGTTTCTCTCCTCTGAACTCTCTTCAATTTGTTCACTTCTTCCTGAAAGTGTGGTGCCCAAAACGGGACACAATAGTCCAGCTCAGCTCTCACCAGGGCAGAATAGTATGGAACAATTACCTGGATGCTTTACATTCAATACTCCTGTTATAACAGCCCAGAATTACATTTGCCTTTTCGCAATAGCATCACACTCAGTCAATTTGTGATCCACTGTAACTCCCAGATCCTTTTCTGCAGTATTGCTGCCTAGTCAATTATTCTCCATTTTGTATATCTGCAGTTGATTTTTCCTCCTTACATGTAGTGCTTTGCACTTGTTTTTACTGAATGTAATTTGTTCCATTGGAACAAAGTACCAAGCAAAGTGGTGAATTCTCCACCTCTTGAAGTCTTCAAATCAAGCCTGAACAACTTTCTGAAAAATATGCTTTAGTCAAACAAGTTATTGGGTACAATACAGGAGTTATTAGGTGAAAGTCTATATCCTGTGTTACACAGGCAGTCAGAGCAGATGATTTAAAGTCACTTTTAGCCTTAAAATCTATTAAAGGAACCTGAAGACGCTACTGGACTCCAACTCAAAGCTCAAAATTAATATTATATATCATTGACATTTTTATCTGAATATTTAATATTTCTAAAAATATACCCAAAATATATATTTGGTAAAAACACTTAGTAGTGGGGAAGCTAAGCATTTCCAAAGTCAAGTTATATTACTAAAAAATAATAATAATAATAATAATAATAATTAAATCATTTCTTAAAACATCTATGAAATATTTTCTACTCATTCTGTAATTGGGGGAAAATCATGTAAAAGTTGACGTAGCCTCCTACATACAAATTAAGACCAAATTTCCCTTCACTTTCCCATCAGTGACATATGAGTTCTGGCTTTTTTTTAATTTCAGAATTTGGGTGTGAGGACATAATACACTTATTAGTGAAAGGTTGTGGTTAGCTAGGTAAACTCCCTATGGTAAATATTTCCTGCTATTATGGTTCAGTAAGCCAGGAAGGTGATCTACCACACTATTTCTGTCCATGTGGCACTCATTTCAAACCAACAGAAGATACAGAAACCTCATCATATACCATCATCTAATTAATCAGTATGTTAGCATTCTTTCCCTAACGTGTACTTCTTTTTGGAGGAATTCCCCCACTCCCACCCTGTCCTTCCTTACCCTTGTTTTGGGTACAGCATTAAGTAAACTAGTAAACCTTGATTAATAAACAATTTAATTTTATACCTTGGGAGTTTACTTTATTTGTTAGAAAACAGATAGGAAAGAATGAACAGAAGTCAAGAAGTACAAATGATGTATTGAGCCATGCCACACTAAAAAGTATTATGAAGATAAATAGCCTATCAATCAGATGTCTTTCTCTAAAGTGTGCTTCCAGGAGAATTCTATGATGGCCATACAAAGGACAAGCAACAATAAAAATTATAATCAAACATACTGGGTTTGAATTTAGCCTTAGAGTATAAAATAATCTCAAATGTATAGTTCAAATACACGTGCCTTCAAATGTAGTTGTTATAAGGGGAAAAGAAAACAATGCATTGAATACAAGTGAAAAAAGAACCAAAAGAGTACATAAAACAAAGCCAGCCATATACACTCACCACCAATAATCCACACCCTCTCTCTTAATTCATCTGTTGGCATTTATCTTTTCTATTGAATAAGCATTTCAGGACAGAGAAGGTGTCTTGTTCTAAGTTATGTCTCCATATTATTCTGTATAGTGAAATGCCATTTAAACCTATGGCAGCATCGTTACTTTTAATAATTAATACTATTAATACGTCAGCAAGTTCAGTACTAACATGTGAAAAAGGAAATGGAGGAAAGCTTTGAGATCTCATAACTTGTCCATGGATAGCCCAACACTAATGCTGCTGAATTGTGCAACATCTCCAGACCTGGAACAAAGGTTCAGTCCAACTGATGGGATACCTACATTAGGGATAAGACGAAGGGCTGCATTTTTCTATATTTTGATACCAGCCCTGAAAGCAACAGTCCTACTCTACTTCGGTTTCTATGGTAATATCATTGCAAGGTATTTTCACAGTTGCAGGTTTCAAACGAAAGCTCAGAATTTGTAAGAGAGCAATACATTTTTACATGCTAAAACAAGGTAAGTACTTCAGCACAATGTTTTTAAAAATATTACTCCAGTATGAAGCCAGAAATTTCATTTAGCAAATATATTACAGCTTAGTTATTTCTGACACAAAAATGTGCCCTCAGAAACTGTCTTTTTATTGCTAAATTATTGATTGTGTTCCATGTCCATGGTGTTACGCCCATTGTTATGGACATGGTTAGTGTCCATAACGATAGGTGTAAACTTCTCTAACAACTGATGAATGACCTAAGCAGTGAAAAGCTGCATAAGTTTTTCTTGCCAAAAACACACTGGTAGTTTAAGCCAATATATTTATATGAACACCCTATAATTTAAAAATAAAACGAAAGCCCCAACATAATAACTTTTCATTTTATTTTTCCCTACTTTTTTGGATTTCCCCTAATGGCATGGATGGGGAGACATGGCCAGCAGTGACTACATTTCCTCTCTAGAACCTAGCCCCTCTGCTTCAGGAGGCAGAGGTAGTAGTTGTAGGAACAGGGAAGAAGGCATTCTCCTCCCACAACTTTCTCCTCCACTTCAAAAACAGAAGCAGCAGCAATAGGGACTGTGAAGCATTGGCAAACTACTTCAACTGCCGCCAGCTTTAGAAGCTGTTGGCTTCCTCCCTCTCAAAAACAGCCCCAAAAGGAGCTACCAACTACTGGTCGGCCAATTCTAATTTCCTCATTATGCCAATCCTCTGATGTGTGCCTCATAAAGCAAAGCCATGCTGGGCTTTATACAGCTACCAGTGAAGCAGAAAATAGATAATAAATGCCTAAAGGAGAAAAAAGAAGTCCACAGCTACAAACTTGGAATGTAGAACTGATTTGTTGTAAAAACAGATTATAGCAATGGACTTCTCAATGCAACTGACTTAAAGATACTAAATATATCAAATATCAACAAGTCTATTATCAAATAAAATAAGTAATTTAAATTCATACCAGATAGAATTTGTGGAAAAATCAGTTTTTTTATATAATAGTTGTGTGCTCAGTTTAATGTAAGAAGCAAAAAAGTAGATTCCTTGTAGGATTCTTAGAAAGTTGGGTCCCACTAATATTGAGACTGGAAATGGAACATCGGGGGAAGATATATAAGATTCTGCAGAGGTGGCCACAATAGGGAGGACATAATATTAATTTTTTGTGCTACTGATAGACAAAAATAATAAGAGGAGCACAATAGCAACCTGAGATTCAATACCAACAGAACAGGGTTTCTTTTCCAACATCAGTATATTTGCAGCCTGCAGGTACTCAAACAAAAGTCAGGAAGCTTCTCTTCTATTTAAAAATTTTTTGGTGCAAGCAGGGGCAGACATTTCTGTCCTATAACTTTATGCACTTTGAGTATTAAATCTCCTTCTTGTTGGTCAAAATCCACAGAATCTCATGAATTATATACTGTACAGTCAAAGACAGATTGAACCTGGTCAAGTTCAAGAAGCCTAATACCCCAGAAAAAAAGGGGAAGAGAGACCAGAGAATAGATGTTAATCATAGTTCATTACACAAGAAACAGAAGCCATGCCTAACAAAGTATTTTGAGAAAGATATTGATACTTGTTCTCTTTATAACATGTTTACACATTTAACAGTTAAGCCTCCCCATAGCTATCTTTTCTCTTGACTGAAAATGCCCAGCACATTTAACCTTTCCTCATCGTTCTTATTTTCTAAACCTTTTACCATTTCTGGTGCTGACCTTTCGCTCTCAATCCAATCTGTTTGTCTTTTTTGGAATGTAGTAGCCAGAACAGAAAACAGGACTCCAAATGAGATCTACCCAGTCATGAGAATAGCAGAATAATTATAGTGGAGTTATTCCTTTGACTGTGTTACTCATGTAACACCTGTTAGTAGAATGCAGGAAGGCATTTGCTTCCTTCTTCCCACACAATTTAACCTCCACTACAACCTCCAGATCCATGTCTATGGTGTTACTGCCTAGTCAGTCATCCAATATTTGTACATTTGATTATTCCCTCCTACAGTACATGAACCACCTTATGTTTTTCTTTATTCTTCATGTTATTTACTTCAGGCCATTTCCCAAGGCATCACAACCACATTGTATTTGAATCCTAGCCTCCTAAATATTTGCAATCCTTCCCAGCTTTATATCATCCAGAAGTGTGATTAGCATACATTCTTTACTGTATTCCAAGACACTAACTGAATTAATAAATAGAACTGAAACAAGAAGGTACTCTTGTGGGATCTCTGTCAATATCTCCTCCTAACTTAAACTATTAAATAATTACTTTGAGTTTGATTTTATTTCAAGCGGTCATGTATTAGGACCAATTCAGCAAAGCACTTAGGCACATCAGTAGTACAATTGACTTAAGTTCTCACCGGCTTCAAAGTAAAGTACTTTGCTGAATTAGGGCTTACATTAGGCTTCCTGGAGGGACTGCTACATAGTTAAGGTCTCAAAACGGTCATTAGGAAACACCACCACCACTTCTTTTCAAATGTTTATAAATGTGAAGCAGTCACTGTTAAGGCTAAAAATGTCCAGGCTTGGTCTGAACTCTAAGGTGATTGTTCAACGCCCTCCTCCCACACCTCAAAAAAAATGTATTTTATTGAGATGAGAACCTAAGGGAAGGAAAAAATCCACAATCTTTCCCATTTTAAGAAATTCTTGAAGGTGTTTAGTTTTGGTTTTTTAATACAATCCTGCAGCTGAGGTTTGAAAGTTACAACTTGGCAAGGAAGAAGCCCTCAGTGATAAGGCCATATATTAGTCCAGAGGAAACAGCTTTTGGTTTGACAGACTCCTGAGCATTTGAAAAAAATCACATACTGAGCAAATGCAGTATAGTTCAAGGCCCCAATTCTGCAAAATCTTATGCATATTCTTATCTTTAAGCATGAGTTATCACATCCCACTTAGTTCAATGGTACTACTCAAATGCATTAAGTTTAATGTCTGTAGATTTTTGCAGGTTCAGGCCTAAATATGCAACTAAGAAATGGTGTTCTATGTATGCATGCAGTACTTAGATAGCTTCACAGTGAACAGCTTAGTCCCTGGAATTTCTCTGTGCTTGCCTGGACAACTTTTCAAAAGTTTCTGGAAATCAATTCTCCTGATTCCTTTCCCTCTGCAAGGCCTCTAAGGCCTAGGAGAGTGGTTTTCAACCTGGGGTGTGCAGACTACGTCTAAGACTTCCAAAGGGATCCGAACCTCCAATTTTTTTAGGGGTCTGCAAATGAAAGAAGATTAAAAACCACTGGCCTAGGAGAATGTGCACAAGGTTAGGAGCCAGCAGTTCTATTACCATCTGCAATTCATAACCATTATTTAGTAAAGTCAATAACCCCCATTTTTCAGTGGTAGTAAATGAGGCAAGAGAAGCTATAGGACTTACCCACAGTCCCATACAAAGTTTTTGACTGAGGTGGGAATGGAGCCCACGTTTTAACTGCTAGACCCACAGTACTCAAACTCTGGTGCTTGGACAATCGGTGGTCTGCCCAGAATTTAATCAGAACTGGATGATGAAAAGTATTGTTCAAAACCAGCTTTTGTTCCTGGATATAGCTTCACCTCCAAATCCCATGCAGCTGAGGTTGATCAAGGCACTCGGTACAGAATAAACAAGCTACATCTTCAACTGGTCCCAAATCTAGATCAACTGTTGTGAAAGCCTGGTAGCAACTGCACTCGTGCTGCAGCCTTAGTGAAGGGAGGCTGTCTTATTCAAAAGCATCCCACACCTCGTTAACAGGAGTCTACATTTTAACAATTTCATAATCCATGTGAATCAACAAGATAAAACCTTCCTAAAACTTCAGAAGAAGACCAGAGCTGGATAAGTGATGAAGCCACTGACTTACCTGGTTCTATAATTTGTTAAATAGTAATTCTTATTAGAAATTGTGTGGGACTGGGGTGAAGGGGAGAGATGGGGTAGATGTTAAGTATACTGTACTGCTAAGATTTCCAAAGCCTGTGTGTGCTCAGGATCTGAGGGGTGGAAGGAGAAAAAGATAGAGAAGTTTAAGGGGTAACTTAGAAAAGAGAAATAAAGCATCAAACAGTGTGAATGTGGGAGGAGAAATGGGAGATGAGAAATAGAAAATACAGATGGAAAAGATGGAAAACAACATAGGAACAGAAAAACAGAATAAAGGTGAAAAGGTAAACAAGACATGAGGAAAGCAGTGCACAATTTTTTTATCATTTGAATTGTATGTGGGGGATTCTTGGGAGTGGCATGGCATAGGTGTGTGTGCGCATGACATCACAAGTATTCTTCACCCTTGACTTTGCAGGTACTTCCAAGATTTTTAGGCTCTGTGTAGTACTTTAAATTATTTTAAGTGATATTTCTTACAATTATATGTTCAAGCAAAGACAACTTAATATAACTCAAGTTTTGAGTAATGGATAGCAACAGAATTTCACTTTAATTTCAAAATGGAGAATTTTTCTTTTTTTGTATTATGAAACCTTCATATAACAAACTACAATGGATAAACTCAATTCAAAAACTAATGGTGGTAAAATAAACTATTTGTATAGTAAGAACATTTTAGTATATCTAAAAATACTATGTTTCATTTAAGTCTATGGATCTTCTGAAAGATTTAGTGCACATACACAAGCTTAGAAGCTTCTTAAGATAGTACTGTCCATTCCATTTAATCAAGACATTTTTAATTAGGAAATCTGCAAATAGGTACATCTTTCAAGGAGCTGATTTCATCTAGTAAACAGCAATATCTGTTACCTAATTGGCATAATATTAAGAGAAATTCTGTGTAATGGGGATAGCATTTGCCTGGTGCACATGAGTTCAATGATGCTGAGAGGTTTTAAATAGGGGTGAAACCCTAACCTCTTACTAGATAAGTTGTCAAATGAAAATGGAAAGAAACCAACAAGAAATGCAATGAATATTCTTTTCTTGTGCTTTTATTCAGTACAATATTTCATTTTAAGTCTTTAATTTTTTTTAAATGAATTCTTCTTCTAAGGGTAAATCCTGACCCCATTAAAATCAACAGCAGACCTCTAAAAGCACTCAAAGGGGACCTGTGACCTTAAGAAATCTTCAATGCCAACTGGCAAGGTGGTTACAAGAATATCCTGATCCTGCTATGTACATTCTGGTTCACCAAAGGATACCAAGTGAGGTCTTAAGTGAAAGCCAGGGTCACGCAGGTCACTACATCATCTTGAAATGTATGTACAGACACTATGTAAGGAGTTATATATGTATACTGAAAATATGTTCCAAAGGTCTGTGTCAAGACAGAGTGGACAAGCAGGTTTTCTGCCAGACAAAGATGTGCATTCACCTGTCTCTGTGTGGACATTTACATTAAGCATTCTAAGCCAACACAATGGAAGCCCCATTTACACACAAAGGCAATGGGGTGGTAGTGGGGTTTGAAATCCACAGGGAGGGAACACACCAGAGAACAACATAGGGATCATCCTGGCTCTGGGTACAAACAATGAACTTTGGGGACTATAAGGAGAAGGTAAAGAAAGACACCCCCTTATCCTCCCCCTAGGAAGTAATTGGGCAGTGCAATTATAGTCATGAAAACAGGATCACAACCAACCTTGGCTGAAATGCTGCAAGGGACATTTGGGTGAAGTAAACTATTTTTGACACAAGGTTAGTCTGTTAAGTTTAGTCTTTAGAAATCATTTTATGATTTATATGTGACCCTTTTGTTTCCATTATCCTTTCTCAGTATCTCTCGTGCCTTTGACAATAAACTTGTTGTTTACACTACAAGTATATCTCAGTGCTGTGGTATTACACAAGCACTGATCCTGAATTGAATCATTCCAGCTGGGATGCATGCTGTTCCCTTGGGGACAGGAGCAGACATGGTATTTCTGTGAGTGTTCAGTGGATAAGGAGCTGGACAATTCAAGGAAACACTTCAAAGGAGCTCAGGGACTGGGATACACCTATTATTAATCTGCAAGGCAAAGTAAGGGCTGTCTTAACCCACAGGCGATTGCTTAGGTGGCTAACTGGCTAGTGGTGTCAGGGAGCTGACACCCATTTAAGCACCAGCAAGTCTCTCTCTCTCTCTCTCTCTGAAGTAAGGGGGAATAACCAGGAGATTCACAGTCCTTGGTACCTCAAGAACCATCACAGGACCATCATCTGGCTCTAAATCCCATTCCTTATGCACCCTGCTGTTCCACTGAAACAAAGGAGAGCTTGGGTGCATGAGTTACAGGATTAATTTCTTATTTCAAACAAAAGACCATCCACCTTGGTGATTCAATTCAGAAAATTCTACATAACCCTTCTACACTGTAAAAAGAGCTTCTCTCATCTATTAAAAGGAGAATTTGTGCTGCAACGTTACAAAAATATTCATTAGTACAAGTTACAATAAAGCTCTTAACTTTCTTATGAAAGTTTTGAGCGCTGTGAGCTGTAGTTCTCAAAACATTTGTTCTCTAATGGTTCCGTGGGACTGAATGAATTTAAATATAAATATACAGTTCTCCTTTATGAAAACTTTGAAAACTCATTTAGCTAATACTGCCTTTTGATTTTAGTATAAGAGAAATTGAAGAAATAACTTAAGACATTTAGTTAAGTCAGCTTCATTCCCTCCAGTATATTCTATAGTGTTTGGTCTAGTTATCTAACTGACCAACAATGATGCTTCCATTGTCAGACTATTCTATTATCTAATAAACTTTACAGTTAGGACATTCTTCCTCCTAGCTGGATTAAATTTTTCTTTCCTTAACTTCATTCATTAGTTGCTTGAACAACTCTGAACAATTCTTCTTCCTCCTTAACATTTATACCCTTCAAATATTTACGATTTTCATATCTACCAATTCAATCATCAGTTAGCCAGAACATACTTAGATTGATTTATTAAGAATAAAATAGCTTTTTGTTTTAGTAATTTTCACTGTTCTTCTCAGCATTCCTTTTAATTAACAATTTTGGACATGAGGAACCTGGAATTATATGTAATATCCTAGGTCTGATCTCCCCAGAGCCCTACAGAAATTACCACATCTCCACTCCATGATGCAATACATCTGTCAAAAAAGCATTAGTTTTTATTTTGCTACCACAACCATATCATAGTATTTGTATATATTCTCCTCCTATTTTTCCAATATATATTTTATTTTCACTATCATATCTTTGAACACCTCAAGATATATTGGCCAATTATTGGCCTTTCAGTTCACTTTAAGAGATTGCAGAATGAAACCTGCAGATGGGCTCACACTTGTAAAACACCATCAATTTTTCAGGTGCCTTAGTGTATGTCTACACAGCATGTTTGAGCCTGGACTCAAGCCTAACCTCCCCGTGCATCTACTCTGCAATTGTGCAAACCCAGGACCCTGTATCGAGTCCTGCTAGACTGCAGCGTAGACATACCTTAAAAGTATGAATTTGGGTGCCTAACTTTAAAGCACCTAAAGTTTGAAAATGTTCACATGTGGAAGAAGGCTAGAGCATCCTGAAAGACACCATACAATGAAATACTGTAATTTTTTTCTGAAAAAGCAAATACAGATTGTCAAAAGTAGAAAAAGAAATTTGTGAAAACTTTGAAATTGTTTTCATTTTACAGGATTCAAATTGGACTAGTTTTTGGTGTTTTTGAAATATTTCAGCAAATCTTTGATTCCCTTTCTCCTCCCATTTTCAGGTCTTTTCTATTTTCCTTGCCCTTCCAGTCATTTTCAAATGAAAACCTCAATTTTCAAAATGGTTTGCAGGGCAGGGAAAAGAGCAAGAAAGAAGAGAAGAAGATAAGGGAAAGGAAAAAATGATAAACAAAAATATAAAAAATATTGTGAACATTTTCATTAAGTTTCCTGAAATGGATATTTTGCAAACATTTTCAGAAATTTCAGAATTTCAGAAAAGGCCATTTTTTGACAAAAATCTTGTTGGTTGAAAAATTGTGACCAGTTCTAGTAAATAAGCAGCTACAATAAAAAGGAATTTCTCAGACTTTTTCAGGACTACATCTGCTCTTTGTTTGTCAAATCTGTAAGCTTGAACACCTACAAGGAAAAGAGTGTATATTCCCCTGTTCTTTCTGAGGTCATGGCTCTGTCAGGCTGTCAGAATATCACTGATCAGGATCACTTGCCTCTTGTCCATTTCAGCACTTTCCTTTTCTTCACTGATCATTTCGTTATCTACCAGGGTGGCTCTAGATCAAAATTTGAGCTGGTGCACTGTGATTTGCTATAGCTTTACATATGTTTATTAAGTAAGGATGCTTTTCAGTGCTTTGTCTTGGCTAAAGGCTGTATATTTGCTTCTGCTTTAGTGCCCACTTCAGGAACATGTGCTGTGATTTGGGCTACAGGCACTGGGATGGCCACCTCTCACAAAAGGTGAGCCCGCCACATGGAATAGCTATTCCATTAAATTAGCATCTATGAATTATGCATAGAATTGAAATGGAGATGCATTTTATTTTCTCTTTTTCTCCAGCTGTCCCAGTGCTACCTTGACTAGGGTCTCTAAGTTGAATGCATCCAAACACACTCTTCAATTCTGTTCTTTATTCTTCCATCTTCGTACTCTAGGTCTATTCCATCTGGAACTTTCTCTTGCCCAAGACTTCAGCTCAAGCCCTCATCCTCATGTAGAAACAGAGACATTCTGCATGTCTCATATGAATCTGCCTTTGATCCTTGATAGCCCAGTCTATATTTAAGTTTATGCTTTTTATGCTTAACTGAAGTAGTGACCCTTTACTGGTTGAAATCTATGGTCTAAGCACTCTACTCTCTCCAAAATGCCTGTCGGCAGTTTCCCCCCCACTGTTCAGGTAGGTTGCCTGAATGTCAGCAATTATAGCTGGCTCAGCTGCACAAAGCTGACCTTTCTCCCCCATCCCCATGTAACACTTCCAAGGCAATCCCATACAAGTTCCAGTAACATTGAGAATGTATGATATTCTTGTACAAAACCACAGTACCATAACAAAATTACATTTACTTCAGACTAGCATGATTTCATAGTTAAAGTCAGCATTACAACTGCTATCTTTATGATAGACATCAAATGATTCATTGTACAGCCACTTATATGACAAAAAAGAAAGAATGAATGGACAGCAATGAATTTTCAGTTAAAAAAAAAAACAGTATCAGGAGATGGTTCTCCATACTACAAAGGTATGAGATTCATCGTACCATTGACACATGATGAATGTACACGGGTAAGTCCCATTAAAACAAACATTTCTACATACTGCGTCATTACCAAGACATTCTGATTTATACCATATCAATCATAAATCTAAGTTAAATTACATCTAACACAACAACTATAGCTTTCAAATATGTCAGAACTAGGTTATTCTGCATTAGTTATATTGGATACAACATAAAACAACAAAAGACCTGTTGAAGTTTTCATCTATTTCTCTTGTAGTACTTACAGAGAATGATAAAACAATCATGATTACTTTATCTTGCAGTGTACAGCAAAGGGAATGAAGCCAAATACCAATTATCTGATTCATAGTGAAGGCTTTATTCATTTCATATCAACTTGCACTATTTGCCACTATCAAATCCAATTTAGATAGCCCACTGCAGTGTAAATATAGTCGACCCTCACCAATTTGCACTAATGACAGACTGACTCATTACAATTTGTTGAAATCTGTGAATTCTCATACACAAAAAGCAATGGTTAAACATTGCAAAATACATTTTGAGAATTTTACAACTACAATTTAGCTTAATTATTGATAATACTTTATTGTGTACGGTACTGGTGCACATAGCATAGCAAAATCTCTGAAATATGAATCCTCAACTACAGCACTCTGCTTAGTCACTGCTCTTTTTATCTTATAAATTATGCTTTTTTTTTTTTGTATTATAGTAAATAGTCACAAAACTACTAAAATTTTACATTCCTTTTACATTTTACATTTACAATATATATATCCATTTTCTTATCTACGTATATTGGTACCAGATTGAATTAATGATTTCAGCACTTAAACATGTCTTAACACAAAGCATGCAAGTAGTCCCGTTTGCCTTAAAATAGGGCTACTTAAGTACTTAAAGCACTCATGTGGTTATTTATTTTGCTAAATCGGGATCATAATATTTATTGTTCTATTGATGTTCATCTTACTTAGCTCATTTCCTTTTCCCTATAAGCTACAAGTTAAATGCTCCTTTTGGGGTGGAGGTGATTGGCAAACTGCTGGTTCAAAAGGTGACATGGCTTGGCTATCCCATGAGAATAATTGAGAGAACTGGTCTCTGCAGCATAATTCTGAAGTTCCAGATTTGTTTCTTTTAATATTATTATGTGGATTAATTTTTAGTAACTGTGTTAGTGCAATGTGCTCTGCAGAACTATCATAGTTGTAGGATATTATTAATTTACATGTATTGCAATAGCAAGTAGGAGCACTTATGGAGCAGGATCTGATGGTACACTAGGCACTCCACCAACAAAAAGATTGTCCTTTCCTCAAAAAAAATCTTACAATCTAAAGGCTTGTCTACATGGAAAGTTACCCTGGTATAATTATACTAATACAGTTAAACTTCTATAACTTCCCATATGGACCTCTTATTCTAGAATAAGACTAGTTTTTTTCAGCTTTACTCCACTTTCAAAGCAACAAACTAAACGAGAAAAAAGGCCATCTTAGAGGAGAGTAAGAGTATCCATTTGAGAGTCACAAGGGTATAACTATTTTGATATAAATTCACACCTTACCTTATAAAGTCCCATGTAGACAAGCCCTAACTAACGCAGGTCCAAGCCACTGGTTTGTACCTTCTTTCAGCCTCAAAGATTCAGATAATTTGGTCCCAGTGATAGGTTTCTATAGTCATTGAAGACCAAGAGGTAGTCTTGTAGAAAGGATATTGCCTTATTCCATTTTTGTTAACTAATCAGAATTCATTCCTAGTTACTCTAATTTTCCTCCTTATTTGATATACAAAAAGATTCCACGCAGTACCTCTAAAAGAACTGCTTATTTTTAGATACTTGTTGATTTGGTATTTTATTAGTAACCTTATAAGGGAAGGTTAGTGATATGTCATTTTATTATAAAGAATTACATGTATTTGGAGTCACAATTAATTTTTTATTGCACTGACATCTGTGTTGTAAATACATATTTTTATTTTAAACAAAAGATTAAAATGATATATATAACTAAAAGATTAACACCACTTCTGAACAATTTGAGGACAAACATCTTTGTAGTTCCTTTATCTCACATCTAAAGCTTTTGACTCTGCACAGCCCTTAAAAGTACTAAGACTCTTTAGAAATTGAAACTTCCCATTATAACTGAAGTTTGTCTATTTTAGTTAAAATAAGTCATGTTTGGTTTAGGATAGATGTCAGTA
Source organism: Emydura macquarii macquarii (assembly GCF_026122565.2). Taxonomy (NCBI): domain Eukaryota; kingdom Metazoa; phylum Chordata; order Testudines; family Chelidae; genus Emydura; species Emydura macquarii. Next base: position 14,917,717 of record NW_027131180.1, read on the forward strand.
CAACCAATGTGAGGCCATGTATTTATTTAAGAAATCAAGTTATCTAAGTACTATCGTGTTCAAATTCTTTACAGTTAAAATAAACTGGGAAAAGAATGTTGAAATACCCCATGTCTCTCACAACCACCTCAAATCATTTTTTCCACTTTACTTATTGAATATGATTTTTTGTCATCTGGATTAGGAACTTGATTTTAATACACCAGCTAACAAGTGAGATTTGGTCCAAAAATACTTAATGAATTAGTAAAATGCAGTAAATATTCGGAGTATCATAGGCAGTTACATTAATCACTTTACATACCTGTGGTTTTTCAGGTTCCTGTGCTTAGTCATGTGTACACTCTCTTCATTGTCTTATAGAGAAAAATAACTTCTGCCAGTTTTTGTTCTTGGCTTCTACACTGCCACCTGTAGTCATATAGGAGAAATTAGTCACATATTATCCTGTAAAGCCTACTATCACAAAATGTTTCAACTCATTTATTTTGCTATACAATCATACTCAAGTGTTCTCATCTGTATGGGGACAGTTAACACAATATATATATGTATTTTATGTGTAAACTTATTTGAAAGGAAATACATTATTCCAACTTAATTTAATTCAGTGGAATATCTAAAGGCTCTAAAAACAACTAAAAACCCCTAGTACCCCACCATCTACTCCTGTATTGTGCAATGGATACTTTATAACCTTGAAAGGCAATTCTATAACTTTTTCAAGCACAGAGAAACATCTGTACTTAGTTCTATCAAATATAAGACTATCTCAACTTGTCTTCTATTTAAACATCAGCATTTTACAAAGATGTACTTTTCATGGATAACTTGGTTACTCCATATATTTTATAATGACATGCACAAAAATATTAATGTTGATAACATAAAGTAATTAGATGTCTTATAGGGAAAAATAAATATGTTAAACCCTGTCATTTTTTCACTGCATAAAAAGCCCATTTTAAATTTACTGTAATAAATTAGACAATAATCTTTACTTCAATATACCACATTCTCCAGATTCAAGTATTTACATAGTGATCAAACAAAAATGCAGACTGGGTATTCAGAGAAGTTACAGTCATCATATATTTTTTGGTGAAAGGAATATTTTACATGTAAATGCAAAGCCTATTTGTATTTAGCATATTTGTTCCACTGAGCAACAGAGTGAGGTTTCAAGGGAAAATAATCTTTTGGAAGATTATGGTTTTTTGAATGGGCACACTCTTCTTTGGTTCCGCTTACTAATTTTTGACATCCTGCCTACAAATAATTATATGAATATTCTCTCTAGCACTTCTCTACCTGGAAAAATGCTATCAAGTCTGAAACAAAATCATTTTCTCATGGTATATGTGCTTGCAGTGGCATAACTGCCGTTCTTGTATTTGAAATCTGAAATCACAAGAGCTTTTTATAATTCAAATAGTTTTGCATATGACCAAACATCTGCTAAAAAAAATCACAAACTTGAAGAGAAATTCCAACCAAGAGAATTAAACATGATTTGCCAGCAAATATCTCTAAAACAAAAGAGACTGATGGTGCATGATTGTGACCTGCAGCGCACATATAAAGTCAGGTAAATCCTTGACTGTACCTAGCTTCTGCCTCGCTTGAAGTTACCAGCCAAAATTTCATCTCATGGGGAACTGCGTTTTCCACATGGCAACCCACATTGCTCACTAAAAACGCCAATCGCCCTGCTGTCAAAACGTACACGTGCAGCCACCTTCGGCTCCCTAGTTTCATAGCTTGGCCATTATCAATTCCTTAATGCAGGTAAATACGATAAATAACTAAATGACAAGTAGGCAATGCAATTTATCTATATAATACTCCCCCCCCCCCCACACACACACACAAACACAGGGGTGTGTATGCACACACGTTGACTGAAGGCAGACATCCACGGAATGAATCTGAAGGTCTAAAGAAGATGTAACTAAAAATTAAGAGATGCTGCGTTTGTGAAATCAACACCAACTCTGTCTGTCTGTCTGTCTGTCTCTCTCTCTCTCACACACACACACACACACACACAGAGCGATCCCGATATGTCCAGCTAGGGACACGTTCAACCCTAGATGATGATCCTGTGGCTGAGGCCCCCCCACACAGACAGAGCGGGGTGCCTCTCCTCCTCCAGCAGCTGGGAGGAAAGGGAGGGCGGGTCACTCGCGTGCAACCAGACCGCCAAGGGTGGGACGCTAGAGCCACGCGGCTGCCCTGCTGAGCAGCGGAGTGAGTGAGCCCGAGCGCCCCGGGGCAGGGGCAGGGGCTGGCCGCGCGGTTAAGGCGCGGGCGCTGCCCACCTGCGCACCACGCGGGGTTCCTCGCTGCCTCCTGGTGCCGCAGGGTGAAGCAGCGGCGGCGGCTCCTTGCAGCACGAGGTCGCGGTCGCCGCCGCCGCCGCCTTCTCTCCTCCCGGTGCAGCAGCCGGCTCCACACAGCCAGGGGGAGCAGCTCGCTTCGGGGGCCGCGGCGGCGGCTACACCCTCCGGCCGCTCGGGATTCCTAGGGAGGGACGGAGGCAGCTGTGCCCGAGCCCGGCTCGCTGGCACATTTCTCCCCGCGGGCTGCCCGGCTCCGCTCCCCAGCGGCGGCGGCGTCCCAGTGACTCTATAGCGCGCACCCACCTACCCGCCGTCTGCTCTTCCCCCTCCTCCTCCTCTCTCTCGCCTGCCTCCCCCTTCGCCGCATCACATGGCCCAGTCCCGGCCGCCCGGCGCCTCCGCCGCGGCTTGGTGCGGGCGCAGCCCGGGGGCTCCTGCTGCTGCTGCTGCCTGCACGCGGCGGCGAGGCCGCCCCAACCTGCTGCTTGCCACACACAGGGTCACCTGACTGCTGCTGCTGCTGCGCGCCTCTTCCCCTTCCTCTCTCCCTCCCCTGCCGCCGCCCGCGCCCTCCGGCCAGCCCACCTGCCCGCGCCCCCGGGCCCCTGCCAACGCAGACCTCTCCCGCCCTTAGCCACCCCCAGCCCTGCAGGGAGACTCACCCCCCAACGAAAATCCCTTTCCTCGCCGCCGCACAGCTACTCTAGCCCCCCCACCCCGCCAAGGGGCGCTGTGCAATATTTGCCTGGGTCAGCGATAGCGGTGTGGAGTTAAGGATGATGCATGGATCCCTTTGGTGGTGACAGGTGTTGAATGTTGATTTAGCGACATCTAGCTCCTTTCGGGGGCGTCTTTGGCTACTTCCTGCCGCGAGGCGTTGGCATCTTTCAGAGATTGTCCCTGCCAAGCCACGAGGAAGTTGAGCTCTGTGTGTATGTGTGCTCCCCAGTACAGGTGGGGACTGGACTGCTGTCTTTTCACCGACGAGGCAGATTATAAGTGGTCGTTGGCTCCCAGATCGATTTGCCAGCCGCACACCCACTCACAGGCTCCATAGGCAAGGCAAACAAAGCCAAAAGATGAAATAAGTTAAATGTGTGTGTGTACATTTTGGCAAGTTCTAGTTGTTACCCAGCTTTCTATCCTCAAATATCTTTATATCATGACAAAAAATAATAAAAATGACAGGAACCACTGTGTTTTGGAAGGCATTTCAGGACCTGGGAATGCATACCTGAAATGCAATGAAAAGAAAGTGGACTGAGCCCTTTTTTTGAAATCGTGTCCGTAGCTTTTAGGGATATGTTCAAAGTCTTGTGTTTGATGATTACATTCAGGCATCTGATGGTGGGAGATGCCATAGCTGCAAGTCATCAGATTATTACACAATGTTTACCCACTTCACAAAATGGATTTTTTTAAATTTGAGGAAAAATAGAGGGGGAAAAAGGCTACTGTAATTGTAGCTGGAGAATGGAGAAGAACCTTAGTTGGCGTTAATTTTCATAGTTCATACACTGGCTGAAGATCTGCCCTTCTGCCTTATTAAAGAATGGTTCACTAAACATTTGGTATATGTATGTTGTTTAAAATTTTGAAATAAATTATGTATTTATTTTAGTTAAATTATTTGTCTTTGTTTCCTATAGATCTGATTTCATCCACTGTGAAACTGATTTCAAAATAACATATTTGCATGACTCAGCAGGCCAGTTACAAGAATTCTTTCTACTGCATTATTATAGGTTTGTACTCACTGATATGGGATTCTATTTTTTGGCTTTGTAAAATAAAAATCCATGATTTTAATTCCCATCCCAGCTGTACATTCAAGTTTGGCAAAGACAAGGGTTTTTGTTTGTTTTGATGAAATTATGTTTTACCAACATTTTACTCTAATCTTATATTTTGGGATCTGTATTTTTTAAAACCAATTTCTCTAAAAACAAAAATCCATGCTTTCTTCTTACAAAGCAAACTATAGTCTGTTTATCTATTTATACTATGAAGCATGCTAAAAGAATCACTGTTAACCCTCTGACCCTGGTCTAGTCTGCTGCAATATTCACTTTTTCTGTTCCTCCTCTTTAACCTGAGAAGTGAAGTCCAAAATTTGCTGTTAACCTGAGTATTGTGCATAACGTGAATATTGGATGAAAAGTATGTATTTATCAAAGAATACATGTAGCAAGTGCATAATACAATAATGCTTTTTAATATGGAATGTGGACATTTCATTTATTTGAAAGCCATTTTAAAAATCCTTGGCTTCATGAAACTAAACTCTTTTGTTATTTTTCAGACATTTATCCATAGACAAATATTGGTACTATGTAAATATGCATTTGTTTCCTTTAAGAAACAGCATGTAACCACATCTATAGCCTATTTTAAATGGAAAAAGATCAAAGCCAAATAAAGCACCTTTATAATGAAAATATAGTCTCCTTGAGGAAAGGACAGTAACTGATTTGTACACTTAGAAATAACATTTTTACCCTACTCCTACCAGGCAATTGCATTTGGTCTTTCATTCTTGGAATGCAACAACCTAACTGCATAATGATACGATATTTTAGAAAAAGATCATGTGAACATAATTCAGTTTTGAGTTTATAATTCTGCTTACAAAGATAATTGCTTCAAAATGTGTTATAACTTTTAAAATCGAAATAAAAAATAAAAAGCATGAAGATGCCTGACTTAGACTTAAAGTCTGACCTCTTGTCAATGTCTCTACATAAAATTATAATACCATCCAGCATGTCCCAAATAAAATTTCCAATTTTCCTCTCCAACTGAATTTTTACTAAAATTTCATTGTGTGTATTCAAACTTTTATTAAGTAACAAGTACCATTTGAAAAATCAGTAATTACCTGGAATTAGGTCTGTCAGTGTCTTCATTTTGACTTGATGAGCTGCATCTCTTTAAACAAAATCTCTTTAAACAAAAACTCTGGAGTAAGGACGTACAGACATACCTCCAACCTAGCAGTATTAGGCCATTTTCCATTCAATCCACAATATATATATATTGCTTTATCAGAAAGTGTCATAGGTATAACTGCTACAAATGCAATGAATCTGTAGAAGCAAGCTGTCATTTTCACTGAACCATATTGTCTGCCCAGGTTTTAACTTCCTTATAAAAAGTCATCAATCTTTCAGCTCTTACATGAAGCCACACTAAAATATAAATTATTTAAGTGAAACCAAGTGGAGGTTCCATCTTTATTTTGATTTTCAAATACAATAAACAAGCATTTAGCTACTTCATTACTAGTCCAACATTACCCTATTTGCCTGGAATTCTTGAGCTGCAGAAAATTGTATAAAATCAGGTCCTTGCAAAGAATATCATGTTTCTTTCAGATAGCATTGCTTCTTCTTACCAGCATTTCAGATTTGAAAGAAAGAATGAATTATGTTGTTAAAATAATTCAGAACCCAATTGACAAGGCAAATAAAATACCATTCTTCTAAATCTGAGAGGGAGTCATAGCATAGGAGGGAAAAAAGCAAGTAGCTGATTCCACTTCCTTCATATTTCCACCAAAAAAGGCTCCTTTCTGTTTTCACCAATGCCACCAGAATCTATACTGCAATTGTTTAGTTGCTTCAGTAGTGAGAATTTTCAGTTTTCCAGATAATGAGTTGTGATTCAACACTCCTACTAATACAATGTCTCCACCTCAGCATCCATTTACTTTGTGCAGTGTTAAATCAGGACCATAATTTATTCCGTCAGAACCTATCCAATGCAACCAACTCAGTGATTCCTTGTCTAGTCTGCTGCAGCATTCACCTTGTTTTCAGTTCCTCTTCTTCAGTCTCACATTTTAACATACGATTCACGAGCAATCTCTAGGAATTAGCACAAAGAATGTTCTCATTATCTTAAAGACTGTTCAAACTAATTTGCTCTTCATTTTTACTTTCATTGCAATCCCCACTTTCCCTGCTGAGAAACTATCCAAATTCCTATCCATATGGAGACAGATGCAGTTCGACCTACTTCTTTTCTTTTCAGATTGGTTTTGGCTTTTCTAGATTGATTCCTTTTCTAGATGCCCTCTATATAATTCTGCTTACTTCCCAAGAATATTCTGCTTACTTCCCAAGAATATTGAGGATTCCGATCATCTTAAATCTGTCCGTCTTCCTCTTCTCTACATCTTGGACAGCCTTTTCATTTTTCAGCCAAGCCTCAATAGTATCAGTCTCCAGTCATTCTGTTTTTCCTTTCCTGCTTCCTCAATTCCTGTTCTAATTGTCACTTGCAGCCTCTGCAGGTACCTCAAGATAAATATACCTAGCAGGATATTAGCTGTCTGTCATGCATATTATTCTTCAGTCTTTACTTTTAGACCCTTTATTTCCTACAGTTCCCATTCCAAAATATAAAGGGTTCTGTTTCCCCAAATACTTGTACAGCAAATTATAATTAAATATAGGTTTTTCATTTTTCTTCAAATTAGTTTATAGAAATTACTACCGAGAGAAATTATTTGCTGCTTTCTTTACCCCAAATTTCAGAACAAGTTCTGCATCTCAAGTTCCTGTATAAGTTCCTAAAACACATGTAACGAGCCAAACTCTATACCATTTAACTCAGTGGAATTATGTCTAATTTATACCTCTGTGAGAGCAGAGTTCAGAGAAGACTGCAGGAGAGTAGTGACGTCCTTTTAATTTTTAGAACTATTTGAAAGGCGTATACACCAAAGAGAAATTTAGGGCAATATATGGAATTATAACCATGAGTAATAGGATTAAAGTAAGAAAAATCACATTTACAAGTAAATTAAATTATACAATTCTTCATTTGGAAGTCATTTTACTTATTGCTAGACAGCTAGTGTAGAAAGAATATATAAAATATTTAAAATTCAGAAGTATGATGCTACAATGATAATAAGAAAGCTAACCTACATAACCCCTATGAACTATGTATCATCATATCCCCTGTGAGCAGCTGGAAAATAGTCTTAATTCCAAATAATCACATTGCCTCAGTTTGCTATTCACAGTGAAAATCAACATAATATGAAAAGGATATCATATTTTTGAATCCCCTAATAAAGCTTCCATTTTTGTACAACTGCCAGAATGAGCTCAGAAATAATGGCTAAGGAAAAGGAAGGTAACTATACCAGTCCAAAGTAACAATGCTCTCATTAAAACCATTCATTTTCTTCCAACATCTAATATTTAAATCTATTCATTTGTTCATGCATGAAGGGTGAAAATTCATCTCAGTGAATTGCAAAGGTCAATCAATAATAGATCAAGTCCCTCAACACAAAATTCCGAAGTAGAGTGTGAATTGGTGGCAATTGGGAAGGAACTGTGTAATGATGGAAGAAATGGTCATTCCTGGGTAGTGGTGGAAGGAAGAGAACATACACACATTAGATATAAACAAACTGTATTACAAGGTCTGTGCTCCAATCTGGGGTTAGACAGCCCTGTAGAAGAAGGCTGATCAGCTTCCACAGATCAAGTTCTACCTTAAAGGATTTCATTGATCTGAAATCCCTCAGAAAAATTAACAGTTGCCTACAACACCTGATATCTTCACAGGTTTCATATTTCCTCTCATGTCAAATTATTACTCTTCTTCTATTACAAGCCTTATTACTCTTTAAAATAAAAAAAGTGTGTGAGTTACATATTTAGTTATAATAAGTTAAGAAACTAGACCAGACCGTTAAGAGACTAGACTTGAGTGAAATTGTCTGTTTAATCTTAAATTATAATCCTTCTAAAGACATTGTTTCAAAGATTTCAACACTCCAATCATATTACAAGGAACAGAGGAAGATTATTCACCTCTCCTTCCCCCCCGCTTTTTTTTATTTTATTGGATTTTTTTATTATAATTGCTCAATGTCTCTGATCTCTTCATACTATTATAGTCCAAATAATCATCTTTGCATAACTGATATGGGCATATCAACAGCAATTACATTTCATCCAATCTCAAGAGAGTAGCAATTCAAGAAAGACACCACTATTTAATAATATTATTCCAATTCAACCCTTGTTCAAATCTTTGCCTATGGAACATATATGGCAGTTTCTTAACTATTCTGACTTTTAAATTAAATGCTTATTTAGAATTTTTTCAATATTACATCTTTTATGAACTTCTGTCATAGTCTGCCCAATCACTTCACAATATTCTTAAATCACCATAGATTTCAGCAAAGCCTAAAGAATTTATTAGTGCAGACACAATTCTATTTAGTTTATTGAGTATCCAAGAGACTTTGGACAAGGTGTCATCTCAATAGCCAAATTATTTGAATTTTTATATTAATTCACACTGCACATCAATTTCATTGTCATTGTGGGTTTTTTTTTAAATGCTTTTTACCTACAAAATAAGAGAGTTTACCTTACAACATTGAAAGCCTTCTGTTTTGTTATACATTTGAACAGCAGCTACATTCTTTGTGGATTAATCTACACAAACCTATTAGCTGGTTGTGATTAGCCACGGGTTGACATGCTACCTTGTTCTGGAGGACATTAGGTTTGGCCATGACCAGCTCAAATTATAAAACACATTTTGAAGTGTTGCTGTTGTAGTCCACGTCAAGAGCTAGGTTGTGTTTAACTTTGCATCAGTAACACTTTTTCTAATGAAGTGCATTTTCCTGGTGTACACATAGTTTAAGACCTATGAGGCCAGGTTTGAAAAAAAGGGCATGTTTAGTCTTGAGAAAAGAAGAGTGAGGGGGGACCTTATAACAGTCTTCAAATATGTTAAGGTCTGTGATAAAGAGGACTGTGATCAATTGTTTTCCATGTCCACTGAAGGTAGAACAAGAAGTAATGGGCTTAATCTGCAGCAAGGGCCATTTAGGTTAGATATTAGGAAAACCTTTCTATCTATAAGGGTTGTTAAGCTCTGGAATAGGCTTCCATTGGATGTTGTAGAATCCCCATCACAGGAGGTTTCTAAGAACAGGTTGTACAAACACCTGCCAAAGATGATCTAGATCAGCGGTTCTCAACCTTTTTTTCCCTAGTACCACTCGGGTCAGGTACAGTCAGGTCAAGTAATAATGACCTAAATAAAATGGGTACCAGGGTGCTTAACTAACCAATCAGTGATTGTAAAATACTTAAGGTCCTGGGTGGGCAGGTACTATGGAAATCCCAAATATTATGTTAGCATTATAAGATCTCCATTATTGCTCAGTGTGATATAAATAAAGTCCCCAAAACTCTTTCTGTGGTTTGCCTTGAATTTCCAAAGTATGAAAATTATTAACTACAATACTAACATCATGACTAATATTTCTGAATTTTACACTCATTGCCTTTTCCATAGACATTTTCAAAGTGAGGTGAACTTGATGAGATTATGTAGGATAGGATAGGTAGGCTTGCCATGTCATTTATAAAAGCATCTAATTGCTTGAGCTCCGGCACCTCTTTTATTACAAATTAAGCACTGGTCAATAGACATGTCAAATAGGCACTGAAGAAGATTTTCATAGTTTTATGTTGTTTTCATTCTCTGTTGTTTGTAATACTCTCTTAATATATTTGCAAATAGCATTTTTCCCTATCAGCTCTATCTAGAGATCTTTGGTCTTGATTGATTGAGGTTTTGATTTAGTCCTTTTAAGATCAGATGGCATCAGCCATGAGGTCCAGACCATTTAATCAAAATTTTCCCAAAGTCTGGGAATGCTTGAATCTGGGGTTTTGGTTTGGGCTTTTGTTTAGCTTTGTCCTTTACAATTTCCAATCCAGGATTGATTTTTTTCCTGTTTTGTTATGGATCATGTTCAGCAATGGTTCTGTTTCATTTCCTTCCATGACTGTGTACATGCATCCAAGATGATATAAGCACAACTCATGGAAAAGAGTATGTTAGTTAACTAATGCTGCAGTACTGGCTCTGCATTAACAGAGCTCTAAATTGTGTAGGTCCTTCATAAACTGTGGCTTTTTTTCTTTATTTCTCAGTGCTGGAGGGCTATATTTTAAATAAATATTTAAATATATTAATCCCGAGGATATTCTGAACTAAATTATAGTAATTTTATAGGGAGGTCAACTGTTGGGTTGAAAATACTTTTACCGCCTCCATTTAATCATGAGTTCATATGTTACAACTACTTCACAGATGCACAGAAAATATCGAGGCCAATAAATTCCCCAATGCATGGTTCAACATTCTTTTCATATATTTCTCTGTGCTGAGTTTTCATTTGTTATTAGCAATGAATGATTTTTAAAGAAGCTGCAGTAAGAGATTGAATTATAAGACAATATTATTGCCAATTATAAGATGAATGGAATGATTCCTGAAAACTGGTTGGCTAAGTTACAAGGCACTAGCTAGTAACCACTTCATCAAGTAGGGAAAAAAAAATCAATGTGCAAAGAGCAGGAAGATCAACAACTCGTAATTGCTCTTGGAAATGGCAAGTCTTAAAAATAAGACATTTGGGTTCTTTTCTCACCAGATTAATTTTCATAAAAGTTAAATCAATGCTTTCAAAGTGAAAAAATGTAAGTTCGATAGTTACCACCCCCCCACACACCTTTGTTCCTTAAAGTTTCTATGTTGGTTTTTTTGTTTGTTTTTGATATTTTCCCCCAAATAGGAAAAATAATTAGATTGTAAGCTCTTCGGGACAGGCACTGTATTGCTCTCTCTTTGAACAATGCCTTGCAGTCCCGCCCTATGAGTCTATGACTATGGGGCTCTATTTCTGGTTGGTCTGTAGGCACTACTACAATAAACACAATCAACCATCCAAAATGAGAGGATGACCTTTAAAACAAACCAGTAATAAACATAGGATGGTGGGTTTGTTAAGATAAAGACACAAGAGTACATGTAATAGGGTACATGTGACGTTAAGTCAGATAAAAGGATCAGAATGGTTCCTTCTGGTTTGAAATCCATGGGCAAGCTGATGATCTGGCCCCATGAATCAATCAGCCAACAATAACTGTCCTGATCAGAGTTTATTTAACATTTGGGTAGTTACCCATAGGATTTCCTGGTAAGTCCCAAATACATAAACCCTTTTGTGGGCAAATATCCACCAAAAATACCTGATTCCATGTCACTGATATCTGTTCCAAGATGGAAACTAACCTGGAAGAGCCTTGATATATTCTACTGTTCAATAAAGGGGTAATAGTATGATATCAGCAGTAGATGTATGTTGGGGTGTCATGATGAGTGGAAGCACATAGTCCTGGGGATTTGTGGACATATAGAAAGAAAAAAAGGGTCCAGAGTGTCAGCTGTTATCTCCATCAAAGTCAGCAGAACTTGGCTGATTATCCCCATTGACAATCTGCCCCAAGATGTGTAATTTACCATACTAAAGTTCTCAAATGACGCTTACAGTGTTTATTCAGGGAACTCAGACCCTCCTATTACAGTCGTTTGTGTTTGGTTCTTTTTTAATTTTGCTGATCTCTTTTAATTTCTCAGAAAAGCCTAGTGCAGCAGTGGTGTCATTTAAATGCCTCCTTCCCATGGAGCTTTTTGAAATGCTGGGACAGCTGGGAAAATGTTTATATTTTTAATATATAAGAAGATTATAAACAGCAATAACAACCTCAGCACAGGGCATCTTCTGGGGAATTAATGACTAGCTGAGGTTAATGGCCCTTGGCTTCACTTTGGGCCTTCAACTCTCCCAGTCAGTCATTAATTCCCAGGAAATGCTTTGTGCCTTGATTGTGATTGCATTCATACATTAAATTCAAGTTAAGGGTCTGACTTAATGTTTAGCCACTATAAAGTAAAACACAAGGAAATGTTCCCAGTGGATATATTTACTGTCAAGTATATTTTTATTTATCTTATTTTCCATTATGTGTTTAAATTGAGGAATTATATACATTTACTGATTTGTTTTGTTTTTACAGTTCATAATAGATCACATAAGGTACGAATAAAATTCTGCTGCACAGCTTTGATATATTTAATATTTCAATTACAATATTATTTCTCAATCCAAACAGAAATGAAGTATAGACAAATAGCTATACTTAGTAGATAGAGAAAACAGCCTAAAGACTGGATCAAAGCAATTTCAATTTTGTTATGTCAAGTTAGTATCATGTCAGTTTTATTATGTCAAATTGAAGATAGCATTGTTATTTATAAAGTCTCAAGGAAAAAGTGAAACAGTTTGGTCCCAAATTTTACTAGTTTTGAAAAGTGGAAATTTCATCTTGTTCTTGTGAGATTTCTGTCAAGTTGAGCTGAAATCTTATGAGAACAGCTGTGCACAGGAGATTTTTTACATCTTGATGCATGTCTGATTTGGATTTGAAAACAAGGCCTCAGATTTGGATCCAATCCAGGATGAAAACCATAGGAGTATGTTTGAATATTAGCCTATCCCCTGAGAAACTAAGGAAGAGAGAGGGGAAGTTTGGAACTGTTTCATTTAATTGAACCTTATCTTCACTGATACTTCTAATTTATGCAGTGATTTTCACTATTTGCTTTATTTAATTTCTTTGATCATTTTAATAAGTTACGGAATTGTTCTTTTGAAGGAGTAGGCCATCTTCCTCAGCCTTAATGAACACTTTTCCTTTAAATCTCTGGGTAGTCTAGATGAAAAAAACACTATCATCATTGCACTCAAATTGTTTGTTTTTTTATTTCATTCAAGTAGTGTAATTTAGTGACCAAAGGTGCTACTGTTTCCATTATGGAAAACGCACACATTGAAAAATGTGGTTTTGAAACCTACATTACTTTACACTTAGATGTAATGGGCTCAGCTAGTCCCAGGTGTCACTCCATTAAAGTCGGTGGAGTTACACCAGGGATAAATGTGACTCGTATTGTAATTGTACGTGGGCTTAGATTTTATGTGTGCATCAAAGCAGGTAAAAAAGATTTGTGTAGTATCTTTGCAGGGTTCTGGGAAATGCCACATGACTGCATGCGTAGATCGTTCAAGATAATATATACTAAAAAGGTCTTAAAATGTGGGTTAGTGCTAAATAAGACATAAAACATAGGAAATGCATGTGTCTTAGGCTTTATTCTTGACTGACGTACTCTTGCTGAGTGACTTTGAGTAAATCATTTAAATTCTCTGTACCTCAGTTTATCTATCTGTAAGATGAGGGAGAATACTTACGTGTCTTACAGAAATGCTGTAAAGAATAATTATGAAATGCTTTTCAGCATAAGCTAAACTGAAAAAGTCCATTGCTATTCTGAATTAAAGTGTTAACATGGGGAGTTATGCCAGTCTATCAATAGGGATATATTTATACAAGAATAGTAATATTGATAAGTTTCCCCATGTAGACAAGGCTTAAGCTGCCAAAATAGACAGAGCCCTGTAGAGCCACCAATGAACATCCATCCCCAGCTCAAGTATCCATCTCCTCAGTAGGAAACAGGCAAAGGGAGCCACAAAATGAGAAGAAAAGAATAAAAAATAGGAAGCATAAAAATAGAGAGAAAGAAAACAACAAGATAGGAAATAAAGAACAGAGGCACAGAGAGAAAGTGGACAGAAAGAAAGGTGGCAACAACTGTGCTGGGGAACCGCCTAAAGGGACATTGGGGATAGGGGTACCATCTACCAATCACCGCAAGAAACTCCACTAGCAAAATGCTGGGAAATATTGGGTTATAACAAGGATTGCACTTGCAGCTCCATCCATGTAGAATGATACTATGCAGCCATGTAAATAGATGTATAATGGCTGATTTTTTAAATGTTACTGCATATTTATGCACCAGAATCTAAGCTTTCATTTACATAATACTGTAGATGCCAAACTTTATGGCTATGAAAATAAACTTCCAAATGTGAACTGAATATAATGCAGTGAAGTTTGCTCAAGTCTGCAGACAGCCTAAAACAATAGCACTAACAATGATTGTAAACTGCTCCCATTCATCTCAGTAGGGTGTTAACTTTGACGACTAATTATGGTCATTTAAATGTCAACGTTAGCTATTTCCACTCTTAAGCATTTCAGCAAAAATATCAAGCTAGTGTATTTATCTCTCCTTGCATGTAGTGACAGATACTGGGTAGGTGCAGTTGGTCAGCTAATTGTTGTCAAGGATTATTGAGGTGAGGAATTCATATATCCTTCTGTGAATTTAGAGTCCCCACTGCCTCTTTCCAAAAGCAGAACCTTCACTTGCCCAGATCAAAACAAGACAAAGACCTTGTCTACACTAGAAAAATAAATTGACCTAACAGCCAGGTGCATGGTCCAGGCACCTGGACTTCTCGATCCGCTCCCAGTCAGGAATGAAGACCAGCTGCTCAGCTCCCAGGGGGGCTTTTTTGTCAATTCTGGAATTGAGCAGAATGACGGGACACAGGGTTTACATTGACACTGCGTCGCCCTAACTAAGCCGACATAAACCCTACACCTTTTGTTGAGGTGGTTTTATTATGTTGGCAGACCAGGGGAGTTACATCGGTGGGAGGAGCATTTCAGTCTGTACACCTCCACTGCTCTGTCGACAAAAGCTGACCTTTGTCGGCAAAATATCCCCAAAACCCCCCAACCAAACCTTGAATTTACTCCTGGGAATCAAAGAATCAAGTTACCCTTCATGCCCTTCTAGCTGTCAAAATCCTTCTCTTTTTCCCACCCAGCTGTCAAAACCTTCAGTTTTCCCATTATCATATTTACAACGTATTTACTTGTTTTCAATACACCAGAAACTGAAAAACTGGAGGCAGCATAAAATAACTTGAATTGATTATCATCATACACAAACAAAAGGGATACTCTACTGATCACTCAGGAGTAGACTGGGAACAGTGGGGGCTTGCCTTATAATTTCATGATTCCCTACCATATCAGTTATGTCTGATGTGTTGCAGAGGCTATAGGGCCTTCATTATAGTGAAACAAAATGAATTCAGCCAATTATAGTGCAGGTATAATGTACAGGTATGGACTCAAAACGGTGTGGTTACTTCTCAATAGCCATACATAGGTGAATCCCTGTGCTTTGACAGTCTACTACTTATTTCTCAAAAACTACACAGTATGCAGATCCTTACATTATGATTTGCTACAGCCCTCAACATTCTCCATCCACAAGAAACATGGCCACCTCAGATTCCCAATCTGGCAGAGTGATTCACAAGAGTGATTTGGCAGCTCTTTTGGGAATCATCGACCAGTGGAGCTTATGTGGTGTCCTCCTGGGAGTTAAAGCTGCCTGCTCTCCACCATAAGCACAAAAGCCACCCAGGGTAGTGGCAGAAACACTGCCTTCCCTCCACAAGGAAGAATCTCCTCTGGGCACAAGGAACAACGCTGGTGTTTTTTGCGCCCCATGTCAGCTTTGCTGAATTTGGCCCAGAATGTGTAATTGTCTGTATACCCAATATAAGTTGATTAAACTGAACTGGAATTGTCCTCGCCAGGAGAAAGGTGCTATTTAAGTCCACATTTTCAGATTTTTTTCTTGTTGTTTAGTTAGCTTCTCTTTGTCCCCAACTCTCTACCCCATCCCCATTCACTTCACAACCCCTGTAACCTTTAGAACAAGAATCTGAATTAAACAAGGAGCAAATACACACCCAAGACTGACAAATGGCTGTTGACAGCCCTTTTCTGTTTCAGCTCTAGGAAGTCAATGCCCAGTAGGTGAAGTTTGTTCAAAATACAAATCTGATAAAGAGACATATTGTAGCTCATCTACGGTTTAAAAATCAAACTACAGTGGGGCCCACCAATCCTCATCTTCACTCTGTCATGTGGGAATGGACCCAACATATGCATCACAAACATCTCTATAAAAATGGTATGAGACCAAGTTTGAGACTTGAATCTTCCTCCTCTTTTTGGCTCAGAAAGCAGACAGCTGCCAATTGAGTCATACTTAAATCATTTTAATAATATGATAAAAATCATAATTTGTTCAATAACATGCCATCAGCTACCCATATGCATCCTCTCTCCTTACATCCATTCTAACCTCTTCTAGGAGATTGGAACATTGGTAACTATGGCCACCCAGTAATATTTTCCTTATGTCAGCTAATGCTATCCACCTAGTAGACTTGAGGCATTAAGTCTGCTTTGACTTTCTCGCTTCAAATGGAACTTTGCAAACTGTGATTTCAAACTTCAAATAACTTGCTATGAATATGCAGCAAGAGAATTAAAACAAGATTTTTGGCAGTAAAATTATTTTTATTCAATTACTTAGTCTGTCAACGACAGGGATAATGTCGAGACCACTCCTTCAAGCAAGCTTTCTAGTTTGATCTGGTCAGATTTTAGAAATTAGATCACCAAAGCCTTGATATGATTGGATATGATTTTTGCCATCCACTTTGCATTTTTGAGTACATGGATCTTTGGTTAAGCCAGGTCCTACAACACTGGAGCATTGCATATTTTGTTCAGTATCTCGGATACAAAATGCACTATCATATAAGGTTTTAAATTATGGTTTTCTGCCCGTGTTTTGCAATCCATCAGTGTCTAAATTTTGTGATCCAGTGAATGAACAAACATCCAGGCAAGCACTTCCTAATAAGACTAGTGTGGGTAGTTCAAATCTACTCTGACACATTAGCTTATCAGAATAGTAAATGGAGGTTACTGTAACTAGAGAATCTTTGAGATGTGTGATCTCTATCTGTATTCCACATGTGGATACATATGTGCACCATGTGCCTTAGTCCAGAGATTTTAACAAGCAGTGTCCGTTGACCTGAATATGTGCAGTAGATCTCCCCATACTCCCAGCAATAGTATAAGAACTAGTGTGAGTTGATGCCCCTTCAGTTCCTCTTCTGGCCATGAATCTAATCAGATCTGAAGCAGAGGGGACAGAGGGCAGGTAGTGGAATGCAGATAGGGACCACACATCTTGAAAAACCTCCAGTTACAGTAGGAAGCCTCCACTTCTTCAAGTGCTGGTTCCTAAGTATATTGCATACGCGGGAGACTGACAAATAGGTATCAGTTTTGAGGTGAATGAGGGAGTGTGGTCATGCCCCTAGAACCAGGGAGCAGCGTCCGGGTTTTCCCCTCTCTGGGTCCTCCTCAGAGGGGGACCACCCCTCCCGGCTACCTCTCACCGGGAGCAGTCTTGTGCCCTTCTCAGGGCAAGCAGCCTACGGCCAGGCCCTCAGGCGGGGCTGGCAAGGTAGCAAGCCGCTCTCTGGAACGGCACGGCAGGGAAGGGTTTCTCACGGAGGACAGGGAAGGGGGGAGGGGGACGCAGGCCCGCCCGTCTCCACTGCATCCCAGCCCAGGGCCCTGGTAGTGGCAACGGCGTTTGCCACGGGGTCGGCGGGGCTCCGGCCGCAACATGCCGCCCGGGTTGCCCCTGACTCAGCCACGAACGTGTGGCTATCCCTGGGCTTCTTCCTCCCCGAAACCTCCGGTACCTGCCTCCTCTGGGTCGCTGAGGTGTGGTAGGCCTGCTAGGCCCTCCTCGTCCACGGGTGGCAGGTCGGGCAACTCCATCGGCTCATCCTTGGAGGGCAGCTCTTCCAAGTCCTGTGGCCCCCAGGCCTCGGGCAGGGCCTGTAAGTTCTCGGGGTCCCAGGCTCGGTATTGCTCTGGCGGATCCGCTTCCGGCTCCCAGGCCCCGGGTGTCTCCGGGGGTTCTCCTCAGGCTCATAATCAGCGGTGAGCCCCGATGGGCCTTCTTCCGGCTCCCAGGCCGTGGGGGCCTCTGGTGGGCCCTCCTCCAACTCCCAGGCCGTAGGGTACCTGGGGGAGGCCTCTGTCGATCCCCAGGCTGGGGTTAAGGCCGGCTGCTCCCTCTCAGCACAGCTCCCCGGCCCGGCCTTAGCTAGGAGCTTAGGAGGAGACGCGTCCTTCCCCTTCGGCTGTCTCTCCCCAGCTGAGCTCACCGGCCTGGCTCTTAAAGGTCTAGCTCTGCCCCCCTGCTTCCGGTCAGGTGGGGCCACTGGGGCCTTTAAAGGCCTAGACCCTCCCCCTTGCTTCCGGTCAGGTGGGGCCACTGGGGCCTTTAAAGGCCTAGACCTGCCCCCTTGCTTCCGGTCAGGGCTTCCCCTGGGGCAGGCCTCTGTCAGCCAGGGTGGGTCTGGCTCCCTCTCTGGGTCCTCCTCAGAGGGGGACCACCCCTCCCGGCTACAGGGAGACAGCATCAAAGACGCATGCAATACTGCAAATCCCACTGCTGCATCTGCAGCTGAGGCTTGGACTAGTGCATAATGCCTAGCAAATGTGTGTATGGAGCTCCAGGTGTCTGCTCTGCATATGTCCTTCATCAGGACCTCCCGCAGGGATGCTACTCTGGTGGCATGTGCTCTCATGGAATGGGCCATTATACTACTGGGAGGTGGGAGGAAAGCTAGTCTATAGCATTCGATAATGCAGCCAGAAACCCTCAGAGAATTTCTCTGAGAGGATATAGCTTGTCCACAGGATCTCTCTGCTATCATGATGAAGAGTCTTGGAGATTTTCTGATGGGCACAATTCTTTTTAGGTAAAAGGCCAGTGCACACCTGATGTTGATGGAGTGAAGTCTCTGCTTTTTAGGAGAAGCATGGGATTTCAGAAAAAGGACAGATAAGTGAATACCCTGGATTAGGTAGAATTTGGAGATGTCCTTGGGTAGAAATTAGGATGAAGGAAAAGGGATACTTTGTCCTTGTAAAATACCATGGGAGTGGGGGGGGAGGGTGGTCCACCATAATGGCTTCCAGTTTGCTGACCCTGCTGGCCAAAGTGATGGTCACTAGAAACTCCACCTTCATAAATAGGTCAGGTGAGACACGGAAGGATTCAAACAGAGGTCTAGTGAGCTTTGACAGCACGAGGTTCAAATCCCATAATGGCATGGGTTAGTGACTGGAGGGAAGGACTTGGTGAGGGCCTTCATGAACAGTGTCATAGCTGGGTGGGTAAAAACAGGGCACTCATCTATTGGAGGGAGGAAGGCACTAGTGACTGCCAGGTGGACTTGTAATGAGATCAAGAGACTAGACTTTTTTAGAGACAGGAGGTAATTAAGAACTACTGGGCTACTTGAAGGGACTGGTTGAAATTGACTGTGCTGCACCCAGGTGGAGAAGCATTTCCATTTAGCCAGATAACAGATTTCTTCCTATTCTGGGTGAGTATAGCCTGGACCAAGGACAAACAAGAGCAATCCACTTCCAATGCGCACCCAAACACCAGACCATGATGTGGAGAGAGCCCAGGTTGGGGTGTTTGACCCTGCCCTATCTTGTATTAGGAATTCTGGGAAGGAGGGTGGCCTGACATTGACAGCCTCTCTGGGAACCAAAACTGCCTGGGCCTCTAGGGTGCTAGGAGAGTGACACTAGCCTTGTTGTGATATATCTTTCTCAGGACCTGGGGAGCAGGGGGATAGGAGGAAAGGCATATCTGAAACCACTCGTCCATGATAGTAGGAGAGCATCACCTTGGGAATTGCAGTCTATGACTCCCCTAGAACAATATAGGGGGAGTTTCTTGTTCATTCATGACACAAAGAGGTCCCATAGAGGTGTGCCCCAAAGTATGAAGATGTCTTTCAGAACAGAGTCATGGATTTTGCACTCACGGTCCACTGAAAAATGCCTACTGAAGTTGTATGTGAAGGAGTTGTGGATACCCAGGAGGTGTGCCGCCTGCATGGTGATGTTGTGCCTGATGCACCAGTTCCAAAGTATGACTGCCTCCAGACAAAATGGGATCTCGCTCCTTCCTGTTTGTTTATATAGACCGTGATGTTGATATTGTCTGACATCACTTGGATGTGGAGGGAGCAAATGAATGTGAGGAATAACCCTGCATGCAAGACGAACTGCCTGTAGCTCCAGGATGTTGATATGTAGTCTGGCCTCCTGTATGATCCATGTCTTGTGCAGTGCAATTGTTCAGGTGGGCACCACACCCCAGAAGGGATGCATCTGTTACAACAGTGGCACTGGGAGTGGGAGTAGAGAAGGGAACTCCTACTCGTACCTTGGCTGAGTTTGACCACGAAGCAAAGGAGATGATGATCCTGGTCAGTGGGAAATTAAAGAAATGAGGTTGTGCATCATCTGAAACCTTTCTGGGGGGAGGAAGGTTCTTGCGGAAATAGAGTCCAACACTACCCCGATAAAGTTTATTGTCCTTGTGGAGGATAAAATGGACTTTCCTCTGTTTACGCAACCCCCCAGGGCTGCAAGTCTTTGAATGAGGTATTGAATGGCTCAGCTGACCTCCTATTGAGAGCAATTTACCAGGAGCCAGTCATCAAGATGATGATGCCATATTTAGAATTGGAAGGACTTTTCCCCTGAGTCAGGTTGGCAGAGACACTGGGGATTTTTCGCCTTTCTCTGCAGCGTGGGGCACGGATCACTTGCAGGTTTAAACAAGTGTAAAGTTTGTTTAAGTTAAATTCTCTGTAACTTAAAATCTTTAAACCATGATTTGAGGACTTCAGTAATTCAGCCAGAGATTAAGGGTCTATTACAGGAGTGGGTGGGTGAGGTTCTGTGGCCAGCAATGTGCAGGAGGTCAGACTAAATGATCATGATGGTCCCTTTTGACCTTAAAGTCTATGAGTCTATGAGATATGGAAAGATTGTGTGGTCCTAACATCTCATCTGGGCTGCCACCATGGAGAAAACTTTTGTAAACACTCTGGGTGCCGTCACTAGTCTGAAAGGGAGGATTTGGAATTGGAAGTGCTCTCAGCCCACCATAAACCATAGGAACCTCCTGTGGGAGGGATGAATATCTATATAAAAATATGTGTCCTTCATGCTGAGAGCCATGAACCACATTCTTTTTTGAAGAGAGGGGATTATTGATGCCAATGTGACTATCCTCAATTTTAACTTCTGAAAAAAGATGTTGAGCTGCTGAAGATCCAGAATAGATCTCCACCCTCTGTCTCTTTTGGGAACTAGGAAATACAGAGAATAGAACCCTCTTCCATGATACTGAGGCAGGATACACTCTGTTGCCTCTAAGTATAAAAGGGATTCCATTTTCTGTTGAAGAATTGCCTCATTACAGTGGTCCCTGAAGGGGGACTGGGAAGGAGATAAACTCTATGGAGTATCGCTGATGAATAATCTCCAAGACCCAATTGTCCATTGTGATTTGCTGCCGGTTGCAGGCACACAGAGTGAGACGGCCTCCAAAAGTGGCAGAAGAAGGGGCAAGTGGCATCAGAGATGGTAAGCAGCTCTCGACTAAAACGTCAAAAGTGGCTCCTAGCAGTGAGCTGGGAATGGGTCATTTGGTAGAGGGGGCCAGAAAGCAGGGCTTCTGATTCTTCCGTTGCTTGCAGGAAGGCTCAGAGGACATTGATAGTAGAATACATAAAAAGGAGGAGGAAGTGGCAGTCTTGATTTATAGGTCTGCCTCTGGTGCTTTCTCCTTAGTGATGGTGCATAGATCCCCAGGGAGAGGAGGGTAGATCCTGGGTCCTTTAGCAAGTGGAGAGAGTCATCAGTCTTCTCATTAAAGAGGTTGGACTTGCCAAAGAGAATGTCTCAGATAGTATTCTGCATCTCCCTGGTGAAGCCCGAAGATTGCAACCACAAAGCCCTCTTCATGACAATACTAGGAGACAAGCTTCTGGATGCTGTATCTGCTGCATCACCTGCAGCCTGAAGAGCTGTTTTCCCCACCAGCCTGCCCTCCTCTATAAGGGAGAAGAACTGGGCTCTGTCCTCAGAGGAAAGTTTGTCCTGAAAGGCTGCCATCCCAGAGTCATTATTGAAGTCACACTTGTAACTGGTGATGCAGAATTGCAAGCCCATAGAGAAGACCTTTCTCCCCAGGAGGTCCAATCTCTTGGAGCCCTTATCTGATAGGGCTTAGGTATTGAGACCCAGAATTCTAAACTAGGGCAGCCTTCCTGGGCTGCCCTATGTCCCATAACACTGCCTGTAATCTCCATAGTGTTGTGTGCTACACCCTAGTCCTGCCCCAGTGTGTCCCTTATGCCAGAGATTGCAAGGAGGTCCTAAGAAGGTAGGTTTATGGCTGTCCTCCATAATGCCTGCAACCAGGGTTATCCCACAGCTGGAACTGGACCTTTAAGGAACCCTTTACTTTGATTCAGTCCCTTTACTTGGTGCAAAGGGGCCATAACACGGGTCAAGCTCTCACCCCTGGTCTCTTTTCACATGCATGCCATTCCAACAAAGAGAGCTTGACTCTTTCCTCATTTTCTTCTGCTCTCACTTCAGTGCCTTCATCTATGCTGCTTCTAAGGATAGAACACCCTCTTGAAACCTGTTCTTCAAATACCCTCCTGCTCCTGATTCAAAGCCCTCTGAAAAATTTTACCTCTTCTGTGTTTCCTTGGCATTGGCCCCATGTACAATGAATTTTTATAGCCACATGAACGGCTGCCTAGTTGTAGATTACTGTTTAAATGTCAGCATTAACTATTTCACAGCTGATCAGCTTAGCAGAAACATCCAGCTAATGAATGGGCTTATTTGTCATTGTTCAGTACATGGCCAGCTATTGGGAGAGGGCACAGCAAGGCAGCTACTTGCTGTCAGGATTTACTAAAGAGAAATTCAATTACCTCCCCCCACTAATTTAAAGTCACCTCTACCCCTACTTTAAAATAAATCAGACAATGTTAATAGGAGGTTTTCAAATATAATTCTATGAAAAAAGTCAAGCACACATTGTATATAGGAAAAATAAAACAGAAGTACAGGAGGGTTAGAAATGCACTGTTTCAAAAATGAAAGCTGAGATTCAGATGTATTCACATGACTTCAAGATCTGGGCTTTTAAAAAAGGATACCAGTTATTATGAGAATTGTAATACATCACAATAATTGGCCACATTAAATTTCTCTGTATGAATCTTGGTAGCAGAAATTGGCCTTTTCTGGATTTTGGATTCAGTTCAAATGGAAATCTAGAAAATAGAAACAGAACCAGAATTCTGGATCCAAATACTTCCAAAGTTCAGGGGTATTGGGAAATGGAGTTGTTTTGGGTCTCTCTTTCTCCTTTAAGGAAGAATGTGTTTGCTTGAAACTTTGACTAATAATAGTAAAATTGTTATTGCTTTTCGATAGCACATATGTTCCTAAATCCTACAAAATTTATAAGATTTCACCAAATGCCTTCAGAGCATTCTCTCCCAGTAAAAAGAATATTGCTTTAAAGTGTTTGTGTCAGTTTCCTTCTCCATTTCACTTTCCCCCGTCTCATTAAGATAATTATGTATTATTTAAATCCATAAATTCTTCATGTCCTGAGAAATTAGCTGCAAAGATTCTTAAAATAATCAACTAGGGAATAAAGATTTTGTCTACCTCAGACACCTCATCAGAAGTTAAAAAGGCCATCTGCAGTTTTTATCTTGTAATTTGCCCATTCTGTCTCTTTTCCCTTTAATTTGTAAGACAAGCAGTCAGCTGGTTTGCCTGCAAATTCAGAACATTCTAGTCTCAAGTTTATTAACAGATTTTCCATTTGTGTCCATGAAGGAAGAGCTGTAGTCTTAATTTAGACAGTATCTTAAAAACCTGAATGTCCTGGGAGATTAAATTTCAAAATTAAAACACCAGCTACACAGCTGTTCCACTAGGTTATTAGGGAATTATACATATTAAGACATATTAGTCTATTAGTACCTGAAGATTCTTATAATTTATTATTTGTTAAATAATATGCTCAACTCTATAGAAGACACAGATAAAGATATAGACCTTGTCCTGAGGAATTTACAATCTAAGGTCTCGATCTTAAGATCAGATCCATGCTGGTAAAACCCTATTGGGATACTGCACAGCTGCAAGAATCTGACTACATAGATCCAGTACTGGCAATTTTGAAATCAAGATTGGATATTTTTCTAAAAGATCTGCTCCAGTTCAAACAGGAATTAATTCAGGGAAATCTTATGGCCTGTTTTATACAGGAGGTCAGTGTGGATAGTCATAGTGGTCCCTTTTGGCCTTTGAATCTATGAATGTATGAATTATGGAATCAGGGACTATACAGGACAAATGTCAGTGTGACAGTCCGGCATGCAAACCAGGCCAGCGAGGGGCTGTGTCACCCCTGCCCTGCAACCTTGAATGTTGGGCAATGCTCTGCTGCAGTAGTTCCCACCTGAGCTCCTCTTCCAACAGGAAGGCTTTTGTAGCCCTCTTCATGGGCGCTCCCTAGACAGGTCCTTTTCCTTGCCTGGTCAGCCCTGTCCTGAGCTGTCTCGTTTCCTTTTAAACGCGGTCCTCCACCTGGAGCATGCTCTGCAGGTGCAGTTGGGCGGGATCATTTGTGTCCCAGAGTTGCTTTTTAATCCCTTCAATTCTAGTGCGGGGTTAATACACCCCATTATAGTCACGTTCTGATAGATGAATTACTAAAATCCAAGAGCTCAGAATGAGATGTCCTGCCATGTGTTTGAGACTTCAACAGTTTTTCAACAGTGTATTTTGAGTGCATAGCAATACCTAACAGACTTGGAATATGTCATCCTGAAAGGTGACAATTTGAACAGTGATAAGCAGCTGAACCATGTCCTTGTCAAAATTTTACTTTTCAGGATGACATTTTCCAAGTCTGGTCTTTACTCATGGGCAATTTGTGTGTGTGTGTAAATTTGAGCAAAAACAGTTCACACCTTGTGTTTTTCAAGAAATTTAAAAAAAAAACACATTATAAACAAATGTGTTCGAGTTTTTGTTGTTTTTTTTTTTAAGCAGCTCTAGTGCCTCAATGATTGTGGATAGGAGTTTGAGATTTGACATGAAGATAGTCTCTAGGCTTGGATATGTGCCTTGCAGTGGTGTGATTTGGTTTGGCCAAGTTACACAGGTGTAAGAACATGCTTGGTATTTGCATCTGGATTTTTACCATTTAATACAATCTTTTCTACAATTGACAATCTCCAAACATTCTATTGTATTAAGTATGTGTATGAAAATAAACTGAGCGGGATTTGTGATCTCTTAAAGTTCCACTGGCTGTGAGCATGTCTCCCCTGTGCTAGCTAAGTGGAATTTCTCATTAAGTGGGTAGGTACACAAAGGAGCCCTGCCTCTTCGTCATGTGTCCTGCTCTGAAGTTCAGATAACCAGAGAAAATATTAATGTGCATATTCCTTAATGCAAAGAGTCTAAGAGAGGTGTGTGTAGTGACTGATTGTGGAGACTCCTGACTCATTCACTACTAAGTATGCAAATTGGATGCTGTGAAATGAATGAAATAGAGTCCACTCATTGAACAGAGAAGATAAAAATAAATACTGCTTAGCCGCCTCAGCCATTCCACAGTGTCCCACCATGGCACTGAATAAGACAGCAGGCCTGCAAAAATAACAGTGCATACCCATGTAATTAGAGACTACTGTAATGCATAAACACAATGGGGAAGAGTTAAGGTTTCACAAGCCACCCTAATGTCGGCATTTCCTGACTTGAATGAAGAGCCTTGCAGCCTTAATGTTCTTTTAATATAGTATTTGTATGGAGTTTTGAGTGACACTTTGTAATCTTACAGTTATCATAACATAATAAGCCAAAATCAGGTATTACTCTAACTTCACCAGAGTTACATGAGTGATGAATAACATAAATATGTAATAATGTACAATGTAACTAGTGAAAAAGCAAAGTGAAAACAGAACAAACAGCTACAGAAAAACTTCTCTATTGACAGAACAAGGACAGAATCTCCCAATAAGTGGTCTTGCCCTTTTATTCCTATCTTATTTATTAATATCACAATAGTAAACTATTTGCCTCAGCATTACCTAAAGAATATTTTAAGGTTTTCAAATAATAATAATTAATCCACTAAAGAAAATAGTTAAAGAAGGTAGTCCATCCAATTCTTCTTTCAGAATACCACCGAATCTGTACAATAGAAAAATGTTCAGCTTCTTCTGCTAAGATGATGTGATTTTTCCCAGTAATAACATAGATCTAGGTACCTCATTTCTGGATTTAAGCCTCAGGCTCTGAATTTCATCAACCACGCGTTCGGTTCCAGAGAACATCTTTGACTTTCCTTACTAGTATCTGAATAAATCTGCTAAATAAAGTTGCCATGATTTATTTGTCTCTTTGTTCCAGCAGCACTAAGAACACCTTCTTTATCTTGAAATCCCAGGAATTTAACAATTATTGTTTTTGGCTGTTAATTGGGTCCAGGTTATGGTCTAATGCACTTTCTCAATCTCCATGTCAGGTGTGTGGGAAAGCTCTGGTAAATCTGTTGCCAGCAAGTTATGTATAAAACATCACAGATCATAATTTCCTACACTCTCTGGAGCAGTAAATCAATGATATGAGCATCAATTTTTGTACTCTAAGTTGTCTACTTTTCCAGTTCTTTCTTTGATCTTTTGTGCTAATGTCAAGTCTCTACTATATTCATTACATATGTACCTCTGTGTACAGGTAACAAGTCTAATTTTGATTTCTGGCTTTTGTTCTGGAAACACTCAATGGGAGGCAACACCCCCATTGATTTCAAGGGAGTCAGGATTTCACTCACGCTGTCTTCCTATATCCATTTGCTTAGAATCTTAGTACCTGAATCTTTTGTCCTTACTCAGGCAGCTCTTCTATTGACTTCAGTAGGCGTTCTGCCTGAGTAAGAACTGCAAGGTAGGGCCATATAGAGTTATATATTTTTATAATAATGAAATGGATGGAGGCAAGGAGGTAAATGATTTCTGCGGAGATACATCTTCTAATGTAACCTCTCTTTCTCTCCTCTTAATAAAGAACAAAATAGATCTTTATTACAGTTTACGACTTCACTTATTTTAAACAAAAGATATCTTATTTCTACTTACTAGCTGTAAGAGTAAGGTGTATATACTTTCACATACTCCTATACTTTTACTGTGTATAGTGTAAAAAAAACTGAATTAGATAAAATAGCATTAAAATATGATTTTTTAAAAATTTTTAGTTTTCTATGACATTTTGATCTGTGCATGATATAACCTTCAAACTGCTGTGCAATGGAGAGAATTTTAATTCTTCAGTGTGTAGTTCCATCAAGGATCTGATAAGGCTGTGTTATGGTTTTCAGTGTGAATTGTATGGTGTATAAATCAACAAAAAACGTGGCCCACAGACTTTCCAGTTTATATTGTTTGGGTAATATTAATAAATTATATTTAACTGCAACAAATCTTTCCCTATTAAAATCTCTGCCTCAAGTTATTAATGTCAACGTAGGGTTTCAACAAAACCATTTCTTTTACTGATTAACATTTAAGGCCCCAATCCTTAACTTTTATTTATGTAATTAATCCTCATTCACACAATTAGGACTTGATCCAGAAAATACTTAAACTGATGCATAATTTTACTCAGAGGAGTAGTTCCATTGCTTCAATGGGACTACTTATGCGCATACAGTTACTCACATGCCTGAGTGTTTGCAGGATTGGGGCCCAGTACTCCACACCTTTGGAAAGCCTCTGCTTCATTATACTTTTTGTAAGTATAGTTTAGGTATGAACTGAAGTCACATCAGTTAAAACAGAAGTAAAATTTTAAAATCAAATCCTTTTAACTATCTTGATCTCTCTGGAAATGTTCAGAGTGTTTTAATGAAAACACAGTAAAACCTTGAATGAAATATACACATATGCATACTGGTTCATGTATGCAGTGTTGTTGTAGCCATAACAGTCCCAGGATATCAGAGAGACAAGGTGGGTGTAGTAATATCTTTGATTGGACCAACTACATGCTTCCTACATGTTTCCCAAGATCCACAAACAAGGGAACCCAGGCAGACCCATCATATCTGGCCATGGAACCCTTACTGAGGGAATATCTATGAGGGGATTCATAGGAACCCTTCTCAAACCAAACACCACACAAAGGGCCAGCTTCCTCCAGGTCTCAATTGACTTCCTCCACAAACTCTGCAATATTAACAAGCTTGTTCAGAACACCATCTTTGCCATGAATGTCACTTCTATATACACCAACATCCCTCACAATGACGGCAGAGCTGCCAGCCTCAAATATTTACAAGACAATGGGCAACTCTCAGATATCCACCCCAAACACATTACCAAACTCATCCATTTCATCCTTCTTACCCATAACAATTTTACATTCAACAACAAATACTTTGTCCAACCCATGGGAACAGCCATGGGTACTAGGATGGCTCCCTAATGTGCCAACCTCTTCATGGGCCCTTGAAGAAGAATTTCTGGACAAACACACCACAGAACCAATGATATACCTGAGATACATTGATGATATTCAGAGGGGTAGATGTGTTAGTCTGTTTTTAGCAAAACAGTGATAGTCCTGTGGCACCTTGAAGATTAACAAATTTATTTGGGCATAAGCTTTTGTGGGTAGAAACCCACTTTGTCAGATGCATGGGTTTCTGCCCACAAAAGCTTATGCCCAAATAAATATAGTAGTCTTTAAGATGCCCCAGGACTCTTGCTGTATTGATGATATTTTCATTCTCTGGACTGACGACTTAAACTCCTTCATAGATTTCCACGACAACACCTTTAACAACCACCACCCATTCATTAAATTCTCTCTGGAACACTCCCATACTAGCATCAACTTCCTGGACACCACAATCAGGTTGAACAATGGAAACCTACAGACAACCATATACAAGAAACCCACGGATCACCACTCCTACCTTCTTAGATCCAGTAACCACCCCAAACACACCACCAAATTGGTTATCTACAGCCAGGCACTCAGATACCACAGAATATGCTCAGAGGAGAAAGTCTAGGATACACACCTTAACGGACTCAAAACCATCTTCACCAAACAAGAACACTTGAACAGATAAGCAAATAGCTCCATGGAACAGGCCACTTCAAGCCCTGAAAGATAGCCAGAATCTCCGGCATGAGAAAAAAATGGCAGATCTCTGATTGCAGGAAAAGCAAAAGAAGCTGAGATGGAAAAAGATGAGAGAATCAAGGGCGCTGAAGAGAGGGCCCATCAAAGGCAGATGGAGCTGATGGCTGCTGAGGAAAGGGCTCATCAAAGACAGATGGAAGTGGCCAGAATCTAGCTCCAGATCCTGGAAGGGAAAAAGGGTCTGCTGCCACCCAAAAGTTCTTTGCTTCTCACCATCAAAGATTTAGAAAGGAGCTGCCCCATTGACAGAGATGATGAGGATATTGAGGAGTTTTTTTCTACTTTTGAAAGACTCTGTGATATTCATCAGATTCCTGATGAGAGAAGAATGCATGTTCTCCTCACCAGATTGACTGGAAGGGCCAGGAAGGTATTTAATGAAATGGAGTTAGATGATGTGTTAGATTATGTAAAGTTTAAAGAAGCTGTATTGCAAAAACTTAAAATTACTCCAGAGTCTTATGGGCTGAAATTTAGAAATGTTAAGCTATCTGATAATGTTAAAACTTTTCATAAACTGTTTAGGTATCTGAAAAAGTGGATCGGGGGGGCGAAGGCTTATGGTAGTTATAGTAGAGTTATTGATTTATTTGCTAGGGAGCAGCTCCTGGAAATAGCACCCCACCATACCAGGGCAGCTGTGCTTGATAAAAACCCTGGCACCATTTTGGAGGCGGCACAAATTGCTGATGCTTTCATAGGGAATAGGAACTGTGAAAAGCATAAGCCTCAGGGGAAAAGCAACCTCTATTCATCGCAGGTTAAGAGGGAAGATGGGTTCAGGAATAAGTCTAGCCCCAACTTGGCTAGGAAGTCTTATACAAACCAGAATTTAAAACCTCTCACCCAGGGGGAAAACCTGCCACATGTCACCTTTGTGGACTCGTTGGCCATATAAAGCCAAGTTGTCCAAACCATAGGGACAGGAATGCTCCAAGATCAGCAACCTTCCAACCCATAATCAATTCAAATGCTCTCACTTTAAGTACAGAGACTGGTCAGATAAACGTTGACCCCGCCACCTTGTGTCCGGATACAAACACGGCAGGTGTTAATGCTACCACTTTAGTAATCCCTAGTGGGAGGGATGAGGGTTGCCTCACTAACTATGTGAAGGTAGAGACATGGAAGGGCAATGAGGAGTTCATAAAGAGTGCCAGGGTCAATGGGATTGTGTATACTGGATGGAGGGATTCTGCCTCGGAAATTACCTTAGTTAAAAAGGAATTAGTCTGGGAGAAGGATTATTTGCCCGATCGAAGTGTGGACTTGGTGGCATTTTCTGAATATAGGGTAAAGGTGCCTTTAGCAAAGATCCACTTAGAGTGGGAAGATTTTAGAGGTGATATGGTGGTTGGAGTTCGAAAGCGTCTCCCGGCGGATGTTTTAATAGGGAATGATATTGTAGTTATTAATAATAGTGTCAATGTCGTAACCAGATCTCAAGAAAAATATGGTTCTGATATGGATACCCTATCTTGTGATAATGAGAGAATCTGTGAACAGACAGAGGACTCCTCTCCAGATGATGACAACTGAGATTGGGTTGGATGTGCCTGACGACGACTCTGAATTTAAGTGAAATTCAGAAAGAGTTTGTTAGGGCTCAACAAGAGGATGTTTCATTGGAGAGGGCCAGAATGGAAGCCAAAGCATAGCCCCAGCAGAAAAGAGAACAGGCAGGTTTTTCCATGCATGATGGCTTGCTGTACAGAGAACTCCCTACAGGGAAAAAGCAGCCTCATAACAGAAACTGCAAGCAACTTGTGGTCCCTGAGGGATATAGAAGTGAGTTATTAAAGTTGGCTCATGATGGTCGCTTTGCAGGACATCTGGGCATAGAAAAAACTTGTGACAGGCTGAAGCAAAACTTCTATTGACCTTACATGTATGACACGGTGAGGGATTATTGCAGAAGCTGTGATTTGTGTCACAAGTGCAAGAGTTTGAAGGGTCCCAAGAAGGTACCCCTACAGCCTTTGCCCATTATCAGGGAGGCATTTGCCAGAGTGTCTGTGGATATTGTGAGGCCACACCCTAAATCTTCCAGAAATGGGAAGAAGTATATTCCGGTGTGAATGGATTTTGCCACCAGGTACTCTGAGGCTGTAGCTTTATCTAATGTTGAGGCTGAGACAGGGGCCACAGCTCTGTTTACTAGTTTTAGCAGAGTGGGTTTTCCCAAGGAAATCTTGTCAGACCGTGGTGCCAATTTCATGTCAATTGTATTTAAGCAGCTATGGGAGATGTGTCGAGTAAGTCATCTAAAAACTGCCCTTACCATCCAGAGACCAGTGGTTTGGTAGAAACATTTATTGGAACATTGAAGGCTATGCTAAAGATGTATGTGGACAGACGACAGAATGACTGGGATGTCTTATTGTCTTATCTGCTGTATGCGTACAGGCGTGTACCCCAAGAATCTACAGGGTTGCCCCTTCTGAGCTGCTTTATTGGAGGTAGGTCAGGGGACCCCTGGATCTGATTCGTGATTCCTGGGAGAGCAACGTAGAGGTGACAGAACAGCCAGTGGTGGAGTATGTGTCACAGTTTAAAGAAAGCTTGCAAGACATGATGGAGCTGATTCAGCAGAACCTTAAGAGAAGTCAGAAACTTCAGAAGGCTTGGTATGATGGGCACACTGAGGAAAGGGCATTTGAAATTGGAGATATGGTGCTTGTGCTAGATCCTGTGACAAAAAACAAGATGCAAGATATATGGAATGGATCTTATGAGGTAGTGAGAGAACTAATGAAGTCACATACAATGTGAAGAGACCCTATGGCAGGAGGGATGTGCAAATGGTGCATATTAATAGACTGAAGGCCTACCAGGAGAGGAAGGTAGCTGTAAATATGATTTGCTGTGCTGAGGAAGAGAGTTGGTCTATGCCTTTGGTTGATATGATTATAGAGAGCAGAGAGGAATCACATCTAGAGGCCATTGAGGTGTGTGTGTGTGTGGGGGGGTTAACTCCAACCCAGGTGAATGAAATGTTAGCTTTATTGAGGCACCACAGGCAGACATTCTCCAACCAGCCAGGACTGACTGACATACTACTGCACTCCATTCAAACCTTCAGTCCCCACCCAGCTCCCAACAGGGAGTACAGAGCCAAAGGAAAGATGCAGAAGATTCAGGAAGAGGTGAAAAGCATGTTGGCCATGCAAGTAATTACTAGGTCTAAAAGCCCATGAGCATCCCCTATTGTTATGGTACCCAAAAAGGACAAAACCCTGAGGTTTTGCGTGCATTATAGGAAGCTGAATGTTATCATGCAACCTGATCCTTACCCCATGCCCAGAATAGAAGATCTTCTAGACACATTGTGGGGGAGGGGAGCAAAGTTCATAAGTACACTGGATTTAACTTGAGGGTATTGGCAAAGTCCCTTAGACACTGGTGCCCAGGAAAAATCCGCTTTCAGAGTGGAATCTGGCCTGTATGAACTCAAAGTTTTACTATTTGGGTTGAGAAATTCAGAAGCCACGTTCATGAGGCTTATAAATGAAGTCTTAAGGGGTTTGGAATCTCTTGCAAAGGCATATATAAATGATCTAGCCATCTTCAGTGGCTCTTGGCAGGATCATATAAACCAAGTAAGAACTGCGTTGCAAAGGCTTAGAGAGAAGACTCTGACTGTCAAGGTTTCTAAATGTAAGATGGGGGCTTCTGAGGTGTCTTACTTGGGGCACAATATGGGCAATGGGTTAGTTTGCCCTGAACCCTCAAAGGTAGAAGCCCTAAAGGCCTGGGCTGCCCCTAAAATGAAGAAGCAGGTCCAATCTTTTATTGGCCTGGCCAACTACTATAAGAAGTTTATAAAGAGGTTTAGCGACATTGTTGCCCCAATAACAGACCTTATAAAAAAGGGAAAGCCAGACAAGGTGATATGGATGGAGGCCTATGAAAAGGGCTTCCAGAGCATCAAAGAGGCCTTATCTAGATCATCTGTCGTAGTCAGTCCTGATTTTGAGAAACCATTTCTGCTGTACACAGATGCTTCCAATATTGGGTTGGGGGCAGCGCTAATGCATAAGATGGAGGGTGGGAAAAGATATCCCATCACATACTTAAGCAAGAAACTGACACCCACTGAGCAAAGCTATGCTACCATAAAAAAAGGAGTGTTTTGCCAGCTCAGGCCCTATTTATACAACAGGAAATTCACTGTATTAAGCGACCATGCATCTCTAGTATGGCTAAATAAGGCAAAGAGAACCAAATCCAGACTACTTTGACGGAGTTTGGCCCTCCAGTAGTATGAAATGGATATAATCCATATTAAGGGGGAAAAAATATAGTGGCAGACACCTTGTCTAGGATGGGAAATACTAGTAATGCATGCAGCAGTGTCTAGGGACACCTCTTCCTGCATCAATTTTGCATGGGGTGTGTGATGCTGTCTGGATTAAGGGGACCATATATAATATTATATAACATCAATATTTCAAAATTGCAATAATTCATATGAGATATGCCATGTCAGGTACCGATAGAAAAGTTATAATTTGCTAAGTATGATGATATTGTTTATGTGTATGTGTCATATGTGTATTGAAAGTTATGGATGTGTTTGATGTATCTGTATTTCAACTTGTGCTGTATTTCTGGATGACACCCCACACAGGATAGTTGCAGCAGTAGCCTGATTAATGGCCATTAAGGAAATTCACAGGTACAATGGGTCCAGGGGGAGAAGCCAGGAATACACCTGATGAGTCACCAGGATTTACTCATGTGACCCTGGACTCCATCTTATTTCTGTAAATTTCCACAAGCAGCAGCATGGTAAAGGCCAAAGGACATAAAAGGCAGCTGCACCACATCCATCTTGTCTTCAGTCGTCAGCCAGTCTTCAGTCTTCACCTACCTACCTCTGGATCAATTCATCTACAGCTGAAGCTGTGAAACAAAGGACTGAGATACATCCAGGTACACCAGAGCAACTATACAAGCCTGCAACCTCCCCAATTCTACTGGAAACCTGATATATGTGAATTTTCAATATATGCGAACTTTTAAATCATTCATATGGATCTGATTGCTTTAATCATTTAACATTTCTCTTATAGTTTGTTTCTTTCCTTTTGTAATAAATCTTTAGTTTTAGTTACTAAAGGATTGGCTGGCAGTGTGTTATTTTGGGTAAGATCCAAACTTATAATGATTTGGTACTGTGGCTGAGCCTTTGGGGTCAGGAGAACCTTTTTGGTAAAGATCATACAATTTTAAATTACTTATCTCTTTACTGGACCTAGTGGTTGATTGGGAGCCAGAGACTGAAATGCAGTAAAGGGGGCTGTGTATATTTTGTTTTAGCTTCTTGATAACCAGTGTGTGGAATCAGAAACATTGTTTGTTGCTGGTAGGGAAGTCTGACTTCAGTGTCACCCTTCAGTGCTGGGGGTATCTGCTATCCTTTTCCAGTCTGCTCTGACCTTGGCATTTTCAGTGGTCTACCCTAGGCATGGATGAGTCACAAGCTGCTAGATTAAAATTTGGTGGGAAAATAGGTGTGTAAAAATAAAATTCACAGAAGCTGAGATCAGTAGAAATGTTTCCATTATTTTCTAGTTCAGAGTAATTGAGGTCCACAAATAATTTGTAGGGAATTCCAAGTGACCCCCATTGAATGTGTAGCAAACCAAGTGAACAAACTTAATGGACAAGGAAATATTTTCATTTCTTGTTCATGAGTCCTCCAAATGCTGATTTGTTTTTTAGCCATGTGAACCAGTCCATTTGATGTCACTTTGTATAGTATTTTCCACTCACATATAAAAAAGTTAAATAAATTCATTCATCCTTGCTCATGAAAATAAACCAATATTTTAGTTCCAGTACCTATGTACATTACTATAATGTGTCAGGGATTTTATGTACGCATGTGCACTTCTGTAACTTTATTCCAATAACTCAAGGACACACAGCCATGTATTCTTTTCTCTCTCACTCTAATGACTGTGCAGTATAAAGTTTTTACTGGAATGATTTTAGGATGGTTGTTTATGCAGGTGATCTCAAACACCTGCCATAAAAGCTTTATACTACAACTTCTTCTATTCTGTCTAAAATAACTTTTCTGTCATATATGTAGGATATAAAGTTTTTGAATATTTTATTGGAACTATTTCTTCCCATTGCCTGTAAAGCCAGGTGCTTTTGGCCTTGTCTACACTAGAAAGTTTTGTCGACGCAAGTTACATAGGTGATCAAAAAGTGCTGTAATTACAATGATTGTGCCTGTCCACACAGCACTCATTGTGTCACCAAAGCGCATCCACAGTTGGTGCTCTAGCATTGACAGTGAGAACTGTGCACTGTGGGCAGCTACCCTCCTGTGCAATGTGCCACCTTGTGCTGCTAGGAGTTGTGGGAAGATGGAGTGAATTGCAGTGCATCAAGGATGCAGGCTCAATGTCCCAAGATGCAGTGATTTTTCATCCCGTCATTACTTGAGTTCCCGACTGTGTTTTGCGGCGTTTTTTCAATGGCCCCTGTTTCTGAGAGCCCTCCATCTCTGTCTGAAAGGATGGGTCCTGCACTGCTCTCCACTGTTGCTGTCAGCGTTCTGAACATATTGTGGCTGGTTGCACAATATATCATGAGCTCCCAATCGGCACAGTAATCCAAACCGCTTGACCTGCTGTGTGCCATGCAAACAAACAGCACCAGATTAATGTTTACATTCACAGAGCATCTGCATATGGTGCACCGCTGCTTTTGGGTGCATGAAACAAGCACTGGGTGGTGGGATCACATTGTTATGCAGGTCTGGGATGATGCAAAGCCACCTTCATGGAACTGTGTGCAGAGCTCGCCCCTACCCTGCAGTGCAAGGACACATGAATGGGAGCTGCCCTGTCAGTGGAGATGTGTGTGGTGATCATCATGTGGAAGCTGACAACTCCAGACTGCTATTGGTCGGTCACTAATTACTTTGGAGTTGGGAAGTTCACTGTTGGCTGTGTTCTCGCAAGTGTGCAGGGCCATTAACCGCATTCAGCTACAAAGGACTGTGATCGAAATGTGCATGAAATAATGGATGGCTTTGCGGTGATGGGATTCCCTAACTGTGGTGGGGTGAAAGATGGCACACATATCCCAATTTTGGCCCCGGACCATCTTGCAACAGAGTACATCAATAGAAAGGGGTATTTCTCTATGGTACTGCAGGTGCTTGTGGATCATCACTAACATTTCACTGAAATCAATGTGGTTTGGTCAGGAAAGATGCATGATGCAGGCATCTTCAGGAACACAAGAAGCTACAAGCAAGGACTTTCTTTTCAGACCAGAAGATTCCAATGGGGGATGTTGAGATGCCCAGACTATCCATTAATGCCATGGCTCATGAAGCTGATACACAGGCAACCTGGATAGCAGGAAGAAGCACTTCAATAACAGGTTGAGCAGGAGCCAAATGACCACTGAATTTGTAGCTGGCAGCTTAAAGGCTTGTTGGAGATGC
The DNA here is from genome assembly GCF_026122565.2 of Emydura macquarii macquarii. Lineage (NCBI taxonomy): Eukaryota > Metazoa > Chordata > Testudines > Chelidae > Emydura > Emydura macquarii. The sequence goes on from NW_027131180.1 coordinate 14,954,394, forward strand.
CTTTATGGCAGGTTAGACCTAAATGAGGACAATATTCCCATGGTTACTGCTGCTTGCTGTGTGCTCCATAATTTATGTGAAGCTAAAGGTGAAAAGTTTGCCCCTGGGTGGACCACAGAGGTGGATCGCCTTGCATCTGAGTATGAACAGCCAGATGCCAGGGGCATTAGAGGGGCACAACAGGGGGCCATTTGGATCAGGGAGGCAGTGAGGGCCCGTTTTGAGAATGAGAACCAATAAGGTGTTTCACGAACAGCACAGTGCCATGCTACAACTGCTATCCAGCTTGAGCTGTGTATCAGTGACAGGTGAAAGTACCAAGTGAAACACAGAAATAAAGAGTGCTTATTGTTCTCCCAGCTTGTGTTTATTAAACAAAAACAGTTTACAACACAAACAAAACACTGGGCTGGGAGTTGTCCCACTGATATTAATAGGACTATTCACATAATTAAAATTAAGCATTTGCTTAAGTGTTTTATTGGATGGGAGCTGTGACCTGTCCATGCCTAGGGTAGCCCACCTGAAAATGCCAAGTGCGAGGCAGGCTGCAAAAGGAGAGCAGATTCTCACAGAACTGGTGAGTAACATTGAAGTTAGATTCCCTGACCAGTCACAAACAGTGCTGCTGATTTCCCACACTGGTTATCAGGAAGGTAAAACAAGAAGTTAAACAACCCCCTCTATTGCATTTCAGTCTCTGGCTCCCAATTAGCAACTAGGTCCACTAAAAAGATAAGTTATTTAAAACTCTATTCCCTTTACCAAAATGTTCTCCTGATCTCCAAAGAGTCAGCCACATTACCAAATCAACACAAGTTTGGATCTTACTCAAAATACCATGCTGCCAGCCAATCCTTTAGTAATTAAAACTATTATAAAAGGAAAAGATGCTACAGGACTCTCATTGTTTTTGCTATATACAGACTAACACGGCTACCCCTCTGGAACTTAAAAAAGGAAAGTAACAAATAATAAGAGAAATGTTAAATGGTCAAAGCAATCAGATACATACGAATGACTTTAAAGTCCATAAATATCAGATTCTCAGCAGAATTGTGGAGTTTGCAGGCCTGTACATTTCCTCTGAGTGCATTCAGTACTTGGATGGGTCTCAGTCCTCTGTTTCACAGCTTCAGTTGTAGATGAGTTGATCCAGAAGTAGGAAGCAGGAATGAAGAAAAGATGGAGATGGTGCAACTGCATTTTATAGTCTCTGGTCTGCCATGTGGCTTCTTTCAAACACAAGCTCACAGCCCATAGAGAGGGAAAAGCACTTGCAGTCCCCCCTGACCACAGGCATGTCCTGATGACTCATAGGTGCAGCCCTGGCTTCTCTCCCTGGGCTCATTGTATAGGTGTTGGCCTCGATGAGTCACCAATGCTGACACTAATCTGCCTTGGGGCGGGGGGGGCGGGGGGTGTAACTCAGTAGCACAGCACAAGTTTTTGGATACAGATCTATCAACACATTTAGAACAAACAAGGTGACAATGTACTTGGCCTATAAAAAGCCTCTGTCAAAGTTCTTTCCAAGAGGTTATTAAGGAAATTAGATAGTCATGGGTGAGAGATAAACTTCTGTCATGAATTAGGAACGAAACCCATGGAGAAGGAATAAATGGTCAATTCATCATGGCAATCATTTAAAAAGGGTTGCCCCCCAGTTCTGCATTATTAGCCCTGGTGTTATTCAATGTACTTATTACTGGTCTGAAAAAGGGGGTAGAGTAGTGAGGTGGAAAAATTCACAAAAAACCCAAAAAATATCTGTTAGTTAAGAATGAAGAACCCTGTGAGGAACATCAGGGAAACTAACAAAGCAAGGTGAATGGACAACACAGTATCCAGAATTGATAAATACAAGGTAAGACACAGTAGAAAGAATAATTTGAATGACTCAGACACCTTCTCCATTCTAAACTATCTAACAATGCAGGGTAAAGAGCGGGATGTCACTGCAGATAGGTCAATGAAAAAGCTTCTGTTCAAGGTGAAGTGGCAATAAAAAAAAATCAAGTGAAATGTTAGGATGCATTAGTAGCAGGATTGGAAATGAGAGTGAAAATGTTATAATGTCATTATGTAAATTAATGATACACCTTCACCTGGAATACCGTGTTCAGTTCTGGTCACTGCATCTGAAAAAAAGGATAGAGCAGAAATAGAGAGAGTTCAGAGACAAGTGATAAAATATTTAGAGGAATGGAAAAACTTCCTTTATGAAGAGAGATAGAAAAGACTGAGACTGTTTAATTTAGAAAGGAAACAAAAGGGGACACATTAGAGGTATGTGAGGCGAGGCTGGAAAGTTGGTGTGCTATCCCCAGGTCAACTGGCCATCTGAGGTTGGTGAAGAATGTGGGCACAATAGTATCCCAGGGCTGATGGTAGGCCAGAGAGAGAAAAAACAAACAAACAAACAAAAACAAAAACCAAACCCAGAGATGGATTTCGAGAAACTGCTGAAGTGGGTCCTCAAAAACCACCAGCAGCAATAGCAGAGTCAACTGCTCCAGGAGCTTGCTGCCCTAAAGCAACAGATTAAGGAAATGGTGGGGCAGCAGCTAGAACAGCAGCAGCGGTTTATCCAGCAGATGGCAATGATCCTACAGCCACTTGAAGCGGCAGCAAGTCTAACCATGGGAGAGGGAAATGCCAACCCAGTATCACCCATCCAGTTAAATCTGAAAAAATGGTCCCTGTAGATGACCCAGAAGAGTTCCTTATCACATTCATGAGATTGGCCATTGTGGCCCGATGGCCCCAGGAAAGCTGAGCCACTCTATTGGCCCCCTACCTGACAGACGGTGTACCAGGGTCTTGACGCGGTGGCTGCACAGGACTATACTCATGTCAAGGCATCCTTACTATCTCACCTGAAACCTACCTGCGGAGGTTTGGCCATGAGAAATTCCCATGCAGAACATGGCTCTGGACTATCACCCAGAATCTGTTGGCATTAGCTCCAGCCAGAGGGCTACATGGGGTTCAGGTGGCACAGAAGATCAGCATGAAGCAGTTCACCCAAATTTTCCCCATGGGGGGACATGCAGGGATGGTAGGACACTGACTGGAAACCTTGGCAGAGGCTGTTGCTTTGGTAAAGAATTATCTTATGTCCCTCGAGCGTGAGGTGGAAACACCAAAAGTCAGCCCTGAACCAATCCCGTACCTGCATATCCCCAATACCTGAAACCTGCCAATGATATCTAAGGGAATTTGGATGCCCAACCCTAGAAGAAGGGGGTACAAAGGCCAAGAGAGGAGCCCAGAAGCCTGCCCTCAGCTAGCCAAGAAGGATTTGTCGCCAGCTGAGTGGTTATATCCGATGAGGCCATCCCATTTGGGAGAATCAACAGCGAAACTGACTTGTCCCAGGGGGAACTGTTTTGCATGTGGACAGCAAGGATATTTCAGATGGAACTGCCCTTTGTGTACTGTAACTACAGTAAGGCCTGGACAGCCAATAACAGGGCTCAGAAGATGCGCCCAGAGAAAATGTTAGCCCCTGTATGGGAATACTGTGATTCATGCCTTGAGTGCCAGTGGATGGGCCAAAAAAAAGTCCCAAAGTCCCTCTTAGTACCACTACCCATTGTAGGGATAACCTTTGAAAGGATAGGCATAGACTAGGTAGGTCTATTAGAGAAGTCTGCAGTGAGACACAAATATATTCTGATAATCTTAGACTATGTCACCAGAGACCCCAAGCCTATTCCCAACCAGTTAGCAACAATGGCTGTTGCCACTAGTGAACTCATCAAATTATTTGTCCAGGTGGAAAAATAATCCCAAATAATAATAATCACCAAATAATCCCCAAAGAAATATTAACAGTCCGAGGGACAAACTTCACCTCACAACTGATGAAGGAGCTATGCGACCTATGGAGGATGAAGTCCTTGAGGACATCGGTATACCACCCCTAAACCGATGGACTGATTAAATGGTTTAACAAAATATTGAAAAGCATATTGAGGAAGTTTGTGACCACTTATCTTCGACCCTGGGAGCATAGACTCCAACTTCTTCTGTTCATCAACTGTGAGGTGTTCCAAACATCAACGGGTTTCTCCCCATTCAAATTATTATATAGGAGGCAGCGAAGGGGGATTCTGAATCTTCTCCATGAGATATGGGAAGAGCAAGACTCCAGAACAACCACAGCTGAGAGAAATACTGAAGACTCTGGGGGAGTTCATAAGGGAAAATCTGCAAAAGGCACAATGCAACCAGGAGCAGGCCTATAAAAAAAGGGCCCAATTTTGCGCATTTCAGCATTGAGATCGAATGTTACGTGTGCTGCCAGCACTGGAATCCAAGTTACTGGCTTGCTGGCAATGCCCCTCTGAGGTAGTGAAATGGGTCAGGGAGATCTATTACAAGTTACAGCAACTTGGAAAAAGGAAGTCAACGCAGGTGCATCATATCAACCTGCTGAAGGCCTAGAAGGGACAAGAAGCCTCATCATTGTCCCATTCCTTCTCAATCCTGAACTCAGCCTTGGGGCCCTGCACCCCAAGACTTTGTCCCAGTGTCTTTAGGGAAGGATCCATGGCCCAACCAAGAGCAACAGGTACACCAGCTGGTTGAATCATTTTCTGAAGTGTTTTTGATGCACCCAGGCAGACACACCTGATGTTCTATCATATAGGCATTGAACTGAGGTGGAAGATATGAGAGACCTGACAGCCACTCCCAGGAAGGATCTCAGAGGCAGTTTGCCAAGAGCTCCAGGCCATGTTAGAAATAGGAATCGTTGAACAATAGCCCAGCAAATGGAGAAACCCCATCGTGCTTGTGCCTAAACATGATGGATTGACGCAATTTTGTAATGATTTCTATAAGGTGAATGCAATTTCAAAATTCAGTGTGTACCCCAAGCCAAAGGTTGACAAGCTACTGGGAAGATGGGGAGCTACTAAATACACATCCACCCTTGACTTGACTTAAAAGCATATTGGCAGATCCCCTTGACACCTGAGTTGAAAGAAAAAATGCCTTCTCCTCTGTTGGAACTATATCAGTTTAAAACCAGACGCCATGGGGCTGCTGTCACCCTTCAGTAGTTGATGGACAGAGTGCTATGCCTGTATGAGTCAGATCTAGCTGCCTACATTGACGATATCATCATTTACAGTGAGGTCTGGGCTGAGCATATGAAGCATGTTACTGCAATATTATGGGCTCTTAAAGAGGCAGGCTTGATGGCCAGTCCAACCAAGTGTTGACTGGCCACCCAAGAAGTCACCTACCCAGTGTATGGCAGGGGAGAAGGCAGTCGTGATTCCTTGTGAACAAAGTCCAAGCTTTACAATGCTGACCCATCCCCTCCACAAAGAAGAAAGTGTTGCCATTTCTTGGGATTAGCAGGGTACCATCAGTGATTCATTCCAAACTTCACTGTCATTGCTGCCCCTTTGACAGACCCAGTAAAAGACATCGCACACAAAAGGGTCTATTGGACCAAAACCAGTGATGAGGCATTTAGAACACTACAAGACCAGTTGATCTGAGAACCAGTTCTGTTCCACCCAGACTTCGCAAAGCCCATTTAACTCTACAAACAGACACATCTGATGTCAGACTCAGATCAGTGCTATCTCAAGAATTTGGAGAAGAACAACCCATCTTCTGTCTCAGCAGAAAGTTGTTTCCAGGAGAGGTTGTATACTCAGCTATCGAGAAGGAGGCCCTACTGGTGAAATGGGCAGTTGGCACCCTGTGCTATTATTTATGGGGGCAGCCCTTCTGCCTAATAACAGACTGTGTTCCACTCCACTGATTGTACTCGATGAAGGATCGTAACTCACACATTATGCGGTGTTATCTCTTGCTACAGCCATATAGCTTCCAGGTGGGCGCAGAAAATAAAAACTTTTCACTGGATGGAGTAAACATGAATCGTCTCGCAACACCATGACCCGAGGTCTGAGGGGGAGGGTATGTGATGGAATGTACAAACTTCACACTGTGCCTCATGGGGTTAAAGGACAATTCTGGGCCCAGGACAATAGCCCCGCTCCTCCAGACCTGCAGAGCATGCTCCAACTGGAGAGGAAGCTTAAAAAGGAAGCATTTCAGCTCAGAAAGGGGAGGAAGACAGACCTACCCTGAAGGCTCCTGAACAAGGGTGCCAAAGACACCTCCCTGTGAGGAAGAACTGTTCAACAAACTGCTGAGTCTGGCTGGGGCTGAAGGTTTAGTTGTCTCATTTTGTTATCTTATATTGGACTTGGAGCCATGCGGGGAGACAGATTGGCTCTCATAGGGCCCTGAGTTGTAGCTTGGTGTGCTACCCTCTAGTCCACCTGGCCCTCCTGTTTAATGAAACAAAGGCAAAAAAGGTAAAAATGATGAAAGAAACACTTTTTCATGCTGCACACTATTATCCTCTGGAACTCATTGTCACAGGATGTCAATGAAGCCAAGAGCTTAGCAGGATTAAAAAATGGACAAGGCATCTTTATGGAAAATTAGAACATTCACAGATGCATTAGACAGGATCAAGCTTTTTCTCAAAGGATATAAACCCACACACTACAAGGCATAAGCTAACATCCCTAGGCGCAAATTCTTCCACAACTGTCTCTTCAAAATTTTTGCACCTTCCTGTGAAGCATCTGGTATTGGTCACTCTTAGAGTCAAGATACCAAATTAGATGTCCCTGGTCTGACACAATATGGCAATTCCCATGTGAAACTTGGAAAATAATCTAAAATAGCTTTTCTGTATCTAAAAATGTCATAATTGAAAGTCAGATCTCTCAGTCCCTGTTAAGATTAGAAGAGAATGAGGTGATTCACAGTTTCTCAATGGCATAAAGCTCCTGTTCCTATCTCTGCAGGGCCATGAGTTATTGGACTTTAAATTCTGACACGTTCATTTACAGAAAACCTGTCACTACTGCGGGATGGAATCTTGCCCATCCTTTGCCTCAGGCCAGCATAATTTTGAGGGAAAATTCCACAACTATGGAGAATAGGAGGAAACCTTTCTCTGGCAGGTTGATTTAAACAAAAATAATAATATTGGGAGCTGTCTGTAGCTAGTCAAGTGTTTGGAAAGTTAGAATAAGGCAGAATAAGGCAGAGAGCCGGTGAGACAATACATGATGAATTAATTTATCATATGACTCCACAATTTATCACATGGTTATCATCTCCACATAAATGATGTGGGTACAAGTAGAACATTACAGCTGCTACTTATATTGACCAACATACGTCTGTCACTTTACAAAGAAGTGCTCCGAGCAAAGAACCTGTAGCCTAGTGAATTTCCAGTCAGATGTGACTCATTTCATAACACATTTTATCAAACTAACTTTTTCCAAAAACAGAAAAAAAATAAAATAAAAAAGCAAGGCCCTAGAAGATTACCCAAAAAGAGAGAAAGAAAGAATAAAAAAGCCTGGTCTTACTAACCTAGTTCCTCCTACATACATTTCCCACAAACTGTCAACATCCCACAGGAATCCACCCACATTACACATCACAGCACAATGCTCTCAACAAAGGCATCTCAGCCCATGATGTTTCAGGCAGCCATTCAAACCGCCTTCAGTGTATCTAGGTTCACCAGCTCTGTAATTAGGTGTTAAACTGAAGCAACCCAAGAATTCATGCAGGAAGATCCTTCTTTGGATTTAGGATTGTATGGTCCATACCAGAATGTGAATACAAAATCTATTTAACACATTAAATGACATATTCTCTCTTTCTTTCATGCTCTAATTCAATAAAGTATTTGCTTCAATCTTTTTAAGCATATTTAAGCATATGCTTTAATCCTTCCCTATTCAGGACAGCACTTTAACTTCCATTTAGTTCCATGGGACTTTAGCACATGCTTAACTGCTGTCCTGAATAGGGAGACTTAAATTATCCAGGCTTCAATTAAAATAAAATAATATACAATCTACTCTGTTTGATTTTATCTGAAATCATCAGGCTTCTGATCTGACCTAGGTGAAATGATATTTATATGTTATCTCCGTAACCAAAGCAGAGTGTGGGTAACTTAGTAAATAACATTTACCCCACATATACTATTTTCTTTGGCATATACTGGAATATAACAGGATTAAGGTGTCAATTCAGCAAATCTCTTAGGCATGTGCTTAACTTTATGCACATGGGTAGTCCCATTGATCCAATAATTGAATGCTCTCTGAGATATTTTATTTTACTTTGCAGCATAAGAATCTAGAAGAAAAGAAAGAGAAAATCATTCTATGGGATCTGAAGGATTTGATGGAGGAAATAAAAATGCCGGGAGATGAGGGAACGTTTAAGTAGGACAAGGTGAAATAAACAGCTGATTTTATGGAAGACTACCTAATAGGATTACAAGTATTTTGGTAACCAATTAAACTATGTTTTCTTATGTGTGTTGAGAGTAAATTGCTTCACATTTTTCTACAGATTTTCCAAAAGCTCACACAGAATCTGGGGAAAAATGTTTCCCAGAATTTGGCACTTGCTTCTCATAGATTTCTAGTGATCAGATTTCACCACCTATCACATGTACCCTATTGATCTAAAATACATTGCCTGCAAGAAAAACTGATGTGCAGTATTATCCCTTAGTCTTACATTTCAGAATCAAACCTAGCTCAGATCCACTATAAGCAAGACAACCCACCTCACCACGCCAGCCTTCAAAGTATTAGTGGCAGTAATACTCCACAGAACTTCCTCTACTTTCCTCTTTATATGCCTCAACTACCACACTGTGAAGACATATGACTGTGCCTATCCTAATAGTACCCAAAACATCCTACAGGACAGCTATGCCACTTATATTCACCTGTATCCCTGAGTACATTATATGTATCATGACTGGAGTGGAGATACAGAATCATAGTGAAGGTTGTTTGTAGTATCACGTTTCCAGGTGATAATTTTGTTTTTCAAAATTTAACCTTAACTCACAATTTCTTGTCTTTCAAAGTTAAAGATAATTACAGTGTTCTACTACTAGCTATTTTTCTGAAGTAAATGATAAAGTTTTAATTTAAATAGAATTATGGATACAAAGTCCTTTTTCCTAGAAATATTCAAAATGGCACTGAGGAGCAGCCTAGTGCTCAATGGGTTTATACGTCTAAAATGGCACATTGTGCAATTTTTCCATTTCATCTTTATTGTGATGACCTTATGCAAACCACAAAGTATCAGGAAATGTGATGCATTTTCTATTCGGTGGTTTTCAAGCAACACTTATTCACTAGTTCCACACAACACTTCTTAAGACTATTTTCAGACATTACTAAATTGCTCATTCCCTGGAAAGGCAGCGGAAGTGGGGAAGAGCAGTCTTAGTTAACGTAAGTAACTCTTACATTGTTCAACATTTATCCTGGTGACAAACACATCTCTGTGACCTTCTCAAGTTTTGATTTATTTACTTTCATGTTGATGTATCATGTAAACCCAGCTGGGAGGCTGGAATAGTCATAAAAATAAAAAATAAAAAGATCAATTCCTGGTTTTCTGAGACATTTGGTCATGGGGGGAAGGAAGGTAGAATGACAACAAGTCTTTGACCTGATCAGGGTGATCCCCATTCCTCTCAAATTTGAAAGCTGCCAGTGTGTGACATAAGCCATTAAAATGTGTGACAAATGTGTGAAGTGTGGCACACCTGTTCTGTTGCATGTTGCACAATCAGCAACAAACAGTGGTGACTTTTTTCACTGTGCAACCACTTTTAAAGAATGTTTCCTCATTTTTGAACCAATCAGACCAGTTATGAAGATGGGGAGCGTTTGTGGGATTCCTGCCCTGGGACTCTTCTTTTGGGCAGGGGAGGCGGGCTTAAAGGAGAGGGTCCCAGCACTGGCTTCTTGTGGGCTGCCATGGTGATTTGGGGAAGGAAGAGTGATCTTTGCCTAGGCTGTCCCTAATTCAGGTAATACAGGCCCTCCAGCTCCATGACCTAGTTAGTGCAAAGATTCCTTAAGCTGTTCCTTCTCTGCCAGCAGCCCTGATCCCCTGCTCCCCTCCTTCCCAGGAGCAGAGGCCTGTGATGCAATTAGCACAGCTGACCAGGATGGAAGCTTTTGGACTGGGGAGGAGGCAGGGAACAGGCCGGCCAGCACTGATTTCACAGGAAACAAGGAGGAAATAGGGAGCAGAAAGAGCCCAGCTCTGCTCCCTTTCTGCTGTTCCCCTCCTGTGAAAATGATGTCAGCCTAGCTTGCACCTTCTGCCTCTGTTCCAAGTCTCTGGGTGGCTCCCAGGCAGTGTCTCCTTCTTTTGCAGGCCTATTTGCATTGTGGGAAGGGCATGGCCAAGAGGAACCAGAGGCTTACTACTGCCTAAGGATGAACATTTCTTCCTTCTCTCATCCCCACTAGCAGAGGTGACATGTGTGGGAGTGGAAGGGCATGCAGGGTCACATGCCCCTCACAGATTTGCTGCTTGGCTTGTACTGGGCATGTTCACATGGACTGAGCATGCTCAGTAACACCGATGAAGCCAGCTGCCCTCATTCTGGGCCCCCAACCCCCCCCCCCCACGATCAGCAGGCATGGGTCATCCTCTGCCCACTAGTATCTCCTTGTCCCAGGATACTGCCTGACAACATGGTGCAGCAGGATGGAGGAGGTGGCGTGAGTGCCAGTGTGATGTATACTGCATCATTCTGCATTAGACCTAAGGTCTCGAGTGGTTCTCGAGTCATAGTATGCTCAGCCAATAGCTCCCCTCAGAAGGGCAAGGTCTTCAGGTTTACAGAAACCAGCACAAAGACATTGTTTTTTCCCCTAAAACTGATGAGCACATAAAAGAAACAGCATGAACAAAGCTCACTCATCTTATCTGCACATTCTAGAAAGAGATGTTCATGGTTTCAAACCTAATTAAGGTGCCAGTGTTTGCTGATGCAATTTTTTTTAAAATACATATAAAGGACTCAAAGGGACTGCCCAATAGAATAAGTAATTATTGGAAAGAGTCTTTATAAAGGTGGTCAGTAGGATTCTTACAGCTACAACCAAAGAAAAAATTTAATTATTCCTAGGTCTAGGCTCTGTGATAACTAAAAGTAATAGCTGTATCTGATGGCTGCAACTTTCACAGCAACTCACTGATAAGGGTATTAGTTTTGAACATTTATTGAGTTTTCACAAGCACTTTTCTTAGTACGGCAAGGCAGTACATCTATAAAGGATCACCAAACTCATACATTCTAGAATAGTTCTGGAGTAAAAGATCCAACAACCAGGTGGGAGAATCTGCATAATCTTGAAATAAACAATGTTCAGGACCTACTCTGCCCTTGCCTTGACATCAATTTCAATAATACTGATCGGCTCCTCACTTTCACTGAGAGTTGCTGTCAAGAATCAAATTTCAGATCCAAACTTCTCCAAAGTGCAAGGATGTTTGGATTCTGGGTTTTGATCTGGGCACAGTTTCATTTATATTTTAAAAACTGAGTTAGGAGCCACTGAATGCTCCTGATCAAGGTTCCCAATGCAAAATTAAATTAAACACGGATTTATTTTCCTGAGGGAAATGTTAGAGAACTGCACTGCAGCTTGTGAAATTCAAATACTTTTCCCTCTCTCTGGGCTATGGAGGCAGCGGATCCTTCAAAACTCCCTTCTGTGGTTTTAGCTCACTTGCTTAGTTTCCATTGAAAAAACTCAAGTGGGATTGATAAACTCCCACTTCAACTTTTCGATCAGAAAATGAAAATTGTCAACAGAGAACAAAAGTCCTCCCCTTCAGTTCTGCTGAGGAAAATCAAAACCAGAAGAGCAGTTCAGGAAGACAGAGTTCTCCCCCAACTCTTAACACTACACCCACATCAGATATTACCTCCTTTTGTTAGCTTAACAACAAAACATAAACCCCCGTCTGTGCTTTTTCCTGAGAATGGTTGTTTCTAGGGCTTTTCCCTGCAGTTTTTCTCTGTCATTGCTTTTAGTTCTTTGGGCCTCAAAGAGCACTCAAATGTTTTTATGTTTCTGGATTGGAACTACCTGGTCTACTAGTTTTCAGGGATGAGTCAGCCGAAGAGCCTTAAATTTCTATGCAGAACCCTAAAACCCGACACCCTATTGGAGGCAGATACATACTAGACTAGAGTGACCAATGCAGTTGAGGAGATGAGGGGAAAAAGCATTATAAAATGGCCATTAGAAACATTAGAATTATCAGATATTGGTGTACTTATTTAGATTTTTCTTCATGACTTGGCTGAGGCCACATTCTTAAAACCAACTGTTTTGAAATATGCCGCAGTACAATTACTTTCACTTACTGGAATGGTTTAACCAATCACAATCCAATATTTTAAAGTCCTTTTAAAAATTAAATCATTATTAAGGTTTTCAATAATATAACAGGCTAAATTTAGACCAGTATCTTTCTAGTTTCATCTAGAGGAAACCAAGTGCTATCTCCCCAGGGGCATGTGATGTGTTGATGATATTTTAAATTAAGGGGCTCCCACAAAAATGTTTTCCTTTAGCCTGTAATAAATCCAGGTTCCAAGAGTGCGTGCAGTCACAGGCAAGACAGGTGAGAAAATGGAGACTATTAATGTTTTCCCATTTAAACAAAAATGCTTTTTCATAATCTTATCCAAAAAAGGCAATATCACTTTTTCCCTTAATTAACATTAACTTTGCAGGAAAACAAATGTCCTCACTGAACATTACCAGCAACAAAGGCCAACCAGTCTATATTCAATCACAATAAATACGACAGATGATACAAATCTGCCTTCACTTACAGTATGTGAAGGCATATATATAGATTTCTCAGAAGTTTCTTCTTAGGAAACCTCTTTTTTAATATATAAAGCTAGGAAATGCAAAGTAGATATTTTATGTCATACTTCGCAATTGCTCATAAACTGCATGTACTTTTACTGTAAAAGTAACATTGCCACATTGTTACTGGCTGCATGTAATCCAAATATTTCTCTATCATTGATATTTTGAAACAATCACATAAGGAAGACATTTGCAATACTTTAAATATCTACATGCTAACATATTGCAGCTGTAGCTAAGCTAAGCCATTTGTTATTGTTTTATCAAAGTGTACTATTACCAGCTTCTTTACTTCAGATCAGTTTACAAAGAGTAGTTTTCATACAATACTTTAATCCCAGCTGTTATAAACCCCGTTTACACATTCTTTACTGCATTGTTCTAGCCTATCAATCACTAGGCATGCTGGATTTTGGGAGTTTTGTTTGTTTTTTGTTCCAATAACTATGTTTAGAAATCAGATTTTATTTCATTACTGGAACTTTAAATTTAAAAAAAAATTGTAATAGACTTGGACTTGAAAAAGTGTGTGTATTTTTTTTTTTAAGAGAATTATCTACTCCGTGTGAAACAGACTCAGACAGTATACAACTCCTAGAATATGTGATGTAACATACATTAAGTATGCAGTATTTATTACACACTGAGGGCTATTTTCTAATACGGTTACTCATGTTGAATAGTAGGTTACTCAACAAGTAAATTCTTTGGAATCAAAGGGGCTCCTCAAGGGGTAAAGTATTATTCAATGAGAGTAAAAGTATCAGAATCTGGTTCTAAAGAAATAAAGCACTGCTTACCAAAATATTTTAATATATAATCAGAGGATTCAAAAAACATCTTTCAGACACTTTAATTTATCAAAAATGTTTAGACTGTTGCCCCTTCTGATTGGAAAAAAACTTCAGCTTTTCAATCAATTTCTGCTGAGTTTCAGACCAATGCATTGCAATACAATTTCATTGATCAAGAACTACAAATGATCCCCCTGTTTCCGACATCCCCACCATTTCATTTTTAGTAGGTCTTTTTTTTTATTCTCATGCTGATAAGCTGTTATGACCTTTGGAATACATGACAGAATTGAAGCAAAGCATACCTAAAGGGCCTGATTCACCATTACATTATCATCCCAGCTTTACACTGTCATAAACCTGTACAAAAGTGGATGTAAAGTGCCACTGTTCTGATTTGATGGTATTTTTCACCCATTTTACAGAGGTATAAATGACAACAGATATAAATGAAGGGAATGGGGAATCAGGCCTCTGGGTTTATCTCTATCGCAATTGCCATTAAGACATTGCCATCAATGTGACTGTGATCCTTGGTGTTATTTTATTCATTATCTCTCTGGCAATATATTGGATACTATTATTTAACATTATGGTTTTGATATCACTGCTATGTGAAGGTTACTCAGTGGTAAAATTATGAAGTCCATATTCTGTTTTTGCCATTCCTTACTAAAGCAAAATTCTCACTGAAGTCAAAGGAGTTTTACCTCAATAAAAATAAGTAGTCCAAGATTTGGTCTTATGTTTTTATTCTTTTGTATGCTATAAACTATTAAGAATAGTAAAACATAAAGTACACTTTCTATATTGTCAATTTGTTCGACAAATGCCAAAAGTTAGGCTATGCATTGTTTAACTTCAATTCAGATGTGGCTTCTTGATCCCAGACTTTGTTCGATTCATTTGGGATACTAGTATCCAAGCTCCTTTGGATGGAACTCAAATTATGTTTTACTTCCTTTTTACAGAATTTAGAGTCATGGTTGTCATTTTGTAAACTAGGTATATCCAGTATTTAAAATCATACTAATACCAGCAGGGCTTTAGCTAACATTTATCTTGCATATAATTTAGTGGCAAAATATTTCAGAGTCTAAATATCTAGATTTCAAAAAACTAGGACCATGTATTGAGAAAGAGGCAGAGCGAGGGATCTGGCCAAAAACATACGAAAACCCCACAAACCATCATGTAGGGGTTGTTCTGATCTTGGTTCTTGTATGCACATATGCATCCTCACCTTTAGGGCATCCCCTTGTGCCTGGACTTGGCTTTGTTAGAGAACTTCATCTCTCATACAGCCGTGGTGGTCACTTCCCTAGAGGGCAGTCCTGGCCAATGTCATCTCTCAACTCCCTCTCTGGGTTTTCTGTGGCTCAGCTCTCCAGCCAAGTCACATAACAGTTCACTCCCCTTCCAACTTAAATTCAGATCCAACTAAGATCCAACTTAAAGTCCAAATCAAAAGCCCAAATTAACAGTTTTTCTTCCCTGCTCAAGCTCCACTGAACTCTGCTTTTGGCCCTTTCTCCAGGCCCCTGCAGAGCTTCTCTTATTTCTTCACTAACAGGATTCCTCTATTGCTTCCCTTTGCCAGACTCCAGCAGTTTACCTCTGAGGATCTCCCAACTCCTTTTAGTCCCAATATCAGGGCTTCTGCCCAGGAGTCTACTCTACTCCTTGTGGATTCTGTCTCCTACTGCAGGCCCTTACTCAAGGCTCCTTCACTGCTCTCTGTGGGTACTTCAGCCTGATTTTTCTCAGGCTCTTTCTTAGAGGAAGAAGGGAACACACCACACCTCACTTCTATTTAAGTAGTGCTCCGCGCCCTGCTTCATCACCCCAGCTGCGGTCAGTCTTTCTAATTAAGTCCCATTACACCCAGCAGGGGTCACTAATTAGCCCTTATGTTGCCAGCTCTTCAGTGAGGTTGAGGAGAAAATTACCCACCTGGAATTTTAAGAAAGCTAACTGTGAGCTACTTACAAGTAAATGTACTGAATTTGTGAATGATTGTTGTGTAAGTGATGACATAGAGCATTTCAATGACAATACCATAAAGGGATTAATGGAAGCAACTACTGTAGCCAAACCTAAGATATTGAAGTACCCCAAAAGTAAAAACATGGTGGAATGAGGAGTGTAAAATGGCAGCTAAAGAAAGGAACAAAGCCCATATAAAAGCAAAAAATAAAGTGAACAGTGATGATCTAATGAAGTATAAATGAAGTAAGGGAATAGCACAAAGAATTATACAAAAAATCAAAGAAGAGTTGGAGGAAGTACTGTGGGTAGATAAATAATATCAAGACATGAGAAATATACAGGTAAATTAGAAGAATGAATGGAATTCAGAATGAGAGTAGTCACATCCCATGTCTGACTGGGACTGACAACATAGTTATAAGTTTTGATGACAAAAAAGCTGAAGTTTTAGCAGAAACTTTCCGAGGGGTGAGTCATCATGAAAATCAAAGTGGAGTTTTCCACCAGAATGAAAGACAATTCATTGAAGAGACACATGAACTATTATGTAGTTGAGGTAAATATGAAGACACTGTACTGAATGAATCGTTTTGTATGTGGAAACTTGAGAAAGCTATTGATGTCAGCATGAACACATCCCCGGGTAAAGATAATATATGCAACATAATATTTAAATATATCTCTGAAAGCAGTCTGAGGATTCTCTGGAATTATATACTACTATATGGGAACCAGGAGAGATACCGATATGGTAGAAACATGCAGTAGAAATTCAAGTAACAAAACCAGGCAAACTATCCACGAAAGTTATCCAATTGTCCTTACGTCTTGTCTGGGTAAAGTTATGGAGAGAATGGTGAATGAAAGATTGTTTTCCAGCTAGGCAACCAATAGCATTATAGATAAGATGCAAAGCTGTTGTAGGAGGGGAAGATGCATCATTGATCATATTGTTAAATTGGAAACTGAAATACAAAATAGCACGAGGCACAAATGATAGCTGTCTTTATATGTATTGAAAAGACATACGTCGTGTTATGGAGGGAAGGGTTGTACAAAGTAGGTGTACTAGGGATAAGGGGAAGAATGGATGGATGGATGGATTAGAAACTTTTTTGAGTAAAAGAACCATTCATATCAGAGTTGGGAAAGTTATGTCGAACATACAGAATGTTAAAAATGGTATACCACAGCGAAGTGTTATCAGCCCAACCTTATTTAATATTATGATAAGTGACCTCCCAAAACGAATAAGTGTTGGGGTAAGTGTCACGCTACTATTTGCAGATGATTGTGCTCTGTGGGCTAGGAGTAGGAACATTAAGGCAGCAGAAAAGAGAATCAACAAAGTATTACCAGAGATCTCTGACTGGGGAAATATGAGGGGTTTCAAATTCCCCGTTACCAAAACCAAAAAACTGGTCTTTACAATAAGGAAAGTTACAAAGGAATGTAAACTGTATCCTTATACAGAGCAAATAGATATGGTTAAAAGGTTTAAATTCCTAGGGGTAATATTTGATACTAAGTTGCTTTGGAAAGATCATATAGACTAAGTTAAAGATAAATGTACAGCAGAAGTATTAAATCTGTGGAGTGCGCCCCCTAGAATGTTGCGGGGGGAGGAGGGGCAGGGAGGAAGCGCCACCCAGCCCCGCTCTCCTCCAGTCCCAGTTGTGGCCTCAGCTCCTGGGCCCATCTTGGCACCCAGCCACAGCCTCCCAAGGCTTGGTACGTTGGCCCCCACTACTCTTGGCCATGGCGCCCAGCCTCCCCCTCCCCCCCACCTGGGTGACTGCAGAGCGCAGCCTCGCCCCCCTCCCCAACCTGGAAGTCACAATGCCTGTCCCCAGACTCGGTGCCCAGCCCTTGCCTCAGTCTGCGGCCTTGGCATCTGGCTCCCAGCCACTGGGGCCAGCTGCAGTCCCTGACTACTATGGTCCCCGAAGTCCCCAGAGACAGCCTTGGTCCCAACCACAGCGCCCCAACCGTAGCCCAGCTCCCAGCCACAGCCACAGCCCAACCGTGACCCCACTCCCAGAGGTCAGAGAGGTGCGGGGGTCAAAAGTTTGAGGACCACTGATGTACAGGAAGGGTTAACCTGCTTAAAAGTCTTGCTGGGACTAATTGTGGGGAGGATAAGAAAAGACTGCTGATGGTACATAGAGCATTAATCAGACCGGTTACTGACTCTGGCTGTCAAGTCTGTGGGTCAGCATTAAAATCAGAACTTTAAAAATTAGATTTAATACAAGCCCAGGCACTACAAATTGTGTGTGGTACATTTATTACAACACCTCTATGTGCTACAGACACCTTCTAGTGAAATGCCAGTTACACAATGAATGAAACTACTGGACCTACTTTCTGGGCCAAAGTTAATGGGAATTGCAATGATGAAAATACCAAACAAATATGAGGACATTTGGGAGTCTGATAGGTGACCTATAGCACACGATGTTAGAATTGGGTAAAGTTCAGGGAAAGAGGTTCAGATACCATAAGTGGTTTTGGTTTCTTTCTGATCAAAACAGAGATGGGGCAAAAAAAGAAGTGGTTTTTAGCTTTACAAAGTTTCATCAGCTGGAGGTTTGTTTTTGCAAACCCTCAATCCAAGAGTAGCTCAGAACTGGGTCTTACTATATCTAATCCAATGACGGTTACTTGGGTATGGAAGAGAAATGGATAAAAGGTTCCAGTTTGGAACTGGATTGTACTATAGAGAATATGTTTTAAATCACTAGTTTTATAGATCTTACACACACACACAAAAGTTTTAATTTCTGAGGTGTGTGCGCATATTTGAAGAAAGACTATTGACCATAACATTTGGCGTTGACTATTGGCTCTGCACTACAGTTGATTTTTCAGCCCTGTTTCCAGATCTGGTCTGACATCAGTGCTTAAAAAGTTGTGATTTTGTCATGGCTCAGACTCAGAGCTAATGGTTTATGATGGGGAGTCACAGATTCTACAGCTTCTCTAGTTTTGGTCCTATTGTGTTCTAAGTTAACATGCGCTGGACCAGGAAGCACATCCAGAAATGCACATGTATCTAACACCCCCGGTGGGCCATCAGCAGCAGGGATCAAACCTAGGAGCTTTAGATCTTAACAAATGAGCCTCCATTGCCTGAGCTAAATGGAGAGGTGTGTCATACAGCTGCCTACTTTTCTGTTGCTCTGTCTTGCCCACTTTTCTGTACTGTTGCTGCTGAGGATCTGAACTAGCAGGTACCAAGGGAGAAGTTTTCAAATATTTTTATTGCAATATAAAGGCTATTTTAATGTGATCTGTAACACTTTTACTACACATTTGTGACTTTTGCCTTTCTCAATCCCAATGGCCAGACTGTGTCAATCTGTACGATTTATTGTGACAAATCACTAGCCCTAATGACAGTGCAAAAGGATATTATGGCATGAAAATATGCTCTGTATTTTAAAGTTTCTAAACTAAACATTCATGTTATTTTCATCTTTACTCAAAACAAGGAGGAAATTCCCCAGCATTCTGCTAACTGGAAAAGGACTAAATCAGCAAAGGAAAATTTCAAAAAGCTCTAACAGGGTTTTGCTAGAAATAATCTTTAAAAAAGTTTTAACACTCCTCTTTGAAGCCCTGTTTTATATTATTATTATGGAATTTCACCAGGCTTTTCATTCATTTCTCATATGCTTATTCCTGCTTCCATTACTTTTCATTGGACTGTTTTCATGTTGTATTTTCTAGGTCACCTGCTCAAGTTTTGATTCTGCTTTACTGCTACAAAATCATTAGTTAGAGTCTGTTTTTAAGGAACAATTTTTCCTGTAAAACACTTGTTCTGAAATCATTTAAATGATGACCAATTAAACCAAGAGTTTCAAGATTGCTTTGCATGTTCAAGGTGTTATTAGGTTCAATTCTCTGATATATAATAAAATGCTGAAATCTTTGTTCCTGTCCCCTGGGGCAAATCAGCCATTGCTCCCTAATATGGTAGAGAATGCATTTGCAGAAAGAAATATTGGTATGTATACTTCTCATCTCTGAAATTTGTTAGTGACCAGTATTCAGACAGCTCTTTATCATGTATCACTATGATTTTTCCTCAAACTAATTAATCTTTTACATCAGAGTGAAAAATCCATCCTCTTAATCTGTCCAGTGTAGGTGCTAATAAATTAATAGACAATAAGAACAGCCATACTGGGTCATCTACTGGCCAATGGTCCATCTAGCGCAGTATCCTGTCTTCTGACAGTGGCCAAAGCCAGGTGCTTCAGAGGGAATCAATAGAACAGGTAATTATCAAGTGATGTATTTTTGGATTTATATGACGGGGATTTAGACTAAGAAAATTGTTTAATTGTAAAGAGAATAAATGTTTTCATTGCTTGTCCAAAGTGTTATGATACATTTCACACAATATTATATACACTACCAGATTCAAGAATTTCCTTCATAAGATATTTAGGAGTGATAGCTATTTCCCTTTAAAAGCATGATAATGGAGCATTATATTTTTTTAAATGCCTAAATGCTAGCAACTATGGGACTATTCAAATATTAGTCAACATAAAGGGATGGTATAAATATACTTGGTCATAACTCAGGGGACTGGACTAGATGGCCTCTCAAGGTCCCTTCTAGCCCTACATTTCTATGATTCTATGATTGAGGGAGACAGAACCTAACCCAATATCAGGAAACCAATAATATTTGCATGAGACAGTGTCATTCTCTTTGACTAACTTGAAGCATCTGCATAGGTCCATTAAATGGCAAAAAATCTTTGTTAACACAGAGTTAAGGTTGCCCGATGATACCTCATGTCCTTTCAAAATGCCAAACACAAACTTCTGCAAACCAGGAAATACAACATTAAAGTAAACACTCATGCATCCTTAACTCTGCCCTCTTGGAGCTGGCAAGAGTCACTGGGAATTACCTGCATTCAATCCAGCTACATTCACTGTGTTAAGTTTAGCTGTATTAACTGGTGGAGCAATAAGTTGCAGCAGCTTGGGAGAGCTGTGATTGTGATATGAACAGATCTGGGGATCACTTTGAGAAGCATCATACAGCTGTGATTGTGATATAAAAGGCTCTGGGTCTGAGCCCTGGTCTACACTTACCTGGAAATTCAGCAGCAGTTGACAGGAGTTACGCAAGCTACGCAGTGTAGTTGTAGCTACACAGCTACGTCGACTGCTGTGCTTCCCTGCTGCACGCTGTCTTCACTGCACTGTGCCGACAGGAACCGCGTTCTCATCGACACAGCGCTATGCCACTTGAGGGGGTGGTTTTACAGCATCGACTTCCTGATCGATTGAGTGGGTCTACACTGACCGCTCAATCGATCCAGAAAGATCAATCTGACGGCAGCGACTTTGTCGCCATCAGTATAGACATACCCTGAGTCTCCCTATGTGTGTTATCAAAGAAAAGAGGTGCATAGGTAACTTGAGGTTCTAGTCTGCACCACTTCAATACAGAATTGTGTAAACTATGTCAGTATCAGGGCACTGGGGTCTTCTTGAATGGATATTGTCAGTAGTGAGGTGGGATATGAGAGCAGAGCAGTCTGTGGATTTAATGATTGGCAGGGGAAGCATAGGTTTCAGTGGTATCCTGTGTTGAAGTGCAAAGGGGTTGTAAAAAGGGTACGAAGCAGTTATTACATTTTTCAACTGTGGTATTCTGTCAGGGAAGTAGACTCAGTGTTTGAGCACAGGGTAAGTGCAGGTAGTGCCTGTCTGTTACAGTGAAAAGGCAGAGTGAGAATGTGTGTGTTATGGGTGTACTGGGGCATTGCTCACTGAGAGCAGAGTTAAGGTCGCGTGGGTATTTACCCTAACTCTGTACTTCCTAGTTTTCAGAAGTTTGGGGTTTACTGAACTCAATGTTCTGGAAAGATACAAGTGATCACTAGGCAACCTTAACTCTGTGTTAACAAAGCTTTTCCCATTTAATTTCCTCATTTTTTAAACAGAAAGAGAAAGGTGTGTTGGTAGGAGTTAATAGTCATTTAGACAGCTGTAGTTTTCATTTAGGTTGCAATTCATATGCTACTGTTGCTAGATAATAAACAAGAGATTTATATAGTGCTTTTCATCAGTAGATCTTAAAGATGTTTGACTTGGTACTGCATGACTGATTTAAAAACTACAAGAACATAAAATTAACAGAAAAAATTATATGGATTAGAATCTAGCTAACTGTTAGATCTCAAAATGTAATTATAAATGGAGAATCATCACTGAATGCATGTGTTTCTAGAGGGATCCCCCAGGGATTGTTATTTGGCCCTATGCTATTTATCAATGATCTGGAAGAAAACATAAAATCATCACTGATAAAGTTTGCAGATGACACAAAAATTGGGGGAGTGATAAATAAAGAAGAGGACAGGTCACTGATACAGAGTGATTTGTATCACTTGGTAAGCTGGGCACAAGAAATAGTCTTAGTCTAGTGGCTTTCCACTAGGTCACACAGTTGCTGTGTGATTCCTCAGTGCTCCTCCCTTCTTCTATATGTTTTGTTATAGTGGAATGGCATTTGAATATGGCTAAATGGTCATGCTTAAAATAGTTGCAATGTGTAATTACTAACAGGGCTCGTAAGAGAAAGCTCATCCATGGTTTGTCTCAAACTTTGACAGTTTTCTTACATGGCGGTTACAATAACTTTAAGCATGTGAGAGAAGACTGGTCTTTCTCTCTCCTTTTCCATTCTCTGCTCCACCAGTCCCCACAATATGTAGCTTCTCCCTCCCAATATTTCTAGTTCCCCCTTCCCTTCCCAATCCCATTCCATTAAGCCAGTAGTTGTCACTGTAGAGGCCATTAACATGTAAGAAGTTGCTCTTTGCTGTCTCTTGCCCTAGACTGCTGCATACACCAATCACAGGTAGCAGCTTACTGGAGTACCTCTCATTACCTTGGTTATCTAGCTCCAGACACACAATGACCTGGGTCCCTCACTCCAACTACTCACCTCCAGCTGTGACACCTGCCCTTCCTTCAGCAAGGCTTTACCAGCTGGGCCACTGGTCCACCCAGTCCATCCCTCCTCCAAACCAGTCCTTGCCCTCACATACTCAGGCCAGACCCCCACCCTGCACAGGGGTGATGTGTATCCCAGCTCACATAGCAGGACTGGTAGAGGGGCTTGGATCCTGCAGAGGGGTAGGAATCCCTCAGATCCCAGCACACACATTCATATTCTCTAACCACTCTTGCCTTCTCCCCTCCCACTCCTCCTAATCCCTCCCCATTCCTCTGAGCCCTTTAACCCCACTTCTTTCCCCTACTACCCACTCCAATTTATTCTCTCCCCATAATACCCTGATTGCAGACCCAAACCTCTCTTACTCTATTACCACCTACTCTTCTTCCCCTAGTCACCTCTCCCCTCCCAGTAACCAGTCGTATGTGTAATCTGTTTTCTTTTAAAAAATAGTTTCAGCACCTTCTGAATATTCTGTGGTACTCAGATTGCATTTCTCTAAAACTAAATAAAAATCCTTTAACAGGGCAGATTTCCCCCAAAGGTTTACAGTTCATTCTTAGATTTCTGCTCAGGGTGGGTTTCAAATTTCAAAGTCACAGGGTCAGAGATGTGTGAAGTGGCCTGTATAGCTGAATGAGATGTTCTCAGCTGAAAGAGAATGTCTGATGGAGATGCATACAGACTGAAACAAGAGCTCTGAGGTATGAGAACTTCTCCATTCATGTCAGTGGGGGTTTCCTTCCCACCAGTGCTGGAGAGTTTCTGATCTGCGTCAGACATACCCATTATCAGCTCCTCACCACAGTCTCAGAAGTGTATTCTTGGTGTATGCTCTGAGTTTGCCTATTCTAAGCTCCCCATCCAAGACTGTTGTCCCTGCCTCATTCAACCCCAGTCCCCTTGTCACTCACCTTCATGTCCCCTTCCCAGTGTCCTTCACTCCCCTTCTGAGCCCCCTGAACTCCTTTCACCTTTGATTTTCCCCAAAGGGCTGGTGGGTGCCATGCACTCTGTTGGGAGTAATCCTTGAGAGTCTGAAACCCAGCTGGTGCAGTGAGCTGAGCACTGGTTTGACCTCTATCTGTATGCAAAAATAGGCTGCCAGAATCTGTCAACTTTAGGAAAAGCTTCTTTTTTCCAGGGGCTGTGTCTCAGGAACCCCTTGGTCAATTGGCCCAAAATTTGGATCACTAACAGAAGCTCACACCCCAACGAGGCATGCCAAATTTCAAGGCAATCAGAGTAACCATGTAGATTTCAGAGCACTTAGAATAGTTGAGCTTTAATCATAAAGCTGGGCTTAACCTTAACTCTCGCAGACCTCTCACTCTGCTATAAAGATCACTGCACTGGGTCTCTGGAGACCAGGGATCTATTCCTAGCTCTGCCACTGGCCTGACCTGGGTGACCTTTAACAAGTCACTCACCTCTCGGTGCTTCAGTTTCAGCTTGTGCAAAATGGGGATAATGACACTGACCTTGTAAAACACACTGAGCTCTAATGTTGAAAATTGTGATATAAAAGCCGTTTGTTCAATATTTACTTATTACAGCACAATGAAAGCTATTGCTCTTGCCTAGGGACAGGGCAAAACAAAAAGGCCAGGTATTTACTAGATCTGGGGGTATGTCTTCACTGTCAGGGCAGCAGAGATCAATGTTCAGTTGATGCTCAGTCGATCGAAGAGCACTCTCCGGCCAACTCCCTGAAAGGAGTAATTAATCCACCTCCCTGAAAGGAGTAAGGCTGCGTTGACGAGAAGATGCTGCTTTACGTAAATGTGAGTACATCGATGGGAGGTACGCAAGCTACATTACATAGCTTGCGTATCTCCCATCAATCGCCACTGCCAGGGTAGACCAAGCCTGAGTTTTCTAGCTCACCCAATCTGCAGACACTCTGGGTGAAATCCTGGTTCCTCTGCATCAATGGGAGCTTTGCCATTGACATCAATGGGACCAAGATTTCACAGAGTCTCAAAACCACTTTTCAAATGTCTCATCAAAGGAGCTCGACCAATCAACCTCAAATTTATTTAAAAGAAAAAAAATCCCCTCTTGATAAGGTCCACACTTGAGAAATGTTATGTAAACCAGGGCTTTTATCCAAAAAGTTGAGGGCAGGGGATTGCTTAAAAGCTTACAATGGAAGTTGCACTACAAGCTTAATTATAGAGCCATTATCACGACTCTATAATAAAGTTCTTTGTTATAATCACTAGCATGAGCATATTTCCACCACTGCTCTTCAGAAAGATCAGGCCGTTTATCACTGTTTCTTGTTTGTGCTATTTTCTCAGCTGCAGCCACAAAATGAACAAAAAAAGTCATTTGTACAGGGTGGACTGGATATCTGTTAACATGCATGCTGATTTTATGGTGAACTAGAAGAGAGCACAACTTCAACAGCTCAGTGAAGAACACTCTTAAAGTTGCATTTATTTACATAACTTATATGACATTCAGTTGACTGAAGAGAATTGATTAGCAAGAAAGCTGTTAAACAGCAGTTCCCCTACAGGCACCATACTGAGCACTACAGGTTGATTTTACTCATCAGTGCCCTCCTATAGCCTTTATGAGTCAATTCTATGAAATGAGGTGGAGTATATTGAATTGAGTTTAGAATAAGCGGAGGAAGTTTCTTTCCACTGTGCAGAAGCCCAAAAAGTGAGCTGAGATCACCCATAAAAATATCTGAAATTTATTTTACATTTTATTTTTCTCCAGTGAATTCTTGTTTGCAGTGAAATATCTCGAGTAGGCTGCTGCAGATAATCTCAAATACCATGAAACAACTACAGCAAACCAGGAACTTCATGGCTGCCACTATGCTGCCCTGTGTGTACTCTATGGCAATGTGGAATTTTATGGCCACAAGCTGAGACAGAACTGAGATTTTCCCACTCCAAAAGCACAAGGCCTTATTCAACTTGACCCATTGATAACAACAATAATAATAAAAATAAAAAATTGTCCGCAGTACAGTACCTATGACATAGGGTCAAGCAATTCTGATTGTAAAGGGCAATAGTGAAAATGTTCATTAAACAAATACCTTCTCTAGCAGAGTAAAGTGTGCACTGTATTACTTTTTAAAGTATTCAAAAGAGAATCACCACTGCTAGGCTAATTGGAATATGGCATTTGCCAGGACGTGAGACTCTTTGTTCTCCATAGCATCTGGTAAGATGTAGTCAACTCTGAAAAGGCAACAGCTATAAAGAATCTAATCTCTGTTTATAAAAGGAGGATTAAATAGGGAAAAATTATTTTGTTGACTAGCTCTTTATGATCTGATGAGTACTTTCTCATTTATAGAATCCTAAATCTCTGTGAAAGTATGAAACAATATGAAAAAGTAACACAGGCATAGCTGGGTCCTAAATAACTGTGTTTACTAACCATACACCAATATCTCTGGCCTATCTGTATACATACTGCTGTTCTAACTGGTTTCTAAATGTTTTCAAAGTCTAGAACACGTCTAAGAGTAAGGCTAGATCCAATAATACTCAGGAATGTGAAAGACCTTGAACAAGGGCATGAACTTCAGGGTGGAGGTGAGGAAGGTGGCAGTATTCTTTCAAGATCCTCACACAAAATAAGCTCCACCCATGCGAGCTGCCAAAATGAGACACTACCCACAGTGCATTGTGCAGAATATGACTGTGGGTGCCCTCAGAGTCAGCTCCCCTTTGATGGGGCTTGAATATGCCCATGGGCTCCTGCTAGGCTCCCTGAGATTGGCTCTCTCTAGGGTTTGGGGGGTTTTTTTGGTTGAAACTATTCACCAAATTCAACCCAAAGTTGAGAACAGTTTCCGTCCCATTCCCCCTGCCCCCAATGCCCTTTTCAGCTAATTTACTGGTTGCCAAGCATTTTCACCCAGCTGTGGTCATAACTACCTCACCTGTCCAGCAAGAGTTCCTAAGATTTTTAATGTGCACATCACTCTGCTGTATTGACAGACTAGGCCATAATTGCTCTGATTTATTCTTTAAAGTGATCTTTAAACCAAAGATTTACAGGAAGATAAACCCTGCAGTAAGGCAAATAATCAACAGTTTAAATAGTCTTAAATGTGTGATTACATAACTCAAAGATTTTAAAAATCAAAACCTGTGTTTATGCTGTGAATTAAGTGAAACATGATGGTTTATTTTGAGGTGGGCTTCTTCTATTTTTGTTTAAAAGCTTTTAAATAGTGATAAGGTTATTAGAAATCAACAAAAGCAAAGAAGTTCAAAGCCAAGATTGATGATACATCCTTAACTTATTATGTTGGTCCTAATTATTGTAGGACTGCCAGCCAGTGCATGGTAATTATTTACTGTAAACAGAACCAGGGTGGTGGGGGCTGTGGGGGGCAGCGGGGGCAGAGAATCATTGCTTTCTGTTCATGTTACTTTTGCTGTACTCTATTGGCATGTTTGATTCACATGTCCTTTATGTTTGTTCTGAGTTCATACAAATCTGGAAACTCAAATACAAAACTCTTATGAAGCAAGAAAAAAATGGGCTGTCCCCCTCCTGTCCCCCAAAGATCGCAGTCTGAGGCATGATCTGAACATCCTTTCACTGCAGTGCAGAGTACAGTTCTGGCATAAACTGTTTGCTGCATTTAGTGAACCACCACAAGCAGTGCCTGTGATTTCCAGGTGACAATCAAGGAGCCATTCTTATTTCTATTTTAGAAAGTGTGTATTGAACAAAGGGAGCTTTGTGGAGGGAAGGACAGGGTTTTATTAAGTTAGGCATATTCATCACTGCAATCTGTTGGTGTCTCTTGTTTTCTGTGGCACAAGGCTAAAGGCTCCTGTTCTGATCTCCTTAGTGGTAAGTGTATAGTCCTGTCTTAATACCAGATGAGCGGTATCTGGATATGTGTATAAACCATTTATTTTTATTTTATATTTTTCACCATTAACACAATTTAGATTGCGAGCACTTTTGGGACAAGGACCATCATTTGCTTTATGTTTGTACAGTGACTAGCACAACAGGGGTCTGAGCTAGTTAAAGGCATTAGGTGCTACTCCAATATAAATATTAAATAAATAATAGTAATAATTAATTATAAATCCCTAAATTATACAGCTGGGTATAATTTTTTTTTCTGACTTACTTATATAGCCATTAATATCACAGTAAACTATTGGAATAAGTACCCTGTAATGCAGTCCCAGAGATATTTTCGTTTAGTGTGGCCACATGGAATAGCACTGCAAAATGGTAACAAATATCTCTAATGGAATTTATAATAGCTTGTTTCATAATTTATAATAGATTCTAATCTGCATTGGTCTGAACCGTAAGATGCCCATCTGTTCTAACCAAATACTTTATCAATTCTACATTTTCATGGCACTACAGTAATTGCAGGCTGTTGTTCTCAGCTTGAGTATCACAGCCATTAGAATCTATTAGAAAATTTCAGGAAGCAGTAGGTATATCAGCCATAAATATGTGAGCTGACATTCACTGTGTCCATATAGAGGTCTAATTACAATCAACACAAAGCTTTGTTAAAGATGAAATCAGAACGCCAAGGCTCTTGCTTCTCTTTCTCTTGTACTAATATAATAGTAGAAACATTTGAATTTCTAGACTGAATCCTTTTTGCCTAAGTTTGGTCATTTATCATTTTGATCAAGGAACAACTCTATACCTAGGCTTGGACAAATTACATTTTTACCAATAAATGTCAATAAACGTTGATTCCATTGTAGACACACAAGCTGACAGAAAAACATTTTCATCGATAATTGACATATACAAATAAACAAAGTAAGAAAACGCTGCTTGAGAACTTATTAGAGTTTGATTTAAGGATATTTACTTTGTATATTTTGACATGTGATGTTGGTGGTATATGTGTTAACAGTTGTAAAGCTTTAACTTTTTGAATCTCAACATCTAATGTCTTTAAATAATTATTCTCTCTCTCTCTGTCACACACACACACACACACTTTCCTGCAAGTGTGAAAATGTACATAGATAAAAATAGAAAAAATGCTTAAAACAAACATTGATATTCATTTAAATCATTTTTTAAAAATTAAATTCTGCCAACTCATCTATACCGGATGTCTAGCAAAAACTGTGGACCTGATCCCAACACAGTTGAACACCTGCAACTCCCACTGTGGTCAATGGGGGATAGTGGGTGCTCAGTACCTTTCTGAATCAAACTCTTGCTCTGCAGCATATAGTTGGCAAAATCAGGAATTGGTTCTGGTTCACAGTCTGACCTCAAATTAGCTTTCCGAAACCATGCCACACATCTTGAGGATCTCACAGTATGAAAGCAGGAATCAAGGCAATTTGGAGAAAACAAAGATACATTTTTGTCCTGAATGACTGGGTAATTATACTGTCTACCGAAAATTCTAGAGCAGTGCAAAACATTCATACCTACACAGCTCTCTGCAGGGCTGCCTGCTGCCACCATGGTAACAGCCAGCCCTGCAGAGAGAGCTCTCAGGGATGGAGAACAAGTTTAAGGATGGGATGAGAAGGAGGTGACAGATATTCTGGGTTTGGATGGCTTGAAAAAACAAAGGGAGAGGTTTTCAAAGGCGCAAATGGCATGCAGGTGTCGATCTGCCATTTGTGTCTTTGCAAATCTCCCCCAGAGGGACTCAGTCTGAGTTTTCACAGTAACCTTTTACCACGAATGATAATCCTGCAATTATCAGAATCATTACTCTTATTTACCCCCCGAGGCAAAAGCTAATATCTGGGATTCCACAGGCAAGACAATACTTTTTTTCAGTATTTTTTCAATGTATAATGAATATTTAGAACAAGAAAGCTAGGAGGATCAGCCAGTGTTAAAACACTCATAAAATAAAAAGTCAAGACCATGGAGATGTGCTGAGCGTGTCTCAAACTACTGTCAATCAGAGAGAAAGGGTGATAGCTTTCAGTAGAAGCCGCACACTAGATTTTCCACTTTTTTCGAAGCATCACTATTTTATGCCTTTGCTTATTATTCTAATTTTAAAATGCTTACTATTTCCAGAGGGGCCCACATTCATTAACTAGTTTCACTCATATAATCTCCTAACCCTTCTCAATACCTGGCATCTGTACAGGGATGCTGGAACAATTTGGATAGTGTGGGTGTTGAGAGCCATCAAACCAAACTGTAAACCCTGTATATGATGGAACCCACTTCAAGCCAGGGGGTGCAGCAGCACTCCCAGCACCCTTAGTCCCAGCCCCTATGCATCTTATACTCCAGGTATGGCTATGAGCAGGGACAACACAGAGGAAATACCAGGCTCCAGTCACTCAGCAGTGACCAGTCAAGAAAGTGATCAATCAAGTGATGATCAGAAGCAAAACAACCCAAAAAACAAACAAACAAAAAAACAAAAACCCCAACCAAACATTTACTAAAGAATCTCAGTAAATGAGCACAGAAATCAGACTAACATTTTTAAAATGTCCAATATAAACAGATTGAACTAAAATGAATATATACACACACACATCTATTTTAATCACTGTGCTACACTATATTTCTTATTATTGGGTACTTCTCCCGAATCACAGCCATCCCTTCCCCCAAATGACTAACATATGCGATAACTCTAGAAAATTCTAACTCTCTTCTCATCTTCTTCCCCCTCCCTATTTCCTTTTTTTCAGTCATTTATTTTTTTAAATGACAAAGAATATTTTTTAAAAGATAGAAAAAAAAATTGCAAAATAGAAACTTAGAGATTTCACAGCTTTCTGTGGAATTCCTTTGTTCTTTTTTTTGACTACCTCTACCAATGAGTTCTGTCACTGATTAATTAAATTCCACGATGTTACATAAATGGTCATTTACTGATAGAAAAAAACCCAAAGAAAAATATTCTATTAAATAAATAGTAGTCCACATGAGAACTCCAAGAACCACAGCAGCTTATTAATGTAACTACCATTAGTGTTCAGAAGAGGATTCCTCTTCTGCAGCCCCATAGCTGACATCTGCCTGGTTGCCCATCCACCTTTAGTGAGACGTACCCTTAGGCGGAACATGGTTTGATCTAAATATTTAATCATTTTGGTTTAATCCATGAATGCAGAGCCGTCTGCAACCGCAAGGGTCGGGTGCAAAAATATCAGTGCTCTGTGATGGGTGCAAAGAACTAAAGGGCGGTATGCAGAGCTCGGAGCGGGAAGGTTGGAGGCTTCCCTTGGGAGGAGACATGCTGTACTTAAACTTGTGAGTGACATTCTGTGGATGTTCTTTGTCCTAGTGACAACAGTCTAGCAGCACATGCATGAAGCTTGCCGGACCAAGAATAGAAGACCAAAGACTGATTAGAGACTTACCTTGTTCCTGATTCCCCTAATTCCTGGTTCCAGTTGGTGTGTTCCTGATCCCCCCCATTCCACTTCATCCCGGATTGATTCCTGTCCGAGAGGGAGAAGAGGCAGTGATGTGTTAATTCTCTTGTCTTTATACCCACGGTTTATGGTCACAGAAGTAACGGGACTTGGCTTCAGGCCTCCTCCTAAAATCAACTTCCGAGCTACTTATGTATAGAGGTATCTTTCCTATTCAATGTTTATTTATTAATTGATTATAATACATGTTAATTGTTTACACCCTCTGCTTTGTGCTTTTAACTCTACCCGGTGACAGATATGGGAGAGAGGGTGCAAAGGATCTGCAGGAGGGAGGGGTCCTGTTTTAGAATAACTCTTTTCCTAATAGAGCATGGATATTGTCTCAGCCTGTTAACACCCTCACTCTCAGAAAGTCTGGAAAGCCCACTCTCTCCTGGGGAGGAAGTTTCCTCACATGCAGAGTTCACAGTTGACACTTTAAAAAAAGGCTGTACCCACATTTTTCTATCTTATAGGATGAAAAGGAAGTGGAGACATCCCTCTGCCTACTCCTGGATTCTCCATTCTCAGGGACTCTTGAACCAAGGCACAAAGAGAGAAGATTGCCATTCCCTGGCACAGACTCATCCCCTTAGAAATGGTCTATCCCCTTCTTCTCCTCAAGTATTTCTTAAATTCATCCCTGCACAAGAGACAATGTCCTGTACTTCAGAGGTGATGAGGTGCTCCACCCTATCACGATATGTAGTAAGCAGGCAAAACAACTTGGCCAGGCACTTCAGAAAATGGAGCTGTTAATCTAAATTGAATTTTTATACTGAACTTTCTCATACACATTATACACACAGTGTAACTTGGAAACACAGAGGAAAGCTATGCTCAGTGAACTATGACTGTAACATCGCTTAACAAAACTCATAGTGCTTGATTACCAGAATAAGATAGGACTACATCAAGATCACCAAGAACAATAGGACAGCTCCAGGAAGCAGCACTTAACACCAATGTGCTGAGAAATGAAATGATAAAAGGTATTGTCATCTGAGTAGACAAGAAAGCAACATTGTAGGCAACCATATATTAAGGAGAAAAATACCCTAAAAACTGAATGTAGAAAATCCAAACACTGTTGTAATGAATGAATTTTCACTAGTGTTTCTGCATATATCAGAGTGCTAGTCCTCAACTAGTGTAAATCAGCCCAGTACTATTTACTTCAATGGAGCTAGGCAGATGTATGCCAGCAGAATTTCTGGCCCAGAATTTATTTCTCTTTTGCATTTAGAATGTGGAAATACATTAGTTGTTTTTTTCTCACACAGCAACAAACCCTGTGGCAAATAATTAAAACTCTGTAATTTTCTCAGGTGCACAGAACTAGCAAGAAATGCAGAGTGCAATGTCAAGTGCAATTACTGTAAGCAAGTGGCTTCTTAGTTTTGCTGCGTGTGTGTGCTGGTTGCTTGCATCAGGACACTGTTTTTTGTCAATTTCATTACTGGAGGGGCTCATCCCCAGAATGTTCCTTGCACTCCTTTGTAGCACAATATCCCCCTCTGAATGAGACCTCTGATGATGCCACAAAGCGAACCACCTGGCAGAAAGAAATGGTGTGTTCAGTAGGCCCTGATCTCTCCCCAACAGTGATCACATTGCTTCAAAAGTCCTCCCAGGCTTTGTGCATACAGCCAGGGCAGAACTGGTCTCAGTGTTTTCAGTTTCATAATATTGTTTCATTAAAAATACAGAAGTACTGCACAGATCATTGAAATATATAGAAAATGTGTATGTTATTGACACCTTCATGTGTTTCACCCAACTTAAGAAGATACATGATACCTTGACACTGTAAGTGAAGTTACTTTCAAATATGCTACTGTTTTACCAATTCTCCAAAGAGCCATCAACTCCCATTATATAGCCTTCAGCTGAAAGCTAGTCCTAGTTATATTAGGTGCCACTCACCTCTTTTTTCTAAGAAAGTCTTTAAATCCTTGTCTGTATTAAATGACTGTCATGGTGATCCCTCTAACTAGCAGACTACTGTAAGTGAACAGTTACCAAGGCAATGCTATCTTAAACTGGCAAATATCTAGTAAAAGGATAGATAAGGATAACCGACCTTGCCCAAGAACCCAGCCATTTTCCTCTAAAACATACCTAAGCTTCAGCAGTTAAGAATGTCCTTCATTTGCTCACAATTTCTCCACATAACATATTGCACTGTACCAGGCTAATGCCCTTTGATTTTCAGACTACCCTTCATTTGTCTCTTTCCTCTCTTCTAGTGAGGTTCTTATTGTGTACCATCATTGTTTTATCTGAAAAACTCTCCATTGCCTCCTTTTTCCACATTGCACCTTTCCCATGCTTACTTTTCAACACTGACCTCTGTTACATTGGTTTTTTTTCTTTGCTGTATTGCCTCCACCAATATGCTACTTTTTGGCTCCAAAAAAAGCATTAACAAATTTCTCAGCCCCAATGAGCACATCTCCTTCCACCTCTATTTTTTTCTGTAGTTTGCAATATTTATTTGATAAAGAAATTACTCCTTAGTCTGCTGATTCAAATTCTTCATGTGGCCCCCCTCCAAATTCCACTATAGCCTAGTCTCTACGGATTTCACAATACTAACACTAATTTAGAAGGGATGGGACTAAAGCATGGAAGCCTTATTTCATATACCATCTTATGCCATAGGCTGCATAGTCTTTGAGGTTCTATTCTGCATGCAAACTGTTGAACTTTAGTATTTTTTATCCAAAAAGTAGTTAGAAAGAATACAGAGAGAAATGATCACAGCTAAATATTCACCACATTCGTCTTTCCCAGATAACCTATCAAGAGATCTGGTTGGGACTTTTTTGACTAAATGATTTTTCATCAAAAAATGCCTTATTTGTCAAAAATAAAACTATTTGCAAATGTGGTCAATTTCTAAAAATCTCCCACCTCAAAAAATGTTTGAAAAAAGTTTCAAAATTGTTGAAACATTTTGTTTCAGCATTTTCAAAATGAAAAATTTTATTTTTTGGGTTTGAAAGGATGTTTTGTTTCAAAATTTAACCTAACTAGACTAATAACAGGTTGAAAAAGAAAAAAGGTCAAAATCAAAATGAAACACTTAAAAATTATCAAAGTGCAATGTCTTGATTGACCTGAACAAAAAAAAAAAAATGTTTTTTCCATTTGCAAAAATTTTCAAGATTGAATTGTTATCCCAATTTAGGACAAGAAAATTTCAAATTCTTGAAAATAGTCACCGGACAGGAAAACTGAAGCCCACCCAACTCTACCTATAAGCTATCATTCACCTCAGATCAGGCTTGATTCAGAGCCCACTGAAATCATGGAAAAGCTCCTACTGACTTCAATGGGCTTTAGCAGGCCCATAATTAGCTTCTTCCTGCTTAAAAAAAGAAAAAAATAATTTGGTACTGTTTATATCAATGGCAGGATCTTTCAAAGAGTTCTCATGTCTTACATGGTACCAAGCTGTTGACTCTCACTTCTGTTTTGCCAGCAGTGCCAGTCTTCATGACTCAGCAGTCCAATTTTCCCTCAAATACCTTCATGTTTTCTCCCATCCTGCTCCTTATGTATGAGAGGAGCTCACTGAACAAAAATGCAAAGCCATGTCATAGTCCTCCTACTTCAAATCCCCCAAAATGGCGTGGGTTGAGGCTGTGCAGGAGAGGGAAGAAGGAAGATGGAGTTTTAATTGGGTGGGATTAAGGTTTTGTGGGAGTTGAGGAAATTTTGGTTTTGTGGCTTGACTTCTTATGTGTTGAGAAAGGTTGTTCGTTTGCTCCTTCTATTTTTGTCGTAGTTGGACTATATTTGTAATTATGTTTTAGACGTGTCTAGAGCATGGATAACCTTTGATTTTATTAACGTTGAGAGGCAGAGATTTATCTATCCATCCACTGGCACATATTTATCCCACTGATATTTGTATATGTCTGCTTCTTCTGCACCTCCAAAGAAACTGTAAACTGAGTTATCACCAGGAAATGTAACACATTTTAGATTGTAGCAACACAAAGAGTTATTGTTGAACATTTGAGAGATGTTATGAACAACACTGCTTATCTCCTGTGGCAAAACACTAGTGAAGGTGAACAGAGTATGGATTAAAACTGTTGGACAGAGTATATTTCAGTGTTGCAAAACACATGCTGCTTTAAAACCAAATGTGAATATTTCTCTAACTGAGGGAGCTAAAGTCATGAACATTCTAAAATTAGTGCTAAAGCATGTCATGTTTTCTAGTGTTACTGAAAATTGAAAATAAGCAATAACACAGCATATACAGTCAGAAGAATAGCAACCTCTAGTCTAAAAATCATAAAATTAAATAATAATTCCTGGTGTTTTAAAACCTACGAGCAATAAATGAACACCAATGCAAGTTCTATGCCCGAAGGAAGTCCAAAAAGAAAAGTACTACTATCTCACATTTCAGGCCTTTCATCCTGAAGAACTCCAAAGAATTTTAGAAAAAAAACACAGCTGTACACAGGCATAATATCATCTCCTACCAAAATGCAGCCACTTCTGCAATGAAGCATGGCAGACATTGCCCAACAGTTGAATACAGGAAGTGAAGCATAATAAAATTTAACTGCACAGGGAATTCAGACAGGCAGAATTGAATTACCAGAACTGAAATTTGGCCAGTACCCAGGCTTAGCACCCTGCTATAAATGGATTAATGTCTGTAAGTGTGTATTTATAATACAGTGTCTTGTGTGGGTAATTAACGTGCCGTGCACAAGCCTGTAGCCTTGTCTACACTAGGCTTTTTGGCCCAAAATTTTCTACCATTGTCATCACTACTTTAGCCCCACCAGCAGCAAGTGGTGAGCTAATGTAGACTGAGCTCCAGGCTGTAACAGGGCATTTTTATCACCATGTCATGCTTGCCTACCAGGAGCATGGTTAGATGAGATGCTGCTTCAAGTGCCAATGGCTGCCTGAAGCCCTGTCAGCACTAATGCGCCCAATGTTGCTACCAAGAGTAGAAAACGCTGGGGCAAAAAAAAAAAAAAAAAAAAAAGTCTCGGCATAGAGCTTAATTGGCCTATGTAGATATTAATTTAGAAGTAATTCTTTTCAGTGGGAGGGATATATTTACTTTCTGAAGTAAGGACACCCAACCGACACCAGTACTTTTGGATACTGTTTGGAACACCTTTCATTGCTCTCAAATACATATGTGCTAAGTCGGACCCTTGCAATTCAGCCCAAGGATGAGGCAACATAGAGATGCACTGCCCCAGGAGTGAGGCATTAGAATGGTCTTACTGGGTCAGACCAATGGTCAATCTAGCCCTGTATCCTGTCTTCTGACAGTGGCCAATGCCAGGTGCTTCAGAGGGAATGAACAGAACAGGTAATCATCAAGTGATCCATCCTGGCCATTCACAGCAAACAGCAATCCCTGCCCATCTGGCTAATAGCCATTGATGGACCTATCCTCCATGAACTTTTACTTCCTTTCATTCATTTTAAACCTACTGCCTATTATTTCATTTGGTGACACCTAGTACTTGTGCTATGAGGAGGAGTAAATAACACTTCCTTATTTCATTTCTCCACACCAGTCATGATTTTATAGATCTCTATCATATCCCCCCTTAGTTGTCTCTTTTCCAAGCTGAAAAGTCCCAGTCTTATTAATCGCTCCTCATATGGAAGCTGTTCCATATCCCTAATCATTTTAGTTGCCCTTTTCTGTTTCTTTTCCAATTCCAATATATCTTTTTTGAGATGGGGCAACCAGATCTGCATGTAGTATTCAAGATGTGGGAGCACCATGGATTTATAAAGAGGCAATATGATATTCTTCTGTCTTGTTATCGATCCCTTACCTAATGACAGGGACCAAACTTTTAGCTTTGAGTGTCACAACTCTAGCCCACTTTCCCCTTGGCGCCAAGGAAGAAATAAGCCACTTCAGCCCTTTTCCTGGCACACTTCAGGTCCCCCTCCCTGCTGGCTCTGCTATGCTACCTAGCACATAGGGGGTGGGATAAAGCCAAGGCTCAATCCACTGCCTGCCCCTGCTCCCACACATTGTTCAGGGGCTGGCAGTGTAGGAGGTCTATGTCAGAGAGACAGGGACTCCATGAAGAAAGGGCAAGTTTTTTTACCCACATATCTTTGATGTATATGCAGAGTCCTCAGTCATGGCACTGCAATTAAAGACAATAGTTGGCCCCCAGAACTGTGTAGGACAAATGTACCATTTTCTGAATGAATGTAACTGCAGTAGTTTGAGCCAGGTGATCTTTGGCTTCATCATTTCCCTTGGTTCATCATCAGCCCACAGTCAAGCTGAACCTTGTTTCCGAGGTAAGGGTGACAGGGCAGGGAATCTAAATTTTGTCCTAGCTTTGAGTCCTTCCTCCCCACGCCCTCCATTAAACAGTATTAATCAAAAGTTAAAGAAGCAGAAGTTAAAGAACAAAAATAAGGAACACTGAACAAGCTGTCAGAGAGATGAGGTTACTCATTCCATCATGAGGAGGCATGGTGATTACACACACACTAAAAGCAGAGTTGAAGACAATAAGATTACTCACACTACTTCAAATTATAATAAGGTGCATCAGTTACAGTCCTACAGCAACCTGAAGAAAGAATGAAAGTCAAATATGCTGTTAGCCTAATGAGGAGTTTCTAAGAGAGTCACAGTTAACATGTTTTACTTATAATACGCCACAAACCTGCTAAAGAGGACAGGCAGAGTTATTATATGTTCTCATTAATCCACTGAAAAGTGAAAGGCGAGTATTCATATGACCAGTTTCTGAGCCGCCTATGACTACAGAGTCCCTGATAATATAGACTATAGGAGAAAAATGATGATTATAAAATAAACAGGAGAAGCTGGTTTGGGAATAAAAAGTCTCTCTGGATTAAACTGACTCTTCTAGAAGTTTGGTATCTGCATTGTTTTAAGTCATTTTGGTGCATCTTTAACAATGCCTTCAAATAAAGACAGAACAATAGGACAGGTTTTCAGCCAATGCACCATCCCAACCCAATGTTTGAATAAGAATGAGGGTCGAGTCAACTGTGTGCCATATGCATATGTGAATATGTAACGAGAGTCAGTATCTATAAAACGTTCAGAAAAGAGTAGCTGCTTCCAAGTGGAGAGAAAGCATGCAAACTGCAATCATCTAGATCTCAACATTTTGTAAGTGAAAATCCAGGAAGAAAGGTTTAGGTTTCATAAATAGATAATATTCTACTTTGGGGCTAGCCTATCCTTAATGGATGAAACTTTATTTTTATGAAAAGTTTAGACAACTAGCAATAATATTCCTTGTTTTATTTTTTAAAAAGCTTCTTTGGATTTCATTGTCCTCCCTGTTTGATACCCTTCCAACTCATCCAGTTTAAGGTCTATTGGCCCAGCAGTTTTAGGTGCCCTCCGACCTCCAGTAACATAACCTGCTTTGATCCACTTCCACTTTATCCAGCATTAGTGTTCTTAAGAGTTGAATATACTGTATAACCCTCTGTACTCACTTTTCTGAGCCTTCAGTGCAGTGAAACATTTAAGTGCATGCTTAAGTCTCTCTCTTTTCAGGTCAGCACTTAGGCAGGTCACTTACATGCTGTCTTGAATAGGGATACTTTCCTGAATCAGGCCCTGGGGTCACCAAGGATGCTAATAGACATGCTGTTGCAGACATGGGAATGGTATCTGTAATGGAAGGACAATGGGTGAACCTCCTGCTATATCTAGCTGGTGGATGGTGTCTTGGGACCAATGTGAGGGGCAGATTGTCCCACATCTGCCTACTGTGGGTTTTTTTGCACCTTCCTCTGAAGAATCTGGTACTGACACAATCAGAGACAGGCTACTGGATACTAGATGGACAGCTAGTCTGATCCCGAATGGCAATTCCTAAGGCAGAGGTTAGAGCTGCCCAAAGTATGGATGTTAATCAAAATCTCTCAAGTCAGCAAAACTGGGCTTAAGAGCTTTCTAAAAGACCACCCCCTCATCACCTCCCATGAGATTTCCATTGCTTGCTATTTTGGGGTGGGCCAGAAATAGTACACTAACAGCCTTTCCTGTGGCATTTCCATTCTATATGCAGTTTTGGCTGTAACCTGGAAGAGAAGAGCTGCGCAAAAATAAACAATAAGATTAACCGACTGATTAATTTCTTACTAATCAAAATGCTTTGATTCAACTTCAACTTCAAAAAGAAAAATGTGTTTGAACTGGTTTAGGTCACCACTCCCTACTAGGGGTAGGGAAAGCCTTAATCTCTCTCACTGGAGGCTTAAATAAACCCAGGAAAAAGGTAAGTCTTTTTTTTTTTTTTTGTGCTAGATTACAAGCAGCTAAGAATCTGCAAATGCAGAAAAACCTGTAGAATGAATGGAAAAGATGCAGCCAAAAAGAAAATTTAACTGTCTGTCCTGTTCATATATGTAAAATATTCTCCAAATAGTACAACATTGTGACCCCTGTAACCATCCCTTCCCAAAGAGGCCCCTCAACTCTTCACCACCTTTCCTGTTTAAACTGCTTATTTTGTGAGAAATACAAATATCTACCTTTCCTTGCCTTAAAGGAAGAAGAGTGACACAGCATGAGTAATGCAGGCCCATAGTCTTTGGGAGCCGTGCTTCAAGTTATCTTAATGAGTGTCATGACATTCTAGGGTAAGAGAACATTCTAGTGATTTTTTTCTGGATGCTTAAATTAAATGGGCCAAATTCAGCCCTGGTCTATCTCCATTTAACTCGTAGAGTTGTATCAAGAATGACTTGGGCTCAGACAGCTTCAGTATTATAACCAGAACTGAGTTCAAATATTAATTTATTCTATTATCAGTAGAAATTCTCTGGGATTCACTAATGCTAATTGTCATTACCAGAGTGGGATGAAGTTCAGAATTGCTGTCCCTTCTGGAAATTCCAAGATTTCAAAATTTGGTTTCATGCTGAATCAGGACGAAAAGTTCAGAATTTGTTGTGAAATGAAATATTTTGAAAATATTTTATTTTTACCTTATTGAAACATTTTGTTAAGTTGGGGACATTCTGTTTTGACTGTATCATGTTGACTTTTATAGTACACCATATTATAAAATATAATCTAAAATAACAGAAACATCACCATGATAAAATCAAAATGAAATATTTCAACCTTATAAAAATGAAACATTTTGAGGATTTCCTGTAGAAACTTCAAGGAAATTGATACTTCCTACAAAATATTATGATTTTGTCAAATCCACATTTTCTGATGCAAAACTGTTCCGTCAGAAAATTTTCAGCCAGCACTAATCTTTATATATTTTTAGAGATGCTTATGTGCTTCTCTCAATGGTACATATGCTTTTCTGTAGAAATTCTATTTCTGATTCTCTTTATTTAAATTGCAGAACAAACATACACACAGCTCTTCTTTGTTATGTTCAACGTGCTGCTCCTGCCATCAGTGCCCCATCATTATGATAAGGTTCTTTTATCTCTATTGAGCTACTCTGTATAAATAATCTCAAAAGATATTATGTGGAAGATCCCTCGGTTTCCTTTCTGCCTCTTAGATCACCTCCATGGAGCTTTCCAATTGCATAACTGGGACATGGAGGTCAATCCAAACTTGTTGTGACAAATCTTTGGTGCTTCTGTTTATTATCATGCCTGCAGTTAGAATAGAGCCTGTTTTAGCAAAAGCAGTGTGGGTTTTTTTGACCAAACAGGAAAACAGATGATTCCCCAAGGGAAAAATTCCATGAGATATTTTCAACATTGTTAGATGTTAAAAAGCACTTTATTGCCAGTATTTGGAAGTCTTAGACCTCAGCTTTTTGAATGGGCTGAAATAAAGCATAGGTAGCTTGGCTAAGTTTCCACAGTTTGATTTGAACATACAACTGTGTCTTTCAAAACAAAATTTAATCATTCTGATTTATAGTATTATTCATGAATTAGAAACATTTATAACAGATTTTATTCCCAAAATGAAATTAATTCTGTGTAGTTTTACTGTAACTGGAATAGTGTGGGGAGAATAGTTTCCTTTCTGACCTGCAGAAAAAAAGATACGTACAGAAAAGAGTGACAGAAAAGCCATGAATAATCTTATTTTGTATTATTTACTATATATTTGTGATTAAGGCCCTGATCCTAAAAACTATGCTCAAAGAATTATTGTGGGGAAGTTCTGTGGCCTGTGTTGTACAGGAGGTCAGGCTAGATGGTCACAGTGGCACCGTCTAGCCTTGGAATCTATGAATGTTGTAGCCAAACAGGCCATGGGCTCACTCCTACCCAAATGGAGCTCCATTGACTTCAGTGATGCAGGAATAGGGTTGTACTCACACACAGTCCACTTGCAGAATCAGGGCCTACAAATTAACTATATGCTTTATTATAAACCTCCTCATTTATTTATTTAGTATTTACAAAAATGTGGTGGACACGTGCAGCACCACCAATAACTATGTTTGAAGACCATTCTCTTGTTCTTCCTGTTTAAATGCAAAAGGTTAAAACCAGAACTTCCTGTGCCACAAAATAAGAAAAATGGAGGAAAAAATATATTGAATTCCTCCCCCTCCTCCTCCTCACACATGCCCAAAGAGCTGATATAAAATTCTCTTTCTTTGCCTTTTTGTGATTTTGGTACCAAAAAACAATTTATATGAGAATCACATTCTAACTCAATACATTCGATTGTATGAATCAGCACTGTCTTAACATTCAGTGAATCAAAGAAATACCAGTGGTCTTGCATATCGGTTCCCTATCTTTCCCCTGATGTCGCCCCTTAAGGGATTACATTCCAGTGATGATATTGCTCTTTTTATGTAGAAAGTGGAAGCTTTTGAACCTTTAGTAGCCACTATTGAGGGACTTCAGTGGGATTTTCTTGGTAACCCCCGAGCTAAATTTTTCCCCTGTGTGCTAGCTGCTGTATAAGTGCCTTGGTATGCACGAATATCTGAAATTTAAATATTTTATTAACAG
Organism: Emydura macquarii macquarii; assembly: GCF_026122565.2. Lineage (NCBI taxonomy): Eukaryota > Metazoa > Chordata > Testudines > Chelidae > Emydura > Emydura macquarii. The sequence continues at coordinate 14,996,340 of NW_027131180.1, forward strand.
TCCAGATCACAGTGCTAGTCATTTGTCTGAGATTTTAACTTCATTATTTCTGTAATAAAATAAAACAAAGAGTATTGTTCCAAATTCAGCATTTTGGTCTGCAAACAGAAACCATATCCTGGAAAAATAATTAATATGAATAATTGCTGGATCCAATCTATGCAGTATTAGGAGAAGTAAGTCATGAGGAAATAGGTTATCCCACTTTATAACCTCTAGATTATGCAAATGTCATCCATCTCAGACTGTCTGTTATATTTAGAATGGGATTTTAAGGTCTTGATTCTCTGCGGCACTCAATTTCCACAAAACGTTGGGAAATGGAGGGGCATCAAGGACATAGTCTCTCTGATTCTCTGCCTGGCTCTGTGTAAGCCCCAACTGTAACAGAGTTTCAAACAGCAGGGAGGCTGCACTAATCTTTGCCATCCATGAGACTATCTGGCAGCTAGGTGGTATGAGCCAGAGCATGTGCCTTCCCCCTGCCCCACCTCCGATAAGCCCTCTATGCAAGGGCAGTGGCTAGGCAGCGGGAGCTGCCTATGCTGGCTATACATCACTGGGGACTCTCCTGTACCAGGGGACTCCCCAGCTCAGCAGATGTGGCTGGAATCCATTCTCTGTGCAATGCCATTGATTTCATCAGCATTCCCTGTGCATGCTTCTCTTTGCACATACATTTAGTTTCACCAGCATAGAACAGGATACAGTTGGCTGCCATTCTGAATTTTCTGTTTTGTCTAAATTCTGATGGTATGAGATCATTACCTAGGTATTAGTACTTCCTGTCAGTGGCTCAAGATTTAAAAAAAAAAAAACCCTTTCCTTTACACCTAGTATTGTGTAAAATGTCCACACTGAAATCTGAGAATTCACAAAACGTGCCTGGGTTTGAACTTCAATATAATCTTGAAATTTGAGTTATGTACCTTGCTTCTCAAGGGTACCCGAGTCAGCTGATGGGTTTGTGATGAAATAACACAAAGTTCACAATGTTTCTAGGTTTCGACAGAAAACGAGGTATAAGTCAGTGGTTTTAACTGAGTTTCATTTTTGAGAGTTTGGTTCATTCAAACACAAGGCCAAGTTCTGCTCTCAGTTATTCACATGAAACCCAGTCCAAGAGTTTGCATGTTTGTAACTGAGAGAAGAGTCTGGGTCTCGTAACTTCAGGGGTGTGAACCAATTGTGATAAAAACCAAACAAAAAGTTCAAACAAACCACTAGGTTTTGCACAGCTCTAGTTATGAGCCCCTGAACTCTCTGTGATGTTCTTAGTGTCTTAGAGCTGTGTATAAAGCAAAATAATTCATGTTTACTTTCCTCTTTGTGAACTGTTTTATTTACCATTGTAGAGTACCATTGTAAAGTACTTAGTTTGAAAAACATTAAAACTATTAAAAATTAAAAAGTATTTAAAGTATGAAATATTAAAACATTAGCTTTTCCTTGGAGTAGAGCTGATCATTGGGACAATATTATTTATTATTCACAAATATTTGGAACAATTATAGGTATTAGTGCAAATGTTCACAATCCCCAAAGTTTTACAGATTTTAGCCTGAATGATTATGCTTCAGAAAACTCATGACCAGAAATGTGTTATTCATTATTCTCTGATTTAAAAAGTGTCAGTCATCAAAGTAAAAGCAGAATCAATACTATGTGATTTATGTGATCAACTGCAAACACCATGAATTGGGATACATAGGTTTGCAAAAAATCCACAAACAGAAAACAATGTCTACATTTGAAATGAATATTATTGACCATAAATAATTAACCCATCTGTAGTTTAATCTTGTAATTATATTATCTTACTTTTATTGCCTTTGATTATAGATAGGCTCACACCACAAAATTTTGATCTATTTGTCCAACTTACCAAAGTTTCTGGGCGTTTGGATTTAGAGTTTTGGTTCAGCCTTAATGAAAATAGGGACCAGTGTCAAAATTCAGAGTCAGATCTAGTTCTGAGTTGATATTTTAGACCTTCAAAGTCTGTGGATTTTCAGACCTAGAGTTTTGTTTTTGGCCTGTCATTTATATTTGGTCAGAGAAGAAAAAAAGTGAAAAGTGTAATTTTCGTTTCACTTTACAGATTTCAAAAAGAAACATCTGCTTTATTTACTATTACAAATCTGTTAAAAAGAACTTTCAAAGGCTAATCAAAAAGAGGGAATGTTGCTGTGTCAGCAAGATTTTCAACAAAGCTGTTTCAGTGGTGGTGGAAGTGTTATACATCTCTCAACACATCTATTCAATAGCGGTGCTTAGGAGTAATAAAAATGATTGATTATGAGGACAAAGCACAGATAGGTGTCTGAGTGGTTAGTAATCTTAAGTACGTAGACAGTGTGTCGCTTATTTTTGGTAGAGGGTATATGGGTGCAAGTTTTATGGACAAAATAATTAGATTTAGCTTCTATTTTGGTTTTTCTCAGAGTGAATTTCCATAAAGTAGAGCCATCACACTGAGCCAATATTATACGCCAGCAAACATTGCTGTTAATATTGTCCCTTGACAAGGTAAATTCACTGAGTTTACTTGAGTTACCTTTTAAATTATTTTTTAACTTGAATAGTTACAGTTAGCTTTGAGTTGTTTGGCAATAAAATTAGAGGTGAAAAAGTGTTATTATATGTTATTTTTAATAGGAAGCAATCATCATTAGGTCTGTATTCCACTCTCTTCCAGATGCCTCACATGTTGCTTTTCACTGCCTTGATAGGATTTTTCTTTTGCTACCATCTAACTTAAAGAGATTCCCTGCACAATTTGTGAAAGACCCTGCTTAGTTTTGCCATATCAGCTGTTGTACACACAGAGAGCTCTGGGGAATTTTTTTAGTGATTTTAAATGAGCATATGATGTTATTAAATGATTTTCAAGCAAATTCAGACGATAGCACCAAATTCTTATTTACACCTGTGAAAATCCATTGACATCAGGAGGAGTGCAAAGATGTGAGGGATAAACTTGTCTTCAATTGTCTATAAACTAGAGTTGAGTGAATAATTGTTTTTTTCAGTATAAAACCCCCCAAAAATATTGTTTCAGGTCAACCCAAAATGGAAATTTTTTGTTTTTTCTTGCAAATGAAAAAAATCAGACTGAATGAAACATTTTATTTGACCCTCACAAATTATTCTATAAATCTTGCATCTTTTAAAAATTTTTCATTTATTTTTAAACTGACTTAAGCTGTGCATGTATAGTGGGCCTACTACAATTCATAGAAAGTTATTGTATCAATTTCAAATAAACACCTCTTGTATCCTTATAATTTCCCCATCACCATAAATTCTTGGTCAAAGTCTCTCTTGCTCTCTCTCCCATATGAATTTTAATATACGAAGGTGCTAAATACAATCTCTACAGTTAACTGCTGAAGCAACTCTTCAAGACCATACAGACAGCTACAAATGGTTTAATAATATTACTTGTAAGTGTTTGGAAGATAATGTTTAAAGTGCAGTTTCCATTTCAAGGTGTGGAAGGCCTAAGACTGAATGGATATCTAAAACATATGATTTAGCTCAACCAGAAGTTATAGACTTGATGCAGGAATCTCTGGGTGAGGTTCTATGGACTGTGGTATGCCGAAGATCAGACTAGATCAGTGATAATCAGACTGAGGCTTGGGAGCCACAGTGGCTCTTTAATGTGTCTCCTGCAGCTCTTTGCACCACATGGTATTAAAACACTGTGTAATTTAATTATTAACCATTCTAAGGCCATGTCTACACGTACAGTGCTGCAGCCATGCAGCTGTACACATTTGATGAAGACACTCTATGTCAATGGAAGAGAGCTCTCCCTTCGGCATAAAAAACCACCCCCGTGAGCGGCATAAGCTATGTGGCATTGTGCACATTAGTGCTTATGTCGATGTAACTTCTGTCACTTGGGGGTGGAATATTCACACCCTCTGTGAAAAGATGGTTACTGACCTTGTAACTGTTGTTCTTCGAGATATGTTGCTCATGTCCATTCCATTCTGGGTGTGTGCACACCTCCGTGCACAATTTACAGAATTTTTTTCCCTTAACAGTACCCATAGGGCCGGCTCTGGAGCCTCTGGAGCCTTGCGCACATGCTGCAGTATATGAGGCGCCGCCGGCGCTGCGCCCCCTCAGTTTCTTCTTGCTGTCAACTCTGATAACAGGAATGGGGGGGGGCGGGTCATGGAATGGACATGAGCAACACATCTCAAAGAACAATAATTACAAGGTAAGTAACCATCTTTTCTTCTTTGAGTGCTTGCTCATGTTGATTCCCTTCTAGGTGACTCCCAAGCAGTACCTTGGATGTTGGATCCAGAGCTCTGCCAAAGCTGGTGTTGTCCTGTGCCTGTCAAATGATGGCATCATGGAATGTGAAGCCGTGAACTGATGAGCAGGTAGAAGCTTTACAGATGTCCTGTATGTGTACTTGCGCTAAAAAGGCTGCCAAAGAAGCCTGCCCTCTGGTGGAATGGGCTGTGACGATTCCCAGAAGAGGAATGTTCACCTGCTCATAACAAAATTTGATGCAAAAAGTTATCCAAGAGGAAATTCGCTAGGAGGAGATAGGTAATCTTTTCATCCTATCTGCCACCACAACGAAAAGTTGTATGGTCTTATACAAGGATTTCGTCCGCTCCATGTAGAATGCTAAAGGACACCTAACATCAAGCGTGTACCACCTTCACTCCTCTTCCAAGCCATGCGGTTTTGGAAAGAACACTGGAAGAAACATATCTTGGTTGTTATGAAATTGAGACACTACCTTGGGTAAGAAGGCAAGTGAGGCTGCAAGTGGACCTTGTCCTTATAGAAGGTGGTGTACAGCAGCTCTGAGGTAAGTGCCCTAATCTCAGATAGTCTTCTCGCCGAGGTAACTGCTACTAGGAAGGACACCTTCTAGGAGAGCAAGAAAGGACAGGTAGCCAAGGGCTCAAAGGGGAGCCTGGATAGAACTAGGTTCAGATCCTGGGGGGTAGCGGGTCTTGAACTTGAGCCTTTCTGCAACCTTCAGGAACCTAACCATCATACTGTGGGAAAACTGATTTCCTTTGTACCGGAGGATGAAATGTGGAGATGGTTGCCAGGTGAACCTTTAATGAAGAGATAGCTAGGTCTTAAAGCTTAAGGTGCAGCAGATAATCTAGAATAGCCTGAACTGATGTATTTTGGGGCGTGATTCCCTAAGATGCTGCCCAGCAGGTGACCCTTTTCCACTTGGCGCGATACGATGCCCTAGTGGAGGGTTTTCTGCTACCCATCAGGATTTGCTGAACCTGGGATGAACATGCCTGTTCTTCAAGATTCAACCACTCATTCTCCATGCCATCAGATGTTGGGATTCCATATCTGGGCACAGAAACTGACCCTGGTTCTGGGAGAGGAGATCATACCAACAGGGCAAGTCTAGAGGGGGGGCAACTGACAGCTCCAGCAATGTGCTGAACCAGTGCTGGTGGGGCCACGCGGGTGCTATCAGAATAATATCCGCCTTGTCCCTCTTAACCTTTAACAGGACTCCATGTATCAATGGTATGGGTGGGAAGGCATACATGAGAGCTCCCATCCATAGGAGGAGGAAGACGTTTGACAGTGACCCTTTGTTGAGCCCATGAATCGAGCAGAACTGACGACACTTTGTGTTCAGCTTGGATGCAAAAAGGTTCACTTGGGGAGAACCCCACCTTTGGAAGATCATACGGGTCACCTCTGGGTGGAGTGACCACTTGTGGCAGGGTAAGAAGGACCCGTTGAGGCGGTCCGTCATGACGTTCTTGAGGCCTGGGTGGTCCTGAGGTGAATGTTGTGCTTAACTGCAAGGTTCCATAGATACACAGCCTCTTGGCACAGGGCAGGTGAGCGAGCCCCGCCCTGCCTATTGGTATAGTACATCGTGGCAGTATTGTCCGTCAGAACGTAAACTACCTAGCCTGTAATGAAGGGAAGGAACAACCCGCACACCAGGCATATTGCTCTGAGCTCCCTGACATTTATGTGCAGGTTGCAATCTTCCCATGACCAGATCCCTTGGTTATTGTGATTGGAGCTGATATGGGCCCCCCATTCCAAGTCAGAAGCATCCATTGCCAGGGTGATTGAGGGAACCAGTTCTTTGAAAGGCATGCTCTGCATTACTGAATGGGGACTTAGCCATCAACCAAGGGAGGACAACATTTAAGGAGGTATTGTAACCACCCTGTCCAGGGAATGCATGCTTGGGGCATATGTTGAGGCCTACCATGACTGTAACAGCCTGAGCTGTAGGCGTGCAAATCGCATCACATACGTGCCAGCCACCATATGGCCCAGTAGCTGCAGGCAAGTCCAGGCCATTGTGAGGGGACAGGTGCATATGCATGTGATGAGGTCCGACATGGCTTTGAATCAAGGCTGCTGTAGGAAAGCCTGGGCCTGAGTGGAGTCGAGAACTGCTCCAATGAACTCTATTCACTGGACTGGTATTAATGCTGATTTTTGTTCATTTATCAATAGACCCAGGCAGTGATAGATGGTACATACTAGATCTAGGCTGTTCTGGACCTGAGACTGGGACCTGCCTTCGATCAGCCAGTTGTCCAGGTATGGGTAAATCTGCACGCCCTGACCTCTTAGGTGCACGGCCACCACTACCAGGCACTTTATGAATACCCTCAAGGCAGAGGAGAGGCCAAAGGGCAGAGCCGTAAACTGACAGTGGGAATGACTCACCACAAACTGGAGGAAGCTCCTGTGACCAGGAAATATCATGATGTGGAGTTACGCGTTCTTTAGGTCGAGGGCGCTATACCAGTCTCGTGGATCCAAGGAAGGGATAACAGAGGCTAGGGAGACTATGTGAAATTTCAGTCTCTTGAAACACTTGTTGAAACGACGCAGGTCTAGGATTGGCCTGAAGCCCTCTTTCACCTCGGGGATGAGGAAGTAGCAGGAATAAAATCCTTTCCCCTTCATGTCTGGGGGAATCTCCTCTATAGTCCCCACCCAATGGTCTGATGTTATCCAGGCCCACATAGGATAGAAGGGGGTGAGGTGGTTCAGGAACATCTGGGAGGGAGGATCCTGCTCTGAGACTCAAAATGACAGGCGCTGTCTGCCTGAGTATCTGGAAGGCCCTGGTTGGGTAGCAGATGAGGAGGCCAGGGCTGGCCAGTGTCTTCTAAAGCCCTTGTCCCTCTCTTTCCTTCTGTAGGAGCTGAAGAATGGAACTTGGTACCTAGGCTGCTATTGCTGCTGAGGGCAAAACTGCCATCTCGAGGCCTGCTGTGTATAAAGACTCAATGAATGCAGAGTGGCCCCCAAGTCCTTTAGCCCATGGAGCTTGGCATCGGTCTGGTCCGAGAAAAGTGCACTTCCATCAAATGGGAGGTCCTGTATGGTTTGCTGCACTTCCTGAGACAGACCTGATGACTGCAGCCCCGAGCACCAGCGCATGGAGACAGCAGTTGACATGGATCTTGCTGCCAAATATACTGCCGAGGCTGGCCACTGTCCTGCTCTCCTCCAGAATGGTGGCAAAGTCCAGTGCCTGATCCCGGGGCAGAGCATCTCCGAAGCGCTTAAGGGAGTCCCAAAGATTATAATTGTATCTCCCTAGCAGCGCTTGTTGATTAGCTATTCTGAACTGTAGGCTCGCTGTTGAATAAACTTTCCTCCCAAATAAGTCTAATTTTTTGTAATCTTTATTTTTGGGGGTTGAGCTGGATTGACCCTGCCCGTCCTGTTCATTAGCGACAGCCCCCACTAGGGATCCCGGGGGAGGGTGCGTAAAAAGATACTCAAACCCCTTTGCAGGGACGTAATATTTCTTCTCAGCCCTTTTTGATGTAGGTGGCAAAGAAGATTGTGTTTGCCACAGGGCCTTAACCACCTTGAGTACTACTTTGTGCATTGGAAGAGCAACTCAGGCCGGTGCCGCAGCTGCCAGCATATCGAAGAAGTTGTCCACAGTCTCCTTGAGCTCCTCTGCCTCCAAGCCCAAATTTGAGGCCACCCTTTTTAGGAGCTCTTGGTAAGCCTGAAAATCGACCAGCGGAATGGACAGCCCTGCTGTGACTGCCTCATCCAGGGATGATGAAGACGACTGCACTGGCAAGGGAGGTGGTGGCAGGAGGACTGATGTCAATGTCCCCTCTCGAGACTCGGAGTCCATTTCCAATGCTGAACTGTGAGCCTCCTCTGGGCCTACTGGTGCTGCTGAGCGTTTTCCTGATGACTGGTAAGAGTATGGTCCTGGGGCCATGGGAAACCCCCGAGATTTCCAATATGGCCACTGAGCTGGCCACTGACCCTGAGGACAACCCAGTGCTGAAGGACCCGGGTCCTACTCGTAAGTCCTTGGTAGATGGGGCTGGCTAGAATGAGGAAAAGGAATCACTTCCTGAAGACCATGGAGGAGCTGTCGTTGCTTCCCTCCGGTTGTCCTGTGGTGCTGCAGGGTGGTTCCATAGAGATGTGGACCAGTATCTTGTCCCCTGGTCCCATAATGTCCTGATGAATGCCGCCACGAATGACACAGCATCGAAGAGTGAGATGTCGGGGACCAGCGACGTGACTCCGTGCCAATGAGGACCTACGCTGGGAAGAGGAATGGGATTGAAGCTATGCTGGAGGCAAGCACCTTGGTGCCAGGGATCGATAATGGTGTCGATCAACCCCAGGTGAAGGTCTTAGCGCTGATGACCAGGTTCGGCACTGTGCAGCTGTGGATGAACTCCTCGGTGCCAGGGATCAGGACTGATGCCGTCCCACTGCTGGGGAACGTCTCTGTGTTGGGGAACAAGAGTGGTGGTGCAGAGCTGTGGGCGAACTCCTCGGTGCTGGAGACTGAAAATGGTACCGCCCTGTTGCCGAAGACTGCCTCAGTGCCGGAGACCAGTGATGATGATGCTCAGTTATCTGGGATCACCCCAGTCATGGGAACTGGGAATGCAACCTTGGGGACTGGTGCCGAGACGGCAGGGACTTTCTCCATGGTGACCTGGCTCATGGGGATGCACACTGTGGCTCAGGAGAGTGGCACAGCCACTGAAGGGTCCCATCACAGGCTTCCCTTTAGAAACTGGTGCCTTCTCTTCCCTGGTACTGAAAGAGCTTAGGCGTAGGAGGCAAGGGAAGGGCCATCAGGTCTCCCATTGCTTCAAATGCCTCTGACATTGATGGCACCATAAGTTGGAGAGGCCCCCTTCTGCTTCCAGGAGTCGGGGGTGGCTCTCTCAGCGGGCTCAGGGCCCTGGGTGATGAGTCCAATGGAGGACCCATGCTCATCCCTGCATCCCTGGTCTTATTCGGTGCCGAGGGAGAACGGCCGCTGTCAGAGCGTTGCTTCTTCTGCCTCTTCTTGGATGAAGAGGAAAAAGAACGATGCCACAGCAGCTCTGGTGCCGGTAGGTTGCTCTGAACAGATGCTGTGCTCAGCATTGAAATGGAATGTGACAACTTCAAGGCAGGTCTCAGCGCTGCCTCCATCAGTAGGGCTTTCAGGCAGATTTCTCTCTCTTGCTGAGTACTTGGCCTGAATGCCTTACAAATCCTGCACTTAGCCTTCCTATGTGATTCCCCCAGACACTTAAAGCAACTACTGTGGGGGTCACTCAGCAGGAAGGGTTTGTTGCAGGTAGTGAGACCCAGAGACGGGACATGCCCCACTCCCGGCGGAAGTGCCTAACGGGACTACAACTTAACAACTTAACAAACAATAACAGACACTAAACTAGCTAATTAACTAAGGGAAACTGTAGCACTTACAGTGGCAAGCAGAGAAGTTCCAGCAACCATCAGTGGCAGAAAGAAGGAACTGAGGGGATGCAAAGACGGTGGCGCCTCATATACAGCAGCATGTGCGCAGGCTCCAGAGGAAGCCAGAGTCAGTCCTACGGATACTGCTAAGGGAAAAAAATTCCAGTAACTGTGTACGGAGGTGCACACACACCCAGAATGGAATTGACACAAGCAAGCACCCGGAGAAGAAACGTAAGTTTTGCTGACATAGGCAATAACATAGACACAGCGATGTTTATTAACCAATCAGGATGCTTTTGCTATGTTATTAACCAATTGTAGAATACTTGGTCAGTCATTTTTCTGTGAAAATGAGAGAGAGAGAGAGAGAGTAAATGAAACAATGAATTCACACTATTGTGGCTCTTTTGGGTAAGGTTGATCGCTAATTTGACCCCTGAACCACTGAGGTATGAGTATCACTGGACTAGATTACCTTAATTGTCCTATCTAGCCTTAAAATGTATCAATCTATGAATCAGTGCAGCTGAACAGACATAATGTTTGCATATGAAAACCAACTCTCTTCTACTTCCTAAGCTTTGTATTTATGGGTATTATCTAGTGCAGGGGTCAGCAACCTGTGGCACACGCGATGATTTTGAGCAGCCGCTCCTGCTTCTGACCCTGCCCCTCTCCCATGTGGGCCCAGCGATGCCCTGGCCGGAGCCGTGCCACTCCTGGTGCAAAACAGGCGGGGACAGGGGAGCGGCCGTCACGCGGCACTGTTTGGGGCTGGGAGAGGCTCCTGGCCAGGGCCAGTGGTGTGCCAACCCGGCCCCTCAGCCTCCTATCCTCCCGGACCCTCCTCCACCTCTGTGCTGGGCTTTCAAAAAGCAGCCCAAATAAATAATGCAATAAATAATTCGAACTGTAACTAACCCATATGCCACAAGTCTCTCTCCTCAGGTTTCTGTGCTCCAAGAGTCTAGGTCGGTTCCTCTGCCTTCCCCTAAGCTAAAAACATTCCATACAATAAAGGAATGTTGAACCTGTAAATAAATATTCTGATGGGGGAAAGAGGTGGTGCCTTTCTACATTGCATTAAATAGACATGGAATCCTTTTTCCTTTATTAAAGATTATATTAGTCCATTTATTGTTGAACGGGCTCATTTTGCTTACAGCAATGGAAGGCAATTGCTGTGCTAATTAAAATAATTTGTTGTTTCAGAGTTCAAGCAGCACTGAGAACACCAGAATAAGCATTGCTGTTTGCTACATTTCATTTCAGGTGCATGGGGTCTTTTTTGGAAAATATTTTATAGATTCCAACTTTATATGGAATTGTTTGTGAAAAGGTTATTTTTTGTTTGTTTGTTTGTTATAATCTTAAATAATGTATTTAGTTTTTCATCTTAAATCACATTTTTTTCTGTCCTTGGCAAGAACCCAGCTCACATTCTCATTACTGAGGCGGAGCCCTGTCACCACTACCTTGAGGCAGTATACAAAGTAGCATAATGTCTAGGAAACTGACATCATGTATTGCCTACCTTACATCTCACTCAGTGTCCAAGACCATGAACCTAGAGGAAGGGAGGGGGGTGTCAGAGAGTAGTTGAAACATGAGCCCATCATCCACTGTTCTGTGGGAACAGTTTCTTGGCAGGGTGTTCTCAAATCCACAGTGCAGCAGGCAGATACATGCTGTTGCAATTTAGACTGTTCCAATACGCAATAATGCACATACAATTTAAGGTTTGTCATTGCCATAGCCAGTAAGCCAACTGCTTCCAACAATAATGCCTCAGGTAAGTCCTATGTGGCCCAGAAAGGAAAAAGGTTTTACAATTTTCTAGTTCTAAATCCTGTTTGTCTGCTACCTCTGCCTCAGCGGCTTCCTCAAGCCCTCCTCCCAGTTGTAAAAGTTATGTCTAGAAATAAACAAGATCATGTGACTGATGTGACTAATCGCAGTCAACCAACACTTTTCAGCTAGCAGGTATCAAAGGCTCATAGTGACCTGTTTCTGAGCAATTCACAGAGTTTAAAAAAAAAATTTCATTGAGTAACTCTGAACAAAAAATAAATTTAAGGAATCTGTGATCTGCTCATGGACATTTTGTAACAAGAAAGAAGCTAAATCCATTAGAATACATTTTTTCCTGAACATAGTTTGCTCAGTTCTACCACTAAATAATTCTTTATAGAAGAAAAGTAACCTTCCCAAAGACTATATCTGCATTCCTGGTCTTTCCAGGACTAAATAAAGAGAAAAATATTATTTTTGTGGATCTTGTCCTGATAGACTTTATAAATGAGATACCCTCATCCTGCTTGCTGGATTTGATGTACCTTAATTCTCTGGAGGTTCATCAAGACTTCTAACACTTCATATATTCAACCATGGTCCTTGATTTCAAAAGGGAAAACTTAAAAAAATTAAGGGAGTTTGCTAGAAAAATGGACTGGACTGAAGAGCTCAAGGATCTGAATGTGGAGTAGACTTGGAATTACTTTAAGTCAAAGTTGCAGAAACTATCTGAAGCCTGCATCCCAAGCAAGGGGAAAAAATTCATAGGGAAGGGTTTCAGACCAAATTGGATGAGCAAGCATCTCATACAGGTTACTAAGTGAAAGCAGAAAGCCTCCAAGCAATGGAAGATGTGATGAATCAGCAAAGGAAGCTACCTCTTGGAGGTCAGAAAGTGTAGGAGGAAAGTGAGAACTGCCAATAGCCAAGCAGAATTGGGCCTTACAAAGGAAATTAAAATCAATAGTGAAAGTTTCCACAGCCATGTAAATAAAAAGAAAACAAGGAAAGAAGAAGAAGGAATAAGGCACAAACCCCAAACTGGTTGTATGTTCTATAACTAGATTTCATCAATCAAGTAACAAGTGTGAACTCCTAAAGCACTATAACAGCCTTAACATGGAGTCACAGACAGTCACTTTGGGCCTGCCTTTGTGATTGATGGTCCCTTACACCAAAAATCACAACAATATTCAGTTTACTCACAGTCCCCAAGGACCAGTCCCTTCCCCCAGGTCAATTGTACCTCAGATCTCAAACCAAAGACAAGGCTTGTAGATAATTCTATAATACTAACTATAGATTATTAACTAACTAAAAAAGAGAAAAAGAAATGAGAGTTATTTACAAGGTTAAAACAGGTAACATACACACATAAATGAGATACAGTCTTAGGTTCCAAAAATAAATGGTAGCTGCTATAACATGCAAGCTTTACATGCCCTTTAGGGCTAAACCAAGCCAAGCAGTTTGGGGATCCCTGTCTTATGCTTAGAAACATTACTGTCTCTAAATTCTAAGCAACACAGTGATGATAATTTCTCCTTAACAGGGATTTTTATTCCCTTCCCCCAGTGTTCAAGCTCTGAGGGAATGAGGGTTTGTGCATCTTACCCTCTTCATGGATGTTGGGGAAGCAATCAATAAAATCTTTTGTCTATTAATGTTCCACAATGGCATGTCTGATGTCTATAAGCCTTCTTTTGTTGGGCAGGAGATGACACCTCTTGTGGTAATCTAGTATTTCACAGTTGCTAATGCTTCTCCCCTGACTGGAGGGGTTTAAAGTCTTAGCAAACATTTTTATTGTTACAGAGCAAACACTTAAATATTACCTTATAACATGGGATGCAGATATTATAAGCAAGATTAATACATGCAGCATCCTGCAAGTATTTCATGAAGTCTAAATACATTCTTAAACTCTAATATCTATTTTAACAATGCTAACATACCAGTAAGTTGTGGTTCTGAACCTGTGCTCCATGAAAGACTTAGACTGAAAACTGACTGAACAGAATTCAACTATATATACAAACAATAGATTTCCAAAGCGGTCTGCACTTCCATTTGAAATTTCTTAGGGGTCCACAAATGAAAAAAAGTTGAGAACCACTGAGTTAGACTGGTTTCCAGCTACCCATTTGTCATGGTTCAGTGAGGCCTATGGGCCTTGACATAAGCTGACACCTGTTCTGCCAGCATCACAGAGAGGACATATGATTGCTCTCTATAAATACAACAGAGGGATAAATACAGGGAGGGAAAGGACTTATTTAAGTTAAGGGCCAATGTTGGCACAAGAATGAACGGTTATAAACTGACCACCAATAAGTTTAGGCTTGAAATTAGATGGTTTCTAATTATCAGAACAGTGAAGTTCTGGAACAGCATTACAAGGGCACCAATGGGGGCAAAAAACCTACCTTGTTTCAAGACTAAGCTTGATAAGATTATGGAAAGGATGGTATGATGAGATTGCCTACAATGGCTTATGGCCATCCGCATATGCAGTAGCAAATATCACCAACAACCGGAGATGGTACACTAGATGAGGATGGCTCTGAGTTAGGACAGAGAATTCTTTCTCACGTGTCTAGCTGGTGTGTTTAGCTCACATGTTCAGGGTCTAACTGATCACCATATTTTGTGTCGGGAAGAAATTTTCTCACAGTTCAGATTGACAGAGACTCTGGTTTTTTTCACCTTCCTCCGCAGCGGGCAGGACAGATCACTTGCTGGTTTGAACTTAAGTAAATGGTGGAGTATTTGTAACTTGAAGTCTTTACATCAAGATTTGAAGACTTCAATATCTCAGCTAGAAGTTATGGCCCTACTACAGGAGTGGGTGGGTGAGGTTCTATGGCCTGCAAGATACAGGTCAGACTAGATGATCATCTGACCTTAAGGTCTATGAGTCTATGTATTAATATTCATTCATGATGGCTTTTCTGGAAATACCTAGTAAGATGGGCCAACATAATATGAATATACATAATGCTCCAACTTATATGTATAGCAGCTAAGACACACACAGGTTTGTTCTGTTTAGACTAGACATTCCAGCTCCCCAAAAACTTCAGCCATCAGTAAAGAGAACAATAATACGAGTATTCAGTTGAAGCAATACTGCCTTGTTTTGTGCTCCTGTTAGATCTCACAAGCTAAGCAGGATCAGGTCTAGTCAATAGCTGGATGGAAGGCATACAAGGAATACTTTAGTGCTGCAGAAAATAATGCTGGTGACCCAATAGGTGACACTAGTCAGTACCAGTCCTACATCTCAACACGGCATGAAGGTGTCTGGCCTACAGGAGGTCCTCTGAGATCTTATACTTATATACTGATCAATTGTACTCATTAAAAGACCCACGGCACTCTTCAGAAAACAGTACTAAAATCCCAATGTCCTAGTCAATTTCCAAGTGGAGTAATGAATACTGTGAACAAAGTACCTCCACTTCCCCCTCAGTTTTAATCAGACATTCTATTTTCCAAAAATTGTGCAGTTTCCCTCCATTGTTAAATAGCTGTCCCATTCCACCTCAGAGGTGGCTGCATGTCAGTGATGGATGATGTGATCTCTCGGCATAATCCAACTAGCAGTTTAAATCCATAAAATACTATGGTCTTTTGAGAGGAAGGAACTATATAAAATGCAAGTTACAACTTACAACTGAAGAGCAAAACAGTAAACCTAAAAGGTAATAGCACTCTGTGAACATTCTGATTCCAGACTATTAAGTCTGAGGACCCTCTTCTCACCTTGGGTAAAATTAACCCTTATGTACAGAGCCTGCCCAAGGTCTATGTACCTCCTGAGTCCCACTCAGGTGCCTGTGTAACCCACCTATGAAGGGGTGAATTTCACTCAGTGTGAATAGTTGTGAATTAATACAGATACCTGCATTTCTTACACCATGTTAGGTGAACTCCAATTATAATACATTTCACAAAACACTATATACCAATGCACCTCCAGTGTATACATTATTTATTCTAAACACTGTAAAGAAACTTCCATGTTAAATATGTCCTCAGGTGTAAATTATATAGAAAGATTTTTATGCAACTATAAAGTACTTGATATAGTTGATTTATAATAATAAAAAATAAAATACTTTAAATTAAATACACCCTCCAGAATTATTTTTTATTTATAAATCATTATGTGCCTATAAATCTATGAAACAAAGTTTTTTAAAATAATAAATATTGAATAAGATCTGTATTAAATCTCTCTTCTAGTATGATTTGCATTTATACATTGCCCATATGTGACTATCACTCTGTAATACAGACATATTTATAATAAATATTTTAAAAGACATATTAAATACATCTTCAGAAGTTAAAAGTAATTAATGATAGCATTGATGGCAGGGTTTGTGAGAGTTAGGTGGGAAACTTTTAAACACCAAAAATTCCAAACAGGAAGAAGAAAATAATAATTATACCTAGCTCTCATATAGTGCTTTTCATCCATAGATCTTAAAGCACTTCATAACTTTCTCCCCATTTTACAGATAGGGGAAACTGAAGTATCCAGAGAGAAGGTCACTTGCCCAAAGTCACCCAGTAGCAGAGCCAGGAATTGAACCCAGGTCTTCTGGATCTTAGTCCAGCACCATAGCAGACCATAATAGCCACTCGCATTGCTGGCCCTTGACTCTGGAAGCTGCCTCCACCACATGATACAACAGAACCTAACTATGGTGACCTTCATGGCACACTGCAAGTTTCACTTGTTTTTCCATGACTTTTTGTGCATACTGGTATGTGTTTAAGGATGAGTTGATTCAGCAGAGGACAAATTAGTAGCTTATATTCAGAACTGGCCACATCTTTTTTATACAGTTTAATATCTTCTCACCTGTTGTAGATTTGACCATGTTTTTAAATTTTGCTGGCACATAGTGAGCTCCTGTTAGTCCCTTTGTATAAACACTCTCAATAACCTCTCTAAATAAGTATAAATGCTTTAAATTAATAAATGAATGCAATTACTGAATTGTAAAGGAAATATTCTGTAATGAGGAATAGTAAGATACATATCTATATATAAATTTACTGTATAGAACATAAAGATGGTGATCTTGACTGTGGTCATTGAAGCCAATAGGATTGCTTATATGCTTAAAATTAAGTACCTGTTGAAGTAATTTGCTGGATTGTGGCCTATATGTAAAATAAATTTAGGGGTATGTAGTGGTTGGGAAAGAGATAATAATAAAGAAAACAAAGAAATGCCATTTCTTTTCTCCTCAATCATAACTTCTTTCCTGTTTCTTTTTCTTGTTTCTCTTTTACTTTTTTTTTTTTAGTTCTCTTTATAAACTGATTCATTCTATATTTTATTTTACTAGTTCACATCTTTAAGTTGTAGATTTTTCTTTCTATCTATGAAAAAAAGCAATAGAAGAAAATTACACATTGGCTTAAAATATGGCTGCATTCTGAAAACTGAATATGTAAAAACAGTACCTTCTTATGCAGTAAAGTTGTCCCTTTTTGCATTCAGAGTTTGTCTGCCAATTTTAGTGACAATGATACATTTTACATCTGTTATTCCTGTTTACAATGTAGAATTAACACAGCTAAGAGAGGGAGCAATGGATTCTGCTCAGTCTTGTGCACCATAAACAGAACTGTTTACTAAGTTTCAATCAGTTACATTTGTGCAGGCCTATTGAAGGCTTTGGGAATCACACAGATATATCTCAGGGCATAGTTTGATCTACACATCATTTAGCAGTGCTAATGAAACTCAAGATAGAAAGAACTCAGCTTGAATTTCTATATCTGGCAGCTAGTCATAGTTTTTCACTTGTAAACTGAATGCTTTTTATACAGAAATCATTAAGATGCAATAAATATGGAACTCTACCATGCCATTTTACAGTCACCTTTCAGAGTAACACTTAGAGCAAGTGGCCATTTTCTTACTCCTTGGGCCCAGTTTATTTAGCTTATGCAAGAAAGATGAAGAAATCACTTGTTCATGGTCGCTATAAGTACTTACATGGAGAAAAGACTTATGATACAGGGCTCTTTAACCTATCAGACTAAGGCATAACAACATTCAATGGTTGGAAGCTGAAGCTAGACAAATTCAGACTAGAAGCAAGGTGCATTTTCAACAGGGAGGATAATTAACCAAACAACAGGATTAGGGATGTGGTGGATTCACTTGTAGTCTTTAAACTGAGACTGAATACCTTTTAAAAAATATTCTCCAGCTCAAACAGAAGTTATGGGCTTGACTCAGGAATCACTTGATGAAATTCTATGCCCTGTGTTGGACTAGATGATCATAACTGTCCTTTCTGGCTTTAAAGCCTATGTTGAATGCATCCCATTTTACCATTAGGTTCCAAAAGGTAAAAAAGGAGAGCTATTTCCTTTGGAACTTCTTCAAGGCAGGAGGCATCTCTCACTGTGTGTACATACAGTACTGAGCACAATGGAGTCCTGATCTTGGCTAAGGCCTCTAGGTGCTACAGGTAAATAATAAGACAGAAATCTTGTGTACATTAGATGTAAATTCCTAATCTTCCCACGGTAGCATTCATTATCCAAAATTCTTCCTTCCTTCCCCAAAATGACTGCTCCTGCTAGAAGAGAAAGCCCCAGAGCTTCACCACAACATGTATGCCAGGAAAAAAATCAAAAGGATTAATTAAATAATGAGTGGCTCCAAGGACAATAGCAGTGGAAAAAACCTGGTGTTGGGTAACATCATCAGACTCATCAGTAGTGAAGTATTAGTCTTACTTGTCCTCCCACAAGAAAACTTAACTTTCAAGGTCATTTTGGAAATGAAAACCCTGGACTATTTCAAGATCTTAGCCGACTGAAAACTCTCCAAGTCAAAATGTCATCTACAACTTACATTAGAAATGGGCAAAAATTCTGAATGTCAGTGATACAAGAGAAAAAGGGCCTTACATTTCTCAATGCTATCATGATCTCCAGCAGCAACGTTTCCAACAAATAACCCCACGTGTCTGCTGTATAGAATCCAATATCAGATAGACACTAAGGAGATAGATGACTGCTGGAAAAGTTTCCAATCTTCTCCTGCTCTGATGTGGGAAAGTTCAATCAGCAGGAATCAGTCAGGCAATATAGATATCTGTGCTGACTATCCCAGAATTATAGCTGCAGGTTCAGACTTCAATGACTAATTCACATGAAAATGGCTGTTACAAAATGGCTGACCAAGTTGAGAAGAAAATCTTGTGGTTGTGGAAGGATACTGCACCACCACACAGAGAACTGGTGAGGTGAACATTGTGAGCTGGCAACCCTGAAAAACGTGACCTAAATCTGCCTTCCCCTGACTCCCTCCCAGTGTTTATTGCCATCCACCTGTATGTCACTTCTCATCTTAGATTTTGACATTTTTAGGGAATTGACACTGTCCACTCAAAAGAAATTTCAGTGACACATTGGACAGCATTGTTTCAGGAGGGAGTTGGGCTGATGCACTGAGTTGCCTGCCATCCACTGGAGGTGAATCCAGACAGTGTGATCACAGCACCGTAATTTGAAGTACAATCCTGTACATGACAATGATGTGCACAGTGGCCATTTTCACTATTTTAAGATGTTCTTCCTGGCACACCAATGCCCTGCTGTAACTGTGAGGAGGGAGCTGAGGTGCTAAAGAGAGCAGAGGGCCAGACAAAGACACAGACACAGAAGGCCTCCAGTGAAAACCTCTCACTAAACTGCTGATGTATGCTGGGTACAATGTCCTTGCCAATCCATAAGCTGATTGCATTAGCTCCCTGTAGTTTATAGGCAAGAGTTGTAGACCAAACTGAATGAATAAGCATCTCAGACAGGTAATAAAGAGAAAGCAGAAAGCCTACAAGGAGTGGAAGATGGGAGGGATCAGCTAGGAAAGCTACCTCTTGGAGGTCAGAACATGTAGAGATAAAGTGAAAAAGGCCAAAAGCCAAGTAGATTTGGACCTTGCAAAGGGAATTAAAACAAATAGTAAAAGGTTCTATAGCCATATAAATGGGAAGAAAACAAAGAAAGAAGTGGGACCGCTAAGCACTGAGGATGGGTGGAGGTTAAGGACAATCTAGGCATGGCCCTATGTCTAAACAAATACTTTGCCTCTGTTTTTAATGAGGCTAATAATGAGCTTGTGGATAGTGGTAGGGTGGCTAATGGGAATGAGGATATGGAGGTAGAAATTACCACCTCCGAGGTAGAAGCCAAACTCAAACAGCTTAATGGGACTACATTGGGGGGGCAGATAATCTTCATCATCCAAGAATATTAAAGGAACTAGTACATGAAATTGCAAGCCCATTAGCAAGAATTTTTAATGAATCTGTAAACTCTGGGGCTGTACCGTATGACTGAAGAATTGCTAACATAGTTCCTATTTTTAAGAAAGGGGGAAAAAATGATCCGGGTAACTTCAGGCCTGTTAGTTTGACCTCAGTAGTATGCAAGGTCTTGGAAAAATTTTTGAAAGAGAAAGCAGTTAAGGACATCGAGGTTAATAGTAATTGGGATAAAATACAACATGGCTTTACAAAAAGGTAGATCACGCCAGACGAACCTGATTTCCTTTTTTGAGAAGATAACAGACTTTTTAGACAAAAGGAATGCAGTGGATCTAATTTACCTACATTTCAGTAAGACATTTGCTACAGTTCCACATGGGGAATTATTAGTTAAATTGGAAAAGATGGGGATTAATATGAAAATTAAAAGATGGATAAGGAACTGGTTAAAGGGGAGACTACAATGGGTCATGCTGAATGGTGAGCTGTCAGGCTGGAGGGAGGTTACTAGTGGAGTTCCTCAGGGATCAGTCTTGGGACCAATCTCATTTAACCTTTTTATTACTGACCTTGGCACAAAAAGTGGGAATGTGCTAATAAAGTTTGCGGATGACACAAAGTTGGGAGATATTGCAATACAGAGAAGGATTAGGATATCATACAGGAAGATCTGGATGACCTTGTAAACTGAAGTAATAGAAATAGGATGAAATTTAATAGTGGAAAGTGCAAAGTCATGCATTTAGGGACTAACAACAAGAATTTCTGCTATAAGCTAGGGACGCATCAGTTGGAAGTGACAGAGGAGGAGAAGTTTCTGGGCGTATTGATTGATCACAGGATGATTATGAACTGCCAATGTGATGTGGCTGTGAAAAAAGCTAATGCGGTCCTTGGATGCATCAGATGAGTAGAGATAGGGAGGTGTTAGTCCTGTTATAGAAGGCGCTGATGAGACCTCATCTGGAATACTATGTGAAGTTCTGGTCCCCCATATTTAAGAAAGATGAATTCAAACTGGAACAGGTACAGAGAAGGGCTACTAGGATGATCCATGGATTGGAAAACCTGCCTTATGAGAGGATACTCAAAGAGCTTGGCTTGTTTAACCAAACCAAAAGAAGGTTGAGGGGAGATATGATTGCTCTCTATAAATACATCAGAGGGATAAATACCAGGGAGGGAGAGGAATTATTTAAGTTCAGTGCCAATGTGAACACAAGAACTAAAGGATATAAAACTGGCCATCAGGAAGTTTAGACTTGAAATTAGACACAGGTTTCTAACCATTAGAGGAGTGAAGTTCTGGAATAGCCTCCCAAGAGGTGCAGTGGGGGGCAAAAATCCTAGCTGGGTTCAAAACTGAGCTTGATAAATGTATGGAGGGGATGGTATGATGGGACAGCCTAGTTTGGCAAGTGACTGATCTTTGACTATTGGTGGTAGATATGCCAATGGCCTGTGAACGGATGTTAGATAGGGTGGGTTCTGAATTATTACAGAGAATTCTTTCTTGGGTGTCTGGCTGGTGAGTCTTGCCCACATGCTCAGGGTTTACCTGATTGCCATATTTGGGGTCAGGAAGGAATTTTCCCCCAGGGCAGATTGGCAGAGGCCCTGGTGGTTTTTCACCTTTCTCTGTAGCATGAGGCACGGGTCACTTGCTGGTGGATTCTCTGTACCCTGAAGTCTTTAAATCATGATTTGAGAACTTCAGTAACTCAGTCACAGGTTAAGGGTCTATTACAGGAGTGGATGGGTGAGATTTTGTGGCCTGCGTTGTGCAGGGGGTCAGACTAGATGATCATATTGGTTCCTTCTGACCTTAGAGTCTATGAGTCTATATCACCTTGGACTGTAAGTAAGAAAACAACATGCTCAGCATCCCTATTAGTAGTTCAGCACTGCACCTCTGTAACTCTCCACCACACACCTGCAGGATGGAGCGCTGATAATTCACAAGGAATAATAACTCATATGAAGTAATCTGTTGACTCTCATTCAGAACCTAGTTTGGAATTTAAAAGGCTGTGAGTTGTGTTTATCAATTCTTAGAAATGCCAAGAAAAGTGCTCTAGGGCAAAACAACACTGCCTTGATCTTCAAGCTCAGACAGGCTCATCATCCCTCTATAAATTACATAAACAAACAAAAGCCTGACATTGTTTTAATTTGGCTTGGAAATTGTCAGCAGGAGATCTATTTTCTCTCAAAACATTCTAAAGGTAGGGGAATTCCTCCCATCATATTGCAACATTAACCCCTAAATAATGCCTGTAGATTATTTCAGAAAGTTTGTTTTGACTGTCTTTTCGTTGTAGAGGCTTCAGGCAACCAGTGTGAGCTCTCTGCTGTTTGTCCCAACCTCAGTTGGAGCCGTGTGACCAAGGTTCCCAGCAGTAAAGATCCTCAGAATTTCATTCAGATTTTTTCCTGGACTGCTTATTAAATAAATAAATAATCACAATCCCCACACACCCTTCGATTGTAGCCGAGCTCCCTCTAGCTGGGGAAGGCTGATGTTAGAGCAGTGTGTGTGTGTTTAGTGGAACTCCCATGACGCCCTCAGCCTTTAGAGGTGAGATTTGTAGAACAGAATGAGGCCAACTGTAAGTGCTTTTGAAAATCTCACCCAAGTCCAATTGAAGTTGAAGTCAAGAAAACTGATGAACACTTGTTACTAGAATTTGAGTATCTTGCATAAGCACTCTTTGCTATACTAGCTGAAACCCCACGCCTGCTATTGCAGAATGTAGATGCCCTCTATAGCTATGTTACAGCGTCATTTCCTCCAAATATGTGTGACAAGCAGTACAATAATGGCCTGGTTTCCAGTTCTGCCTTCACACGGCCTCTCCTTTTGCATGCACAAAATTGTGGGCAGAAATAACCAGAGATGTACTTTTGCAACCACAGATATTTGTGATCACAACTGAGATCATTTGGACATGTAAATACCTGATCATTCTTGGTACTTAAATGTCTAAATGACCCAAGCTGTGTCTGCAACTACTTGTGCCCACACATAACACATATACAAAGTGAGTCCACAGTATGAAAAAATTTCAACTAACTGTTAAATTAGGGTGCCCACTTCTAAAAGTTCAGCTGATATGCTGATGAAATTTAAGCAAATCTGTGAAGGAATCTAAGAAGCTGAACCTGGCAATTATGATTCATATCTTAACTATAATATCTAGTTGCCCCTGAGGAGTGCTTTAGCTGATTCATTTGTTTTCTGCTGAGATTACCCAGACTTTTCTGCAATATAGTCAATATTTTCAGCAAGATTTCTTTTCTAGACTTATTTCTTCCGAGAAACAAGCTTCAGTGCTTAAAGTTAGTCTGCTACGTCTATATTTAAGCACCAAAATAATTCCCCCATTTCTGCGAAGACTTACACAATTGCTTAAAAGCATGCATGTGGGTAGTTCCGTTGAAGCCAACAGGACTGCTCACTGGCATTAGGTTGTGCACATGCAGAATTGGGGCCTAAGTGATTTGATTTTCAAAAGGTGATGAACACCCCCAACTCCCATTGACTTCAACTTCCCACTGGCGTAAGACCTCTGGAAATTGGGCCACTTAGGTGCATAAGTATGAATTTCAAAACCATGGCCAAAGTATTTCAGTTAAATCAGGACCCCATGCCAAGGCTAGCACTGCAAGGTAATAACTAAGACAGGGTGGAGGAAGGAGTGTTCTGTACTACTGAAGCTTATGTGTCCCTCGGCTTTAAAGAAGGCTCTTTTTGCCCAGGTCTAATAGATATTAAAGATTCCATGGCACCTTCTGAAAAGATTAGGGGACTACTACGTACATCTCAACGGCCCCGCATTTGAAGGTGGTATCTTGAGAGTTTTACCATTGATTTCAGTAGAAGCAGGACTATGCCCTCAAGACTTGCATTGACTTCCCTCCCATAAACCAGGTGCTGTCTCATCATATGCAAATGACATATAGTACATCAGACATTCTAAACCCTACATATGAACTTTCATAGAAAATTATTAATTAATAGCAAATGGATAAATCCTGAATTATTAAATTTTCTGCACTAATATTTTTCTTCTGGCATAAATTTAGACTCCTTATTCCATACTGTGTGGCCCACAACTGGTCCTTAGCCACCTGGGAGGCATAACTCCAGTGTCTCAGCCACATTTCCTCTCTTATGGTTAACTTGTGCTTTTAAGTATAGTCTGAAGTCTCCAGATGCTCCATGGTTGTGACATTGGAGAATGATTTGTAACACATGTTTTCAGGGTGCAACATATTCCTCACAATGTGTTCAACCAGTCATGCTGGCTGGCATGTAGGGCTGGAGCCCTTGCTTCACCTACTCTTGGTCCACTTGCTTCCAGGTGAATATAGACACACAGTCCCAGCATCCTTCTCATTTCCCACTCCCAAGTGCAAGTGCCATGATTCTGAGAAGTTCTTAGATGGCTCACACAACAGGGGGAATTCTAGCTTTATAGTTTCTCAAAATAAAGCGATAAAGGCAGAAGGGACATCTCTGGTGCCAAGGGTTTTGGGTTTTTTTTTATTTTGCTTTGGGTTTTTTTTTTTGGTATTATCTGTTATTTGTGGTTTTAGAAAATGGCCTTCCTTAGTATTTTTTATTTATTGGAGTATCACCAACAGGCCATCAGACAGATAAAAGTCCCATTATGCTAAATGCTTTACAAACTGAGTAATAGACTATCCCTGCCCCACCTCATCCAATATTATCTACAGAATACAAATTCATAAAATACTGTCTATCACAAGAACAACATAGACAACCAGGAAGTGACCTTTCAAGGACATTAGCATTTAAACAAAATAAAAATCAGCGTCCAGCATCTTTGGTCACTCCATTTATTGCTACAGAAGTAACAGAAACTGATCGCTCATATTACATGGTGACTTTTTAATTTTATCTTATTTTTGTGGAAATGGGAAAAATATAAGGACATCTGATGTTTCAGCCCTTAGACCTTGCTTGGAGGAACTCATGAGGCAATTACCTAAGAAATAAACTGCCTATTTTTAAAGATCGATTGACACCGCATGGATAATAGTCTGTTAACGTACTATACACTGGATTATACTTTCTGTATTTCTCTTTCTTTGCCATTTTATTAAACAGGGGAAATTTATATGAAAACTTGCTGTGCGTGTTTATGAGTTTGTCTGCCCAATCTGGTTATTCTTATTGAAATCATAATCCTGTTTGTGATATCACAACTGATTGCTGTGGAAAAAATGTCACAAGCAGATTATTAGGCTATCCTATGGGAAACAATCAGGTGAAGTCTAAAAACAATTTTTTCCCTCCAAAATGTTCTTTGTAATTAAAGACCAGGGAGAGATACATAAAATGTATAATTCTATTCTATATAGGTTCTTATACCGCATTCACCACCTTAGTATCTGAGCACCTATAAGCAGAATCATCCCTAATTTTTTTTTTCAAAGTTTGCCATCAATAGGTCTTTTAGATCTTGACTTTTAAGTATATTTAGTGCTCATAAAAGAGACTTTATCAATAGCCCCTCAATAGCCCTGTGTGTATCTAAAGAACAGATGGAGCAAAGGCAGCAACAAGTCACAAGCTCTCCCATCAGTGTGAAGTCCTGACTTGGAGAAGCCATTTCATGGAAAGAAGGTGATTCCGTCTCTGTGCCCAGTCAGTCCTTATCTGCTCTGTTGAGGTTGCTCACCAGAGCAGGTTGTAGAGGTGTTTTTTGATACAGAGGCCCATCCAACAGGAACTACCAACTCATTTCACACTGGTGACTGAACAACTTTCAAATGATAATGGTCTCTTATCAGCAGAGCTGGTCTAAAGTTTTCTGAAGGAAAAGTTTCCTGTCAGAAAATGTCAAATGACAGAAATCTATAAATCCATAGGAATATGTCTATCACAACACAGTTTGTTTAAAACCCCCTCAGCCCCAAAACATTCAATTTCAAACTTATTGGAATGGGACTTTTTAATTTTTCATTTTGAAACAATTTATTGTTTTTAAATTTAAATTTGTTATTTTATATTTTACTTTTATAGTTTATTTTATATTTTTTATTTGTATAGCATTTTATTAAATAAAGTAAACAATTAACTAAATTAATTTAAAATAAAAAAGGTGAAATCAATATGAAATGTTCCAACTGATCCAAAATGAATTTCATTTCATGGGAATATTTGACTTTTAATTATAATTCAGAATGGGAGGAAAGAAATTCAAAACTTTGGAATTTCCCCTGGAACTGTATCACCTCTCACTTATCAGTCTATCCCTAACAATGGTAGCAGTGATATCAGTGGCCCCATCAAACTGAGGTGACTTTAAATTGATGACCAAGCAGTGAAAAGTTTTGAATTCCTGAGCTCTCCGGCAATCAACAGCTCTTTAAACACACTGCATTCACAGTAATACAAATCTGCATATTACTGTGGAAACTCTAAACATAAACCTTGCTAAGAGGCTTTGTTTTACCCTCAAGAAGGAGAGGTGGTTGAAATGTTGGACATTTCTTTTTATTGTATATTGCACATGTGAGAATTGTGGAGCGAGACATAGCAGTCCTGTACCCTTCCATAGGAAAAAAAAGATAATATATTTATAGGAGAAAATGACCAGCAATGATTTAATGATTTAGATTGAAAAAGGAGGCAGGGATTAGAAAGAGTGAAGTTGAAGAATATATAATGCATAAAATGGAGGTGACATCACAGATAGATGGACCAAAGGAAAATAACTTTAAAAGGTTAATTATCTGGACAACGTGTTTATATACATGCTGCCACAACCAATCAGTAAAGAAGACTTTTAAAAATTGAATAATGCCACCTTACCACTGTGGCTGTGGGAAAGGAGACAAAGAAAAACACTTCCTGGAGTTCCATCCAACTTCTAAAGTATTCTGAAACATTAGGTGTTCTTTTCAGATCCCTCCTCTAACTTGGTATGTCTTGGCCAGAGAGTAAAAGCAAATATTTTTGTCCAGGTACAACCCATGCCCTCTCGCACTCTGATTCTTTTAGGCTGCTACACATGACTACTTTTCTCTCTCAAGACAGTTACAGGGTTTTTTTGGGAGGGGGTGCGGTGGGTCTGTTATAGCCTGTAGTCTTGTTTCCTCTTATGGTGTTTCAGCCTGGGAATAGGGAAGTTGAATGTCACAGTTTGCCATTATTTGGAGCTGCTTTATTTTATTTTTTTCTTAATGTTACAAGCTACCTTCATGAGTCGCACCCAGAATACTGCAGTTCAGTTGGCAATGAAAAACAGGAAACATTTTGGCACATACTTTCCCTTTGTGGGGTAAGAGAGGAAACAGACATAAGATCTGGCCTAACAGTAAGAACAATAAAAATGAATGTATAGGCGCTGGAAGTAGGGGTGCTGCTGCATCCCCAAGGTTCAAGTGGTTTCCATCACATGCAGGGTTTACAGTTTGGTTCAATGGCTCTCAGCACCCCCACTATATATATTGTTCCAGCACCTCTGAATGAATGCACAAAATGACTTTTCCATGGTTCAACATGAGACCAGACCTGGGTCACCTTTATATCCTGCTGCTCTGCTGAGAGTAGACATAAGACTGGTAATCCCTTTTATTTGGACTGAGTAGACCAAGTGCGCACTATAGTCTCTTTGAAGACTAATGTGTACATAGTCCTTAGATGTCTGCTGCACAGGACACTGAAGTCAATGGGAGTCTTTCCGTTGACTTCAATGGGTTTTGGATCAGGCTCTAACTCTTATTCTGAGCAGTAGACACTGTAACTGTGTGGATAGAGCAATTTCTGTCATTGTAAGATGATTGATACATTTGACACTATCATCATTAAAGAGTTCATATCATCTGAAAAAAACAATGGCATCAGTATTTGCAGAAAGCTGCCAAGTCCCTGCAGTGTATTATTTACATGTACAGAGACACTGGATATGAAAAATCAGTATATTTCTAATGGTGGTGATTCCAACCAACTGGGCTCATTTTGAGAAGCAATCTGCAAAACTAGGGCCTAATTCTTCATCTGTCTTGGTGCTTATCAAGCTCTCTTCACAATCGAATCTAAAATCTTCACTCATTAATTAATTTTATCTTCACAGCACAATTCTGAAGTAAGGAAGTATTATATCCCTACTTTCCAAACAGAGAACTAAGGCATGGAGCGATTAAGGCCCCAATGTTCAGCTATGGCCAAGGTGTGCTCAGTGAACTGCGGGAGGGGAGGTTACGGTGGCTGTTTGTCATGTGAACAGTTTTGGGGGGGGGGTAGGGTAGCATCTGCAAAGGTGAATTGAGAATGATTTATGATTTCTTTTGCTCCTTAGTGACTATAGCTGGTCAAAATTTTTCTGGCTAAACACTTTTCCACCAGAAAATGCTGGCTCAATGAAATTTAAGTTTCATGGCAATGTATCAATTTCATCAAAATTTTTGATAAAAAATTATCAAAGCACATCATTCTGACTGATTAATAGAATAAAATAGAATAGAATAGAATAGAAAAGTCAAAATGACAATGTTAAAACAAAGTGCTTTGATAAAGTCCTTTTTATATTTCTAAAATGAAAATTTTTGGAATTTTAGTTTTGCAGGAAATTTTGATTTTTCATTCCAACCCAGAATGAAAGAATATTTCAAAATGTCTGAATTTTCTGATGAACAGAAATTCCAAGATTTGACCAGATTTACTAGTGACTATTTTATTGTGTTTTCTAAAAGTTAGTGCTGGTTACAATGATCCAAGGTGTTGATAATCTAATAGCCAGTTATGGAATTTCTTTAGGAACAAAATATGGGCCCATCAGGCAAAAGATTATCTGAATTCACAGAGTAGTCAGGGTGGAGGCCTATCAGAAACCTCTTTCTCCAAGGCACAGGCATATACTCTCAACACTCACACAGACGTAGACATCACCAGTGTGGATAGAAGGCCCATCAGTACCACCTGAGACTTTTTCTTTAGCAAATAATATCATAAATACATAATAGTTGCTTGTCTAAAAAGCACTTTCCATTTCAAAGGGTCATGGTGGATAATCAGCTGAACATGAGCTCCAACTGCAACACCAGCCAAAAGGGCTAACGTGATTCTTAGCTGCATAAACAGGGGCATCTCAAGTAGGAGTACAGTGATTATTTTACCTCTGTACTTGGCACTGGTGCAACCACTGCTGGAATACTGTGTCCTGTTCTGATTTCCACAATTCAAGAAGGATGATGATAAATTGGAGAGGGTTCAGAGAAGAGCCACAAGAATGATTAAAGGATTAAAAAACATGCCTTATAGTGATAGACTCAAGGAGCTCAATCTATTTAATTTAACAAAGAGAAAGTTAAGGATGACGTGATTACAGTCTATAAGCACCTACATGGGAAACAAATATTTAATAATAGGCCCTTCAATCTATCAGAAAAAGGTATGACATGACCCAATAGCTGGAAGTTGAAGCTCGACAAGTTCAGACTGAAAATAAGAGGTACATTTTTAACAGGGAGCGTAATTAACAAGTGGAACAATTTACCAAGGGTCATGATGAATTCTCCTTCACTGGCAATTTTTAAATCAAGATTGGATGTTTTTCTAAAAACTATGTTATAGGAATTATTTTGGGGAAGTTCTAGGCCTGTGTTATACAGGAGGTCCGACTAGATGATCACAATCAAGGCCTTCTGTCCTTAAAATCTATGCATCTATGAAAAACCTCAATGCATTTTACAAACCAACACAAAGGCAACATCTCAACACACTTGTGAAACAGCTAAGGGATTACTGGGGGGCTGCAGAGGAATACATTTGGCGCAGCATCTACAATTAATTGCACATCTATGGAAAAATCTAAGAGTGAGCAACACTACACAAGAGAATTCTTCAACATGACAGCATTAATCTACTTTTCATTGTGTCTGTCAGAATAGAACACATCAGGATAAAATCTGTGTTCAGGCTGAGCACTTCAGTGAAACAGCAATGATGATAAAGTTTTTATCCAGGTAAAGTTTTTATCCTCTTCATTAAGGGCAGAATCCTGCAGCCCTTAATCTTTACTCTTGCCAAACAAATTGTCCAAACTAAAGTTATAGAGGTTCTAAACAAGGGTTGTACAATGGAAGCTGGTGGCAACCTTAAGTATGGAGAGGTTACCATTTCTCCATAATACAGATAATCCTTTCTGGTGTAACATGATGGACAGTATTTGTCTATGCAGTGTCATTCCAGCACCAATTACTCCTACTTACTGAAAAAAAACCAGCATTATGTGGCACAATGGAATTTCCTGAGTGAGAAGAAGGAGAGGGAAACTTAAAGAAGGGACACTGATCGTTTTCTCTACACTATCAGAATAGCTCCTAAACATTATGGAAAAACTTCTCCTTTCATATCCATGCCATAGTATTCAACTGTGATATTCAGCACTCAGAACAAATGTGGAAAGCCTATCAACAGTATGGGGAGCTTTGCACATTTAGATGCAACAGAATTTTGGCCAAAGAAAGGAAACTCAAAGGAACGATTTCAAACTCTCCATATTATGATAATTAGCTTTGTGAGAATGAAGGCACTGGTCTGCAGAAAACAAGAAGTATGACTTTACTGGTGGAGAGGTGCTAAGTGATAGACTAACTTAGATGCCAAATAAAAATAATTTGGATAATCTTTGGCTTGTTGCTAACAGGTATGAGTCAGTGCAAAACCTACAATTACACAACAGCTTCAGATCTGATTTATCCAATTGTGTTGCTACTTTGAGCTTCGTCAGCTTTTGTCTGTTGACTTATCGTTTCTGGAAACTCTGATTTGTATTAAGCATGAGAGTAAGAGGTCCATCAAGATACACAGAACATGAAAAAAGCAGAGTCTTGTTGGGAGGTAGAGAGAAGACAGAAAGGAAAACGGGGGAGAGGAGATGGAAAAAGAGGAGAAAGAGAAATAAAATAGAAGAAAGAACTGAAATAGAGTGAAGAGGATGTGGGGATGGGAAGAGACATGAGGAGAGAAATAAAAAAGAGGCTAGATTAGACTGGGAAATTTGTTTGTAATTATGTTCATGTAGTTCTTCATGCACAAATTACAAAGTGCAAGGAACATAAACTGCTTTGCTGCAGGCACGCCAGGAAACAATCCATAACCAAGAATACATTATACAGGAGCTGATAGTGACTTACTGCATTATTCACTATGTAATAATGGCCCAGAAGAAATTAATGAGGCTTTTTTCAATTAGCATGGCAGATAACTGGAAAGACTTATAGGCTTCCTTGCTTTGGGTTTTTTATCCAAATAAATGATAAAGGGCAACCAAATGCATTCGTAGTTAGCTAAATTTACATTTTTACTATTATTATTTGTATGACAGTAGTGCCTAGGGACTCCAGTCAAGGATCAGGGCCCTATTGTAGTAGGCACTGTAAAAGCATATGAGAGTCCTTGTCCCAGAGACTCAATTAGGACAATAACCAAACACAACACACGGGGAAAAGACACAAATTGGATGGAGAAAGCTGGAGAGAAAAGGTAACAGTAAAATGAATAAGTTGTACATATTATTATTATTTGTATTATCATAGCACCTCAGAGCTCTAGTCATGGACCTGGATCACACTGTGCTAAGCGCTGTACAGACACAGAACAAAAAAACAGTCCCTGAAACAGCAGGCTCATATTTTTCCATATTAGGTGCCCACATTCCACAGCGATGAACACAGTAGAAATAGCCAGATAATGTAGATAGACAAAAGGCCCAATCAGTATCATTTTGAGGAGCTCATCTGGCACATGTGCAGTCATGTTGCCAAAAGAATCATGCTACCTTTTGTACCTGTTTTCCAGGGTTTGATTAAGGCAACCTGGAACCAAGATCCAACAACATTTCAGATTCCTCCCTCTCTCCCCTAGATATCCCTCCCATTTCCAACGCAGAGGATCTCTCACCTTTATGACGACTTCTACCCCTCCTAGCCCCAGACAGACTCTACTCTCACGTTTTTTATCTTTGTCCCAAGACGTGAGGGAGCTCAGCACACCCTTGGGGATGAAGAGTTGAATCCTCCCCCAAAAGGGCGTCATTTGACTGGGAGGTTCAGGTCGCAAACATCCTGCCTTAGTTCTCTCCCTGACTGTTTTCTCCTTTCAAGTTTCCTATACTAGAAATCCACCATCTGAAACTCTACAATGCATCCTTGTCTCAGATTTTTATCTGCTGTATCTTCCATGGGGGAGGACTCTGAGGCTGATATCATTAGCTGAGAGATCGAGAGCAGAATGTGGATTTGTGTCAGTGGGAAGATACTATTTTCTTACAACACTGATAATGCGTTTTAAAATTCCTTGTCAATCCATCCTTGGAATCTGTCCTGTGGAATCTGATCCTTGCCAAAAACAACTACCACAAAACTTGTACTTGTTTTTAACAAAGGGCTCTGTACTGGTTAGCACATTTTCAAGCTGAAAACTGAACAAAACCCAATATAAAATCATAATGTGGTGTCTGCTTTCACTAAGTGTGTGTGTGCATATTATGCACAGTGTGACTTGACATCTACGCTCTGATTGATTGGCACACCTGCAATGTCACGAATTTATTGCATGTCACAGAATGTGTTCTATGATTCATCATGTGCATACTGATTAATTGGCACAGCATGCTGGCAAAGTTCAGACCAGTCCAGGACTGTACAGATTAGTATATTGTGCATCAGTAACATGATCAACTGCCTACAGCACTCATTATATGCACCTGTCTGATTGACTTAAACATTACAAAAGACCACTGGTTAGATGCATGCTGCTTTCTGAAATAGTCAATCTCTTTTTATGTTCTAAACCTGCTAATCTAATCTATATTTCTCTTTTAAAATATATTTTCACAAGAAAAATGTGTCCATGGAAACCTTACTTGCTTTCTACTAGCTATGTATTTTGTTGCTACATTTCCACATCAGATTTGTTACCAGTACTTATTCTTTTGGAATGAAACAGTAAACTTGTCTGGAGATGTTTTGAATTATTCATAGACAATACATACAAAGATAAGTCAGGGCATGAGGAATACCTGAGTATCCAAGCCAGTGCTGGTATGCAATAGTGAGTGATATCCGTGTGGCCTTTTGTGGGTGCTGAGCATTAAGTGGTGCGCATGACTAGGAATGTGGTGATTTTCATTAAGCCCTGCAAGCCAGTTTACCTTCGACTGCAGAAGTCAGGAAAGTTTTGCTACTGTTGCTCTCTTTTGCTTTGCGTACGTGACTTTAAAGACCTTTAAAGACCTAATTTTTAAAAGTCGTCTCCCAAATTTGTATTTATACTTTTGCAAGTGCTTTTCTGCAGGCACACAAATGCAGATACAACTGATACAACTTGGGCATCTAACTCGCACATTGTGCCTGCAAAGGGGGTAGTAGGATGCCTGAAGGTCAGTAATTGTATCTGCCAAAATTGCTCACAAAACTGCGGTTAGAAAATGAAAATGGGAAACCCATTTGGTACTAATGCTGTTGTCCAGCACTCAGTTTGAGCTTATTTTAATAAAGTAATGATCCTTGCTTACTGTGCATTTGGGGTATTTTTTTTTTTAATTTATTTTATTTTTTGTCTTCCTCTGAAGCATTTGGTAATGCCACTGGTAGAGGCGGGAGGCTGAACTAGATAGACCAGTTGTGTGATCTGGAATGGCAAGTACTATAGGCCAGCTTCTGATTTCACTTATAATTTGGTTTATCTCCACGGACTTCAGTGGCATTACCCTTGATTTACATTGATGTAAGTGAGTTCAGAATTGGGACCCTTGTTTCTCATACTAACTCTTGATAACCTGGGAACACTTTACTAAAAACAGACCATTCTATTTCTCTGAGAGGAATTCAGACAATTTTCGCCTTGTAGACATCCACTGGGGAACCTGAGGATTAGTTGATACAGAGAATAGCTATCTGGTTAAACAGAGCTGGTCTCAGCCTTCCATAAGTTCTTTCACGGCAGACACAAATGTTAGCTGTACCCACATGGTAACAGTGGAGCACGGTGGCCCCCATGCATTCTTTGGGCTCTGCTCCCGCTGTGGACCAGATACAATCCACTGCAGATTGTGAAGATCTTCATATGATCATCCATCTCATGTGTGTGCAATGCTGACCAGTGAAATAGTCCAAATTTTTGCATTTAAATGATCATCGTTAGTTTTCAGTGTTAATACCACACTGAAATGAAGAGGGACAGCTCACACCTGGCAGATTATCAGCAAACTCAGGTGAGTGTCACAGTCTTTGTTACATCCAGCTCACAATTTGAAGGTTTTCTTCACAACTCTAAGATCAGGTTAGGCTGCATTGAAGCCTGCTAACGTAATGGCAATAGCGAGTACCACCTGTGACTGGCTAGTGCTGGATGCTGAGCAGCATTCAAGTATCATGCAAACCTCAGAAAGTGTCACTGGCTTTGGACGGATGAATGCCTGGGAAGAGTAATGGAACTCTTTCTGGAGGAAATGCAGTTGAAAGGCAGAAAGGATAAATCATGGTTTTAACCAATGGCAGCCACAAATAGGAGGAAAGGCAATGGGAAACCACCTTCTGTATTACTCCCACAAGAACTATCATGGCAGAACAAAGGCAAAGCATTGATCCATGTGTGGTGCTGGACGGTGAGGCCCCCAGGCCAGAAGGCACGACAAATCAGACTGGGTCGGAGTTTCTGATCATTAAGTGTAAAGACTGTGGGTATAATGGTGCTGTACCACATCCTTCAGGAAGTACAGTGGCTGATGCTTACACCAAAGAAAAAAATTACCTGAGCCTTCATAAAACATAATTAGAGTAGGAACATGGAGTGTGAGGAGAATGTCTGAAGGGAAGCTCAAGGTGACCAAAGAACTGAAAAGATGTAAGATAGATGTATGGGGAATCTCAGAGCTGCGATGGAATGGAAGGGGTCATGGCAATGTATGGATATGCAATGTACTCCTCAAG
Source organism: Emydura macquarii macquarii (assembly GCF_026122565.2). Taxonomy (NCBI): domain Eukaryota; kingdom Metazoa; phylum Chordata; order Testudines; family Chelidae; genus Emydura; species Emydura macquarii. Next base: position 15,031,157 of record NW_027131180.1, read on the forward strand.
ATCTGAGAAAATGGGGGTCACATTTATCTTATCCAAGGAAGCATCAAAGTGTATGCTTAGATATAACCCAATCAGTGACAGAATCACTATAATCAATCTTTGAGCAAAGCCAGGCAATATATTGATCACACAGGTTTATGCTGCTATGACAGTAGCTGGCAATCACACAATTGATGAGTTCTATGAATGGTTCGAAAAGACACTCATTAAAATACAGAGCAATCAGCCTTGTAATTGAGGACCTGAATGTGAGAGCTGGAAGTGAAAGAGGAGAAGAACCAAAATGAACTTTGGAATAAAATGAAAACTATCGTTCTCAAAGCAACCAAGCCACACATTCTGAAAAGTCAGCATTGGATTGCACTATGATTAATGGAGAAGTTTTTTGACTGGCAAAAAAAATAGTGTAGAGTGAAAGAGAGTGGCTTGGAGATTGAAGAATATAGGAGAGAGCACAAGGAAGTGAGCAGACAGAACCAAAGGTTGACTAGCAAGACAAGAGCAAATACACAAGGGCAAAATGCATAGAACTTGAGAATCACAAAGACAGTAATAATATAAAAGGTATTGTCATAGGTATATTCAACTTAACAAAAAGGTCCACCTGCTATCAAATATAATAAAAGATCATAAGGGCAGAGGCATCACTGAAAGTGCTGATAAGAAACACTGGGGGAGAGAAATTACTGTACCAATGTGTATCCCTCATCAGAGGGACTTACAATACAGGACTACAGAAAAGAGAGTACAGAACTGGAACCATCAATCCTGCAAGTGGTAGTGGTCCATGCTATTATGAAAATTAAGCCTGGGAAAGCATCAGGGGTAGATAATGTACCATCAGAATTGTTAAAAGCAACTGGTGACTGCAGTATTGATCTCATGTGGAAAATCTGCCACAATATATACGGATGACTAGAAATTGGCCAGATGACTGGATGAAGGGAATCTTTCTGCCCTTAGCAAGGAAAGGAGACATAACAGAGTGTAGTAACTATCATAGTATTTCTCGGATATTTGGGTGAGAAAAGTTCAGCTCTAAATAACCCAGAATTGCAAGAAGTGAAAGATAGAAGCAGAATCTACCAGCACAACAAGATGGTTACAGAGAGGGACAAGGCACACATGATCAAACTGTGAACATCTGTTACATCTCTGAAAAATGCAGGGAATACAATCACCCACTGATCATGTGTTTCATTGGCTATTCAAAAGTGTCCAATACTGTCCAACATGACCATCTTTTGAAGATACTGGCAGACATGGTGATTCCAAAACAACCCACTGAACTCATCGCAAGTCTCTACACTCAACAATCAACTACAGTGCAAACAGCAGTAAGTGATAGTGAGTAGCTTTCCACTGGGCAGGGTAGGAGATAAGCCAAATTCTGTCCCCAAGCCTTCTCAACATGTACACAGAATTTATTATAAGACAAGCCTTGGAAAGTTTTGACAAAATGGAAAGAGCTGGGATTTCCATTGATGTTCACCTTTTAACCAAACTCATTTAGGGTTACCAGATAGCAAGTGTGGAAAATTGGGACAAGGGGTAGTGGATAATAGGTGCCTATGTAAGACAATGCCCCAAATATCGGGACTATCCCTATAAAATTGAGACATCTGGTGACACTACCTCAGATACACTAATGACAAAATGCTCTTTGCTACAACCACTGATGCAATGCAACAAATGTTGGAGTCTGTAAAAATAGTGAGGAATATGGACTACCCCAGAACAAGACAAAAATGAAATGTATGCAGTCTGACATGATTAAGAAAAACAAAATGCAAATGGACATAATTAAAGGTCAAGGTGTAGAGACAGTAGATGAATTCAATTATCTGTGATCATACATATCCAACCAAGGACATTGTTCCAAAGAAAGAAGACGACCAGTAAGAATGGCTTGCTCAACCATGGCCTCCCTTACAAAAGTTTGGAAAAACTGTGAAGATTTGATTGGTTGAAAGTTTAATTTTTTCCATAAAGACTTATGGATGTGAATGCTGCTGACAAGAAGAAAACCGAAGCTTTGAAATATGTTGCCAGCAAAGTCTCTCGTGCATCTCCTGGATGGAAAAAAAGATGACTAATTGTTTTAGAAATATTATTGGAGAGAAGCAGATCCTGCTGTTAGAAATCAAGAGGAGCAAACTTATGTACTTTGGTCACTTGTCTTCAGGCATAGAGCTGGAAATAACCTCGAGAAAGTTACTTCGGAAAGAATGGTAGCAGGTCATTGTAGCAGGGATGACCAGCAAGGAGATGTGTAAATGATTTGCTGCAGATCACAGGGAGATCAGGTGCTCAGTGTTTGAAGCTAGCACTAGATTCAGGAAGGCTTCTGAAACTTCTGTTATGATGTCACCAATATTCAGACATAAATAATTGAATAGGATTTCACTTCACTTCTCAACCGCAAGAGTTATCACACTCCATAGCACAAGATGACAGACTCCAGAAAAGAGTACCATCTTGCTAAGCCACCACTAGTTGTCCCAGTTTGACCCCTGATAACTGATATTCCTTTATAAATGATATGTTCCTAATAAAATGAATTCACGCTTTCCTTCTGTGCTATTTTTTGTTTTAAAAAATCAGATTTGCAATGAAAAGGATTTACAGAACTGTCTTCAGGTCTATGCCAGTACAGCTGGTTGGTGTCTGACTTTAAACAGAGCGTACTGTAGTATTGTAAGTGTTTTTAACTAGAAATAAATATTTAAATGACTTTAGAATGTCTATAGAGGCATGCTTGTTTTGAGACTCTGTTCAGCTGTTTCTGTACCATTCGTACACAAGCACAGAATCTAAGGATTTTATGATTCCCAAACATCTACCAAATGCATTAAAAAGTGACTAACCATTCAGTAATGTTTCAAGTGAACTTATTGCCACACCCCAGCAGATCAACCCTTCAAACAACCTACATTCCTTTACCTGGGAGTGGAAGGAAATCATGAAAAAAGTAAATAAAGAAGTGAATTGGAAAGCATTTTTGTTGCATGATTATCCCCATTGTTAACCTGAATGCCCATGGCAGTGAGACAAGAGACCCAGTGCCACAAGTGTTCCTCAGTCATATCAGGGAACAATAGAAAGCTATTACTTAAGGGCCCAGTTCTTCCACCTCCTACTCTGCAAGTACTCTCACTGACTCCAGCTAGTGATACATCCCTATTCACAGAAGCATCCATTACTTTAGCTTCTTGCAGAGTTATATGCTCCACTGTAAGGCCTGGTCTACACCCAGGAGTTTTGGCACCGTAGCTACATTGGTCGGGGTGTGAAAAAAAAAATCACATCCATAATGACATAGTTAACGTGTCAGCAAAAGCCCTAGTGTAGATGCAGTGATATTGTCAAAAAATTCCTTCTGCTGGTATAAACTATACCAACAAATGGGCTCTTTTGCCAGTAGAAGCTGTGCCTCCAGTAGCTATACTGCCAATCACTTTCTCATGAAGACAAACCTAAGTAAACCTGAGAAAGGACAGTGCCCTTTAGTTCTCATTACAGGGAAGTTTTAATTATAAGAATCATATTAATAATGATAAGATTTAAGTATAGTTAGCACTTTACACTACCACTAAGCACCGTTACATTTCTGAAGCACACAAGAAATATTAACTCGTTAACTCCCACAGTACCTGACCTGAGGGCCAGATTTTGCCTGGCTCTAATGTTGGAGTTCAGTAGAGAGGAGAAAAGGTACAAGGAGTTTTCCCTTTCCTTTTGTGTGACTCACACAAAAGGGAAAAACAGAACTGCAGTCTCCGTGCTCAGTGGACTTTCTTTGAGACTGCTCGTGAAATGGGACTACTCAGAACAAGTCAGGATGGCTGACTCTAGACCAAAGAAGCTATTAGTGATTTGTCAATAGCCACAGAAAATTTTTGTTTCAAAGATGATCTTGGAACAGCACTGGGATTACAACTCAGGCATACACCATGCTTACACCAAACAGCAATTTGCCCAACTTTATGTGTGGGAAAGGGGCAGGTCCTTTGAGATTCCTCCCCCCCAATATTTCACACTCTCATGATGATCAGACCTTCTAGCTAAGGAGAAAGGAACTTAGCATCTTCAATGGTCTGTCAACCCTGTTCTCTGAATTGTCTGGAGGCAGTAGCTCAGGAATTAGGGCAGGTCTACACGTAAAATGCTGCATCCTTGCTGCTGCAGTGATGCAGCTATGCTGCTGTAGTGCTTAAGTGAAGACACTCCTACGCCAACAGGAGAGCCTCTCCCTTTGGCATAGTTAATCCACCTTCTCAAGAGATGCTAGCCATGTCAACAGAAGACGTTCTCCCGCTGATATAATGTTGTCTACGGGGTTAGGTTGGTATAACTACTTCACTCAGGGGTGCAGATTTTTCACACCGCTGGGTGATGTAATTTTACCAATATAAATCTGCAGTGTAGACCTGGCCTTAGTCTCTCTCTCTCTTCTTAAGTGGTATCCTGCCTGATTTACAGTGAATCACCCTCCTGTTGAATTTTCCCCAATGCTCTTCAAGGCTTGATTTCACTACCCATGTTTTGCCATTTGGTACAAGGTTTATTTATCATGCCTCGTGGAGGCTTTATTGCTGTTCTAGGTTCGGAGATTTTCAAACTCCAGAGCATTTTAAGAAGTGACCATTTGCATTCCACACACCATCAGCATTGCTGACACTTTTTGTTTTTAAAATGTTGGCATGTAACTAACACATAGCAAACGAAGCCTTTTTAAAACAAGACAATATTTTGCAGGCAATAGCTAATACACTCGGACCAGTTCATCAGAAATGGTTATTAATAGCATCTACTCATCAGCCTGCTTAGCACTCAGGTCTTCCCAAGCAGAGGCTGATAGCTAGGAGTTTGGGGAACACTCCTTTGTAACACTGGCATTTTAATTTCAAACTTTCAAAAAAGTAACCGCCACCACAAAAATAGCAGAGGATGTTGTACAAAAATACTGATTATACAATAATAGGCATTTTTAAAACGCACCCATAAGGATATTAGTGTGTTATCTTGCCCGGAGGAAGCTTGCCTGATCTGTTAGGCCTTACTTCATGGTTCCCTCATGCAACGAGAGGCACCTCAGATAGCACAATTGTCAGTATGTTACATACACAAAGAGGTAGGATTATCCCGTTACCAAAAAGATCCCTGCACCTCTCAAAAAGAAAGGTCTGGGGGTGGGGGAACCACCAATGCACAGCATATGCCTCTACTTAATTACTTCGACTTAACATTGATGAGTGCATTCAAGTATTTACAAGCTGCCTGATGAGATGACTCAGAGAAAGTTAGAAGCAGCATGGCTCACACCCCGTTGAAGGGGGGAGGAAGTGGGAGGGAAAGATTGCCTTGAGATCAGAATTTGTGGTTTTTAAAAAAAAATGCTGCTGCTTCACAAGCCCACTCTTTGTGCTGGAGTTATTATGTGGGTGTACTAGGAAAAAAGCTAAGCAGCTTAAGAAAGGTCTGACTGCGGGGAAACCCAAATTTAAAAAGCACAGCAAGGAGGGACAGCTCTAAGAGACCTCCCCCAGATGAGGACATGCAAGCACCTTTTGCAAGGGCCCAGAGTAGTTACTGAGCCAGTCCTGGAGTGCAGTTAAACTGCACTGTGCCCATCAGGGAGGTGTGAGTTTCTAGCTCACCTTTGCACTGCCTTGATCAACAGCTGTTCTGTATAGGGCCAGTCCCCTACACCACACAGGGTGCAAATCTTCCCACTTTTTAATTGGAGGACTGCTTTAATTTTGGACCACAACCACCACATAGGACCAAAAACACAGCTGAGAATTAGTGCAGCATCAGGGCATCCTGGCCACAGCCTCTTTTCCCTGTTACACTTGTAGCAGGGGAAATGGCATAAGAACCCCTATATCAGCTCTGTGTCACTGGGGGATCATCCTTACCCTGAAATGATGCGCTGCCTGGGCTTGTTCAAATGACTTTAGGCCGGGCCAGGTGAGACCGACAGTGTGAGACAAAGCAGCTGCACCACACGGGAGAACACGGCCCAAAATCTCTGACTTTTCAATCAGCAAAAGAGAGAAATTTACATCCTGTGCTATAAATTACCATCTTAAAGCTGTGTGGCAGGAAATGCCTTCGTCAGGCTGCATGAGATGCTCCCATAAGCCTTCAGGCTTAACTCTTTCCCCTCCATTTGCCTGAAGGCTCATATGAGAAACATAACAGAAAAATTATGGGCAAAAATTTGGCTCATCCTATGAACTCACACAGGGGAGCAGTAAGGCAATTCATTCCTTCCTAGTGTGGGCTACTCATGTTACAGGTCACAGCATGGGGTGGAGAGAAGCTACTACTTCTCCTTCCATGCAGGTGGATGAGGAATGGTTGGGTAGGGGTAGGTAATGGGTGAGTCCTGACTCTACCGCTAGCTAATGCACCAATCACCACAGCTGACCCAGCATGATGGGGGAAGTAATCTGCAACAGGTAATAGGCTGGCTCAAATGACTTGCCTATCTGGACCACAAGAGGAACCAGAGACCAAATTATAACCATCTGAGCTATGTGCTCCTCCTTAACTCAGGGCTCACACTAAATCCACGATCTAGACGTATGCAATTGCTAGAATGAGGTATTATGTATTTTAAGCTTTCCTGTCATATTACATCTTCCCTTTAGAATCCACTTCATCTGGCTCTAGAAACAAACACTCAACCTTAAAGAAAGGAATTCAGTCGGTATGGGGATATTCTCCATCCAGGAAAGTAATATAGTATTACTACACTGTTATAATCTTTGATGTCCTCCAAGGACCTGGAGTCTTCTGCATGTTCCTTGTTCTCCTGGAAAGACGAGGAGAGATTTTTGGGAGGTTATTTGGAGGTGCAGAGATGTATCTCTTGTTTCCTTATGCAAAAATCAGAGCATTTGTGTTTTATAGGAAATTCTCTACTCTTAGTTACAGACCATTTTATGGCCCTAAAATTTCACTCTTCTGTCAAAAAGCCACTTTTGCAGGAAATTTCATATTGGTAAAATTTCTTTTGGGATGAAAGTCAATATGAAAATGAAAGGTGTATTTATTGTTCTTCGAAACCATTTTTAAAAAGGAATAAGTAGATGTCCTTGCAGCAAGAACAAGAGAATGAAAGAATGAAAGAACTCCACAAGATGTGTATATCACAAATTCTGCATGTTGATGGAGCTAGTCTGTGTCTTAAACGGACTTGTTCCACTCCCATTAAATCCAATGGAGAATTTCAATGATATTTGGATTGGGCTGATGTTACCTAGATCTCATTCATCTTTTACTTTGAAGTCATAAAATAAAGGCATTCTGACTGAGAACGTGTTGTGAGGAAATGATAGACAAACTGGAGAGTAGGGATAAAATACAGAGTGACCTAGACAAATTGGAGAATTGAGCCAAAAGAAATCCGATGAGGTTCAACAAGGAAAAGTGCAGAGTCCTGCATTTAGGATTGCAAGAATCCCATTCACTGCTGCAGATTGGGGACTAAGCAGCAGTTCTGCAGAAAAGTTCCTGGGCGTTACAGTAGACAAGAAGCTGGATATGAGTGAACAGTGTGCCCTTGTTGCCATGAAGGCTAAAGTCATAGTGGGCTGCATTAGTAGGAGCATTGCCAGCAGATCAAGGGAAGTGATTATTCTCCTCTATTCGGCACTGATGAGGCTTCATTTGGGGTATTGTGTCAGTTTGGGTGCCCCCACTACAAAAAGGATGTGGATAAATTGGAGAGAGTCCAGCAGAGGGCAACAAAAATGATTAGGGGGCTGGAGCACATGACTTATGAGAAGAGGCTGAGGGAACTGGGTTTATTTAGTCTGAAGAAGAGACGAATGAGGGGGGATTTGATAACAGTCTTTAACTATCTGAAAGGGGGTTCCAGGAAGGATGGAGCTAGGTTGTTCTTAGTAGTGGCAGATGACAGAACAAGGAGCAATGGTTTCAAGTTGCAGTGGGGGAGGTCTAAGTTAGATATTAGGAAAATCTTTTTCACCAGGAGGGTGTGAAGCATTGGAATGGGTTATCTATGAAGGTGGTGTAATCTCTATCCTTATAGGTTTTTAATGCCTGGCTTGACAAAGCCCTGGTTGGGATGATTTAGTTGGGGTTGCTCCTGCTTTGAGCAGGGGGTTGGACTAGATGACCTCCTGAGGTCCCTTCCAACCCTAATCTTCTATGATTCTATTAAATTAGTTCAAATCACTAAAGCAATAGCTTTTGATTTAAGGTTTGCAATGAAAATAAAAGCTAGGAGAAAGGAACCTCCATCTATGAGAGAAGTATACTAGGTTTAAACTGTTCCCTTGTGTGCATATATGCAATGTTTTGTATAGTGACGATGAGGGAACATGATTTTTTTATATCTTTCAAATACCAGCAACCTGTTGCAGTGTGTGGTGAGTGATTAGAGAAACTGATTTTACCAGACAGCCTTGCCATATTTCTTGTTTTAACTTAGATCACTAAAGAGGCTAAATACAATATCTACCTTGAAACAATGAAGCATGTCTGTACACTGGGCAGTGTGTTTACATTATACTTATGTGCTAATACTGAATTCTAGTAGTGCTGATCAGAAAATGAATTTTCTATATTGTGAAAAACTGAGATTTAAAAAAAGTTATTCCATATCAGGATGAAAAGTCAAAATTTTCAGACTTTTTCATGAAACAAATTTCTATTTTATTTTGTTTGTTTCAGGTCAATCAAAATGTTTTGTTTTGCTTTCCACCCTTTTAAAAAAATATGTAAAATAAAGTCAGTTTTGAAACAAAAGGTCATTTCACAATGAAGAAACAGAATTTTTCATTCTGAAAATGACAATGGGAAGTTACAACATTTTCCAAATGAAATTTCACCATAATTGGTACAATTTCACAGAAAAGGAAAAAAAAGGTTTTGTCAAAATAGCATTTTTGGATGGAAAGCTGTTGAAAAAAAATTTCCAACCATCTATAGATTCTAGTTTAGTTATTGTGCTTGCTCTTTCCTTCTTGCCGTGATTTTAGACTTCTCTCTGAGACCAGGTTGCTGAAACGGATCCCCAGAGAATGCAAGCATGGTATGTTTTTTTCCAAACAGAAGGGATATCTGGGTAGTTTTCAGGATCGTTGCCTGTAACCAGGGTTGTCCACCTCCAGTGCTCCCCTTGTGGCCGTGCTACAGTCAGCCTGCCTCAGTTTCATCTCTTGGACTGCTCAAATAAAACTTTTATCTTGGTCAAAAATACCCCTCTTGAGAACTGGGGTTATTAATATAAAATAAACTTCAATTAAAACTCAGAATCCCAAAAAAGGCCATTCATAAGTCCACACAACACAAGGTGTCTCTTTCTCACTCAGGCCTTCCTGTCTGGTGCCTTTGCAGTCCCTCCCCTGCTTGGTCAGGGTCTCTCCCAGGCTTCCTTGCCTTGGCAGCTATCCAGGTCTCAGGGCCTTCCCTGCAGGAGCCTTTTCACACTGCAGTGGAAAGCCATGTGTCACAACTGGGTTGGTGCATCCACACTGCACTACACAGATCTGAGTCAGAACTTCAGCTTCTGGAGCGTATACCATCATATCCCAGGACTCCTAGCACCCTCGCCAGCTGTAGCCACTGTAGGGCTTGGGTCACCGTGGATTGTGGGAGAATTTGTCTGTCCATCCCACAGTAGTTGAGAAGTGTTTTGGTAGGTTTTAGCCTGCGAACGCATCCAGCCAAGCCATGTTGTGCCCGCAAGCTCCCAGCAGCCGGAGCCCCCAATGTGGATCCCAACCCAAGTCTGTCAACCTGGATTTGACCTGCGTCCACACTGCAAAATGTCTGAGTCACAGTAGGACTTGGGCTCTGACCCAGCCCCCTGCAAGGTCCGTGGGCCCGAGTCCAGAGAGGTTTGTGGTTCGAGTCAGCCTCATTTGTGTGGGGATGGAAGTGGGGCTTAGGCTTAAACCTGAGGCAGAGTTCGGGCTTAGTGTGTTGTTTAGATATATCCTGAGGGGCAAGCCATTACGTTGCCTATCCCAGGATATTAACATTATACAATAATTACAAAAGTAGCTGAAGCCTCGTCATTTTACAAATATGAAACTAGACTAAACGAAGCACTCAATAAGATATGATAGAGACATATACTGCACTGGCAAATGGTGGCAAATGTGGAACACTGCTAGCCCACAGAGCATTAGCTGACAGTCCTCAGAGAGCTGCCTGCTCACATGGGGCTGGCTCCCCTCCTTGTTTCATGCTGCTACGTAAAAAGGCACTAAATACTTTCCTACTCTTATGTTCTCCAAGTAAGTAATTAATATTGCTGCCACAGGGCTGCTATCTGATCACAAGTGGCAAGGGAGGCGGCCTGCAGGATTCTGAATGCAAGGATGAGATGTTGCACAGGAACACAGGTGCAAAGGCAGTGTCCTTGTCCTCCTCTTTTCTAACATGTGCTGTCCCTATTAAAAGATTTAAGAACCCTGGGATTATGTAGATTTTCTGATCTCTAAATTCAGTGGTCTTATGATATATATATATATATATATATATATATATATATTGGAGGCTAAATAAGAGGAAATAAAGTTCAGAAACAACCAGCTCTTCAGTTGCCTTATTGCTCATTCCTTGGATTTTGTTCTCCATACTGGCTCAGCATAGTACCTGCCAACAGGAGACGTGCTGGGCTAATTCACAGTATCTGAAAAAGCTAGTCAATAAAAATAACTGCAGATAGAAAGAATGTGGCATTTCTAAGTTATCTCTTGATATGAAGTGGTCACATGCCACCGCTATAAAACGATAATGGTCTGGTATAATGTGTAACTTCATATTTCAATAATAAATCTAGCATTGTACTCCAAGCCTTTGACATCAGTTATGCAAGAGATTAGACCCAATGTCTCTGCACTTTCCCTAGATTTTAGCTAGGATTGGTCTGTCTGCTTAAGCTGAATGTTCTGACTCCTACTCCTTTCTAAAACTAACCAGCTTCATCTGCTGCCTGAATAAAAGCTTCATGTTAGTCACGACATCTTCCTGCACTGTTTTATTCACATACTTTGACAGAAAAATATTCATTATAAAACCATCTTTTAAATATGGGGGAATGGGTCTGAACCTGCCAAAACGGCTGTCCTATTAAATTTAAGGCTGTAAATTTAACCATAGCACTAGCGTCATGGGTGCATTCCTGCTCCTGTCCTAAGTGCTAACACCACAGAGGTCAGGCAGCATTCCAGACAGTCAAATGCATGCACTACTGTAATACAAGCAGTAGTACTAGCGTCATTGGAGGGATAGTGTTAGCAAGGGATTCGTGGCACCAGCAATAGTTGCCCACAAGGTGGGGATGGGTGGATTCTGACACCTTCAAGCAGCTACAACCTCCCAACCCAGCTCTGCACTCAGGGCTGGGAGGGCAGATGCTTCTGCTGACACCAGGTCTGCTCTGAGGTAGAGGGCATGGGACATCTGCTCCCTACAAAGCAGCTCTGTTCACAGGGAAATGACATCCTCACACCTAACCAGCTCTACTCGTTGGGATGAGGGGTGGGGACACACAAACCCTGAATCCCCCCAAGCAACAGAATCCACCATTTGCAAATTAAAAGGTTTCCTCAGAGGAAGGGATCACACTCTCCATCTCTTAGCATAAAGCCGTCACAGCACCTACCACCAGTGCCACAGATCCTTCACTAATCCAGCGGCTCAAACAGACCTAATATGGATTCACAGTATCACATGTTCTTGATGTGGATAGGACACACCGCCTGATCTGTACAATCCCAGCATTTAGTACGGGTATCACTGCAGACCATCTATCATAGGGTTTTATACAGCTACGACTTTCTTTAATATCCAAGTGCCTTCCATGTAAAATCAGTAGCAATAGGTAAGTCCCTAGGGGACTTCATGGAATCTCTGACACTTCATTTTGTAAAATCTGTGCTAGGGATAGGATATTTCCTTTTTAGATTCTCTTTCTTTCTTTTTTTTCTTTCTTCATTGGTAAGGTTTTACTGGGTCAGTGTTGTATGTGTCATTCTTATGGGGGAAAGGCTTTCTTAAAGAGGAAGTATTTTGCAGCATTTCCTAAGGACAGACAACCTGATCTTCTCTGGGCATTTGTTCCACTCTCAGATCCCCTCAGCTGAGAATACTTTCTCTCCATCTTTCACATACTTTGTCCTGGGCTTTGTGTGCTGCACTATCCCAGGAAAACTCAATGGTCACCATGGTTCATAGATCAAAATTTGTTCTCTAATGTGGCTGGGGCTTGATCCATTAATTGCTTTGAAAATTCAGACCAAAAGCATCAAGTGATATTGGAAGCTGATTGGGAGCCGGGGGGTGGGGGGGGACTTAAGCATGGGCCTCGTGTTTACTGCAGCCACATTCTGTACCAGTTGGAGTCTGTGTACCACCTTAACATCCAGCTTCAGATGCACTGAAGTTACAGTAATCCAGTCTTAAAATGACAGATGCCTAGATCACTGTGGCTAGGCTGTCATCTGGAAGAAAGGGATAAAGTTTCTTAGCACCTTGGAGATGAAGGAAGACATTTAAAGATACCCGATGCTACCAGATTATCTGAGTTTAGAGAGGAATCAAAGAGGACCCTGCATCTTAGCACCACTCTAAAAAATGAGGGTTGTATGCCTTTGATAGAATGGAGAGACAGTTTCTTGGCTAGTTCTTCAAAGAGTTTCCCCTTTAAGACCAGCACCACTGCCTGCATTTGTCTTGAGCCAGCTGTTCTTCATTCAAGTGCTGATTTCTTGTAGGCAAGTGATATATACTAATATTATAATGCCACTGTTGTTTCAATTACCTCCTTCACTTTAGTTCTTCTTACTGTAGTAAAATACAGTTCAGAATGGTGGCATGGTGGCTTATTGGACTGCATATACTAGCTGGTCTCTGTAGTAATACTGACAATTTAAGTATAGTTGGCCCCAGACTGTAGACTCAAAATTACACACTGGATGATGTAGTTGTATACAGGACCAGATTAAAGCACTATAGGCCCATGCCTAAGGCTGCAATTCCAGGAGTCAAGTAATTACATCAAAATTTCAGCTTCTGTTATAAAGTTTCTAATCCGTATGCTTGTGAAAAACTTGAGCACAAGTTGAGCACAACTGATGCAGCAAGGTCTGCCTGAGTCTCCAGACAGCCTGAAACAATAGTTCTGAGAGTGTGAACTGCCCCATTCATCACAATAGGGTATTAACTCCAAGACTACTTGGTCCTGGGGAATCACCATCAACACCACCCCATCTGAGGAGTTTGTGTGTAGCAGAATGAGAAGAAAACAGGCTCAGCCCACCCACCTAGCAGAATACCGTGATATGTAATCTATTGCTTAAATCAGCTCTGTACCAGATGACTGGAGGGTAGCTAATGTATTTTTTAGAATTTTTTTTTAGATTTTTTAGAAAGACTCCAGAGGCAATCCTGGCAATTACATGCCAATAAGCCTAACTTCAGTACCAAGCAAAATGGCAGAAACAATAGTAAAGAACAGAATCATCAGGCACATAAACACGGTATGTTGGGGAAGAACCAATAGGGCTCTTGTCAAAGGAAATCATGCCTCACCGATCTATTAAAATTCTTTGAGGGTATCAACAAGCATGTGGACAAGGGTGATCCAATTGATATAGCATACTTGGACTTTCAGAAAGCTTTTGAAAAGGTCCTTCACCAAAGGTTCTTAAGCAAAGTACGTAGTCATGGGATAAGAGGGAAGGTCCTATCATAGATCAGTAAACAGTTAAAAGATAGCAAACAAAGGGCAGAAATAAATAGTCAGTTTTCACAGTGGAGAAAGGTAAATAGCCAGGTCCCCCAAAGATCTGTACTGGGACTAGTGCTGGTCAACATATTCATAAATGATCTGAAAAAACCACTGTGATTTCGCAGATGATATAAAGTTATTCAAGATAGTTATGACCAAAGCAGACTACAAAGATTTACCAAAGAATCTCACAAAATTGGATGACTGGGCATCAAAATGGGAGATGAAATTCAATGTTAATAAGTGCAAAGTAATGCACACTGAAAAAAATAAACCTGACTATACACACAAAATGATGGAATCTAAACTAGCTGTTACCACTCAAGAAAAAGATCTTGAAGTCTTTGTGAATAGTTCTTTGAAAACATCTGCTCAGTGTGCAATGGCAGTCAAAAAAGTTAGCAGAATGCTAGGAACTATTAGAAAAGGGGTAAGACAGAAAATATCATAATGCCACTATACAAATCCATGGTATGCCCACACCTTGAATACAGAATGCAATTCTAGTCACCCCATATCAAAAATGTATATTAGAATTGGAAATAGTACTGAGAAGGGCCGCAAAAATGTTTAGGCATATTGAACAGCTTCCATATGAGGAGAGATTAAAACGTCTGGGACTGTTCTGGTTGAAAAAGAGACGACCAAGGGGGGATTTGATAGAGATCTATAAAATCATGAATGGTATGGAAAAAGTGAATAAGGAAGTGTTATTTATCCCTTCACATACCATAAGCACCAGAGATCACCCAATGAAATTAATAAGCAGTAGGTTTAGAACAAACATAAGGAAGTACTTCTTCACACAATGCACAATCAACCTGTTGCGAGGGGATGTTGTGAAGGCAAGTCTGACTGAGTTTAAAAAAGAATTAGATAAATTTATAGAGGATAGATCCATCAATTGTTATTGGCCAAGATGGTCAGGGACACAACTCCATGGTCTGGGTGTCCCTAAGCCTCTGACTGTCAGAAGCTGGGATTGGACTACAGTGGATGGACTACTCAATGAGTGCCCTGTTCGGTTTATTCCCTCTGAAGCACCTGACATCGGCCACTGTCAGAAGACAGGATGCTGGGCTAGAGGGACTATTGGTCTGACCCAGTATAGCCATTCTTATGTTCATATACACCCTAGCTACTGGGCTGCAATATTGGGGGACCCTGCTCTTGCTACCCCTGTCTCTCTGAAAGGGAGCGGGGCTACTTCCTGCTGCTGCTGCTCCTAGGGATGAGAATGGAGTCCCATATGATTGCCTCTGCCTCTCTGAGATGTGGGGAATTGGGATGGGAACCACAGAGAGCTCCTTTTGAGATATATATAGGACCCTGGATTGCCTAAATCTTGCTCTGCTGGGATAGCTCAAAAAACCTTGTTGTACCCTATGTAAATGTAATTTGTGCATTACACAAATTTGTTTTGATTTACACATCAGTATCAAGCATATCAGAAGTGCAATAGACCAGCTAACATGACTGCTCTCCCACTTAGAGGTTCTAGCACATGTTATCTCATCAGCAAGTATCTCCGCTTCCGAACACTTTTACTTTCTTCAGGGTTAAGAGATGTCAAAGAGAAGCCTAAGAGGGAACGGTCAATGTCCATTACCTCCTACTCCTCATACACACAACTGCACACACCAGTGGAACCCTTTTAATTATTATTAATAACCATAACACCTTGCAGTTGTGTAACTCCTGTTGTCCAAAGATTCCATGGTGCTTTAGACACAACTCTCATAACACTTCTGAAGGACTGTCAATGTAAGATTAAAACCTATTTTTCAGATAAGTAAACTGAGACATATGGAGGTTAAGTTATGTGATTCAGGTCACGTGGCAAGTTAGAAGCGGACTGAGAATAGAATTTAAGAGTCCTGACTCCCAGCACTTCTCTAACCACCAAACCATACAGTTCAGGTCATAACATAGGCATGTGTTATTTTATTATCATAGAATCATAGGGCTGGAAGGGACCTCGTGAGATCCTCTAGGCCAGTCCCCTGCTCTTACGGCAGGACCAAGCATTATGACTGTAGAGGGGGTGAGGAAAGCGATGCTTGATGTGATCTCATGTTTCCTCCTACTCCACACAGCTACGTATTTCCTTTTTCTTCTTTCCAATACTTCATTAGCAACTATGTGATGGTCATCTCAGTCTGTCCCGGCAGCTGTCACAGTTACCCTGTCAGTAATGTGGTTTGGGTCAGACCCTTCAGCCAGGACAAACAAACATCAGAATGAAAATTCCAAGCACATTGTCTTTCACTCCTCTCCCTTGCTCAGCAATTGTTTCAGGCATCCACCCTCTGCAGTCTTACTGGAGGGGTTTTCCCCCTACTCACACATCCTTCCTGTTCCTGTCTTCCAGCAACAGCTCTCTTACACAGAGTAGGAGGGAGACCTCCTCTTCCCCTCTGTCTTTGCACTCAGCTATGGCCCTTTCTAGGGCACAAGGGTTAATTCTATGCATTGAGCCATAGCACCTCAGTCAAAATAGGTCTAAAAATATATAAACCTGCAATATACTGATACAAATGCCATAGCCCTGATTCAGGAAGGCACTTAAACACATGTTGAAGTCTATCCTTATTCAGGAAAGCACTTCAGAAAATTATATTTACATTCATTTTAAGGTCCATTCACTGTCAGAGGAGCTACCAGGTAAATGAGAATAAGACCCTAAGACAATAAAAATAAATTGGACCACTATGACAATAAAGAGTGCATAAGTGCAAAATAATTAATGGGGCTTTTAAGTCTATCCAAGGTTATAAAAAATCACCTATTATACTGAATTACTTGGAAGAGAGTATGTGATCATGTAATTAGTGTTTGTACCATAAGGCATAGGCTCAAGGGGGCTGAGGTCAAGAGTCTGCATGTAACCTGAAAATCGTCATTTCCTGACATTTGCTTAAGAATACAACCATAAATGTTTTCTTTTACAGGTTTTTTTAAAAACATAATTTCCGAAGGTATTTTGAAAGAAAAACATACATAGAAAAGTATAAATTCCACAAGGTGGAACTATTCGGCTAAACTGGAATGCTGTATCCCATATGCCTTGTGACATCTGCAGGAGAGAATTTTCCGGCACTCTGCAGGAGCTGTCAACACAAGTGACAATGAATAACAGTAATATTTAGCTCTTATAGGTCCTGATTCTAAGACAATAGAAATTAACGGAACCCTTTCCACTGACTTCAGCAGATTGGAGTAGCCTATACTATGCTTGTTATGACTTCCTGGTCCCAAAAGACATACTCTAATTTAGACTGCCTGTCCCAAACATGGAAAAAAGATGTGTGTATATTCTTGGTCCCTAGCCAATGAGGAAGTGCCCTGAAGAGCATTAAAAACTCTACTATTTGTCTATGATTAAGGCTGATCCAGCAGAAAACTATATTTCATTCACAATTGTCCCAGCATAGGTTACAGTGTCTGGGCCTTGCCAAAACAGAGTGCTACTGGATATGTTTGTTCTCCCAGAACCACATTGGATCATGGATTTAGGGACTGTTCCAGGATGCAATCCTGTTAGTTAGAAGAAAGCAGGAGAATTAATATGACCATGGATTCCTCCTTAAAAATTACTTCCCAGAATTGTGTTTTGGGATATATCCCATAAACTTGGACATGCTCCGCTCATGGAAAACTTGGTCCTCTACAGCAGTCCTTGTAGCCCAATGACTCAGATGAAAGAGCAGATGGCCTTCAGGGATAGAAGCTTGACTCAGTGGCTTAGCTGACCTGGCAGCTAAACAGCAGGTAACATTTTGGAGAGCAGAGACCTCAGACCTATTTGAAAATATTTGATCTACCGTTTTAGACACCTTTGAGTAATCCCGCAGTGGATGAAATCCGAGATGTCACTCTTTTTTCCCTCCTTGTTCTCCTTCCTTTCTTTCCTTTTCCTCCCTTCCCATTCTTTTACTTTTTTGTTCTTTGGTCTGTTTTTCTGTCTCCCTTTACTTTTGTTTTAAAAAAATGTTTTTCACTAAAATATAAACTAAAAAAAAATGTTTTTCATCCAGAGATCTCAAAGTGACTTCAAAGAAAGGTGTCATTTTCTGACTTGTTACAGATAACAAACTGGGGCACAGAGATCTGAAGAGACACTTGCCCAAAGTCAAAAGTAGCAGAGCCAGGAATAGAACGCTGGTTTCCTAGCTTCCACTCCAGAACCCTATCATCTGGATTATGCTGCATCCTCTGGAGCTTTCTCTCATTTCGAGGGCATTGTACAAGATGGGTGTGACTGAAGAAAGAAATTAGTTGCAGTGCCTTTGCCTTCTTAACCAAGTGTTTCACTGTGCCGCTTAGTTAGCCACAAACACATGTACATTACAGCCTACCTTTGCTCCAAGTGTCCCTGAAAAAAGAAATACCAATGGTACTGTAATAGGGATTCAGCTAGTCACTCCCCGTGGGCCCTGTAAATTACTTCCACCCAGCCCTGCCCAGAATGACAGTAAAGTCTCTCAAGTAAACAAAACTTGAAATGCAACCTTCCCAGCCAAAGTATCCCTTTCTCGCCAGACATTCCTGCTGGGCTGGGGTTTTTCCAATGCTCCCCCATAGTCTGGAGGCAGAATCAAACAGCTCAGTTTCATTCTCCACTGCTAAAAAGGTGGCCTTTTTCCTCCCAATGTGTCCCCTTTCTGAGGCAGGAAGAGGCAGCATATATGCGGCTTTCCTTCCCAAAACTTGTCCTGGGTGGCTGAGAGAAGGGAGCCCTGCCCCCATCCTACACCAGTAGTTTCCTCATCCTAGACACTAAAGAGAAACCAGGACCACTTCCTCTCCTGCAGTAGCTGCCTTTGTTGTTCCCCCCCAGGTGTCTGTCTGCTGCAAACCAAGCCATCCCGAGGAGGGTGCGGGGACCGGGCAAAGCACACTTGTGAGCCCCCTGCCTGGCTCCAGTGACATATCCTGGGGGCCAAGCCCCTCCCCCTGACCACACAGGGCAGGAGGGGTCCCCAGCTCCAACAAGACAGTGCTGCCCCCAGCTGCTCGGGGGCGGGGGGCGGGGGGATGGTTCTGTACCTGGGGGGGTGGAGGGGGAAACATTCCATTTACCTCCTCCTGTGTGGGGCTCTGGCCAGGCTTGGCTCGGCCCCCCCCACTTCCCTGCACTTACCCGCCGTGCAGTGCCCAGCTTTCCCACTCTAACTCCGTTGGCTGGTGTCAGCTTGGACGGGGTGGCCGCGCTACCCGGTCTGGGGTGGGTGCTGGGCTGGCCCTTCACAACACACAGCGGGGATGGGGGGCGCAGGAGGCTCTGAGGGGTGGCAGGCTTCATCCCCCGTCTCCACTGAATGTTGTGAAGGGTCGGCCTGGTGCTCCCTGCAGGCCAGCACCCAGGGCCTGGACCCCCCAGTATGCAACTGCCCGGCTCCTGCTGAGTCTGCAGGCTGCAGCCGCCTGATTCCCGCCCAGTCTGGAGGGGCGCCCCCCAAAGCGCGGAGTTTGGGGTGGTCCCCCAATCCGCCCTGCCCTAGGGATGGCCCTGGCTGCAAAACTCTTGAAATGTGGTAGTCTGGGCTCTGAGACTTCCCCCTCCAGCCTTAAAGGGTATACCCTGTTACAGATACCATGCCTTGGCAAAGTGGATTTTCAATAACTCACAATTCAGTCAAATCAAAAAAACAATTTCACCAGCGCACTGAAAAGCATTTCTATTCCACTAAAATTATTTCCCATGCCACTATAATTTTTTACCTCCAGCTGCTTCTGCATGAGAGCTTTTTGGGAAAAGGTCGGCATTTATTTTCTTTTAACAACATAGTGGTATTTTCCCACTTTCCTTAAATTAAAAAAAGACTAAATAGTTGTACCTCAAATTTACACACAGAGAGAAAACTATTTTTAGGCAGAGACCATGCCCATGTAAATTGATCCCAGAAGAGCAATGTTTGGGAAAGTTCTAAGTGACTGAAACCATGTGCTAGAATAGAAATACTCAGGTACCCTTAACAATAGTGGAAGTTTCTGCAACCATCATACCAGTAAGGGTAGTGATGCAATATAGTGACACTAACATAGATCCAAATCTTGATCCCTTTGCTTTAGAAGTCCCACTGAAATCAATGGTATTATTTTGCCATTAGGTGAGCAGGAACTGATATTCAGACAGCAGCAACTGTACATATTTTGAAGGAGTTTCCTGCAAATATGGAGAATGCTAAATTCTCCCTAAAATAAAATAAAATTCCATAAGAATGCTAGGAACAAAACTTTTTCATAATTGTGATGTAGAGAGTAATGTGTTAGTCTGCCATGGTAAATGGATCAGGTTCAGCTATAGTCAGAGTTCAGACTATAATTTAATCTTTTTTAATATTTGTCTTGTGATTTAATCTCAAATGCATTTGTTTCAAAACAATCAATTTGTCTCTGTTTCAATAGTGGTTCTGTATACTCTGGAATTTCGTTCTCTATTTGCACACTGTTCCATCTCATCACAAGTTTAATCGCCTTATTTAAAAATATTTAAGAACTTTAAATATCAGAAAAAGCAAACCTTTCACCATGAGGCAGACTGGAGACACGCATATCAGTGAGTACATTTCCCGAGTAATAGCACACTATGCAGTTTGTAAAATGCAATTACACAGAGGCAACTCTTATCAAGAAATGTATTTACACTGAATTCCTTGTAGCAATAGATCAAAGAACTTATTTTGCTGACCTATATCTGTATTTAATTGTACAGCAATTTCTAACATACATAAGCAAATCATCTCCCTTCTTTTGAACAATCTCCTATGTATGGAGAGCAGTTTTCTTGCCATAGATGCTTTAGAGAGAGGAACCTCTGGAAAATAAACACGGTGTTTGTATCAATATGACTTATTCTAAAAAATTACAAATATGTAACATATTGGTTTATTATAAAGTAAAAAAAAAACACATACAAGGCAGGGGGTCTTGTGGAAAAAATAGTATGTGATCATGTAACTGGAGTAGCAGGAGGATCCATTTATCTGTACTCCAGCCATAGAGCTGGTCAGAAAAATTTCTAAGAAACATTTTGGCAGGCTGACAAGAAGCCAGGATTCTGGAAGCCCTGGGAGTTTCAGCTCTCAAGCTCCCAGTTCCTCAGCAGCCTGGGCACCCAGGACATCTAGGGTGGGCTGTCCCTGCTTCAGGGGTGGCAGGGAAAGGCACAGTTTGCCTCAGACTCCCAGTTTGAGAGGGCCCCCAAAATGATGGAGGGGCAACTGGGCTAAATTTGAGTGACAGGCATTGCAACCTGGTGCACAGGGTCACAGCACTTCTCAGGGTTAATACCTACCATCAACAATCTGTGTGTGTGTGTTGGGGGGGGGGGGAGGGGAATTGGTTATCTTCATCTGGGCCTTTGCTGTTGCTGGAATCATTGTGTCAAGCCCAAGTTGACCCATCAGGCTGAGAACTGGAGGTAGGCATGTGGGTTGAGGATATCACTCCAATCAGCAGCAGAGCAGGAGATCAGGGAGAGGTGAGAGCAGGAATGGCCCTCCGTCTGCACCCATTTGTGTACTTGAAGTAATTTTCTAAACCCTGCAAAAGCCAAATGTAATTCACAAGTTTCACAAAACCTCAGTCTCTACTATCCATATTCTGTGGTTTTAATGGGGGAAAGTAAGAGGCGATAAATTTGTTTGTTGGTATAAAGAGATTAATGTGTCTGTATGCTATATCTGATTGGTTGGTTGTTGGGTCATTTGTTACGTCTTTGGTTGAGATTTTCAAAGCATTGCAGGAGATACAGTCAAACATTTTCCATTAATTGTAATAGAAAATATGTGGCTAAAACCTCTTCCCTGCTTTGAAAATCTCAGTCAATGTTTTCAATAGTTAAATTACATTATGCAAACTGAACACACTATGTGTTTTAGATTTTGAATGAGTGGTGATGCAGAGCTAAAATTTAGATTTCTTACCATTGACTGATTGATTGTTTAATACAAACAAGACGAAGTACTTTTTCATACAATGCACACTTAACCTGTAGAACTCGTTGCCAGAGGATGTTGTGAAGGCCAATGCATAAAAAAGGAGGATAAGCCATCAATGGCTACTAGCCAAAATGGTCAGGGATGCAACCCCATGCTTGAAGCAATCCTAACTCTCTGGTACCTAGAAGCCAGGAGGGGAAGACTTGGGTGGATCACTCCAACCACCCTGTTCTGTATACTTACCCTGAAGCTCTGATACTGGACAGTCAGAAATAAGTTACTGGGCTATATGAACCACTGGTCTGAATCAGTATGGCCATTCTAAATTTTTTCTTATGTTCTTATGATCTATATATTTCCAAAATCTATCATATTTTAAAATGAAATATTTTATGCCACAGAAAAAAAAACACTAAGAATTATAATGAAATAAAAAGGTACTCACAATATGAAACTGTGAACAGTTATTATATTTCTTTATATATCTATATCAAACTACAAACTCCATATTGACTGTAAGGCTCAGGGCTGGACTTACAGGTGGGCAACGTGGGTGACCGCCCAGGGCACTGTAGTCGGGGGGCACAATGGTCAAGAGGCAAGAAGTGGAGTGGGCCTGGCATGTAAGGCTGCATAAGGGAGCTCAGGGCAATGGGGGGGAGGCAGCAGGACCCAGGGGTGATGGCAGAAGGAGGGAGGAGGGAAGGTAGGAGGGGCCAGGGAGGATGCAGGGGATGTGGGGGAAGCAGTGGGGCCAAGGGTAATGGGGGGATCCCGGTGAGGCAGTGGGGCTGGGGCGCCAGAATACAAATTTTCCCAGGGCACCATTTTCCCTAAGGATGGCCCTGAAAGACTGTGCCTTTGACCCTCCATCTTGTGCTGAAATCTCCAGGCATTCTTGCATCTTGAAGAAAGCTAACAGTACAATGCAATCAAGAGTCATTAATCTGAAAGGTCTCACATTGAAATGCGAGCACCTTACAGTAATGAGCTAGCTGCCACACAGAGGAAACAGTTCAAATAGGTGAGCTCATAACCAAGCAATGGAACATCTGATGAGGAACTTGAAGTCCCTGAGGAGAGTGGCCTGACAGGAGGAGAATGGAACCTTATGAAAGGGGAGATCTCTCTCGCTGACCATTTGAGAGAGGGGAGCAAAACATGATTAGAAGTAGACAAGGCTAGGAAGGAAGAGAAGAACAAGGAGACTCCTCAAGTCGCTGGAAAGACATTGACCAAATCCCAAAGGCCTCTTGGAGTGGTGAGGAAACTGAGTGATTTGCAAGCAGGTTTCGTCGTTTTTCCATAGATCTATATTTCTCTTGTGCTTTCTCTATGAGGAAAGTGTATGGCATTCAGAAATTCCTTTGCATAATCTGCGTGTTAATTGTTTTCACTGTCATGTAGTGCCCAAAGAGAAAAACAGAAAAGCAGAAGGTCCACAGCTTCAGTGGAACTCTGGGAGTATGCATTAGCCACTAGGGAGACATGGGAGAGCCAGTGCTAGTTTCAGGGCCTCAGCAATTGGACTGCAGGATCCCCCCTGCCAAGAGGGGTGTCAGACACAGGGCCTGCACCTGGAGGGTGTCTCCAGAGATCCAGAGCCAGATAGACTGTGCCTAAACTCTGCCCAGCCCCAGCAAGCCAAGAGCATGCAGGACCAAAGATTTGGGTCCAGTACAGCAGCAAGAGTGCATCAAGAGTTGTAACAGAAGCAAGATTAATCAAGTCAGATGGTCGTATTTTACTTTAATTCACCACTTTATATTGTAAGAAAACTCAGAAAAAGAACCAAAGAAAAGAGAGAGCGGAACAAGCCATAAGAAATGAGGGAAAGATGGCACACGGAACACAGCATATCAGAAAGAAGAAACTCCATGCACAGTTAGGAAATCATGACCATCAAACAATGACATAAACCAATAACTGTCTACAGTACTGACACCATACAAGCCATAGAACTTCCAAACACATCACTAGTCCATAGTTATATGTCAAACAACTCGGAAAATAAAGACCAAATTTCAAACATGTACTATGTTTTCCCTTCTTTTATAGGTGAGTCTTGAAAGAGAAGCAATGCCACTTTATGCACCATGCCAACTATAATTTCTGGGAGGAATAGGTGATTTCCACTGTTGTTGTATCAGACTTTTGCTACCAATGAGAATCTTAGGAATGGAATTTTCTTGTGAATCAGTAAGGACTTGGGACTGGGAAAATCAGTAATGTTTTGAAACGTGTTAAAATAGTGTCTCACACTAGAGGGTGTTGGGAAATGGTTTTTTCCACAGAAATGTTCAACTTTATGGTGAAAAATCAAATGCTTAAAATTTTCAGCTGACGCCCAAGAAATTCCATCCAAAAACCAAATAATTTTTGACCAGACAGAAAAGTTTTATTTGGAAATGTAACCAGGGTGCCTCGTGCCCCCATCTGCCTCAATGGTCCAGGCTCCCTGGCTGGACTACATATCTCTTATGAAGTATCACAGACTCTCCTCTTGTTAAGCCACCACAGTGCCTCAGGGGAGCTGATTTTTCAACAGAAAGTCAATATTTTCCATACAAAACTAGTACATTTTGTAAAAAAATTCATTCAGTTGAAAATCTAATTTTCCATCAAAAAAGCTTTGATGGAAATTTTTTGATGAGCCCTAGCTAACATGGGTTATGTAACATGTTTTTAAACACCAATTAGCAACTTGTGTTGACCAAAAAAATGATTTTAAAATACATTAGCTTGTTCTGTCTAATCCTAGGTGCTGAAATGTTTAAAAATGCATTTGTTGAAATGGGTTAGTCAACATTTTTTAAAACACCATTTGTTTTCCCAGTCTACCCAAGTCCTAAGTGTAAGCTTTGGGTTGTAAGCCCCAACATAAGAATTCTGACTGGAAAGGAGTACGCCCAAAATACTGAAAAAATGATAACATTATTTTGATGTTTGATGTTACATAGAGGTATAGAGGTCCTAATTTGAAGGGCATTGTGTATCTACAACTTAATCTCTAGTTACATAGGTATTTTGTGAGGAGGGAGAGAGTCTGGTAATATGCTATACAAAAAGTTTAATGCCAGGTGAACTATTCCCTATTTTTAAAATCAGGAAGTTACCATTTGTAGAAATCAGGTTGTTCATTTAACATGTACTGGATTACTAGGGAAAAGTAAATTAAAGAATGAGGTGGCAATAATGATAAGCAGTAAATTTGTTTGTTCAGTTGGGAGCTGAAATGTGTCTGCTTATGCTTTGATGAAGCCGAATTGAAAGGTTTCAAAGTGCACACAGGAAATGCTCCAGCAGATAAACTTTGTCCCCCAAGGTTCATTCCATCAGCCTTCTGCACTTGTTTATCTGATCAGACAATCTATAATTCCAACCCCACAGAATCCATGAATAAAAGTGACTGTGATAAAGTCAAGAGCTGACTTCTATAGTGGTGGATAAACGAATATCTGTGCCTTAATGGAAAGGCTGTCAGGTACACTTGTTAACAGTAAAAATGGAAGAGTGAGTTTTTGGGTCTGATGTTTTAAGCATCATACAAAAATATTTGGCTTGAAAGAAATTAATTGATGCAAAGCTGTGATTACTTATTACAAAAAGGACTTCATTGATACAAATCTTAAAATGATCATCATCATTCCCGCCAAAAAAAATTCAGCAAGTTAGCCATTCAAATTATATTTTTTGTTCAGGAGAGCGGAGATGTACTATGTTGGCCAGATTTTAGACATTTTAGCCCATGCTCTTTATATCTACCACATGAAAAGTGAGACAATATACAAAATAACAACCTCCCGTGTCCTCCTCAACAAGTCTGCAAAACTTGTCAGCAAACTTTTTATTGAGAAACTGAACAGAAGAAAAGGAACTTTTTGAGTTGCTATCAACTATTGTCTTAAATATCAATCTTTTGATTGTACATGTGTTATTAATTTTAGGGGTGCACAAAAAAGGCTTTTGAACAACTGCAAATTGACATATTCAAAATCCAAGAAAAGACTTTGATCTCTACCTACACAAATATTCCTGTTTAATTTTACCATGGAAATGAGATTAAAGCTGTATTAATAAATGTGCTGATGGAGGCCATGGGCAAATTACCTAGGTTTTCATTTGTCCCACCTACTCAATATTATTTAGCATACTAATGTCCCATTAAGAAGGGTGTATTTTTTCATGGGGAAAATACCATTTTTAATACAGCAAAATGTCAAATTTCAGAGGGCAACATTACATTTAATAAATGCATACTTTAATATGCAATATCAATCAACCAACAATTTATATCATGTATAAAAATATTTCAGTACATACCTAAAGAAACAAAGAATCTCGGATCATTGTTTAGTTTATTATTATTATTATTATTACTATTTTAATATGAAAAATCCAAAGACTCAAAGGATAATTTAGGAATTTAGGAACACAGCAATAGCCACCCTTGATCAGACCCATTGTCAATCTAGTACTGTATCCAGTCTCAAATAGTGGTCATTACCAGAGACTTCAGAGGAAGGTGTAGGAATCCTGAAGTAGGCAGATATGAGATAACCCACCTCCAACATTTGAACTAGTCTTGATCACTAAGGGTATGTCTACAACGCAGTGCAAGACCGGGCTCAGACTCAGGTTCAAGCTGAAACACCTTTTTGTCTACACATAATTCTGTCTGACTCAAGCCCAGAAGAGTTTGAGCCCAGGTCCTGTGGGGGCTTGTGCCCAACCTCCTTTATTTTCCAATGTGGATGCAGCTCAGGTCTGAGGCCCCCAGACATTGTTCCTGAAAGTCTGCCAGTGCTATCCCACAATGCCATGGGATAGCATCCTTTGTTCTTTCTATCTCAAGAGTAGCTAATCAACTTCCAGGAAATGGAAACAATACCCCTGATTCAAGTACAAGAGCTTGGCATTTAACCCTTCCATTTTGTTTTGACAACTGAGCAATGCAAAGTGAATCTTCCCCTGCGTTTATGATGGGTCACCAACAAAAAGTTATCCTTTCCCAAGCGTGCTGCTAGCTGGTCATGGGAGCACAGCAGATTTTGGTCAATTTCTGCTGCAAGGCGACACAAAAGTTTGACTTTAGTAAGAGTTCCAGGAATGACCACACGTACCAGATAATAACAAACAAGTTGGCAGCACTGGGGATTCACCAGACCCTTTGCAAGGAGCAGATTAATGGTTGAAGACCAACTACCAGAAAGCCAGGGAAGAAAACCTTATCTCTAGGAACTCGCCTCATCCTGTTCTTTTTCTGAGAGGTTTGATTGTGTGCTGGATACTGCACCAAGCACTGAGTCACCAGCACTTCACGACAGCCTGGTCAGCCGGGATGGTAACCTTCTTACCCCCTGAATCCAGCATAAGACCGGAGGGGAGCCAGCAAGTGTCAGATGAGGCTATCAAAGTGACTCTGGTGCTGAAACTGATCCTTGAGGAGGCTTTGCCGTCAGAGCACCTGCAATACATCCTGGGTCCCTAGTTAGAAGAATTTTTTGATGCCCCCTTGGAGGAGTAACCCACTGAAACAGCAGAAACAGAAGAGGCAGAAGTCACCCCAGACCTGGTAAGTTTCTGGCTCTTGTTTGTTTTCATTAGTAGAGACTGGTTTAAGCCCTGAAGCATAAAATTTTATATCCTTCTCAAAATTGGTGATAATTAATTATGACAACTCTGGCATATTCTTGTTCTCCATGTAAGATGTCCAATCCTTCTTTTGACTTTATAATTTTGACTTTGACTTACAACTTCTCCATAAACAACAAATTTCAGTAAAAAAATCAATTTAAACAGTCTCAAGCTAATACTGTAGGAAAGTTTTGGTTCAGTTAAGTTTCTCCTGCTGCACCATGCTGTACATATGCAAATTATTTTATTTTGGCTCAGATAAGTACCCAGAGCCTTTCAGAAGTGAAAAGAAAACACTTGAGAGACACTGTTTGTTTTTTTCATTTCAAACATATGATATAATCCATGAAAATAATCCAGATTTATTTAGCAAACACTAAAGTTTATGGGAAATCCATTGACTTCAATTAGTACTGAATTTTGACCAAAATGTATAATGCTTGAAACCACTTCAGCTGATTGCAATAGAACAGACTTCAATGGAAATACAGCAGCTTAGGCCAGTGAGATATCTGTCCTTATGCAGTAAAATAGCCAATGCCGCTAAATCTTTGTGGCCATAATACTCCACACTCCCTCAGATTGGCTCTGAATGAAGCTAATTGTGTTGAAATCATGCAGATTAACTACTAGTTCACATAGCACAAAGCTCCCCTGTTATGTAAGTCAGAAGCTAACTTAAAACCAAGCTTCTTGTAAAAGCATGTATGTATTTATTTAAACATACCCTCTGTCATAAAAATCTTTCCCACGTGATTTATTTCCAAAAATCTAAAAATGGTAGGTGATAAGGAAATCTGCCAGTAACAGACAATATAATAGTTTCTTGTTCTATTGACTACCATACCACCATGGAAATGGGGTTTTCCTTCACTGATGCCAATTAGTGTATTATAGTATTTGCTCTAGTATTGCTTCTAATCCAGTGAAGTGACCTATCAACTTTGAAGAGCAGCAGCCAAAATGATTAGGCAATTGATGTACTTCACTTTTTTGTAGGTAAGCATAATTTTGTAGTTTCATAATCAAGCTCATGTTATACCATCGAAGTGGTAGAAACCTAAAGCATAATGCTAGAATCCAACTATCTGGGTCTCTGGATCATTCATGGATATTTCAAAATACACTTTTTGGAAACTCTGCCACACTTCACCTCTTCACACATTTCACTATCTTTCAATCTTTTCACATGGCAGGACACAAATATCTTTCAAAAAGATCATTCCCGCAGCAAAATACTCACTCTACCTGTAAACCACAGAAGGAACAATGATAAATATGAATTATTTGATAAGTGCTGACAACATGTGGTGGATTCTGTGAGTTTTGGTTACTAAACAGCAACACTGAATTCAGATGGCTTCACAGTATTTCTTCTGTGCATCACTATACATTCTCCCATTCCCATTTCTGCACTTTGGTTCACTGCAGCACTTGGATCCTCTTCTTGACCCTTTCCACCATGCTTCCACCCATTCCTCTTTAAAGTACATTGAGGCCTAGAAATCCTCTTCCTCCCTCCATGGAAGTATTAACTTGACAGGATTAATAGTAGCAATTCAACCAAAAATCCCAGAGCCAACAAGCCGCACTAATCAGCATTGTTCTCCCTCGCTTGATTTTTGTTATTTCCCATTCCTTATCTCTTTTTTGTCCATTAAGACTGTAAGCTGTTCAGGGCAGGCACCCTGTCCTCATCTCTGTCTCTAAAGCACCTGGAACATATTTGATGTTCCATAATGACTAAATAATAATAGATTATATTTTAATCATTGGTGAACTTCAGAAGGTTTACAAGTTCATTTCTGGTGCTAATCCCAAATCATCTTGTTTTTGGTCTACCAACAAGGCTGGACATTTTACAACTGTCTTCCTTGTGAGCTGCCAGGCATTTCTTCAGGTTTGAGCCAGCTCACCAGTATCCCAAGAATAAACTTTCTTGTAATATTTCTGTCCTTCCACTTCCAAAATAAAGAAGAAAGGTAGACATGAAAGACCTTTAAAATTTGTGCACCAAGACAAAAAATCAAAAGGCTTGTATACATTTGGAAAAAAGTCATGTTTATAAATGAAATTGCAATTACAGATTGCAAATATTCAAGCATTACTGGTGAGGTATGACTTCTATTTACAGGGAAAACATCTTCCACTGCTGGAGAACCCACCAGATACAGAAAGGAAGGAAGTCAAATCTTTGGTGTCTGAAGATCAACATTTGACAAATATGCCTTCTGAGTGGTCTATTCTATGTTTGATACTACAGTCTATTTGGTTGAGACAGCTATTACTAGGAATTATTCCTTTTTGCTGAAGAATACCAGCCTATCTTCTGAGGTGCACACTCAAACTTAGAACCAACCTTTAAAATGCCTAGAACTGTTCAGAGGCAAAATTAATGACACCTTAGGGGGGAAAACAAACAAACAAACAAACAAAAAGACCCATGATCCATCATGTAGTGTTTGGACTTTCCCCAGACTACTCAAAGAAGAAATTTACTTTCAGATTCCAGAGGGTAACCTCCTCCTCTTAACAGAGTTGAAAATAGTTTCAGTGATCTCAAAGGAAGCAGCCTTTTTTCCAAAAGTCACAGTGGGAAATGTCAAAAGAACAAATCCCTCATCTTCCACAGCTGCTCTTTCAACTGGTGTATCTTTTAGTAAGCAACAGAATGGAGGGGATGCCTGAGAATGCTCCACTAGGAAAAGCTCATCGCCCACAAGATCTGTCAGTTTATGATGCCCATCCTTCTTCTTTGCATCTTGTAGTGGAAGACAGATAAATCCTAGAAACTATTCTGAAAGATTCTTTCCAAAGTATTTATGCTTCAATGTATATTACACCACCAACAAAGGTTCTAATGAATTTGGCCCCTTTCAGTCTGTTTATTATTATTATACTGGAAAACAATAAAGTAAAGTTGGCTCAGTATTGCACGATTTGTTTTCAAATGCCTGTTTCCTACCTAGGTGTGAATGTCTTGAACAACTCTTTAGCACAGCCGGAGATAATCTAAAAAAAAAAATTAAAATCTAAAGGGCTACTAGAAAATGCACAGCATCTGACACATTTGAAAGTGACGCTTGCTAGATTTGCATACATGTATGTGTGTAACTCTTGAGCCAGATTCTGATCTCAGCTACCCCAATGCAAATTAGAAGTAACTCCATTGAAATCACTCCTGATTTGCCTTGGTGGCAAGGAAGAGCAAGAAAGAGCATGATGAGTAAAATATGTTATACCAGTGGCTCCCTTTGGCCCACGCAGTCTTTCAAAGTGGCTCACCGCTCCCCTCCCACTGGCTGCAGAAGGGAGCTACTGCCTAAGTACCCAGGCAGAGCACGCTGCCGTGGGGCTACAAGACCAGCGCAGGCTCTTTGCTGCAGCCAAGGGGATGGGAAATCAGCACTCCCCTCCCCCTGGCTGTGGCATGAAGAACGGCAAAACAC
Organism: Emydura macquarii macquarii; assembly: GCF_026122565.2. Taxonomy (NCBI): domain Eukaryota; kingdom Metazoa; phylum Chordata; order Testudines; family Chelidae; genus Emydura; species Emydura macquarii. The sequence continues at coordinate 15,061,969 of NW_027131180.1, forward strand.
TCCACCTGGGTTCCTGCTGGAACCAGAGGGAGGGAAAATCAGTGCTTCCCTTCCCCATCTCCAGCAGACAGCAAAGTGCTCTGCCTGGGTCCTTAGGTGTTGGGGTCCCTGATGGAACCAGAAGGAATGGAGCACTGATCTCCCGTCCCCCTGGCTGCAGAAGGGATCCACTGCCTAGTGACCCAGGTGGAGCCCATGGGGCTATAAGATGCATGCAGTTTCCGTGCTGCAGCCAGGGGGATGGGAGATCAATGAGGAGGCAGCCTCCTCGCTGAACTCCTTCCGTCTGACTGCAGTAGGGAGGTGGGGAGGGGGGGGGCTTCTGGCAGAGACTGGTGGCCCTTCAGGGTTGTAAAAATGATATCTGTGGCCCTCGAGCCAAAAAGATTGGGAACCACTGTGTTATACTGTCTGCCAGCTGTTATGCTGCTCTATGTTAATCTTCTGATCTCTCAGTTTTAGCCCCATGCAGTGACCAGCCTAAATTTTCCTTCTCCCCTGCCCAGTGTGTATTTCCTAACAAGTGATGCTATTTAGTGACAGCAGAATGGCTTTTCCTCTTTATCAGAATTTCATTGCATTTCTCTAATGAGCCCTCTTCCTTTCCTCCTTCAATACAGAAGCAAAGAACCTACATACTGAAAATCAAAGTTACCAGTGTCCTGATTTCCATGCCCTGGTTTCCCTGAGAGTAAATGATTCTCACATTTCCCTTGTGGTTCATTTTATGCTGGTTATGTGCAAAGAGGAATTATAATTAATTAGCATTCCAACAGATCAGTGCATCTCACATTTCTGGGCAAGTCATGGTTACTTATTGGATGAAATGAGTATGTTAGTGTGCATCTTTAAACAAGATATTAACTATAAACATCGTAAGTACAAATGTACATTAAGTCTTTCTATAGCAAATAACATGGGCCCCTTCCCTGTTCATGCAGAAAAGTGCACTATCTTAAGACGACATCTTGTACCCCCTTCTAAGGCACCTGGTGTTAAATCTTGGACCCATTGAAGTAATCATTGTAAAACACTTAAATGTTTGAAAAAGTTTGAGCACCTCAAAAAAACCCCAAGTCCACTTGGTTCACCCATTCACCCAGTACGTATGTAGAAACAGAGTACAATGGAGAAAGTGTGAGTGGTCTGTTCCCAAGATCTCTGGAGACTTCTGCCAATGTCTCTGTACTTATAACACAAGCCTGGTTGATTGCCCTTGAGGATAGTCAGCCACTGCAGGAGGAAGACTCATGATAGTCAGGTCCCTTGGATTCTTGGACCCTCCACTTGATCGCCTTGCTTCTGGTCCTATTCTCTCCACACCACAGGAGACACAGAAGCTACTGCTGGACAGGGACAGCAGTGGCTCTTTATAGAGGAAGACCTTTGTAGGTAAAAAAGGGAAGCCTGAAGAAGGAGACACCCAGCCAGACTCACCCAAAATATTTGTTGTTAGAGGGTGTTATAGGGGACCTAAGCTGAGCTCCCCTGTTACCAGTGGTTTGCTAGCAATGGGTACCTGTTCCCATTTCAGAGTTGTCAGCTAGCTCCAGTGCTTGGGGAGGAGGCAGGAGACACCTCTTGACCTCATTTTCACTCTGCCTGTTACTCAGTTATGGAGAGTCCCCTGCTATGAAGGGATGCTGGCTGAAGCACTGCCTTCTCCTAATATTTCTCCCTAGTATGTGGCAGTAGAATTGGGAACAATGGATTTAGCCTTTAGTGAGAAAGGTGAGGACCAGCAGAGGCCATAGAGCTGCTCTGCAGCCACTGCCCAAAGGATCCTGCCCACTCAAAATGGGAGTAGTACTCCATAAGAGTAGAGCCCAGCTGAGGCACTGAGCTGAGGATGCACTATGGTGAGGTAGAGTATCTGTATAGTATCATATATACATGACATATCAAAAGTCTAGCAGTAAATCATTTAAATTTTTTTAAATCCCAACAGTTTCATGTATTCTAGCCTAATAATCATTCAGAAAATGTCAGAGAGGGGCTCACTAGATGTGAGACATCCCAGTTTGCATAGTCCTTTGTGTGACAGCAGGGCATGCGTGCTCCTGAGACTGGGCCTTTTGGGCCAGTCAAGCAACACTGATAACTAGGCACCAAAAAGAGTTCTGTGCAGATCTCCTCAGCTGAAAGATAGTGAGAACTAGATGGGGGGGAATTGATTGGGAATATATCCTCTACCCCAACAAAATGTGGTGAACAATAAAAGGGCAATCGATTTCCCCCCTCCAAAACCCTTTTGGTATAGAGAAGTATGTATTATCCCACATCACACTCTTAGAAGATTCTAAGCTATGGTGCACAAACTGGGTCTGACCCAAACCCCACTGAAGTCATTGGAAGTGTTTCCACCGACTTCCAAAGGCTTTGGTTCAAACCCATCTGCAAGCAACCATAGAGGTCTACAACTATAAAGAATGCTACAGGGAAGAGAAATGATTTGTAGGTTAATCCACAAGATTGGATGTTCTTAAAGACATGTTGTAGCTCACCCAGAAGTTATGGGCCTTGACCCTGTGTTATATCGGAAATTGAACTACATGAGCATACAGGCCCCTTCTGGCATTAAAAAAAAAAAAAAAAAATCTAGTTTGTTTCTTAGCTAATGCCTTGTTTATCCCAACCAGATATAGGGCTTGTCCTGCAGTCAAAATTTCATGAACTTCAATGGAAGCTTTACCTAGCTGAGAACTGCAGGAACAGTCTGTCAGTGGTGAAGAAAGACAATTAATCTACATCTCCAACCTCTCCTGAGTTAATATCAAAGTTACAGCCATCCTTCAATAATTTACTAGACAGGCATCAACAGCTTCCCTCTCTGTTGCAGCAAGTGAGACAAAAACAGTACAGACAGAAGCATCTTTGACATTCCTGCAGGTTTTCTGTAATGGATCACTTTTAATTAATTAGAAAAACAAGTTTGAGACAGCCTGTAGGATATTTTATGTACGTTTGTGCCTAGAAGTGTAATAGGAAACTGAATCTGTCTCTGGGTAACAAATGAACATAAAACATTTTTCATTTATTGTTTTGGCTTTCATGATTTTTTTCTTTGCTCACTGTAGAAAAGTTAAGATTTATTTTATAGCTTTCTGTGTTTCTGTGATAGAAGTAGACACAAAAATGCAAAATGTGGTTTTGTTTGGTTCATCTTTTACTTTCAGATTCCTAAATATGGAGCCATCGGCAGACAAAAAGGAAGTAACACAGATGCATGCTGTAACGTGAAGCTACGCTTACTCTTTAGGATCACTGCCTAGGATCGAATGAATAGAAATAATATTTGAGGCAGCTAACCCACCCACCACACACTATTGCCATTTCCACAGCTGTGTAATGCTATTAAGTACGGACAAGCCTTGACAAAACCCCAAATCTGAATAGTGCTAAATTTTGGGTTGATCTCGACTAGTCAATTCATATTGATTATAAAGCCTTTTCAACAACAATACATGCTTTGGAGGCAACTTACTGTGTTGCTCACTGGAGGACTTTGTAGTAACTATTTTATATGCTGCCCAAACCACAAGAATTCAAAATCACCCTTCTGGGAAGGCATCTTTCTCTTTTTTAGAAGGAATTAGTCTCCAAAGGCCTCACACGCTTTCCCACGCTCACAGCTTGCGGGTTATAAAATGCGTGGGAGTACTGCAGTTTCGATCGGTCAGGTAGGCTGGGTTTCTGCTAGCCTGACTGCATACCTTTGAGCCCTATCAGCACACAATGATCAGTGGAATTCTTGGCATTTTTGTCATAGCATCAGAGGCAATACTTTACAGAGCAAATGCCAATGACCTGCTGTTCTGTCAGAGCTCTGGACGTACCTTTTATTTTTAAGTCAAAGGTTAGGCCTATTTATGTAAATCCTCAGCCACAGGCCAACTTTTCTGACCTCCTGGTTTTCATTCTCCTAATTGTTTCAGGTATTTTTCTTGAAAAGTTTTGGTCAGTTTAATCTAGTTTTTAAAAAAATGGCTTTGAAGGGTTTTAAGAGCTTTCATAGCCCACCCAGTTTGCAAAGTAGAAACATCAGTGACCTGATGCCCCCGGGCACTTACTTAAAATTCATTACCAGGAAATAAGGTTTTGATCTACAGCTCCTCCATCTGAAGAATATCTTTGGGAACACATGCACACTACTTTTTACTTTGGATTATGTGGTATTTGAAGTTGTGTATCGAGGCAATGATCAATTATATTCCCATTTGCCCTTAATTTCTATTAAGAATATTATTCAGCTGGCGACATCTTTGACTTCCCATGTCTAGGTCACTGTTTACAATCACTTTGTTACTTTACAGGTTACCATGATGTTTATGATTCTTTAAAAAATTGAATTTTAGTATTATAGTCTACAGATACAAAGAGGCAATTTAGACCTTTTACATTGAGATTCAACACCATTATAATATTTTTATAAAAATAAGTGACTATTCTGCAAAGAATAATGAAATATGATTATCTTGCATAAATGAGTATATCTGTCTTTCATAACACAGATTAGCGTAGTTAAATTCCTAGTAGAGTCTCTAGCTCTTCTCTTTTTCACATCTGTTAGAGCTCTAATCAGTCATCAGATCACTACTTCCTCTTCTGAGCATGGATAATCCACCTAAAATACATGTTATCACATTTCTGTATTTATGTGCCATTCTTGCTCAAGTGAAATGTTACTTTAAGGGACACAGAAAAAAGTGACATTGTGACTAAGAGTATAAAATGTACTTTAAATGGTCCTCGTGCTGCAGTTCAGACTGCCAGCTAAAAGCAGCAGCTCTGAAAATGGAATTAGACTTCTACACCCTAGGCCTGCTGGGGTTGAATGTATGCTCAAAGAGCTGAACCTCTTAGCTTCTGGGGAATTAATTATATGGCTAGTTCTGTAGGTGCATTATTCATGTTAATCGTTGGATTAGTCATTTGTCTGCTGCAGATGAAGGACTTATTGGTCTGTTCTCACCCAGAAAAAACATTCACATACTTCACTGATGTATATTATGGCTTTGGTTTACATGATAATGTTGCTGTTACCTTCACAGTTCTTTATTCCTCCTACCTCCCTCAAGTAGTACCCATCTCAGAAAAATATAAAAAATACTGCATTCCATACCTTGTTACAGAGGGATATTTTGAAAAAACAGTAAGGAATGAATGGTGGTATCTGAATGTTTTAGTAGCTAAAACCATTTGTGTTAATCTCTTTCTACTGAACAAAAATGTTAAAATAGAACTGTTGAAAAATTAATACAAAATAAATTTTAAATGAATTACTACATTGACCAGGATCTGGAAATACAAGTCAGTTGGAAGACGACTGACATATACACTACAGCAAGACTCTTAGACTTCTTCAAAGCATGGGGCACATTTTAGTGGAGAGAGCATCTTCTGGATATTTTCCCTCCCATTCGTGATTGCACAGACCACCTTCTTCTTCCATTCACAACTGCTTAGCCTCTCTGTAGCAACAACAGCAATTGCTTACATGGAAAAGTAACATTGGGAAAGTATTTAATGTATTTTTACCTTCTTTTAATGTGATGTAGCTGAAGGACTTAGCATCATCTGACAGCCAACTCTCCACTGACCACAGTTTGAGAATCTCTGCACTATGGTATTTCTTATTACTAGCAAGCTCAGTCTGTAAACCTCTCTTTCTTCTGATATTTCTGGCCCATTCATCCCTTAAAGCAGAGAGGAATGCCACATTATCACCATACTGAGTGCTAAATTGCTCTCTTTGATTTTGTCTTAGTCATCTTCCCAATATGACCAGATCAAATCTCCTATTCATCCCCAAAATATGGTTGGGGTTACATTATGATGCATCAGGTCAATGTTATGATACGGTGGTTTGACATCCAGCATAGTTTAGTGAAATCAAACAAAACATCCTGCTTCCCACAGCAGTAACTTTTATTTTCTTTCCTACGGACAAGATACCCTCCTTTCCCCATATATACCCACTGATTTCTTGATATTTAGGAATTAAAAGGTCTCTTAACAGACCATGGGACACTGGTTTGTGTGACATGCTTATGACTACTGCAGATATTTATTATTACTCTCATTTCTAAAGTATCTAGGTGTTCTTATGTACATTTGTCTAATACATACATAACATGGCTCTCTGTTCTGTTCTTTGACACAGCTTCTTATCAGAAAGGTCACGTCATGTGGAGTTGGGAGACCTTTCCCTTTCCTTAACACCTGTCCCCTTTGTGACAAAGCAGGTCTTGCAATGTGCCCTGAAGGAGGTATAAATTGGACTCAACCTAATCTCCAGTGTAAACTTGCTCCATCGTGGCCTCCACCAATAAAATCCTGAGCCTGGGCCCTGTCTGTTGAAGTGGCCTGGTTGAAAGCAGCTTTCACTTTGGAGCATGGAATGAGAGGTGGTAGTAAGAGCAAGCAAGAGCTTAGAAAGTAGGCACCTAAGCCAGCTCTCACAAGTGTATTGTGCATCTCATGACATTCCATAGTTTTTCTAAAGCCTCAGTTTCTGAAAACAAGTGATTACATATGAATCTCAGCTTTCATTTATTTAAAAAAAAAATGCACACGTCTAGCCCTTGAGATTTCAGAGAAAAGCTTGAAATGTGACCTGAGTGAACCCTCACGGCACAAAAACCAGAAGGCAAAGAAAGAACCTAAAATTTGTATTCAAAATCTTATTATTTAAAAGCCAGTCTCGTGGTTTTTGGAGCCTGATTCATGAGTTTTGAATTCCTGCAATTGGCAGTACTGAGAAAGTGCCTCTTTTGATATGCAGTGTTGTAGCCATGTCAATCCCAGGATGTCAGAGAGATAAGGTGAGTGAGGTAATATCTTTTATTCAACCAAGTACTGTTGATGAGAGACAAGCTTTTGAGATTTAACACCCCTCCAATCATAAGTAGGAAAGAAAAGTTGGGGGGGGGAGGGGTGGGAGGGAAGAAGCAGTTGGGAGGAGGACAGTGTTAGGGGCTATAGATTGTTGTAATAAAACATAAATCCAGTGTCTCTATTCAGTCCATGAGTTTTAGCATTTAGCAGAATCCTGAATTTCAGCTCCCAGGCTTGTCTTTTGAAAGTGTTGTGCAGGTTTCCTTTGAGGGTGAGGACTGATAGGTCAGATATGGAGTGATTGCTTTGTGAAAAGTGTTCACCCACAGGTGATGTGGTATTATTGTCTTTTATCATTTCCCTGTGTGAATTCATTTGAGAGCATAGTGAATGTCTGGTTTCACATAGTTGCTCTTGAGGCATTTAGTGCACTGGATGAGGTACACCACATGTTGTGGTAGGCTTGTGTAGGACCCATGGATCTTGAAAGGTGTGTTGTGAGAGGTGTTGATCATTGTAACAGTAGAGCTATGTCTGCAGGTTTTGCATCTGTTGTTCTGCCAGTGTCTGGTGCTGCTTTCAGTTGGTGTGTCCTGGGGCTGTGTGCAGCTTGCTTCTGGTGATGAGCTTGGAGAGGTAGGGGGGCTGTTTGAAGGGCAGAAGAGAGAGTTGAGGAAAGATTTATTTCAGGATGGGGTCCCCATTGAGTATGAGTTGTAGTTTGGTGGTTTTCCACTGTGGGGTAGAAGATAACAACTAGGGGTGTGTGGTCAGAGGGGGTTTTATTTCTGTATTGAAACAGGTTCTCTTGGGATATTTGGATGTCCTGTTTCATGATGTGATCGACTTCTCTAGTGGAGTGTCCTAGTTTGGTGAAGGCGGTTTTGAGTGTGTTAAGGTGTATATCTCGACTTTCTACTCAGAGCATATTCTGTGCCTAGCTGTAGATAACAGATTTCTTAGTGTGTTTGGGGTGGTTACTGGATCTATGAAGGTAGATGTGGTGATCCATGGGTTTCTTGTATATACTTGTACATAGTTTCTCTTGGAGTTCTTTGGGGAAGGACTTGATGATATCCTTAAAATTCCTGAGTAAATTATGGTGTGGGGTCTTCTTTGAGTTCCTTATAGTAGGTGGTGTCAGAGAATTGTTGGTAGGCCTCATTAACGTAATCATCATGGTCCCCTTTGTCCGCTGGTTTGATCATTATCTGGTGGTTAGATTTCAGGGACTGTATAGCTGTCCTCTCAGTGGAGGAGAGATAGTGATGAATTTGATGTTTGTTAAGGATTTCACAGTCAATTTTTTCCTGAAGCAATCAATGTAATGATCAAGAGTGTGGTTTCATCTGCTTTGTGGTGTCTAGTCAGACGATTCTTTTTTTCTTATGTTTGTTGGTGGGGACGTGGTTAGCGGCTCCAAGAGAAACTCTAAAAAGTCATCCCCCACGAACACACCTCAGGGACCTTCTACATGCTTTCCAAGATAAACAGGAAGCATCTGGCCACAGCACTCTCACTGAAGGAATATCAGAACTCAAAGAATCATCTTCAAACCACTCACTACACAAAGAGCCGGCTTCCTGCAGGACACAACTGACTTCCTCCACAAATTCCGCAATATTAACAACCTGCCTCAGAACACCATCCTTACCACCATGGATGTCTCTTCCCTATACACCAACATCCCTCACAATGACGGCATAGCTGTGAGCCTGAAATATTTACAAGACCATGGGCAACTCTCAGATATCCAGCCCAAACACATCCATTTCATCCTCACCCATAACAATTTTACATTCAACAACAAACACTTTACCAAACCCATGAGAACTGCCATGGGTATAGGATGGCTCCCCAATGTGCCAACTTCTTCTTGGGCCACCTTGAAAAAGAATTTCTGGACAAACACACCAAAACACCAATGATATACCTGAGATACATTAATATTTTCATCCTCTGGACTGACAACAAACTCCCTCATAGATTTCCACAATAACAACTTCAACAACCACCACCCATCCATTAAACTCTCTCTGAAACACACCCATACCAGCATCAACTTCCTGGACATCATGACCAGGTTCAACATTGGAACCCGACAGACAACCACATGCAAGAAACCCATGGATCACCACACCTATCTTCATAGATCCAGGAACCACCCAAACACACCACCAAATCGGTTATCTACAGCCAGGCCACTCAGATACCACAGAATATACTCAGAGGAGAAAAAATTCCAGGGTATACTCCTTTACACACAGTTAAACCTGCCTAACCAAACAAGGACACTCCACCAGAGAAGTCGATCGCATTATGGAATGGGCCATCCAAATACCCTGAGAGAACCTGCTTCAATACAGAAATAAAACCCCCTCTGATTGCACACCCCTAATTGTCATTCACCACCCCATGCTGGAACACCTACAACAGGAACCCCATCCTGAAAGAAATCTTTCCTGAACCCCATTTTCTGCTTTTCAGACAACCCCCTACCTCTCCAAGCTCATCATCAGAAGCAAGCTCCCCACAGACAAGGACATGCCAACTCAAAGCAGCACCAGACACTGCCAGAACAACAGGTGCAAAACTGCAGACATATCTCCACTGCTACAACGATCAACACCCCCCACAACACACATTTCAAGATCCAGGGATCCTACACATGCCTATCACAAAATATGGTGTACCTCATCCAGTGCACTAAATGCCTCAATAGCAACTATGTTTAAATAGTGAAATCAGACAATCACTATGTCTCAAATTAAGTCATACAGGAGAATGATAAAGACAAAAACACCACATCACCTGTGGGTGAACACTTTTCACAAAGCAATCACTCCATATCTGACCTATCACTCTTCATCCTCAAGGGAAACCTGCAAAACACTTTCATATGACAAGCCTGGGAGCTTAAATTCATAACTTTGCTAGACACTAAAACTCATGAACTGAATAGAGACACTGGATTTATGTCTTATTACAACAATCTATAGCCACTAAACGCTTCCCCCTTTCTTTCCTCCTCATAACTGGAGGGGTGTTAATGGGCCACTTTAATGGTCCCTTGTAATATGGGTTAACTATTTATGCTAAACTATCTGTTCCACCTTGTATTTAGCTGTGACACTCTGGAGTACATTTCCCAGACCTGAAGAAGAGCTCTGTATAGCTTGAAAGCTTGCCTCTCTCTCACAAACAAAAGTTGGTCCAATAAAAGACATTACTTAACTCACCTTGTCCCTCTTTTGATAGTAACTGAGCAGCCAGTACCATACAGGAGAAAAGATGGAGTGTTTCTACTCTGAAGACTATATCAAGATGACAACAAATAACAAATAAGAAATGAAACATGAAAAATGCCAGTGATTGGCAGAATTACATTGCTGCATTGCATAAACCCTTTCTAGACTATCTTTTATAAAGATATAAAAGCATCCTACAAAAACCAGATCCCATTCAATAATTACTACATAAACATGGCTTTTGTATTCGTCTTTCAAGAACAGAAAGCAACTTTCCTAATATTTTTAAATATCATTTATTTCCCAGTTTCTCTTCTCTTTTAGAGGATTACTCTGTATTTATTTGCCATTTGGCGATGTAACTGGTGTTATGCTTTGATATTAGGGATAGGCCAGGAGGCAGAATTTTGGTTTTGTAAAATCTTCTCATTCAGGTTTTACTTTATACATAACTAGGAAGAGGATCCTACTGTGGCTGAACCAAGTGGTGGTTGGGTGATTGGGTTGGTTTGTTTGTTATTTTAGGGAGATGGGATATGGAGATGGGGTAAAAACACTTCTGTTTTTGATTCACTGCAGAGAAACTTTTGTTTTCTTCCACTCCAGTAAAGCATAGCATGGATCTATTCCCCCTGTGATCTCTTTTTTAAAAGCGTGTGCTGAAGTTTAACAAGAAGTGTGAACTGTATCTTTGCTTTCACTCTGAAGAGCCACAGAAATGTTTCTTTAAAGGGAGGAGGCATTAAGTAGACAAGTGTATGGTATTTATTTGCCTGAATTTCAGTATCTTATATCCCCCATGATCAATTTAACTAAAGCCAAGGATACTGTAGTACTATAAATCTGAGGTAGACCTGAAACTCCCCCTGTTGGAATTGGCTGGGCAAGCAAGGAAAACATCAAGAAAATATCCCTCTCAAGCCTTTACAAATCACTTCGGTTTTGCAATAACCTGCAAAGAGCTGAATCTTCATTTATAGATTTGTGCCCTGATGCGGCTAGAAGAAGAAAAGCAGAATTTTCCAGTCTCTTTCTTAAATCTGTAGCAGTGATTCTCTGTGATGGGACACATCCCCATCCCACTGACCTCAAGCCTAATGAGCGTCCCTGCACTCAGGCAGTGGCAATTAGGTGAACCTGCAAAGCATGCGCTACCTGAAGAAGGGAACTTAAAAAGGTGAAGCTGGGCACAGGAGAGGGGGGAAGTTCTCCCAAGAGGAGAGGCTGCTAGAGAGCCCACATTGAGGCAGTTACCAGCCTTCCCTCCCCCCTGCTCCCCTTGTTTAGGGCAGACAAACACTGCAGCCCTGAGAGAGGCTCTGGATGTCTGCTCTCTGTTAGTGCCCTGTAGTCGGACCTGAGGGAAACAGTGTGGGAAACAGTGAGTTTGCCCAGATGTGTGGGTTCCAGAGAGGAAACCAGGGGAAAGAGACATAAAGAGACAATGTCTGAGCCCAGGCTGATAGCTGGCTGATTACACGGCTAAACAGGGAACATGTGCATGAATGTTCAGTTCTATGAAGAGAGACTGCAGAGTAAGAGGGAAATAAACCACAGGACTCTGAGTGAAGATTAGAACGTTAAAGAGGAAGAAACAAGTCATTCTGGGGGAAGGGTGGGGAAGAGGGAAATACTGCATAATCAGCAGATGTTGGGGAGCAGATCTTCAGCTAGTGTAAACTGTCATGGCTCCATTAATCTGCCCCTGGCTTTGTGAGGCTGCAGTGCAATGTCACTACTATATACTCTGTGTATCATGTAATATAGACATTGCATTCATCAACACAAAACCAGACTGAGTCTAGAGAGCAGGTTCCTTCACTACTGTGAAAATAAATGAATAAAAATTATATTAAAGCTTGGTTATGATTAGAAAACTGACTGTAAAATGGATGCAGCTTAATACACCCAATTCCCCCTTGGTGTCTTCAAGTCATACCTGCTCACTGGATTCTTCAGCAACCATTTCAAGTCTTTTGTGTACTTCATCTATTGCCATCTGGAGCAGGTTGTGGGGAAGTCCTTTTTTTCCTTTTGAGCCACCATAATTAGCCTAAATAGTCAAGCTGAATTTGCCATGTTTCCCCAAGCTAATTGTATATAGTTAGTTCTCCCCCTACCCTGGAGATTCAGAGAAATATCTTTGAGGATGCCATATTTCCTGACTATAACAAGTTTTTACTGTGGTTAGTGTTGGAAACCAATATAATTACAAAAGAGCAAGTTGGATTCTATTCTGCCATGTGGATTGTCAATAAAAATGTTTGATAAATTCTGACTGTAGAACCTTTATTATTGGTAATGATGTTGGCGCAGAAAAGTGCTACTTGATAGTCTTTGGAACATTGAGCTTGGCATACAGGAAGGTAGAGAAATCTTCATTTTGAATTGTAAACTACAGAAAAAATGTTATGGAAATCATTGAGGGTCAGTAAACTCATTTCATACAGTATAAAGTCAATATAATCTCACCTGGACATGGGTGAGTGAGGGATTTAGCTGTTACTAGGTAGAGCTGTACAAAAATATTCATGCCATTGGTGCAATCAGGAAAAATAATACTCCAGTTCCACATAAAGCAGAACAATATGGAATTTTGTCTCAAATTGTTTCCTGTTTGTCCATGAAACAGAAAGCTATATTTTGCAGATGAATACACCAGCAAAGTGGGGTTGTATGTCATATAAGATAAGGCAGAATCTGGCCCTCAATCTCTTTGAGAAACAGTAAGGGTCGAATTCTGTATCCATATACCTGCTCAACACAGCCTGATCCCCACAACCACTCCAACTGACTTTGAGGAGATGCTAGTGGAATAAGATATGATTCAATGTGAGTAAAAGTGGCAGAAACTGGTCTTAATTGACTTGTCCCTATGTTTAGGCAGTTTCTCCTGTAGTTATGATACAGAGACAGGAGTTCTGCTCTGTTCTTTTTTCTAGTCTTGAGAATTCTTTCTTTCTCGCAGGAAAAGTTGGCTAGTCATTAAGTATTAACTGAAGTTTAGTTAACCTGTGTCTGTCTACACTACTATGTACAATTGTCCTGATGGTTCATTTTGAATGACAGTTGAATTTCCTTCTTACTGATATAGCTCCCTTTGCATTTATATTCAGTACAAGTCTCATCAAAACAACAAAGGAGTAAATACCACACCCCTATATTACCCACTCTGAAGGGAATTAATTGGGGGCACGATGCCCCAGAACCTTCTAATTCACAAAGAGAGAACCCAGCAGCACATCCAAATACTGACAAGTTCCACTATGTTTCATAGTGTCAGTGCCTACAAGCACACAGTTTCCCTTAAAGAATCAGGTCCCATAGCCTACCGCTTATTTACATTCTTATTTGGGGAGAAGAACAAATGCACTTTATTGCTGCAGCTGTGATGCTGGCAGACCAGATGCCAGCTCATGCCCAAGCCCAGGGCCTCAATGAACACTGACAGCTGCATAGGTGGAAACCAGTCTGGCTCACCTGTGGGTTAGTAGAGTTAAAATAGCTATTAGTGTTATAAGAACATGTTTAGATTTTATGTAGTGCTTGTAGGATGCTGCGTGTATTAATCCTGCTTACAATAAGTGTGTCCCATGGTGGAAAGTTGTATGGAGCATTTGCCTTGTAAACTGTGACTGTGTAACTCACCACACAGGAAAAGACGCATTTATTAAGGTAAAGTGCTTGTTCTGCACACAAGATGGAGGCATTGTGTAGCATCAAAGGACAGCAACCTTGTTGAGTGCATTCCTCGCTCCCTCCAGGAAGGGGAGGCCTGCACTTGAATTCAGCCCACCAGCTTGGATTCTGGGGTTAAGGGGGATAAAATTCCCCAAAAAGGAGAAATTTGGATCTTTCTGCTGTCTGGAATCTGGGGGGCAAAGAATCCTAAACATAAGCAAGAGATCCCCAGGCTTCTTAGCCGGGGTCAGCCCTAACGGATATGGACAGCTGCTTATTATAGCAGCTTATATTACCCTTTTAAAATTACAGACTGTAACTTATTTGTGTGTGGATGTTTCCTGTTTTTACCTTGTAAATAATTCTCTTATTTCTCTTCTTAGTTAATAAAGCTTTAGTTTATTACAGGATTGACTACAGGTGTTCTCTTTGGGTTGAGATTTGAGTACAACTGATCTGGGGTAAGTGACTGGTCCTTGGGACTGGGAGTAACCTGAACATTGTTGTGATTTTTGATGTTAAGTGACATAGTCCATCTTACCAGGGTTGCAAGACAGACTGGAATGCCCAAGGGGACTGTCTCTGATTCTGTGGTGAGACTGTTATAGTGCTTTAGGAGTTCACACTTGTTACTGGACTGGTGAAGTCTAATTATAGAACATACCATCAGTTTGGGCTTTCTGCCCTGCTTTTTGACAGTCTACCCTGAGGTTGGCACTCCTGGTTGTGAGCCACTCCAGACAGCGTGACAGCAGCTTTAAATTGTTCACTCTTGGCTCCCATCGTTATGCTGCTTCTGAATGGGAACAAACAGTATAAAGATTCTGACCTTGACCAAAGTCTTGTTTAAAACAGTAATTTTATGATGTGTGACTTTCAAAAGGTTGTTTGGAGACACACAGATGTGTGGTCCTGAGAAAACAAGCAATTGACAAGGGCAGTGAAAAATGCCAGTAGATGGCAGCACACAACTAGCAAAGGAGATTAGATCAGTTTTCCTTCCACTAGGTGTGGCACCGTTAATGCAAGTATACTGTTTGGCAGCTGTGGTTTCTTGGAATCGAATAGAAGATAAATGATAGTGCACGTATAACATTCTACAGCATTCATATGAGAATATTCATCATTAAAGCATATCTCTGAAGCCTGGCTAATGGTTCTCTAACTGCATCTCATGGGACAAAACCATTGGTAGGACTGAAGCTATGTCTACAATATGGGCATTGCTACAGCTATGCCACTGTAATGCCTTTGTGTAGACACTTCCCATATTGACAGAAGGTGTTTTTCTGTTAATGTAGGTAATCCACCTTCCTGAGTGGCAGTAGGTAGGTCAATGAACCTAGCTACATCTATTGGATGTTAGATTGGCTTAACTACAGCATTTGGGTGTGAAAAATTCACATCACTGAGCAATGTAGCTAGGTTGATCTAAATTTTTAAGTGTAGTCTAGGCCTGGGTAACAAAGGTCTTGATCCTGCAAGTCCTGGTGTGGTCCATAGCAGGGAGTATTGAGTGCACATGGAGGCTACCCATCAGCACACGTAAGTACTCTACATTGAGTGCCCTACCTCCAGATGTTTCAGCCTAAATTTCCAAAACTGACTAATCATGTGAGGTGTCTCAATTCTTGAGTGCTTATCTTGAGACATCTAACAGACCTGATTTTCAGAGGGTGGCTGCTCAATGTTTCTGAAAATCAGGCCTCTCTAAGGTGTCTCAAAATGGGCAATCAAAAACAGATGCACACAAAATCATTGTCCATTTTAAAAATGGAGGCTTTCACTGCATTCCACATTGATCAATAGAATTGATTACATATCCATTTAGGAGTGATCTGATAGCTAAGGGCTGGCACTGAACAGAGCTGGGCAAATACTGAAACAAATATTTCAGCATATATTTGTTTAAATTTTGTAAGTGAATTCACTTTGACTGTGTACACATCCCTTTTGTGTTTCCTTGGATAGTCTTGCATATGAGTTTGCTGGCATAAATGTTCAAAGAAACAGCAAAGTGTAAGCAAATATGGCAGCATTGTCATGGAAGGAAAATTCTGAATGTGTAAAGATGAATATTCACATTGAAAATTTGATTCCATAAATTACACTTATCCTGTCAAGTAACAGAAACATACCATGTGACCTATGTGTCCAATCAAAATTAACCAAAGCAGCATGAATTTTCATGCTTAATACTATGAACTTCTTCTAATGAACCACATACCAAGAATTATTCACTGAGACTGTATATTGCCAATAATGAATTGTTTCATGATATTTGTAAATTGTTGGCAGGCAATTCATGAGCAGAAAAACAGGTTAAATTCCTTGAGTAAAATATTCATTAAGATTGTTTATGGAAGTGTGGCATTCGAACTGGTAAATCCATTGGTGTCTTCAAGGAGTGCTCCAACCTGGGACTCCATCCTCTTTCAAATTTCTCCACCTTCTGTACTACTAGACCTATGTGACTTGTAGCCACAGACCTTTTCACAATGTTGTTCAGATCTCCACTTTACCCTAGCTGTCAGCCTTAAAGCCCTAAAAGAGAGAGGAATGGAATAGTATTTCTGCTTTTCTATTTGATTTGCTCCCATGTTACTCCTGGATTTCCCAATGCAACTGGGAGATGTTACTTCACAAGAGGGGAGCTGGGCTCAAGTGGCAACATTTAGATTCCAAATTTCAGGAGCATTCAGATGTAGGGTTTTGTTTCAACCCATTATGAAGATGGGAAGTGTTTGCAAAATTTACATCCAGGTTTTGAATTTGAGTATTCTGAAAATCAAGGACTTTTGGATCTGAGATTTTGGTTTAGACTCATCTCTTATCATGAGCTAATATTTAGAAAAGTGAATGTTCTGTAAAAGACTTCAAAATCAAAATGAAGATGTTCCCCTAATGATCACACAAATCCCAAGATAGCCCTTTAAAACACTTGATTTTAATTGTGCATCCTTTTTTGCTTATTCCTCTAATTTGCTTAGTGACAGCGAACACACAGTATACTCTAATTACCTGGGTTTTGAATGTGAGTTGTTTAAAAGGAATAAAGAAAAAAGTATTTTTGGCATAATTTCGTGGGGTTTTGTTCTTTTCTGAATGTAAAATTTGCAGATAGATTCCTATACCCTTGAAATGCTTCAGTGGAAGCTTTAACTCCCATCTAACTGAAGTAACTTTGGGGAAAATAATGGAGGACTTCAAAAACATTGAAATCACGTTAAGTGACCTGAAATTACTGTAATGTGTATCAAATGGCTGTAATGATGAAAGCTGGAATTTCTAAAGATTCTTCTGACTGGGCATAGTATGAAATAATATAAAATATAATGCCCCATAAGCCTTTCATAAGCAATGATGTTTGGAAGAGAGTGTTCAAGGTTATTAAAATATTATCAACCTACTGTGTTCATAAAAGGTGAAATTCACTCACTCTGCATAAATACTAGCATGCATTAGGGCAAAAGAGAGGAAATGGGGAAAGATGCAGTCCACCACTGAAAATCAGCAGACTGCAGGACTGCACTGAAGTTCATCAAAGGCTGAAACTCCAGCCAAGGGACTGGAACAGTAGTCAGATTCCCATCCACTTGCACTTGGGCCACTAGATTCACCTAATCACAGAACTTGTTCTTCCTCTTCAGTCTTCTCTCTTTTACATAGCCTTATTCAGAGCTGGCCTGGGGATTTCCTCCACAGCACACATGGGACGTAGGGACTCCTTGCATGGCTACTCTCATCCTCCCCACAGACCCTCACCACGGAGTTAAGTAGTGCAGGGGGCCTTGTGTCAGCCCTCCACAACAGGGATGATCTTCCTCCTTATTAAATGTTACAATAACACAGGAACAAAGTAATATGCAATCAGCAGAAACATTTGCAAACAAAAGAAGAAGAGAAAAAATGGAACAAACAGAACATCACATCCAAAGCTGGGTAGCATTTCATTTTTCTTCACACTTATGGAATAAATGGAGCAGGAAAAAAGCGTCTCTAAATATTCATTTGAATCTGAAAATGAATTTCAGTCTGATCATTCAAGTACTCAAACTGGATCATCCCTTGATCATTCGAGCACTCAAACTTTACTACGACAAAGTGAATTTTAAGGCTGAGGATTTGACAAGCGTGAACTTAGAATGGTATACTGAATTGTAAAATTCACAGTTTGTTCTGCCTGGGCTAGTTACACAAGTCATCCAATCAAAGAACAGAAATAATTTGGTGTGATTTAAGTAACTGGAGAACACAGCAAAAATTTGGGACTGTCAATTCTTATAGTGAAGTGTTTGCAAACAATGTGCAGTCCAAGAATAACTGCTAAATAAATTCAAAGGGCAAAATTAATTGAATAAATTGTTTATTATGAATTATTTATTCACTTCTAATGATTATTATATAGTAGTAGGTTATTTCTAAGTATCCAGTAATCAATTAGTGTGTCTGAATGCATTTAATACATTGATTAGTATTTGGCTCTAGAGTATCCAGTATATTTAATCAGGATAGACTATTTCTGTAGATATTAATCTTGGATTTTGGGGAATATACGTGCTATTGGTATAAGAGTAGCAGATGCCTTTTCCAGAATAACAGAAAAAGTGTTTACAATGTATCTAGAATTAATTATCAGGAGAATTCTCCCAAAATACCAAGCTCAGACATTTGTAATGGTAAAGTACCAAAGACAGCTTCCAGGAACAATCAGTGAATATAATTACAGGAAGTCATAGAAACATTTTATAGAGTTTAAAGTTAGGGACTAACTACTTCAATAATGTGCTAGAACTGCCACTGATTTTTTTTTTTAAATATTATATAATAGAGGAAATCAAATGGCTGCATCATGACTTTGGAGCAGCTGAGAAACAGGTAGAAGGTCATGAAAGAAAGCATTGCACAAAAACAAACATAGAAAATTCTTGAAGCGATTCATAACCGTGGCTTCAGCAGTTCCAGCCATCTATGATAGTATCCAGTCAATATTAATAAAATTAGCAAAAATCATGTAGGCAGAAAGCATTTTGAACACATTTAAATGTATAATATTTCAATTCATTTCAAACTGATAATCAGGATATATATATTTCACACTCATATTCTGGATATCTGGAATGCCTTTTGCATACAAAGGTATTCAATAATGAATAGTCAAATTTTGAGAGAGACCAGACCCCAGTTTAGCAATGTGGATAAATAAGAATCTTTCCAGGGAAAACAGGCTAAGATTTATTTTAATTAATATATATTGCACCCACCATTAAAATATCTGGACTTGTTTACAACAGGGCTGGTCAAAATTTTTCCATCAAAACTTTTTTTAATGGAAAATTGAGTTTTCAATTAAATGATGTTTTTTTTTTAGAAAGTGTCTGCTTTCATTAAGAAAAGAATATTTTTCATTAAAACACCAAATGCTCAAAAAACAAAAAATATTTTGCCAAAACAAAACAAAAATTCAATTTTGGGGTGTTCAGTTTTGCAACAAAAAGTTAATATTTCTGCACAAAAACACCGAATTCCCCCTATTTTCTGGGCATCGCTAATTTATAATAATTACAAACTATCTGTATCCTCTACAAAATATAAACATTTTCAGCCAGCATCTGGCTACAACATAAACCAATCCCTGTCCTTACCATCTGTGGCCCACTAAATATAAAAATCCTCCCAAATATTGACCCAAATATGCAAAAAGCCAGATTAACCAGATGTTTTGCATGGCATCCCAAGAATGGACAGATTTGGGCCCTTGCAGACTGAAAGGAGGAGTGAATTCCAGAGCCAAGGGCTCAGCAATTCAACCCTGGGGTCAAGCCACAAGAGCATTCTAGTCAATCGCATAATGAGGAAAGATGATCATTTGTCCAAAAGACTCTAGGGAAAATCTTGGATTTTTGCTCTAGATTTTCCTCAAGCAATAGATCTTACATCTGACATGAACAAATTCTATACAACCCTGAAGATGCTGCAGGTCTATTTAATTTGGGCACTACTAGTAGGAAAGACTAGAGCAATAATCTCTCTTTGGGGACGTCAGTCGGGTTGCTAAAGGTAAGCCACTAAAAAAAGAGTCTTATAATAATGTACTCTCTTTGGTCAGTAAAGCCATTTAAAAAATGCTTTTAGAACTCTGTGGATTCCTAGACTACGGATAATTATTTTACTTTACCAGACTGCTTAATCATTTCCACTTGTTTTCTGCTAGAGAACTACTAGCCCATATCTTGTTCAAGTGTAAATGCATGTATGAGTAAGAAAGAGAAAAAGAAAGTCAGGTAAAAGTCAAAACACATTGGCAGGGCTATTTAGCTGCAGCTGCATGTAAATCCAGTTTATCAGATCTTATTTTAAGAGGGAAATAACACTTTACAGTTAACCAATACAGTAACTTCAAAGGCAGGTTGTTGTCAACGGCTCCTGGTTTATGACACCAGATAACCAAACCTCATGGATTACTTTAGTTTCAGGAGGTATGTGTATCTGCTCTGTTTATCACCGACAAGTACATGGACATTTCCAGATAAGATAGACATATTGTTCTGAGCAAATGTGACAAGAACTGGGTGCAATGTAGAGGAGGTTATGTGTGGGCAGACAGATTGTAGGTACTATTTGTTGCTGAGTATATCAGTTAGACACCTTGCTGCTCAATCTATTGCTAAATTATGAACATGAATACAAGTTAGCAATGAAAACATGGTTTTCACTGGTACATACGAAAAATAATTAGATTATGAGGAAGTACAAAAGAAAGAAATTGTAGGCAACAGGAATTTATTCCTTCACTAGTAGGAAGATTGAAACAAAATAGAGCAATGGGCAAAGCTCAAAAAGTTTGGAGATTCAGTTCAGATTAGGGATATAATGAATCTACTGACAAGACTTAATTCAGATGTGAATCCACTTTCATGTAAATGCATCTGGAGTTTTCAAATCCCATTTTTTTTTAAAAAGAGAAGGGACCACCTCTTACCCTCTATCAATCATTGACTAAAATGGGAGCTTTCTTTAGTTAGGATTGAGGAAATAGAGCAGGATTTGGTTCATCATGGACATTTTGCAATTACAGAAAAAAGAAATTAAATAGAGAAATTTTACACTCAAAACTAAATAATACCCTACATATCCACATATACACAAACAAGAATAAAAATGATTTTTTAAAAAGTTTAAATACATAGTAGTGACTTTAATGACAACACACACACGTGACAGCCAACTATGTAGCTTTGCTAAGGAACTTTTTGTTGAAGATTCCCCTTCTGACAAGAATTTAACTTTGTCCAAAACTCTTTATTGTGGAAGGTTATAAATATACATGCTCCTACATCCCTGCCCACTCCCTTCTCAGTTTCAAGTCTTTGTGGGGAGATAAAAGATACAGGTAGGCTCTGATAAACAGCCGAAAGCCTATAATATCTTTCTGGAATTTAACCTTTGGTCAAGATCATGGCATACAGCAAATCTCTGAAGCACTTCATGGTTTTTCTTTGATTGAACATAGCAGTGGAATAATTCGACTTACAGAATTTCAGGATTTTTGCTGTTGCTCCTGATGAGAACCAGGAAATGAAGAGGCAGATAATTTTTTTGTGGAACCAACATATCTGAATATTTTCAAATCTCAAAAAAGTTGGAGTTAATTTGATTCAGTTCAAGTTGTGGGGAAAGATTTTACATACGAGCCATTGGCAGAAGCAGAAGTAACATCAGAAAGAGTTGTGCCTGAAGGCCCCTTTTATCCACACCGGGCTTTCCAACAATCTTCCAAGGTTAGTGGGTTCCAAACCTGCATCCTCTGCTGCAAATGGGGCAGCCACCTACTTCAGCGCCCTCTGAGGACGGATCATCAAAAGTGCCCACAAGAGCCATCAACATTCACAAGCGACCAGCAGGAGCAGAAGCCGTGGGAGACAACGCTCCCAGTCTCAGCAGGACCAGATTTCTAATCAGGCACGTGCCTGGGGTACCGGTGTTCTAGGGGCACGTAAACAGTGGCGGATTACTGCATGGGCCAATGGGGCCCGTGCCCAGGGGCCTCAGCCAATTTGAGGGCCTAGCACAAACACCAGAAGTCTGACCCCTCACCTTGCTTCTCTTCCTCCTCTTGCCTGAGGTTTTGCCACCTGCTCCTCCTCTTCTCCCTGAGGCCTCGACCCCTCAGCCAGGCCAGAAGCCAGAACCCAGGGGTGAACATATTCCCCCAGCCCAGAGCTTGACGAGCCAGTCACCCCAGCCCCTCCCGCCCCCACGCAGAGCTAGCCCAGCCAGCCCCTCTCTCCCTCATTGAGCTGCGCTGTGCCTGCCCCCTCCCCCCCCCCAACCCATGGGTAAAACATGAAGGTCAGCTGTAGCCAGGAGGGGTGGAGAGGGCTGAAGATGCTGTGCCTAGGGGCGTGTGAGGTGCAAATCCGCCCGAGTCTCAGGAGTCCATCAGACATCACTTAAAACAGACAACTCAAAACTTTTCTCATATTTGATTTTCCTAAGTTTACTATTTCACTCCTACATTGTACAGTACTACTTCCCCACACCCTGTCATTCCTCCTTCCTCTGTCTGGTACTCTAGCTCAACCCACTATGCTTTTCATCCTCCTTCACACCTATACCAACTGCGTTCCTCTCTCATCTCTTTTCCCTTTTTTTGCTCCTCCCATATCCTGCCTCTGCCTCCACTCCCATCTTATTATCTGCATTTTTACAACTTTTCCAGCCCCCAAATGCTTAAAAAACCCAACAACTTAATACATACAATAAATAAATAAAACCACAAAGATGTATATTATTAATTGAAGCAACCACATCTTTTATATATATATATATATATATATATAATCAGTGCCCATCTCCACTCCATCACTTTTGTTGCCTTTACTGATCTTATTACAGCTATACCTAGGCTACATCTATGCTACAAACACTACATGTTATGTGTTCAGGGAAGGGACTGTGTTTTACACTTTACATAGTAAAACACCGAGAATTCGCTTGGGTGCAGCATAATATTTTATCAGAACCATTTATCCTTTCCCAAGAGAGAAGGTGCTGAGGTAATATCTTTTCTTGGATCAAGTTCTGTTGGTGAGAGGGAGACAAACTTTCCAGATTGCACAGAGCTTTTCTTCAGGTCATTCCCTACTATCCTTTCCCTACTCACACAGCATGAAAACCCTTGCCACAGTGAGAGTATATCAAAGGGTGTGCTACAGTGTGTGATTGCTTAATCATCAACTGCACTGAGCCAGAACTGAGAATATTTGGCTAAGCACTGATGTTTGAAATCACTGAAAAGCTATTTCAATTATTGAAAATCACAACAGTGATTTGAAAATAAATTAGAACAAAAGGCTTACCATCATTATGGACACAACAGTGAGCTTGATGTGGACTCTGGAGTACTGGCCTGACATACCATATGCTAGAACTTGATTTGTATTGTTAGACAGACCTATTCACACCGATTTATAAACAAAAATAATTCTGGTTCACATTCTTTTTGGACATAAAATTGTAGGGGAATTTGTACTCTGTTTCTGTTGAAGCACGGAAACATTCCTCACTCCTTACTTCAGTTCTATGTTAGTGTAACGCCACTGAAGCCGAAGCAGACAACAACATCATCAAGTAGTGCTGGGAAAATATTTCAGCCAAAACTTTACTCAACAAAAAATGCAGATTTGGCAGCACTGAATCATTTAGCAAATTCATATCTGGTTTGCTAGATTATTTGGTTAGACATCCCCCAAACTTATCAACATCCTTCTTGAACTGCGGACACCAGAACTGGAGACAGTACCTCAGTAGCAGTCACATCAGTGCCAAATACAGAGGTAATATAAATTAACCTTCCTATTCCTAGTCCAGATCCCCCTGTTTATGACTCTAAGGATTGCATTAGTGCTTTTTGGCCACAGCATCACACTGGGAGCTCATGTTCAGCTGATAAATTCCCCCATTCTGTAAGTATGGCCTGCATTCTTTGTTCCCAGATGCTGCTCTGGCACAATGGATCTTCCTACAATAAGAGTAAAACTTTCTCTGGGGGCAGTCTAAAACTGTGGATTGAACTTTCCCAAGAAGTAAGGACCACAAACCTCCCCACTTTCTGCTCCAAGTGCAAGGCACATTGCTTTGACTTTGCTTCTTTAACATAAACACATAGCAGCAGGTGTATCTATTTTAAAAAACCCTACCAAAACAAGACTCTTCATTGCATATACTTCCCCCTGTGGGGTGAGGATGAGAGAACAAACTACACATGAGAGGTGTGTAGTCATATTGCTTAATGTACTACTGGAAGGTGCTCAGATACTACAGTGATGAGCATGGTATAAACACATGTATAGAATAGAATGACTTTACATTTGGCCATATTAAAATGCATCTTGTTTGCTTGTGCCCATCTTACCAATAGATCCTTCATTATTTACTACTCCCCCAATGTTTGTGTCATCTGCAAACTTCATCAGCGATGATTTTGTTTTATTCCAGATCACTGATAAAAATGTTAAATAGCATAGGGCCCAGAACCGATCCCTGCATAGCCCCACTAGAAACACTCCCCCTTGATAATGATTCCCCACTTACACCACTGAAATCAATGGTAGTTTTGCCATAGATTTCAATGGCAGTAGGCTTGGACTGTAAGGGAGTAAATAAGCTCTTTTCTAGCAATGTGTAGGTCTGGGCAACGTGACTTGAGCACTTGCTGAGGTGAGAAGACAGCATGCCTCTGGAAAATATTTAGTTACCTCAAAACATCCAACCTCTTGAAATTTAGAAGCACAATTTAAAATGTAGAGGTTGAAAAATACCTGTAAGCACACATTTGTGTGTGCTCATATTAACCCTGGATGGGGTGGACAAAGGGCATGTGCATCAGCACTAGCAAAATGTACGCACATAAAAAGTACAGTTGGAGGGTTTGGTTCAACAACTCCAGGATTGAGGATGCAGCAGTTTAGTAAAATTTTTACTGGCTTAATCATACTACAGAAATAGACAGCACAGTTTCCTGGAAGTCTTAAAAAGGCTACACTTATAGCACTTGTACACAAGAAAATTAACACTTCTTCCCTTGTCCCCACTAGCATAGTTTTCAGTTTCTTGTTAGCCCCTTCCTACCACATGATCCCATAGTGCTAGAGGCAAGGACTTCCCTTTGACAGGAAGTCTTCTTCTCCAATCATCCCATAACACCACTGTAAAGATTAATGCTCGGTCATAAAAAGAAGAAAACAAGGGAACAACAAAAAGTAATTCTTATGTTTATCACAGTAGGTTAACTTCCAACTGATGCATGATTGTCTCATATCTAAGAAAGACTTAGGGGAAAATCAAGCAGTTCACTTCCACATGCCCCAAAATTCTGTATTAGAATATAACTGAATTGTAACATTGTAAGTCTAATATAAACCATTCTTTTTAATTGCTATTTACATAACAACACAGACACAAAAGGCCTTAGCATCAACACATGGATCCTGACTTATGGAGCTCACAATCTAATCCATGAAGCAATAAAAAAGATGAGGTACGAATATGGAGATAGGAGAGAGCTATAGAGGATCAGATATGGAATGCAAATCAAATTAGGTTTTAAGAAGACAGAGTTGAAGCAAAAAAAAAATGTTTGGTGCATGGAAAGACTGCTCCAAATGCAAGGTACAGCATGAAACAAAACACCAGAGTGGTTGAAATGGAAAGGAACGCTGTCACTCCTTTTACTGGCATGACCCTTTGTTGGTTTGGGGAGGCAGACAACATAGGAACTGAAGTTAGATTAGGGAAAATATACTAAGGAAATATAGTTTAGACTAATCTACCATATGAGTAGCAGCTACCGGTGGTTCACAATAAACCTGGAAGGGCATATTCAGTGGGGTCCCGAAGGGATTGGTCCTGAATCTGGTTCTATTCAATGTCTTCACAAATGATTTGGATAATGGTATAGAGAGTACACTTATAAAGTTTGCAGACTATACCAAGATGAGAGGAGTTTCAAACTCTCTGGAGGACAGGATTAGAATTCAAAATGATCGTGACAAATTGGAGAAATGGTCTGAAATAAATAGGATGAAATTGAATAAGGACAAATGCAAGGTACTATACGTAGTAAGGATTAACCAACTGCACAAATACAAAATAGGAAATGACTCTTAGAATATGTGCTAACTACTTATGCGAAGCTATCTGTTTGATGCTGTAGTTAGCTGTGACACTCTCAGTACCTTTCTCAGACCTGAAGAAAAGCTCTATGTAGCTCAAAAGCTTATAGACTCATAGACTTTAAGGTCAGAAGGGACCATCATGATCATCTAGTCTGACCTGCACAACACAGGCCACCGAACCTGACCCACCCACTCCTGTAATAGACCCCTAACCTATGACTGAGTTATCGAGTCCTCAAATCATGGTTTAAAGACTTCAAGGTACAGAGTATCCATCAGAGAATCCACCAACAAGTCACTAGTGCCCCATGCTGCAAAGGAAGATGAAAAACCCCCAGGGCCTCTGCCAATCTGCCCTGGTGGAAAATTCCTTCCCGACTCCAAATATGGCGATCAGCTAAACCCTGAGCATGTGGGCAAGATTCAACAACCAGACACCCAGAAAGAATTCTTTGTAGTAACACAGAACCCTAACATCTAACATCCCATCACAGTCCACTTGTCTCGCTCACCCGTAGAAGTTGGTCCAATAACAGATATTATCTCATCCTCCTTGTCTGTCTAGGAAGAAGTACTACAAAAAAGGATATGGTTATAGTGGATCACAAACTAACTGAGACAACAATGTAATACTGTTGCAAAAAAAGTGAACATCATTCTGGGATGTAATAGCAGCAATGTTGTAAGCAAGACACAAGAAGTCATTCTTCCTCTACTCAGCACTGATAAGGTCTCAGATGGAGTACTGTGCCCAGTTCTGGGCACCACACTCTGGGAAACTCCCAAATTGGAGAAAGTCCAGAGGAGAGCTACAAAAATTATTAAAGTTCTAGAAAACATGACCTACAAGGAAAGATTGAAAAAATTGGGTTTGTTTAGTCTGGAATAAAGAAGATTGGGAGGAGGGAGGGGAGGAACAGGAAGGGACGGGACAAGATAACGGTCTGCAAGTATGTAAAAGGTTGTTATAAAGAAGAGAGTGATAAATTGTTCTCCTTATCCACTGAGAATAGGACAAGAAGCAATGGGCTTAAATTGCAGCAAGGCAGATTTAAGTTAGACATTAGAAAAAAACTTCCTAACTGAAAGGGTAATTAAGCAGTGAAACAAATTACCTAGGAAGGTTGTGGAATCCTCGTCACTGGAAGTTTTTAAGAACAGGTTCGACAAACACCTGTCAGAGAGGGGCTAGATAATATTTAGTCCTGCCTCAGTGCATGGGGCTGGACTTGATGACCTAACAAGGTCCCTTCCAGTCCTACATTTCTAGGATTCTATTATTATTAATATGGTATTACAGTTTCCAAGTCAAATGTTCTGTATTTAACATTACTACTAAAATGGCTTTTCACATTTTTACATGCAGTAATGTCTAAAAAAATTGCAGAATGTAAAATTTCAGTGATAAAAAATCATCCCAAATATGATGGCAAACATTTTGACACATTTTTGTGAAAACGCTTCTGCCACTTTCACAGAACTCTCTACATATTGAGTAGAACCTAACTACATAAGTAGATGCATTGCAGCCAGTGGAACTACAAATGGAATAAGGAATTTACTCAACATAGATGCATGGATTGCGGCTAGACAGGAGCTCTACAATCATCAAGCCCATCGACAGGAATGCTAGGCCCCAGAGCAGAACAGTCCTGCCCCGTCTCTTCCGCCAATGGCCCTGTGCACAGTCTGCCCCAAACCCCGCTCCACCCCAGGCCCCTCTCAGCCCGCTCACCACAGTCCCCCTCCTCTCTTCCACACTCCCCCTTCCCCAGGTGGTGAGTGACAGCTGAGAGGGCTGAGCAGGGAGGGGGGAAGGAGAGACGCGGCAAGCAGGGGCTGGAGTGGTGAGGGGGGAGAGGAGGGACGCACGCGGCAAGTGACGGTGAGGGGGCTGAATGGGAGGGGAGGACATGGCTGCAGGAAGGCCAAGCTGGGAAAGGGGGGTATGGAAGAAAGGAGGGGAGCCAAGCGGGGAGGTGGACTGGTGGGGAGGAATGCGGTGGAAAGTGAGCCGAGCAGGGTGGGGCCTGGGACGGAGCGGGTGTGGACTGTGCGCGGGGTCAATGGGCAGGAGAGGCAGGACGGGGAGCTAGCCTTTGCGAGGGAAAGCTTTCTCCCCGCCACCCATGGCCTGGGCCCCTTTTAAAATCACCGGGCCCCTGAGCAGTCATCTCCTTTGCCCCTCCCAGGCCTGATGATCATCTAGTCTGACCTCCTGTATGACGTAGGCCATAGGACTTCCCTGAATTAATTCTTACTTGAACTACAGTTTCTTTTAGAAAAACATCGGGTCTTGATTTAAGAATTTCTAGTGATGGAGAATCCACCACAACTCTTGGTAAGTTGTTCCAATGGTTAATTACCCTCACCATTAAAAATTGAATCTTATTTTTACTCTGAATTTGTCTAGTTTCAACTTTCAGCCATTGGATATTGTTATACCTTTGTAGCTGTACTGGAGAGCCCATTATCTGATTTTTGTTTCTGATGTAAGTATTTATAGATTGTGATCAAATAATTTCTTCACTGTCTTTTTATTAAGCTAAACAGATTGGGCTCCTTGCATCTATCCCTATGAGGTATGTTTTCCAATCTTTTAATTGTTCTTGTGGTTCTTCTCTGAATCCTACAATTTATCAACATCTTTCTTGAATTGTGGACACCAGAACTGGACACAGTATTCCAGCTGCAGTCACACCAGGGCCAAATACAGAGGTAATATAACCTCCCTACTCCTGCTCCAGGTTTCCTTGTTTATATATCCAACGATCGCATTAGCCCTTTTGGGCACAGCGTCACACTGGGAGCGCACGTTCAGCTGATTTTCTAGCATGCCCCCCAAGTCTTTTTGCAGAATCACTGCTTCCCAGGATAGGGTCCCCCAACCTGTAAGTATGGCCTGAATAACAGCATGAATAAGAGTAGCAGAATTGGACCCTAACATTTTGACAATTTTTTCTATTTTTGTTTTTTTTATTTTATTCTTTTCCTGTATTTCCTCTACCTTAGCCCGCATGTCAGAAGCTTGTCCCAGCGTCTTAGTTTCTTAGACATTTTAGGGTATGTTTACACAGTCCCCAGCAGTGAGCCTCCCAGCCTGGCTCAGCAGACCCAAGCTAGCGGGGTTTGCACTAGCTCTCTAAAAATAGCTGTGTGGACAGTGATTGGAAGCTGTGGCGCAGGCTGGGGCTGAGACTCAGGCTCTGAAGCCCTCCGTAAGCTTCAGAGCCTGAGCTCCACCGAGAGCTAGCACAAGCCTGCTAGCCCAAGTCTGTTGACCTGGGCTGGGAGGCTCACTGCCATGGGCAGTGTAGACAGTCCCATACATACCTTTATCTGTCGATGATAAAATAATTCCATCTGTAGGCTAGTGTTCAAATTCCACTGTAGCCAACACAATCATATTTTTTTATTTATATGCTTGTATTTTGGAAATTTAAGTGATAAATGTTATAGTCAAAAGTTTAATTGCAAATGGTTGCGAGAGTCATTCTATCACAGCTAGGTCCTCAGACTTGCAATCTCAACTGCTTATGTTATTTTATTCCTTTGTTGATCACAAAAGCCCTCATGGTGATTAATTTATGCCAATCATACTAGGACACTTAGCAGGTTCAGTAGCATCACTGAGTGGGAGCACAAATCCCAATCCATCCCCTTCAATCCTGATAGAACTATTAGCTGGAAATTCTACAAGTAGGAAAAACTTAGTGTCTGGCCTCGACTGACACTGTGTACTACACATATATCACCACTGAAACACAGCCAGCTATGGAATGGAGCACAGGTGCACAGCACTCTGCACAACAATCCAGAAGGGAAATCTTGGCTAAGGACCATTGGAAAACCCCTAGCCTTACAAAAAGGATTACAAGAGCTTTAATATCCACAACAACACATTCAAATACTGAAAACTTTGAGGACAGGTATGTGTTTGAAACTGAAGCATTTGAGGGCTATTTAAGATATTCAGAAATATATATTTAACTGGTAGACATTGTTTTGTTTTTAAATGCCTTGTTTAAAAAAAAAAAAAAATCTGTACTCCTGCTTCCTTTAAAGTCAATGGGAGTTTTACCATTTAATGAAAGCAACATCTGGCCATACTTTTTAAAAACAAATTCTTTTTTACAAATTGGAAACCACTCCTGCTCAAGACATCTTTAAATCCAGCATTTCCAAGGGGCATCACTAAAACTGAGCAGTGTGAGCTCAAGTATTCTCTAAACATGCCAAGAACGGACTCTTAAGCGGAAAAATGAGCTAATTGGTTTACATTTCTCCTACAAATAAACCAACAAGTAAGAACCCTGAAATAACATCACTTGGAAACACTGATACCAAAGAAAGAGCCTGCTGATAAACTGAGATTCTTTTTTAATGATTTATAGCAGATTTTATTACACAGTCAATGTATAAAAATGCAGTGATTGGAGGCCTTATATTACTGTGAGAGAGAAGAAAATCTTTTAATCAGACAAAGGAGGAATTTTGATGATTCACACCTTCATTATTTCTTCAAACACTCCAGCTTCCCTCCACAAGAGCACCAAGGGTTTTGCATGACTACCTTCCTTAACCTAAACAGTACTAATATTTTCCCACAGTGCTCAGAGCAAACTAAGGGTGAAAGAGTAACCCTTTCATGTCAGTTAAAGAAAAACCCCTCATTATTTTCAAATAAGTGAAGAGGAGACTGGTTATTTATTAGTACATTCTCATATTTTATGCATGCCTTCGCTAGGAGACATTTGATAGCCCCTGGAACTCTTCCTTAACTGCTGTCTCAAATAATTGTTTAATGGAAGGATCATTTTTGTTCTGTCTGCATTGCAAAGGTAGGATTTTGAAGATACAGAGCAACAGGAAGAATGAGGTTGTATTGGAAAAAACTACATCTCCCAGAGACCATGCCAGAAAGGTTCCCACCCAATCTCTGGAGATTCACTTCAACTAAACCTTCAGCCTCACTGCCAGCCCCCATTAGGGACATTCTCAGATTCACTTGGTACACCTGATATTATTTTAAGATTGTAAAATGTAATGGCGATATGCCACCTTCTAGGGGTTTTTAAAATCAACAGGAATCAACAGGCCCACACTTAATGACATCAGCTAAATGCATCGTAGCTAAATATTAGGACAAATCAGACTCCCCAAACTTTAAGGCATAGTACTGGAGGGTGTGGGACACAGGATTATGGATAAACAGACAGACAGTAAACAAGAAGGCA
This sequence comes from Emydura macquarii macquarii, assembly GCF_026122565.2. Taxonomy (NCBI): domain Eukaryota; kingdom Metazoa; phylum Chordata; order Testudines; family Chelidae; genus Emydura; species Emydura macquarii. The sequence continues at coordinate 15,093,151 of NW_027131180.1, forward strand.
CAATTTCATTTCCCCAGGTATGAAAAGAAAGACTTGAGGAGGAACTCTTTAAAACCAGAAAAGAATAAATGTATCACTGTGATGCAGACTGACTGTGCTCTCAGATGACTTCATGCCTTGGTTTTTATCAATGAGATATCATGAGTCCCCTGTGAGTCTTGGTTTTTATCAATCAGATATGTTTGTAATTCCATTGTAAACTGGGGATAACAATGCTTATCAATGTTTATAAAGCATTCTGAGATCTACAGATGCTAATTGTTGTTAATCCTGATTTATCTTATTAACTATATTCTAGCTCTGTGTTCTCCTGATATTAATTACATAAACAGTTCTCAAAAATAAATAAATGGACCATTACGCCTTCAATTATATCAAATAAATTAAGAAATAATGGAAGGAAATTACAGTTTGAGCCTTGCCACGCATGTAGGAGGTCCCAATCCTGGCACAAAGACTCGGGTATAACATTGTCTATATTTCTTATTTAGAGTCCCTTGGTGGAGGGTGGAGAGCTGGTGAAACAAAGGAGGGATAAACCACATCCTTTGCATTCAAGACACCTGATCATTTTTTCCACCTCTCTTTAAAAAAAAATAGGAAGTATGCCTATAACGTGTAACCAAATTGTGACGTGCTTCCCAGATTAGGGGATTCCCACTGATTTCAGAGGTCACTGGATCAGGCCTGTACGACGGGCTCCTGCCCGGTCCAGTCCTGGCGGCCCTTCCGCGGGCCTAGGCTCAGAGGAAGGCCACGGCACCTTCCTAATCGACAGGGGAATGTTAGTTTTACAGTCTTTCGCCCCGGCCCTCAGGCAGGGCGGGCGAGCGAGCGAGCAAGGAGTCTTTCGCCCCGGCCCTCAGGCAGGGCGGGCGAGCGAGCGAGCAAGGAGTCTTTCGCCCCGGCCCTCAGGCAGGGCGGGCGAGGCTATTTCCCTTTTGGGGGTTGGCAAGGATCAGGGGGGAAGGGAGGGGGACGCAGGCCCACCCAACTCCACTGCATCCCAGCCCAGGGCCCTAGCAGTGGCACGGGTGTTGCCACTCAGTCGGCGGGGCTCCTGCCGCAACACGCCGACTGGGCGTTACCCCTAGTACAGCCACGCCTCTGGCTGTCCCTGGGCTCCTTCCTCCCCGGGTTCCCCGGTACCTGTGTCCATCGGTTCCTCTGGGTCATTGGGGTACACTGCACGGGATAGGCCAGTCAGTCCTTCTGCATCCACGGGGGGTAGATTGGGAAGCTCCTCAGCGAGGGGCAGCTCCTCCAGATCGCAGGACCGGGAGTAGGGTCCAGCCTCCGGCAACTCCTCCAGGTCAGGTCCTGCCTCCAGGGGTTGTGCATCCGGCAGCTCCTCCAAGTCCAAACTGGCTTCTGGGCAAAACCCCAGTTCTCTGGTTCAGGGGGCTCATCCCAGCCACTGCGGGCCTGAGGCTGGGTCCAGCGCTTTGGACCTGTAGGCCTCAGCCAGTCCAGGAGGCCCAACCCAGGCCTTAGAGGCGGGTCACCAGGACCGCAAGGCCGGGAGAGGGTTACCTGAGGCAGTGGTCTGGCGTGGTTCAGCCCCTTGCTGCAGCCAGCAAGGCAGTGCATCTGTCTCTGCCGGCAGCCCTCTGCCTTCTGAGCTGCAGGGCCTGCTTTTTATGGCTGCCGCCCTCCCTAAGGCTCCGCCCCCCTGCTGCCGGGTTGGCCGCCCGGCAGGACCTATCGGGGGCCAGCTGCATGGTGGCCGGGCAGACTGGGCTGCCGGCGAGTCTAGAGTCTGACTGGGTGCCTGCGGCCCTTCCACGGGCCCAGGCTCAGAGGAAGGCCACAGCGCCTTCCTACAGGCCTTACATGCTTTATGAACGCCACTTACCAAATTATCACAGTCTTGGCCCCTGACATCCCATGTTCTTCTTAACTCCTCTGAATGGGACGTCATAGTATGAAACAAAATACATCTATATTTTGCCTTTCATCCCAGACGATCCCCAAAAGCCCTCATCATTGACTCAGAATCCAAACTGCATGGGCCAAATAGAGCAATGTTAGTCCTGAAGCTACCTCAACTTTCTTCCTAATGTATTGGCCTGAGTCTACCCATCCATTCATTCACATTCATTACATCATAAATGTGTCTTTAAAAATCAGGTATAATGACATTTGAATAGAGAAGCTTTGCTTTAAAGCTCACTGATTGGATACAAATTAGATATCAATAGAACAGTTAGCTAAACATAGATCTTTGGGAACTTATATGGCTCCCCGCCATCATAGTAGATATCAGATACATTTGCCAGTTTCCAGGTTTTTCTGTCATTAGGGTTGTTGATGGTGATGCAAAAAGGTAGTGTCCCAGTGTTTTACTTAAAGTTGGTCACATGTTCAGTGAAATTTGGCCATTTTTCAGAGCTATAACCTTGTACAAAAACAGTTGGATTATCTCAAAGCGTTCCTTTCCTTTTTTACAAAAACATCTTTTAGTTTTTTGTTTATCATTTATGCAAGTTTTTTTAATCAGCCCTGGAGAGTTGGAGTCAACTTTATTTTTGTTTGTTTGTTTGTTTGTTTAAAACAAGAAAGGTAGTCTGTTTTCTCCCTGAAAGGTATTTGGATATGTGACAAAGCCACTACACAATCTGGCACCAAATTTGTGGATAGAAAATTCTCACCCAGAAACAGATTGGTAAATAATACTATGATCCAGAGGGCACTGTGAGGATATGTGTACAGCTTCCTTAAATCTGTAGCAAGAACCAGGCAGCAAGGAGCTGGGAATGTGGGGAAGAGGGGGAGAAGGAGGAAGCTCTATAGTGAAGCAGAGAGAGAGTGTGTACCAACTTCAGTAGATCTGTCTTCATCATACGAATCATAAGCCTATTTGTTTCAGTAAGAATCTTATTCTGCATAGTTATCACAGTAGTGTGAGGCATACTGAATGCCATGTTTTTAGAAAATGAGAATCATATTCTATTCCAAATTAGTCCGACACTGGTGATAAAACTTCTATTGTTTGCACAAATAAATAGATCTTATTTTGACAGCTCTTATGATCTCACCATGTGGTTCAGTTAGTAATCTCTCCAATGCCTCACACACCGAGTTCTCCAGTATGCCACTGTCGGCCATTCTTGACCTGAGCAGCTGTCCTAGGAGTCAAAAGAAAATTGGTCCCCTGACCTACTACTGACACACCATGAACAAGTTAAGCACATTAATTTTCTATTATGCAACAAAAATAAAAAAAGTCAAATAAGATCTTATTTCTTCTGCTGTATTAAGCAGTAATTCTTGTCTCCCCAGCCCTGTCAATACATAAGCCCTGAAACACAGCAGAATCAACGCAGTTCTGCTGTGTGCATGGGAGGAGCAAAACACAGGAATCCCATTCAAGCAGCCTGTGTCACTTACATACCAATCAGTACAACTCTTTTGGGCTATTGGTACCCAGAGCAGAAGGGTTTTGGGGAGCAAGGTGGTGTTGAACTCCAAACATGCAGAAGTATAAGCTAACCCCTACCCATTGAAAGGAGGCACAGCCACGATATGAAATGCTGCAGACCTGAGACTGGAGCACTGGCTGCAAAGTGGTCTAAAGCAGGATTCCTTTTTCTTTTCGTAACCTCCATTTGCTGAGGTGTGGTTTTGCCCCTAAAAGCCCCACCCCCACCCCCCGCCCCAAAGTCAATAGCAAAATTCCAAAGGACTTCAACAATGGTATCAGGCTGTGAGGGAGTATGATGGAGAAAATGCACATGGACCCACTCATATGCTCATTTGCCCACAGATGTGGATTACACACTGGTATATCATTACATGCACTATACCATGCTCCTTTGTCCTACTGTTTAAGGGGTGACAACCAAGCACAGTGATGCAGAGTTTCAGTTTTAAGTACTTCCAGAAATCTGATCTCACACACTTGTCTCCTATGTCTGCGGTTCTCAACCAGAGGGTCTGTGTCCCCGCAGAGCAGGTTTCAGGGGGGGTCTGCCAAAATAAACCAGAGAGCATACAAAAATAAAAGCCATTTCACCTTGCACTATTTGGACACACTGCTTCTTTTTTTTATTTTTATTTTTTTGCATTTTCTTTTTATAACAGAGAGCGTGTTAATTTTCCTGCATAATATGCTGAAATTTGCTTCAGCAAAGCCAGCATTAGGGGGTTTCAAGAAAGACAATTGACCGGGGCCCCATGCCACAGGGGCCCCTGCATGGCAAGTTTCGGGCTTTGGCTTCAACCCCAGGCAGCAGGGCTCAAGCATATTAATATTTGAACATAATATTCCATTTTTTATTTTTGTACCTATATTATCCTTTTCTTTTTTACCTTATGTGTGCGTGTTTAACTGTATAACTATCAATTTAATACAGTTTTTAATCTACTAGATATGCAGAAAAACAGCTGTTCTGGCACACGGGGGCTGTGGAGTTTTTATAGCATGTTAGGGGGATCTCAGGAAGAAAAAGATTGAGAACCCCTGTCCTGTGTGAGCTGACTAACCTTGCAAGTGACAGCTCTGTTATAAATATCCAAGAATCATGAGGTTGTCACTTTCCCACTGTCACAGTTAATTAACTACTACGAATAACTATGGGAACTATTTTATTTCACTATCCCAAACATGGACTTATGTTGAATGTGGGTACCTGCTTTGCCTGAATTGGCTGAGAGAAACCTCCCCTTCATTACCCACGTACAATGATCTGCCCAAAGGTTGCAGTGCATTTGCTAGGTATTCACAATACAATATGGCTAAAAACAGCAGTTAGATGTACAACTTTATATTCCATCACTTATACAGAGATTTATATGCGTAGAGAAGAGGGAGGAGAGTTCACAGACCTATGAACCTAGCAAAGTAAATGCACTCCTCCAAGAAATTTGATATAAGCAAGTGTCATTCCAGCTTAGAAAATCTAGATGCGAAACCCGCAAGCAAAAACAAATAATTAATAAAATGAAGCAAGAACAAATGAATTTCATTCAGTAAACTGTCCATAGGGATTATATATTTTTTTTAAAACTCTCAAAATAATCATGTAATACAGGTGCAAAATACCATTAAGGGGATTGACTCCAAGACAACAGTTCCTTTCTATTGCATATTGTTTTACAAGCTATAGGTTTGATATGTTTTTGGAAATATTTTACCTAGTTTTCCCTGGAAGTGCTGTATCTCACTGACCTGTATATCGAGACACCACAGTTACTGATCATGAGGAAAGACCTCGATATACATAATGGAGGTTTGCCAAAAACATGAAGCCAATTCCTATAGCTGGGACTCCAGAAAGCTGTAAATCGGCTGTTTATATAGTGAACAATAGTTTTGTGTCAATTGTCTGTCAGTGAACATCCTCTTCCTTTTCTCAGAGTTTAAAATGGATCAAGGTATTGCAACATTTATTTCCACATCAACCTGTGACAACACAATTTAAAGATGTTTTCCAGCTGAATTACCCAAAAAAATCCCCAAAGGGCATCAAACTAATTCAGACTCCTCAAGTAAGAACTCTGCAATAGCAACAGTCTCTATCTCATTTTGTCCCTTATATATATACGCTGGAAAACAGGGAGGACAGTACAGTAGTCAGAAAAAGTATGAGGGGCAACAGAGAGGTCATTTGTGAAATCCTTTTTGTACCTGCTTTCACAGAGTCACATGGCTACAAGCACATCAAGGCTGCTTTCCAGGAAATACAGGCTCAAATACCAGTGTGGAGAAGTCATTCTTTGTTATGGGGACACAGCGCTAGGTTCTCACTGCAATAAAGGTGTGTTTTTACAGTGGAACAACTAATGTACGTTAGTTACCCCACTATAAAATCCTGGTGGAGAAAAAGCACTTGTAGTTTTACCACAAGGTAGCTAGATGAAGTCAAACATGTGCTTTATCTCCACTAGGATTTTACAGCAGGAGTTACAGCATTAGTTATCCCACTGTAAGACACACTTTTTTTTTAATGAAGACTAAAGCCACACACACAAATCTGCTTGGAGAGGAAGGCTTAAGGTCCTTGTACTTTTCTGCTACTCAGTAAACCTATGGTGATAAGAGTCATGAAATGCACTCTTCACATCTGATGCACAGAAGAGAAATGATGGAGTTAAAAGGTGGAAGTTAAAGTGAATCAAGAATAGGAAGTGCTGCAGATGGTATCCTAGAGACAGATTTCAGTTCTACAATACTTTTAATGTTATTAATTGCAAAAATTGGGATGGAAGAACTGACGCAGGTAAAACTATCATCTGAACTACTTCCAATTTGTTATTAATCCTCAAAACCTCATTCAAATATAGCATTTTTGCAGTGGTGATGTGTTTTGCACGGTATTACTGAATCTTAGAATTAGTTTTCTTTATAGAGTTTAGCATTTATGGATGGGATTTTTTTTTTTCTGGGGGGAAAGGAGCTGCACCAGATCTTCCTTAAATGGAAACGTTAAAAAATAAAGTCATGCAGATCATGGAATTTGGTGCATTTTATTAGTGGTTTACCCTGAAACACCACATATGTCAATAGGTAATCTACACTGTGATCATGCACAGCATATTCTTCTCCTATCATGAAACAATAATGGAAGAGATCTTCTGAGGTGACACCAACTGCTTGTTTTAATAGATAATTCATAAAGAATTTAAATGGAGTTGCAGGGCAGGATACTTGGCCTGGGAAATTTGAGCAGAGTAGGGAGACAGAGCATCTGACCTAATGGATTAGAGCTGGAGTTGTTTACAGATAACATTTAAATGTAGGCAGTCCAGGAAAAATATAGTGCTCCCTGTCCATAAGGCTTTTCACCACACACAGAGAGAGATCTTAAAATTTAAAGCGGTGCAAAACTTTCAGCATGAAACCTGAAGCCACAAGAAACTCACCTGTTTCCAGGCTTCATCACAAACCCAAAGTTGAAGCCAAGACTGCTGATAGCTTTCAAAGCCTTTCACATAACCTAAAGGGGTTTGTGACTTTACACTGATAACACTTTGGAAATGAGCCAAGTTTTGTGCTTTTGATTTTGGGGGTCCACTCAAACCTGAACCTCAAAAAATTCAGGGTGTATGAATGCAGGCAAATCCAAACAGAGGGAAAGATAAATGAATGAATTCCTGACCATCAAAACTATTCAAATGTATTCTCTTATCCAAAGCAGGAAGTCTAAATGGCAGACAGTCTCGTGGCTCAAGCACAGGGCTAGCAGTCATAAGACCTGAATTGCATTTCTGGCTGCGCCACAGACTTCTTGTGAGAGGCGGGGTGAATCATTTACAGACAAAATTTCAGAAGCAGCCACTGATTCTGTGTGCCTAACCTGAAACACCTAAAGGCCTGATCTACAGAGAAGCTGCGGATCTGCAGCTCCCCTTTACTTCAGCTGTAGTTGTGAGTGCAATTCAGTTCTGAAAATCAGGCTTTCATTGTCTCAGGCAGGACACGTGCACACTCAATCACAATATCAATGGCAATTCTGGAAAATGTTGCCCAATTATATCTGAATCTCAGTTTTCCCATAGGTAAAATAGGAATAATATGTACCTACCTTGCAATGGTATTGAGAGACTTAAATTATTGACCTTTTAAAAATATTTTCTGACCGCAGAGTTAAGGTCCTTTACAAATAGAGGTGGTGCAGATAGGAATGCCTATAGTTAAGGTTGCACAATATCTCTCATTATAAGACCCTGTTTTCAGTTGCTTACAATTTTGTCAAACGTTAAACATTTGGGCTGAAGTTTTCCATGCATATATATATGAATTTCAACCAAGATAGTTCAGTTATTTCTGAGAATAAGGTTAAGGAAAAATATATTGTGTTGCCCATGTTAAAAAATTCTTACAGACATTTCTTTGAGAACTTCTAACACCTCCTTACTTTGGAACAGGGACTGAAAATTTGGCAGGGGTGAGAGTCACTCTGATATTAGGAATGTGCCTTTGCCATCCCCTCGAAAATCCACCCACATTTAACCAAGTATAAGCTTCTGAAAATTAAATATCACACGTGCTCTGTAGAGATTTGTTAGCGTTTGGCATCTAAATTCTACAAAGATTTTGTCTGTACTGAGTATCTTCCAGCCCAAAGCTGCAGGGACTGAACAAGACTTTCACTATAACTGCTCCTCCAGAAGCCACTGAGCGCAAGAATTGAAAGTAGGGAGACTCTCAGTGTGCTTTCATTGCCCGCCGGTAGGCAGGCAGAAAGAAGAAAACTGCCTGACTAAAATGCAAAAGAATGAGCAGCCATGACTGGGGGGCTGTGAGGAGGCTGGAATAAGTAGCAAGAAAGGGAGTGGGGGGACGACTAGAACATAGTGGGGGCGGGGGAGTGTAGCTGTGGGGGAGGGATGGGGATATTGGGACTAGGACAAAGAGAAAGACTGGGGAAAGGACCAGCTGCAGAAATGTTAGGGGTCAGGATTGGAAAAGGAGAGTCTAGTGTTTACAGAACATAATTCCCATGTGTGTCATTTCTCTCCAGTGGATGACCTACTCAGAGGATGACAACTTACTATTGCTATCAGTTACTCTGTTAGCTTGAATGGCAGAGGTCTGTCCAGCAGATCTAAAGATTTTAACCCTGCTGATGAACCAAATGGGAGTAAATATAGTTCCACATAATGTAATTTCTGTTTTTTCAGTTTGCTTTTATAAAAACTTTGAAAATTGATAATTACATTAAAAGAATGGTATGCTTGCAAAGCCAAGCCCTTAAACATTAGGAAATACCAGAATTAAGGCTTCCTGTGCAACCTTAATTTGACCCCCTTGTGCTTATGCATTATAATAGTCTTTATCTTGTACATATCTGATTATTATATGATCACATACTAAATTTATAATGACAAACCAGATTTTAGTATTATCCTACAGTATATATTTTTCTGTATACTCAAGTGTAAGGCTTTTATCAGATCCTGTGACACAAAGTTATGGAAAAGTACCATGTGAAAATGATTTTCCCGTTTTGGAAGCTCCACAGTTCAATCCTTCTCACACAGAAAACATTTTTTCAAAAGGGACCCAGGCAAGAACAAAAAATGTGTAATCTTTTGCAGACACACAAAAATAATGTTCCTCCATCTTTACAGGTGATAATTTTGAAACAGAGCTCTATGCAAGACAGCCAGAAATCATGATATAAATAAAGGGGAGATCAATATACTCTATCTCTTTCCAAATTTTTTCTTGTACTATGGATTAGATAGTCTAAGTATTTGCTGCCCTCATGTGGCTTCTGTTTTTCCTTTTTCCATCAATATTCACAATTCTGCTTCGTCATTTTAAAAGCAGAAATATCAATGTGTTTAGAAAGAAAATGGGAAGCTTGCAACCATAGAATGCAATTTCCATTCAGGAAACACATTTTAAGAAAAAATTAAACACAATTATTTGGTAACCCTAAATTTGTACATTCTCCAGATTTGCTCTACTGCAAAAAAGAAGGATGCTCACTCTCTCACACAAATGCATACAATTATGTGGACTCAGAAAAATGGATAGTGCTGATTATTCTTTTATGGCTTTTTGTTTTGGGTGATTCAGACCAAACTAAACAATAGGGCCTGAGAATTAGCTCATGCTCAAACAGTCCATTTTTAATGGCAATGGGGAAGGAATAGCTACTCTCAGATCTTTCTATGGTCCTTTACCTCTGTGGTAAATGGTATGACCTTTACATGGTCAAACAAGATCATGTTACATCACTGGTAATAGGTAACAAATGCCAGGGAGGATGGAGTGTCCTGTTACTTCAAAGATGTGTATAGCTGTATTTGAGGATTAAGGATGAGACCCTAACTAAGCTGAAAATTAGCATTAAGATCTGTAGTTCTAAGTAGAACATAATTGAAAAACCCTCTAAAATGTGTATCCAACCATTAAACCCACATAACTCATCAATCTTCTGCAGTAATTGAAACTAATATCTTAACTACACCTTTTGAAACGTTCATCTCTTGTTCTGAACACATAACAATACCTGCTGCCTATAAATCACTTCAGGGTTCTCTCCATTACAGTTTGTTTTATTTACCCCATGTAGTCAGTGTACCCTATAATGAGGAACACAGGAATCTCCATACTGGATTATTTGTATTACGGTAGCACTTCAAGGCCTCAGTAGGGGCCCTTTGTATGGGGCACTGTACAGATATGAAATAAAAAGAAGGACCCCAAAGAGCCTATTGTCTTGGTTATGATGAGATGAAACAGACAGACAAAACCAGACAAATGAGAGGATGGGAGCAGGATAAAATAACCGTGAGAAGAACAAGTTTTGTACTGTTCTCATCCTTGTGTAACAAGAATCATTCCCATATATCCTTCCATGTATCAATGTGAAATAATAGTTTTAGATCTCACTATGGATATGTTTCTATGTCTCTCTAACATATATCTCAGAATCTAGAATCCTACCATAGGAGACAAATATGATTCACTATAAATAAGCCATATTGTAACATTGATCATTTTACTTAAAATATTCTAATAACACTGATTTAAATGTCCTGTACATCTCGACTCCAAAATATTCTCGTGTTATCTCAGCTGTTAAGGATTATATAAATATCTAAATGTTTTCTGCGTAAGCATTTTCCAAAGGTTTCCAACCAATTATGATTGTTTCTCAAGCAAAATATCTCAACGTTTGCTATAACAGTACAAAATTTTCTGTAAATGTGATGTGCAACAGCCAGGTGAGAATCAATGGTTGAGAATGAGGAAAATCATTTTCAATAGAGAGGTTTAACTATGCTAATTTCCTGAGATGAAAGCATGACAGCTTCCATCTAGGGATGGCTTTTGTATACAAGTCTTTCTCATATGCATTGTGTATTGCTAGTGCTAAAGGAGTACTTTATACCACAGTACAACATAATCTGACAGAACAAATTTGTTAGTCAGAAGGAAGGAGTGCTTGCAAATGAAATTTTTGTTTTGTTTTAGTTGTTGCTATTTTAACTGAGATTATTTAGCTGCGGTACACTCAGTGAAAGAAATATTGGTACCGAAGGGAGTCTGGTCAATACAAACACACAGAAATGCTCACAGAAAGGTAACCAAAAAAAAGTAATCCGCGTGACTCCAAGAACTGTGAAATTCCCATTTTCTTTCTTGTATACACACATATTTTAGATTTTTTTTATTCAAACCTGGACCTAGGTGGAATTACTTGGTAGTACTCATCAGCTCTAATCATTAAACACTTGTGAAGGCTCAGATGATGGAAAATGAAACAACTTTTTAAATAAATAATAAATACTTTCTTAAATAAACTAATAATGGTACCAAGTAGGTTTCCGTAACGGAGGCATTCCTTCTGTAGTTGCTAGCGTTGGTTCCATATGGGTTTGGCTCTTCGAGTCCTTCTCCATTCCAGTTTGTCTTGAAGCATTTCCTCAGAAACTCCTCAGCTAATCAGATCCTTTTGTTTGACATCCATTCATTTAGTTTTGGGCCTTTCTAACCCTTTTCTTACCCTCCACTTATAAGTCTAACACCTGTCACCTATATATACTTCCAGCCTTCTTTTCACATTCCCAAACACTCTAAGCCTGGATTCTCTCAGCTTTTCTATAATTGGTACCACCATCATGCTTCCCCTAATTCATTTTTTCTGAACATGTTCTATCCTTCTAACTCCAAGCATTCGTCTTGACGTTTCATTTCCACTGTATTCAAGAACTCCTCCTGTCTCTTCCTTAGTACCCAGCATTTGAAGACATGCAAAAATGCAGGCCTAAGTAACAACCTGTAGATCTTTGTTTATCAATTGAAAAGTTTCTCCTATCGCAGATCACTCCACTCATTTCTCTCCATGCCTTTCCTGTTATGCTTATAAGTTTGTTGTTGAGTTCACCTGTACTTTTGAACTTAGGTACTTGAACTTCTGTACCTTGGATAGTGGCTAGCCCCTTCTTCCCTCAACCCCCAGACTTACAATCCCATTCTCAACTTGCAAGGTATCAGAGTCTACAGGCCATATACTGTTTTATTTCTGCTGAATTTCATGCCATTTCTTTCAAGCACACACCTCCATCTCTCTAAATCTTCTTCTGCTTCCTTCTTGTTCTTCTCCATGAGCTGCAATCGTCTGCAAAAAGTATGCACCTGGGTGCCACTCTCTGGATTTTCTATAAGTGCATGGATGGAAGTCTATCTCTGATGGAGATAACAGTCCTCTAGGAACTGGACTGAGGTCCTCAGTCACTTGCATGGTCAGATTTGACCTGGAAGTGAAAGGTCTTGTATCCAATTGTCAGCTAGAGCCTTCTTCTTGATTAACTCCTGATGCTAGCCAAACTGGCCATCTATCAATCCAGGAGGAGATGCCAGATGAGGGTGTTTTATGACTCTCAGGCCTTTTTCCATGAGCATGTGCAATCATGCATCCAGATAGAGTTATGCTGATTCCCTGGATATATTCTCAGTGCAGTGGACATTGTCTGGGGTTCTCTGCTTGGTGTCCTATTCTGGTTCTCTTGTTTATACTTGTAACCTCCCCCCTGTTCCTTTATCATTTTTTCTCCCCTGTAATAAGTTGAGTCCTGCATTCTTTTGGCCTCTCCCTTCTTTTGAGGTGGGAGAGGGCTATTGTTGTTCTGCTCTTACCCACAATCAAGTAGCCTGAGCTTCCTGGTCCATCTAATTCTATTTGTTATATTGACTGTAGCAGCCTACATGGAACTTGGAGATAGGTACACAGGTTGCAGGAAGGAAGAGTTTGAAGAGGGCACCAGGAAGCCAGTCTGTGTGCACATGGAGTCTTCTCATGTTATTACCCAGCACACAGAACGTGAAACAGTGACTATAAATATAATCATTGAAGGTTTCTGTATTTCATGAAAAATTTCAAATATTTAATGGAACTGGCTGCAGTTGTCACTGTGGTTCATGTTGTGAGCTATCACCAAATATTTGCTACAGATTGGACAAGAGTTTATGTGCTGGGCAGCACTAAGTACTTTTGTGTTCTTGATGGAGATTGTGCCTGGTGTTCCTGATGTAGTCTCTGATGCTTCTGCTTCTGTCACCTGAACTAAGAGTGCAGGTACTACTTTGGAGATTGGTTTTGTGGCTTTGTAACCCATTAATTCTGAACAGTGAAACCAGTAATATGTGTTACTTATTCTGTGCTTGAGTTACATTGCACAAGACTGGAAGCTTATCATGAACATTTAGTTCTACTTTTTAGTCAAAATCTTCATGTAGCTTCTTAACTATATGTATTTGTTTGATTATGGACAGTAGCAAGGTCCCCTGCATCAGACCAGAACTAAGGGGACCCGGGTTCTATGCCTTGCTCTGCCTCTGAACTGCTGTGTAACTTTGGACAAGTTGCTTCACCTCTCTGTACCTCTGTTTCCCCACCTACCCTTTGTCAGTCTTGTCTATTTGAGGTTGTAAGCATTTTGGGACAGGCACAGACTCTTACTGTGTTTGTACAGTGCCTAACACAATCAGGCGCTGATCTCAGCTTAGGCCTTTAAATTCTATTGTAGTATAAAAAATAATTATAATTCATTTATACTCTTAAGAATGAATGAATGAAATTGATAGGAGCTGCTGGATGTGCCACACTTTTGAAAATCAAGCATTTTTTTGAGTGCCTAAATATGGATTAATGGGTAAATTTTAAAAAGTGTCTGATCCTGCACCACTGAAATCAATTCGAGTTGATTTCATTGGGAACAAGATCAGCCTCTTAGGAGCACAAGTCGCATTTTCAATCCTCTCTACCCTAGTGGATACTTCCTATATAATACTGTACAATAATCTTTCAAAATATCAACATGGAAGACAATAAAGTAAGTCAGGAAACAAATAAGCAAAAAGTTTAACTGGAAGACAGATTAAATGGCTGTATCAAAATAAAGCGCATGCACAATTTCCAGCGTTTCTGTTCTAAGTCTGTGCTGCTGGGTAAATAAGGTTGTAATTTGTTCACAACATCATTTAAGAAAATGGACCAATTTCATGGCTGGCTTCAGTAGATTTATAGAGTCCAAGACCAGAAGGGACCACTGTGGTCATCTAGACTGACTGCCTGTTTACCACAGGCCATAGAACTTCCCCAAAATAATTTCTAAAGCATACCTTTTAGAAAAGCATGCCATCTTATTTTAAAAATAGACAGTAATGCAGAATACACCACAACTCTTGGTAAAATGTTCCAGTGATTAATGTCTTTACTATTAAAAATGTACACCTTATTAACAGTCTGAATTTGTCTAGCTTCAACTTCCAACCATTGGATCATGGTATACCTTTCTCTGCTAAACTGAATAGCCCATTGTCCAATATTTGTTCCACAGGTAGGTAGCTAAAGGCTGTAATCAAGTCACCCCTTAAACCTTCTCTTTGTTACGCTAACCTCCCTGAGTCTACCAGTGAGGGCATGGTTTCTAATCCTTTAATCATTCTTGTGGCTCTTCTCTGAACCCTCTCCAATTTACCATCATCCTTCTTGAATTCTGAGCACCAGAACTGTTCCAGCACATTTTTCACACACTATTCCAGTGACAAATACAGTTCTGAGACAAATACAGAGGTAAAATAATCTCTCTGCTCCTATTTAAGATTCCCTTGGTTCTGAATCCAGGAATCGCATTAGCCGTTTCAGCCACAGCATCACACTGGGAGATCATGTTCAGCTGATTATTTATCATCACCCCCAAATCTTTTTCAGAGTGACTGCTTCCCAGGATAGAGCCCCCCATCCTGTAAATATGACCTATGTTCTTTGTTCCTTGATGCTTACATTTATATTTAACCATATTAAAATGCATGTTGTTTGCTTTCACACAGTTTACCAAGTGATCCAGAACGCTCTGTATTAGTGACCTGTCCTCTTCATTATTTACCACTATCCCAATTTTTGTGTTATATGCAAACTTTATCTGTGATGATTTTATGTTTTCTTCTAGCTCATTGATAAAAATGTTAATTAGCATAGGTCCGAGAACTGATCCCTACAGGACCCCACTAGAAATCAGCCACTTGATGATGATTCCCCGTTTACAATTACATTTTGAGACCTATCAATTAACCAGCTTTTAATCCATTTAATGTGTGCCATGTTAATTTTTATTTCATTCTAGTTTTTTTAATCAAAATGTTGTGCAGTACCAAATCAAACGTCCTATAGAAGTCTACGTATATTACATCAGCACTATTACTTTCATCAACCAAACTTGTAATCTTATCAGAAAAAGATCTCAAGTCATTTGTTTGTTATAAAGAGTGTCAGGGCCTCTCCTCATCAGTGAATTTGGCCCAATGTATGTTTCCCATTTACCACATATGGATGAAATCACAGGAGGATCTGTTCTTTTACATTTCACACACTACTTGTTATCCATGCCACAGTGGAGAGATTTTACTCAAACCACAGATGGTTATAAAGATATTTCCAAATTTGGTCCAATTAAGCATAAAATAAGGAGGTCTTGCTAAGTCTGGCTGTGCTCACTGGTTTCCAGGCTCCTACATAATGGATGATCATTGTTGCTTGTTTATGTCATTTTAAATTGTTATGTGGTGGTAATTTAAAAACAAATGCTATTGCTTTCCAAATTTCGAGTACGTCACCAAAGATGAGAAATACACTGGAGACCTTGGTTCCAATTCCCACTCTGCGACTGTGGCCAAGTCACTTCATTTTTTTGTGCTTTTGTTTTAAAGGACCATTTAGAGAAGATGCTCTCAAAATCATCATCTGCAAATGGGAAAAGCAAATAAAATATTTGGCTTTGTTAAGGGGATTTTTGCTGAACATGGGACTTTTCATTGATATTCAGTGAAGCAAAGTGATTTTCAGCCCAACCACTGACATTCAGGGCAGGTCTATACTAGAGGCGCTAGAGCAGCGCAGCTGCATTGATGCAGCGCGTCTGGTGATGTAGTGCGTCTGGTGAGGACACTGTATGACCAAGGGAGAGCATGCTCCCGTCAGCATAATCACTCCACCTCCACAAGAGGCGGAAGCTGTACTGTCCTGCCAACATATCACCAGTGTGAACAGTACTTAGGTCATTATACCTTGTGTCACCCGGGGGGTTGCTTTTTCACACCCGAGCAATGTCAGTTAGATCGACTTAAGTGGTAATGCAGACCTGCCCTCAGTTAGGCAGATGTATTTGAAGTCACTCTACACTACAAGTATCTACTTAATATATGTTCATTACAAAAGTTGGGGTTAATGTTTGATTAATTAGCAGGGCAGAAAATAATCTACCTAATAAACCAGCTACAATATTTCCTTCCATACTACGAAATCAGCTTGAATGTACGCAGCAATCCCATACCTAGCTATGCAAAAGGCAGATGATAGTGAATGCTGGTCTGAAAAAGCTAAGGTGGTGATTGAGAAAGTGAGAGAGATAATGGAAGTAAAGCAAAAGCATAGACAAAAAGCTAAAGACGCAAATCAGAAATGAACATTTTGTAGAACAAGAATCTGAAAACTTTTAAACAGGAAACCAGTGGAAAATGTTACATTCAAAAAGGATTTGTCAGAGGATAAAAAGTTCTTCTTTCATGTAAAACAAAAGAATGTTAATTGCTTTGAAATGGATACTTAAATAATTACTCTGCACGTCCTACATTGAATTATTTTTTGTAGTTGCCAAAATCACCCATTTTACCGCCAGTTAAAAAGTGGTGGGAATTCCAGTGTTTCCTAACTATGAGTACAACATCTTTTACCTTCAGATCATACAATTGTGGGATTTACTTTCTTTGTGACACCACTAAACACCCTCAGGAACTGATTCTCTAAGATGTTCTCAAGTATACTGTTATTCATCAAAGTTATTTGTTAACCAGTGACTACACATACAACAATGACAAAAAGTGAGATATCCCAGAACAGCAGCCTATTTAGCATTAGTGTTTCGGATCTAGATTAGGCTTCAACTATTCTTCTTCAGTAAATTTTCTCTACAGAACCCACTTTAATTAGGCATCTCCACTCCCTCTGATACTATATTCTTTACATTCTATTATTCTTAACTTCTCTGTGTTTCTGATCTTTACTATCATTTGAAGTAGGAAAGATGATAAAATCATACCATTCACTCTTCTGATGTTTCCAAAAGTCAAAGGAGACCCTCGTTTTTATAGGTCTCCAACTAACATTCAAAATGTCTGTACAACTGCATTTACATGGCTACACAAAATTGTGGTAACAATTAAATGGTCTAGTTAATTTGCTGATTCCAGTGGAATCATACAAACCTATTTAAGATATTGACACTAAAACCAAATCATGATTATAATTACAATGAAAACCAAAGGAATTTTTAGTTATTAGATCAATACTGCAAAAGTGTTGGTGGGATTGTAAAAAGATCACAGACAATTTCCATGAGAACTTTAATTATACAAATTGCCCCCTTCCTTTTTTTTGGGTGGGACTAGGGCAATTGTAATATATCATTGCCAGTGATACTATTTTATTGGTTATTTAAGGTTTTCAACCAGCATAGTTTTCAGTCTCCCCCTTCCACCTCACAAATGCAGATTGGCTGGATTATAGTATTTCAGTAAATGATGGAATTTAGTTTTAACTGCAGTTTTTGCATTAACAGCTTTGATTTTTCAATGTTAGCCCCCTCTGTTCCCTCACCCCCAACCCAGTTCAAAACGTCTTACCTATTTCTGCAGGAACATTGGAATTATTGGATTCCTTACAAACAGCTGTAAAAGGATACTCAAGCACATCTAATACAGCTATTGCAAAACCCTGGAAACAAACAAGTAGGTTCTATGAGATTATCAAAGTGGAGATCTGCTTTATTGATTAGTTCTTTTAGAGTAGGAAACAGATTTAAACTTCAGTGAAATTACTCACCTGTGTAAAGTTAAGTACTTTGCAGTACTTGGGCTTTAGTTTGGCAATGCACTTACAGATAATACATGCTACATTAAATTGGCTGGTAAACAGAGATATAACTTCTTTATACTGTATTAAACTGCCCAGAAACAAAGAAAATTAGCCACTTTTTATTAATACCACGCCGAGTAATTTTCTGAAATCAAATCCACTACCTGAGTTATTTCATTCTTTGCCAAAGAGAGTTTTTAGCAAGGTTTCTAGTATGAAAATAGATAATCAGTTTAGGAAGCATTATTTTATGCTGCTTCATTTTCATATTAACTGTGGGCCTTTTACATATCTAAGTCTGAACTCAAAATCAAGATGACAGACATGGAGTCTTGGCCATTGTTGCTCACTAAAACCCAACAGTCTTGCCTTGCCAACACAAGTTAGTGGGATCAATTCAGGGATAACTGGGTGAAACGCTGTGGCCTGTGTTTTACAGGAAGTCAGACTAGATGTTCTAAGGGCCTCTTCTGGTGTTAAAATCTATCAGTCTATGAAATTCTGGAAGAATTGGAGATGCTTCTGAGTGACAACCATCCTGCATTGAGCTCGCTAGGCTGGGGCAAGGCCGGATTAACACAGGGGCTTTAGGGGCTGCAGCCAGGGCCTCAGGCTAACAGGGGCCCGGCAAAAATAAATCCTCACCCCTTCCCCCCCGGTGTCTCTCCCACATGACGTGGGCCCACTGCCCTGGCCAGTAGCTGCTCCCAGCCCCAAGCAGTGCCGTGCGGCAGCCAATCCTCCCTTCTGGCCCCACCCCACCTCCCCTCCCCCACATGACATGGGCCCCGCATGAGTGTGAGTGTTGCTCAAAATCATCTCATGTGCCATGTTTGGCACATGTGCCATAGGTTGCCGACCCGTTCTACATGTTTTAAGACTGAAATGTAACCACAGAATGGCTTTATGTTAATTAAAAGACAAGTTTAGTATAGCGTTAATAGCCTCAATACCATAACTGAGATCATTTTGTTTTAAATTAGGAAAAAGACTTTACATAGGGGCTCCACAAAATCTAATAGCCCTAGGCCCACAGGAGAGTTAATCCCGGGTTGGGGAAGACCAGAGGTGAAGTAGAGGGACCTGTGTTGGTGGAAATTTTCAGTGCCTCCTGGTCTGAAGCCAAGGTGCTAGGTGTTTTTGAGGAGATGCTGGTGAGGCCTGTACACTAGGAATCAAATCTTGTCACTAAAAATCTCACCAAATATAAACCAGTATTGAATCTCCCGTTTGAGGAAAGATTATAGAGATAATTACAGTAATGCAGTTACTTGCACAATATTTGCAGTTACTTGACACATTTAAATACCTGTATAACTTAAAAAAGACTAATAGCCAAAGTTGATCATGTTTAATAATCAGTTGGACATTTTTGTTCAGATACATGATGATCTTTTAGTGTTATGAGTTTAAAGAAAGTTTCTTAGAGATTCTTCAACTTCTTAGGAAAATGGGCCCGTTTGTTGTTAGAATTCCAATTAAACAACAAACCCACACCACTAACTTTTATTTTAAAAAATAAGTAACTCATCCAGTGAAATCATTTCCAATGAGTTTCACCATAGACTAAATTCATTACCTCTGGGGAAAAAAAGGCTTATAATGGAATCATTGACAAAACAAGCTTTGCCAGCACAATGAGTGCTAGTATAATCTTTGAAACACAAACTAAATTTACAAACTAATACCGCTGTAGAATACATATACATTTTAAAAATTAGAGGGGAAAGGTCTTTGGAATAAAGTTCTCCAACCAAAACTGCTTTTGGCAGTGCATATTCAGGAAGCCTATACGTACAGTATATACTACACAAGTAGCATTTAATAAATTCCCCATGTCTGGTATGCAGACTTCAATGAGTTCTGAACATCAGCTGAGACAGACTCAATTTGTTTCCTTCCACTTAGGCTTGATGAAAAAATATCAAGATGAACCATTTTCCTACAGGAAAATGAATATATTGGTATATATCTACAAAGAGTGATTATTTTCTGCTGGAAGGGGATGTTACCACATAACCAACCTCTACTATTTAGACTCAATAGAAAAGAATCCTGAAATCTTAATGAATGCAGATCACATAATCCATGTAAAATAACCATAATGGAAGAGATTTGTGTATATGGTTCTACTTTGTCTGAGATTTGAAGTCTCAATTTTACTTCTCCAACATAATTTTTCAGCTGGCAAGATTAAGGTAATGGAACAATTCAGTACTTTTTGAATAAATTTCTTTTACATACATTTTCAATTACACTATAAAGTAACGTAGAAGAAAAAGGTTTAGCTAGCAAGGCATCAATGAATGTTTTAAATTTTCTGAAGGCAATTAAGTCTCTTTCACATCTCTTTTGTTCCCACTGTTGATATTGTTCCCAAATATCTTGGGAGATAAACTTATTTCTTCTTCTTCCACTTTCATCCCAATATTCTACAATATTCATCGTGGGTCTACAATATTCATCGTGGCTAAATTCCTCATTTCAAATTTCTCCCTTTTGATATAAAATCTGTATTCATTTCCTGTATGCCATCTTTAATATCTTAGGGTTAGTAGAGACCTGGATACCAAGAACATTAGAAAAGAAGGAACATAGGAAATAGGAACTGCCATACTGGAACAGACCAATGGTCCATGGTAATTTGATATCCTGTCCCAGACATTTGCCACTACCAGATATTTTCCAAGAAGGTATAACACTACAATAGTGTATCTAATTGTTCAATATTGTATCAAATGATAGGCAGAGGAAGGAGGAGAATATTTCCTCCTGGCCCTAAGTGGTGATCACTTTAAATCATGAAGCCTATGAATGAAAGCCTTTGGAATTTTATCCAAGCTATGACAGCATAAATGTTGATGCTATTCTTCCCTTATAATTGTCTAATTTAAATTTGTCCAAATATTTTTCCAAGTAATGTATTGCCGCAGCAAGTTACAAAAATAGCCTATTCATTGTTTTGGCATCTGTCGCAAATGTTCTATGAAACCATCTCAGAGCTGGTGGATTTTTAAATTTGAAAGACTCTTTGGTCTACTTTGATAAACAATCATCTGTGACAGAACACAATGAGTCAAATGTCTTCAACAAACTGGTACATGCACATGAAGATGAGACTAGTTGGGCTAGATATGAGTCCACAGAAAGTCAGCAAATAGAGTCTAGAAAGCTTACTTCACACATTTTAAATCATGTTGTGAATTTCAGTGTGGTGTATATTGGGAGCCAAAACAAGGTATGTTTGAGAAATAATAGTAATTAGTTGTCTTAATCAAAGAAATAGATCCATTCAATAATCAAACTCATTAGTGAAGTTTAAAAATTAAAAGAGGGCACAAGTAAGCTTTGGCACAGAGACTATTTTTTTTTAATGTATGTAGAACACCATGAAATGTTCAAATGTTATATAAATGTTTACTAAAAAGCTGAGTCACCCTAGCCATCTTCAGTTAAACAGAAAACAGCATCATTCCTCCACCTGCGATCAGGAAAGCTTCCCAAGTACATGGATATTTGTGTATACTTACTGCCTAAAGCTACTGTGCACCAATTTATATAGGAATCATGTATATCCACAGTCATCACCGGAACTGTAGAAGACTTTTTCCCCAATTCTTACAAGCTCACAGTTGGCTAGCCATGTTGCAAGATGAATCAAGGGTCAAGCATTGGAAGTGATGAGTCAGCTTAGCCCAAACCAAGTACTTGTACGTATGCCAAAGTCAGCAACAAAAGAGACTCTGAAAATATACCATTTCTCTTCTTTCACCAAAGACCTGTATTACTATAGTGTTGAGATTTGGCACATTTTAGGACCTTTCTGTGCCACTTCATGCTTCATCCAGAAGGGGTCATTTAAATGCAAGAGAAGGTGCCCTCTCTCTAGCTTTTGTGACACCTGGAAGCCTGGGTATTGAGAAGATGGGCTTGGAAACCAAGCTTAGATCTCATGTGTGGTGGCAGGTTGTATTACTACGGGCTTGAGTGTCCCTCAGTGCAGTCTGGGTTTTTGTTTTTTGTTTGTTTTGTTTTGTTTTTGTTTAACTGCCTTATTTCCACATCTGATTCGTTAACCCGTGTCCCAGATAAATGTTAATATCCAGTAAGATGATATATTAGGTTGCAGTAGGTGACTAAACTGCACCACAGCTACTTTTTTTGCATCTATCCTCTGTATTTAGTAAATCATGCCCATGTCAGGCAAGGAAACTGCCCATGGTATTAATGTCCCTTGTTAGAGAATTTTCCTGTAACAGATGAGAATAACTGTTACCTGATAAAAGAGAGACCGAAAATTGAAACAGTTTCAAGCACTGCTGCTCAGTAACATTTATTTATTTTATATTCTCATGGACTAACTGTAGCATTTTAATCACTTAATATAAGATAAAATATAGTATGCATAATTTATTTATGATTTATTTGTCATGTTACCTCAATAAAGGGCCAACATAAATTGAGACCTACAGCCAGAAGTTTCAAAAGTGGCTAGTGACTTTGAGTGTCCAACTTGAAGGGTCCAATTTTCAGAAAATGCTCTAAGTCAGGCTCCTTTATGAGGCTCAAGTTGGGCACAGAAAACCCACTAATCCCTTTTTAAAGTCTTCACCAATAAGCTTAAACAACGAGAGTTCTGTGGCTCTTTAGAGACAAACAAAATTAATTTCAGCAGGCATAAGCTTTCGTAAGCCTCAGCTCACTTCCTCAGATGCAGTAGGTAGAAATGATACAGCAAATGGGTAACATATAGGAGGCATCGTATACATATACAAGCGCATAGAGAACAATGGGGTAGGTGGATAAAAACCGGGTACTTGAGGTCTAATGACAACCATTGAGTAGGAGGTGAGAATGGGTGATCAAAGCAATTTACCTCTTGTTCAAATATATAGCTGGACCCATTTTCTAATGGCCATTCTGCTTTGTGTAAGAAACAAACAACTTGTCTATTAACGGAATGGATCAGCTTTACTGTTCATTTTTACTTCTAAGTTTTGAAATACTGGAGTAGCCCACAAAAGTATCAGTCTACTGGCAGCAAAACTCCATGAAGTTTTTCACAATAATTATGGAAGTTTATTTACCAACTTTTGTTTTTCAGCATGTTATTACATTAGCCAGTCTGTCTAGCAAAAGAGTGTGTAAAATACAGTATCAATACATTGATTAGCTACAAGCAATCAACCTCTCTGTCTCCTTTCAGCAGATGGATACTTGTAGCCCACTTCTTCTCTCACTTACACCAGGACAGGACAGAAATAAAGCCAAAGGTATTACCTCATTGTAAAACTGGTCTGAGAAGAGAATCACTCCTTTGTGTCCACAGTTTGCCAACCCCTAAAAGGGCAAAAATCATGAGTTACATGCCCGCATCAAAATCATGAGACATGCCTTTAAAATAATAAGATTTTTTAAAATAAGGCACTTGGGATCTTTTTATTTGCCTTTTGGTTATGTGCCTTTAGATTTCACATGTTCAAGCTTTACTCTGCAACTAAGAGGGCTAGAAACTTTCATTATAAAAAAAGAGTAAGATTCTTATAATCACATGATTTCAGCAGCTGAGACTTTAAGAGCACCAAATGTCATGAGTCTGATAAGATTGGGCAACACTGCACATTTTAACATGCTGGGATGCAGTTGGAAATTTTCACTGACTAATACAGAGAATGTTTAGTTCTTGAACATACAGGATTTTCTCTCCTTTTTCTTCTATGTATGTAATATGTATTTAACTAAATTGTTTCTTATTCAAGCTGTTTGGCCTAGGTTCAGAGAAAATATAATCAAAGTAGAGAATTGTTTCAAACTTTGCAGTATTGTTAGCACTGGTCAGTTCTGAGACTCCAACCCAAAAAGCATTGCTGCTCTTTCAGTCTCTCTTTTAATAAGCTTCACAATACCTGCTGGCCAATTGCTGCATAAAGATAGTAATTAGCTTTCAGTTATCACTAGAAACATTTTCACCTGTTTCACTTGTATATCCCTAGACCTTCTAGTATATAACATACATACAATAAGTAGTATCTATTTACTGTGTAATATGAAATGCATTTTTATAAACAAAAGAATCTAAGATCATTAGTTAATGCTTACATTTTAACACCAACAATGTATTAACCTAAATAAACTATGTGACACTGCTCTTTTAACTCAGGCATGCTAAAAATCACCGGTCAACATCCACTGCTTTATGAGAGTTCTATTGGGGTAATCTCAAAAAGCCAATAACTATGATGTAAGAAATCTTTATGGGTTTAATACTCTAGGTTGAGCACCACTTTTAAATTTGCTTTCTTACTCTTGGTTTGACATAAAGTTCTTTTTTCTGTAGTACTCCCATGCTTTCCAAATTGATTATATCAGTATGACTGATGGGGAACGGACTATGTATGTGACACAAGCATTAGTTATGCTGAATAATATTCACTAAAGGAGGATTATGCGACACTTGAAATGCTGCAGATATCGAATGCACAGTAAATTGTTGTGTCAGTTAAAGTTTTAGAGTTGTATTTTTCAAAATTGCGTCTGGAATAGCCTGATTTCCAGTTGCCTAGAGAAATTTGGGATAATAAAAAGTCATTATAGGTATAACAGAAAGAACAAAAATGTTACTTAGAAGGATAAATGTTTCTGACTACATTGCCTTCTGAAACTCACACCAATTACTGCATACATGCAACCTGAGGCCAAATTCTGAGGGAGAGCAGTACTGAAGAATGGCAAGTAATATTCACTAGGAGTTCATCTGTAAAAATAACAATTTAGTTTTAATTAGATTTTAACTGAATTCCATGAGGTGGAGAAAATATTCTCTGAGCCTCCCTATAACTACACTTACTTAGCTCTCCAGGAGACTATTAAGGGGAAAGCTCTAATTTGCAGAAGCAAATTAAACTGACACAAGCCAGATCTAAAACAATGCTAAGAGTGTTCACACACGAAATTGCACTTTAATAGCACACCTTTAGTTACCCAGATTCGACTTTGTGTTTAGTCTAAGTCACAAATGTTATGGTTTTCTAATTCAAATCTATAGACTCAGTCCCAGAGGAAAGAGCTTATTGCAATCAGGGCAACCAGAATGAACAACTGTCCTCTCTAACCTATAACTGCAGAGTAACACACAGAAAAAAATCTTTGCATTCTGGGAAGAGGAATCCACTAACAAACTCCTGGAAATAACTAGAGCAATGCAAAAGATGTCCCAGATTATGAAAGATGCAGAAAAAATGGTAGAACAAATTTGTAGTCAGAACAAGTGATTAATTCATATCATTGTAGGTTATTGTTTACTCTTAAATTTACATGCAAATGCAGATATTAATTTAGGTGAATCACAGTAACTGTATAATAATGCAATCCTAAGAAAAGCACCCACAGCCGTAACATTGTTGCTTGAAATGAGCTGTGCACAGTGGGTTTAATAAGTTTTAAGTAACTATTAGCAAGACATTTGATAATTTAATGAAAATACCATACTTTGTGTTTGCTGCAATGATTTTATTTCACTTTTGATGAAAAGGAATACATCTTAATCTCCGAATAATATAGTTAATTATTTTATTGTAGCTTTATATTAAAAGAAAAGGTTAAAAAGTAAAAATAGTAAATGAAGCAAGTTAGAATCTTACTCAATTAAAATAAGTTTTCTTTGGCAGATCAGATCCTGAGGGAAAGACTAATTCTAGTGGTCTCAGGAAACCACCTTTTCCAAATTATTATTTTCATTGCTGTCAGGCACACCCCAGTACTTTTTAAAGTGAAACTGAAGTTAATTCCACACATGCGCATAATTCAAAAGTGATGCTCTTCAACAATAAAACATTTGTTGTACTGTAAATCATTGCCACTAATTTTTAATCAATTTCTCCTAGTTTAGGATTTTCTGGTCCAAACATGTATATTTTTATTAAAAGAAACCAATACAATTGCCCATAATAATGCTGCACTTAAATTTAATAAATGAAAGAACAGAATGTAATCAATTTAAGTTATAGAGTTCAAAGCCAAGACCTTCTATCTTGGAAAACATCAGGTCTTGAATAAGTATCACTGAGCTCTCTCAGTTGTCACATATATGATACCAACTATTCTAGTCTCTGAGTTTGAATCAATGATCAACTTGATTTTCTGAAGCCAAATCAAGATACAACTCAACTGATGATATTCCAATTCCTAACGCAAACATTTTCTGATTTCCTTTTGAAGTGGTAGGGTAAAATTTTCAATAACACTTAAGTGACTTAAGAGTCTAAGGGTATGTCTACACTGACGGCAGCAAAGTTTCCACCACCAGATCGATCTTTCTGGATCGATTGAGCAGTCAGTGAAGACCCGCTCAATGTATCAGGAAGTTGACCTGGAAAAACCACCTCCTCAAGTGGTGTAGCACTGTTCCGTCGGCACAGTGCAGTGAAGACAGCGTGCAGAACAGAGGTACAGTAGTCAACGGGAGTTATGCAAGCTACTCTGCATAGCTTACATAACTCCCATTGACTGCTGCCAAATTTCCAGGTAAGCGTAGACCTGGCCTCAGTTCCGTCATCTGTTTGTTCCCCATGTAGATACTTATAGTCTGTAATCAAGTCACCCCTTAACCTCCTCTTTGTGAAGTTAAATAGATATACAGGATGTGTTTTTATCCTTCAGTCATTCTTATGGTTCTTCTCTGAACTCTTCAGCAAGCCTCAATTGTGGCTTTTGGAGCATCTGATAAAGTATTCTTAAACAATTCCCAATTATTATTCGTTTTTCTGATTAAATTCTTCCTCCCAGATGATTTGGCTTATAATAGTTTTCAGCTTTGTGAAACTGGCCCTTTTAAAGCACTGAGTATATATATTACTGGTCTGGATTTCATTTTGTTTCCACATTGTAGATGTGATCAAGTCATGATTACTTGTACCTAAAGCTACCATTAATTTTTTGTTCTATGATCAGTTCCTCTTTATCACTCAAAATGCAGTCTAATACAAAATTCCCCCATACTGGATGCAATACTTTATAAGTTAGGAAATTGTCATCTATAATACTTAGAAATTCCAAGGATGTTTTATTACCAGCAACTTGAGACCTCCAGTGTGTCACGCAGATTGAAGTCCCCCATGATCACACAACTTTTCCCCCTGAACATTATAAAGAGGTGCTTTAAGAGCCACTCATGCTGTTCCCTAGTGTACTTTGGCAAGCATCAACTAATACCTCCTCTTGTGCTTTATCTGTTAGGACATTGATCCATAAACACTCAAGAGCATTTTCCTTCAAGTTATGAGTGACTCAGAAACACATAATGCCATTTTTATATAGAGTGCTGCTCCCTCTCCCCTTTTGCCCACTCAATCCTTCCTAAATATGTTACAATAATTGTTTTTAACATTCCAATCGTGTGAATCATCCTACCAATCATACCAACTAGATCAAATTTGTGCTCATAAATGAGCAATTCCAAGTACTCTTGTTTGTTACCCAGGCTCCTAGAATTGGTGTATAGGCAATTCAAGAATTTCTTGTCTTCATGCCCTTTGGTTCCTTGATTAATTTTGTTCTCAACATCTTGATTTTCGCTAAATGAGTGCTCAGACCTTTCCTCTTTTTACCATCCTGTTTTTTTATTAGTTTAATGACTACTCTAGCCAGCCTGTCCCCAAGGAAATTGGTTTTCTTTCTACAGAGGTGGAGGTCATCCAAACTATACCTCTCCATCTCCCTATAGTAGGAGGACCAATGTTCTATAAAATCAAAACTCTACACCACTTACGTAGCCAACAGTTCACTTCCAGAATCTTCTGCCTTCCGTCTTTCTTCACTTGTGGTACAGGAAGGACCTCAGAGAAGATTGCCATCAGCATAGACATACCCAGAGTGTTGAATTCCCAACAAGGATGCGCTGTCTTCCTGGGATGTCTGTAGAACTTTTTGTGGGCAAACTTAATTTTTTTAAAGGTTGGGCTGAGCTGTCATCCACTGGTGTATCCCATACATCTCTCCATTTCCTTGGACTAGCTGGATATTGAGAGGTATCTTCCATAATTTCCATGTTGAGGAATTGATATTGATTGTAAACTTCTAGATATGTGGAATTCCTCCTGGGATCCTTCTCTCTGGTGGCCACAGTATGCCCATCCTCATCTGTCTCCAGCCATGTAGAATGCCATTGTGACCTCTTACCTCTAATGGTTAGAAACTTCCAGGCCTCCTCTTCCCTATCCAAACTCTCTCAGAAACTCCCGTTAGCTGCCTGTTTGTGGCTCTCAAGTTTGCCAAGCAAGTGACTTTTTATACTAAGTCTCCCTGCTTAGCTCAGCTCAGCTCTACTCCTTACCATCAGGCCTAGAATACTCTCTTAGCTGGCTCCATCCAGACTACAATGGTTCACTCTTCTCAAGGCTGAGCCTAGGATCAAAGGGAATCCAAAACCTAAAAAATGCTGGCCTTGGGAAGGAGAGTGTGGGTTATCAGCAGACAGAAGATGACAACCAGGTTGACAAAGAGACAGAGTATGCATACACAGCAAAAAAAAAATCCCTGTGACAGCGAGTCTCAGAGCCCAGGTCAACTGATTTGGGCTTGCACTATGTGGCTAAAAATAGCAGTATAGACATTCAAGCTCAAGCTGGAGCCTGGGCTCTGAAACTCAGCAAGGGGGAAGGTTTCAGAGTCAGGGTTCCAGCCCAAGCCTGAACATCTACACTGCTATATTTAGCCCCGCAGTCCGAGCCCTACAACCCCAAGTCAGTTGGCCTAGGCTCTGAGACTTTCTGCCATTGGGCTTTTTTTTTTTGCTGTGTGGATGTGCTAATAGAGACAAAAGAAAAATGCCACAAGCAAGACAGGCTGTCTCTCCCAATTCAGAGATGGAATGTGCTGGGCTATGGCCAGACAGGCTAAGGCCTGGTCTACACTGGTGTCTTAGGTCAATTTAAAGTCCCTTAATTTGAATTAATTATACCCATGTCTACACTGGCACCACTGTTCATTCAAATTAATGTGCCTGTAAAATCAACTTAATAAGATCATCTCTGCAAGTGGCCTAGCGCCTAATTTGAATTTGGTAAATCAAATTAGTGTCAGTGTAGATGCAATGTGACTTAATCCAAATTAATTGACCTCTGGAATGTATCCCATAATGCCCCATTTTGACCACTCTGGACAGTCGCGCTGGGCTGCTCTGTGGTCACACTAGCAGGAAAAGTCCCCTCCCCTCAAGCCCCGGGAAGATTCAAATTCTCATTTCCTGTGCTTGCTGCTAGCGTAGAGAGAGATTCGCCACTATTCTCAGCCTGGCTACTGTAAAGCCCAAATGCACTCCAGCATGGAGTTGACCAGAGGTCTTAGACCTCATCGGGCTGTGGGGCAAGGAGTCCGTTCTGGCTCAGCTCAGAGCCAGTAAAAAGAATCTGGACATTTATGGGAAAATATCACAGGGCATGCTGGAGAAGGGACACCAGAGGGATGCTCAGCAGTGCCACATGAAGATAATGGAGCTGCGCCAGTCGTATCAGAAAGCCAGGGAAGCTAACAGCCATTCTGGCTCCTTGCCCAAAACAACCAGGATCTATGATGAGGTGCATGCAATTCTAGGTGGGGATCCCACCACGGTGCCTCCGCACAGCATCGATACCTCAGCTAGTTCACAGTCCATGATCAATGAGGAGGACTCCGTGGATGAAGAGAAGGAGAAAGCTGTGGAGAGCAGGGTGCAGGAGAGCGGGGTGTCCATTCTCTCACAAACTTAGGACTTATTCCTGACCTCCGAACAATTCACCAGCATACAGGACAGCACAAATGATCCCGTGGAAGGCACATCTGGTGAGTTTTCTTTCTTATTGCATTTCTGTCCTTGTACATTGGGTGTGGGAGGCATGAGGAGAGTCTCAGGCATTTTGTTGACTGTAATGGGTGGTAACCCAGGGCTCAGTTTTCTTATGTGTTGAGAAACGCTACGTTTATCATCTGTTGATATCTCATGGAAAATTTAATGTATGTAATCTGTTATCCCTCCCTCGCCCAGAAAAACTTTTCAGGGGAGGGCTGCCTTGTTCCTCCCTCCATGGTAGGATTCTTCGCTGCAATCAAGGTAGCCAGCATCATGGCTTCCTGTGTTTTAAGCATTGTCTCTCCCACCCCCACCACATCTTCCACAGTTGCTCTCTGTAAGGGTTTGAAATACAAGCAGAGATTTCCCACTCCCCTCCCCGCCATCCGCAGTTTCTCTCTGTAAGGGTTTGAACTACAAGCAGAGGTTTCCCCTTCCCCGACCACGCGGTCCGCAGTTGCTCTCTGTAATGGTTTTAACTACAAGCATAGAGAGGAAATCATTTGCTACATTGTTTCATGGTCTCATTATCCAAATTGTTACATTTGTATCACTTTCTTCAATATACTGCCTGTGGCTACATTGTTTCATAGTCTAATCAGCGTAATTGTTATATTTCTATCAGTTTCTTGGTATGCTAAATGTGACTCTCTTGTTATTTTTCTTTCATTCTGTAGACACCTCGGCAGTGAACCGACCCTTAAGAAATACTGCAGACAGACTATCTCAGATTCAAAAAAGGAAGAAGAAAAAAAGCAGAGATGACATTTTCTGAACTCATAAACGCCTCATCAGCCGCAGAGACAGAGCAAAGAGCTTGGAGGCTGACCTTGTCCCAGAGCATGGACAGGGTCACGGATGCTCACAGACAAATGCAGGAGACTGATTGCAGCATCATGCAGGAGATGCTGCGACTTCTGTGGGACCAGTCAGACATGCTCCAGTGTCTTGTGGACCTTCAGGAGGAGCGGAGGCAGGACAGAGTCCCACTGCAGCCCCTCCATAATGATGCTCAACCGAGGGCTATGCCACCTTCCACCTCCCCCGCACCTACGAGGTCTCAGAGAAGATTGTCCAGGATGCAGTACGTGCTCTCCCCCATCACAGCAAGCTACCACCCTACCCCTGGAGACAGTGAATGAACCCTCATCCCTCCTCTTCCCCCATGACTTGAATGTTAAAAAATAATGTTTTGCATCATTCCAAAACGTTTCTTTATTAAATTATATCTTGTTCAGGAGGGATTTATCGGGCACAGATATCGAAGGGAGATGGGGAGGAAGGGGATCATCAAAGGCAAACAACATACGTGAACAGAAATCACTCCTGCATCTCACTGCAGAACCTGGTTTTCAAAGCTTCCCTAATGCAAAGTGCTCCGCGGTTAGCTCTCCGCATAGTGCTGGCATCTGGCTGCTCATAATTGGCGGCCAGTCTTTCTGGCTCTACAGCCCAACCCTGGGGTAACCTTTCCCCCTTCGCTTCACACACATTATGAAGAACACAGCA
The DNA here is from genome assembly GCF_026122565.2 of Emydura macquarii macquarii. NCBI lineage: Eukaryota > Metazoa > Chordata > Testudines > Chelidae > Emydura > Emydura macquarii. The sequence goes on from NW_027131180.1 coordinate 15,124,357, forward strand.
AGCAGATATCACAGAACGGAGGTTCTTCTCACTCATGTCCAGCCTAGTGAGGAGACTGCTCCATCTACCCTTTAAATGCCCAAAGGCACATTCTACAACCATTCTGCAACTGCTTAACCTCTTATTAAAACACTCCTTGTCACTGTCAAGGTGACCGGTGTACGGCTTCATTAGCCAAGGGAGCAAGGGGTAAGCAGGAACCCCCAGGATCACTATGGGCATTTCCACACCCTCGAGGTCAATTTTTTGTTCAGGGAAGAAAGTGCCCGCCTGCATCTTAGAGAACAGCCCTGAATTACGAAATATACGAGCGTCATGCACCTTCCCAGACCATCCCACACTGATGTCTGTGAAGTGACCCATGATCCACAAGCCCCTGCAGGACCATGGAAAAGTACCCCTTGCGGTTTATGTACTCGGTCGCCTAAGATGGGGATGTGTGTCCCAACAATGGCCCCCCCGCAGTTTGGGAAGCCCATCGTGGCAAATCCCTCCACTATATCCTTGTAGAACGGGGTCCTGTCTGGCCCCGTCATTGTGGGCCTTCCTCGGGCCCAGGCTCGGAGGAAGGCCACTGCACCTTCCAAAAAAGGGAACGTTAGTCACTCGCTCTGTGGTTCGGCTCCAGCCCCCAGGCCGGGCGGACGGCCAAGCGGTCTATTGCCCCAGCCCTTAGGCAGGACGGGCGAGCAAGCAGTCTAGTGCCCTGGCCCTTAGGCAGGGCGGGCAAGCAGCGTCCTCTGGTCAGTAGAGCAGGGGATGGTAATCACTCCTCGGGTGGCGAGGACAAGCGGGGGGGAGAGGGACGCTGGCCCACCTGACTCCACTGTGTCCCAGCCCAGGGCTCTAGCAGTGGCAAAGGTGTTGCCACTAAGTCGGCGGGGCTCCCGCCGCAACACACCAATGGGGTCTTGCCCCTGTCTCAGCCACGGCTATGGCTGTCCCTGGGCCACTTCCTCCCCGTATCCCCAGGTACCTGTATCCGCCAGATCCTCTGGGTCACTGGGGTACACAGCTCGTGGCAGGCTCATCAATCCCTCTTCATCCACTGGTGGCAAGGTAGGGAGCTCCTCGGCGGAGGGCAGCTCCTCTAGGTCACAGGGTTCCTGAGGTTCCTCGGCGGATGGCAACTCCTCCAGGTCACAGGACTCCAGGATTTCAGCATCAGGCAGCTCTTCCAGGTTGGGACCGGCCTCGGAGGGTATCCCCCAGCCCTCAGGCTCAGGGAGCTCGGTCCAATCGCTGGGGTCCAGGGGTCCTGTCCGGTCCTTGGGGCCTAGCGTCCCAGGCCAGTCTAGGGGGCCCGGCAGCCCTATCCAACGCTTAGGGCTCGGTCGCTTGAGCCATTCCCAGGGCCTATGTTCCAGGAGGTGCTCGCTTGGGGCAGCGGCCCGGCTGGGTTCAGGCCTTTGCTGCAGCCGGCGGGACGGCACGTCTGTCTCCGGTGGCAGCCTATTCCCCACTGAGCTGCGGGACCTGCTTTTTGTGCTCCCAGCCCCGGCTGAGGCTGCGCCTCTCTGTTTCTGGATTGGCCGGCCAGCGGGACCGATCGCTAGCTGGCTACCTGGTTGCCGGGCAGACTGGCCTGCTGGCCCTTCCACAGTCTGATCTGGTCGTTGCAGGCCTTCCTCAGGCCCAGGCTCCGAGGAAGGCCACTGCACCTTCCTACAGTCCTGCACACTTCCCAAAGTCACTAGCCTTCATAGCAGAAGACTATTTATAGCACTGCACACTTGATTCACGGCTATGCCCACTGTAGATTTACCGACTCCAAATTGATTCCCAACCGAGCGGTAACAGTCGGGGGTTGCCAGCTTCCAGAGAGCAATGGCAACTCTCTTCTCCACCGTCATGGCTTGTCTCAAGTGAGTATTCATGCACTTCAGGGACGGTGACAGCTCCCAGCACAGTTCAAGGAAAGTTACCTTTCGCATATGAAAGTTTTGCAGCCACTGATCATCATCCCACAGCTGCATAACAATGCGGTCCCACCAGTCTGTGCTTGTTTCCCTGCACAAGAACCTGCGGTCCACGGACTGCAGATGACATGTTACAGCCTGCAGCAATCGGGAATTGTTCTACTCGATGGCCTATAGCAGGGCAGCCACGGTGGCATAGGTGTAGTACCTGCTTCGCCTTCTTGCTCTTTTTCTAAAGTACTCCATGATAAGCCACGATGTATTTGTCACGATCAGAATTATAGTGCAGAGTTCAGCTGTCTCCATGTCTCTGCAGCAATGGCGATCTCAGGGATTTAAAAAATGGTGCGAAAATCCTTTTCCTGTTTGTTTGGTGGGGAAAAGGAAGGAGGAAGCAGCACTGCATCCTGGGACGATGACAATCATCCCAACAGCTGCCATGGCTAGTTGCACTGTGGGATAGCTACCCACATTGCACTGCTTTCTAATTCGAATTAAGGCTGGCCAATGTGAACGCAAGAGACCAGCGCAAACAGCGTAATGTGTACACTCTGCTGCGATTTCTATAAATCGGCTGCTGAAAGTCGAATTAAGCTAATTCGAATTAGCACTGCAGTGTAGACATAGCCTAAGTGAAGGTAAGGAAGTGTGAGTCCCTAGGCCTTTCATTATGTTAACCTATTCTTTGCACCTTTAAGGAATGATTAAATACTGCTTGGTTTTGAAAACGTCATCTCCATATCACAGCAAACATATGATGTCACAGGCTCCTGAAGCAAGTTGACTGAACCTAACTAGGAGCTGCAGAATCCTACATGTGACTGACGCCCAGGCTAGCCATGTGGAAAGAACTCTCTCCTTCCCAGGGCTAAGAGGATAAGAAGTGCTGAGATTTCATTTCAGAGATTGTATTTCCTCTTCTATTTTTTAATGCAAATAACTAGGTTATCTTGCTAAGCCTACACTCTCTAGTGAGACCTCAGGTAACCATATTTTAGATTTTAACTCCTTTATAAGTCCAAAGTCCAAGTAAACTGCCCTAAGAGAGACTGAAAACAATAACTTTATGCAATTCCTTTTAATATTCTAAACTTGTCCCTTTTGGATGCATCCCGTCAAACTGTACTTAACTACACTCTTCAAAGTGGCTTAAAGACAAGTGAATCCTTGAAAGTGTGATAAATGTGCTAAGGATGCTAAAGAATTGATGATCATAAATTAATATAATAAGACATCTTTATAATTTGCATTGTTCCTTGATATAATTACTAAGTTTCAACTCTTGATAATTTCTTTCAAGAATGTATGGTGTGTGTGTGTACCTCACACCTGGAAAACTGCTTATGTTTACACTTGAGCCGTGAACTGTTGAACTGTTGATTGTATATTAGTAGTTCTGGTTGAATTAATAAATTGTTGGTTGGTTAAGAATAAACAAGTGCCCTGATTTGAGACATATTGTTCAAGTTAAAAGTTGACCTGAAAATAACCCAGCATTAAAATTAGCTCCCTGGACTCAATAAAGAGTGGCTATTCTATTGGATTCTATTATACATTGGCTATAACATATCACCCAATTGGCAAACCTAGTTTGTTAGATTTCAACTTTAAAATCTAACTGACACTCTGGCAAATTCATAAAAATGGCCCCCTTGTCATACTTATATAATTTAGCTCAATGTTCCTTTGCAGTAACTGCAGACAGCACACCATGCATTCTGCTTTTTGACTCCTGGTGTGTAGTCTTTTATCCTTTTACCCATAGTATCAAAGCAGCTCTGCTGTCATTGGCACTGTAGGTCTGCTTCCCCTGCGACTTGCATTATAACTAGATAAGCATGTTTAAAACCAATCTTTATGTTCTGAAACTTTCTGGAAGCCAAGAAATAGTGAAAAGGGCAAAAGAAACAGTAATTACTCTTTCAGGGAACAAATATTTAAAGAAGTTGAAAGTGATATGATATTTAAGTATGCCACTGGAATTTCCTTTTTGTAGCTTAAACTGTCCATCTAACAATGCTAGTTTTAATACCACTGACTTATCTGCAATTCTTTCTCTGATGTAGGCATCTGTCCTGCCAATAGGTCAACAAATCTGGCTGTACAGAGCAAAACAGACATGCTAAACGGACATGATAAACAGACATGGTAAATTGGAGAGGGTTCAGAGAAGAGCCACAAGAATGACTGAAGTATTAGAAAACAAGCCTTTATAGTAATCAACTCAAGGAGCTAAATCTATTTAACTTAACAAAAAGGAGGTTAAGAGGGGACTTGATTACAGTCTATAAGTACCTACATTGGGGAACAAATATTTGAAAATGGGATCTTCAGTCTAACAGAGAAAGGTATAACACGATCCAATGGCTGGAAGTTGAAACTAGACAAATTCAGACTGTAAAATAAAGTGTAAATTTTTAACAGGTACAGTAATTAATCATTCAAACAATTTACCAAGGGTCATGGTGGAATACTCCATCTCTGGCAAATTTTCAACCAAGATTGGCCATTCTTCTAAAAGATGTGCTCTAGGAATTATTTTGGAGGAGTTCTATGGCCTGCGTTACACAGGAGATCAGACGAGATGATCACAAATGTCTCTTCTGGCCTTGGAATCTATGAAGAGTCATGTTGAACCTACATCATTAACTCAGTTGGGCCTGGCTGCAGCCCAGAGATCCACTCTGAGGGTGATTGGACTGCGTGGTTCCACCGTGGGTGAGAGGTGCAGGAAACCAGGTCTATCACGTAAGGGGTACAGTCAAAAGAGCCTAAACAGGCTCCCAGGTGCAGTTCATCCTATACCACTAAAAACTGATTTCACTAGAATGAAACCCAGAAAAATAAATCTTGTAAAAATGAAGCAGGCAGGCAGAATGAAGGGAGGGATGGCACAATCTGTACCTGTAAGGCAACAAAAGCTCTACCTCTTATTGTAGATCTAATGTATTGACCTTGGCAGTGTCCTTTTAAAACTGGAAAATATTCTAGTTCCACTTTCGTCTCTGATATTTTACACAATAATAATAATAATTAAAAAGAAACCTTTCATTACCTACATGCACAAATGCCTTTGCCACAATTAACCAATGAAATGCAACATTGCAGAGCACTCTCTCAAGCTATACAAAGAGCTAAGACCTTGAAAATAACTTTCTCCAACTCTTTTGTGCTTTGGCTCTCTCTGTAACAACCATGGCTTTGACATAATACTTTCAAGAAGAAAATGGAAGAATTAGCAGAGAAAAATTTCGTGCAGCTCAGCAGTGCCACCTACTGGGTGAGCATGCTGTGTTCTTATCATTCAAAAGAGTTTATTGCAGTGCTCCTACGCACAAAGAAAAGCTCAGAGAGGAGCATTGTGGATGGAGAATAATAAACATCTATGCCACTTTATAGAGTGCAAATGATTATATTATATGGTTTCTTGTTTTCAGTCTGTATACCGTAACAGAACTTGTCATCTTCACTGTGGGGCTCTCTAAGTCAGTGGGCTTAATTCTCCACTGCCTTACACCTTGTGTAGACATTTATGCCAGGTTCATGGTGAGATGTGCCAAGAGCCACTGGCTGGCTGGTGGAGTGCCTGGAATAGCTGAGTGGCAGGTTAGGGTGATGTCCTGAATTAGAAGGTGGTTCCCAGGAAGTTAGACTGAGGAATTAGGATGGAATTAGGGCTCAGTAGAGGGGAGCCTGGGGCAGCTGGGTTGAAGGATCTCTGCATGAGGGGGATAAAAAACAGTGTTGTGTGCCTGGTGGTGGTGGTATAAGTGGGGGAGTACATGGGGAAGCTGGGTGAAAGATCAGAGAAACAGGCTGTGTGCACTGGAATGGCGAGTGGTGATTGCATAGGATGCTGAGTGGAAAGAAGGGGAGACAGGAGAAGATGCCTGGTGTTTGCTGAAGCCAGAATTCCGTCTGCCATCCCTAAACCATGCTGATGCCACCAACTCAGCTCTTGCTGTGGCTCATCTGGCTGTGCACCAGCAGAGATCAGTGACAAGGGGACAGAGAAGCAGCTTGCAGAGCAGGTACCTCCTCCAAGCCAGCTAGAATAAACTATCAAAGGGCGGGTGGGAAGGAAGACAAGATAACTGAGCAGACAGGTGCATTTGCATAAATTAGAAGTGATTTTGATGCAGGGATGGAGTTTAAAGAGTTTGCATTCCCATGCCCATCCAAGGGCTACCTAAACTAGGGGTGAGGATGCAAGGGGTTCTCACTCAGTCCCTGCCCCAGAATCACTTCTAATTTATGTAAATACACCTGTGCACGCTGTTTCGCCAGTTTGGCCTCCAGAGAGGGCTACGGCAGCCCTCAGAGCTCCTCTGAGCTTTGCAGTGCCTAGGGTACTACCAGAATGTAAGAATGCCCCAGCCATGCCTCCCCCTTTTCCCCTATGTACCCAGAAATAGGCCCTACACTGGGTTCCTACAGAAGCCTACAACGTTAGTGGTTTTTGTTATTTTAAATCCTTGGAAAGTACTTGTATTCTGAGAGAAATCAGCACGGAACACAGAGAGATGTAAACCCATAAAAAGTTTTTATTGAACTACACTAAAATCAGCCAGGACTGGCTGAGCTACCCCCTAATAGTCGGACTCTATTGCTATGGCAACAAGCTAAACTCTGTTGCTATGGCAACTTAGGCAATACGGCAAGACACAAAATACACAATAGTTTTCTCCAAAGGTGGAGGAGCAGTCTGGCCGCTTGTGGCCTCTGTGCACCAGCCTGGCTAGCACAAAGTGGTTGTGTGAATCAGGACCAAAACTATTTAACTAAAGATATTGTATGCATCTATTTCAGAATCCAACTGGAGATACACTGAATCTAGATACAAAATTTTCACATCTGGAACCTTGATTTAGGTGATCCATGAACGCAAGCTGTCTTAACCTAGTTTTTAGTGCAAATATTTCCAAATAAGTTTGCCAGGTAATGTAGCACTTTCTCTTGAGGAGGGTACCACAAGGCCTAAAAGAGCAACATTGTTACTGTTTAGCTGGGAAGAATCTTTCTCCCCTAAAACCAAGTTCATCTGAAGGGAGAAACAATGACAATTTTAGCTGCATATGTCTACAAGGCAAAAAAAAAGGAGAAGAGTAAAAGAAAGGGTCGGAGATGCATTCAGCAGGACTATGGTGGCTGCCATAGTAAAAGGGAGGGATAACAAGATACTTCTATAATAGTTCTTTTTCAGGTTTTTTGAAAGAGTATTTCATTAGTCATTTGGAGTTTTCACCATCTCTTCCAAAAATGTTGCATCTCTATAGAATCCAGAAAGAAGCCACTGTAAACAAAAGAAAAACAAAAATACCCCTAACTTTGCAAAGGGCTGTGTTCTGACTGAAAAGTTCCAAAGTGGTAGCCGTGTTAGCCTGTATACAGCAAAAACAACGAGAGTCCTGTAGCACCTTAAAGACTAACACGTTTCTGTGGGCATAAGCTTTTGTGGGCTGCATGAAGTGGGTTTCAGCCCACGAAAACTTATGCCCACAGAAATTTGTTAGTCTTTAAGGTGCTACAGGACTCTCGTTGTTTTTCTGTTCTGACTCTTTTTAATGAGCTATTTTAAAAGCCTAGCTGGAATACAGAATATAATTTCATGAAACCAAGGATTTCTTTGCATTATACATAATTAAACTCTGTATCTAGACCCAGTGATGAATTAGTTGATATTGTAACCTGAGTAATGAAGCAAGATTTTAATAGCAAGATTCAGTATGTTGGAACTTTTTCCTATGTTTCACCAGGTTTATGAAGGAGACCACTATGTGGCAGCCCAGTATTGAAAAATAGTTGATGTGGTTCGCAGCAACTTCTCTTTGCAAATGGAGCATCACTGCTGCAAATAGGGGAAAATGCTACATTTTTGGTTTGTACCATTTTTGGTTTGGATCATAGGTGTGAGTGATGAAAGAAACCTGTTTGGTAGTCTAAACACTCCCTGTGCTACTGCAAGAATGTTTACTTGTGTAAGTTTATAATATATTGTCCAATGAAGTTTTAAATGTTCTACATCTTCCACCACTTCTCTAGAGAGACTGTTTTACAACCCAATAAATCTATTTGCCAATAAGTTTTTCCTGATACTCACCTTAAGTTTTCCCTTTCTTAATTTCATCCCATTCAAGAAATTGATATTTTCACACTGTGCACATCCCATAACAGAACAATTGTTATCAAAATTCAAGTCTGAGATATTCATGTTAGGTTCAAAAACCCAAATCAAAGAGAAAATGTAATGTCCAGACACTAACACAATATGAGAGTTAAACTCTTCAATACCTCCCATTATTCCCTCTAACAGGGCTACATGTTACAGGGAGCAAACCAAAAAAAAGGTACTGAAAAGCACAATAAAAGATGCCACAGAACACTATGGAATTAACATCTGTATGGGGGTTCATACCCCAGACAAAGCTCAAGGAAAACATTACAATCACACTAAGCCAGATAAAGTAATGCCAGAGCCATTTTAATGAAAAGAAGCAAAGCTTACACACTGTGTAAACAAGCTCTGTTCCCAGAACAGATCAATATTTTCCTCTTTTCAAATGTGTCTTGTAATATACGATTAGCTTGTGACTTTACCACCTACAGCTGTGATCCATCAGGCTAAGTAGATCTACCAATCTGGTCAGTATTTTGATGGGAGACCTTCAAGGAAAATGGAGGTGCTGATTAAATGATGGCAGGGATTCAGCAGGTGGCATACTTCCCTCTTACTCGGTACTGAATCATTGCTCCAGCATGGTATTATAGAACACTGCTGCTGAAGGTGCTACCTTTTAGAGGAGATATGAAACCATGGTCCCTGACTGCTTGTGATCTTTACAAATTCCATGGCTCTTTATGTCTGAGTAGTGGTGCAAATATTGATATATTGGCCAAATCCTGAACAACCCTTAAACTCTGCGGTCTTCAGATCTTGATTCAGAATTTGCAGTTCTGATCCACTGGTATTTTAAGTATAAGTAATCCAAATTTTAAAGTTTTGAGAATAATTTAAACATAGCCACTCAAACTCCACAATATGAACTACCTATGTAGGAAAGTAAGAAAAACAACAAACAGTTGGGCTGCTTCCAAGAAACTGAATGATCCAGTTCCACATTGGGTATTAAATTCCAGAAGACAATATATATTTTTTAAAAGGTTCTCTTCTCTGCATAGTTATCTATCTGGACACAAAATTGCAGGTCTACTTTTGTTTCTCAGGATATTCTCAAGGGGTCTTCTTTCTTGTTATGCATCTATTTAGTGCCCAGCACAATGGGGTTCTGATTTTAACAGGTGTCTCAAGTTACTACTATAATACAAATAATATTTCAGCAAGCATTCCTCTAACAACCACTGAGAGGAATGGTTCAGCAAGTAGCTATTTTAGTGACTCAACTCCCAGCAAGTAAGCAAGCTGAACTATGGAGGATGTTCCTTCCCTGGGTGGGTTGTGGAGATCCTTTTAATGTATGTAATGGTGCCTAGACACAATAGAGATGATTGCCCTAGAAATGCATTATAATAATATTCCAGTATATGTGTGTGTATATTTGTGTGTGTGTATTTACATACAGGCATCTGCTGCCTCCTCAGCACCCCAAAAATGTGGTTATATAGACCGATAAGTATACTCACGGAGTGACATTCTTTCTTACTTACTTCACCCTTAGAGCTGGGTGAAGAGTTCTGGTGTAAATCCAAACCAGCCAAGTTAACTTTTTTTGTTTTTTTTTTAAAAAAGAACCCAAATAATGTACATTTGGTTCAGCAAACTGGAATCTATGCTCCAGGAGACCATCCATGGAGTGTAGCTAGCAGCAAACTCTGTGTACCTTTGGAGTGGGTGGGATGGATGGATGAAAGAAAGAAAGAAAGAAAACCTGTGCTCTAAACATCACCTTGAACACAATAAATAAATAAAATAATAATACCTTCCTGTTATCTAACACTTTTCATCAGCAGATCTCAAAATGTTTTACAATGGAGGTCAATATCATTCTCTTTCTTTTACAGATGGGGAAACTGAGGCACAGAGACTTACCCAACATTGCCTCTCAGTGACAGAGCTGAGAAAAGAACCCAGGTCTCCCAACCCAGTACTTGCTCCACAAGGCCACTTTTGAATTCAACGTCTGAGTGCAAATTTTTTGCACGTCTTTGTAGCCAGCAGCTGATCCTGTACTCTGGATTCTCCTGCCTGGACCATCAGTAGATGAAAGACCTATTGAAATCAGTGGGAATTTCATGTGTGGAAAGCTTGCTTATCAAGCCCAATAATGTATGAAAACCTCCTTGGAAACTCTTATATGGTAGACTGACCATTTGCAAAGTAGGACTTGTTTTAGCTGGGCTTTACAGCAATGAAATAATCATGGTCTCAATAAGCCTGGGTTTTGACTGTATATCTCCCACATGGTGTATTGATGAGAGTTTGTATTGCCACAGGTTCCATCTGATTCACTTGGTTTCCATTAATATTATCAGCTTTTGTGGGTTTTCAATAACTGGTTCAGAGCCCACCCTCTGTCTAGACGGCTCACATATACTTTAGACAAAGAAGTTTGGCTTTGCCCTTTTTAAACTACAGTCAGAAAGGACAGACACTCTGGCCAGCACCCTAAGAGTACTTCCTGAAGCATGTAGGAGAATTTAACATTAAGCTTCATAATGACTAGGCCTGTATGAGATAATGTTTTGGCTATTTAATTGTAAAAATTTACGCAACAAACATCTGATTCTTTTGTGGCTGATGTTAACATTTGAGATTAGGGCTGTACAATGTGTCAAGAGAACTGGACTAGACGTCTGGTCATACTGTTGGAATCTGTGTGGGAAGCAAGAGAGGTGTCTGCAAACCACTGAAAAACAATTAAGGCCTTAAAAGTTTAACTAGAGGAGACAATGTAAGGTAATGAGCACAACTAGCATGTAGGAACAGCAGTGGGAAATGGGAATGTCATTGCTACAAATTGAGCAGTGCAGTCGACACCACTGGAGACACAGTGGAGATCTGTGGAACACAGCTACAACAGTTTTGTTTAGAAGAGTGCATTTAGAAGAGTTCATGTGGCAAGAGACAACTTTTCAAAACAAATAAAGACTGCTTTTGAAAACATCATTATAGAATACCCTCCTGTTAGCAGCCAACACACATTAAGGGAGGTGAAGAGGAGCCCTGTGGCATAGACTGTAGAACTAGTGTCCATCCTGATTTTATACCACTTTAACTTTTTTTTTAAAAAAAGTTGTTTATTAAATACAATAGTTAGGAACCACCAGGAATAAAATCCATGTTTCCTTAGTCTAGTCTTAGTCCAATCTAGTGTCCTACCCACTAGACCACATTGCCTCTACACACAGGGAGATCCAGGTGCAGGATATGGCTATTAAGGGAAAGTGCCACATATGGACACAACTATACAAGAAATTCCAAGGGGTTTTTGGTTTTGGTGTTAGGATTTTTTTTGGTTGGTTGTTGGGGGAGGGAGGAAGGAAAGTAAGGAGAAAAAGCACATCTGAGCATAAACTCTGATTATTTTAATTCTCGCCATATTTAAAACTCATAGGCATCATTCTCACAAGAAGCAATTCAAGATAGTAGCCACAGAGTATTTTAGCTGTAGCAACATATTATAGAGAGGTTTTTAAAAAACACCATATCATCTTCCATTAGAGGACCTGCAGGCTCATCTCTGAATTTGTAACTATCTCCTGTAGTCTCAGCCCTGAGAGTACTTCCCTTTTCAAATAAGAGCTCAACTCTTTCTACTCTCCATTGAATTATCTTTCACTCAGATCTAATGTGCTGGCCAACACGCTCAGCTACAAATTAGATTTTTATCAGTAAATGTCATTAAACATTGATTTCACTATACACACACAAACTGATGAAAAAATGTCCATTGCCTATCTATAATTTTTTATTATAAACAAAGTAAGAAAAATGTTGCTTGAGAACTTATTAGAGTCAAAATCCAGGGATTTAGACTTTTGAATTAGACATGTTACAAATGGACTAATGAATGAATAGTAAAAAAAAGTTATGATTTGTTGATTTAAGGCTATTTATTTTGTATATATGGACATGTGATGTTGACAATTTGTGTTTTAACAGTTTATCAAACATTAACTTTTTGAATCTCAACATCTGCTGTCATTAAATAATTGTCTGATTCTCTTATAATTTCCTGCAATTGTGACAATTTAAATCAAGGAACCAGAAAAAAAGCTTAAAACCCATAATTTTGGGCAACTATGAAGATGTAAATAGATAAAAATCTTTAAAAACTGTTTAAAAATAAACCAATATTATTCATTGAAATTATTTTTTTTTTAAAAATTGAATTCTGCCAAACCTAGCAATCGAGCAGTAAAACTTCCTGTCTTAAAATAGAAATGTCAAACATTGAGCTAGGAAACACCTGAACAAGGACTTGCGTCTGGCTTACCATACTACCCAGAAATGTAACTGAGCTCTGTCTCCTCGGATCCCTTATTAATCATAAAGGCCTTTTCCCGGACTGCTTGTCTAGTATTGTTTTGGATGAACCCCTTTGGAAGCATCGTATCCTGCCTTTGGTCTACCAATTCAGGTGACCCAGAGAAAATCTTCCAAGTGTTTAAAAAAAATAAAAAGCATCCTAGGAGTCTCTTTTAAAACACAGTTTAATCAGGAAGGCAGGACTAGAGAAGATATCACCCAGAATCATTCAGCAGATGTCAGCTGGAAGGAAAGTCCTTGAATCCAGGGTGAAAACTCCTGACAAATTATTTTGACACCCATTTCTAAAGTGTAAAACAAATGGCAAAGTCTCCTTATCCTTTGGTGCCTGGGTGCAAGATGTGTGACGTGCCTAGTCAATCAACAGCAGTATTCCTCCTCACAGTTATGAAAAAAGTCCTGGACATAGATGAGACAGGGAATGTCGCAATTAAGCAGCAGCGCCTTTAAACGTTAACGTTGTGGTTCAACAAGGACCAAGCAGCAGGAAAGGAGTATTAGTATCTCTTCATGAAGGGCCCAGTGTAATGACTTACAATTTTAGAATGGCTTGTGAGTCATTTTTATAGTGTTACTGGCAAGTCTGACAAAACATTTCCTTTGTATAAGAGATCATGGGCAAACTCCCAACGCTAGATACCATTACGTTCAGAAGCTGTTTGAAATCCAAATCTGGATCCAGATCCAAGCTTTTCATCTTAGGCTCCTCTCTACTTCCTTTCAGGATAACAATCAAGATGGTTGCCTATCTCTGTAGGCTTTATCCTGCAACCTTGAAGGGGCCCTATGGAAGTAGTTCTGAGTTTTCACTTATATTACTGAGTTCAGTTGCTACTTTCCAAAATGGCTCATGTAATTTACCAAAGATCCTGCCCTGCACTGGTGCCACAGTAAAGAAGTTTTGTTAACCACATTTCCACTGTATAAAACTCCATCCCTTTTTCCAAGGCTTTATAATTTAACCTTAAGTGAATTCTGGGGCTGAAAATAGGCATAACAGCTCAGCCCAGGAGGGCTTTTTTCCCCTCTGCAAGTTTAAAATAGAATTTTGACTTGTAATAAGTTATATAGCTATTAAAAAGAAATGGTTTCCACTAACAAAGGGAAAGGGGATGTGGAATTAGGAAAAAGTTCACCTCACATAAAGCCTAATTTGCTGCAGAAACTAAGCATGAGAGGTGGAAAATGAAATTCATTTCACCAGCCCATGGTCAGACAGTTGGGCTCTGGAATGGTGGCCACGACCCTTCCCAATCCAGTACGATTTTATTTATGTTAATAGTCCCACTAGGCCTGTTCCTGCTGCCTTACACAAGCAGTCATTCATACAGTCACAGTGAAGTCATCAAAACAACTTGCATGAGTAAGGATTTGCAATGTTGGGCTCCGATTCCTCCTTCACCATAGAAGTGTGTGCCTGTATAAATAAGTTTTTTCTTTCTCACTCACTCACTCCTGACAAACTAATATTTCAGTGATGCCCTGGCTTTTCACTCATTTGTATGACTCAGTGTGAAGATTAGGCAATCTCAGTTTCATAGACTGAAACAGAATGGCGTTTTCCCCACACACATCCCCCTGGTAAGCCTCACCCAGCCCCCAAATAATTCTTATTTTCACAAAACACTAGTAAATACTTGCATAATCCAAGTTTTAAAATATCAAATGGCCAAATGGGAGCTGCTGCCTTCTGCCTACCCATATTTACATATCCCCTGTAAACAGGTAGGGTCTCACCTAATGCCATGGTGATTAGAGAGTCAAAAATTCACCCCTCCTAGGCTTTAATAACTAAAAGGTAAATCCATAAACATACATAAACCAGCCCCCTACACAATGCTGCTCCTAGGGTGCCCTCTCTCAGAACCAACCAGATGCTAGCTCCCACTCCTTCTTATTCAGAGTGGAGGCCAATGAGCCACACCTGCCACAGAAAATCAGCCACAAGTAACCTGCAGCTCTCTACAGGGTTCCAACATCTACTAAATGGGTGAGGCAGCAACTGACTCTTGCCTCTCCCTTAAATCCCCAGCACTGTTCTGCCATGGGACTTCATACATTTCTGAGGCATTCTTAGTTATTGGTAAGGAAACAGCTCTTGGATTAAAATAAATCACAGCACGTCACATCATATCATGCAGTGCCTAGCATAATATAACTCAGCACAACCTGAAGCAGTCAGATGGAAACTGGAAAGCTTTCTCACTGCACCACATCATCTGATTACAAACATTTCACATAAGGGTGCAAAATCTTAGTTTATATTTTTGGAGACTATGAGAAACTGAGAGGGCAATGAACTACTCCTTCTAGTGGCAAACTTTCCTGGACTAGGCGATCTGGATATTTAGAGATATATTCCCACACTCTGTTGGACACATCTCTTAAAGTCATACTCTCCTGGGACGCAGAAGGAAACTCTTGAATGCAAGAAAAACATAATTAAGTACCAACAGCTACAAAACAAAGGTTTGAATTCAGACTGTCCCCATGAGCTGGATTTTCCAGCCAGGCCTTTCAGTTTATTGCTGCCAGACAGCCATAATCCTTTGACTCCACTTCTGAAATTATTTTTAAATATGGAGTTTAAGGAGATGACAAAGCAAAGAGCAGGCTGGTAAAAGCATTCTTTTTTTCCCCAATATCCTATATAATAGTTCAGAGAAAGCGGTATCCAAGCAACAGGTGAAAGGGGCAAGATATTAAAAGACTTATTCAGTCAATTATCTCAGCCTGAACATGCTGCTAACTAGCATAATTGCACTTGCTGCAGAACACATCTTTTTCTTACAGTTAAAAATAATCACAGTATGTCAAAAAGCCATGTTAAGAACACAAACTCTAATGAAGCCTGAAATCTCCTAGATTCTTTCCCTCATTCCCAACACACATGCTCTCTCTCTCTTTCTCTCTCTCTCTTACACACACACACAAATAACTGTAAGCTGTCACCTTCAGGTAGAAGTACATCATTTTTCTCTTCAGCTTTTATCACCAGAAAAGTGGCTATGTAAAAATAGCACCCTTCTTACTCAACAAATCTGCTTTCTGTATACCATCTATTCCTGCTTCTACATGCTTCAAATGACAAAAATGAGTATTTGCTATGTTTTTATTCCAGTTAGCAGAGCTAACGAGCGAGTAGAATTCTATTCTGGCATCATCAACAGAAATGATAACTAAGTTCCAGATGCAAAATCTGTCAAGTAATATGGAAGTGACCACCTCCATTACCCCTTAACTGTTCCTGTAACACAGCTGAGTCAAGGTTCCCAGGGGTGATTTGTGAACCAGAAGAACCTAGCTCAACTTTCAGAGTTCACAGGGCTGGCAAGTAGGGGAAAAAACATCTTGTTACTAGTAAACTGAATAAATGTACTTTGGAGCGACTGAAAGACAGCAAACAGGGACTCTTGCAAGCCATTTTTACAAAATTGGGCCTGGATCCTTCAAAGACTCAGGCACGTACTTAACTTAACAAATATGGTTCTACCCACATGTATAAAGTTACGTAGACACAAAAATCTTTGCAGAATTGGGCTTTTGGTTTATGAGAAGAACTGCACCTTAAAATATTATGATTAACGGTCACGAGGGCAGAAGCACTGTTTTTCTCCATCAAAACAAGTAAAGACAGAGGTATAATATCACATTCTTCACCATACATTAAAAATCATTAAGGCTTCCACCAGACTTCATTATGACATGATGAGAACTATTGTTTCCCTGCATGAGATCTGCATTGTAACCCAAATGTAGAGGTGATTTGCTGGAATATCAGGCGTGGGAAGAGAAGAAGTGTGAGAAAAAAGATATGCCTCGCCCTCATCCAATCAGCAATCATTCCCTAATGCAAAATTACTCAGACAGTGGCTAAACCTTAACTGTAATAGGCTAAATAGCTGTTCAAAGAGAACTTATGGAACCAGGAAAACAGTTGATAAATGGAACCCATGGAAATAATTTACTAAGATTATAAATTGGCTTTTGATATGGTAATGAAAGACAAAGTAAATACTTTAGAACATGTAAAAGCACAGTTATCAGATACGCATCTTCCTTTATTATTATTTTTTTAGATATACAAAGGGCCACCTTGTCAAACAGGAGCATATAAGTTTTACCCACAAAACATGAGCATGCATCCATTGCAGGCATAAAATGAGCGACCATGCACAAATAGGAACGCCAAGACAATTATATGTTATGTGCACTCAATGGGTATGTACAAATAATTTATAGGCACCACCTCAGTGCCCATGTTTGAAAATGTACCCTGAAAAGTTAATTTAATTCTTTCTATTACTGTCTTGGTACATGCTTACATTGTTACGAGTGGTTTACTGTGTGTGCTTTAATATATAATTTTGCTCGGGGGTGACTGGTTTACTAAGTGCTCTTAGGAGCCGTTCTGCTCTGTCGAGGCATTAGGTTATTTGAAATCCCCAGGAGTCAAATCTTCCACTTTAATGCTGTGTACTTCATTGAGCCCTGAACTTTCATGCTTGTTGATATAGTGCTGAAAACAAATTCAGCATAAGCAGCAGCTTTGGTGCTCAAGATTGGCTCTGTAAATAAAGCACAGGACTAATAGGTCTCTCTTAAGCCACCAATACTATTGTCAGGTACTATTTAAGCTTCCCACACACACCATTTGACATTACAGCTGTGTGATATATTTGCATCTAACCTCAAACTTCTAAACCTACCCTTGAGTTTGAGGTTTAAGGCCAGATTTTCAAAAGCACTCAGCTCCCATTTGGCCACTTGTTTTGGTGTCCAAACTGGAGCAAACTTCTTTTAAAAAATCTGACCTTAATCTATTCACGAAACCCAGCTTTTGTTTACAAAAGGTCAGCAAATACAGGCTGAGATTACTCACTCAGCTGGGCAGGCAGCCCAATCTTTTGACCCTAAAGAAAAGAATGATGTTAAGGGCTGTTATAAAGGCAATTGTGATCAACTGTTCCTCCTAAAGAAGTATGGGTTGGATGAATGGACTATAACGTGGATAGAAAGCTGGCTAGATCATTGGGCTCAACGGGTAGTGATTAACGGCTTGATGTTTAGTTGGCAACCGGTATCAAGCAGAGTGCTCCAGGGGTCAGTGCTGGGTCCAGTTTTGTTCAACATCTTCATTAATGATCTGGAGGATGGGGTGGATTGCACCCTCAACAAGTTTGCAGATGACACTAAGCTGGAAGGAGTGGTAGATGCATGGAGGGCAGGGATAGGATACAGAGTGACCTAGAAAAATTAGAGGATTGGGCCAAAAGAAATCTGATGAGGTTCAACAAGGACAAGTGCAGAGTCTTCCACTTAGGACGAAGGAATCCCATGCACTGCTACAGACTGTGGACCGACTGGCTAGGCATCAGTTCGGCAGAAAATGACCTGGGCGTTACAGTGGACAAGAAGCTGGATTTGAGTCAACAGTTTGCCCTTATTGCCCAGAAGGCTAACGGCATGTTGGGCAGCATTAGTAGGAGCACTGTCAGCAAATCGTGGGAAGTGATTATTCTCCTCTCTTCAGCACTGGTAAGGCCTCGTTTGGAGTACTGTGTCTAGTTTTGGTCCCCTCACTACAGAAAGGATGTGGACAAATTGGAGAAAGTCCAGCGGAGGGCAACAAAAATGATTAGGAGGTTGGAGCACATGACTTATGAGGAAAGGCTGAGGGAACCAGGCTTGTTAGCCTGCAGAAGAGAAGAATGAAGGGGGATTTGATAGCAGCCATAACTACCTGAAAGGAAATTCCAGGGAGGATGGAAGCAGGCTGTTTTTAGTGGTAGCTGATGGCAGAACTAGGAGCAATGGTCTCAAGTTTCAGTGGGGAAGGTCTAGGTAGGATATTAGGAAAAACTTTTTCACTAGGAGGGTGGTGAAGCACTAGAATGGGTTACCTACGGAGGTGGTGGAATCTCCATTCTTAGAGGTCTTTAATGCCTGGCTTGACAAAGACCTGGCTGGGATGATTTAGTTGGGGTTGGTCCTGCTTTGAGCAAGGGATGGGACTAGATGACCTCCTGAGGTCCCTTCCAACTCTAATCTTCTATGATTCTTTGATTCTATGTCCACTGAAGGTAGGACAAAAAGTAATGAGCTTACTCTGCAGCAAAAGAGATTTAGGATAGATATGAAGGAAATTAAGATCTGGAATTGTCTTCTAAGGGACATTGTGGAATCATTGAAAGTTTTTAAAAGCAAGTTGGACCTGTCAGGGATGGTCTGGGTTTACTTGGTCCTGCCTCAGAGCATGGGATTGGACTGGAGGACTTCTCAAGGTCCCTTCCAGCCCTACATTTCTATGATAGTGACCTGCAAGGTCCAGTTTGTAATCCCCTTCGTGAACAGAATCCCATTGGGTTTGCACTGTTTCACAAAGGGCTATTTTGGTGGGGAATCCTGGAGCAGGAGTAAGTTTACCAGACCTTTGCATTTCTTTTCACTTTTGAAAAGGAGCCTACACCAGTTCAGATGCCAACAATGAAAATATTCTCCATCTTGTGGGTCTCTCAGAGCTATGCTGGCTCACATGTTTTGGGATTGTCCCAAGATACAATCCTTTTGAAGAAGGAAGAATTAATATGATAATTACTCCTTAAAAATTACTTCTCAGAACTGTAATTTGGAATATATCCCATCAGCTTGAAAATGCTCCCAGTCACAGAAAGCTTGGTTTTCTAAAGCAGTGCTTATAGCCAAATGACTCATATTGCTTAGATGGAAGAGTAGACCATATCCAGAGATATCTTGGCTTAGTAACTTGGCTGACCTAGCAGCTAAAGAGCAGGTAACTTTTTGGAGAAGAGGGACCTCAGACAAATTTGTAAAGATTTGATCTAACTTTTTAGAAACTGTGACGTTGGCCTCCAGGGGAGCCATGCCGAGATAGCTTAACCAGGGCAAACTACAAAGAATGGGGCAAGCAAAGCCCAAAATACTGGTGGTTCTTCTTCCATAAGATATACCAAGCCAGCAACGAACAGCTTCTGATGACCTCACTGGTCATTCAGTAGACAAAACACAGTTCCCTTAAAATTATTCAGCCTGTTGGCTAGCACCAAGACAGCCAAGTCAAATATGATGGGAATTACTGAAAATTTTTATCCATCGTATGTAAAAAGTTCTACCAATCCCAAAGGATTGGACACGTTACAAAACAGGTCAATGAACAGTTCAGATTTTACCCAAATATACGCTTAAAGCCAATGCTTATTAATTAAACTAATATTTATTTTTTAAAAAAGGAAAGAGAGTAATGGTTAAAAGGTCAGTAGATATACACAGATGAAAATAAAGCTCTTAGGTCAGTTTCAAAGTAGAGATGATAACTGAGTTGCAAAGTTCTTAAATTGCAAAGTCTCTGAAATTACCCAAACAGCTTGGGGTCATCAGTCCTTATTTCGAGCTTCTTTGTTAGAAATCCAGTCCAGAGAAATGAAGACTAAAGAGTCTATGGGCAGAGTTTGTTCAAATCCTCCCATGAGAATAAGCAGGGCGATTCCAGGCTGGTGCTGTGATCCCAGTCTTACGATCCAAACTTTCCCTGACAAGCTTGGACAGATTTGAGATAAAAAGGATTAGTCCACTAGAGTTTTTTATACATCTGACCGATATCTTCTTGACAGCAGGTACCTCCTTGAACAATTAATAGATGATTGCTTGTAGCTCAGAAGCATCATCTCCTATGGCCTGAACACACCAGTAACTAATTACATTAGCACAAGGTAAATGGCCATTTACAAGCATTCATAGGTATTTACTACTTGAACTTCAAAGAAAAATAAAAACTATAGTATTGTTACATTCAAGTTCCAGCTAAATGTTGATATGTTCCTTTTGAACTCTTAATTAATATAATAGTGATAGACAGGAAAGCAGTTTATCTACATTGCTAACCTCTAAGGAGATATATGTAAACAACATCAAATAACTACCAACATACACTTGCATATCAAAGCTCTAGTCTACATATGAGGAATGACCCTCACTACCATTGTATTTGTCTATAATATGTCTCTAACGTTCAGATTTGGGCCATGCACTTGCAAAGTTGCTTAGTTTTTTCCGGCCTAGTGTCAAGAAACATTTGATTAATTCCTAGCAGATGAAAAACAAAATGTTTCTTTCCTTTTCCCTCCAAGCCCACATTTCATTCTTTTACCTTTTTGTGGTTGTGGTTATGGTTTTTGTTTATTTAGTTGTTCTATTGTCATTTGTTTGTTCGTTTTCTGGTCTCCCCTGATTTGAGGGAGGGAGAATTCAATAAAATATACCTTTTAAAAAATATTTTCCATCTCCATGCTGTTATCTCCCTCTGTTTCATTTACAGCACATTTTGTCTCATTTTCCAGTAACGACCATTTTGTAAAAGAAATTTTCTATTCCTGCCCTTGGAAACTATCTCTTGCATGAGCCCATTCCAAACTCTGTTTACATTTCAAAATTTGTGGTACAATGCAACTTCAAGTGACATGAAAATACATAGACATTTTGCACGCGTGTTTAAAAGCAGACATTTTGAAGTATTTTAATCTTCAGTAGCACTTACTCAGCTAAATGAAACATTTCTGGGAAAATTCTAGTTGTCAAGGAGTCTTAACCATAAATATTTAAAGAATTTAGAGGATTTTTTTCTCTTGAAGTTACAACAGTTATCTAAATCAGGCTTAAAATGAGGCTGTGGTTGCAACCTTAACTGTGGAGAAGCTATTAGGCCTCAATAATGAAAGAATACACTTGCAGGGATTCATCTCTTCTAGGTACAACCATCTGAGCTAAAAGAAGGATCTACAGAAATAGCCTTATTTCTTTCTAAATTGCCACCATCCAATAGAAGACAACATGTTTGCACACTCTCTAATTATATATATATATAGCCTGTTCCCATTGAAGTCAATGGTAAAAACAAAACAAAATCCCACACCGCCCACTGACACTAACGGGATCAGGATTGGTCCCCAAATTATGAACAACAAAAATCTTTAATAACTTTGCATAGTTACCCTCTATTTCCTTTAAATATAGTCAATGCACAGGTTTTCAAACAGATTTAACTGTCATGAACAAGTCATTTTAGAAGTAGAGGGATGCAATCAGACATTCAGCAAAATCAACATTTAAAATCAAATACATTTGGAATGGCCTGTAACTGAGAATCTATTTTACAATTTTGTTTGTACTTTATAGAAAATGTTCCCCTTTCATGACAGAGCAAAACAGGACATTTCAAGGCAAAGTTATAGACCTGCTTAAAACACTAGGGGCCAATCCTTCAACTCCTTACTCTCACAGGTAGTCTTTCTTCACGCAGACATTCCCATTTCCGTTAATGGGAATCACTACCTGACTAAGGGTTACTTATGAGAAGGTAAGTTCGACAGTAATGAGGCCTTAGAATGGAAGCTGATTGCAAAGTTAACTAAAATTTAACTGCCTTTCCATAATACAAACAGATACATTGTGCATATCATGTAAGATCTCAATACCATTTTATATATGTAGATTATAAAATGTGTATGAACTATGTATGTATAATTTTGGAGTGGCAGTTCATAGGACCCTTGTACTAACAGCAGGCAGTGATATCAAAAGAGGTTAGAAAAAATGTATTGATCTAAATTCATGGAGCACCAAGAAGAAACAACCTTCACTAAAGAAATCACATTCCTATAGTAATGCATTCCTGCCTTCAGGGAAGAATGTCTACCATTAAAATGACAATAATTTCTTCCTTAATTGAATCTGCTTTTAGGTGAAATTCCCCTCATTATAACGATATTGCTTTACTTCAAGGGTACAGTTGTCTGTAATTAAATAGCAATCTCCTCATTATACCAACCTAACTCCAGGACAATATCCCTACTAGGTATTTTTACAGATTTGCCTTAAAGACAAGAATAATTCAATGCATTCACCTACGAACCAGTGAAATCTTGAATGTTGTAACAGAAATATTGTGAAAGATCTGGGAGGTTGGGGCTAATTGTGCATTCTCACTGTCACTAGATGGCGCAAAAGAGCAGTTTCATTTTTGTTCATAAAAATAAACCCCTTGATAATAGTTTATTAATTATATTATCTGCCAGATAATAGATTATCTATTATAATAGATTTTATTTGTGATATGACAATTTTATGTGGATATATTACTCTAATATAGTTTGGGTTCTTTATCTCAAACAGTTTCTCAGTGACCATGACTGTTACAAAGGTGCTTAAAGTGGGTTTCTTAATTCCAGACACATCTCTTTCATAGTCAAAGGCAGATCCTTGGACCTGATCAATAATAATCATTTAATGTTTTCTTCTTTGCCCTCTCATGTCCTTTCTATTCCTAACTTATATAATAAAAATGTGTAAGTAAAAAAAAGGGGGGGATAATAGCACTTATCTACCTCATAGGGCTGTTGTGAGAATAAAAACATTAAAGATTGTGAAGCACTTTGAGATCTGTTGGTGAAAAATGCTAGATAAGAGCTAGGTATTACTATTGTTATTAAGTCTTCTCACTCTGATGCAGAAAAATAAAAACTAATCTACACTACATAAACTAAACTGTATAGTTTATTGTTTCATAATAATATTTTCTCTGAGTAGGAAGCTGAATGATTTATATGATTATTTATTATGTGGAATATGGAGCACTTCATTTCTAGGTCATTGGTTTGGAATCCAGGGTCAGTTTTAATAAAATATTTCATCAGCAGCTGTCTGTCTGCAGATCTATGTGAACGGAGTTGTTGATCTCAATCCAGTTCATAGTGTCCACAACACAATATATGCTACCCCAGTTGGTACCCTTGTTGGTATGGAGGTCAAAGACTTAATAAGCACAGAACTTGGACCATCACAGCCAACACTTAAATACAGGATTTCAGTCTCTCAGATTGCCAGTCCAACTTCATTAATCAGGATTAGATTATGTAAAAACATCTTGCGCGTGTGTGTGCTTTTTCTCTTCTGTGTAAACACCTGTCCATTTTATAACACATATTTGACCAATTTTGTGGCGCATGAATGGATTTGTGTGAATGGATTTTCCCCTGAACATTCTATTAACAAAGTCACTTTCCAGCTAGTATACATTTCCTAGAGCTTTCTTATATTATCAGGGTATCTTTTAGGTAGGTGTAATTCCCAGATCACATAGACATCCTGCACTAGCTATGCCTGAACTAGCGTGCTAGGGTAGCCAGGGTAATATGGACGGTAGTTTGGGCTAGCTGCCTGAGGACCCAAGGGGTCCAGGGAGGTATGTACTCGGGTACCTAACCCAAGCAGCCTCCAGGGCTGGATTAACCCGTAGGCTAATAAGGCTGTAGCCTTAGGCCCTTCTATTTTTAGACCCTACTTTTTGCCCTCCATTCCATATTGAAGTAACAACTGAGCAACAGTAGCAGAGCCATCTGAAGTTTTTTGTCTCATTAGATATTGCTTTGTACAAATTAAACCATCAAGGTTGTGAATTCAATTTATGATGCTTGTGATTTTGTCATTGTGGGCTAAGTAAGAGTTTGTGGGCCCAAGCAACTTTGTATACAGTAGGCCTACATTGGACAATAGAAACCATGTTGAAGAAAGGAGGATGGCAGAAATTGGAGACCAAAAAAAGATGGAAAAGACAATATGTGGTGCTGAAAGGTACTCTTTCTCTCCTAACATTTCTTCCTCCTACTAAGTCTGGTGGTAAGGAAGTCTAAGCAAATACCAGCCCAAGTGAACCTGTGAGCCTGATGAAAAGCAGCAGCCTCCTGTGACTTCTCTAGCTGCAGCGTCACCCCACTCCTCTGATGATTTTCCCAGTGATAGTCATACAAAAATATCCTTCTCCAATGATGCAGGCAAGTGGGATATGACTTCTCAAGAACTCATTGCATATTGTACTGAGAAGGGCCCACTGAAATGCCAGAATCTAGATGCTGACTTTTCATTGACAAAGCGAGAGTACACCAATCAAAATCATTATCTGACCAAATCAATATTTGAATATGTGAAGCCTAACAAACAGATTGGCAAGTGAGAATGGCTCATCTATTTGCCTTCTAAGAAGAAAGTCTACTGTTTTTATTGCCGCCTGTTTTCTGATACCAAAAGTGGAGAATGTTCGTGAAGGCTTCAATGATTGGAAGAATACATTACCAATCATGCAATGAGTGAGCAGCATACATTGTCAGTTAGTAGCTGCCATGCCCAAAAGAAAGCTAGTGGCAGAATTGATAACCAAATGGAAAACCAGTTTTTGGAAGCTCTTGCTTATTGGAAGAACTTTTTCAGATGCATAGTGGAAGCCATAATTTTTCTTGCTGAGCGTAGTGTGCCGTTCTGTGGCTCAAATGAAACTATTGGATTGAACCACAATGGCAATTACAATTGGCATTCAAGAACTAATTGCAAAGTTTGACCCTTTCTTAGCTCAGCATATAATGAACATGCAAACCATGGAAAAGGCCATACATGATACCTATCAAAGACTATTTGTGATGAATTCATTGCATTGCTGGCAAAAAAGAGATCAGCCAACATTGTAGATGAGATCAAAGATGTTGGATATTTTTCAGTGTCTGTGGACTCAAGACCGGATGTGTCACATGTAGATCAGCTGACTGTCATCTTGCATTATGTGCTACCCGGAAGACCAGTTGAGAATTTCATGACCTTCATAAACATCACCAACCACACAGGAGAGAAACTTGCATCATATCTACTCAATTTCCTCACCGAAAATGGGATTGACATCAGCCTTTGTTGTGGCCAAATCTATGACAATGCAAGTAATATGAGTGGCAAATATTTAAGAATGCAGGCAAAGATAAAAGAGCGCAATGCTTTGGTTGATTACATACCACGTGCTGCGCACTCACTCAACCTTGCTGACTAGTCTGCTGTGGATCGTTGTGTTGAAGCAGTTTCTTTTTATTGGATTTATCCAAGAATTGTATAATTTTTTCTCTGAATCAAACAGTCATTGGATGATTCTTAGAGATACACTACCAAAGGGGTGTCCAGTGCCCAAATCATTCTTAGGGTTATGTTGGAATGCCAATGCTGAAGCTGGGAATGCAGTTGTTCTGGGAAACCCCAACATCCTTGAAATGCTGGAGAGCAACAAAGATGATGAATCTCAAAAATCAGCAACAAGAAAAGATGCAAAGATCCTGTGTGATGCAATGCACACTTTGGAAACTGGTATTTTGTGTGAAGTCTGGAATGATATACTTCAGCCATTCAGCAGGTACAGTCTAATCTTGCAAAGTGCTCAAATTGACCTTTCCACTGCTGTAAACCTAATGAGGAGGCTTGGAACTGTTCTTCAACAAATGCAGGATAGTTTTGATGAGTATGAAATTCAGGGTAGCAAGAACTGCTAACCATGAGTAAAGTCAGCCAAACGCCAAAGACGACATGCGACAATGCAACTGCCCACTCATTCAGTGACAAGGAGGCCTTCAGAGTTAATACCTTCATCACAATCATCGACAAACTGAAGAGTTCATTAAAACATCAGATCTAGGCTTACGAAAATATTGACAAAACTTTAGTGTACTGACAAATTTTTCACCTAACATTTCAAGTTCTGAAGTCAGTGAAGGTATCAAACCTCTGTGTCAGAAGTATCACGATGATGTCCCGGTAGATCTTTACTAAAGAATTTCTTCAATTTGTTGAATTCACATCACTCTGAGATATAAAGAGAAAAGATAACAAAAGCAAATCTATTTGGATGTACTGAGTTATCACTGAATCCAATGTGATAGAATCAGCGCCTTCCATGGTGAAAAGTTCCAGAGGCGTAGCCATGTTAGTCAGTACACAGTTTTTGATGTGATAGAATGTTTCCCAAATGTTGAAACTGCATGACAGCTGTATTTGTCACTAATGATCACTAACTGTAGCGGAGTACGTTCCTTCTGTCTTCTAACCAGAGTAAAAAATATCCTCTGATCCACCATGACTCAAGAGCATCTCAGTGCTTTGTCCCTCTTGAGCACTGAGAATGAAATCATCAGGTCTTTGAATTACGATGGCATCATTCATGACTGTACCCCTGCTAAAGCTAGGGAAAAAATGTGTTTGTTTGAAGAATTGAGTGTATTGAGAGTAGAATAAACTTGTTAAATTTACATAAATAAATAATATGTAAATACTATGTAAATACATGTTTTGATGACTTCATAATTTTTTTACAATATGTAATTCATACTTAGGTCCTTCCCTCCCATTAGCTTTAGGCCCCTCATAACCTTAATCCGGCCCTGGGCGCCGCCCATGCTACCCTCTCTACACTCCTATTTTTAGCATGCTAACTGGAGCACAGGTATGTCTACATCAGGTGGGAATCACACCTCCCAGCTCAAAGGTCAATGGAGCCTAAAAGAGAGGAGGACCCCAGCCACTTCAAACAGAAGGGGATGCTGCCTTGTGGTGTACCTAGGCCCTAAAACCTCAAATTGCTTTAATCTGGTCCCATCCTCCACTCTTTTAATCACCATCAGGAAGCTGATACTAGACCATCAGCTAACCAAAGTAAACAATATACCTTGGATACACTATTTGTTGTGTGTGTTATGGCTGTGTAAGGCCCTCTGTGACCCACAGGTAATTAAAATATAAAACCAACGGATAGAAAGTAAAAATCTTACAGCTCTGCATGCACTCTGTGTTTATTCATCCAACAAGGACACTGAATTATTTACCTCAATGCACTCTGTCAAAAGTCACAGAAGATAACAACATGCACACATTGATATACTCGTCTCTAAATAGACTGAGATCTTGGCTCCCTGACACGGTCATTTATTTTGATGTAATTCTGGTGCATTATAGTGATCTATGCATGACAAATACATTAGAGAGTTTATTCAGACTATGCTGCCATAAACTTCTACTCACAGCACATTCTTGTCACAGATGTTAAACTTTGCCAGCTCTTTTTATGTCATTTCTAAAAGCTTCCAGGCAGGAAATTATCCAAAGCTTTCCCTCTGCTTATTATTAGATATTTTATTACATCCCCTTTTATATTTACCATAGAACTCCTTAGCTTAGACAAACTGTTAATTATACTAAATACACAGGGCCTATCATACCATCAGTTTTTAAGCAGAACTCCTCTTTGAAATCAATGGGGCATTTTAAAAGGCTGATGACAGAATATGGCCCATGGGTATATGGGTATTGACATGCAGTGGCTGAAGTAGAGCAGAATGGGAGAGGAAGCTCACTTTTGGTGATGGTTTTGTGATGAGTCTATAATAATGTGAAGAGGGAAAAGAACGTGGACAAGAGAAAATTTGTGTTTGAAATGAGCTCCGGTCCCTCAGAAGGCTCCTAACCAACTAAGTAAAGTGTGTGTGCAGGTGTGAAAGCAATGTCTGGAGCCATGGAAGGGCACACCCCTGATGCTACTGTCCCTATCAATTCTGTCGTTTAAATTTGGCCAGGATGGAAAATCCTGAATGGATGCATTAGTGTAATAAAAAGAAATAAATAAAGGACAGTGTTATCTAAAAATTGAACCTTGTAAGCCCCTTCGAGCAGGGATTGTCTTTTTGTTCTGTGTTTGCCTAGCACAGAGGGGTCTGAACTCATAATTGGTGCTCCTAGATGCTATGGTAATACAAATATAAAATAAGAACAATACATATTATGAGCTGAGTGAAACCTTGCTATGAGTAAGAGTTAAAATCCGATTGAGATTGAGAGATGTAAACTTGCCCTTCAATTAATATAACTAAGCATATGCCCCAGCCTAAGACAAAATGTGTGAGGGAACCAAGGTTGAGTATCATTTTGGGAAGAGGGAGTGTGTGCGTGAGAAAGGGGAAGAGAAAGAGAGAGAAGAGAGAACACATAGGAACTGACAAGAAGAGAGAGAGCAAAAGAGGCAAGAAAGCCAAATGGGTGCCTGAAAGCACAGTGTGACCCAGGAATAAACTAGAGAGAGAGCTTTTGGGTCTGGGATTGGCTAAAGAGATTTGGGTGGGGGCTGTAAATTAAGCAACTGCTCCTTTTGTTCTTGGTTCCTTCTGCATTCAGAGAAGCAGGGCTTTGTATATTCCTTGTAAATATACAAGGTTGCATCAAAGAGAACACCAGTCTCCATCAATTTCTAATTCCAACTGGAACATGCCCAGGGCCCTGACCTTTGACTAGCTGCTTGGGTCAAAAAGATGCAACTATTTGGGGCATACATTAATTTTTTTGATTTTTCCAGTGCTAAATTTGGATGGGAAAGTGGGAAGGGAGGCTAAGATATTTTAAATGAAAATAAAAGTAAGATCTCATTTATTTTAAATGTGTGGCAGTTCAAATAAAGCAAGAGGGTTATTTTAATATTTAAAGTCAATTACCACACCAAGAGAGAGACCTTATCTACAGACTGGGCCAATTTCTGCCATCCATAATCAAACAACACTCCCACTGACATTAGTGGGAGCTTTGATCAATTAAGAACAATAAAATTCAGGTCTTGTCTGTCTTCATAGAGTGTTTTATGCTTCTTGTCTGTACCATATATCTGTCTCATTTGTCCTTAAACTTTTTGCCTCCTCCTTTAGTTACAGAAAATACAGAATCTTGCTACATTAATAAATTAAACATATCAAACCATTTCTGCCACCTCCATCATTAAGCCTCTTCACATTTTTCTATTATGATAGCCGCTAATGAAAAGAAAAACTAACAATTACAAAACCAGAACATTTTTTTCTTGTTAAATCAGTTAGCTGGCAATTAATTTAAATCTCAGAGTTTGCTGACTAAGGATTGGTGATATGGATTTTAGATACATCTGTTGCAGCCTTAAGTGTCCCAGAATATGTTTTATCCTCATGCACAATGCTTAGTTTTTACCTACAGAAGGGATGTATCTGCCCTTTCTACTAAAACGTTTGATCTTTATCATTTTTAGTTCTGTGAACAAAGGGTATGAAGTATCCAATATCACTACTGGTAGTTTCTACTAAGGCAAGACTCGCCGTAAAATCTTGAATAAAAAAATCTCATCTGGCAATAACTTAATTCAGTTAGAAAAAGGGTACAGTTGTGCACACAAATGCAACCAGGTGTCTTTTCAGTAGCTAAGGTCTTTGTACTTTTATCTTTTTAAAAAATTGTTGTATGCATTCAAAGGCAAAAATCTCCCAATATATTTATTTATGTATGTGGAATAATCCTAATACCAGACCAAGAGCAAAGTTCATTTGGTTCTCAATGTTTTATAAACTATATACCAAACTTCTTTGAAAATAACTGTTTTGCAGAGTTCTGAAAATAAAGCATTTCATTTTATAACAGGTTTGTAACATGGATAGATACATACATTATACATACACACACAACATTGGATATACACATCTGCATACAGACAGTACTGTGCACCAGCTACAGTACTGTGTGTCAACAAAGCAAGATATGTGACCGTAGTGTGTGCATATAGACTATGTGATCCCGTATAGCATAATGATCATATAGACATACATTTCTTTTAAAAACTGCTTCTTTTGTTTTCAGTCAGCACATGAAATTGACGACAGGTTGAAAAACTAAAAACCTTTACTGCTCTTCTGGCATTAACTTTATTCTAAGTAAAACTGGGAGACTGGGATTGATGCATCGAGCACTGGGGTTCTGCAAATCACACACACACAGCTCCTAAGGTGCTGGCCAGTTCATATAATCTCTATGATCTCTCAGGGCTGGAATTTCCTTCGCAGATTCATTTCCAAAAAGCCTCCTCCCACCCCCACTGCTCACAACCTCTCAACGGAGCGTCTACCAGGCGACCCGATCCCCTGCAAGAGACACACTCTCCACGCCCACTGTGCGGCGAGCCACGCCCATCACACCGCCCGGCCTTCGCCGCCGCGGGCGGGTCATCCACGTGCGGTTCCTGCTGCTGGGCGGACCTGCGTATGGTCCATATAGACGCAGCATGGCCCAGGGAGAGCCGGTGCTGGTCCTGTCGGACACAGACAGCGCTGAGGAGGTGGAGCTCAGCTTCTCTGGAATAAGTGAGCAAAGGAAATGGCTGGAGCCAGCCTGGGGTTACAACGCCTTTGTAACCAGGAGGTTGTCAATGACACCGTCCAGGCGATGGTAGGGGTTGGAAACAGCAGCGGCTGCCTAGTCCCTGAATGCCTGCTGCTCTCCTGACTTGCAGGAGACGGACCCCTGGAGAGTTAAACGATGAGCTTTAAACTTCCCCTCACCTGTTGGGGAAGTTGAAAGGGACGCTCATCATCATTGTGCTGCAGCCTGCCGTGGGTTAAAGAGACACTTCAACCCCTAGGAGGGTTGTGTCACGCTGAACCTTAGAATAATAATGATCTCCCCCACCCTTCACCTAACTATGTATATGCCATCTGTATAAATACATGACTTCTCAGCTGTTGGAAGAATTCAGTGACTATTGGTGGGCTAGACTGGTGTTTCTAAAAGGAAGGAAGTAGAAGTTGCAAAAGTTCATTCGTGTAACCTGGCTAGACTGGTATTTCTTGCTTAGAAAATAACAATACTGCTAAAAGCAGAGGTCCTGTCCAAGAAACTGACCGTTGCTTGATTTTTCCCCCTCAAGTGACAGAGCTGCAAGAAAAAGAAAGTACTTCTTCTGATGTGATATCTCTTGGCTCTGTTGAAGAAATAATGCCTGCTACATCCTCATGCCCTAACAGAAGTAGGTATCAGTGTTTTCAGAAGGAATTCACAATATATTGCCACTTTTACTCCAAACTGTTTCTTGCATTGCAGCAAGTTGGCCTGTAGTGTGTGTGTGTGTCTACTAAAGCAGCATTCAGTTTTACACCTGTGTACATGAATCAGTGAAGTTATTTGATCTACAAAAGGAAACACTAGAGCAAAACTACAGGACTGATCCTCAAAGTCTGCTGCATGCAGAACTCACATGGACTCTAGGGGAGTTCATGGGGATGGTTTGGAGGATTGGCTCCTAAATTTCTTAGAGAACTCTTTTGTTTGTATAGCAGAAAATACAGGCTCTTAATTTTTTTGAAGAAATAAACAATTGGTATTACAATCTGTTTTTTTCCCCCAGACCTTATTGCACATGAAGTAAATGAAAACCAAAGGAATATTGAAGGTGAGTAATCAAACTAATTTACCTAAAACCAAAAGGGCATTTAGCCATATGGCTAAATTTCCATGTCACACTGCATATTAACCAATATGACCAAAAAAAAAAAAATCAAGTGTCCAATTTAAAAGCAATATTAAAAAATAAGTGGTATTCAAACATAAACAAAAATACATTAATAAGAATTTGGTATGCAATGCCCTAAAGGATTGGGATCAGCCTGATTCACTAGTTTAAATCTGCCCCAAGTTGTTAGTGGGTGAAAGAGATTAACATCTGGTGGTTGTTTGCTGGCCTATCAGAAACAATTTGGTGGGCTTAGACCAACATCTAATGGACTCATCACAAGAACTATCAGAAAAATTGACATTAACTGGCAGTTTTGAAAAAGAAAATGAAAACTGAATGGGCACAAAGACTGCACTGCCTTCTCACTGCTAGCAATGGCCCTACCAGGATCATTTGTGAGTGTGTTAGGTCAACCCTCAGATAGAATAGAGGCTGGACAGATCTGAAGCCAAAAAGAAATTGTCTGATTAACAGAGATTTACATGATTTCCTTTAGATCAGAGAACCTCATTGAAAATCTAGCCCTTAAGAATGAATCCTGTGGATTTGGAAGTGTTGGCAGGTCTCTAGCAGGTGACCTTCACAGAAATGGCTCACAGGCAATGTCCACAGGAGCTGTGTGAAAATTATTCCTGCTAGAAGAGGATCTTTGCATTAACAATGTTTAAATATTTGGTATTAAAAATACAGTGTTCCTTTGACTTTATTAGTAACATTGATCCTTTTCCTATCCTTTCTGATGTGCAGATGAGGACCATATTCTTAAAACTCTACTGTAGGAAGCATTAAAGAATATTCTTCTCACTCTTTTTCATTTCCAACAGGTGCGTTGAGCATGTAATAATAAGAGTTACTCATGAGGGAACGTCTAGCCTCGCCGGTTTCAGATTATGTCTATAGAATTCTACATCTTATCCAGAAGGAACATGTCAGAGAGGCTGCAATTAAACAATACTATTCTTTGTGTTTCATAGAAATCTGTATCTGCTGTGGCAGTTTCCAGATTCATACCCAGCATCCCTTGTTTCACGGAGGAATTTGTACACCATGTACGGTTAGTAGTTCATTTGGCACAATCAGGCAGCCCCACTCCTTTTGACCAGCTTCTGCCTAACAATGAGAGACTTAAGAAACACTGTTCATTTAGTTTATTCAAGAGACAGGTGACTTGATCCCAGTTTATAAGTACTGTACCTACATGGAGAAAGATTTCTGATTGTAGATGGCTCTTTAATCTAGCAGGAAAAGGAATAATGACATCCAATGGTTGGAAGCTGAAGCTAGAAAAATTCAGACTAGGAATACGGTGCACATTTTGAACAGTGAAGGTAATTAACCATTGAAACAACTTACCTAACAATGTGGCGGATTCTCCATCATTTGAAGGCTTGAAATCTAGATGTCACAACTTTTAAAAAGATATTCTGTAGCTCAGACAGAAGCTATGGGCTGGAGGCTGAAATGACTGGGTGAGGTTCTAAGTCCTAGGTGATCATAATGATCCCATTCTGCCTAAATATATAAGAAGGTAACCAGCCACACTCATGCCTCAACTCAGTCTCTTTTAATTTGGCTCTAATTAGAATTTACAATGCACCAATAAAAATAATACTTTTTTAAAAATGAGAACTGATATACTGGATTGACTGCTGGGTTATCTTGGGAAAGTCACTTCGCTTTCTGTGCCTCAGTTTCCCCATCTGTAAAATGAGGATAATGATACTTGCCTCCCTTTTGAGGTCTACTGATGACGAGCACCATGTAAGATCTAGGTATTATAGTTAAATGACTAAAGTTATCTAAGATATCACTTTGCTTTCATGTTACGTCCTATTCTTCACCACCTTTGTCAGTATTTGGTCTACATTCAGTTGTGAATTCAGCTTCAGGAAACTTCTTGTCTGTTTGCAAGGTGCCCTGCACACTAATGATACTACAGAAACAATTAATAACAAAAACAACAGTGAAGCCCAGGTGCAAAGGAAATACAGCTCATGATGATTGTTACATTGTATCAAACAAATCTGTTTTGGCAACTAACTATAGTTTGCTGTTTTATAAGGAGAACTTTCTGGAAACATTTTTCCTATATGATGACGATGGCTTTCAGTCTTACTGTACGATCTGCTGCTCCGGAAATACTCTGCTAATGTGCGACGATTCAACTTGTAATAGGTAAAAAGTAGAGGTAGGCCTGAGGGTGTGTCTAGAATGCAATCACAGGATGTGACTGCAGCTCGAGCCGACATAATCCAGATAGCTTTAATCTAGCTCTCTTGGGTACCAGACCAGTGTAGATGCAGCAGCGCACGCATCAGCATAGGCAGTACAAGCTAGCTCTCAACCCTGGGTAATTTCTTTGGGACTGGCCCATTCTGCAGCGTGCACTGCCGCAACGTCATTGCTCTGCAACCTGAGCTAGCTAGATTAAAGCGAGATCAGTACGGCTACTTGAACTGCTGTCACACCCAGAGACTGCAAATAGGCATCAACTCCATGGGTGCTCTGGGGCTCTAGCGCCCACTGAAAAAAACGGGGTGCACAGCGCCCACAAGCCACAGCATGGGCGGTAGGTATAAGAGGCTTGGGGAGGCTTAAGAGATGTCGGGCGTGCTGGCCTGCTGCTCTAAGAGCACCGCTGCCAGAAGCTCCTAAGAAGTCGCGGGTCACTGGTGCCCAAACTGTAGCCCCAACCGTGCTCCACCCTGAAGCCCCACTCCCTCTCAGCCCCACCCTCGTGCCACCTCTTCCCATGCTCGCTCCACCTCATCCCCTGAGATCCCCCCTCACCTGCCGCTTTCTCCTCTCCACCCTTTTGTCTCCCCTCCCCCCAGCACTTGTCCTTAAGGCAGAAGGGGACAGAAAGGAGTGAATGGTGAGCAGGAGGCACCTCAGGGGAGGGGGCAGAGAGGAGCACCCACCAGCAAAAACAAAAAAGTCAGTGCCCAGTTTTTGAAAGGGACGGTTCGCATGCAGAGTTCTGGGTCAGCTTGTTGAGCTGGAAAGTTTAGATACATGTGGGGTACTGGGATGTAGGATTTTAGATCAGGACCTCCACTGTACTAGCTTCCTACCATTGTTTTACCTTATATTGTTTGGGGTGTGCAGGCTTTGACTTGCCCAACGCTTGCATACACATTCAAACCACCTGTATTTCCCCAAGTAATTTATCACAAATTATCTACAGGATAGCAGCAGGGTAAGGATTAGAGAAAAATCCATCACTTAAAAACCCTCAGTTATAAATCTGAACAAAGAAACAAAATTCTACAAACAAACATGTCAAGGAAACATTCAGATAATTCAAGACACTTTGTCATAATATTTGTCTACACATGTATTATGTTCCAGTTAGGGAAGAAAATAGCTTATTTGAATATGGCTAAACGGGGAGCGGAGGGGGAAGAGGAACAACAGTGGTGCCTTACAAATCACCAGCTATACACGTGGATGAAACCCTGGCTACAGTGAGAACGTCTACACTGCAGAAAACAAAAAACCAAAACCTCACAACAGCGAGTCTCTGAGCCCGGGTCTACAGACTCAGGCTCGTGCTATGGCATTAAAAATAGCAATGTAGAGATTCCTACTTGGGCTGGAGTTCAGGCTCTGAGACCCAGCAAGGGAGAGTGCTGTTTTTAGGACCAAAGCTCTGAGACTTGCTGCTGCAGGGATTTTTTTTTTCCCCCCAGTCTAAATGTACCCAGTGAAATCAGTGGCAAAATTCCCATTGACTTCACGGGGGCTAAGACTTCACCCTGTAACATTTTTGCCAAACCCATCAGCACCAAGAGTTAAGGTTCCTCTTTGGCATTTCCATCCCCACCCTGAACTGGAGGTTGTACTTCCAGAGAAGTCAAGATTTAGTGAAATGAAGAACAGATTAGTGCCCTGTTCACAACTATCAGGGGAAATAGCCAAATACTTGTCCTTCTCACTAACTGGCAGCTGCCCCTTTCTGAGGATATTTTAATCTTCAGGGTTGTCCAGGTTTGAGTGCCCGCTTTAACCCCTCTGCTAAAATAACTTGTCCCGTTCTTAAAGCATATTCCTTAGTTGTTGTGCCCCTGATAAACAGGGCCTCCCCTTAATACATTCAGGCCCCAAGTAACTCCCATATTAGTCACTGGGGATCTTTCCAGTGACTTTAATGGGAGCTTGATTTGCTCCTTAGACTTGGTGTGAAAATTAAAAGCACGTGGGTTTTTACTGGACATATCTAGCGTGGCTGGTTGTCTGATTGAAAACACACTGAATTCCCAGTGCTTCACTATACCCTGAGTTTTGTATAAAAACTGGGATTGTTTCTTTGAATCTGCCTCAACTTTGGTTGTTTTAAAGGTATGGTCAGGAACACAGAGGGGGGGATCATTCATGGACATTACACTGCTAAAATACTTTATCAGAGAGCAGACAATGTACCGACATCTTCAGTGAAACATTTCAGAAGAAAAAGATGATTCTCTAGAATATGATTTTAAAAAACAGAAAAGAACCAAACCAGTTAAACTGAGCCTTTGGCTGGTGTAGAATGTGTGGAAAGAACTGCTTAAATGCTGAATTGACTTCTTATTTTATTTGTGTAGGTGCTATTGCCTTGAGTGTTTAGATGTCCTTGTAAGTCCTGGTACTGCAGAGAAAGTTAAAGCAATGAATACCTGGCTGTGTTTCATGTGCCTCCCCTTGAGTTCATATGGCTTACTGAAGAGGAAGAAGAGATGGCGTGCAAAACTGAAGTGCTTCTACGATCAGGAGTCTGTAAGGAACATCTCAATTGACTTTTAATATAAAATTAAAGGGACAGAGTCAAGGCTGATACAGACCCAACCACTGGCCTATCTTTCTTCCTGTATCTCTTAATAATGAGCTCCTTCCTATATGTGCTTATGTTTTCAAAACAAATGCTTCAATCCTTTTCTTATTAAAAATTGAATCAATACTCAGTAGCCCTGAATTCTAAATTAACATTGGACTCTGATTCTGCAAATACATATATGTGTGAGACTTTCTGTAGGTCAGCAAAATGACACAGATTGCTACCTGTTTGCAGAATCAGGGCTTTAATGTGTATGTGAGACTGAAGAAGAAACACTTCACTAAGGACGCAGGTTCCAAGAAGTCTATGGAGAAAAATTACTTAAAATACCATGAAAATCCTTTTTTTTTTTTTTTTTTTTTTTAAGTTAGGGAGGAAAAAATTAGATATGTGCATGGTGATCCATTGTATATATTTTCCTTCTTGATCAGAACACAGGTGCTATCAAAATAGGCCAAAAGAGTGATCATTTAATTTTATAGTTAATATAGAACTATTAAAGATAAATTAGATTTCTGATACAGAATTCATGCAAAGTATTCAGAGCTAGGTTCCCTTATGATAACTGGACTTTTTTTCTTTGTACTAAAACAATTAAAATATATCTACTGCATCAGGCTTCTATCAAAAACACAATACAGATTAGAATTTAACAGCTTTGTAATTTTTAAATGTATCATTTATTTTTTTGTGCCAATTGGAAGTAGTGGCTGGAATTCTCTCCTTGCAGTCAGTTAGAGACACAAAAAGCTGACCTTAGATCAATGTTTCTCAATTATATTTCGCCGCGGTACCCTTGCGCGGCCATGCGATACCCTCCGCCAACAAGTCCAGGAAATCTTCCCCTTTTCGGCGGAGCAATGTAGGCTGGTTTCAGCGGCGCGCTCTCTAGGCGGCGCGATCAGCTGTTCGGCAGCACACTGCCAGCTGCTCAGCGGTGCTGCCAGCTGCTCGGCGGCACTATCAGCTGTTTGGCGGTGCGCTGCCAGCTGTTCGGCGGCGCATGATTTCTGTTAATTTCGGCGGCATGGTTCCGCTTTTTCACAGAACCCTTCAACTCAGCCCGTGGAACCCCAGGATTCCGTGGAACACTATTTGAGAAACACTGCCTTAGATATCCATCACCTCTGCAAGAGGAAACAGTCAGCATATCAGTCAGATATGTTCTTCCTCCAGCAGGTGGAAGCAGAGCCCTGCCAGCTGTATTTCTAGAAGGCATGTGAGGCTTTATCTCTTGAAAAATAAAAATATCTGGGGACATATATTGCCCTCAATCCTCAGCAGAAGTGCACCCATCGTTGGTGTTACATTTTTTTGCTGGAAATGGGCTGAGAAAATCTGAAATCTTCCTAACATAGGTTTTAATGAGGTGCTGATCACCATGGCATCTAAGAAATACTGAAAGAATTGAGTTCTGCAGCAGTCAACAATCACCACAGACATCTCAAACTGTACTCATATTTTTCAATACTGCACATCTCTTTAGGGTTTGATAAGAAATTTGTACTGAGTGTATTGGGTGCTGCCCCTTTAAATTTTACCTGCCCACATGGCAGATTATCACAATATACTTCAGATCACATCCTGCTTTAAATTGTCTAGCAAATGATCCAGTACCAGACAATGGGGATGATGTTAGAAAATGAAATGGAACCCATTTTATGTAACAGAATAATTACAATATATTGTGAAGGGACATTTGCAGTGTATAAATCATTGTTTCCTAATCTGCTAAATTATCAGAATTCAGTAGTCTGCAAGGCTCTGAAGTGCTTTTAATTGCACTGAGATTTCTTATGCACTTCTCTGGATGTTGGGATCCTGATGGATCCTGAAGAGAGTCGTATGTGCTGGGTGGTTCATTTAATTAAAAAAGGACAGAATCACAATTTCAGGGTAACTGCATCTGTATTCCCCTCCCATGGCCCGTCGAGGGTTCCCAGTCTAGGCTCCTGGCTCCTCAACTCTCTTGGGCAAAGATCCCTGTCTCACTCCTTCCTGACCAGGGTTTTGCAGACTGCACAGTTCCCTGCCTACCCTGTGATAGTCCCAGCAAGCCAGACTGCCTAAACAGGCCAGCGTCTGTGCTTTGCTTTCTCTCCAGAGGTTCTGAACAGTGTAACTGCACACAGTTACAAGTTACCTACAGCTCTTTCTAAACAAGCACATTTATTCTTAAGGTGAAGATATTACAGAGAAAACATATTAAAAACAATAAAAGAACCTGCACACATGTTAATAAGCTGACCAGAGGACACCTATCAGTCTTATGGGACCCTAGTGGGTCAAGTCCTTCCAACCCTTCCACAAGTATTGTGCCCTCCTCCCCTTAGACAGAAAATCCCATCTATTTGCTGGATCAGAATGAAGGCCCGGAGTTAGTTTAAGCTCAGGCTATTATTCAAAAGTCCTTTCTTTGTTGGTCTCTAGTTTAAACTAGTATATGTAAGCCTCACCAGCAAGTGGTACCTCTCGAGGCATGGGGTGGGGTTACAACCCATCTGATTTGCCTTAATCATCACCCATTGTTTTATGTTCCTGTAGGAACTATTGTAGCATTTCCCTATGGAGTAGAACATAGTCCTACATAAACCATTCATTTAAAACAATGGATCCCAAAGATACTTAAACTTAATTCAATAAGGGCTCCCAAGGATATTGTAGGTAATTGCCATAACTGTGATAGGCAAATATGCACACACAAAATAGAACTATTTACATCTATAACGAATTAATATGTGCTGTCAAGAATAATATACAAACAACTGTTACATTTCTTCCCTCAGAATTACACTGTATGCCTACTGTGCTATGTATTCATTAAAATCACAAGGGCAAATTGGAGTATTCACTCAACTGAATGGGCTGTGCAAACTAAGGTCTTTTTTATTTATGACAGGACCATCTGAAGATTTATCAGCCTTTATATGCATGGGAACGAAAACCAATCAATATTCTCTCCCTTTTTGATAACATTATCCCAGGTAAGTGTACACAGATGGCTTAGGATTGCTACACATTAAACATCTATTAATATAGCAGGCCAAATTCATCCCTGATGTGACTCCATTGACCAGTTGGACAAATGAGGCCAACACTTAGGATACATTTTACTCATCATGATTCAGCATTATACACACAAATTTATCATCATCCTGTTCGATAGAGATAGTCAACAATTGTTTAATGCAAAGTTCTTTTGTCAAACATTGGCTTTTTTTTAAAAAAAAAAATTACCATTTAGCCAAAGAACTATTAATTTTTTGCTAAAACTTGTTTCTCTAAATATTTTCTCTGAAATTTTTTATCAAAAATCTTATTTCAATAAGCACTTTGATCATTTGTTTGCCAAATACCCTTCATAAGCAAAAGATTTTAACAAAGATTTTTTATAAATATTTGTATATGAAAATATCATGAAAAATTTTAGGAAAAAAATCCAGTTTGAAACCTATGAAGTAGAAAAAATCTTCAAAATGTTCACATTTTTCATGAAAAGAAATAGTGCAATCTTCAGAACTATCCAATACCAGTGTTATGTATCTAAAATGCTGCCATTTGTAGCCCACATGGGAACATTCTGTACAGCGTTACATAGCTTGATCTCATAGCTGATTTTGAGATGTCTCCAACTTTGTCAGATGATGAAGCTGTACATACCCAACACTATTCTATTCCAGAAGGGCTACCTGATTAAATGTCAGTTGCTGCACTGCTCACTGAACCCTGACTGAGGTGTTTAACTTGAAGCATCGTGAATAGTCCCACTAGTCACATGCTTAAAGTTAGATGTGTGCTGAAATAACTTGCTGCATGAGGGCTCAGTTCCTAGTACTAACGCTCTGTATGTCTAATCTCCGCTCTTCAGAGATGAAAAATCTTGGATTTCTGGGCAGCAGTTTGGGGGACGGCAGGCTGAAATACTTAGATGATGTCACCAATGTTCTGAGGACAGATGTAAGTACAGCGCAGAAAACGTCACTGAGTTAACTGTGCACAGCTCTGAGTTTACGTTACGGATTGCTGTGATGATTATAGAGGAATACTGCCACCCCTAGAGCAGGCATGCAAGACCTAAACTGAAGCAGAACCTTCATCATTCCAGGGGAGGGAGGCAGGCAGGCCAAAGTGAGGCTGAACAAGGAATCCCTCCATTCTCAGGTGGGACTGTTCTGACCAGCAGTTCTCATCATGACAGTGTGTGTCCAGGAGGGGGCTCACAGCTGAGCAGGACAGGAGTTAGGATGTGGACAGTGTGTCTACCAAGTGGATCCAGCTGCCAAAACCCAAGTCTCAAAGGGAGATTATAATGGACTTCAGGCACTACCACAGACTGGAAGCTTCAGTAGAAGCAAGAGACTGATGGCTGAACTGCTCTGCACACTGGATCCAGGTTGGGGAGTGTGAGTGGAGGATTCTTAGATTACAGACTTCTTTCATAGGGTCTGATCTCATGCCACTGAAGACAATGGGTATTTTTACATTGACTTCAATAGGCACTAGATCAAGCCCTTCAACTGTAAGCTCTTTCTGGTTCATATTGTATCTTCTTATGTGCTTATATGTACAGCACCTAGCACATTGGGGCCTGGGCCTGATTGGTTCCTGTGGGCAGAACCACAATGCGAGGAATAAATAATAATTCCACTGCCCCTAATGCAAGCATATGTCCCTACTGGAAAATCTCCTTACTCAGTCTGTGTGGGGGAGGTGGAAATTTGGCTCTGCATTTACCAAATGTATAATATGAAAAAAGCTTGGCTTTGCCCTTTTCAATTTAATGGAATAGCAGTCTGCAAGTATATACATGGTTTAATCAAGTACATGGTACGAGGATTCAGTAAACTGACAGAAAACCTCCCTTGCTTCAAGAACTGAGATATGCCACCTGAGATTGTGACAGTATTTTCTTTTGTGACAACTGAATTTCAGAATGAAATCTTACAGAAATCCAAGTCACTTTGTAATTAATTCTGTTCAAACTATCCTTGCTTGCCTATGGAAAGCACACTGCCATTATGCAATTTCAGTAATGGATAAATAGCATCACTCATACCATATTTAGTATTTCAAAACCTGACCACTCATTACGCTACCAGTTGCTTTTCTAAAGTGCTAGTTCCTTATTATTTTTTTCCATACCATGATCTTGTATTGCAAAAGTCTAGTGGTCTACACAACTAGCTCTCCCATGCCGATCTTTGACAGATTATGTCAACTCCATGCCCATTTTAAAAGAAGGGTAGAGATTTTTGTGCAGCTGATGACATTAATCCTTTGTATATGCAGTTTCCACTTTGCCTGCTGATGCGTTATCTTTGGAACCATGTGCATGTATTTTCTATTAGCTGCATGCACAAGTGATAACTCCTCATGCAAGTCACTTTAGTACAAAATTTCATGTGCACAAATACAGGTTACATTTTGAAAATCTGGCCTTCCATAATCAGGTTTCACAGCATTATTGACTGCTTGGTAATGATCAGTTATCATTCTTTTTTCCATTTTTAGTACAAGGATGAATCTTTGTGGAGGAACTGCTATTGTTATGTAAGAATGCTGGGTGTGGCTGTGAAGACCAAAGGTCAGACTTCATCTTGGAAGTCAGGGTTCTGGACTGCAGGCTGCA
Source organism: Emydura macquarii macquarii (assembly GCF_026122565.2). Classification (NCBI taxonomy): domain Eukaryota; kingdom Metazoa; phylum Chordata; order Testudines; family Chelidae; genus Emydura; species Emydura macquarii. The sequence continues at coordinate 15,166,393 of NW_027131180.1, forward strand.
CTCAACACCACATTCTGGTTTTCTGTTGTGTTAGAACTATGTAATGACTAAATGTTAACTTACAAGTTAACTACAAGTTCTCCATGCCTTAATAAAAAAGAATAATGCAGAATTCTCTGTGGTTGGGAGGGATTCCTGAGAAGGGACAGGGAGTCTGGCCTTGGACTATCTAGGTGAGAAAGAACTCTTCAGATGGAACTACACCTTATCTCAAGCCCTATTCCATTCAGGTTCTTATACCACACCCATCATTTTAGTGTCTGAGTGCATGTAGACAAATGCCTACATTTTAATATCCATCATAATAAGAATATGAATAAATGCTTCTAAAAGAAACAAGATGTTCTGAAACCTGTACATTTTATTAGGTAAAAGAATGGGGTCCTTTTGATTTCATATTTGGTTCTACTCCTCCGGTTGGAAATTCCTACGAACACCCTCCTGGTAAGAGGTGCAGTGGAGTATCAAATGATATATAAATTATCAGTCTGAGAGTTAGATCTTTAACTGTACCAGAGCTCCTCATGGTACAGCTGAGGAGACGGGGCAGGGCAAAAGGCGGCTGTAAGACATTTGTCTGTTCCCCTTATTCTTAGGAGTGCTGACATCCAATCTGGCGCCCCGTGTCATTTACAGCAGTCTCAAGATTGCTCTGAATTACACTGGCTTGTACCAGCAATCAAGCCACTGCTTTAGCAGTGTGGAAGTGCACCAACACAGTGTAATCTGACCACAGCCCTCCATCTTCTGACATGTGCCTTATCCAGCAGGGTTTGGGAGAGGCAGATTAAAGTGAGTTTTGCTGGCTATACATACAGCCCCTTTGTGCTACTACAGCATTAAGAGGATGTTGCTTGGGCCAGAATCTGTGTCACTTTTGTCATGGCACACAACCTCATCCTTTCCTCCTCTTACATTGTGTTAATGTTTCTTCACAAGTGACATATTGATAAGCACTTACTTTACAAATTTCAGCTTGTTCACTGTTTGCATTTCTAATCGCATACCTGCATAGAGTCATAGATTCCAAGGCCAGAAGGGACCATTGTGATTATCTAGTCTGACCTCCTGGGTAACACAGGTCATAGAACTCCCCCAACATTTTAGAGAGAGAGCAACAATTTTCATTAAACTGTATTAAATCTGATGTATCGCACAACCTATGAAAGGAAAGACATTTCCTAGAAGACTCCCCTCCTTTGACTATGCCATCTCAACTGTATGGGCCTGTGACAGGGTGTACCTGCCCCTCCTGCCAGAGGGAGAGCCCTCTGCTTCCTCAGGGGCCAGAAAGGCCCCTCCCTGTCATGCACGCAGAACACTCCCTGGCAGGAGGTGGAGGTTAAAAGCCCAGCAGAGGTCCCAGAGTGAGGGGGGACAATAGAGGAGAGAGACTCACTCCCAGAGTCCACCACAAGGGATGCAGCACTGCCACGCCCAGAGAGGCTTCAGGGCTGCTTTACTGCTCAGCAGGGCTGCTTGTTGAGCCCTGCCACACCTAGAGAGGCTTTCAGGACCACTTTACTGCCCAGCGCTACTGTTGGATGAGCTCTGCCACGCCCAGAAGGGCTTCAGGGCTGCTGGCCGGCTTGGCATTGCTGCTTGTTGAGCCTTTGAGCCTTGCTATGCCCAAAGAGGCTTCAGGACCACCTTCTGCTCGGCCCAAGGGGAGTTGCTGGGCCCCACAGCATCGGGGAAAAGTCTCGAACAGTGGTGTGATAGGCAGCCAGAGGCCAGGGTCAACACTTCGGGTCCTGCACCGGACAGGAGTGTACCAACACCCCTCTTGTCTGGGGGAGGCAACCAAGACACCGTCTGTCACAGGGCCACAGTCAGTCATGTCCTTATGCAGGTGTGTGGTGGTAGCGGGTGCAGTGGAGAGCCTCCCCCAGTGTAAGGGCTGAACAGCCCACTTAATGGCTGGCCAGAATTCCAGAACGCTCAGGGCTGGGCCATCTCAACCCCCAGAGAGCTCCCGGTGCTCCAAACAGAGCGAGGAGCAGCTCTGTCCCCCTACACGTTGCCCAGTTGTGGTTCCTGGCTTCATAGGAAGGGAATTAGATGATCACATTCTCCCTGCACACCATGGTGCTTCAGGAGGCATTCTCAAAATGCCACCCAGTGCTGCCTCTCAAGCTGGGCAGCTCCACACTGCCCCTTACTAGGGCCTCTGTGCAATTTGCAGAGCCTGGCCCTTGGCGACTACAAAGCACATCAGTCATTTCCAGCTTAAATTTGCCTCCATTCCATGCAAATCTGGGGACAAATTCAAACCTAGTAGAAGCAAGTGCTTATTCAAGTCAATGGCGCTGCAGCTGGTCTGAAGCTGACCCCCCGTGTTCTCTCTCTGCTTACATGCTGCGCATTGCAGGTATGACAAATGGCGACTCCTCAAACTGAAGTTATAGCAAACTTTACCCATGTTAAAAAGTAATCTCTCCTGTCTCATTTCAAATTTCTTCTGCGGCTTTTGTTGCTATAGTGATACAGAGGCTCTTAGCCTCTCTTTTTAAAAGCTTCACTGTCCCACAGTCAGAGCAAGATAGGTTGAGAGCCATGTCTATGTTATTTGGTCCTTTCATTTTTGATGACACTCTCTTCTTTCCTTTCTCCTCATCCTTTCTGCCCCTAGCTTGGTACTTCTATCAGTATCACCGCATTCTACAATACGGGGAACCGCCAGAGAGCAGCCAGAAGCCATTCTTTTGGATGTTTGTGGATAATCTGGTGCTGGAAAAAGAAGACAGAGATACAGCTTCACGATTCTTTAAGGTACACAGAAAATCCAGTCCCTCCCCAGATGGTTTTTCTTTACATCATGTTTAGTGACTGGGTCCTTTTATAGTGAAGTTTATTTTGTATATTGGGAATGATGTTTCCTGCGGTGCTATACCAGAAATGATTCCTGGTTCCTTAACCTCTCACTTCCTGAGATGTTGGTGTGCAACAAAGGCACTTAAGCACAGTGCCTCTGGTCAAAACGAACCTCACATCATTTGATTAAGGAGCAGAGAAGACTCTGATCATAAAGTTTGGGTCTGGATCTGAATCTCCCCAAAGTCTGAGTTAGGAGAAGGGAGATGGGGAGGGAATGAAGAGTCAGGATTCTTATTTGGACCCGTCTCTAGAGATCAAGCTGACATCATTAAATTTGGATCCAAAAGTTTATGTGGAGTTTTATGTGGAGTTTTCCAGCAGGCCTATCTCTGTTAAAGATCAGTGCCTATGGGCTTCCAAGTGCACGCACACAGCACTATGCCACTTGAGGGGGTGGTTTACCAGTGTCGACATCTGGATCGATTGAGCGGGTCTTCACTGGCTGCTCAATTGATCCAGATAGATCAATCTGATGGCGGCGACTTTCCAACAGATTTCACACCAGACATTTTGAGGAATTAATCATTTAAAGCAGGGGTTCTCAACCGGTGGTACGCGTACGGAAGACGGCTCGGTGGTACGCGAGGGAAAACACGCCGCCGATTCCGCCACCGAATCCCCCTCTCACCGCCGCCGAAAAACCCTGCTTCTGCCGATTCTCCCCCCCTTGCTGCCGCCGATAAACCCCACTGCCGAATCCCCCCCCTTGCCGCCACTGTTAAACCCCGCCGCCGCCGAATCTCTTCCCCCGCCGCCAGCCAGAAAACCCTGTGCCGCCAAATTAAACCCCCCCTGCCGCGAAACCCATTTTCCGCCACAGAGAAACTGAACCACCGCCGCCGAAAATCCCATCCTCTCTGCCGCCGAAAACTGGGAAACGGCGGCAGGGTTTCGGTGGAGAGCATCGATCCCTCCACACAACCCCGCAATTTTACCGAGTCCTACTCGGGCCAGGTACAGTCAGGTGAAGCGGTACTTGACCCGACTATACCTGACCCGAGTGGTACTCTGTAAAAAAAGGTTGAGAACCGCTGATTTAAAGTATGCCTTCCTGAAGGCACACAATTCTGTTCCCTTTCTCTGTGCTGTAATGACCTATATTTAGATCAGTTGGTTTCCTTCTAGAAATACTGGTAATGCTCTTCATACAATGAGCAATTGTTTGAGCAACCCCTACCTGTTGAAGTGAATGGAGCTACTCGTATGAGTAAGTGCTCACTAAAGCTGGTGAGGAAAAAAATGGAAATTTACCACAAAAAATAACTTTTTATAATTCAGAAGGAGTTGACCTGTTCGATAATGTTAGAAATATGGGGGAAAATATTGACCTGTTCACTGAAAAATGGGGAACGTTTTTTAAGAAAGATTTAGCAAAAAATTTCCCTGTTTTTATTCTTGATTTTTCAAACTTTTGAAATTATATTTAAATTTCAAAATCTGGAAAATGTTGACCAGCTGTCGTGCTCTCCAACGTGAGGGAGGCTAGCCCAGTCCAGCTCACAAGAGGGCTACAATCATAATAGAAAACTAGCTAAGCATGTCATGAATCAGTGGAAGCTATTAAATATTATTGGTGATCCCCATACCATATAGTATTAACACTTGGCAGACATTGTCTGGCTATTAAGAAACTTGTATATTTTTTCCTTTTAAAAAGACAGAGGCAGTGACCCTCCACAGGGAACATGCAGAAACTGTCCAGAATGCTGTGATCTTATGGAGCAACATACCATCTGTTAAGAGGTGACACAACAGTTTACTTTCAGGCTTTTTTCTAAGGAATAGCCTGTCTGTGAGTCAAAGAAGCTGAAAACTAATTTAGTCACCTAGGGGTTTCTAAATTCAGCATCCTCACACTTCAACATTTCTGTGTCCCCCAACCACTTCCGGTCCTTTTACTCTTTTTCTGTAGTTCTCACACTCTCACATACTTGATCTCAATTTGGCAGGCCAAACCTGCATTCTGAGCTTGGAATATGATGGGAGAAATTAAAATAGGTTCCATTCTCACTTCAATGACCTGATTGGAAGCCATCCTTTAAGACAGCATCCTGAGCAGCAGCCACTCCTGAAGCTTTGCTCAGCCATTTGGGAATGTGGATGTGGCAAAAGAAGACTGGAGAATTCCCTCTCTTACCCTCCAGTTCATCTCCTGCTTTCTATCATCCTCTCAGCCTCATCCTTTAAGAAAATGTACATTAGCATCTGAGTTGAGAACTTGTATGCCATATTTCAGTTTGTATTAAGATCTAATCCTGAAATGCACTGAGCACCCATGGAATACTGGTTTGGGGCCTTAGGACTTTTTAAATCCCATGTATGAAACTTCTCATCATGGGCTTATGATGGATACACCAAAGGAACCTCAATTATATCCACTCAGGTGTAAGATGCTGAAATCAGTCATGTGTACACTAGAAAATGCTTACAAAAGGAACACAGATTTCTCACAGTCTCTAGACAGGACTTGCCTCACTTCCTGGTTTCCCAGAATGTTTCTCTACAAAATTGGCTTCTGAGAAGGTATCATACAATGAATGCACTCCATTACTGCAAACAGTGTAATCAGCATCTCTGGCTTTGCTCATCAGGAATACTCTGTTAGACAATTTTAAACTCTGAACTTTGCAAACAAGACATGTTTTTTAAAAAAACAAAAATACAAAAAGAAAACAAACCTATACTGAAACACACGAGCTTAAGGCTAAATTTTTTGCAATTGAATTATAGGCAATATGGCACTAGTTCAATCAAAGCAAGCTCTCAGTTACATTGCCAGTTATTACAACAGCTGTGAAGAATCTGCTGCTGTAGAACATCCATAAACTTTATACAACGTCTCAAAATACATTTTTTTCACACTATTAAATGGAGTAGTTTCATACTGATAAAGTTATCCACTAATATGTTTGAAATTTAGAGCCCAATCCTGCAAACTCTTTCAGGGGTAAGTAGTCCTTACTCTTGTAAATGATCTCATTGACACTGATGGAACTACTCAAGTGAGTAATATTTGCTGGGTAAGTTCCCTTGCTGGGGAAAACGAAAGGCTCAATGACTGCCTCATTCATAAAGACCAATCAGCAAGTAGTGCCTGTTCTGCAAGGTGCTGAGCACTCTGGCCCTGATGCAGTAAAGCTCTGGAGCACATGTTCATTGTTAAACATGGTGGAAGGGTCACTGACACCAAGGGGACTCCTGACATCCTTAAAATTTAAGCATGTACTTGAGTGCTTTACTGGATCAGTGCCAGAGGGCTCAGCACTTTGCAGGACTGAGCCCATACAGAAGAGAGAGTTTGAAGCACAATGTATGAAAGGAACTTCTTGAGCTTTTTACTACTACTTTCTTTTTTCTTTTTTTTTTTTTACAGCAAGTATTCTCTCTCAGACTTGGATCTGGATTTATACCTCCTGGCAAAGGACATCGTCAGAACAAGAATTTTCTCTCAACGACCAGCCACTCTAGTGAAGAAGTTTTTTCTTCCCTTGAGAGAATATTTTAAATGTTTTTCATAAGAAATTCTTTCCAGATCAATAATCTGGATTATCCCTTAATACTGAAAAGAAATTCTATAGCACTTAAATGTCACTTAAGGCCTGATCCAAAGCTCACCGAAATCAATGGGATTCTTTGAGTTGACTTCAGTGGACTCTGGATCAAGCCCATACCACAGTATTGCTCTTCCATGTTTATTTCTTGATGCCCTATAACTAGCTCTCTTGTTTTGCCCAAGCATGTTATTTGTTCTTCTTTTGTTATTTGATGGGTTGATTCCTTTTTGTTTTATAGATGTTACTTTAGGCTGCATAGAGCCAGTGTGTACATGCTATCTTTGATTTGATATTTAATAGTTCATTGAGGTCTTGATCATACAAACACTTAGGGATGTGATTAACTTTACTCATGCAAGTAGTCTCATTGAATTTATTGAGACATCTCACGTGCAGAAAGTTACTAATATACCTAATCATTTGGAAGATCAGGATTTAAGGTACAATTTTATTTAAAGTCACCGTATTTTATATACCTTTAACTAACTTAATGCTAGATCTAGCAGAAAATGTTTTAATATATCTTCTACCTAAATACTAATAGAACAGAAAATCTTTTAATATTTTATTTTTTTAAACTTTTACATAAATACTCTGTATTTATAATTAACAATAGGTTCATGTTTCAAGCTTTAAAAAAGTCTGTACAACACAATGAATGTTAAATGAGCAAAACTCTTTAATCTAAAAACGTTGTACATTATTTTGTGTGTGAATGGAATGAAGCCAAAAAAAAAAAAATGATTCAGCATACTGTAAGCATACTTGATAACAATTTTATCTTGTTTTAAAAGATGTATATCTAAAATAAAAATTGTTTTATTAACATTTTACTAAAAATGGGATTCAAATAATAATCAGAAAAATGATTTACAAGCAGGGTTTACAAGCAATAGAAAACAAAGCAAATATAATAAATAAAGAGGTCTAAGTAAAATACTGTTAAGTGATGAGTGAACTCAACTCACATTATCTTCAGGAGAAGTTCAGGGTGCTTAGCACCTCACAGAAAGTGCTCAGCACCTTGCATTGCAAAACTGGGCCCTAAATGAGCAAAAAGAAAACCAAATCTGGCACAGCCAATAGCATCTTAGCTACACTGTCATGTGATCACATGGGAAAAGGTATCCTATTCTACTTACAAAATTAACCTGTGGACCAGAGATCCACAGCACATGAAGATATACAACTCCTCCAGCTTACTAAAGTTCATAGACAGACTTGCAAAGTTGTTACACACAGAGATAATGGAAGGTTCTGAACTTCAGGTTTAGAAACAAAATAATCAATATCCTCCATCTAGGCTCTGATCCCAAAGAGACTTACTCAGGTTTAGCTTTACAACCATGAGTTATCCCAATGAGTAGTAAAGTTAAGTACATATGTAAATGTTCACAGGACTGGAACCTAATAGCATAATTTTCAGAGAGATTATGAAACCACAAAGGATATTGAATAATGACCTTCTTTGTCACTAACAGTAAAGGCAGAACTATCCACATGATACATATCCATTAAGAATGAATATTTTCAATCAATCTTAGAATGGATCAGCTGTACATTTTGGAGATTCAGCAGACACTTGTATCTGGGGGCTCTAATCCCACTGTTTTATAACTACTTAATAGCTGACATCATATTTACCTAATAATTTCCATTTTGGTATAAAATCACTACTACCTCATTGTAATTTGTTTGTTTATGTCTGTTGCAACTGCTTCTGCTTTTGTGGTTGTGTGGGTGGGTAGTCACGGATAGTGCACATGAGTAGGTGAAAGGAAAGTGTGTGTGTATGAGACAGAGAGAGAGAGAGAGAGAGAGAGAGAGAGAAAGCGTGCAGAGGAAGTGGGCATATGAGCATGCTCCAGTGAGACCTTTCTGACTGTGTTTCCAGGAAAATCCTCCATGCCCCAAGGGTAGAGGGACAGATGTTCAACTGATAAACAATAATGGGGGAAGTGGACAATCTTCTTGTGTACTTTTTCAAACTTCTCAGACACCAAACTAGGGTCTGGCTGAGAGGTTGCATAGCACATGCAGAGAATAAAGCAGGAGAAAAAAGGATCTTGAATTTGGCATTGCTACAGTGATGTACTGCCAGTAGATTCCTGCCGTTTCCTCTCCCTGCTTTTATGCCAACCCCCTGTGTTCCAGGGATGTGAGTGTTTACAGAGAGGACTAAAGAATAGATTCATCTAACAAAAATACAAACTCACTTATGTTATGGACGCTTGCTGGGCATATGTACATATTTGTCCTCAATAATACACTGGATGTATGGATAGCAGAGCACAGCACCCAACCTGTCATATGTGCACTAGTATATGCATGTGAATATCTTGTAGGAGACCTGGAGGTTTACTCCCTTCCCTGGGAAATTTGTTTAACAATATTTGTGTCTCAGTGCATTCTAAAGGCAAAAAAATAATTGTTCTCCAGAGTAGTTTTGTAAGCCCTAAAGATAACTTGCATTCCTGGCAAAGATGATTTAGCAGTACCCAGAGTGGGAAATAATCCCAATCCTTCCTTTAGTTCAGTGGCAGGGAGCCCTGCAGAGTTCTCTCCAGCACAACATTGATCAGCTACAGGCATTCATTCAGTGAACACAATAGGCTAAATTTAACCCTGGGTAATGGCAGCACAAAGCCCACCCAGAGGAAATTTGCAACAACGTAAAGTTCTAGAATCCTCTCCTTTCCCCAGAACTGAGCCACACTAGCTAGGAAGGGGGAAGAGGCCACTGCAGCTAAGGGACATGTTGATCCACTAGGCAACCTCCCACTGAGCCACAATTGTCACTTAAAGTTGCCTTTTCCCAGCAAAACTGCAAAAGGGAAGACAGTGGCGCAAACACCAGTTGCCTTCCTTCAGGTATAGTGGCACTTCACTGTACCAGTGGAAGGGACAAGGACACTAGAAGTGATTAGATTCTCTTCTTAAACCTATTTATTGAAACACTTCTAGAATAAAAGACTTTGGCAAACTGATAAAATACATTTGTAGAAGAAAAATATAAGAAAAGCCATTTTTATGAGTGTTTACTAAATGGAATAATAACTCTTCCATTCACAACAATGAACAATTCTATTTACAATAGAAGTAGAAAACTAGGACTGACTCTCTTAAATAATAATGTTTAGATTTCCTCTAAGGAAAAGCAAATACTTTAGATCCAGCTTGCATCTGGCTAGTAGCTCCAGCAATGAAAGTTCAGGCAAATATTTTGGCTTAGTACCTGCTCAATTCCCTGGGATGACAGCACAGAAACATGTGTCTTCAAAACTGCATTTCCTTGTTTTTATTTAGCCTTAACCTTAATGAACTGCCACAGAAAAAAATATATGACCCCAGATCAGCCAGAACCTACTTATTTAAGCCATTTCTACTTTCATTAATTACTGCCATGATGGCAAAAGTTTAGCATCCTATAATGATAAAACATAGAAACAGTAAATACAAAAGGACATTGGGATTATTGCAACCATAACAAACACTCACATGATTTGAGCATGGTGTGAACTTTAACCCTTCTCTCGTCTCTTTCTACCATGTCAGTTCTTAGGAGCAAACAGCAAGGAATTCAGTTTGTTTGAATCCATCCAGTCTAAGAGCCGGGATTTTAAGATGGTTGCAGGCCTCCCGGCCTCCCTGTCCCCCTCTCCCCCTTGAGTCCCTCTTCCCCACCTGCCCTTAGGGAAATATTTTGAAGCACAAATATAAATTTTGGAGCAAGAATGATTAAATTTGGGGCCTGTGAGCCTTGACAATGTCCCTTTAGGAGATGTAGTTTGACAGTCACATTTGGCTCATTCTTTAGATTTTTGTAAAAAAAAAGTTCTTTATTGATTGAATTTGTAAAAGAAAACAGATTAGTGTAGTACAAGAACCACCAAAAAAGGAAAAAAACACCCAAGTGGCTGTCATGTTGGAGGCCCAGTACAATTTAAGTTGCTTGACCTCTGTCCTACAGGCTTAGTATAGCATTCAATTGCTTGCTTGGCTATTCTGACCCCTGTAGCATGACATCTTTCAGTTGGCAGAGACTGAATAATAGTATAGATGTCTCAGTTTCTGCATAGCACGGAACATAACAAGACAAAATACAGATATTGTATGCTTGCAGCTGCACATCGATAACGGTGATGAGAACAACAAGTTATCCTTGAACGTCTGGGGTACATTGTTTTATTGCCAAGGGGCGTACTTTTACTCCGCCCCTCCTATCACCAGATGTTGTTTTGACAACCCCATTTATTATGGTGAGAACGGAATGTAGTTAAGGGTGGAAACCCAATGTAGGTAATTAGCATATATGATAATGAGAGAGATAATTAGGTGAAGGTTGTTTATGGAAGGGTATAAGTAGTGACCACTTAGACAAAGGGGGGCGCTCCATCAACACCTGACTCCGCAGGAGGTGCTGCCGGTTGGACCAGAGGCCACTGACTCCCTGGCGGGGCCCCTGAAGAAAGCCATTCCTGTATACAGCCTTCTGAGTGACTGCTTAGCTCTCCAGGCTTAGTGAGTATGATATATTGTAGTTAATTTTAGGCTTTGTATCTAACTAGTATATTTATAGAAAACCTTGCACATTAAACCTTATTGATCTGCAAATCGGGCATACCATGTCTCACTGGTATCCACACTGATCACAAAGTGTCCAGAACCAACAATATATATACACACACACACATATATATATATATATGCACATATATATATGCAAATAAGTTCCATCAGAACAATTTCATGGTGCTGCATACATAGAATAAATATAACACTATATGTATGGTCATCAATAACAGACTCCTTGTTAACAGTAATCTGGGCTGGCCCCAGATTAATCTCCTGGGGTAGAGGTTACCATCTTTTTGTTGTTGCAGAGACAACCATTTAAATAAAAAAGATAGTATAAACCAAAATAAAAAGATCAAACTTAATTTAGTGACCTGTTTTGGTACCTACAAAAAGAAAGATACTGTTCTCCTGCTCTCTGCTCACATTTTAAATACAGTATAATTAGTTCACATAGGCTCTGTCTGCACTTACCTGTGAGATTCGGCGGCAGTCAACGGGAATTACGCAAAGTACGCAAAAAACTTGCGTAACTCCCGTCGACTGCTGAGCTTCTCTTCTGCTCTCCATCTGTACTGTGCTGTGCTACTTTTGTAGCTGGTCTCAGTACGTCAATTTCTGGATCAACTGAGTGGGTCTGCACTGACTGCTCAGTCGATCCAGAGAAATCGATCTGAAGGTGGAGAATTCGCCGCCGTCAGTGTAGCCGTAGCCATAGTCCTTGATCCTGCAAAGCACTTAAACATATGTTTAAATTCAACTGACATCAAAACACATGTTTAAGTGCCTCGCCACATGGGGATGGGATTACTCATGTACTTAAAAGGTAGGTATGTGCTTCAATTCCTTGCTGAATCAGGGACAGAGGGCTTGATCTAAAGTCCATTCAAGTCAATGAGTTATTCCACTGATTGCATTTGACTTTGGATCAGGCCTGTATTCCTTAATTATGTTCTGTGCAAACTGGAATACTGCATACCTAAAATGCAATAGACCATCATTTTATTAATTTGTATTAATTCCTCAAACTGCAAAAGGGTAACAGAAAAATTAGCACTATACAATATCGAAAAAGCTCCTGTTACATGGATTAAAAACTGGCTGACAGAGCTCAACATGCACTTACTCACAGAAGGGGAGTATTTCTGGGGGGAATGGGGGGTGTCGGTGGGGGGCACACAGGGACTGGTACAAGGCCCAGAGCTCTTCAGCATTTTCAGCACTAATCTAGAAGTAATTAAAAAATCATTGCTGATGACATTTGCTGATGACACAAAGATTAGTGGAATGGTAAGTAATGATAAGGGCAGGACAGGCATACAGAGTGATCTTAGTTCACTTGATTAATTGGGCCCATTCAGATGAAATGCCTTTAAATACAACCAAATGCAAAGGTACACATTAGGAACAAGGAATGCCGACCTGACCTATAGAAGGGGGACTGTATCTTGGAAAACTGACTCTGAAAAAGATTTAGGGATCATTGTGGGCAAGCAACTGAACGTGAACTCCCAGTGCGATGCTGTGGCAGAAGGGCTAATGCGATCCTTGGATGTATAAACAGGGGAGTGGTGACTAGGAGGGGGGGAGTGATTTAACCTCTGTATACGGCATTGGTGAGACCGATACTAGACTCCTGCACGCAGTTCCGGTGGCCACGTTTTTAAAAGGATGTTGAAACACTAGAGGGGGTGCAGAAAAGAGCCAAACAATTCAATGATTGGAGAAAATGCCTCACAAGGAGAGATTTAAAGAGCTCAACCTCTTTACTTTATCAGAAAGAAGATTGAGAGGTGACTTGATTACAGGGTACAAGTATCTTCATGTGGAGAAAATACCAGGTATTAAAGGGCACTTTAATCTAGCAGAGAAAGGCAGAAGAACCACTAATCGTGGGAAACAGAAGCTAGACAAATTCAAATTAGAAATTTGACATAATTTTTTAACAGTGAGGATGACTAATCACCAGAATAAACTTCCAAGGGAAGTGGTGGATTCTCTATGTCTGGATGTCTTCAAATCAGGATTGGATGTCTTTTGGAAGTTATGCTTTAGTCAGACACAAGTTACTGGGATCAATACAGGGGTAACTGGGTGAAACTTAATGCCTGTGCTATACAGATAGTCAGATTAGATGATCTCAGGGGTCCCTTCTAGCCTTATGAAAGGCAGGGTGCCAACAACATACAATACATCCACAAAGCTCATTCTCAGTTTCTGTTCTTGATGCAAAGAGACTCTTGCGGCTGAAAGTGGTTTCTCTAGCAGCTGTGGTTAGCTCAGGTTTCAGAAATGCTGATGACTAGGAAACCCAAAGAAACGAAGGCCAATCATAAAGCGAAGCTGAATGGTCAGAATTTAGCTGCATGGGATATCCTTGAATATTGTAAAACATATTCTTAAAGGAAACATTTTGTTGCAAAGTCAGGGTTAAATAATTGTTTTGAGCTGTCTGTTGTATTTAATAATTAACCAAGTATTTGAGTGCAAAAAGTACATACTTAGAATATAAACTCTTTGGAACAGGCACGGTGTCTTGATGTGTTCTTACACTGCCTACCACAATGGGGCCCTAATCTCACTTGGGGGCACAGGGGCTACTATAATTCAAATAGTAATTTTAGAGATAAGGGCCCCCCAAGCACAAAGCTGGCAGACTGGGTCCCTGAGGCCTTTCCCGGGTTCCAGGAATCCTTGAATGATGATAGATGCTGCAGCAACAATACACCACATTCTTCCAGGCTCCCAGCATATAGCATGTGGCCACAGGAAGCGTATTGGAGCATCCTGGCACGCGGGTGATCCCTTAGAAATCCAGTTTTAACAGCAATCACACTTTTTTAAAATAGCCTGCCTGTGCTGCTGGAAAGATCATGACTTTCTTCCTCTAGCAAAGAGGAACTATCCTTAGCACTCTTCAGAAACAACAACCGGGATGAAAGTTTTTATTCTGTTTTTATTATTATTATTTTATTATTAGGGCTTCTCTAAATATTTTTAAACCTATAAACTTCACCTTACAGAGAGGAAGCTATACCAACTGTCTACCCAGGCACATATGTTTCTTCTACTTGCGTTTTTCTTTTGTACCCTTTCTTTCTTTTTTCCTCTTTTCTGATTACAACCCTCTTATGTAACCTTCAGTGCCAAAGGCTTAGTTTTATGTAATTAGAAAGAAATAAAATAAGTAGCAAAATAAGTGTAAAGAATAAATAATTAAGGCTGGTCAAAAAAAAAACCCTAGGAAAATGAGGTCAATTATTTTTACCCTATTTCTTAACATTTTGAAAAATGTCAACCAGCTCTAAAGCTTGTCAAAAAAAAAAAAAAAAGAAAAAGAAAAAAGAAAGAAAAAATATCCTGTCAAAACTTTTCAGTTCTTTTTCCTATCAAAATTAGGTTTTTTACAAAAAAAATTAATTGAAAAATAGAAATTAAGAAAATGTTGACCAGCTCTAGCTTTTGTTTTGTTTTGTTAGGGCTAGATAACCTAATTGGTCTGTTCCAGCTCTAGGTTCAACGATTAATCTAGTAGATGGGAGGAAAAAGAACTAAGGAAGAGATCTGAGTCTAAAGGACATAAAAGATATTCTGTGTCAAGGAACAGTGGCAGGCCAGCAAAATCCAAATTTCTAAAGCTGACCTGTTGAACTCACAAAAAACAGTACAAAACATGTGACTGTACACAGAAAGGACAAGTTCTGAGAACAATTCTGGCAAACACAAATACCATTTTGTGTGAACAAACGCTTGTATTTGAAGGTGCATCAGATGAGTGAACATTTGCAGACATGCCCATTGCATCCAGGTTTGAACATTTGACTCCGAAGACAGTGGCAGAGGGGGTGGGTGGCGGAGAAGATGGGACTATATAGAGGATAAGATACACAACAAAGTTTTCTTTAAAGGAAAATGTTAGTCAATTATTTGCTCACTAGTCATAGATAGGAATAGTGTACAATGCTAAAGATATCAGAAGTTGGGTAGATTCTGCACATTGATCCACAGAAACGTGTAAACAGTCTGCCACACCAAATTCAGTGATGGAAAAGAGAGAGTATATTTGAGGGGGGTGTTTGAAATATCTGTTGGAGGGAAGTGTTTAAATAAAGAACCAGACGAGTCAAAAGGCTGAAGCTCTCATAACTATGAAGCAGAAGGTATAGTGGTACCATTTCAGAGCCATTGAGGATCACCTCATTAGTAACATCCTCAGGAATTAAACTGTTGCAAAACCCCAACGTGCCTATAACATAAAAATGAAAGCAAGTTCAGCAGATGGATCTGAAAGACATTACAGAGCTGATTAGTCAACTGATTCAATGTGGTTCCTGTTTATTCTTTGTAAAATTAATGCTACCTGCCTAATAATTACATTTTTCATTGTACTACACTTGTAGCTGCCAGACAAATCAGCTATTTTAATACTTTAAGACAATGGACTTTTAGGGGAATTCAAAAGAACTAGGAATGTGCTTTGTAAATATCATATTTCTAAAAAGATTATGGGCCACCTCATACATTGATCTACACATCACAGCGTCATTGATATCCATGAGAATTGTGTGAATGGCTCAAGGGAGTACATGAAGAACCAAATAATTTTATTGAACACCACAAGACACATAGATTTGGTTCCTGTTCCTCAGAACTTGGCATTCATCTAACATCCTGTTGTATTACATGGTTTCCTATTTCATTGTGCTTTTCAGAGAGTGCACTTTTCATTCAAAGATTACATTAAAATGTTAACCTGCCTTCTATATTTTAGATGTGTGAATAGTATTGGTTTTATGGACTGGAAACTAATATAGTCCTATAACCAGGAATAATATGTCAGCTCCCCTTAACCCAGTGCAGAGGCCTAGAACATTCTAGCTGTATGTCAGTTTTTATTATTGTAGTATCATGATCCTTCCTACACCTCTTGCTCTTAAAAAGAACTTTGTATGCAGTGCATTTAGACTGCCAGTTCCCTTAAAATCTCCAGATTACTATTGATCTAAAATTTCAGTTAGGTCAATTTCGAAAACTTTATTTAATCCATTTTATTATCTCATCCCAGAACTGATTCACCCAAGAGAACCAAAACGTTCCTAAATTACAATTAGACCCTTAAGAATTCCAACAATACCATTCTCTTTTAATCTTGCTTTAAAATTCTTGCAGATGTCCACTAAGTTTAAAAAAGCATCTTTTCTCTAAGCAATATACTGTGTTCATAGCTGTGTTCCTTTACTTTAATAATTTTCATCATGAACCCACGCAGCCATTTGTTTATGTTTAGATACATCTTGTTATATCATCTGTTGCTAAGGTGGTTCTCAAGATTTTTGCTCTGCTCTGCTCCAAACATGGCACTGACCCTCCCGCTAGCATATTGAGAATGTTAAAAACTGAGCTAGACTTTGACCACAACACCAGGTCAAAACCCCATTGAATTCTGGCAAGGTTCAGATCTGGACTCAAATATGGCGGGTTCTATACACCCCAATCAGCAGTTGGTAAGAAAACAGTTAATTGTCTTTTGAGCAGTGAAAACACCACATCTGCAAGCTTCTTGTGGAGGGTTTGGCTGGGATTCCACCGAGGGGGGAAGTATGTCTTGGGCCAACTTGTGGAGCATTCTTTTATTCCCCAAAGGTATTTGCAAGACTTGTGTTATGGAGAATCTGGCATTCTGATGTGATCTGCCTTAGACGTCAGACCCTTTCTTTGGGAAAGCAGAAGCTCTGATGGGATGAAAAAGCCTCTTTCATTTGGAACTCGCAGCTGGACAAAGCCATTCTTTCTGCTTCTTGACTGAATATTCCCGGGCCTGATTTATTCTGAATTTGTTCTTCAGCTGTGCAAGCCCGCTTAGAATGTGAAAAACATTCTGTCGTTGTTAATGTCAGGAACGACCCATGCCTGCTGACAGTGGGGTGACACAGTGAGGGCAGCAGCTGCAGATGATGTTACTGAGCATGCTCCGTACAAGCCAAGCAGCAAGTTGGGGGGTCATGTGACCCTGCACTCCCCCACCACACACACATACATCGCCTCTGTATTAAGACTGGGCAACAGAATGTTTTAACGTATTAAGACTGGGCAACAAAAAGTCTGGCTCCAATAGGCATTTTATTTTCCAAGCCATGAGGAATTAGTCTCCCATCTGACACATTTCACTTGATCTATCATATGTGGTGTTAGGGAGTGGAATTTTGCCACTTGCTCGACAGCAAGATTTACATGGGGTATCCCAAACAAAGATGGATAAGCAGCTGAAAGAGCCATAGTAATAACGGAGACAGTTCTTGTAAAGAGTGGGAGTAGTCAGAAATAAAGTTTTCTTTGTGACATTAGAAAGGGTTGCTGAAGCTGCTTAGTAGCTTCCTCAAAAATGGGCTCCCAACCTGACCATGGACGATCAAGTTGCATTATAGAGCATTAAAACTTGCCATCGTGAAAGATTATAACCAAATGAAGAGCATCATTCTTGGTAGAGACACACACCGGTGGTAGCTCTAAAACTAGACATTCCAACCTAGAATTCAGCTCCTTGCCATGGGACAATAACAGTATTACACACGCTAATCGAGAATAACGGTTTGGAAAGATCCTGTCCACATACAGATGGCAAATTGTGAAAGAAATGAACTAGAAAAGGGAATCAGAATGGAAATCCAGGGTGGCAAACAGGAAGACACAAGAGACTGGAAAGGAACCACTTGTTTCATGTTGTTCCTGCTCACAGCAAGAAAAGTTGAGGAGGAGTAAAAGGGCCCCCAGAAGCATTTCTATACCTATGGACAAAAGCCTATCAGTTAAAGTTTTGGCTCTGTCTGGTTTCTCCTTCCATGGGAAATTGGATTGTTTCTCAAGGGGACATCCATATATAGACTGATTATTTTAGTGTTAAAACTGCAAGAGGAAGCAGGAAGCCCAGAGCCCCATAATCTTCATGGGTGGACTGGATGAGAAAACTGTATCTGGTGCAGAGAGGCTTGGTTATTATGGCAGTCCCAGACCAACGTGGAGAGCTGATGTATCCACAAGATACTAAAGATTACAGAATGGCCAAAATCCAACTCACAGGAGTGGCTGCCTTTATGACAGGGAAATTATTGTCCATGACTGTGCTGGGCTGAGCATGGGCTTGGTCCAGTAGTTTATTGCAGTAGTTTATTATTTAAGCACGATGATCATTGGAATCCACTTGCTCCCACTGCTATAAAGTTAGAGGAGGTGACGGACCAAAACTCCAGGGAAGGATTTCTCGACTCTTGTTTACAATTGTAGGCCCCAGCAGGCCCCTGCACTGGGATACTGTAATATAGGCCTGAACCAAAGCAGGCCTGAACCATGGATACTATGTGAAGCTTAAGGGTTCATTTTTACACTGAGAAAAAGAATAAGAACATCCTGCCTAAACACTTTGTGATTTAACATTTATGAAACATTCGGCCCTGCTGTTTGTTACATCCCTAAGTGAATGTTGTGATAACTTGCAAGTAAAGAGAAGTGCCCAATGCGTATCAGGAATGTGGTTTGATGTGTAAATCATGGGGCAGTGAGAGGACAAAGAAGATTCCTTATATTTTCTTTTAGTAAAATTGGTGTTAATAGAATTGGTGCAGGTATAAGGATTTTATGATGTTAGTAAGTAAGTACAAGATAATGTACTAATGTAATGAAATAAGAATGTAATGATTTTTAGTAAGCATTAATGAGGAATGAATGCAGTTTGAGTGCTAAGATAAAACAGTGAGAAAATAATTACTGCTTCCAGGACAGGAGGGAGAGAAGAAACTTTTGTTTAAAGAATTTTACAACCCAGATGGCCAGATCAAGAGAACCCCCATAAAACAGGTGAATTAACACCCAAAGACAGGAACAGCCGAAGTGTGAGACAGGAATGAAGAAATGATGAGAAAGCTGTCACACTTACAACTTCAAACGTAATTGATGATTACATCAAACAAGGAGACTATCTGACATGATAGGATCCATAGACCCAAATGGGGATGGATTAATATAAAATATGAAGAAGAAACCTGGACTTTGGGCTCGTTCTGCACACCCCAAGGAGCATCGTGTCGTGACCGACGAGAGCCCAGCTCCAACCTCGTGCCTGAACCACTTGGCCAGTGGCTTCAGCTCAGCAACAAGGGACTGGTAATTATATCCTTCCCGCAGAACTCGTGTGTGTGTGTGAGAGAGAGAGAGAGAGAGTGTGTGTGTGTTTTAGGCAATTGTTTGCTTTTTGAAATGTTTTTCTTTTCTGTATTCATAATAAACGCGGCATAGTGCCTTATCCCCTGAATAAGATCCTGCTGTTTATTTTAGAAGTATAACACAATGACCTAAAATTTGAAGCCCAAGTGTTGAAAGGGACACTGACCAACCACATCTCCACATATCCTGGAGCACCATAAAAGAATAAATAAGGGCATAAATAAGCTTTCAGTGTCAACTAAGGAGCCTTGAGCCTGTGGCCCTAGATGCAATCAGAGAGGGACTTTCCATGTTTTCTCCCTGATGTTTGCCTATTGTTGTAGAGAATGTTAATGTAAAAGTGGTAACTCTGGGTATTTCCCTACACTGAGGTCAAGAAATAACTGTGATTCCTTAGTTACTACTGTGAATAAAAGTTAACTATTTAAACAGTGAGCACATTGTGTTACAGAGTTACCACTTAGAAACCCCCTTTTCACTTCAGATGGATATTTTGTATCCAGTTAGCAAAGAACATAAGTAGGGCCATACTGGGTCAGACCAATGGTCCATCAAGCCCCATATCCTGTCTTCCGACAGTGGCCAGTTCCAGGTGCTTCAGAGGGAACTTCAGGTAGGCTAGTAAGGTGACAATTGTTAGTCTGTTGGATACCGCAGAGAAAATTAGTTCATCTGGCACATGAAAAAGAGCAGGTTTGTTGTTGCCACAGTTCCTTTAGTAAAGGATACACTAGCAGGCCAAAGAATATTGTGAATCTTGTGCACAGTACCAACTGGTGACCATTAAAGGGGCCCAGAAATTTCAGTGCCCCTCGTATTGCTACCAACCATCCATTGGCATAGTTGCTAGGAGTCCCTTACAAGCAAGGTACCACTACCTTAATAGCAAGAGGGCACGGCACAGTATAGCTTAATGAACGTGCTCTTCCAGCTCCACTTAGGTCATTGTCATCCCAAGACTGTTCCAGGCAAGTCAATATCAGCTAAAAGCAGTCACATTCCAATTAATTCTTCCATATTTATCATATGTAGCACATTGTTAGCCCTTAACCACTTTTTCACGTTTCTGAAATAAAAGCATAATGAAAAGGAAAAAGGAGTCTGAGGAAACAGCCATGGTTTTATATCATTGATTTTATTTGAAATTATCACTGTTTTCCTAGACAATAAGTTATTAAACTAAGGAATGACAGAAGATAATTGAATGTAGACCTCTGCATTACTAAAACTGTACCACTGAAAATGAATGCAGAATTATTAGGTAAAAAATATTACTGTATCCCTAACCAATGACCAGAAGGAAAACTTGACATTCAGTACTATGAATTTAGAATAGTAGAATAACTTAACAACTAACAATTATGGCCATGATTTTTTTTAGATAAACTAATCTGAAGCTAATTTTCTAAAACCATATTTAGACAAATAGCCTGATTTTCAAAAAACCTGATTACCCAGAAGCTCCCATGTCTTCAATGAGAGCAGCTGGGTGCTCTGCATTTTTGAAAATCAGGTCATTTGTTTTCTTACCTAAATATGACTGTTGGAGCCTAACTTTAGGTGCCCATTTAAAAAAACAAACAAACCTTGAGATTATATATTTGTGTGTGTGTGTGTGTAGTATTGTATTATATATATGACATGTATTATATGTCTTACATGTATTATATATATGTGTGTGTGTGTGTGTGTATAGTAATCTTCCCAGTAATATATAAAATTCTTCTATTCTATTTGTGAAACAAACTAACTATGTCACATGCAGTGAGCTGTGTGTGGTTGTAGCTGCTTCTCCTTCTGTGGTTGTACGTAGGTGTGTGTAAATGTGTGTAGGAGTGCTTCAGTGGAACTTTAACATATCTAAGGGAGCACCTTGGGTAATGCTGTGGCAGTGCAAAGGGGCCATAAAGACAACTTCTTAGGGATTATTTCCCTAACCTAGGTTAGTGAATAGGTGACATGGGAATGGGGTTGTAGCCAGAGTGCCCTTGCATTCCAACAGTTCTCAATTGGCAGAATGCTCCCTTAGGGCCAGTGCAGGTGGGTGCAACTTACAATGGTCCTGAGGCTGGCGTCATGCCAGAACCAGCCCCAGCCATCCCCAATATAAAGGTTAGTAGGGACCACTATATCACAGATGTGTTTGTAAAGAAATGTCAGATAGATTAAAAGATTAGAACACTGACATTTAAAAATAATAAATCATTGTTTGGAAGTCTAAAAATTCATAGTTAAGGTTAAACAGCAAACATTTTCAAGTGTTTGGAAATTCCTAGCTACAAAAAGCCTTAATGCTGGCCCTGTACAGTATCCCTTCTGACCATCTACCTCTTTTATGATACAATATCTGAACTATATCAGGAGGATACAAATACACAAGTTATTCAAATCAATAGATATTTAGGTGAAAGATACGAATTAGGCTCTTAGATTTATAGCGGAATGGTTGCTATAAGATGGTGCTGGTTCTTGAGTATATATGGAAGAATAAGAGACAAATATTACTGTTTCTTGTTGTCAACTGGCACGTGAAATAGTGTTTTGATTAGTGGCCCTTTTATAATGATGGTGGGGGTTATTATATAAATATACCATGGTAAACTATTGATATTTCCAAGATGAATTAGAGCCTTCTTCTTCATATGGCTGATGTAAATGTAGAGCAACAACTATAATTTTACATTCTGATGGTTAAGCCAGATAATTGTGTCTGGAGTAGCAGAATGTATTTCTGTGATGCCTCCTTTGTATTTGTAAATTGGGTATTGAGTTGTTATATGTTCCATGGTCTGTTCTAAATGACCACAGTCGCACACTGGAATGTCTTTAATTTTCCATTTGTGCAGCAAGTATCCGCATCTACCATGGTTTGTGCGGATGCAGTTTAGGGTTGCCCATGAGTTTTGTGGGAGATCAAAGCCAGGGATCTTCTGTGTTGGGTCTTTTACGAGGTGTTTATTTGAAACTTCTCATAAACTCCACTCGGCTTTCCAAGCTTCAACAGGCTTGAAATTGTATTGTTGAAGGTTAAACATGTGGGTCCAAAGGGGCTTACGTGACTTCAAGCAGTGGTGAGGGACATTATTAAGGTCCTGGTGGATGGGAAGACATTCATTTCCATGATCCTCTGGAATTCCCAGCATCACAGCGAATGGATGAGGGAGCAATGTGTGGCAGTACCAACAGCCAGGGTGATGGAGTTGACATGAGGGTTCCAGTGATGCACCACATTGCAGTGTTCAGTTGCACATCAACAAGTCAAGTGTGGTTACTTCTGGTCCATACTGGTGCACAGTACTCGGCTATGGAGTACACAAGGGCCATTGCTGATGTCCGTAGCACTGATGTTGATGTCCCCCAGCTTCTGCTTTCCAGTTTCTGGACCATGTTGACCCTTATCTTTGTCTTGGCAGCTACCTTCTTCAGATAGTCGTGGAAGGTCAGCGTGCGATCCAGCTTCACTCCGAGATAGATTGGAGTGGGGTCATGTCACACAGTGTTGCAGCAAAAGGTCACTTTGAGTTCTTGTTATCAAGATGGAATGCAGTGACTGTTGTTTTGTGAGGATTTGGCTTGAGCCTCCATTTCCGGAAATAATGTAACTCTATTACAGAAGTAATCTTATTAACTTAGTTCTTTATTTACATTTTGGTGACTGAGGTCTTGCAGTCCATATAAGAAACATGGATGTCGTCAAAGGAATGGTGCTTGGGACAAGGGGATCGTTGGTGGATAGATAGATGGCCACTGATATACGGTCAGAATTAAAGTTGCTTGTGGATCTTTAACTATGACTTTCAAATGTCTGCTTTTTAGGTGTAACATTTGAACTTCCATGCACTCAAACATCCTTATAACAGCATTCAGACCATATTGTTTTAATTTAATTGCTTTCTACGTCTATCTTTAAACATAGCTTGAAACTTTGTGAATAAGAATGTACTTAGTTTCTAGTAATGTATTGCAAACATTTATGTTTGAAAACTTAATGGATAACAATATTCAGCTTCTCTCTAATGTTCATTAAATGGAAGCATTAGAATTGGTCCTTTTTTACCTTCCCAGAGTTAGCAGGCAGGTGCTGCATTGACACTCAGCGAATTTTACACAAGGTGTTTTCCCATATAAGGAGGCAAAGCCATAAATATTGTGATTATCATTCAGACTCACATACATACACATCATTTAAAAATTATTTACAAAACAGTATGCCATGAAATATAGTTTCTGCCTAAAAATAGGGCAATAAAATCTCAGCACAGAAACAATTGTTTATTTTAAAATAAATGGAATACAAATAATAGAAGTTCATTGGATATGAATTGGCTATTTTTATTAATTGACTTGAAGTACTATGCAGATTTAATAGCCTGGGAACATATCTGCTGTAATATACTGGAGTTAAGTATATCAAACATGATCTAAATATTCTTCTAATGCAAGATAGGAGCCAGAAAAAAGAGCATCTAGGACCATGTGACCACCCAGCTCTCCATAGGCCAAGGTTTGGGAGCTGCTCCTACAGACTATCCATTCTGCCAGGTCAACATGGTTTTGTAATGTGGAGAAAAGATTGTATGTAATATGGAGAAAAATGGGGATTTGAACACAGATATAAAGAAATGTAAGAGCTTGTCAATATTGGCAATGATATTATCAAATTGTTGATAGTTGTTTAGAACGGTTTTATCACCTATCATTTTTATGAGCATTTTCATGAGATTAACAAATAATAATCATTTTATTATTATAACCAGCCTTATGTCAAGTGCATTTTAATGCACACATTTCAACTTTGTTCTACTTTAACCAGACTTCTTTTGCTCTTGGAAATACCCAAATCAAGATAGATTCATGGACTGAAATATGATCATGTTTGTTCCATTAAAACTAGAGTATTCTCCCACATCCAGAAAAAACAACACGGCATATTAACAAAAAGATTTTTTTTTTTGTTATATCTTTTTAAATGGGAGGAAATGTTAAGGGTCCTATTCTGATAGTTCTGATTTATGCATGTACTTCATGTTGTACATTCTGTGCTGTGGTCAATTTTTTAAACATAAGTGCCTAGAATTAGGCACCTAAATCCATATTTAAATCCTAAATAAGAGTGAGCTGATTGTCAATGGTGCTGGGCACTCAGAGTCAGTGGGAACTGTTAGTGCTCCGCATCTCTGAAAATCAGGGCACTTTTCAGTGAGTAACTAAGCATTTAGGATAGGACCTCTAGTAGTGCAGCTCCTTCTCCTAGATGAGGCTGTGCTGTTAAAGATGGAGCAGATACAGTACTTCCTTCCATCCATGCAGTAGTTTGCTCTGTAGAAGTATCAATGTCATCTAATCTATTTTGTTTGCTAGTGAGCAATTTATAGTTGAGATTTTTTGAAAAAATTAAATAACTGTCGAGAAACCAAAGTGACTGATCTAAGACTTTCAAATCACAGCAACCTGCAGCCAGCGGGGTTTCTATCAGCATCTAAGGGCTTGTCCGCCTGGCTCCGCAGTGCAAACGAGGGGTATGAATTGTAGACCACTCGTGTTCTGCTCTAACGCCCCGTGTAGACCTCACTGACACGAACTCAAAGGTAACTAATGCACATTGAGGTAGTCCTTTTTGAAACAAGATTACAGCAACATGAACTAGGCGCCCATGAGTTTGCGCCAGCAGGGTCTACATGGGGCTGTGTTAGAGCACAACGCATAACAGTTCTAGGAATCATGCCCCCCGTAGTTCGCACCATAGCACGCGTGGACAGCACCAGAGAGACAGCGATTATAGGGATATTGCTCACACTACCCCCATTGTCCCAAGGTTAGGGTAGGTGCTGGGGAAACTGATGTTCAGTTCTCTGCTCTGCTACAGACTTCCTAGGTAACACTGGGCACGCCACTTAGCCTCCATTGCCCACCTGGAAAACGGAGATGGTAGCACCTCCCCAGCTGAGGTGCTGAGAAGTTAATAGAGTGAAGATTGTGAGGCGCATTGAGGTCTCTGATGAAAAGTTTAAGCGCTAAGTATTAGCTACTCGTGCAGCCTCCACTTCGAGGCGGAGGAGGGGGGGTCGTGTTGACTGGTTTCAGTGCATTGGCAGGACACGCCACGCCGCAAAGGGAAGGCACAGGCAGTGCCTGTCTCTGCCTTTGCCCTGCGTGGACGACGGCAGAGCTTGCGTCTCATTGGACGAGCTCTCGTCTCCCCAGGCCCTGGGGCGGCAGGCAGGCAGCCGGGCCGGGGGGCGGGCTGGGGACCGCCCCGCTGCCTGGCTCGGCTCTCCTCGCTTTCTTGGCTGCACCCGGAGCCAGCATGTGGCGAGGTCTCCCTCCCCCCTGCCGCCTTCACTCTCCTGCCCCCGCCAGGCCCCGGCCGCGTGGGAAGGGACCAGCTCGCGGAAATCCCCGGCTTTGGGAGACGTAGGAGGGAGGAGGTGGCTTATTTAGCCCAGCCAGCTGTGCGCGGCGCCCTCGCCTTCTGACACTGACTCGAGAGGGGCGCGAACCGCCTGCCCTGCCGGCGCCTCCAGCTGAGTCCCCGCGCCCGCCCCCCGCGCCAGCATGGAGCGGAGAAGGTGAGTGGGACACGGGCCGGCGCAGACTCGCCCCGCCGTGCGTCGGGTGCTCGGCTCCGTCTTGCGCTGGAGACTCTCGGAGCCTTGCCCAGATCCTAGCCCCACCACGCCCCCCTCAGGTGCCGTCTCTCGGCTGTCGCCGGCCGGATAAATGAGGGCACCCCCTCCCCGCCCCCTTCTGTACCATCAAACTAGAGAATTAGGGCGATCTGCTCCGAGCACGCCAGTGCCACTACCCGGCCTGCAGGAGAGCCCGCTGCAGCAGCGCTGCTGAAAGCCCAGCCGGAGCCGGCCAGACCAAGGCAATCCATTGACACAGAGAGACGCCCTGCAGCTGCGCCGAGTCCTACACCCCGGCCCACCTGGAGTGGAGCGGCGTCCAACTGAGCGAGGGGCGGGGCTTGCCTCGCCTCAGTGTTACAGGGAGAGGGGTCAGCATGGTCCGGATTTTCTTGCTGCATCACGAGCATTGACCCTTGCTCTCTAGTCAGAAATTAGAAATGATGGGGTTGGCCTCTAGACTTCGCTTGCTTGCTCGCTCTGGATCCGGGTGCCAGACCTGGGTGGCTGTGGTGCTAGGGTCTCAGTGCTCTAGGAACAGTTAAACATGTTCTCCATTGTGACACAATTTGGTGATCAGGAATAGTCAGCATGGATTCACCAAGGGCAAATCATGCCTGACCAACCTGATTGCCTTCTATGATGAGATGACTGGATCTGTGGATGTGGGGAAAGTGGTGGACATGATATATCTTGACTTTAGCAAAGCTTTTGATAGGGTCTCCCACAGTATTCTTATCAGCAAGTTAAGAAGTATGGGTTGGATAAATGGACTATAAAATGGATAGAAAGCTGGCTAGATCATCGGGCTCAACAGGTAGTGATCAATGGCTTGATGTCTAGTTAGCAACCTGTATCAAGCGGAGTACCTCAGGGGTCAGTGCTAGGGCTGGTTTTGTTCAACATCTTTATCAGTGACCTGGAGGATGGGTTGGATTGCACCCTCAGCAAGTTTGTAGATGACACTAAGCTAGGGGGACTGGTAGATATACTGGAGGGCAACAATAGGATACAGAGTGACGTAGACAAATTGGAGAATTGGACCAAAAGAAATCTGATGAGGTTCAACAAGGACAAGTACAGAGTCCTGCACTTAGGATGGAAGAATCCCATGCACTGCTACAGACTGGGGACCGACTGGCTAGGTAGCAGTTCTGCAGAAAAGTACCTGCGGGTTACAGTGGATGAGAAGCTGGATATGAGTCAACAGTGTGCCCTTATTGCCAGCAAGGCTCATGGCATATTGGGCTGCATTAGTGGAGCACTGCCAGCAGATGGAGGGAAGTGAATATTCCCTTTTATTTGGCACTGGAGAGGCCTCATTTGAAGTATTGTGTCCTGTTTTGGGTTCCGCACTACAGAAAGGATGTAGACAAATTGGAGAGAGTCCAGCGGAGGGCAACAAAAATTATTAGGAGACTGGAGCACATGACTTATAAGGAGAGGCTGAGGGAACTAGGCTTGTTTAGTCAGCAGAAGAGAAGAGTGAGGGGGGATTTGATAGCAGCCTTCAACTACCTAAAGAGGGTTCTAGGGAGGATGGAACAAAGCTGTTTTCAGTGGTGGCAGATGACAGAACAAGGAGCAATGGTCTCAAGTTGCAGTGGGGGAGCTCTAGGTTGGATATTAGGAAAAAGCTTTTCACTAGGAGGGTGGTGAAGCACTGGAATGGGTACCTAGGGAGGTGGTGGAGTCTCCATCCTTAGAGGGTTTTAAGTCCCAGCTTGACAAAGCCCTGGCTGGGATGATTTAGTTGGGGTTGGTCCTGCTTGGAGCAGGGGGTTGGACTAGATGACCTCCTGTGGTTCATTCCAACCCTAAGTTTCTATGATTCTAATTTGGGTGGCTGAGTACAAAAATTACAAGGATTCAAGTAGGTCCAGCTTTCCCCTACTAACTCTTCCCAGTAACTGGTATGTGTCTCTGCCTGTACCTTGAGTCATTCCCCTTCCCTCCATCCGTTTGAGGTGACTGTTGTGGGGGACAAAGGCTACTCATAGTTTAATCTTCCTTTATCAAGAGAGGACAGTAGGAGCAAATCAGGAGGCCTGATCCTGCTGCCAAGAAGTCAGCAGTTTCTGCTCCTTGTGTTAGAGGGGAAGGAATGTGCAACTCAGATGAAGATAAATCTTCCTTTGACAGTGACTGGAACCCAGAGGGTAAAGGCAGAAAATTTTGGGGGGATTGTTACTACAGGTGAAGGCTACTTTGCTGCTAGTGGTACCTTATTATTGACTAAAAGCACAAAGGACAAATTCTACAAACCTCCCCCTCTCTGCATCAGAGTGAATCTGAAAACTGTGGCTTTGTGGTTTTACTTAGCTCAACATAAAGAGCTCTTGTGCCTTCTTTATTCTCTGGTTAAGAGTTAGCGCTTGGAACCTGCACTACCAGAGCCAAATTCTGCCCATGGTTTCCTGTGCAGAGACTTCAACTGCTACTGAATCGGATGTAGGGAATTTCCCCTCCATAACTCTAATTTAGATTCACTCACACTCTAGAGGGAGTCTAGGACAGGGGTTCTCAAATTGGGGCTCAGGACTCCTCAAGAGGTAGCGGATTGTCAGCCCCCAGGCATGGCTGACAATGAGAGCCCTTCAGAGCTGCATGGCCGGACATCAGCAGCTGCTGGCCCGGTGCTCTGTAGGCAGCACCACCCCCAACAGTAGCGCAGAAGTAAGGGTGGCGTGGCATGACATAGGAGGGATCATCACTTTTTTGGGGGGTCGTCACAGCCTGAAATATTTTCAAAGGGGATCCCAGAAAAAAAGTTTGAGAACCCTTGGTCTAGGGTTTACTTCCAACTTCTAACACGCATGAACTACAAAGTGCCTTGTCTCATTAGGATTTTACCTTATGCTAGTTCTCACTACAGGTGGTCTGAAAAATTTGAACAAACCTTTTTGGGTCAACATTTGCCAATTCATTGACATTGAAATTCTGCAGAGAGTGTTCGATTTTCACAAAGTTCCTCCAGAAACCAGGCAGGTTCTGATGGAAATCAGCCTGGTTTCCTGGCGAGTCCTTGGCAGCCCACCTGGCTGGCTGCTGGAGCCCTAAGACCCTGAGACAACACATGAGGCAGACTGCCCCAGAGCTGGGGCTCCATCCCCTTTCATCAAGAGTTTTGAAATTTTGGGGTTTTGTTCTGAATCAGAACAAAATCCATTTTGGAAATAGCAAAATCCTCCACAATCCTCTAGGCAGCTAAGGTACTTGCAGTACAGCCTAAAGCTAAACTTTCTTGCTTCGTTTACAAGTTGATTCTTCCCCAAAGCCAATCACTTATGTTCCTTTCAATGAGGGATATTCCCAACAACCTGTTTTTTACCATGCACAACAGCAAAGGAGATAGACGGCATTTGTTTGTTACACTGCCAGTGAGATTCGGCAACAGAGTGCCAGTGCAGTTGTCGGGGTGGATCACACTGAACAAGTATGTGGGTGTAGGTGGGAATGGTAAAGAACAGTACTGAGCCCCATCACTCTCCCCTGGACTACAGTCACAAAGACAGTTAGTCAGTAAAATGACTCTCACTGACTTCCGCAGGTTTTGGATCAGTCCCAATAGTAG
The DNA here is from genome assembly GCF_026122565.2 of Emydura macquarii macquarii. Lineage (NCBI taxonomy): Eukaryota > Metazoa > Chordata > Testudines > Chelidae > Emydura > Emydura macquarii. Next base: position 15,195,819 of record NW_027131180.1, read on the forward strand.
GCTTTGCATGACTGATTCTGTGCTGAAAAACCACATCAGTGCACCTCACTGTTTCATGTAGGTGGTTGCTAAATGTTTATTTGTGCAGCACTGTGCAAATCTCTTTTAAAAAAGAGTCAGAGAGAATATCAGTGCAGACTGCCTTTCCTTTGGTTAAGGTGTGAACAATAGAAAGATCTAAACAAATGCATGTTTAGAAAACTATTGTTATTATGGAAAATGCCATGAAACAGCTAAAAAGATTTAAGGCAACTGAATTCTTCATACCTTAACCAAGAGAAATATAACATTGATGAGGCACAAAGAACTGTTCTTGATACAATTTAGGTCATACTCAAGGTTCATAGATTTGATTTAAATGTGAAACAAAAACCCAACTGTTACACCAGTTTATTTTTTGATATGCTCAGAAAGCAAGAACCCACAAAAAATACACTGCATTTTTTAACTGCATCATATCATTTCTCACGAGCAGAAGGTAAATTGCACATTTAAATGTCCATGAGAGAAATAAATGATAATCTCGCTGGGCCAGTGTGTGAGAAAGAGGAAGTGAAACTTTCTCCTGTTTCACAGGAAGTAAAATTAAAAAAAAAAAGATTGGGTGGGGGGAGGGGAGGACGAGGAAATAAATGGAGAAAAACAAACAATTTAAAAAGAGACTAAGGGACTGATCCAGTTTCCATTTCCCACTCCACTCGGTGCAGGAGTTAATCCTAAATGGACATGGCAGAGAGGGATTCCTCAGATCTCAAGGAACAAAGGAATCCTCTCAACTGCTCAGGCTGGAGCTCAGTAAGGGAGCCACTCTGCAGGCCCTGTGGACTGCAGCAGCAGCAGCTGCTGCCACTTAGGAGGGAGAAAGGTCAACCTCTGGATCTGTCTTGTCTAAATTCTGCTCCAGTAACAATAGATTTTTATTTACACCTATTACTCTTTTTGGTTATCTAGCACAGACAGTAACAATTTTAAGTGGGGCTTTCTCACTGGCACCAGCAATACCTCAGGCTCTTCAGGGGAATTCCCTGGGACTGGGAGTTGGTCAGGGAAATTCAGGGGACGACTATGAGCCAGTTGGCTGGGAGAACACCGAGATCAGATGAAGAGCTAGGGTGCAGAAGGAGAACTGGGACTAGCTGGGCAAAGAGACTGGGACAAGGAGCTAAGGTGGGAGGCTGGGGCAAGGAGCTGGAGTGTGGGTGGGTTGCGTGGAGATTGGATAAGAAGCCCAGGAATTGGCACTGGCTAGGTGGGAGTAGGGTGAGTTTGGGATCCAGACAGCAAGCCCAGAGGGGGATCCTAGGACTGGCTGGACAAAGAGAGGAGGACTAGGATGAAGAACCTGAAGAGTGGAGACTGGGATTAAGTAGGCAAGGATATAGTTTAACAGAGACAAGAGTTAGGGTGGGAACTGGGACGGGAACAGTTGTAGGCAATGTGGAAGAAAGGTCCAAACTTGGGGAACAGGCAAAAGACTCCATGCCCACTGCAGCAAGTTCCCCTCCAGAGCCTATTACAGAACCCAAGATTCCTGAGTCTCACCATTCCTCTGCTGTCAGAATACATCAGCCAGTGGATTTCACAATGTGTGTCTCATCCCCATCCAGGGCTGGTCCACATAGAGGATAACAACCTACTATTCTGACCAGTTACTCCATTAGCTCAAGTGGCAGAGGTCTCTACAGTGGATCTGAAAGTTCCAGTCCTGCTGATGACCCATGTGGGTGTCCACATCCCATGTGATAAAATTTCTCTTTTATTTAGTTTGCTTTTTTAAAAGCCTAGCAAATTACACACAAATGCTACTTTAAAAGAACATTAAGGTTGCAAAGTCAAGCACTCCTCTCATTTCACTGTGGTGCTGTGAGGATAACAAAGTTTGTAAAGCATTCAGATACTATAATGATGAGTGCCATATAAAAGTCCATGAGGAAATTAATAATTCTGTCTTCACAGCAGCGTGTGCAGCAAATAAGACATGAGCCACTCATTGAATGAGGAGAAAATACAATATTGAATAGCTACTCATTCAGTGAGCACCATCCAGTCTGTGTATGGAATGAGGCAGCCATTCTGCAGAAAAAATAGTGTGTGATCTGCAATTAAAGATTATATGGTAATGCATACATACAAGGGGGCAAAGTACAGTTGTACAAGCCACCTTAATTCTGACATTCCCTAACTTCTGAATGCTTAACTTTGCTACCTTAATAATGTTCTTTTAAAACAGTTTTTGTCTGTGTAGCAAACAAGTATGCAGAAGTGATGTTCATATGAAAAGTTACACAGCACACAACTCCCATCTGTGCCTTGAAAATCCCTCCAGTAATAAAGAAATGTGTTTATTTCATGCCTATGACTGCATCATCAGCACACTAAGTCTTATTTAACATTCCAAACACTGAACAGCTTCACACAGCCACCACACATTTGTTTTTACCAAACAGCCAGGATAATGTTACCACCCCTACCTTTCCACCACCCCCAAAAATTAATCCTAACTGGGGGCCAAGATGAGCAAGATACAATCTCAGCCATAAGAGCTTTGCTAGATGTAGAAGTGTTATGGCTTTTACATCTGATTTCTCACCTCTTTGAAGAGCTAGTAATGGGGGTTTTATAGCAATGGGAAGGAGCAGTTCATCCCTGTTCATTGGGACAGGGCACTAGCCCTGGAAAGACCCCAAATATCAGACTTGTGGCATTGTTTTGTATAGACTCTATTTTCCGATTGTTTGGGGAAGTGTGTGTTATGGTTATTGGTTTTAGTTTCTCTCTTTCTCCCTCTTAAATCATGAACAATGAAACTTACGACAGTGAAGGCACCTGGACTTTATAAGTGGAGGGATACAAACGTAGCTTTAAAAATATTGGGACCTTCTAAAGCATTCCTAAAATAGTTTTTCCTGCAACATCTGATATATACAAAAGACTCATTTGAGGTGACTGGAATGATCTGCATGCCTCACTTGTGGCTTTACCACTTGGGAATGATGCAGTCGTCCCAGACTCATGCAAATGAGGCCTTTATACCATTCCACACCATGACATATTCCCTCTCTACATTTTTAATGTATGTATATATTCCCATACACCCAAGAAGGTGATTTGCATAGTCAGCTGTTCTTTCAGTAATCACATCAACCTATTGCATTGAGATGCCACAGATGGATCCAGTCAACTGTTAATCAGAAAGGGAGATTGCATTGGTTTCAAACCTCTCTCTCACATTCCAGTATAGTGTATTATGCTTTAGTTTATTGCCTTTTCCCGCAAAGTGATAATTTTAAAGTGACATTTGGTAGCTGTCAAAAATGTAGATACTTATTTTGAGTCTACGTAATAGCTACTGCTACCCATATCTTGTCACTGTGCTACTGGTATTGTATTTAAAATAGTGAATAGTATGTATGCACTTATGATTGCATTATCATCATGCTTTTTATCTTTTGTTTTTTTTAGCTCTGAACTTTTGTTACTGTTTCTTTATGCTCTGGGAGCTGGTAAGTTAAGAAAAAGTTATTCTCATTATAATTATTTTTAATACAAGTATTTGTTTGAATGCGCAGAGTATATATGTGCACAATATAAATTAGAAATCAAAACACTAATTTTCAACAGGTATCATAAAGAGTCTTTAATATGAGACTTTCCACAATTTGCATAAAAATGTCAAATGTCCCTGTGATTTTATTAAGGACACTGGGACTACCTGGGGATCTTTATTTATATTGAATTGTACCTTACTCCTGGAGTACTTCCACTGAAATCAATGGGAACACTCATGAAATACGGTGCAATACAGAATGAGTAAGGTTATCAGAATCTGGCTCTGAGTGCGTTAAGATTTGCGGGATTGGGCCCAGTAGTGTGAAAAAGGAGCTAGACAATGCTGTGTGCAAATGCACTAGCCTTAATCTCTGGAGAGAGAGAGATTAACAATCGCAGTACAGTTTCGAAAGCCCTCCCTGGACAGAACCCCTCTGGATTTCACCTGCTGACATAGTGATCACGGTGTAATCCACACAATCTGCCAAGAGGAGGCTTAGCAAGCAGAACATTAAGACTTGTACAGATCAAGACTGGTACACACTGAAAAAGCAGATACCAGGAATACAGATAGTACTGTACATGACTAGCAAGCACCGTACATGACTAGCAAGCACCCAACGTTTCTCACACTCTTGATTGCTAAAATCTCCCCAGTTTACCCACAAATCAAGTGTGGGTATGGGGACAGAAAAACTATCAAATGAGATTTAAAGTATTTTTGCTGTTTCATAGAAGAATTAAGAGTTGACCCATTCTTCTTAAACATGGTATCATCTACTTTTGTCTGAGTCATATTTAGTGAATGTTAAAAACATTCATGCCTGATCACAATGCACTCTTCCTTGGCATGGGGGTGTGTCTATTCATAATGTGACCATACCACATTAGCAATAAATGTACTGCTGTGTACCGTGACCTTTCCATTTAGGGCCATAGTCTGCCACCCTTATCCACAGCAAGTAGTACCTTTGTTCACAGCACTGAGACCTCTTAGGGTATGTCTATGCTGGAATTGAAGACCCACAGCATGGCTGCAGGTGGCCAGGTCAGCTGACTCAGGCTGTGGGACTAAATATTGCAGTGTAGCCAGTCAGGCTCGGGCTGGAGCCCAGGCTCTGGAACCCTCCTCCCTTGATGGGTCCCATAGCTTGGGCTCCAGCCTGAGCCCAAATGTCTACACTGCAGTTTTACAGCCCTGCTTTCTGAGCCCCGCAAGCCCGAGTCAGACAGACTCATGCTAGCTCTGCTTGAGCTAGAGCACTAAAAATAGCTGTGTGGCATAGATGTTGCAGCACTGGCAGCAGCTTGGGGTTGCTACTCAAGTCCAAGCCTGCTTAAGCCTGTGGGTCCAAGCCCAGGTGATGAGCTGAGCCACCGCCAATGCTACAACATCCACAGAACTATTTTTAGCACACTAATTCAAGCGGAGCTAGCACGAGTCTGTCTATCCAGGCTGGGAGTTACACCTCCTTGCTGCAGTGCAGGCCTATCCTTACACACGTTTAACTTTATCAGTGTTGCCAAAACTTGAGACGTTATCATGCATCTTGTAATATTTGGTGTTCTTCCTCCAAGCCCCAGGACCTGATCCAAAGCACGTTGAAGTCAATGGAAAGGCTCCCATTGACTTCAGTGGGCTTTGGGTCAAACCCTCTGAGTCCTGTGATTTTGTGAGAATCTAGCTTTTATTTGAAGAGGGGAAGAAAAGTAGGTTTCTAGCCATCATGATTTTAGAGAAAAACTTGAAGTAACATAAATGCATCGAGAAACTAGCAGGCAAAGGAATAGAACCCAACATTTTTTTTTTTTTTTTTTTAAAAAGATCTCAAAATTTTTAAACTAATCCCATGATACTGTGAGGCCTGACTCGTGGTTTTTGAATCTTGGAGTTGGCAAAACTATGTTATGCACATTACTAGTTGTGTTGGACTTTCAGAGGACTAGTCATGTATGTAAAGTTAAATATATGCGTAAGCATTCACAGGCATAGGGCCGAAAACACTATTCCTGGGCTTCCCTGTTAACAGTGACGATGCTGGTGCACAAATGAGGAAGTCATTAGAGAGGGTTTCATGAGGTCCTAATAAGCCCTCTTGGAAAACACACACACCCCCATTTGCCAAAATGAAAAAGACTGACTGGTTAAGTAGAGTAAATAGCAGCCTTTTTAACCCTTACACAACCCAGCCCCTGGACTGAGCGCAACTCCTCTGCTGGGCCTTGGGTAGAGTTGGCATCAGGGCCGTATTATCCATTAGGCACAATAGGCACAGTGCGTATGGCCTACAAAACTTTCAGGGCCTATGAAAAAATTTCTATATATAATTTCTTATTTTTATTTAAAAAATGATTAATAGCTTAAAATCAAATTAGTTATTTCAGCTGGGGGGGGGACCTACGAAGGTCTCAAAACGGCCCTGGTTGGCATCTCACACTGATGTCCAGCAACCATCTCTAGACAACTGAAAGATTATCCAGCCCTCCCTCCATAGAGATGGCAGTCATGGATAGGAGATATCTAAAAGCATGGAAGAAATGAAAATGTAGAGAAGGGAGACCTGATAAGCCCCTTGGGGACAGCTGTGCACAGTTTAAGAAGCTTTACTTTATATTAATAGATTGGAATCCTTCAATGGACAATGTGTCTAACGGAGCTATGTGTGGACACATGGGTCAGTGCATACAGGCAGTCCAAGATTCACTTTGATTTGCACTCATCATTAGTACAGTAAAAGATATTATCGATCTTAATGTAAGTTTGAGATCTAAATTCCTTCACTTAAAATTTAGCAACATTTCAGGAAAAAATTCTCCACATAGTGCCCTAATCTGTCACCCTTCCTCACAGTGTATATTACTTTCTCATGGGTGTAGTCCCATTGATCTAAACAGATCCACCCATGTACACAGGTTCCAGTCAGCATGACTGAGTGTATGAGTTTGTCCCACGAAAACAATATTTTACTTCTGTGTGTTTTAAGGAGTTTGCTATTCTTTACTTTTATTTCGCTATTTGACAGGGGGACAATGTAATGTTTATTTTATAGATTCCTAGATTCCAAGGCCAGAAGGAACCATTGTGATCATCTAGGCTGATCTCCTGTGTAGCATGGGCCATAGAACTTCCCCAAAATAGTTCCTAGAGCATAGCTTTTAGAAAAAACATCCAATCTTGAATGAAAGATTCTCAGTGATGGAGAATCCACCACGACCACAGGTAAATTGTTGCAAATGGTACATAATGCTACACATGATCTTTAAAGATCAATAATACCAATGCAAGTAAGGAGTACATCAAGTAGTGTCAGTTACTTTGTTTCTATTGTAGGTAGTTATATTCCTCCCCCCGCATCACAATCTTTAATGTATTTGTTCTCACGACACCCTGATGAGGTGGAGAAGTGCTATTATCTCCATTTTAATCCCCATTTTACAAATGGGGAATTGAGAAACAGAGAGATTAAGTGGCTTGCTCAAAGTCACACATGAATTCTGTGGCAGAGACTGTGGCCTTATCACTGGATCACACTTTGTCCCTTCTTTGGTGGCAATGAGATCAGAGTTTGGCCCTAAGCAATTATTTTGCTTTACAAACAAGTAAATATTGATATTCTAGTTTTGAAAATATAAGTACTCCTTTTCAAACCAGATGGTAAGCAGGACAGTGATAAATATATTAAACTGCTTCTCTTAACACTGATTTTCTCTTTGTTCCCCTTTTTATCTTTTTAGCTATTGCAGTGAAAGAAAAGCAAGTTATCAGCATAGTAGGCAACACAGCTGAACTGAGTTGCGTTTATGCTCCAGTGGAAAAATTCATTTTAAATAATCTCCGCATTTTTTGGCAAACAACGAACAAGTCGTGTTCAGTAGTACATACATTTAATTCTGGTTACGAGAATGAAAGTCCGCAGTGTGTAGACTTCAAAAACAGGACTCGATTATTTCAGGATAAGCTGGAAAATGGCATTTTTTCTCTGCTGCTGTTAAACGTCAGCCTGAGAGATGAAAAAACATACCAGTGCATAGTACAGAAGAAGGACACGGTTTTCAGGGTTATTCACTATGCAAATGTGGTCCTCAAGGTAGCAGGTAAGGCCTTCTATTCCATATAAAACCCAATATTTAGACAGCAGCTTGTCGTCCTAGATCACGGTGGATGCTGCAGATGGGACATTTGTCACACAATATGTTAAGGGGGATTTCCCCATGCCCCAAACTGTGGTGGTCCCACTACACTAAATTGCCTCCCTTAGACAATGCAAGTTTTTAACTCAGGCTTTCGTTAATATAACCACCCCTCTGAGCGACATAAGTTACACCCACATAAGCGCTGGTGTGGACAGTGCTATGTCGACAGGAGAGCTTCTCCTGCTGACATCGCTACTGCCCCTTGTTGGGGGGTGGTTTAATTATGAGCAGCTACACTAAAGATCTTACAGCAGCACAGCTGCATCAGTACAGCTATGCTGCTGTAAGCTCTCTAGTGTAAACATAGCCTCAGTCAAAGATAATATCACAATGAACAATTAGAAACCATCTAGTCCTCCAATTTTTGAAGCACACACTATTTGGCTTACCCTTCCCTAAACTGTTAAGGTGCAGGGGAACAGTTATGTTTACTGAGAGGGTAGTTAAAGCAGTTTCAGGTGGGACTGTACCCAAATTCTGCCTCCAATAGGTATTTGGCCAAACTCTAGCTAAAGTTTTGCTATTTGTCTTCAGATGACTATTTTCTTTAATGGCCTTCCAAAGCCAAGTGATACTTGTGGCGTGGCTGACTCTGCTGCTTCCCCTGCCCTCTCCTGACAGCCAGTTGTGATATGAACCCAACACAGGTTGGGGGTAGGGAGTAAAAGTAATTTTTTTCCGAATAGGTGCCAAAATTTATAGAAACTAGCTTTAATTAGGATAAAGTGTGAGAGAAATCCCAACACGCACATAATGGAACCAAAAGTAATGTTCCATCTGCAGTGCAGTGTTTTCAATATATTTTGTAATGGTAATAACAAGTTAGTAACCAAACAAAATAGAAAGAGTAATATATATTATGCCATGTTTTGGGGGCTGATTTACCATTGGTATATTCTCATTACCAACATTTTGCTGTAATGATCTACTATAATAGATTTAGATTTTATTATTCGGTAGTCTTATAGCTATTTGGATTCACCTAAATACCATTTCCAGCTATTTAGATTTCAGCAACACACTTAAGCACAACTGTAACTTTAAGAACATGTTTAAGTGCTTGGCTGAACCAAGGTCTATTTAGGACAGGGAGTGGGACCATTTTTTTTGTCCTGTTTGTACAGCACTAGCACAACAGGTCCTGGTCTGTGACTAGATGCTACATAATACAAATAATAAAAGTCACAATTAGATATTTGGTACACTCCTAATTTTTGGCTCTCTTCCAGCAGCTGTTCTGCTTGGAATGATGAAGTGATCTATTTTATTTTCACCAGTATAGATTTCATTACCTCAGATCTCCTCTACCTTATTGCCTTTATTCCCACTATCCCCATCCTGACAAAATCCAAGACAGCGACTCTGAAGCTGTGGATAGCAATTCTAACTCTGCTTAGCTGACTCTGAATGTTACAAGCAGTTCAGCTTGGAGCAAATGTTACTGTGCATTTCCCACAGGTCACAGATGTGAGGAAGCAGAGTGCATTTGCCTCACTTTGGGCAGAATCTGATCTTAAAAAAAAATAAAAAAATTACTCCCTAAGCCTACCATATGATGATCACGAGCTGATGCCTACACCTCTGCAAAGCCCAATTGAAGTCAATGGGTGCCATACAGATGTTGGGTGAATCTGACTATAGGATCATAGCCTTAGGCAATAAACTGAAAACAAGAGTAGATCAGACAGCTTTCTCCTCCTCTGGGCTTCCTGCCTCTGTCAGAAGTAGAGCCCTGCCCCTTGTGAAAAGTATCCATGTCCTCTGGAAGTTTATTTGTCTAGATGGAAAATTATTTAATGAAAACAATATTTTGTAAGCAAGCTGGGAATTTATGTTGTAAAGAGTTTTGTGGCATAAAGTAGTACTTCATTTGTTATTCTGATCTACCTTCATAGACACTCTTTGTTGCTTTGTCACATTTTGAAGGACTGAATGAGACAAAGTCGGTTATCCCCAAATAGCTTTAAAATAGTACTATGTGCAAAGGAAGGCCTGGATTGTGCCTCTTAGATCCACACATAGATCACATTCCTCCATGTGAAAATAGAGAGATCAGCCAACTCCTCACTACCATGCACCCACTCCTGTCATCTGCAGAAGCCTCTCTGCATGGTCCAGGGTTCCTTATGTGTGCAATGGAACTGTGCTGCCAGGGAATGAAGCTGCTAAAGCCAGGGCGGAGACATAGGATCTCCATGTGGATGGCATCACCTCATGCAGTTCTGCAAGTTTGGAGGCAGGACTTCCTGTGTGTGTGCGTGTGCGTGTGCACACACCCCCATTTGCACAGTTAAGAGAACTCTGCTTTCTGATACACCTCCCACAATCTTTTCCATGGGAGGGCCTGGTCTGAATCTTCTTGCAAAATACTCCTGAAGTGAGCATAAGACCCTTTTCCCTTTCGTTTGGCTTTCTGCCTCCTTCAGTAAATCACTGAAGTAATTGGCCTAATGGCCATGCAGGCTGGTATTTATGACTGAGCTATAAATTTATAATCCCCAGAACCTGTGCTCTATAATCTGTGTCATTCCTTCATCTTTTGAAAAGATTATAAAATGCTGTTTGTTTGTTTTTCCTTTTCCAGCAAACAACAGCCAGCCAGTACTACATGGGCCTATAGGAACCAGCCCAAATATTGGAGAAGAGGTGACGTTTAGTTGCAATTATAGCCAAGGATACCCAAAGCCAAAAGTTTACTGGATAAACAGAACAGACAACAGCTCCCTCCATCCATCACAGTTAAAGATCGTTCAAGACTCTGATGGCACATACAGTGTTTTCAGTACACTGAAGATTAAAGCAACTCCTGATATGACAATAGGATGCATCATAGAAAATGAGCTATTACAGCAAAATCTAACCGACTTCTGTAAGTTGCTTAATATTTGACAAATAACAGATTTATATACGCGCGCGTGTGTGTGTGCGCGTGCGTGCATCTCTGATGAGTAGCAGGATCATTAACAGCCTACTGAAATAACAGTTGGTGGCCTGTATCAATTTAGGCCATAGTGTTTATATTTAAATGTGTCTTTTTTCAAATGAAACTAACACCCTGTTAAAGTCTCCTAGATCTGCACGCAGATCACCATTCCTCTGTGTGGAAGTAAGGAGCCACCATCCTGATCATTGAAGCTGTCTCCTTACTTCCCTGCAACAATTTTGGAATCATTAAGATTCCTCTTCAGCTCCTATGGGAACCATACTAGGCCTAGCTCAAAATTGAAGGAGTGCTTTTAGAGCAAAGACATTTTAGTAAATATATGGTGGATCTATGACTCCTGAAGTCCCACCACATTGGTTTGCAGTCACTCTTAGCTTTGCTCCTTCTGTGGCTATTTTTGAAGTTCTGCTTTCAGTCCCAAAGCTGATTTGAAGACCAAGAGACACTATTGAAACTAGGTTTGTACCAAGTGTCTAATTGGATTATTCAGCACCAAATAACTGGAAATGGTATTAGGCCAAGGCTAAACAGCAGTCAGAACAATCCATGAGAGACACATGGATGATAGACCCTTTATTGCAGATGGAAGTTATTAGTAATAAAAACCAACAATTAGCCACTCGAACTCACAAAAGAAATAACTTTTCCTGTTCTGTTCGAATGTATATTTATATGCTGTTGCACCAATAGTGTGCTAGATGTCTTAAAGACAAGCATAAGGACATTGCTCCAGACATTGCAATTTTAGGCCTCAATTCCACTATGTGGGTAGACCCGTGCCTTTGCAGAGCCAGCTGCAGGGTCAGAGCTAAAGGGCCCTGTCTTGCAAACTCAGTGAAGGGATATCAAGGAAATCAGCATGATTAGTAGCATGAGAAAGGTCATGCATAGGTGAGTACAGATTGCAAGATAAGGTACTTAATATGGTAGCTTGCTGGGGAATGGGAATCATCCCATTCTACAGAAAATAATAACCTCTTCATTATTACAAGAGTTCTGTGGCACCTTAAAGACAAGTGGGTTTCTGCCCACGAAAGCTTATGCCCAAATAAATTTGTTGGTCTTTAAGGTGCCACAGAACTCTCATTGTTTTGCTGAAAACAGACTAACACGGCTACCCCTCTGGAACTCTTCATTATTATTTTCCTAAGGACATTTTGTCAAATTTGTTCTGAAGAGAATTACATTATCTTTTATGAGGTTGATTAACTCTTCCAGAATACAACACTATCACTGTGTTTTGAGAAGCGAACAAACAAAAAAATAAAGATACTGGGTGAAAACTTGACCCAACTGCAGTCAGTGGGAGTTTTGCCATTGATTCCTAATAGGGCCAGGATTTCATCCATTATGATGAATGCATTTGTGCTGATTTCATTGCTTATTTATAGTGGATTTAAAAAAAACCCAAGGCTATAGGCAACAGCTCTAACCTACTGTCTGCCATCGTTGGTGAGTGGAAGGGGAATCAGGAACTAGGAAAAGAGGAGGAGGAGTGGTATATGTCACCTGGGACAGGGCAGAAGAAAAATGAGCTATGGGAAAAAGAATATGATATGAGCTGGCCCTGAGAAGGTGCAGAGGATGCAACCTGTGTTGTGGACAAGGCCACATAGAGCAAAATACTTGTTAGAATCCAAATTTTCATAGAAAGCAAGTTCCAATATGTTTTTGGAGTAGGAAACAAAGTTTTAAAATAGCCGTAGGGGATTTTCTCCACTCAAGGAACAACTTCGAGATGGCAGCTGACTCTTCATAGCTCCTGCAGAATGCTACAAAATCCTGCACTTGGGCCAATGAGGCAGCAACAGTTTTAAATTAATGCCATTGTGTGACTGTGGGTTAGTAATGTATAAATAGATATACAGGCACAGTAAATATGTACACCCTAGTGCTGTCACTTGTGTAGTGTGATGACCTGCAGGATAAACTACAGCATCTCAGGAATTGCCAAAAACATGATGGCCATTTTGGACTCTTAGGGAATCCTCTTGGTCACAGGTTGAGGCTTTGAAAGCTTCAGGGCCAGACTTCTACACAGCTACAACTTCTACACGAGCTAAGGATCCGTCTCTAATTTTGTTTGAAAACAAGTCACATTCTGAGTACACAAATGGCTCAAAACTAATCTTCCAAAGCCATTCAGTAAGATTCCTTTTTCAAAAGAGCCTATCCAAAATGGCAGTCAGTTTTGGCATGGGTGGGACTTTGTCACTTAAAAGTGACAGAACTGTGTGTGTATTCAAGAGAAGTTATGTCACTAAATCCTTTCACAGGAGGAAAATGTATTCCTAAAAAGTGTGTGTAGTAAATAAATAAATAAATAAATAAATAAAAACAATTGAGGTAATAATAAAAATAATAAAAATAAATAATAAAAAAACAATTGAGGTAGAAAATTTGGCCTTGTTCAGAAAATATTAGTGGTGGTGGGATGAAAGTTATATTTATAAGAGTGCCATAAAAGCCTATAGACTTGTGTGAATCTCATGTCTATAAAATGCAGTTGAACCCTCATCCAGAATTAAGTTTGATAGCTTACCTCTCCTTTTCATCTCTTCTCTATTCTTCTTCAGACTCACTAGACATCATAAACTTTACCTCTACAAAAAGCAGTCTATTAGCTCTAAATGAACCGGGAGCTAAGGCTGGAAGTGTCATTGCCGTTGTCATCTTGTTAGTTGGTCTAGTTGTTTTAATCTTCTGGCTGCACAAGAGGAAATCCTCTCAACAGAAATCATATGCAGGTAATTAAACCATTGATGATGGTTGGTCAGATATGAACAGTTTTTTTTCCGTTTGCCAGAATGTTTCATATTCTACAATTTGCCATGCATAGCAATGAATTCTCTACATATAAGTGAAAGTAGAGCTCATGAAAAGTGCTGAATTGACAACATTGGGGATTGTACTCCTAATTAGCCACAAAACTGGTACATCATGAGGAGTAGCAGTGTAAAACTTTTCATGGCATTATACCAATGTATCTCACACCTGAGGAACCATCCCTTTGGATACAATGGTAGTTCAGTCTCCACATCTATCTAGTCTTTGGCTTCTCTGCCAAGACTATCCTCAAGAGGACTGTAATGGTTAAGGAGGGGTTAATAATAGGGACAGCTTTCCATTAAGAACTGGACTGAGATTGCACACTCATTTCATATAGACCTAATCAAAACTGCATAATCATCACTTAGGGTGATCACCTGTGTTGGGAAGATCAGAACCCATGATTTACAGAATTATAGAAATGTAGAGCCAGAAGGAATCTTGTGAGGTCACCAAGTCCAGCCTCTGGATGAAAGATTCCAGATCCTATTACAAATTCCTTACCCTATCAGCTTCCTACAATTTCCCAAATTAGAAACAATAATCTCTTTTTATAATTCCATGTAACAAACAAACCTTTATTTACAGATGTCATTGCTTCTGTTTCTGCAGTTGCCCACATATAGAATTTTCTGCACTTTACAAGATAAAACAAAAGATAGATGTCTTAAGAACAAGACTGAGGATGTACTAGAGCTGCGGGGGAGAGGGAGATGGGGGAGGAATTGTTGTCCCATATGTTGAAGAGTTGAGATTTTTGAGAAAAAATCCATTCTGCATCAGGATGAAACAGACACCTTATGAATATTTTTTTCAAAAAGACAGAGAATCATTTCAGAATAGCCAATAGCCTGGTGGTTAGGACACTCACCTGGTACATGGGAGACCTGAGCAGGGGTTTGACCTGGGGTCTCCCACATCCCAAATGAATGCCATGACCACTGGACTACTGGCTAGTTGGTGGCGGGTCTCTCTTTGTTCCATCTTCTCCCAAACCCCCTCCAAAAAATTCCATCCTGGAATAGAGAAACCCTCCTGATTGAAAGTTTCATCCAAACTGACCCTTTCCTATGGGAAATGTCAGTTACAACAAAGCAGCATTTTCCAGGGGGAAAAAATATTTACTTGAAAAAGTCTCAGCCACTGCTAGTATTTATCCATGTAAGCGTGCTCTCATTGTGGGACAAACTGCAGAGATGCCAGGGAGAGCATGTGAGAATGGGAGAACACAAAGAGCTTTCTCTCTTTGTCCCCACGCAGGGGCTAGACACAATTTGTCCATTCAAGGTAGCAGCATTAGGCACTCCCAAAGGGGTAGTTAGAAAGCCCTGCCCCCTTCCATATCAGCTGTGCTCACCTGGAGCTTTGTGCTTCCCGGAGGCACAACACTTATTGGAGTTTCCACAGGGGTGGCGCAGAAACACTGCAACCCCAATGCAGGGCTGTGGACTCAGTATAATTAAGTTATGCGGTGTAGTTGCAGCCACGTCAGACTCAGGATAAGATAATTAAGTGTAAGATGAATTGCTAGACAAAAAGGTCACTTGGCCCAACAAACCTGAGGCTCATAACTTTTTCTCATTAAGATTAATGTTGTGTAGAGCCAAGCTGGAATTATTCATAAGGGAAGAACTGCCATTGGCCTGGAAATTTACAAAACCTTAATTAGTATCTTTAGAATGCTCTAATGTTTTCATCCTCATAAGGCTAGAACAGTAGCGAGCTAAGACATTTGCTTACTGTATGATAGTTAGCCCACTTCTCTGTTGCCTCATCCTCCCCTTCCATTTGTCTATTCCATCCACCTGTTGTCTCTTATCATAACCTAGATAAGCTCTTTGAGGCAGGGACTGTTTCTCTACTGCTTGTCTGCATAGCACAATGGGGCTCTGATTCTTTATGGATGCTCATTGGCACTACTGCAGTTCAAATAAGAGATGATAATCACCCCACATATTTAAAATGCTGTATTTCTTTTAACAGATGTTCAACAAAATGAAGAGGGAGCACAGTATAATAGTAAGTATCAAAAGATCAGACACACTGTTACCATAGGTATCTTAGGACCTACATAACTTCAGGGTTCCAATGCTACAACTCTCGACAAAATCTTTGATTTTTTTTTTTTAAACTCTGCAAAAGATTACCCATTTCTGACTTCATACAAATTCAGCATACATTCCAAAAGTGCTGCTCTCTCTCCTTCTGTTCTCATCTCTTAGAGAGAGACATCCTCTCCTGGTGAAAATCAAGATAGTTCCATTTACTTCAGTGGATCTATGCCTGTTTGCCCAAGCTGAGAATCTGACCCATATCTTTAGAAAATTCATTAAGTACTCTCCTTTCCCTAACAAAGTAATACAATCTAAATCTACAGTCCATTATCATTTTAATGGCCAAGAGCACAACATTTAATGTAGCAAGCCAGTTTAAAAGGGCAGTACCCTTCTGTAATAAAAGAAAACAAGTCATGGTTTAAGAACATAAACCCAGATCTAGTGATTAGTGAAAGCAGACAGAGATAGGATTGTCTAGATGGTTACTTTATATTTCAGTCAATATTCTTTATTGTGTGAAAGTGTTAACCACATCCTGTGCTACATCTGCAAAACTGGCAGGAGACTCAGTGCATCTGTGTGTAATTACAATACAAAAGTTCAGAAAACACACTGCTTTAAAAGCATATAAACAGCCGCTATAACAAATTGCTCTGCACAAATGAGACTTAAAATACTTAATGCAAGCAAGTATCCCTCGCATAAAAAAACGCTTAGCTTTTCTGATATATCAACTGGCTTAATGGACAGTTGTTTCCCACACTCCCTACATCATTCTGGACTGATTCAACAGTTGTGCCCGTTTAATATCAACAGGCATTAAACCATTTCCTGCTTAATGTCATTTTAATAAACAATGGATTTTCTCCTCCAGACAGCAGGAAAGTCAATCAACATGGTATAAGCAGTTTATTTAAAGTCTCTTCTTGACTTGTGCTGAGTGCTTTTTGGCCAGATGCCAGGACCTGGCCCATAAACACATAATTACATGAAAAGCTACTTGCATCACGTCAAGATGAGTTGTAGTAAATATCTATGTTATGGTGAAACCCCATTGTGCTGGGCACTGTACAGACACATTAAAAAGACAGCCCTTCCCCTGAAGGTTGGGGTTCTCTCTATGCAGGTTCAGACCCCTAAAGACTAATCTGGTTTGCTTTGGCCTACAACAGTAAGGCATAGATAGGAGCACGCCAGGCACACTCTTCCTCTCCCCCAAGCACAGCCCAGTCCCAGCCATGGGAAGGGGGGTTGTTCAGGACCTGCTGCAGGGAGGAATCCCCTGTGCTGGGCTGATGCTCTGCATCTACTAGTTTTAGAACCATTTAGTGCCAAGGGAGCAGTGCAAAGCTGCCCTAATGCACCAGAGGATCTGACCCTACATCATTTTAGCTTTGCAGTCTAGCTGTGCAGGGTTTATATATCCCCATGTGTAACTGTGGGCAGACTGAAGTGGCCATTCTACTTTTTAGTATTAAAACAAAAAATTCTTCTGCTTTGCAATTTAATTTTCACCTTATGAAAGGTCAGCTCATTTACCAGAAAACCCTCACTGACGTAAAATCACCAGCAGTTTGGGCTATATTGCTACAATACAGGAACTTGAAAGTTAGTACCTCTTTATTTTAGTGATGACTGAAACCAAATAATGTTGAAGTAATCCTCTGTTTGGGGAGTTGGGGGAACATTTCTTGCATTTGACGGGAGAGATGCACTTGAAGATTAAGGCTTTGATTCTACAACTAGGTCCACACTGGTGGACCCCCAGGGCTGACTGGAGTACCATTGAAATCATGAGACTCTGTGCAGGTGTAAGGATCCACCCGTGTGGATTCAATTGCAGAATCTGGACTAATAGGTCTTTACTATCTTTAACTTTATGATCTTGCCCTGTTCTCTGATAATGTCAATGAACATTAATCATTTTCTCTATAAAAATAAGAATTATTTTGTCTTTACAGCACCCATTTAAATGGAAAGTTCTCAGAGAATTTGGGCAAGTGGTGATGTACCCAAAGAAACACCCTCGCTATGTTGAAGCCAAGGACAGCAGCATTATCTGCAACACGAGTGACATAGTGTTTTTACAGCCTGGGCCAGGACAAATGGCAAAAGCCTTCTCCAACAGAGAAGAGAGCAAAATCCACTTGCTTTGATCAGCCACTTCTAATCAGCAGTTGTACTGGTTTTAAAACACTCCTTGGTGATAGCGTAATCAGAGTTTCAAGCACCTGCCTGGGTGAAAGGTTCAGTGGTGCCCGGATGCTGAAACGCTGCTTTAGAAATGAACGACTACTAACCATTATTTTATCAGACTAAGAATTCCCTACTAGGTGATAAGCAACTGTGTTTCAGCAGTGCTGGAAGTTCTGTCTGCCGCTCAGACTTCTCATCATGTTTACTGAACATGAAGAATGGCAGTCAGGAAAATGAAAACTGCAAAACTTTGTGCAGAGCAAACGTTGTTGCCTGTTCTACTTCTTCCCCTTCCTTCATGCATCCTTTCACTGTTTCTGGGCAGCTTCAATGGCTACACAAAAATATCCCGAAGCTTCCAACTCAGACATGCAGGGGTACAAGTTGCTGTAGTTGAACAAACATTTTGAGTATGAACATTAGGAAGCTTTCTTTTATTGCAATTTAAGTGTTCATTCTACACTTCACAGAGAACTCTATCAAAAAGGGAGTCTCTGTCAGTTGACAGAGCACAGAAAGTACCTGGATTCCTAGGAAATGAAGAGCACTACCTTAGCACTCACACTCTCTCTCTCTCTCTCTCTCTGCTGAATTCAGATCAGCAGTTGCCAGTGCATAGACTTTGGAGACAGGACAAAAAAGCACACTGTGGTTATCCTCATTTTGATATGTCAAGTGCCAGCCACACCCTGTTGGGTTCTAGGATAATGGAGATTGGAAATACAATCTTCCTCTCCCCATCTCCCCACCCCCCAAAAAACAGATGTGTAGACTGTACGGTTACATTTGTCATTGATACAGTAAGAACATCATTAACAGACAAAGTAAATGAGTGGTGAAATAAAAAGATGAAAAGACAACAAATGCCTGACGCTGAGAGCTGTAACTTGCCTCTGCCTAGTGCACAAGGAGAAATGGAAAATAAGATCCCTGTAACACTGCCATGGCTTGGGGGTCCTGTGAGTGAAAGTTGTAAAAATTAAAGCAACTAATTTTTCCCAGCGTGGAAGGTTTTGAAGGAGGAAGTACCTACAGATTGATTTGCTTGCTTGGGACAGTTTTTTCCATCTTCTATTTTCACTAAGTTTTTATAAACATTTTTACTCCCCCTATATCAGTCACCATTCTGAATTCTACCACCTTTCTGCCATCTGAATGAAAGAATCATAACTCTGCTTTTCTAAACTATGCTTGGGATAGGGAACCAGGTGGCAATAGTGGGTTAGTGCACTGGTTTCTC
The DNA here is from genome assembly GCF_026122565.2 of Emydura macquarii macquarii. NCBI lineage: Eukaryota > Metazoa > Chordata > Testudines > Chelidae > Emydura > Emydura macquarii. Next base: position 15,214,828 of record NW_027131180.1, read on the forward strand.
ATCTTCAAATCCTAGTTAAATTAAAATAAATTTGGTGGCCACATTCCATCATTGTGCATATTACAACCCCCCCCCCCACCCCCACCCCATTATCAGGTCTGATTAGCAGTCTCTGCTGAAGCAATAGTCAAGAACAGGCTAACAATGTATTAACTTAAAAACAAGTTAGACAATCACCTGCCAGGCATCTTGCCTCAACTCAGGGAGGATGGAATAGATGTCCTCTTGAGGTCTCTTCCAGCCCTTTACTTCTATTATTCTACCAGCAGGTTAGAACACCAACCCAACTTTTTGTGGGAAGATTGCACATCCTCAGCCTGCTCCAGGTCTAGCTCAAGCCACAATTAGCACTCATTTTAATGCAAATTAGATATACTCTCAAATGTTAACAGGGTGGAGAATCCTTGTAAAGCACACAGTGCTGTAAGTAGCATGGGAAAAACAGAGGCTTTTAAGTACTATGATTTTTAAATTGATTTCTCCATGAGCTTTAAAGAGAGTGTGAGGCATGTGTGCTACTTCTGAATGTATGTAGCAGGAGAGAAGCGTAATATATTTATGACTAGTTAAAAGAATGCAAATTTCATGTTGCTACTGTGCTGCCTGTTAATCTGTGATAACAATGTAAAGGAAGGCATGTGGAAGCAACAGATAGCACAAGAAACTGTGTTCTGTAAGTTGAGATTTTGGTTTTTGTTTCTTGTTATGAAACAAGAGGATTTGATGGACAAAATATGCAATGCTTGGTCACTAAGGTGTCTCAGAGAAATTCTAAGTTACACTGAACACTGGTCCTTGTGGGTTTTGATTAGTCTAGCTTCAACCTGAACACACTGCATAATGGAGTTTTTAACCAGAGCTGGTTTCCCATGGCTGGAGCTGCAAACTTGAATTGTTTCGCAGTATTTTGCAGGCATGATTGCAGTGGCAACAATCGCTACTTTCAATAGCAGCCTTTTTTTTTTTTTTTTTTTAACTTCCTTGACATAGACATTTGATCTTTTCAGCAGTCCAAAGTCTATTTGTATTTTGCTTTTACTGACATCTGGAGATATATTGATAAAAAGCTATAGTGTTGTACTTATTTATTTTATTTGGCATATGCAATCCAGTCAAGCCAAGCCACAACATTGTTATCAGCAATGTTCAAAGAATGAAGACCCTCCAGGAAATTGTCATTTTGCAGTCCTCAACAATGTGTGTCATGGTTTGTGGCTGCCCACATTGACATAATGTTGCACTATAAACACTCTACAAATCCAATCTAGAGTGGTACTGCTGCAAAATATATCCATTCCTTAACGGTCCAATACAGCCTCCTGCAGAACTTTTTTTATCTGTCAGATCAGATATGATTGACTTTACCAGCCCCTATACCACTATTATTTCTTACAAATATGTACCTTTTGTAAAAGCACCTTTCCTCCATTGTATTCCTCAGTCAGGAAAAGCCATACCTATTACCTGGAGATGTAAGAAATGAACTTATCAATTCTTCTCAATAGTCTTGTTAATTCGATTTTATTTGATTAGATTACTTTACAGTGTGTAGTGAGTAATGAATGGTGATAGATTGCTTTTGCCAGTTTTATATATTTGTTTGGGTTATGTCTTATGTTTTGGAGGCAAATCCTAGGTTACTGTTACGTTACCACCGGGGACCAGGATACAAGACTAGTTTGTTTGTTTCTTTTCCTCATTAGCTACCATATTTATGTTTCCAATAAAACAAGCCCTAATTTTGCCTGTAATGTTTAGCCAAATATATCTATTTGAAGTGTCTCGGGCATGGGTCCCTATTACCAGTGTTTTCCCCAGGAATTTAAATGGGGGGGTTTCAAATTAACGGGGAGGGGTGAGGGCCAATGAGGAGTGAGACTGTGATAGTGAAGGTAGGCTATATGGCACCATAGTAAAAACTGAAAAATGTTTCATGACTATTTTATTAGATTTAACTCATGGTTTAAAATCATCCCACAAATTAAAGTTGGTGACTCAAGCCTACTATGAAGCACTACATCTACATCCTTCTTGTTTTTTTGTTGTAATTTTGCACAACTCTGTTAATGAACTTCTTAAATACAATGTGTTCATCTTTGGTTGATTCTCGTGTGTTCAGTACTCCTGGTCCTTCATGATATGCTTATGATCCAGCAGAAAGCGACTTCTTTAAGAATACAAAATTCTATTCAATGAGGAAAAAGAACACTCAACTATAGTTGTTGTGACTGGGAGTAGCAAGAGATGAATTCCTACTACTTTAATCCCAGGAAACATAGCACAAAGATTAGGTCAAACCACTAGTGAGAATGATGATGATGAAGTTGAAGTCAAATCTTCATTCATTCATTCATCATATGACATTCCACTTGGTATTCACATTCTCTGTTCTGTCCTGATCACATAGCTGTCCCATTGCTAGTAGTGCCTCCCTCTGATCAATTGTCCATGTTTTATAAGACAGTATCTGTAAAAGCTACACAGAGATTGATAGAATCCAGAAGTTGCTGTTGTAGATTTGTAAGAATCAAGTCTGTGTACTTTTTCAGATGGCTTAAGAAACACTTCTTGTTCCCTTCACTTAAGGATTCAATATATATGCCTTCATTAGTCAACTTCTGGACTGAAGTCTTTGCTTCTTCCAGTATGTTTTCAATGGATCTCTCTCTGATCCAAGTGTAGCTTCTGTTGCTGGTCAACAATCTATTACTACTGTTGTAGCAGATGGCATTGTTTAATGACCCAAGTGGTTTCAACAGTAGATTTACAAGAGAGCAAGGCAATAATCTTCTCTGAACTTAGTAGCAAAAGTAGTCCACCAGCCTCACCACTTAGATCCATTCCATCTTGGTAGATACTTTCCAAACCCACTGATAATAGTTGCAGTAATTTTAAGACAACAGCCAAAGATCGCTCATGGGTTTTCCTAGGTTGGACTAATCTGAACTTCAATCCCCGTGTATCTTCTATTTTTTCCAAGATGTTCAGTCCTTTTGGACTGTTGCTGGGAAAAAAAAAAAAAAAAGAGTATAACGAAGACATTAAATGTATGGCTTCTTTTAATGTCTTTTGAAGATTCTGCAGTTTGTGCTAGTTGGAATAGATGGCCTCTGCAGTGTGTACAGGAGAGATTAGGGTTACATTTTTCTCTGAGCAAAGCTTGTACTCCGCTATTTCTTTCAGAGAAATTTGCAGCTCCATGAAATGCACAAGCAGCCATCTGTTTTGGGGTTCAATTTACAAGCATTTAACTCTTCTAAGATGTGGATTGTCACAGATGCAATGTGTCTTCTATAACCTGAATATCTAGAAATGCATCAATTGGCCTACCACTAACATCAAGATAACTTACACAATGACTTAATACTTGATGCCCATTTGTATTGGTGCATTCATCAGCCACATATGCACATTTTTTTAATGTGGTGTGGTCATTTCTTCAACTGCTGAATTTTTCACTGTTGCACAGAATGCTTCTAACCAGTAGTTGAGTTTCTTGCAGAAAGATAGTGATCATTTGCCGATTTTGTGCAGAACCAGTGTTCAACTTCAGGATTAACAAATGACAATGCACTTAACACTGGCCTCCAGTTTGTAGTGTGTGGTATCTCTTGCTTAAATAGAAAGTATGATGCAACAGCCATGTTTGTTCATATAAATTGTGTTGTGTCTCCAGCATTCTTAACAGCCTCATTAAGTACTTCTAAAATTGGCTTTGAAAGTGACTTTCTGCATGTCGATGCAGTCCAGAGGCTTTGTGGTTTATAGCCTTTTCATGTAGATTGTCAAGATTGGCTTTGCTGGCAAATCAAACTTCTCCACTTTTACTATATAAATCCATAGTATGCCCACATCTTGAATACTGAATGCAGTTCTGGTTGCCCCAAAAAAGATATATTGGAACTGGAAAAGGTACAGAGAAGAGCAACTAAAATGATTAAGGGTATGGAACAGCTTCCATAGGAGGAGGGATTAAAAAGAATGGGACTTTTCAGCTTGAAAAAGAGACAGTTAAGAGGGGATATGATAGAGGTCTATAAAATCTTGACTGGTGTGGATAAAGTAAAAAAGGAAGTGTCATTTACTCATAACCCAAGAACTAGGGGTCACCCAATTAAATTAATAGGCAGCAGGTTTAAAACAAACACAAGGAAGTACTTCTTCACACAACACATAGTCAACCTGTGGAACCTTTTGCTAGAGGATGTTGTGAAGGCCAAAACTGTAACAGGGTTCAAAAAAGAACTAGATACATTCATGAAGGATAGGTCCATCAATGACTATTAGCCAGGATTGGCAGGGATGCAACACCATGCTCTGAATGTCCATAGCCTCTGTTCTGTTCATTCCCTTTGAAGCACTTGGCATTGGCCACTGTTGGAAGACAGAATACTGGGCTAGATGGACAATTGGTTGGACCCAGTGCATCCATCCTTATGTAAAAAATAATTATAATAATAAAAATGTTTATTACAGAAATTCCCCAAGATAAAGACCTCTTGAGATAGCAACGATGTGAGATAACCTTGGCAAATTATGTATTTTAAAAATCTTGGTCTATTAGGAAATTCCTATCAAGTTCCTCTTGATAGTCTGGATAAGCCAAACAAATTAAACTCTTTAAATCCCTTGCTATAAGGAACTGTCTCCAGCCCTCAAATCATTTTTGGGGCTCTCCAATTTTTCTGCTGTTTTTTTTAAAATGTGGGCACTAGAACTGTATGCAATGTTATAGTAATGGTGTTATCAATGTCATATACAGAAATAAAATCACCTCCTCCTTGTATTCACAACTCCCCTGTTTATACATCCAAAGATCATAGTAGCTTTTTGCCACAGCATCGCACTGGGAGCTCATGTTCAGTTGGCTTCTCCACTATGACCCCCAAATTGTTTTCAGAGTCATTAATTTCCAGGTTGCAGTCCCCTATTCTACAGGTATGACCTGCATTCCTTGTTCCCAGACAGGGGCATGGGCAGAAATAAAAGTTTGACGCTTTTGAAGGGGCACATTCTATGACATCGATGCAGCCCCAGGGCTGAAGGAGTGGTCAGCTCAGGCCAGGGCTCTGTGGCTGAAGGAGTTCTGTGCCTCCATCAATTATTGGGGGGGGGGCTCATACCCCAGCTTGCCCCTCCCCCTGTGCATGACCCTATTCCCAGATATATAACTTTGCATTTGGTTGTATTATAAGACATTTTGTTTGACTGATCCCAGCTTACCAAGCAATCTAAATTGCTCTGCATGACTGCCTGTCAACATCATTCACCACTCAGCCAATCATTATATCCTCTACAAATTTTATCAGACGTGATTTTACAGTTACTTCCAGACCATTGATGAAAATGCTTCATAGTCTCAGGTCTAATACCAAGACCCGCGGAACCCTCCATTCAGTGACAACTCCGCCCTGACAATGATTTTTTGAGCTTTGCCAATTAGCCATTTCTTAATCCATTTAATATGTGCTTCACTGATACTGTATAGTCCCAATTCTTTAACTGGAATGCTGTGCAGTGCTAAATGAAACACCTTTCAAAAATCTAAGTATATTACATCTATGCAGTTATTTTTATCAACCAAACTTGTAACTTCACCAAAGAATGAAATCAGGTTTTCATGACAAGACTTACTTTCATAAAACCATGTTGACTGGCATTAGTTATATTTCTATCCTTTAATTCTTTATCAATTGAATCCTCCATTAGCATTTTCATTATTTTGCCCTAGTTCCAAAACATGTCAAAATATGCCACTTTTTAAATCATAGTCAAAAAAGGAACACATTGGGCCAGGAGATCACAGTGTAAATATTTGTATTGTTCCAAAACATTACAATAACTACAAAATGTCAGACCAACCACAAGGCAGCTGGAACCATCTTATCAGAAATCTCATTATAAACTGGCTTGTCAGGCTGATTTGATTAAAGTCAGTGCATTTTAGGTCATTCTGTGATGAAAGCACACACAACTTGAATGATTAATACTGTCTTTTAAAAGAATGTATTTTGTGTTTTTTATTTTTAATGTCTGCAGTGGAGAGGAGTTTCCCTATCATTTATAATAATCATGGCAAGTCATTGAAGATGGGAATGTATGCGAGTGTGCCCACAAAGGTTTTCCCTCCCAACTTCAATTTTGGTGACTGCTGCTACACTACCAAACACAGCTGGCCTGAAAACAGAATTTCTTCCCTGTGAAAAACTGCGTTTTTGAAAAAAAAAAAAAAAAAAAGAAAAAGAAAAAAAAAAGATGATCCTGATTTGGTATGAAAAGTTTAAAACTACTTTTTTTTTTCTTTTGTTGGAGGAAAGCAAACCCAGAGAAATTCCCTATCAGAAGAACCGAAACTGAGTATTTCAGCTTGCCTTCTGTCTGTCTGCCTGCCTGGTGGGTGGATGAGCTGCCTGGTTCCCTGAGCCGGCAGGCAGCTGAAGGACCAGTTAACAGCGGAGCTGGCCAGCCCAGGGAAATAGCTAGTCTGGGATCCTGCGAACCTAATAGCCTATGAGTAATCTGTCTGGCAAGTGAGCTGGCAACCAGCCTGCCTTGGTAACATTCAAAGTGGAATCAATATGTTCCTGAAGAATGTCCTGATTCTGTTGAATCAGCACTTGCAGATAGAAAAACTTCTGTCAGAACATTTCTGACAGCTTTACCATGCAGGCAAACAAACTTCCCAACTGTATCAATGTTTCATTATCCATCTATCTACAGCTACATTTGCACTGTGTTTGTTATTAAGGTCATGAACCATGTAAGAGCACCGATGCAGACATAACCCTTATTTTTATGTGTAGTCACTTCCAATGCTCTTTCAACCAACACCTACCAGTTCAGATTGATCAAAGAGTTACAGTTATATGAGGATTTCCATTAGAAACCCTCTATTTTCAGTCCCTCTTAACTTTCTGAAACTCTCAACCTTTCAGGATGAAATTCTGCATGCTTAACTTTTCCCAAGGGCAATATTTGTTTGTAAAGTTTAGGATTAGCAGGTAAAGAATAAGGGATGTGGGGAAAATAAAACAAAAACTTTTCCCCATCATAAAAGAGAGGACTTCCAGTTTGTTCTGAACAGCTCTGACACTGTGTCGGCATAGTACTCAATCACTGGGTCTTCCAAAGTGAATTTGGCATGAAAAAAAGCCCTTTGGGAAGAGAAATACTTTTCCATTTCCCAATGAATGTCTGTTCTGAATTGGCTGTTGTTCCTAGACTTTGAACACCACACCTTATTTATGTACAGTAGGACATGGTGCTCATTGCTAGCAATTTTGGCAATATTACATGTGATGACAAATTGTACTGCGCATGCAGTTAGGCCTGAATGAGTCAAGTTCCACTCTACATGTTCCACTTCTGAGGCATGAGAATTGCTCCAACATACATCTGAACTGACTGCTGAATTTTCTCAGAAACTCAAGAAATGACCAAAGGCATCGTTGTTATCTTCAACCCTCTGTTCACAGAATTCACTTCCAAAATGACCCTTCAGTCTAAGGCAGGAGTTCAGAAAATCCTGAGTTCCAGGCTCATCTCTTCCACTCTTCAATCTATGCACTCCACAATCCTTATCTGGTGTTTTTCTTAAAGCCCCATCTCCTCAAATCCTGTGATCATGTAAGAATCTCAGTTTTGATTTAAAAACATTTCAAGTCTGAGCCTGCTTGAATGGCAAAGCTGCCTGTGACTTCAATGCAAACAGGATCCAGCCCTTCACATTTCATTCACAGACCTTCTACTTTTCAGAGAAGAGCATTTTGTTTGAGTTTCCCCTTTATTCCATCACCATAAAGAACTGGACACAATAACAGAACAGTTCTCGGCTCACTCTCAAGGAAATGCATATTTGCCCTTTTCTTCTGAAACGCTGAGTATATGTATGTGGGTGGAATACTAGAAACACACAATAATGCAGCTGGAGACAACATTTGGGGTCTGAACTTTTACAGGAATCAAGCTTATGTTTTCTTATGTAAATGAACTGAAATTGCTTCCTTAGGATTTGCCAAAATATGTTTTAGTTTCCCAAAGTTCGCCCCATTTTTCACTTAGGTGAGATCCGTGCACCCATTACAAATAGAGCATTTTCTTGAATGAGTGATATCAACTTTTACAGAATCTAGGCTTTCGTTTATGGTTGCAAACAATTCCAAATAGAGACTGAGTTTAAACCAGTGCAGTGCTGTCTTCTTAGTCTGCACAAACAAAGCTTCACTGCCTCTGCTGATGCTCTGAGCTTTACCAAGCGGTGGCCCAGTGAAAAAATTAGTCTGGTCTGCTCTAATTGCTGCTAATCAGAGCTATGTGAGCAGCTGTGAAACTGACAAGAATCAGGCCAGTTTCACTCAAGTGGTGTTTGGGAATGCTATGAGCAGCAACAAAGGCAGGTACCTGAGCTAGTTACTGGAGAGGAAAGGATTCAAAAAATGCAAACTAGGAAGGGATAGAGTAGAAGAGACCCTCCCAATCACAGCAGTAAGGAGGTTGGAGGAGGGGTGCAGTATTGGAGATTCCCTGCACCCATCCTCAGGAGTCTCTGAAGTAGGAAGAGTGAACACAGTGAAACGATCTGCCTTCCCCATCCAGCAGTCAGAGAAGATTCTGAGTGGGGGCTTCACACCATGGACTTATAGGAAAGACAGAGAGGCAAATCCTCAGCTGGTGTAAATTGTCATCATTCCATCAGAGTCAATGGAGCTGTGACAATTCGCTGCCGAGCTGCTGCCTCAGAACTATAAAGCAGTGTCCAGAGAACTGTTAAGAGCAGCAGCAATCACCTCTGTCCCAATAGCTAGGGAGGCAGGTGTTTGCTTCCTATTTATGAGAGGGGGCAGGCGGGGAGTGTATGAAAGGGATGTGTAGATGTAGGGGTTGGAGGGGGGAACATAGAAAGGAGGGATAGCTAGAGGGATTGATGGGAGACTAGAAAAAAGAAGTAGCGTGTTGAGTAATACTGGGGATATAAATGAAAGATGAAAGGAGTGAAAGAGAGTGTAGAACACAAATGTAGAGGGAGAGGACACTCTAAGGGGTGAAAGAAGAGAAGAAACAGACACTGAACTGACAGACACTGAGAAGACACAAACAAAGAGAGATGCACAATGGGTTATTAAAGGGAAGAGAGAAGGGAAAAATGAAAGTGAAGCCAGAAATGGTGAGAAGATCTCACAAAAGCATGAGAGAAATAGAGTTAGTAATACACATTTTTAAAACACATTGGCTATAAAGTTGCTTCTGTACTGTATTAAATGATAAAATATTGACAAAGGATATGCAGCTGCTCCATTCCTTTCAGTTGCAACAGTGTCGCTTGTAGGGGCCAGAGCAGCACAGCTGGCAGCTGTCAGGTGCGATTTCTTTAACCCTTGACCTAAGATTTTTAATGAGTCTGCATGGAAGCCTGTAAGCCAGCAGGGAAGTACTGGGGTGGGAACCGCACACTACGACTTTATAAAAGCAAGACTCTGCACTGCCTTCTCTCTCCCTGGCAGCACTGCATAACATACGGTTAGACCCATGTTTTCAAAAGGGGCCTCTGATTTTGGATACCCAATTTAAGACATCTGAGGTGCTGATTTATGGGTTACTGAGCATGTACAGGGCCTATCAACTTCACAGTCGTGCATGCTCAGAACCTCTGGAAACCAGACCTCTCGGTGTCTAAAGTGGGGCATCTGAAAGCTGAAGCGTCCCAAATGAGGTCCCTATTGAAAGTTCGGGTTTAAGGAGCTAGAATAATCCCTTCTTGTTTGGCCAATTTCTTTCCCATTTATTAGCTGAAATACTACTCTTGAGTTTTTGTTGCTATTTCCCCTTATACCTTTAGGTCAATAGGCCTTAGCCAGGTATGGGGGTTCCCTGCCAATCATAGAAGATTAGGATTAGAAGGGACCTCAGGAGATCATCTAGTCCAACCCACTGATCAAAATAGGAGCAACCCCAACCAAATCATCCCAGCCAGGGCTTTGTCAAGCCAGGCACTAAAAACCTTAAGGATGGAGATTCCATCACTTCCCAAGGTAACCCATTCCAGTGCTTCACCACCCTCCTAGCGAAAAAGCTTTTCCCCATATCCAAATTAGACCTCCCCCACTGCAACTTCAGATTATTGCTCCTAGTTCTGTCACCTGCCACCACTGAGAACAGCCTAGCTCCATCCTCCCTGGAACCCCCTTTCAGGTAGTTAAAGGCTGCTATCAAATCCCTCCTCATTCTTCTCTTCTGCAGACTAAACAAGCTTAGTTCCCTCAGCCTCTCCTCATAAATCATGTGCTCCAGCCCCCTAATCATTTTTGTTGCCCTCCGCTGAACTTTCTCCAATTTGTCCACATCCTTTTTGTAGTGGGGGGTCCAAAACTGGACACAATATTCCAAATGTGGCCTCACCAGTGCCAAATAGAGGGGAATAATCACTTCCCTCGATCTGCTGGCAATGCTCCTACTAATGCAGCCCAATATGCCATTAGCCTTCTTGGCAATAAGGGCATACTGTTGACTCATATCCAGCTTCTTGTTCACTGTAACCCCCAGGTCCTTTTCTGCAGAATTGCTGCCTAGCCAGTCGGTCCCCAGTCTGTAGCAGTGCATGAGATCCTTCCGTCCTAAGTGCAGGACTCTGTACTTGTCCTTGTTGAACCTCATCAGATTTCTTTTGGTCCAATTCTCCAATTTGTCTAGGTCATTCTGTATCCTATTCCTACCCTCCAGTGTGTCTACCAGTCCCCCTAACTTAGTGTCATCTACAAACTTGCTGAGGGTGCAATCCAACCCATCCTCCAGGTCACTGATGAAGATGTTGAACAAAACCAGCCCTAGCACTGACCCCTGGGGTACTCCGCTTGATACAGGTTGCTAACTAGACATCAAGCCATTGATCACTACCTGTTGAGCCCAATGATCTAGCCAGTTTTTTATCCATCGTATAGTCCATTCATCTAACTCATACTTCTTAACTTGGTTATAAGAATACTGAGAGAGACTGTATAAAAAGGTTTGCTCAAGTCAAGGTATATCATGTCCAGACCTATTCCCACATCCACAGAGCCAGTCATCTCATCATAGAAGGCAATCAGGTCGATCATACATGACTTGTCTTTGGTGAATCCATGCTGACTGTTCTAAATCCATGCTGACTGTGCAATCAACTCCCAGTGCCAATTTTAACAGTAATTTTCTACTGAGGACAACACTGCTGTTACCATTACCTCCCTATTTGTGTGTGAGAACAAGCTTGCCTAACTAACTACCTATACATTGACCTGTGCAACAATGGCAGTTGATAGCATACGGGTGTGTGGTGGTTGCCATTTTCTTGTCACCTTTTTGGTGTTTTACTCCCTCTGAATGTTTGCCACTCCCTCCTTGTTAGTCTTCTAGCTCAATGGAAAGAGCAACATGTGTCATTGTGGAGCTGGAAGTGAAAGGTGAGATTGCAATTGGCCATAGTCCGAATATGCTGGAGCAACCTAAGGCTGTGGTGAAAGCAGGGTTCTGATGCAGACAAGCTGGCAGTTATGGTAAGTAGAGAAGCGCATGTAGTGGTCCACATGTTGAGGTAAATAACCTTTCTATCCTTACCCAGACTGAAGCATAACTAGCTTTTGCAAAACCAAACCATTTCAGAGAAGTTAAGTATGGCAAGCCAAGTAGTGGAGCTAAAGAACTGGTAAAGCCATTCCTTCACCCAGTCTTATGAAGTAGGGTTGTTTCTTTCCTGCATATAAAGAACCTGATTGTTTTGGTTCACCTATCTTTAAGCCATAAAAGGGAGGGGGAGAAAGAGGTGTAATCTTCACTGGTAATAATTCCAAACTGTAAGTAATTCTAGGGGACATGTTCTTCTTAACAATTTCCACCCCCCTCAGCAGTCACAAAGGTACAGTCATATTTCTAAAAGCCTTATTGGTTATAGTGTGTAATCAAAATTCTAACGAGGTCAGTTGGAAAGCTCTGCCCACACATTTGATAGAGTGGTTTTCCCAACATACATGAAAAGCTACACACTGATACTGAGGTCACTCTGGTCTTTGCACCATATCATTTAAGGACTGCATCTCCTACCAGCCTGGCAGCCCCCAAAACTCCCACTAACTCCAAAGGAAGTGTGAGGTGTGCAAGGGATGCAAAATTCACCCCAATGCAGAAGGCCCATACAGATCTAAGCACCACCTCAGCCCCACTTAAATCCTCAGAACTTAAGTGAATTTAGGCTTGTGCTGGCCCCCTGGCTGGGAGAGAATTTCACCCAGAATGCAGGAGCTGGACTCACATGTGATTTACTTTGATGCAGGATCCTGCTGCAGAGTTAAAGGGATCCATTATGTCCAGCACAGAACTGAGGAGGAGGAGAATACCAGCTGCAGTGCAAGTGCTCTTAAATTCCGTCTGCTTGATGGAAGAGATATTCTGGTTTAGATAGTGTCTCGGCATCATTGCCAGGGTTCCATGAATGGGGCATAAAGGGGAGGAGAAAGGGCACAATCCTGATGTGTTCCTCCTTCCAGTTAGAAAGTCAGACATGCTACCACCAGATTTCAGTGCTGCAAGTGGGGGAATCATGCTGGATCTCTAAGGTACATCTTTACACTAGAGCTTGAAGGTGTAAATTCCAGCTTGAAGAGACAAATCTATACTAGCTCTGATCACACTAGCGTGTTAAAAAGAGAAGTGTAGCCACAATTACATGAGGGGCTGCCCCAAGTACGATCTCACACGTATGCACTCAGGGCAGCTAGTTCCTCTTGCTGCTCATGCAGCGGCAGTAACGCTTCTGGTTTTAGCGCACCAGCTAGAGCAGGTATGTCTCGTCAAGCTGGAATTTACACTTCCCAGCTCCAGTGTAGACAAACACTTTGAAGCAATATTGTGCCAAATCCATTTTTAAATATTATTATAATAATTAGGGCAATTTGATAATCTAAAAGCTTCCATATGAGGAAAGATTAATACTGGGACTTTTCAGCTTGGAAAAGAGACGACTAAGCAGGGACATGATAGAGGTCTATAAAATCATGACTGATGTGGAGAAAGTGAATAAGGAAGTGTTATTTACTCCTTCTCATAACACAAAAACTAGGGGTCACCAAATGAAATTAATAGGCAGCAGCTGTAAGATGAACAAAAGGAAGTATTTCTTCACACAATGCACAATCAACCTGCAGAACTCCTTGCCAAAGCATGTTGTGAAGGCCAAGACTATAATGGAGTTCAAAAAAGAACTAGATAAGTTCACGGAGGATAGGTCCATCAATGGCTATTAACCAGGATAGGCAGGGATTGCTGTTCGCCAGAGACTGGGAATGGCCGAAAGGATGGATCACTTGATGATTACCTGTTCTATTCATTCCCTCCGAAGCATCTGACGTTGGCCATTGGCGGAAGACAGAATATTGGGCTAGATGGACCATTGGTCTGACCCAGTATGGCCATTCTTATGTAGATCATTCTCTCCCTCCTCACCTCCACTTGGACACCCACCCATGGTCAAACAGTCTTCTGCTATCTTTAGAAAGTAGTAGGTTTCCATTGTTTGCAGTAGCTTTGTGTGTGTGTCTGCAATTTTTTTTTTTAATTTATGGAACCAGTGCATTTAAGAAACAGCTGGAGATATCATAATTTACATTCCTCCCATTTTCAGTGTAAACTGGGAAGGAGGCCAATTTGAAGTTATAAAGCACATTAAAAATGTAGTAGAAGTAATAAGCAGGAGGATTTAAAAGACAAACAATTTTTGGGAATCAAGCCAAGCCATTGGAGTTCTAACTAACTAAAGCAGCAAAATTATAGCAGTGCCCCTTTCTGGGCTGCCATGCTTGGCTCCTCCAAGGAGTAACCAGTCCGCATGGCCATTTGCAAGAAGATGGAGGCAACTAGCTGAATGTCAGGTCTCCGAGTTTCCTAAGTGCCTTCTACAATGAGGTATGTATCTTTTCTTGAAAACTGGCAAGAAGCCAAGCAAGAGGGAGATGGGGGAGATGTTGAGGCAGACTTCTACAGTGAAGCTCAGAGACAGAGAAAATTGTAGGGATAATTCCGTTTTATTTATTCTAAAAAGCTTTCTTGTGCAGTGTTAGAAGAAGTTTATTCTGTGGTTCTTTAGCCTTGTTGCATGGCATTCTCCTCCAAAAGGGGGATCTCTAGCCTCACAGGTTACCTTGCTATACAGGAGACCTGGCAGCGGCCAGGCAATATGATTACCAGAGAGGATAGAACACTAATAGCAGGCATCCCACTCTGTGTTTGGGGGTGGGAGAAGGCATATTTGCAGTCCTATGCTGTGGCTGTGATGGAAACCAAACTCTCTTTCCCTGTAGTACAAGATCTGCACAAATCTAGATCAGTGGAGCTGTTCAGAGTGGTGAGCAACTTGCTGAGTAAGGGTTGCTTCTGCTCAGAAACCAACCTGCGAGTTTCTCATTGAACAGGAGGAACTGCCTGAAGGGTTCTCAGCCTCATGGAGGGGAGGGGGGGAGTCACAAACAAGTGTCAAGAGGTCACAACAGCACTGCCCTTCCAACATTAATAAGTGTGAGGTGTGTGGGTGGGTGGAGAGGGGTGTCTTGGCTAGATCTCAGCTAGATGGGAGGAAAGTCCCAGCGTAGAAAAGGAGCTCCTCGATGGAGCTGGTCAGGAAAAAAAGCATTTTTCTCCAAATGGAAAATTTCTATTTTTTGTAAACACACACACAAACGCATGCACATGCGCGCATGCACGTGCCCTATAAAGAGTTCAGCCAAAAGCCACCTTTTTTTCCCCCTCCCCAACAAAAAGTGAACGTTGTTCACTAACCCTCTCCTCTCCTCCCCTATTTTCCAGGATGCTCTAAGCCTGAGCTCTGAAGTGGCATTGGTTAGCGTGAGCTGCATTCGCAATACATATCTATCAGCCCAAGAATTTGCCCAGGGATAGAAAGACTTCCTTCCTTCCTTCAGATCCAGTCTGAGTTTTATGGAGAAGTTGAATGGATTGTCTTTAGTGTTGCCTGTTGTCTACAATAGGCATGCTTTTGACAATCATGTTTTTAGTACATAAATATACCAAGGCTTATGCTACTTATAAATGCACAATATACTAATAATAAATGGATAAATTCACAGCTATAGTTTGTTGTGTGAGAGAAGCAGGGATTGTTGAGAGCAAGGTTAATTTCGGTGAGCTGGGAAAGGGTAGCCAGGAAATGGGAGTTTGGAGAAGATTATGGCTAGGGATTGAGACACAGCATCCAGTATGGTCATTCCAGAGTGAGTGAAGGGCCAATGCTGGTCTAATGGATTGAGATACTGGGTGTCCCAGTGTCAAGAATAGCTGCCACCATTAATGCAGTTGTGCTGGAGGCTGTCAATGGCTTGTAGGAAGCATACCTTTGATCTGTGAGCAATCATAGACCTCAATGACACTGATAGACATGTTAATCACCTTTCAGTCAGACTAAATGGAAGGAGCAATTAAAGTCCTTTTTAGTATAAGATAGCTGGAGACAATGGAAGCCACGATCCAAGGCACTAAGCCACATGGGAAAGCCTAAGAAAGATAAAATTCAGGGAGAATAAGAGGTTTTTCCCTTGGAATGACTGAAAATGCAGTCTGGGGCATTGACTGGTGGAGCTACATGTGTCAGAAGCAGAAAGGAACCAGAAAGCGAGCAGACAGCAGGAGAGCCAGTGTGAATGCAGCTTTCAGAGGAAGCCAAAAGAGCTTCTTTTGAGCAGAGTGCTGGCCAGAAAGGTAGCCTTGGAAATTGTGACAAGGAAATTGCCTCTTATTTGTTTCTATGAAACAGAACATTGTACATGCTTTGTAAATAAAACAGAACTGCCATCATCAATTTCTCCTCCTAACAGATACAACTGACAAGGCCCCAAATATTGGCTAAACTACTTAAGAAAAGGGGCAGTAATTCTCTCACAAGTGTTAAAAATAGCTCATAAATGTTTTCCTGCAGTGTATTCATGGGGAGAGGTGGTTCCTATCAGTCAGATGGTAGATTTAACAAAATGGGGTCTGATTTTATTGTAAGAGAGTGTGGGTATTCTAATTCTGAAAGGGACTATGGTACCTGAATTACATGGCAATTGGCAGCTTACAAAAGTCATTCGGACACTTTACTAATACCCCCTTGTAATAGCTGGTCCCAGTCTTGTCCTCATCCGTTTGCTTTGTGTTCCACTTCCCTCTCCAACTCCTATATTAAAAAAGATAAAACTGCTAAAAGCTCAAGAAAGGCCAGTGCAATAACTAGCCTTTGCAGTTTATAGCTAACCTGTTTTAAAAATCCTCAAAATATTTTCACATAAATCACTGCAGGATTTTGGATTGGTAAGTAATGCTCTATGACACTTACAGAAGCCTGGGCAAACAGGGAGATGATAAAGACGGAAGATCAAATGTTGCTGAGCATTTATTATTAGGTGGTACTGCAGCTCTAACTTCAGTGAAGCAAGCTGTAACTACTGTGGTTATTCTTTTCATTCCATTGGTAGTCAAGACCCACTACACTACGTATGTGAGTCATTCCCTCAAACATCCTGCCTTGTGTCAGCACTTCCTCATTTAAAACAGACTTGGCTCCAGTACTGCATTCGATTTTCAGCCCTCTTGAGCAAAGTACCAAGAAAATCTACATCTACGTAAGTTGGTTTTTTCCTCATATTGAAAAGAACCGTCGCTGCAGCATTTTAGACATAAGCTTGTGTTGATCTTTTTACACCTGCTTCAGGAGTGGTGTGTCTCTAAAAAAGAGGGAGTGAGGAGTGAAAGTTGTTTAACTTTCTGCTGTAAGTGGCAATATGCTGGGGACATAAAAGAAAACAATGTTCCAATCTCCAATTTCTCTTAAATATCATTCGCTTTAGTTTTGATTGGGGGGGGGGAAGGAATTGTTAAAAGAGACTGCTTAAAAATTAATTGCAGGAAAGAAAAACAAATCAAGCCACTAACAGCCTACCGGTGAGAACAAAGGCAACTCTCACCTGAAGCTAAATGTTATTTATCTACACTATTTGCTCAATTAACTAATGGAATGCACTTTGACTGGATTTGTATTCACTTTCTTTGAACAATGTATTGAATGAGATTACTGGCATCATCAACTTTGCTGCAACTGTAAAGCTTTGATTAGTTTGCAGAAAGTAAATGCTGAATTCAAGCATAAATACTCACACTGAACACTTGATGCTGAAAGTTAGTCAGCCAGTTTGGGAAGTGAAACTGTAACAAATCGATCTATTGACATTAAAAAGTAAACACACTTTAAAATTTCAGATGCAAAGTGTTCAAAATGAGTTGCTTGTGACCAATCCAAAGAGCAAGTCAATTGTTGAAATAATCCAGCAAATATTGAAAAACAAATACATTCAAGAAAATCTCAAGCTGCTGACAGACAAGTGATGAATGGAATTATTTTTTATTATTGCCATTGCAATAGCATCTAAGGACCCCAATGTGAGGTTAGGGTCCCACTATACTAAGCAAACAACAAGAGGACAGCCTGTGCCCAAAAGAGCTCATGATCTAAGGAATAGATAGCATGCAATGGATGAATAAACAGACAAATGGGGAAACAGGATGACCAAAAAAAAAAACCCACCCACCAGTAAAGACAGGTGCAGTTGTGTAAACTGTAAGGCATAGTGATCTAAGTCAGTAGTTTTCAACCCTTTTCATTTGCGGATCCCTAAAATATTTCAAATGGAGGTGCTGACCTCTTTAAAAATCTTAGATGTAGTGTGTGGATCCCTGGGGTCCAAGAACCACAGGTTGAAAACCACTGATCTAAGTAGTCACAAGTGTTTATCATCTGAGCTAGTGGTAGTGATTTGTACACATCATGGCAAAGGTAGGTTTTAAGAGAGATGTAAGAGGATAAGCTGTTGGCATTGTGAATTTTCAGGGGAGTTCATATTGAATACGGTACTTGCTACAAATTACTCAACTCAGTGCTACTCACAGAGGTGGTACATACCAATCCTAGGTAATGGAAAATCCTGAAGCACATGTATGAATGAACTGGCATAACATTAAAAGAGCAGAATGTTTTTAAAATGTAAATATAAATCACTATCGATTATGTCTAAAACTGTGAATAATGAACCACATGATTTAGGCTAAATTGCTTCCACTATTCCTCAGCGGCAAACTTAAACCTCTATCATGATCAGACCAAAGTTAGAGGAAGCTTTTCCAAAAAGTTCAATTTCCAAACACTTTGGTTCCTAAGTCCCATTTTCAAATGTGACTGAGGCTCCTAAGTCTCAATGAAAGTCAACAGACTTTTAAGTCACTTAGGAGCTTTTGAAAAAAATGCGTCTGAGATAATTGAAATTCCTCCATCATTTAAACACAGTGGTCAGTTCTGAAAGTGCAGTGAAACCACATTAATATAAATCTCAGTCCTTTTGAAACCCAAAGGTTTGCAGCAATTTGTAATCTGCCTCTTAGCCCTGGTCTACACTACAAATTTATGTCAGTATAACTATGTCACTCATGGGTGCAGGAAGTCCACATCTCTGAGCGATGGAGTTATACCAGCCGAACTCCCACTGTATACAGCACTATGTTAATGGAAGGGCTTCTCCCATTGACATAGCTACTGCCTCTTGGGGAGGTGGAGAACCTAAATTAATGGGTGAAGCTCTCACATTGGCGTAGATAACATCTTTGCTGTGGCACTACAGATGGTGCAACTGCGCCACTGCAGTGCTGTAAGTGTAGACAAGGCCTTAGCAATACAGTGTATGCAACACAAAAATGAAGAGACTGTTGCAGCTGATCCTCCTCACGAGGCCAAAGAATATTTTCAAGTAACAGCTGCCTTTTTCACCCAACATTAGATCATCAAAATGTTTTCAAAATTCAGTCACTTGCAAAGGTTCTCCCATTGCCTAGTGATGTTCTAATACAACATTGCGCAGGTGGATAATCCTCATCCAGTAGTACAAAGTGCTCCTTCAGTCCTGCTAAAAGTCAAATGCCTGTTGCTGAGCTTTCCTCTGATGGTATGAGTATCCTCCTCTTCTAGGGAGCCCAACCTGAGAAAACTAGGTAACATTTCATTTTTTAAGAGCAGGCCCGCTGGCTTCTGCTTTCACTGTGTTATGTTCCCTTCATGAAACCTAAAATAAGTTTGATTAGTCACCTCCGAACCTCACTGTGTAATGTCCTGCTGATTCCCTCTTTTGTTGCACAAATCATGTACAACGTAAGTCAACTCTAACGACCTGCACGAACTCTCACCAGAAATAATGTGCTATTGCTTCCTTGCTTGTTTTTTCCTTCTAAATATTGGCTTCTCTCTTTTGCTCCTTCTTCATCTGTCCCTCTCCCTATTGGATTCCCAGTCCACATCTGCTTTAGTCCCTAAAGACCAGATTCTGATACTCTTGCACTGGAAAGCACCTGGCTCCACAAATAAATCCATAAATCTCACTGCTACTAAGTTGCTATTTAGCATGAATAAGGGTATCAGAATCTGGGCCTAGGGGTTTCATTAGGAAATTAGAAAGAAGCTCTGAAAACATTTTTTGGTGATATACAAGATTATTTGGGGAAAAAGTTAACTGGTTTCTCTCTCCCTTTTCTTTTGCTGAACTTATTTCATGACATTATCTCCCTGTAAACAGGAAATGCCTTCCCTTCCAGGCCAGTGATAGCAATCCATGTAGGCAGTTTTCACTGTCATTCATGGGAATTAAAGAATAATCTTCCTACAAAAGCATGGGAAAAGAGATCAGACAGTTGGTGTCTCACCTGTGGGTGCCAATGGAGCAACTGTGGTTGGTTGGGCAACTTTTAGCGGACAATAAAAATTGCAAAAAAGTACTTAGCACTTGATTAGACATTTCATGGACACGGTGCAAGTTCAGTGATAAAGAAGCATAGTGAATTCTGATGTGTATTACTGAATTTCTTGGGAGCAAAGGTCAGCCAGTTATAATTACATCACTCCCTCCAGATTATTTCAAGGTAGTTCAAAATCCCTAGTAGGCAATTACTGGTCACATTTCTAAACTGTATCGGTTAATAATGATGACAATGCCCCTACCTGCTTGTTCTTTACTTAATTCTATATATTAGTGTGCGTAATATTCATATAAACTTACATGTACACACACTCTGCATTCATAATACACACACACACACATACACCCTACTAAAATGTATGCACAAGTAATTTTACTCACCTACGTAATCCCATTGCTGCAATTAATTACATCTTTGCACGTTCTTTATTTAAATAAGCTAAATTCAGGCCCCAGGGAGAGTAGGGTTAATCAGTCTAGAGGAAAAGCAGCCACTGTGATTTACAGATTACCGACATACAATGAAACAAATGTAAAATTATTTAAATTGACACCTCCTTGCATGGTTTAATAATATCATTTTTATTACTGAACATGCGATAGCCTGAGAAGCAAAGATATTGTTTGGCTATTTCAATACATGAAAGGCAGAGGCAACTTCACTGCATATATTCTAAAAGAAACTATTCACCGGAGGAAACAGCAGACCAAATTGTTTTCTGGTACATGCATGTAGGACCATTCATTTTGGTGGCCTGGAGCAGAATTTAGTACACAGCCAGTATGAAGGGAAAAGTGAAAAATAAAGAATTTGCACTTAGAAAAGTGGTTAACACAGAGAGAGGTTTTACAGAGAAGCCTAAGTAAAGGCTAACCAGGAATTGCTCACACTAGCCATCTTCACTCCTTCTCTGCTGCACTGAGGCAGTGAGCTGGGATACCCACACACCTCCATCCAATTGTCACTGACATTAATGGAAGGTTTGCACTATGATGAAAAGTAGAATATGGCTTGAACATCACAACTAAGGGGATTTTCAAAAGTGCTCAGCTCCGACCCAACCCTGCTCCCATTGAAATCAATGGAAGTTTTACCATTAACTTTGCTTGAAGGATGTCTTAGTAGCCAATGCCACACATTTTTGTAAATTCCACCCTAAACTAGTTGGGTGCAATTTTGAAAACTGCGTAAGGGCCAGATTTCTACAGGCATTTAGATACACAATGATGCAGATAGGGGCCAAGTGGGATTTTCAAATGTGGTGTCCAACTACCATTGATTTTATCTTTAGGTGCCTAAATACATTTAAAAAACTGGCCCTAAGTCATTTTGGTGTGCCTGAAAATGTTGTCCATTATCACAATTTATTATTTGTTCTGTATCTTACAGTGAAATTCCACATCATTTAATGGAAACATACTTATCTTTAGAACCCACAGCTAATTCTACCCTTTGTTTCTCTTCCTTCCCCATCATTTCATTGAATCTCCCCCCTCCCTGTTCTTCCTTTTGCATTTCTTTCTCTGCAGCATCTGCTAAAAACCACCACCATGTAGATGTCATACCCTTTCTAGTTCCTAAAATGATCATCAATGGAAAAAATGAATGAGGACATTAAAATGTTACATTGGGCTTCTGAGTTAGCCCCCATGTCAGATTAATAGGAGGAAGTCCATACTTCTGAGTCATTCTTTCAGACAAGATGAAAAACATTGCATCACTTATACTCATTCATATTTGGAACATTATTCTCACAACAATGATGACTAGAACCTTCCTCTTTTTTTTAAATTAAAGCTTAGATGCTACAACATCAGAATATGCCTAGCACACCCCAAATACCATCAAGATGCATCAGCCTTTGACACACCCACTCTATAGATTATTTTGCCTAGGAGTGTTTTGATTTCTTCTGGCCCAAAATGTTTAAAGGCATGGTAGCTAAAAGTGGTAGAGTCAGCTACAAACACCTCTAGACATGAAGGATCTGCTTCTGGTTTTATGTCTATTTAACTATGCAAATACTTAAGGAATGTGATTCCAGTGAAGATTAGTTAAAGATTGCTTAAGAGCCTTCTAGCTCAAAATAATTTTACAAAAACAAACAAAAAAAAACAACCACCCCAAAACATCTGGCTTAAGTGAGTAAAGACACTCCAGAACCCTTAGGGCTCGTACCCTACAGGGTTCTATAGATGCCCAAGCTGAGCCTCCCCTGTCAACACTGTTACTTTTAGCAGTGTAGTGTCCTCCTGCCTCTCTGCTGCCAGAGCCTTTTCCCGCTGCAGGGAGCTGCTGGAGCCTTTCCCCACTCCCCAGTGGTGGGGAGGCAGCAGGGGAAGACTCCAGTAATGCCCCTGGCCTTTGCCCACTGCCAGAGTTACTAACTGACACGTATAGCTAAACACCACCTGTTTTTCACTTCATTTCTGCCACAAATGGTATACAGTGTAGATGTAGCATAGTAGTCTTACTGTCACTGGTTCAGTACACTGTTAGTTCAGTATACTGTTGGTAGGGGAGGATAGACGCCTCAGTCATGTCTGTAACCAATTTTGCTAGTCCTCTGCTTTACCAGATCTCTGTGCAGCTGGAAATCCCAGAGTGCTTCACCCTATGCTTTTGCTGGTGTCATTCTATATCTGTGTCCTCTGGCCACGCTGTCCTCTGCTGAAGCGCTATGGGAAAGCTGCCCAGGCTTCATGTTCACAGAGTTTGGAAATCGCATCTTGGCAGCAGAGTAGATTTGCACACCAGGTTGAGACAGCAGAAAAGCTACTATCTGAGCACAAACAGAACCATGTTACGTGTAGGTTAAATTGAACGTGCCTCCAATGAGTTACAAAAGTTGTAGTGGTAATTGGAGTGTGGACATATACAGATCCAAAACAGAGCTGAGGAACATCCACGGAGGTCAACCAGCCCTGCGGGCACTCAGCACCACTCAAGAACATGAAAATATGTGCTACCAAGCTGTGTGGAGCTCAGTAGCTTCCCTTGGCAAGGATTCACTTAGGCATTTTATTCAGTTTCAGTCCATGCGATTCCATACACAGAGTTTCACTTTGGATTGAAACTCACAAGTCATAACTGTAAATCAACTGAAGCCACTAGCTTTCACCTGGCTCTGTGTCAAACCCATGTCTTTAAACAAGTTCAATGCTAAACTGCAATTTGGCCTCCTTTAGTTTGAAATGGTTCGTTTGATTGAAAGGTTTATGAACCTTAGCAATATTGTGTTGAGTCTGTGGTTATTTAAGTCTGTAATGAAACTAGAAACAAAGTAGGTTTCTACAGCTCTCTCTATCAGTGCTATTAAGTTTGGCTTACTAGAGCCATGTAACCTCTGTATTGTTTTATTTATTTTCTCTTCCAATTTCTCATGAAGGCAGATGGCAAGACTCTGGCTACTGGGTGGGAAGAGGGAGAGCCGTCTCTTTGCTTTCCCCTGTTTGCATTAAGTAGTTTATCTGCAGCATCCAGATCCATTTCCCAACTAAACATTTGTCAAAGAGGGATTATAATCTTTTAATCAATTCTTGTGTGTTCAGTCTGTGGATTTTGCCAATTGTCAAGATTTCTGCATTTCCCTCTCAGTCTACTGCACCATAACACAGGAGTTCTGAAGCAGCTATTGTTTCTATAAAAATGAACATGCTTCCCATTCTCTTGACAGAGTTATCGACTGGATGGAGAAATTAGTTGTGCTGCTTTGAGGATATTTTTGAGCTGTACCTGACAAGCTTCTTGCTAGCATGTCTGACAATACAGAGCACACTTTGTCTGCTATTTCACTTTAGGAGGAGTAGCCAGTTCTCCCGCTCCACCCTGACCAACACTTTCTGGAACCTCTCTTCTTTAGGGGTAGATTTTAGTGACTTGTTTTATTTTACCTCCTAGGCTAAAGATGCTCATGCAAACTCCCGCATTCAGTATAGAGCTGGCAACTGGACCGCTTTTCCATTGCGAAAGTGGAGTTCCACAAGAAAAAAAAGACAGTGTAAACATAACATTGGTATGCTCCCACAAATCACAGATGCTAATCTGAAAGTTGTTCTGTTTATGTTGCTCCAGTTGTGCTGAACTTCATTAGCCCCAACTCCTCCCCAATCTGCACCACCATCTGACATGGGACACAGCCAGTTGTAGCTAGCAGGACAGGGCACCAATGCACACCTCATCAGAGTAAGAATTAGCTGTGTGATTTTTTTGTTTTGTTTTTTAATAAGCAAGGCAGCAGAAGGGCCTTCACTGCACTGCTGTGTTCAAGATGAGGAATTTCCAGCACTTGGGGTGTTCACAGGATGGCACCCTAGAATATTCTTTTGAGACCAGGGATCTGTCCCTTCATGAATTCCAAAGGACAAAACAGGGATACCGCTTGGTATAGTAGAGTGAGTGTGGGTTCTATTACCTCTCAGACCTGCCCTATTATCTTGGGCAAGTCACACCCTGTCTCTGTGCCTCTGTTTCTGTCTGGTCTATTTACAGTGTAAGCTCTTTGGGGCAGAAACTGTCTCCAAGTAGGTGTTTGGGGCCATCTTGTGCTGGACCACAGTACAGTCTCAGCTGGGGACTCTATACTCAACCATACTACAGACACAGAACAGTGAAACATTTATTCTTCAGAAGTGTCTTCATGAGCCGTGGATGAGTCATTCCTAGCAGATAAGCCATGAGCACTATCCAGAGTAGGTGGGGGAATGGGAGTATTGTGCCAGAAGCAAAGGCACCGACTGCTCCAGCTGAAACACTGCTTTGCTCTGTCTCCAGTATGTTCCCACAAGCCTGTTGTATAAGTGTAGACAGAATATACGTGCCCAAAGTGCTAACATAACCCAGCCACTGTCTAACATTAAGCAAGGTTCGACCTCAGCTTGCTTAGCACCATGGCAAACACATCATTTTTTTAACTCTTATTACAGATACAGAAAAGAAGGAAAAACAGTTAAAGCGTTTGAAATGTAAAGTGTTAAATAAGGTTTCCATTTTAACAACATCCCCTGTCCCCTTTAGCTGGAGAAAGTATTTAGAAAGAACCCTCTCCCATTTGTTTGTCAGGCTTTTAGATGGTACCAAAGATGGTAATAACTGTTCTCTTTGGGAAAAAGAGAAGTTAGTTGGGCTGGGCTGTCACTGGTAGCCTCCCACACACACACACACACACACACACACACACACACACACGGAGGAAGAGAAAAGAACAGCAGAGAGAGAAAATGCAGCTTCAATCTCTGGTGATGACTCTCATTTGCAACCTCTGCGCTGAGGAAACATAGGCACAGCACGGTGTCTCATCAGCCACACTGAGACCTAGCAAACTTACGCAAGCAGCAGACTGTTTAGGACACTGCATTTAGTTGATTACAGGCTTACAGCACTGGTGCAGAATACATAGTCTTGGCCAGCTAAGATAGACTCTTATTAGATAGAAGGAAAAAGGAAAGAGATAAGGCGGGGAAGGACACACAGAGGGTGACAAAGTCTCATGTGTCAGGCGATGTTCAGTATTTAGCTGAAGCAGGTGGAGATGGTGATGTCATCTGGGCCCCTCTCTCTGGCCTGATCTGGTCAGGACATCTCTCAGGATCAAGGTGCCAGGAGACAGTGGAGGTGAGAGCCAAGATGGTGAAGCTCACTCCAGTAGCCAATTTTTCTCCTCAAAGTCCCTTTCTTTAACACATCGAAAAGGAGTGACAGGTGTGTCATGCTATCTGATATGTGGCTCACAACTGAGAGTGCCAAACTCAGGTCAGACTGTCCGAAAATAGGCCAGACACCCCAAACTGGTAGTATAAATAAATTTAACCAAACCAATAACAAGCGTGCAGTCCTGGATTACTATATTAGCTTACCATGGAGCCACAGACACTCCCCTTAGGCTCCCCAGCGTATCATGCCACTCAGACAAACTGGACTTTGTAATAAAAGGTTATTAACTCAAAAATAACCTTACACTGGGTTCTTCCAACCCCAAAGGGTCGGTCAATGGATGTTCCGGATATCACACCAAAAACACTGACAGCCAATTTCTTTAGTAAACCAAACTAAGATTTATTAGCTACAAAGAAGAAATGGGAGTTATTGAGAAGTTAAAGCAGGCAAAAGATATAACAAGTCCAAGTGATAGCAGATATGTAAAGTCTGCTAGTTTCCATAAGTTTCTCAGGGTTACCCAAAATGGCATTGGGGACCTCTGTCCATCCATCCATCTGTCCAGAGATGAAGAATTATTCCCAGAGTACCTTCTTAGCTGAAAACAGTCTGGCAAGTGTTCCCAGCACAGCATGGGCTCTTGGCTTTGTTTACTAAATGCAGACAAACTTTGTGGAACTTAACATGTTTCTTCCTTTACAGTTCTGAGGTTTCCATTCCATTTAATGGGCAATTAAAAGATCATGCATTTAATTACAGCCACCCAGACAAACTTTTCATTAGTTTACAGGAACAAAGTGATAGCCAGAAACAGCCCTTCATTAGTTTTCATGCAGTTTTACATGTTAAATAAATGTTCCTTCTAATGCTAACGCATCTTTTGACCTAGGCCTAACTAAGTACAATGTAAAATCAACAAGTTTCAGATAAGCAAAGACAACAACATTAGCATTTGACTGGTTCTCAAGCATTTAGGGCAAATGTAATCATCAGACATATGCCATGTACAGGTACTATGATAACATCCCCCTTTGTTGTATTCTAACAAGTGAATTGGCTTGAACACACTATGACCTTTGAACATTTCTTTGGTTTCTATTTGCATAAGGGTGAATTAGCCAGCTGCCTTGATTTGAGCAGGCAGCCTGCTGGGCAGCGTCACAGGGTGGAGCAGTTGTCCCCTCATTATTTTGTCCACCAATGAAATCAATTTCTGACATGCCAGTTTTGGTGTATTGATTTCCACTTTCCTACTCCCTTTGTTTACTAGTCATAATCTTAACACAGTCCTCGAATTATATCAATAGGTCTTTTTGTTTGAGCTAAGTCTGTTTCCCTTTTGCAACTTTTCCCATCAACATTATTATTATAGATTATTGTGATCTCTTATGAATTTACACTCACCTTTTACAGCTGAGCTCACAATTACGGTACTTTTGTAGACTAAATTATCACAAGACACCTCTGTTCATTTAAAGAAAGAAAGAAATAGCTCACGTGAAGTAGGAGGGTTTCTGGGAAAAAGCCATTTACAAAACGCTTTGAGAAGTTGGTGTGGCAGGATAAAGCAAGTTCAAAGATAGGAGTTGGCAAACCAACGAAGGCAAGGCATTTTGTCCATACTTCCAACATGAAACTCAAACATGAGGATTCCTAACATGATCTGATATTTCTACTAATCCTAACAGAAGCAAATCCAGAACAAATAAGAGATTTTTCATCCTCATGAATTATACACCAGGGGCTCAGCAAAATGTTAAAAACCATTTCTATTCATCAAAGCTTCCAAACTCTTGCTTAACTTTAAGCACATGCTTGAGTCCCACTAATGTCAATGGGACAACACATGCCTAAAGATGAATGCAATCTAAAGTGCTTTGCTGAATCGGAATGGACTGCTGAATCAGGGCTTGAATGAGGATTATAAAAAAATAAAAGTAAAACAAATGTGTGTTTCAATAAACACATCTATCAGAAAACTGCTTCTGCTAGCCAACTCCAGCAGCCTTGCTTGGAAGATGTGGATTTATATCCTCTTTACTTCAGCCATTTGGCTTCCATCCATTTCATGTTATCCTGTGGTTAATTTGTGGGTTTTGTGGCGGTGACAGCTATGTAAATGAAAGGAGGTGGTGTTATTCTGTCTTCTATGCCCAGCTCCTTTAAACAGAGTCTTTCTGATTCATGAAGGGCAGCTATAGGGCACAGCTGCCATTTTCATTTCAGATACAGAATGTTACAGAGAGAATCATTGTTCTCTCATTCATTCTTATATGCACGGAGATCCCAACCCTCAGCCGGTATAAGACACTGTAGTTCTGTCCATTGGAAGAGGTCAGTGCCAAGTGTCACCAATGGACACCAGCTGAGGACCTGACTTAGATACATTAGATTGTTCTTTCTTTACCTCTATTTCATGATTAAGACCATCTAGACTGAAAAAAATACATGTTATTTGTTACAATTATTCCTGCTTTAGGACTCTTTGGTGACTCAAAGCAGGAATAAAGCCAGCTTAACCTGATATCCAGGAAATCCCCCTGTGAAGGTGAAATCCCTGACTAGTGGAGAACCACTAAATCAGTTACACCCCTTATTTGTAGCCTGTGATATAGGAAGCATGTTGGGGAGTGGCTTGCAGAACTACTACTTCCGCTCCACACCTCCCTCACATTTGTAGTAAACGTGGGGAGTGGTTATCCGAAAGAGCGCATGCCTGGAATCCCGTAGCATGCCAACTATTCTTGGCTGCCACAATGACCCTTTAAGCAGCCAAGTGTAGGTTAAACTAAAGTATCCTGGGGTCTGCTCTGTGTCAACGATCAGACCAATTCCTGGCTGGCCCCAGAATCTAGGAGGCCACAAAGATGATACAGAGACATTTGCCCTCAGCCCAAGCTATAGCTCAGAATTGGGGCCAGTATCTTTCAACTCAGGTTCCCACTTCAGTGCTACAGTAGAACCTCAAAGTTACAAACTGACTGGTCAACCATAAACCTCCTTTGGAATCAGAAGCAGAGATGAAAAAAAGAAACAAGCAAATACAGTACAATACGGTGTTAAATGTAAACTACTAAAAAAAATAAAGGGAATATTTAAAAAAGATTTGACATGGTAAGGAAACTGTTTCTGTGCTTGTTTTATTTAAATTAAGATTATTAAAAGCAGCATTTTTCTTCTGAATAGTAAAGTTTCAAAGCTGTATTAAGTCAATATTCAGCTGTAAACTTTTGAAAGAAGAACAGTTCCGTTTGTTCAGAGTTATGAATAACCTCCATCCCCCAGATTTTTGTAACTGAGGTCCTACTGTATCTTGAACTGCTCATTTTACCTTCTCTTTCATTTGCCTCCTTGAACAGGTTGTATTTTTTAAAGAGGTTGGAAGAGATTACCAAGACAGATCAATGTGTTTCAGTATTAGGTTTGGTCCTTTAAGTGGTCATATTTCATGCAAGATCCGAGGCCACTTGTGAAATTGCCATAATGCCTTGTATCTCAGTATAACATAGTAGGGAAGTATCTAAGGACCTCAGCAGCAGCAACCAGGCATGATACTGGGCCAAGGGTTCCCAGTTTGAACAGCATATATGAAAGCAACATGGCAGTTTTGTTTGTGGAGGCATCATAGAATCGTAGGACTAGGACAGACCTCAAGAGGTCCCTTGCACTCAAGGCCGGACTGAGTGTTATCCAGACCATCCCTGACAAGCGTTGTCTAACCTGCTCTTAAAAATCTCCAGTGGCAAGGATTCCATAACCTCCCTAGGCAATTTATTCCAGTGCTTAACTACCCTGACAGTTAAGAAGTTTTTCCCTAATGTTCAATCTAAGTTGCTCTTGCTGCAGTTTAAGCCCATTGCTTCTTGTCCACCTCGGAGGTTAAGGAGAACCATTTTTCTCCCTCCTCCTTGTAACCACCTTTTGTGTACTTGAAAACTGTTATGTTCCCCCTCAGTCTTCTCTTCTCCAGACTAAACAAACCCAAATGTTTTCAATCTTCCCTCATAGGCCACGTTTCCTAGGAGACTGACACAATGGGGAGGGGAGCTGGTGGAAGCAGTTATGTTGAGAGGTCTGTACCAGTTAACTGTTTCCTATAGATTTTACAGCTGTGTTTTTCTGTATGTTTTATATAAAACTTGTTAAATTTCACTTCATACAAGTGACATGTCAGTCAGTGCCCAGGACACTACAGGAATCACACCACGAGTGATTAGTGATCTCCAATATGTATAGGCAGTGTCTTCTGCATTGTTGGCGAATTATGTTGATCCTTTGAATTTTGTTATCTTGGGGTGGGAGGAGGGTGGAAACTGTTTATTGTGTCCTCAGATCTATATATATTTCCCAGTTGAGACAGTTATAAAAATACTGTTAATCCATGTGAAAACAACTTCCTTTATCACTAACGATCATTGACATGTCTATTGAAACCATTGTTAGAAAGATGCTAAGGACTCTAAAAACAGACAGTTTGCTCACTTCACCCACCAGCGATGCAGCCTGCACCAAGATGAAAAGTAGCAGCCAGTTAATTCTTATGTAGATCTGTTGTGCTCTGTTAAGCATGGAAAGTGAAGAATCTTATCCAATTAACGAGTTCTTTGAAATCAACAACCTATGTTAAGGTCTAAACTTTTTATAATCTATTAAAATCATTTAAATTAAATTAGAAAACTACTACTAAGCAGTTCATGTTTGCTGCCAAAGTTTTAAAGAAAGTCAAACCACTGACCTGCTGGAAGCCAGGGGCTAAGCTCCTCAGGCATAATGGAACTTTCTACCATAAGGGTAAAGCTCATCTGTGCAGGAGACAGAACATTCTTGGTGACCAGCCCTTGACTGTGGAAGAAACTCCCCCAGGAACATAAGACCATCACAAACCTCACCATCTTTGACATTTCATAAGAGCAAAGTGCTTTTCAAACTTCCACCCATTTCTTCCCATTCTCCAAAGGAAACAACAAAGCAAGTTTTAGGCAGACAAAATCTTTAACCTTGCTGTGTCTAACAAACACACAGCAACAAGTATATATATACACAACACATTATAAAAAACCCAAAACAAAACATGCCATTGCTCACACTCCTCCCCCTGGGGAGAGGAAGAGAAAACAAACGCCATGTGACAGATGTTAATCCCGTTGCTTAACGCACTACTAGAAGGTACACAGATCTCTGGTGATGAGCACCGTATAAGAGACTGTATAGAACAAAACATCAAAAGGGTTCCAATGAAGCAAGTTTTCTCTTATGTTTTAGGATATCTGAACATTGCCATACAAGTTCAGCCCTAGAAGGGAGATGCATTGTTCTTTGTATTTCAAGGCCATCTGAAGTGTCATTTGTTACCTTACAGAGTTTGAGAACTCTGATGTGCAACCATCAAAGAATAAAAGCCAAGTACTGATGCGCTGCTCTAATCAAGTAATCAGCTGTAAGCTCTGACTCCCAAATGGTGACTCACAGAAAGATAGGCAGCCATGGAATGCGAGGGTCTCAGTCCCTTGTGCTCAGCTCCAACCAAGACCCATAAAAATCCCAAGCTGGAGTTGAAACGAGAGCCTGCTACTGCATGAAAGAAGCAGCCTAACCCTCCACTCTATCCCCACTGCCACCAGAGCCTCTTGATCTGCTGCCGCAGAGGGAGCAATTAGACTAGGCATTCAAGAAAGAAGCCACTGTGACAGTTGCCACCACTGAGCCAGGAGGTACTTCAGAAGGAGCCAGTCCAAGGGAGGAAGGAGCTAGGCAGCGGAACTGGGGAGTTAAAGCCAGAAGGGGGGACCTCACAAAGGGGCTGCTCAAGGAAGGAGGAATGGTGCTGGGGTTGCCTCCCCAGTCAGTATCCCATTTACTTCAATGGAACCCATGTATATTCTTAATTTTACAACACTTACATAAGCATTTGCAGGTTTGAGGCCTTAATAACCTTGCAGCCCTATAAATCTCTGTAAAACTATGGAGGATTTCCCTTTAGATCAATTCAGCTATTTCAAGACTTGACTGCAGTTACCATCCTCTTAGTCCAGGGAGAGAGAAAAAAACCAAACAAGACACCCAGCACAAGGTCACAAAGCTAGCACCAATTAATGATCTTTTCATACAAGATTAGGGCCAGAAACCAAATACCTCCTATTTCCTGGTGATGTTACACACCATGTCAGATGCAAATCTTATCTGGAATTTTTGTTTAATTCAGACAGATTTCACTTGCCCAACCCCCAGAGTTTGGGCTGGTTGGAAATACAATGCAAAACTAGTTTGAAAAGGAATATTAAAACTAGATTTAGATCTACTTTCTGGGGGGTTTCCTATAACATAAGCATAGGCCAATTTGATCTTTCTGTGGTTTTTTTTAAGGTTTTACTTTTATATCATTAAACAATATCAGGCACTTTTGTGCTGCTCTCATTTCTCTCTGAGATTCACAGCTCTCTGTTATGTTAGATACTGACTTTTATGCAGTTTTAAAATTAGATTTAGTTTCTTTTTATTGCTATTTTTAATAGTGAGGTTAAATCTGGTGAATTCTAGTGATTATAAAGCTCATCTAGATGTGGTCCAGGCATCCCCTGATTACTTATACTAATGCAAGCTGAGCCTAGTATTATAATAGTGTATGGGGCTTCTCTCAAGTAGTGGCTACCAACAGTGCTAAATACTGTAATGATTCTTTGAGATTACCAAATCTATTTCACCTGGATTAAATGGATGATTTAAACCCATTCTTGAAGCCCCTATTCCTACGTCACCTCTTAGTTTATTTGCCTGTTGACAATGGAGTGAACTCATTAAGTTAGATGCTACTATAATAGAAGAGTGGCAATACAAGAAAACATGGATAATTTTCATGGACTCAATACAACCTGACCACTTGCAATGATAATTTATCTAGCTTGATTTTAATATGTACATTTATATACCATTTATCATCTGAAAGTATCCCAAATTGATTTACAAGATTAAAGTAATACACTGTGCAAACTACAGGGTAGCACTGAAATGCTTGTTATGCAGGATATACAAGTACTTGATATTAAAATGTCCATATAAGGGACAGACAGGGTTTTGCCCAAAGAACTTCAGAAAAACTGGTTACAGCATTTGCACCTGGACAGTTGTTTGTATGGGTTTAGCACTGTCTTTTGCCTGGATAGAAATTTTCAGAGAAGATGGGTCTGGAGGACATTGGTTATAGTCGAACCTCTTAGACCAGCTGGATTTAAAAAAAAAAAAAAAAAGATTTTAAAAATAAAAATCCATTTTTTTAAATTTAAATCAGATTTTTTCATTTAAATTTATTTAAAATTACATTTGAAATTGACAACCTATGTTAAGATCTAAACTTTGTATAATCTATTAAAATCATTTAAATTAAATTAGAAAAATAATATTAAGCAATTCATGTTTGCTGACAAAGTTTTAAAGGAAGTCAAACCACTGAATTGCTGGAAGACAATGGCTAAGCTCCTCAAACCAAAATTTGTTAAAGTACTAACTGAGCTTTTGACAGCATAACCTCTTCTACAGATGTAGAAGTCAGTTCAATGACTAGTTAATTAAAAGTTAAAAAACAAATTGGGAGTTGGAAAAGTGGGATAGCTTGTTTTCAACTACCAGTCTCTGAATAAAAGTCAGATGTGAGAGGATGAGATCTACTAGTTCTAAAATCTTGAAGGACATGGTAATCAGAAACAATCAGTTCAATTCACTAACTGCAGATAAAATTTCCTTTGTTTAATAGATCAGCTAATTTTAAATGGAAAACATGTTTTGATAATATTTTTTCTAAGGTATCCAGGACTTTTAAAGGTACTATTATGTCATAAAAAACAAAAAAAACCCTAAACTTGAAATGCTTTTTTTTTTTTTTTTGGCGCATTTTAAATTGAATTTGAATTTCCATCCAAACAGAACTTGACCAAAACAACATGTAAAAAAATGAATAATATAGTGATTAAGAAATGCATCATTCATCATTTTCTAACATCAGATTCTTAATTTTTACATTTTTTATGAATACATTTAGCTAAGATATATAATTGTTTAAATAAATGTGTGTGTAGTGTATTCTCCTAGTTATCAAAAAGCACCAAAAATAGCATAAAGGCTATATTCAGTTACAAATCAACATGTTTTAATGGTTACCAACGAATAAGAATCAACCATTCTTTAGGAAAATAACTAAATGTACAAATGCAAAACATAACTGAAATCAAGGTTTCCTGCTAGCTCATTTTAATCACAGTTAAAGTAGGTGATTTAAATTGCTCCATCCTGCTCTTGGAGTAGTTCCCCTTTGTGTTGTAGGGCGGCTGGACAAAAAGAATCAAAACCCTGGCCTACCTGAACTAGCCCACATTTACCATGAGAGCCATCGAACACTGGTCTGAGTGGTTTCCCAGGAAGGTCTGTCTAGATTAGGAAAAAGGGTGAAGGTTAGAGTGGCATTAGCTAACAATTTAGCCAACCCTGAATTTTATGCACCCTCTGGATTACCTAAGATAAACCTCAACCAGTTAAATTGAAGTGAAATGTGTTGACCTGCAACTACACTGGAGAAAATGCAGACATCAGGTTGTGGTTAGCTAATTACTGTTAAACTAATCCCAGCCTAACTTCAGCCTCATTTTCTAATCTAAACACACCTGGTCTACACTCACCTCGCGATTCGGCGGCAATCGACAGGAGTTACGAAAACTATGCAGAGTAGTTTGCGTAACTCAGGTCGACTGCTGTGCTTCCCTTCTGTGCGCTGTCTACCCTGTGCTACGCCAACGGGAACGGTGTTCCCATCGACACAGCACTACGCTTCTTGAGGGGGTGATTTTACTCAGTCGACTTCCTGATCAATTGAGCGGGTCTATACTGACCGCTCAATCAATCCAGAAAGATCCATCTGGCGGCAGCAAATTTGCCACCGTCAGTATAGACATGGCCCTAATGTGTGGAAAGTAAGAGAGCAAGACCAAGGTTGTGGTGTCTACATGAAGATTTTCAGACCCAATGGCTGCAGCTCTAGTTCTACCCGTGGAGACTACTGTGTAGACAGGACTCCATTTTTTTTATTGTTGGTTTTGTTTTTTAAATCGTCGTGTTTGTCTGTGCCTGCTTAGAACTACTCTAGATTAAACACTGTGAATCTGGTCTATGCATCAGCTTCCACTGGTGCTGTCCCTCCAGGAGCTGCACCATTGGGAATTATGGGTCCAAAAAATCAGCGTAGGC
This sequence comes from Emydura macquarii macquarii, assembly GCF_026122565.2. Classification (NCBI taxonomy): domain Eukaryota; kingdom Metazoa; phylum Chordata; order Testudines; family Chelidae; genus Emydura; species Emydura macquarii. The sequence goes on from NW_027131180.1 coordinate 15,249,520, forward strand.
AAGGCAACGTGTCAGAAAGTAAATGGTTTTCTTGCTACAGGGCTGAGTATAGCAGTGTCTTATTAGAGTTTCTCCAAGTGGAGTCGCATGTGTACAATTTGGCTACTGTTCATTGTCTATGTTCAGGGTAACAGGACCTTGCGTACATTTTGTGAATAAAACTAGGCTAGAAGAAAAGACATGGGGAATTTGAGAGACTAATTGCTCCTCAAAAAGGGAAACTAGCCCACTGCAAACAATAATTTGTCTCTGTTTTATTTTTGCTGAAGATTGGGATTTTCCCCTTCTCACACCATGGTAACTTGGTCAGCAGTTTAGGGGAGTGAAAATCTCCTAAGGAGCATGGCACACTTCCTCCCAGCCATTCTGAAACTGAATGGATATTGAAAAAGAACTAACAAAACATTCCATTGCCTGGACTTCTGTCAGCCTGAGAGCAATCTCTCATGAGCCTGATAATTAGTTTCCCTTCCACTTCCTCGGAAATTCCCACAGAATTTCCCTTGTGACCATATTTAAAAAAAAAAAAAAAAAGTAAAATATGGATTTCAGAGTATAAGGGTGGGTGTTTTTCCTCTTTCTGTGTCTGGACTGGTGAGGTTTGTTGAGGGGATTTTGTAGTCCAGCAGCTAAATTTACATTTGAATGAATAATGAATTAAATGAACAGTATTTATTAACAGAAAATTGAAAGAACCATTCTTCAGTCAAGGCACCTCAAGCGCTCTGCAAGCCAATTACAATATTAACAACAAGCAGACAATTCAACATTTTTAAATAGTTGAAGTTGAGTAGAAATGCTCACACCTGGGATTAATTGGTATACAGGAATTGTGTTTAGAACCATCTGTTGCCCTTGCTTTGAGTATGATTCTGCTCTGTCACACTCATGTAAATCTGGAGTAATTCCATTGACTTCAGTGCAGCTACTCCAGATTTACACTGCTGTAACTGAATATATCTATCCCTGAGTGAATAAATAATTTAAAAAGGAACAAGATATGGGCACAAAATTTGACTCCTCCACTTTTTTCTCTATAAGGTTTTGCAGTGTCCATCTAGTTCTTTTTGCAGAATGTAGTTTCTTCACCAGAATGACCCCTTACCCTGACAAATAGTTCATTTTTCTTCAATTAATTTCCCTGCGCAATACACACACACTAATATGAGTGTAATATGAGTGTCAGTGTAGTTGTGCAACTCTACAGTAACAATTCATTGGGCACATGAGATAAAGACAGATACAGCAAAGAGGAAAATCTAATTCATAAGGTTTTGAGAAACTGTCATCAAATGTGAGCAAAAGAGAATTTAAAAAATAAAGATACCTCAGTTGTGTGCTTGTTACCTTCAGATATACAGAGTATGGCTCTTATTATGCAAACACTTAAACAGGTGTGTAACTGGACTCATGTGAGTAGTTCTATTCACTTCAATGGGGATATTCTGGTGAGTAAAGTAAGGCATGTGCTGAAGTGTTTACAGAATCCGGGCCTTATTCAATAATTGAGTGGTATAGCACTTAGCTAACCCCGAGATGAACACACCCCTGAGCTCTGGGATCCAGATTTAAAATTGACAGCTGGCCTCTATTACTATAGTTGGCTGAGCCAACACACTGAGCTTTGCAGATGTTAGGATCTGGATCCTGACTTTGTGGCTTGGGCCTATTTCTACAGGTAACGGGTTCATAAAAGCTTTTTGGAGCCCCAACCCTTACTCCCATATTCCTCCCTCACCTTACGTGTGCCACTGAGTTAAAATTATTGCACACAAGAGCAGCCAACCTAGGTGCCAGAAATACCACTAGGACAAACTATACAGTTACCGGGGAAAAATGGAGCGTCCCAGGAGACATTCAAGATTCCAGCTAAGCATGTGACAACAGACAAGGGTAGAGCGAAGAACCTCCAATTCAGGCATCCTGATTCAGTTATTTCATCTGTGCCAATGTGAAGAGCCAGCTACTGTTAGTCATGTCACTTGTCACACTCTTTAGATAATTAAAAGTGAATCGAAACCTAGTAGAGGCAGCTATTTTTTAAATGCCTTTGGATGATCACTCTATATAGGTCTTTCTAACAGAGAAACATTAGGCGTCAGGTACTTATGAATGAAAGACACCGAATGGATTTGAAGCGGAGCTGCTAACTCCCCTCCCTCCTCCCATATGGCTTATTGTGGTTGCCCAATCCTTACAGCAGGACACTCATAGTAGTTTTGTTTTGACAAGAAAAGAAAAAGGCTTCAAGTGCACACACTTTAAAAGGGGAAGTCCAAGCTTCTCTAGCATGCCTAACTTTACGCATACAAGTAGATGCTTGATTTTCAGAGGGGTTGAGCTCTCAGTTCCCATTGACATTGATCAGAATTGTGTGAGCCCAGCACCTCTTAGAAATCAACCCGCTTATTTGAATGATTAATGCTAGGCCAAGATTTTCAAATTTGAGTGACTAAGGCTTAAATCTTTAAGGCCTTGATCCCACAAACATACATGTATTTAGTTTTATATATATAAATATTCCTAGTGAACTCCATGGGTCCCCCAACATCCATTAAGTTAAGCATAGGGATAAGCACTTGAAGAACCTAGGCTTATAGACTATATCATGCCATTGATAATATTTTTTAAGAGGAATTCCTTACTGATTTACACAGAAATGTCTTCCTAAAAAAACCCAAAACCCATCAATAGCAGGAGATGGCCCTTAATGCCACACTAATGCACCCTACACTGGTTACTACATGCTGCTGCCAACCCAAGAGACTGACCAGCAGCTCATTGCCTTGTCTTAGAACCAAGTAAATGCATTCTGAGCAGCAACTGCCTTTAAAACCAGTAAGTCACACTGACACCAATTCCACCAATCAACATTTATTCCTGTTCACACTGATACAACTTGTAGTCAAATCTTTGGATATTTCCAGTTCTTAGAGATATGAGCTTTTCATATAAAATCAAACCTCTTTCAACAACATTCCCCATTATTCTGTTAGAGAACAGTATTTCATTCCTCCAGCACACAAATGAGTTTGGAACTGACAAGGCAGGGGCAGCAGAAACTCTCAGGGGAAGAAAAGGGAATCAGAAGAAAAACAAAGTTCCTTTATGGCTGTCACAGAGACACCACAATTAGGAACAGAATCTTCTTCTGGCTTCTCTTAAAGTTTCACAAAAGGGCAGGAGACCATCACATTACTAGTCCCAGGAAATGTCTAGTCATATGGGCACAAAGCAAACCACAGACAGAATATGCTTCTTGGGATTCCATTTGTAGGATGGGTTTTCAGGACCCTCCATGGGATATTAAAGACTCTGGGCTTTCAAAAACTCAAAATAATTGACATCAGGAGAAATACACCAATAGTTGTGTTTAAGGATACACTAACCTGTCACACAAAGGCGGTCACCAAGTCACAAGCAGTTTCTCCCTGCAGGTATGAAGAGAAGATGCCCCCTGCTATTCTTCTTTCTGCAACAGATTGGTGAAGCAGGGAATTATTTACTAAAATGGAACTGCTACCTCTGGTGTATATGGGCTATAAACAGATCCCATTTTTAAAATGTGGGATGTAAACATTCTGTAGAATGGTGGGCTTGTGAGAGGCCTGGGATTGATTGCCCTGGAGACTGAAGTCCAGAAGAGGTACACCACAGGCAGTCACAGTGCAAGCTTCTTCATGGACGCATGCACCAGTGTGCCTCAAGCATTCCCTAGATGGACCTTCATAGGAGAGGAAAGTAGTTAAGTCTCCATGCCCATTCAGGCATTTGCTTCTGACCTGAGATCAGCCACGTTGGTGCCACTTGTAATGGATTTCATGGCCCACTGAAAACTGAGCTCAGACCAAACATTTCATAGAGACCACTGACCAGCCATTAGACTAGAACAGCTTTTGGTCACTAAAACTAGGGCTGGCTTCTAACCACTTGCATAGCAATTAAAGGCAATATATCAGTTCCCTGAGCCATCTAGACTCTCCATTTTTCAGAGGTGTCCAGAGACAATGTTGCAATGGGGATCTCTTAATATGATGAAACCTTATTCAGAAAGCAAAGAGCAAGGCCAGGAGAGTTCCTGCAAAGCATCTTTGACTCTGGAATTAGCTTCCTCCTTTCCTTTGTCTGATGCTCCTGAATTTTGTTAATTTGAGGACAAACTGAAAGGTTCATATATTTTACCTAGCTTTTTCTGAGCTGTGTGTGGAGAGGTGGAATATAGGTTGTGGAGAGAGGAAAAGTTTATTCTGATAGTTGGGGAAGCTTTTTATTTTTGTCTTGGCTCTGTGTGTGTGTGTGTGTGCGCGTGCACGCATGTGCAGAACAGAGCAGATAGTGTAAGGGCTTCGGAACTTGTGGAAAGTATAATGCATTGCTAGCATTTGTGATTTCACATCATTCCTACATACTTTAAAAGTTCTCTCTTTTCAGTCAAACACCAGACTGATGTCTGAAATATTCTCACTTATAGTGACCTGTCAGAGCCAGATTGTAGTCCATGCTAGGGAGACTTAAAGCCGCCCTAAATGGTCATCTGGGGATTCCTAAAGAATGGAGAAATCTCAGCAAGGATAGGGCCACCACCACCAACCCCACCGCCTTCCCAGCATAGGAACACATTAGGGATGTGTTGAGGAAAGGAGCAAGTACGTACAGGTTATGCTATATTCTGGTGATGCCAGCTGGCATAACAACCCTTTACAAGGCTGTTACAAGCATCTGAAGACTGAGCCCTCAACTCTGTGGCTAGCCTTTCACTTTGGGTGACCTAGTCAAGTTTGGTAGTGTGGCACATGAGAAATAGCAGTGCATCATTTTGGAAGTATCAAAAGTAATCCTACAAGGCGCTCGTTTGCTGAGAAGTTAAACTATGCAATAAAAGATGAATAAGAAGTAGCTGCCAAAGCCTGGAAATTCCCAGAAAATTACCTTCAGATTAGAGTAAACTTCATATGCTCCTGTGACCTAAACCACTTATTTTTTGTTTGTTTAAGATCAAGAGCAGCTATCTCTTTATGGATTTTGGCCAGTGTGTCGACTTGAGACAAACTGAGGAAATCACACTGAATGAGCTACAGTAAGTGACCTTTCATTCCACTGACAGGTTTCCTATGCCTGAGAGCAGGCTAGGAATATTGCCAAGTTTCGGTATCATCAGAGCTATCTCAAAGAAGCCAGATCTTGAGCACTATTTGTACTTTCACTTGTGAGTGCCCTCAAAGTCAGATACCAAGGTAAGAGGACTGTGTTGGTAGACAGGCAAAGGGTGTTTGCCATGAAAAACCATAATTTTTAGCAGCTTCTTTTGACTGGAGAGAAGACGTTTGGCATTTCTCTCCTAGCTTTAGCATTATGGTTTACAGGAGTAGGTCAGTAAGCAAGAGGGTTTTTTTTTATTTATTTATTTTTTTTAAGTTCAAGCAACAAGGATCAGACAACTCTACAGCCTCTTAAAAGCCAAAAAAACAAGAAAACCTTGAAGGGACTAATCTATAAATAACCCACAAAGAACTGCACTACCTGGTGCCTGGCCACTCCCTTGTTGGTTATCATCTTAGGCCAATTACTAGGGTTTCTGTTAACCCTTTGAAAATGTCAGCGTCTTACACAATAGCAGTTTGTTCAGTTTAGCCCCCCCTCCACTGAACTGAAGAATTTCACTGTAAACCAGCATTGCTCACATTGCTCAGCGGTGTGGTAGATTGGGGGAGCCGAGAGGAAGAATTGGCAAAGATATCAGCCCTCTTAAGGGTGGTGTGCACCCACCGTACATTACTTGAGTTCAGTTTGGAGGTTATATTAAATACAGCTGATTGTAGCTGAGGACTTTGTAACCAGGAAGACAACACAAGGATGGCTCATAACAGGGCCACTGTTCCCAGGTCCTTCCCTCCCAGCACGTATCATCCCACAGCAACAAGATCCACCAATCCACCCAATACCCCCAAGCCAACTCATTTCCCACTCCAGACCCTGCCTCCGCACTCCTTTGCGGCCAAAGGATTTGGATGTATCACCGCAAAAAGCCACAGTTAGATTTTGGGTCATAGGTGAAGAACCACCGGCTTAGATGATCAGGTATCAGAATGTGACCAAAGATGATACATCACACAAGAAGCACACTATATTAACTCTCTATGATCTGCTGACCCACCAGCCAATGGTTGTCTATTGATTTCTGGCTCAAATTTAGGGTGTGTTTTTTTGTTAAATCTAGAAAGCCTTAAATGGCCTGGAACATGTCTACCTGCAGGATTATTCTTCTTCCAGTTACTCTGACAGTTCTAATCATCAGAGGTGGAGTTTCTGGGTTTAACTGAAGGGGAGATTACTGACAGGCTGTTCTTCATATCTAGTTCAGACTAGGAAAACAGATGGTATGTTTTAAAATAAATGATTTTCCTATGGTCAACATAGAGCATGAAGAGCCCACAACTTTGGAATCACACACACACACACACACACACACACACACACACACAGAATCTATCAATCTCCAGACCATGATAGAGGCCCACATGTTTTCTCAGGCATTTGGGAACGTTTGCATGTTTGATTGTCAAGCTGGCTGATTCAGTTTTATTGCAGGGTTGGGTTAATTTGCTTGGCTTCTAGAATGCAATTTTTAGATGGTGTAATATTTTAATTGCTGTGAAGGCTGCCTAGGGCTATTGGAAAGTGTTGTTCCATGTTGTAAGTCAAAAGAAAATTTCCCTTCCATAATTTAGGGGGTAACAAGAACTGACTGGCTTTTATAACTGTTTAGGGAATTATTCTTCACTGAAAACCCAACCACATTTTGGTAGTTTTTCAAAAACAGGTTTAAAAAAAAATATCCCAGGTGATCACTTTATAAGACTGAAATGAAGAAAATGTTGCTCAATCTTGCAATGTTAAGAAATATCTATCAAGAAGAAGAGAATGAGTAAGGGACCTATACCATAAGTTAGTGTCATCTGAAGTGGCATTTTAGAACCTACATGTGAAAGAGCAACTGGAAATCATTAATTAGGAATCCTGTTTTATTACATATATTATTTGTATTCCCATAATGTCTAGGAGCCCCAGTCCTGGACCACGGCCCCATTGTGCTAGGCACTGTACAGACAGAGCAAAAAGACAGTCCCTGCCCCTAGAAGTTTACACACCTAGTACTTCCTATCTGAAATGCCCTCTTGGGCCAGTCTAAACAACTGCTTTAACTAACAGTATTATTTTAAATCAATTTAGTGAAGCAGGTGCAAACCCATGTGGATATTTATGTTGGTTAAAAAGAGTTCTCTTTTAGTGTTGTTTATAGTTCGATCTCTAATCCAATTACAAAGAACTGAAATAAGCCTGATGTATGCCAACATTTACACTGTTTTAACTAAACCATCATAAATCACTCCAACAGTTAAACCAGTGAAAAACTCTCACATAGACAAGATGATCGAGACTTTCCTTACTCCTCTGTCATGCAAAGCTCGAGCTTCCAAAGAAAACAAACAGAAGCATAGTTAAGTTAGGTGCCTGGATATTAAAGTGATAGATGCTTTACACATGCTTAAGATAGAGATGGGTTTGCATTACCAGGCTTCTGGTTTTCTAGCTTTTTATACTCATATCTATGAGAAAGACGTCCCGACAGGGATTTTAAGTGGAAGCAAATCATCTAGAGCTGCAACAACGCAAAAGAATGAGCTGGCTTGGCTTAAATAAAAGCCTTCAAGTTTATTGCACCTATGTGACTCAAGGACAGTACATCTATTTTACCCAGCATGGTAATTTAAAAGGTCACTAAGGGTCTGTTCCAAAACCCCCTGAAGCCAGTAGGAATTTCTCTACTGCCTTCAGTGAGCTTAGGATCAGACCCTAAGTGAGACATTGCATTGACAAGAGAGCTGGACCTCAGCACTGTTGCAAGCAGGTACAAAGTGATTGATTTCAGTAGAGTTACATCCCCTTCCAGCAGGTCTGGGTTGGCCCCAAAGGGCCCATTCTCCTGGCTGCTATAGCCCCTGTGCACAGAGGCTGGACATAGGGCTAATCTAAAGTGCCTCCTGTTCAAGTGGAATCTTTCATTCCTGTGACAGCACCCTTCTTCCTCCAGCCTAAGTGGTGTAAACAAGGGAAAAGGGGCAGGCCCCAGGGGGCTACAAGCATTCATGTCTTACTCACACCTGGGGCTGAACTGGCTCCTGAACATCCTGCGCCAAGCACAGCTCAGGCAGACTTGGGTGGGCCACGAGAGTTCTGTCACCAGTTTTTAACCTACTGCTAGTAATAACATAAACATTGTGTCAGAATAAGTGTGTATATCATGGGGTCTTAGAGGCAGATTACATAGCTCAGCAACACACTATTTGTGATTGGCAGAGCAGTGCTGGACTGCAGAGAACAGACTGGTCAGGTGAAATTGGCTTCCAGTTGCTTAGCTTCATTTATTGAGAGAGAAAAAACCCAGCAAAGTTTTCCTAATATCATTTTGCTATACAAGGAAGTGCTGTAGCAATCACAAATGGGAGGGGGTGGCAGCCACAAGACAATCTCATTAACATGTGCTTGTGTACTACTACTTGTGTCTTTGAGATAGCCAAAGCAACAGGAGGTCTATCGGCTTGGCAGAGGGTAGCAGGGAAGGAACTCCACCACACCCAAAATCCACTTACCCTCCCCACAAAGCAACAAAGTGAAAAAAAACATGTAACATCTTACTCACAGTGGGCAAGAAGAATTTTTTTTTCCTTAAGGCTCAGCTAACTTTCCTTGAGAAGGACAAAACTGTCCCCCCGGTAGGTTTTTATTGAGATCTCCAGCATGGAGGAAGGGCCCTCAGGTGAGTCCAATCAGACTACCACCACCCAGATTTAACCCTTTATATACTGGTTCCTGGTAGAGGTTCTGCAGCAAAGAATGAATTTCCTGTCACTTAGGGCTGTCTGCAGGGGACACTATGCCAGGAAGGAGGCAGGATCTATGACTAAAGTAGAAGCAGCTGAGTCAAAGCTCCTGGATGGAGACAGTCCCACCCTACTGCTTCCAACCTGAAAATTCTGTCATCCCCTGATTTGTCCTGACTCATCCTGCAGCCCACTCCTGCCTTCAGCTCACTCCACAAAGCAACAGGAGGCTCAAGCTGGGGGCAAAGCAGAATCAGCACTAAAGCCAGGGCACCTCTATGCTTAAACTACCTGCCAGCAGAAGAAAGGAGAGCCGGGACTAGTGAACCCCCTCTTTCAGCCTTTGGTGTGGAAGACAGGGAAAGCAGGATAGGTCACTTTAAAGAAATGAAGCGTAGGAGGGGGTGGGCCAGAGGGGAAGGGAGATGAGGGCTTCTGCTCCTAGGATGCAACACTGAGGCATGAATACAAGAACACATCCTTTTTACACTAAAACGAGTTCTTCAGGGGTTTATTTAGGGCTTTGTCCACACTAGGAAAAAAAATCCAGACAGATTCCCCAGTAGCAATAGAGACAGGGTAGGCTGTAGTGTAGATAGGATTCAGCATTTTTACACCATCATATCACATGGTGGTAAACATTTCAGAGCCCTGTTTACACTATCACTTCCACCACTGTTACTGCCAGTGGAGCTGCATTGGTGAAGAACCACGCATCTCATTTTTGCCATCATGGATATCCATAAAGGCTTAAGAAGGAAGAGAAAGTATCATCATTTCCTTTGTTGGGGTTGCTATCATATTGAGGAAAGGGGGGGACATGTCCAATCTAACCTCTTCCAAAAAGGACCCTGTAATAAAAGACTCCTTTAAACCCTACTCTGGTTTAAACCTTATTTGTACCTGACTGGGGCTAGATCAGAGGCTCCTAACCTGTGTTTCCCAGGGTCTTCCAAAGTAGCCCACCACTCCCCTCCTGCTGGCTGCATAGGGAGCCGCTGCCTAAGAACCCAGGTGGAGCCTGTTGCTGCAGAGCTACAAGACTAGTGCAGGCTCCCTGCTGTAGCTAACGGGATGGGAGATCAGCACTCCCCTCCCCCTGGCTGTGGCAGGGAGTACGGCAAAGCACCCTGCCTAGGTCCATAAGTGCTGGGGTCCCTGCTGTAGAGGGAGGGGAGTGCTGATCTCCCATCCTCCTGCCTACAAAAGGAAGCCACTGCCTAGGGACCTACATGGAGCACACAGGGCTACAGGACACATGCTGCTTCCCTGCTGCAGCCAGGAGAAGGGACATGAGTGAGGCAGCCTTCTGTTTGGCTGCAAAGAGAGGAGGTGGCAGCTGCTGGCAGAGACTGGTAGCCCTTCACAGTTGTAAAAATGATATCTGTGGGCCTTGAGCCAAAAGGTTGGGAACCCCTGGGCTAGATTGTTTCTATGGCTGTGCAGCTGGCTCCATCCTTGGTAAAACCTGAGAAGCAGTATTTGGAGCTCATGAAACACGTAGCAGCAGCAAACACTCATAGGAGTCCCTGCCCTCCCCTTGATCTTGACCCTAGCTGAGCATTTGCAAGTGGTTCCACTCACCGCTGTAGAATCCCCTAGCATTGCAGGGGTCAACCCCACTAGCACCTCCTGGCAACCACTTCTTTAGCCCCACAATAGCCTGTCTCTCTCTATAAATATATTCTGTAGCCCCACTCCACAGCCAGGTCACATTTAAGTTCAGGCCCCTTCCACATAAGGAAGACCAACTAAAAGCAAAAAACCCCAAAACACCTAAGCAAGCATCCAAACCAATGATCCTCCTACCACTCTGGCTATGCTCAACTTCCCTGGTCTGCACCCCAGGTGCCAGGCACTGCAAAATCCCAGCATTGCTTTTTTGGCTGAGCCCTATCCCCCCATACGCCCTCCTTAGCAGGTTTCTCCATTATCCTCCCACCCCTGAAAGCTTCCCCCAAGGCCCTCCCTGCTTCTCACAGCTTTGACATCAGAGCAGCCCCCAGGAGCCTGACCTGCTCTCTGTAGTTCACTTCAGCAGGCCCTACCCCCCAGGGAAGCCTCTGCTGAGTCATCATCTCCTCCTCCTGACTGAGTTTGCCTCTCCCTGTATTTGTCCTGACCCTTCCACAGCTGAGGTCACTCATAGTAATTAAGCCACTCATCTAGGACCAGCTGGGGGATAACTGCTAGGGCACAGGCAAGGCTGAGCCTGACTCCCCTTAAAGGGCCGGCCAGCCTGTGATAGTGTCTATAGCACTGGTTCTCAAACAGGGGTCATGAGATGTGAGCACCGGCCAGGCACAGGACTATGAGCTTCCCTGCTTCCTCCTGCCAGAGGAACATGTGGGGGAGGGGGCAAGTGGTGATACACAGATACTGCTCACACCTCCCCCACACATTCCTCCCTACCCCCCTAGGAGGTTGAGGGTGGGGCAGGGAGTGAGAAGCAACGCCAAGGCTCCCTGCATCCAAGTCACTTTCCCCACCTGGGCTGGACTGTGAGGTGAGCATCAAGAGCGGCTGCTCGCTGCCCTCCCTTTACGCAGCCCAGGTGAGGAAAGTGACCTGGAACTATATGAGTACCAGGGTGGGTGGTCCACTGCTAAAGGCCCCTCCCCCAGCCTAAGGGGAGGAGCCACTGGACCCAGGACTCAACTGAATTTGGGGGACAACAAATGAAAAAACAGGAAGGGGCATGAGGGTCAAAGGGTCAAACGGAGGGAACCGGAAGGGGACACCCAGCAGAGAACCCCGGACAGCGCCCACTGCTCCCAGAAGGTGTCAAGGGAGCCAGCGGACACCGCCCAGAGGAACTCCGCTCGGATGCGTGAACAGACAGAGGAACGGAAATAGGCCCCACAGTCGCAGGGTGCCCCCCCAGCCAACCTCCTCTCTCTGGTGTTAAAGATGGCCACTTTGGCCAGGGCCAAGAGGAGGTTGACGAGGAGGTCCCGCGACTTCGTGGGGGCCACGGACAGGGTGTGCATATAAAAACAAGTGCGGGGAAAAGTGCAGCCAGAACTGCAGCAGGAGGTTCTGGAGGAGCCGAAACAGGGGCTGCAGCCTGGTGCACTTCAGATAAACGTGCGCAAGGGTCTCCCTCATGCCGCAGAAGGGGCAGGCGTCGGGGTGAGGGGTGAACCGCGCCAGGAACACGCCCGTGCTCACAGCTCCGGAGGCTTGGCATTCCTCACTCCCTCCCCTCACAGCCCCCTAGGGGTGCATGGAAGAGCAGCTTTTGAGGTGGAAGGAAGTAGCAATACCAGCCACTCCATGCATGCAGCTCTGTTTCCCCAGCTGGGTGTAGGAGGGGGTTGCAGGGTTTAGGGGTGAAGAGGGCACAGTGCAAGCATTGTGGCAAAGCAGGAGCGGGGAACATGCAAGGGCAAAAGGGGAGTGGGGAGTCCATAAGGGCTAGGGGCAGGTGCCCACAGGGGTGAGGGCGTTGCACTCAGAGGCTTGCTATGTGAAAGGGGTCACCAATACAAAAAGTTTGAGAGCCACTGGAAATATAAGCCTCATTCAGGATATCAAAAGATCTAAAGCTGGTCCTGAAAGGAGTTGTGGATCTCATCCATCCTCCAGGCTGCTGAAAATGAAACCCTTCATTTGATATACTGTAGGTTTAATAGTGTGAACTAACAAACAGGTGGAATAGATTGAACCACAGCAATAGTGAATGGGTATATAATAGGAAACGTATTCCCTTCATCATCCTTTGGATAAATTCCCAAGACAACAGAAATCATGTAGCATTCCCTATGTGCCTTTGTTCTCTGTACAGGGGAAACCACCCCAGCTAAAGGAGTGCATGATGACAGTAATGAAGTGAGGGGATTCACAGCGACCAGGACACTGCAAAAATGAACAGGTAAACTTCGCTGCAGTGCAGCTAATCAGGTGGTGCACATAACTGCCACTTTAGTAGAGAATAATTTCAGGACCAGATTAGGTCTATGTACACATAGGCTAATTTCATTCGATGAACATATCCCAGATGGGCCTGCTTAGGAACACCAGATCCAAAATCAAACTGTGTGGAAATTCTGATCGGCAGCCAAAAGTCATGGCTGACACCATCGCTAAAAGATGAATCCCACTGAGAGATTAAACCAGGTATCAATTTGAATCTGGATAAAAACACAGCAGCCTGAGATGTTTTATGGGACATAACAATGTAATGTTTGCTATGCTAACAAAGCAACAATCCTGGAATATCAGAGCTAAGATTATTCCCATATCATAATTGTACTTTTGTCTTTTTCTTACTATATAGGGAATATGTCTTCTGGATACTCTCCTCCTTACTCCTTTGCTTTTTCTCTGGTGGTAAGTATACTACAATATGCACCCATTAGTTAATGGAGAGACTTGTGTGTGTTCATCAAACTGCAGATTAGTGTAACAATCTAATAACCAACAGATTCTTCAGCGGGAGCCTCCTAATGTACTTTTCATAATATTAAAAATAATTTTTATTCTCACTCTTTATAATCACTCAGTCTACATCTGTTTGTTTGTTGAAATTGTTCTCCTTCCTTGCACATGCACTGCTATGTTAGTGTAGGGTTGGGTTGCTGATGAGTGCTGGGCACTTGACATTAAGCTGTTTAGAAAGCCTGACATTAAATAGGCACAGGGCATGACACCAAGAGGTTCTGCTAGGAAAACCTATGTATTATGATCTACAAGGTAAAATAATTAGTCCCTGGAGTTTTCTGTTAAAGATCTTGAGTCCCAAGCTTTTGCCTATTTGTGGTCGGGCTTTCTAGAAGTCTGTTCCATTATTTTCAAAGGCATTGTAAAAGAAGAGCAAGACAGGAATACATCGCATGGCTAAATCTTTGGCTCCATGCTAAAAAGCACCATTCTCATTATATTTAATGGAACTTACACATGTGATTCTCCATGTAGCAAGAAGAAATAGGATTCCTGCCATCCAAATAGGTACCATTTCAATGGATAAATGTGTTGTCAAACTTGTCAACCTTAAGACACTTACGTGGTCAATGAAATCTTTGGTTCACCTTTCTTCTTAAAATAGCAAAATTCACGTTAAATCCTTCTGAATGTACAGCTCTACCACACACCCACTTTGGTATTTAAGATTAACACATTTGTAGGGAACTATGAGGTTACTAAGCCACAGCAAGTTTTCAGCTTCATCTTTATAAAGGAATGGATTTCTGCTTAATCCTTTGCTGCAGGCATATTTGTTTGGTTAACAATACAAAGGGTTACTCACAGACATATACCATCTCAGCGCCTATTGAACCAGAAAGGGATAGTCAGTTGCTTCCCTGTTCTGGAATCTTCTCTTCTGGTGCCTACTATATCATCTCTGCCTATCTCCAACTAAGTATTTTGAAAATGTTGATAAAACCTATATTTTGAGCCTAAACTCTCCGACAGTCTCTCTTTAAAAGCATTGAAGTTTGTTTGTGAAGTCTCATTTCTAAAACTTCATTACTTTTATATGCTACACTATAGTATGTTTTCTACTATATTATGAAGTAGTTAAACACATTAGTAATAAGTTTGTCAAAATAAATAGAGTACATTTTGGAACTAGTTCTTTGATTATTCTTTAAATGTTTTTGTTTGCTTATTCACTAATTTGTAAAATGTGTTAGTACACAATCGGTCTCCTAGTTGTTCATGAGAGTTAGCAAGACTGCTTAAAGAGGAAATAATATGGGAAGTATAGTTACTTGTGTATATATACTTGTATAGTGAAACACCAACATGTTCTTTCTTTTGAGAATATTCTTCACAGGATTCCAGCTAGTAATAAATTATTCCATTTTACAATGCTGAGAGACATTTATATAAATCATAAACACAAAATCTATCCAGAGATCAACATTTGCTGTGATTTAGGGCACTAGTTTGGGACTTGGGGTACCTAGGTTCAACTTGCTGCCAAATATTTCCGATCTGCTGTTTGGGCAAGTGAGTTGGACCCAGATCCACAACAGTACATAGGCTCCTAACTTCCATTAAATTGACATTAGAAGCCTAAATATCTTTATGGATCTGGACCTTAGTCTCTTGATGCCTCAGTCTCCATCTAGAAAATGGGTATAATGTTTTCCTAACTCACAGGGCTGTTGTGAGGATAAATGCACTGAAGATTGAGGCTCTCAGATACCGTTGGTAACGGGGAACATATAAGGCCCATAGATGAATAGATTTACAGGAGGTTCACCAGTGCTGGCGGCTATTAATAGGTGCTGTTTTCAAGATGTAAGGTATAGCTATTTGTCTCTTCCATTACAGTTATTGACAAATTTAGAGCCAAATTCTGAGAGGTGCTGACCAACGGGAGTTGCGGATGCTCAGCATGATTTATCTCTTGACAACATAAATTTATCTTTTCATACTCAACATTTTTTTTTATTTTACAGCTATTTCCCACACAACCTTGTGCCATGCAGTCAGCGGAGATACTGTTATTTTGCCATGTGCCACTAAGACTTCTGAAACACTGAACATTCTCAGTTATTCAATATACTGGCAGATAAATTCATCCGTGGTAGTGCATGTGTTTTACAACGGGATGGATTTGCTGACGCAGCAGTCCAGAAGATACCACAATAGAACCAAGCTCTTTTGGGATCAGCTGGAGTGTGGTAACTTTTCTCTCATGCTCTCAGGAGTTGAGCCTGCTGATGAAGCTGTGTATACCTGCATTTCTAGAAACAAAGACACTGGAGTAACAGAGAAGCATGAAGTTAAACTCAATGTCTCAGGTAAGCCCTTTAGAAGTTGATTTCATAGGGAGGGCGTTCAGGTGGGAGATACTTCACTGAGTTTATTGTACTTGGAGCCTACTGGTTGCTGACACTAGGCATGATTACCATTTTTAAATTTAAGTTCCACTGATTTTCACCTCTCCACTTCCTCATTTCATTAGAAGAATGAGATGGGCAAAGGGGAGGAATGAGAATCTTTAGGAAGCCTCAAGGCTCCAATATCAGCAGAGGATCCAAGACCAGAGAAGCTAAACCCCTCTGACCTTCCCCTCTTTAAATGAAACACATCTTAGGGAGAGTGACTCACAAGTTTTTAAACATTTGGTCATGTATGTTTACATATTCTGCTGGGTGCATCCTTTCCCAACTTAGCAGAAGGTGTGGGGGACTCCAGTCATTACCCCATGCATCTCTAGCACAACCTGTATGGGCTCATTCCAAAGCCCAAGGAAAGACTTTCATGAATTTTAATAGGCTCAGGAGCAGGCCATGTATTCTTTCAGAGCAAAGACACAAAATTATTAATTACCTTTGCACCTGTGACTTGTCCTTGAGTGCTGGGATGCAAAGAGAAAATCTATTGTACAGACAGCTGAACAAGGTCCAACTTACCCTGTAACTCATGGGATGCAGAGACTAAAATATGCATTAAAGGTCTTTTTTTCCCTCGCCTCCTGTGAAAATAAGTGATACCATGACAAATAATTGAATAATGCCAACTGCTTATTTTGCATGAGGTTTTTAACTAGTCAGTAGTACATTTTTTCCCCTTTTTAAATATAAATGAATAATTTTGGATTTTGTTTTTTCTAGTTCCAGATAATCAAGTTATGGCAAGAAATGTTATCCCTTTTGGTAAGTGAACAATCCTGAAGTTGCCTTGAAATAGACTAGATAATTAACAGGGCTTTTTTTTAATCTCTAATTTGTATGACTTGTTATAAGCATTGCTAAATAGAAGGAAGTCCTATAGATTTTTTACTTTTGCTAACCCTGGCAACTCTCCATACTGATCCCAGCAAATTAGGATGGATAGATAGGAGTATGTATACTCAGTGTCAGAAAGGACTCCCACTTAAATCCTTGATAAGAACAATTTTACCACTAAAATAGCCCTATTTCACGTAAAAGGAGCTACAATGCCGGCAGTCCCTGGCCCTTCATTGTGTTTAACGTTTTATCATATTGGCACCCTGCAAAAAAAAATCAGGGAACCAGGAAGCCATAAGGCTCTTAGAATTAACAAGAGTTTCTCCTGTAAATTCTCTTGGCATAGATGAAATGTCAAATCAAAAGATCTGAGAAGACATGTGGATAACACAGTAGTAGATTACCTAGAAATACATAAGGTAGATAGATTTGCATAAGCCCTTACAAGTAAGATTCAAATGGCTCTTGCCCTAGTGCAGTTCCGCAAGTAAAATGGCTGTTGAATTCTAAGCATATTCACAGCATATAATTAACCACAGCGAGGTCACTTGTAGAGACTTCTGGGCTCAGTGAGTTCTGAGTGATGAATATGAGCTATGCAGAGAAACTATTGTTATTACAAGAGGATGAATCTTTGACCCTTGTGCATGTGTTTCTCTCTCCCAAGGACTATTTCCTAAAACATCAAAGCTCAGGAGGGGTCTCAGACTCTGGAGTGAGGGAGAGGTTGTAGGATAAATAGTATAGCATAGTAAATAGCAAATTACTTGGATTCAGATGTGTGAATATTACCTAAATGTCATGCCAATCTGATTTTTATCATGTGCCCATCATTGGTAAACTCTACTTCCAGTATTGATGATAGCCTGAATTTGCTTTCCAGATTTCTAATTTGAATTACCAAATCCGGTACATTTTGCAAATACCATAAGACATTCTTAATGACTCATTTTACATACTTAGGATCAAAGACACAATTGATTCCAGAATAATTAACCACCCACAGATTGACCTGGGTCTGAAAAAGAGACAGCACTAAACTTTCTCAAACAATCACATAGAAAGAAAAATATTTTGTGAATTTAAGTTATGGGGTTTGCATTTGTTTTCTGTTTAGCAGTAGAAGTTCTCAGTGTTGTAGATTACTTGTAATAAAGGGATTTACAATTACAGGAAATTTCCTCCATTTACTTTAAAAAGATTCAAATTATGCAAAATGCAGCAGCCTGCCTCCTCAGCAGCTCCAGCCACTGACTCAAAGGCCTTTCAAAGAACACTGGATTAATTTCAAATCGGTAGTTTTCATCTTTAAGGCCACTCATGACAATAACCCCCACCCCCAAGACCTAAGGCAGCCAAGACTTCTCTTGCCGGTTACATTCCAAAGGAAATGTAACAATCAAGAGTTAACCGTGTGAAATCGGGGGGCAGAGCTTTCATGGCAACAGTAATTACAGAAAACAGGATCAAGAGGAAAGAGTTAACGTCCCCCCTCAGCCACCTACATTTAAAGGAGGAATATATATATATTACTCATTTTCTGACTTTTTTTTTTTAAATGAAAAGTGGTTTTTCAACTGAACAAAGTTTCATATAAAATTTGTGCAGGTTTTCATAAAAGCAATCACCTTTTGGTTGCCACAAACCTGAAATTTCAAAGAAAAAGGAGAGAATATTTGCTTTTGTCAAAAATTTTCACGGGGAAAAATATTTCCTCAATGGCTCTAATAGTTATATCGCCAGCAACCACCCAAGAAAGAGGGAGAAACACAGTCAATTTGTTGGACTTTGTCTTCTATTAGTTCTTTTCTTGGAATGCACTTAGATAATACAGTGATAGGTGCCTAATGAGAGACAGAGCACAAGCTCAGGTAAATGTCTACCTTTTGGTTTAACTATTTAGCCATTTCAGCAACTATTTGCTGGTTCATATATCAACATGTACTTTGTTTTTCTTTTTCACTTTTTTTTTTTTTTCCCAATGGGAGATTTTCTTTATCCTGGAGTAGTTGTACTAGCAGACTAGGGTTCCAGGAGAGAACCCTTCTGGGCCTATAGCAGTAAGCCTCAAGCTGGTCCCTGGACAGGAAACCCTTATATCTACCTCCAGGATTTATTGAGGACTACCACAGGTTAAACAGTTTATCTGATAGTACACAATTCTCCTTCATAAACTGCTGGAAAGCATTCAGATACCACAGTGATAAGGGCAGTAGAATCTACACCAAATACAATAAAATGGAACCTGGTCTTTGCAGAGAAGGATTCTGGCCCAAATAGTTGTTGGGGAAATGTTACTATAGGCTGAACTATTTAATAATTACTGCAGCTTAAGGACTGTAAATAGAAGATCCTGGCCTGGGACTTCAGGCAACGAGGTCTTTGGTGTATCTTCTTTTGTTGCTACTGTGGTTTTGCAAAGGGTCTAAACAAATATCATCCTAGCAATGGACAGTATGTCATTATTTGTTGTTTGGTGTCCAGTGCCTCTTTTGTAAAGGGGAATACTTCAGCTCTATTACGATCCCCTCTGCTATCTCTCTACTGGGATGAACTCAGAAACCTGAAAGGAATTTACAAATAAGACAAAATGCAGAAGATAAGAGTGTAAGTGATTTAAAAGGAAATCCTTTAATATGTTGATATAAAACATAGTTGTACAACTCAATGCAAATTTGAAGCTCATTCACTGCCACGTAGCTTGTTCAACAAAAGTGTTGTTAACAGTTGTTTACATTTTTGGGAAGAAGCTACCCTTAATTTTCAAAAATGACTTGCTCTGTTTAGAATGACTGAAGCCATAACTAGCAGACTGCCAGAAGGTGGGTAGGCAAAGGAATGTGTAGTTGACTTCAGTTCATTTCTGAGGGGATACAGAAATATGAGACAGAAAATGGAGGAGAAAAGATAGGAAACACTATAATGGGCAAAATGGAAAGGTGATGTAGGTAGGTGATTGTCTGCTTATTGTGTACAGATGTTTTCTCCTCTTTCAGGTCAAACTCAGGCTTTACCAAATTGTCCCGGTGATGCCAAGGAACTGGATATTCTTGTGCTTTGTTCTCACATCCTGATGGTGTTGGTGGTTTGGATCTTGTAACTGTGAAAGCAGGGCTTTTATTTACAGACTTCTCCTAGTGATTGACTCTTGCAGCACAGCACCACCATCTATAAGGTTTGCACAACTACTATTCCAGAAATCATAAAAAAGGCATCAGCACTTAAAAACTGGCTTATATTAGCCACTCGTATCCATAGTTTGGTGCTCAGACAAGCAAACCTGATTTTTCAGAGACACTGGGCGTTTGCACGTCCAACTGATGACAGTCAGAGGTGATTAGCCTGGTTTTTCATCCATCTTCAAGAGCCTACCTTTAGGACGCCAAGTTTGAAAATTCTAGCCATACTCATTTTTTTTTGTTTTTTTTGATGATTTTGAATCCAACTATGGTTCACAGTGCCAATAGATTGGTATTATAATTGTCCTTAATGTGATCTTTCACATAAGATTGCGTGTGCTTCACAAAAAGGAGAAGTGAAAGAAGGAGAAAGGGTAACCATGTTATGCGTCAAAGAAAAACTGGAAGTAGCAGGGGTGGCTGCATTTGTGAAAATCAAGGGTGGAAACATTCTGACAGGAAATTGGAGGCTGTGAACTATTGCTCTTATTTTTACTCCTATACGTCAACTACATCATCAGTTCAATCATTTTCTTTGGATAAGAAATGATCCATTCAATCAGCCAAAGGAGGAGTCCATGGCAGAGGATGTTAACAAGCAAACAATTCCAGAGGAAGAGTGCTGCATACTACAAATAAGCCAAAGACTTTATAAATCTGAAACTGACGTTTTCCTCCCCTTCCCCAAAGAAAGTAAGGGCTTGTTTACACTTACCTCGGAGATTCAGCGGCAGTCGACCGGAGTTATGCAAGCTACGCAAAAAACTTATGTAACTCCCGTCGACTTCTCTGCTTCTGTTCTGTGCGCCATCTTCACTGCACTGTGCCGACAGGAACCACTTTCCCATCAATGCAGCGCTACACCACTTGAGAAGGTGGTCTTAGTAAGTCGATTTCTGGATCGACTGAGAGGGTCTTCACTGACTGCTCAGTCGATCCAGAGAAGTCGATCTGAGGGCGGCGACTTTGCTGCCGTCAGTGTAGACATAGCCTAAGTAAAATGCAGCCAACTGAAGTTGGGTTTGGATATGAGCAATTCCACAATGTTTGATGCGGAGTCATTAATTTATATAGGTTGTGTTTATCACTCTATATTCCATTTTTTGTTTAAAGTGGCCATGGTTAAAGGAACTAAAACTATTGTCCATGTGGATTGCATTGCCTTACTCCTTAAAATGCTAAATACAGATATAACTAAAGATGTTATCTCACCATTATTAAAGTCGAAACTAGCTTCCTACAGATAATATAAACAAAGTGTGGTATTTCTTTGACAGCCCAGTACCATTGCAACTGCACTATTGTGTAGCTGTGAACAGGCTAAGGAATCTCTCACCGAGGTTGGAAGGGGGAGTGTGAAAGTGCCATTCATGTTATGTCTACAGAGCACTGTAAACCCGGGCTCCTGACTCAAGCCTAACCTCCCTTGTGCCCACACACCAATGGTGTTAACCTATGGCTCGAACCTAAGGTCCCAGGACCCTACAGGGATGGAGGGTTCAAGCCTGTGTAAAGCTGAGACCTAAGGTCCAAGCCCGATTGCTTTCCTGTGTGCATGTGGCTCCAGCTTGACTCAGGTGCTGGAAGTTCTCTGGATGTATCCCAGAGTTCCTTGGGGCAACTTTTAGTTCTCTTTATGCTCACAATCTGTGGTGTAGTCTATTGCAAACAGAAGCCACACCTCTCTTTGCAAACAGCAGCAGCTCGGATCAGCACTAAAACCCAGTGTCTTATGAACAGTGGTTTGCAAATACACTATCAGAGAGCCTGCAGGGTTTTCAGTGGAAACCAATCAGAAGAAGTTTTTTTGCAAAGACAGCTGGTTCCTGGTCATAAGAGCACAGCCAGATTTTGATACACACTACCCAGGCGCCCCTACACATGCAGTCCTAAGGAGGACAGGGGGGCCCGGAAGCAAGGGCCAGAGAGCAGCTGCCCTACAAGAAGGGGAGTGGCAGAGCTCCATGACCCCAAACACCCCAGCTGCTCCCCCTCCCTGCAGGGCAGCCACTTAGTCCCTGCTCTGCTCTCTGGCCCTCCAGGGGAATGCTTGGGCAGGGGCACCCAGGCAGTGTGCACTGTGAGGTTGCTGAGTGGGAGCCAGCCCCAAAACTTCCCTACACCCTCCTGGGGATCCCTTATCCCTGCCTCCCAGAGTGTGGTGGGGGAAGGGATAAGGGATCCCCAGAAAGCGTTGGAGCATACTGCACCCCAAGCCCTGGGGATGCACATTACTGCTCTGCGGCCAGTAGCAGCCAGGCTGGTGTGTGTGTTTTCCTTCTGAAACCTACATTTTATGTCAAACTTCAAAACAAACAGACAAAAATAAATAACCAACCAATCAACCAAACACACCTGCACCGAACGTCCCATTTTAAAAATTAAGAACTGCAAAGTTTCATTGTAATAGTTTAACGGCCTGAGAGACTGATGTGCTGATTCTCCTCACAGTAGGTGGCCATGTTCCTGCCAATGTGACTCAGCCCAGAGGTGGAGAGCCCAGTTCTCAGATTAGATGGGAGTTCGATATAAGGCCTTCTCAAACTGCAGTCATTCTACTCAGACAGCTGCTAATTCTGCTGTTTTGTGCTCACATGCTCCTTATGGGCACCTGAGTCCCATCAACAGCACTGTCACGGTTCGGAAACAGGGTGGACAGTAGAATTTTCCCCACAGTGCAACACATTCATAGGGCTAGAGTGTCAACATGGGGGGAGAGCGCTAGGCACTCTGGGATAGGGTTATTTTGACTCAGGTCTGTGCACTGCAGTGTGGCTGCCAGAGCCCTAGGTTCAAGCACAGGTCAGGAAATCCTTAACCTCGGGTTAAAATGCAGTGTGGATACTCAAGCGCAGGGTTCCCTGACACAGGTCAGCTGACTTGAGCCCCACTAACCCTAGGCTTATGTTGCTGTGCAGACATACAATCACTTTTGAGCATCACTGCAGTCAGGGGAAGTGGTTCATAAGCAGCAGGATGTTTTCTATACAAGTATTTTTTTTGCTATAAATGAAGTCACTCCACTCTCCTTCATAAATCAATTGGTTGTATTTGCTGGGAAATAAATGGAATAAAGCCTGGAGCTCAATCCTGCATCCACTAAAACGAATGAGATCATTGACTTCAGTGGGTGAAAGGTCAGACCCCTGCGGTGGGGAAAAGCAGACAGAAGTCCATGCGTTCTGAGTCACTGCTAAGGTTGGTTTGAGCTGGTATTTATACTGGACTGGTTGAAAAGCAACCAGCTATATCATAATATAGCTATTTAACAACAAAAAGCATTCAATATATAAATGTACATATTTTGATTGCCTGCCTCTATCCCAGCCTTCTTCTATTGCTTGAATCAAAGATAGTAAAGTCTTCAAAACATAGCCTTGCAATTGTAGGAACGGCTGGAATACAAAGAAGCCATCACTCAATCATATGCCATACCAACACCTCTCTGCTGATCCCATCACTTACTGCAGAATTTAAGCTTTTTGAAAAGTTTCTGGCTGTGAACTAACACAGGACTATTTTTCCAAGTCTAGTTAGCTATACAAGCCAGAGCTCTGAGAGGTGTGAGCTCCCTTCATCCCAAGGGGTTTGAATTCTAAAATCCCATGACAATTAAAAGGCCGCTTTTTTTTTTTTTTTTTTTTTTTTTTTTTTTTTTTTTTTTTTTTAAAGCAATCCATACATGCAAAAAACATATACATTTCCAAGTGAAAGTAGCGTGATTTTACATACACATGAGTTATTACAGCAAGCAAATGGATGAAATAGCTGTTTACCAGTGAAAACTAGCATGCAAGCGCAATAACTTCACAAGCAAATGCAGGCATAACCTTCAAGAGCATTTTGGATGCTTAAATGGACCCTTTTCTTTATTAAACTTTCCCCAAAATGTCAACACCATTAATTGCTTACCTAATGGTAATATACCATGAACAGACAGCTGTTTTGTTGGAGAAGCTTGGGAACATAGGTAGAAATTGAGTGGAGTACAACACCTCTTTCCTGTCTGGCCCCATGTTGAGCTTCTTGTAGTCTAAGAACACGTGTAATGACAGAACAGACAATTCCCTATTTCCAAACCGCCAGCACAAACTAGAGAGAAAGCTTTTACAACTTTAAAATGGGCTGAAACAATTTATACATTTAAATACTTGGTATCTTTATTTTGCATACTTGAAATTCACCAATAGCATGTACCCCATTTGATACTGGGAGACCATGTTCTTATAAATTAATCTATCAGATTAAGTGTATCTCTGGGCAACCACTGTGAATTTCTCTGATAAGAAGTTGCATGGAGGCAGCAGTGAAGTTCTTTTTTTTCCTGCTTATTAATTTTATTTGCAGTAAGACACAAGTAAACTGTTCAGATAAAGCTAATGCTTAAAGAGTTCATTTTTTCAGCTTGTATATTATTATTCTAGTTTAACGACTGCCTTTTGTAATTGACTGGTAACATGCTTTCAAATCATTTGTATAGTCTCCTTTTGATGTGCGAGGAGTGAGTGATGTGCAATCACCAGCACCAAATGAATGCCATTATACAGCAATATGTGAGAATTTCACCAGTATCAAAAGTCCACAGCATAGGTAGTGTTCCCCCTTTTTCTGTCACCAGACAAATCACGCAAACAAACTAACAACTATTAAAAAAAGGCGAACAAGATTTTTTTATAAACAAATTCAAGCAGCACAGGAATGTGTAGCAAGAATATTCTCCAGATCTACCCTTAATCCATTTGCTTTTGTTTCTGAGGTGTCCTAAAGCTCTCTCTATTTCTTCTCACTTCACACCTCCTCCACTCACAGGGGTTCCTGGCATAAACCACATCCTTCTTTAAAAAAAAAAAAAAAAAAAAAAAAAAAAAAAAAAAAGACTAAATGTGACTTCCTTAGTTTTTCAAAGGGTTAACAACTGACCTACAAGGACCTGACCTTCTCAGCTGCTACAAGCCTGGGAAGAGGGAAAGGAAGTGAGGCTGGCAATCAAATGAAAGACCCGCGTTCAATCTCATTAAAAGCAAAACCCTACAACAGTGATACTGAGATGGAGGCTCGAGAGCCACAAGTGGCTCTTGAATATGTCTCCTGTGGCTATTTACAGCACATGATAGTAAAACACTGTGTGATTTAGTTATTAACCAGTCAGGATGCTTTTACTATGTTATTAACCAATTGTAGTTGATAAAATAATAATGCTTGGTCAGTAAAAACTAAATATTTCCTGTCATGATATTTAAAAATGAATATATTGTACTATAGTAAATGATACAACGAAGTCACACTACTATGGCTCCTTTGGGTAATGCTGATCGCTAATTTGACTCCTCCTGAATCACTGAAGTCTGAGTATCACTGCTCTACAACTATGCTGCTGGCCAAATGCATTCTTTAAGGAGGAATCATGCTTCAATTTTTTTTTTAACTAAATGGAAAGCAATGTTTTAAATTATAGGTTAAATTATAGTGTCGAAATTGTCAATTATGCCAACAAAAGCATTATAACGGAAAACGAGCTAGAAGAGTACAGCAGATTTTCAGGTGGAGGAAAACTCTGTTCTGTAAGACTGTTCTGCAGGGGCCCCCTGCTGGCAGCCATTGTTTGAAGATTGTTCTTATATTTCATGAAAACTAGAGGGAAAATAATGAGACAAAGCTTCTGTCCTTATCCCTAACTTTATTCTTAGA
Organism: Emydura macquarii macquarii; assembly: GCF_026122565.2. NCBI lineage: Eukaryota > Metazoa > Chordata > Testudines > Chelidae > Emydura > Emydura macquarii. The sequence goes on from NW_027131180.1 coordinate 15,274,957, forward strand.
AATAAGCACACTTTCCAGTTGTTGAAAGTAAAAGAGGCCAATGCTTCAAACTGCAGAGAAAAAGGTAACAAAAGCTCAAGCTACAGTGGAATACTTTGCTGCCCAGAACTTGCATGTGTAACAGAAGTATGCGGCAAGAGGATAAATTACCCATATTCCATAACCACCAAACATATTTAGATATGTGAGCTGCTGGAGAAGCCATGCTAACACTGGACTAAACTGTTCATTTCAGTGATACAAATCGGCTCTCAAAGCATTTTGGCTGCAGACTGAAAACAACATGGCTATGGACCAATTATGATGTGTATAAATGTGTGCCTGCCCGTGGGGACGAGACTGTGAACATATGAACACAGTTCGTAGTTCGGACGATAGTCACATGCTAAATTGTACTACCATGCACCTTTGACCACCTTGGCTGCACCGCGTCCACCTCTGACAAAAATAATAAACTTATAGGCATCTTCAAACAGCCCATCCTGCCAGAGAGGTGTTTCTTCCTTCCTATTAATCCTCTACCCCCAATAAATAGGCTTTTCCTCCAAAATTATATTTGGTAAAAGCCAGGATGGGTAATATTAAGTCCTGCAAGAGCAGCAAGTTCAAACTTCATCTCACAAGAACCAGAAAGGCTTTTGTATTGTACTCATCACTGCACAATCCAAATGCCTCACAAGTAAATGATTCATTCTCCCTTACCAGCTCTTGATGCTGAAAGGACATTTTAAAATGCATGTATTGCTGAGGGCAAGCACAGTGACAAGTCTTGTTTCTGTGAAGTCAGTGAAGTTCATGTTCCTCCTGATCTCCCCCTAAAAGCACTTCAGTAGCTGTGTGCCAATCCTGAAAATATCTCTGTCCCCAGCACTCATGACTCCCACTCTTTTTGTGGGTGGTGCTGTAATTCCTAAGGAGCACAGCTGTCTTGAAATGTCTTGTTGACTGAGGGCTGCGTTCTCACGTAAGAGTCCCAAATCACAGAAACTTAGAAAATTAGGACTGGGGCCTTGAACTTGATCCATTATTAAATGGGCGCCAATATAGAAACCAGCATTACAGGGTCTTCTTCTACTGCTTAACAGGTGTGTTGTTGCATTCTACATTCACTGGAGTTTTAAGGGCGTGTATGTTTATACCCAGGTATAGGGCATTGCAGTAATCCAACTTGGAGGTCACAAAGTCATGGATCACCATGATCAGGACTGAAACTCTTCAAAGAGGGCACAGTTGGAAGAAAGGATTTCTGGAAGTCACTCTTATTTCGGTATCTACATTCAGTGAAGCATCCAGGAAGACTGAAAAGCTGAGCATTGTCTTTATCCATGGGCTCGTTCTGCAATGACTGGTGGTGATCTAGTGCTAGCTATTTCTTCAAAATATTCCCCTTTCTTAAAAAGAGCACCTCAGTCTAGCCCAGAGAAAATGAAGCTTTATTCCAACAGAAAGGGAAGATTCCTAAGTCTGCACTACCAATGAAGCTGCATTCACTCAGAACTGCGGGTATGAAAAATCTTAACATACAACAGCCTTATTGCAGTAAGACGAAAAGCTAAAGAGAAACCTCCACCCAGCCCCTGAGAGATGTAGTGCCACAGAAGAGATACACATGAGCCAACTTTACATCAGCTCTGTAGGAGACAGCAAAACAAGTAGCACAGAGTGCAGGGGTTCTCACTAATCCTAGGAGTTTACTACTATCTCCAGGCAAATAATGTCTACTCTATTGTAAGTTTTCCAGTGCTGTTTATATACTATTCCTTTTTAATTCCTGCACGTATAGGGAAGGCACACATTTAAGAACTGTGCTTAAAAAATTCCTTTTATACTGCCCCTTCTTCTGGAACTTTTCCACTGACTTAAGGTTTAAAGATAGTTTGAATGTTTCATACCCTCAATAAGGTTCAAACCCGCCCTTCTATCCACTAAGCTAATCCCATATCTGTAAAAGTAAGTTGATACTGTAAATAAATTTACAAGAGAAACATGTAGAAGCAGTCTTTATTAGTAGTTAGCTACATGAAAACAATGTCTTATACTTCACTTCTTTCTCCTTTGATAGCTGACAATTTCCTACAAAGTTTACTGCACACACAAACCCAGCATTGTAACAAACTACAAGCAATATGAAGTTTACTAACCTCCACCCAAACACACTTAATGATATAATTTGTATGTAATTCTTGTTTTTAGCTTAATGAGAATCTCCACAAGAGAAGATACTATCTAAGCTCACAGTTTTGACTATTAAGGTCATCAATGGGAATAGTGCACATGCTTGTGGTGTGATTTCAAAACCTCAGTTCACACCAGACGTTTACTATTGGGACAAAAAAAATTATATTTTTTTAAAAATGCTCCAATAGAGAAAACACGTCTTCCATAAGAGTACTTTACTTTTCACATGAGCACTGATTAAATAAAGTTAAGAATATAGTCTTTTCCAACTGAACCATCTTTTTTACAAAGGAAAAATATCTTCTTAAATCCCCAGTATTCCCCAGTCAAGGGCACAGATAGCATTTATGATACTTCAGTGCAATATCACACAATAAATCTTAAATCAGACAGCATCGGAATCTAAATGAAGCTCATTAGTTTAAATTTACAAGAATCACCTTTAACTGAAACACCCATTAAAATAGATATGTATTTCCTGGAGCACGTCTCATATATGACATTTTTGTTAACCTTTATGTACAGTGTTTTACTGTAATATTAAAACCACAGACAGCAAATTTCTGTAACCATATCAAAACTAGTTTAGTTTTCTTAACAGGGGCAGCAGGCTTGAAGTCTGGATGTGAAAAGCATCAATAAACAGAACAATGTATTATATGCATATCATTACATCACAGAGTAAACAAATTAGCAGAGTGTGTGCTGGCATCCTCAAAATCCATGCTGTGACCTTTTAAGATCATCATCATAATAGGAACAAAAGAATTGGGACTCTTGAAAAACAACTTCGTGAACACGTCTTAAAATTCCTGTTGATTAAACAATGCAGGACAAGTGCATTTGGAACATGGTACGTTTGTGAAAAGCAGGTGCCCCTGGGGCACACAACGCAGTTATGCCAACATTATTTTTCTAGGAAGAGAGAGAAAGACAGACATCTTGGAGCTGAAAGAGACTCTAAGGGTTAGGATACTGTGCTGACCTATAAAGAAAAAAGTTAATGAGGCAGGATGAGAAATAAAAATAAAGAGAGTAGACAAAAATTAGGAAAGAGATGGAAATGCTGAAGGTTGTTGGACTATGTGAATCAGTAAAGGCTCTTTCAAATGCAAATAATTCTGTGATTAAAAGAGAGATGCAGGGAAACAGGAGAAGAAAATAACTAGACAGCATTATACATCATTCTTCTTACATTTGACTGTATTTCTCTGGAAGGAGCTCTGTTAGTCTGGACAGGGGAAGGTGGTAATAGCTCTGGAGTCAGCCTGTTGCCCATTGTTAGGCAAGTAACTAAGTTAACGTGGAAGACATCTTTAAAATTTAAAAGGCACTATAGCAGATACTTTCCCCTTTGTTTCAAGCCTTCTTTTAGATATAAAAGGCCTATTGTGCAGCTAAATTAAGAGAGATTTTTCAAAATGCGAGAGTATTTACAATAAGGTGCGTCTGCTCTTGACATTCAGATTTATTCATATTGGAAAAAGCACACCTTTAAAACAGAATAAAAGCCATTCAAAGAATACAGAAAGGAGGGCTGTGCAACATAATGTTTTCATTAATGCTGAGTTAACCCTGGGACATAGAAATAACTGTTTCCATTGGCTACAGGAAAGGTGATCCTGATTTTTAGCTCATAGACATAAGCAATGACTGCATAAGGAGCAAACTATTGCAGCCCTGCTTGAAACACAAACAAACATGTGTCCCTATGGCTCAGTCATCTTAAATTTCTCTCTCCCCAAATCCCAGGAACTTCTCAATGCCAAAGTTCAGACTGACATCCCAGAGAACTAAATACAACATCTGTTTCAATGGAAGGCAGCTAGATTAGCCAGGAATGCATTTTAGCATAACATAACATTTCCTTACAAAGAGCAGCAGCCAGCAGTAACTTCACTCCCCACCTCTGAATGGCTGTCAATTCTATAGCAGCTGTATCTACTCCTTATAACCACAATTTAACTGGTGCATTTCAACCACATTCTTCTGCTTCTGAAACAGAACTGTGAATTCTGCAAAGCAATTTCATATCCAGCCCCATGTCCAGTCCACTACATAAATGCTTTGACTCCCATAGTATTCATGTCATTCAGTTCTCCTGTGCATCCCTAGTATTTTTCAAAGGAATGGGGTTTTGGTTGGAATAGTATGGAGGCTGGCCTCAGAACATCCTCACGCAACCCTCACCAACCAATTGCCCAAGTCCAAAAAATGATTTAGGTTACTCAATGAGCCAGTCACGAGACCCTTTTGTTAAGATGTGCTTGGAAACCAATGCACTTATGCAGCAAACATTTTTGCATTATCTGAACAGAGCTAGGAATCAGACTGTCAGCTTTATGTCTGTGGTTTATAAAAGTGTTACAGGATCAAGTAGGGGAAATATGTTTTCAGTGGTGCATGATATTTCTGATATTGTACCCTTAATTTAAATATTTCCTAAAGCTTATTATTAAGTATTATCATCACAGATAACCACTTCATTTGCCTGTTAATTTCAGCACACCCTTCACCATGGCCCCAATGCCATCAAAGATGTGATGTAATTCTGTTTCACACATAAATGCTGGAGTAGTTACCATCTTGTTATTCACGTCCACATGAGCTTCGTGGAACAGAGAGTTAAGGAACACACAGCCAGCCTAGTATTTGCAGATGCTGTCTGCAGAATGAAACACACTGCCACTTACATTTTCAAAAAAATATCTCCCCAACCCCAAGGCAACGTAAAAGTGGCCACAGTTGGAGCCTAGGAATGGAGATGTTCTACTTATTTTGCCAGAAATACCAGTATTGCCTCAATGGGGAAAAGAGCATTAAAGATTACATGAAAAGATGGGAAATCCCTTGCTTAGAAGTTAATGTTTCAGGGTAAAGATTGCGTGGCATCACTTTAGACTTTTGGAAAAAGAAAGAAATGAATCTCAAACAAAATTGACTAGTTATGGGGTTCATTTCAATGGATAGATTGTACACTGGTAGGCCATTACATACAGCACTTCTGATTTATCTGCGGTACTGATTGAGCCAGAGGAATTTTCAGGCAACAACTGAGCACTATGTGTAAGGATTCAGCCACACAATTAACTTTACCATCACTGGGAAAAACGTTGCCTAGTCCATATGCATCACACTACAATATGGTCCTACATGACTATTATCAGTTAAGCACCAACTTTATATTTTTAGAACTGTGATGACATATACATTAAGAATAGCAGTGCCCCTCAACTCTTGGTAACTGCTTATTAACTGGAAAGGATATAGTTACTTCTTTAGCACAATGTTTTCCTCCCAATGCTTTAATGGCTTCTGCAGTTCCAGCATAAGGCCATTTCCCACCTTCCTCTCCTTCATGTCCCACAGTAACTTCAGCACCAGGCAGTACTTTTACAGCCAACACAGGTGAAATGCAGCACAGGCTGTAAGAAAAACAGAAAAGGATACTCTAATGAGACTACTTCTTAAAAGGATTAATAATAATTATGAAGATTTAAATGCACATGTATTTAAAGATCATAAAGTCGAACATGAAAAGAACATTTCTTTCCAGCAACATCAGGCTTTCCCTGGCAACCAAGTACTAAATAATTTTCTTAGCTGTACTTCTGTTTCTTCCTACCAGCTTGAAAGATTTTTTTAAAAAATTAACCAGTAATAAATGCAAGGCTGAATACATTTTTTCTAGCTCAAATACTAACATCCACCCACTTACCTAGAATTTGTTTTCTCTCTGCTCTTATATAAACTATCAATTATACAACTGCATTTTTAAATGCTCCTATAAATGTACCATACCTAATGCATCTAGAACGTACATACCCAATGGGTTTCCCAGCTTTGTGGAACTCCTGCAGGACACGTTCAACCTCTCCATTCACTTTGCAATCCTTCCCATCCACAGCAAAGGTGGAACTGCCACAGTAAAAGACTTTCATTAACACTTCAATATAATGCTATGACTTTATACGTGCACAAATACTCAGCGCAGCTCTCAATGGACATCAAAAATAGAAAGTCGATATGAGCTCTTCACTGCAACAAGCAACAAATTATAAGCCAAAAATATTTGTTTTAAGTAAATATTAAGCGTTACCAAATCAGCCTTCTAACATTTTATGCAGAAACAGAATAGCAATGCTACCAGATTTTCAGATCATTAACAGAACAGAAAACAAAATATCTTAGCATGACATCCTAGAAGAAGCCATTTCATTGGATCATTGAATCACAGGGTTAGAAGGGAGCACAAAGATCATCTAGTCTAACTCCGTGCCAAGATGCAGGATTTGTTGTGTCTAAACCATCCAAGACAGAGGGCTTAAAAAAAAAAAAATACACTCACATTTCTCAAAAGAATCAAAGAGGACAAGAAGACTAATTGGTCACAAGACACATGGCATTTCACTAGGCTAATCCATTAACTTTTTGAAAAGAAATTACTTCGTGATCAGTTTAATACTATCCTGACACTTTCTATATAGACGTAGGTGGAAAGAAATAAGAGAATCATACTGGAGATTATCTGAAACTAAAAGTTGTATAAACTTCACTTCCCTCCATCATGCCCCAAAAACCACCACCTCAGCACCACAGGAAAAGGAAAGGGTTTTTTTTGTAAAGCATTAGAACTGCTGCCCAGTTTTGGTGGAAAATTTTTCCTTGTGGCATTTTTAGATTATGAAATGCCACTCTAACAATAAGAATCACATGGGGAAACCCCCACTCCACGAGCTACACTGAAAATATTATCCTATAGGAATCCCCAAACAATTTGAAAGAAGTCTTCCTTAGGCAAGACTATGTAAATTATCAGTTTGTAAAAAGGCCACTGTTCCCTGTTATTACTGTCTGAGTTATGCATAAAGGATCTTTGTATCACTCACAGGTTTTTAGCAGCTCCAAATCCACCAGGGAATATAACAGCATCATGATCCTTTGTAGTAAGTTTAGCGAGGTCCATGATCTTACCACGCGCAATTCTTGCTGATTCCACTAAAACGTTTCTTGAAGAACAAGAAATAAAGCAATAAGAGGAATGAAGTCTGTGTATGCACAAGTGTGGTGAAACTCTGTAAGGGAAGGGTGTTATTTCTGAAGTTGAAAACAATGACCCTGAATACCTGCAGCTACAGCTGCTTCTGAAATAAAACTACTGGAATACACAGTACCTATGAGCGAGGAATGGAATAAGGTTTTAGGTGGTAGCCACAAGACAAAGGATCTCAGCTTTCCTCACATACAAAATATTAGTTGGCATAAAGTTAAACACTTTGGAGAAATTGCTACTAGTAAATATTTAGCACAGAGCCTGACCTCTCCAGCACATCCATGCAGCACAAGCTCAAGAAGCAGGAGTCATCTTGTGCAAATTAAATGTAGATCTTACCTTGATTCTGCCTCAGCTGGCTGTCCTTTTCTGTGGTCAATAACATGCATCTGAGGAATATCTGGGGCATACATCTGAACTTCAGCTCCTCCACGACTCAGGTGAACCAAAATGCTACAAAATAGGTAAAAAAATGATAAAAGCCTAAGAAGAGAGGGAGTCTTAAGGAGCCAGTTAGAGTAGATTTTTATCTGGCTTTGAGCCCTATCAGAAATATATTACTTGTTTTGGAAAACATACTGACAAAGTAGCATAAAAAATGACCACATACCATCAGTGTTTACAGAATGGATAGGATATTTATTATAGTCTGTTGGGGGGGAGGTGGGGGACGGCTAGATGAGCTGTAGATGTCATCTAAACCCCTTTGATTGCTGTGTTATTTACTCTGGTTACAGAAACCCGTCATCCTTCAGAACTGTAAGAAGAGTCCAAAAGTCTCATGAAAGGGCACTGAGATCAATGTCCCATTATCTAGTGTACAGCGTGATAGGTCAAACTCAATTTGAATATTCACAATCCTTGCCCAGGAACTTGGCCCAGAAATGAAAGCTCAGAAAGATGATTATGAAATAGGTAGAGCCTATGCTCATGCATCCTGAGCTGGAAATGCCAAAGCAGCAGCTGGCTCTTGGGAGAGACAGATTGTCTGACAATAGCTCATTGCTCTGGTTTAGTGTGTGGTGGTGAAGTCTGCCCACTCCTCCTTACCCAGAAGCATGCAATAGGAGAGCTTAAGGAGGAACATAAAGCTGAGACAAAGTGGTGGATTTTCATGGGGTATGAAAAGGACCAACCCTGGGGGAAAACCACACATTATCAAGACTCTTCTTCCAGGATAGTACCAACAGCCCTGAGAAACTGGAAATTAATTAAATAGAATCAAATGCTCTAATGATGTGAAGAACACATTTCTGGACTCTGCAGTAAAGCAAAGCTGCTTACGCTGAGGCCTCATGGATTTCTGTACCATCATATACACCGCATCCAGATAAGACCTGCAAAAAGAAAATCAATATACTATTTCAGACAAAATATGTATTTCCCAGACTGTCTTTACGGGTCTTGTACATGCATTTGGGGATAAAGCAATTGCAGCTGCACCCTCATCAAACAAAATAGATAGTGGCTTCGGTGATGCTGGGTTACACAAGTTTAATATATTGCAGAACTGGGATGTTCTATTCACAGTAGCTTGTTTTGATTCACCCAAACGGCTCCGCAATTACTACTGACTTGAACAGCAAAAGGTATTTGCTTCTCCATTTTTCTCAGACTTGAAAAACTGCCACATTGTCTTAAAGTGTGACTGTAGTCACAAATGTGTCTACAAATAATATTACAAGCTTTCATGGTCCTAAGGTATGTAAAGAGGGTGATCTTACATATCATGGAATATGCTCAGACCTTGATGCGCATGTATACTTTTAATTAAAACAGAAGGGAGTTAAAAGGTACATCTCAAAAGTGAGAATTTATGTCACTCTATTTGACTCAATCTTAGGCTCCACATCGCAGACTAATGGAGAAGTAATTTTAAAAAAATCTAAGTGCACTAAATATCTCAACTGAATTTCTCTTCTGAACCATGGCAACAATGCTTTCAAATAAACCCCAACATTCTAGTTAAGCATGTCCTCCCCATGTCTGAATCTATCCTGGCTATTACTGAAGAACATTGGAATTTACGGAGATTAGAGACAAAAATGTTTCCCAATTTCTGCAATTTGTTTACTTTGTGTATTTGACGCACTGGGTGTTTAGTCAGTTTTCTCTGTTTGTGTGGGTCTTTTACACAGCAATCAAACAGAGAGAAAGATTTTTAAAAATAGGGAAATTGTGATGGTAAAGACACAAAAATTCCAAGAGCACTTGTAGTTCCTGAAACTATTTTAACTCATGTTTTAAACAGTAGATAGGTTTCCAATTGGCAGTGTCCTTTTAACAATTCTACTTCCTTCCTTCCCCCCTCCCCTTGTTTTTAAGCAGCTTAGCAGGCACTTTATCCGTTATCCACTGCATGCATATTTTATATATAATTAAAACTACTTATTATTTAAGATGCTCTGTGAAATTCACCTCTTTAGATTTTATTTTTACAACCTGTCAAGTTTCCTCTTTCCCAGTTTCTTTTATAATTTTAATGCCCTCTGGTTCCCTTTCATGTGATTCTATATTTCCTCACAGAGGCAGACTGATTTGTGTTGCCCACTTAGCATTTAAGATTTTACTGGATTGCATTTTACCCATAACTTTCCCAACTGTACCTTACATAATTCCCACTGTTTATTTTCCCATTTGTGACTGGATTCCAGCCAATTTTAATTCCCAATACCTACAGACTCTGCTTTTCTGATTGTTATTTCTGCTACATCATTTCAACCCTACAGATATTTAGGTAGCTAGCTCCTAGATGTTCTCCAATTTTAACTTTATTTATCATGGCTTCCTTTCAACTATTAAGTACCAAATAGTTTTTTTACTTTATTCACTTCATTAGTCTTTACTACCTCCACTAATTTATGTTTTGTTATGCCCTATCCACACTATGTAAACAACAAACCATAACAATATCCCCAATTCTGCAACAGGGATTTGTGCAGGCACAGCAGTTTGCCCATGCAAATTAGACTGCAGGAGTGGACCCAATGGACACAGTTTGGTCTGAGGTGTGTGTACATAAAGACAAACTTGTCTTGGATCAAATTTTTTAAAAAAAGTTTCAGTTCAGGCAGAGAGCACTGTATAGCTTCAAACTGACATGTATGTTAACTATGATGGTATCAGTTTAATATCTCACACATACTCTATCAGGAGACTCTCGTCCACTCGTCTCTAAACTCTGGCAAGTCCAGTGTGAAAGTATAATTAAGCAAGCCAAGAGAAGGAATTTGAAGAACTAGCTAAAGACACAAAAACTAATGGCCAAAACAACGTTAAGTACATCAGATGCAGGAAGCCTGACAAAAGTCAGTAGGGCCACAGTTGAGGTGCTAAAGGAGCACTCAAAGAATACAAGGCTGTTGCGAAGAAGCGAAATGAATGTTGCATTGGTCTTCACTGCAGAAGATGAGGGGGAGATCCCCACACCCATCCATTCTTTTCAGATGACAAATATGAGGACGTGTCCCAAATTGAGATGTCAATACAGGAGGTTTTTTAACAAATTGATAAATTAAACAGTAATAAGTCACCAGGACCAGATGGTATTCAAACAAGAGTTCTGAAGGAACTCAGATATGAAACTGCAGAACTACTCACTATGGTATGTAATCTACAGCTTAAATCTGTAAAAGATAACTGAAGGGTAGTTAACGTAATGCCCATTTTTCAAAAAAGCTCCAGAGGTGATTCTAGAAATTACAGGCCGGTAAGCCTAACTTCAGTACTATGCAAATTGTTTGAAACTACAGTAAAGAAATCAATTATCAGACACACGGATAAACAAGATATGTTGGGGAAGAGTCTTTTGTAAACAGAAGTCATGCCTCACCAATCTATTAGAATTCTTTGAGGGAATCAACAAGCACATGGACAAAGGTGATCCAGTCGATACAGGGTACCTGGACTTTCAGAAAGCCTTTGATAAAGTCACTCACCAAAGGCTCTTAAGCAAACTAAGCTGTCACGGGATGAGAGGGAAGGTCCTCTCAGAGATCAGTAATGGGGTAAAAGATAAAAATTGAAGGGTGGGAACAAATGGTTGGTTTTCACAATGGAGCGGGGCAGGAGCAGGGACTCCCAAAAATCTGCACTGTGATAAGTTCTGTTCAATATACTCATAGATAATCTAAAAAAACGGGGCGAACAGTGAGTTAGCAAAATTTGCAGATGATACAAAATTACACAAAGTAGTTAAATGCAAAACTGACTGAAGATTACAAAGGGATTTGGCAAAACTGGGTGACCAGGCAACAAATAGGCACATGAAATTTAATGTTGATAAGTGCAAAGTAACACACACTGGAAAAAATAATCACAACTATAATAATAATCACAAAACAATAGGGTGTAAATTAGCTGTTAACACTCAAGAAAGAGATGTTGGAGTCATCATGGATAGTTCTCTGAAAACTTTCACTCAATGTGCAGTGGCAGTCAAATAACCTAACAATGTTAGGAATCATTAGGAAAGAGACGCATTAGTAAGAGCATTGCCAGCAGATCGAGGGAAGTGATTATTCCCCTCTATTTGGCACGGGTGAGGCCACATTTGGAGTACTGTGTCCAGTTTTGGGCCCCCCACTACAGAAAGGATATGGACAAATTGGAACAAGTCCAGGGGAGGGCAACAAAAATTATTAGGGGGCTGGGGAATATAATTTATGAAGAGAGGCTGAGGGAACTAGGCTTATTTAGTCTGCAGAAGAAAAGAATGAGGAGGGATTTGATAGCAGCCTTTAACTACCCAAAAGGGGATTCCAAAGAGGATGGAACGAGGCTGTTTTCAGTGATAGTAGATGACAGAACTAGGAGCAGTGGTCTCAAGTTGCAGTGGGGGTCTAGGTTGGATGTTAGGAAAATCTTTTTCACTGGGAAGGTGGTGAAGCACTGGAATGGATTACCTAGGGAGGTGGTGGAATCTCTATCCTTAGAGGGTTTTAAGGTGTGACTTGACAAAGCCCTGGCTGGGATGATTTAGTTGGGGTTGGTCCTGTTCCTGCTTTGAGCAGGGGTTGGATTAGATGTCCTCCTGAGGCCCCTTCCAACCCTAATCTTCCATGATTCTATGGATAGATAAAACAAAACAGAAAATATTACACTGCCACTATATAAATCCATGGTATGCTCACATCTTGAATACTGCTGCAGCTCTGGTAACACAATCTCAAAAAAGATGTATTAGAATGAGAAAAGGTACAGAGAAGGGAAACAAAAACAATTTGGGGTATGGAGAGGTATGAGGAGAGATTAAAAAGAGTGGGACCGTTCATCTGAGAAAAGATGACTAAGGAGGGATATGATAGAGGTATGGAGAAAGTGAATAGGGAAGTATTATTTACTCCTTCACATAACACAAGAACTAGGGGCCATCCAATTAAATTAATAGGCAGCAAGTTTAAAAACAAACATAAGAAAGTACTTCTTCACACAACCCACTGTCAACCCGTGCAAACAACTTGTTGCCTGGGATGCTGTAAAGGCTAAAAGTATAACTGGGTTCAAAAAAGAACTAGATAAATTCGTGGAGGCAAGGTCCACTGGCTATTAGCCAAGATGGTCAGGGACACAACCCCATGCTGCTGCTGTCCCTAAACTTCCAACTATCAGAAGCCGGGCATGGATGACAGGCGATGGATCACTTAAAATTGCCCAGTTCTGCTCATTCTCTCCAAAGCACCTGGCCCTGGTCCCTGTCAGAAGAGAGGGTACTGTGCTAGATGGACCATTGGTCTGATCCAATATGGCCATCCTTATGTTCTTAAAACATTATGCCTGGGTTAACACAGCAGCACCTGTATCCTCACAGAAAGACAGCACACTTACGCGCTAGGACTGTGGTTGGTGGGTAGCCAGTTGCCCAGCTAGCATTGCCCTTTCCACTGGTCTTGAAAGCCAAAGTAGCTTTACTAATCTCACACCACCTGTTGCAGAGCAAGAGCTAAGAAGGCAGCAAACCCGCCCGCCCCTCAAGTCACCAAGCAAACTGCACAGGTCAGGCAAAGCAGAGCACACTACAGGCAGGGCCCCCACAGGGGTGGTGGTGGAAAGGGTACACTTCACCCGGGCCTGGAGGCCCTGGGGAGCCCAGCCCAGGCTTCAACCCCCCATTACCATGAGGAAAAAATGTTTCATGGCTCACGAGATTGAATGTATGGGCGGGAGGAGAGGCTGTGGTATGTGGGGGGGAGGGGACCGTGTTACAAGTTTGTACTGGGCCCGAGAAACCGATGCTTGGGCCCTGCATACAGGACAAGGTGGTGGGAAACTCGCCCCACTGAGCTGTTGTGCATAGTTTGTAACCCGGTTCTGCGCAGTCCCGTTCCCTGCAACTCCCCCAGCGGCTCCCGCTGCAGCCGAGAGCGCAGCCGGCCCCGTTTGCAGCTCGCCCTTAGCCCTGCCCTGGGGGCCCAGCTCGAGTCGCCCCGAGGCGGAGCCGAGCCCAGCCCAGCCCGGTCCCCTGGGGCATAGCTCACTGCCCGAGCCCGGCGTTGCTCGTGGGGCGGGGCGGGGCAGAGCAAAGCCCCCCGGGCGGCCAGGCTCTACTCACCACGGCGACCCGGGCCCCGCGCAGGCGGCGGGCGGAGCAGTGGAGGGAGGCCGGCCCAGCCGGGGCTGCCTGCCGCAGCAGCGCGGGGCCCAGCAGTAGCAGCCGCCGCCCGCAGCCCGCTAGCCGCGCCGCCAGCATCGTTCGCCCGCGCCGCCGGGCTCAGACACAGGAGGGGAAGGGGCTGGACTCCGCAGGGGCCCCGAGGCGTCTCCACGTCCAGGGGCTGGTGCAGCAGCGACAGGCCGGGCCTGGCGACGGGATGCACCTTTGCAGCCGCCGCACAGCTCCAGCTAGAGGCGGGGAGGGAGGCCGGCGTCTGCAGCTCGGCCGGGGCTGCGGGGCTTTGCTTTCTTCTGCCTACGCAGCGCCTGGGCCAGCTGGGGGCTACTCCCTCTTTCAGATGCTGCTGCCTCCGGTGCTCCCACGTCCACCAGCCTCTCCTCAGCCTGCCCCCGCTGTTCCCTCTCTTGGGATCTCCGTTAGGGTCCAGCCGGCCAAGGCTTGCTACCCAAACATGGCACCGACAGCCCAAGCCTGGTAGCAAGTGCTGTGCCCGCAGTGTTTGCAGGATCAGACCCCCGAGATCATTGGCCATCTGGCCAGACCTGCCTTTGCAAAGCCCTGTACAAATCTAGTGAATTTTAATAATTATTCACATTGAAACTTGGCACTAACCACCCCTACCCCTTAAAAATACCTACAACCAAGGCCCATTTTAATGGGGTGTAGTTACGCTCAAGCTTGCGTTGCCACGTCTCATGATATTTATTGTTTTCCTTAAAGCCCCTGCTCCTGAAATCATGTGCTTACAGCTGAGCTTCATCTTTTTGTTTGTTTGTTTTTTTTAAACCGAAGCTTCTTGCCCTCTGGATTGCAGGGAAAAGTATGAAAACATTATCTGCTCCCTAACCCTTCAAAGAAAAGAAAGCCAATAAAAACCCAGAGATCAGTTCTTTGTTACTAAATTTCTCATAATTTTTGAACAGCCTGGTTTGGCAATACTGGGTTAGTTCATTATTACAGCTAAAATAAATCTAGGTATTGCAAACTCCTTCATAGGGTACACAAGGCACACAGTTATGTACAATAAGAGGCAAAGATCACTGGGGCAAATACGTTCAATAGCACACACTGCAACAACCTCCTCCTCAGCCCCTCATGCAGAAGCTCAGAACTCCACCACTGCAGCTCTTCATCTGAAACATTTTTTTCCTCTGAAACCACCACACTATTTATAAATTCTGGGGGAAATTCCCCTAAAATATTCCATGGATATTTGTTTCTTATGCAAAGAGAAAGGAAACTCCACACAGATACTGGCAAAACCCCTGCAGTTCTTTTTTTTAGTCAGTGCTCCTTGAAGTCCTACCTTGGCAATGAGTTTTGCTCAAAGATAATAGTACCTATATCTTATCTAGCACTTTTCAGCAGCAGATTCAAAGAGATAATGGGGAAAACAGGAAGAAAGAACAGTTGTATCAGTTTAACTAAAGCTATTTTTAATCCCATTTAGATGCATGTTTAAGCATATATGGGTTCAGCTTAATTTTTTTTTTTTTTACAGGACTTAAGCTAAAATAAAATGACACTCAAAATGAAATAAATGTGTCTACTACAAACTTGCACGGATCTAACTAAATTGGGTTAAAAATACACCTTTAAACTGGTGCAAGTGTGTGTGTGTAGACAAGCCCTGATCCTGCAAAATGTAGGCAAGTGGGCAAATCCCAATGATTTCAACAGGATTTGTGTAGAAAGTTGAGCACACACTAATCTTCACATGTTCAAGACCTAAATCCTTTATAGTGGACTGCTCACATTCAAAATCACACACACTGGGCTAAACATGAGGAAAAATTAGGCCAAATGTTGGGTTCACCACTCATTCTGTTCAGGTTTCAGTATCACTCTCATCACCATGCTATATGAACACTTCATAAAATGTTACTGGACAACTTGGGCAGGACAAATAAGTTTTGATAGCACTGCCTTTGATCAATTGAAGAACAAGGGAATGATGACTGTGCCACCCCTATGCGGGGAGTGATGAGCGAGAGCTCATTTTATGTCCAGCACCTCCACAGAGAAATCTGGTTTCATTATGAGCTGTGTATTTTCACAGACTGTATATATGTAAATGTTTTTGACATGGGTAGTGCAAAAACATAGCAAGCCCTCCACAGATGTAATCCTTTGTCTCACCTTTATGGGCCAAACCTTCAAGAAAAGCATTTAAATTTTTATCCTTGTTTTTTCAGGTCATCATGATGTGCCTCCAACAACTGTAGGCACACAAATTTAGGGGCGATATCAAGGCTACCTTAAAAACAATATAGCTCATATTATATATAAATGTGGATTTACACACACACACACACACACACACACACACACACACACACACACACACACACACACACACACACGAGAAACCATAAGCAATGGGGCAAGGATTATGAGCTTAAGAGCAGTAGCAGCATATGGCTACACAGGCTGATACCATGTAGAACTTTTCTTAATCATGTAAGGGGTTTTTAAAAAGGGAGAAACAATCCAGAGTGCCACCACTGATGTATCACCAACTCTTTTACTCTAATTATTCTTACTTTTTTTTTTTGACATCCTGCCACACAGGCAAGACATGGAGACTCATGAAAAAAACAATAAAAGTAATGGTGAAATGATTTTTCAATGCTAAACAATGATAAACAATCATGTAGGAAGAATGTAAAATATTATCATCATGGTCAGTGAAGTAAATAAAAATGACTCGTGCCCTGGAATGAAGCAGTAGTTTGTAAGAATAAGCACAGAAAAAGTTTTATATGGGTATATTTATTTACTTTGATCACCAGGGTATACAATAATATTTATTTTATAAAGTTTAGTCATACAAACTGATTTTTTGTGTACATACACACACACATTTTTTATGAATATTTTTTCTGTAACAGATTTCAGTAACATTTTTGCCAAGTGGGGGGGGGGGGGTGTGTGTGTGAAGCAAACCCACCTAAACAGAATTCAATAGACTACTTATGATTCAACCCAATCGTAATCTGTGTGATACTCTTCACTAACGGAGATCTTTCAAAATATTGGCATGGGAGACATGCTCAGAATCTGAAAAAGGTCATTAAACTGGTGCTCATGTTGACTCACATTTAAAGCAATTTAAAGCATTTAAAGACCCCAATCTGCAGAATCGGACAGCCTAGTGAACTGTGGTTGTACTGTTAAAAAAAACCAAAAACACAACAGCTCTCATGCAAAAAATAAATAAATAAATAAAAAAGAGAATCAAATATTCAGGTATTTACTGTTCTTATTTGGTTACATAGCAGTATAAGTTGAATTCAGCAGGCTGGAAATTTCTGGACACAAATCTTTACTGCAATACCCTTGATCATTAACCAATTAAATTCCTTGCAGATGCTATACTGCACAGAATTTTTGCTCACATGTTTGTTCACATTATGGTATGACATTTATCCAAATATTTTTCCTTTTTGGGAGGGTAACGTTCAGCTAAAGTTTGGATAATTTTAGAATTTAGCAAATTATTATTATTACTGTTTTATTAATCTAGTTAGGATAACATTTCAAAATAAGTTGAAGTCAATATACAACCCTCCAAATATTTAATGAAAAATGACACACACACACACAAATGACTAAAAAAAAGAGTTTAATCCATAGGCACAGAAATGTTGTGACAGCAAAGGCTTCAGAGGTTACTTGCAATGCCTGACTTCCACTGCCTAATTTGCCTATATGTTTATATACATTTTATAAAAAATAAATGCACAGAACAATATTTTCATTTGTGCTTCTATTTTCTTTGACAGATGAACACAGGTATCTTCTTGTTTGAGTTCAACAACGGATAAAAATCTAGTTGAGCAGCTTCATCCTCGTTCCCTCAGTTAACAGGAAGAGGAAGAATTTTAGGGTCTCTATGAACTGCACTTCAGCGATCCTAAATTTAACCAGCTTCTGTACCTTTGCAGATTACTCCAAACCTATATCACAACATATACAAAATAAGCCACTATGAGGGCCACTTCATCTCAGTGAATAACACTGGCACAAATTATTGCTTCTGTAGGTCCCCAAGAAACAAAAAGAAATAGAGAAATTACAGTAAAATAAGTTGTCCTTATGATTGTGTGGTTGCCTCTTCCATAAGATAATCACTGTTAGATTCCTCCAACTCCTCTTCACTCACTGGTGTTTCTGCAGGACGTTTCATGCCCCGTTGTTGTGAAATGGCCAAAGCATATTTAATGTTATAGCGATTCCACTCACAGCTGTAAAAACAAGTCACCGGAAGGAAAAAAAAATACATTAAAACATTAAAACATAGGTTCTTCCAAGAACTTAATACAAATTTTCCCTCCCAACATTCACGCTTTTGTACAAGATTATGCGTGGGCGGCGGGTATAATAGGCCAGGGGAAGCTAAGCCCCAGTGCAGCTGCTGCCAACCCGCCACTAGATGTGTGGGCCGTGGTGGCCCCACCTCTTCCCATTCCTCATGGGTGGCGAGTAATGGAGGCTGGGGGGCTGGGTCATGGTGGGCTCAGAGTTCCTCTGGCTGGCCAGGGTCACTTCAGGCACTAGCCAGTGTTTGGGGAAGGACCTGCTGGCGAGAGCAGGGGGGGACCTTGGATAGAAGAGGGCAGGGCAGAAGGCTAGTCTCTCAGAAGGGGGGGGGGGGTGCCATGCACATGCTGCCCATGAGATTATGGTTTCAATTTTTAAAAAATTTAAAGGACAGCAATATGTACAGTTTAGAAACATCTTCAAAGTGACGCTGGATGCTCTTCTGAAGGAACTGAATCATGGGCAGCAGCTTCCCTGACCTGTAAAGGAGAAAGCATGCAATTTACTGTGTAGCCTATATTTATACATGGATTCCTAGAATCCTTTTTCAACATTATTCTTCAAATTTTAAAAATTGGTTATATTGTTAGCTTATTATGATGTATCATGGTTGTAAATCTAAAATATCACTGAATAAAAGCAAGTGACTTTGTAACTTTGTGCTGTGTCCATCAATAAACCTGTGTACAATTTTAGCTCAATAAAAATATGTATGCAATTTATCACTTATGTTGCTGCAACTGAACAAGTCAAATGCTGCTCCCTCCTCACCACCAATGTAGAAGTCAGCCCCAGAAATCACTCCATTTCTAAGGTCAAATGGCAACTTTTCAGAGTTGATTCCGTTTACTGTAATGATGATGAAGTTGACTCGAGATATAAGTTCCAGGACAGCAAGGCAGGAGCTTGGACTTTACAAACTATCCACTTCTATTTTGTAACAAAACAGAAGATTGATTCTATCTTCTTTGCCATTTCAAATTCACTCACACATTATGCCATCATTTAATAACTACTCATTCTTCACCCCACAGCAGCAAGGAAAGGAATACGTAATTGCTTCTTCCCCGGTCTATGGTGACTGTTTAAATAGTAGTTGGGAAGAACTGTCAGATTTTTCATTTGTACTGTGCTCTCATTCCAATTGACCGAAAACTCTAAAAGAAAACTGGGCTGGATGTAACAATCATATCTTGTTTAATTGTCTGAAAGGAACTAGGCAGGAATGCAGAATACAGAAATCATTATACTGCATTCCAAAAAACATAAGCAAAGTCTACAAAATCAGCACGCTTAGACATGAACCACTGCCCAACTGGCTAAGATTTCAATTACATTAATCAGATATACACAATTGCTTAAGAACAGTGTTCCCACAAGTATTCTTACAGCTCTTTATGCATTTATCACCTAAAGCTAAAAGTTCAAAGTTCTACCTACAATCTAGGAGAGACTCCTCTGCAACTTTATTGCAGGAATCATTTTATGTCTCCTAAATACTCAAATTTCAGCATGTATTGGTCAGTGGGAAGTCATAATAATCAAGTAACTTTAATTGGGCTGTATATTTCAATACAGAATCTCAAAGACAGTTAAGAGGCTTCCAACAACTGTCTCACAAATATTTTAAACTTTAACTTAAAATGTCTAATTTTCTGTGTTTTGATTTTCAAGTCCACTTACCTTGTTTTTAATTTCTGTCCATATAGCATCAGCAACCGCTG
This sequence comes from Emydura macquarii macquarii, assembly GCF_026122565.2. NCBI lineage: Eukaryota > Metazoa > Chordata > Testudines > Chelidae > Emydura > Emydura macquarii. Next base: position 15,294,848 of record NW_027131180.1, read on the forward strand.
AGCCCAAGTAAGATAGAATTCCAAGTGACGAGATGTCTCAAAGGCAGAGGCTAGAAACTCCAGCACCTTTTCCACATACAGCTCTGGGAGCGATGAGCAGACAACATCAACTGTTTAAAAAAACAATGTCAAGCTTTCAACTGGAATATAATGGTGGGGGGAAAGGGAAGGAAAGCTGAGGAGACACCCTTTCAGAGACTATCCCAGTTCTACTACTCTGCATCACCTGAAAGGAGGCAATCTGTCAGCATTGTGAACATCACTTGCCAGCCCTTCAGAAAGTAAGTTACTATTCTCTGAACTTTCCAATCTCCACAGCACTTAAAAGCAAGATACTCATATCTGCAACTAAAATAGGGTCTGCTATAATGTTTTTTTTGGTATTAAAACTTCACTTGCCTTCACCTTTTCTCCATCACCTTTCACTCCACCCTTTCTCTCTCTCTGCACATCCAGACTCTGGCAAAATTGTGCTGCTTCTCACTTTATAGGAACTGCCATACCATATCAAACCAGTGCTCTATCTCATTCAGTATTTCTGTTCCCAACATTGCCCAGTACAGGATGCTTCAGAGGAAGGTACTAGAACAACCTGCCCACAGAGGAAGTTTCTTCCTAATCCCTGTTGGTTAGTGGATGACAACACCCTGAAGTATGAGGATTTATAACTAAGGCTACAATTCTGTCACATAGGTCACAGATTTCGTGATTTTAAGAGATGTCTGTGTGTTCTTCAACTTCAGCCGTGGGCAGCAAGGCATGGACTTCACTACTGCATTACTCTGTGTACATTGCCGTGACTTATTGTTTATTGCACAAATCCTGTCTGTGACTTTTAATAAAAATACCCATGCCAAAATCGTAGCCTTATTTATAACCCTTTCAAATAAAAGTCCAATCTAATGTTACTCTGAATTTTCTCATTGTCCTTATAAATGGCTAACCCTTTTTGAATCCCCACAAACCCTAGGACTCTGATACCTCACTGCAATGAGTTCCATGACTTAATTATAACAATTCTAAAATCCTCCCATTCCTCTCAGTCCCTACAGCCAAAACTCTGGTTCACAGCATGGGTCTCTCTCACCTAGCTTGGATTTGCTTCAGCCTCCCTGAGTCTCCCCTCTATCCAATATTAAACAGCTAAAATAGCCCTCCTCTTCTACCACCACTACCATATTCCTCCTCTACTGCCTGCTTCAAGTCCCTTTCCTATACCATGTATCTTTTTACCTGAAATTTCAACAACTCCTCCCCAGCCCTAAGACTTTGCCTCCTGCCTACATCTCTGATCACTAGCCATACCAATGCCACATCCTGCTCATTCCTATCGCTTCCTTGATCTTCTCCACCCATTCTTGCCTTTATGCCTTTTTCTAGGTGGTACCCACCCCCACCTGGAAAAACATCACTTTCCTTGCATGCCAAGCATGCACCCTCCTACTCCAACTCAAAGAAATCTGTATCTTTTGACCACTGACTTCTGCTCCTGTGTGCTAGTCTTCCCGCCCTGGCCCTAGCTCATTCGCTAATAAAAAATACCAGAACATAAGATTTATTTACTTTATGACATTTTTATTTGAACACGTTCAGTCTCCTGTTCCTATGTTGGTGTAGTTAGATTTTAAGCTCTTTGGGGGAGGGAAATTATGGCCTTAAATAAGTGATTATTTATGTATGCAGTGTACGGTATAATAGTGAAATGTGCATTTTTATTAATTATACAAAATAAGAACAATTACTTCTACAGCCCTTTCTATCCAAAAGTCAAAGTATTTTGTGATCCATGAATTAAGCCACACATAAGCCCTGTGATGTGAACATTATCCCCATTTTACAGATCTAAACCTGAGGAACAGAGAGGAGGTTAAGTGAGTTGTGCATGGTCAAAAAAGAGACTGGCAGAGAGGAAACAGAAACCAGATTTCTTGACTCTCAGTCTTTAGACATATCAGTACCAAAGTAGAAAGGACTAGTGTCCTGTATAACACAACCTTCCATAAACATGCACTGTTAATAATAAAATGTTTGGTAATAAAATGAAGTTTAAGGGTTACACTCTGCCCTCAGACTTCAGCTCAAAAGAAGGGGTTACACATCTGGAAGTAAAATTAGATCAAGTAAACTTTAGGGGAATCCCATTTACCTTCATTACACGGTACAGTCTCTATGACCTCCTGAATTAATTTCTTCTCATTCAGTCGGAAGGCCATGATGATGGCCATGGTGTACTCCTTCTGACGCAGCACTTTGTGCACACTGCTAGGTGTGATGTCAATGTCCAGTTCAAATGGATCAAAGATCAGTCCGGAGTCTAGTGAGTAGATGAGAAGGCCTTCTGTGGTGGTCGCTGCCCAGCTTCGTCCTAAAAGAGAAGCGGCAGTTGATATTTAAACACAACACACTTGTTTTTTTCCTGGGGAATAGTAATGAATGAGAAGACAGCTTCCCATGCTTGCCTGAAGTGATTTGGGAAAAGGTGGTCCCTCCACTACTATACATGCTTTTATTGATCAATGACTGTCTGTGAAAGGTGCCAGCTTGACAGCACTATGAACTTAAATCTTCTGATTATCAAGAATAAAGAAATAACACAAGTAACAACAAGCCCAATATACATCGCTGTAACATGTTCTGGAGGGATCACCTCTAAGGACAAGAAACCAGCTCCTCTGCAGAGGGTGCCAATAAGTGATAATATTAACAACAGTGGTTTTTGCTAGGTGGTTTCTGTAACTGGACTGAGGCCACAAACTCATTCGGACAGCCACTACGTGGCAACGTCTTTATGTCTGGGGTGAATCTGAATTAATGACTTAGAAATCAGAGGCTCACATCTATTAGTTCTCACCCACTGCTCAGTCCTTCTGCAGGTTGTGTGTTTGGGGCGAGGGATACTCAACATTACTGATAAACTACATTTACTGTTAACACCTACCAGTAGGAGAGAAACGGAGGCATGTCACTCTTATCTCTGGTTTAAAGTGCCGAGAACTCATGTCCCCTAAAACAAGAAATTAGAAGCAAGTCATCAACACATCCACCTAAATATTCACACTGTGGATATGAACCCAAACCCTGGAGTTACCATCACCGAATCAGCAGAAACAAGTCTGACAAAAAATGCTGAACCATTGTGTGACAGGTTCAGAGTTAGTGGTATGACAGCATGAAGATATTGCTAAGGTCACAGATATCAACAGATCACTTAAAAATATCATGAGAGAGAGTCAGATTTGCTTTCAGCTCAGAAGTAACATAGGTTTCTTTGCTATTTTTCTTATCCTGTTATTCTGATCTAAAATGAAAGCAACAGCAATGTGCCATGTACTACTTTGGAAACAATGTTCCTCACACACTCAAATATAATCAATCATCTTGTATTACAATGGTATCCAGTAGCCTCAATTGAGAACGGGGTCCTGTTGTGGCTAGGCGCTCCACCCTCACTCACACAGAGAGAGTCCCTGCCCCAAAGAGCTTCCAGTCACAAGACAGAAAGTGTAGAAGGGAAAATAGAGGAAGTAAAATGACTTGCCCAAGGTCATAAAACATCAGCGGCAGAGCCAGGAACTGAACTCAAGTCTGAGTCCTAGCCCTATGCCCTACCCACTGGGCCACAGTATATCTGTTACCTCTATGAGAAAGTATTCAACATGTCACAGATCACTACATCTGCACAATGTTTTCAAACTAGCTTTAACAATTTTGGCAGGGTGGTGACCATCACCCCTTTTCCATCCCACATTGACCCAGGGTGGAAGGTTTTTTGACCCGCCGACCTAAGGGCAAAAAGCAGTGTTACCGACTGCGGGGTCAAGAACTGAACTTACCTCTCTTTACACCAGGAAGAGCAATGGCAACACCATCCTCATCCCCAGCCCCATCGTCAATCAGCGCCATGCTGCCAAATTCAGTCATTTTCCTACGATCCAAGTATTCCTGAAAAATATTCATATTCCATTTGCCTCAATGCTTCTCCTCTCCAACATAACATGCTTCTCTGTCTCGGAAGAATACATGTATATAGAGAGAGTTCTGATCAGGATTAACTGAATAATTCCCAAACATTTAATGGGATAGCCTGGTTGCTTAACGGTTATTGCTTTGTACTTTCATTCAAGAGTCTCCTCCATCTCCTGGAAGAAACTGCAGTACTGTGGGGCCAATGCTCAGTCATTGGTGAGGGAGGGAGTGCCCCTCAGGTTACTTTACAACAACCTCCACTTGATTTCGGACTGGTCATTCATGGGTTTCAAAGGAAGTCCAGGTCAGCACTCCTCAGAGAGTGGTCATGACAATTCAAGGTAAGGAGAATGAGAAGTAGGAACCTGAGGCCTTGTCTACACTACAGTGTTTTGTCGACACAAGTTATGCCAGCGTACAGCCACTGCTGTAATTTAACCGCTGTTGCATGTCCTCACTATGCTCTTTCTGTCAGTGGAGTGCAGTCACACTATTAGCTCTTGCATCGACACAGGGAGTAGTGCACTGTAGGTAACTATCCCACTGTGCAACTGCACGGCAGGATGCTTTGGGAAGGGTCTGCAATGCCTCCTGGGGCAGGCACAGCATCACATGATGGAGGTTTCTGAATCCCATCGTTCCATGGGTAACCTACTGTATTGACAGCTGCTGTTCAACGGCCCTGTCAGCCAAACTGCCATTGCTGAACACAAGCACAAGAAGCCCAGAGAAGTGAGGTGGGGAGATTGGGAGTGGGGTGGGGGTGGAGTGTGAGAGACAGGGAGTGCATGTGTGTGTGTGTGTGTGTGTGTGTTGGGGGGGACAGTGAATGTCCACATGCTGTCTCTGCAGACAGCTGGTGCCCCTCTGTCCTCCCCACTGCAGCTCAGTGGCAACCTGTACACCGTGGGGGGAGGGAGACATCCTGACATCAGCCCGCACCTCCCTCCCTGGCTCTGCAAAGCACATCAGGAGTTTCTCTCCTTCCCCCATGCTGCCGGCATGCCGGCTGTGCGAGAGCAGGATTGATTCCCTCTGAGTTCTCCCAAAGCCTCGTCTCCCCACAGACCCGGAAGAATGATCCAGTCCAGGCAGGAGCCCGTTTGCTGCCGGGAGCCGGCATGCTCAGCTGGGCAGTAGCTGTGTGAGCTCTCCACGGAGCTGAGCCATTTCAAACCTTCCTGGGGCTTTGGAAGGGGAGGGGTACATGCCTGCATAGCTGGAATGCAGGGCAGTCCAGCAGAGTTCAAACCAGTGAGCAGAGCGGTCAGGGTGGGTATTGTGAGATAGCTCCTGGAGCCCAGTGATGACACACAGCGTCTGCACTGACCCTTTTGTCACTATAACTTTGCTGCAAAAAGCTCTACGCCTCTCATCGCGGTGGTTTTATTTTGTCACCAAAGCAGGGGAGTTGTGTCGGCAGGGGCACTGTGGTGTGTACTACCCCCACTGCTTTGTTGCCAAAAGCTGATTTTTGTCAACAAAACTCTGTAGTGTAGACCAGCTCTAAGAGCTTCTAGCAAGATGGGAAGAGTGAAAGATATTGCAACAGTTACTTTTAAATGAACTCAAAATGTTTACATTTGGTGATACTGTCAGATTATGTTAATAATTCTAATTGTTGTGTCATCCCCCCGTTTTGCATCCATTCTTTGGCACAAGTGTGTTGTGCACAAAGAAAATTATTCAGTACAAGATTGTCAGTAATTTTAAAATCTCACATTCTTGAAATGCAATATAACTTCAAGTTGACTTTACTATAATTCATGGTCAAGACAGCTACACTTTCAAGATCAAGCAATCTGGCTGCTTTTGGGATTCTTGCAATTCAGTAGTTAAGCGATCGTCTTATCTCTTTTGGTGGTTTCACCTGTGATTGTCTCCTACCCAATACCAACAAAATGAACTCCCACTTAAAAAAAATCAAACAAAACAAACTGAAATAGTCACTTACCTCCATTGCATCTAAGGAAAGATTACATGAGATTTCAAATTTCTTCATAAGAATCTGTTCCTTCACATGATAAATACAGACAAACTTTGATAATCCACCTGCCAGAATAGACTGGCCATCAGCTGAATAACACAGAGTAGTGAAAGATCTGAAAAAATATATAATGCATAATTTCACCCCCTACCTCTGAGCTTTGAACATACATCCAACACCAATATAATGTAAAGACAATGAACCAAAGTTGCTATCTGAATAAAAGAAAACCTTTTCTAATTTAATCTTCCTGAGTAAATACATATTTAATGTACAGAATTGTTTTGCCATGACTGAATACTTCTCAAATTCTTTACTGTGAATTATCAAATGTAGACTTCAACAGCTTTGTTGGTGTACTTCCCTACCTTACAGGGTGTTGTGAGGATTATTTAATATTTGTACAGGGTTTTGAAGACGTAAAATGCTAAATATTCTTATTACTACTCCACTTGTATTACAACCATGTCACCTCAACAGCAAAACAATTCTCCCAGGCTTTTCCATCAAGCACACCTTTCTTTCCTCTCAGACATGCAATTTCACAATCCCTCTGGGCTTAAACCTCCTTTACAGAAAAGACAAACCAGCCTCTGCTTAACGAACACCCTATCAGTACTATATAGTCCTGCAACTAGGTTTACTGGATGGATGTGCATCAATATAAGTGAGCAGTAAAGCCAGGTCTGAGACAAATAATCCACTACAAAAGGTTTACTTTCTTCCCAAAGGTCTTCATACATGTCTTTTCTGGAATTAAGATGATTCAGAAAAGCTAGAAAAAAATTAGTATTAAATGATGAGCTCTGTTTTGAAGACAGCAGCTGACTGGTGTTCACAACTGAAAGTTATACATTTTTCAAAAAGCCGTTGCCTCAATTTTTTTGGGTGAGGGGACAGGAGGAAAGATTTCTTATCAGAGGCATTCTAATACCAGGTGTGCTCATTGTTTGTGTAATTTTTTGAGTTGATTGCTATTAATCAGGGCTGTCGATTGCAGATAACTCAAGCAATTAACACAAAACAAACTGACTTTCAACTATACTGATTTCAATTACAGCACAGACTACGAACTGTACAGTGCTCATTTTATATTATTAGTTTTTTTACAAATATTTGCACTATACAAAAGATAAAAAAAGATAATGCAATCTACAAGTCAAAGCATGAAGGGGGAATACGAATGTTTAGTATATCCAGCATGTAAATAGCTTGTAATGCCAGCTACAACAGTGCCATGCAAACGCCTGTTTTCACTTTCAGATAACATGTAAATAAGAAGCGGAAAGCATTATCGCCCATAAATGTAAACAAACTTGTTTGTCTTAACGATTGGCTGAAGAAACAGTACTGAGTGGATTTGTAGATTCTAAAGTTTTACATTGTTTTATTTTTGAGTGCAGTTATGTAAAAAAAATATAATAATTTTGAATGGGTAAGTTGCACTTTCACAATAAAAAGATTGCATTACAGTACTTGTATGAGGTGAAATGAAAATACTATTTCTTTTATTTATCCTTTTACAGTGCAAATATTTGTAATAAAAATAATATAAAGTGAGCACTGTACATTTTGTATTGTGTTGTAATTGAAATCAATATACTTGAAAACGTAGAAAAACATCCAAAATATTTATAATAAATTTAATTTGGTATACTATTAGTGTTTAACAGTGCAGATAAAACTACAATTAACTGAGATTTTTTTTTATCTTGCGATTAATTGAGATTTTTTTAAAATCATTTGACAGCCCTATTAATTCATTGAAAAAAAATGCATACTGCCTGGATAATAAAACCAGCAGGATATCTCATTACATTTTCTGCAATGAATCATCTTCTACATATAAATTATAATTGTGTATGCCTGTTACTGTCACTGTTAAACGATGCACAGCATGACATGAAAGATTTAATATGATATAAATACATCAAGGTTAGGAGAAAGAACAGAGGTTCAGGATTTGATGTGAGTGACACTGACCTATGATGAAGGTACCAGGGAAAAAGGAAGGTCTGCAGTTAGTGGACAGCATGTTGACTCAGAAGATATTCATGTTATTAAAACTGAGCCCTGGGTCTACACTTATCAGGCGATACGGCGTCAGTCGACCGGAGTTACGCAGAGTAGCTTGCGTAACTCCCGTTGACTGCTGTGCTTCCCCCCTTCTGTGTGCTGTCTTCACTGCACTGCACTGACGGGAACCGCATTCCCACCGATGCAGCGCTACGCCACTTGAGAGGGTGGATTTACTGTGTCGACTTCCTGATCGACTGAGCAAGTCTACACTGACCACTCAGTCGATCCATATAAGTCGATCCGATGACGGCGACTTTGCCACTGTCAGTGTAGACATACCCCAATCTCAGAATCAAGATATTCAGATGTCAGCTACATTCTCAAACCCTCACATATAAAGGTAAGAAGAAAATTCACAGGGGCAAATGAGCAGTCAATATTTACATACTTTGCCTTAGCAGCTTGTTTGGCTGTTATTTTGTCTAACTCTTTTCTTCCCATCTGAAGGTCATGTCTTCCTTCAATTGATCCAATCTGCACTGCATTTTCATGATCCCAGAAAGTTATCTGTCCATCCAGGGCAGCAATCGCAAGCTCATTGCCATCAGGGCGGAAAGCAACAGCAAGAACTGCAGAGAATTTGGTTGATGAATAAAAATGTAATCCAGTCTTAACACATTTTTCTGGACTCCAATAAGCGAGATTTAGAATAAGAGGGTACATTCACATTTTTATAACAAAACACAATGCTAAGCTGACTAAAAACCTGGTAGCTAGCACCAAAGGCTTTTTGAGCAATTGACTGCTTCCAAATACTGTGAAACAGCAGCAATGAAAACTACAGGTTGAGATAGGCAAATAAAATGCTGACCAACTGAACTCATCAACTACAGATACTCTCAATATATTTTTGATGGAATAACACAGTTCATGCATAGCTGCCTCTATATGACATATTAGCTAGAAGGAAATTAAATTTACCATCTGAGTTCAGTGTTAGTGTCTCCGTGGTTCTCCAGCTATCAAACATATCCCAGAGTCTGACTGTTTTATCCCAAGAGGCACTAGCTAAGATACTCTTCATTGGGTTAAAACACACGCTACTGATGGGGCCTTCATGGCCTGATAAGACCTAATGGAGGAAGAAAATAGTTAGGAAAGGAAATTCATTTAACTTTTTTTAAATCTCCAACTGCAGAAACAGAGGTGTTTGAAAAAGAGACAATATTGGAGTAGAGGACTTTCACACACTTCTCCTCCAATAAAATTAATCAGATATCATTACTGACTTGCACTCAACAAGCTATTCTGCAATCTGTCAACCGGGGTTTTTCACCTAGTTAGCTTTCACATTAGTGTGGATGTCTAAGGCGTGGCCATTCCCTTGTCCAGTAAGCAAGTGGAAGGCGTGGAGGTGGTGATCATTTTTAAGACACAGCAGTGGAGCACGGGGAATTTAACACCAAACTCTTTCATGAAAACCACAAGCTTCTTCAATTGTATTGCTCCCAACCTGCCACTGAGCAGAACATGGTCCAGCTCTGCACTGTAGCAAGAACATCCTCAGGCTTTATTCTAGTCAGGAGATTCTCCCTATAACTTCTACATCACACGAAGTGGACAACATAGGCTGAGTCCTTGTCCCAAGAGGTGATGGTGGGGATGCAGAGGAGAGGGTTTCTCAACTGCTAGTGCTGTGCTGAGTCTATCCCTGTGCGAGGTGGCATACTTTAATGTAGTCAGTCTCTCAGCCCTCTTTCTGACTATATACACCTTTCCTCTTTCCTTTCAATGAGAAGCCATTTATGCATTAGTTGTGCTCACCCAGCATCCAGAAAGGTCAAGTGGCCTTTTCCTAGGTTGCTTTTCCTAGGGGGTCTCAGTCAGCCACTCAAGAACGTGAAAACTAACCCTTTCCCCACAGACACAATGGTAGCATGGTCCATGGATACCAAGTTATAGATTGCCTCAGGGGAGGCTAATGTGGGTTTAAACTTTATAGTTATAGCTGCATCTCCTCCACAACACAATTAACACTAAATTATAAGCCTCACACAGAATCGATTAATCCAAAAGATATTTAACACAACCATAATGCTTTCTATGTTAATTGTGAGAGTTCTAAAACAATCTCAGTTCCTTACATCTAACAGTCTGCCACTCTGCATTGACCAGACAAATATGTCAAAGGCGTCTTGGGAACCAGCTGAAACAATCTCACCACTGGAGTCTACTGCTAAGCAAGAGAACTGGGCTGGTCGTGGAGAAGTGAAGGTGCGGAAATTGCGGTATCTGTTGTAAACAATATGCAAACATGATTTAAAAAATACATTTTATGTATGTCTAAACAATTAAAAAAGCATTAAGAATATGCTACATCAATTAAAATATTTCAGTTTATATTTTTTTAAGAATATAATTTTAAACCAAGGAGTGTAAACATTTAAATCTGGAGTATACTTTGCAAAGCTACTACACACAGAAATTAAAATAGACATCCAAAAAGGACATTTTTGTTCAGACAGTGGAGTTAGGTCTGACTTGCTCATATGCATGAGTTCAGTATAGACTCAGAGACTCCTATCCTGCAGAAGCTGGGCAATTTGTGAAGATGCTATTTTTAACATCCAAAAATATTCTTGTTCCTGTTTGAAGATGCTTTTTCCTTTTTAAAATATATTTATGTCTGTCTATTATGTGAATGATGGAGCAGCTCATGTGTATCTATACGCACATCTTCTGCTGAATGATCTTCAACAGACATGCCCATTTGGTTTATTACTTTCCTTTTCTGAGTGAGCTAGTGGAGATGTGCCTTTGATTAAAGGCACGTGCTTAGTTAACTGACTTTTGGAGCCAGATACCAAGGATTCTCTTACTGAACTGTCACAGCCTCTAGGTAACAATTGTGATGGCTAAACCATTGCACATAGATCCAGTCTCAGAGACAGAGTCGCTTATGCACAGCACGGTGCTTTGAGGCACAAAGATAAAAGATTAACAGCCCATGATTGCGAAGTGGAAATTCTGGAAGAGATTTTAGCATAAGTTATATGTCCAGAATATGGAAGTTTTATAGGTCCATGTCTTGCTACATCACTCCACCACCTCTCCCTGCTCCTTGCTGCTCCTTGGTCCTGGTGGATTTCTATAAATAGTGCAGGAATAACTAAGGACTGGTCCACACTACAGAGTTAGATCAGCTTAATTACATCATTCAGGGCTGTTTCATACCCTGTACGATGTAGTTAAGTTGACCTAAGCCCTGGGGTAGATGCCATTAGGATGACGGAAGAATTCTTCTGTCAACCTAGCTACTACCTCTCTGAGAGAGCCCCTTCTGTCACTGTAGTAAGTGTCCACACTGCCGCGCCACAGCAGCACAGCTGCAGCTGTACTGCTGTTATATTTCTAGTGTTGACATAGCCTACGGAAATAATCGTTTTCTTTGTATCCCTGATAACCTTGTAGACAAAACTGGGTGATGCACAGAGGATTTACCTGTGAAGATCAAAGGCTCGCACTGTTCCATCAAGGGAAGCACTCAGAATGACATAACCGGTGGAAGTAAAAGTTACAGCAGAGATGCTGCTGGTATGCTCTGTAAAAGTGACAAAGCAGAAGCTGCTGCTGGTGTTCCAAACTTTCACCTGCAAAAGAAGTAGGAAAAGCCCTTTAAGAACTCCTATATCATAAACTAACACCCCAGGATAGCTTCATTATTTCTTCTAACCAAAAGCCCAATTCTGCAGGCCTTATTCACTCAGACAGCACTCCCAATTCAGTTAGTGGGAGTTCTGTCTGTGAATGAAGAATGCAAGATCTGGCCTTTTATTTGTACTATCTCAGTGAAACATATATAAGGTGAAAATCTGATTGAAGTTGATTGAGAATTTTCCATTGGAATGATTTTCTGACAGAGAATTCACTTTACACAAAAACTAAATCTTTCACAGAAGATTTCAATTTTGCAGAAAAATTTAGATTTTCTGTTGAGAAAACTGTTCCCAGCTCCACAACAGGAAAGAGTTACCCAGGAACAAGGGCTCCTATGCCACATAAGCCCAGCCTCCCTTCATCTTAAGAAACTTTTCAAAAAAGGTCAAATCAAATTGTCATTTTGACTTTTTCTAAACAAAATTTCAGAATTCCCATTTTGTGGGAAATTTGATCTTTTGTTATGTTTCAGAATGAATGTTTTCATTTTTAAAGCTTCGGAATTTCTCACAGAACGTGAATTCCCATTTCCAGTCAGCACTAAATCTGATTGGTGGCAGTTGGGCTATTTTTCTTTCTCATCCCCAAATTTCAGAGTGAGAGGAAATGTATATATTTCAGATATATACTCTGTAAGTCTCCAGAGCACAATTAGAAAAGACAAAAAGCCCTCTTGAAAATCCAAAGCCTGTCTCTCTCTCTAATCTACAGCTTCAATACAAGATTCAATTAAGAGTCACTTGCATTATTTTTAAATAGCAAATATCTGCAGTGGTGTGTTTGAGAAAATTTTGTTTAGGAAGCACATCTTCATATAAAATTATTGTGGATTTATTCTGAGACTGGTAAACCCCAACTGTTAGAATGGCTTGGTGGATGGTTTCAGAATTTTGGATAACGGAGGATCGTCTATACTGGTATACCATTAATTCACCATCTGCGCTGGTGCATTAATGTGGATAGGTATAAGGGACACTACTGACAAGCCCACAATTTGGTCTACTTTTTTCTTTATGCTGCATTGTACCTGCAACTGTTCCAAATGAAATTGTTAACTGCTAAAAACTGTAAGTAATGTAAGCAGATGAGCCCCCAAGAACATCCTTACGATAACAAACCAGAATGTAGATGCAAAGGGAAAGTAAATTGCTTCCAAGCTTCCAAAACACATTTATAGTCATTGTGGACAAAAACATGATTTTTTTTTTAATTATGAAAAATTATTTGTCAGCATAGCAGTGCTCTCTACAGTGTATTCAGACTTGTACCACTCACTATACTTTTGTGAGCCAAGAATTTTTAGCAACCATGATTGACTTACTTTCCCATCATCCCCTCCAGTAACTAAGTATTGCCCATCTGGAGAGTATGCCAGTGAGACCATACTGTTGAAATGGCCCTGCTGCTTCAGCACATAAGACTCACTTTGCCATTCCCACACCAGCAACTGACCCAGACCTGTAAACACAATGGAGAGGACAGATATGTAATTCCGATTCAGTGAAGCCCATCGTATATCGGCCACATACAATACTTGCATAAACATCCTTCGCATTTTAAAAAAACAAACGTGTTTTTTAACTGTGTTAGGCACACATCCACCCTAATCAAATGCACAATGGCTGATTATTTCAAGATCAAGGTGACGGACTTTCTGCAAACACCAGCAGTTGTTACTTGGCTTAGCATTCTTTTCAGTATGTCAGCCAATACTGCCGCTGTCATTGGCAGAAGACAGATATATACTGATAAGCAGCCAAAAGAAGATGAAGGAAAACCATTAAAAAAAAAATCACTAGAAAGAGAAAAAAATAAAATAAAAATAAAACATGCACACACCTGAATTTGGTCTTTCATTTGAAATATTTTTTTTTAATCTTGCCTTTTTTAAGTGAATCAAAACTGTATTTCAACATTAATTAAACACAAGAGATCTAATCTCTATTAGCTTATTTTTTTAAGTACTGTTTTGTTTCTACTGATCTGGCAAAGGGGTTACTGCATGAAATATTGAATGGCTTTCACTCAATCTCCTGGGCTCGAGAAGAGTTCTAAGAGAGATGCATCAGTTTTCAGAGGAGGGGCTTGCATGGCAGTTGGTTATGGACTAGACTTGCAGCTCACGGTTGGAGAAGATTAGTTGGAAAATCCATTAGCCATAATTTATAGCGAAGGAAGACATTTACATCGGTGAAGAGAGGTAACCCAGAATGAAGGCAAACTATAACCTATGCTCAGGCTGGTGTCACAACGCACTCCTTTAGAAGGAGGATGGTCTTATGAATCAGGAACTGGACTGGGAATCAAGAGATTTAGGTTCTATTCCCAAGATCTGCCACAGACTTCATGACTTTGGGAAAACCACTTAATCGATGTACTTCAGTATTCTCATCTGTGAAATAATATTTCCCTATACCAGAGGAATTTTATAAGGACAAAAACATTAATGTATGTGACGTACTCTGATAGAATGGTGATGAGCCTTTAAAACAACAAATAAAACTTAAAAATGTGGGGGTCAGATAGGGCAAAGGAGACCTACATTTGCAGACCTGAAATGTATTTCCTTAGAAAGACAATCTCTGATCTACGAACCTGAACATCCAAAAGCAATCCAGTCACCAGTGCAGTTGATGGAAATAGCCGCAATCCTCTGGTCTGAAATGCTAAGTGAAAAATGCCAAGAAATACGTAAGTAGAGGATACAGAATAAAGGAACAATTTAATTTGAGAAATGGGATTTTTATTTCCTCTAGTCGAACAAGTCCTTAGTTTTTCACATTGAATTGTATCCCACAATGAAATTATGAAATAATAAAATTAAAATAATGACACATTATATCCTCTAATAAATGTAAGGAAACCAGCAAAAACATACTTCCTAGATAGCATTGGCATAAGTTAGGTTTTGGATCAAAGGCATATGGAGGCCCTTTCAGAGCAATGCAAAAGGTGCAATGAGTTTCACATTCAATTCTATGTTAAACTGAAAATGTATTATGTATCTTGATCACGAGAGCCAAAGTTCCCATTAGGACAAGAGGACAAATTCCATGTTGTCACTGGAGTTGGGTCTGCTTATACTAGCAGCAAATTTGATCCTAAGAGGCGAGGAGCCGTAGCTCAAAGCATTCTCTGACCTCACTGAATATATGGGACACAACCAACTATGTCCTAATACATGCCCATCACAATGGTAACTGAGTGGTGTCAGAGAGCCAGAGGTATCCTAGACCCAGTAATACAATTCCAGGGACAGGGCTAACAGGAACACACGGTATTTCTTCCTTCCCAGTGTTTGTACACATTACTCCCATCTGCCAACTCTTTATCAGTTAATGTCTGCACAACATTGTGAAGATGTAAACCACTGTACAATTGTTAAGTATTATTTCAAGCCCAGAAGTGTAAGTGTATTTCAATTCAAAATGACCCATCACTGAATCAATATCTCCCTAACCCCATCCAAATTTATTTATTTATTTTAATAAGCATGGATTTGAAGTGATTTTTATAGAAATTTCTTATGTGGTTTATAAAATGTGTCAAATGTATTTTACCACAGATGAAAAACACTGACACAGCGCTTTTAAATGCTGATCAGTTTTTAAAATTTCAACCATTTCAATTAAAGAAACTTCTATTAATCAAAGGATAGGCCTGAGCTAGTTCTGAAGCTGAAATTTCTTCAGATACTTGTCAGACTTCTTGTGGGATACAAGGAACAAAAATGTATTCTGGAATAGAGAGAGTATAAATTTGTATTTTTAAAAAAAAGCAACTATGAACTTGAGCAAGGAGCTACTTCTCAGTATGAGATTAAAATTTGTCATACTCTAGAAAGATCTACTTTGTTGTAAATGGAAAACTGTGCATTCATTCTTTACATAAGTTTTTCAATTTAATACAACATGCTACATAGCAGCCACCAAAATACATAATAATATTCATCTGGTATATTGTTTTTTTGTCTTCAAAGCACTCTACAAATGCTATATATTAATATCCTTGTGGGGTAAGTAATTAAGTAGCATTCCCATTTTACACAAACAGAAACGGAGAGCAGTTGAGTGACTTGCCCAAAACCATAAAGAGAGTTTGTCAAGGCTGGGATTAGAACTCAGGAGTTCCTGGCTAAATCATGTCCCTCTTTAATAAAGCAATGCAGTGGAATTAAATGGTATTATTTAATCTATCAGAGATTAATGCTCCTCTTTAATCAATGTGGCGTCACAATTCCAGCTCATGACAAAAATGCCAATTACAATATCCAGTGGATTGTTCAAGATTTAAACCCTTCAGTATTTGACACAATGACAACTCTAGGGCTTGCACAATTAAACTAACCTCAAGGAATGAATAAGGTTGAAATCTGGAAGCTCATGTAGGTGAAAAATTCCAGAAGCAAAACCAGTGACCAGAAGGTGCGTTTTCTTATGATAAGCTGCAGATGTCAGATTATTAAAATCTCCCTCTTTGTTGAAAAAGTACCTAAACACCAAAGAAAATACACCAAAAAAAGCAATGTGAAGATAAATGACAGGGGTACTCTAGCAGAGACAATTCAACATAAGGCAAGTATTCTGGAGGCGGTACCACAATAAAACTAAAAAACCCAACAGTTCTGCAAAATGCTTATCATTTATATTTTGTCTTATTCCACTAGCTGAACCATTCCTCCAGCCATTTACAGCGAATTTACAGCTGTTATAATTTATCAGACGCTGCATATGAATATACACAATGAAAGACACTTAAGGTTGACCTCAGAGGAATTAGACTGCGGATTTTCCTTTGGTCACCTAATGCCAACATCTGTGGTTTCTATAAATTAAGCGGTTAACTCTGTATTTAGAATCACCACAAAGTATGAGTAATTGAAGTACTGGAGTCATAAATACTGTACTCTTGGTACTGAGGTTTATATTTTTGTAGCTGTAGCTCTTATGGTGTTGTATTTAATGGTATTCTCAGGGTCAAATAAATGTATGTTTGAATGCTATCCAACTGTATATTCTATTTAAAGTTTTCTTACACACTAGGACTATGCACTCTAGATTGCGTTTCACACTACAAAATAAGTCTAATTTGAAAATGAGGCACTCCTTCAGAAAGGTCATTCACACTGCTGTTGTCATCTTAAAGGTATCTATCTCTACAAAGCCTAATGTCACTGAGCCATAACTCAGTATTTTAAAGTCAACCCATCTTTCCCCACAGAAGTATAGCTCCACAGTAGCAGAAACTAAACATCTTTTCAGTAGAGCTGCAGAATGGTGTACACTGGACCTCATTACACTCCCTATGTTTTTAACTTTCAGCTATTCATTTTGAAGGTAATCTTTTGTGTCATCATAAAACAGGAGAACACTGATTTAATTCCTGGCAGATGAAGGCAAATCTTCTATTTATTACTCACCAGTTACATAAATCACCATTTATATGCTCAAGGTATGACAGAAATGTGTTCTATGGAAGGCAATTATAATAGGGTTTAATGACTGGAAGCTGGATAGGGTTGTCCACTAGCTTCAAGTAAGACAGAGTATATTAATGCAAAGTGAGTAGAGTCCACTGCAAAGAATCCCAGTTATGCCTGTTTTATTTTTATATATCTAGATCTTTGAAAGATCACCTACTTTGCAGCACGTGAATATTTCACTTTCTCTCTCCTTTCTTGTTCATTTGGAGTGGCTTTTCCATGAATCTCCTCAGCCTTGGGCTCTTCAATAAACTCTTCACCCACATCTTTCATTGATTCATTCTTCTCTTCAGCTCTGTCTTTGGGAGGCCTGGGCTTCAGACCATCCAGGTCTGTATCACACTGCCACACACATAGCGCCCCATCCTGGCTAACTGTGTACAGCTAGAATATAAACACACATACATCTATTATGAACATCATACAGTCCTACGGTTCCATAATCTGCTGAATTAAACATATATAGAGGTACTAAAATGGTGCTTTAGAGTGGAAGCTGGCTTGGAAAATTAATTTGCCTTGAAATTAAGTCAGATTTACTCTGAAGACAGAGAAAAATGTTTCTGCAAAGTCCAAAAACAATCTGGTGAATAGTTTTTGAGTTACAGGATATTAAATATCCCAACAGGTATATTCCATTGGTAATTTCTATGAACATTTCATTGGAATACCAGTGCAAAAGAAATTCAGTATGGTTATCTACAGATGGAAAGATATTGGACCAATTTTAATATGAACATTCAAATAAGCAGTGCGCTTGTTTACATACATCTAGACTATTCGCTTCAAAGAAGCAGGCTACGATCGCATCTTTATGCCCTCCCAGTGAGTAATAGATCAGGTTAGCCCATCGTTCAGCTCCAAACACCCATGTTGACATGTCCTTGCTACCTACTGCAAAACACCTACAAAAGAAAATAAAGGACAAGTCAGATCAGAGCATGGATTCACAAACTTTTTCATTGTGTGGACCCCATTTTAACAGAGAGGTGCAGACATTCATCGTGTGATTCATACTGGACAGATGTCCACACTACAACTGATAGTCTTGGCAGGGATGCCAAGGACTGAACAGGCAAAGAGAGTCAACTACACTCACCTTATAAGAGTTGTTCCCTCCACAGGGAGACATACATTTTAAGGGAAGGTTGTTCCCTGTTGCTGTGTCTATTCTATGGATATGTACTCAGGCAGCTTTAAAAAAAACCCATTAATTGTGCTTAGATTCAAGAAAATAGACTGAGAAATTGAGAAATCAAAAGAAGCTTTCAAAGCCAATGAAAGATTTGAGAATTTGGACACTGGACTACAAGCACACATACACAAACAAATGAAATTTTTATTGGAGCAAAATCTCAGAATCCAACATATACACTATTCTTAATCATAATGAACACCAAGTTAACAATAAAGTGGGATTTGCAAGAACATCTAATGGAGCAAGGAGCACAAGTCCCACCGACTTGCAGGTGGAAGCAGGACCAAAGAACTCTGAGGGGAGACTGCAGGGTGGGGAAAGTGGCCAGTGGAAGCATGTGACTATGAGAATCAGGCAGAGGAAAAGACAGGCTAGTGAAGGAGAAATAGAGCTCAGGAACAGGTTTGCAGAGTTGGAAAATTAAGAAGGGGCACAGCAGGCGGTAACTGAATGTGGGAGGTCAAGGAAGAAGATAAAAGCAGCTAGTGCTATAGAAAGAGTGAATGAGCAAATGGAGATACCACCAAGTAAGAGCCCCAGAAGGATACAAGATGGGTTGCAGAACAGGTCATAGGCCGGAGAATCACACCATCATCAGGAAAAGGCAGATTTATGTGATTGGGGACTCCCTACTGAGAAGAGGAGACAGGCCTGTAACCAGAGCTGATCTGGAGAACAGAAGGGTGTGCTGTCTGCCCAGTGCTAAGATACGGGATGTGGACCTGAGGCTGAAGAGGATCCTGATGGGAGTGGGAAAGAATCCACTGACTGTCCTTCATGTGGGAACAAATGATACAGCTAGATTCTCACAGGAACGTATCAAGGGAAACTATTCCAGGCTGGGGAAGACTCTTAAGGAAATTGAGGCTCAGGCGATTTTCAATGAGATTCTGCCTGTCCCTAGAAGAGGACAACAAAGGCGTGACAAGATTATGATGATCAACAGATGGCTCAGGCAGTGGTGCTATAAGGAGGGCTTTGGAATGTATGGTCACTGGGAGGCATTCATGGACAGAGGACTGTTCTCTTGGGATGGACTTCACCTGAGCAGAGAGGGAAACAGATTTCTTGCATGGAGGCTGGCACAACTGATACAAGCCTGGTCTACACTGCTGCTGGCGGTCAACAGGAGATACACAAGCTACTTACGTTACCGTACCGTAGCGTCTTTACTGCACTGCGTCGACCTGAGATGCCTTCCAGTCCACACAGCCTTACTCCTTGTTTATTCTAAACAAATACTTTGCCTCTGTTTTTAATGAAGCTAATGAAGAACTATGGGACAATGGCAGGACGGCTAATGGGAATGAGGATATGGAGGTAGAAATTACCGCATCAGAGGTAGAAGCCAAACTTGAACAGCTTAATGGGACTAAATGAGGGGGTCCGAATAATCTCCATCCAAAAATATTAAAGGAACTGGCACATGAAATTGCAAGCCCATTAGCAAGGATTTTTAATGAATCTGTAAATTCAAGGGTTGTATGACTAGAGAATTGCTAAAGCAGTTGCTATTTTTAAGAAAAGGAAAGAAAGTGATCTGAATAACTATAGGATTGTTAATTTGATCTCACTAGTATGCAAGGTCTTGGGAAAAAATTTGAAAGAGAAAGTAGTTAAGGACATTGAGGTTAATAGTAACTGAGACAAAATACAAAAATAAAACAAACAGCTTTACAAAAGGTAGATCGTGCCAGACCAACCTGATGTCCTTCATTGGGAAGATAACACATTTTTTAGACAAAAGGAATGCAGTGGATATAATTTACCTAGATTTCAGTAAGGCATTTGATACAGTTCCACATGGGGAATTATTAGTTCAACTGGAATAGATGGAGATTAATATGAAAATTGAAAGATGAATAAGGAACTGGTTAAAGGGGAGACTAAAATGGGTCAAAATGAAATGTGGACTGTCAGGCTAGAGGGAGGTTACTAGTGGAGTTCCTCAGGGACTGGTCTTGGGACCAATCTTATTTAACCTTTTTATTACTGACCTTGGCACAAAAAGTGGGAGTGTGCTAATAAAGTTTGCAGATGACATAAAGTTGGGAGGTATTGCCAGTACAGACGACTGGGATATCATACAAGAAGATCTGGGTGACCTTGTAAACTGGAGTAATAGAAATAGGATGAAATGTAATAGTGGAAAGTGCAAGGTCATGCATTTAGGGACTAATAAGAAATTTTGCTATAAGCTGGGAACACGTCACTTGTAAGTGACAGAGAAGGACCTGGGCGTATTGGTTGATCACAGGATGACTATGAGCCACCAATGTGACGTGGCCATGAAAAAAAGCTAATGTGGTCCTAGGATGCATCAAGGGAGGTATTTTCAGTAGAAATAGGAGGTGTTAGTACCGTTACACAAGGCACTAGTGAGACCTCATCTGGAATACTGTGTGCAGTTCTGGTCCCCCATGTTGAAGAAACATGAATTCAAATTGAAACCAGATACAGAGAAGGCCTACTAGGATGATCCAAGAAATGGAAAATCTGCCTTATGAGAGGAGACTCAAAGAACTTGGCTTGTTTAGCCTAACCAAAAGAAGGCTGAGGGATGATATTATTGCTCTCCATAAATACATGAGAGGGATAAATACCAGGGAGGGAGATGAATTATTTAAGTTCAGCGCCAATGTGGACACAAGAACAAATGGATATAAAGTGGCCATCAGGAAGTTTAGACTTGAAATTAGATGAAGTTTTCTAACCATTAGAGGAGTGAAGTTCTGGAACAGTCTTCCTAGGTGAGCAGGGAGGCAAAAAACCAAGCTGGCTTCAAGACTGAATTTGATAAATTTATGGAGGGGATGGTATGATGGGACAGCCTAATTTGGCAATTAACTGATCTTTGACTAATAGCAATAAATATTCCCAATGGCCTGTGATGGGATGTTAGATGGGGTGGGTTCTGAGTTACTACAGAATTCTTTCCCAGTTGTCTGGTTGGTGAGTCTTGCCCACATGCTCAGGATTTAGCTGATAACCATATTTGGGGTCAGGAAGGAATTTTCCCGCAGTGCAGATTGGCAGAGGCTCTGGGGGGTTTTCGCCTTCCTCTACAGCATGGGGCACAGGTCACTTGCTGGTGGATTCTCAAGTCTTTAAACCATGATTTGAGCACTTCAATAATTTTGTTATAGGTTAAGGGTCTATTACAAGAGAAGGTGGATGAGGTTCTGTTGCCTGCATTGCACAGGAGGTCAGACTAGATGATCATAATGGTCCCTTTTTACCTTAAAATCTATGAGACTTTTGTAATTACTTACTTGGAATCATCAGTCCAGTCAATGCATGTTGTTTCATCATACGGACCATAGTAAGTTTTGTCCAGGACAAAGGCATTAAATTCTCGCTTCTTCCCAGGAGCATGGTACATAAGAGCAAGATTGTCCTTTGTGATCACAAATTTCCTATCACAAAGAAAATTGAGAGCAAAATTACACACAAAACTGCAGGAGCCATGAGTCCTTCAGTGCCAGAATCAAAACTAATACAACAAAACAAAGTAATATTAGAAAGAGGTATTTCTTGTGTGATGAAAGGATATATATATATATATATATATATATATATATGTACTATTGGTCTGCTGGTAAAATAAAAACAAAGTCCTGGCATATAAAATACATTACCTGCGTCTACGGTACCTGACACTCCAGTGAGTGTGTGCATATATATATATATATATATATATATATATATATATATATATATATATATATATATAGTTTGTGAGACTCCCAGAAAGAAAAAGGTCTTCATTAAAATCAAGGAAGGTTGCTCAAGGAAAACGACCCCCCCCCCCCCCCCAAACATACTCTTAAAAGCAAGGAAATGTCCATAGTTAAGATATCCTTTTTCAACATATCTTAATGCCCACCTTTTGACCACTTTCATGGACAGACTTTGCCCCTCTATAAATAAGTTCCATACACCTCCAACATCACTCAAGATCCTACAGTACAAAACCTTGACTCCAACTTCTGCAGCATCAAAATGTGCATCTCTTAGGTGCCTGTGCACCAATGAACTTTAATTTTCCCATTGGGAAGCACATTATGAAGTCAGAGTAAAGTTTCTAAAATAATCCCCTACCACAGGGAATGAGTATCCTGAAAAAGAGTAAGGGTGGGAAGCTATCTCCTTCCCTCCTCCTCCAACCCCCACACTCCAGTCCACAAAAACTGGTCCTGTTTAAATATTCATTAATTACTTCCCTCACCCCCTCCAACACCATGGATTAATAAATTTTATTCCATGACTGGCCCAACTGTTTTAATTAATTACAGCGTTCATTACATACAGTTTAAAGCTTTTGTGTTTTAAGTTCCTGTTTACCTGCCATCTGGGGAAAAGGAGACACTATGCACTGGCTTCTGAAAATGGAACTGATGTATTACAGATTTACTGATCAAACTGACAAGCAAGGCAGCTCCCTCTGTAAGGAAAGAAAGGGATCACTGAAATAGTTCAACACTGAAGAAACTACAGGTCCACAAATTTAATTTTTTTTAAGTTAGCCATTTTTGGGAGGCTTTTCAATTTAGCACCATTTAAAAATATTAAAATAATAAATCTGAACAAAATCAAAGAAGCCACATTCTGGTTCAACAACTTTGAAAATTCTGAGGAAGAAAAGTGTGTCTTTAGAATTTATTTTTAGTCATACGTGGCTACTTATGGGTAAATATTTTCATGTTTGATAAGACGGACTTTCTTCTGCAAACTGTAGTTCTCTGACACACCTTTAGGAACAAATAAAACCACCCCAGCCCCAAATACCTTCATCAACTAATATGGCAAGATTTCCATCTGGAGAGAGTCCCACACATGTGACATTGTGCCGGGTTGCCAACGGTAATGTTTCTGACTTATTACTGCATGAAAGAAAACCAATAAAACAACATTAACCACAATGATGTAATAGTGATCTAAGAACTTAGTAATACACTAATGCTTTTCATTTTCAAAGGACTAGGACTTGATTTCTAGTGCAGGGTCAGCATGGGCTGGGAGTGTTGTGGAAACTGGGTGCATAAACCCTGAGATTACTTCACATTGCTCAGCAGTAACCCCTATAAATGAAAAAGAAGTGGTGCTGACTCCTGGAATGCAGTCTCATCTTCAGCAGAATGAGGACCAACCATAATGCAGACCTTTAAATATAGGAAGGAAGGTTAAAAGTAGAGATCAGGGACACAAAGACTCCTCCTTCCCACAGGGCAAAACAAAAACAAAAAACCCCAAAACCACACAACAGTACTGCACGGGGGTACCATACCATATCAAATGTATACTGATATCATTTACCTTCTTTACTCGTTTTAAAATACTTTCATTTGTACAGCTACTTTTTTCATTGATCCATGCACCTGAAATCTGCATTCTCTGACACTGCCTGGCAGGTATTGTGATGGGGCTTGGGAAGTTGGAGGGGATGGTGCTTTTTATTCCAAATATCTTTGTATCAGGCAGATTGTTCCCCTCCTTCTCACCATTTGAGAAGCGTTCTATACACACTTTTAGGTTGGAAACCTGAAGTGCCTGCACACTAAGCAAAATCTTCTGTCTCCTTGCCACATGTTAATTTTGTTCTGTTCAGGTTCTCATGCTATCATCTATTGAGCGCCTTATACAGCCCTCATGACTACATTATCTATGTGCCTCTCAGTCTTTAATAGACCTTATCGCTACACTTTCACTAGGAAACAAGGAAAATTCCTGTTTTACAGAGGCACAGGGTTGATTTAATGACTTGCCCAATGAAGCCGGAGAATAGTTGAGCCAAGAATTGAACCCAGATCTCAGTCCAGTACCCTGCCCACTAGACTAGAACTTTCCTACTATTTATCTAATGCCCATTGCTATAGTCGTATCCAAACACTTCATTATCCAGCATCACCAGTCCTAGTTCTGAGACAGCCTTTCAGAAGCTAAAACGAAGCTGTGCGGTTTATACATAATGCAGTCAGACCATCGCACCAGTTAGCAGGAGAGGCACCACACAAGCCCAGGTCACTTACTTTTTCAGGTCAAAGACGGTGACTCTGTTCCCGACAGGGCTGATGACGCAGTTACCGTCTGGGGTGAAATGCAGGTTCCCACGCCGATAAACCGTGCCCAGCAAGTTAGAGAACTTGGGAAAGAAAGGAGAGGGCGCTCTTACTGGGGCTCAAGAGGAAGGGGCATCTCTGGGGACGGGATGCTGGAGGATCAGGGTGGGGTGGTCACAATCCCCTGGGGCAGGGTCCAGAGCCCTGAAGAGGGCACAGTGAGGAAGTGCTTGGAGTAGGATGTGGGAGGGAGAGCTTGGGGCAGTCCAGGGGACACAGGGCAGAATATATTGGGGGGGGGGGGGGAGGAGCCGTATAGAGGGATCCATGCAACATGGAAGGGTTGTTCCCAGGGACGCGGGCTGGGGAAGGGGCCAGAGGGGAGCTGCAGGCGCTACAGGAGGCACAGGCTGGGGATGCGGGCGGGGCGGGGCGCCCAGGGTGGGAGACGTGCAGCGGGGTCCATGGGAACGCCCCAGGGACTCGGGGCCGGGCCCAGGCGATGTGTGGCGGGGGGGGAGGGGGCGGAGTTGCCCGGGGGTGGGGGTCGAGCTGTGGCTGGCACTGGCTGTGGCGCGCGCACCGCCGCTCCCCCCCCCCCTTACCCTGTAAGCGAACTTCATCCCTGCGGCGCGGGTCTCGCGCTGGCACCAGCTGACTGAGCCCTGTCTCCCGGCACGTGGAGAGCGCGTGCACCCGTCCCGGCTCCGACTCTCTCTAGACCCAACCAGCACAGCGGTTGCGCGCGCCCGGGCTCCACCCCCTCCGGCCCGCGCGGCCTCACTCACTTCACTTCCGGGTCACTGACTCACAGAGAGGCGGCCATCCCCACCAGCACCCCCTGGCGTCCGGGAGGGGAAAGTCACTACAGCTCCGGTGAGCGGCACTGCGCATGCGCTCCCTGGCAGTGACTGCGCGGGTCTTTTGAAGGCGTAAAAACCCTGTTGGAGCTGGAGGGGGGGAGGGGGCGGTGCAAAGTGGGCTCTATGCGCACGCAGGGCTTTAGGGACTCTCCGATGCAATCTCAGCACCATCATACCAAGGCAGCCTAATCTCTTTCAAGGGGGTTACTGGCACGTGGATTTGCATGTGCAGTTACTCTCGGTCAGGGGCATAGATCAGACAATGGAGTGGGACATGTCGCTGCCACGCCTCTCTCTCCCCCCCCCCCCATGAGAGGGGTTTGCTTAGCCTGGCCCCAGCCCCTATCTAGACTAGGAAAATAGATCAACTTTAAAAGTAAGTTGACATTTTTGAAGACAGTTCAGATCTGACCCAAGCCCAAACGAAGGCAATGCCGTCACCCTCAGAGAGTTCAAATTATGCAACAGAAAAGGACTACACATCAATGCACCAAGAGCAAGAGTAAAAAATTTCCCTGACAATCTGCTCTCAATATTCATAGCAAAGAAATACAGTGTAGGGCTTATCCCTTGACTTGAATGGCGTTGATGTGAAGATGCTGTTCTCCAAATCTATGATAGAGAACAACAGCACCTTAGGGAAAATAACTCTACTTCAGTAAAACACACTGGCATTCTCAGGAAGCAGGCAGGTGCTTGATCAGCACTGATGCATCCCAGCTGAGCTCTCCAGAATCCTGGGGCACTAATGGCAAGAGATTTCAGTCCCACGCTCCCTCCTGGTTGAAAAGTGATTTGAAGTAAAAGCACATTCAAACTTATGCTTAAAGGAAAAATATTAATCAACTTCAGCCCAGAGAAAAAAGTTTACTACTATTTCCATTCAAAATGTAAACAGAATTAGAATCACTTTGCTATTTATTTAAAAGTGCAAAACTGAGAAATCACAACAGAGAAACTGGATTTCTTTTTAAAACATGTATATTTTTAGAATTATAATGCTTACATTTTCATTAAACAATCTTAATACAATTTGTGTTTAGTCTAACAATATATATTACAGAACAATGTGAAAAATGATTTAATAGTAAACCAAGAAAATGGAATTAATCATAATACCTGCAGTGTCAAAGTCACTAACTTGTCACCTTTTCCAGTCAAAGAATCCCAGCAGCCATCCGTACTAAATGATGCTTTGGGTTTTATCTGCATTAAAATACTCTAAGTAGAGATTCCACAAAGAAAGGGCATTCCTTCACAGAAAGAAGATGGAATAAAGATAAGGCTTTGTACTAGCACATCTAATTATATTTTAGCAATCATGGTCTAAGTAAAATAGTTGGATTAATACAGGATGTTTACTCATTCTCCAATTTCTTTTCCATTGCCTTTCAAAGAGAATTGTTTTTAAACTCAGGTTATGTGAAAGCAAGTAGAGATAAAACCAAAGAAAAAAATGAGAAATAGTTTATCAGGAGATCCTATCCTCATCATTTTCTCTTTTATATGTTTATTTTTATTGACAAATATTTAGTCTGGGATAGTTTTTCTGTTTGGAGTGCCTTGACAATGGGACCTTACACAACTGCAGGTAGAAAGTCACAATCTCACGTTAAGTGCAACAATTTCCATATTAGCAGGAGGAAATAACCAAGGAGAGTTATAATCTTTCCAGTCACATTTAAAACTGTGACATTCACAAAAATTATACCTCCTTTTTTTTTTTAAACCATTTGATAGTATTTACAAAGTTTGACAGATAACTGTATATAGCTAAATTCTTTATCTTCAGTTATACATTTTAACTCTGCTTCACAATTATTCTACATCTGCAAATTTTCCTAAACAGAAAACCAATCTACTTCATCCATCCTATATGCAGAAGTCTTGCCTCTACGTAGTAATAAGCCTTTTAGACTAAGCCTTTGTTGTAGTTTTTGTGAGAAAGTTGGTTGTTTAGATGTCAGATTTATATTGAAACATTTTCCTGTTCTAAAGCCAGGGCAGAGAAAATACAAACCACTTAAATGCAAATAAAACAGCTCTTTTATCTGGGAACAATTAGAAACCAAGTAGTTTACATTATCTGAATGCACTTTTAAACTCCAACAGTCATTCTTGCTTCAGTTGGCAACCCACAATTTAGGTTGATTTTGTAGTGTAGGGGAGATGCTAGTGTATACAGACTGTATAACCTACTCTTTTCCCTCGGTGAGAAGCAAAAATTAGGACAGTTGACTGTTCACTCAGGTTGTTTTTGTTGGTCCCTCATCCATGTATTTTTTATTCTTAAATATGCAACAAATAGACTGTAGCTACTCAGAAAACAATAGAAGTTCATGATGCTAAAGAAAGGAAAAATCAGCAAAGCAACTACTATTTTAAGGTTCTAGTTCAGACAGCAAATTGACTATTAATTTTAAATTCCATACATTGTAGATCAAATATTTTTGGCAGACTTATGGGAAACTTAAGTATTCACCTTTTCCCATGTAAAACCCCCCAAGAAACTGATGATTATCATCATCCAAGTCTGAGTGAATTTTAAAGCTTAAGAAAAGGAGTCAAGACCAAGTAAAAAGCCCCTGAACATTGCAAAACAAAAAAAACAAAAAATCAGGCTGAAGATACTTTAAATATTAGGATTTTTTCTTTGTTCTGTGTTCCTCTATACTTAGCAGTATTAAGAACTTATGGAAACAACTGCAGAGGATTCTTGTTATTCCTTTAAGGCTTGCATTGTTCAGGTTTTTCACTAAGAGGCCACATATCCGCTGGAATTATCTATCAGTTCACACTGATTTTTTTTTCCTCCCAACCAAAGACTTTACCAGTGAATTTCAGCGAAATACATATATACAAAAATACAGAGCTTTTGAGAACTGGAAAAGGTTTAAAACACTACACTTATTTACAAGCTGTGACTTTCACACCAATAAAAACACACATTTATTTTGTCCTTGATTTTTGGTGCAACTTATACACAGACATATCAGTTAGTTTGGACTTTTTTTTTTTTTTAAATAATCAACCATATGTACAATAAAATTTACAACTGAAAAATAATCAGTTTGTATGGTATGACTGCAATTTGCTGGACCAGAAGAGATTCAGTTCTAGGATCTCAATCCTTCCCCATAATGAGACTGGAAAGAATCAGGTAATCTTTACTTTAAATTACATTATTTACTTTTGGAAAACTAGGATTAAGGTGCAAAAATATATATGGCTCTGGAGTCCATAACAGTAAACACTAAATAGGGTCAAGGAGTCAAAAGGAAACCGGCTTTGGTTTTAAAAAAAAATACCTAGTATTTAATAAAAAGTTCCCTATTTGATCTGATGCCACCTGCTTCTCTTTACTTAAATATCTCTGGGGAAAAAAGATGGTCCCCATGGACTTTCATTTTTAACTTAATTATTGCCAGCTACCCTACTGTTCATATCAAGGGCCAAGCCTTTTAAAAGGTATGACTTAAATGAATGTCTTGGTATGTAGTATGATTTAAAAGGATTTATATGGGTAAATAATTCATATGTCCCAAGGCACAGAAGAAGTTAAGCAAGTCTTCAGGAAAAATATATATATTTTTAAAATCTTCTAGATGCTGTGGGATTCAGAATCACTCACCCTATTCTTTAGAGGTCTGGAAAGCTATCCTGGTCCAGGAAACTAGACAGTCGTGTGACTAGAAAGGCACACATTTGAGTCATTAACAGCCACATTGCAAGGCTTACTGTATGTCAACCTGAAACACTTTTGTGAACAGAAATCTGACTACTTTAAAAGAAAACAGCAGATCTGGAAGCTGCTCCAGTTACATAAATAACAGACCAAATGCAGCAAGCATCTTGACTTTACCAGCAGGATGTGATTGAAGGGAAAAACAAAAAATCCATTTTACACAAAACATACTAAAGTAGCAATATAAACTAGTTGACAAGCTCCACTGTACATTTAAATTGATAAAATTGTCTGATGCTTCCATGGCCAGTCAGCGTTGTTGCCAGGTTTAAGTCAGAATGTTACAATGAAGAATAATCAGGTTATGATCTATTAAAGTGCATTCATATCAAGTCTCTAATGGTTTTTGTTTTCCGTGTTTATTGAGTTATCATGTGATATTGACTTCCAGAACATGGTCATCCTTGCTGGGAATGACAAAGATTTGCATGCCCGTGCTCGAATTGAAGACCTGACCAGGTGAAAAGGATTGTAAACGGGGCATTGGCAGACCTTTATGTTCCCCGCTGGCTGCCGAATGTAAGCTGCCTCTACTCTTTATGCTACTGTTGTCAGCCTGATCATCTATATTCTTGTCCACAGATAGGTTATCATTTTCAATCCAACTGTCTGTTAAAAAAACAAACACAATCATTCTAGGAAATGAATGAATAAAAATAGCTTTAAATTAAAACTCTGTAGTTTGACTGCATTGCAGCACTAGAATTACACTCATTGGTGAGGATGAAATAAAGACTTCACCACCTTAGCAACAATCATGACCATTTGCCACCCTCTCTGGCCGTGCAGGCTATATATATATTTTTTTTATTTTAAGTTTTTCACTATTGCCAGCCCTGATGAAGCTTCACTATTGTTCCAGAAAGCCGTTGTGCTTTACCCAAAGTTCTGCTCTGAGCTGGTCTACGTGCCAGGGACTGCCAGTAACTTGTCTATTCCAATGCTCCCACCACTGGCAGAATTTTCAGAAGACTAATTCAGATTAGACAGAGTGACTAAGTGTTTTCCATGTGCCTGTAGTCTGTTTGCAATCCAACACCATCATAGGAGTTCAACATGCAAGAACTATCGTCAAACGCATCATCATTACAAATTAACTCCATGATAGTTAGCTTCTAAAACATTGAACAACCTTAAAGGTTACATAAAATTAAAACAAAGTCTTGCCTAGTTACTGTTCCTCATTACAGACCAAAGCTGCAGACTCAGAATTTCAGATTTAAAAGTGAAAGATTATTTCACTCATTAAAACAATGTAATTTTGAAAATTACAAAACAGCTGTCAATGAAAAGTAACAAAAACAATTAATCTGGAACAGAATTATATTAAGAATGGATTTCATTGCTTTGAGCTCTGTTTTTCTTTAAAAACAGGAAAGCCAAAGAAACAGAGTGCCATTTCTATAAAACCAGGTTTTTATGTGGCCACATAATCTAGACAGCCTTACCGGCATCAAGTTGCATGGAGTGAGCAGAATGATGAGGGAGGTATTTAAATAGCCTGACATCAGGAAAGGGGAGGTATCCAGCAAAGAGTGGCATCACTTCCATGTGCACTTTGTGAGTTGCTCGAGCTGCTACAGGCATAGATACTACCCCTGAGCTTTTTCCACAGACTGCCCAGTTGCTACTGTTGTCAACAACTGAAAAAAGGAGAGAGAAAATGCTATGAAATGAAAAGATTTCTGGAAAAAAAAATAGATATGCTCCTTTCACATACAACGCATTTTTTTGTTTTGCAGCAGTGCCTGGAGACCCCATGGCCCTATTGTGCCAACGACAATACTAAGTAATATAGTCCAACCAAAAAGAACTTGCAATTTAAATAGACCAGACATAGACAGGGTAGGGGAAAGGGATATCACATACAGGCAGAGTGATCATTCACCAAGGTCATATTATTTCTATGATTTTTGCTTTTGTTTCAGGTTTCCGCCCATCCCAAAACATGGCAGACTTTTGTTTGGTTTACTTTATTTTTATATACATTAAATGTATGATAGGTCAGGGAAGGAAGGAAAGGAGAAGACCATGGGGACAGTTAGTGTGAGCTGAAGTGAAGAGCTCACAAGGGGTGAGCTGCAGTCACCTCAGCAGAAGAGAGCATTCAGAGTATTAACTTTTGTATAGGTCAGGGAAGGAAGGAAAGTAGAAGTGCATGGAGACGGAGTGAGACTGAAGCAAGGAGATTGTAATGGGACAGCTTTAAATGTCTATTCCCTAGGTTGTTGCCTACTGAAGGCTCAAGCAAATATCTGCCCGTTTTGAAACAATTTTTGAAAAGCAACTTATGTTCTATTCTAATCTATTCTTGTCTTTATTTTAAGACAGTTAGAAACAAACGTTTCAATATCCAACCTTGTCTACAAGACAGCACTATGATCATTAGAAAATTTGGCAGAAATTAGTATCAAGACAGAAGCAAAACCAATAATGAGAATTGCATTAATTTCTCAAAAACTATAGGAGAAAAAAATCATTATCCCTACCTTCATACATAAGTTTCGTTGTGCAGTATCCATCTGATTCTGTTAATGCTTCATCTTTATCCAAATCTAAGAGGTCAGAAAGTCGTGTGATTGACACCTCCAAAGAGCAGAGTGAGCCTGTTTTACAATACTCCGCCCCCAATGGGGGAAAAATCTGAGCTTTCACAGTATACAATGTCTGGCAAGAGGAAAAATTAGTGATTAGTAATTAGTGATTAGTAAAGAATCAATTCTACAAAAAAAATTTTTTTCTTTAACTAATTCAAACTGACTATACAAGCTCATACTTAACTTCCATGTCACATTACAACCTGTATTACAAGACTAAGGGCTTGTCTTCACGTGCAACATTGTAGCATTTTAATGAATACACTACTATGCCAATGGGAGAGCTTCTGCTGTTGGCGTAGTTAATCCATCTCCCGAGAGGCAGTAATTATGTCAGTGGCATAGCACTACCTACAGGGGAGGTTTGGTCAGTATAACGGTCACTTGGGTGTGGATTTATTAAATGTCTGTATCACAGACCTGGCCTCAGTTACAAGTAGTGATCATTTGTTATATTACTAATTTTAGAACAATACATGAAGAAAAAAGGAATTTCTCCATTCTTGCTGTCAAGATCTTCGAATAATCCAAACATATTCAAAGAGGCAATAATAAGTTAATTACTACAAAACTGATGGTACCTAAAAGTTTAATAGAAATATACTGTTATGGTTATTACAATTTCTAGAGAACTAACTTTAAATTCAAAGTAACAGAAGAGGGTTGGGCTGATCCAAGAAAGCGGTGAAGGCTAGTTACATCTGAAAGTGGGCTGGCAACATACACACCCCTAAAAGCGTTGCTTAAAGCCAGTTTACAGAAGCAGGTAAAGAACTTAATGTAACATTCAAAGAGTCAGCAATGCCTTCTTCACTGGTCAAAACCCAAGAAACATTCACAAGGAGGATGTGACAGTTTTGCTCAATGAGCAAGGAGAGGCCAACACATGGTTCAGAATTGAGACTCCGGGTTAAAGGACTGCTGCTGCCAATACTATTTAACTGCGTTATATATCCAGTCAAGCTTTCTAATTGAAGAAGAAGGCAATGAATTTGTACTGTGAAAAGAGGAAGCATTTAAGATAAAAGCCAAAAGAAACCGTAACTATTCCATCAGAAGAACTCACAAGCTCAGTCACAAGAAACAAATTAAATTTTTTCCAAACACTTTACTTCAAATAGCAAGTCAAAAAGAATTTTTAACTATGGCATTTTGATTGATCCAGGACTCCTCAAGACAGCAGGGAGAAGGCAGCTCAGAATAGTTTTCTCAGTCTAATAGCCTTGGTGAGATGAAGCCATTGTGTAGGGCAGGAGGAAAGGAGAAACAAAATTTGAATTCTTCACAAAAGATATGTTAATGATAGCTAAATGATTTCATTTTTCATCTTTGTGGCTCATCATCATCTCATCTTCCTGAGCTGTGAAATGCATGTTGACATATTTTATGTGTCTTTTAAAAAGTTGTAACAGAAAAAATGGTCCCTTACCTGTTCTGTAACTGTTGTGCTTTGATACATGTTACACACATCTATTCCATTTCAGATGTTTGCACACCCAGTGCACCGAAGCCAGAGATTCCCCCCTCCCGAGTAGTACCCGTTGGGGCAGTGCACGTACCCATTGCATGTTTGTGCTGCCAACCAAAGGGCAGAACTACTCCAACCATCCCTAAGTTCCTTCAAACCAAAATCCAGAATGCTTAGACTCCAGAGTAGAGGGGAAAAAGGGTGAGTCTTCAAATGGACACATACAACACATCAGTTACAGAACAGGTTAGTAACAAGTTTATTCTTCAAGTGATTGCACGTATCAATTCCTCTTCAGGTCACAGAAGCAGTTCAGAATGGAGTAGGGTTTCAGAGTCTACCTTAACAACAATAGCAACATAGCTCTTCCAGATCTACATAATAATGGCCATACTAGGTCAGACCAATGGTCCATCTAACCCAATATCCTATCTTCTGACAGTAACCAATGCCAGTTTCTTCAAAGGGAATGAACAGAACAGGTAATCATCAAGTGATCTATCCTCTGTCTCCCATTCCCAGCGTCTGGCAAACAGATGCTAGAGACACTTCAGAGCAGTTTTGCATCCCTGCCCATCCTGGCTAATAGCCATTGATGGACCTATCCTCCATGAACATATCTAGTTCTTTTTTGAATCCTATTATAGTCTTGGCCTTCACAACCACCTCTGGCAAAGAGTTCCACAGGTTGACTGTGTGTTATGTGAAGAAATACTTCCTTTTATTAGTTTTAAACCTGCTGCCTAGTAATTTAATTTGGTGACCCGTAGTTCTTCTGTCATGAGGAATAATTAACACTTCCTTATTTACTTTCTCCCCACAAGTCATGATTTTATAGACCTGTCCTATCCCACCCTTATTCATCTCTTTGCCAAGCTGAAAAGTCCCAGTCTTATTAATCTTTCCTCATATGGAAGCTGTTCCATACCCCCAATCATTTTTGCTGCCCTTTTCTGTACCTCTTCCAATTCCAATATATCTTTTTGAGATGGGATGACCTGACCTGCATGCAGTATTCAAGATGTGTGCATACTATAGATTTATAAAGAGGCAATATGATTTTTTCTGTCTTATATATCCCTTTCCTAATGATTCCCAATGTTCTGTTAGCTTTTTTGACTGCTGCTGCACATTGAGTGGATGTTTTCAGAGAACTATCCACAATGACTCCAAGATCTCTTTCTTGAGTAGTGACAGCTAATTTAGACCGCATCATTTGATATGTATAGTTGGTATTAATATATTTTCCAATGTGCATTCCTTTACATTTATCAACACTGAATTTCATCTGCCATTTTGTTGCCCAGTCACCCAGTTTTGTGAGATCCCTTTGTAACTCTTCACAGTCTGCTTTGGAGTTAACTAACTTGAGTAGTTTTGTATCATCTGCAAATTTTGCCATCTCTCTGCTTACCCCTTTTCCCAGATCATTTATGGATATGTTGAACAGTACTGGTCCCAGTACAGACCCTTTGGGGACACCACTATTTAACTCTCTTCATTCTGAAAACTGACCATTTATTCCTACCCTTTGTTCCTATCTTTTAACCAGTTACTGATCCAGGAGAGAGCATTCTCTCTTATCCCATATGTGCTTATTTTGCTTAAGGGCCTTTGGTGAGGGACTTTGTCAAAGGCTTTCTGAATATCTAAGTACACTGTATCCACTGGATCACCCATGTCCACATGCTTGTTGACCCTCTCAAAGAATTCTAGTAGATTGGTGAGGCATGATTTCCCTTTACAAAAACTATGTTGACTCGTCCCCAACAAATCATGTTCATAGATGTGCCTGATAATTCTGTTCTTTACTATAGTTTTAACCAATCTGCCTGGTACTGAAGTTAGATTTACCAGCCTGTAACTGCCAGGACTGCCTCTGGAGCCTTTTTAAAAAAATTGGTGTCACATTAGCTATCCTCCAGGCATCTGGTACAGAAGCTGATTTAAATGATAGGTTACATTCCACAGTTAGTAGTTCTGCAATTTCACATCTGAGTTCTTTTAGAACTTTTGGGTGAATACCATCTGGTTTTGGTGACTTACTATTTAATTTATCAATTTGTTCCAAAACCTCTTCTAATGACACCTCAATTTGGGACAGTTCCTCGGATCTGTCATCTAAAAAGAATGGCTCTAGTTTGGGATTCTCCCTCACATCCTTAGCTGTGAAG
Organism: Emydura macquarii macquarii; assembly: GCF_026122565.2. NCBI lineage: Eukaryota > Metazoa > Chordata > Testudines > Chelidae > Emydura > Emydura macquarii. The sequence continues at coordinate 15,330,123 of NW_027131180.1, forward strand.
ACTGATGCAAATAATTCATTTCACAATGGCCTTCCCTTGAGTGCTCTCAATCGTCCAGTGGCCCCACTACTTCTTTAGCAGGCTTCTTGCTTCTGATGTACTTAAATGTTTTACTGTTAGTTTTTGAGTCTTTGGCTAGCTGTTCTTCAAATTCTTTTTTGGCCTTTAATTATATTTTTACACTTCACTTGACAGTTTATGCTCCTTTCTATTTTCCTCAATAGGATTTAACTTCTACTTTTTAAAGGATGCCTTTTTGCCTCTAACTGCTTCTTTTACTTTGTTGTTTAGCTACAGTGGCATTTGTTTGGTCCTCTTACCATGTTTTTTAATTTGGGGTTTACATTTAAATTGAGCATCTATTATGGTGTCTTTAAAAAATTTCCATGCACCTTGCAGGGATTTCACTTTTGACATTGTACCTTTTAATTTCTGTTTAACTAACTTCCTCATTTTTGTGTAGTGCCCCTATCTGAAATTAAATGCTACTGTGGTGGGCTGCTTTGGTGCCCCCTACCTCCAATGTTAAATTTTATTATGTTATGGTCACTATTACCAAGTGGTTCAGCTACATTCACCTCTTGGACCAGATCCTGTGCTCCACTTAGGACTAAATCAAGAATTGCCTCTCCTCTTGTGGGTTCCAGGACTAGCTGCTCCAATAAGCAGTCATTTAAGGTGTCAAGAAACTTTATTTCTGCATCTCATCCTGCGAAGACATGTACCCAGTCAATATGGGGATAGTTGAAATCCCCCATTATTGAGTTTTTTATTTTTATAGCCTCTCTATTCTCCCTGAGCATTTCACAGTCACTATCACCATTCTGGTCAGGTGTTTGACAGTATAGCCCTACTGCTGTATTCTTATTATTCAAGTATGGAATTACTATCCATAACAAACATTCTACCTCTGCATCTGACGAAGTGAGCGGAGTCTCACGAGAGCTTATGCCTACAAAAATTAAATTTGTTAGTCTTTAAAGTGCCACAGAACTCTCATTGTTTTTACTATCCATAACGATTCTATGGTACAGTTTGGTTCATTTAAGATTTTTACTTCATTTGACACTACACTTTCTTTCACATATAGTGCTACTCCCACACCAGTACAACCTATTCTGTCCTCCTGATATATTTGGTATCCTCGTATTATTGTGTCCCATAGATTATCCTCATTCCACCAAGTTTCTGTGATGCCTATTATATCAATATCCTCATTTAATACCAGGCACTCAAGTTCACCTATCTTAGTATTTAGACTTCTAGCATTTGCATATAAGCACTTTAAAAAATTGTCATTTTTTAGCTATCTGCTATTAAGTGATGTAATACAATGGGACTCTCATTTGACTGTTTCTCATCAGATTCTACCCATATTATATCATCTTCCATCCTCTCCTCCTTACTAAGATAGAGAATCTCCATTAATAGATCCTCCCCTAAGGGATCTCTCTATCCAAACCATATGCTCCTCTATCTCTCGGGCTTTTCCCCAGCCCTTAGTTTAAAAACTGCTCTATAACCTTTATAATTTTATGCGTCAGCAATCCGGTTCCATTTAGGTTTAGATAGAACCCATCCTTCCTGTATAGGCTCCCCCTCCCCAAAAGGGTCCCTAGTTCCTAATACATCTAAACCCTTCCTCCCTACACCATCTCATCCACGCACTGAAACCCTGCAGTTCTGCCTGTCTAACTGGCCCTGGCATGTGGAACTGGAAGCATTTCACAGAATGCTACCTGGAGATCCTGGACTTTAACCTCTCTCCTATCCTTTTCTATGTCACTGATACCTACATTTACCACAACCCTGGCTCTTCCCCAGCAGTCTACATATGTTTGTCCAGATGATTCGAGAGATCTGCAACCTTTGTACCTGGTAGACAAGTTGCCATGCAGTTCTCCTGATCATCACAAACCCAGCTATCTATGTTTCTAATGATTGAATCCCCCATTACTATTATCTGTCTCTTCCTAATAACTGGAGTTCCCTCCCCCAGAGAAGTATCCTTAGTGCGAGAAGATACCATGACATCGTCTGGAAAGAGGGTCCCAACTCCTCCCTGAGACTGTCATCCTCCTCAATAGTACAGAAGCTATCAGACTGGGGATGGGACCATTCTACTGTGTTCTGGAAAGTCTCATCTATGTACCTCTCTGTCCCCCTTAGCTCCTCCAGTTCAGCCACTCTCCAAAGCCCATATGTGGTCTCTAAGGACCAGGAGGAGCTCCTTGCACTGAATACACACCTACGCCACCCGCCCAGAAAGCAGGTAATCATACATGCCACATTCAGTGCAATAAACTGAATATCCCCCCTGTTGCTGGACTTCTGCCTGCATTTTTTTTTTTTTATACTCCTGTAGGTCTTTCCTTTATTGTTTTCTGTTTATCAGGGGGTGTTTACTGCCTTTAAAGAATGTTAATGAAGTGTATCTAGCTGACCCATCCTCCCACTTCCCCTCTAAACTCCCGTGCAAAACTCCCAGTCACTTAGGAGCAGGCTTTTTAAACCCCTGTTCTCCCTGAGTAGCCCCACCCCTGGTTAAGGGTTGATGGGTGCTAATGGGCTTGAGGATCAAAGCCTCATTAAGAAGCTCTCAGCCTTGCCTAGCAGGCCACTAGGCTCAGCACATGGTCCCCCAAACAAACAGACCATACTGTATACTTCCGTCAAGCAGCAAGTACACCACAAACACACACACTAAAGACAACAAACTCACCCCAAGGGTCATGTAGTTGCTCCTCCTTCACCTGAAGAAATCCCTCGCAAAACTCCCCCATTAGCTGCTTCTGTTCGCTAGCTCTAACATGACTTCTTGAAGCTTGGGAGACAGCATAAAGTTTAGTAAAAGTACGTACTAATGACCAAGTTGCATCCCTGCAAGTGTCACTAAGGGGCCTCTGACACAGGAATGCAGCTAACATGCTTGTGCTCTTGGAGTTAAAACTCTCTCAGGTGGAAAAACCTTGGTAATGTCATAATAGTATGCAAGATGAGATCCAGAAGGTATTCTCTGCATAGAGAAAGTTGCCCCTTCATTGTATCAGCAAAGGAAACGAACAGCTGAGGGGACATTACTGCTTTAGTCCTGTTCAGGTAAAAGGTAAACACTCTGTGGAGCTCCGAAGTATGGAGCTTTTCTTCATCCTTATGAGACTGAGGCTTCAGAAAAAAAGTTAGGTAGATAGGAGATGTAAAAATGAACAAACAGCCCTAGGTTCAATAGATGGACCTATTAATGCGGACAAAACTACATTTAGATCTCATGGAGGTATAGGGTTCATAGATGGAAAGAGTCTATCAAACTCAATAAAAAAAATTACACTGAGTTGGAAAACCACAGATTTAATCCTCTATAGGAGGACAGAATACCACCAAGAGAACTCTCAAGGAACTGATGGAGAGCCCTTTTTTCTTTAGGTAAAGTAAGTATTCCAGAATAAGCTGAGGCGATGACTGTGTAAGGAGTACTACTCCACTGCTGGGACCAGAGAAACATCTCCATTTCATCATGTAAGTGTATCTGGTGGATGGTTTTCTACTGTTTAGAGAATGTCCTGAACCTCTAGGGAGCATGTAGTTTCCTGAATTAACTACTGAGCATCCAAACTGTCAGATAAAGGCTGTGAAGGTTGGGGAAGAGCATCTGGCCATGGTTCTGAAAAATATTTGTGTCTTGAGGGAAAGTCAAGGGATCCTGGCTGTAAAGACTCAGTAGGTTAAAAAACAATGCTGTCAAGGCCAGGCTGGAGCTATCAGGATTAGAATAGCATAATCTTGTCTGAGCTTACATAACACCTTTGGAATCAGAGGAATAGGGAAAAACATATATAGCAGCTTGTCCTTCCAAAACAGAAAGAAAGCGTGAGGGCTACATGTACACAACCAGCTAGGGGTCCCTTACTCACGTACACAGTCATGCTAGCTCTCATCGAATTAATGAGAGTATCAAGAGTGACAGCCATGATAGCACAAGTAGCAGCAGCAGAGGCACGGCTTAGCCATGCCGAGGACATACCTGTGGTGGGTACACATTCAGCACATCTTATGCTGCCGGTATCCCTGCTACCATGGATATACTGCTATTTATAGTCTCACTAGCTCAATAAGAGCTAGCATGACTATGTGTACACAAACAGGGAATCACACCCTTAGCTTGTACTATAGACATAGCTTGAGACAGAATGCGGGCTGTGACCTGTTCTAGAACCTAACAGGTAACATTTTCTGTTCAGTCACACAGTGAACAGATCTTTCTCGGGCTTTCCACAAGCTTTACAATCTCCATTTTGGACCATTTGCGATTCCTGCTAATTGTTCTGTTGAGATGATCTGCCACATGATTCTGAACACTTTGGAAGTGTGAAGCATTGAGTACAACAGCATTTTTGATGCAATATCTACCAGCCTCTTGGGCAAAGGCAATCTGTCCTGGCACTCCCTGCCTGTTCAAGAAGAACATAGCAGCAGTGTTGTGTATGAGAACTTGCACAGTGCATCCTTGGATTTGTAGAAGGAAAACAACACCAGGTGAATTATTGCTTGCATTTCTCGAACATTTATGTGTAGAGAGAATTCCTGATCTGACCAAAGTCCAAGTCTGGAGATCCCCCACGTGAGGGATAAGGCATTCATGACCAGAGTCAAGAAGAGTGGAGTCAGGGAAAGAGAGGCCCCTTTGCATACATTGGTAAGGTCCATCCACCAATCTAGAGATGACAAGAGACATTTGCAGGTATCTGAGGCAATATGTCCAGCAGGTGATGAGATGGATGGCATACAGACTTCAACACTCCTACATGCTTCTGAGGTGAAGTGTGGCATGCTGAATCACGTACCTGCATGCTGCCACATGCCCTAGAAGTCCCATCAATTCCTTACTGTTGTACAAGGATGGACCTTGAGGTCCTTGCACAGGTCCAGTACTGCTTGAAATCTGACTTGGAGTACGTATGTCCTTGATATGAGTCAAACCCTGTTCCTATAAATTTGATTCTCTATTTGGAGAGCAACACGACTGATCAACATGCCTAAGCAATGAAAGGAGGAGCAGATCTACCCTCTACCTGTTTGCCTGGATCTTCCCTGAACCAGCCAATCTAGGCATGGAAATACTCGGCCACCTGTCCTCCTGAGATGACGCAACTGCCATATACTTTGTAAAGACTCAGGCTGAAGACAGACTGAAGAGGAGGACTGCAATCATAATGAACTTTTACCACGATGAACCTTAAAAACCTCTTGTGGCCATGGTGAATGGCCACATGAAAGTAAGCGTCCTTTAAGGGTTTGTGTATACAATTAGTTTGCAGCAAGCTGGGGTGTGGGCACTAGCCAGCCACAGACTAATTGTGTGGACCCTGCTGACATGCAAAATGCTAGTGTAGACAAGCCCTAAATCATGGGCAACACACCAATTGCTGGATCTAAGCATGGAATAATACAGGCTAGAATAACCATGCAGAACTTCCATTATTATGTATTTGTTTAGGTTCCACAGAACTAGATTAGGTCTGAGGCCTCCCTTGGATTTTGGGATAACAGAGTATTGGAAATAGAATCTCTTCCCCTGATGTTGAGGAGGTGATACTTCTATGACCCCTGGTTGTACAAAAGATTGTATTTTTTGAATGAGAAGAGACTTTTGAGATTGGTCCCTGAGAAGAGACAGGGAAGGAGAATGGGGCAGTGGACAGAGAGGAACTGCAGGCATATCCCCAGTTCTATGGTGCTTAGCACCCAGTGATCGGCTGTAATAAGTGTCCACGCACCTAGCAAGTGAGATAGTCTGCTGCCCAGGGAGGAGAGGAAATATTAGACCCTGACAGGGTGGTACTCTGGCCCTGACTTCGGAGTCAAATAAGATTATTTAGATGTCACAAATTAGCTCAATAAAGTTGAAGAAAAAGGATGAGGTCTCCTTCTTTGGAACTTATGGTATGTTAATTTGCTCAGGCTGCCTTGTTGGGTAGAAAGGATGTTTCTGATGAGTCTGAAACTGCTTCCTCTAAGGAACTGGGAGGTAAAATGGCCAGAGAGACCTAAGGGTAGAGCCCTAGAATCTTTTAGGGAACACAGCACAATGTACATCTTCCCGGAAAACAAGTTACAGCCCTGACAAGGAAGATCCTCAGTCATCTGCTGGAATCCCTGATGACTGCAACTAAGAAAAGTGATACACTGTGACTGTGGATGCCACCACTCTTACCACAGAGTCTGTACCAGCCCTGGCTGTCTGAAGTGAGGTTCTGGCTACCAGATTCAGTAATCATTTCCTGATACTTTCACTTGGCCTTGTCAGGAACTTTGTCCACAAACATTTAGCCATCCTGCCCCATACTGGTTGGATTTATTACAGCCACAAACAGTGCTTAAATCCCAGGGATTTAGGCATGCCCAGGTACTAAGTGCTGATGAGGCAAAGCAGAAAGTCCAAAACAGCAATGAAAAAGAAAAAACAAGTACCACTAACTATACAGACTATTTACAAAAAGTAAAGACAATTTTTTGGCAAGGAAAGGAAAAGTTGCGTGATGAGAGAGACTCTGGCTACTGAACACCAGCAGTGAGAAGGAACCAAGCGAACGCTCGGGGCAGCTCTGCCCTTTATTCCATCAGCTGGCAGCATGGGCATGTGGAGGTTGCATGCACTGCCCCAACGTGTCCCAGCGGGTAAAAGTTCTCCAGGTTCAGTGCACTGGACACGTACACACCTGAAGTGGAATGGACATGTGCAATCTCTCAAAGAAGTTATAGTTAACAAAGACCTGTCCCTGGACTTCCCATCACCCAAACAGATTCTTCCTTCCCCTTTTCTATGCCTAAGATATAGTATATGTAGATAAAAATACTTACAAAAAAATTTTCCACTTGGAATTCATAAATGTACGGCTTCAAGGAGAATGACTGCTCTTCAGAGGTAGCCGGACAAAAGCTAACTGAAAACTGGCACTGCAAAGAGGGGGGAAGTTCTTTTGTCCACTTCAATTCCCATACAAAGAATACTGACTGCTTACTGTATATGTGCTGAAAGAAAATTATTCATCCATAGTATGAACTCATGTCTTAATATCAGGAGTTTTCTATACTGCTAATCTAATGAACGGGAATTCTTACCTTAATCTTGTTATATACACTACTGCCAAAACTTATTATTTTGCAAACTTTTGTAGTATATACATGCATTTCCAGTAGCAAATGTGTAATACAAAATTATCAGTCCATAAAATAAACATTTTACAGTTCTAACCATCTAAAATCCTCCAACATGTACAGGCCCAGATTGTTACAATTAGGAGGAAAAGGTTTAATTGTCAAAATCAGCATTTCAGACACAGTAATTTTTTTCTAAAGAGTAAACAAGTTTCCTTTTTTTTTTTTTTTTTTTTTTTAAATTTGCTGCTCAGGAAAGTAATGCACAAAACAAGACCATTTTAAAACCAGGCACAAGGCAGACAGATGCACATTACAGGGCACTGTTTTGTCATTGCATCTCAATCCTAGTTTGCAGCACCTGAGTAACTCCATTTTTTGGCCATTCTTGACCACAAATCCCAAACACCACCAAACGATGTGGTGGCTTTTTGCAAGAGGAACAAGAAGGGATTAGGAGACCAAACTAATAATTTGTGACCCAGGTTAGGATTTCACCTTGAGTCCGCAGATCTGAAAGTGTACTGCAATGAGTGACCTAGCTCCCAAAATACCTAGCTCCTTGAGTGGAAGTCACTTTGATCTGCTTTTCAGTGATTGCAAAGACCTGAACATTTGCATATGGGTGTGTCACTTGTTATATTTTCTCTTATGAAAACCATTTGCCCAGATGCTAAGAATTTCAGCAATACAAGTGTAAAATTTTTCAATTTTAAGATGACTACACTTGTGCTTTGGTACACTTATCTTATTCTCATACCTAAAAGGTAATGAGCCACCAAGAAGAATCTTTACCTGTTGAGATTCTGGCTTCAGAGGTACCAGCTGTAGATCTATGCAGTTACCAAAATTTTTTAGTTTATTGTCTGACAGCTGGAAACAGAGTTCTGACAAATTCTGTACACAAACTTGTATGTATTTCCTGAAAATTAAGCATATTGAACATACAATAATGTACACTGTATACTGAAATAAGTTTCACTGAAAGCTCATAAAAAACTATTAAAAACATTTCATCCTCACTTCAAGTTTCTCTAATTGTGTGGCTCAAGCAAGAACAGGAAAAATGGCAGGCATATTTTCTTTTCCACTTTGCTTAATTGCTAATCTTTGAGTTTGCAGAAGTAGGCCTATGTACAGTTTTTTATATATATGTAGTTTTGCTTTTACTGAATTCTAACATGGAGATCAAAAGATGGAGAAAATTAGCCTATGACTATGAGATTTAAATATACCATCAATAATGTTTTTGTTCTGATGGGGGAGTGAGAAGGGGAGAATGGGTTAACCCAAGAATGAGCATTTCATAAAGTGGCAAAACCCACCACCCACTTACCAAAAAAAATTAAAATCTTATGTTGAAAGATTACATACAGAACATCAACTTCTACAAACATTTTGTAAGAAGAAAGACTATTAAATATTTAAAGACTACATTACCGTTTGCCAGCTGACAGTAAGGAATGCTTGGCATTAAAAGGTACACTGAATGTTAATGCAATAATGGTGGAGTAAATTGACCATGGACAATCAATGGTTACCTGGAGAAAAGAAACAATTCTTATTCATGGTATTCATTTGCATAATGGCTTTATTTTCACTCAAACATTTCCCAGAAGCTTTGCCTTGACCAGTTAAACCTAATGCATCCAAAAGTAAAAAAAATAAAGTGATATATCAAACAAAAGGTTGGTAGAGGATTTAATTGGGTTTTTTTTTGTGCTTACAAGCTTGGTGTCTCCCTAATTTCAACCCCTATGCTGATTTATCTGTGGGACCTGCCTCTTCAGAGTACTTTCTTCAAGGGCTGGCAACTATCAAGGGAGAACAATAAGATGCCACTGGTGGCAGCACTGCAATAACCATATAGATTCTCTCAAAATCAAAATAAATGACTAAGGGAACAAAGTCCATTAACTTCATAAGCATAATGTAGGGGATGATAGACCTGCATTCTGAACTTTAGCACAGAGCTTCAAAGGAAGTTCCTTCTGAACTAAATAAAGGTTTTCCCTGAACATGTGTACATATATACATATATGCTCATACTTTTTAGGAACACTAAATGCCCTCCAAGAGTTTTCAAAGCCTACCAATCTACAGTTTATTTTAACAATTGTTACGCATGAGAAGTAAGAGTCCCAGTACACCGTGCAGACAATTTTATTCATAAACACGGGACAATAAAAATCAGCAACATGGGATACAGCCTTCAAATTAAGTCCCTGCTATCTAAGGAACTGGTGTCACTGGTTTAATCAGGACACTCTTTTCTCTTAATACTGAAGCAGTGTTCCAGAGCAGTGCAGGGATACTATGCAGATGGAAAGAACATCTTTCTAATGGATCAGAAGAAAGGCTTTGATCAGTGGAGTCATTAAAGATCCCATGGCACTTTTAACAAGAGTAGAGGTGTTAACTATGGGGTGTTGGCCAAATTCCAACTTGGGTTATTGGCACAGAATGTCTGAAACCCCAGAGAAGGCTAGTATTTAGTGAAAGGAGACATCCATATATAAAGCACTGTGTATTTTTGTGCATACTTTAAATATTCTGTACACAACATTTGCTTCTATTTTGTACAGTTTGAAGGGCTTTCATATCCTTTAGGCTAGAAGGTACTCTATGCAAGTAGGTTACTGTCACCTATATTTTGGTCAATTTAAGCACTTTTGGTCAAACCATTTTTTGGGTAACCTTACTTTTTGGTCAACTGTAGCCATGCAGTTGTCTGTTTTCTGCTTCTCTTTGCTTTTCCTGTGCAGTTCTTTATTTACCAGATTTTCACTTTCCACTGAAGCCGTTGGAGTTGATGGCAAATAGATAACTTCTAGTTCAAATTCAATCACGTGATATGCAGGAGCCACTGGCAGGCTGATGCTTGTGATCTTTTCAGAAGACTGGATCAATAATGATGATTCCGAGACTTTTTCTACAGTTGTGTAGAATATAAAGTAGTTTTAGAAACATTCCTCCCCTCCACAACCTCCATTTTTAATCTCTAGGTATCAAGTCATAACATTATATACTAAAGACTAGATATGCCTTCTTCAATCAAGGAGCCCTGAATACTTGGCGTCTGAAGTGTCTATAAGCCACACCTCCCTGTCAGCAAGGACTGCAGCCATAGGACTCATTGCAGAACTCCAAGAACTCCATGCTGGCCTCCTTGATGAAGTCTCTGACTACATCTACACTGTGAAGCCCAGGCTGGCAGAGCCCCCCAGTGTAGAGACAACCTCCACTGACGGAACTAGCTTTTCTGTCCATGTAGGAACAACACCTCCCCAAACAATGTTAGTTACATCAACAGAAGCAGACTCAACAACATAGCTGCATCTACACCAGGTGTTTGTTGGCATAGCCTGTTGGTCAGGCATGTGGTTTTTTCACATCCTTGACCAACGTAACATTCAAGTGTAGATCAATCCAAAGACATCACATTATGAAGACCCTTACCCTTCATTTTTTCCACTAGCGTTTCCCTAATTCTCCTTGAAGACCTGCATTGGCTACCTTCCTTGGTAGTCCTTTCCAATGTTTAAGAAAACTCTTGACAATTTAATGACTAGCCTAAATCTTATCAATAACATTCCTTCAGTCCTCACCTGCCACATTATACAATCCTTTTTTCACCACTAGTCCCCATAACTCCTCATATCCTATTACTTCATTCCTTTCATTTTACACAAACTTCATTACTGATAACACAAAACTATGTACTGATAATGAAGACTTAACCAGCATCTATGACATACCTTAAACATTTTCATATAGGATGCCTACATTTATCCTATTTTTAATCTCTCCTTATTCCATTATTGAGTCTTTGCTTCTTGCTTTTACAGATAAGATGAAGGAGAGGACTGTGATGCACTAGCAGAACTTGGGAGAAGCTGGGATATGACCTGCTTAAATGCAAAATTGGCTAGAGAAAGACAAATAATTCTTCACTTTCCTGAGCACTAGCCATTGTTTTATAAAAACATATCCAAGTTTCTTAATAATTATTACATGATTTTGCTATGGTACAAAGCTTCTGTACTGGAAACATCTCACACTGGCAACATGAAAGTCTAATTCACTCAGAAATCCTCTAATAATCCTCAACTATTCTTTCCTCCCTACACTGACCTCTACACATGAAAAAAAAAAAAACAGTATTGCCAGGACTAACCTGGTTGACTGAAAGTTCATAGTTCTTTTTTCTTGAGGCACATGACTGCCTCAAGAATTAGTCCAAATGCAGTGAGAACTCAACCACGGATTCATGTGCACAGGCGGCTTAAGTAGTCAACTGTCTATTTTATACAAAATATGTAAATTCAAAGCCAGATAGGATGGGACAGAGAATCCTGTAACTGGACTTCATTCCTGATCCTATAAGGTGTTCCCATGATCTCCTTCCTTGCAATAGGTGAAAGCATTGCTAAGGTTTCCTTTGTTGTGTGGTGCCACTTACAAATATACTATATTGATTTAAAAGTTGTTAATGAGGCAAGTTAAATTTCCTAGTGAAGAGCCCACAGACAAAGTAAATTAATCTTTCCCAGAAGATATCTATTTTTTGTTATTGAGATAAGACCTATACCTGAAGTAGCTGAGACTAACTGGTCACATGTACACAGTTTCCAAAACAGATGTAGAAAAAGGCCAGGACTTCCAGAAGTTTTTGTGCTGTGAAACACTGAGTTGTCGGTTCCTAATAGATTGATGCCATTGTTGTCAGTAACAATGTTCTTACAACTCAGAGACCACTCTGCTGATATGCAGCATTATTTACGTCATGCTTGTAGGATTTCTGCATTTTTACAGACTGGTTGCAGATCACTGAAGCTATGCTGCTTACCCCTGGTGTTGGAATAGATCAGTGCTTTGCTCTCTGGATGGTACAGGAAAGGCATGGCATCAGCATTACTGAGCTGCAGAGTATCTCCACTCTTCATGGTATAATGACCAGTAGTCACTGTGAACTTCACCTTCTGAGGAATACCAGCCAAAAGGCTGTCTGAAGAAAAAGAAAGCAAATACTGCTAGGGTATTCCAGCACTCTAGTTATTAAATGTTTACAATTAACTGCTGATGCTTGCTAGGAGTTTACAAATAAACATTCACAGCTCATTTTTCACACAACTGAATGTTAACATCAACTTTAAAATTTTGCTTTTTGCTTCTCTATTATGGAGTAGTTTTCAAGAAGTTGTCCAAGAAACAGGTAAAAGTTTCAGCCACTCAATTTTGGGCAATTTTTGCTGCTGCCCTTGACATAAAGTCAAAGGATTCTCAATCAATGAGGTGCAGCTCAGGAACAAGCTTCCAGAGGCAGACAGACTAATTCAAAGTCTGATCCACCTCTATGATGCTTTTTGAGACAGCTTTCCCACATTAACCAGAAGGATACAAAATACATGGAGGTGTAGGAAGAAGGGGGAAAATCTGTGTTATAGAGATATAGCCCAAGCAGAGCTTTGTGCTAAGGGAGGGGTAAAAAAAAAGAAGAGTTCACAAAGCCTAGGGGACCTCACTGGTAAAATCTAATTTACCAGGAACATTCTTAAACATAGTGACAGGTCCTAAAGCTCTTCAATTAGTGATTCTCCTTCCACTGAATTCAAAGGAAAGACTCCTATTGATTTTAATGGGCATTAGTTCAGGGCCTCTTTGGTAGGTGAGTGCAAGGGAAAGGGATTTTGCTAAATTATCAAAGCCAATGCAGTGTCACAAAACCACCAGTATGAAATTCACAACCAATGGTGCAGTCAAATCATTATCTATTCTCCCCATCAACATGTCCAGTGATTCAAGATGAAACCCCACAAGATCCTTCAAAAGGACCCAATCACATATATTTACTGCAACTAATCCAGATTCTGAAATTCACAATCAGATACTAGTGGTCATGTTACCTGACATGGGACTGAAAATTATTAGACTCACTAATGCCTAAAGATTCGCACGTATGTTCTCACTACAAGTCATTTTAAAAGGAAGCTGCAAGACACAATAGAGCAAGGTAACTTGTTTTGGATGAAATGAGACATGAGAAATACAGCATGTAGTCAGAAAGCAACACAGACAATTAACACATTCTTAGCATTACAAGTTTACCTACCAGTCAATGGCTCCACTTTTAGCTGGGGCTCCTGAGAGTACACATCATACTGCACAACTGGGTAAATGTGAGGAAGGACAAACTGCACTTTACCCACTGAAGTGCACAGCTGCCTGAGAGTATACGTCCCAGGTTCTTTGGCCTTTAAAAAACAAAAACCGAAACTGAAGAGTGTTTTTTTCAATCTGGCAATTATTTTTACATTTCTCAAGAAAACCGTGTTTTCTCCACTGAACTTTTGATAACAAGGACAAATACATGTCTCAGCCCATTTCTAATGGTCCGCTTTTATCTGTGCAAGTAAGTGAATAAAAGAGAAAAAGAAATTAATAAAACTGCTCAAGAGCTCCAAATTCAATTTTCCTAAGTGTCTAGTAAAAATGTTTCCCCCAAAGGACCCCACCTAATAGTGTATGTGGGTGCAGGAATGTTATCCATTTTATTCAAAAACAAAGTCAAATCTTGTCAATTCAAGTGTTTTAACAGTTACCTAAAGTACCTAGATGCTAGTAATCCACTCTGTTGATGATTTATATTTCATACATATATATCTATATCTATATTTGAACCAAGGGCTACTTACATTAAAATATAATGAATAAGATCATTATCTATGATATTATGGACTTTACCAGGTAGTCACAAATAGCAGAGTGCTTATTTGGCTGGCAGTCATAAAACCCCCCATTGTGCAAGCCACAACCTTCGATCAATATAAACCTACGTTTTCACACTTTTTTCCACATTGAGAGGACACCTATTCATGAATAATATATTTTAATCTCAAACTCTCCACCAACTCCACTTTAAGGCGGCTATCTATGACAGGATTGCACCGTTGTAAAAAAAAAAAAAAAAGGTAGACCTGTAGGTTTGCTTTCAGAAGATGCATCAAATCTATCCCTTGCGAAGGACTATGTCAGACACTGCTGATAAGCAAGATTTGAGGTTTGAGAGTGGGTCCCCTCCCCTTTTGTCACTTCTCACTGCACAGCACTGAAAGTGCTACAAATCGTTTATGCCATACGTTAATTTTCAAATTAGAATTTTTTGGGAGCTGAAAATGAACTTTAGAACTCTAGCACAGTAATAGTCAATTGATCAAAAACCCAAAATGATCTATTTATCCTGTTAAAAGCACTGAGGGCAGTTGAACATCCAAACACCATCATGTGAACAGAAGGAAAATGCTGGCCTCTCAGAGATCTATAGTATTTTCAATTTTTCACGTACGTAGCATGGGTTTTCTAAAAAATCCTCCTCATTTTCTTGAGCATAATGTATAGATTGGCGTTGTATGTGCCATATCATATCACATCGGATGTGGAATTAACCCTTAATACGTAAATCATATGCAATTTGAAGCATTTGGGGGGAGGGGGTATGTCTGACACTGAATACTTAAATCCAAAAATTTCCAGCTGTAAGTTAATGGTATTGCACCTGCCCCCAAATTATAACCCTAAAGCCTCACCATCTGAGTATTTTCTCATCATTTTTTCCATCTTGTAAATAGCCAAAAGCATTATAGCACATTATATAATAGGAGATTTCATGTAATTTAAACCCAATAAATTTTAGGAGTCATAGGAGAGGGAAATACATATCCCAAGACCCAGAAAACATTTTCTGACCTGCTATAAAACTTCAGAATAAATACATTTAAAGAGGTTCAGTTTGGAGAATGGTTAAGAGGGACTGCTGCAAATTTAGTATGTGTGACATTGCATGATTGAAATATAACTATTTATAACATTGTAGCTACCACTGTTATACATTGCAACAAAACTTACACAAAGTATGTCACATAAGGTATCAATGGGAAACTTATGATTTGCTAAATATGATTATCCTGTTTATATGCATATATTTTGTATCTGAAGTTATAGATATTGACTTTGTACTGGCATCCTACATATGTGCTGCATTCCTGAGTAACAACCACCAGAAAAAATCCACATTGAAGACAGTCAGCCTATTGTGAAAGGTTATGCAAGTTTATGGCTCATTTAAGGACACTTAGCTGGCACAACAGACCATAGAAGAAGCCTGTCCCCACCTGATGGGCTTCTCCATGAACATTTTAGCCAGAACATGGACAATGGCTGGTCCTATGACTCAACAAAGCATGCAAGGAAATGTGACTTGCTCATGTGACCCTGGACTCCATTTTGGGTTTGTAATTTTCCTCAAACTGAGACTAAAGGTATCCACCCACATGGAAGAAGGTATATAAGGCAGCTGCACCATCTCCATTTTGTCTTTATCTCCTGATGAATCCTGTTTCATTTCTCTGGACTGGATTTCTAACAAGGAAGCTTTAAACAAGGACTGATGTTGCTCAAGCCGTTTGGGTAATTTCCAGAAACTTTGCAAATCAGTTTATTTCACCATTGCTAAAACCTGACTCAAGAGCTTTGCAGTAATTGTATGTATGTGATTCTTTGACCATTTTAGTTCTTCTTTCTTTTTCCCTAAGAATAAACCTTCAGATATTAAAGGATTGGCAACAGCATGATTACTGAGTAAGATCCAAGTTATATATTAGCCTGGCTGTGTGGCTGATTTCTTGGGATTGGAAGGACCCTTTTGTTTGATGAAATTGGTTTTAAATAACCACTCATCATAAAGTCTAGTGTCTGGATGGTGAAACAAGGGATGGGATATCTAAGAAGACTGCTTTTGATTTCGTCAACCAGTGTGGTGATACAAAAATTCACTTTTGTTGCCGGCTATCTTACAGAAGAATAATCACCAGTATGGAGTAGATCTGCCCCATTTCTCAGCAGTTTGTTCTGAACCTGTATCCTCAGCAGTGACTCACTGAGGCACAGTGATGGCATAAAGCAAGTGTTTATGGTTAAAGACCTGAAAACCAAGCAGAGTGCTTATATATCCCAAATGGAAGGGGGGAGGGGCATTTGCTCTTTCCCCTTATTGTTCCCTCAATGCAATTGATTGTTAGGCTGGCCTACACTTAGGATTTTAATCAGCATATGATGGTACAGCAGCCATAGCTGTGCTTAGTGTAGACATGGCCTTAATCCTGCAAAAGATTTCTATAATTCTTTCTTTTTATCCCTTGTCCTGTTACATTACTTAACAGGAGTAAGGGATCTAATATGAAGCCACATCCTACAGTAGTGCACTAATTAAAAAATAAATACACCACCTTTAATCTAACATATTTGTAAAGAAAATATCACCAAGTGATATCTAAGTTACATGATAATGTCAAAGAAGTTCTAGAAATTCAAACTCTGTTCTTAGCAGAAAAGGAAAGGCGCTGGACGCAACACTTGGTATGAAGGAATGTAACAGCACTAGTTCCCCTCTGATGTTCCTTCACTACATGAAGAGAATTGAAAACAGGAGAATTAAGAAGTTAACCATTCCTCCTACAATAATGGCCACATAGTATGAGATCTAAAGAATAGTTTAAGCAGTAAATTGTATCTTCATTTATATTACATCTTTCTGATTCCATAGTTTAGTAGATTGCTTCCTCACCCACGAAGGCAAAAACATTGTATACACTAATCCCCTACATCCTTCTTCTAATCTGGTTCTTCAACCTCGGATCCAATTTTATATCTATATGAAACTGCATCTACAGCCATGTGGCCCCCTGAAATCCAAATTCCATTGCACTGCCTCTATTACATATCACGCAGACAACCCATATTTGGTAGCTCTGGCCACTGACTCACAGGAGCTATTCAAAAACCTAAAAATTAGGTTAGTAGGTAGTGCACAGATCACATGGTTGTCAGCTCTCAGTTCAAGCACCTGCTGCCTCAACTTCCATCTCCAGCAGATAAGTGCTACCCATACAGGCTCATACCACCAGCCTGCCCTTGTATGAGCACCTCTCTCTTTAGCGCTTGCTGTCTTAATGCTGCAGGGACTGAAAAGGGAAATCACAGACTGCACTTAGTCTGCAGGCTAAATAGAAAAATTACATGTTGAGATGGTGACGGAAGAGTGAAAGATTAATTTGAGTCTCAGGAAAAGTGGGGTAACACAAACAAGTCATTATGAGAACACTGGAAAAGACTCCATGACCAGCACTGTTAAACCTCCATTTTAAAAAATAATCCATAATTCTGTTTTTGTTCAGTTCTGTATAAGGTTGCAAAGTTAAGTACTAAAACATTAGGAAATGGCAAAATTAATGCATATGTATTGACAGCGTATAGTTACAAAACCACATACTGTTTTATTCACAGGACCCTTGTCTCACTCAGTATATACAGGAGGGACAGAGCTCATGAAATGAGGCAGAAATTTAATATTTCTTTTTAATGCAGTGTAGACACAAACAAATCACCCTGCAAGCCTAAGCCAGTTTTTTAATTGCAGTGTAGATATGTCCTCAGTGATTTCAGCTGCAATTGAGTACTTGGCACTTCTGAAAAATCAGGCCCCAAAGATCTCAAATCGGGCACCCAGAAAATAAAGCACACACAAGAAGTGGCCATCTTCAAGAATTTTGGTTTAAAGTGACTTGTCCAGCCTCATATACAAAAATCTGTGGCAGAAGCAGGAACACAACCAGTTTTCCTGGCAGCATTCAACTGGCTTAACTATATATTTTTTTCCTCTTTTCTTGCAGCCCCCTCCCTCAATCACTACACACCTTTCATCTTCTGCAATTAATGAGACTGAGGTCCTTTGAAGAAACTAGCATGTAGTAACATTAGCGCTGATAATCACAGAGAAAAGTTAGTTACACAAACAATCTTAATTCTGACATTTCCTAAATGCAAACACTTGATTTTGTAACCTTAACATTGTTTTAATTTTTTTGTATGCAATGATTGCTTATTTAGCAGCTATAGTAATCATATCACAAGTGAGCTACTACCAACATGATTATGTTACTCTGAGCAAGTCTGACTATGAAACAAGAAAATCTTACCTTTTCTAGAACATGATGGACAATGGACATTGCAGTTTGGGAGAAATGTAATACTCCTCTGAATTCTAGTAGTTTAAATAATTGTTTTATTTTTATGAAGGTAGTAACTGGATAAATAAAAATGACTTAAAATGAGTTTGGTGGGATTGTTCTAGTCTCCCATTTGTGCACATCAGAGAACCACCACCACTTTGGCACAGTTAGCAGCCTCTCTTCAGGATAGGCTATAAGGTCTGCAATAACAGGGGTGAGCCAAACAAAGGTTAATCTGCATTGGCAAAGCTGTGGCAAGGGAGCAACGCACTGGATACCACTTGCCAGCACTACGCCCTTCTCAAGCCAGTGCTTTTAGTTCTTCTCTTTTATGAGTGCTATGTTCACACAATTGTAAACACATACCTGAGTTCTGAATGTTATTTTATTGACCCCTGGTTCCAGTATAAAGTTGCTACATTTTAACATGTGAGCCCCATCCTCTAGAGTCACCCCTGAAGGCATTTCCAGAGAAGAGCTGCTCTCCTGCCTCCGCAGTAGCATATGCACATTTTTGCAGATGATTCCCGTTGTGTTCAAAGAGTTATCCGAAGGGCTCCTTTCATACATTTCATATAATTCCAGTGCTGGCAAGTTATTTCTTGACAAAGGAAAGCCTGCAACCTCATTCGGGAAGCTGATAATACCATTAGAAGCTTTGTGTTTAGTGAGCCATTCAGCTGTTTTCCGGTAACTGTTTTTTTCAATGCTGAAGTGGACGTTGATAGCAACCTGATCCACTTGGATTGGCATGGGCATTTGGCTCAGCAAAGTCAGCTCAATAGACAAAGATCCACCCACATGGATAACAGCATTTGGAGGGTCAAAGTGTAGAGTTTTCAACTGTGCAAAAGAATGCAGAGACAGTATAACCTTTTGACCTGGAAATATAGACAAGAACAAAAGTATTTTATTCCACTCTGGTTTTGGTAATGCAAGATTAGCCTTCACAGCAATCCATTTTTAAAAAAGTTTAGAAATTTTAGAAACCATGTTCCCCCAACCACAAAGTGACAAAAACTACCATCATCTTCTTCTTAAGCTAAATGGGACAAGAGCTTTGCAATCTTTTCAATTTAATGACTCCTAAAATCAAACATTTTAAAGTTACAACTTTAGTTCTGCCTCAAATACAGTTGTTGAACTGAGACAAACTGACAAAAAAATTGTGCTTGTCAATAACTTTTAAACTACAATATACCCTCATTATAATGAATTCATGGGGATCCAAGCCATTTGTTCAGTATAGCCAGGGATTCATTATGGGGGGCAAACAGCGCTTCTGTGGCTCTGGGGGCAGAGAGCTCCTCCAGCCCTAGAGGCCTGTGATCGGGGGGGGGGGGCGCGCAGGGGAGTGGGGTAGAGGAGAAGAGAAGAGAGCTATGGCAGTGCTCTTCCTATCCCGGGACCATGCAGGGACAGAGCACTCCTTCTCCCCTCCCTGCCCACAACCTCTCCCCCAACCCATGGCCCTGGGAGCACTGTGTACCAGCCATGACCCCAGGCTGGAGGACTTGTCAGCACCCACCATAGCCCTAGGGTTGGAGGACCTGTCAGCCTCCTACCACAGCAGGGAGGGCTGGAGGTGGGATCCAGTGACCATGTTCGCTATAGACCAAGGTTCTCTATTGCAAAGGGCTATGTTATAGCGAGGGTCTACTGTATACTGTACACCCACATTGCACAAAAAAGAACCATGACACTGAGTCTGAACTGACTTGGGCTTGCTCTACAGGACTAAAAATAGCAGTGTAGCTATTTCCACTTGGGCTGGAGCTCAGGGAGGGGAATGGATATCAGAGGTTTTTTTTTTTTTTTGGGGTAGTGTAGATGTACCTATAGTAAGATCTGTTATTCATTCAACCTCTTCACAAACACTTACTAGTGTCACAAAAGTATTCCAATCTAAGCAGCAAAGTATCATAAGACTAATACCAGGCTGTTATTCTTTATGCTGCTATACATGTGAACAGTTAATTAACTATGACAGAACATACATACTCCAGAGGACACACCATCGTAAAATGCAAAGTCATGATCAGAGTGGTGCCTGGAGCCATTATCTGCACCATGTCTGGTTCCCTTCACTCTTACATCACTGCTAGATGCCAGAAAACAGTGACAGTCACTATAAGATCTTTCAAGTGGGAAGCAGGCCTAGCGCGCCACATCAATGGTATTTCCAAGGTGCCATCTCTTTTGTAATGTAAGCAGAACATCAAGAAATAAGCAGTATATCTTCAGAAAAATGCCCCAAAGTGTGCTTGGAGCTTAAATCATAGCAAATGCTTCTGAGGACAAGGTCAGGCTGGAGTAGAGAGGAAGAAATCAAATATTTATCAAGGCAGTCAGAACAAAAGCCATCAGCCAGAGGGGAGCACAAGGCTGACACTAGAGAAGGCAAAACAACAGTCTGCAGAGCATGACTTCAGAGCTGAAGGTAGTGGGATGCAGTGGCAGAGAGGTAAATCAGAGAGCGTAAGATGTTCAGAAATTAACTGTGAGCTGCCCTGTTAGAGGCAGCTGGGAAGTAGAAAGGTTAGGGAAAACAAAGAAAAACTGAAGAACTCTTTTGGTCTTCTAACTGAACATGTTACTTAGTGCATCATCCATTCTTGCCAATAATGCATGAACGAAGGCAGGCTTCCAAAAGCATCTCACAGCCTAATGAATACCACTACAAAAAGTGGATAGACTGGGATTTAGATAGAGCTATAATGGGTTATAAAACTAAAAACAAACAATTAAAGTAAAGAATCCACTGCATAACAGTATAACAAACGTACAAAAGACAGGAAATTCAGAGTTACAGGTCCTGTCAGGTGCCTCTACTCACAGAGCTGCACCTAATTCCATAGAAGCAGAAGCTGAGGGCCCCAAAATTTGGCCTTCTTAAAATAGTTATAAAATCCCATCAAATTGGGAGCCATCTTATTTATTACTATATTTTTGTATACAAGTAGCACTGTCCCCAGTGACTCCAGCCACAAACAGAAAATTAAATAAGATCACACAACCTTTGGGCGTGTCTATACTACAGTTTCAACATTGTTCCAATTTGTAGTAGAGAGAGAACCTAACTATTTTGCAATTAAACAAAAGGCCATTGGGCATTAGCAGTGTTACAGAACACTTAGGTCACATCTACGGGCGACTACTGATTAAAGCAACTGGAGCCATGTTGTAATCAGACAGTTTCATATTGGTTTCTGCCCTTCTGGGGGGCAAACTTGTGCAGGAGCACATGTGTGACCATTGAAACAAGCTGAAACTAAGGGAATGAAGGAGTGAACAAGAAATAATATGCAGAAACAGAAAGGGATATATGCATAGACAGCACAGAGCAGGAAACGTGAAAAACAAAGACCTTACTACACTAGCAAACTTCATAGCTATAATTCACTATTGGTGGAGCTTCACTAGCTGAAGCAATGGTGGGAGTTGTAGTGAAGAGAGTGGGCAGACAACACTGTGGTAAAAATGACTGTGCCCTATCTACATCACAGCTTACCCCACTGCTACCACCAATACTTCAGCAGCAAAATTACAGATACAAGATATGCTAGTGAAGATGCAGCCACAGAAAAACAGGACAACTACTCTAAAGTATCCCCCTCGGCCCCAACACACATCCCTGAAAAATTTGGGGAGGGAGGCTTGGGGTGAGGGAGGTGGAAAAATATCCCCATTTGTCAGACAAAAGTGAAATTAAATCAAATTAAATAATTGAATACGTGAGAGATAGTGGTCCAGAACACACCAGGCAATGAGCTCTGATCTTGCTATCTCTTTCTGAAAAGAAAGATTACAGATTTGAGCAGCTGAAATACTATGGTCAAGTATTTAAATCCAGTCTTACCTTGGCCCTCTGTTTGCTGGTTGGCAAAATTTAAAATTTCTTGGCAGAAGTGTCTGCGCTCATCTTCTGTTAAGTGATCATCACCGGCTAAAAGGCTGCTCGTTTGAAGATAGCTGACACACCAAGTTAAGGAAATGAGAGGAAAGGACTACTGTCCATTTCAGAAACACTTTGGTGGGGGAAAAATTGGATGAATTTTTGTGTTACTGCTTTTCTATCCTCCAGATACTGGATAAGCTGCTTTAGCATCACCAGAAATTCCCATTAAAAAAGCAAGCAATGGAAGGTTTATTGTTCAAGCCCATTACAGAAGCATTTTTTTATTTTACTGCAGATTATCTAATAAAATGTTATCTTTTATTATCCACCACATTTGATCTATATTTTGCTATATAAAAAAAGACTCTCTCAAACATATTACTGACCGGTGGAAAATTCAGTCGCTCTTTACTAACCACAGACAAATTTCCTGTATGGCCAAAATACTGATGCATTACATTACACTGTGATAAAAAATTAAATTTTAAATAAACTACAGCCTTTGATTAAATTCTAATTTATTGTTATGTACCATGCATTTAGTGCATAGAACTCCATCTGAGAATCTGCCAAATGTAATAGCAGCACTTACCATAACTAATCATAGGAAAGGAATTTATATTCTCTTGCAGTACTGGAGGTACAAGGACTTGCTGCAGTCCAGTACTTACTAAGACTACATTATCATTTGCTCAAAAGCATTTTTCATAAGAGCACATATTTTGAAATATACAGAATAAAATTTTCAAAAGTGCTCAAGTGACTTGGAAGCCTAGGTCCCATTTTCAGAGCAGATTTAGGCACTCAGAACTAACTGAAAATCAGTTGGACTTAGTCTCCGCTATGTTAACATATAGGCAGAAACCAGGTATAATGTGATGTTCATTAGACGAAAAATAAAGTAACATCACACAAATTTTAGGGTCAACATACCTTATCTACAAAGGCCAATAGGACTACGTGTACACTACAGTTATTTATTTGTCTAATATAATGCATCATATTATCCATGCTTGGTCAATCCTTTTTCAAGGACTCAGCTGTTCAAACGGAAAACAGGCAAACACAAGAAAAACCTGTATAAGAGGTCAAAGACAATGACTGGATTGTAGAAAAATCAATAATGGATAAATCTCAATGGCTACTGACTGAACTCTCTCCAGCCTCATATCAAACTTATTTACGTTAGAAAATAGGCACATCAACCGTACTCCAATCTGAATTTTCCAGGTTTCTTTATTTTAGAAGATACTTTTCAACTTGCCCAAGGTGTTTCTGACATTCTGCTAGCTGTTTTCTTGTATGTGTGATAAGTAATGCCCAACCCTCATCAAGGTAAGTTTTTAGCGCTCCTTGAAGATAGACCTCTGCCTTCTGTGGATCCTTCTTCCTCCTTGGAAAATAAAGAACAAATAGTTCACAAATGATCTAAGTATAACAGAATGCCATGCTCACAAAACTTCTCTATATATACACCCCAAAATCCAAAGTTTAGCACATCAACAAAACTGAAGAAGTAGCCACTTCTGAGATATAGTCATTGAATATGCACTTGACACAGTATTGCAATGGACAATCATGCTCTTATTTCTGCGAATACAACACAATAAATTAGGGAACTACTTATGCAATTCGCCCCAAGCCAAAAATATTTTTAGTTATAAATACTATAGCGTTCCTATACAAAAGGCTTCAAACATGAAGCTGCCTCAAAACATTGAAACAAAAGTCAAAGTTTCACCCAAAGCCCATTGCAGTTAGTGTGATGCAGCTGTCTATTTTTATAATTAAAAATATGCATATTCAACAAGTTATAAGTACACTAACAATAACTGGGAGAGAAAGAATATTTAATTACAAAATAGCTCTATAATATCCCTTACACTTATCCTCATGCCTTTCAGGCCAAAGCCTGAGTGAATTCATGCGTCTCATGCTATGGCTGGAAGGTCTAATTAGCTATGATGGACCAACAAAAGGAACAAGTTGCAGTGTAACAGGGCCCAAACCAAAACGCCCCACTCTGAAACTCCCTGAAATGTAAAACTGGGAACCATTAATGAAATCTCTTCAGTAAAGCTTAACTGCCATGGAATGCTCTGAAGAGAGAGATACACAAAGCACCCAAACCACAAAGAACTTTATAAATCTAAATCAATATCTGAAGTTGCATTGCCAAGCAATACAGTCTCTGGACAAAAGGTAAAATGTTTCCCCTAGAACTGACCCTGCTAAACCAGGAGGCAGTTGTATGCTACACTAGCTTTAACTTCTAAGTGTAGCTTACTCTGCACATTGGTTTACCATCCAGATTTAATGTTGAGTATACTGCAATTAATAATAAAAATTCATAATATTAACACATGGTATGTGCTGGAAATCACATCAGAAAACCTGCCGGAAAGCTTTTTAGCCTAGAGTAGGTGCAGGGGACACAGCTATCATTGGCCAGCTAATAAAAACAAAACCAAGGAGGGCTCAGAACCAAAAAACTCACTACTATTAACTGCTGTGTACTTACTAGTGCACTGCTATTAACTCAGCATATCTGAATATTTACCTTCATTATTCCTCACCCCACAAAAAAGGGGTTCACCTATCCACTGTTCCAGAGACCTTTGATACTAAATTCAGCAGCATACATTTATTCTATAGTTGGTTATTTGGGCTGTAAATTATTACATCCATTTTCTATGGAGAGTTAACTATGAAACTCATTCCTCTCCTTGGCCAAGCAGAGCCTAGAGTGATTTTTCCCAGGCTATTGGGGAGGTGACCAGTTGAAGAATAGAGGATTGCTAGGGGTTGGACTGCCGGATTATTTTGGGTGAGTATTGTGGCTTGGCATGAATAGATCATTAGTGTATCTTGTAAATTCTGTTTTTGTTTTATGTATTTAATTGCAAAAAGAAAATCTATTTAGAATGTTTTTATTAATACCTGTACTATTAAAATATTCTATTGTTAAATGTTCATTTCAGAATACTAATAGCTAATTTCCTTTACAGTCTGGGTCCAAGCTTTTCAACACTGATATTTTTAGAAGACAATTAAAAAAATTCATTTACATATAAAACTCTGCCAAGTCCTTTCCAACAAGTTTAGCTGAGCGAATTCTTCCAATATTTGTGTACATTTCAATGGTAGCATGGGACAGATCCTGTTTAAAAGTAAAGAAACAAGAGTTTGACACGTGCAAAACATGGAACAGAAAAGAGTTCACACTTATTTCAAAAACCCCAATGAACAGTTCAAAGTAAACAATTATGTGTAAGATTTTGTTTGACAGTTGTACACGCATACTTTACAAAGGAAATGCCACACTACAGATAATTATGCTAGTTTATTTGAAGGGATAATTATCAGCTTAAAATAAAAATATCTTGAAATAAGTTATGACTACAACAGAAAGAAATTGGAGAAAGTTTTTTTTTGTGGCAGATTTTCTTCACTTGATTTAGATGCAAACAAAGTGTTATCAATCATTAGCACTGTTTTCCTGGTATAATCAGTGACCCTCTGTCAGTATTACACACAGCAATATAGAAAAAACATCTTTTAAAATAGGTTAATGCAGGGCTCAACAAACCTCAGGTGCCAGGTCGCCATGGCACCTAGAAATTTAATTCTGGCGCCTACTATTTCTCCAGAGGAAGTGGCCACCGCGCTCCAGCCAGGGTGCCACTGCGTCCATGTGGCAGGGCTGGGAGAGGGGGGGGGAGTGCTGCGGCTGCCACGCTCCAGCCAGAGCGCCCCGCTGCTGGGCCCACGTTGTGGGAGAGGGGCGGGGGGAAGGGGCAGGGCCAGGAGGGGAGAGCGCTGTTGCACTACGCCCAGGGCATCCCCCTGGGCCCACCTTGTGGAAGAGAGGTGGGGGGGGAAGGGGACGGGAGAGGAGGAGAGGGGAGGGGAGAGCAGCTGCTGCACTCCGGCCAGGGTGTACCACTGGCCCCAGGTGGTGGGAGAGGGGCGGCAGAGAAGGGGCTGCCACAGCCAGCCCACGGGCCCTTAAATGAACACTGGAGAATTATCCTTAAAATTAGATGGGCAGACAATTACGAAAACGCAAAATTTCAAGTATCTGAGTTTCAGAATCCAGGAAAATGGGGAAATGGAAGATGAAATTAGAGATAGGATAATAAACTGCCCGATGGCCAAGTTCACCCATGCTTTCTCCCCCTGACACAAAACAATACAAATATGAATTGAGAGTTTCAGGTAGAAGTTTTCAAGTAACAATTTAGTGATGACGCATTCCAATTACTGCTCATCTCTGGCAGCGCATCTGAGTGATGAATTCTTTGTTTAGCGATCATTTGTGATCGTGTGTATCGCAGTGTATGGTTGGACGACATTTTGTTGGCATGTGGCGCAAAGCAAGGAGCACAGTGATTGGTTTGTGTGCTCATCCCTGTCAAACGCATAATAGACGTGAGACAAATGAGGCTTTGTAGTCTCGTGGTGTATACAGATGTCTACACGTCTCTCGCCCATAACGTGTTTAAACTATTAGTCTGTTTTGTGGTAATTTTTATTAGTGGATACCGTAAAAATGAAATGTACAGCAACAGCTGGGAGAGAAGAAAATGCAAAGCAATTGCGACTAATTTCTTTACTGTTCCATTAAAAAGAAAACAATCTTCGTTGGAAAGTGAATTTGAACACTTGAATGTGAATGAAGCATCAGCAAGTAGAAGTAAATTGGAACCAACAAAGGTGTTGGCAGAAGTCTCCCCTTCAACGAGCTAGCTTCAAACTGGAGGAAATTCAAGGAAGAGTGGTGCAAGCAACTTACATGGCTTACATTTGATCAGACCAAAGGTATAGCAAGTTGTGAGGTATGTGCTTCCTTCCCCAGTACTGCAGATCACAATTCTCAGACAGAGAAAGGTTTTGCAGGACCTTTCAAACTGGAGGCATTTCAAAAACATGATAAATCATACCAACACCAGAAATGTGTAAAAGTAAATAATGCACTACTGGTTCCAGAAGCTAGCCCCTTGGCTGTATGCACAAAAAAAAAAATGGATAAAAACATGTTTGACCATTTGAAAGCACTTTGTAATGTGGCTTACCATATTGCAAAGAACAAGAAGCCCTTTTCTGACTTTGAAGGGTTATTAGAGTTGACTGGTAAATTGGGGGTTGAACTAAGTGATAAGTATAACAATGACAAAAGATGCAAGGAATTTGTCTCACATTGCAAAAGCAGTAAGGAATTAACAGATTTGTGAACTACAGGATGCTGAATGTGAGTTTGATGCTAGATGAATCTACTGACAAAGCAGGTGTTGAAGAGTTGATTTTATATGTAAGGTATATAAAGAACAATGGAGTGAGCGAAGTGTTTCTGTCAATCCTACCTTTTGACAGTGCAACTGCAGATGGCTAGTTAGATGCCATTAAAAAGATTTGGAAAAGCCTGGTCTCTTGAACTGGCTATCTTTCAGTCAGCTGATTGGCATCAGTACTAATGGGGCAGCCACCATGATTGGAGCAGAGAATGGACTAATGCATAATGTTAGGCAGAATCTGATTGGTGTTCATTGTACTGCACACACAGATTAAATTTAAGCATGTTAAGTTCAGTAAAAAATTGAAAGTATATTCATGATCTTGACTCAGTTCTCAAGAAGCTCTACAAATTTTATCAGTATTCTCCAAAGAGAATGTGACAACTGAAGCAAGTGGCTGAAAGTCTTCAAATCAAAATACAGAAATTTCAATACTTACACAATGTAAGATAGGTGGCCAGCAAAGTTGGTGCTCTCTCTGAACTTGTGAAAGATTGGAAATGTTCCACAGTACACCTGGAAAGCATCGCGATAGGAAAAGAGTGCTTCTGCAATTGCTAAGAGTTTGCTGAGAAAACTCACTTATTTCAAATTTGTTCACATGCTTCATTTTCTCTTAGACTACCTTGGAACAATTAAGAACCTCTCCCTTTTGTTTCAAAGGGAGAACTTTTTCTCAGCACAGTTGAATTGCATGTGAAGAACACAATAACATTACTTGAATCACTTCTTAAACCTGGTCCAAGACAACATGTAGATAGATTCGTCACTAAGACATCTCTGAAAGGAATGTATCAAGATGTACAACTACATGGGCTGAATAGTACTGCAGGTCTTCTGTCCAATCTGAGAAAGAAAACTTGATCCAACATACAGTCAAGTACTTGGAAGAGCGATTTTTGAATCAGCGAAACATTGAAAGGTCCACCACAGTTTTTGATACTTTTGCCTGGCCAACAGGAAGCACTCTGGAAGATTATGGTATCAGTGAGGTAACAGTGGCTCAGCATTTCCAGAAACAACTTTCACCACCAAACATGTATGATAAATGTATACAAGCTCTCTGTAATGAGTGGTATGAATTCAAAGTCCTTGGTAAGGGGGAAAAAAAACTGATCTTCTAGATTTAGCACTGGCTAATAATGAAAGGTTTCCAGTTTTAGGAGAATTGTTGTCTATAGTGTCTGTGCTGCCTGTCTTGATTGTGTGTTGTGAAAGAGGGTTCAGCTTAATGAATCTTGTGAAAAATAAATTCAGATCATCAATGAAAGAAGAAAGTTTAAGTGACTTATTGATGATTAACATGAGTGGCCCATCAATGAAGGAATTTGATCCTGCAAAGACTATGGACCAGTGGTACTTCAGTTCCAAATCTACAAGGTATGTGCATGGCCACAAGATGCCAAATGAGAAATAGTGGAAGTGCAAAGCTCATTTGTCATTTCACATTAGAATGTGTTATTTTGTATGACTTAAATGTGCATGAAGTTCTTGTCTATGCTTGTTTATATGTAAAATATTATTTATTTATACCATTCAATGGTGGAACGTGAAATTTTTTTGGTAGTCGTTAAAATATAAAACCCTGAAAGCTGAAAGATTCGTCTGGCTCCTTCATTTTTGGGCTGGGTCCTAGATACAAAGCAAATTTGTCGAGATCTGGGTTAATGAAATTTTAAAACCACAAAAACTGACAGGGATTCAAGGGCTGGTGTAGTACTTGACACTATTTCTAACTCACTTTTGAAAGCGACTACATTTCTAGGTGACAGTATTCTCTTACCCTCTAAGCTAGACCTTTGGTGCATAATGTCCACATTTATCAGATCATTAAAGGTTTGTACAAGAGCCTTGTCATTTGGGGCTCTAATCAAACATATTATGAAGCGCCTGTGGAAAATGTGCACGCATGCTGCTGGAGTGAAAGGGATCATGTAACTGAGTCCTATTCTGAAAAAAGTTTAACCTGAATGAAAGAGAAACCTTAATCAAAAGGTGCAATTCCCAAACAAAAACCTATATTTAAAAACATTTATACCCTTAAATAAGTATTTTGAGGCACTCTGCTTGAAGACAAGCAATCCAAAGTTAAAGTTCCACAACCAACCTTGAGCCCCATTCCCTGCAGTCACAACCTGTAGGTCAGTCTCCTTAGCCCATTCTAGCTAAATTTCTAATATAGCTACAGACCACTCCCCCACAAACATATTAACCAGAAAACCAACACATATGTATCACATGCTAGCAAAAGACCCAACTCCTTTAGTCTCCTCATCCATTCTGGGCCAGAGATCCAAATATTTTGTATCATGCAACTCATATGCAGGCTAGAAACAATTCTCTCTTCCTGCTATGCTCAGCAACATTTCTCCTCCCACATAGGATCTAAAGACAGTCTTTTCCATTCAACATTTCACAATTAAGATCTTCCCAGTCCTCTCTCTCCATCTTTCTCTCATTAACATCTCAAGATGGCTTTAGCCCACCTTACAGATAAACCAAACACATCACTAAATTATCAACTGTAGAGATACTAGCCACAGACACCTCAGTTATATACTCACAAAAGACAGAAGCCAACATGTACAGTAGGTTTTACACATGATCTGAAAAGTTTCTAAAATTGCTGAGAGTTAATCTCTGTTATTTATGACACTATACAGCAACAGAGAAAGTTTGTGGAGTTGTAGTGCAGCATTTCCTGACTTTCAAAAATTAAAATAAACTACAACATTACACCATTGCTTAGAAGTGTGGTGGACAAACTGCGGCCCATCAGGCTTCTGAGTGCAGCCCACGAGACATTTTGTTAAAAGATGCTCAAACGCATGAAAGAATCATACAAGTAGCACACTGATTTGACAATCTGTCAAATTTTTGGCAATTAATATTACAATAATAAAATATAAAAATTACAAAAGTACTTAAGTAATTTTGTAATTAATATTAGCTAATTAATCAAAATTATCAGTAGATTATGTAAACTAAATTCCTTAATTTAATTAAGTTCACACATACAGTATTTATTTTTTAATACGGCAACACTTTGAGCCATTCTTCCGGCTTCAGTCTACCAAGCAGGGCAGTGTGCTACTGCCGGTAGTTGTGAGTGGTGGTGCTTACCTATATTACTTTTGCCAGTAATCTGCCCTTAATTTTATCATGGATCGTGATGTTTAAGTGGCGTGATAGAGACGGAGGCGAATCAAGTGTAAGATCAAAGGGTACAGAGGAAGATGTAGTCGTAGTGGCTGTAGCCAAAAGAGGAAAATAGGTGACAAGGGCAGAACAGTAAAAGAGAGCTCAGAGCGGGCTTATTTTGTTATTGAACAGAAAGGAAAGCCATTTTGCTTAATTTGCAACAAGGTGATATCCATTCCCAAAAAATACAATGTTCAAAAACATTATGAAACATGCCATTCTCTCATGTTGCGAATTTTCCAATAGGTTCTCCCCCACATGCTCGACAACTTTCAAATCTGAAGGAAGCCATAAAAACACATAAAAATACTTAGACGAGCATTAAATGAGAGAGACGCAGTGACTTTGGCTAGTTTTCGTATTGCTTGGTTATTTCCCAAAAATGGAAAGCCATTTTCAGATGGCGAATTAGTGAAACAATGCTTTATCGAATCCTCAGACGTTTTATCTGTCAGATTTAAAAACCAAGAGGAAATTATCAGATCTGTTAAATGTCTGCAACTCAGCAGGCATACTGTGAGTCGCAGAGTGAACGACAGTTGCTGATTTGGAAAAGCAGCTTTTCAGATTTACACGTTCAAGTGAGGCCATCAGTATAGCGTTGGATGAATTTAAAGATATTAATGACGCTGCTCAGTTCTGCATCTGGGTTCATTGTATTGACAGTTATCTAAACGTGAGAAGAAATTTTAAATCTCTTGGGAGTACACTGGCAAGCACAGGGCTCCGTTTTTCAAGGCATTTACTGATTTTTTCCAAGAACATGGGTTACCTTTGGAAAAAATTGTATCAATTACAACAGATGGGTGCCCTTCTATGACATTAATACACAATGGATTTGTGGCTTTACTGAAAGCTTGTGTACCTGACGTATTTGTAGTGCATTGCATAATACACCAAGAAGTGTTCTGTGCTAAACTTGGCTAGGGAACAAACTGAACACTGTAATAGACATAAATGGTACAGATTGTTAATTTCATATGCGCTGGCCTCCTGCATCACTATCAGTTTGTGGAACTTTTAGACCAAATTGAAACAGAATATGGAGATCACGTCATGCACACCTGACGCTGTACGAAGTACGCTGGCTAAGCTGTGGTAAAGTACTGAACTGCTTCCTGGCACTTCTAACTATCAAGCAGTTTCTATCTCAGAAATCTCAAATGCACTCAGAGTTAGAAGATGAAAACTGGATTTTGGATGGAGTCTTTTCTCGCCGACATTACAAGTCACCTGAACGCGTTGAACGAGCCATTGTAGGGGAAACATCACGTCTTGCCCACACAAATGGTTAGTGTCAGAAAAATCATGCTACAGCTGCAGTTGCTGTTCACTCAGTTAGCATCATGTAACTTCCCAAATTTGAAAAAAAACGCTGGACAAACGCTTTGATCAAGGAAATGAAGACTATGATCCATCAGTTCACATGGAAGTTCTGTCTACACTGGCAGAGTGTTTTGAGAACCGCTTCTCTTCTCTGCATGATCTGAAGCTCCTCCTCTCATTGCTCTCAAATCCATTTGAATTTGATTTGAGCCAAGTCGGTCATAGTATGTCAAAGGCCTGGGGTTGATAAAAGGAAGTTTGAGGAGGAATTACTTCATGTTTATGCCCTGGATGAAGACGAAATTAACCAGCTGAAGAGTGAAGGTAAACAAGAACTTTGGAAGAATATCCCCGGGCAAGTTCTACGGCATTGCAAAGCTGATGTCAAATCTTTGGCTCAACATATACATGCGAGCAGACGTTTTCTGCTATGGGACACATGAAATGCAAGTAGTACAACAGACTAATGGATGGAAACCTCAGTGATGAATTGCGATGTGCCTGCATATCCCTGACTCCTAATCTGAGAAAGCTTGTGGAGGACAGATCCAACCAGATGTCACATCGAGTACGATGTGTTGTAAAGCAAGCGTAAACAAATATTTCTTTTGTCTTTACTATTTGAAGTTGATGAAAACGCTATTAATATATGAATGAATAAGCATTTTTATAATTTGTTATGAAATATTCGACCTGTATTAAATGTATTTAAGCTTATTCGTGGCGTCATGGTTAGTGCACATGTCCGATTTCAATCTTGCGGTCCACTCACTAGCCTATGTTGCCTATCACTGGCTTAAAGTGTATATGAATATTTCAAAAAAATTTCAACATGCATAATTCTTCGTTTTATTCAGAAACTTTCTTAGTTTTCTAATTTTGATTAAATATATATTACCTTAATATTTGTATTTTGTAGTAAATAGAAAAATCTAGTTATAAAAAAATATGAATGTGCTTTACTTTCAAATTATATTTATTGATGCAACCGGGTTTGGAAGTATATACACTTTTACTGTGTGCGCTAATTACTTATTTGAATTTCTACTGCATAAAAGTTCTGTGCAGCCAGAAGCACAACGGAATTTCATTAATGAAACTTCCAAGCTCTACAAGCATTTATTTAGCTTACAATTTCTTACATTTTGCAAGATCTCATAACTTAGTAGGAACCTTTACAAATCTCTCAGAAGTTTAATTCAAAGTTTTGCACTGTCATTCCAAAATTTTACTAGTTTACTACTGAGAAATAACGTACAAAGTCAAATTTGAAGTGTTTAAACCAAACCTTTTTTGAGACACTTTTACAAAGTTTCTTTTGAAAAAGGGAACACACCAATTTTCAAGGTCCCATATTTTAAAAGTGACTTGTTCAATTATCCTCAACCTCTTCCATAACAGATGTCACTGGCCTACGAGTATGTACAAGTTTCAAACACAAGGGAGCTTTTTCATAAAGAAAACTGGGTAAGGTGAAAAAAAGTCAGACTTAATACAAAGTAGCTTACAAAGATAAATACAGAATTACTGAGAGTCCATAATAGAGAAAAGGAGATGCCATGATACAAACCAACAGTTATAATTCTTTAACACACAACTATGGTCTTGATCATTCAATAAGATATGCTAGCTCCAACCTGTATACCTATGCTTAATGTCATCAGCTTCAATGGGACTCTAACATGGACCTTTTATACTCAGGAAAAAAAATCCCATTGAAGGATCATGATCTAAGAACATTTCCTGAAAAGCCAGGTGCACACATCAGACTGTTTCCTGGACAGATCTAACTTAGCCGTGATATAACCTAGGCTCAGAATAATATATAGTTTCTGAAAGTATGGCCAATTTTTGACTATATAAAGATACATATCCATATACATCCCCATAGTAATAGGCATGCAAATTAAGCCCAAAATTTCAAACCTGGTGCCTAATGTCAGGCTCCCAATTCCATATTAGGACACTATTTAAACAGTGCTCACATTTTAATTGCCAAAATACAGATTTGGGACCTTAATATTAGGTACCCAAGGTCTAAAAATGTTGGCCTTAACCATTCCATGAATATACTTAAGATATTCACCATTTTCTGTATGTATACTTGCTACAGTGTAAACACCTATATGCCATACTTACTAAGTAGTGTTTTTCAAAAGCTTCTACAGATGATAAAGCCTCCTTGAGTTTCTTGTAAGGGCTCTGTGCGGTGTTGGCTTCAAAATAAAATGAACAAGAAAGACACTGTTACTTACAAATATATTCTTGTTTTAACACCCCAAAAATCAAAGGTGAGAACATAAAAATAATGTTATATGCTAGATTTAAAGATAGTCTATTCGGGTAATGTAATCTTGTTTTTTCAAATTCTAAATTAAAATGTTTAGTTAACATAATTTATTTTACTGACCACTACATTTGCTGCTCCAGGCTACATTCAAATGACATTATGGCAGCTAAGACGACTTCCCTTCCATTTGTTTTAAAAATATTGTTCTATATCACAATCACCAAAATCTGTCAGAACATAAGGTATAGGGAAGTATCTATATATAATTTTAACAAAAAACAGTATGAGAAGCTTACTGTACTTTATATTATCAAGACTAGGTGGATGAGGTAATATCTTCTATTGGACCAACTTCTGTTGGTGAAAGACAAGCTTTTGATCTTGCACAGAGCTCTTCTTCAGGTCTGTACCTTATATGGTATTATAGTCTCTCAAATAACCTTAAAGTGTTGCAGTCTACTAGAAAAGTATGCAATACAGGAACTTTAAAAAAAAAAGAAAGTTGTTTGGTTTAATGTCTTTATGTCACTCCAAACACTTGATTGCAGGGGGTGGGCGGGGGAGGAAGACTACCAACTGCAGCAAGTCAAAAATTATAAAGGGGAAAACTCGCTTTTAATGGAATTGCAATAGTCTGCATATTGCTGGATTCCCTTTCACTCATTATCCCACCTGCAAAAGTAGAATTACATCTCAGCCTTTGGCAAGTAGTACAAATACACTAATTGTATTAAGAGATATTTACCATCTAGAATTTTTTCCATGAATTGTTTAGAGACTCAGACTGATACAGAAACATAAAGACAACTAAATCTATGTGGTTCTGATTAATACAGTACAGTTATGACACTTTATATTCCTAGTTACATACAGGGTATGCTATAACACATTAGGATTCTTTGATTTCATTCTCAAACTGAATTTTAATTTTAAGGTTTGTTGTAGGATCAGTAATTAAAGCATAATTCAAAACCAAGAGTGCTTAGAGTTGTCTGCTGTGACACCTCAATGCTGATAAATGGAATATATACTTGGAAATCCATTCTCTCAGCATTAAACAGTTATAATTACAATTTAAAAAAAAATTGAAAAATACACACTATGCCACTCTTAAAGAAGATGTGTTCCCTGTCTCTCCTCACCCCCCAATATCACCTGCACATTTATCCATTTACAGAATAGGATTGAATTCTCCCCATATAAAGAGTTAATATAAGAGGGAAGCCACCTTACTATCTGTTTAAATATATGGTACCACAAAGTATGTAGATGTTTTGGTAATACCTGTTTCAGGACGCTCTGTTCCCAAGCCTGCTAACAGATCAACTGTTCTGTTAAGATCTTCTGAATTAGGTCCTTTTTCTGACACAAGTCCACACAAATATCCAAGGGACTTTAGCTACAGAAATAAATACAAGCCATAAATGTGTGTTTCAAAAAGTTACAAATATCAATATAAAAACCTTGCCAATAACTGTATTCTACAACATGATTCCTAACAGAATAGTACAGGATGTTTTGATAATATAATACTATTGTCATATTACAACACTTCTAAAACCTTTATTAAAATTGTCTCAAGGGACAGACAGGAGAGCCTTCTAAAAGTGGCTGAGCATTTTACTTGAAAAGCTGAAAGAAATCTTATCTAAAACTAAATTATAGTTTTTGGCATTAACATTAAAAATGTAAACACTTAGTGCTTTTATTTTTATAAAACACCTGAAGTATCTATACTAATAAAAACATACTTGGGTTTATGTACAGAGAACACTTTGTAGACACATCACTGATCTATTTGGCAGTTATTAACCGACGGACATTTTAAATGCAGGTTTATTATATTTAATTGGTGTCTTGTTTCAGTAAAAAAAATTAAAATACACAGAATTGTATGAAGTGCAGTGCCTCCAATGTACAGATTGGGTGGGTAATACAGGTGAAAACTCATGACACACCTAATTATTTATATAATGCTATGTGTGAAGTGAAACGTTTCTTCCTGAAAAACAGAGATGATCAGCAGGGCTGCCTTTAACCAACACAGTACCATTAAAGCTGTAAGTGAATAGCTACCAATCACTATGGGACTGGATTGGGGATAATTTGCTAAATTCTGGGTCAAAGGATGCTGTTTGACTGAAGGTCAACCCTGGTGATTATTTTCTAACCTGAAGAATTAGACTGTCATATTAGCTTAACAGAGGTTAATGATCAACAATTTATCCAACCTGCTTTATAATAGGGTCTCATTGTTTGTTTTGCCCCCCTGAAGTAGTAAATTCCACATTGTGTGGACTAATATTTTCTTTTATTGGTTCTAAATGGCCTTTTTGTAATCCTACCTCATTTGTTGTTTTACCGTTAGTTGTTGGGCCCCTTCACCTCATCCCTCCCCCAACACTGCAGTTTTTCTACAAACTAACCTCTCCCTGCCCATTATGTTTCTCAACATTCTTCCCTCCCTCTATCCACCCACTTCACTTGTGCTCCAACAATTACCTCCTCAACCCTATTTCAAAGCCAAGTGCACCCCCCAAAGTTTTAAAAATATAAAGTTATACATTTTAACAATGATTTGTAAATAGCCTGATGTGCCCATCACCACCTTGATCACTTTGCTTGTATGTTTTTCCATTTTATCCTGATTTTATTCTTGCCTTTTTAGGATATCAACTCTTTTGAGCAGGGACTGTCTTCCTATGTTTGTACATCACCTAGAACAATGGAGGCCTACTTCTAATGGAGGATTTTAGGGCTACCACAATTTAAACAGAGTAAAAATAGTAATTAATAAAATAAAAAAATAGTGCCATTTATTGTTTCCTTGTACTCCCTCATCTATCTGTATTCAGCAGTTCAATTGTAAGCTGTTTGCGGCAGGGACTGTCTTTTTGTTCTGTGACTGTACATCACCTAGCACAATGGGATCACGACCCATGACCAGGGTTCCAAGGCTTTATGATAAATGATCTTTTACTACTTGTATTATTACAGAAAAAGGTAAATAGGAAGACTACATTTCTACTAGGTCTCAAAGTTGTCAATGCTGTTGGCAAGATTATTGTAGTTTCTTTCCACTATTTCTGAAGCCTCTTGTCCTCTCTCTGGAACTATTTTTCAGTTTCCATGATACCTTTTTAAAAATCTTAGCATAATGTGATATTCATTTACATCACTAGGGAAATACAATCTATATGGAGCTACTATATGGTGGGTGCATAACTGATTAGAAAACCATTCCCAGAGAGTAGTTATCAGTGGTTCATAGTCAAGCTGGAAGGGCATATCAAGTGGGGTCCTGCAGGGATCAGTTATGGGGCCAGTTCTGTCCAATATCTTCATCAGTTATTTAGATGATGGCATAGAGTGTACAATTATAAAGTTTGTGGACGTTACTAATCTGGGAGAGGTTGCAAGTGCTTTGGAGGATAGGATTAAAAGTCAAAATGATCTGGACAAACTGGAGAAATGGTCTGAAATAAATAGGATGAAACTCAATACAGACAAATGCAAAGTACTCCATTTAGGAAGGAACAAATCAGGTGCACACATACAAAATGGGAAATGACTGCACAGCAAGAAGCGCTGTGGAAAGGGATCTGGGGGTCATAGTGGATCACAAGCTAAATACGAGTCATCAGTGTAATGCTGTTGCAAAAAAAGTAAACATTCTGACTTGTATTAGCAGGAATGTTGTGAGCAAGACACGAGAAACAGTTCTTCCGCTCTATTCCAAACTGATTAGGCCTCAATTGGAGTAGTGTGTCCAGTTCTGAGCACCACATTTCAGGAAAGAGGTGGACAAATTAGAGAAAGTACAGAGAATAGCAACAAAAATGATTAAACGTCTAGAAAACATGACCTGTGAGGGAAGACTGAAAAAATTGGCGTTTTTTTTTTTATTGGAGAAGACTGAGTGGGAACATGGTACCAGTTTTCAAGCACATAAAAGGCTGTTACAAAGACGAGGAAGAAAAATTGTTCTCATTTGTCTCTTATCCTATCCTCAGAGGTCATGGGCTTAAATTGCAGGTTTAGATTGGACATTAGGAAAAACATTCTAACTCTCAGGGTAGTTAAACACTGGAATAAACTGCCTAGGGAGATGGAGATGTGGATTCTCCATCTTTGGAGATTAAGAGACGGCTGGACAAACACCTGTCAGGGAGGGCCTGGATAATGCTTGGTTCTGCCTTGAGTGCAGGGGACTGGATTAGAGGACCTCAAGATCCCTTCCAGTCCTATGATTTTTTTTTAAAAAAATTATTTTTATGGACAAGTGAGGTGAAGATTTTTTGTTTAGTTTTTATATAAAGGCCTGGTCTACACAGGAAATTGTTATCATTTACTATAGTGGTGTAGTTATACCAGTATCATCCCCCCTATAA
This sequence comes from Emydura macquarii macquarii, assembly GCF_026122565.2. Classification (NCBI taxonomy): domain Eukaryota; kingdom Metazoa; phylum Chordata; order Testudines; family Chelidae; genus Emydura; species Emydura macquarii. Next base: position 15,368,744 of record NW_027131180.1, read on the forward strand.
ATATTTTTTCCAGTACGAGAGGTCCTTTTTGGTTTAACTTTTATAATTTGGGAAGGTGATTAAACTAAACTGAAATAAGCCACTCATATCAGAATAAAAAGCTTCTATATGGGAATTATACTGGTATAACTATCAGTTTATATTCACACCTCAGGTTATACCAAAAAAGCTTTTGCTTGTAGATAAGGCAGACTGTTAGAATTTCCTAACTCTCTGGTCCCCTTACCTGCCTTTTCTTTGTTTCTTCTTATTGAAGCCAAAGTAATACCCTCCCCCCTACCTACCACCGTCAAGGGCAAGTCGTTTAGCATTTTCCTGTCAGCAGATCCATCATCAAAGCAGGGTGCAGGCAATCTTGTTTAAGATTTACATGTAGATTTAGGGAATTTTTTTTTTTGCTTCAACGAGTAACCTGAGAAGACAGCCAGCCACAAGAATGGGAAGCAGCTGGCATTAATTGTAGGCCCTGAGACTCATTCGGTGAGGGGCAGACCAACTTAGTCCTAGGAAAGCTACAATAGATACCACTGAAAACACTAGACAACCTGAAGTATAACCACAAGACTCCATTGGAAGCATTTAGCTTATTTTATGAATCTGTCTACTATGGTTTCTTATCCATGCCAGTTCATTGAACAAATCTCTCAAGTCCTTCACTCTAGCCTCTTCCCCACTGCCTACCTGATGAGAGAGAACTAAAGCCCCATCTCTGGTGGAGCTAGGTGAGAAGAAATTAGGCTAGATTTCATCAGTCCCTCTTCCCCTCCTAGCAGCATAAAGGGAACAGGCTCATCAGCTTATTCCTATTCATACAGTCATGCACAAAACACTAATATCTCAACAATGCGCAATAAAGTCACTCACAAATTGAGTTTTAGTTAAAAATACTCAAAACAAGTCTATGGTTAAATTAACGTTTAAGTTACCACAGTGTCACGGTAGATAACTGATACATGGCTGTTATTAATAGTAGTTGTAGTAATAGTAGTAGTAAAGAGAAGTAGTAAGATAGTGCCTAGGGACCCTGATCTAGCAGGAGGGCCCCACTGTGCAAAAACTAGTAGTAAAAGACAGTCCATGCCCAAAAGGAGTGTACAATCTGGGTTCTGACAGGACACATCAGGTAGATAAAACAGAAGTGAGGTGAGGGAATAAGAAAACTGGACAAGCAACTTTAACATAATAAGCAGATATCTCAACATGCTGTTTGCCTAGCTGTTGGCAGTGTTCTAAAGTTAGAGCAGAGGTGACTCTTAAGGAAGAGTATGATGAAAGATCAATTGATGGCTCTACAGATTTTGATAGGAATTTTCTTCCCTTGTGTAAGGGGCAGTGTAAGTGCACAGATGCTCAGGAGAGTAGCAGACAAGTGCACAGTTGAAGCCAACATTGTTGACAAAGGGGAGGGGGTCAATTATTTCTACTGTAATTATACAATATCCACGATTTCTGTACTCTAACCAGATTTCTAAAACATCCATAATATGATGGAATAAATAAGAAGTCTGAGGGAAAATAAAATATAAATAAGAAGTTTGGAGGAATAAAGGCTCTCATTCAACTCAGAGTTTATCCTCTTCCAACATATTCATAGCAACCTCCTCCTTTCAGCTGTCAGACTTCATGGGTTCATTTCAAAGCTAATTAGCACCACTACTTGATCAGACAGAGCAGTCACTGCTTAGCAACATGAAGCACTTCTCTTTCCCTCCCCACACCAAAGAGCTGAGCATGGTGCTTCTTAAGCAATCCCTACCCTGCCTCCCAATAAAGAAATAAAATAACGTAAATCTGATTTATGTCATGTTGCACGACAGAGTACTACCAGGCTAATCTACAGATGAGTGTATTAAGGAACTTTTAGATTCACAATAAAACATGTCCCAGTTTGTCACAGAGCCATGGCACATTTCAAGAGATGTCCCCATAACTGAAACATATCAGCTCACTTACCTTTTCAGTGGCGTAGCTCCATAAGCCAACTGTGTGGGAAACATTGGCATCTATTTGTGCTCGATCACAGCAGCCTTCTATTCTTTGTAGGACCTCCAAACAGCTCAAAAATACCCAGCAATCCAAAGCTCCAGGAGGAACAGAGACCTGAAGATAAACAGTAAAGTTTGTTGATAAATGAATAATTGCTTGATCATATTAGGACATAGCTTGGCAAAAATAATTCTTTATACTACATTGAAGAGGTTCTTAGAACAGCTTGCTCTCCAGCATACAAGAAGACAGGCTAACTCTTGACTCCTTCATGAAAAATACAGAAAATTCAGGAAGCAAATGTGGTTGAGCCACTAAGAAACAATGACCATTTCATTGTCAGATTTGACAGACTCACTATGCTGAGATGGAAGGAGAGGGAGAGAACTCTAACTAGTAGTGCTGAGAACATCAAAAAGGTTATTTTTTAATAATGGTGAAGTTAGAATTAATCGGGGGGGGGGGGGGGAAGAAGAGAGAAAATTTAAGAAATAAATATCTATAGAATCAGCACAATTTTTGTAAGAACACATCAGGTCTAATTAGCTATGGAAATTTAACAAGCTACTCTAACTAGTGGATAAAGAAAAAAAATAATCACACAGATGTTGGACATCAACAGCCTTTTGAAATACTGTCACAAGAGCAAGATCATCAGCCACAAGGTAAGAAACAAAATCTTGTCAGAGATAACTGGGTAAAACTGAGATAAACGCAAGAGTAAGAAGGAATGGCCACCTATGAAAAAAGTTATTGAGATACCCCAAGAATCAATACAAGGATTGTACAAGGATTAACAAAGATCTGGAAAATGGAAGAATGATGTATCAAAAAGTAATGACAATACAAAATTATTCAGGTTAGGAAAGAGGAGGAAGTACTGACTTAATAACCTAATTAGATATTTAACGTGAAAATAGAGCTCAAAATATCAAAGTACAGAGTATTGGAAAAAAGGGTTAAGAATTGGAAGCTACATGGATATTCGACTAAACGAACCACTGTCTTACGCAGTATGGCCATTCTTATGATTCTGAGTGAACTTTCAGCCAAAAAAGAAGGATCACGTCAGACAGTTCAGTTTAGATATCTGCTAAATGTGCAGTGGTGACCAAAACACATGGCAAGACCATATTAAGAAGGGGATTTAGAACAATGGACATAGTACGATATAAATCAATGTTACAATCTCACATTAAACACTTGTGTTCAGTTTTGACCACATCATCTCAAAATGGATACAGCAGAACTAGAAAAGGTCCAGAGGCAATAAAAATTAGAGTTACTGGGGAAGAGGGTACACTGCATGGGAAGTAGGTCCCATTTAAGGAGGAGATTTAGAAGACTAGGTTTATTCAATTTGGAAAGGAGTAAGAGAAAATCTGATAGAATCATACTAAACAACAAATGGTATAAATGCACTGGGAACTCCTACTTGCTCTGTCTTAGGACACATGAGCAATGTGACAAATTCAAAGGCACCAATTTTAAGATACAGAAGAGGAAGTGTTTTTAGTGCAACTAATTATCTCATTGAATTCACTGCCACGTATCTTAGAAACAATCAGAAGGATTATCTTTGACTAAGAATAGTATCTGCAGTTACAACAGCAAAGATAAAACTAATAAGGATTATAATCACAACCTCGAGTCAAGAAGAAGTTTTCCCATAATGACGTAGTACTGTTCCTGAAAACTGCTATATGATCAGCATATCAATACTTAACTTTGGCCATTTGACATATATTGGGAATGGCCAAAATTTATTCCCCAGCATTCCTGATAATACCATGGTATAACACTAAGATGCAGTGGTAGACATTTACACACAAACACGCACAAAAAGCTGTTCTGAAGTGAACAGCTGGCCCACATACCAAGAAGGTAGCTTTTCTGTCCTATTCCCTACACAACTATAAATTTGTTACTGCATATAAGTTAATTATTGGCTACAGATCAAAACACTGATAATGAATTCAGAAAAGAAACAAATGAATGACTTGATCAGCTTCATAGTAAATTTATATTAGTTTTTCAGATAAGGCTCAGAACTTAATAATACAATATAATCATAATACTGCCTCCAAAAACAATCCTATATGCAGACTCCAATAGTATGTCTACACAGCAAAAAAATGTGCAACTGGCCCATGCTAGCTGGCTCAGGCTGCTGGGCTGTTTCACTGCTGTGTAGATGTTTGGTCTCCATCTGCAGCTCAATTTCTGAAACCCTCCCATCGTGTAAGTCATGCTCCTCATAGGTGGATATTTATTTTAAAACATAGTCACATGAATTGTAGCACTATTACAATTAGAAACATTACAGTACTAAACTGATAGCGCACCAGCAATGCTAAATGGGACAGTGGTGAGTGACAACTGGATAGAAGCCTCTTGGTTATTAAACAAGAGATGCTGTTATTTACATAATAAATTACAACACAACACTAACTCACTTCTAGTAGCTTGAGCTCCTGCACACAGTTGTGAAGAAGCTCTAGTGCTCGCTGGGACACCTCCCATGGCCTCTGCAGGAAGATTAGCAATGTGCACTGGCGAGAAAACAGGTAACTGCGCAAGTCTAATAGAGTGGCTTCTTGATTCTGAATTAGCTCTCGTTTCTCCATATCTATTGGTTTACGGAGAATCAATCCATTCCAGCTCCGCACTGACTGGCAGAAAAATGTCAACCAATTTGCTCCATCTAAGTAAACAAATATACAGTTAACATCCAAACCCATTACTTTAAAATAAGGCTTTTTTTTTTTAAACTCACAACAAGGTTCGGGCCAAACTTTAACTCAAATACTTAAATAAGCAGCCTGCTTTTTAAAAGAAGAACCCACAGCTCCCATTACTTACAAAAGTCTAGATGTTTAAAATATAGGCACCCAATTTTCAAGATACCTGGCAGCTATAAATCAAGTATGCAATTAAGCCATAAGACTCAGTTTACAATGCATTTCTGCGTGATTAAAGTAAACTTCAAGTTAACTGACAGATAGAAAGTCGAACACCTTAATCTACCTGAGCATCCATTAATTACTCTAGGCATATCTGTCTTTGTCCCACTTATCCTTGGTGTTAATTTGCTATAAGTACTTGTTAAGTGTTCCATACAAATTTGTACTTCTACATCCACACTCAGTGGTATCTGAACATCTCATGCTAAATTATGAAATATCAGGATATGTTTCTTATACAAAATAAATTAATTTCACATTACTGACACTTCTTGCAGTATGATATTTCTTGTGGAGAAAGATGTAAAACAAGTGATACATCTGAACATCCAGTGGTTGAAAGGTATGTATTCTCTATTATCACTAAACTGAAATGAACTCTTAAGTCTCATACTGCTTGTAGAAAACAATTTATATTAAATATATAATAATTGGATATACACATTAGTTGGGCATGGCATAACTCCCCAGTGTCAGAACTCCTTACCATATCTAATTTGAAAACCACATTTTAGCCCATGTCTAAGGCAGCATATAACCATTTCAGCATGCATGTTGCTTAAAAAAGTGTTGGAATCAAGGAGAAGCCTTCAAAATAGCATTCTGGAAGGTTTGATTAATTACTGAATTAATGACTGAATAGCAAACTATGGGAACAAGCAGCAGCACCAGGGCCAAATCAAGACATAGGTACTTTAGAGCCATGCCTAGGGCCCCAGTCCTTGGAGTCACATGAGACCAGAATCTCAGCTTTCATTATGTTTCTAGACCTCATGGATGGAAAGAAAAGCTTGGACACATGACCACAGTATGACTGTTGCCTGTCCGAGACCCTGTCTACACTACAAAGTTTTGTCGACAAAAGTCAGCTTTCATCAACAACGCAGGGGAGATGTACACATTACAATGCTCCTTCTGCTGACAAAACTCTCCACCTTTGCCGACAAAATAAAACCACCTCGACGAGAGGTGTAGAGCTTTTTGCAGCAAAGTTATATCGACAGTGTCAGTGTAAACACTGCCCTTAGTTATGTTGCTATAAACGGCCTCCCAGAGGTGTCCCACAATGCCCATTCGGACCATTCTGGTCAGCAGTTCAAACTCCGCTGGCCTGAACCCAGGCATCCACCCCTTCCCCTTTAAAGGCCCAGGAATTTTTGAAGTTCCATTTCCTGTTTGCTCAGCATGGAAAGCTCACATCGCATCTTCTCAACTGATGGTGGCAGCTCCACGCAGCAAACACTCTCCCTTTTGGAGCACACTGGAGCTGTTGTATCTGCTGAGTATACAGGGGAAAAGGAGGCTGTGCAGTCCCAGCTCTGTTCCAGCCATAGGAACTTTGATAACTATGATCAGATTTCTCGTGGCATGTTGGAGAAGGGCTATGAACGGGACACACATCAGTGCCGTGTGAAGATAAAGGAGCTGAGGCAGGTATACCAGAAGGCAAGGGAGTCAAACCGTTGCTCTGGCGCTGCGCCGAAGATCTGCTGTCACCCTTGGTGACAACCCAACATCCATTCTAAAGAGCTCTGTGTATACTTCAGCAAGACTGGAGACAGCAAACTCAACCCCAAGGATGAAATCATAGACGAGGAGGTCAAGTTGGAGGGATGAGATGGGACAGGCGACTGGGTCATCCAGTACCATGGGGAGCCAGGACCTCTTCTTGACCCCGGAGGGTCCGAGCCAGTCTCAGCACTCCATCAAGATGGTCCAGGGCCAATATTAGGATATGCATGCCATCTACCACCCTGCCACTGTTAGGGAATCCCATTGCCACAAAGCCATCCACTATTTCCAAGAGTCACAGTCCTTCATAGCAGAATGCGATTAATGGTCCAGCACATTTGCATTAATGCAGTCTTAACAGTGGACTTCCCTACTCCAAACTGATTTGTGACTGACTGGTGGCAGTCTGGAGTTGCCAGCTTCACATGGCAATTGCTATGTGCTTCTCCATCGAGAAAGCAGCTTTCATTCTGGTGTCCTTGCACTGCAGTGCTGGGATGAGCTCTGCACACAGTTCTAGGAAGGTGGCTTTCTGCATCTGAAAATTATGCACTCACTGCTTTTCCCATACCTGCATAATGATGTGATGCCACCACTCAGTGCTGGTTTCTCAAGCCCAAAAGCCACAGTCCACCAGGTGCAGCTGCTCCATGAATGCTAAAAGTAATCTGGTATTTTTTCTTTTCATGGCATGTAGCAGGTCAGACACCTTTGATTCCTGTTCAGATTGGGAGCTTGTGACAGCATGACTATTGTGATGTGTTCATAACAGTGACCATAACAGTGGAGAGCAGTGCACAATCCAACCTTTCAGCTAGATAGCATGCGCACAGTACACAGGAGCCGTTGAAAAATGCCGCAAAATGCAGTCAGAAACGCATGGAATGATGAGACAGGAGAAACTGCATCATGGGACGTTGAGCCCACAACTGTGATGCGCTGTGATCCACTCTGCCTCCCACAACTCCTAGCTGCAGAAGGTGGTGAATAACAATGGGATAACTACCCACAGCAAACTGCTCTCACTATTGATGCTAGAGCACCAACTGTGGACGTGCTCTGCCGACAGAAGGAGTGTTGTGTGAACATGCACAACTGATGTAATTATAGCACTTTTTGATTGTCAGCATAACTTGCATCGACAAAACTCTGTAGTGTAGACGAGGCCTGAGTCTGGAGAGAGCATGAAACGGTATCTGCAAGAAGCATAAACTGTCTCATTTATCAAAATTAAAATCCGCTGCCACCCTACAGAAGGGTGTGGTAGAACCATCTAGATTATGCCTACAGTGCTGTATTACTTAATTTGGCCCTGAGCAGAACAGGGAGTGAAAATAACTACTCTCCTGTACACATTCACTTGCTGATTTAAAGCACTTACCACCAGCACCAAAGTTAACAACATATTGAGAGAACAAGGCATCCAATTCATCATACTGCACCAAGGCATCTTCAAACTGCTGCAGCATTTCAAAGACAAAGGCCAGTTCTTCCTTTCAACACATAGGCAAAGAAAGGTACAAGTTACCAATCGTGTTGCAGTCAATATTTTGGATTTTAAAAAAAAGGAAAAAAAAATAACTATGAAAAAGGACTCTAACTCAAAAGGACGTCAACAATCTTGTCTGAGGGCTTGAACACAGAGGACAATGTAATGTTACAATTATGCTGCTATAACTCCCCATGTGGACACCCTTATTCCAGAATAAAAATGCCTTATTCCAGGTTAGCCTATACTGCTTCCAAAGCTAAGCAGAAAAAAGCTAAAACTACAATAAGATTGTGCTCATGGAAAGTTATAGCAGTGTCATTATAGTGATATAATTATACTAGTAATTTTTTCTGTACAGACAAGCACTGACTCACTACAACATAATGTTAATAAAATGTTTAGAACAAACCTTAACTCTCAGGAAGCTCCAGAAAACTCACCTCTTCCAAAAAACAGTTTGTTTATAATTTATTCATTCTATTTCTATTATGGAGACACCAGTTGCTGCTCCACAATTAAAGTTGTTTTATATTTAAAGCAGGGATTCCACATCTGTTATGAAAAATTCTGTATCCTCCCCCAAATAATAGCATTTGCTCTGTAGCATAAATTTTCTGAGAATTTACAAGTAAATCTGTTAATGAGTTTAGGAGTTAAAATTAGTTAAACAGGCCCTTTAAGAAATTTAGCACTTGGTGTCACCTTTTTTTTATATCCTGAATAGTATTAACAGAATAATGACATGCTTTGAACGTCAGTCTATGTCCCTATATGACTATAAATAAGATATTTAGTATTTGTAGCTCCAGATTAAAATAAAATGAATTTTAAGACATTTGATTTTCTTCTCTCCCCCACTGTCATTATAAGGAGAGTTAAGCCTTTAGCATGTTTAGTTTCTTTACCTTAACTGAGAATTTGAGGTGTTCAACACACTTGGGTTTGGGATAATTAAAACATCTCTGTCATGTATTTTACCCTAAATTACTGATATGTACTCTCAGTCTTAACTCCATCTTAATGTGAACTTCTCCTGTTCAATCACCTAGTTTTATGTTACATAATGAACCGGCAGCAGGTGAGAAGGAGGAGAGTAATCTCAAGAGATGGTGCAGTGAATTTTACATAATGCAAAAATTCAACACTATATGGCAACACATATGGGAGATAAACACCTTCCAGTCTACATATTAAGAGAGATATTCTAATCATATCAATCCTTAATGTTAATATTTGAATGTGCACAGCTCTCTCTTTAAGTGTTTAAATGTTTATTACAACAAATCAGTTACATTTAGGAGCCATCCAGGTCTGGAAATTCAAAACATCTGAAAACATGATTCTCTCCAGAGAATTACATTATTCCATTTTAAAAAACAACCCTAAGGTCATTTATATTCTGATAACATTCTGAGCAAAAGAAAATGTAATATGTACGGCATATTGATATAATATTTTAACTAGGAGGGTTCATTTGCACAGCCATAATATGTTGTAATTTTTAAGACTTTTACAAAAGGTAATGGAGCAACTAATAAAATACTTATAAAAAAAAATCTGTGCCCACAACTAACCCATAGCCATTCTTCTGTCCAAGGTCCTAAAACATACAGCAGCCTGACCAGATGTTGCAGGTGACCACAGCACCACAAAAACATTGCAAACAAGAATAATGAAAAGTTTTGCCATAATAATAGCCTCCATATCTTTTTTAAAAAGGGCAGTCTAATCTAAAGAAATATAGCCAAAAAGAATACTTTCAACAAAACAAAGTACTAAAACTTTTTCTTTAAGTCTGTACCTGGACCATGAAATACTCGCAAAAACTCCAGCCTGGCTCAGTCCTCTTCTCCCTCAGAGTTCTCATGTCATCTTCAAACTTGCCTAGGTTTTTGGTAAAAGACATGAGAAGCAGTGTCCTGAGTTTTGTCAGGAAGGCATTCCAGGATTCCTGAGAACGGGAAGAGTCTTTCAAGGGGTCAGACAGTACCACACATCTGTAAAGATATTGATGGGAATTATTTTTGGGGAATAAAAAATAACATCCTGACATTAAATAAACTTGTAATAGCCACTACAGTTAAATACTGTAAATGTCAAATGGAAAGAGCAATGAAACTCAGATTTCCATTCAATACCAATTCATGCCTTTTATTTGTAAGTGATATGATATAAGGACAGAGTCAATGGAGGTGACAAACAGCCTTAAAACAATGTATTTTGAAAACCCTTGAGCATATTGTATATAGGAAGGAAACATTTGTTGGACTTAGGGGGTAGGAAAGGGGGAAGGTCTGACACCTGTCAGGAATGGTGTAGTTATTGCTCAGTCTTGCCTTGAGTACACTGGACTGAGTTAGATGATCTACTGAGGTCCCCCTACACTTCTATAATTCTAGGATAGGTTTGGAAAGAGAAATTTAAGTCTCTATTCCACAAGACAGGAGAGTTTACAAAATAGGTATATTATATATATTAAATCAATACAAATGTTTTAGAAATCCAAAAGAAATAAAAAAATAGAGAGTCATTCCTAGAAAGGACTAAGATTAACACCTATCAGGTCACATCTAGACCATCTTTTGTGGACAAGGGCAGAATTATTCCCATAGCAGATTCTGTAGGGCTTCGTTTTATTTTAAATGTTCCACATGGTGGGACACTCCACAGCATCACTTGTAGTCTGTGAAATAGTTATTTGAGAATTCATGAACAGGACAGGCTGATCTAGTCTGTTTTCCTTTGTTTAAAATTCCATTTTGTGATTTACTAGCATTCAGAAAAGGAACAAACCCATGCAGAAGCAGGGAAATCCCCTTCCCAATTCAAATAGAGTCCACAGTTACTGAAAACTACCTGAAGCTATTCTGCTGTAGCATTTTTAAACCAAGCTAGACCATTAGAAATTGAACAACCTCAGCTACATTTCATTCAGATTTGCTGAAATAAATAGGCTAACATTCAAATACAAAACAAGATACTGACAACATACAGCATGCTCACACTGGCCTGTCAACCACTGCCTTCTTAGATTTATGTATGAGGAGTGCTTGGATTCACATCTTTACTTTCAAAGGACCACCCCAACATTCATTCTTTACACAAGGTGAAGACTCTTCCACTTAGTCAAAGAGAAAACAGAAGAGATTCAGGAGATCTAAGCGAGGTATTTTGGGGAGGGAGGGGGGAAAAACCAGTATGTCTGCATTTAAAATTGGTTTGAAATCGTGATTAATCCATTTTCCCAATCTTTCTCTTCCCTCCCAAAGCAGGAAAAGGTTTTCACTATAGAATATTTTTCTTAAAATAACAAACAGCTTCAGAAATTCAATGCAACACAACAGGGGAAAAACAGATTAAACACTTGCAGGAAAGAATAGTGGTTCAAACTAAGACCTGAATCTTGTACTTTTCCCGTGGAGGAACCTCTTCCACAGCTCCAAGGCAGAGGAGAGCATTCACCTCCTGGATGAGGAGCTGCTCGTGAGAGGGGTCTCTGAAGAGGGACGGGGTAGGAGGAGAGTCCGGGGGGAAGGTCGTGAGTTGGACAGCGTAGCCCCTGTGGACTACACCGAGGACCCAGTGGTCTGAGGTAATGTTTTGCCACTCGGTGTAGTATGGCCTGAGCCAGTGGGTAAACGGTAGGGTCAGATCCAGTGGGACGGGAAAAGTGCCACCCTTGGGCGCACCATCAAAACTGCCGCTTGTTATTATGCCCCTTGGCTGGGCCTTGTTGGGGGCCCGCCGAGGATCCCTGACGGTCACGGTGGTTAGGCGGCCTATATCTGTCCCGACCCCTCCAGGGTTGAGCGGGTCTGGGAGGCAGCCTAGGGTCAGGCTGAGGCTGGCGCTGGGCTTGTGGCCGAGACTGACGCCTCAAGGCCTGCGGGGTGTAAAGCCCTAGCGAATTCAATGTAGCCCTGGAGTCTTTGAGGGCGTGCAGTTTGTCATCTGTTTTCTCCGAGAAGATGCCAGCGCCATCGAAAGGTAGGTCCTGGATGGATTGCTGGACCTCGTGACAGCCCCGAAGACTGCAGCCAAGCACACTGCCGCATCATGATGCCCAACGCCATCACTCTGATAGCGGCGTCTGCTGCATCGCTGGTTGACTGTAGGGCTGCCCCTGCCACTGCAGCACCCTCCTTGATGATTGTGGCGAAATCCGCCGCCTGGTCCTGGGGAAATGCCTGTGCAAACCTCTGCAAGGAGGACCAGAGGTTCAGATTGTAACGGCCGAGGAGCGCCTGGTGGTTGGCGATCCTCAGCTGCAGAGCCCCTGTAGAGTAAACCTTACAGCCGAAAAGGTCCAACTTTTTGTTATCCTGGGAAGCGTCCGGATGGGCGCGGGACCCCGAGCCGCTGGAGTGGTGCCAATGAGACTTGTGGCCCCGGCCCGCCCTTGACGACGACCTGCTCTGAGACGATGAGGAGGAGCGTCGGTGCTGATGCCTGCAGTGCTGGCGGGGGGGGGTGAGTGGCTGGAGGAGCTGGAACATGATCTCCGCCTGGGCGCCAAGGTCTTGTACTGGCGCTTGCCCCTAGGAGATCGGGAGCGGTGCCGGCCGTGATGTCTTCACCCCAGCTCTGAAGATCTCGAGCGGTGGCACGGTGCCGGAGGCGCTGTCGGTCCAGAGTCTTTCGGTACTGGGATACGCACAGGGCTACGGCCCGGGGATTGGGGCTGGTGCCAGCAGGTGCACCGGGGATCTGGAACAGCATCGCCTGTCCTTGTTGTTGGGTACCGGGATCCACGCTGGGCTGCGAGCCAGGGACCTGGAGTGGTGCCGAGCTCGTTTGATCTTCCCAGGTGACGGGAGTCATGGCAGACTGCGGGTCCAGCGTCGAGCCTTTTCGGTTGCCAGGCTCCACGACAAGCTGCGTGCCAGGGAACAAGACCAGCGCCGGGCGCGTCGGGTCTGGTCAGGCGCCAGGTTCTGCGCCAGGCTGCGTGCTGGAGATCGGGACCTGCGACGAGCGTGTCGGGTCTCTTCAGCCACTGGGATCCGTGCCAGGCTACGTGCCGGGGATCTAGACCGGTGCCATGCTGGACTCGGTGCCAGGGTACGAGATCCTGAGGCGCAATCCCCACCCGAGGCGGAACTGTAGCGACGTTGCCTCGCGCTTGAGCCTCAGGACCGCCCATGGTGCCGAGGAGCTCGACGACTGAGTCGGAGCTGGGAGGGGAGCCCGCACTCTCTACCCTCCATGACCATCTGGGGGGAAACCTGGACTCCTGCCTCGACCACCCACCGGGGCAATTCAGCGCGGCTTTACCCCGAGACACCGGTCCCTGCGCCCTCGGCCGAGGGGGGGACGGAGGTGTGGGCATGCCCATGAGGGTGCGTGCCGCAGCAAATGCCTCTGGTGTCGACAGCCCTTGCAGGGGCTCTCCCCCACCCCCAGGAGTCGGGGGAGGCTCCCTGCGAGGAGATGCCAGTGCCGAAGTACTCTCCACGGCACATGGCTGGGGCATCTCCTGACTGGCCCCCGGCCTGACCGGCGCGGGGGAGTCCTTGTGAGCGGCCTCCTGCCGCTTCTTCTTCCTCGGCACCAAAGGTTGCTGGTGAGATGACTCCGGTGCCGGTGGGGCGCTGCACACCGAGGAGACGCTCAGTGCAGCAGGGGATCGTGCTGGTTGGGAGTCCGGCCGGAGCGCGGACTCCATCAGGATGGCCTTCAAGCGGGCATCCTTCTCCTTCTGGGTCCGCAGCTTGAAGGCCTTGCAGATCTTGCACTTATCCTTACGGTGCTACTCCCCAAGACAACAGAGGCAGCGGTCGTGAGGATCGCTCACAGGGAAAGCCTTGCCGCGAGCGACACAGGCCTTAAAACCAGTTGAACCAGGCATGGCCCAATCTTAAGCCCCTAAGGGCTAACTATCTATTGTTTTCTAACACTAATACCTAACTGTTCAACTAAAGTACAATACTTAACACTAACTCTATTAACAACAACGATGAAGAACAGGGATTGCTACTTGCTGTTCAGCAAGGGGCATACGTTCCAGCAACCGTCAACGGGTGGAAAGAAGGAACTGAGGGCCCTCAGGGCCGGCGGCACCTGATATACCGCGGCATGAGCACGGCACTCCAGGGGGCGCCTGAGCCGGCCTTACAGGGCTTGCTAAGGGCAAAAAAGTTCTGGGAACCAGTGCACGGGGTGCACACTCACCTATATGGGAATGGATATGAGCAATCACACGAAGTAGAACTAGTTGTATAATTAAAACAGTATTTTCAAAAAAGTCCTTACCTGTCACTCTGCTTGTTACAGAAGTCATTTCTTATTTTATCTACTATAGATGTTCGAGGAAGAATGTTGGTTTTGTTCTTTTTTTTTGCGTCGCTCTCAACTACCACAATTAACCAATCCACAGAGCTGTGAACTTTTAAAACATTCTGCCACTTGGTGATGTCATCCTTTACTGTAGCTTTGTATACTTCTGTGTCCTGGTGTTATAAGTAATGAATCAGTAAATCAAATTGACAATCTGGATAAATTTGAAAGGCTTATTTTGTTAAAACAGGAAAAAATATTTCAAACGATACCAAATGGAATTAATGACAGTGAGATTATTTAATGTATTGAGAAGTTAAACAAAGACAATGGCAGGATAAGGTTTTATACTTTCAATTGCTTACTTTATTAGTACTAATTTAGGTTATTGCAAATGAAAAAGATTTTTAAAAATCAAATTTACCCTGAACAACCTCTTGAAATTTTGCAATTTGACACAGCTAAGACAATGAAACTAGACTGATTAATTTCATTTTCTGGTTCTCCTACACTAACAGTGCTCTAGCATTTGGGTTTTCCAACACTGCTGGAAAGTTTTAAGTTGTTTAAATTTAAAGTCATTGAAGATAAAAACAATTGAAATAACTCATTTTCTGTAATTTTTTTCTTTTTTACTTTATAGATCTGTTACAAATATATTGATATAAATATTCAAGACAGAAAGTTGTGTTGGTTAGTTGTGACTAGTCACATGTCAGATGTTAGTGTCTGTTTTTTGATTGTATGACCAATACTCCTATAATGCAGATGACTCCCAGTCAATGAGACATTGCATATAAACAGGGAGTTTTAAATCTTTCCATTTTTTGAATCACTAGCCTTGTCTAAAGCATGATTCTTGTAGCAGATTAATTTCTGATTTACTTGCTTGCTGAAATACCTCCCATTTTCATAATGGGATGTTCATGCATGCATTGTGTTGCTGGTGAGATCCTTGTATAGCTTAGTTTTGACTGTGCCACGGCTCTGGGAAGGGGTTTTTGGAAACCTTGTCCTCCCGCTGCATCAAGCAGTGTCACTATAAAATATAACTTACAGTTCAAATGCTCACGTGGGCAAGTTTAAAATTTATTTTCCATGAGCATTTTTCCAGGTAATACTTGATTGTTCAAATGTTCACGGAAGACAAAAAAAGCTGTGTACGAGGACAGCAGAAAAGTCAAAGAAAGTAATCCACCTCCCTGAAAGGAGTAAGGCTGCATCAATGGGAAGCCATCTCCCATCAACACAGCGCCTTGAAGACACTATGCTACGTGAACATAAGTATGTCTCATGTTAGGACAGTGCAATTCCCCCACCTGCTAGTGACCCTGTAGTAACAAATGTAACCAATAGGAATCAGGAGAAAGGGTGTAGATTCAGCACATCCTATTTATCAAACTGGTATAGGGCACAATATAGGGTTGATTCTTATTTTACCTTCAGTCTCATACATGCCTTATTATGTGCATGGTTCACGCTTAATATTTTCCTAATACTTACACAACATTCTGTCCAATAAATATGAAGAAAGGGAAAAGTCAAGAGAGCCTTGTTCCCTTCCTTGGGAAACAGCTCTTCTTTAAATTGAACAAAATTAGATTCAAGATGAATCATCTTAGGAGCACGTCCATAAGACCTATACAGAATTTCAAAAGAATTGCAATTAGTAATTAAGAAATTAGCAGCAAAACTAAAAGCAGAACAGAAATGACAGGGCAAACATTATAAATTTAGGGTTTTTTTGAAACTCATGAAACTTAACCGTGCTCATTATGGTTTGATTTGTGTAATATCAACTAAAAAATTCATCTGTTTTCTCCAAAAATAAGATATATATTGTTCTCTTTGCAATAAAAGGCCTGGAAACGTCCCAGTTTTTTTTGTTTGTTTGTTTGTTTTTTAAATAAATGAAAGACTCTCTTTTACATATTCTAGCTCCTCCAAAATTAGAGGAAGCCTCTGGTTCTGGGTTTCACAGGGTCCAAAGCCCAATTCTGTTATTGAGGCTTTCCATATGCCCACAAAACCAGGAACCAGCTTATCTTCCAAGCATGGTTACCCAACGTGCAACCTGGAAAGGCCAGAAAAACTAACCTTTAGAGCTACTAATCTCTTTATAATTTTAAATTCAGCCTGATCTAAATGTGGAAACACACATCTCAAAATGCCCAACATCCAGAATTCAGGGAAGATTAGCTCTGAAAACCTGAAATCCTTCCTCCTGCTCAGCTTCCCAACTCAACTCACTGCACAGTCATATTAGTCACATTTTCCTAAATACAATTACATGCATCAAAACAGAACAACAGAGAAAAACTACTCTACCTCCTCCATTCCATGGGTTCTTTTGGAAGTTGCTGAGAAAGCAGGGGATATATAGAAGTGAATAAATTCTGATCTCCAGCACCTAAAATTAAAGAGACCCATTATTTAAGAAGTTCCCTTTTAAAAAATGAGAGAAAGATTAAGAATAAATTATACTACATTGTTACATTTTTAAGACTCATTTTCATACTGGATGCATGGGTAACTGCCATACAGAACAATGCTTTCAAAATAACATTGTTTATCAAAAATCTCTACAAAGCACCATTCATATAGCTGTCCCAATTCCATAGAAGCTCTGAGCAAGAAACTCAGCTGCAGCCCGAGGCCACTCCTGTACGTTTAAAAAAAAAAAAATCATAAAAACAGAACAGCCTCCAAAAACTTCAACCGGCTTCCATGAGACAGGCTAGGTACTAATACCACTGTGCTATGAAACAAAATAAAGAGAACAAAATGTACAATTCAGCACAGAAAGAAATAACTGATTTTCAGCAATGTAATAGTATCCAGCTGATATCTACATCCTTGGCAAGGAGAGATGAGACATTGCTCATTCCATTGAGTCTTTTTTTTTTTTTTTTTTTTAAAGAAAGAAGCAGAGCAGAAAAAAATCTTAGTTTTAGAACTGCTATATATAAAATTACAAAACAGTAAAGACTACATCCTTTATTTCATTACTCCTTAAGTTGTAATTTTTTTTAAAGTGTTTTTCATAATAAAAACTTAGAACCTCAAGAACAAAAGCTTCCCTAGGGATTTTATCATCTAATTAGTGCACATCAATTTTTCACAGTTTTTAACACAGAGCATGAGTCAGCCATTCATATTTTTCATTCACTACATTGTTCTTCCGATCATTTGAGCACCATCTCTCCATTAAAATGACATCAATAACTAGTGTTGCAGCTCAGAGTAGATTCAAACTGTATATTTGACACAGGAAGTTACATTTATCAATAAAAAAAATTTGGAGAATAGTGCCCACCAGATTATAATTTTAGTGGGTCAAATTTTACAAGATTATCCAAAACCTAGAACAATGATTTCACATAATCAAAAAAATTCTCATATATTTTAAAATTGTGGGTAAAGTCATCCCAAGGCATTATAAGGTAAATTAATGAAAGCATGGACTTGTAAGTGTGGGAGATTTTTTGCCTTTCAACTTCAATTGTCACCAATGAGTGTGCAACTCATCCTGTGGTAGTATGAATTGAGAAGAAAGAAAACTCCAGTACTTACAGTTCCAGCTGTTCCTTATCTTGTCTTGTAACACCTTGGAATAGGAGAACAATTCAGCTTTTAAATTTAGTTAATAATCAAGCTTTGGATTGGTTGCACAGTTCAGCCCACTTGCTGCTTAGTTTCGTTGGAGGCCCAGTACAATTTGAGTTGCTTGACCACTGTCCTACAGGCCTAGCATAGCTTCAGTTGCATGCTTGGCTATTCTGATCCATGTAGCATGATCTCTTTCATTGGCAGAGATGAATAGGACTACTGAGTAACCTTGCAGATGTCTCATTTTCTGTATAGCAAGGCACATAAGACAAAATACACAACATGCATACTTGCAGCTGCCCATAGATAACAGTGATGAGAATAACAAGTTATCTTTGAATGTCTGGGGGTACATTGTTTCATTGCCAAGGGGCATATTTTTACACCACCCCTCCTATCACCAGATGTTGTTTTGATGACCCCAATTATTATGGCGAGAACGGAATGTAGTTAAGGGTGAAAACCCAATATAGGTAATTAGCATATATGATAAGTAGAGAGGTAACCAGGTAAAAGTTGTTTATGGAAGGGCATAAGAAGTCATTACTTAGACAAAGGGGCACGCTCCATCAACACCTGACTCCACAGGAGGTGCTGCCGGTTGGATCAGATGCCACTAACTCCCTGGCGGGGCCCCTGAAGAAAGCCATTCCTGTATACAACCTTCTGAGTGACTGCTTAGCTCTCCAGGCTTAGTGAGTATGATATATTGTAGTTAATTTTAGGTTTTGTTTTCAACTAGTATACCTATAGAAAACCTTGCACATTAAACCTTATTGATCTGCAAATCGGGCGTACTGTATCTCACTGATATTCACACTGATCACTAAGTGTCCAGTATCAACAAATTTAATTCTTAGTAGAAAAAAAGTAAGGAACCATAAGTCACCATCACCTAAAGTATCAAAAGGAGAATAATCTAAATAGGTGATTTGGATTTTTTTTTTTAGCTCCTTAAAAAAAAAAAAAAAACACACAAGTGTGAGCCAGAAAAACACTGAACAAAATCTTACTAGGGCACTAAATTTTTTTTCATGCATTTCTACTGATTTTTTTTTTTTTTTTATTGTTTTTATTGTTGCTTCCATGAAGCTCTCTCAACTAGCATTAACTTGTCTTTATAAATGCACTGAGACATACTGGTCAACAGTTTAGCCACATTTAGTTAAAATTTTTCAGATTTCACGTGATTTAAACACCAAAAGTTTGGTTCCGAGATCCCATCTATCTTTACTATAGGAATGACAGGACAGGGTTTTGAGCTCCCTGTTGGCAGTATCATAGAACAGTGGTTTTCAACCTTTCATATGCAGACCACTAAAAATTTTGAATGGAGGTGCAGACCCCTTTGGAAATTTTAAGTCATAATTTGTGGATAAGAGGTATTGCCAATACGGAGGAGGATCAGATCATCAGACAAGATCATCTGGACAACCTTGTAAACTGGAGTAATAGAAATAGGATGAAATTTAATAGTGCAAAGTCATGCATTTAGGGAGTAATAACAAGAATTTTTGCTATTAGCTGGGAACGCATCAGTTAGAAATGACAAAGGAGGAGAAAGACCTAGGTGTATTAGTTGATCAGAGGATGACTATGAGCCGCCAATGTAATGCAGCTGTGAAAAAGTCTAATGCAGTCCTAGAATGAATCAGGTTAGGTAATTCCAGTAGAGAGAGGGAAGTGTTAGTACCATTATACAAGGCACTGGTTAGACCTCGTCTGGAATACTGTGTGCAATTCTAGTTTCCCACCTTTAAGAAAGAGGAATTCAAACTACAACAGGTGCAGAGAAGGGCTAATAGAACCTTACGAGAGGAGACTCAGAGTTTGGCTTCTTTAGCCTAACCAAAAGAAGGCTGAGGGGAGATATAATTGCTTTCTATAACTACATCAGAGGGATAAGTACCAGAGGGAGAGAGGAGTTATTTAAGTTAAGTGCCAGTGTGGACACGAGCAAATGGATATAAACTGGCCATCAAGTTTAGAACAAAGGTTTCTAACCATCAGAGAAGTGAAGTTCTGGAACAGCCTTCCTAGGGGAGCAGTAGGGGGAAAAAAACATAATTGCTTCAAGACTGAGCTTGATAGGTTTGTGGAAGGGATGGTATGATAAGACTGCCTACGTGGATATTTAGCTGATCTGCGACTGTTAGCAGAAAATATCTTCAATGGCTGGTGATGGGACACTAGATGGGAAGGGCTCTGAGTTACTACAGAGAATTTTTTCACCAAGTGTCTGGCTGGTGGATCTTGCCCACATGCTCAGGGCCTAAATGATCATCATATTTGGGGTTGGGAAGGAATTTTCCCCAGGTCAAACTGATAGAGACGCTGGGGGGAGGTTTGCCTTCTTCTGCAGCATGGGGCACAGGTCATTTGCAGGTTTAAAGTAGTGTAAATGGTGGAATCTCTGTAACTCCAAGTCTTTGAACCATGATTTGAGGACTTCTGTAACTCAGCCAGAGGTTAGAGGTTTATTAGAGGAGTGGGTGAGGTTCAGTGTGCAGGAGGTCAAACTAGATAATCATAAGGGTCCGTTCTGACCTTAAAGTCTATGAGTCTGCAGACCTCTGGGGGAGGGGAGGTCATTGGACCACAGGTTGAAAACAACTGTCTTAGAATGATTTCAAGTCAACATAAAATCTTCCACTGTGTGGCTTTGAAGTGATATGCTTGCTCTTTCAGTACATATTTTCCTTCCAACAATCTCTGCAAACTAAAAAGGTACTGACAGCAGTAATACCTTGTATTTGGAGGGAACAGATGTTGAATAATAAGGAAGATCAATTCTCATCCCTTTATATTTGATGTGGGCCATAGGTCTCCATCAGATTGAGCATGACTTTGAAAACAGGGTGTGGAAGTCGGTAAATATTTTGATCAAGCAACAAGGATATCATTTTTTCCTCAGACGGGATTTCCTGGCAAGAGCAGCAAGCTTTTCAGCTGATTGCAGCATATGCGATTTTCAGCTGATGACAGTTGCCAACACTTTTCATAAAGTTTTAAACAATTCCCCAAGGAAGTGGTCTGGTGGCCTCCAGCTGCTAAAGCATCACATATGTATTCTGGAAGATTTTAGGCTCTCCTCCTCAAAGAGTGAGGAAAAAAGTGGAGAACAAGAAAACTCAAAACTCACCAGGCTGTGGAAGCCAATAAAACAAGACTCTGCTTTAAACTAGCCACAAACATCCTTAGACAGCTATTCCCGATACTACTGGGAAGCATGACTGGATGCAGGCACATTGATCAGATCAGAAATGGGAGCAGAAGCACTGAGACTCACTTCAACTGGTGATTGTCCTGAAGAACTGGCAACAGGAATTCCTGTTCCTCTAAAACACTGGCAAAGGTCCCTTGGCTTATCAGACCTGCTGCTAGCCAGAGCAGGAAGTGGGGGCAAAAAAAAAGCCAAAAATTCTGGCTGGAAAGAAAGCCACAGAGACCCACAAAGAACTGCCAGCTATCCCCCTCGCCCACCCACTTCTTCCTTCCAGAGACGTAAGCATGGTCCCCAATGTAACTGTTGTACTTTTGGTATACCAATAGGGGGAACTGGCTTTCAGCTTGAATGATAACATGAGGAACCCTGCATCAAATGCTGAAGCAAGAAAAAAGGCAGAAAAACCTAATGGAGAGAGAATGAATATGCACACAAGAGAAAAATGTGACCAGAACCACAAAACTTCTGTATTTCTAGCACTCAACAGCAATATCACAGTAAAGGAAGAGTACTGTATGACCGCACAAGTCAGTGTATTAAATGCTGGGATGGGAATCTGACCATGAATTACGTTATCCTATAAATCACATTGCTCTGTACTCATCTCAGAGCTGTTTATGACCTTCCAGTTAACTTTGCTAGGGAAGAAAGATTAGCATGGTGCAAAAAATAGCAACATTTGATACTGAAAGATAGTGCCATTTTTATAATTGTAATTTTAGAATTTACAGAAAATTATGGTATTGTTAGCTTCTGCTTATGAGGTCTCAGTGTATTTTGTATTGACAACAGTATTTCCCTTCCCGCGAACACTCAGTTTTCAGTGATTGTATTAGATTATTAGAGTTAGAAAAGTATTTTCAAAAAATTTAAAGCTAAAGGTAATGACTATGACAGTACAGACATGCACACCAATGAAAACTTCTTGTGAGAAACTGATATCTGTAAAATTTCATGATTTATGAAGAGCCTCAGTGACAACAAAAATAGAACTGAATGAAGTTTCCAAAGATATAACATTTTAACAAATCTAAACAAGTGGTAAAGAGGATAAATTTGCTAGAAATCAGACCATACATGCTTAAAAAGAGTAGTAAATACTTCAGCATAATACATGCAACTGCATCACACTTTCCTGTAAACATCTTGCACACTATGTATAAAACTTACTGCAAACACAAGATAGTAATACAGACTGAATGAGGGTGGATACAATTGACATTGGCTCTTTGCATAATACTGTTCATGAATAATTAGTCTTCTTTTCAACAAAAATTCATTCCCGTATCTTACAACAAACAAAAGATTAGTTTTCAGTTCCTCATATGCAGTCTTACACAGCAAAAGCCATGAGTAATTCCCCAATTTAGAACCGAAAATACCTTTCCAGGCTTCATTTTTAAAGGCTACTCATTGTGCAAGCTACAGAGATTGTCTATAATTAGGCATGCAGCAGTTCTCCAAAAAGGGTCATATTTTTGGAATATAGTTTACTCCCCTATACCATACACCATATATCATTTGAAAGCTTATTTTATGTACATTTAGCTGAGGTATGATGTGAAGCTCTCAAGTCGTGCCATAAGCTTGTAGGAGAGGTAAAACAATGGTACCCAAAATGAGAATGTCACTTTTTGCACAGTCCCAGAAACATTGCAACATGATTATAACTAGTTTTTACTGTTTAAGTTAAATTTCAACATCTTAATGTGGTGCTTATTGATCAAAGCTCCCAAACAATGTATTAAAAGTCTTATTGGTTTTGCATGGGCAAATTAGTTTTGCATGTGGCAAAAATGGCGAATATCAACATTTTGCAATATACTAACATGAAATGTTTTCACATTGCATAGTCTCGTCAAAATATCACAAGATAATAGTTTTCTATATTTTCAATTGAAATTTTCTGACCTGATAAGTTTTACACTCAAGGTAGTGCACCAGTAGCAGCAGATTGCATGCCCATAGTTTGTACTGCTTAGTGTATTGATATAAATGTATGTCTTAAGGTAATGCTTCTCTATTTGTAAGCTTATGTATGTACAGACAAACATCATGTCTGCCTGCTAGAAAGTTTTATTTTGTAACCACCTATGCATGCAGTACTAGCCTTTGAAATATTCTAGAAACTAGCTTTATAATTCAGTGACACTTATGCACAGTATTAGTGTTAGAGAGGACAATATACAACTTCATGCTGAGCTTCAATCAAAGTGCACATTGAACAAAAGGGGCAATTTTGATATTAATATAGATCTAATTTATATCTAATTTAGCACAAATCTGTATACTTGTGACAAATGGCAGTAATGTTTACCTCTCCAGGGAAGTTACAGTATATGAAGATACAAACCCTTAAAGCTTACACCAAAGAGAAAAAGACTCCACAAACTTTGAAAAATGCCCTTTATCATTAAAATAAAAGAATGAAAAAAAAAAAAAAAAAAAGTCAAAAGCTACCAGTGCTGGACAGAATTCTGTGATGCTGGCAGCAGAAGCCTGGAGAGATGAATTGGTGGCTACTGGATGTGTTTTATAGTTTAGACGATGGACCACCAATATGCTATCACAGGGGTTGCTTTCAGAAATACACAAGCAAGTCAACTTTGGCACATGTTAAAGTTGTATTGAACACAGAAAAGAAAATGGACTCTGAATCTGTTCACAGACCATCATGTTCACCTGATTCTGTAGTAGGGTGACCAGAGAGCAAGTGTGAAAAAGCGAGATGGGGAGTAATAGGCACCTATATAAGAAAAAGCCCCGAATAGGTTGTTTGTTTGTTTTTTGTTTTTTTTAATAACCCTTTAGATGGTTATTGTGATGCTTTGAGGTCAAATAAATCCAATTTTATGTCTTGAAATAATATAAGAGTTATTAAACAAATGAATGCAAATATTTTAAAGTGGTCATTTTAATGCATTGAGGGTGTCATTTATCTCTTTCTATGGTAATGGCACAACATGACAGTTACACATCATACCTCATCTTAAAGTGGACATAATAAGCTTTCTAATGATGTATGCGCGTGTAGAGAGGGTACATCAAATTGACCAAATCAGTGGAATTTCCTGCTCACCTAAATGTGGAAGTTCTAACTGGTTTGTATGGCAACTGGCAAATATATTATAACTGGGCAAATATTTAAGGGGGTTTTTCTACTTCAGCTGTTTCCCTCTGAAATGTAAGATAAATTAAGGAAACCCCTAACTACGTGAAGATTACTGACAACACCCATCTTTCTGAAGATTAATAAGTATATTTATTCTTGAACCTGGTGGTTGTGTCTTCTTGACAAGGAAAGGTTTTCAGTTTCCCCGTCATTTCTTAGTACAATGGTGTAGTTCATCCAAAGTTCCATGTGCAACTCAGGCCAACTGTTACTTCATTGAGATCATGTTTTGAATACTTCACTTAATTCCTGAGATACTGAAGTGGAAAAAAAGACTAGAAAGTGTTCCAGATCTAAGCTGTCATACCACTCAGTGTAGAAAATAGAGGGAGATGGTGATAAAGAGGTGGCAGGGCAAAATTCAACCATCTTTTATCCCCAGGAGGTACCAGATGTTAGTAAGAAAACCACTTTTGTATATGGATCTCCTGGGGCTGTATTTTACAGATTATTTGAACTGTGGTCAGTATTATATGCCACGTTCCAGCCCTCTCAAATCTCTCTGTACTTGGCCAAGTAGATAGGAAATTTCAGCTATGCATTTAAGCCAAATCTTGTACCGCAGAAGGGAGTGTTACTCCATATGCGTAATACCACAAAGCAATAGCTATCTATTTTTGGTGGCTGGGAAAGAGATATAAACCCTCTTCAGTCAGGCCACAGGGCTTCCCTGAATTAATTCTTGTTTGACCTAGAGCATATCTCTTAGAAAAACATCCGATTTTGACTAAGATATCTAGCAATGGAGAATCCACACCTTTGTTAAATTGTTCCAATGATTAATTACCCTCACTGTTAAAAATTCACACCTTATTGCTAGTATGATGCTGATTAACAGTTTAACTCAGATAAATCCCCAAGGAATTTCATGAGACAAAGAAAAGGCTAACCAGAAGGCTCTCTCCCCTGTCAAATTTCAAAGGCCTGCTGCAAACAATGCAAATGTTTGAAGTTTCCAAAAAAAGGTTGCCAGAATATTTTAGAATAGAAACTATTAGGCAACCTAAATACAGGGGGTAACAGACAATATGAGTGATCTAAACATGGTCAGAAGAATCTTGTTGCAGAATATAAATGTATAAGTGGAGTCAAAGCATTTATATAAAAACATTGTGAAACAGAAAATGAACACTGGTATGTTTTATCAGCATTTATATTGCAATAATAAACTACTAGTCTGTCAAAACACTCTAGTCCACTGACCTTCTCTTAATTATTTCAGGCACTTGATTCCTGAAACCCCAAACTGCAAGTATGTACTAATGAAACCATTTAAAGTGACAGCATTCTGCACCACTGCATAGTAAACGGGAGAAAAGATTTTAATATGGTGCCCTAGGAGCACAACAGTGTTGTCAGCAAAACATTCACTTCTTCTGACACAAATTTAATAGATATTATTCACTTACTACAGTTTCTTAAAGGGTGGATTGATTAAATCATCAATTTTAATCAACTTTTCCATTTGTACTTCAGTTACTTTCTAAAAACCAGTGTGAATGCACCTGTCAATATAGCCATTAAAGTATGTTGATTTACAAGTCTTCACACTAGATATGAACCATCATTTTGCTACTTATGAGGGTACACTAAAACTATATATATTTAAGCTTAATATTTTCAGATTCTAATTATTCTAATTATCTGAACACTTTCAGTATATTAGAAAATGGTGGATAATATATTGCTTATTTATTATATGATTGCATCAAGCTACATTAGGATGGTAACTGGAATTTAATTAAACATAAAACAGCATAAAAATGTATTTTTATTAAATAAAACAAGCCCTTAATATAGTACGACTTATAAGTGCCATGTTTATAAAGCTTGACCTCAAAAATTAGATGGATTTTCCCCTAATTCTTTCTTTATATAGAAAAGCAGTCTTTAACTCAAGTATTTGGTAGAGGCTCATGGATTCAACATATTTATTTTTTAAGAAAGAGCTAATAAGTTTAAGCCTTAATATATTTTTATTACATTTACATTGTTTTAAATCTGTTTATTTTTAAAAAGAAAAAAGTTGAAATGAAATCAAAATAATCCAATTTAAATAAAAGTTTTGATTGTTTTAAAAACATCCATTTTTATCCATCCTGGTTTCCCATGACAGTCTGAAATAGAACCATAATCACTAATCTCCAAATGCCTGTACTGAACTGCAGAAATTTTTCTACTCATGCTTTACCTCCACACTATTCTTCCTGCATTGCAATCCAGGAGCATTACACAAGACCCTACAACCGATTTAAGTTTACAGTTTGTGGAATTTATTATAAGCTTAACATTGAAATAAATTTAAGCTCCATTATTGCTGATTTTGCCTTAACAGCTTGTTATGGTAGCTAGATAAGCTAAGCCACAGATAGTCTGATTTGGAAATCACAGCAATTTGCACAAAATGAACTACATCTTAGTGGTCTAGTAATGGCATGTTGGCACATGGGAAATGACAGTTCTGAATCAGAACTTTATAAGCAATCAAAGGCTAAAGAGAAAAAAACAAAACAAAACAAAAACCAGACATTTATCATTGGAGAGTGAATGTAATGAAATTGAACACTTCACATTGTTCCCCAGACACCCTGCTAGCAGACATTCCAAAAGGCTTCAGCATTTAGACTCTTAAGCCAAAAGGATCAACACCAAGACAGAATCCTTTAGGGCAAGGATGGAGTGAAAAGAGCTGGAGAGAAGAAAGCCTGGATGACCCCTACACAAATAAGTAATAACTTTTAACAGACTGATCATAATTGTCACATCTGAGGAAGACTAGATAGGAGATCTTTATCAGTTTTCTGCAATAGCACTCTACTACATATTTTACACAGAGACTATTATTTTGAGTGATAAAATAAGCTCCTGGAAAGCAACATAATGTGAGCCTTAAATGAACAAACTTATTACACCAACACTTTTCCAGATATCAAGAGGCCCAGGATTTTTAATTATAAGTATGTAGCATCTAATTTCATATGACCTACAGTTTATACCAAATTAAATAGCACCCCTTGACCAAAGAATCAAAAAGTATTGAATTAGACGTAGTAGTGTATTTATACAACCATCCTATTCATGCAGCCTAAAATAGTGTATTTATACAACCATCCTATTCATGCAGCCTAAAATAGCAATGCTATACAGATTAAAGAGTTGGTTTTGTTGGCTCTATTCAAATCTCCTCACACCCCTGTCTTAAAGTATTTTTATTTTTGTTAAACATGTAATTTGAAATATTTAGGCTTTTAATGCTGAAAACCTAGAATATACCTAAGATACCACATCAAGTTTACAAAGTCTGTTTCATCTTAACTCAAACTTAGACTCATACTTCTGATTAGTAAAAATGTTTGTCCCTTTAAGAGATGAGGCAAAGATCTTTACCGGGGTTCGGAATGGCAGCATATATATTGTTCCTTAGGGGAGCATGCAGGAAAGCATCTAGAGTGGAGCAGCAAATCACCGTGTCATAAACCACCTTCCATCTGAAAATGGTTTATGTTTGGAACCTACAGTAAGTACTTCTATTTTTCCTTCAATTACTCATTGATGACTCATCAAGTTCATCAGGAGTTTGGAAGGCACAAGAAGGGCCATACAATGTGAAATATATCTGGCATTTGTACAGTGGCTTTCTTCTGAGGGTCACAAAGCACTTTGCAAAGAGAGGGCCTGGATCCAGTACTTGTGATCTATGAGTTTTTCATTAGACTAAAATGGGTGCTGAATCAGACCACAAACAAATGAACTCTAATGCAGGCATTATGTCCATTAAACAGGAAAGAAACCAGGCACAATTATTCAAGAGTAGCTGTGAGTCTGTACCCTTATGTTAGCCCATTTTAAAAAATACTATGATGAGTTTTGTACAAAGTATTCCTTGTGAAGTATCATTTGAAATCTCAATTTGCTTATCATTGTCCTGGTAAAATGGCAATATTGTATGTAAAGTTATTCTACTGTATAATATTACTGGAGGCATGTTCCAAGGCTGCAAAAACAGCCACAAACCAATTCTTCAAAAACAAAAGGCAAACAGACGCCTCAGTCAGGTGTCAACAAGATCAAATGGACTATCACTGGTCAAGTGGCCATTATTTGGCAGAAAAAAAGGTATGAGCAAGAAAGGTACATCTTGGCAAAGAAACATCAGGAGGTTCCTGTCTCCACAGACTGTCTCCTGAATCTCAGCTGGAGATGATTTTCGAAGAAAAAGAACTATAAGAAAGGGGAACAGACACCGCAAAAATACTTTTCCCTTTCTCTCTGTCCAAGGCATCACCACCACCTGAAGGACAAGGAAAGTAATACTGAACTAGAGGAGGGGTCCTGGCCAAAAGGAATCCAGCCAGTAAGACTGCTGAAGCATGTGGTGAGAGACCTTTGCTTTGAATTCATTTAGCTTGTTAAGTCAGATATTAGCTGCGTTTTACCTTTTGTTTTCTTGTAACCAATTCTTACTTTTATGCTTCATTACTTGTAATAACTTCAGAAAGATAGATTTTAAGTTAATAAACTTGTTTTACTGTTTTATCTTAACCAGTGTGCTTGGACTCAAGTGTTTTGGGAAACTCTTCAGGTAACAGGATTTGTGCATATCATTTCCTATTAATTAAATGATGGACTTCATATGAGCTTGTATTGTCCAGGAGAGAGCTGGGCAGTGTAAGACAGTGGTGTGCAACCAGGAGTAAGTGTACCCTAGGGAGTATGCAGAAGTGCATCAACTCATCTAGATATCTGCCTACTTTTACAACAGGCTACATACAAAGCACTAGCAAAGTCAGTACAAACTAAAATTTCATACGACATATATTCTGCTCTATATACTATACATTGAAATGTAAGTACAATATTTATATTCCAACTGATTTTATAATTATATGGTAAAAGTGAAAAAGCAATTTTTCATTAATAGTGTGCTGTGACACTTTTTCATTTTTATGTCTGATCTTGTAAGCAAGTAGCCAAGTGAGGTGAAACGGGGGTATACAAGACAAATCTGAAGGGGTACAATAGTCTGGAAAGGTTGAGAGTCACTGGTATAAGACATACATTTCTGGGAGAAAGTCTGGGACTGGAAGTTGGTTGGTGTTGCTCTGCAGTGTAATTCAAGAGTGGCTGGCCATACCCCTCAGACAGTATAACTGGGAGTAATTTACATGCTGAAGGCTGTGTGACACCAGATCAGGAGTGGTTGTTCTCACAGCGAAGCAGTGTAAAAAGGCATCCCAGGATGGAGAATTGAGGGGACAAAGCTGCTCAACAGTCCAGATTGTACCCTGAATAATGTCACAATATCTTATAATTCTGGGTGCCTAACTTTCAATATCTTCTTTGGGGGGTGTTTAACATTCAGACAAGATGCTGGTGCATAGTGCCTTTAATCTGCTAGTCTCTGGTTCAAATTCAATGCCCACTGGTAGGTAATCCAAAACCATTCCTATTTTACAGTCGTTTTGTGATCTTATAATGTAGGCTAGATTTTAACCGGAGGACAAGATACAGAAGGCATTTTATATCTCACAACCAAGGCCTCAAACTATCTAATCTCCTGAGAAGAGTTCATTCTTATGCTTTTCTTTTTAAACATAAGAAAAAAAAAGGCACAGTATTTAGTGGTATATTCAGTTTAAATAGAGTACCTAAATTGCTTAAGTCAGATGGCACCATTTCAAGTTACTATAATAATATGAAAGGCCTTTAGATTTAGATTCTATTGAAACAAAACATGGTACTTAAAATTCCAGAGAATATCTAATGAAACTGAAGGACTTTGATCTTATCCTTATCTGGAAAGAAACCAAGTCCCTAAAATCAACTTTACAAGGACCAATAATGTGAACGCTAATGCTACTAAGTGATTTTTAAAGCAAATACCAGAAACTGTCAGCATGTTTTATGATCCAGGCAAGAAAGAGTCTGAGGAAAACAATGCATCTTTTTTTCCTGGCGACATCAACTTTCTTAAAAATGGAACAAATGCAACTACCAAGTACTACAATCACCCAAAGGGGTATAAACATTTCAGAGACTGTTGAGCAGGGAGTACAGAAAAATCAGCAAATTTGGCTGAACTTATTAGTAGCACTAAGGTTATTCTTTGCAAACATTACCTGCAGAATACTGGCATATGGGGTCAGAGACCTTGTAGGTAAATGAGGCAAATAAGCAGACCATTTATATTAAACTTAATATTAAAAGAGGAGGGCCATGATATGACAAAAGCCAAACGCTTATCAATTAAGTAGTTAACAGTGTGCCATTCAGCTGCTAAAGCAAGAAGACTATCATGAGATTATTTAGACAAACAAACAAAGTGCAAGTCCAGAACAGCAGAAGGAAATATCTCTTAGCCTTCAAAGAAGCAGAATTAGTTATGTCACACAGAAGTCCCATTCTTGGGTCTCAAGCTCTGTAGAACAAGCCATGTTGGAAGTCTCCTCTAGCTCTTTGATTTTTGGCTCCCAGACATCAGTAGTTGGAGCATGAGCCTATCCCCCCATGCTCTATTCAAATGCCACTATCTCAAGCCCCATCTAGAACCTACTTAGTGTCAGTTCTTAAAAGTCACAAGAAGAGCTCCCATACAAACTTCAATTGCACACAAATACAAACCGAGTCTCACAATACGGAACATGTTTCAAGGATGCCAATAAACCAACTCTTGAGATATAAAAGTGGAGCAGGACCCAAAGGTGAGGGAAATCCTGTGCGAAGATACCTGTAACTCTGAAGCTTTGAAGTTAATTTCTGTCTTTAAAAAGATACCATACTGATACAGGGTTATGACACCCTGCACTCCCATGTTCACCCTTGTAGTACATTTGTGTATTGTTTTTAATGCAAAGTATGTCATATAAGATGTTTTTGGAATGCTCATGACATACTGAGCATTATTGTTATAGTAATGTTTGTTGCAATGTCATGTGTATGGCTGTGAGGCTTTGCTATGTAATATTCCTAATGACATAGCCTCATGGCTTGAAACATATCCAGGCAAAAAACTCCAGGAGCAGAGGGGCAGTCCACACCTGTTCAAGGCTTGTATAGGACAAACCCCGCTTAGCTTTCCAGGAACAAAGAACTAGCCCAGGTATCAACAAAGAACCAGTTTGACTCTCCCTTCCCTTGGCCAGCTTGGAACCATGATGAAGTAATGCTCACTGACTCAGGACATGGATGAGTCCATACAAGGATACTGTTTATCATCTGACCGGGGGGGGGGGGGGAGGACGGCAAAACCCCAGAGGGTAGACGGGACATTTTAAAAGGGGAGACATTTGCCATGCTGCTCTCTCTCTTCCACCTCCATCTACAAACACCACCAAGCAACTAAGTGCTGACCAAAGGGGAGAGCCTGGCTGAAGAGAAACCAGCCAGCTTGTGATGAGAAACACCTATGTTTGTAAGGTTGCTAAAAGTGTTAACCTCAGTTTAGAATGTGTTTTGCTTTTGTTTCCTCTTGACCAAATCTGACTTACTATCCTTTGACTTCTAATCACTTAAAATCCTTCTGTAGTGAATAAATTTATTTGTTTTATCCAAAACAGTGCATTTGGTTTGAAGTGTGTGGGAGACTTCACTGGGAACAACAAGGCTGGTGAATACCAATTTCTTTGTTAAATTGACAAACTTATATGAGCTTACATTGTTCAGTGGGCAGCATTTAAACATTGTAAGACGGAAGTTCCTAAATTTGCAACTAGGACTTGGGATATGACTGGGGTCATTCTGCTGTATAATCCAAAGAGAGGCTGGCTAGAAGCACTCATTCACCTGGTTAGGAGCCACTTACACACTGAAGGCTGTGTGTGAACTGCCCAGGAGTGGGGATTCTTACAGCAGAGTAAGAAGTATTCCAGGAATGGTGGAGTGGAGTGACAGCAATTCACCAGTCCAAATTGCACTAGGGGAATGTCACAAGGGTGAATAGGCCCCATCCTTCAACTTGCAGGCAAACTCCCTTTTCATTGGATGGGATACAGAGATCTGCCTTCACTGTAAGGATACTCAGGAGAGGACACAAATTAGTTGTGGAAGACAGGACCTCTTATTCATACTGTAGCAAAGGAGTCAGATGTAGGAGGGAAATGAAAGGGTGTACATAAATGGGAAAGAAAAAATAATTTTGGAACCTTCCACGGAATTGAAGCCAGGCTACCTCCTGAGAAGAGAAAATCTTTCTTTTGGAACTGGCTTAGGTAAGCCTTGAATTTCCTTGCAGACATAAAAATGAGGATGCTGCACTGGAAGAAGATGTCTTTTGTTGTTGTATCCCTTAAATTTGACTAAGATAAGCCAAGCCCTAATCTGAAGGGGTTTGTCTTCTTGTTTGATCCTTATAATAGCAGGATAGCTAGCCACTGTACCTGGGTTAGTGGATAAAAACCGCCCTTCCCAGTTCTGTGTGCCAACCGGTCTATATCCTTTCTCCAAAAAAGATGGTTCTTATATCATCTTAAATATAAATACACAGAGGACTCCCACTCTTGGAGTGGCATCACCTGCTCACTGCAAGCAACATTAATGCTAAAACACCCAATAATACTCATCAAGTGACACTGAACAGAAAAACTTCAGGGGACAAGAGTTTGCAAATTTCTTCTCACCCCTGGGTCCTAAAGTTCTGAAGCTAATAAAAATGCTGTGTAAACATACTTCAAAAACACATTCAGGAAAGGGCCATTTGGCAGTGGTCATCCAAGGAGCTCTTGCCTTCAGTCAGCTCTCTCTCCAAGAGAGGAAGTCTGGAGGCCTGCTCTCCTCTCTGGTCTGCCACCAATTGTGCTGTTTTCCCTTTCTAAGCTCCTCTCTCCAAATCTGACATGTCTCAAAAGTGTGGCAAGACAGGGACAATTTCTTAGAGAACCATTCTAACTCCAGAGGATTCCTCCTTTAATCATTGTCTTCTCTTACCAAAAATCTATCTTAGGTACTTATGTGGTCCCCACTACCATATTGTTTGACTGTCTTACAGTCTGATGTATTTATCCTCATAATACCCCTGTAAAATAGGGAAGAACTATTATCCCCATTTCATAAATAGGGAACTAAGGCTCAGAGAGGTTAGTGACTTGCACAAGGTCACATAAGTCTGATGCATCAGGAAATTGAACTCTGGTATCCTGAGTCTCAGCTTACCGTCCTAACCACTAGACCATCCTTCTCTAGAAACTTTGTTTCTTGAATGCGAGCACAAGATTTGGAGTGATCTCAGGGTAGTTTGGGCATAAGTCTGACTTTTCGAGGACAAAAGATTGGGACCAGAAATGTTTGCTGAGCTCAGCCTAACTGTGGGCTGGTTGCTATGTCTACACTACAGCCTATGTCAGCATAGCTTAAGTTGCTCAGGGGTATGAAAAAACCACCAAGCAACGTAAGTTACACCGATATAAGCACCCACGTGCACAGTGCTGTGTCAGTGGGAGAGCTTCTCTCACTGACATAGCTTCTGCTGCTCACAGAGGCAGTTTTATTATGCTGACAGGCATAGAGCGTCTTCACCAGACACACTGCAGCAGCTGTATTAGCTGTATACATATAGCACTGCAGTCTGATCTTCGAGGAAGGGAGTCCCATGAACCTTACAGTTTTCAGAATCAAATGCAAAATCCATTTCTATGTCCACACTTTCCCTGAGCAAGTAAAATAAAACTGAAGGAAGCTATCCCTCACTAGCCTGAAATAGGATAGACAATTACGAGCCAACAAACCATTATTTTGTAAAGCACTCTGATACCAGAGATGAGACAGCTCCCCTATACCCTCACACTATTAGAGCCAAAAGGGATTTTTTTTTTTTTTTTTAATTTCCATTCCCAAATTTCACAGTGGAAATCAATTTTTCTAACCTTGCCTTTTTTTAAAAAAATGGTAAGATAAATTCTGCTACCAGGAGCTGCTTTTCGACAACTCACTGGACTGTTATAATCAATCACTAATTAATCTGAGGTTTTAAAAGGGTCATTCTCAAGATGCAAGCTTAAAACAGATGGTTAAGTCAACCGGGTTTATATTATAAAACAAGTACTAGGAATTTGTAGATGGAAAGCCCCTTTGGCAAGTCAACTTTTTATTCCTTCAAACAGTTTGACAAAACATACTTATGATCACTACTTTATCACTTAGTGCTTTGTATTTTCAAACCATTGTATAGGCACAAACTTAAATCACTAAGAGTATTAAACCCTAGTACTGAAAGTAAATATTACCAGAGTTTTTTTGTTTTGCTTTTTTAAGAAAGTTTGGAAATATTTTAGGATTTTTTTAAAGAAATAACTTGCATGCCTTAAATCTGTATTCCTGCTACCACTGCCCAGAAAAATAAAATAGTCTATGTTAGTTTCAGCTAGACTGTGGTTTCTGGGGAACCTACCATGATTTGATATAACCTCTAATGCAGTGGTTCTGAAATTTTTTGTATTGGTAACCCCTTTCACACAGCAAGCCTCGGAGTGTGACTCCCTGGCCCTGGGGGCTTCCCTGGCTCCTGGGGGCTTCCCACTCCCTCTTTGCCCCTGCACTGTGCCCCCTTCGCACTTAACCCCTGCACCGCCCCCATGCCCACCTGGGAAAACTGACCTGCATGCACTGAGCAGCTGGTATTGCTGCTTGCTCCCCCCTCAAACACTGCTCCTCTTGCCCCTCGCTAGGGGAATGTAGGGGAGAGGAAGAAGAAATGTCAGGGCTCCCTGCATCCGGGTCACTTTCCCCACCTGGGCTGCATAAGTGGAAAGCAGAGAGCAGCAGCTCCTGATGCTCGCCTCATAGCACAGAATGTTGGAGGCGGAGTGTGCAGTATCTGTGTGTCACCGCTCTCCTCCCTCCCCATGTTCCTTCACCAGTAGGAAGCAGGGAGGCTCACAGCCCTGTGCCTAGCCAGGCTCAAGGCTGCTTACAGCTCGGGACCCTCACATAAACTGGAGGTCACAACCAGAGGTGGTTGAGAACCAATGCTCTAATGCATGTAGTGAATTTTAACAGTACTGTGTTTAACTAATCAGCACTACAGATGATTGAAAGCACTCAACCATCCTTTTGTAACCGGTTCAGCTGTAACAAATAGGTGAAAGGCAAATTGGTGCTGTAACAAGTGTTTTTTATAGGCATGCAAATTAATGACACTCAGATATCTGTCAGCTTAGAGGTCAGTAAAATTTGAAGCACTCATTATGTGATAAGCACCATAAAAGTATCTTTTAGGAAAGGACAGATGGTGGAAACATGAAGAAAGCACTTGCTTTTCTTTCCCATTAACATTATTTTATAGATTATGCCTGTTTGAAATATATGAAGATTATGCAATATGCATATTGTGAGATCCCTCTTCCATGGAAGACTATATATCTGAAAAGCAGTTTTTCCATTTAAGACAGGAGGCAAAATTGTCTAGTTGTCAGAGCAGTAGACTATAAGTCAGAAAACCTGGCTTTAATCCCCACTCTACTATACACTGCTTGTGTGCCCTTAGCTAAATAATATATTGTGTGGCTCCATTTCCCCACCTGTAAAAACTGGGTACTTCGCTACCTCTTGTAAAAAGCTCTGAGATTATCATAAGAAAGGCACTCTTTATAAGGCATGGTATATTTGAATATATAGGTAGAAACATACTCATAACAGAGTATCTCATAAGACAGCTGTAAATTAACAATTCTATAATACAGCTGCAAAGATACTTTTCAGAAAATGTAAAAACTGAAATTTGTAAAGTTTCTACAAATTAGATTGAAAGTTACTATGTGAATGTTATAAGTATCACCTTTTGCGGGTGAACACACTTATAAATCAGTAATTCACACTAATAAGTGATGCGGTCACCTTAACTCGTGCATACAGAACATGCATAATAAAGCAAGAATTTGTTGGTATTTTTTAAGAGGTAAAGTGCCGTCATATTATTAAGAAAACATATACTAGAGAGGACCAAAAGATAAAAGTTGAATTCCTTAGAAAAAGTGGAAGCCATTCAGCTTGGAAATTAGTTATAAAAATATTTTTTTCTGAAAATGTTTTAACAGTCATTATAGTATTCCACCAATGTTATCCCTTAGCCCTTTTGACATGAACAGTTAACCCACAAGGCCTGAATATTGGCTGTTTCCATTAATAAAATACATTGATGATGGAGTCAGGTATTTCTTTGATGCAATCCAGTTTATTTACAAAGAGTGTGCATAAAATCCTGTTTCCCTAACAAATGAGTAATCAAACAGTAGGAGCCAATTTCTTTGCTTACAGTTCCAAGCCTCTTTTCAGCCAGTACTCCACTGAAAAGCATTCATTTTTCCCCTCAAGGTCATGCTATAAAAGGTTCTATCTCTGGGACCTCCTTGCCACCCTCTCTTTATGGGCTTCTGTTTTGTTTCTGCCCTCTCTCTCACAAACAGCTTCCTCAAACAATAACCAGCCCCCTTGATTGCATTCAGACTCCAGGGGAAAATCCCTCAGACTGCTTGGCTCCACTCCTATTCAAATCTCACACATGACCTGTGCTTTGGGTGGTGGCTCCTAGAGTTTTAGCTATTGATTCTATAAACCAGCTTAATTGCTTTTTACAATTTATCCTCATTGTGCGGTGTTACATCCACCAGTTTCAATGAGATTGCACCCCAACCACCAACATAATACTAGAATGGACTAGTGCTGAGAAAGCGTTATGTGCAATTCTCTACTTCAGTTGGGACCCATACTCATTAGTTAGGGAGAATATAATAAACTAATGGGTTTAAGGTATAGCAGGGAAAATTTAAGACCAGCATAACAAGAACAATTACAAAAGAAGCAGCTGCTGGGGAAATTGCAAAAACACAACCATCTGAGTATTACTTTATTAGGGATAGTTTAGCAAAAATGTAATCAAGCTGCAATGATGCAGGAGATGCACTAGAAGACTCACTGACTGGTCCCTGCCACATGGAATCATTCTATGATTAAAAACATATATTCTGGATAGTAACAACAATCTAATAGCAAGTCAGATAAAGGAAGCCACACTAACATCAGAACATTGATCTATATAGAAGAACATTTTGACATGCTAGTACATGAATATCCTGGAAATTACTGTTCAGACAGAACTAAAATATTTTAACATTTGTTTATTTTTCAAAATATGTGGATGCTGGTATTAAGCATTTTAAAACAAATGTTAAATTTCAAGCCTTTCAATAAGTAATTTGTTTAAGATACCAAAGAATGCAGTCTGCACTGTTTAAAGGTGTTAGTGAGATCAGTTACTCCAAAGGAAAACAAAGACCTGAGTTCAAGACTTGTCAGGTAAGTGAAGAGGCAAACTGACTTTCAAGTACTGCCCGTTCACATTAAAAACATTGGTTAATTTAAAAATTAACAGCACAATAATACTTCTGCAGCAGCACTGGCTCCAAAAGCTTAAAACTTACTTGAGCTTCTTATTACTAGTCATCTTCCAGATTCCAGCCGCTGCATGAAGATACTACAGTGGAAAGCTAAAACACTCATATTCTTTCTATCTTGCTCTGCTTCTGGAATAAACATGGAACTAGGAGAAAAACTAGAAATCAGAGCTGTACTGGCAATGTAGCACCAGTAGTGCAGCACAGCCAGGCAGAAACAGTGTTGAATTCCAGCTTAACCCCTTGTTCACAACCCAGCAGAGACTGGCAGTGATGAAATACCTATTCATATAATTATGCGGAGCCCCAATGGCTATTTCAGGCAAAATATCCAGACTTCCATGGCGATGATGATTTTGTACAACTTGCAGAACTGACATGCTAAGGAAGAGGAAAGAGAAGAGAAAGAAAAAGAAGGGGATCTTAATGGCTCAGAAAGGATCTTGCAGACATTCATAGGAAAAACAGGTTTGGGGAATTAAAAAAAAAAAAAAAAAGAGTAGGGGGCAGGAGGAACTAGGCTGCATGAAAGAGAGTGCTTTCAGTAAAAAACCTCCAAAATAACAATTTTTGGGGGGGAAGTGGAGGGCATCCTTCTCCATGTAATGCAGCATGGAAGGACAGACCTCCAGTGATCTGCTATGCTGTATATGACCTGTCTGTAGTCATGGTTGTGGCTCCATAATTAAAGCTGAGTTTTCCTGTGCAGTCTCTGTCTGTTGAGAGAAACAAAAAACCTAACACATGACATGGATGTTGATGTATCAAAATTTGTCTATCTTTCGGACCACAGAAAAAGATATACTTTATAAATTCCTGAGACAAACTGCACACCTGAAAGCCATTATTCTTCATTACACTTATATGAAAAGAGCAAAAGTTAGCATGGTGACAAAATGTTGCATTCCCAACTGGCATCAAACATACAAGTTGTACAAGCTGAACAAATCTTTCATATTTAAGATTTCTGCTTCTGCAGCCAACTTAGAGCCCTTGTGAAAAAAAGATAACAAAAGAAGGATAGTAGTAATGTGGCCAGTATACCAGCATGTTGACTTTTACAAAGGTAAGGTGTCCACAGCCAGTTTGAATTTCTTAAAACCCTTAGAAAAAGCCCTTGATCCATAAACACCTTATAAAATAGCAGCCTGATACAGCAGAATTCCAGTCATGTGAATAAGGGTTTGTAGAACCAGGCTGAAGGTATGAAAGAAACAAAGAAGGGAAAGTAGAGGTTGATACTATCACAAGGACAAAGTTAAAACTGTGTGCGTCTTAATTGTGCATTTCCAAACATCCTAATATTTGGCTCTTAACTTTGTATGTCATGGGTTTCTAATACTTTTTTTTAAAAGTAGCTACCACATTCTTGTTGGAATTTTTATTCCTTAAATTACTGTTGGTCCTAAATGATATGTATTCTCAAACTTAAGAATTTTTTCCTGGGGGAATAAGTGAATAAGAGCTATATTAGTCTGTCAAGTTTTAAGTTACTTATATTTTGTCAGCCTACATGCCAGATGCCAAAAATGGTCAACTGCATTCTCTTACCTAAATTCCTCTTGAAATTTCAATTTCATGAAGCAGTCTCGATTTCTTGTCATGAACTGCTTTGCAGTGATTCTATTGGAACAGATGTTGCCTTTCACCCCTTCCCCTAATGGTTGCATTTCTGTTGGGGGTGAATAATTTTACAGAGGTGAAATAGCAAGTGTTCGGAACAGACAATTTGTATAGTATAAGTAGAACCCTGCAAATCTGCAGATATTTGCGGACCATTTTTGCAGATCACGGATGGATGCAGATCCAAATTTTGTATCTGCGCAGGGCTTTATGCATAAGAACCTAAACAGAACAGAAATTATTTACCGGGTTCTGAACAGTGATAATAAAACTGACTTGCCTATCAGTTTTACTCTGCTGCTACCACCAAAGGGTGTAAAAGCTTTCATTTCAGAAATCCAAGCATGAATTTTGGGAAAATATTGATCACATGGGAACTAGTCACCACTGTTGCATAGACAATTTTAAGCCAACCATGTCTCCAAATTAAGTAAAGACTACTTTTCAAGGTATGCTTATGACAGTCACTGATACAACCTGCCTTGTGAAGTCCTATACGATTTTTTTATACTGTATATAAATACCATCATAAAGCAGCAAACACAGATAAATCTGGAATTCTTGATCTTGCCAGTATATCCATGAATTACTATGAGAGAACAAAATTCACAGGTGTGAGGTTACAAATGAATGACCAATTTTGCCTCAGAAAAATATAGCATTTTTTCCAAAGCAATTCTCAGGCTTCCTATGACAGCAACTATATTTTAAATATTGCTTGTTGACAAGGATAGCGTTCAAAATGGGTTTAACATCAGAAAAGACTGGCCTTCCAATATTCTTTTTTAATCATTTAAAACAGCTGTACAGTTTCTTAGATTGGCAGAAGTATGTTGAAAAGGAGGGAGGGCTATTTCACAATATAAGCATTTACCAAATGCAGAACCGTGGAGAAGGATCCACTCATTGTTGTAACAGAAAAGATTTATTTAGGGTACAAACAAGTCATTCAACAACCTTCACCATAAATTTATGTAACAAGAAACTGGTTGGCATTATTTCTTTGTATCTCAATTCCTCAACATCAAGTTTTTAATACACTTAATCAGACAAAGAGCCCACTGTTAGCTAGGGAGTAAATGTTACTCATAGCCATTGTTACCTGAAGATCGAACACCATGAAACCTTTTTAAATACAAGATAATAGTCACAACATTTGAAAACAAAACAGCAGTACACAAAGTAAGCAGTATTATTTGGTGAGTTACTTCTATCATCATAACTCTGCTACTAATAAAGTACTTAATTTAAATATGTTAAATTATTTTCTGTACTAACCACAAGGACATTTTGTCCTGTGTAAGATTTAAAGTGTTTTCCGTATTTGTTATCACATGAGAGAAGATAGTGGGAAATTGACATGGTAAGAAAACAACTCAGAATTCTGATGAGGTCACAAACCATTCAAGCTTTATTGTCATGGTTACCATGATATCATCAGATCACCTAGACTTCTGTATGTAGTCTTATAGCTCATATATTAGATTTACGCATAATATCTAAATAAGTTCAGAACCCTGAAAAATCCTTTAACAGCATGTTAATTAAGTTTAACAATGTACTGTTCAAAATGCCTTGATGTGAGTTTGGGTAACAAAAACTACACACAGAAGAGTTGTACAGAGAAATAACCAAACCTTTCCTGGCAAAAACCCTGGTTTTAAAGGGACTGGTAACAATCCTTCTCTGAGATCAGTATTGAACTAGTGATCCAGATTCATCCTTTGGGATGAGACAAAACAAAAAACAAAAATCCCCAAGGCCCAGATCACTTATGGTCAGAAAAGATGTTCTGCAAGCATGGCTATTCATCACAGGTTTTTGTGGTATTCTATGCAAAACACCACTTGCAGAACTCCACAACACTCAATCAGGAATCCTCAACTATGCACATCCACTTTGCATACCGCCTCTCCCACAAGCTGTGTTTACCTCTCCTTTCACTCTTTTGAAACTCTATGGTCCTTGTTATCTCTTCCTACATGGACAGGAAAGCCAGGAATTCAAACCAAAGCATATCCCCCACCACATAAATTGGGGGGAAAGGAGGGTCTGGATGGCTTGAGAAGAATTCCAGTTATAAAGTCTTTGTTCACTAAGTCATATGTTCATATCCAGCCCAGGAAGGTAAGTGATCTGAAGTCACCACCATTTACAGCTGTTCAGCTGCCTATGTAAAATGAATTAAGTTCTCAGTCCTGTTCCCGGTGAACAGATGTCCACATCACAAAAAGCACTACAACTATCACATTTGTTGGTTGTCTCACAAGCTTCCTTGAATTCAAAACTGCGGTACATGGGTGAGATGCCTGGCAAATGTGGCACTGCTGCAGCTCATGTCATATCTATTTTGAAAAGTTTTAAGGGGTTTGGGTGTGGTTACTCAAATAATTTGTTGCATTTTTTCAATTAAAAACAGGGGAATCAAGTTTCATCAGACTTTATAGACAGACACTCTCAGACTGAAATCAAGCACAAATTATTTCAGTCTGAAGTAATTTTTCGCAAGGTTGGTTAACAGTTAAAAACAGCAAGTCCATGAACCCCTCCTTCTTAGCCCTATAATGTTAACATAACACTAACAAGGAAAGCATGATGACATTTTTAAAGTTTCTTGTGCATTTTAATGTAAATTGGGA
This sequence comes from Emydura macquarii macquarii, assembly GCF_026122565.2. NCBI lineage: Eukaryota > Metazoa > Chordata > Testudines > Chelidae > Emydura > Emydura macquarii. The sequence goes on from NW_027131180.1 coordinate 15,410,624, forward strand.
GTGAAACTAATTTGAAAGATTCTTGGAACAGGTGGAAATAGCAGGATAGTTCCACGTATCACTGAATTTAGCTTACAAGCTATATCAATGAAGAAACAGGCACTGCACTTGTTGAACTACAAAAGACAGACATCACATATTTTTAAGTGCTCTGCATGAAATGAAAACATAATTCCAGGCTGCATAGGTAAATGCAACTGAGTTTACAGTTAAGGAGTCTTTTCCATCAAGTCTAGAAAGTCAGACAGATTTTATAGAACAAACTGAAATATAAAAATGAAACAGATTGTTAAAGAAAGAAGGCACACTATATACCCAATGTATATTTTATAGACAGCTCAGACGTGAGCACAGCACATAGCAAAAGTATTCAGTATGCCAAAATGACAGAACTTTTTTATTTTAAATAGGCTATTTCTCATGTTGCTGATATAAAAATGGGAGAAAAACCAATAACTCTTGCCCAGCAAGCACTATGAACAAGCAGTTAACAGTTCCATTTTGTTAAACTGAGGAAGAGGTTGCTAATTTAACTGTTTCTCTAGACTTTTCATAGAACAATTAAGTGCCTCTGATATTTTCACACGGACCACCACTCAGGTGTAATAACTAGAAGTGCCTGTAAGTTTAGTATTTTATTTGTCCAAGTGTTTATAAATATTTTTTCCTGGTATAATTCCAAGTTAACTGCTGCTTTTTGGTGTATAACAAGTCAGTCCATACTGGTATGAAGCTGGTCTGATTCAGTGTCCCGAGACTACAGCATTTAAACTGTTTCACTGTTCTTGAACTCAACTCTAATCTGCTAATTATGTTTGATCTACTCCATCCCTCTCTAGACTTTGCCCTTCTCCAATCCTCAGGTTTGCCCCCACCTAATCACCAATGCTCTCTAAAATTAATATCTGTCCTGCCCCTCTCTCTGCTTCTTCCAAAAGCAGTTCATCACAGAAGCACCAGATATTTGATCAGTTTGTTTTTTGTTTGAAGGAAGTGTTAACATGCATTCCAAGAATAATTTTTATAAAAACTGTGCACCTGCAGGTAATTTGCCCATATAACTGGACAGATAGATTGAGCAGGACTTGCAGGGAAAAAACACCAATACTTTAAGTGACAGAAGAGAGTTCTCATGCCTTTCCCTTTCCCCACATTCATACCTGAATGGAACAGATAGGGGCAATTTGAAGGATGAAAACATTTGCTAAGACTGGGACCATACTTGAAAATTCCTTGTTGCCAGCAATTGATATGCTTATAAATTAATCACATATCCTTGTGCCAAGAGTTAAAAACATAGCAAGATTTGAAAACTATCCCGCATATTCCAGGAAGTATATCATGAAGCCTTGTGCCTATATCTTTAAGATGTTTTTTAAATGAGAGAACTTCTGATTCTGTAAAAACACAGCAGTCATAATGGCTCATCCCCAAGGCCCATCTAGTCCTGTAGCCTGTCTCTGACAGTAGCCAGCACCAGATAGTTCAAAAGAAATCATAAGAACGGTGCAGTGGGCAGATGTGGGATAGCCTTCCCCCACCATCCTAACTTCTCCTTCAGATTGGTTTAAAATATGAAGCATGATCATCTCTCTTCCGAAATCTGTTAGCCTTAACTGTTGTCTCTGCAGGTAAGACTAGCCAGAGTTGTACCAAAGCCAAGCTTTTACAAAAGTGAAGAATAATAAACGTGTTTACTGCTTAAGAAAAAACACAACCACCTATGGGAACGGCTAGGGTTAGAGAAATGTGTGGTTCCCTGACCCGGCTGCAACCCAAGCAGCGCAGTATGTGCAACCTGGACAATCACACTGGCTATTAATAAACGTCACCGGCCATCGAAAGGCGGGCGGGCAGCGAGCAGCGAGTGGCACCGGCTTTCTAGACCCCTGACCTGAGGCGCTGGCCACCAGAAATCTCCCCCTGACGCGCCCCTCCCCAGAGCCCCCGGCACCGAGCAGAGCCCCGGCGTCCGAGCGCCCAGCGGCCCCCCGCACTCACCAGGCGCGCCCCGCACAGCCCCCCCGGTCGGTCTCTCTCTGTCGGGGGCGCCAGCAGGGCCAGTCCCGCCCTCACCCGCCTTCCATGAAGCCGGCTGGACCCGGGAGCCACCCCCCGCCGCCCCGGGCGACGAGCCCTCCTCCGCCAGGCGGCAGCGCCCCGCCGGGCCCCACAGCGCTCGGGGGCAGGGGCGCTGCCCCGGGGGGGAGGCGGAGGCGGAGGCGGCAGCGGCGGCTCCGGGTGTTTCTCTCCCTCCCTGCCCGCCGCCGCCCGGGTGGGTCACTCACAGGTCACGATGGGCTTGTTCTCCATGGTGTAGATCACCGGGGGCGGCTGCGGCTGCTGCTGCGGCTTCTCCTCCTCCTCGGCGGGGTCCATGGGCGGGCGGGGTCCTCAGCCCCGGCTCCGGCTCCGCGCCATGGGACCAGCGCTGCCGCCGGGCCGGGATGGGCCGCTCCGGGCCGGGATTCCCCCCTCCCCCGCCGGCCGCGCGCGCGCTGCCCCCACGGCAGCCCCACCGCTCCAGAGCGAGGAGACAGACTCAGCAGCGCTGGGGATGTGCGAGCGGGGGGAGGGGAGGGGAGGAGGTTCCTGTCCGGTTCCTCCACCACTTCCCGTGTGTGTGGCTGGCGGAGCATTACCGCTTCCGGGGGGAGGGGCGAGGTTAAAGGGGAGGGGGGCGGTGCACCGCCGACAGAAAATCCGTCCTCCTAACGGGACGGGCGGGAGAACGGCGGCGCGGCGGGGGCGGGCTGACGAGAAGGGGGCGGGGCGGATAGATTCCCGAGGACGAAGCGGGAGCCGCGGGGCAGAGGGAGGTGTGCGCGCGCGGGCCGGGGAGGGGCTTCGGCTCAGCCCCGCCCCGCCCCCCGGCTGCTGGTGGCTGCCTGGCCCGGGCAGAGTCGGGTGCTGCTGCTTCCCTACGGCGCTTTGAGCTCCCCGGGGAGGGTCCTGGACTGGGGGGCGCGGCGGTAGCAATCAACCGCAGGCTGAGTTCGCACCTTGGCTCTCTCCAGCTGCTCCTGGCAGGGCGATCCCAGCAGCCCTGAGATCCGCCTCCCTCAGTTCTTACCTAGCAGGCACTCTCCCACTGTCCCCTTCTGGTTCCTCACCCCCAAAGGAGCAAACCCTCCCTGCTGTCCCCGCTATCGATTCGCTTTGGGATGCCCTCCAGGCAGGTCGCACCCCAGAAACCTGCTGGAGGTGTAGAAGGCAGGAATAAGATGAGCTAGAGAAGAGAAGCCAATGCCTGCAAGTTACACAGACACCAAACATGAAGCTGCAACCTTGTGTTCTACACGTGGGCACTGAAAATCCTTCTACTAACACAATACAGCTATTGCCATTGCTGAGCTCCCCAGCGTGCCCTCTGGCCTAGAGCCGGGCTCCAGTGTTGCACAGACAGCATGCCACCTAGATGCTGGCCTTGGGTACCTTCCTTTCACTTCAATCCCCTTTCCTTTTAAGGGGTTTGTAAATTGCAGTGGTGGAGGAGTTCTGTCTCTCACACTATGGTGAGTCATGGTAGGGGACATTCTCTTCTTGTTTAGTTTTCCAAGACCGGGGTTTCTTTTCAGTATCAAGTTTTTTCTGTGTCTTCTCATTACTTTTAATGGTCAGCAGTTGAGGCCTTATCAGTGCTGAGGCCTTATCAGTGCAGAGTAGAGTGGAAGATTTCCTGTGTCTTGCTTACACCACTTCTGCTAATATATCCCAGAATGTTTGCTTTTTTTTTTTTTTTTTTGCAACAGTGTTAAATTGTTGACTCATATTTAGTTTGTGATCCACTCTGACCCCCAGATCCTTCTCTGAAGTAGTCCTTCCTAGGCAGTCATTTCCCATTTTGTGTTTGTGCAACTGATTATTCCTTCCTAAGTGTAGTACTTTGCATTTATTCTCACAGGATTTCATTCTATTTAATTTAGACCATTTCTCCAGTTTGTCAAGATCATTTTGAATTCTAATCCTGACCTCCAAAATGCTTGCAACCCTTCCCAGTTTGATATCATCTGCAGATTTTATAAGTGTACTCTCTATGATGTTGTCTAAATCATTTGTGAAGCCATTGAATAGAACTGGACACAGGACAGATCCCTGTGGGACCCCACTTGATATGCCCTTCCAGCTTGATTGTAAATAATTGATAACTACTCTCTAAGTACAGTTTTCCAGCCAGTGGTGTGTCCACCTTATAGTAGGTTCTTCTAGGCTATATTTCTCTAGTTAGTTTATGAGAAGGTCATGTAATAGTGTTTCAAAAGTATCACACTACTTGGTATGGGTCACAGCTGAGAATGCCAAATTCAGGAAAAACTTCTAGGAAGAGGGCAGACATACCCCAAATGGGTGGTATATTCTATAATTAGATTTCACCAAGCCAGTAACAAAAATGAGCTCCTGTATCAGCACACTGGTTAACAAGAAGCAAAAACACAATCCCCTTAGGTATTCCAGCCCCTGGCTTACCACCAAGACAACTGGATTTTTTTATAAATGATTATTAAAACCAGAAATCACATATATTAGGTTCTTCCAACTCCAAGGAACTGGCCACTCATCCCAGGTCAATATATGCTTTAGATCTTACCCAAAAATGATGCTGCAGCCAATTCCTTTAGTAACTAAATTAAAGTTTTATTAGTAAAGATAAGAAGACTTATTAGATAGTTAAAGGATTCAGATACATTAAAAGTGGTTTCAGAGTCCTTCAGTCAAGATAATAGCAGTGAGGGTAAGTTTGCTAGCTTTCAATAAGTCTCTCTGGATCACGCAAAAGATTGGGGATCATCAGTCCTTTGTCCAAAGCTTCCTTCTTGTCAGAAATCACAGTCCAGAGAAGTGGAGCAGGATTGCAGACAAAGCAGTGATGTCACAGTCTACTCTTTAATACCCTCAGCCCATGTGCCTGGAAAGTTATTGGCAAAAAAATGGAGTGTTAGATCACATGTCCTGACATGCCTCACTGAGTCACGGGGGCAGCCATTGCCTCAGTGCTCTCTGAAACATCTCCAGGGGGAGCTTACTGGGTGAGTTGAGTCTCTTCAATGGCCCATTAACACATGGATGGCCCATCAACCAGATGTAAATTTGCCTTGTGCGTGTCACTCAAGAACAAAACATATTTGAGATACAAACACATAGCCAATATTCATAACTTCAGATGCAATGATGATACATGGATTTAAACAGCACAATTATACTTAACAGATTATAACTTTTTCCACTGATACCTTACATGACATACTTTGTACAAAATTTATTGCAATTTTGCAACAGTGGTGGCTGTATTAGTGTAACTAGTTATTTTTCTTTTTTATACAGCATCACAAAAAACTTTACTGAAGTCAAGATATATCACATCTATGCCTTTCCCCTATCCACAAGACTTGTTACCCTGTCAAAGAAGGATATTAGGTTGGTTTGACATGATTTGTTCTTGACAAATCCATGTTGATTATTACTTGTCACTTATTTTCTTCTTGGTGCCTACAAATTATGTTTGTTATATGCTCCGTTATCTTTCTGGGATCCAAAGTTAAGCTGACTGGTCTATAATTCCCTGGGTTGTCCTTAGTCCCCTTTTTATAGATAGATACATTGTCAACATTTTCAAAAAGGGAAAGACGGTCGACTGTGGTAATTATTGAGGCATTGCCCTCCTCTCCATTGCTGTGAAGATTCTTGCTAGAATCTTATTGAATCGTTTGCTGCCTCTTGCAGAGGAACTCCCAATGTGGCTTCAGACCATCATGAGGCACCACCAATATGACTAGGCAGATCCGGGAAAAATGTCAAGAACAACACCAGGAGCTGTATATGACCTTTATCGATCTGACCAAAGCCTTTGACTCTATCAACCATGAGGCTCTATGATAAATCATTTCAAAGTTTGGTTGTCCAAGCAAATTTACCACCATTGTAAAACTCTTCCACAACCAGATGACTGCCTCCATCCCATGCAGTGGCTCTATCTCTGAGCCCTTTGCCACCTGAACTGGTGTAAAGCAAGGTTGTGTACCGGCACTCATTCTCTTCTCCATTTTCCCGGCAGCTATGAAAACACTAATCCAAGACCGTCTCCCACAGGGCATTGGCATCCAGTATCAGACTGACAGCAACCTCTTCAACCTCTCTCACCTCCGTGCTAGAACTAAAGTATCATTGGCAACAATAACCAAACTCCAGTACTCAGATGATTATGCTATAGTTGTATATTCAAAAGAGAATCTACAAACAGCCCTCAACTGCTTCTACAAAAGCTTAGGGCTAACCCTGAACATCGGCAAAACAAAAGTTCTCCACCAGCCTGCTCCCGGTCAATTATCAGACCCAGCAAGGAAGATCTACATTAACAGAGAGGAACTGGAAAATGTAGAATATTTTGCCTACGTTGGCAGCCATTTCTCACAGAGGATAAACATAGACATTGAGATTCAGCACAGAATCCATTGTGCCAGCCTTGCCTTTGGCAGACTGTTCCACCAGGTGTTCAATAACCATGACATCAGAACACACACTAGATTTTTAGTTTATAAAGTGGTGGTAATTCCAACTCTCCTCTATGGCTATGAGACTTCGGTGACCTACAGAAAACATCTGAAAAACCTGGAATGCCAGCATCTGCACTTTCTCTGGAAGATTCTCAACATAAAGTGGGAGGATTGCCATAATAACACCAGTGTCCTCACGGAAGCCAGCATCTTCAGTGTTGAAGCCCTGATTATCCTGCAATAGCTCAGGTGAAGCAGGCACTGCGTGCACATGCCTCATGCATGCCTACCAAAACAATTGCTGTACACCCAACTCACCAAAGGAGAAAGGAAATGGGGAGGCCAAAAGAAACGCTTCAAAGACACCCTTAAGACAAACACTAAGAGATGTGGCATTGACATCACACACTGGGAGACAGTAGCCCAAGATAGGGCTAACTGGTGAAGACTTGTCAAAGAAGGAATGACCATTTTTGAGGAAAATTGTCTTGCCCTGGTTGCAGAAAAATGCCAGAAGAAAGGACAGATAACTGTCATGCAGTAATCATGGACCAAGCCCGCCTTCCAACACTACTTGCAACGTCTGCCAATGAGTCTGCGGCTCAAGGATCAGACTTCTCAGTCACCAAGGGACCCATATAAAATAAAACCCATAAAATCCCTCAACTCGAGGGATCGCCAATGTTTATACTTGCCTTTTTCCAGTTCTCCTTCTCTGAGATCTCTCCCATCCTACACAAGTTCTCAAAGATAACTGCTAATGACTCACAGATCTCTTCAACCAGTTCCTTAAGTATTCCAGGGTGTATTTCATCAGGCTCTGCAGACTTTAAGACAACTAACTTGCATAAGAAATTCTTAACTTGTTCTTTTCCAATTTTAGCCAACAGATCCTACCCCACTTACACTGATGTTCACTACGTTAGTCATCTGATTACTCTTAATTTGTTTGATGAAAACTGAAACAAAAGAGGCATTTAATACTTTGGCCACTGCTGCGTTTTCTGTTATCATCTTTCTCTTCTCTTTGAATGATGGGCCTACCTTGTTCTTGTTCTTCCTCTTGCGTGTTATGTATTTGTAAAATACTTCCTTGTTACCCTTTATATTTTAGCTAGTTTAATCTTGTTTTGTGCCTTGCCTTGCTAATTTTGTCCCTATATGCTTGTGTTTTTTTTTTAATACTCATTCTTTGTAATTTGACCTAGTTTCCACTTTTGTATGACTCTTTTTTGAGTTTCAGGTCATTTAAGATCTGGTTAAGCTAGGGTGGCCTCTTACCATACTTTCTATCTTTGCTACACATTGCTATAGCATGCTTTTGTGCCCTTAATAATGTCTCTTTTAAAACCTCCCAACTCTCATGAACTCTTTTTTCCCTTAGACTTGCTTCCCATGGGATCTTATCTACCCTTCTCTGAGTTTGCTAAAGTCTGCCTTCTTTAAATCTATTGTCTTTATTCTGTTGTTTTCCCGCCTATCAGTCCTTAGGCCTTATCTACATTAGAAAGTAATTACTGTGGTGATGCATGTTCACACTCCCCTCCTTGGGGTGGTGGTTTGTGTCCTCACCAGGAGCACTTCCACCAACCTAAGGGGCAGTGTGGGGAGCTGAGAGACCAGTCTCTCAGATCCCCTGGCAGCTCCCTGCCAGGAGCCCTGCCGACCCACAGTCTCCAGGGCTCCCAGCAGGCTGCCCCGCCCCCATGCCCCATTCCCCACCAGGACCTGGGGGAAGCCACACGGCGTTTCTCACCCATGGGGAGCGTGGTCCAGCTACCCCAGCTTCTCACTCCTCTGCCTCCCAACCCACTCCCTGCCAGGAGCCAGGCAGCCTTATCAATTTCACAGCTGAACCCCACCCATTCCCATCTGGGAGCTGACAGCTTTGTCAATTTCACGGCTCAGTCCTGGCCCCGGTGGGCAGCGGGTAAAGAAGTCGCCTGGGGCTGGTCCCCCTCCCCACTCCCAGCCGGGAGAGGTCACTTGGGGCTTTTCGCCCTTCTCTGAGTTGGGGCTTCTCACCCCAGCCCCAACCTGGAGCGGGGTCCAGCTGCCCCAGGCTTCTCATCCCACTCTCAGACTGGAGTGGGGTCCAGCTGTCATTCTTGTCAATTTCAGGGCTCCAGTGGATCAGCTAACAGCGGATGTAAGGAACGCAGTATCTACACTCACACTGTGTCGCCCTATCTATGCCGATATAAGGCTTACACCTCTAGTTCTGGTGGTTTTATTATGTCAGCATTTCAAGGGAGTTATATCAGTGGGAAGGGCATTTGAATGTGTACACCTCCATTGTTTGGTCAACAAAAGCTGAATTTTGTTGACAAAACTCTCTAGTGTAGACCAGCCTTTAGAATCATGAATCTGTCATTTCATGATCACTTTCACCCAAGCTGTCTTCCACCTTCAATTTTCAACTAATTTGAAGAGTAAAGGTGTCAATTTACCTGTTATCTCTGAGGAACTGGTTTGGCCATTCTCCAGATTTATGTGGAAAACATACTTTCAGTCATGATTTCAACTTATGTTTATAACTTCACGTATAATGCTGCCACGTGCATTGTGCCATGATATTACTGATCAGCAAAATTATGAGTTTTTAAATGATAGCTCACAAGGCATACCTTGTACAAACATTACAATAGTGTGTCAGGTGTGAACACACAGTCACAGCAAGCCCTGCAGAATAAGGCACTCTATGGACAGTTCATACAGTGGATCTTATGAATTAATTTGAAATCACACCCTTGCCAGCTCTTAATTTATCATCCAGTATGTGTTGCACTTCAATTTGTACTACTGTTAAAGAGGCACAAGCTGAATTTTAAAATATATTTAATTTTTTTAAATTTCATCTTTTTTTTAAGAAGTTATGGTAATTTTTTTTCTCATTCTTCATAAGTGAGAGTTTATTTTTCAGCAGAGGAGGATGCATACACTCTTCAGAGAATTCCACAAAAAACTGCCCTTTTTCAAAATGGCCTCCACTGTCCTCAGTGGGACTGAAGCCACAGAGGCTCTTTCTCCATTTACCTGCTCCTTACAGTGCTTCTCTGCACCTTTGACAACATGGGAGGTCACTGTCTTCCCTTAAGGTGTCTTGTGTGGTAGCCATTTTAAAAGCATCTTAACTGAGTGCAGCATGTAGCCTCAAACCCATTGGGAACACTAGGAGATGGTGGCCATTTTCAAAGTGGGTGTCTTAACTAAGGTGCTCAGTAATTTTCAGAAAAATAGGAGATGGCAGTCATTTTGAAATTAGACAATTTTTGTGAGTATCCAGAACACATTTTATGTGCAAGCCTGTCCTTTCCGTTATGAAAAATGGCAAGAAAGTTACCATTAAGAAATATATTTATTTTTTAAAAACCCGTTAAGATTTAAGGTTCATACTACATATTTTTAAATCTCTAGAAAAAAACACCTGTTTCATTATTTTTGGATTTGTTTACTGTCTATGTATGACATTTTAATTTTGTTTTAAACAAGGAAATTCTCAAAGACTAAATTAAGATAGTTTAACTCTAATTATTCTTAGAGTTAATCAGTTGTCTGAGGTAAAATTAATTATAGATGTTATAATTTTCCCCAAAACAAGCATCTAAACCTAGAAATGTAGAGTTAAATTTAAAGAAATCCAAATATGGTAAGGTATGGAAATACATAGTTAAAGCACCCAGACAACCTTAATCCTGCCCTGTAGTAACACTAAGAAGGGAAAAAATAAAAAAATCTAATGTGTATTTAAAAATCAATTTATCTAATCTGGAACTACAAACATTACGTTTACATTTCTTTTCAATTTATCTTTAACTCTGAATTTCCTGGGTTTATGATGTTTACTTTGAGGATAAATTATAAAATATTCATCATGTATTTCACCCTAAATTACCAATATGTAGTCTTCATTTTAACTCCATATTAATATCATTTTTGTCTGTGAATTAATTATTGTTTTATCTAATGTCTAGGATTATTCAGCTGTATTTGGCCCAGAAGCGTTTTCCCACCATCTCACTTAGCTATAAAAGATGGTCCGAACAAGAATTATTTCCATATCGTGGTTAAATACAAAATAATTTCCATGTCTTGAAATACAAAAACCCCTACACAATTTGGGATATCACTACTCAGTATGTTGAGTTTGATTCTAATTTCTTCCCAGTATTTTTTAACTGCTGGACACAACCACTATTTTTATTAAACACATGAACCACTAGTTCTCTCTCTCTGTCTCTGCTTTCCACATTTCCATATAGGTACGTTTCATCACCTGTTTTTGTTAACTATTTGCATTAAATGTTTTAATGTAAGAATCTAGATGTAGCAAAACACAGCAATTCAGCAATTTAAAAAAATAGCTATTGTGTTAAGATTGCATGTTACGTTATCAACACTAAGCTTGTAAAAAACTTGCATTTTAATGAGCAATAAATTATGGTGAACAAAGACACAGGAATTATACTTATGTCATACAGAGAAGATAATGAAGTCCTATCAGTAAGTTCAAGGGAAGCTCAGGCCAAGAGTTTGCCAGGATTCAAAACAGGAGTTGACATTTATATTTTTACCCCTTTTGCTGAATCGAAGCAGGTTTCCAGGGCATTGCAGGTCAATTTCACATTTGGAGCAGAAATCAGTGGTGCAGATTGGGGTATTTCATATTGAATATAAGCCAACATATAACTGGCATCCCCCAATACCAAACAACTCATCTCTGAAGGGCAAACAACTCTAAATCAAACAAGCAGGAATATAACCAAAAAATTCCCCATAATCTAGAACCTTTTTGTTTTTTGTTGTGTTTTGTTTTGTTTACTGTTTCAAAGATGAGGAACGAGGTCAGTGGTTCTGTGTGGGGTGGAGAGAAAGTATTTAAGATGTAAAATCGCAAGATTCCATATAAATTCAATCTCTTCCTTTTATCATTTGGTGCTGTAGTAAAGCTTTTTTCCTTTAATGGAATAATGGCCATAGATGAACAAACCGAGGTAGCTTTGCAGTAGATAGCTAGCAACTACCTGACAGCAAATGCAAATGCACCTGTCGTTTGTTTCTGAAAATGGGAGACAAATATGTAGGGAAGGAAATGGAGAGGACGAAGGAGAAGTTAACTGTCCAGAGTGTTTTTAGAGATGTAAATGTGAGGGTGTCAATTGGTGTGATAAGTGACCCATGCTTGTCTAATAAATTATGTAGCTGTAGAATAAATATACAATAGGGAATTAAAGTTATCTTAAGTTTGGTTAAAGAAATATGTGTTGTAAAGAAAGGCCCCAACTTGCAAGTTAAAGAAAGGTCTTGAAAGCAATGAGTTATAAGGCCAGAAGGAATGAAGTAAGGAGGGTGTCTGGTTCAAAGAATAACTAATGAAATAAGGGGAAGTTTCTAAAAGTAAGGCCTTTGACAGATAAGCGTGACTACTGACAGTTTTAAATACAACAAAAAGAATCGGTCTTAAAAAGAGCCAACATGGCCCTTCCCACTCCACATACCAGCGTAATCTCAAAAATTAGAGCCTATTTGAATCCAGGTGCAAAGACAAAACTATTGGTCAGCAAAAGAGAGGGGAAGAGATAGAGAGGAAAGGCCTTAGGGAGAAAGGTGATTGTAAATCTTATCTGATTAAGACTGAAAATAAGAGTGAACTGTTTCAAATTGGTTTTTTTAGCCGAAGTCACTAAGTGGCAATGACATCACTTGTTTGTCAAAGGGTATAAAAAAGTAAACTCTTAAAGGTTTCATTGCTAATACCCACATGACCACACTGGAGCTAACGTGGATTTAGTCCAACCTCTGGATTTAGCCCATTTGTAAGTAGCTTGATCATATCTTATACATATCTTATACATATCTTCTTACTGTTTGGATCTAGTAAATTGCTTATTTAGGTTTTTTAAGTATGTTTAGAGCAATTGTAGCGATACCGTTTGGCCTTTGGAATTAAAAAAGAAATATATGGTTCAATTAGTATCATGATAATATCCTGGATAAATAACAATAATTCCAATACTAGAGAATCATTAAACAAGACAAATAGAAACTCAAAGCTAGGCAAAATTATGTTTGGATTATGTTCTGAAAAGTGAGGTAAGACATTGCTAGTATCCATCAGGAGGGATGGGGAGACAAAAGGATCAAGGTAATTATAAAAAGGGTAGGGTAGAATAAAGTAAAACACCAGATATTCTGAATTCTTTGAAAGGCTGCTAATCCATCTATTTTCTTTAACCCTTTGTTTTCTCTCTTGGTGCCTAAAGAGCTATCCTGACTTGAAATCATATATTTTAAAGAGGCCATTAATTTTGTATTTCAGAATATACTGATAATGTTATGGTTGCTTGGCCATTGCAGCTCTACAGTTGTCTTCAAATTATCAACCGCTTTATGGTCAGTAAAATAAATTACAGTTTCATATACAAACCACCACTCATTGCTGTGGGTTTGAGCCTAGTTAGCAAAGCAGCAACCTTTGCTAGTTATCATGTCAGTCTCTGTTGGGTCACATACCTGAAAGTTTTCTCTAGTCATATTAGGAGACATCTATGTCAACAGAACAGGGCTGCAACTGCAGTTGAGATGATGTGGCAATTGGAAAGGAATTTATGATGGTGGAGTGGTTTATAGCCAGTTTGAAAGTCTCAGAACAAACATCATCATCATTTACTACATTAGCATCCACAAATCAAAAGTAGAATTGGGGCCGCATTGTTCTAGGTGCTGACTAGACACAGAAATAGGAGGCCCAGTCCCTGCTCCAAACAGTTTACAATCTAGCTATCAAAGTATGCCATTGAATAATCTATTTTATTGTTCTTCTTAACTCAGACCTATGTAATTATCTTCCCTGTGTTTCTGGGAGAAGCCATGGCCCATAAGAATTAGTCTCAGCGGCCTAAATTTTCAAAAATGACTAACCATTTTGAGTGCCCAACTTGAGATGCCTTAAAGAGGGCTACTTTTCAGAAAGCACTGAACATCCACCCTTTGAAAAATCAAGCCCCTTAAGATGCCTGGAAGTGGGCACCCCAAAACTGTCAGCCAAAATCACTAGTCACTTTTGAAAATGTAGGCTGTGGTCTTTGTGTTAGCATTAGTTTAGCTACAGCTCATAAACTATATTTCTGCATGTAGCTGACATTTAGGCTTTCTTAACTTGTAAACACACTCTGATCTGTCAGGTTGTATCAATCTGCCCCCTCTCCACTTGTGTCCTTTCATTCTCTTCTTGAAGTAGGAATGCCTGGCCATCTTTCGGAGACAACTATCTCTCTGCATCACATTTACTAACTTTGTGCAACTGTATTTGTTCTGATTGGAGGTGAAGAAGATGTTTCTAATACACGTGCCAGGAGCTTTACACATCATATTCTCTGCATAAACATAAACTTATATACAAGTATAATTTACACTATATGATGTGCTAATCTTGATAAATTAAACAGTAATAAGTCACCAGGACCAGATGGTATCCACCCAAGAGTTCTGGAGGAACTCAAATGTGAAATTGCAGAACTACTAACTGTGGAATGTAACCTATCATTAAAATAGGTTTTGTACCAGATGACTGGAGGATAGCTAAAGCCAATTTTAAAAAAACTCCAGAGGCAATCCTGGCAATTACAGACCAGTAAGCCTAACTTCAATACCAGGCAAATTAGTTGAAACTATAGTAAAGAACAGAATTATCAGACACATAGATGAATATGATTTGTTGGGGACGAGTCAACATAGTTTTTGTAAAAGGAAATCATGCCTCACCAATCCACTAGAAGTCCTTGAGGAGGTAAACAAGCATGTGGACAAGGGTGATCCAATGGATATAGTGTACTTAGATGTTCAGAAAGCCTTTCACAATGTACCTCACCAAAGGCTGTTAAGCAAAGTAAGCACACGTGATAAAAGGGAAGGTCCTCTCTTGGATCAGTAACTGGTTAAAAGGTAGGAAACAAAGGGTAGGAATAAATGGTCAGTTTTCAGAATGGAGAGAGGTAAATAGTGGTGTTCCCTAAGGGTCTGTACTGGGACCAGTACTGTTCAACATATCCATAAATGATCTGGAAAAAGGGGTAAATAGTGAAGTGGCAAAATTTGCAGATGATACAAATCTATTCAAGATAACTAAGTCCAAAGTAGATCGTGAAGAGTTACAGAGGGATCTGACAAAACTGAGTGACTGGGCAACAAAACGGCAGATGAAATTCAATGTTGATAAATGCAATGTAATGCACATTGGAAAACATATTAATCCCAACTATACATATAGAATGATGGAGTCCAAGTTAGCTGTTACCGCTCAAGAGAGGGATCTTGGAGTCATTGTGGATAGTTCTGGGAAACATCTACTCAATGTGCAACAGAAGTCAAAAAAGCTAACAGAACATTGGGAATCATTAGGAAAGGGCTAGATAAGAATACAGAAAATATCATATTGCCTCTTTATAAATCCATAGGATGCCTACATCTTGAACACTGCGTGCAAATCTGGTCACCCCATCTTAAAAAAGATATATTGGAATTGGAAAAGTCACAGAAAAGGGCAGCTAAAATGAGTAGGGGTATGGGAAAGCTTCCGTGTGAGGACAGATTACTAAGACTGGGACTTTTCAGCTTGGAAAACAGATGACTAAGGGGGATATGATATAAGTCTATAAAATTATGACTGATGTGGAGAAAGTAAATAAGGAAGTGTTATTTACTCCTTCTCATAACACAAGAACTAGGGGTCACCAAATGAAATTAATAGGCAGCAGGTTTAAAATGAACAAAAGGAAGTATTTCT
Source organism: Emydura macquarii macquarii (assembly GCF_026122565.2). Classification (NCBI taxonomy): domain Eukaryota; kingdom Metazoa; phylum Chordata; order Testudines; family Chelidae; genus Emydura; species Emydura macquarii. The sequence goes on from NW_027131180.1 coordinate 15,425,900, forward strand.
TCACACAACGCACAGTCATCCTGTGGAACTCTTTGCCAGAGGATATTGTGACGGCCAAGACTATAACAGGGTTAAAAAAAAACTAGACAAATTCATGGTTCATCAATGACTATTAGCCAGGATAGGCAAGGATTGCTGCCAGAAGCTGGGAATGGGTGACAGGATGGAGCATTTGATGATTACCTGTTCTGTTCATTCCCTCTGAAGCACCTGGCATTGGCCATGGTTGGAATACAGGATACTGGGCTAGCTGGACCATTGATCTGTCCCAGTATGGTCATTCTTATGTAATTTTAAATTTCATAAAATCAATATTTTATAGTCAATACATTTCTGTGCAGTTGGGAACTTTTGTACTTAGGAGAGGAGATAATCATAGCATATTATAAAGGGGATTGAAAATGTGTAAAAAAAATAGCCAGCTAAAATGGGGCATGTATTTGTATTCTGATTAAAACAAGAGCACGTATTAAGGGAGAGGTTATTCCCTCTCTTATTATTCACTTTCATCATATTCTTGTAATATATATGTTTAAAAAGAATAAAAGAGCTAACATGACAACTAACTGAGCAACCCTATTCTAATCATTTCTTCCTCCCTCTTTGCCCCTTGCCTTCTATTTCCTTCCTCCCCTCACTTCCTTATCTGTTGATGGTTTATTTAGACCATAATGTCTTCATGGCAGGGAACTCTCTCATTCTGTCTGTAAAGCACCTAGCACATTTTGGTAACTAAATAATACATTCATAGTCCAAGGTTTGAAATATATAAAGACTGGTGAGCCTATTAACTACTAGTGAAAGCAACAGCATTTTCATTGGAAATTGGATCCTGTTGTGTCGATAAGGGGGTGTATTAAGCCCAAGAACAAATTGTAAGATGTTAATGAAATCCTCATTCACTGTTACAACATTAAACTGTTGAGTACGGTTCAGGTTTCATGTCAAGTTATCGCTGGTTTACTCCTCATATGGAAGCTTTTCCATTGTAATAACTCCCATTAACAATCTTTTTAACTTTTTATTAAAGACACAGAAAAAGAAAAAACAGTTAAAGCATTTGGAACTTAAAGTATAAAAGAGGACTTTCATCTTAACAATATCCCTTATATTCTTTCTTTGCTTGCATAGAGTCTTACATGGGGAAATTTCTGTTTGACATTCTTTTTAGATGATATTATAGATAGTACTAACTCTCCTTTTGGGGGGAAGAGGAAAAGTTAGTTTAGATTGTCTTGAATTATTGAAGTCTAATCCTGCTTCCATTAACACAAAACAAGTAAAATACACACAAAACAAGAGAGAAAAAATAGCAAAGAGAAACTGAATCTTCTATCTCTGCTGCTGACTTTCAATGGCCACCTCACTGCGGGAGAACTACAGGCCCAGCACCAGAGGCGTAGCCAGAACTGATTTTTTGGCAGGGCCTGTGGTTGACATGGGTGGTCACAAGCCTTGTGTCACAACCAAAACAGAGGCTGATAAAAACACGGGATGAATTCCTTAAAATCTGATTGGGTGGGCCTGCTTTCAAAGTGGGTGGGCCATGGTTTTTACTGAAATATTGGAAGAGGAAAAACAAGCTTTCCTGCTTTCTCAACTCCAAATCTGTTTCTCAACTTTGAATGAACTACTCCAAATTAAGAAAATATTCTCTCTGCCTCTAGTAGCTAAACTCAAGTTTTGCCTTAATACTTTTGATTTTTCTCCACATTAGAAACTGAAAGTAGATACATTTGGAAAAATATAAATCACAACATTTGCTTCATTGTGAAGACTGAAAATAATATACTTAATGCAATACATGGAGGATGACCAGATAGCAAGTGTGAAAAATCAAGATAGAGGTGGGGAGTAATAGGCGCATACATAAGAAAAAGCCCCAAATATCAGGACTGTCCCTATAAAATTGGGACATCTAGTCACCCTAAATACATGACATTGTGAAGCTTATAGAGCTTGAGTTGACCTAAAAAAGTTGAAGATGTTTTCGTCATGATTCTGTCTATGACTGAAAAAGCAGTACCCTTTAACTTATTAATATCTGAGAAGAACTCACTGATGTAGCTATTTTTTCATTTGTTTAAAATGATTTTAATAGATTATTGTAAATTTAGGGCTTAACATAGGATGCCATACTGTGAAATTTAATTTTAAACAGGTTTATTTTTAAAAAGAAATGTATTTAATTTAATCAAATGAATCTCATTTAAATAAAAAAAATGTATTTTATTTAATAAAAACCATTTTTATCCATTCTGATTTCAGACGAAGCAACAGATTTATATTTTTTTCTATATCAGCTTGTAAAAGATAGTAAAAATGCTATCATACAAATACATAGGTTAGTTTCACCACCTAGTGGGCTTTGTGTGAATCTCTCTCTAATCTATATAATTGATAACCCCTGGAATTGATCATACAACTAGCATATATCTTCAGATAATTCCTGTTCATTGTGGCATCTTGCCAAATCAAATACAATGCATATGCCAGTGTTATAGGAGAAAGAATAGATTAATTTCATTGTTACCTGTACTAGTTGAGAATCTACACACCTCACGGAACTTGGTTGCTGTTCCCACCTCCTCAGTCCCCTTTACTCAGACTTTCTGTATTTGGGCTTTTATGGTAACGATAACTGTAGATTTGTCTCCTATAGATGAATGTCACAATTTTAGCAGTGGCTTTCCACACTACCCTAATACTAGGTGGCAAAAGATTCTTCCATGTGCTCCATGAACTTCTGTTGAAAAGCATTTTAAGAGTTCACACTGTAGCTCTCACCACACTGGAGGCAGTGTTAACTTTGTCACTTCTGAGTCATTACAAACACAGCCCTTATGAGTTCCTCCGCTGCAACCACACATGCATGTCTGTGCTATTGTACCACAAAATGTTGCAAGAACTTGCCTGATTTCACCATCAGAGAGAAGAGAAAATTAGGGGGTAGAAAGTGTGAGTCATTGAAACTCTTTGTTTGGAGAGGTTTGCTGTCCTGCCCCCAAGCATACAAGTGGTTCCTAAAACACGGCATGGTGCCAGGGCTGAACTGAGAGCAGCTAAGGGCTCAGAGAATGGCTGCTAGGGCAGGAAAAGCTACTGCCCAAAGAGGCACACAGAAAAGCAGGCAGGGCAGTGAAAAGCAAACTCCTTTAAGAGGACTCTCTGCATTGACATAACCTGTAAGCCAAGAACAGAACAGCTGCAGTAAGGAGACTCAGCTCCTATAGAAACTGACAGAGTGAAAAATGCCAGCTTCACCTATAAAAAAAATCAGACCCTTCAGCATGGGCCTTCAAAAACCAGTATTCCAAATGATAGCCTATGGGGACACTGCAAATAGATTTACACACTTTGTGGATGAACAGAAAATTCAAACAGTACTTGACAAGGAGGAGTTCCCAGAATGATGGGGCTAGGTGTTCTGTCCTGCAAATGGCTCAGAACATTTCTATCTGCTGTTCTCGTACCACTAAAAGGTTACATGATACAAAAAGTCGAGAGAACAAGTTGAAGTAATCATGGTCATTCTGTGGTGTCCCAGAGACCACAATACTCACACCTGATCAAGTCTGCAGTTAAACCACCAATATACTTACCTCATAGACAGGATCCTCTAAGCTAGGAACGTATTCTGCATCCATGACGTGAGTCACTCAACCTTTGGCCTAAAAACAAAACAAAAAAATACTGAAAGGACTCTCAAAGAGTCATTAAAACCCTGCTGGAATCAAAACAACCTTCCACTCAGCAAGCTTACATCAACGTTGGAAACAAATCCACTTACTACTGTACAGACAAGCCCCTCAATCCCAGGAATCTCAGTAATTCTGAAATATCTATAAGACAGAATTGATCTTAACCTCAAACAAGCCAACATAAACAGACATACCTTAGTGGTCAGCAACAACCTATATGCAGGACGCACATCAGGCCTAATTGACCAGCCTCAGCTATCCAGACTTCTGAAAGCACCCAAGCTAACTAAATCCACTGTTAGACCATTGTTCCTAAAATGGAACCTCATGATTTCAAAGGCCCTTTAATAGGCTCCATTCAAAGCCTATTCAGTTGCCTTCCACTATCCTTTATCAATGATAGATTGTGGCGGCTATCACCTCAGCATGATGCACATCAGTTGCTCATGTGATCAAGGCTGGAATTGTACAAGAATACCATAACCAGCCCTGCTGTGGGGTGTGGCTGTCCAAGCTCTGGTAGAGCAGTCAGTGTTTAATAGCATGCTCTGTGTGTTGTGAGTTCAAAGGCCAGTTCTGTCCACACTCCAAGCTCTGGACTCTTCACGTTTCAGCCCTTAGTCTCCATAAACACACTCATTTCAAGGAAGCAGAGCATTCCTTTACTAGGGCTGCCAAAAAATAAAAGGGGCAAACACTTGTAAAGCATGAAGGATTCTTTCTCCAAGAATCAGGCAGCACAGACAATACTGGAGAGGTTTATTCACGATACCAGGAAGTCTGATAAATCAGCTTCAACTTCACGGTGTTACAGTGGTCAATTATATACCCTTTCTTATCGCTTACATAGTACGTTTTAAATTCTTTATCTATTCACTTACAAATATAGACATTGTCCCATCCGGAGAGAACAAGAGTAATAATGATCGTTACATACATGCAGAGACACTTTTAATCACTCTGCTTACATCAAGGATGCTAGGGTTACACTCGAGGTGGGGGTAGGGTGGAGGAAGAAGGGGGAGGGGGGAATCCTTACAGATAGGTGGCAGACGGATAGAAATTCTAAAAGCAAATGTACTGTTCTCATTGGAATTAGAGTCACTAAGAGGACATCTGGCTTCCTGAGTCATCGGATGTTTACACTAGCCATTGTCCTTGAGGATCAGGTATGCTCGTTAGCCATTTACATGAGTTTTATTGTACAACATATTAGCTGAAAACAATCTCAAGCCTTACACACTCAAGGCTCACTACAACAGAACAAAACCAGCAGTTCACAATCCAATCCCCCAGGGCAGTGTAAGAGTCCAGCTGTGCCCCCCAACACCATTCTCCTGGCTACAGGCTACTGCTGGTCCCCCTCCAAGCAACAGGTGCTCTTGCTCTCTGGCATTTCTTCCAGAGCAGTTCTCAGGCTGCTCCCTCCACCCTTCTGCTCCTGCGCACCACAGCCTCTGGCTCTCATTAGCCTGAGCCCTCTGACCTCAAACTGTATTTCTGTTTCCTATAGTCCCAGGGGATTACAGAGCCCTCTTCTGGCTGGATGTTGAAGTGGGGGTTAACAGTAATAAAACCATCAGATTCAAGATAGTATTTGTAAACTTTCTACAATACACAGGAGTCCTGCAGTCCTGAATTATAAACTTAGACACAAAATAGAAAATGTGTGGAACAGACTTAGCCACCAGTGGGTTGTGATGACAATCTTGAAGCACACAGAACTTTTTAGAAAATCTTTAGCTCCATTTGCACGTCTAATTAGGTTTGCCGCCTGTCTCGGTTTTCCCCAGGGTCATCCCTTTTTTGAGATAGCTGTCCTGGGAAATCCGTAAGGGTGCTCAGTAGTACCCACAGCCAGCTGTTCAGTTTTATGGGCTCTGAATCAGCCTGGATGTCCTGATTTTTGTATCTCAGAGGTGGCGGTCCTACCCACAACAGGGTGCTCTGGCCCTTTGTAGGCTTGGCACATTCCTGTTCCAAGTTCTGGCCCAGAACAGAGAGATTTTAGGGAGCGTAGTCTAGAGGGACTCTGGTAACTGCAGGCTGTGACAGTGAGAAATGCCGGAAAGGTTGCCAGGGTATAAGAAACAGCCATCCCACAGTACAGAGAAAGACCTGAAAGGAACAGCAGTGGATGGCTGTTGAGTCTGTTTCAGCAATGGGCCTGAAAAGGGCCACAGAGGTCTAGAGAGAGGCTGAAGAAGGACTGAATGGAAGGGTAAGTTTCATTTGCCAGAACACCGCTTCCAAGTCCTGGTCTGAGGGGGGGGCAAGTCCTGCACGAAGGCGAGAAGGCCTTGGGACTTTTGTTCTATTGGATTCTAGTTTACTCTCAGAAAGGGTGAAGACTGGCAGGCCTTAAGAGAGAGCTGGACCCCAAGAAAAGAAACTGGGTGGTGAATTTGGACTTTTCATTAGAACTTGTTACCCCAGAAGTGGAGAGTTTGTTGGAGGGCTAAACTACCCTACCTAATAGTGAAGAAGCTGAGGCACAACAAGAGAGAAACTAAGCCAATGGCTATACCTGACACTACAGCAGGCAAGCCACTGCTGTATAGCATTTCCCTCCCAAATTCTTATATACCACACTTTCAACATCGCCACTAGCAAAGGTGGCTGAAATGCTATATTAAAAAAGCTTGCAATTACCTCGAAATAATGAAGGCCTAAAGGGATTGCAACTCATTCAATATCAGCATCATGGCCAGAGAGTTCCCACAGCACACCACAAGAAATTTTAGAGCTATTGTTTATTTGTGGTAGCACATACAAGTCCCAGTCATGGATTAGGGTCCCACTGTGCCAGGTGCTATACAAACAGACTAAAGGATGGTCCCTGCACCAAAGAGTAGAGCCCTGCAAATCTGTGGATATCCGCTTTATATCCGCGGATATCCGCAGACCATTTATTGCGGATCGCGGTCGGATAGTCACAGAGGTCCTGAATTCTGGGGCAGGGCTGGAGCAGCTGCCAGCCAGGGGCACAGCGAACAGCTGATTGACTGCTGGCAAGGCTCAACAGCTGACCAGCTGTTAAGCAGGAGGGCAGGGCTGATCAACTATTAGGTGGGAGGGGCATCTGGGAGGGCTCATCAACTGTTAGACATGAGGGATCATCAGCTGTTAGGGGGCGGGGCTCATCAGCTGTTTGGGGTGGCAGGGGCTCAGCTGATGCGCAGATGCGGATAAGTCTAAAAGAGGGAAGCGAATTGCGGTCGGGTAAAAGTTTATTCCTGCAGATGCGGATAGGATGTGGATTGACATATTTGTATCCATGCAGGGCTCTACCAAAGATCTTATAAGATAAGTAAAGTGACCATCTGGTTGTCCTTATCTGCATTCATCAAACGGTACAAAGGAGACATACAATCCTCTATCCTCTACTGTAGTATCTCACAACCTTTCCGGGCTCCCATAACCTTTACAGGAGTCTGATTTGTCTTGCGAACCCCCAAGTTTCACCTCATTTAAAAACTACTTGCTTACAACATCAAACATAAAAATACAAAAAAGTGTCACAGCACACTATTACTGAAAAATTGCTTACTTTCTCATTTTTACCATGTAATTATAAAATAAATCAATTGTAATATAAATATTGTACTTATATTTCAGTGAACTGTAGTATAAACAAGAATTGCAGTATAAACAAGTCATTGTCTGTATGAAATGTTAATTTGTACTGCCTTCACTAGTGTGTTTTATGTAGCCTGTTGTAAAAGTAGGTAAATATCTAGATGAGTTGATGTACTCCCGGGGAGATCGCTGCGTACCCCCAGGAGTACATGTACTCCTGGTTGAGAACCATTGCTCTACAAAAGTCTCTTTTAGCAGGGTCTCCAAGAAGTGATCTAAGATAGCTTTTTAAAAATTTTTCATTCCGAGCTTCCAAATGCATCTTTCCCCTTCAAGGACCGATTTGCTAGCAGCAGCATATTCTGCAGTTATACGCTTGTTGTTCATCCTTCAAGTTCGAAGATGACCATGACGTCACTGATTGGTTTTGTTTCTGTGAACACATGAGTGGCTGATCAGACCAATTTGAGCTTTGAACTGTCTGTGGCACACTGAACAAGAGATGCCGCTATGGGTTACTTGATTGACAGCAGACATGCTACTGTTAAGAGATTTATACTGCTGACACTTCTGCTCTGCCTCTGCCAGTAGTTCTCTGCTCATAGACTGTGGCTCCAGTTTAGGGGAGACTTTGCCAGGTAAAATGATCTTGAGCGAACTCTGGGTCAGTGTTGAAATGCCTCAAGGATAGCTTGAGGGAGTCTTTGAAATATTTCTTCTGACCTCCCTGAGAGCGCTTTCCCTCCTTTAGCTCATCATAAAAGGTCTTCTTTGGCAGTCGCTCATCTGACATTCGGTTGACATGGCCTGCCCATCTCATCTGTGATTTCATTAACAGAGTATGAACGCTTGGAATGCTTTCCCATATGAGAACCTCAGTATCTGGAACCTTGTCTTGCCATCTTATCCGCATCAGTTTTCTCAGACAGCCCACGTGAAAGGGATTCAGCTTCATAACATGGCATTTGTACACCGTCCAGGTTTCGCATGCATACATCAAAGTTGGCAACACAATGGCTTTGTAGACCTTCAGTTTCGCTTGTTGACTAATGCCTCTGCGCTCCCACACATTTGCACATAGTCTGCCTAAGGACACACTTGCTTTGGCAATTCTGGCATTGGTTTCATCATCGATGTGAACTGCATGTGACAACGTGCTGCAGAGGTAGGTGAACTTGTCCATTGCCTGGAGGATTTGGCCATTCACTGTGATATTAAGCTCTACATAAGGCTTCCCTGGTGCAAGTTGGTACATCACTTCTGTCTGCTTGATGTTGATTGTGAGATCAAAATTGTTACAAGCTGAAGAGAAATAATAATCCATACTCCGCCGCATGTCAGACTCAGATTTGGCATTAGCAAACAGAAGATCACAAGCAGTTATAAGATTGCAGGTTTTGATCATATCTTTTTCCATCTATTGGGCAATGGAGGTGAGTTTTTAATTTGCATCCAAGTTTAGTTAGAGCGATGCCAACTGCAAAAATGGGAATGGAATGAAAATAAAGCCCCAAGCTCTAAGTGTTAGAACCTTAGCATGGAAAACGTCTTCTGTCCTTGGGCATGGGTTGTGAAAACAACCCAAATGAGCTTGCTGATCTCATTTCAAGAACACTGGACAGCTTTTCCTTTTTTAATATCCTGTGGTTCTCAACATTTCCCCCAAAATGGTGTTCCTAACTGGTAAAAGAGTTAACTGTTTCGGGTGCGAAGTAGCCACTTCAATGTATATAGCATTGTACACAAAATAAGTCTCACCACATGCCTGTGAAGTATGCAAGAGCTATACAGAGATCAACTTCACCCCCAAAACACTTGTCATGAAGGATCCACGTGGCCAGCACCTGTCTAACTACTATTGCCCCCTATTTCCCCCAAACTCCCCAGGTTCACAACTTAAAATAATGCAGACTCAGCGCTGCATGTATGTGGAAGATTCCTCATGGGATTAAAGTGGCAGTGATGGTGATTATACTAGAGATAATATCTTACTTCTAGGTAGCACCCCAGCACACTCAGCACCACCAACAGAGCCTGATCCCGGATGTGTGCCAAGCTTCCATGGAAGAAGTGGATGATCCCACAGACGTGGTATTAATCATTCCTCTGTGTTCTCCCAGCAAAATCCACCAGATTTTTTCCTCCATACACTTGCAGAAGCAGAGGGAAAAATTGCTGGCCTATATTGGAAACATTTTTGATATCACACTTTTAGCACCGTGTAAGAGGTGTGTGGTATTATTACCTAGGAATATATTTTTTTGCTCATCAGTGTGATATCTGAGTGACTCACCAGGCTATACAGTGCAGGACATATCATAGTAGGCATTGGTTCTTTCTCCAGGCAGTGAGGGCTTTGTTCTCTCACAAGTTTCTGCTTTTGGGTCTAATCCTGCTTGCACTGAGTTGGCTGATAGCTTCCCGTAATAGGTTTCTTCGTCAATTGTAAAGCTTCTATTGACTTCCACTGGACCCTTGTTGTTCCCAGTTCCACAGCACCTCTTCTTTTATTAAAGAGGGAGTGGGTGCAACTCCCAAAGAGTCAGTGGGAAAGTCTGGTTGCCTAATTTAGACTTTGCTCTTCAGGATGTTAGTGTAACACACAACCATGATTTGATGATGTACCAATCCCAACACTACTATGGCATGATAGTGTCCTACAAACCCTCCTTGCAGTACATGGCCCAACCTCTTCAGAACTGGGCCTGTCCTACCAAAAAAAAAAAAAAAAAAAGAGGATAGGTACCAACACCTACGTATCCTAACTAGCTTCAACACTGAGCTTGATAAGTTTATGGACGATGGTTTTAAAGACAGAGACTATTTATTTTCTGGCTTTGGTGAAGACATTCCAGACAAGTAAATGTTAGCATTGCAACCATGTATTACATAAGACTACTTAATGGGCTCCTCTTCAGCTGTGATTAATCCATTGCTTCTGAAGATGAGGCACCAGTAGCACGATCCAAAATAATTGAGCCAGCTGTAAACTTCTTAGCTTAAAAATCCCTGGAGCCAACAATGTTGCCCATGCGTAAACAAGGATAGAATTTGGCTCCTTTGCTCTATTTTGGGCTCTTACAAAATAAAAAAGTTACCTTTTTATTTTTACTGAGCCACTGTATAAAATTAGACTAGCAGGCAATTATTTTATCACACAGAGTTAAGGAAATAGCCATTTGGTCACAACGTATTGCATATATATATATATTGCATTTGCCATTCTCTAACAGGTGGATTTTTTAAAAATCCAGCTATACATATATGACATTCTGGGGTGCAACCCAGACCAGTGAGAGGCTGTGTCACCACCAGCATTGGGTGCCTCACAATGCCTTGCTGCTTTAGCTCCCATCTGGGCTGCTCACGAACAGTCAAACTGCATGCAAGTCACACTCTGAGTGTTTGTGTATGAGCGCAGGTCTAGCTCAACAACTCTGACCCCAGCAGCCCATCAGCAAACGCCAGCCACACTCTGGCTCCCACCAGCCTTGGTTACTACTTGCACGAGCCAACACACTCCCAGTCCTTAATTCTCCCCCCCCCAAAAAATGTGTGTACTCTCCTGGACAGTTCAGATATTTTAGGTCCATTGTCCCTGTAAGGCAGTGGTTCCCAGCCGGTGGCCCACAAGGGGCTTTCAAAGTGGCCCGCTGCTCCCCTCCACCTGGCTGCAGAAGGAAGCTGCTGCCTAAGAACCCAGGCGGCACACAGTGCCATGGGGCTACAAGACTACACAGGCTCCTTGCTGTAGCCAAGGGGACGGGAGGTCAGTGCTCCCCTCTGCCTGGCTGTAGCAGAGACCTCGCCTGGCAAAGCGCTCCACCTGGGTCCATAGGCACTTCACACATACGATATACAAAAGCCAAATCTTGTAGCCTCTGACTGGCAGGCCTCAGAAAAAATGGCTTTGTTCTTCAACACACATGGTATGATGGGCTGCTTCTTCTGTGCTGGTCTCTCCTCGAAATGACAAAGGGATTTGGGGGCAAGAGTGTAGTCACTAGAGCTGTAGGTCTATGGCTCCACCATCTATCCTTGGCCATCAAAGAGGGAGGAGTGCATGTGCTGTAGTCACTACTGAATAGCCGCCACAAAGCAGCTCCATAGCCTTGTGGGAGAGAATTTTAGGCCCCCAATCACCACCTGGGTGTAGCAGGATTCAGCCCAAATAAAAGTGGACAAACATCTTCAAATGTCCTAGCCAACGTGAACTGACACATGGTAGGAATCATATTCTGCTCAGAAAACTGGATTGGATAATAGGGGCTGCGTGCAGTGTTGTCATCCATTTTGAAATGCACAGTACGCGTGTCTGTCGGTATATCCAGTGACTCAACAGTCCTACTTCATACACGACAATACCAGGTGGGAGCTTGGCTCAAACTATACCATATCATGAAAATCTAGTTTTCCTTTTACCTAGCCTTCCCATTTCCTCATGTGCCTGACTATTGCCACAACTCTCCCTAGGCAAAAGGCTGATCCATACTCCCTTTCGAACTGTGTTAATGCTGCTATTTAATAGCTGGAAGTCCTCAGAGTAATGCAGGATTAACCCTATGCCCAGGATCTGAGTGCTCTGCACTGCCTCCTGCAGCTTTGCCAAACCTTGGTTGTTCAAAGCACAAGACACCGACAATGGTCCTTGATGGATGCTTCAGCCACTAAAATATAAAAATATGAGCTTCATGCTATTTGAAAGGGGAGATGCATAGAAGAAGGACACACAACACTTGCTTCTCGCCTTGTAAGGGGTTAAAATATCAGATTTTAACTTTTTATCATTTTTATGTCTGAGGGGCAGGGAAGTACTTTGGGATGTTTAGGGAGTTATATATATATATTGTTTCTTCGGAGGCCTTTATTGTTGGACTCACATAGGCATCTGGCTTCACAGGTAGAGGAATGTGAAAATAATCCCAGTACTGTTAACAAAAAAAAAAAAAAAAGGTAAGAACACTTATAATTTAGTTTTTTCTTTCACATATACATTGTGTGGCATAAAAGTTGTTAGCATTCGTTTGAACTGAGCTTCATGATGTATGGGTTTGCCTCATAAATAACCCGGCCATTCTAAACCCATGCTAAAAAAAACCTTTATGTCACAGCACACAGATAGTATATCCGTGGGTAACAGAATTCTAATCTAATAGAAACGGTGGATAATCTACATCCCTTTCTATGCTAGGTCATACATTACTCAGCAAGTAGTCTCACTGAAATCAGTGGGACTATTCATGCAGTAAGGTGCTCATGAACCTCAAGGTGGCAGAATCTGGCCTTAAATGAATTGGAGAGAGGAAAGATCAGTTTCTAGTTTGATTTTTTTTTTTTTTTAATTAATGGAGCTGTGAAGATGTACACAGAACAAATCAGAGAATCCATATATTCTTACAATTGCAACATTCCTCCTTTCTCAGCCCATCCTCATCCATTGCATTACATCTGAAATGAGCCTTTAACCTCTTCAGGGCAGGACAATGTTTGTTCATTCATTCATTCATTCATTCATCCATCATCATCCTATCTGAGCACCCTAAATAGTGCAAGGCACCTAACCAAAAAAAGTGAAGACACGGTTTATTTTATTTGCTTTTATAAAGGGGCTTGCATGGTTTCAGCATTGTTCACTAAATACCCAAAAAGGAATATATAATTTCACACTTTGTTCAACATCAGGTGTGTAACATGATAGAAAAAAAGAATCAGATTTAAGTTTGAGGAAAAATTACTATTTACCTTTCCAATATGAAATTAAGCTAATGTATACCTCCACCATCCCAATACACCATTTCTTCTAACTATGGATTGGTACTTCCATTAACCAAATACAAGACTCATAAACGATTGATTGAAAGAGTGAGTGAGTTTCATTTCAAATTGAGATTAAGATGCCCAGTGCCTACATATCTTTAATCGACTTTGGATTTGGATTTGGGCTTTGGGCTTTGGATTCTTCGATCATGGGATGTTGTTCCAGGAAGAAGGATTACTAGGAAGAGACGGGATTCACCTAACGAAGAGAGGGAAGAGTATCTTTGCAGACAAGCTGGCTAACCTAGTGAGGAGGGCTTTAAACTAGGTTCAATGTGGGACAGAGACGTAAGCCCGAAGATAAGTGGGGAAGTGGGACACCACAAGGAAGCAGAAGGAGGAGGATGCAGCAGAGGAGGCCTCCTGATTCATACTGAGAAAGTAGGGCAATCGGCTAGTTATCTCAAGTGCCTATACACAAATGCAAGAAGTCTGGGAAACAAGCGGGAGGAACTGGAAGTCCTGGCACAGTCAAGAAACTATGACATGATTGGAATAACTGAGACTTGGTGGAGTAACTCGCACGACTGGAGCACTGTCATGGATGGGTATAAACTGTTCAGGAACGACAGGCAGGGGCGAAAGGGTGGAGGAGTTGCACTGTATGTAAGAGAGCACTATGATTGCTCTGAGCTCCAGTATGAAACTGGAGATAAGCCAGTTGAGAGTCTCTGGGTTAAGCTTAGAAGCAAGAACAATAAGGGTGATATCGTGGTGGGTGTCTGTTATAGACCACCAGACCAGGAGGACAAGGTAGATGAGGCTTTCTTCAGTCAACTAGGGAACGTTTCCAGTTCATAGGACCTGGTTCTCATGGGGGACTTCAATCATCCTGACATCTGTTGGAAGAGTAATACAGCAGAGCACAAACAATCCAGGAAGTTTTTGGATAGTGTTGCAGACAACTTCCTGGTGCAAGTGCTGGAGCAACCAGCTAGGGGCCGTGCTTCTCTTGACCTGCTGCTCACAAATAGGGAAGATTTAGTAGGGGAAGTAGAAGTGGGTGGCAACCTAGGCAGCAGTGACCATGAGATGGTCGAGTTCAGGATCCTGACAAAAGGAAGAAAGGAGAAAAGCAGGATATGGACCATGGACTTCAGAAAAGCAGACTTTGACTCCCTCAGGGAACTGATGGGCAGGATCCCCTAGGAGGCTAATATGAGGGGGAAAGGAATCCAAGAGAGCTGGCTGTATTTTAAAGAAACCTTATTGAGGGCACAGGAACAAACCATCCCGATGTGTAGAAAGAATAGCAAATATGGTAGGCGTCCAGCTTGGCTTAACAAAGAAGTCTTTGGTGAACTTAAACACAAAAAAGAAGCTTACAAGAAGTGGAAGCTTGGTCAGATGACTAGGGAGGAGTATAAAAATGCTACTCGAACATGCAGGAATGAAATCAGGAAGGCCAAAGCACAATTGGAGTTGCAGCTAGCAAGGGACGTGAAGCGGAACAAGGGTTTCTACAGGTATGTTACCAACAAGAGGAAGATTAGGGAAAGTGTGGGCCCCTTACAGAATGGGGGAGGCAACCTAGTGACAGAGGATGTGGAGAAAGCTGAGGTACTCAATGCCTTTTGTGCCTCTGTCTTCACAGACAAGGTCCGCTCCCAGACTACTGCAATGGCCGGCACAGAATGGGAAGGAGGTGAACATCCCACAGTGCTGAAGGAACAGGTCCAAGACTATTTAGAAAGATTGGACATACACAAGTCCATGGGGCCAGATGCAATGCACCCGAGGGTGCCGAGGGAGTTGGCTGATGTGATTTCAGAGCCATTGGCTATTATCTTTGAAAGCTCGTGGCAATTGGGGGAGATCCCTGATGACTGGAAAAAAGCAAATATAGTGCTCATCTTCAAGAAAGGGAGGAAAGAGGATCCAAGGAACTACAGACTGGTCAGTGTCACCTCAATCCCTGGAAAAATCATGGAGCAGGTCCTCAAGGAATCTATTTTAAGGTACTTGGAAGAGAGGAAGGTGATCAGGAACAATCAACATGGATTCACCAAGGGAAAGTCATGCCTGACCAACCTGACTGCTTTCTAAGAAGAGGTGACTGGCTCTGTGGATGTGGGAAAAGCAGTGGACGTGATATGCCTTGACTTTAGCAAAGCTTTTGATACGGTCTCCCACAGTATTCTTATCAGCAAGTTAAAGAAGTATGGGTTGGATGAATGGACTATAAAATGGATGGAGAACTGGCTAGAGCATAGGACTCAACGAGTAGTGATCAATTGCTCCATGTCTAGCTGGCAGCTGGTCACAATCGGAGTGCCCCAGGGGTCGGTACTGGGGCCGGTTTTGTTCAACATCTTCATTAATGATCTAGAGGATGGGGTAGATTGCACCCTCAGGAAGTTTGCAGAGGACACTAAGCTAGGGGGAGTGGTAGATACCCTGGAAGGTAGGGATAGGATACAGAGTGACCTAAACAAACTGGAGGATTGGGCCAAAAGAAATCTGATGAGGTTCAACAAGGACAAGTGCAGAGTCCTGCCCTTTGGACGGAAGAATCCTATACACAGCTACAGACTGGGGACTGATAAGCTAGGCAGCAGTTCTGCAGAAAAGGACCTGGGGGTTACAGTGGATAAGAAGCTGGATGAGTCAGCAGTGTGCCCTAGTTGCCAAGAAGGCTATTAGTATATTGGGTTGCATTAGTCGGAGCATTGCCAGCAGATCGTGGGAAGTGATTATTCCCCTCTATTTGGCATTGGTGAGGTCGCATTTGGAGTATTGTGTCCAGTTTTGGGCCCCCCACTACAAAAAGGATGTGGAGAAGTTGGAGAAAGTACAGCGGAGGGCAACAAAAATGATTAGGGGGCTGGAGCACAAGACTTATGAGGAGAGGCTGAGGAAACTAGGCTTGTTTAGTCTGCAGAAGAGAAGAATGAGGGGAGATTTGATAGCAGCCTTTAACTATCTGAAAGGAGGTTCCAGTGAGGATGGAGCTAGGCTGTTCTCAGTGGTGGCAGATGACAGAACAAGGAGCAACGGTCTCACATTGCAGTGGGGAGATCTAGGTTGGACATTAGGAAAAAGTTTTTCACTAGGAGGGTGGTGAAGCATTGGAATGGGTTACCTAGAGAGTTGGTGGAATCTCCATCTTTAGAGGTTTTTAAGCTGTGGTTTGACAAAACCCTCGCTGGGTTTATTTAGCTGAGGTTAGTCCTGCTCTGAGCAGGGGATTGGGCTAGATGACCTCCTGAGATCCCTTCCAACTCTATAATTCTATGATTCTATGACTTGGATTAAAATGTTGCAGGACAGCATAGTGTTGAGGTTGAAATGGCACAGGCAATGGGGTTGAATTGAAGAGAAGCAAAAGAGAAATAGCATTTCCCAAAACATCTTGGTAGAATTTGTTCTTAGTTGCAACCACACTTTTGATTTGCGAGTGTATTTCTTTAACTCTGTCTAATTTCCGTCTTTTACTGATCTCAGCAGTTTCAAGCAGGGTAATCACAAGGTGGATAAAAATCAATGATTAAAAAAAACCCACCACAAAACTCAGTTTTAAAATTTAAATTACATACAGTTCTTTTTAAAAATAAACGTATTTAGAACTAAATTTGAAATTATGACAATATATGTATAAGCCTTAATTTACAATAATTTTATTAATAATTTAAATTAAATAAAAAACATTCAACCGGACGTTTTCTGTTAAAGATTTAAAAACGAGTCAAAACCATCAAACTGGTGGAGGTCACCAGCTAAGCACCTGGAACATTTTCTTCATTTCAGTTTAGTCACCTAGTTCGACTCAATGAAAGTTTAGAAATCAGCTGGGACCTGAAAAAAATCAGGAAACTTTGTTTTCCTCTTCCAGTCTATGACTAAAAGGATATCTACCACTTCTAAAATCTTGAAGGGCCTGGTGACAAAAAGCAATCAATTCTCATTTCAATTAACTAATTACTGCTAATACTTCCTTTGTTTAATGTCAGTTAGTTTTAAATCCAAAATATGCTGCGATAGACTTACTTTTTCCATCCATATGTATCCAGGGCATTTAAGGTAGTTTTATTTAAGTAATAAAAATAATTTTTAAATTATGTTTTTGTGCATTTTTGAACTGCATTCCAATTTCCATCTGACTATAACTTGAAACAAATCATATTAAAAATTAATCCAGTAAATAAAAAAGGCTTATTCACAATTTTCTAGCATAATTAAAATATAAAAATTGAAAATCTGAATAATTGTGTGTTAAGCTATATAATTGCTTAAATAAGTGTGTGTGGATATAGTGCATCCTCCTGGTTAGGAAAAAGAACCATCAAATTTAGTGGAAAAGCTATATTGAATTACAAATCAACATGTTTTAATGTTATTACACCCACTGAGAATCAACTTTGCCTTTGGAAAATAACTAGGAAGTATGAATGCAAATCAAGATTAAAATCAATTATTTAAGCAAGATCTCCTGCTTGCTGATTTTAATCACAGTTTTAAAGTAATCCACCCAGAGTAGCCCACAGCATGACGTTACTTATTATTTAATTGGCCATGAAAATAAAAAGAGGAGTCATGAGTCAATTAGCCCACTGTTAAATTCAGTTTCTAGCAAATGTTTCCTGAATCAGCAGGAAGACAAAGAAATAAGCCTCCCAGTATAAAAATCTTAAAAAGAATCAATTTCCACTCCCACTTACCTTCTTTGCCATCAATCCCCTGGAAATCAGCTCATTTTACATTAATCCTATCAGTGGCTTGTCTGTGTGGAAGCATTTTAAAAGAGATGACAAGGTGTTCTGAGTTTGACATTCTGCTTTCTAGAAAGGGCCTTAAAAAAAAAAAAAGTTTGTCTCAAATTATTCTACTCCTGAAAAGGCTGTTCTACCAAACTGAGCACAAATAGCATCTGCAGGGACACTAACTAGATTAAAATTACACAAGTCACCAATCCACATGCTCAAAGGAATGGCATGATCGCCAGAAGCAGGAAGTTATTTTTCCCCAAAGATCTAATATTGCACTATTACAGGAACTAAGCTTTTTTGCCTTTCTCCGAAGTGTCCTGCATTGCCCATGGTCATATCAGAGAGGATCATATACCATTAGTCTATTTCAGCATGGCTGTTGTATAAATACTGAGGCACAATCCTGAAAACACACATAAGCTTAGCTTTATGCATTTTAGTAGTCCCACTGAATTTAAAGGGATTCTAACCCTTTGAAGCATAGACTCACTTATTATGTATTTGTAGAATGTGTAGCACACTGGAGCGTATTCTGATCAGGTTTAGGCCTCTAGGCACTATTGCAATATAAATATTAAAAATAATTAATACATTTACTGGTGAGGGGCTGTCATCTCTGCACAGTCTTGTGAAGTCACAAGTGACCAGTATACAAAGGTTCCAGAGTTCCCTAACTGGGATGTAGTAGTTTTGCTAAGGGAAATTGACTATCCCCACACCAGCTCTGAAGAGGTTAAGATGGCTCAGAAGAAGCCAATTAACCTTATAGGCTGCACCTGGGGGACAGTATAGCTTGACTGAACATGATTAATGGTTGATAAAGTCCAGCTAGGGGAAAAACTGACTGAGGTATAAAGCTGGGAAGTCTGCAGCAGAAAGACTCTACCAGCCACTCTGGGCTTTGGGGAGGGGGAGAGACCCTCTAGGATTCTGGGTCTGAGGTAAGAGTTTACCCAGAATGGAGGGGAAGAAAGCCTGTGGGAGGCAAAGTAGAAAGCAGCTGAGGAAAAGAGGTGTGAGGGCAGAGATGGCTGCTGATTACAGGGTCCTTGGGCCGAAACTCAGAGTAGTGGGTGGACCTGGTTTCTTCTACCAACCACTGAGGAAGTGGCACAAACTGGTGAAGGTGGTATCCAGAGAGGTGGTCTGTCAAGACATCAATATCTCAGGGGGGCTATATAGTGACCTAGCCAGAGGGCTGAGACACACAGAGAGAGAGGGTGTGGAGTGAGCAAATGATGGAAGGGGGCACCAGACCACATGAGAGCTGATTCCCCAGACACAGTCAAGAGGTGGTGCCCCAATGGTGACTGAACCCTGTGACAGTCCACATCAAAGTGTATCAACCTGTGAACAAAATAATCCTTTAAGTGTTACATCATCAGTGTAAGAGACAACATAATAAGAAACAGTGCTTGCTGTACATTAAGGTATTTCTATATTATATTTTTTTGAAGGGGAGAATTGGTGATTGGATTCAGGAGTCATATTTTTAAGAGAACGTGGAGCTTGTGCAAGGCGTCAGCTAGACAGCTTTGACCGTGTGCTTGGCTCTAGGCTAATACATAAAGTCGCAGGACTATTTTCCTGCTGCATCCTGGCAGGCAGACTGGATGAGTCCCATTAATTCCAACCAAGGAATATAAAAGGTTTAGTCTTTCCAAGCCAAGAAGCTTTCCAGGGGAAGGGACAGAGAGGTCCTAGATGGAGAAATCCTAGAAACAGCCAAGTTCAGACCAAGATTCACGTTTGTTCTTATTTAACAATAAAGGAAAACCTCCCAAAGGAGGAAGCTTGGATGATATTCAGCATATGTTTACTTTGCTGGGAGCAGTAGCATGCACACACACTCACTGGCTCACTTGTGTAAACAGCCATCCTCTGCAAGATGTGCCTCAAGTGACTAGAGGATAGCTCATTCTACACATCAGGTCAAATATTTGACACAGCTGCTGTTAGAAATACTCCCTCCCCCCCCTCCCCCTCACCATGTGGACACTTGTCCAGTACACCAAGACCAGCAACTCATTTCACCAGCCATCAGATGGGAATGATTGTTGGTCTCTATTGATTTGCATGGGAATTAAAGTGAAAATGAAAGGATAAGTGATTTGCTGCATTTGACAAATAAAAGTAAATAGAATATGTTTTGCTACATAATTATCTGAGTGTAAATTTGTATCAAATAGTTAATTGAGCTAGATCTTCAGATGGCATAAATTGAAATAGCACCATCATCAATGGAGATACACCAGTTGAAGATCTGGACCACTGAATTTAAATTAAAAATGTAATGATAAAACATCAGACTGAGTTGGTAAAGAACTTATTCTTGGTACTATGCAGCCCCCTAAATAACCCCTCTGAAAGAATTTCAACAACAGAACAAAAGCAAGCAGAGCTGCAGAACTAACATGGCATTTGCAGCTATCACACTGTTTGCTCTGCTTGTATGTTATATACCTTTCTCCTACACTTTATCTGTTGTCTATCTAGGCTGTAACTTCTCCAGGGCAGGGGCTGTCTCTCATAAGTTTGTACAGTGACTAACACCATGGGGCTCTGGTCTCGGTTAGCCGCTAAGGACTGTTGTAATAAACATGATAAATAATAAAATGTAGCATGGGAGAGGCAAAGGTCTGAAGTAAAGTGCCACTAGTGATTGTTGACATTTTAATTACATTAATAGCCTGCTCAGAAAGTACAGTTTGTGTAATTTCATAAAAAGCTCAAATTCATTTTTTTCCAAAATGAGAACAAGTATTTTTTATCCTTAATTGCTGTTCTTTTCTTAAAATCCATATTCTTCCATTGTTTCTTTGATTGGATTTCCAGGAGACTTTTTCCTTTCCAGATACTGTGAATCCAGAGCATGTGAAGCACAGAGCACAGTTTTAAATGATTAGCAAGTTATAAGACTGTAAGTGGCTTTGCAGGCATTCTTTGCCAGTATTCCAATTCTGTCCATCACAATAATTTTAATTTAACATTGTTGTAGATTCTAAGAGCTGGGCTTTATGGGGCTGCTTTTACAGTAGATTGCTCTATTTTATAATTGGTTGTTAGTGTTATTTTAATCACTATAGCCCTATTGACTGTAATTACACAAACTCTACAAGCATATACATAAACATATCGGACATGATTTTCAGAAGGCCTAAATGCCCATAACTGTAACTGAAGTCAGACACTCGGCAGCTCTAAAAATCAGATCCATATAATAAAGGCTTCTACGTAGACAAAATAAGTTTGGAGTCAGTTTATCTTCCCAAAGGGAAATAACCCACTTCTGGAACTGACATGAAGGAGACAGGATCTCAGTTAAGTTTATTTACAGCAGCTACTGATACTTTATAAAATAAAAATATCAGATTAGGCAAAGCACATTTTGCAAGACGCCAGACAAAAACTCGGTCCCAATTTCCATCCAAACTAGTAGACTGTGTGGCTGATGGCCGGCTTCCCTCAGTGGGTCTCGCACCTTCCTGCTTGTAGTGGGCCAGGAAGTTGCCCGTCACCCCGTCTTCCCACAGGGAGGGGGTAGGGACCCGGGCCCACCCACTCCTCCGGGTCCCAGCCCAGGGGCCCTAGAAGAAGCAGCTATGTGCTGCTGGTACTGCTTTCCAGACGGCACACTCTTCCCCTGGGCTAATTTTCCCCCTCCTTCAGTCCTTCTGGCTTCTGGAGCTGGTACCTTCCTCCTCACTGCTCCACCACAGCGCTCTGCTCACCAGCTCGTTCCTCGGCACAGCTCCGTACTCCTACCACCACCGCACCGCACCGCACCGCACCGCACCGCACCGCACCGCACCGCACCGCACCCCTACTTCCTCCAGCTCGTGCACTGTGTGTTTGGGGGGCGGAGCCCTTTTATGGAGCACCTGGCTGATCACTAATCAGCCTCAGCTGCTCCTAATTGCCCCCAGTGGTTCTGAGTGAGTCAGCAGGGAACAAAGCCCGGAGCATTCTGGGGCTCACATATCTCCCATCCAGCACTCTTCTACTGCCTTCTGCCTTCACCATATCACAACTGTTTAACTTGCCGCGCATTCCACTTATATTCATTAAATACTCGTTATGACCAGGAGTATGAGCTGCTCTTCAGAACTAAACACAATCCCCAGTCGCTTGCTTTGATCAATCAAAGCTACTTCTAGGTGGCTTGATACTAGTATTCACAATAACAAAGTACTTTCTGCTTCTCAGGGTATGCTGTGTTACAGTGTGTGGCGCTGGAAATCATTTACGTTTATAAACTGAGGGCCTGAGATTCCATCACAGTAACAAAAAAATTGCCCAGATGACAATGTTTGTGACTCTTTCAGGAGATTCTGCTACATACAAATATAGAATAGAATTTAAAATCACTTGGAGCTAAATCAGGCAGCAAAGAGAAAAAAACCTGATGAGATTCAACAAGGACAAGTACAGAGTCCTGCACTTAGGACAGAAGAATCCCATGCACAGCTGCAGACTGGGGACTGACTGGCTAGGCAGCAGTTCTGCAGAAAAGGGTGTGTGGTTTACAGTGGACAAGAAGCTGGATATGAGTCAACAGTGTGCCCTTATTGCCAAGAAAACTAACAGCATATTGGGCTGCATTAATAGGAGCATTGCCAGCAGATTGAGGGAAGTGATTATTTCCCTCTGTTTGGCACTGGTGAGGCCATATTTGGTGTATTGTGTCCAGTTTTGGGCCCCCCACCACAGAAAAGATGTGAACAAATTGGAGAAAGTCCAGTGGAGGGCAACAAAAACAATTAGGTGGCTGGAGCACATGATTTATGAGGAGAGGCTGAGGGCACTAGGCTTGTTTAGTCTGTAGAAGAGAAGAGTGAGGGGGGATTTGATAGCAGCCTTTAACTACCTGAAATGGAGTTCCAGGGAGGATGGAACGAGGCTGTTCTCAGTGGCAGAAGATGACAGAACTAGGAGCAATGGTCTCAAGTTGCAGTGGGGAATGTCTAGTTTGGATATTAGGAAAAACGTTTTCACTAGGAGGGTGGTAAAGTACTGGAATGGGTTACCTAGGTGGGGGGGATGGAATCTCTATAGAGGGTTTTAAGGCCTGGCTTGACAAAGCCCTGGCCTTTAGTTGGGGTTGGTCATGCTTTGAGCAAGGGGTTGTACTAGATGGCTTCTTGAGGTCCCGTCCAACCCTAATCTTCTATTATTCTATAAGACTAGCACAACTGGGTCCTGGTCTATGACTAGGGCTCCTAGGCGCTACAGTAACACAAAATAAAATTAATAATAATTAATACAAAGGCCTGATGTAATTAAAACTAAGCAATCTAGCTCCATATCACCAGCTTCCAGCTGCACCAAAACTATGGGTGACAGAAGTTACAAGGACTTCATACCACACCTGCTATATATGTGTATATACATAGGGATGTGTGTGTAAGTAATATGGCTAATCAGCTGGTCTGCAAAGAGTTGTTTGCTGCAGCTGTTTCAAGTGAAATTGCCAGGTTTATTGTGATTTCCCCTGCCTTTCTCTCCTCACGTATTCGTGTATGCAACATGACTGAAAGAGAATTCCATATTCTCAGGTATCAATTATTTCAGTGTTTATTAGTCATTTAGTACAGGACAGATTACTCCTTTGGGTATCCACGGAAAAATATATCACCTGAAATACATTTGTAATCCTCTGCAAGATTGCACATGACCCATACTCCCATCAAAGAGGCATTTAAATGTAAATCATCTGAACTGTATAATCGGCATTACAAATAGGAACAAAGAATCTATACATTGCGTCCAGCTGATTAACAAACTTTGTAAAAAGCTACAGAGTTACATTTTGCGTATATTATATGTATATATATAATTATACACACTCACACATCCTTCTCATTTGCATGTCATCATTATTTTTCATTAGTCTTAATTTAGACAGGGATCATTTTTTTCAAACTCAGACTTGAAAAAACAGTGTTTTGTTGTAATTTTAATCCAGGTGCTGATGTTTTCTGATTGCACATGACAAGCCTTAATTTAAAACTTTAGTGAGAAGTTTAATTAAAAATTGATTTCACAAATATTAAAATAAATATTTTGTGTAATTGTGTGAAGTGATGTTTCTACGTAAATCTTTTTCTTACACAGACATTCCTGATCGTAGGGCTGAGAGTCAAGAATGCCAAAGCACTAATCTTACAGCTAACACAAATCCCATTTGGCTTTGGGAAAGTCTTTTCACCGCTTGCTTCTGCTTCTCCATCTATAAATAAGGATCTGATTACCAGCTTCACAGGGGCATTGTGAGGATCAGTATGTTAATGTCAGTAAATCTCTTTACAGCTCTTAAGCACTAAGAATAACACCTGAAAAACAGAGAGGAAATAACATGCAATTATCTTTGCACATGAACTACTAGTCATCATTTCTTAACCTTTATTTTCTGAAGCATTATCAGAGAGTATACAGAGAGATTACACGTGAGCATATGTTTAAATATGGCTTGCATTTATTGCTTCACTCATAGATTAAGGCTGGAGAAGGCCTCCTGTTCTGTACTAAGAGAAGACACCAGAACTTCTGTAGTGCAGTTTTCACCAGTAGTCTGTACTGAAAGGAATTTCCTGTGACTGTTCAGAAGTAAAGAGAACAATAGAGCAAGTATTTACTGGCTTGGAGAAGGCGCTTTCATAATGAAAGTTGAGTGTTTGAAAGCAATCTGGAGAGTCTCCTCTTGACCCAGAGAGCGTTATGGGAAGTCTCTGAGCAGAAAGTGTGGCTTTCACTTTTCACACATGTCCTGGTAACAGATGATTTTAGAAGTGCATTGCAACAGCTTGTTCCAGGAGTAGAAAAAGTGGCATGGCGTGGGAAATAAATTGTAACTTCAAATAAGAATCGTTAAAACTCCCTTAAACTCTGGTTTTGGACCAATGCAAATTCCATAACTCAGCTATGTGTACATTTGTAGCCTTCTTTTTATACTACCTGGTGAGGATTATGCAGAACATGGAGCATAGACTTTGCTCAAATTTGAGGAGGAGGACGAGTTGGAGGGATTATATGGGAATAGTAATGTTTAGCCAGCTTTGTAAAGTGCTTCAAGCTCTGTGGATGAAAAGTGCTATACAAATGCTCTGCATTATAGGTTTAGATTTCCAGTTGGCAAGTACAAAGCCTATAAAAATCTACCTATCGTATTAATCCCTTTACCTTGGCCACCTGTTTAAACAGAGCATGATAAAAAAATAGAGCAGAGCAAAGCTCAAATCGAGTGTAAACATTTATGAAATCAGAAGCAAAAGTGTTGCTGAAACTCCACTCTGATTAGTTTGTTGCATTTACCCTGTATGATAACCTGATGGAGCAGCGCATCAATGAAAGCTCCAGCACTGCTGGGCATCCTTTAAGTGAGAGCAACTTCAAACACACCTACGTATTTTGGGAATGACATTAAGTGAAGTACAGGAAAAGCATGTGATCAGGCCATTCCATAGCTAAACAATGAAAATTATCTGAAACAAGACGTGCAGGGCAATCCTTCTGCAGCATTAAATGGTATAATATTATTCAGCCGCCACTGAGCTACTGTATTTTCTAGATGGGGGCAGGGGAAGAAGTGTCACTTTATCCTGTTTTTTAAACCTAAACCTTTGGAAAGACCAGAGCATAGCAAAAAGCAGACTTTGAGCTTCTTCTTTCCCCACGTCCATGGGGTGGTCATTAAACTTTGTCTTGAAACTCCCTGGGAGTGCACACTCTGGAGATCCCCTTGGTGCAGGCTAGTATTGTGGGTGCATAATCTGCTAAGGTTCCAGCACATGGCGGATTCCAAGCTGCCGACAACCACCATGCTCCTCCCTTGATAACCCAAACTGTAGCCTCTGTGGCCCGTGCTTCCCCAGCTGTCTTCCAGTTGCCATGGATCCTTCCCCATCCTAGCAACCTAATAACCTTTTCAGCAGGAGGCAGAGAGCAACAGCAAATTCACCATGCTGCCCTCCAGTGATGCAGCACCGTTCAACAGATTCAAACACACAACATTTACAGTGTCCTTAATAAGAGGTTTTTCTGTCCATGAAGGTTCATTATGCAATGTCTGTGTGGTATCAAGGTATTTCACTTAAGTGCAGTGATTTTTTTATATGTGGGCATAATCCTAGTACTACTTAAGAGCTGTTTCATAGATATATACAGATGATCAGCCATGTAGGGCTGGATCCCAATTTTTAAAACAGGCAGTAGAAGTGGAAACACAAAAAATCCCCTAGTGCATTTACCTCCAACACTACAGTAGTTTGCTTTACAGTACAGCCACAAATAATTGCATCTAGGATGAGAATTTAACTTTTGGCGTTGTGTATATGTTGTCGATATTGCACTGTTTGCACGGGGATTCCAAACTAGTAAGTTGTTTGATTTTCACTGACAAAGTCAAATGCAGCATTTATTGTATTGAAGGGAAATGATAAGAAAAGTGATCTTCATGTTAACTTGGTAAGGCTTCAGGAGCACTGGAGGATAGCAGGGTGGTTTGCAATGAACAAGGTAAGTAGATCTTCATCACTGTATCAAATCCAGAATGAAATGGTAGAAACCAAAATTTGCTACCATCAGCGGGACTGTTTGGCTGCCTACATGAAGTGAGCCAATGGTCTTACACCAATTTGCAGATGACAAGTATCCAAATCCAGGGCCAGCATTTGGGGTTTTCAGTTTTTCAGACCACTCAAGTGCCAGAATTAATCTCTTTTAAAAAAATAAGTCTCTAGCCTTTTGTACGAGGCACCTTCCAAAATGCAAACTAAACGTTAGGGTGGAAAGTGGCATGACTTTCTGCTATTTGTATTTGGACAAAGGCAAGTGCCATTGTATCTGAGTTGGTTCCTCTGAGATTCCAAAGTGGCCTCCAGCTAAAGAAGCTCTATCACCTGCTCTCCTTTCTCTGATAGCAGATGTCAGATTCCTAATTAATTCATATGGGGTGGTGGTGGAAGGGTGGTTGCAGGCATACGCTATCTGCGATCTAATCACACGCGTATTGGGAGTCTGGGATGTTAAGTGTAAGGTGGATGGTAGATGTGTTTTTGTTTTAAAATGGAGAGGCACTCTGAGTCTGTTAATCCATTGGGAGTCTATTAGCAGCTGAACAATCACTGATTTTTCATTAACTCTATTAAGTTTTGTTCCTGGAATGTACAGAGTCTTAATTAACCTTCCAAGACAACCATAATTTTGAGGCACTTAAAATCAAATAAATATGATATAGCTTTCCTTCAGGAGATCCATTTAAGGAATGAAGATGCAGACAGAATTATGACTGGGACATGAATATCACTCCTCTTTCAACTCCAGAAGCAGGGGAGTAGCGATACTGATCACCCAGCACCTAACTTTTCTATTTATTTAGTCATGGTCGGATCCATGGAACAGATACATAATAATCTATACATAATAATAATAATGATTAATTTTGGAGACTGTATATAATCTTAGTGGTGGGAACGCACCCTTTATCACAGATATAATGGACATTACTTCCAACAGAGCTGATTGGTCAGTGGTACTAGGAGGAGATTGGAATGCTGTCAGGGATGATATCATAGACAAACCTCAGTGTTCTAGATGAAAATCTCAGGCCTTTGCAAACCATCCATTATTCCCACTGAAGGATATTGGACTAGTGGATACGTGGAGACTGAAGCATACTACGAAACAAGACTACACATTTCTTCACAGTTCATGTTTCCTATTCCAGATTTGATTTTTTTATATTTAAAGTGCTTGCTTCTGCATGTCTGGAGGTGGAAGTCAGTAATACCTCTGATCAAGCTCCAATTTCCCTTAACACGGATACTGGTCATAGTGCTACAAGATTCTCGTGTTGGAAGTTAAAACACACATCTACTTAGAGACCCTAAATTTCCTCAGGTGATTTAAACATCCATTACCAACTGCTTGAAGGAAAATACAAATACTGTCTCCTTTCCTACAACTTTATGGGAAGCACTGTAGGTTATCTTAAGGGGAGAATGCATAAAATTTGCCTCTGAAAAGAAAGGAAGGAATAGATCACTTAATTCTTTGGCAGAGGAGGCTGCTAAATTGTGGAGGTGAGGGGGAAGGGGGAGAAGACACTCAGAATAATGAGCTGCTGCAATCATTACCTCAGAATTCAAATACAGTGAGTGTATGTCCACACAGACAGAGTTAAACTGAAGCATTATGAATGGGGGAGATAAAGAAAACTCTTAGCAAGGAAAATTAAAATGACTTCATCTTCTTTGCTACAAGACAAAGGTCTTTCTGCACTAGAAACTGATAAAATTAACTTACAATTTAAAGATTTATGAATCCCTTTACACATGTCATAGTGAGTTCTATTCCAATCTATTTGACCAATTCATGGAGGGACTACTCATAAATACATTGTCACTACCTCAAACTGATTATATGGAAGAAGAAATCTCTCTACTAGAAATTAAGCAGGAAATTGGCTTGCTCAACTCAGGCACATGCGTGGGTGTGATGGCTTTCCAGCAGAATTTTATAAGACTTTATCGACAAGTTAGTACCAATACTGTTAGAAGTCTATAATGAAATATTTACAAAAGAAATAATGTCACTGGACACGAGACAGTGATAATTACCCTAATTCTAAAAAAGGGCAAGGATGGTCTTCATTATGATGACTACCGCCCCAGTCTGTTGAATGCAAATTATAAAATTCTGACAAAGATTCTTGCTTCATGCTTAAACCACATTGTTCTATAAACCACATTGTTCCATCAACCATTGAACCAGGTGGGTTTTATTCATGGCAGATTAGCAGCAGACAATACTCGAAAGATATTCCACTTAATCCACCAAGCAAAGCCCTTTGATTCAGTGGAATTGCCAGATGTACAAGCAATCCTGAGAAAATTAGGATTTGGACCTACAATTTTTTACCCAGAGTGGTATCATTTACAAATCACCCCTTGCCTCTGCTCTGACCAATGGTGTTATCACCTCCACTTCTCAGTTAACTAGAGGAACAGATCAGGAATGCTCTCTATCACTGTTACTATTTGACATAGACATGGAATTGCTAGCAGTATATATTATTAAAACACTCTCCATTGAAGGAATTACCATTCGGGATAAAGCATACAAGATTAGCATTCTGCTCATTCTCAAAAAATCCCTATGCTTCGATTCCCATCGCTACTATCTGCAGTAAACTATTTCAGTGAGATATCAGAACACTGGATAAACTGGAACAAATCTCAAATGATGGATATTTCTCATAAACCAAATCCATCTCAAATACAATCATTCTTCTTTCATTCATGCAAAGCGAAAACCTATTTATGCATCAGTATATGCGCTAATTTATCAAAGATAGTATCTGCAAATGTGGATGTCATACTCAAAAAAGTGACAGAAGATATGAAAAATGCCCTTCACTAGCAATGTCTATTGGGAAAGGTAAAAGCCATTAAAATGAATATAGGACCAAGATTAACGTATATGTTTAACTAAATCCGACTTGAATTTCCTGCTTCAACTTTCATACACATAAACAGAGTTGTACAACAATTCTTATGGAATACAAAGACACCACGGATATCCTACAAGATACTTTAGAAATCCTGGCCAGAAAAGGGATAGGGTGGGATTATCTGATTTGTATTTATATCATCTAGCTTTTCAATTAAGACTTTTAATAAGATGACTCTGTCTCACCAACTCTTCCCAAGGCCCACTATGGCTTGAGTTTGAAGAAAAATTAGTTAACCACTTTGGCGCTCTCTCTGCACTTCCATTTTTAAAATGGTTGCCTGCATGTGTAAGGATAAACACTATTTACCACTTCTCGCCAACTCTCCTTCCATGCCAATCTGGAATCATCCCCCATTTAAATTTGCTAAAATCTTGAAACTCAAATCCACCTGGCTAACAAAGGGCATGTTAACCATAAAAAGATACTATTGAACAGACAACCTTAGCCTCCTTCACATATCTTCATGATAAACACTAGTTATCAAAAGAACAAGGTCCTTTCTACAAGTGTCCACTCAAAATTATAAAGAAGCTGGAGAATTGTTGGCAAGTCACAAACAGCACTCCATTTGAAAAAGTATGCTAGCCAAAAACATTTTGTTGGTAACATACAAATGGCTGAACTCTTTGATTCATACTACTAACCATACCATAAAAGAAAAATGGGAAAAGGAGCTAAACTTCTCTATTTTCCTCTGACAGATGGGATATCTAGCACAATATGTGCGGAAAATCCAGTTATCTGTTTTCACATTTCTTTCTGAACAAAATTCTAAATAGATATTATTGGACTCCCGGGCAACTGCATGAAGCTGGACTTGTATGCATACTAAATGTTGGAGTTGTGACAGCTCCCATGGAAACCTGTCTCAGATAGTCTTTGACTGTCAAAGCATATCCACATTTTGGAAGGAAGTGTGTGGTGCTCTATCTTAGGTGACCAGGGTAGGGGGTTTCCCCTACGTCAAGCCTCCGTGTTTTGGGTATTCTAGAAGATGTATTGTGTTCAAATAATGCCAGGAAATGGACTGCTGCAGCATTTATAGTGGCCAAGAGTCATTTGACAAAAATGGAAATCTGCTGTTCTCCCCCACGTTCTTTGATTTGGCTACCGGAGCTAACCAACACTGCCCTCAGGGAAAAGTTGACAATCTATAGAGACACAGAATCCAACTCTGAAGAAACTTGGTCTTTCATGAGAGCGTTACAGACACTAGCTCCAGGTAGACTGGGCTTCTTATGCTTCTCTTTTTTTGGCAGGAGGAAAGGAGGAGTTATTAGGAAATTATTTCTTATAACACTCAAGAGCATTTATGCATGAATATTTCATATACTGTATTGTTACTGTTAAACACCTGCTGTGATTTCTTGTTATTGTATTTGAAATACACCTGTCTGGATATGTTATCTTCTGAAAAATAACATTTAAAAAATCCTCCTAACTTTTTTATATTTTTGCTTAGCTCCAATTGTGCTACTTCATTGGTGCACAAATATGTGAAGCCATAAAGAATCAGACACAACCGATGGTGACTGAAAATTGCTGGATTCCCATATCCAGTATAAAACAGCTAGTAGACATTTACATATTATTTATACACACTTCCTCCCTCCTCCCATGTGTGCAGCTGATATCCAGGAGCTAAATGGCATTTATGTATTTTGACCAGAATTAGTAGGGAATTTTGGATGATTTTTTTTTCTTTTTTGTCAGACAATGCCAATGCATCAAAACTGCATTCAAGAAAGGGTTAGTTTGGACCAATTTCTCATTTATAATTAAAAAAAAAAAAGTTTCCAAAAAATTCCGAAAATGAAAAATTCCATTTTTGATTTGAAATGTTATAGTTAGAGATTTAAGTTAATTATAGTAAAAAATTAAATTAAATTAAAAAAAAATAGAAAAAGTTGAAATTAAAATGAAACATTTGGATTGACCTAAACTAAAAATTTTTTTTTTGGGACAGTCACAGTTTGTGAAAATATTCAAGACTGACTTTTTGTCCTAATTCAGCACAAGAAACATTTTGGAAATCTCAATTTTTTTTTGTTCTGGATGGGAAAACCATTTCCTGCTCAGCTCTACTTTTGACCATCTGACCTGGACCCTGCTCAATGATCCATCTGCACTGCAACTTACCCTATTCTAAATTTCTTCAATAGTTCCATTTGTGAACCACGTGGTTTGAAACAGGGCCTTTTTTAGCATCTGAAAGTGGGGGACCATGGCTTTCAAACTGATACAGCACTTGATTTTTCTAAACCTAGTAGATCCCAACATGTTGGAATTTAATTGTTGCATTATTATTTATGGAAAACGCTATTTTTGGTAATATTTAGAAGTTTCTAAATTATTGTAGTTCTCTCTGCCCTCCGAAGCCTTGTACAGCTGGACTCAAGATACTTAAGGGGCTGATTCAGAAAAGTATCCCTATTCGGAACAGCACTTAAGCATGTATTTATGCATGACTTCAATTGGATTTAAACATGTGATTATCTTTAAGCATGCATAAGTGCTTTCTGAATTGGAACCTAAGGCATGTGAACTCCACAAACAGAAAGATACACAAAATACTACCTCTCAAAAACAAATTCTTCAACCAATACTAAAACAATTTTTATAACTCATGTGGCATATATAGAATACATAGTGCTGTGATGTGGTAGGGAAAGTTTTCTTTGCTTGTCCTCAGGATGAACTACAAAACTTGCACACTGCTTCACCACTCATGGGTAATGCAGCAAAAATTAACCATCAGTGTGTTTTCCCTGAGTTGTTCATTGCCTTCAGTTGCACCTCTTCTTCTCCCACACTTCTCTGACATATAAAGAATGAATTGCCACTGGGTTTGTTGCTGGTGGAAACCTCTGCACTTCACATCCTTTTCAGAGTAGAACATTTCATATTTTTTCATGTGTAAAGTCTAAGTCTCCATGCCTCTTTGGAGTTAATGGATTAATTTACTCTAGCTTCCAACTGAAGTGTAGTACCTAGGTCTTATCTGTTACAAGTAAATACTATGGAGTCACCTGGTAGTGACTGCACAGTCATAGAGTTTAAGGCTAGAAAAGACCTCCAGATCATCTAGCCTGATCTGTATATGACAGGCCACCAACACCCACAACATCCAATCAGTGTAAAATTTCAGTTAGTTTTTATGTTCTTTGAATTTTGTATGTAGTTGTTGTTTTTCTCATCAGAAGATTTTAGTAAGAAGTCTTTGAATTTGGGCTCTCACTGAAATGTCTCCTTGGCAGTCCTAATTTTCATTGATAGCTTTTAAAGAATAGTCTCTACATAAAACTTGACAGAAGAGTGAACCCTGAGTTACGTGGTGCATCACAGTGATTTTTTAAAAATTGGGTATAGGATCACTTTCAGCTGTTATTTACATTATACACTTATGTCATGTACCTAAACCTGATTGGATAGGGGACAGGAGCACATAAGATCCTTAGATGAAGCTTTCTCTATCAGGAGCTATGTTTTTCTCATGGATTTTATCTTATAACGAAGAAGATATTTAAGGGCTCATGCACTGCTGGTAGCACATAATGGCACAATCGTCTCTCAGTAGTTGCACATCTACCTCCAAACCCCAGAGAGATCCACTCTCCTCTCAACTTACCATCTCCACATAATTCAAAAATAAATCTAGGAAATTATTGTACAAAACATTTCACTGTAAAGCAGTTAGTATTTTTGCACAAACAACATATCTGACACAAACCTACAAGAGCCAGGAAAGGCAAAGTTAAGTCATCTATCAATACTTATCCTCGATTCCTCCCCCCAATGGAACACATCACCACCACAACTGCTGTACAGCACACACCATGCACTGTAACTTCAACCCATCCTTCTGCATATACCCTTTTACCAGATTGTGCCCTCGCCACCACTTGTAGTTGTGGAGGTTTGGTACAATAGCTGGTTGTGTTGGGAGAAGGTAACTTGGCAAAGAGGTGTTTGTGGAAGGGCAGCTAAAGGGGATGAGAGAAAACTGGCATTCCTAGGAGGGGCAGAATTAAAGGTGCGATGCATAATCTGTGTGTATCTGTGTGTAGCTGTGGTAATGGCAAAGAGGTGTTGTGGGTAGAGGAGTAAAGGGCGTTTACTGGTAGGTAGCTTAATTTTTTCATTTCCTGGCTGTTGTGTATTTGTGTCAGGTATGCTGCGTGAGTAGCAACTCTGATTGTGTCACACCATTTTTTATATTAAAAATTGTATTGTGATGGGCTACTGAGAACAAACACATTTTTTTTTCACCTCAAGGATCAAAAAAATTCTCTTCTGGGATAAAACGTTTCATTCTAAGTGTCAGATCAAAATCAGCCTTTAAGGCTGAATAGTGAAACAGAAGGGTTTTAATGGAAATGTCAAGACAAGAGAAGTTATAGAAATGCAATCTATAAGGAACAAATGAACAGGATTTTGTTGGTATGCTGTTAACAGTAGACTCCATCTTTTCTGTGTAAAAGCACTGCCTGGACAATCAAATACAATTTTACTTTTGCATCATTTTAAGATTTCAATGAAAAATGGAAACTTGAAAGATGTCTGATTTTAAAAATTGATTTAATCTACAAGGTCTATTCATACAGTCAGTTCATAAGCTTCCATCTACAGAATCACAGCCTTCTAAATTATACAGCTCTGCATTTAATTTGGAAGATCCTTAATGAAATGTTTTTCTCAGGTGTTTTTGTTGGTTTCTTATTTTTGAGGGAATGGGGAAGGATAATAAATATTATACACTATGTTCCTATAAATGTTATAATATATGTAATCCCCTCAGTACTTAGTTACACTCAATATAGTGAATGGTAATGGTTTTAGATTTGCTGATTACACCTAAGGTCCCAATCCTGCAAGGTGATCTGCAGGTGGGTGAATCTCCAATGCAGACAATGGGGCTATGCAAAGTGCAGAAATCTATCTGCATGGATCACTTTGCAGGACTAAGAGTGTAAACAGAAAACTGACATACTGAGAACAAAAAGTAATAGCCCTTTGTGGATGTTTAGTTAGGCAAATCAGAATGGTGAATAAGAAAACAATGTAGATCTTTCATTTACATATTGGCTACCTAGGCAGTAACATAGCTGAAAACAAATGTTAGGTAGTTGTCCCTTTTCAATAAGTGCAATTCAAAAAATACTATTCAAACAAATGTTATACACACACATTCACTTACAATAATCA
Organism: Emydura macquarii macquarii; assembly: GCF_026122565.2. Taxonomy (NCBI): domain Eukaryota; kingdom Metazoa; phylum Chordata; order Testudines; family Chelidae; genus Emydura; species Emydura macquarii. Next base: position 15,460,420 of record NW_027131180.1, read on the forward strand.
AAGTAAGCGACTAAAAGCATAAATGAGATTCTAATACAGTATATACTGATACTTACACAGAGCCAAAGCTATTTTATTTTAAAACTAAGATGTTTCTTTTGCATTATCCATTCTTTGAAAGCTCAGTAAAAACAGCCATCAACTATTTACGCAAGTGTAAGAGAAACAAAGTAATATTTGCATAGTACTGTAAATCCATGTAGTAGTTTTCAGAAACTATGATAAGTGAGATTATTTTGCTACTTGCTTTTAACAGATTTCAATGCATCTCTTCTGAACTGCATAAAATTTTGTGTAGGAAATAACTGTAAAAATGTACAAAAATATATATACACATGCACAGTAACTTTGGACCCTGTCTACAGTTTTATTACTTGGTTGATTTGGCTAATAATATCTGGTAGTTAACAAAAACAACAAAATCACAAGTTTGTAACAATCATTTAGGTTAATGATGTTTAGTTTTCTCAAAGAGAAAATTTTTCATTAAAGCTACAGTACTTGCTGGTGATCTTTATGGTTTAGTAACATTCCAGTTTATGGTAGCTTACTGGCTTTCAGGTAAGTAGCAATTGATTGTCACAACTCACAGTTTTGAGACAGCAGAAGCAATGAATGTATTGGGTACACTTTGCATGTGTAACAAATGATAGCTCTGTAACACAATCTAGTGGTTTTAAAAACATTTCATTCACAATAAATCTTAGACACCCAAATTAACCATTAGTTTAAAAAGAAAGTTGAAAGTTAAAAATATTCTTCCTTAACAAAAATAATATGCCTTGACAAAAAACAAGATGAAACAAGAGTATTATAAGATTCAAAATATGAAGTGACCTTCTCCTAAAGGGACACAGTCAATCTGGATTTTCTGAAATTGATTATTTTAAAAAAATTCCAGTTTCTGACAGACCCTCCTAAAAATGGTATATCCTGATTTCTGAAAATATTTCCTTTAAAAATGTTAAAAGGCTTTTTCCATTACCTTAATGATGTTTCTAAAGATCTCTTCAAGCAAGGGGGAACTGACTATATACAAAGTGCTCTCCAATAGTTCAAGTACACAAACTTAATTTTTTTTTCTAACTTCTTTTAGATTATTCATAGAACTGAAGTGTTACTTGTAACTATTGTAGGTACAAAATTTTCAAATATGTGTAATTTTCAGGTGGTCTTCCTTACATTTTAAAGCAGAGGTTAATGACAAGAGAATGGTGAAATGTTTATAGTTTATGTTACCAATCCAGTATCTTGACAGAGTTCCTTAAAATGCAGAATATTTTCATTACATCTTTCTAGCAGCTGGAAAAAATTGCACATGATCTGTCACATTCAGAAATTCTGAAAATTCTCCCAAAATATGGTAGCAGTCCTGTCTTCACAGTTGAGGAATTCAAGTAGATAATGTCCTGCCACTTCTTCCCTCTCCATATGGATACAAACCTAGTCTTATGGGGAAGCTCCTGACTACACTAGGAGGGTAGATTCTTCTTTGGGACAAATTCTGATCCCAGTTCTGGTGTACGCAGTGTCATTCCACTGATTACAGTGGAATCATTTCATTTGTGCACTGGCCTAATGGTGAACAGAATCTAGCCCTTTACATTCATGTTTCACAGTGTGGTTTCCAAGCTTTCCAGCAATTATTTAGTTTCCCAGATCAAGAAGTCAGCTGTACAAGCCAGCACCCTTCCTTCTTTCAGCTATGTGTATTCTAACCTGTAATGTGGCCTTTATCAGCTTCTGAACCCAGTTTTCTACAATATTTGGGGTATGGAGCAGCCCAAGCTCCATCACAGGTTAGAGAGCACTCAGATGTGTGGCAAGTGAGCAGTTGTGGTGCACAATGCTTGAGAATAGATTCAGCAATAAGGTCAAGAGGGTGAGCCTATATTAGTCATCACAAATCAGAACTGGTAGACTAACAACTGTTGGAGACCTGCGGCTTAACTCTTAGTAGCATTAATGTGTGCACATCTAGGGGAGTCGCACTGTTGTCAAGGGAAGTCCATGAACATTCTTCCACACTCAAGTTGACCTACTATGTGTGCATGTGTGTGTGTTACTTAGCTAGGCTATATCTGTTTATTTTGACTTTGGATATGTTTGACAAATGCCTTTGGCTAAGTGACACCAAAGGAATGGATATTTTATTATGCCTCTTGCAACACTCCAAAGCATTCTGCCTTGTTTGAGCATGGTATGAAAACCAACATTCCCTTAATGAAAGGTGCATGCACTCAGGACAGATATCTTTTTGGGTATTCCCCAGCAGACACTGCACCTTCATCAACTAAAATCAAATTCAGATTAACTAACTGTTGGTTATCTACACACACACACAATGTTAACGGAGTCACAGTGCTAATTCCCTCCTGTTAGTTTGGTCTATTTCAGAGAGCTCAGGAACCAAGTAATGATGTACTTATGTGAACCATCTTCTTCCCTAAGAGACATGTCTTCTACAGAAAGTCTCTACTCTGTACCAATGACATCATGTTATCGGCAGACTTAGACTTAATAATATGCCACTTTATACTTACTGAACATACCAAAACAACACTGACTGACAGGAAGACAAATCCATGGACACGCATAGTGACTTCTATTAGAAGATATGCTGCACTGCAAAAGATGTTTTGGAAAGCCCTGGGACTCCGCCTGAGGCGTCAGAAGAGAAGAGTCTGCAGACATTACATTGCAAGTAAACTTGCAGAGGGTGGTAGATGGAGACAAGATGAACAACACAGAGGTGAATACAACAAAGCTACAGAGAAACAGATGCGCGCTTTTTCCATGAATACTAGGCAACCAGGAAAAATGACATAATCCTCATTATTGATCAGCAGGTAGGTGTACAGAGCCCTTCAAAGTGGTTTAAAGCAGAACAAAGGGCATTGCCCATGTTCTTTGTGCCCAAGAGAAACATTTCACTCAGTGGCACACAAAGTCAATACAAGAGCACATTCTGACTATCAGCCATAGTCAGCTTATGTTTGGCAAGAGACCTCTCTGAGCCAAAGGCTGTAAATGCCAATTAGTGAAACACAGGGAGTCCTCCTTCAGCAACAAATTGTTATGCTTTTATGACTGATGGGATGCAACGGTGCCAGCAGCCGGCAAGCACTCTTCCACCATGTTCTCCACAAGGCTGCTGAATTGGGTGAGCATGATGCTATCATGGTATTGCACATAGGAATTTGAGGGGGCATGACTTCCTCCTCCAGGCCAATGCTAAGGTGCTGCCAAGGCCCAGAAACTAAAATGGGTGCACGTTCAGTCTAGGAAGCCATTTGTTTCCTGACTCAGGGCTAACCTCCTCAGTAGTTGCCTGTGAAAGCTCCTCTGAGACCCCATGTCTACAGCTGGAGAATCTGAATTTTAATCCAAAAGATCTAACAATTAAAGCCTTGAAAGATGGGTGGGACAAAAGGGGAAATGTGTTCAGATTCTTAAAAGACTTATTAAAATTGTGAAAATCATGGGTGAAAATCAAAGACCAAAAAAAATAAATAAATAAAATTGATATATTTTTGTTTATTATTGCTCTCAGAGGGCTTGGCAGTCAATTATACAAGCTATTTTCTATTAAACCAGAAGAAAATAGTGAAAAATATAAAATCTATGCTCACTGTTCCAATCCAAGCCACTTGCTCATCTTCATTAGAGACATTTACTGCAGCTATTTCCAATCATGTTAATTTATACATACTCTGTATATATATATATATATATAATTATATATTTTAAAAAAGCTATCTGAAGAGACGAAAGTTCAAAATAAAAAGTTTTGCACTGTTTGTGCCGTGTACTGTGCAATGTTGTACATTTCAGTTTTCCAATGGTTACCGATATGTCTGCTTAGAACAGTAAAAATTAAGCAAATGATAATATAGTTACTGTACTTTCAAAACAAAGCACGACCAATATTTTATGATAAGAAAATAAAATACATTAGGCATGTGCTTATTCTCCCCTTGATGTACATGCACTAATCCCATTAACTCTAATTAGGAATTGCATGCACTAAGAGGAGACAAGACCTCTATAAAGAGAAGGGATTTTTAATCTTTTTCCCTGCCTACCACCTAACCCCTCCTTCCCACCACTAAGAAAGGGGAAGATTTGTAAATTCTGGTAGTGTCACCAGTAGCAAGGCCTCTGCTCACAGGTAACTATAAAGTATAACCAGTGGTCTTCCTGCTTTGCTCTTGTTACCAAAGCAAGTGCAATTTAAATATGTTGAGCATCATCTTCAGAAAGCAAGTATACAGCATCTGTTAAGTCTTCCTAACAAGCAAGAGTTATAAACATTACCCAATTAAGAGGAAAAAAAAGCAAGCCCACCTGCTTTGATCCTCTGGTTAGAAAACATCAAAGAAAACCAGAGACTTTGCTTTATCAGTGTTCAGAATTCTAACTGTTTAAAAAGAGTGCAAAAAATGCCTGGTAAGAAAACACACAATCATGGCTGTGTTCTACCCCTCAGAAGCCAGTGTTCAACTTCCACTGAAGTTAATAAGAGTTGTGCACCCTTTTTTCCCTTAGGAAGCATGGCATTCTAACACTGGGGCTGAGAGCGCAATGCATAACTGGGGATGGATCTAGCAAAAGACATGGATGCCATAAGACAATTTGAAAAATCTCTCATTAAAACAGATCCCAAATGAAGAGTCAAGTGCATGAAAAGTAATGATGAACAACCCCAAATGCAGCATTTCTGTAAACAATGAAATTACTCTAAAGTGTGAAGTTAAAAAGAAAATCTTTAAGGGCCAATATCTGTGAGGAAGATGTTAGAGCGAGTATGAAAAGAAGGTAAAATAGGACACTTTTACCTTTGGCTACCACAGCAAAGAAAAAATAAATCAATGTTTTAATGAGATCTGGCCTTCACAAAACTGAAATAAATATTCAAACAGAGCTTGGATTAAGATGAGAGTCAATACCACATCATTTGAACCTTTAGGGTCAAATTCTGCCCTCAGTTATACTTGGACAACACACTCACTGATCTCTGGAATATAGCAGAATGCAGAATTTAGCCTTCAACTTCAAGATATAAGCAGAATACCCATCTAAATACACATACAACAGCACTCTGCAGAACCTTAAAACTTGTGTTTGGAAAGAGATGGTACAGTCAAGGTTCTGATCTCCAGTTCTCAACAATAAGCCCAAAGGCCAAGTGATCAAAACTGTAAATATTAAAAACCCCTGAAGATACCCCAACCCCCAGCTAGTGTTTCCACCTCTAACAACATGGCTCATCTAGCAATATACCATGTATCAGTATCCAACCACAGTCAGCTAAGAAAAGCAGCACAGACTATTATATAGTCAGATCATGAATGGTGGAATCCTGGCTCCATTGATGCCAATGGCAAAACTCCTATTAATTTCAGTGCGGCCAGGATTTGATCCCTAAACACTAGAGCAAGTGATACTCAGACGGTGGCAAGTGGCTCTTTAATGTGTCTCCTGCGGCTCTTTGCAGCACATGATATTAAAACACTGTGTGATCTAATTATTAACCAATCTAAATTATTAACCAATCAGGATGCTTTTACTATGTTACTGGCCAACTGTAGTTGACAAAATAATACTTGGTCAGTCATTTTGCTGTGAGAATAATATATAAACAAACTAAATATTTCCCGTCATTCTGTTTAAATATGAATATATAGTACTAAGGTCAATGAAATCATCAATTCACACTACTGTGGCTCCTTTGGGTAATGCTAATTTGGCTCCTGAACCACTGAAGTCTGAGCATCACTTCAGTAGAGACATTAATGGCACCCTTTCTTTTTAGTGTTGCTGCAGATAAAGAAAAATCCTTTTCAAGACTGCTGTGCTGGTTTATGCTGATTTTCTCAGTAGACTGCTCTGGGGGACAATCAGTAGAGTGTGACTTTTGGTGATGACAAACATGAACAGAAATAAGCAAGAAACTTCAGGACAACTGAGTAAATAGCCTTCTTAACACAGGTCCAAATCTCAAAAAATGCTAAAAAAAAAAGCAAAGCAAAGCAAAGCAAAGCAAAACACAGATCCAAGGCATGTAAAGTATGAAACAGGGCATACAGTGCTCAAAAAACCAAAGTGGTGTATTGAGCTTTAACTGAGCTTTGACCGACTGGGGGAGGGGGGGGGGGAGAAAAGCCTTTAAACTGTCTTAATACTAGTGAATCTGATCTACAATATGTGCTTATCAGTAAAGTACCACTTCCATCAAAATTCCATTATCCATTTTCTTGTGGTACAGAAGTTATACGACGTTGTCTGAAAATAAGAAGTGCCTTCAATAAAATATACAAATTGGATTTTGTCTGTAGTCATGATAAAATGGCCTTTCCAAATGGCTTTCACCCAAGGAGCTGCTGTCAGTGAATTTCAGATGGGTTGTGTTTCCTGGAGCACACTCAGCACTGATGCTTGGAAACAACAAATATTAAATTGGCTTTAGCAAGAGAAAACATTCAATGGCTCCTATTGCAAAGCGAGTGTCAGATTCTTGAAAGATAAACCAGTGTGAGTGGTCATCTGAAGAAGTAGGTAGCTGTGTCCAGTATTTCTCGGCCCCTCTGCAAACAAAGCAAAAAGTTACCATTTTTTAGCCCAGATTTTCACCCCAAGTTTGAATACAGTGGTCCTTAAACAGGCAGAAAGCTGATGTTTTCTCTTCTCTTGATTCTTCCAATTTCTTCACTCTTGGCTCAAGTATTATTCATTAATATTAGTCACCAGTTAATAAGAAAAAGATAGTTTCTAAGTGTTTTTTTAATCAAGTTAATTTGATACCATAGTCTGGTTATATGTGCTGTGCTGCAGCTGTGAGTTATTCCTTTTTCTTGAATTCTTGGTTGCCATAGCTGGAGCCTTTCTCTATTTCGGTTACTCCTATCAGTCTACGGACTCCAAAGGAAGCTTTAAAATATAAAACAGAAATTGGATGTATATTACAACTGATTTAATGATAACATTACACAGAATTGATACCAGATGGGCCATTGGGATTGGATTCTGAGGCCACAGACTGAGAAATCAGTAGTGACTTCAGGCCATGAACTGTCTCCAATCTGTGCACACAGCTTCCATTGACTGAAGCTTAGGTTCAAGTACATGTGCTAAATCATTAAACCATAGGGCAGCCCAGATTTAAAGAAACAATATAAGTGTAATTAGTGCGCATTTGTTACAAGAAGCTGTATTGACAGCTCTGGAAGTTGACGTCTTCAGTTAATGACGGAACAGACTTAGTATGGACAACCTCAGTGCAAACTTCTTCACGCTACCCAGCCAATGCGCTTCACCCCTCATGAAGAGGCTACTCTGTGAATATTAATTAATATATTCAATATAACTTATGAGATAAGAGACAAACCTGCTTGAGTTTAAGACTTTTGAAATAATTGCTTTTCTATGCAAAAATGGAAACTTATTTAACTTGTTCTGAATTTTCATCCAAAATAACCAATTTCTGCAAGTATCAGTAACAGTAATCATACACAGAACTCATCAGAGCTAATGGCCACTAATGTATATATTGTGCTTTGGCATCATCTCTCTCTTCTCAATAATTTTCATTACCTGCTCCAACAAACCCCAAGAATGCTAGGATGAGAAGGGGTGATCCACTTGCAAAAATTCCAAAACCAAATGTGAAGAGAGGAGAGAGGAGGACAGTTGCCCAGAAGAGGAAGTTTAGGAGAGTCCATGGTCTTCTAGGAGGTTTAATCTGATCACCAGGAAATATGCCTTCCTGATTATACATCTCTTGTAAAGCGTCCTGGGAGAGAGAGAGGGAGGGGGGAAAAAAAAGAATGTTCCTGATTCAGGAATGTTAATTTTTGCATGAATAGTTCCAAGACTATAGAATTCTATAACACCATAAAAGCCCACATCTGTGGCAAGCACTATTAGAGTCTGTGGCAGGAATTTGTATTTTCTGTGGCCTGTTTGGCATTCCCTTAAGCTGCGACAACTGTCAGTTAATACTATAAACAAATATTTTGAACACTATTTAAAAATAAATGAATATAAACAGAAATCAAATATTGTCAGTCTACTTCCACCACTGTATACTAACCCCCCAGCTGTCAATGTGTTCAGACTTCAGAGAAGCTTTAACCCCAGAGAACTACTTAGACACTTCCCAGTCCTGTGCTGGGTGCATCTCTATTGCTCCTCCTTCCTATTTTTATTACCATAGAGTCAGGAACAATCTATAGAAGGTGCAGCGGAAAAGTGCTCCATTTGGAGCTAACAGAGTGAGACAAAACACAAGCTGACTAGCCGGGACAGCATTTCCTTGCAAGCCAAAAATACTGTGAGGCTTATTTCTGTGACCATAACCACAGAACTTCAGAAATCCATAAGCTCTGAACTAAGTCTTTAGAAAAGTGTGGCACTGAGAAACATCAGCCAAATGGTTACTGTGTCCACATTATTTTCTCAGTTTAAGATGATGATTTGTAAGCTGCATATCGTATGAAAAATCATTTATTTAACCTATTGCTATTTTAGCCTCCATTGACTTTATCAAAAAATGACATGCTCTAGGCATTCCCTCTTAATAATAAATCCTTTCTGAGACATGTACACCTTGTACAAAGAAAGCACGTTAGGAATTCCACCGCTAGAGTGGATATTCTAAGACCACTGAGATTAATTTATGTAAAAAAAAACCCACTTTAACAAAATTTGACACCAGTGTTGATACAGTCAATGTCAACGTCAACAAGAAACATCAAACTCGCCACTGTAGCCAATGCAGAGCATTCTGTCCATAGCATGTGAAATGGAGTGCTATCTGCTGTTCCCCCTTAACTCTACACTTACTCTACAGCAGAGAGGGCGAAATGAATGAAAAAGCAAAAAATAAAAATGTGCTCCAACACTCATCTACCAAAGTAGGATATTTCATGAAGTATCTTCATAATTTTCAAATGACTCTTAAGTCTATTTGACACATTGACATTCAAGATGCAAGAGGGGAGGAGAATAACTAATATTCTTTGTAAACAATTCTTGGTCCCTTTGCCCCAATTGTTTTGAGTATCTTCAGGATCTACAATAAATACGGTTACAATGAACAAAAGTGAAACTTGGGATGAGAATGCCAAGAACCTTAATGAACAATTTGTTGCCTGCCTACCGATTAAGTGAAGGTTTGGAAATGTTGTGATACAGGTCACCAAGACAGAAGAAAGCTTAGAAGTATCAGGATTTCTGTGCTTTTACTTTCCATGACAGTAGCAGCACAAAAATCAAGATATTAATTTCAAAACTTATGTACCAATGGACACAAGTCCAATCTATATAAACACAGGGCAAACTTTATGTACAGTTCTCTCCCTCTCCGCATAGGTCTCTAGTCAAGAAATTTACCAGCTAGGAAAAAGAATTTTGAACACCTGGAGAAAACTTTTGAGCACCTGGAGAATGCACTAGTTATATGCTCTGACAGCAGACTAACAGATCTGCCTGCATCATGTCAGAAACGGCAGCAGAGGTCTGGCAGGTGAGTGGACAGAGACAGACGAGTAGGCAGGAGAGAACAAAGACTAGCTCTGAAAAAGTTGCAGCACAGAGTCTCACTCTGTTAAATGTGTCCAAAATGAAGGGCCATCATTGGTTGAGAATGATCATGTGTCTATAGTCCCTAGAAACATCCATAGGTGGAACACAAGCATTTAAAATATATGAAAAATACCCCAAATCTGAAGGACGTAGCAAAAGAGCAGGTTACATAGGGTCTCCCCCAGTGGCGGCAGTGAGGTGGCGGGAGGGTTTGTAAAATCCCACAGCGTTTCCTTCAAAGCACAACCACCATTCCGTGGTCAAAGAGGAATGGATGGGGCTCACTTCAGAGCCTGCCAACACTGCTCCTTAAATCAACCTAAGAAATAGCTGCCAAATTACACACAGTGCTCCCATTTTCTCTCTCCCTCCAAAGGTTGAATGTGCATTGCTCAGCTCTTGACATGCCTGCACTCCTTAGAACATTACTTTATGTCAGATCCTAAAGAGAAAAAAGCCATTTACCTTTTCCTGGTATAGTTTATGAAGCCAGTTTGCAGCTTCCTTTTCATCTACAGGGATATCTTCAAGAGGAAATCTCCTGGTTTATTAAAGAGGGTTTAAAAAAAAAAAGAGTCTTAAAAGAAAAAGATAATCCAGATATTTATTTTACTTTAGATCTTTTCAAAGGAAGAGTTGCAATTCAATATATAGCAAAAACAGTCATAAGTTTTGAAATTGTAGACATTACCAAAGTCAAGCAGTGCAAATAAGAATCAGATAGCTTTTAACAGACACCACACCCCCAGTTCCCACTGAGATATTTGCATTCATGAAACAACAGCAGAATACATAATTCCTATCAAGTTCCGAGTCCCTCAGAAAGACATGTATTTCCTATTCAATTATTACTACATCTGCAATAGAGTTATCAGTGGTTAATAAATAAACTCTAGCTTACATTTTGATAAATAGAGCCTGACAACAAACTGGAAAATTAGTCACAAACATTTTCATAGCGAAAACAATCACCCTTTTTGGTTGAAAAATCAAAGTTTGGAAAATTGCAACCAGCTCTATTGAAACCTTTCCCTCTTCATATCCCCCTTCTAGTGACAATATGCTTATTTCCCTCCCATTCTACCGTCCTCTCAATCACTCTGCCCTCCCAACGATCAATCTCCAGCTTTCAAATTACTTCCCCTGTAGTGCCAGCCTTCTTGCTTTGCAATGTATAGATTCTGCACAGACCCTGGGATTATCTGCTGCTGATTTGCTGGTCAAAAGATGGTATCGTACCAGCACCAACAACATGAACTTTTGGCAGGCCCAACAGAATAAGTTGTAATTCTGGATATACACAGGGCATATTTTTGGCTAGAGCCTAAACCCACTTGAAATAAGAGTGTTTTAGGGTTCTTATCCAATCAGCCAACAGCTAGTCCAGTTTCATACAGTCTTGTACACCTGAGATGATGCAGGTAACACTGCCCCACGTTCACTACCATCTCCTTTCCCATAGGCACATCCCCCATGACCTGTATTAATTCTGACTGTACACCTTGTCATCTTCTGGAGGACAAGGGATGACCCTTTTCACTCCCCAGCCTGCAACTTTATGGGTGGCCAAGTAAAGGCCATAACACCCACTCCCATAAAAATGCCAAAGTATTTTGAGAGTAGCAGAAAATTGTCTGACCATCCCCTGAACTAGGGCAGCAAGAATGATCTCATGCTCCTTGGGACCACTCTAGACCACATGTTCTAGCTGGGATATCCCTTAGTCGCTAGTGTTCAACTGTAAGAGAACCACACTGGAGCATACACTTGGACTACATAAACAACTAAGAATTACGGAGATTCTATGCTTCTGCTGCAGCAGGGGCAAGGAATTTTCCCCAATTCTGCTACTTTATCCAGGGCAGAGTTGAGTCAAGTGGCTTCTGGTTCCCTGAAGACTTGGGGGAGTGGGAACCCAGTTCCAGAGCCAAAGAAGTCAGCCCTCAGAAACTGGGGAGGAGATTCAATGAGCAATGCTGCCTTAGTAGGTCCAAGTAAACCAGCACCAAGCTCTTCAAAGAGACTCTCTACAAAGTTTAGTTTGCAAACAAGGTTCACACATCCTTAGTTACGTAGCATTCTTTTGGAGGGTTGATGATAATCTGAATCCTCTGGGCAAACAGAAAAGACACTGATGGGAAAAAAAAATATCAGTGAGTTGGCCAATGACCAGGTCCACAGTTCATACATGCAGAAAAATAATCTGTAAAATATAAATGGCCCCACACACACACACACACACACAAAGGTAGTGCTACGCAGTGCTCTGAAAGACACAGGCAACATGTTGTAGATAGTTAAATCACTAACGTGATATTTAGTTTCTGAGACTAGCTTTATCAAGAAGGATTGCACCAATAATAAAAACCGTCATTCACTGAAAGCTGTCTTCCAAAGTCATCATTGCACTGAAATCGCCACTAGAGGGTATTCTCAGCAATACCATTTTGATGATTTAGGAGGATTATTTCAATTCTCTGGAGTCCATTATGAATGAAGACTTGCAAAGTGTGCAAACAGACTTGGCCACTCATCTCTGTGCAGCGGACAGCATATACCTTATGCTCAAAACTTGAACTCACATGGCTTCCTTTTTTTGGCCTAAGCCAAGTCTGCAGGCTCATCAAGGATGCCACATGTGCTGAGTTTTCAGTAAGAGGACAGAACCATACAGCCTGTGAGAGGGAAATGCATGCTAGCTACAACCTACCAGCGAGTGCTCACCATACTGTACTTGTGTTTAACGTCTGGAAAGATCAGAATCAGTTTTGTATTTGCCCAAAGCAGCATTGTAGGAATGTCTGATTATTGGAAAAACTGTTTCCAGTTGACATTAGCCCCACCACACCCTCCCAGAACCTTAAATAAGGTAGTTTCAAACACAGTCAAGTGTCTCAAAAAGGCACATTCACCTCACAAATAAATATGTATGTTTAAAATAAGAGCAGACTAAACAATTCAGTAGTTACTTTAGTAACGGGGCACAATTAGTCAGGTAAGCTCACCTAGCACTAATACCCCAGCCTCTTCTCTAAGGTTGGCTGAAAGCCACACATTGGTATTAAGTGGATGAAGCTGTTGTTTCAATGCACAAATATCCAGATATTTACTTGTACATACTCACCCATATCTAGTTTTCCATGCTGTGGGCACTTACAATTGACTAGGGAAATCATACTCAGCACATATGCAATGCACTATTACTAATTTGTAACTTGTTTCTCCACTTAGCAAAGCATACGTTCCTCATTGGGAATACATACACGGCAAGCGTGAAGAGAGAAAGTGAAATCAGTTTGAGTTATCCAACTGCAAAAGATATTTGGAAAACTTCCTGAAGGCATTTCTGAATGCATGCCTGTCCCTTCTCCATGCCCGGATAATTCCCAAAATGGTCAAATGGAATTGTACCAGGTTTCCATCCCCAACTACAGCATATATTTCACCCGCTTCTAGACTGGCAGCTCTTGCTCTACAATTTGCAAAATTGTTGCTGCTACCTTACAATGTTAAAGGCCTGGGAGAGACTCCCAAGAAGTCCTCCCCAATCAGGTTCAATACAACACACAACAACTTGTATTGAAAAGAAGAATAAACTGGGCCAATAGCTTGGTGGTAGCATACTCCAGTGAAGTGCTCAACACCCAAAGGAGAAAAAAAAAACCCTCAGGTTATTCAACAGCAACCTCTCTAGCAGAGTAAGGTAGTGTTTCATACTCCCATGGGGCACAGAAAAGACACAAAATGGGGAGGGAAGAGACAGACCTCTCAATTGTTGTTCGGAATCGCAGCGGTTTTTTTTTTTTTTTTAAAAGGAAGTCTCAAGTTGTTTCAATTGCGGAGAAAATCTTCAAAGCTGAAGGTAATAGAAACTGTCTAGTTAGCAGAGGGTCTGAAACAGTAGTTGTGAGGGACTGACTGCCTCGATTTATTTCAATGGGTGCTAACTCAGATGCTAATGACGACACTTTAAATATCAACACTTAATTATTTGCAGTGTTGTTGTAGCCATTGGTCCCAGATTATGAGGGACACAAGGTTGGTGAGGTAATATCTTTTATTAGACCAACTTTCTGTTGTTGGAAGGGACAAGCTTTCGAGATTCACAGAGCTCTTCTTTAGGTCTGGAGAAGGAAACTAGAGTGTCCAAGCTAAATACAAGGAGAGACAGATTATTAAGCATAAGGGGTTCACACATGTTGTAAGAGACCACTTAAAATTAAGTTGGCAATCAAAAACCTCTGCAGTCATAGGGCAATTAATAGGAAGCAGAATGTGTTAAAAATTGTTGAAATGGGGCATAAAACAACCAGCATGTCTGTGAAATCCATGGTTTTTAGTGTCTAGCAGAGTTATGAATTTAAATTCCCAGGGTTTGATATGGAGTGATCATTTTGTGAAAAGAATTCACCCATGGGTGATAGGATATTTCTGTTTTACCGTTTTTCTGTATGAATTCATTAAAATTAACATTGTGAATTCAGTGATAATCTAAGTCACATAAGAAAAGAGAGGAATTATCATATTATGCAGATCTACACAATCCATTATGAGAGATTGCTCATTTTGGGAAGGATTTCAACACCACATGGCAAAATTGAAGGGAGGGCATGACTGGTTTCACGTTCTTGATTCTGGAGGGTGGAGGCGAATGACGGATTACAGGAGTAATCTTAAAAGTTCCACTCTTAAAAGTTCTACCTAGTTTCTTCTGGCCTGATAGGTGATGGCTGTTACATGGGCTCTTGAAAATGGGACTAGTTTGAACCATAGGGAAATCAGAAGATCCTTAGGGCATGCAGAGGAACATCCTCAGGGGATAGGGTGATGAATGACATTTTCCTACCAGTTTTGGACACACAGTGTCCAAACACAAACCTTGTACTTATCACATCCATTATTAGACGCTCACCTTACACACATATCTGCTTCATATTTCTTTCCATAAAGGATTCCTAATAAAGATGGGTTCTTGTTTCCTCTGAAGTTTAGTGTGACATCATACACTGCTGAAACTGTTGCAAGACAGAAAATATCGCTATTAACCTCAGCATCCCAAACATCGAGTTCGCTGGTGTTCAAGTTTTAAACAGAAACAAACCCTGATGCAAACATTGTTTTAATAAAACTGAGTGGCAAAATATTTCAAAACCCACAGGTAGTATTTACCCAATCTAATCAATGGCAGAGTATATCCATCACTTCACAGGAGTGTTGTGAGAGCTGATTGATTACGCAATGTTTAAAGATAGAAAGTATTAATTTGAAAATTAAAACTATAACAAATTAATACATTTTAAAGATTGTTTTGCAAATGGACTCCAGTGGTTCAAATGAACCTTGATGTCATCCCAGGGCAATCCTGAGTCTGTATTATCACCTACTTACCAAATGCAATGAATATGCTGAACTTTAATACATAATAATGCACATTATTTGTAAGGTTTAGAACAAACATCAGCTCACCCATACCTGTTCCCCTGAGACACTGGACAGCAGTGGTGAAACCTTTGGTTCTGGGCAACAGATGATATTTCAGTTTAGGCAACCCTTTGGATTCAGCCACCTCCATGCTGATACGATGCTTGGTCTCTGTAAAACGAGTTCCTTCACAATACAGGAGAAACTAGCATACAAACAAGAGGGAAAACAAGGGTATTTCATAAGAAGAAATGACTGTGCAGTGCAGATTTGGAGCTCTTACAGGACAGACAGACACACCCCATTTCTCCTTTGTTCTTCAGATACCAGGCATCAGAGCCATCTTACAATTCTTCAGTGGCATAACTGAATATATAGATCCTATTATCTGAGAATTACAACCAGCAGTTTGCTGCACAGTATCCACTTTCAGAACACAGATAATGAGAGCCTGGTCTCAAAGAATGTGGAACACATATGCAAATATTCAGAGATGCAAATAAAACTAAAGCACCTTTTTGGATTTCAGTTTATTTACTTTTTTTCGAATCAAGCAAATAAGTTACACATATACGCATACATACATGTACCCCTCCCCTCCAATTCCAGCTGAAACATTACTTCCTTTAAAAGTCACAATACTCAAAAATTCATGACCATGACTTCAGTTTCAACTTCCAACTCAGCTCCAAGAAACAAATAATTTCCAATACTAAATAAGGAAATTTTGTTCTCTGCCACAAAGATGTAAATCTCACTAAAGCCAGTGGAATCTGCACTTGTTTTAAGAAGAGCAGATTTTGATCTAGGTAATATAAAAGTAAAGCCTCGTAAGTACTGATACCAAATTTAAGGTCATACAGATCTAAAAGGTTAATGCTATAACTGACGATGGTTAAAAGAGCATTATAGGAAAAAATACCTGAAAAGTCATAACATGAGAGGGGCTGGTATTGTAAGTGAGAGAAGGCAATTCAAACACATACATGCCCATTTCAAAGCAAACATATTAGCCAGAAGTATCTAAGTATTTTCCTTTTTTAGGGCAGGATGAAGGGGAGACTGATGCACTCACCCTTGCACCACCAGTTCGACTGCACTCCAGGTAGCTATTGACAAAGGCTGAAATCCTCCACTACACGCCTTAAAGAAAGCACAGGGAAGACAGATCTGTGGCTCCCAGGCCACCACCCCACATCTTCCCCTTTTGGAAATGAAGCCAGAAGCAAAACTAATAGGAATAGACAAAAACAGGTACATTTTCTGGGCTCCACAGAGGTGAATTTGGATTTTTGGCCATTCTGAGTGGCTGGAACCTATTTTCCCACTTCTCTTGGCCTCATTTTAGCTCAGTGGCATTGCTGCATGCCTAAACTTGTGTGTACACAAGTCTCTGCATCACAGAAAAGCCAGAAAGGGAAAATTGATACTACTCATAGTAGCACTAAATTACAATGCTTAATTGCTGTAATTCTCAGTGCACTTGAAAAGAAAGTCCTGCTAAAAATGTGGAAACCAGAAATTCTCTCAATTTTGATAAAGTCACCCTACATCTGTTATGTATCAGTGCTGTTGTCTCTCTACCTTTCTATTTAGTATATATAAATACTACATAAAAAAACCTACATTAAATGAACGTTAAGGTTGCAAAGTCAAGCACTCCAAAGTTAGGAAATGCCAGAATGAAGGTCATAATGCAATATTAATTCAACACCATCATGCCTATGCATTATGAAAGTCTTTGTCAAACATCACACGGCAGTGATGTGGCAGTGACAAGAGTAGAAGAAACCATCTCTCTTGGGTCTCAGTCAAGTGCCTTAAACATAATAACTGCCCTTCTCTTCTTGCAATCTCTGCCTCCTTCACTGCCCATCCTGTTCACTGAATGAGCCAGGAGTAGTGTACAACAAATACTATGGGATTATGTAATTAAAGATTACCATAATGCAAATGCACAAGGAGACGCAATGAAGTTCATACAGCCAACCTTAATTCTGGCGTTTCCTAACTTTTGAGTGCTTGACTGTGTAACCTAAAAGTTCTTTTAATGTAATTTTTGTATATACATTTCCTAGGCTTTTTAAAAACAATCTGAACCCACTCAGAAATTCCATCACATGGAACCATACTGACCCTCTGAGCCATCAGTATGACTGGAGCCCAGGACCTTTAACTGTGCAGCACAGACCTCTAACCACTTGAACTACAGGAATAAATGGTAGTAGTAGCAGGCTGTTATCTTCCATGTGGGCCAGCCACAGGAGGAGACATGAGACATACTTTACCTATGGCTTACAGAGTTATAGACAGTGGAGATATGTTGGGAAACAAGAATGGTAGTTTCCATTTCTGGCTCTTGGGGAAACAGGAATCCTGGTTTCTATTTCTTAGTCTGGAGGGAGTGTGCCTGAGTGGTTACAGAATGACAATGTGGCTAAGTAGATGAGATTTGCCCTATTAGAAACCTAATATCAATTCCAAACTCTGCCAGAAGTGACTTTGTGCAACTTCTCGGCAGTTACTTTACTTGTGAAGTTTCGGAATGATATCTGTCTGCCTCTTAAGGGGTATGAGGCCTCACTCAATAATAAGGGCTGTGAAGTGCACATAATCAACACTGGTTAGTAGAAGAGCTGAGACTAGAGCTCAATTTCCTCATAACTCCCAAACAAGGGCACCTTCCCCAAAACCAATGGGAGAAGTGTGACTGCTGCTGTTGAACCCCTGGTCTGGAGCTCTAGCTCTGTGTCTGCCATTTAGGAGGCTTAGTGTGGGTGGAAGCATGCTCTCTGAAGATGGAATGTTCAGAGATTTTACCAGCAAGCCTCTAGCAGGCTTTACTGATCATGAGCAAATGTTGATTTGAAGAGGGTATATAACTCTGGGTGTATTTTATGGGGAATACATAAAGCATTTTACTAACCCTAGGACTATCTCCCTTTCAAATTTCAACTGACTGTTCCAAAATGGAGGCACTAGAGCTCTTGAAACAGGTAGTTTTATGTAACTTTATTTTTTTTGTTAATATTGGCAAAAACTACCTCTGTTTCACTAGCCTCTTTCTCAAAAGTGACAACCATTTTCACTAAAACATTCAGTCTGAGGCAGAGAGCAAGCACAGACCAGATGGTTAAGCATAAGAAACTGACCACAGGGGCTTATCATGCAAAGTGTGAAGCCACCTTAACTGTAGGCATCACTACTAGCTCCACCTATAAAAGATGATTTTCAATAAAAATTATGCTGCGAAAGAGCTGGAGATAATGCTGTTGTCCTGAACAACTTTTCCCCTTCTCAGAAAACCTTTTCTGTTCACGCTGTTTGTGGACTATATCTGCTCACATAGCCACTGGACTGCGGGTTTAATTACTTTGTAAAACATTTTGCGATGTATTGGGCATGGTAGGTGCTATGTGGAGCGAAAATCTTTTCAGCACCTTTTATAGCGATGCTTGGTACTATTGGAGATGAGGCTTTTGGCCCACGAAGGAATTTACAACATGGACCTTTTAGCTTGCATTTGGAGACTGAAATGTATCACACAGGTTCTCAAGACTGACGGAATTTATTTTTAAATAGACTCAGATCAAATTAAATTCTCTGCGGTGAGAAGTCATGGATACATTAGCTCAAAAATGTGAAGCCATGAAGGTATCTTTCAGAGTATTAAACTTTTTTTCTGGTTTAATTATGGATGTTGTATTATTGTAATATTCCTCCACAAAACTGAGCTTAGTGAACTGGTGGGTGTATATATAAAGGAGATGTGTACTTCAAAGGCAGGTGGAGACTTCTGTATATTCTTGCAGATTCCTCAAAAGCCTGTACAATTTTACTGAGCAAAGAGAATGCACTGATGCAAAACTTTCCATTGTAATCTACAACCTTTGCGAATCTCTCTCTTTTCTTTTCTTTTTTTTTAAAAGGATATGTTTATTTAAAGCCTGGTAAATTTAGCCTAGGTTCACAAGTTCAGTAGGAAAACTTGAATAATTTATTTTTGTGTAAAGAGAGTTATGGGAAGTGGCTTCATCCTTTTAGGAGGGAAAACAAGTTGTCAGTTTTGAGTCACAAAAGCTTAGGTTTCTACTGCTAAATACTTCGAAAAATACTTATGCATGTTTCCCAACAATTTTCAAAATGGCATTCAAGCCAATAACAGAGTGTAATGGCATCACCTCACAAAGAAGTATGGTTAGTATCTGCTGAAGCCACCTGAAACAAGGCATACGGCTATACACTTCACATGTAAGCACAGGAAGAAGGGAACACTTTTAAATATGAAGCTAACACACCACACAAATACAGTCTTCATCATTCCACTCTAAGCCGAGGAGACACTATATATAAAGGATCGGACACTTACCCACATATATTCAGGGTAATCAGACAAACGTTTTAATCCTTCAATAACTGTATTTCTGTCTTCTTCCCATTTCCTTTTGCAGAAAACGATCTCAAGGAAGTACCACGTCCAACCAATCAGGGGCACATACAACAGTTCTTTCTTAGCAAGAACTTTGGAACTCTGGAAGAAAACCCCCCCAGTGACTTTTGATTATTTATATATGTCAGACCTAAACGAAAGCACTAAGGTTGGGATATTCAGAAGTGCTCAGCACTTGCCTAGCTCTGACCACGTTGAAGTCAACGGGAGTTTTTTGGAAAATCCCACCACAAAGAAAAACCAAACACAGGATATATATATTAAACCCAGATGAAGGGAAAGTTCGCAGAATCACTCACCCCCAGCACTCCAAAGCGTTCAGTCATGGTCCATCCACACAAGAAGTCAATTTCAAAGTTGTGATTCAAGATGATGATGACATGTTCTTTTCCAAATTTATCCACTGTGGCCTGGTCTGAGAATAAAGTGCATTCTGTGCCTGACCACCATTCCAGCAACATTACTAATTCTGAATAATATGGTAAGGGGGGGAGGGGAAAGACACAGGTTAGGTGTAATGTTTCACTTAACACATTTAATATCCTCTGTCCATCCCAATCCCATTCCAAACTTTTCTAGACCACAATGCTTATCATCTTTTCAATCCATCCTGCTGAGGTGGCTGGTTTTTGTTATAGTTATATAGATTAAATGAGTTCTCAGACTGACATACACCATGAATCGTATGCTTTCATATTTATGCTACCACCCTTTTAATTAGGATTTAGGCAATGGGATAAATACTTTAATGGATAATTGAAAACACACTTAAAACGATGAATTTAGCCCTGGATTATTATTTTAAATTCAAGTTTCATCGTAAATTCAAGATTTCACAAACACCAACAAAACACTTCCATACACCTTTGAACCTGAAAGCAGGCCATTCAGCGGTAGACCTTTCTACTAAATTGGTACATCTCCTCCTAGGTGGAACACAAATTATGCATAGACTCAACCTAATGTTTTCACTTATTATGAAATATGCTTGACTGAAGTAAACAAACAAATATAATGAGCTTTTAAGGGGCAGATGCTATAGGAATTTCTGTAGTATATTTTAATACTAAACACAGGACTGTAATATTTCTGTATTAGGGTTACCAACATGGAGTCAGAACACATGGGGGAAGAATTGGGAGTGTTCAGAGAAATTAATGAGTAAAAACAGAAAGAGAAATTGCTTCTCTTTTATTCATAGGTGTTAGAACTAAGGATGATGCCATACCCCCTGGCTTGAAGTGCTTTCCATCATATGCAGGATTTACAGTTTGGTTCAATGACTCTCAGCATCCACTATACATATTGTTCCAGCACCCCTGTTTTATTCAGCCTACAAAAGAAGGAAAGGGAAAGAGATGATCCCTTTCCCTCTCCCTTCTCTAACTCCTTTGCACTTTTGTGTTTCCGATATCCTCTATCCCAGCTTTTCCTCTGTCTCATTCATTACCCATCCCTTTTATCTTTCCATCCCTTCTCCTCATATTTAGAATTCCCACCACCAATTTAACATTCATTAACATAGCTGCCACTGCTACCCCACTTCTCTCACTTGAGGACAGAGTGACAAGATGGGAGTCGCTGCTTGTGGAATGGGACAGTTGAACCAAAGGTGAGAAGAATTAATTACTCCAGTAAGTAAGTTTACTTCCATGTAGATTGCCACCAGCCAGGTCTCTTATTTCAGGCTCTCTGATTGCAGGGACTTGCCATAGTTAAAGAGTTTGCTGGGATCCGTGAGGCTCTCAGTCACTGTGAACTGGAGTCTCCACTGTTCCTGCCAACTTTCTTTCAAGTCTCTGGTACAATTAAATTGGGGTAGTGCAACATAAAAAGAAAGAATGAAAATTACAGGCAACGACATAAAAGCAAAATATATGTGGTCACCATTCTGGGTGAAGTCTCTTCTCAATATGTATGAATAAGTTCCATTCATACTAGTGGAGTGGTGCATGTGAACAGAGAAAGGAAGATTAGTCTGGTCTATAGTCACTGTATCCAGTCACGTAACTGCACAGAACTTTACAGATGAAGAACTCTCTCCTTTGTCCTTTGGTTTAACTAGGTCAGACTGGCTCTCTTCTTGGCCTTTACCTAGTATTCAATGTCAGATGCTTGCTACACTGTGACACTACTAGGCCAGTTGACAGCTCTTCCCCAGGCTGCAAGCATTCACTAAGAACAAACGAACTCATAGCTGGATACCAGACCAGTTAACCTGTATGTTAGTTTTGCTCAAAATAGGTATTAGTCTTATAAGAATATATTTAGTGCTAAGATTCTATGAAATGCCTGTAAATTGCTGCATGCATTAATCTCACTTATAATGTCGGTATTCCATGCTATAAGGAAATATGCAAGTTTTGCTTTATAACTTTGAAAATGTTTGCTCTGAACTTGTGAACCCAGACATGGCAATTGTCCCATCCCTACTCCCCTGCACCCATCCGGAAGGACTATCAAAATCAGATGGGCATCAAGAAATACTGAAATACAAAGGATTTGTCAATGGCCCTATCGTGCCTTGGAAATGCTATGTGCAAGAAAGCTCATCCTGTGGACTTGGAAGCAGAATGAAGGAAATAAAGAGTTCAAGAGAGTTGGCAGTTTTTCAGAGAGACATTATTAAGGATACAAAAGCAAACTATCCCACTGTGGAGAAAGATAGGGAGTACGGCAAGAGACCACCCTGGCTTACCAGGAAATCTTCAATGATCTGAAACTCAAAATAGAGTCCCACAAAAAGTGGAAACTAGGTCAAATTACAAAGATGAATATAAACAAATAACACAAGTAAGTAGGGACAAAATTAAAAAGGCCAAAACACAAAACTAGCTGGGGTAACAAAAGGGTAACAAAAAACATTCTACAAATACATTAGAAGCAAAAGGAAGACCAACGACAGGGTAGGCCCATCATTCAATGAGGGGGGAAAATACAATAACAGAAAATGTGGAAATGACAGAAGTGCTAAATGACTTTGTTTCAGTTTTCACCAGAAAGATTAGTAGTGATTGGATGTCTAACATAGTGAATGCCATGAAAATGAGGTAGGATCAGAGGCTAAAACAGGGAAACAACAAATTAAAAATTACTTAGACAAGTTAGATGTCTTTAAGTCACCAAGGCCTGATGGAATACATTCTAGAATACTCAAGGAGCTGACTCAGGAGATATCTTGAGCCATTAGTAATTATCTTCAAAAAGCCTTGGAAGACAGGAGAGATTCCAGAGGACTGGAAAAGAGCAAATATAGTGCCAATCTATAAAAAGGGGAATAAGGACAACCCAGGGAATTACAGACCAGTCATCTTAACTTCAATACTGGGAATGATAATGGAGCAAATAATTAAGCAATCAATTTGCAAATACCTAGAAGATAAGGTGATAAGTAACAGTCAGCATGGATTTATCAAGAACAAATCGTGTCAAACCAACCAGATAGCTTTCTTTGACAGGATAACAAGCCTTGTGGATGGGGGGGGAAGCGGTAGATGTGGTATATCTTGATTTTAGCAAGGCTTTTGATACTGTCTCGCATGACCTTCTCATAAACAAACTAGGGAAATGCAACCTAGATGGAGCTACTATAAGGTGGGTGCATAACTGGTTGGAAAACCATTCCCAGAGAGTATCAGTGGTTCACAGTAAAGCTGGAAGGGCATATCAAGTGGGGTCCCACAGGGATCAGTTCTGGGTCTGGTTCTGGTTCTGTTCAATATCTTCAGCAGTGATTTAGATAATGGCATAGAAAGCACACTTATAAAGTTTGTGGATGATATCAAGCTGGGAGGGGTTGCAAATTCTTTGGAGGATAGGATTACAACTCAAAATGTTCTGGACAAACTGGAGAAATGGTCTGAAGTAAATAGGATGAAATTCAACACGGACAAATGCAAAGTGCTCCACTTACAAAGGAACAATCAGTTGCACACATACAAAATCGGAAATTACTCCCTAAGAAAGAGTACTGCAGAAAGGGATCTGCGGGTCATAGTGGATCACAAACTAATTATGGGTCAACAGTGTAACACTGTTGCAAAAAAAAAGCAAACATCATTCTGGGATGTATTAGCAGGAGTGTGGTAAGCGACACCTAAGAAATAATTCTTCCACTCTACTCCTTGCTGATTAGGCCTCAACTGGAGTACTGTGTTCAGTTCTGGACACCACATTTCAGGAAAGATGTGAACAAATTGGAGAAAATCCAGAGAATAGCAACAAAAATTATTAAAGGTCTAGAAAACATGACCTATGAGGGAAGATTGAAAAAATTGGGTTTGTTTAGTTTGGAGAAGAGAAGACTGAGGGAGGATAACAGTTTTCAAGTATATATAAGGTTGTTACAAGGGAGAGGCTGAAAAATTGTTCTTGTTAACTTCTGAGGCTAAGACAGAAGCAATGATCTTAAATTACAGCAAGGGTGGTTTAGGTTGGACATTAGGAAAACTTCCTAACTGTCAGTGTAGTTAAGCACTGGAATAAATTACTTGTGATGGTTGTGGAATCTCCTTCATTGGAGATTTTTAAGAGCAGGTTAGACAAACACCTGTCAGGAATGGTCTAGATAATACTTAGTCCTGCCATAAGTACATGGGACTGGAATAGATGACCTCTCAAGATCCCTGCCAGTCCTATAATTCCTATGATCCGATGAAACAAAGTCAAAGGAAAATTTTCCATCTCTTCGCTGTTTGAACTCTGACTGCACTAGGGATACCACACTAAAGCCAGAGATCCTCAAGGGCTGCCTCCTGGGTCTGCCCTGAAAGACACTTTGAACTGACAGATCACTACAACTCTGTCACTCTTAGGAGTTAGATGATAACTAATTTGTTTGTAGATGTTTGCTTGCTTTAAGGTGTAAATAACTTATTCCATTTTCCTAGTTAATAAACCTTTAGATAGTTTAATTACAGGATTGGCTACAGGCGTTGTCTTTGGTGTAAAGTCTAGGGCACCAATTGATCTGAGTTAAGTGACTGGTCCCCTAGGACTGGAAGCAAAATGAATAGTGTGTGATTTTTGGTATAAGTGACCATTTATCACTAAGTCCAGTTTGTCTGTATGGCAACATAGACTGGAGAGTCTAAGGAGACTTTCTGTGACTCTGTGGTAAAATTGCTATAGTGATCAAGGAGTTCACATTTGTTACTGGCTTGGTGACATTTAATTAGAGAATATGCCCCCAGTTTGAGGTGTCTGCCCTGTTTTTGACAGTCTGCCCTGACATAGACACTCCCGAAAAGCTGGATATGCACAAGTCCATGGGGCCAGATGCAATGCATCTGAGGGTGCTGGCTGATATGATTGCAAAGCCATTGGCCATTATCTTTGAAAACTCGTGGTGATTTGGGGAGCTCCTGGATGTTTGGACAAAGGCAAACATAGTGCCAATCTTTAAAAAAGGGAAAGAGAAGGATCCGGGGAACTCCAGACCAGTCAGTCTCACCTCAATCCCTGGAAAAATCATGGAGTAGGTCCTCAAGAAATCCATTTTGAAGCACTTGGAGCCTTTAACTACCTGAAAGGGGGTTCCAGGGAGGATGGAGCTAGGCTGTTCTCAGTGATGGCGGATGACAGAACAAGGAGCAATGGTCTCAAGTTGCAGTGGGGCGGAGGGGGGGGGGTGTCTAGGTTGGATTATTAGGAAAACATTTTTCACTAGGAGGGTGGTGAAGCACTGGAATGGGTTACCTAGGGAGGTGGTGGAATCTCCATCCTAAGAGGTTTTTAAGGCCCAGCTTGACAAAGCCCTGGTTGGGATGATTTAGTTGGGGTTGGTCCTGCTTGGAGCAGGGGGTTGGATTAGATAACCTCCTGAGGTCCCTGCCAACCCTCATCTTCTATGATTCTATGATCATGAGCCACTCCAGACAAGTGTGACATACACACCTTGCCCCTCCATGTCCAGGAATTCCCCAAGCTTTGGTAGCTTCAATGGACGCAATACAGGCTTTGGCTAGAATTGAACAGAGATACCTCTTAGAGGTTGTTCATAGATTTGGCAAACTTTCTCAAATACACTCAGATTGTGTATACTTCTAGAGCTGCTGTGATCACTAATGATTCTTGCTTTGATTATCTAACTTTAGAGATGGGGACAAGGTTGGAGGACAAGGCTGTTTGTTGCTTACTACAGAATCCTCAGTACAGGCCATTTGCTCTTCACTTACCTGAATACCCAGAATGGAGTTTGGAGTCATTCAAATGGCAGCCTTACATATTCTGGTGACATGCAAGTGTCTGTGTCTTCTCTGAAGGCATTCATCTCAAATTAAAATGTCCTTAATCAAGAAGTTTGGTCATTTTCCTCAACTAATTTTGATCAATCAGAAGCATCAGTGGTCTGATCTCCAGAGGTCCATCCCCATGTCGAGGCAAATATGTGTTCCTTTGCATAACACTAGGTGAAAGCACTTTGCTATATAGACATCTCTGTCCCAAGCATGCTTTGTGATGTATACTTTAGCAACTTTTATCTACTACTCAACTAAATCAAAGATGATGTATCAATATGTTTCCTCCTACCTTTTTCTCTAATGGGCTGTATTAACCTAACAAAATGATGATATTCCTAAGAATGTTATATTTACAGCTAATGCTCCCACTGATTCTAAGCAAGAGGAGTTATTTGATTCAGAGGGCTATTTTCTCACTTCATCTAGCACGGTAGGCACTCCTACATACACCTATCAGATTTCAAGGTGTAAAATGTAGGAAGGCCTTTCATGTACCTGTTTCAGACTCCATAACATTGCACTTCAGTTTTGTCATAAGGCACTGGCTGGATGAGTTGGGACAGTGTCTCTATGTGAAGGGTTCTCCACCTGGGGGTCACAACCCAGCCTGCCCTTCCCATATTGATAAATGGTATGGGATCAGACTCAAAGTTTTGATCAGACTCAAAGGGGCAGACTCAAAGGGGTCAGAGTATGGAGAAAAAAAATTAAGAACCACTGCTCTATGTTCATCAAAGAGAAGTTAGCATCTCCAGGACTGATTATCTAAATTGCTTTTCTTGTCAGATCCACAGTTCCAGAAGCCTATTCACTTATATCACTTATTCAGGGCTTGGAGAGACTAATGTAACTTGTATGTCAAGTCTGACTCTTTCCCACTATGATTTAAAGTAAGGAGGAAATGAGTATCAACACGGATGCATAATTTATTACCACAGGTTTCTCTCAAACCTGGCCTATTTTCTAAGTTATGAGGCCTGCATCAATTAAGTGCATTGTTGATGGTTTCAGTGAGGGAGGTTTTGTTTATTCACAAACATTTGGTTTACTTTAAACTACTCCCATACTAACTTAGTGCTTCAACATATATTAATGCACAAATTTGCGAACCTTAAATAGAATTATCTTGCTATCCTGTGTAAGAAAGCTTAGCCACTGCTGGTGTAATAGGAGTTTTACTGATCTCATCTATATAAAGAATTAAACAGTCAAATATATTAAGAGATGGAATAAAACCCTGTTGTGCTGTTATAAAATTTCTGAAGCAATCGTACAGGAGACTCAGTATAAATTAACTCCTAAACTACATTTCATTGCAGCTGTGGTCTTCCCCATCCTACTTTTATTTATTTATTTATTTTTTTAAAATCTTATCCACCTGTTTGGCTCTTGCTATATTCCACATTATAAGCTCTTTGGGACACTGACTGTCTTTCCTGCATGTCTGCACAGCGTGTAGCATAATGCAGCCTTGATCCTCAATCCACCACCCTCACTGTAGCAGGTTTGCAGCCGGATCTAGTCCAGTATGGTTAAAATGCAAGAAGTCGGGGATGTCACTAAGTGGGCCCACCACTGGTGGAGTTGTCCATGGATTTAATACCTTTGGGGCTCAGGTTATTGGAGGATTATGCAATTGCTTCAGTGCGGTTATTCCAGAATACCAATTTTTAATCCTGCCAAATAGTCAAAAACTTGGTCCTTTTATGCAATCATAAATTATGCTAGACACAGGACAAATTCCCCTTCCATTCTCTTTCTGGATATTAATGTTATTACAGCCCCTGTATCTAACTCAACTTTCTGCTCTTAATAATCTTCCTTAAAAAAAGGATGGAGGCGCTATCTGAACTCTCCTCTCCCAAGAGAACATAACATTCAACAGAGCATATTCTCACCATTAACTCTGTAATATTATTTCAAGATTTTTCCTGAAGCTCATACTGAGATATGAGAGTTGGGAAACGGGGGAGTTACTCCAAGGAAGCAGACTGTCCTTTACAAGTGCACTGATACATGATGAACGTACATCAGAGAGTGGGGGTTTTATTTCTTTTGGTGTGTGATTTTTTAAAAAAAGGATTGGGCTCCATATATTTAGTCTCAGACTGATCCTGTCAGTGTTATGGCCTGTTCTCTTATGTCTTGTTTGTTGTTTTCTGTGATGGTTTGGATACTTGCTCTAACTGTCTGTGAACCAACAATATTTTACTTTAACAAAAAAACAAAACAAAACACATACTTATAATATCATTTAGCCCAACCCCTCTCAGATTCTAGAGCAGACCGCCATCCAGAAATAAAGCAAACCGAAGAGTCGCAGGATACATCTATCTACTGCTCTAGAGTGCAGAGGATAGTAGTTTCAAGATACCAAGTTTTTATGATATTATTTTTTCAACTGGACTGAACTATTAAGAAGCATGAGTCACTTGAAGAAATTGGCACGAGGAAGCCTGAAATACAGATTCTTTTCATAAATTAAATATGCTCTGAAGCAGGGCCCAAGCACAATATTTTCAGGCCCAGTACAAACTTGTAACACGAGCCCTCTCCCATACCCATGGGGGTTGCAACCTAGGCTGGGTCCCCCAAGGCCTCTGGGCCCAGGTAAAGTGTACCCTTTCCCCGCCCCCATATGGGGGCCCTGCTCTGAAGTGTTTTCTGTTTGTAGGGAGCCTGAAAAAAACTCCAGCACTGCTTTACCACAGGATGGTGGTATGCACAGGAGCACCATACTGATCATTTTAGATCAGGTTAGCGCAAGAGATTCAAGCCTCCTGAAATTAAGTACAAGTGTGAATGACTTCCACTGCAAATAACCTTCCTGGTAATGTATACCACAGCTAGCAAATTCTAGTCAAAAAGTGATAACTAATATTACACTGGTGGCAAAAAACAAACAATCCACCCCCCCACCAGCCAATCAACCAACCAACCAAAAAACCCACAAACAAGAAGCCAAACCAAAAAATATAAATTTAGACTGATGCGTTTCTAAATTCACTGCATGGTGAAACAAATAAATAGCTCAACACCTTGAACTGAGGATGCAGCAGCCTTAATTCTAAAGCGTGGCTGTATTTTGAAAAGCTATTCTGTAAACATGGCCATTGTGGTTTACATGTTTACTGTATCTCAGTAATCCCACATCAAAGTTAAAAACAAAAACAAAAAACTTTTTCTAGATGGTGACTGTCACACCTACACCTGTATTTCCTCACCATGGTCCACTTCAGAGTGCCCACTCAGGTTTCAGAACTGCTCCCGTCACCTGTCTCGGGGTAGGAACCCTTGTTCCACTTTTTTCTGACCAGCAGTTTTAAGGCTGCACAAACACCTGCTTTGCACCGTATTATCCCCAGCAAGCCAGTCTGCTAACAGCCAGTGCCTGTGCTTTGCTTTCTTTCCGAGGGCTATGACAGGTGTGATTTACCAGTAATTCAAATAGTTCTTTCTAAGCAGGCACATTTATTCTTGAGGAAAAAGATTTACAGAGAAAATGTATAAAAAAGAAACAGATTTAAACCCACACTAACTGTATCAGGAAACACCCAGCAGTCTTACAGAACCAAAGTACTTCCAATCCTTCAGCAGGGTTAGGCCCTTTGGATGAAAGTTAACATCCATTTGATGGTTCAGAAAGAGTCACTTCAAACTTAGCCTTTGTATACCAAGAGCTCTTTCTTTGTTTGAGTCTCTAAAAAGCCCACTTTGAACCAGTATAAACAAACCACTCTAAGTCTCAGTGATTTGCCTTGATCATTCCCCCACTGTTTTTAGTTCCTGGAGAAGCTGTGGTAACTCTCCCCATGGAGAGGAACGCATTCATACATAAACCATTCATAAATGGAATACACAGTTACTGCGAGGAGTTGCGTCTCTCATAGTGACTCTGCAAACGCCAAGATCCCAGTTTGAACCCAGCATGGCTCTTCCTGTTCTATCACCATCACCAGTTCTCCTGAACCAGCTGAGGTGTTTTCTGGGATACTATTGGTCCTACAGTGACCCATGTCAGCCACGTGACATAATAGTTGCCGTAGATAGGTACTACTGTACTGAGCACACCTCATAAAACCAAGAAAAAAATGACAAAGGCCAAAGGTGTGCGTGTGCACATGCATGCGTGCACTCTTATCACTCAGATGGGCTGTGTGGCTTTTGTTGAGCTTGCTTTCTTTAAAAAGTTACCTTTGAGCTGAGAACTGGCATGAGGAGCACCAGTTGAAAAGAAACACTTCTAAGTAAGTTATACGTGACCCAAACCAACCGGGTAGAATGGAATGCTAACTGTAGCCCCACTCCTGACATACCTCAGTATCCGTTATTCACATGATAAATGGCAACACCTGCCCTGCGAGGTTTATAAGGTGGTATCCACTTTTTTCATTATAAAGTACAGTTAAAGAGAACGTTCTGTCAGGTTTCCGTTACAGGCCATTAGCGCTGTTAAGGCGGAGATAGCGTTTACATTATACACCTTGACTTTCACAGTTTAATTCCTCGCTGATTTTAAATGTATAGTATAGGCTACAAACTGACACATAAAATGTTATAATTGGATTGCACCTAGGAAGTTGCTCAACTGCTCTTTTCCTTTTGGAGCATAAGTTTATGGTATTTTCAATATATCCATTAGACTGATATAGGCATTTTAAAAACTAATCTGTTTTTAACTATTATACAATGGAGAATTCTCCCTGCTTAATATTAACTTGTTGTACAAACTAAGGACCTAAACTTGCAGACCAACCCTTGATGACACAAGTAAGCCATTACAGTGAAGTCAATACGACTACTTGAGTGAGTAAAGGTTTACAGGGCTGCACTCTGATATATTAAAGGGACATCACGAAATATAAAAAATTAAATTAAAATACATTTTAAAAAGGTAATTTTAAAATATCCTCCTATAAGCTTGAAAACAACATTTTTCTCTGGCAGTTTTCTTTTTTATCCCTACCATTTGATCTATGTTTTAGATACTACAGAGTATATTTGTTTATAACATTTTCAGCCCATGATTTTTTAAAACAGGCGTCTAATATTAGAAGCCTAAATCCTTATTAAGGCACGTATCTCAAAGGTCTGAGGGTGCTGGATTGGAGGCCAATGAAGTAAGGGTAGAGGAAAGAAGGGAGTTTTGAGAAGTTGGTGAAGGAGACCAAGGTAGTAACATTCACAGGACCAAGTGGGAGAAAAAGCAAAGAGTTGCTTGTGATAGGAGACAAGACACACGAGACATACGGCACAAGCAGAGGAAGACTCTATCCTTTTCATGTTGCATTAACAGAGATTTCTGCATGGAATCTAGATATTTAGAAGATAAAATAGTAGTAATTTCCCACCAGGCAGGCCAGCAGGGGCTCATTGATGGGCTTGAACTAACCAGTCTTTTTAGGAGTGTCAATGAAGTCACAAGTGGGTGTGTTTGTCATCTGACTTGATGCTTTATTCCAATATGTTTCAGGATTTACCAAAACCCTACTCAATATTTTTTACAACCTCATCCCCATCAGAGTATACTCACGGCTCCAGAGCGAATAGGCAAGGCGACAGTTTACTCGGCGATAAAACTGCTTGTTTATAGGCCAGAGGATTAGTGTGCATAGTTGGACGAAGTTAATGATCAACCCACTCACAACGAAGACAAACCCAATGAGGAGATGAACTATAAACTGGGTCTTCAGAAATGCAATTAAGCCCATGATAACCACTTAGTAGGCCTTGCAGGGTCCTTCACTCAGAATGACCGTCCTGAAAGAGAGAGAAAATAAAGTCTCATTAGGACTAAAAGTTACCAGTCTCTGAAAAAGAAATCTAGGAGAGTGTTATTTCTCTTTAACAGCAGCAGGAGGAAAACCACCAGTCTCCAGGTCACTTTCATGCAGGTCTCTTTTACAGTGGGGCAATTGTTATCTGGCCAATGATGCAACCCACTCTGAATAAGAATCTCATTTACTAGAACTTTAAAGCATCCAAGAAAAATCATTCTGACTGCTGCTGCTGAATTCCACCTCTCTTCACACAAAGTCCAAGTAACCAGGCTTTGTGATGGGACAAAAAACCCCACAATTTCCAATCTGAGAGCAGGCTGCACCACAGCACCTCCACAGCTACTTGTTCCTGTCCGTGAACTGGAATAGTGGTTGTTGCCCCTCTGTGCCCAATGTGTGGTGTGCCTAAGACCTGCATCGGTGTAAGTGTGGATCCATTATCCTTCAT
This sequence comes from Emydura macquarii macquarii, assembly GCF_026122565.2. Taxonomy (NCBI): domain Eukaryota; kingdom Metazoa; phylum Chordata; order Testudines; family Chelidae; genus Emydura; species Emydura macquarii. Next base: position 15,492,346 of record NW_027131180.1, read on the forward strand.
GGCCTGCCCTCAAAGCTTTTTCTCTGCACTAATCTATTCAGAACAAGCACAAAAGGCCATCACTGCTGAAGCACAGACTATGATGGCTATGCTATGCATGTGCTTTGTCTAGGGAGTGATGCTGTGGCCCATTCGCTGAGTGGGCCTTCCCACCACAGCAAATTTCACTTTGGAAAAACAGTGCTGCCTTAAGAGAGGCAGTATGGAGTTAGCAGACTAAGCATGGAAATGGAAATCAAGTATTCACAAATTCTAATTTCAGCTTTAAGGCAAGTCAGTTGCCTTCTCCCCTTCTCAGCTTTGTGACCCAAGAACTCCTTAATGCCAACTGGCAAGGAGGATACAGGAACATCTTGATACTGGGTGTGTACATTTTGGCTCACCAAAGAATGCCATGTGAGGTCTAAAATGAAAGCCGATGTCAACCTAGTCCGTAATATCGTTTTGAGCTGTATGTGTGACACTACATAAGGAGCTATGTATATATACTGACAATTTGTTTTAAAGTCTGTATCAAGGTATTAGTCACTATTAAAGGTGAAAAACAGATTTTCCTCCAGGCAGGAGGTAAGAAATGGATATATCTCTGTCAGCCTGTAAATTAAGCTCTGTAGTCTAACATAATGGATGTGCATTTACATACGAAGTACCAGGAGAGGAGCACACAGGAAAAACAAGCCACGGGGAACGGGGAGGGGAGGGGGGAGAGTTACACTTGTTGTGTGCAAAGAAAATGAACTTTAGGGTTATTTCTAGTAGTCAAAAAGGTCACCCCAGTCTTTGCTGGATTCTGCCAACATTTATGCACAAGAATAATTTTACACATGTAAGTAGATCCATTGAATTCAATGGATAAAGTCACATGAGTATAGATGTTTGGCTGATTGGGACCTAGGTCAGTGCCTGGAAATGGGGGGTAGACAGATAGCAGGGGGAGTAAAGGGAGGTACTGAGACTTGGTGAGGGGCAGGAAGTTGGCTCCAATCGGGAAGGAGGATCCCAGGTGTTCCTACCTGTTCCTGGGCCCATTCTGCCCAAACCTGGGCCACGCAGCAGCTACTCCAGTCCCTCCGGGTCCTGCCCTCCACTCTCCAGCCCTTGTGGTGGCCTGCTCCAGCCCCTCTGGGTCCTGCTTTTGTCTTCCACCTCCCCCAGGCATGTGCAAGTTTATGTGGGGGCAGGGCACTCACAATATTTCCATTGTGAGGGCACTAGCTCCACTGACCTAAGTGGCTAATGGTGATGGAATGTTGTGAAGCTATAAAGTGCTAACCATATATATTTTAAACTGTAGTTCCTAATGATTAAAAAAATAGCACATGCTAACATGTATTAACAAGAACTGATGAAACATCTTCAGTTTTCACTCATTTAATTCATGCTGCTATATATAACTCCCCAGCATTCCTACTAAGGAGGCTGATTTCCTGATTAACACAAACTATTGCAACTCCTACTTGTCAGGTGCTTCCTTCAGATCCCTAGAATATGTCTCATTGCCTTTTGTGCTATAAATGAGCAAAGGGGGTTTTAATTATCTGGTCATAACTACATTTAGAAACATAATAGAGGAAACTGTAAACATATCAAACTGACCATCTATTTTACATTTTTACATAGTGACCATCGTGCCATTGCTTAAGCTAAATCAAATTAAGTTGAATAAATACTATTTTAGGAAGCCCCACCCGGCTTGCCCCTGGAATTTTCCTATAAGAAAAAGGTTGAATTCTAAAATAAAATGTATTTTTAAAGGCTTCTATTTCTGGCAGGCATACAGTTCTGTTTCTTAGCAATAATTCTTACAATTTGATGAAGGGACATTTTTTTTTTAAAAACCCTCTGTTTCCAGGATACAGATGTCTGACACAGCCTAAGTGCTGCAATATACTTCATGTGTACTGTATCATCACCTCATCTGCTAAGCTGTGGCACTCAGCAGCTGATTCCCTACACAGCAATGGATTCACAGGTCTTTTCAGTAGCACATTCTTCAAGTTAGTGTGTGAATTACTGTCAATGATAAGCACGCCTTTCCCCACTTCCAAGATTAAAGATAAAATTATTCCTTTATCTGTTCTTTCAAAGTGCAGTACAGACAGACGAAAAAAAATCTGTTTTTTCTCCTCCACATAATCACTTACAGAATTTCAATATGCATTTCATATAGGCATATGGCGTTAGCTTTACTGATGATCATGTATGTCATCATAGTTATTAGAACAGTAATTATTACCTTGCGCTATGCAACAGTTTTCTCCCTTTGGTTGCACTGCTTAAAATCAGAAACATGCAAACCACTACTAGAAAGTGGAAATCCCAAGTAATAACCCTAAAGGTTTTCAACTGATAAAACGGTTGAGTCATGCTTTCAAGGTTCCTTTGCTTTGCACCAAATCTGGGATGTTCTAGCAGTACTTTGTAATACTATAGAGACAAAAAGGCAAATCTTGTTCCACTAAGGGTGGCTGACGGAAGCTCTGCCTCAAGGGGAATTTGTGTGCTTCCACTACATGTGGAAGGCATGATTTAGGAAGCATGTACCACTGGCATGCACAGAGCCCCCGTGCATTTTGGGAATGAAAATACAGTAAATACTACTACTGCAGCCCTGAGCACAGAAAGAGAAGTTGCTCGCCCTGTGCTGTAACTGTAGTTCTTCGAGCTGTGCCCCCCGATGGGTGCTCCACTTTAGGTATGCATGCACCCCACATGCCTTCTATCAGAGATTTTCATTAGCAGTATGCGTTTGGCCCACGCATGCACTGTTGATAGTCTCATGCTCTGCGCCGAGGCTATATCAGACCACACAAGTGAACTGCCCTCAGTTCCTTGCCAACTGCTGAGTCTCAGAAGAAACTCCAAAGCAGAGAAGGAGGGCGAGTAGTGGATCACCCACCGGAACACATCTCAAAGAACTACTGTTACTGCACAGGTTCAGCGAAACAAATGGTCTAGGGCAGTGTTTCTCAACCTTTTTGATAGCAGGGGCCAGCTTGCTGACTTCCTAAACTGTCATGGACCGCTTGAGAGAAAACAAAAATGAACAATGTTCTACCGGTTATTTCTTGTTCAGAAATAATTGAACAAATACAGTGATGTACATACAAGTACAAAAAATTTGCATTTTAAATATTACTATTCTGCATCAGTGAAATCTCAGGGACCAGCAGGGAGGCTGCCATGGACCAGCATCGGAATGCTTCACCTGTTGGGGAATTGACACCTGCTTGTCTAGACTGTATCTGTTTGGCAAGTAAACTGATTTGAGCCACCCTGAAAGCAGCAAAGGCATAACCTCACATACTGTGTCATGAAGGTGCAAGCCGCCATGTGATTGAGAAGTCGAAGACAGTTTCTGACTGAAGTCTGAGGGCTCCCTTGACTGGTTCTGATAAGGTTTGATAATGTCATGAATGTCATGGGAAGGAAGGCCCAGGATGCCAAATAACACAAGGATGCTCCTACAAATTGTAAGTTCTGAACGGGAGTCAGAGTAGATTATTCCCACATTTAACTGAAGACCCAAGTCCAAGAAAAGAGGAAGTGCTGTCCTTGTGGCAGGCAACACCTCTTGGTATGACCAACCCTCGAGTGGCCAATTGTCAAGGTACAGGAATACTATGATCTCCTGACAACCCAGGTAGGTAGCCACCACCACCCCAGAACCTTTGAAAACACTCTTTGAGCTGAGGAGAGATGGAATGGGAGCATCCAATACTGAAAATGATACTGGCTTCACACCAAATGCAGGAATGGGTGTGAGATGGGTGCATCACTACATGGAAGTATGTGTCTTGAAGGACGAGGGTTGAAAACGAATTCCCAGAATGTAGAGAAGGAATTATAAGCTGCTGGAATCATCATCCTGAATGTTTGAGATCTCATAGATTTGTTTAGAAGTCTTAGAGCTTCTTCAGTACAAAGAAATATCTCAAATAGAAGCCACTTTCTCTGTGCTAAGTCGGGACTGATTCTATTGCTCTTAAAAAAAGAAGAAAGTTTATTTCCTATTTTAGCAGGAACTTGTGAGAGGGGTCCCTGAAGAAGGATGGAGAAGGGGAATGAGGAGGAGAGAGGGAGGTAAAATGGATCATGCAACCTGATGACATTACTTCCATCACTCATTTGTATGAAGTGATATATTCCCAGGCTTGTTGTAAATGGGACAAATGATCCCGAAATGGGAGGAGGTGGGCAAAATTTTGAAGCTGGCAGGCTAGCAAGTGGGGAGTAGTTCAAACCCTGGACCATCCCGTTGAAACTGACGCTATGATGATGAATCCTTTTGTGAAGTCGCATCGGGTGGGTTAGAGGGTCTATGTCTCTGGAACCTGTCTCTTTCTTGGCGGTTCTGTTGGTCCCTGAAATCCAGAAAACTGCATCGGGCAGGATCTTTGAGCTGTTTGCGATCTACTAAACTTTCTTTTGTTTGCAGGAATGTAGATGCCTAATGAGTGTAATGTGGCCTTAGTATCTTTAATGGTATGCAATGACTTATGGTATTCTCTGCAAACAACTTCAGTCCATCAAACGGGAGACATTTCTGCTCCATCTGGTGAAGAGGATGAAAAGGTAATTTGGGGGGTGGCTTCTCTGTCCACTCTCGTCTTTCGATCTTCAAATGTTTCCTCCTATTGCTGGTGAGGAGAAGCCTGAGTCTCCCAATCATCCCAATAGAAGAGGATTGGGGCCTTGGAGAACTTCCAATGATAAGCTGCCCAGGGGTCCTAATATGGCCATTGAGGATCATAAAGGGAGAAGGTGGCATCCAGGGTTGCTCCCACCAGGAGTGATGAGTTCCTCTAACATCCTTCCAGCCCCTTCATGAAAGGGGGTTTGTATACAGGAAACTCTGAACAAAGACTGACGACACTGAATGGAAGTCTTCCTCATTGTCCTCTTCTTCCTTCAATGGGGGAGCCCCAAACGAAAAGGGAGGTGATAGTACTGAGGACGTATAAAGTTCCAGAGACCGAGCGATTCTTGGTACTGAGAGGCACTCGGTACCTGCCAGCAATGGAGACTCTAGTTCAGCAGTCATCAGTAAGTCCTCTGGGTATCTGAGAAGTGTTACAGCACCAACAGACTGGAATGTTTGTCCTTCCTGGATGATGCAGACAGCGTTGATGTGGGTGAAGGCTTACATGGCACTGAAGAACTTGATAAGAGTACCAGGAAAGGAGTAAAGTCCAATGGTACTGATCATCTGTGCTTGCTCTGTCCATCTCCACTAGATCCTTCCATGTTTAGCTTTAGGGCTGCAGGACTTTCCCATATCACTGGTATCGGAGAAGCTCTTTGCCTCCACGATACCGAGCTTCAAGGATGATGTCTCTGCTGCCTGTCAAACTGGTCAGAAATGATGTCTTTCTGATGTGGGATCCCTGGAAGCGGAATTAGAGCTCCTCATCTTATGTTTAGAGGAGTTCTCTGAGGATTTCCCCTTTCTGGGAAAGTATTGTGCCAATGTCAAAGGGGCACTAGAAACCCCTAGGGACTGATATACGCAGGGTGGCGGGGGATTCTCCTGACCTGGCTCTGAAGCAGGGCGAAGGGAGCACTACATCATCACTAGTTGCATCTTGACTTCCCGGTTCTTCTGAGCCCTGGATCTGGGGGCTAAACAGAAGTTACACGTCAGTGGTGCGTGTGACTCCCAGGCATCGAACACTTAAGAGCGTCTGTCGCTGACCGGAATAGCTTCTCTACACGACAGGCAACGTTTAAGCCATGGTGAACCAGGCATGTCCCTCGCAGGGAAGGCTTCCCCAGAGGAAATAAACAACGAGAAGCAACTACTAGCTACTAACAACTAACTAAATTGAGTAAGAAACAAGCTCAGCAACAGCTGAAGTACATGCAAAGTGGACACGCTAAGTTTCGTCTCAGGCTGAGGCATATGAGAAGGAACTGAGGCAGTTTTCCCACATATCCTGATAGCACCTTGAAGCGGGCAGGAGGATATCAATGGCACATGCACAGGCCAAACAGACACTACTAATGAAAATCTCTGATCAAAACTGTGTGGCGCACATGAGCACCTTAAGTGGAGCACCCACAGGGACACTACTTGAATAAGAACAGTAGCCAAAGAGTGGCTTTGCTTCCACCTTGCACCTTTTGGGGGATAGAGAAGATTCAGGGATAGGATTAATCCCAATGTTTTATAGAGTATAATTATTTTACTTTTATTTCATCTTAAGACGGGAATCCAAAAGAATCTGAAGAATCCTGTTTTCTCTGACACCTGATTAACACTGACTTCAATGCTGGGTTTTGAATCTTCCATAGTATCTCTATTTTATTTGTTTTTAAAGTATCACAATATCTTTTATTTTTCCTTTCCAGTTAGAAGTTTACTTTTCTGCATTAAGTTCTCTGCAGACCAGCCAGACAAGACAGTGTAAGACTAATAGAGAAATGTTACTTTATCAGCCAGGGGTGCTTTGTGAATTCCCTACTGATCAATTTACACAGGGAAGTAACCAGGGAGTATTATTTACTATAATGAGAAACAAGCCTGACTTTAATATCTCATAAACAAATGTATTAATAGTGATTGAGTACAGTGGATATTGAGGAAACAGTTTCCTCGGAACCATTTGCAGCAATTCTCAACACTCTTCATTTTATAATATGAATAAAAGAAAATACATACAGCAAACCACTAACAACAATCTTTTCTTCCCCTTTATCTTCAATCATATCTGCAATCCCACAACAGAGAACCACCATGAATATCCCATTTCCCCCCATGCTGCAGGACTGAGAACAGCTCCAGTAGCTATGATATTTGAACACCCCTACTCCCAGGACCTTGCAAACTGCCTATCTTTTACAGCTATACTGCATCAAACCACTAGTGCATAGGGCACCTAAAGGTTAACTTAGAACAAACAGCTTCCCTCAAACACCAAACTGCAAGGGTCATTCACATACACAAATAACTTATGGGGCCAAGTATCTCCCAAAGTCCGAAGTCACTTCTCTGATCTGGTATTATTAAAGAGAGATGTGAACTTTTGGTACTAGCTGAGCTTTTAAACTCAGAAGGCAGATCAGCAGATTGCTAGATTCCTATGCGTCTACTGCCACTAACTCTAATTTTGATGATAAAGCATCCAGCTGGGAGAGCTGGACAGCTCATAGCATGTCAACTACACCTATAATTTTTAAATTAGAATGAAGTGAATTTACTATAAAAACAACTGGAAACTTGTTTATAAAAAAGAAGCCAGGCAAGGTACACTACAGTCTTCTCTGTAAAAATACAAATGAACTAGGAAAAAAGGGGAGGAAAAAGTACAGAGTATCCACTGCTCAACTGATCTGGTGCACTGAGAGGGTTTTTTATTTATTTATTTTTTTGCCTTCCTTTGGGAAAAGATCTGAATATTGACCACTTGGCACAGTTACAGAGAAAGCTAAGGACTTGGATCCCTTTACATTACCTCACAAGGGCACCCTCAGGTGACAGGCTTTGCTTTCCTCATCTCTTGCAAAGGTGGAATCCTGCAGTTCAACTACTTGACAATTGGGTCTCTGGGTTGCAGCCCCCATTTCCCAAATGTACTAACATGACAAGCCCAACGACATTTAGCATCTGCAAGAAACTTTCTTCCAGAAGCCTGTGACCAACAGGTGACTAATGTGACTCAAAACAGCTTAGTCAAAAGGAACCTATTCACCTAAAGGTACATAGCAATAAGAGAAAAGGGTTAAAAACAACAAAAAGCCTACATGCCTGGCTCTTACCTAAAGCTTTCATTTCTCTCACAGCTTGGGCAAGCGTAAGCTGCCCCTGACCAATCCCGCAGAGACTGCAGCTCAGTCTGTCTGCTCACTATGAATAGTCTTCTGAGGTCTGAATCCCCCTACAACGCTACAGGAAGAGTTTTTAATTGTTTAGTGTTCTTTTGATAGCAGGCCCTCAGCCATGGCAAACCAACTGTGTAACTTTGCCTGATGCCTGGAAATAGCATCTTCCCAATTAATAGTCCAGCCACTGTTTTCTTATGTCTCTCTGAAGTTGTTTAGCCAAAAGGAATCTTATCTCTGACCATTGTTTTGTTTCCTGCTTGTTCTTCCTAACAGCATCTTTTGGTTCAACTCCACGTGGTCATAATATTATGCAGGTAAACTGAAGTACCCATAATAGTCATAAAAGATATAGATATTTCCCTGCTGGTGGCAGCATAAGAACATAAGAATGGCCATACTGGGTCAGGCCAATGGTCCATCTAACCCACTATGCTGTTTCTTACAGCGGCTAGTGTCAGATACTTCAGAGGGAATGAACAGAACAGGGCAATTTTGAGTGAGCTATCCCTGGTTGTCCAATCCCAGATTCTGGCAGTAGGATGTTTAGGAGCACCCAGAGCAAGGGGTTGTGTCATTGATCACCTTGGCTAATAGCCATTGATGAACCCATCCCCCATGACCTTACCTAATTCTTTTTTTTAACCTAGTTATACTTTCGGCCTTCACAACATCCCCTGGCAATGACTTCCATGGATTGACTGAGCTTGGATCAATGGTCCAATATGGTGAGGCAAATCCTAAACTCTCAATCCACAATGTTGCAATTTCCCTACTCCTCCTCCCATGCATGCAAGTTAATGAAGCAGTGGCAGCCCTAGCTGTGGCTATTTTGACAGGAACGTTTTTGCCACACACTTATTATTCAAGAGTAGCAATTATTTTCAAGTGTATCTTTATTTTTTCTTTTTTAAGATCATATTTACATTACTGGACCTGGCAGCCACATAGAGCAAGAATGCTGAGACTAGTCTAATAATTCATAATCCTAACCTGCCAGTGGCAGTAGATAATCCCACTGGGTGTGATCCTGCAGTAAAATATCAGTATTAAGCAAGGAGGAGAGCACACCATTTTGCAGCATAGCCCTAGGGCTTTTCTGCATGAACAAGGAGCTTCAGAGTGCCCAGCTTTTCTAGTCCCACTTGATGTCAACCCCTTCTTTCGTTTTTTGCTCAAGCTTTCTCTTAGATCCCATTTACAATGACTATACGAGAAACGGGTTTTTCAAATAACTGAGTTTCTTCCAATTTACACAAAAACCAATCCCCAAATTGTGGGCAGATGCAGATTTTGTCATTAGTGCACAAAGAAACAGGTCTCTTCATGTACAGTATTACTAAATCAAGCTGTTTCTTGGTTGAGTGCAACAGACAGGGTAAATCCTTAAAACTATGTACTAACAGTATTAACCTGCCAGATCCAAGTATTGTTCTTCCAATGTACCTGTACATTATTCGCAGTGACTGTTTCTGTAGCAGCCGTACATGCAAGCATAACCAGTGAATACACTTTATCTTTCAACTGTCTGCTTCAGAAGTCCTATAACTGTTGCCTTTAGAAGGGCTCCAATTAAACAAGACAGGCAGAATCCAGTGTATTCAAATGAGGGATTTTGAATGTAATTATTTAATTTTTATTTAAATTATATAAATGTATTTATTTAAAAAGGTGCCTTTCACACAGCAAAACAAAAACTTGCAGCTAACCCCACAATGTCCAGCAAAATGGGACTCCCAACCACCTTCATTAAACTCCGCATCGCGACATAGATGTCAACCACCACCAAATTCCTCCTGCAGTTTGGATTACTTGGCTGAGCTATGAGGTGTTTACAGAAGTTTAGTCCATTTATTAATTAAAAATTACATTTAAAGCCCTCTTCTATTGGTTCTGACGCTATCGCAATAACAAGTGAATATATCCACTGCCAGACTTTATTTTGAGAGATTCCAGAAATCACATATATAGCCAAAGGAGGACTGTTAACAGCATGGTGATGGCTGAGAAGAAAGCAAGTGGAAATACAATAAGGCAGTGGTTCTCAACCTTTTTGGCTCAAGGGCCACAGATACAATTTTTACTACTCAGAAGGGCCACCTGTCTCCGCCAGCAGTCCCCGCCGTCCCCCCACAGCCAGAAAGAAGGAGTTCAACAAAGAGGCTCTCCTGTCCCCCTGGCTGCAGCAGGGAAACCACATGCATCCTGTAGCCCCGTGCGCTCCACCTGGGTCCCTAGGTAGTGGCTCCCTTCTGCAGCCAGGTGGAAGGGAGATCAGCGCTCCCCTCCCTCCGGCTCCAGCAGGGACCCCAGCACCTAGGGACTCAGGCAGAGTGCTTTGCTGTGCTCCCTGCCACAGCCAGGGAAAGGGGAGCGCTGATCTCCCATCCCCTTGACTGCAGCAAGGAGCCTGCACCGGTCTTGTAGCCCTGAGGCAACATGCTCCGCCTGGGTCCTTAGGCAGCGGCTCCCTTCTGCAGCCAGAGAGAGGGGAGCAGTGGGCCACTTTGAAAGCCCCCGCGGGCCACTTTGGCCTCTGGGCTACAGGTTGGGAACCACTGGAATAGGGTATGGTGTTTGAAAGTATTGCCATGGATGGAAAGTGTTAAAGTATGTTGAATCTTTCTTGAACTTATGTATACCGCAAAAAGGAAACAGAATACAAAGTCTCCAAGTCTCCTTTACATAGTATGATTGCTTTCTGCCATAATCCAGGGAGTTTTGTATTTAATAATGTATAAAACGTATACTCATGTACAGAGTTTAAGAAGGTGGGAAACCAAGTCTAACTACCTCAGAAAACCCCTGATCATTAGTAATAGGCTGCACTTCTAGAGTGCCTACTATCCAAGATATAGGGATATACATATATTAATGCATTTTTCTTTACTTCAGTACTCCCCAGGGTTGGGCATTATTCTTATCTTCTCAATGAGGAAACTCAGGCATAGAGAGGTTAAATGTCTTGCACAAGTATTTTGTTACAGAACTGGGAATCAGACACAAACCTCTTTTCTTGCAGTTTTGTTCCTTAATCATAAGATCATTCTTCTCCCAGAATTTTCAGAGTTCTTTACAAATGATGACAGGTTTCAAACTGAATATTTAGTCCCTGAACTGTTGAAATTTGGAGGATACAAACTGCTTCCAAATCCCATTTCCATCAAGCCCCTGGGCAGATTTTTCTACTGCTTTCAGAAATTTCAGGTATACACTGTAAGAAATGCAATCTGTTCAGCATTGGAGAACTTTTGGGATTTGATACCACTAAGGAGAATAATGTAGGGTACCAATTAATACTAAATAGAACAATAGGCTTGCTATATGTGTAATTGTTGATCATAAACACTTTCATGTGCAGGGAGTTATTACTTAAGGCTTGTCTGTAAGCCCTCTGCAGGTCACATGTTCTTGTTCAGATCAGAGGATAAAATCGTATTCTCTTGCTCAAGCACAAAAGGGCGGGATTCTATTAAAGCAAAATTCTTATTATAACCTATTTAAATAATTTAAATTAAATACAAATATATTCAGTAGTATATATTTGCTGTCAAGTTTGAAAGAAAGTCAAACCATGGGATTGGTGGAAGTCTCTGACTAAGCACCTGGAACCAGAGTTTGTTGACAAGATAAACCAGCTTTTGACAGCAGCACACTCTTCTGCAGTTGCAGAGAGAATATTTTCTTCATTTCAATTTAACAACTAATTCAGGTCAACAACTAGTTCATTCAAAGTTAAGAAACCATTTTGGAGTTGAAATAGCAAGAAAGCTTGTTTTCCTCTTCCAATCTATGAATAAAAACTAGCTGTGAGAGGATGAGATCTACTAGTTCTAAAATCTTGAAGGACATGGTGACCAGAAACAATCAGTTCAATTCACTAACTCTAGATAATACTTTCTTTAATTAATTAATCAATCAATCAGTTAGTTTTAAATGCAAAATATATTTTGATAAACTTTGATAAACTTTTCTTATGTTTTCAGAATATTTAAAAGTCTTATTTAATAAAAAAATAAAAATGCACAAAACCAGCATTTTAAATTTAATTTGAATTTCAAAAATTAATCATCATAAAGTAAATAAAAATGCATCATGTGCAAATTTCTAAAATAAAAATGTAAAAATTAAGAATCTGAATGACTGTGAGTTAAGCTGTATAATTGCTTACATAAATGTGTATGGATACACTGTATCCTCCAGATTAGCAAAAAGCAGCATCAAATTATGTAAAGGCCATATTTAATTGCAAATAAACATGTTTTAATAGTTAATAACCAATGAGAATCTTTCTTTAAGAAAATAATGAAAAAGTATAAATGCAAAACATGATTAAAATCAAAGATTTAAATCAAGGTTTCCTGCTTACTGATTTAAATCATGATTAAGCCTGGTGATTTAAATTGCTTTGGTTTAAATCAATCCACCCTACTCAGATGCAATTTGCTTTCTCTTCAGTAATACTGTCTTTGTTGCTAGCTAATCAGTTCTACTTCTCCTACCTCATGGAATCCTGAGCCTAGAACTCCAGTGCTTCCCTCCCTACCTTTGAATCCTTCTTGAAACCCTCTCCATCTCATGTTTCTCTTCCCAAAATGGTCCCAATTTCTTCAAAGAAAAAATTTAGTGATAGCCTCCTGAGCCCATCTCTCTCCCCCTTTCCATCAGTATTTAAATATATTCTAGTATATACTCTGACTATATATACTTTTTTAAAAGTACCTTTGACCCTCTACTATCAAATGCATTTATAGGATATCCATAATGATGGTATCTGGATACACTTTACACTCATTCTGTCAGGGACCAGAAACAATACCAGGGAACTAGGATGATCAAACCCATAGCAGTAACAATTAACAGAAAATACTTATAGCATATGAAATCCATCTGTGTGAAATATTCATTAAGCTTTTAAATAATTAATTAGCAAAAAAAACCATAGTTGTTCCTGAAGAGAAAAAAGGGCAAAATTAATCAGTTGTTCAATGTGGTTTTCCCAGCTCTAATTCTTGTTGCTGATTTACCCACTGTTCTCTTTCCTACACATAACCCTCTGAAAGTCATTAGGGGCAGACACATGATGAGTCTTTAAACTGGGGTGCATGCTTATAAAACTGGAATCAGAATCTGACCAATTGGTTCTAATCGGTTAGTCGGAAATAGCATGCTTAACCAAAAAAATATGTTGTAACTGTTACTTGCACCTTCAGCTCAATTGTCTTCACAAAGTCTGTTTATTAATGTGCCTTATCTTTCTGCAATTAATTCTGTTCTACTTCACTACATTTATCTTCATTTATTAAATTGAATTTCCACCATTTCTTGCTCTTACAATGTTCCCTGTCACCAAATCAGGTATCTGTGAATTCTGCTTCCATTTTGCTAGCTTGATAAGAGTTACCCTTCAGTTATTCAAGGAATAAAGGATAAACCTGATACAATATCGAAGTTGCGAACCACCATTTAGCCTCTTTTTTTTTTTTGGTTCTGTATTTTTCAGATGATTGAGCTTTGAAAACCTCATTCATCTTTGTAAACTCTGAAAACCCAGTTTACAAAAGGAGGTAATTAAAAATGTAGCAAGTCTAAAACAATGCAAGAATGTGTGTAGTTAGTGTATACATGATAAAAGGTTTCGAATTCATCTCACTAACATGTACATCCACAACTTTTAAAATTCAAAACCCTCTGGGGGTCGCTTGAAAATATAGAAGACTAATTAAAAACTGTTGATTTTGGCTCAAAATGAAAACCATTTCTCTGTAAAATGAGTGATGGACTATTATATGAAAAAACCTAGAGTTACCTCCCAATCAAGCATCATGTAAATTTTCCATCACTATATTATGCACTTTTAAGAGTTTATCTACAAAAACTAAGGCTTATTTTAGCCAAAAATTGTTTTCTGTGGCTCTCTTCTTCAAGTATCTAGGCAATATAGGTATAAACAGAAGCAGGCAAAAGCTGAAGAGAACGTTTGCATTCTTCATTCACATGGGCCAACAACTGGATGGATATGGACGACTGAACTATGCTCACATTCTTAGGGATGATTGCTCCACATCAAATCTGAGGCAAAATGGTGAGGGAAGCTTTCACTGCTGCTGCCTGGGCTGCACTTGTTCTGTGGGTAAATAAAAGCCACCGACTCCAGTCCTATCAGTGTAGTGCTCATGAAAGTGACTGCAAATCATACAGAAAAAAACCCAACCTTCCGGTACAGGTATATGTCACTTTTTCATGAATTGTAGTAGATGCCTGTAAGATGCTACCTCAGTTTAAAACAGCAATCCTTATTTGCAGGATTGATAACACCTTTTCATCTGCATGAAACCAGGCTCTTAAACAGAAGAGGATAATAAACAGACACCTTTTAAAAGTTTTACTGATATCGTTTGACACTTAATACTCACCATCAAATATTTGTGGAAAAGGAGGGAATGGATAATCTCCTGTTTTCTCTACTAATCACTTTCATCCCAAATTTCAAAATCTTGGAGAGCATGATCAAATGATGAATAAAGACTGACTAGCACAATTAAGCAAAGCGCATACTCAAGAATAATGTCACTGGCTTTGCCCAATAGGGAAAGTTTGAAGGACTGTGCCTTAAGGTAATAAGATTCCTACCCAATCTGCTACAATTCCAATAAGAGTAGTCACCATTCAGGTCTAGTCTACATTAAAAAAAGTTTGTTGGTATAGCTATACTGGCAAATGCTCCCAGTGTTAACACAGCTAATACTGGAAAAAAATGCCAGTAAAGCTTATACCAGTTCCCTGAACAAAATAAACAATACCAGCAATTGCTCTTTTTTGCCAGTATGATCGCATATACATTAGGGCTTTTGCTGATGAAGAAATCTCTTTAAAAAAACCCAAAAAACCCACAGACCACACCCTTAAGCAGCATTGCTATACCAGCAAGCTTCTAGCATAGACCTGGCCTTACTCCAGATCTAAACATGTTGGAAAAATCCAACATGTTTCCTGCACAATAAACTCAATACTTTAGGTCTTGCATAACTATATATCCTTCTGTGATATCTAAGACTCTGGTCCAATGTTTATTGATATTACTTATCGCAGTTTTCTGAAAACTAAATATCCTGGAAGAGGAGCTCAAGTCAACTTAAAAATCAAACTCAGATCTTCGTGGTTTGATTGTGAGCCATTCTTGAGGAATATGATCTTAAATACAAATACTGCCCCCTTGGCCTCAACTCAGAGGAACTTACAACAGGTATTTCTACTTTGACAGTGATGACTGATGAGATGAACTCCCACCCCAACCTAAAGACTTTGAAGCAGCAGCAATTCCTCCTTAAACTCAACAATAAAAAGATTACCACCAAGTGGTGTAACTAAATTAGAATACGTTAATCATTTGGGGTCTGATCCAAAGCCCACTGAAGTCAATGGAAATTTTCCAACGAATTCAGTGGGCATTGAATCCTGGTCTTTATGGATATATGGTGGGTCTAGTATGGATATTTTCATCATGACATGAGATCTCTTGCTTAAAGCCTTAGACCAACATCCTAATGGATATATAAATATTTTAAGGAATCAGAAAAATCAGTTCTGCAAATTGCCTTTGCACCAATTCTTATATATTTTATTATAATTTAAGAGGAAAATTCTATCAATTGCCATTACACGGTGTTGCCTATCTGCATAGAATTGTGACAGCTGAGTCATAGCAAAAAGGCTTCTTAAGCAACATCTGCAACTACCAGAGGAGTGAAAAATAAATCATTTGAACAGGAATTTAAAAGCACACAATCTATAAAAGCACTAATTCTTATCTAGTGGTTTCTGTATTCTCCGGTGGTCTTTGATTGTAGTATCATTACAACATAATCAGTGACTCTTTAAGAAAATAAGTTATAAAGTAACTGTGGATCTGAATAGTTTAAAACAGTGAGCAGCAGCAGAGAGCAATTTGTATATAATGATGGAAAAATCATCCCTTCAGTCTACAAATCCAAAACCTACAGATTGCCAAGATTCTGTCCAGCCTTTACCTGGCATTATATACATTTACTGCCTCCTCTTCAGAGCTCATGAACAACCAACCCATAAGTCACTGGCATAACAAGAACTCCCACAGTGGTCCCCCCTTAGGGTTCGAATTATGTTTAGAATTCAAATATTCAAAATTTAGGATGACTTCAATCCAAAAATATGGGTACTCAGGACCCCTGAAAATCATGTAAATAATCTGTGTAACCTTGACATATATAGACAGAGCTCCCCAGGATACACAAAGAACATACAGGAGGACTTTGAAACAATTTAACATTGCTGCTTTATGAGGGAAATAAACTAGCACTTCATACTTCAAATGCAGAGATTTTTTAGAGGTGAAAAGTCACAGAGTTTGAGGCCAGAAAGGGCCATCCTTTCTAGTCTGACCTCCTGTACCTCACAGGCCACCAGTACCATAGGAGACTAGACTATCAAGTGCTGTAGGCAGAGAACAGGAGGGATTGAAGAGTTAAAAAAATGCAAGCTAATTGCAGCTAATTGCAAGCAGCCATGCTTAGCTTAGATTTAAAAGGCTAGTTTGCAAAGTTGGTGAGATTGCCTCATTTCACAAATTTAAATATGCATGCACCCTCCAAAAACATACCTACATGCCTTGTGGAAACCTCTAGAATTTAAAGCCTAACAACCCTGACTTAGGGTCTGTCTATACTGACGGTGGCAAGGTTGCTGCCATCAGATCAACTTATCTGGATCGACTGAGCGGTCAGTGTAGAAGCCATGTTCCAAGGTGCTCACTTTGGAAGCACTGGGGTCCTGCCCTGAAGCATTGATACTCTAAAGGTCTGCGGTGCAATGCTGTGCACCAGAGCTGGATTATATGACACAGGGTCTCCCTTAGTTCTCTGTCACGGGCCTCTCATAGAGCACAAAGTTCCACTCTTCAAGCTAAGCGCTATTGGAAAACCCTGCATTTCTTCTGGGTGCTGGAGCTGCATCCATAAATAAGGAGCCTGCAATGCCATACACCAATCTGTGCATGGAGGCTGTGCACCTTAAGAATGTAAGGCCAGGCTGAATTGCATGATACCAAGTTTCTCTTCAAGACTGAGAATCCTGCAGGATGATTGTGACATTCTGTACAGCACATTCAGAGCTCTGAGCCACTTCGTTACCCCTCTGCCTTAGCAGGAGTGAGCTTTGCTGGAAATTAGTCTGTCAACTCTCTGCCATCTCAGTTTGTCTGCTTCACCAGCAAACTCCTCAAGACTCTGCCAACTTACACCTTGCCTTGCAGGTAACAATCAGTGAACTCCAGTTCCTGAGTTCCCCAAAGACATCTTCTGGCAGGGTCCAGTCCCTCTCACTGGACATTGACAGAAATTATTAAGTTTGCTGCCTCCAAAGAGACAATGTATAGCCCAGCCCGTTAGTGTAGTCGAAGACTCACACGATACTTCAATATAACAGCCCTGAGATAGTTTACAGTACAACTAAGAATAAGTGTATTAACAAGGAACAGAGATTTATTTTAAGGGATAGTAAGCAAGAGAAAAGTATGGTTACAAACAAAACATCCTTTCTAGTGACTTAAACTTAATTTTAGCAAGTTTTACAATCTTTGCCTAAGCAGTTTTCTTGTACCAAATTACCAGTATCTCCAGGCCAGGGGATCCAACTCTCACAGAAACAAAGGGTGCTATTCCCTTTGTCCCCTAAGCAATGGATAACTAGAAATTCTTTTGCACCCCTCCTTAATATTCCCCGAAGTCTTATCATCTCTGCTTCAAGACCCAGGAAGGCTTCCTGGGGTGCAGATTCTATCCCGCAGTGTGATCACTAAACTCTCTTCTCTGACACTTGCTAGCTTAATGGCTTCGTTTATCTTATATGAAAGTGTATTTTCATTGTCCTCTGCCTGTAATCAAGCCTGTTAGACAGGTAAACACACATTCCTTTGTCTGGAGCAGGCTGATTTTATGCACTGCCTCCCAAACGCATTTTAAGAACATATTTCCAGCACACATATACAACTCTTTATACACAACTGGTACATACAGCACACAATATTTTCAGGACCAGCACTTCACGAGTTTACATATGATACTTTATGTGACACCTTTTAGATACATATTATGACAACAGCGTGTTGGAGGTAATGAGCGTGTCAGGCCTGATGTGAGATACAGTATGGTATGCCCTCTTGCCAGTTGGCAATTGCAGGGCTCTTCAAATCACAATATCTTCAGAGAAGCAGCATTCCAGGTAGTTTTCCCTTTTTTAAACTCTTTAAAATATTTTAAAATAGTTTTGCTACAAAATGGATAGCATATGCATAATACAAGATAGTATGCACTTTGCCACTCAAGAGTATGAAGCCACCCCAAACCCATGACACTAACATTTGCATACCAAACCAGCCTATCATTTATTCTGTCATAGACATAGATACACTGGGTACACACATGCTATATATATAGTAGTGCAGTAATAATACTATAATCAAAGTTGCAATTGAATTTTCCTTTTTGATAGGAAAGTACATCCGTTATTTTTCAGAAATGTAAAAGTAACCAAAAAAACCCAAACTCCTAAACAAGTTAAAATTGACACAGTGTTTCAATTTTTCATGTTGGTTTGATGCAGATCAGGTTCATATACACAGAATGTCAAAATTTTTGAAAAGTGGCCATTTCTGACATATTATTCTGTGTTTCTTTCATCCTTTTGGCAAAGCTGTATAATTTCCTGGGGTGTGATTTTTTTATTCACACTTTACACCTGCTAAAAGGGGCAATATCAATTACAAGTAGATACGTATTCTATATTTTGTTCCTTTTGCAATTTTAAGAGTTACTATTTTAAAATACACTAGCATATCAAATACTAATGACTCTATTCATTCTGAATGGTAGTTCTGGTGTCACAAGGTTTCCAGCTGCTACAACACAGAAGGCACTATGTGTATGGTCTACATTGCAATAAAACACCTGTGGCTGGCCCAGGTCAGCTGACTTGGGCTTTTGGAGTTCGGGTAAAATTTCAGTGTAGACGTTTGGACTTGGGCCCCAGCATGAATCCCGGAGCCCTCCCCTGTTGCAAGGTCCCAGGGCTTGGGCTCGGGCTCGAGTCCATATCCAAATGTTTACACTGAAATTGTATAGCCCCGCAGCTCGAACTCTGTGAGCCCAAGTCAGCTGGCTTGGGCCAGCTGCGGTGTTTTATTGCAGTGTAGACCATACACATAGTGCCTTTTGTAGTACCCTCAGAGACAAAATTACCAGTAGCCTATGCGACACCTCCCTGTGCTTGACATCATGCGTTCTAACCACACCTCTGCTGATTGCAATTTATGGTTGAATAAGGGTGGATAAAAATTGATTTAAATTAAATGTATTTTTCTTTTTAAAAGTAAACCCGTTTAAAATTATATTTGAAATTATGAAAACCTATGCTAAGGTTGAAACGTACTATAATCTATTAAAATAATTTAAATAAACATATATTACATCAATAAGCCCTCAAATTCTCAAATTTTAATCATATACAGAATCAAGGGAAAACATCTTTAACTTCTACGGTCAATTCAAGCATTATTAATGCCACAATGTCATATGCTCCATTAAGTATCTTTTATTTTCAGCCTTTACAATGGGAGTGAATGCTGGCATTAACATTTTTCCAGATGTAAAGACTTTCAGTTTCGAGAAAAGCTTTTGCTTCAATTTCTTTTTAATTTCCAGTTTAGCTAGCACAGGTGCAGAGAGATGATTTTCTTCATTTGGGGACCACTACATTCAAATCTGAGAATCTGGCTGGGAGCTGAGAAAGCAGGAAGCACTCACCCTGTTCCAATCGATGAGTAAACACCAGGTGGGTAAGGATAAAGCCTACTATTCCTAAAAATTTGAAGGACATGGAGCCAGCTTTTCAAAGGCATTTAAGCAACTAAACATGCAGATAGGCACCTAACGGGATTTTCAAAAGCACCTAATACAGGGGAGGCACCTAGGTCCCATGGCAGCTCTGTTCACATCCAGTTTATAGAATAAACCATATTGTTTGAAATCAACTGGGGCAAAACCTGATGTGGGACTGTGATGCTTCCTGGTGGTACTCAGGGTGGTGAGGCACCTCACTACCACCCACTACCACCCACCCTTAGCAGGAAGAAGTTCCCTGACTCCATCAGCCACGGGTAACAAGCTCTATGCCTCACGGGCCCTGATGTCTCTCTGTAGGTAAGCAATAGTCACACTCCAGTCCCTGAGTCCACAGAGCGTACCCCTGGAGTGCCCAGCTGGATGGTGTTCCATTGGACACACCCAGTATTTACAAAAACACAATTCCCAGAGGAACAGTACACCCCCGATCACCAGTCACACCTTAGAATCACTGCTCTGCTTCATTCACAGCACTTAGAGTTATGCAGTGTTGTTGTAGCCATGTTGGTCCCAGGGTAGCAGAGAGACAAGGTGGGTGAGGTAATATCTTTTACTGGACCCACTTCTCTTGATGAGAGACACAAGCTTTCGAGCTTATACGGAGCTCTTTTTCAGATCCTCAAAAGCTTGTCCCTCTCACCAACAGAAGTGGGTCCAATAAAAGATATTACCTCAGCCACCTTGTCTCTCTGAGCACTTAGATTTGTTCATAGTGAAAACAAGTATAAGTTTATTTAACAAAGAATAGAGATTCAAATATAGTAGTTTCTGCTTAAAAGCAATTTTTTGGTTCTCAACAAAAAGTTACTTTTATACAGGAGTTTCTAATAAGCAGAAGGCACTGTTTTCAGGAGGATACATAGAAAAACACGTGCAGAATGATACATTATACAGAACAGAAGTGGTAAAACTGTTTATTAACTATTCATTGATTCTCAGTACTAAGGAAGAAAACCAAATATGATACACAGTAATAGATACACTGTATAGTGCACCACAATGCTTAGAGCAAACTTAGGGAATCTGTCACAAAGACTACAGCCGCATGCAATTCTATAAAGGAAAAGCATTTTAAAAACACTAAGGAAAACTTATAAAACACTTACAGAATAACGTCTCTTGTCTGCTGACCAGCACTGTACTTGCATTTAGTGCTCCTTACATCTCACATCAATTAAAAGCAGCACATGATTTTACCAATAATGTTTTTAAGAACAAAATCTATCCAGTGTGGTCTGCTTTCTACAGTTAGCCATCTCCCCCTGTAAATCCTTTTCAGTTTTGTGTATAACCTCGTCAACTGTTCTCAAAGTCACGACTCTGGCATATCCTATGAAAAACGTCCATCACACACAACTGCTCTGTGAGGGAAAGCTCTTCAAGTTTGTCCCCCGATACACTACCCTATTGTGCTCCCTCAGCCTGTTGGTACTTTACAGGCACTACTGTCTCTGGAAGTTCGGCATTAGAAACCTCCCTCTCCAAATGATTGTCAAACTCAACAATGGCCACAGATTCCTCTGCTGTTAGATTTTCAGCAATAGAAATGTAGGCCAGCTCATCAATGTTCACCAGACCATCATTTTCTGTGGTTGATGCAAACCTTCCTTTCTGAAACAGTTTATAACAGTCTGTGGGAGAAAAGTGGCCTCCTTAGCAAGATGAAGTGCATGATTCAGAGGTTTTTGGTTTTTTTGCAACATCTACCACTAATAGGTGCGAATCAGCATCCAGAGAGGCGATGATGCATGCATTAAGAGGCGAGCAGAAGAGATCTTTGATATTTTTACAGGCAATAAACACCCAACATAGAACCAACAAAATTTCACTTAAAAGTCACCCTAGCAAAATACAAAGGAAAATGACCCCCCATCAAAATATGTAGTTTGTTTCTACTTACCCTTTCCTCCTCTCACTGTAGCCAGTTATAGGAGTTATTCATCTCTCAGCAGAAAGTTCTTATCACTTTCAATTTTTCCCCTACTTGCTGAATTCACAGAGTGAAAACACAATCTTGTTTTTTGACATCGGTTTGATGGTTATTACTTTTTGACATCTGTTTGATGGTTATATATTATATTAAATTATTAAATTATATTATATGGGATAATTTTATTTTCTGATACACCAAGTTCTCATTATTTTTTCACTACTACAAGCCACTTCCTCAACCCATTCTTCTTTGCTGATGGGACTAGCCAATATTTGAACAATGTATACAGTATTTTAAAACATTTTTTCAGTATCATATCTAAGGTCTCCCTTTTCACCATTTCATACTATTGTTTCTAGTTAACCTTCTCTGCTGAGTTTCTTCCTCTCCTTTATGTTAATGCCATTTTAATATCTATAATCTGATGACACTTCTGCCTCCTTTCCTGCTCCCAAACCTACATATAGTAAATCTCCTCAATCTCCCCTTACATGACAATTCCTCTAAGGACTTTATGATCCTGAGTGCATTTCTCAGAATTCTGCATTCAGCTTGCAGTTTTATTAATAAATCTTTTTAATACTGCAGCACCTACAAGTGAATAATAGAATGCATACATAGAAATGCCCAGTATTATTTATTTACACCAGTGTCCATTTTAAAATAATTGAAGTATGGGGAATTGTACCTTGTGTGGTAAAGTCAGGCCAGGGCTGGTATGTGAGCCCTAGAATGCTAAAGGCCCTGTTCCCTGCAGGCAGAGGAGAGGTTACTGCAGGTCAATTAGAGACACCTGGACCCAATTAAGGGCTACTCCAGGTGTACTTAAACCCTGCCATCCCTAAAGGGCAGGGGGAGTGGCGGCAGCGGCGGCGACGACGACCACCACCACCACCAGGGTGAGGTTTATGGCAGCTGGAGGAGAGACTCCCCTGGACTTAGGAGATAGTACTTCTCTGCAGCCAGAGAAGGAAAGACCCTGGCCCAAGCCTGCAGGAAGGACCGGTGTTTCTCCAATCCTCCAGGGCTTTACCACCACCTCTAAGCCCTGAGAAGGAGCCATGGCAAAGTACCTCCCTGGGCCATATACATGGACTGGGACTGACCGCCCCTCCCCCGTGGGGTTGAAGGACACTCCACAGGCCTGAAATAAGGCTTACATCAAATGCTCCATGTGAGAGGTGCTGAGGGGAAGAGACAAAAGATTTGTCCAGGTTGGGGCAGAGTTACCTCAGGCCCCACTGCCAAAGGAGACTGCTGCCATTAGGCGAGACCAAGGGGGGTTGCTATACCACACTTGGTAACAGGCTGATACCAAATACATTTTTCAGATAACCGGAGAAGTGGGAGCAGCTAAGAGACCAGAGCTGTGGGTAGACAAGCAACATGAGAAAGATACTAAGTAGGGCAGTGCTTTCCAAACTAAGACCCATGGTTCCCCAAAGAGGAAGTCATGAATATCTGGGGGAAAAATTGTAATCAATATGCCTGGTTTTGTTTTTTGTTTTCTAATTAAGAGACTATTAAACTAGGCGTAACAACAGCCAGCATCTTATCCGTGGGTCTGTATCTCATGATGCCATTGATGCCCTATCTGCATGCTGCTGTTGGCACTAGGAGCTTCTCTGTGTTCTCCATGCCATCAGCAAGTCTCTACTGAAGACCTCTGCGGGAATGGAGGAGGGCACAGAGAGACTTCCAGGCCTGGATGACACAGAGAAGCTCCTAGTGCCAACAGCAGCATGCAGATAGGGGAAGGGCGCTGATGGAGAGATAGGTGTCTCATCTTTATAATGGAAAGATTTTTACCAAGTGCTAAGCCTACAAAATCTTTCAAACATTTGGCTGAAGCAGATGATTTTATTATAGTTAAAGAGAAAAGGATGAAAACGAGACAATATGATGATAGTTACATTATATTTGGATTTTCGTGTCTCCATATTACTGTGGAAAGTCCATAGCCACAATATGTCACCTGTTTTCAAGTGGAAGTAGGAGGCCAGGGAAACTACAGAGACATTTGGAAACCAAAATCTGGACTTTGATTTTTCCTTCTGGAAACAAGAATTAAAGCAGCAAAAAGAAAGTCATATCTAAAGAAGCAACTGTTCCTCAAAAAGCCTTAGAAGCTTCTTATGTTGTGGCCACACAAACGGCAAAATGCAAACAAGCACAGACTACTGGCGAGACCTTATGAAGATATCAGTGATGAAGCTATGGAAGCAGCACTTTAATTTGCTTCCAGTTATCTCTGTGAGTCTGGGTTTTCACAGCAATGGTTCTATGAAAATTAAACATTGGAATTGTTTAAACTCGGAAAAGATGCTATCAGAGATTCAACCACATATTGCAGAATTATGCAGTTCAAAACAGCAGCATTTTTCTCACTAAAATCTTAGGCTGTAAGAACATGTCCATAAATCCATATTTTCAAATTATAGTTTTAAAAACCTGGACTGTATTGGTTTATATAATTAAACAAACTGTACGTAGTTGCATAAGGTCACAAAAACATCTGAATTTTAGTATCCCTCTTGAATCTAGTGTCCTAAGTTGGTAAAAAACAAAAACAAAACAACCCAAACCCGATACTTGCTATAGGGAGCCACCAAGTTTTAAAATATCTGTATGGGAGCCGCAGTACTAAAAAAATTTGGGCACCATGGATATAGTCTCTGTGGTAAGGGGGAGGTGAATTTTCTTAGTGTAGGTAAGATCAAAAGCATGGGACGCTCACATATTAATTGAATCCTTCTTGGCTTGCCAATGTAATAAATTATCAGCAAAAGACAATACAAGAGCTCCTTTTGGACTTACATAGGAGTTTGTTGATATAGTTTAGGATGCCTCCCCAAACCAAACTTTGGAAGCTCGTTCTGCATCTTTGTATTAGTCATTCTTAGAAAGCAACTTTCACTAAGTCTATGTACCACTCACCTTTCTGCACTACCTAAAAAGCTATAGAGATACTAGTTCTTGCAATTTTTGGATCTATTCATTGGGACAGGTACCAAATGTATCTTAGGAGCCTCAAACCATGAAGTACAACCCTTGACACTGCCTCTCTCCCACATCCACACTTAATTTTGCTGCATCATAACTAACTACATCAGATTAACATGGAAAGGCCAGAACAGATTTGCTAATTTGCTACCTATACCAGGGTCTTAAAATCCCACCATCATATGTTTGTTCAGTAAAATATCCACAAAATTCAGACTTTAAATATCTCCCTACTGAATATTACATAAGCCCTTAATATTCCCAGCACTTCTTCCTACAGAACCAGTAGTGCAGTCTACTTCCTGCCAACGACTCCTTTTTGCTTTCTTTTTAAAAATAAAATAAAAATAAAATAAAATAAAATAAAATACATTGACTACTTACCATATTGACATCACAGGCAGAAAAGACATTTTTCCAAACACTTCCAGAAGTATAAACCTTAAGTAATACCTTTATAAGTGAAAATACACTGGGATCTGTTATTTGCTTGGAAGAGCACAAAAAATCATTTTAAGATCTACTCCCTTCCAGAAAGGACATCAAGTGTATTGTAGAAAAGGGTAAGTAATGTATTTTGAGGTCACAATCTGGTAATAAGTAACTCAGCACCATGGCCTCATTTCCTCAGCTGTCATCTCCAGAAACCTAATCTCTGATTTAGAGCAAAGTTATCCATTTTACTTGTAAAGACAGATGCCAAGTAAGGGCTTGTCTACACAGTGTCAGAGTCCAGACTACAGGGCCACGATCTGTAGAGTGCTCTGAAGTGTTGGTCTCTAACTGTCCTGTGTAGAACCTGCTGGCATGAACTACAAGGTAGATATTTCACGTTAATCTAGTTCTGTAACAGGACTACATCAGCATGAACTAGGTACCTTTTAATTCGGAATAGTCTAAACAGGTCAGTTAGACCATAACACTTCAGAGCAGTCTACCAATCATACCCCCTAGGTCAGACTATTGTGCAATGTAGATAAGCCCTTAATGTTAGTCTGAAGCATTTGTTTCCTTCTAAACCTTCATTACCGTTAAAGAGACAAGTCCCATTCACCGTTTATTGCTCTTTTTCCTTGGTTAACCTTGACAAAGCTAAAATGCACTGTGCAACTTTCCTTTAATTATACTGAAGCTCTTTGTAAAGTATCGCATGAAGTACACATTCAGCAACTAGGATTTCCATTGATCCAGGCTGATCCCTTCGCTTTACACAGAAGGATTACATTTTCAGAAGGGAATTATAGTTCAACAGTGGTATATTTTTTCTACTGATGTGGAATTTGCTCACTGCTTTCTAAATGGAAATCTCAGCAATTATCTGATACAGTCTACAAGAAGAAATATTAAAAACTCACGGTCTAAAAATTGTTGCACAGAAAATGAAAAGCACTAAAAGTAATTTCCAACAAGCATGAGGTGGAGGAAGCCAGACTTGTCACATAGGGTACACTCAAGAGGAACTAAAAGGAATCTAAGGTCAAGTGCACCCCTTATGTGATAAGCCTGGCTTCCTGTACTTCATGCTGGGTTAGAACCATGTGGTCCAACCACTCAAACCGGACGTTTAGACTGTAGTCCTCCAGTTCCCAATTGTGCTAGTGTCACAAGCCTAACTCTGTTTTTGCACCTGTATGGATTTCCCTTCAGGAGGCTGTGAAAGCATTTGTTGGCAGTGACACGGAAACAGCATCTTCAAAACTAAGCATAATTTATTCATTCTTCACAGGTACAAGCATGTAGAGCAAAGGGTAAAAACAATAAAGGCCTACAGGCATGTGTATTACTTACATCTTTGTAAGTTCCCCTCTTTGTAAGCTAACTCCCTCTCTGCAATATTTGGTGCTT
Organism: Emydura macquarii macquarii; assembly: GCF_026122565.2. Lineage (NCBI taxonomy): Eukaryota > Metazoa > Chordata > Testudines > Chelidae > Emydura > Emydura macquarii. The sequence goes on from NW_027131180.1 coordinate 15,518,884, forward strand.
TTCTAAAAGCCCCAGCTCCTGAAGTCAGGTGAAAACATAAGAATTTCCACATTCAATTTTTTTAAAAAGCTTCTAGCCCTCACAGTTGCAGAGAAAAAGACTGGAAATGTGACCCTTAAATACTCAAAAACCAGAAGGCAAATAGAAGGATTTACAATTTAAGAATCTCATGATTTTTTAAGCCCAACTCGTTATTTGCGCAGGGGAGTGGGGGTGGGGAGGAGGGGAGGGTTCATGACTTTTGAGCAAATGGATTGACAGTAATGTATAGGGCCCAGTTCATGCAAAAAACATACAGCTATGCTTGTGCCTTGTTTATGTAGAAAGGGTGAGGTCAGAAAACTGTGCTGGAGAATTTTTTAAACAGAGCAGTTTTCTGATGTAGGACAGTCCTTAAAGTTGGTCAAGGAAAGGAAACTATACATGGCAATACAAACTGAGAAAGTTGTCAAGAGACTCAACTTCCTTATAGATTCCATATTTATTTCTACTGTGGTGTGAAAACCTATGATGCAGAACCAACTCTAGACTCTTAAAATTAAATATAATCATATACCTTGGTGAGAATAGTGACCCAGCAGGAATCTGGAAGCCATGATTCGTGTGTTCGATGCCAGTGCTACCACCAACTCAGTGTATGACCTTGAATAAGACACTTCTCGCTGAGCCTCAGTTTATCCTATCTGAGTAAGTTCTACAGGAATATTTGTCTCACAGGAGTTTTATGAACTTTACATAAAGTTTGTAAAGCATAAAGGTCTTCAGATGACAGGCATTTTACAAATGTAAAAGTATTATTAACATAGCTTGTGTCAGTGAGAGTTTGTCCTGATGTAGATACAGACCCAGACTTCTCCATTACCTCCCCTCAAATTCTTGCCTCCTCCTCCTCCACCTCAATCTTGATATCACATTTAGATTACTACAGTGTATGGTGGCATTACGAAGGATTAGTTTTGACATAGAATTCGCAAACTTTAATAAACAAGAAATCCTCTCTCTGTCTGCATTATTTTAAAAGAGACTTTATTATGTAGTTAAGCTCAGAAACAGGATCCGCTTTATAATTATGGTAATTTGGAGGTGACAAGTCTTCATCCTTAGGGCAAATTCTCCTCTCTGCCCCATGAGCAAAAGGAAGCAAACAGCAGTGGATATATATGGCTATGAGTCTCATGGAGGAAAAGTTTTTGTTCCTTTGTGATCTCCTTCCTCCAAAACCCACCTAGTCCCTCTGGGAATATGACACAGGATTGTGCTTCAAAGGTAGGACAGCTGATCTCTATGGCATCAGCCTTCCTCAGAATTGTGGGAACCCTCATGTAAGTAAATGCAGAACAAATCAGCATTGAACTTGCATTGACTCCCTCATCATGATGGGAAAATCATACCAACATAAACAGTAAAAACAGGCTTGAGAATCAGTGGAGACATGATAGGAGCAGTACTTCTCCATTAGCCATGCTGCTCTCACAGGGATTTAGGAATGAGTTCAGAAGCAGTAACAGATTATCTGGCTATTAATTTTTGCTTATTTGTTTTTATATAGATGAAACACTCTGTCTCCTGGGGAAATGTTTGTTATTTAAAAAATATTTTAATAGGCAATCAATATAAAATCTCCTTGGCACTTTTATATTAAGAAAAACACAAGTCAACAGCTAATTTGACAGGAGCAGGTCTAGATAAGAACTCATCTTTCGTCAGTTTATTTAACATTTACATTGCAGTAGTGCCTAGAAAAGAAGCCACAAACAAGCACTGAACAAACAAAATGACAGCCACTGCCCCAATGAATTTACAATCTAAAAAAGCACATATAGTCTAAAAAGAAGTTCTAGTTTATAACCCAATACAAGCCTTCAATTTAAATTGATGGCAAATTTAAAAATAAAAATCCAAGATAATATGCAAAATTGCTGCTTCGGATATTTATGGCAGTCAAAAGATCAGAGCACAAAACCTGTTAGTAGGCACAAGCCCCATGAAAACACATAGCTCTACTAATGATATATGCTAACAAGCAAATACAAGGGATGACCAATAAGACTGTACAGCTCCTTTAAAATTCTGTGAACATGTGCAAATACAGTACAAAAACACACTGTGGTAATCAAGAATATAATGGCAGATAAAACTTTATAATATGAATTATTAGCTTTTATCACAGAAGAAACCATTAATAAACAAGGATAAACAAGTCTTCAGCATCTTCCTTCATGACACATGCAAAGTTCAGATATTTAAGCAAATTGTTTGAGTTCGCAAAACTGGACTAGAAATCCAGTGAAAAAAATGAAGTATTTGAGAATACTTCAAGTCCTGACCAGAAATACCTTAAAGTAACCTTTCTGATTGTATCTGGGCATTTCTGGTTCCTTCAGAGGCCATGAATTCAAAAAAGCAGGGGGCCAAGAGTTTTGGGCTGGAGTTTCTTCTGTAGCCTAAACCAGTTTGCCCATACATACTATTAAGTCACTATGACAAGTACATGATGATGATAAACATATGTGTTCTATATATGTTTAAGTGTCTCAGATCCTCGACCCAGTGAAGTGCTGAGCACCCTCAATTCCCAATGAGGACATTCTCTTTTTATTTGATCAGGGTACTCTACCTTTTGGCTAGTAGGCTGGATCCCACAAGTTGTTTCTGTGGATGGGTGTACTCTTGCATTACACCATCTACTAGACAGTAATTCAGTTCCAATTCTGAAAGGGGCTGAGTGCCTCCCAACTGGGGCAGAGTACCCTTGATTCCTAGCATTAAAAGGTCCTTATAGGGTAATATCTACATTTGCTCAAAAAGCAACTGATTATCTGGCTGGTTAATAGGGTTTTTACAATCCAAAGAAAGCAAAAGATCATTGATGGAATTAGGCAAAAACCAGGTTAATCTCTCAAAATGCAAAGTTAGCTCCTTGCAGTCTCTGTGATCTGCAGTCTTATCAGCCTATCCTTGTGTGAGTAGGGCATTCTATAGGAGACGTAGCACCCAGACATGTAAAAATAAGAACAACAGGTTTCAGAAACTATGTCCTGGAGACCAATTTATACGAGGGAAAAGTAGTAATTAGTTGAACTACTTCACCACAGTCAGCACCAGTCCACCGAACTGCTCTCTTCAAGAGCCAATACATTAAAAACAAAAAAACCAATAATCAGGCCTCATCTATATCTAATCAGAAAAGTTTAAACAAATTTGTTCTAACAAACTGCTCTGGTTTTCTACCTCAACAATCTCAAGGTTCAGGCAAGGCTCAGGCCCTTTACTTGCTAGATAACTCCTGCTGCATACACAGCTGTAATCTGTCCTGCAACCCAAATCTGGCCTGGCTGCAAATCAAGAATTTTAGATCACAAGTGAACGAGACTGCTCCAACAGCAAGACTTGCTAAAAACATTTTAAATATATATATTTGTACACACGCCTCCCACAATATAGCATGTGTATCTATTGCAATACAAAGACAAACTGATGTAAGGCTAAGGCTACGTTTTGATACTCTAGAGTTGGGAAATGGAAAAGTTAGACATTCCATAATAATCTTAATCTATTTGCACTGCACATATTTTTTGTATTAAAGTACAACTAGTGGCATAACTAGTAATCCCAAAACTTTAAATGTTGCATTTCCTATCTTTTGAATGTTTAAAACTGTAATTTTAATACTGTAGTCTTATAAACGTTTGTGTTCTATTTCACTGGAAATTTTTAAGAAGCAGCAGCAGCTTTAACACTAATATTTCCAGATTTCACTGTGGATGCCATATTGCATAGCATAGTTGAAAGTATACACAACTGTAGAAATTCACAATGAAATTTCAACAAATCCACTCATCAATATTAAATATTTTACATTAAATTGAAGTCCTGTAAATAGCAGAACTCTGACTAGCGGAAACATTTATTTTAAAGCACACCACAGATTTTAATTTATTCTATTACTTCAAAAAATGCACATTATCCTGGAGACAGCTCAGTGAAAACCAATAACCTGGGAAGTAGCAGTTTGTGAAGTGTAGCCATTTAAGTTGCAATACAGAGAAGTCAAACTTTTTACAGCTAAAAATGTATATAATTATTTTGTTAAAACCGATGAATGGATTTTACCCATGTTCTTTAAAAAGTCATCTTTTGGCCTAGACCAACCCTTTGAAATGTCTGAGCATCTGAAGAAGGAAGGCTAGAATGGAAGTCTAATGCTTTGTTGTATGTATGGATTCACTGCTAGCAGCCTCCATTCTCATCTTCCCTAAAGCCTAGGAACATATTTGCTGTGTGCCTCCTTCACAGTGGAAGAGATACATACCTCCTTCCTCCTCTTCCCACCATCTTATCCTGCCACCTCCGCAAGCTCCAATTCTATTCTCTCCCCACAATCACATACCCTGCTACCCCCACTATTCATATATGTAAGGATTGGTGAAAGGGGGGCAGATTAGGGAACAATGCAATAGGCCCGTGGGGAAAAATACAGTGGCCCTTAATTTGTGTCTGAAGCTTTCTACATTGCAGTGCTGATGGTAAAATTTCATGTATACATATGTTGCGCAGACACACATGCGCACACACACACAAACACACACCCATTTGTGAGGAAGCCAGTCAAAGCCTAATCTTCCAGATTATGAGAAAAGATGGACAGCTGTATGGGTGATAAACAGGGGTATGGAAAATGGTAAAGAGTAAAGGGTTAAAAAAAGGCACTCACAATGAAGAAATTCAGCCCTCTTACCCCACGATTTCCAGTACCATGGCATTCTTTCATCATCCATCTTCCTTCCAAGTGGTAAAGAATAAAAAGAGACTTGTGACACAACTAATGAGGAAAAAAGTAGAGCCATGTAGAGACAGTCACACACTTGTCAACACATCCAGAATAGGCAGCAGCCTTTGAAGTTATGCAACAATAACAAAACATCTTATGAGCAAAAAATTAAATAGGTGGTACTAAATCCCACTTACCAGTACAAGTAATAAGCTAAAGCCAGCGCAACCAGTGTAGCACAAATTCCAGATAACAGACATACTCCCGATTGGTTTGCCAACATCTTCCTTATTTATGTGGGGGGTTTTGGGGTTTTTTGTTTTTTTTTTTAAAGAGAGAAAGGAGGAGGAAAACAGAACTGGAAAAACAAGATGACGTGAGTCTTCGCTGGAAGAACAAATCAGTCTTGACAAGAAGGAGGGATTATGATGACAAAAGCAAATCGAGGTAAATCTGGAAGCATTGCAGTTGCTAAAAACTGCCTCCTCAGCAACAGCAAAAGAAAAAGTCAGACACTGTCTCCTGTAGGCAAACAGTGGCATTCAGGAACATAACTGAATTAAAAACAAAAAAACCTCTTACCTTAAGAAATAAAGACATGATCTGGATATAAGTGGACTAATAATAAAATAGGAAATGCCTTTCAATAAAAATTACTGTCAGGTGCTGTTGCTGACATACCAAGCCTTTGCTCTAATCCAGTAATCGCCTTACAGCAAATTACCATGCTACAATCAACTAGGTTCATTTGCACTGTATGGCATGCATGTTCTACACTGCTCTTTGACACACTGTTTCAAGCTGATGAAGGCCAATCCCAGAATGTAATAAACATACCTCCTGCCCACCTACCAAAGCTTGTACCTTTTATATCAATGAACAGTGAATACAAGTTTGAGAGGGCAAAACCATAGAGAAAGGACAAAAGGGCTTCGATTTGTCATTCAGCAGAGTAACTGTCCAAGGTCCATGAAGGCTACAGTAACTGTGATGAGTTAAGTACCTCATACCTAGAGTACAGAACGGAATTTCAGGAACACTTGGGGAGCATATTCTCAGATGCCATATTGGCCTGAGGGAGAATTGGGACCTTCTGCAGGGTGCCTGAGAAGAGTTCCAGTAAACATGTGAGCAGAAGCTCTCCTTTTTTTTCTCCAAACCAAATGAAGATGGTAAGGTTAAGAAACATGAGCAGGGCAACACAGGGAAGACTACACTGCAGCTGGGCATACTCTAGCTGTTCCGTTGATTAACAAAGGATTCATTTAGTATTTAGAGATAAGATAAAAGACACCTAAGATCATTACAGTTGCAAAGGATACTAGGTCAATGGAGTAGTTAAGGCTCAAAGGCCTGTAGCTGTTTTAAATGACCATCTTGGTAGCTTAGGTAAATGAGTTCAGAACTGGAATACTGAATTAAGGCCTAGTCTATACAGTTTTTGTACCAGTATAACTATGTCATTTAGGGGTCTGATTTTTTTTACTTATGTAATTATACCAGTATAATCTTTTATATGAATGCAGTGATACCAGTATAAATGTGCTTATATTGGCATAGCTTATTCCCATATGGGAATCATTAAAGTGGTAAATCTTATGTGCAAAACAAGACCTTAATTGTAATAAGTGTAATCTGAGGTATTGGGAAGAAACAGTGTTTAAACTATGTGTACGTTAAATAGCAATGAATTAGTTAATACAGTAGATGTAGTAGACCCAACACTAAATTCTCAGGCCAAAGTGCAGCAGCACTAAAGGCAGCTAATTGGATGTTGGTTAGCACTTCATAGAGCACTAGTTACACTATAATTGGAGTCTAGCATTTCTCAGAAGATTATTTAAATTGGAAAGATACAGCATAAAGCACTAAGACAATAAATAGAATGGAGAGCTTTATATACAAGGAAATTGACAAAAGTTGGGATTATTTGAGACTCTGATCAAAAAGAAAACTGACAGACATGTTTAAAACTAGCTAAAGATTTAATTTTATATTAACTTGATCCATAGAGCTCCTTGGAAAAACCAGGACTTGAGAACATAGGTTTAAATTAAGGAGGAACATGTGCAAGAAGAATTTAAGGAGGTATTATTTTTGAAAGACAGTAGTGACTAGGTGAAATGGACTTCTAGCTGAGGTGGAAATGTCAAGCAGCATTCCCATATTTCAGCAAAAAGGAAGGGCTTGACTTTCAAATGCTGAAGTAGGCATACATTTAGCATTAACTCAAAATGCTCACTTCCTTTGCTCACAACTGGATGCACACAGACATTCAGATTTGTTCCGTGCCCCTCCCTATGTTAACACCTATCTAATCCCATGTGCACATATGGCACAGATCGGTGTGATAACTTCAGTTAGTTGAAAATCAGGCCCTATGTGATTATATGGTAATAAGTTAAAGAGCATGGTTTTAGTAAATTTCATGCTTGGGAATAGCCAACCGCCCTTTTTGTGGGTCACAAAGGAATTACCAGTCATGTTCCCCAGTTTCATTCTGAAAGTGGCTGTATGGTCTTTACCTGCCATTAGCATAAAAAGTGAATTAAAAAAAATAAGGCATTTAGAAGAACATAGTTTGGAGGTGGTAGGAGAGCCTGGCTCTTCCAGACACAGAGGGTGTATGGCCTGCTGTTCACACTATACTGCTTCATTAAGCAACTAACGAACTTTATTCTTCAGGACTGCCAATCAACACCTTTCATGAGCACAAGACATTCATTTAAGAAAATACACTCTACTATAATATGACAAGTTTTCAGACAGTTTCAGGATGTTGTAAACTAAAGCAAAACCAAAAGACAGGCAGCAGTTTTAAAGAAGCCTCATTAGAAGAATTTTCAAATTAGAAATTTGCAATAATTGCCTACATTTGAAACAGGCTTATTTGGCATTCTATAATAAAAGCAAATCTAAAATGATAGTTCTCGTATTCAAACAGCAATTCTATAATAGCAGCCCTTACATAACAGAAGCAGAAAATAGTTAGATAACAGAACAGCTATTAGTACAGAATGGTTTCCGTAGCCATACTCAATAGCCATATTTCTTATATTGTATAAATTAATCAATGTTCTGTAATGTATAGTGTTGCCAATCTTCGTCTCTAGCAATAAAATTAATTCAGTAGTGTCTGCCCAACTCCAAGGCTTTGCTGAACTCCCTCCCTGCCCAAAGCTCACCGATGGTTGCCTTCTTTAGACGTGAGGATTATGCCTTTGTATTCAGAGATGAAAATAAACACAAAAGGAAACTTGGAAGGTATAGCTGCATATATAAACAGATACATATATACCTGAAATAGGCAGGAACTGGGGGGAAAAAGGGGTCAATATATCTGAGTTCTCTTCCCAATTTTTCCCTGGACATGATACGTGAACTTGGGTAAGCCACTGTGTCTCAGCTATCCTGTATGTAAATTAGGGATGCAAAAATCCAAGCCTTGATGTCTGAAATCAACTGGCAGTATTATAGAAGGATGATAAATTTCACTTTGTGGATGGAGGAAATATGCAAACCCAACCATTCAACCTGAAAAAACAAAAAAAAGCAGCCAGAGGAGAGCGATCAACATGCAAATATGATTTAGTTGAACAAGGACAGCTTCTGACTGGTGTGAAATGAAGTTTCAGGCAACAGAACTGTGTGTATCTACAAACACCTACCTAGGTTCAAAGGATTCCTTTGAAGCACTGCATGCTAATTGAAAGGAAACTGAAAGGCTGTCTATCAAGAAATACTGAGCTTCATTAAATTTTAGGTACAATGGTATCTTGTGCAGAAAGGAAAAATAATCTTATTCCATGTCTACAATGATATTTTTCTTTAAAATTTCCCATTGTAGTCCTATGACTGGTGCTGCTCCACTGGCACTTAACAGTGATAGGAATGGGCTTATAGACTGGCAGTTGGCATACCCACCTATCCTCTTAGCCCACTGTTCAGAGTAGGTCTAAGCAATGTGGTGGTTAAAATTCCAGCACCTGGCAGCAGCCCGTCTAAACTTGTGTTCCTACTGTTGCTATCCCTATTTGAACTGCATGGATGGGGAGTTTGAAGAAAAATGTTAGTAATAACAAGGCCTTAGGTGCTCTACTGAAGCAATAGATCATTATCTGTACACTGATACAAATCATGAACTTATGTTCAAAGTGGCAATATGCACTTCTGACATCTTACATATCAAAACACTACCCAGAAAAACAAACAGACAAAAGGAGGAGGGACAGTGGAATGTATTTGGTCACATTAAAACCAGAGATGCTATGGAAAAAGGAAGAGAGTGTACACTTTACTTAACTCATAGGACTTACTTTAAGATTTTACCTCATTTAGCAACACTGCTACTCAGACCTTACAAAGTTTAAATTATAGCCAGTATACATTTATTTTATTTTATTTAAAAATAGAAATAAATATTTGTAATAACAACAAAGTTGAGCAGGGACAGAAGTATCCATTTGTGACTGTCTCTGCAGTTATTGGGGGCAGATGAAAAGCTTAAAGACTAAGTGGAAAGAGGCACAAGCGATCAAAGGTTACAGGGGAGAGCAATACTCATATCTCAGTGGAATACTACTAAGATAAACTCATAAAGCCCTTTGAGATGGAAGTGCAAAGTATTATTACAATGGCCCCTTGTTTATCAACTTCTTCAACAGTGAAAATCAGACCATATCAATAAGGGGCCATTTGACATTTTTATTCCTCTGACTTCAATAATTCATCATTCAAGTGCTGAGATACCACATGTAAAGGTGTGGTATAAAGTGTGCATAAAAGACAAAGGGATTCCTCTGTCACATACACTGGTGTAAGTCAGGAAGTCAGTGGAATTATACCAGTGGCAGGGAGAGGAGGGAAGGAAAAAGAGATAAATATTTTGTAAGTCACAGACAAAAGTACATCTCCTTAAATTCATTCTGGAACTCATTTCTTCTTCCATTCCGTTCCCTTTTCAAAGCTGTCTGTGCTCAATAAAGCTTATGCTACCATGGAGGTCATGCCTCCAGTACAGCATATGCTATCCTTCTATCCAGTCAACAAGTGTTTCCTCCAAAATTAACAGTAGGTCTAGGAACAAGTTCAGTGGGCTTCCTCTCAAATCCAGATAACCAGCAAGGAGTGATTATTTCAATTTAGAAGCCAAACTGTTTCACAACCTCACCGTCTTTTACTTTCTTTTTAACTCATGACACACACACTTTTTTTTTTTTTTGTTGCTTCGCCTTTAGTAGTCAAAAGGTTCAAAAGTTCTCTTTTACTGTAACTATGAACCCTTTCCAATTCACTGTCAGCTCACTAGTAAGATTATCTTAGAGCAGAGTGCCTTAACTTGCACAGAAGTTTAATAACACAGAAACACAAGAGAAATTCCTATTGAAAAAATCACAAGAAAGTTTGTTTCTATGGTATCTTTCTATAACAACTCTTTCAATGAATCTGGAAAGGTAGACAAAGGGAGAATTCTTAGAATGTAAAGAAAAAACTTTGCTTCCTGTGGCTCTTTATGTACTGAATGACTGCTCACCAGTGTGTCCCAGGCAGGCTTCATTTAGGCCTCTGAGGCCTGCTTTCTTCCTCTCCCCTCTGGCAACAGCCTGCTAGGGATAGTGTTCTCCACCTGCTATAGACAGAAAACAACATAATGTGGAGATATGTCTAGACTCATATTTGACGGTATGACATTATCAAGAGTCTTAGTGTTCCATCTTTTTCTATTGGCTGGAAACAACTATAACCCAAGCATCTGGACTGCTACAGGACATCAAAGGCAGAAAGCATCATTTCAGGAATTCTGAAAAGACCGACATTTAGTGCTTCTTGCACATCTTCTTGAGGCAATGCTGACATAAACGTAGCAACACCAAATTCCACTTCTGGATACTGAACACTTAGAGAACACAGCCCCTCCCACATGATTCAAAGGGTCCTCTTGATAGGGTGAATGGGATCTTTCGAGACGCTTCATCTTGCATCTCTACACTTAACATTTCTCCACTCTCTGGTTCTTATCCTTGTCCCTGATAGTCATAAGTTTGGGGGATCTGTAATGGCTGCTGCCAACAGTCCCAGGGTTAACTGCACCTCCCCCTTCTACGTGGTTTGCTCAAGGGTGCCCCATTAGGTCTCAGGACTCCAGCCATCACCTCTCTATAGGTGGGAGCCTGTATTTTAGGCTTTCAGCTCCCCCTGCATTTCACTTTGTTTATCCCAGCAAGTCTGCCTCAGTCCAGCACCTGTGTTCTGCTCTATCCCAGGGGCTATGACAGTGGATACCCGTGACCCGCCAGCTTTCTCCAAGCACAGTACATTTATTTCTGACAAAATGCAGTACAAAGAAAACATATCATACAACAGCAAACAGTCTATATACATGCTAAGCTTACCAGGTGTCACCCATCTTCCACATGGAGACTGGCAGGTCCCGGTCCTTCACACTCTTCCAGCAAGGTTTCGCCCACTTCATTACAGTCTCATGTCAATTTGAGGATCAGTCAGTTCAGGCTTACCCTTCATATTGAAAGCCCATTTTTTTGTCTGCTGTGCCTCTTCTACCCAATCTGAATCAATATATGCAATTCCTGCCCAACCCGCAGGAATGGTACTTCTCCAGCACTGTTTATCTGGACTAGGATTTGCAGTAATTACCCCCACTGATTTAACTCCTGAAGTTCCCTAGCTCACAAAGCTATATATATAATATTTATAGATACCAAAGACTATGCATATTCCCTATGCCCATAGCGTCTGGTATATCTTTTGAAGTTTCCACGCATCCAAGATCTTTTATCTGTCACAGTTGCAACATAAAAATATTAAAAATCTGTTTTCTGTGAACTGATTTGCATTGCACTCACATGAATCTTAAGGAATTGGGGTGGCCAGCTAGTAGATTTTATTTAGCTGTTTTGTAGATCACCTTCCCTTCCCATTTGTTATTAAATAACATCCCTGTGGCAACTACAGTAATTGCTTACATGGAAAAGAAATATTGAGGAAGGGTTTAATATATTTCCAGCTGTCTTTAATTCAGTGAGGACCCTGGACCGTCACAGAAGAAACTGCAAGCAAGGAGGAATCAGCACCATACAACCTCCCAGGTCTCTACAGACTATCAGCAAATGCCCCACAGACCAGGTTGAGAAAGATTGCTCTAAGGGCAGGGCAGATTTACCAGATTTCAGCTTTGGAATCTCAGCTGGGAAGGCATGAGGAGGAGGAAGAAAAATAAAATAAAATAAAATGCAGGGGGGGAAGAGAAGAGAGGAATTCTGTTGGGAGACTGAATACCGCCCACTCAAGTGAAGACAGCCCCCATTATCTGTACAAGTAACAACCTAATTGTCAAATAAAAGAAAGACAGAAGAGAACAATGGTCCAAAAATCAGTCTGGATTAAGTGGGTGCAAAACCCAGAGAAATCTCTGGATCAATTCAGTGGAGGCAAAATTGGCAGTAAAAGTTACATTTTGGGAGCCTGACCTTGAGAGGAGATGCTGAGCACCAGCAACTGCCTTTGGAGCTCTGGATGCTCAGCGGCACTCAAGATCCATGCCTTCATCCCTGTAAATAAGATGACTAAAAAACTGTTGTAAAGGACTACATAGCGTAAATTGAACCAGTTTACCACTTACTACATGTGGAAAGTGAGTGTAGCTTACATAACAATAGGGCAGAAAAGGAGGTGTAGGATAATGCAGCCCTCATAAGTATTTTGACTTGTATTATTATACACTATGCCATCTCCAACATTACCAACAACATGCTCAGTCGTGAAAGAAACAGGCACACTTCATTTGGGTTTGTGCCTCTGACACCAGTGGCTCAGTTTGGTCCCCTACAGAGTATCTGTTTGGTATAAGTTACACTCATTTTCCAGCTTCACTGAATGTCATGTTGGTGCAAGTTATACTACTTTGCCACTTCTGCCTGTTTTCTGACCAGTTTATACTTGGTACATAGCACAGAAAACTACTCAATTTGGTCAGACTTACCTTGTTGAAGCTGAACTATTTGGAAATGTAATTGAAATACTGCTCGTTAAATGCTATACAGACATGCTCTCTTCAGTTCAATATGGCTCTTCATACAGTACTTCAGTATATTACCAGATGCAGTATAATTTCATTAACAAACATTTGGGAAAAATTCATTATTTTGGTATAGACTGATTCTCATGCTTCTGCCAGGTTGGGTGGGTAACGTCTGTCTGTCTGTCTGTCTGTCTCTCTCTCTCTCTCTCTCTGACACACACACAAGACTAGATATCTTTATAAGGGTATGTCTACACAGCAAAAAAAAAACAAAAAAACCAAGAACAGCAGCAAGACTCAGACCACAGGTCAACTGACTTGGGCTTGCAAGGCTCACACTACGGAGCTAAAAACAGCTGTATAGATGTTTAGACTCAGGCTGGAGTCTGTTCTCTGAGATCTGGCAAGAGGGGTGGTCTCAGAACCAGGGCTCCAGCCCGAGCCCAAACATCTACATTGCTATGTTTAGCCCCATACCGCGAGACTGAGTCAGTTGACTCAAGCTCTGAGATTTGCTGCCATTGGGGGTTTTTTTTTTGTTTTTGTTTTTTTGCAATGTAAATGTACTCTAAAAGACATGCTATAACTCAAACAGAAGTTGTGGGCTGGATGTAAAAATTATTGCATGAGATTTTTTTGCCTTGGTTATCCAGGATATCAGACTAAAAGATCATAATGCTCCAGTCTGACCTGAAAAAAACCAACCAAACAAACTACGAATCTATGCCTGATTATGCCCCTAAAGTTAGTGGCCATACAGCATTTACATTATAAATCCCCTTTTTCAGTTTTAAATAGAAAACAAAACATTTCCCCTGTGAAATTTGGCATTCAAGGTTATATTTCAAGGGCTAACTATAAGTGTATGTGGAATGAAATATATTTTATAAATACAACTGGGAAGCACACTAGTAATTCAGGATCACAGCTACATATGTCCTTCCACATTTTTATAGTTACTGTAAAATTCAGTTTATTTTCTGAAATTCAGCTGGAGAGCTGAACAGTAGTTGCTCTAAACAAAGTTTACATGAGAGGAAAACTCAATTAAAACAATTATGGATCAGTCCAATTCTTAGATCCTTCACTGGCTGCCACTTAGATTATCTATTGATAAAAAGCCTCTTGTAATAAATAGTTAATTGTTTTTTTTCACTAGGAGAGTGGTGAAGCACTGGAATGGGTTCACTAGGGAGGTGGTGGAACATCCACCCGTAGAGGTTTTTAAGGTGCTTGACAAAGGGCTTGACAAAGCCCTGGCTGGGATGGATTAGTTGGGGTTGGTGCTGCTTTGAGCAGAGGACTAGAAGACTTCCTGAGGTCCCTTCCAACCCTAATCTTCTGATTCTATGAAACCATTACAAATTCTTTAGGGCAGGCAGTCCATCTACATGCTTTTTGAAAGTCATTGCCAGCAGAGATCAGAAATGTAGGATCAGTTAGTATTTTCAGGAGTCAGCTTCCACTTGTTTTGTTTCCCATGAACAGTAGCCCTTTTATGAAATGGTTGAGACAGAAATGCTCTAAAACATCTTCACATTGAAGGGCTGGGCAGGCCTACACTTAGGAGCACTTGAAACAACCCACCCCCCTGGGAACTAAAGCCTCATCTACACTAACAAAACTCTGACTCATACTTCTTCAGTGGTGCAGCTCCATCAGGAGTAGCCAAGGTGAAAATGATAGCATAGACAAGTCTCTGGCGTTTTCACCATTGTCTCGTCAAAACTTGCTCAGAGTTGGTTTAAATGGCATGGTGATAAACATTTCAGTGCCCAAACTACCACAGGTGGAGCTGCACTGGCAGGACTGCAATGGTGGGAGATTTCTCAGAGGAATCTAATGTGAATATATCTAGTAAATGTCTATGTGGACTTGTTTGTATCGTAATGCCTTATATGGCACCATTTCTATTTGTACCTTGAACATTCGGAGATTACTGAGACAAGGATCAGGTTTTATGGCATACTGCGCAGTTATAAAGTACTGTGCACTCTGAAAATGTGGTGACTTATGAAATGATTATTATAAAGACAGCTATTTCTCCTTGGAGCCGTAGCAATTTCAAACAGTGATGGCTGAGTTAAAAATTGTTCAAAAGTGTTTGAAACTTTAGAAACTGAAATTAGTAAATGATGTTTTCTATTGTACAAACCAATCCCTTACGATTCAACCATTTCTCTGACCACACCCAATTTCTGAACGTATTGATGCTAGCTCAACACTGCTCCTAATGAACTTTGCAATAAGGAACAGCATCAAGTGGATGGCTGGAAGCAGCATGATGAAAAATTAGTGCACATTGCCCTTTTCTACTTCATTTTTATCTATCTGCCAAAAATATTATCTAGTTTAAATCAGCAATCAAATGCCCCAAACTGGAAATTTTCAGGAACATATATTGAAAACACCTTGATTTTAAAGTGATATTCTAACATGAAATACATTTTTAAACTACAATAATTTTAACAAGCAGGATAACTTTATTCAAAATTGGAGAGACAAGGTCGGTGAGGTAATATTTTTAATTGGATCAACTCCTGTTGGTGACAGAGACAAGCTTTCAAGCCACACAGCTCTTCTTCAGGTCTGGGAAAGGTATGCCCAGCATCACAGCTAAATGCCAGATGGGACAGATTGTTTAGGCATAAGTAGTTTTGATAGCACATATTCTAAGGACCAGTCAAGGTAGAGTGGCCTGTTAACACCCCTGCAGTCAGAGGATAAAAAGAGAGGGCTAGCAGGTTACAGAGTGTTGTAAATAAGCTACAAATCCAGTCCCTCTGTTCAGCCCATGATTTACGGAGTTCATGACTTTGTGGGACCCCTGTGATTTCTTCTGGGGCAGGGCTGGAGCAGCTGCCAGCCCCAGTGCATGCAAGAGCAATGGCTGCTGGAACAGCTGACAGGCAGCCAGCCCAAGGCCTGCTGGAGGAGCTGCCAGGGTTGGGTCAGCCCCCCTGGGGTTGGAGCACCAGCTGTCAGCCCCTGCCGCAGCCACAGAGGTGGAGCTGGAGCAGTTGCAAGCCCCACCAGTGCTCTGTCTCCCCTCCCTCACTCCTCCCTTACCCACTGGGTACTTTTAGTAAAAGTCAGGGACAGGGCTGTGAATTTTTGTTTATTCCCCTGACTTTTACTAAAAATACCCATGGCAGAATCTTAACCTTACTAAGGATATTTCTAATGGTGGTTCTCACCCTGCTAATTCTGACACTGTAGTCAGGAGAGAGCTCAAAGCTTAGGCACAGGTCACTGTTGTTTAAGATGTCATTGGTACTACCAACCCATCAATCTTATAAAGGCCACAGTAGATATGGGTGAGTGAGGGGGCATCCCTCTGCCCGACCCCTGTGTGTGTGACCAAAGGGAAGAGGTACATGTATATTTTTAAAGCTCCCACATGCTTCATTTCAGCACCGTGCTCTGCAGGCTGGGTCAGTAGCACAGCACAGAGGTCTTTTCGCCCTGGGGATTGTCAGCAGTGAGCGGGGAGGTGAGAGTGGTCTGTGAGTTTAATGACAGGTAACTGAAAGTAGAGTGTTTGAGGACATCATGCTTACATCGGGCATCTGTGGAATCTTTCTGGGGCCTAGGCTAAGGGTCTCTCTAAACTACAGAGACTATACCAGCATAGCTATGCCGGCACAGCCCACAGTGTACTCACAGCCTGCACCAACAGAGGAGAAGCCCTATTCCATTGATACAGCTGTGTCTTCACTGGGGGTTATGTCAGCATAGCTACACTGGTCAGAGGTGTGGTTTTTCCAGACCCCTGACCAATGAAGCTATACCGCTATAAAACTTTTCAAGGTAGACCAGGCCTAAGTGTTTGAGTATAGGGTAGGTGTAGGTAGGTCTTACTCACTCTCTGCCTTTGTAATATACTGAATAAGGGCAGGTCGACCCTAGAAGCGCTGCACCGGTGCAGCTGTAGTGCATCTGGTGAAGATGCTGAATGCTGATGGGAGAGTGCTCTCCCGCGGGCATAATTACTCCACCTCTGTGAGAGGCAAAAGCTATGCTGGCAAGAGAGCATCTCCCGCTGACATAGCACAGGTGTGGACTGCGGTTAGATTGCTGTAACTTGCATTGCTCATGGGGGTGTCTTTTTCACATCCCTGCGCGATGTAAGTTAGGTTGACTTAAGCAGTAGCGTAGCGCTGCCCTACGTTTTATGGGCATACTGGGTCATCACTCAAAGAGGGGAAGTTAACATTGTATGGTGTAGCAGGTTCACACAGACCCCCCTTGCTGGTCAGGTCCTCCGCACCCACAAATCACACCCAGACGTCAGCTTTGTGCTCCCACCAGTGCTCTTGATTTACAAACTTAACCCACCACCATCTACTAATATACACCCCAGCCTAACAGCCCCAGGGGCCTCACTGCTCCAGCCACGGGACAAGGGGAGCTCACCCTCTGCTGGCTGTGTCCCTCCTCCCCCCTGCACTTCCTTCCTGGGAGCCTTTATGGAGCCTGACCTAACAAGCCCAGCAGCTGCTCCTCGTTAACCCATCCGGTGCAGGATTTACTCAGCCTCTTCCCATTCCTTCTAATTAGGACACCAGTACTATTTGGGTACTGGGATGTGGGTGGTCACAAGCCTGCCCACAGCTAAAAGCCCCTCCCCCAGCCTAAGGGGAGGAGCTACTGAACCCGGGACTCAACTAATTATGGGGGACAACGAATGAAACAACAGGGACGGGCGTGGAGGTCACAGGGCTAAACGGAGGGAACCTGACTGGACATTGAGCAGAGAACCCTGGACAGCGCCTATTGCTCCTCAAAGGTAGCCAAAGAGTCAGCGGACGCGGCCCAGAGGAACGTGATCGGACGGAGGAACAGAAATAGGCCCCATGGTGGCAAAGCATCTCCTCGGCCAACCTCCTCTCCCTGGTGTTGTAGATGACCACCTTGGCCAATTAGGGCACCAGTACCATTTGTGTACTAAGGTGGGGGCGGGCTTGCCCCTCCCCCAGCCTGAGGGGAGGAGCCACTGAACCTGGACTCAATTAATTACAGGGAACAACAAATGAAAAAACAGGGATGGGTATGAAGGTCAAAGGGCTAAACAGAGGGAACCTGACAGGGACACTGAGCAGAGAACCCTGGACAGTGCCCACTGCTCCTTGAAGGTAGCCAAGAAGTCAGTGGATGCGGCTCAGAGGAACTCTGCCCGGAGACGTGATTGGATGGAGGAACGGAAGGAGGACCCACAGTCGCAGAGCACCTCCTTGGCCAACCTCCTCTCCCTGGTGGTGTAGATGGCCATCTTGGCCAATTAGGGCATCAGTGGCAGGGGGCTGAATCAGCCTGGCTGCTCCCACCACCCTTTCACCTATGGACATGGATCTTAACTCTGTATTTCCTGGTTTTTACAAGTTTGAGATTTGCTGAACTTGATATTCTTGAAGGGCATAAGAAATCATCAGGCAGCGTTAACCCTGCGTTAAAAGTTTTTACTATTTAGTTTCCTAGTTTTTTGTTTGGTTGTTTGTTTTTAAGAGAAAGAGAAATGTTGTAGGAGTTAGTGGTCATTTAGGCAGTTATAATTATCATGTAAGTGTGCAGTTCAGACACTGCTCTGGCCATATAATGATAATACTTAGCTCTTATAATACATTATCTTGGGTGCTTTTATATGAAATGAACTCACACTAGTCCTTTCCCATTTTTTAAACAATGTACTGAAATGGGATAATTTCTATTTAGAGATTCAGTACCATACACAGAAAAAAATGAATTCTGCATCTATTTGTAATACATTCTTAGCTGAAAGTCAGGCAACATCAGATTAATGGCAGACATTGAGTCAGACTGTGTGCCTCCTCTGCCAACACTTTAGAAAGCCATAAAACTGAGTGAAAATATTCTGAAGAACCCATTATCACAATATACAAGTTCTGCATAGGTAAGACAAATATGCAAATCGATATTTACATTGATCTTGCAGAGGTACATTGGACTATTCTCTTCCAGGATTCTAAGAAACTCATTTTTCTCCCCCACCTTTTCCAGTTACAATGGAAAAGCCTAATCAAAAAGGTGAGTTTTGCAGTGAGCCCTAGAAATGTTCAGACTGTGATTTAGACCAATTCCTCTGGTAGCTCTTCCTGCTTCAAAATCTCCTTCATGTGAGAGAGCGTAATCTCCAGTTCTTATGTACTTCACCCTGGGTTTGTTACCTGTATAGTCTCAGAGGAGCACAGCTGTCTTGGTGGGTGAAAGACAGAGATGCAGTTGCTAACATAGCTGGCTCCTGACCTATTAATGGCTTTGAAGATCATGGCCAGGGTTTGAATTGGCATTGGAAGCTGGGAAGGATCCTGTGGAAAATGCAGAGTTCAGGGATGATGTGTTCCTGGCAGCCTGGACTGCAGAGATGGTGGACTGTTGCATTCTGCATAACCTGGAGCCCTTGCATGGCTTTCATCTACCATAAAACCAGTTATAATAATGTTGTCTGGAGGTCATGCACATGTGAATCAATCTCGCCAGTTCTTCATCAATCTTCCTAGCAAGGTGAAGATGGAAGAAGGCACTTTTGCTATGAGTGGTACCTGATCTTAGGGTTAGTGATGGGGTTGAGCAGAACCCAAAGGCTTCATACCACACTGACAAACTGGGGTTGGCAGCGGATAGAATGAGAGGTCAGTGCCCAGCTAGTTCTTCAAAGTATTTCCCTCATCCAGACAATATCACCTTATTCTTGCCCATGCTCAGTCTGAGCCAGGTGCTGATCTCTAATATCTCTGGTGTCATTTTAGTGAGGATGCTGGTTGCATCTATGAAGAATGAAATATACAGCTGAGTTTCACCTGCACGGTGTTGGAAGCAGAGTCTGCAGCGTTCTCTCTCTCTCTCAGAGGTCTTACACAGATTTTCCAGTGTGATGCAGGTGTGTCAACAGCACCCTGTAATCAACTATATATGTTGAAAGTAGCAGTGGAAAGGAAAAATAGTTTTGAGAGCTTTGGTTGTTGGATGTTCCCACGCAATAATTCTGAAGCTTTATTTGGGTACGAATTTAGTGATCCTAAAAGGTGCCCAGCTGACATCCCTCAGTTTTCTCTATGAAAAGTTACAGCATGGACAGCGGCAGTACAGGCTTCCCCCAAGTTCTCCATCAACACACCTCAGCTGTCACACAGGGTGACTACTTCTAGAGGTGTGATGATTAAGGATAAGATTTGGTCACAGAGATCACAGATTCCCTGACTTTACAAGACCTTTGTGACTTCAAGGGCAGGGCTGAAGGAGCTGTCAGCCTGGGGCCACCGCTGCCGACAAACAGCTGATTGGCTGGCCAGCCTACTGGAGCAGGCGGGCTGGAGGGGCAGCTCGGTTTTCCCCTCCTTCCCCAAGGTGTTTTTAGTAACAGTCAGGGACAAGTAGTGGCTTCCCTGAATTTTTGTTTATTGCCCGCGACCTGTCCCTGACTGTTACTAAAAATGCCAGTGACTGAAATTTAACCTTAGTGATGATTGTTCAGCCTCCACACCCATCCATTCCTTGGCTTATCGTCTGAAAGCGCTAATTAGTGTCGTTAAGACTCGTGGCTCCTGAAGTGGACATTTTTTCAGTAATGTAAGCCCAATTCCCAATGGACATTTCACATACAGGCCACTGAACAGCCAGACAGGAACATCCCTCTGTGAAAGCTGACTTGTGTAGGAGTCGAACAACCTAGTGGTGAAAGGCTATATACTGCATCAATACTTCCCTACACCATTCTGTCCCCAATCACTCCATCACCTACTCTGTAATATCTCATCTCAGTAACACTATTCCATATAGGATCCACTTGCCAGAAATAAACAGGAGGCAGTGCTCACTATGAAAGGAGAATCTGTACCAGGTTCATCATCATCCAGGGTGGGACAAGGTCTGGTTTCTTCTCTTCTCCTCAAAGTAGAAACAAAGTGTGAAGTCTAAATAGCCTGACATTTTATAAAATCCATTCTTCAACAGCCATAATTTTCTCAGTATGATTAAGATCAAGAGCTTTCTCACAGTTTAAAAAAAAGGAAGAGAGGCACAAACAAAAGGCTGTTTAGGTGAGAAATAAGCTTCCATACTAATAAAACCACACTGAAGCAAGCAGGTAAAAGCTGAAGAGAACATACACCTTTTTGCTGAACTGTTTTTTCGTTAATGGGAATAAACACAGGCAAATCCACTCTGCAAAAACAGTTCTGAATGTATCTAATTACTGCAAATGTTTAGCAGTTTTCTTTTTCACCAATCAACCTACTAGTCCAGAGACCAACGTTTTGGATGATCTTAGTGACCAAAATTAATGTAAGTGTAATTACTAATTATTATTTAGGGTACAATTGGGAAACCAGGACGTATTTTGAATTTGCAGAAAATCCCAATTTACTGGCCCAATATAGGTTGGGTCCAGAGCTTCAGCTTTCATTATAGTGGAAAAATTTACTCCTTCAGAAAGGGCACAATTTTATCTTCAAAATACATAACCTGAGCCCATTTAGACTGTGGCTGCTATAGTGCAACTACAAAACGGAGTTTTACTAAGTGTCTTACAGAAAACAAAGTTTCTTGGATGCCAATTTTCACTGTAATAGGCCTCAAGTGGTTATGAAGTACCATAGCAGTGCAACCTGGGCTGCTGAGTAAATGTAAAACCATCACCTGTCTAATTCCCAAAACATTACATTATTTTTTTGTCAAAAGTGCTCCTTAGAGTCCAAGGAAAGGGAGGGACACAGAGGTCACCATTAAGACATCAACATGTGACAACAGTTGCCATGAGCTTTACATCTCCTCCTGAAGTTCAAATTTCCTGAAAAAGCCTTATGTTACTGCTGTGCCACTGAGGTTTCACCAGTTTTGCCTTCCCACCAGACACCATTTTTGGGGGGTGGGTAAAGGAGGCAGAAAGCGATGAGAAAGAATAGAGAGAAATGCTATAATTGATCAACATGTCTATCAAGTTTCTGGACAGAATTAAAAATGCACTGGGATTAAATGAGGCCATATCAAATTACTATAATATAGACACAAAATGACCTGCTTGTGAAGCTCATGAAGATATTAAAAACACTAAGGGCCCCAACTTCCCTTTTAAAACTAGAATATTTATTCTTTGCTTTTTATATAGTTCTCTGGAGAACTATTTGTAATTAGGATTTGCTGTCTTTATTACCAATGGTAGAGTATTCATTAAGGGGAAAGACAGAGATGACAGAGCTGAGTTACAGAGCAGTTTTGCCCTTAAAAAAAACTAAGACAGAGAAATTTGACATCTCTCTCCCAGTAATTTACATAGGATCACAAGTTGTGGACTGAACAAGCACTTGCAAAGAAGTCTTATTTTTTAAAACATAACGCAAATGAAGGAGGTTTTTTTAAGGAGGGGCAGAGGGAGAGATTGCTTTGTTATCACCAGCGCTGTGTAACAACTGCTCACCCATAGCAACAATAGGAGTAACAGGAGAATTCCATTCTCCTCCCTGCGGGAGGTGCCACAGTTTATGTTTCAACAGATTTGTTTTCTCCCTTTCCCGCAAGCAAAAAATGTTCTCCCATGAATTACAATACAATATTTTTTTTAAAAGATACAACCTTACAGAACCATACATAAGATTGTAAACTCAAGTCAGAAGATTCTATTTAAATCAAACGACAATGATAAAAATATTTTTTGAAAAATTAAGCCAAATGTAGTTTAAAAAAAACAAAAAAAAACAAAAAAAAACCCACACCATTGTCTCTCAAGAGTTTTCTTCATAATTCAGCCATTAAGGGTGTGTCTACACAGCTAGTATTTCGGGGCTCACCATGGGGTTAAAAATCGCCGTGTAGATATTTCTGCTCAGGCTGGGGCGCAGGCTCTGGGCACCCGGTGTGGGGAAAGGTTCTCAAGAGACCAGGCTCTAGCCCAAGCAGAAAACATCTACATTGCTGTTTTAGCCCACTAGTGCGAGCCCAGATGAGTTGATCCAGATTCTGAGACTCACTGCCACAGGATTGGTTTGGTTTTTTTGGGGGGGATGAGGGGGAGGTTTTTTGTTTTTTTTGCAGTGTAGACATACACAAAGTTAATCTTTTTTTATTTTTGTGGTTAGTGAATTCAGAATTTATTTTATGTAAACTTTGCATTCCATGTCATTCAACCTCAATCATACTGAATACTACAGACCTACTTCCACTGGAGGTGGCTTGTTTAAAGTATATTGCCTATTTCAAGTTTCCCTTGCCTATGTTATGATAGTCTAATATAGGGTGTTAGCAGAAATCTTACACTTCTATAGAAAGAGTCTGTATTTTGTAATTTATGTATCTTTGGAAAGTGGTATTTCTAAGCAGAAGTCAAACTGGGGCCAAACACATTAAGAAAAAAGTCATGTCAAATATGGAGAAAGGGACAGTCAGCAATCTTGGTGCACTGGGAACCGACAAACCCCATTTTATCTAGGATGAAAAATAAATCTTAAGTGGTCTGTCCATCAAGTCTGATGCGTCGCAAGAACTAATACCCAATGCTTACCTAATCTATCACTGCCTCCAGCAAAGCTGAAAAGTCCGTTTAACATTTTATTTTAACAGAAACAGACACTATTACACACGCTGCACTCAACCAAGTCACCTAATTTTCAACTTATTGCAAACAGGGCACACTACTTTAGAGAAAATGTTTCAGAGATAATTACATGTAAACAGTTGCCACAACCCTAAAAGAGCTTCTTAAAGTCACCAGTATTCTACTAGTTAGATATTTTTAATTTACCACAACCAATTATTTCAAAAATATATCAGTGGAACAGAAACAGAAGAGGCCTATTAGATTATCTAGTACATCCCTACTCAGTGTAGAATTGTTTCCTATGCTGGCCCAGGTTCAGCAAAGCACTCAAAATATGTGTTTAATTCCCATTGTCTTCAACCAACAGCTTTGTTTACATGAGGCAATTTGTGCATGTTTGATTTTAACAGTATTGGTGAATTACAGTTAGCCATTCAGCAAGCAAATTGCCTGCTACAGATTTCATTTTGCATAACTGTTAATGGCATAACTATTTGCCAGTCCACCTGCATTAGCAACCTTCCAAGATCAATATAATATCAAACTATGTTCACTAGTTTCTATAGTACAGAATATCTGCCATCAGTGTACAGGGGCATTTTGGCAAACAGCCAGGTGTCTAAGCCATTGCCAATTAATGGGATGGACTACCTATTATTCTGTTTGCTGCTTTTACCCATTTTTAGGCCTCTGTAGGCATAACTAGGCAAACTGGGAGATTGGGGGGGAGGGGGGAAGTTAGACAGTGAATACGTAAAGTGTTCTCTCTCTCTCTGAATATGGTGGGACAGATGTCTGTGAAAAACAGGAAGACTGGATATATTTTAGAAACTGTGGGTATAAGGAAGTGTCTGTTGCCAGACTAACAGCGTAAGACTACTTGCTTAACATTTTAACTTCTGCTTCTGCCCAGTAACTGAACTGCTTAGTCAACTCTGTAACATTTTTAATTGACATGTCTCTGTAACTTTTGGGGTATAAAAGTGAGATAGTGTGTCTCAATCAGGCGGATCGCTTCGTGGACACATTAAAAAGATTTCCAGGCGCAGACGAAGGACTGCCATCCGGAAACCTGTGACTGAATCACTCAAAGACTGCCTCAGATCTGTGGAGTAACTATCAATTTGGGGTACTCGAATAACCTATTGTGCTTAAGACTAATAAGTGGAGACTTCCAGTAAAGATATTCCAATGAGAATTGCTGGAGACCAACAAAGTAAAGCTTTAAGTTAAGAGCGCTTGGTTTTGACTTGTCTCTGCCAGCCATATAGCAGACAGAATATGCTGTGTCTCTCTTGGTTTATGTCCTGATACCAACTCGGAAAGACTAAAAGTTACTGGGTTGAGGAACTCTTGGTAATACCAGCACCACTAGAAAAGAACTGAAGAGGAGATAGAAGCGCATATAGTTGGGCGAGAGTTCCAAAAAGGTATAATTCTTTTTGTGAATTTCTGTCAGGAAACTACTGTCCAGCAAAAGGCAAATGCTGAATTGAGGCATATACTAAAGTTTGGATTAAATGCAACTACTTACCAATAACCATCGAATAAGATTTCATTTACTGGATGCAGAAGGTAAAGATTCAGAGACTCTAAGGTCAGAAAGTTACTATTATGATCATCTAGTCTGACCTCCTGCATAACATAGGCCACAGTGCTTCACCCAGTGATTCTTCCATCTAGCCCAATAACTTGTGCTTGAATTAGAGCATATCTTTTAAAAAGATATACAATCTTGATTTAAGGACTGCAGGTGTAGGAGAATTTACCACATCCCATGGATAATTATCCTCAGTGTTAAAAATATGTGTCTTATTTCCAGTTTGAACTTCACTGACTTCAGCTTCCAACCACTGATCTCATTATGCCATTATCTGCTAGAGTCCCTCTAGTATCAGATCTGTTCTCTGTCTAGGAGATCATAGGCGATGATCAAGTTGCCTCTTAACTTTCTCATCAATAAACTAAATAGATCACTTTCTCCTTAAGTTTTCCATTGTAAGTCTTGCTTTCCATACCTTGATTCATTCTTGTAGCTTTCCTGTCTAAGCATTTATGGAGAGGTCTGTTGAGACAATTGCACCTACAAATTTACCTGAATTATGAACTCAACTATAAAAAGCATGTAAAAGTTTATAAAGAGTTACAATAACCTATAACAACAAATGTTGATGGGAAAAGATATGAAAGGGAGACAGAAAAACTGAATTAGTCTAAAAAGAAAAAGGCCAAGTTGATACGATTCAAGGACCACGTTGAAAGTATGCTTGTTAAAAACAGGAGATGTAGAGCCAGATGTTAATGTGCCAAAATTGTTATGTCAGATATTAGGCCTAACTGGTGGACAAAATAATGAGCGGGTGGAATACTTCAACCAACACTCCCTTTTGGGGTCTATAAAAGAAAGATTTTGTGAAGAAAGTCAGAAAGAACAAAAAGAACAGATGGAAAAAAATAGAGGCTACTGGATAGAGCTTCGCTATCATGGCTGCCACACCTACCATTCCCTGGAACCTCAGGTCTTCATCATCCTGATCCTAAAAAGTGTGCTGACCAAAACTAGCCAGACAGAGAGGAACCCATATAATATTGCCACCCCTACTGGCCCCCGCTGAATCCCAAACTCCACCTGGGATGACAGTTATTATCATCTTTGATACCATCTAAGAGACTGTCAAACAGCAGAGGTGTTTTCCTTCTAAGAACTGTCTACAGCTAAAAAGAAAGGGAACAAGAGATGTTGATAAAATCCAAGCCTTATTTAATACTTTGCATTTCAAATGCTTTAACTTTTTCCTTTTCTGTATCTTTAATAAAAGGATTTTGAATGATGTGTTTACCATGGTGCTAAGTAGGCTGAGGTCTCTGTATACCAAGCCCCGGATCTTGTTTAACACTATTCAGTGCTGGATAGGGCCTGGATTATGTTAACACTTTTAGACTATTTATTTCATCTAAATTAATACAACAGGTCTAGCAGCCTCCTGTCAAGAACAGTTAGCTCCCAATGCCAAGGGGGTCTATGTTGTGGGTTATGGAGAACAGGTAGACTTACGGAGGACACAGTCCTTACAGTAACTTTGGTATTATAGGATTCTACGAAGTGATACTGATTAATCCTTAAAGGGGGCAGGGAAGAGAAGGAGGCAAATAAATGTAACTACCTATTTTTAAAAAAATCAATACTTGTAATTTTAGTGAGGTAGTTTCACAGATTTACAGCATGTCAATTCTTTGTTTAAATAATAATTGTACATAACACAGTAAGGTAATAGGTCAGCATGCCATATAAAGAATATAATCCCTGTCCCAAATATCCCAAACTAAAGGAAACTGTGAGAATAACGCATCAAAACAGATTACAATTTAAACAGATAGGTCATTGTAGCTGGAATGCTTCCTGGAACAGGTGGGTTTTCAGGACTTGAAATGACTTTTGAACTCTGCCTTCCTGACATTTCAAAAGGAACTTTGCCTTTCTACTGTGTATGTATGTATGTATAGCTTTTCATTTACAGACATTTCAGTAAGAGTAATAATGCCAAAGTTGAATTCCCTAAAATGTAATACAGGTGCTCATGAGGGGGGCATATCTACTTTCTGGTGCAATATAGCACTGCACTGGCATGCAAGAGATCAGAATTTGAAAGCAAATTTTTGTATTGCATTCTTATTGCAATTTAGCGTGGATCAGAACTCAAAAAAAAAAAAAAAAAAAAGCTATTTTTAATTAGGATCCCAAGTTTCTAGAAGGAATTGGAGACCAGTAACAATACTGAATTTTTTCTCTGATGAGCAGGGATCCTAGAAATCCATTTGCTAAAGAAAAACGTGGAATTTGTGTTTTTAAGAGAATCTTTAGTTTTTACATTTTGTGAAAAAATAAAACACACATATATTAACTATATTTTACCAAAAGTACCAGAGTTACTTATTCAGTGTGCACAACTTCCCCCCATCCTTGTGGTTGGTTTTTGAATGTGCTTTAAATGTACATAGCTAAACGTACTCCAATAAACTGCTTCCGGCATACAAAGGTTACCTAATGGCAGACAGGGGTTCGTGCTTTAATGCACTTCAAATTTCACTTCAGCTTCCAGATGTGAGTAATAAAAGTTATGAAAAGATGCCAAAAACTTTAAAAATCACCCCTAAGGACCATGTCACTGAGTTTGGCAAGGGCAAACTTCACGTTGATGGTAGGCTTCAAACTTGCTTAAAAATTGTAAATATATCAATAAAACATCGTGTTCAACTGATACGTGTATATATTGCGGCTAGGGAAACTAAAGTTCAGCATTTGTTTAATCGTGGAAAAAGGTGGATTTTTATTTTTTTTATTGGAGAATTTTGTTTTTTTAAATCACGGAAAACTAGAATCCCTGTTGATCAGCACCAAGACTGAACAAACTAATTTACAAGTATATTAAGCATAAATAAGTCACTTATGCTTTTACATATGTAAATGGTTTTCCATTTCAAATACGTTTTCAATGAAATATAAATACATATGCGTTAAAATGCTCATGTGGTTTCTTTCTTGCATAAAACCTTACCTTGTACTCAGTGTTGCAACCTCTAAACTAAGCTTTTATTGGCTATATTAATACTGCAACTATAAGCATGTTCTCTGCACTCCAAGATTTAGGGTATACAGTATTCAGAGTTGCATTCATCTGCTTTGGTCTTCAAAACCATATCTCTTGGAGGATATTGTGGCCTTCCTTCTTTTAAGTTCATGAATCAGTTTGTCAACATTCTCCCTCAGACAGGAAACAAACCATCTCTGCTTCTATCACATGCCAGGCTACAGTTCAGACACCAAGGCAGAAATGTTTCAGGGGAAACCATTGCAGAAGTATCTCACAGACATAAGTGTATGAAGGCACTTCTACCAAATGGTTATCTACCAATTTCAGAGGGTGAGGGTGCAGGAAAGAAAGGAGTCAGGGGAATAAAAGAGCAGCTGAAAACTTATTTTGCCATTATTATAATGGAGATGAGAAGCCAGCATTCCTCCTAAATATAATGTTTGTCCTACCTAATCTCTCTCAATAATGCACAGAAATAGATGCTGCCCTCAAAGTTAGAAGGGGCTTTAATAAGTAACTTCCTGCCTCCATAGCGATATCATCACCTATATATACATTGGGCTTGGGCTGCAGCCCTGGCTCTAGGACCCTGCGAGGTGGGAGGATCCTAGAGCCTGAACTCCAGCCTGAGCCCGAATGTCTACACAGTGTGATGCTGGCAGGCCAATTGACAGCTCTTGCCCAGGGCTGCAGGCATTAGCTAAGAAGGACACACTCATACCTGAAGACCAGACCAGTTTACCTGTAAGTTAGTTTTGCTCAAAATAGGTATTCATCTTATAAGAATGTATTTAGTGTTTAGACTCTATGAAATGCTTGTAAGTTGCTGCACGCATTAATCTCGCTTGTAATGTCAGTAATCCATGTTATCAGGAAATATGCAAGTTTTGCTTTAAAACTTTGGGTTCACAAGTTCAGAGCAAACATTTTCAGCCATGGGAATCATCTCCCCCCCTCAGCCATTGAGAAGGACTAGCAAAATTAGATGGGCCATCAGGGAACATCACAATACAAAAGGCAGGGTAATAACCCTATGGCACCTTGGAAATGCTACATCAAGGAAGCTGGTCCTGTGGCCTTGGAAGTTGAATGAAGGAAATAAAACCAATCCACAGGATAATTTTCCATCTTTTCAACTGTTTGAACTCTGAAGGGCCAGAGACGCTAAACCAAAGCCAGAGATTCTCATGGATCACTACAGCTTTGTCACTCTTAGGATTTAGATGGTAACTCATTTGCATGCGTATGTTTGCTTGTAAATAACTCTCATGTCTTTTTCCTAAGCCATGTCTACACTACAGCTTATGTTGGCATAACTTATGTTGCTCAGGAAGTGAATAAATCACCCACCTGAGCGATGTAAGTTATAATGACATAAGCGCTGGTGTGGACTGCGCTATGTCAGCGAGGAGCTTCTCCTGCCGATATAGCTTCTGCTGCTCGCAGGGGTTGGAGTAGTTAAGCAGACGGCTTACAGCAACTACTCAGAGAACTTACAGCAGCCCAACTGCATCGGTGGAGCTGCGCCGCTGTAAACTCTCCAGTGTAGCCATGCCCCTAGTTGTTAAACTTTTAGATAGATAGTTCATTACAAGATGAGCTACAGGCATTGTTTTTGGTACAAGATCCAGGTTACCAATTGATCCCAACTGGTCTCTTGGGATTGGAAGCAACATGAATACTTTGTGATTTTTGGTGTAAGTGGCCTCTTAGCACCAGTTTGTCTGTGTGGCAAGACAGACTGGAGAGTCTAAGGCCTTGTCTACACTAGAAAATGTTGTCGACGCAAGTTACAGCGATGATCAAAAAGTGATGTAATTACAACGCTTGTGCCTGTCCACCCAGCACTCACTGTCACCGAAGCATGTCCACAATTGGTGCTCTAGCATTGACAGTGAAAGCAGTGCACTGTGGGCAGCTATCTCACTGTGCAACTCGCTACCTTGTGCTGCTATATGTCAGAAGGCAGAGAGGATTGCAGTGCCTCATGGCTGCAGGCTCAATGTCCCAAGATGCAGTGATTTCCGTCCTGTCATTCCATGGGTTGCTGACTGCGTTTCGTGGCATTTTTCAATGGCCTCAGTTTCCTGAGAGCCTGCCATCTCTATCTGAAAGGATGGATCCTGCACTGCTCTCCACTGTTGATGTCCGTGTTCTGAACACAGGGCGGCTGCTCATGCAGTATATCATGAGCTCCCCATCGGAACAGGAATCTGAGGCGCCTGACGTGCTCTGTGCCATGAAAACAAACAACGCCAGGTTACTGTTTGCATTCAAGGAGCTTCTGCGCACGGTGCAGCGCCGCTTTTAGGCACATGAAACAAGCATTGAGGAGTGGGATCACATCATTATGCAGGTCTGGGATGACGAACAGTGGCTGCAGAACTTTCGAATGCACAAAGCCACCTTCATGAAATCTGTGCAGAGCTTACCCCTGCCCTGCGGCGCAAAGACATGAGAGTTGTCTTCTTGGTGGAGAAGCTCATAGCGATCGCCGTGTGGAAGCTGGCAACTCCAGACTGCTACTGGTCAGTGGCTAATCAGTTTGAAGTTGGGAAGTCCACTGTTGGAGCTGTATTACCACAAGTGTGCAGGGCCATTAATCGCATTCTGCCACGAAGAACTGCAAGTCTCGTAAATGTGCATGAAATAGTGGGTGGCTTTGAGACGATGGGATTCCCTAACTGTGGCAGGGCGATAGATGGCATGCAAATCTCAATTTTGTGACAGAGTACATCAATAGAAATGGGTCCTTCTCTACGGTACTGCAGGTTCTTGTGGATCATCGTGGGTATTTCCCTGACGTCACTGCGGATTGATCATGGAAGGTGCATGACGCAGGCATCTTCAGGAATATTGGCCTGTACAGAAAGCTGCAAGCAAGAACTTTCTTTCCAGACCAGAAGATTGCAATGGGGGATGTTGAAATGCCCATAATGATCCTGGGAGACTCAGCCTTCTATAGGCAACCTGAATAGCAGCAAGGAGTGCTTCAGTACCAGGCTGAGCAGGTGCTGAATGATCACTGAATTTGCGTTTGGCAGATTAAAAGCTCATTGGCGATGCCTTTACGGCAGGTTAGACCTAAATGAGGAAAATATTCCCATGGTCATAGCTGCCTGCTGTGTGCTCCATAATATTTGTGAAGCGAAGGGTGAAAAGTTTCTCCCTGGATAGAGCGCAGAGGCTGATCGCCTTATGGCTGAATATGAACAACCATATGTCAGGATTATTAGAGGGGCACAACAGGGAGCCATTTGAATCAGAGAGGCCTTGAGAAACTATTTTGACAATGAGCACCAATAAGGTGTATTTTTAAACAGCACTATGCCATGCTATGGCTGCTATTCAGCTTGCACTGTGTATCAATGTGAGGTGCAACCACCACGTGCAAAAGAGAAACAAAGATTGTTTATTCTGCAGAGTATGTCTTTATTAAAAAACAATTATTCACAATATACACAAAAAGTTGGGCTGGAGAGGAGAAAGCAGTGAGGGGCAGTGTGAGCTATGACAGCTGGGTGTAAGTCCAGCTATCGTTCTGGAAGCTGTCTGAAGGAATGGAGTGAATAGGATACTGAGTTGGTAGCAACGTGTGGGTGGAGTTTGGAAAAGGCCTGTGGAGGTATCCCCGGGTCTGTTGGCAGTGGAGGTGGGGTCGCCGCTAAGGATGGCTTCCAGCTCCTTATAGAAGTGGCAGATCTTTGGCTCTACACCAGAGTAACAATTTGACTCCTTGGCATTTTGGTACCCATGCTACAGCTCCTTGATTTTTTGCATAGCACAGCATGACCTGTTCATAGCCCCTTTCCGCCATTAAATGAGAAATCAGGCCATAGGTATCATAGCTCCTTCAGCTGGAGTGGAGCTGGGACTGAAGAGCCTCCTCTCCCCAACCGCTGATCAGATCCACAAGCTCTGGTGTGCCCCAACCAGGAGAGCATTTGGTGCATGGAGCTGCCACGGTCACCTGGGAAGATGAGATGTGAGCGCTCCACATCGACCAAGCAGGAAGGGAATTTCAACAATTCCCAGGACTTTAATGGGGGAGGGTCCGACAGGTGCAGGGCAGCAGAGTGGCCAGGAAGGGCATTGTGGGACACTTCCTGGAGGCCATTTACTGTGACATAACCAAGCGCAGTGTATACACTAATGCTTTGTCACTAAAAGTTTGTTGCAAAAAGCTCTACGCATCTTATCAAGGTGGTTTTTTGTTGCAAAATAAGGGGAGTTGGGTCAACTGGGGTGTGATTGCAGTGTGTACACCACCACTGTTTTGGTGCAAAAAGCTGACTTTGGTTGACAAAAGTCTCTAGTGTAGACCAGGCCAAAGGGTGCTGTCTGTGACTCCATGGTGAGACTGTTACAGTGATCCAGGAGTTCACACCTGTTACTGGCTTGGGGACACTAATTCTAGAAGATACTACCAGTTTGGGGCAGATTGACAAAGGCTCTGGAGTTTTTCACTTTCCTCTGTAGCTTGGAACACAGCTCACTTGCTGGTGGATTCTCTGTACCCATAAGTCTTTAAACAGTGATTTGAGGACTTTAATAACTCAGTCATAGGTCAGGGGTTTATTACAGGAGTAGATGGGTGAATTTCTGTGGCCTGCATTGTGCCGGAGGTCAGACTAGCTGATCATATTGGTCCCTTCTGACCTTAGAGGCTGTGAGTGTCTGCCCTGAGGCAGGCACTTGTGGTCATGAGCCACTCCAGACAGTGTGACAGATATACCCTAAGAAGTTACATGGATTGTAAAATTCCCTGCCACACGAGGTCATCTTCATCACCTTCAGGGGTTAAGAGTACAGTAATCTCTCCAAACAGACCCGCCTTCAATAAAAAGGAAGGCAAAGTTTATCCCCTGCTAATAAGTAGGTTGACTCAAGAGAGGAGAGCAAACAATGGTAAGAAGCAGTGTGGGCCTGGTGGACAGGACACTGAACTGGGACTCAGGACACCTGGGTTTTATACCAGGTTCACTGGCCTACTAAGTGACATTGGGCAAGTCATTTCACCTCCCTGTGCCTTCGTTTTCCACATCTGTAAAATAGGAATAATGACACTGACCTCCTTTGTAAAATGCTTTGAGATCTAGGGATAGAAGAGCTAGGCTAACTAACTAATTGTTATTATAGGAGCTAACAACGATAGGACAATGATAGTCAGCTGCCTTCACTGACACAGTTTCTTTGTTTTTCTATACTGCACCTAAGTTCTAAGGTGACGGATATATTATAAAATGTGGAGAACATACACAGTTTTCTTATGATCACTGTTGGCCACATGCTTGTTTCTTTCCCTTTAACCCCTCCCCCAATTCCTCTGAATCAATTTTTTTAAAACATATTTTACTCCAGATGTCCTTGATTGTTTTTTATTTATTTGATCTGTAAGATGGTAGTTTCTTCTGCAAATTTTTCCTTGTTTTGTACATAGTCCCAGGCATGCTACCTGCGGGACCCTTTAAAAAAACTGATTATATGCAGGGCTGAAATCTATCCCTTGTTAGTTGAGAATATACAAATATTCCTCCCATTACCCCTAGGTTTTCAGTATGCATTAGGAAATGAAGCCACCAAAAAGGAAACTTCTGTAGATTTATTGATGGCTTTTAGAGTTGTAGGCCTTCAAATGGGCCTTCAGTCAGCAAAAATAAGTTCTTCATAATTACTTATTAATGAGAAGCAATTGATCATTAAGCTTCATGCACTGACCTTCCATAAGTAGACTTTGCAGGTCCTGTGCATTAATCATTTTCCTGTGAATTCATCAGGCCACTAGTACTTTCACATCAACTTCATCTCACAGGATTTTAAAATTCCACTGGTTTTTGAAAACATTCTTTTTGTAACTGCCTCATATTTTAACCCTTTTAAAAAGAAATGTTATTTATTTAAAAAATATATAGTGATATGGAAGGACTAGGATTTTCCCAAACTGTGTCCAAACATGGGTCTGGGACTGCTGGTCACTCTGGGAACTCAACCCTCAATTACGGTGAGATCGCGGTAGAGAAGCATCACTCGCAGTATCAAGTGGAGTCTTTAAACCATGATTTGAGGACTTTAATAACTCAGTCATAGGTCAGAGGTCTATTACAGGAGTGGATGGGTGAGGTTCTGTGGCCTGTGTTGTGCAGGAGGTCAGACTAGATGAACATATTGGTCCCTTCTGGCCTTAGAGTCTATGAGTCTCTGGCTCCATGTGAATTTGACTCCAGAGAAGGTGAAGGTTGGCTCAAGGACTCATCCTACGGTAGGGGTGTCACTGGGGAAATATGAAGGGCTTTTTCTGGGGATGGGGCTTTTGCTACCACCCAAGCAGCAGACTCTGGTGGGGTTGTGGCAGTAGGAGCTCCCTCCAGGACCCCTCTCTTACTTGAAAAGGGGTCAGCAGATAGCACCGCTCTTGCCCCTCACTAAGAAGCAACAGCAGGGATCCCTCTTACCCCAGGCGCTCGCCTGAACATCTGACAAGGAAAACTAGGGTATGTCTGCACAGCAATTAAATGCCCACAGCTGGCCCAGGTCAGCTGACTTGGGCTCGCGGGGCTATAAAATTGCTGGGGAGATGTTTGGGCTCAGGCTGCAACCCAGGCACTGGGACTCTCCCCTCTCGCAGTGTTTCAGAGGGCAGGCTCTAGCCGGAACATCTACACAGCAGTTTTTAGCCCCGTAGCCTGAGCCCTGCGAGCCCGACTCAGCTGACCCAGCCCCAGGCCAGCCATGCCACAAGTCTTTTATTCCAATGTAGGTGCACTGTGTCATGTTGCAGCCAGTCTGCTCTGTATTCCCATGGCTCAGGGGCCCTAGACATGGGCTTATTGGGCCCAGTGGCCAGTCTCTCCCCATCAGTTTGCAGTGGACTAGTCTCCACGTTATAACTATATGCCCTAACAACACAAGTTTGGCAAGTTTGTTTGCACTCTCAGCAGAGCCACCCAGCAAAGAACCTACCTCTAAATGCTTCTATCTTCACCAGCTTAACTGCCAGCTTCTCACAACTGCTTCCCTGCCTTCTTCCACGCCACACCCTACATATGGTACAACCTCCCCGAGCTCATCCCCACCTTCCCCCAATGCAAGTCTCTCTTAAAGAACCACTTCAGCCATACTGCCAGTCATGAAGCAAGCTGGCTTGTATAAAAGAAAAACATTCTATTTACTGTTCCTCGCTCCCTGACCTCTGTCTACTTGTTTGTTGGTCCCTGAATTTGGAGCTCCTTGGGGCAGAGAGCATCCATTCCCATGTGTTTGGAAAGCACTTACTGCATTGTCACTACTACTACAAGCAAATGAGATTTATTAATCCTTTGAATGTTGTGTATACTGTGTGAATCAGTGGCTATTTTCCTTTCATTGCTTACACTGAGGCCAACTGGGAAGTAAATATGGACATGTTTTTGTTCATTTGCCAGTTTAATTTCTCCATTAATTTTAATTAAAAGGTTACAACATATAGGAATCTGGTTAAGAGCATTAATGCAAAGTGGCACCATTTTAGAAATAAAAAGTCATATTATGACAGGATTTGCACAAGTAAAGTGTTCCGCATACATAAACCCCTAGGCATTTTGTACTGAGAAAGCAAAATAAGGTATTTAAAAAACATCAAATACACATCAAACACATATAAATGCTAGTACAAGAGCTGAAAAGGTACCTGTGACACTGACTGCATTTGCTATTGAAACTCATCCCTTAATAAAAGTTAGTGGTGGGTGATAAAAAAAGAGCAGGAATGGTGTGACATTCTTCAAGAAATTACAGTAGGTACCCAGCATTGTGCAATTGCAAAGCTCTGAAGAAAGCCCTGCCAAGAGAGGCTTTTGTATTTGGTTGCCTCATTGGAATATAAACTATGCTTGGAGGAATTGTAGAGACAAAGTATTCTATTAATGCATGTCCTTTTTAGAATGGCTTTGCTGACTGATCTTAATGTTGTTGGCCACTGTTTGTATAAGAACTCAGTATATAAAAAGAAGTTAGTAGTCTGAAGTCATATGGAATAGGTCACTGTGCTCTATAGTAGCAGCCAAATAAATCCTAAATTAATTTAAATCTTTTTTAAGTCACCCATTTGTTCCATAATAAAGGTCTGAAAAGACTATTCTGGATGTAATCAGCAGCTGACTATGTGAAAGGAATCCTACCCACCACAGATTATCTGTAATTATTGTTACTTTTGTTGTTAAACCTGTCTAAAATGATTAAATCAATATCCTGCTCTGAAAATCTCAATCTCTATGATGACAGATAGATAGATGCAAGATCATTTGGAAGATTATTTCCGCATCTCACTCTTAAAGAAGCCTGAATTATTCTATCCTTGGCTGCAACTGAAGCCCCTCAATCTGCAAACAGTGCAAAGTAAATGAAAGTAGCCTTCCTAACAAGAGACCATTTCTTCAGTGTGACCAAAGTTAAGTTGATAGGTTTGAATGGAAAATTTCTTACCCGATAATTTCCTTTCTGCTAGCAGAGTTCCCCACAATTCTGCTACGTCTGGGCCGCTCTCCTCTGCTCTATAGCTCCTGGAGGTGCTTCAAAGCTGTCATGCAGCATGTGCTGGACATGCCTCCTTCTCCCACTTGTCACCTCATGAGTCACTTCAAAGTTGTATACTCACAGAAAGATATTAACAACATCAAAGCCAACTCATGAACTATGTACCGCAGGTAATTGTCTGTGTAATTATTGTCCAAATCAAAATCTGACCACTAGACTAACAAGCCATCTAGGTTGGGTAGAATTGGGCAGGCCTTGGGGCCATCTATGCAACAGGGCATCTTTTCCCAGGGACTGGAGATCATTTTTTCTGATGTAATATTTCGGACTCTATGTTCTTGTGGTTTGCAAACAAGTCAGCTGACAGAGGGTCAAACCTCTGCGAAATCAGGTTGAAACTTCCTGGTTTAGAGATCACTCTGAGTTGTTGAATCTGCATCTGCAGAGTCAATCTGCCTTCTAGTTCAGCCCCCCTTTTATGTGAATCCCTTTTAGGGATGGGAAAGACTGTTCTGCCCATCTCATTATCTCCATCGCTTCTGTGTGTAGCGCTGGGCTCCTTATCCCTCCTCGGTTGTTTATACACATGACCGCAGTCACGTTGTCCAACTGAACCAGGATGTAATTTCTCACTAGGGGGCTTTGGAACCTTTGTAAGGCTAATTTGACAGCTCTCACTCCAGGAGATGGATGCTGTGGCTCCTCTCCTCAGAGTCCTGAGCCTCCAGTGGCTTCCTGAGCCCTTGCACAGTTTGGGGTCCAAAATGAGCTCCCCAACCCATCAGGCTGGCATTAGTTATGAGAACCAGAGGGTCTGGAAGGCATAGGGGAGACCCTGGCAGAAGTTGCCAGGGACTGTCCAGCACTTGATTGGTCATGTCAAGGAGTGGTGCAATAGTCTGAGCCGGAAAGACTGGAGACATCTGATGTGTGATCCCATGCAGTCATCCCTATGCATGACACTAGGAGGCCCAACAGCTGAAGACACTGAGCTATGGTTGACCTTGTACACTCTTGCAGTATAGATGTGAGGTCCTAAATCATCTGGAATCCTTCAGGTGCATAGATTTTCCCCACTGAGGTGTCCACGTCCACTCCCAGGTGACATATCCTCGTTGAGGGAATCCGCTAACTTTTCTTTATGTTTATTATGAAAACATGCACTTACACGAGGTCCAGAGTTTAAACTGTAGCTGTATGTGCCACAGTCTGGGTCTGGCTATGATCACCAGCAGCATCTTTGTAAAGGTCCTGGTGGCTGATGAGAGACCGAATGGGAGCATTGGGCACTGGCAGTGATCCATGCCATAAGCAAACCTCAGAAGCTTTCAGTAGCACGGGTGTATGGGAATATGGAGATATGCCTCTGCCAGCTCCATTGAAGTTAGTTGTCCCCTTGGGATGACATCATAGAAGCTAGGGTCTCCATCCTGAACCTTGTCTTCTTTATATCCTTGTTGAGCCTCTTGAAGTCAAGAATGGCTTTGCCTCCCCCAGTACACTTCTGAACGATAAAGAAGATGAAGAACACTGAGAACTTTTCTTCTAAGGCAACCCTTTCTATCACTACTACTTCCAGGAGATGGGAGATCTCATTCCAGAACAGTTCGTGCTTCACAGAGTTGCTGGATATGTGAGACTGGATGAAGAAGGGATGGGGTAGAGCCCGTAGCTCAAGGAACTATCCTGGATTCACTCTCTCTCACCCACTTGTCTGTGGTCAACATGGATCATTCCTCTGAAAAGTGGGAAATTCTGCCTCATAAGAGTCAGGTCTGGGTGGAGGCACATTCAATCAGCGAGAGCTCCGCACGACAAAGGCTGAGGGACTACCCCATGGCTTTGTGCTCAAACCTCAGTTCTAGAATTTGTCCTTGGTTTATCTGATATCCTTCCCCTGGTACTTTTGCAAGGAGGAAGGGTGAAAGAAGCATCTGTGCCTGAAAGCGGTCTTGTACTCCCACCTTAGAGCATTCGATGGAGAGGCGAGGGCCTGCTTTGTTTGTTCAGAATTTTCTGCTACTACTCTCATATCCAGGTTTTCTCCAAAGAAGAGAGATCTTATGAACTTAGAGAAGCACAACACTTGCTTGGAGTGAGCACCTACCTTTCAGGGATGGAACCATATATGCCTCCTGGCCACTGAGCTGGATGCCCTGGCCCTGGTTGAGAATCTCATGTGTCCATTGAGGCATCAGCCATAAGTGCTATTGCCAGAAATTTTTTCTGTATGGAGCTATTATCCAAATGGTCTCTGTCCTTCAGGACCCTAAAGTCCTTCAGCCAGGACAGCATAGCTCTTGCAAAGCACATGGCTGAGAGGGATGCTTTGAGTGTGGCTGAGGAAGCTTTGCAAACCCATCTGAAGGTGGCTTCCATTCTCCTGTCTGTCCTTAGGGAAGAATTCCCCTTCTGAAGGAATAACTACATCCCTAGTCAGCAATGCTACTGCAGCATCAACCTTTGAGACTTCAGTAAGAGCGTTTGTTAGTTCTTGTGACTTATAGAACCTAAGGTTGTGCTTGCTGATACATTTATCTGTCACAGGCTTTCCCCATTGCTCCCAGTCCTCAAAGGAGGAATGCAAGGGGAATCACTGCCTCGGGAGAGGATTTGGAGGGAAGTTATTTGCTCTGAGACTTATCCTCAAGAGCCTGATCAGTTTGAATCTGGATTGTGGCAACAGTCTTTTGCATGTAACCTCAAACTTCTCAGGGGGAAAAGGTATTTGTTGCACTTTTTCCAAATCTTGCTGAGATTGGCAGCCCGAAAGCTCTCCTTCCTTTTAACTTTTTGGCATGCTTTGCTGGCAATGGTGCCAGGCTCTTGTGTAGAGCCAAGAGCCCTCTAGAAATTTCTCCCTAGGAGTTCACCCCTTCAAGGGCCTATTCCTCCCGAGTGGGGGTGGGGATCTCATTGTCAAAGTTCTCTAACTTAATTGGATGGGGGCAGCTGGATACAAGCCCCCTTCTC
The DNA here is from genome assembly GCF_026122565.2 of Emydura macquarii macquarii. Classification (NCBI taxonomy): domain Eukaryota; kingdom Metazoa; phylum Chordata; order Testudines; family Chelidae; genus Emydura; species Emydura macquarii. Next base: position 15,558,318 of record NW_027131180.1, read on the forward strand.
TCCCAAGGGCATTCACAATCCCATTTCCAGAGTTGTGGGGGGACTGGTAGCCCTGCAGGGGTCTTATCTTTGCAGTCCTATGTCACCCTAAGACTCACCCTGAATTATCTGGATGCAGTTCTCCTTGTCCTTAGAGCCTCGCTGTTCTGGGTCTCCTGGTCAAGTTTCTCTGCAGTGGAGTCACAGCTGCTTGGGAGGGTGAGTGGATAGGGGCCTCAACTTGCCTATCTGACTCAGAACCTCATGCCCTAGCGGAACTAGGGTCAGCTGGCTGGGAGCAAGCTGGGCATAATTTGTCCTCTGGTGATCATGGAAAATCTCCCACACACTGTTTGGATTTGGCCAGTGCTTGCGTGACTCCCTGCCATGCCTGTAAAGGGGCAGAGGAGTTCTGCAACAAGGTGCTGCAGCAGAGCCTCCAGGCAGCTGTGCCATGCCATTGTACAGATCCCAAACCAGATAGGAGAAAGGAGGCTTGAAATAAAAGACAGGCAACTCACTACTGCCCGAAAACCATAAAGAAAGGGACAGGAGTAAATGAACTGCCACTTGACTGCTGCCGCAGAGGCAAGAGATCTGTATAGCAAGCAGGACAAGGAATATGGCCAGCACATGCAGTGCCGTAACTTTGAACTGCCTGGCAGGCACTGCAGAGTGGAGAGGAGCAGCCCAGACATCTCAGATATGTGGGACATGCCAGGCTGCAGAACAACATGTGTACTGAACACACACAGAGCAATGCAAGAACTGAACCATCTTTCAAAACTCGAAGAGATTGCAAAAGCACATCTTCCCATGCAGTAATTTATCCCATCTTCCCATGCAGCTACCCACTTCAAGCACCATCACAGGCAGCTGTTCTAGTCCCAGAATACATGCTTAATTAAATCAAAATAGACTATTTCCCAGACCAGGAGACTGAGCTGTGTTCCATACAATGTCAGTTATTAAAATGGCATTGATTCTAGACAGACAAAGTTGTGCAAAACAGTCACAGTGCCTTCGTTAAAAAAGTTAAATGTATGTATTTATATATGTTTTGTTGTGCGCTTATATTCCATATAAAAACAATAAAAATAAAGTTTAAAAACAGATGTCAACACCAGAGGATATTTTTAGTATCCAAGTTGTTGTTCTGTATTTAGTCTTTATCTATCTGCTGCTAAAGTGTTATGAGAAAATACACTCGATTGTAAAATCTGCTTCATAGATCTTAATTAGATCAATGAATTGGTAGATAGGGCATGTTTCACAATAAATACTCCCAGCATCCATCCAAATCCAAATATTTAAGGTACATACAGCATAATAGTTCCTGAGTGTTTTAGAGAAACACTCAAAAATCCCATAATGAAGTTTGTTTTTTGTTGTTGTTGATGTTGTTGTTTTTTTTTTTTTTGGGGGGGGGGGGGGTTATTTACTGTTGTTATGTGTAACACCTTCAATGACTGTAAATATAAGAAGGCAGCAGAAAAACAGTGATTCTTCCTAATTGTGTGGATAGTCAATTTCACTTTTACTCCTGTATTCTCAGTGTCTTCTGTTTCATAAAGAGGAAACAGAACAATTTTTTAAAAGGACTAAGTCCACAAAAATTGACAGGGGAACCCCAGGAGGTGTACTCTACATGAATATACTTTTAACCTATATTTGAAAACCAACAATATTTCATGTTGATGCCCAGTGAAGATACTCAGTTATTGGCTGAGTACACAGTTATGGCTGAGTTATTAAGCTAAAATAAAGTACATCAAGAATAGGTTTATTATAACATTAAAATTGAAAAAATCACCCTGGTTAGAAAGTTAAGTTCTCAGACTAAGGTCAAACCTCTCCTTATTCCCAGTAATCTCCACATACAAGCCAGAAATCCCCCATTACCCACCCATACTTCTGAACACTATTCCACTGACCCACTTAAGGACTTTAGGATACGTGGATGCACCAAAAAGTGCCTCAGTACATCTATTGATCCCAAACTGGTAAATTTTGGTCAGTGGAAGATTGTAGAGGTGGACACTGCAAACTAACAAACACAGGTTGCTCACTTTTCTTAAGCCATCCCTTGTGCCTCCTCCAAGACATCCACTTGAAGCTTGAAACTTGAAGGTGGTGGCGGGGGAGAGAGGGAAGAGAAAAGTCACTTTGGGTTCTGAAAACAAGTAAAAGCCCAAGTGAATGTGTGGAATCTGCTAGTCTATTTGGACCCTGGGTAAAATTTTCAAAAAGTGCCTGTGACTTAAGCACTTCGGAGCTTAAATCAATTTCAAAATGGAATTTAGGTTCTTAAGTCCCATTGACTTTCAATGAGATTTATGTTCTTAAGTTCCTAAGTAGCTTTTGAAAATAAGATTTAGGCTTCTAAGTCACCTAGGATTTTTTTTAAAACATTACCCTTCATTTAAACGTAATTTTTTAACAAAAGAGAAACATTTTCCCTTCAGTAAAAGATACAGAGAAAAATATCAAGGGGTACCCATATTACCTTTGAGCAGTCTGAATCACAACTTGACAAATTCCAGGCCCAAGGGAAAAATATGAAATATCTGATAATTAGAGGTCTTTTCAAAACAGTAAAACCAAGATTATGTCAATCTCTGAGTAAAATGGCCCTTGTACATTCACATTTTCAACAGTTCTGCATTACATTTTGTACTATATTCTGAAAATGAATGAAACATTTTGTCAGGCTGAATTTACACTTTTTAGAAAGTGTCTCCAAAGTTTTCTCAGTTGAAATACCTCCCTCTTGGCCCCCCTTGAAATATTTTATTTTAATTATTCACTCATTGGTTAAAATCAACATTTCCAAGCCAGAAGTGCTTTCACCCACGATATTTGTGGACAACTAGAAACAAGGAACTAATAAGCTTAAATCAAGAATCACTTCCTGTAGGCCACACGAAATTTACAATTTACCCAGAAATAAAGAAATTCCTCCTTCCCCAGAGAAACAAGTCCTTTGTCACCTTAACTCTCTCACACAAAAAAACAAAAAATCAGGCACGTGCGCAGAAATTTAACTTTGACCCCTTCTGGGCAGGAGCTCACTCTTCCCTCCCTGTTCCACTCCTCCCTGCCACATTGGCACTAAAGGGCCCGTGCCCCTGGTTGCTGCCTCTTGCACACGCCCCCCGACATCAACATTCAAAAAACCTGAACAGAGATTACGTACTCTAAACAGCTTTCAGGTTACAAACCTGTTTACATAATGCAAAACTCTTGCTGAAATTGTGTGTAACCCTTCTGCCAGACCAAGTCGGCAGCAGCAAGGGCCGGGTTCTATATCTAGGGGTCCCTGTAAATGATGCAACACCAAACTGGCTCGAGCCCCCACCCAGTCACGTGGGAAATTACACACTATCCCCTGGGCGCCCTCCAAAGGGCAACACTTCCCCTCTCGCAAGCACAGAGTCTGAGTGTAGAAAGAAACCTTTTAATAGCAAAACAGAGATAACACCGCACTGGTTTGGGAAACAGTGCAAACAGAGTTCATGAACTCAATGAGTCCAAACCCATCCCAGAGTACAGGGCGTGTCCTTCGCCTCTCCCTTCCTTCTTGCCCCTGTACTGACCGTCGTAGTTGCAATATCCACCTCTCAGGTGTGACTCCGCCCCGTAGGCTGCACCGGTCCAACACAGGCTTGTCCAGGCCCCCTCTGCTGCTGTCTCCTATCGCCTGTGGGCCTCACTGAGTCCCCCACCGCTGGCAACGACCACGCCGATCTCCCACCGAGTGCTGGCACCAACCGCACCTGGCTCCCACTGACCACTGGCCGGGCTGGCACCGACTGTGCCGGCCCCTCCGCCGGCCGCCCCGGGCTGGCACCGACTGTGCCGGCCCCCTTGTTGACTGGGCTGGCACCGACTGTGCTAGCCTCCCACCAGAGTTGCCTATTGCCCACTCAGCTCTGTTAGTGGTCAGGCAAAGTTCAGCTCCTAATGATTTCAGCTCCTAGTGATTTCAGCTCCTAGTGATTTCAGCTCCTAGGTAAACCTTCTGCTGTCATACAGGAAATGTCCCTGCTTTCAAAAAACAAAAGACTCCAAGGTGAGTCATTACGTCTACCTTTTAACAATGGGAGGTGAAAGTCACTCCCTGCCAGGGGGCCACCCTTTCACTTGGCCCCTGCAATCCCAATAGGAGACACCTCCACCTTTTCCAGGCTGGAACATCGGCCTGCCACCCTTGGGAAGCTCTGTCTAGTTTAGGGTGAAGTGTTCTATCATAACAGACTAAACACAGTTTTGCTGACATCTGCTCATACAATTGAAGGACAACATTTCATTACCCCAGCCGTTAACACAAAAGTGGTTTGTAACCCAAACCCAGCCCTGCTAACCATTTCCCATTATGCTCCGCACCTAGGTAAATTATGCTAAGTACTTAATTGTACTCATGCAGATACAAAGCCCATGCAAATAATGTGCCCCCCTTTACTCAGACACTCAGACCTTGCTTACATGTGCTACCAGAGGTTCAAAAAAAACAAAACCCCAAAACACTAAGTCAGTACAAATTGATATACTGTATGCTTTCCACAGCATAAACCTACAAGGTATTTTGCCTGTCTCTGTCTCTCTCGCTACAAAAATTGGTTCATAGCCCCAGCAAAGTAATTCTTTCCATCATAGGTCAGTTAGATTATACTCACAATAGCAAACGGTGTAATCATTTATCCAAATTAGCTTCAAGATCCTTTGAAGATTTGGGGGTTCTGTATCGCCAGGTGATCTTAATGGGACCAGATCAAATTATTTCGAGGTATCTATATAATACTTTTACTCATGAAAAAACACATTATCTAGGATTGCTGCATTTCCCTCCCTGCTAAATAAATGCTCAATAGCAGACATCCCCCGCCACACACCCCACCGTTTGTGCACCAAATCATGACATTAGAAGTCAAAACAATTACTCAAAATATAAAAGTGAAAATTTGCCAGAACATGTCTTTTGTACCAAGAATAGACTTCGAGAAAGTAGTGCTGATAAATCTCCAATTCCTCACTGGACTGACAGCTCCTCTCTCAATTGTTTTAAAACCCATCTGACCTCATTTCTACTGACTCAGAGAAAAAAATCCAGCATTCATGAGGGCTGCAAGTGACCAAAACTATTAATTTCTAATGGGTGACTTTGAACTCCTGTTACTGAAATAGCGGATTTCTTGATTTGTTCTCTCTCTTTTAAAAAACAAAAACAAAAACAAAAAAAAACCAGAAAAAAGCTTTCAGCTGGTGTGTAAGATGATTCTACCACCTCTAACAACAGATCTGTCATTTATTATACACTAAAATAACTCCTATTGGAGACTGGCGACTTATTTACTTGATTTCTGTACTGACAGGTATAAGCAGATACAACTTATCCTTCATTCTATCTCGGGCTGTGTATTCAAAGTTTTCTTTCTTGCTGTATGTCGTTACTGGAATACATGAATGGCCCTCCAGAGGCAAATGACAGTTATCCCAACAATACTCAACATGACTACTAACCTGGAGACAAAACAGCATTTGCTGCGTCTCCAAAACACTTTCCGACACCACCCTTGTAACATGAACGATCATTGTAATAAAAAGGGAATAATCCAACAGTTCCAAACAAGCTTCCAGCCTTATAACAAAGGTGGACTTTAACTGAAGCAGCACAATACAGTTTCTATGCTTGTGTGTCAGCATTTCTATTTCTATCTAGGTTTTTTAATTCTGCCTTGATGTTCATTGCATTGCATGTTCATTGCAGTCACAATGTTTTTTCCTCTATCTTCACCTTTGTCCACCTATGCCAAAGGACTGAAATTGACAGAAATCCTGCCTTAGGAAGGAAGCACTTGGAAAGCAAGCTTCTTATGTGTACCACAGTAACTTCTCTAGTCTTAAGAGGAGGCAGCAAAGACAACAGAGAGGCAAGCACAACGCATTTGTTTTCCTTCACAAATGCAATAAGCCATGTAAATAAAGCTGGTGGTGGATCACCAGAATTCAAAAGTGGGCTGATATAGGCACTTAGACAATGGCATCTCACAATAGCCGTGCCTCATGAGACATACCCACACATATAGCCTTTGTGAATTTGCCCACTAGCACTCCTGCTTTCATGATGGATAGTACTTGTGCCCAGAAGCACAGAAAGATCTTGGCCCATGTGCAGTGGGGAAAGAAGACAGCTGGAGTTGGCTGCTGGGACACACCTTTACAGGGGAGCAGCACAGCAGGAGGATGGCAGATAAAGAGAAATGGTGATTGGGAGCAAGGAGAGGAAAGAAACAGCAGGAAGCAGGGATGGGTAAGGTGCATAAGTGAGGGACAGAAAGGGGAGGAACCAAGGAACAGAGAGAGAGAAATGAGGGGAAAGAATGGGAAGCAGAGGAGGGAAAAGTAAGATTGGGAGGAGCCCAAGCCTCACTGTGATCAAAATGGCTAATGCAGTGGTAACTAACCTTATTGGCTCGAGGGCCACAAATATCATTTTTACAACCCTGAAGGGCCACCAGTCTATCAACTCATAAAAAATGAACTGACGTATACACCATTAAGGACTGCAAACCACAACATATTTCAAATAAACATTTTGATGCTACTATGCTCATTTTTACATTCACTATTTTACACCTACAAATGACTCACAGTAGGTCACACGCTCATGGACAAAGCACTAATGTAGATGAGTGACAGTCACTACACATTGTAGCACATGGCCTGGCAGCTAAGTCATGTTGGGTGGCCTGCTAAGTGCAGGGCAAACCAGAAGGCGTGTTTTTAGAGTCCTGCCCCTCCTCAAGCATGGTGGGTTCCTGGCTGCTCCAGCAGCATTTCCTCTTCCTCCCCCTCCCCACTGCAGTCAGGTGGAAAGAGTTCAGCTAAGAGACAACTGATCTCCTGTCCCCCTGGTTGCAGCAGGAAAACCACATGCATCCTGTAGCCCTGTGCGCTCCACCTGGGTCCCTAGGCAGTAGCTCCCTTCTGCAGCCAAGGGGATGGGAGATCAGGGACCCAGGCAGAGCGCTTTGCTCTCTCCTGGAACTGGGGGAGGGGAGCGCTGATCTCCACTCCCTCTGGTTCCAGCAGAGACCCCAGTGCCTATGGACCCACGTGGTGCACTTTGCCGTGCTCCCAGCTACAGCCATGGGGAGGATAGCATTGATCTTCCATCCCCCTGGATGCAGCAAGGAAGCCACGCAGCAATGCACTCCACCTCAGTCCCTAGGCAGCGGCTCCTTTCTGCAGCCAGTGGGAGGGGAGCAGCGGGCCACTCTGAAAGACCCCGGGGGCCACTTTTGGCCCCTAGGCCACAGGTTGGGAATCACTGGGCTAATGTGATCTTTGGATATACAAACAGCAGAATATCAAAAAGGAGTACAGAGATTAAATTACCATTATATTTGGTACTGGTGTGACCACTACTAGAATACTATGTCCAGCTCTGGAGACCATCGATCAAGAAGGATGTTGATAAGTTGGAGAGGTTTCAGAGAAAAGCCACAAAAATGTTTAAAGAGTTGGAAAACATGCCTTATAGTTGGAGACTCAAGGAGCTCAGTCTATTTAACTTATCAAAGAGAAGGAAAAAGGGGTAATTGATCACAGTCTATGAGGAGCAGACATGTGATTGAGGGCTCTGCAATCTAGCAGATAAAGGTATAATAAGATCCAGTGGATGAAAGCTGAAGCTAGATAAATTCAGACTAGAAATCAGGCACAAATTTTTGAGAAGGTAATTAACCATTGGAACAAATTTACCAAGGGTTGTGGTGGATTCTCCATTACTTTAAGTTTTTAAATCAAGATTGAATATTTTTCTAAAATGTATGCTTTAGTGTGATGTTGTATGATTTGAAATATAACCATGTCATTGTTGCTACCACTGTTATACAATTGCAACAAAACTTATACAAGGTATGTCATGTAAGATGTCAAGGGAAAAGTTATGATTTGCTAAGTATGATTGTCCTGTTTATATGCATATATCATTGTGTATCCGAAATATGGACCATGCAAGTTAATGGCCTGTTAAAGTACATTTGGCTCACACAAGAGACCAATGAAAAAGGTGCTCCCCACTACAGCCTTCCTGACATTTTAGCCAGAAAAGGGGCAATGATTGCTCCTATTGCTCATTAAAGCATGCAAGGGCATGAGCGTTACCACCTAAGCGCAATCTAGCAGAAAAATGAGATTTTTCAGAGTCCCCCAAGTTTTTTGGACTCCATTTTGGGCTTGTAAAAAACTGAGATTGAAAGCATCCACCACATGGAAAAAGGTATATCTCCATTTTGTCTTCATCTCCTGCTTCGTTTCTCTGAACTGGATTTCTAACAAAGAAGCTCTGAACAAGGGCTGATGACCCCCCAAGCTGTTTGGGTAATTTCCGGAGACTTTTTTTCCAGAGACTTTTTTTGTGTGTGTGTGTGTGCGTGCAAATTAGCGGTTTATTTCACCACTGCTACAACTTGTTATAAGAACTTTCAATGATTGTATGTATGTGATTCTTTGACCATTTTAACTCTCTCTTTTTTCTTTTTCCCTATGACTAAACCTTTATATATTAGATGCTAAAGGAGCAGCATGCTTATTGGGTAAGATCTGAGTTATATATTGGCCTGGATGTGTAGCTGATCTCTTGGGATCAGAAGAACCACTACCCTTTGGTTGAGGAAATTGGTTTTAAATAACCACTCATCATTAAGTCGAGTGTCTGGATGGTGAATCAAGGGTTGGGATATCTAAGGTAACTGCTTTTCTGACTTCTTGTCAACCAGTGTGGTGAGACAGAAGTTTACGTTTGTTGCTGGCTTGTTATATCTTATGGAAGAAAAACCACTAGTCGGTGAGGGTCTGCCCCATCACTCAGAAGTTTGTCCTGAATACAGTATTTTCAGCTGTGACCTACGGAGACATGGTGACATCTAGTTTAACCACAAATATTAGACTTGAAGCAGTAATTAATTCAGGGAAGTCCTATGGCCTGTGTCACACAGGAGGTCAGACTGGATGATCACAATGGCCTCTTCTGGCCTTGAAATCTATGAATGAAAGAAGGGAGGAAAGGCACATGAGAGAGAGGAATAAGATACTAGAAGACAAAATGGAAGACTGATATAAATATGAAAGCAGGAAGTATAAGGAGAGACAAAGAAGAAAAAGCAAAATGATGCACGAGTTAAAAAAAATTAACAAACTGAAAGAAATTCTAATTGAATTTTCTTTAATGGTGGGGGACAAGAGAGCTTAAAGAAGCAAGAGAAAAATCCAGTTTGAGCAGGTTGGAGGAATGGAGTGAGGAAGTGAGAAATAAATTTTGGTCTGATCACTGGTTGTTTTAAGGGGGTAAGGAGAAAGGGGGGGGGGGGGGGGAGTGTCCTCAGGATGATCTTGAAATTTCCAGTCTGCAAAAGAATCCAGGTCCAGTTTGCCATGTAGAACACAGGCTTTGTACTGTATTTATAGCATGCCAAGGATGACACTTTTGTGAGATAGAGTAGATTTTGTAGACTATAAAAAAAACCCAGGAGAATACAAGATATGACATGCACAGGAGCCACATTTAAACACAACAGACTAACTCATTCACAAGATAAATCCTTACAAGCTGTAGGCAGCTGGCTTTCAACGTAACTACATGCCACCAAACGCTGCCATGATCCATTTTTTTAAAATGTATTATGCATTTACTTTGCTGTTTCAAGCTGCATAATAAGGTGCAACACAGAAACTTTACCTGGAAACTAACTACATAGGGATCAAGTGTGGCCAGTACTGTGATCTATGCAAAAGAAATGAGATACCAAGACACACACAGTGTCAATATTCAAAAGGTACAAACTACATGAAATAACAAAACTACCATTTCTTGTATTGGTTCCTCCAAACTTTGGCAACTGCCACATAGAATAGCAATGTGATTACGATTTCATACATTTATAACCAAATCATAAAAAGTGTCTCTCATGTCTGCATAAAGGTGTGACTTTATATTCATGTGTGTCTAAGAAAACAACGTAAAATCAAGCTCACCGTACCCACCAAATCAGATCAATAGTAACAGTTTGCTTTAAAACTTCCAATTTGCAGCCCTACTGGTGACAGCAAGTAGCAGGTAACTGAGGGGAAGTTTAGTTAAAAAAAAATAAAGCATCTCCCCCCTCCCCCCCACTGAGCCTTGTATAGTAACTTTCTTCAAGGGAGGTGGGGGAGAGAATGACGTCCGCTTACAACATATCCCTGCTTTTAACTCTGATTTTAGACCAAACTATGCAGTGGAAATACCTTTAAGAGATGTTTACAAAATAGGTATATGCTACAATTAATTTAAGTTTTTAATATAAGTTAGTACTATGTTATTAGGTAGCAAAAATCAAAATTACAGCATTATATATTCACATGGTTTTTTAAAAGAAAGTCATGAGCAAAACTCAAACTTCGAGGTAAAATAAATCTCCTTAAGTTTAGGCAATTAAATGGGAGAATAAGAATAGTTTAAATGTGATTTTAGTATTTTCTTCCTTCCACACAAGCCCTCCTACTCAGAGAGATAAAGATCACCATGATACACAAGTCCTCATCAGTCATTTTCCTTCCTTCCTCTCTCCTCTCCAGTCCCTGTTGTCCTTCTAAAATTTAGGAACTGCCATACTGGATCAGGCCAATGGAGCATCCCAATCCACACTACTGTCTCAGATAGTGGACAGTATCAGAAGAAGATGCAGAAAATCCCCATAATCTACTCGTGTACTGGAATAATTCAATGATAGGAATGTTTCTTGCCAAGCACCAGGCAGTTAGTAGTTTGCTCTTGCCCTGAAGAATGAGGGCTTATACGACTTATAAATGTTTACTCCATCCTTTATAACTGTGAATGTTTTAATCTTCCATGTAACTATCCAATTCTTTTTTGAGAACTTGTGAGCTTTTGACCTCTGTAACAGCACACAGTAATAAATTCCACAGGTTAATCAGGCAGTGCAACCAATGGCATCACTTAGGATATATCTACACTGAAAACAAAAACAAAACAAAAAAACCCACCAGTGGCAGCAAATCTCAGATCCCAAGTCAACTGACTTGGGCTTGTGCTATGGGGCTAAAAATAAACTAGATAATCCCACTTGGGCTCTGAAATCCTGTGAGGGGGGTGATACTATCAGTTGCATTGCCTAGGACAATACAAGAGACATACAGTTCAAGTGTCTGCATCTTTACATTCCTTGCTACTGCTATATCTGTCAGCTGTCTCCATCTGTTCATGCCACTATTGACTGGTAGCATGGCTGAAACTGGCCATCAGTGGCTCAGTCACATTTAGAAGAGAACAGTAAATAGAGGGTGATGGATAATTGCATGTCATCACTGAGGAATTTGATATGCAGCATCCCTCAAGGATCTCATGTTGTCCAACATGTTCAGGAGACTATTCAGCAAAATCATGTAAACAGCAAACCATCACAACACTAATGATACACAAGTAGCAATAGCCTTGTGGGCCCTGTTAGATCCATTTTGAGCATGGAAAATATCCCCAGCTGGATGAATTTAAGATGTATTGTCTTAACTCTTAAGAATTGTTGCTAATGGGCAGAGTTTTCCACATCAGAGGGCTTCTCCTTCTTTTTGGGCCTACTTAGAGCGATGATGGCAAACAAGGTTAAGAATCTCATTATCTCTCAAATATCCTTTGCATGCATTGAACCTAGTAAGAGACTTGTGCACTGGCACAAGTTGTATTCTTATTTATTATCTCATTGGGACTTTGCAACACACATCCTCATGACCCAGCTGCTTATTTTAGTAGTTTAGGTGCCTGGAAGCAGAACAATATACTTTGACCAACATACTAAATACTGATCGAGCAGACAGAGGGACAGGGGGAAAAGCATGTGCAGGGAGAAGAGGAGGTACATTTCTCCAGGAACTAAATATATATAACACATACTCACTTACTTGGCTTTGGGTGCCTTCCAGAGATAAAAATACTTGCTCTTCAGAGGTAACATTGTGAGCTAGGGTTAAGTGTCATCTTGAGAAGGGCTGGTTGCTAGAAGTATGTCTATGGCAAGGATACAGATATACGTGTGTACATATAAACAGTGATTCTTTTCATTTTTAATTGTAACTTTTGGGGGGCATGCTAAGTATCTTTTCACTTCTAAACATCACTCTCACCAATACTCTCTTTCCTTCTGTCATACATTTGGACACATCGGAAGATATAAGAAACAAGATATATACCTGATTTCTTATTTTATCCTTCGTCTCGCTTTCATTCCATTGCGTCCTCTCCCTCCTTTTAGTTTCTACCTTCTCTTCACTCTCTCTTGTGACTTTTTGTGGTCCACCCAGACCAGTAAGAGGCTCTGACTATCACTGCCTGCCCTGTTACTTTGGGGGCCTTTGTGACATCTAGCTGTGGTTCAATTCCCTGACACTAGAGGCCTGCCCCCAGGCATAGGGACTCACCCCCGTTCTCACCAGCCTAGTTACTCTCTGCAAGGTGACCCCAACAACGCTTCCAGACGCAGGTCTCTCCAAATATGTCCTCCCTGAGTTCTGAATTACCTGACACTCAAACCATTCTTCTCTAACTCATCACCCTCAAAGAAGTTAAACCAACCCCCGCCCCAGTTATCAGCTTACTTTAGCACATACACTTCATGCAGTTTGTACGCCAAAGACCTAATTGGGATAAAAGTAAAAAAAGTTAATTTAATAGGAAAAACCACCAATTCAAAGATGAACTAGTAAGGGAAAGTAAACATATACAAGCTACACAGAAAACAAAGATTCAACCTCAGGTTTTACACTTTCATATTAGATAAATTCCCTTTTCTAATAAGAATGACCTATTGCAGTAAAACAGTTTCCCAGCATACCTGCTAGCTATAGGAGGGATCCGACATTCACGGACAGCCTCTCCCTCAAGACTGCCCCCCAAGTTCTGGATAAAAAAAACTTCATGGCCAATTGCCAACCCTGCTTTTAAAAGGCTTTTCCTTCCCCCGCCCTTGCCCTCCCCCACCCACCCACCCCCCCTCTCTCTCTCTCTCTCTCTCTCTCTCTCTCTCTCTCTCACACACACACACACACTCCACAGTGACTCGTGACGAGTCAGATGGAAACTCCATCCTGACTTGAAGTTCGAGAATAGGGATGTTCTTTTCAATTTTGAATTGTCTCCATGTCTTTCCATAAACTCCAATGGACCACTATTGTATATTCCTGAGGTGGACAATAGAAGATTACATGAAACCAGCTTCAAGTAAACAACTGGTCTGGGGAAGTGCCCCTCCCTGCCTGACTCCTCATCATCCTGGTATGAGATGGAGCCGAAGATACACTGCAGATTATGAACACACTTGTCTATACACACAAATACATAAATTCATAACTATAGTTGATGTGTGTATGTGGGTGTGTATGTATGTATATCATGATTACTAAGTTTAGACCATTACAAACTTTCACAAAAGACCTTACTCAATACATTTGGTCTAACTGTTTATTTTTGTGGTTTAACCTTTCTGTTCTTTCCTTGGGATTCTGGACACCAATTATCACAACTCTCTTTCTTTCTCTGCAATAGTCTCTACTCTCCCCAAGACAAGTGTACATAGCACCTCAAATACACACAGCACTTTCCAGTCCATAGTGAAAATATTTTCCTGTCCCTTTTATCCTTACATGGTATACCACAGGGTTTGGGGAGGGAGAGGGAAGTACTTTCTTTTGATGATTTAGGACTTGATAACAAAGTGCTCTATTTTAGATTTCAAAAGGAAAGTAACCTAAGGACCTGTTTCAATCACCGTATGAAGTCTCCTTTAAATTACTGTTTTCACAGAACGTGTACCTGTCTTTTATATTAGCTTTTTATTAAGTTTATCTGCAGATTGGCTGGTATGGATTTATAAGATACTTCTCTGTCAACCAAATGGGTCAAACAACTGCATTCCAGAAAACTGTGTTCCAGAAAACACAACTCCGCTCAAAAAGAAGTGCTACTGTTTCAGCTTCCTTATTTTCACAAAAGTGATTTCATTCAGATGGTCACACAATTAATTCTGTAATCAATATTTCATTAAATAATCATATCCACCTTTTGTAAAAAAAGAAATTAGCCTTCATTGACCCACAAGTTGATTCAGGACAGGGAAGCTTTCCAATACTGCAGGGAAGACTAGTTAGTACCAACCTGTATTACGCTGAACATTTAAGTTGGAGGCAAGCTGGGAGAGCCATCACAGACTAGATCCAGGAATCAGAAACTTACTTAAAGCATGCTGAGATACTTCCAAAAATAACCCATCTCAGCAGAAGTCAGGATTGATCAGATCATGAAACGTTCAGGATGATCCATTCAGTGATGTATCAGTGGAACACCACTGTTTGAAAATTGGCTACCAGTGATCCCCAGTAGTGGTTCCAATCAGGCTTCTGTGACTGAGGCCCACTGTGCTACTTCTGTTACCAACCTGTTTTAATCTGGGTGCTCTCCATCCTATAAAGAAGTTTTCAATTGCTCCAAGTATCCCAAATTCTACTGGGGTCACAGCACACCTAATTAAATGGAATGAAGGCAGGCATTGGCCTATACAATCAAGGTCTTAACTCAAGTAAACTGCTAGAGCTTCCTAAACCTTTTGGAACCACTACTTCATTTTAGCTTAACACATTATGTTATACAATGCTAACGTTTGAACAACAAGATGATACTCAATCCTGTGTCTCCATGTGTGTCACATATATAATTTAAAATGTAGCTTATGATTCCTTGGAACACCATCTTGTCCTCATTATAATTGTAGCTTTCCATATTCCAGTTGCTTGGGAACTTCAGCCAACAGTTTTCCTCCAGGGAACACATTATAAAGGTTTCAACAGTTTCAGCAGGGGGGGAATGACAATTATGAAAAGACCTTCTGGACAAAGTACAAAAGCAGAACAGTGGTTTGGCAGAAAGCTAAATCTCCTATTGTACGCCAATAGCAAGGGCTGGACAGCAATAAGTGAAAGGACTGGAGATTCCTTGGAAGGGACTAGAGAAAGAGAAGAAGGAAAGCAGGAGAAAAAGGACAGACAAAAAGGTCCAAGTTAGGAGATGTCAGCTGCAAGAACTCAAACTGAGGCCTTGTTTACACTATGAAGGCTTGCTGGTATAGCTATACCAACAGAGACCCTTGGTGTAGATTCAATTTATCACAACAGAAGGAGTTTTTCTGCTGGCACAGTAACACAAGATCCTTGAAAATTAGCCATGCTGACAAAAGCACTCTTCTGCTGGTATAGCTATCTATAGTGCACTTTTTGCCAGCATACTTATTTCTCTATGTTTTTTTCACATCCCTGACCAACACAGCTATGCCAACAAAACTTTGTAGTGTAGACCTGGCCTAAGGCAGGTAACAAATAATCCCAGAATATGAGGCATAGCACAGAGCAACTCAACAGGAAAAAAAATTGCTCTTCACTAGGATCCAGAAGAACTCCTTCAGAAGAGACAATTTCCAAGGAACTCTGAATAACTTCACAAGGTCAGGAGAGGACGTTGTGATCATCTAGCCTGACCCTCCTGTACAATAGAAGCCATAGAATATTCCAAAATAATTCTTAGAGCATATCTTTTAGAAAAACATCCAATCTTGCCAGTGACAGAGAATCCATCACCACTCGCGGTAAATAGTTCCAATGGTTAATTACCTTCACAGTCAAAAACGTACACTTTATTTCCAGTCTGAATTTGTCAAGCTTCAACTTCTAGCCACTGGATTGTGTTATACCTTTCTCTGCTAGACTGAAGAGCCCATTATTAAATATTAGTTCCTCATATAGATACATACAGACTGTAATCAACTCACCCCTTAACCTTCTTTTTGTTCAGCTAAATTGATTAAACTCCTTGACTCTCCCACGAAAAGGCATATTTTCTAATCCTTTAATCATTCTCATCGTCTCTGAACCCTCTCCAATTTATCAATATATTTCTTAAATTGTATTCACCAGAACTGACATAGTATTCCAGTAGTGTCTGCATCGTGCCAAATACAGAGGTAAAATAACCTCTCTATTCTTACTCAAGATTTCCTTGTTTATGCATCCAAGGATCACATCAACTCTTTGGGCCACAGCATCACACTGGAACCTCATGTTCAGCTGATTATCCACCAAGACCTTCAAATATTTTTCAGAGTCACTGCTTCCCAGAATAGAGTCACCCATCCTGGAAGTATGGCCTATACCAGTGGCTCTCAGCCTTTCCAGACTACTGTACCCCTTTCACAAGTCTGATTTGTCTTGTGTACCCCAAGTTTCACCTCACTTAAAAACTATTTGCTTACAAAATCAGACAAAAATACAAGTGTCACAGCCCACTGTTACTGTAAAATTGCTTACTTTCTAATTTTTACCATATAATTATAAAATAAATCAATTGGAATATAAATATTGTACTTGCATTTCAGTGAACAGTATATAGAGCAGTATAAACAAGTCATTGTCTATATGAAATGTTAGTTTGTACTAACTTCACTAGTGCTTTTTACGTAGCCTGTTGTAAAACTAGGCAAATATCTAGATGAGTTGATGTACCCCCTGGAAGACTTCTGCGTACCTCCACAGGTACATTACCCCTGGTTGAGAATCATTGGCTTATATTCTTTGTTCCTAGATATATACATTTACATTTAGCCATATTAAAATGCACACAGTTTGCTTGCACCCAGTTTACTAAGTGATCCATATAATTCTGAATCAATTACTTGTTCTCATCATTATTTAACACACCATTATTTACAACTTGTGTCATCTGCAAACTTTATCAGTGATAAGTTTATGTTTTCTTCTAGACCATTGATAAAAACTTTAAATAGTTTAGGGCCAAGAACAGATTCCTGCAGAACCCTACTGGAAACATCCCTGCTCAATTACTATTTCCTATTTCCAATTACATTTTCAGACCTATCAGTCAGCCAGTTTTTAACCCATTTAATGTGTGCTATGTTAAACTGTTCGAGTTTTTTTAATCAAAATGTCGTGTAGTACCAAGTCAAATGCCTTACAAAAGTCTAACTATATTACATCAACACTATTGCCTTTATCAACAAAGCTTGTAATCTCATTAAAAAAAGAAACCAAGTTAGTTTGAAAGGATCTATTTTCCATAAACCCATCTTGATTTTCATTAATTACATCATCCCTCCTTTAATTCTTTATTAATAGCTGATAGAGTTACAGTTCTGAGAAAAGGTGAAGGTAATCTTTAATTATATAAAATTCTCTTCCCACTCTCAAACCCTCCCCCCTCCTTGCTCCCAACAAAACATTTCTGGAAGAGAAAAATGGGTATAGAGTTGTAATAAAAAAAAGTCAGCTGCAAACAAAGAAAAAATGTTCTTAACTTAAAGTATGAAGAATGCATGTACATAGACAAAAAACTGTTATTAGTATAATCACTGTGTCTATTCTGTGCCACATTATTAAACTTATGTGCTCATTTCTGTGCACTTGAAGTTGAAGTAAAACTGTAGCTAGACGAGAAGGAGCGTGAGAGAGATCAACACCAGGTGAAAATATAACACATAAGCAAAAGTATGGTTGTCTAAGGATACCAGTTCCTTGGTAGGTGAGATTTATGGACTAAAATAACTTGTAGAAACTCTCAGTAGAAATCCAGCAAAGGGTTAGAGTTGCTTTAGAACTTGCGGCTACACAATTTCAGAAGGAAAGATACCATCTGTTAATAGGTGAGGCACCACCACACTGAGTATCTGATTTGTGTGGCAACGTAATGATGCTAAAGTTTAAATGTGCAACAGTTGTTACCACCTTGTAGCTTTGTAGGCCCTGTCTATTCTATGGAACATAAAAGAATTATCATTTTAGATCAGACCCAAGGTCCATCTAGTTCAGCAATCTGTTTCTGACTGGGGCCCGCACCATATGTCTCAGTGCAAAAATCCATCAGTAGACAGATCGGTATAATCTGCCCCCATAAAATCTCATCCTAATCTCTGTGAGAGATTGTTTTAACCCCTGGTGCATAAGGCTTTTATCCCTCCCAAAATTATTTGTTTGCATTAACTGTTATAACTCTAGATATTCTTATCCATATAAATGTACAAGAATATGGCATCTTGTGGGGCCCAGCTGCTATGTGGTAGCATTTCATGTAGCTCTATCTTGCAGATCTATGTTTTAACTGTGTTCTGAAATCAAGGCAAAACAAAGAAAATATTGGGCACTGCCCCCTTGTAAGTGGGTTCCACAGCAGCCCAGAATTTTAGAGTACATAAGGCTTTAGTGTACATTTCTCTACTGATTTAAAAATTTAGAGTTCATTAAGTAAAAGTGCTACACAAAGAATAGTCCTAATTACTTAGGCTTTTTCTACACAGTGCATTATTTTGCACCAGAAGGGTGTTAAATTCTAGTGTGTTGCACACTAATTGGCCTGTGTGAACCCTGCTGGTGTACATTAAAAGTTCTCTAGTGTGCGTTAATGTAGTCTAGTTAGGCTCTGCCTACACTACCGCCTATGCTGGCGAAATTTATGTCACTCAGGGGTGTGAATATTCCACCCCTGAAGCAACATAAGTTACACCGACATAAATGCTAGTGTGCACAGTGTTATGTCAGTCAGTGAATCTTGGGAGAAGCTTATGCCGCTTGTGGGGGTGGTTTTTTTTGCCAATGGGAGAGCTCTCTCCCACCAGCATAGAGTATCTTCATCATACAGCTGCGCTTCTGCAGTACGTATCAACACAGCTGCACTGCTGCAGTGCTATACGTGTAGACATGGCCTTAGTGAGCAACACACTAGAATGTACACCCCTTTAGTGAAGACTAATGTACTATGTAGATAAGCCCATGGTCAAATAATGCAGTAATAGAAGCTCTCTGGCAGGAACATGGATGGGTCAAAGACATGGAAGGATCTTGGAGTGGGGAAGAGAATAGAAAGTCTCTAAGTGCCAGTTTGTAGGGGCTCAAATCACACCTCCCTTATGTAAGTGTTCACCAACACCAAGTGAGTAGTCCCACTGAACTCCGGACACAACTTTGAAATAAGGGTTGTACAAGCTAAATGTAAATATTTTGAGCTAAAATAAGCCTATCACAATCACCTGCTAACTGGCAAAAACAAATGGTATGGGTATGACGGAAGGTATATGTACTCATTTTCCCTGGGTGAAACTTAAAACAGGTTAGAAACTTTCCAATTTTGCCAGTTTCCACTGGAAATCCTTAGGACCAAGTTGTACATTTCAGTACCAAAGCAAGGAGCCTAACTAACCTATTACAAGGAGACAACATCTGAGCTATTAGGCTTATCTTATACCTACTATGTCAATGGTGTTCATGCCATCACTCTAAACTTTGGAGCAAGCACAAATAGAAAGACACAAAAATCTTGCTGTGTGTGCACTTCAGACAGCAAGATCCCAGGCAATTTGCTCTGCTTTAACACCCTACCTATTCACAAAAATAGAACAGGCACACAATGCGCGTACTTGCAAAGAAAGGCAGAGCCATGAATAGGTCATTGTAGGTTGCCCAGTAAAAAGAAAGCACGTGTTTATAATACTGCAGCACTCAATTCTTCAGGGTCAGAAGAAAGCATACAAAAATATATGTAATATTCCTAAGACAATGTAAGGACTTTCAGCTTGACTCTGTCAATTTAAAAGCCAGCAGCACCACCTTTGTCTCACCCCACAAATTTCATGCAGTAGAAATTCTCTCTAAACAAATTAAGCTGTGTTTAAAATATAAGATGTACGCTTGGAGGCAGCCACATTTTAAAGAAGGCCTTCATATTTACACTAAATGAAATGTTAGTCAGAATTCAAGACAGTAAATCATCTGCTTGCATCTTACTTAAAGGTCAGTTTAGTGTTAAAACATCATTTAGCTATTTAGACAAAACCGTATCAGACCAAAAGATATTTTAAATAATTAAGTTAGTTTTCTGCTTTTTAAACCAACATTAAGCCACAGGAAAACTCATCTCACTCTGTCATTAGGCTCCAAAACTGATGGTATCACAAAGGGATGTTCCTCAACTCACAGTCATGGCTGTGGTTGTGGGGAGCAGGAAGTCATGAAATGCCAGTTTTAATGAAATTTTAATTTCAAAGGCAATGCTAAGTTCAGTAAATTGGGGAAACTTTTGACAACCACCCCTCTCTCCCTATGCCTTTTCTTCCCTTCCACCTTCAAGCCCAGTGCCGTATTTCAAAGACTAACATTCCAGATGGTTTGTGGTGCCCTTTGGAACCCATCGAAGCTGCTCCTAAACTGGTATCAGAAGGATTACTACAGTCTACTGCAAAGTATTAATTTCCATCCAACCACTGTGAAAGACTGTTTCCAGTCAAGGCAGTACGCACAAAGGCTTCAAGCACTGAGTCATCATATGGTTGAATACCGAAGAAAGGAGAGTGAAGACAATTGATAGCATTATCCCCTGAACAATATTTGAGATTGCATTTGGATTTTATATATATAAAAATATAAGAGGTGGTAGAAAGCTCAATCCATTTAAGCACAAAATAAAGAAAAGGATTCTGCTGTCTTTTTGGGGGTGGGAGGCAGGAGGAACTGGAAGAAGCACTTCCATCATCACTTTCAACAGCTAAGTAAATATCTTGATGGGCTGCATACAGCAGCTACTGTATCTCACTGATGAATGGCTGTCTGTCACACTTTCACTGCAAAATACTAGCAGTAAGAAATCATGGATGCCAGATAACCATGACAAGTGTATCCTTGGCAACTAACAAGTAAACTCAATTTTCCCAGTAAGACTAAAGATTCCTTTAAGTCCCACAAAGCCATGAAAGTTACTTTCCAAAGTACTGTGCAAACTTCCTTTATAAAAAGTGACATTCCGCTAGGCTCCACATTTTCTGTAGTAAGGATTTTTCTTCTTCTTATGTGGCATTTCCATTACCGGGGGTTTGCAATCATCATAGCCCATTTTGTACAATCCTCTGCTAATCTCTTTGTGGATGAATAATCCTTTTGATCCACCCAGGATACCACATGGTCCATCCAAGATCTTTTTCTGTCTTGTGTTCTTCTGCCATTAAATTTCCCTTCCAGTGCCCATAAGTATGTATCGCCTGCAGAACCTCTTAAAATGTGTCCTGCAAATCAAACATTTCTTTTCATAAGACCTCTGACTACTGTTTGCTGATTTCCAATCACCTCCAATACTTTTTCATTGGTTACTTGGTCTATCCATTTTATTTTCAGAATTCTTCTACAACACCATAATTCAAAGGATTGTAAGGACTTTTAGAAAACCCGGTCTGAATACAGTTTTTCCAATCGGGTTTTTTTTTTTGTTTTATAGTTTTGATGGACAGCTCAGGAGGAGGGAATGAAAGGATTTAAACATTCTTTGGGAGCAGCAGAAGTTGAATCATCTCAGCAGTGTGCTACTAAAGTGAGAATCGGGGAATGAAACTGGTCAGTGTAGTTTTCATTGTTAAAACTGAGTGAAGTTGCGCAAAAAAAAAAAAAAGCATAAATAGTTTTAAAAAAATAATTTCAGTTTTAATAATCTAGGATTTTAAACAGATGTTTTGGTTGCAATGCTAGTTATGACAGAAATTATATATTTCTAACAGTGAATTACTTCCCTCAACTGGGTACATTTTCCAGGATATAAGAATGATGATAAATACACAATTCTAGCATGAATACAGATGCAAAACTGAGAAAATGAATTATAAATTATATATTACTAAAAACAAGGCAAGCCATGCAGCCAGGTTCTGTTTAGGCTTTAAACTTAAGTGTGGTCTGAACTAATCTAGCCAAAATAGCTAGAAAGGATAACATCACATTCCCAATTCCTTTGCTTGCCTCTAAAATCAGATCAAAACCATTATGCTTGACTAATTAGCTGAAATTACCTTGACTCTATTTGAGTGCAAATTTGGAGCTCATGAAAGCGAGAGATTAGGTTTGACTGAAGCCAATACTGTTAGTGTGCCGTTGCCCTGCAAATACGCTAATTCTGAGATGCCAAGTCCTGTAATATAATCATGCTGTGCCTCAAACTGGGACCGCCAATCCTGTTGAATTGTGATGATTTTGCACTGTGAGAAAAGTCAGAGTTAGGAGGAGACCAAACTCATTTGCATTTATCTGCACGAAGACTGGAACATGAGTTTCCTGAGGTGAAAAAGTTGGTACATCATCCAACAGCATACCACCAATCTCTAGTCTTAGGATGTCTAAGTGTCTTAGAAGCACAAGTCCCACTGTTAGTCAATGGAATTTATCCTCCGAAGTCACTTGGTGAATTGCTACAACTCTACCAGAATAGTTAAAAGTTGTACAACACCAACTTTCCCTTAAGTGCAGATGCAGTTATGTTGGCTGGTATAAGCACTATTATAATGCTATAATGGCATCCATAGTAGGGCTTTTACTAATATTGAGATAAAAATCCCCACCCGTAACCCAAATAATTTTATCAGTAAAAGTTGTAAGTGTAGACCAGGCTGCAAGAACTTTTGAAAATCTATTCTAACAGCATAGACCATAACGATGCCAATTAATTATTTCTACATCCATAAAAAAATGGAGACAATACCTATTAGTTACCATGAGGATTATTTATTTATTTTGTGAAGTGTTTTGAAGAAAAAGAAGAAATGCCAGGTATTTTCATATTCCTGTTTTACGTGCCAGAACAATTGGAGAGAATCTCACATGGAATCTGTATGACATCACATAAGTGTGACATGTGAAGTGCAGACTGTTTACTTCTCAATATGCAATACTAAACTAAAGCTTATGTATACGGGACAACATTTATTTTATGCTGTAGCCATACTGGCCCCAGGATATTAGCGAGCTCTGCATAACCTCAAAAGCTTGTCTCTCTCACCAACTGAAGTTGTTCCAATAAAAGATATTGCCTCACCAACCTTGTGTCTCTAACATTTATTTTAGTCAAAAACGAGAGAGAAAATAAAATTGATTTATCCCTTAAATGTGTGGCAATTTTGATTAAGTAACTAATGGGTGCAGGTGCTGGTTCCATTCTTTCCTTATTAAGAGAAACACTCAATTGCATTATTTCTTGACAATGACCACAGTTTCATATGAAAATATTTCAAGTGCGCAAGAGTAACAAAATGTGTACCAAAAGTACACTTGCTTTCAGTGTAGCGGATAACATTTGTTGTTGTAGAGGAAAAATGCCAGACATATGATAAAGAGGCCAATACTAAACTGCTTTAGGCTAAGTGCAAAGTGGCATTTTTTGCAAAACTATTCAAAAGAGTTAAGAGCTCTCGATGTTGATGTGGAACTTTGGGCTTTAAATATTTGTATTAAATACTCCCCGGTGAGTGTTCCACCTGCTGTCAGGGAATTCTAGAATTCAACTCTTTCTGTGAATTACTTAACACACCCTCCAACCCACCTCTTCAACTAATAAAATTCTTATGAGTGGAAGGTAATCCTTGCTCCCTTAGCCTCTTTAGAAAGTGTGGGCTGTTCCACAAAGTCTATTCCAAATGTGGGCAGGTATTTTGTTGAGGAATCTCACAAAACCAAAGTGACAATGAAATGTAGGCATTTAATCTTTAACCATTATGGAAACTGGACAAGATACAGGAGCTAACATCTCTCCTGTTCCTATGACTCTTTCAGTACTTTAGGCTCCTTGGGGGAGGGGCCATGTCTTCTTATGTTTGGAAAGCATCTAACATTGTGGATGCTAGTGCAATACAAATGAATGCAATAATTGCCACAGGTGGTAAGAAGATTGGTTTTCAGTCCCATCCAAGAGGCAGCGGGGAGACTCTTAACACCATCCCAAGGCATTAATAAGTATTGACTCTGAGGGGAAGTATCCTGTTCCAGCTACTGAGTCGTCATCATCATCTCCACTCCCTGCAACACCTGGATTTTCCCTACAGGTCTCCATGCAAGAACCAGGCCCAACTTTGGATTGGTCGATCATCTCATGAGCTCTGACAAGATCAAGGTGGTATGGCTGCAGGCAAAATATACCTTTCTCTGATAACAGTGGACCAGTCATACTCAGAGATGTGCATATTTTGCCTACAGCCTTACCATCTCGAGCTATGATCTTGTCAGATCTTGTTGGATGACCAACTGATCCAAAATTGGGCCTGGTTGTGGGTGTGTGAGTGTGGCATGTATCTTAACTTTGTTTTTCCTGGTTTTCAGGGGCCTAAACTACATTACCTGCAGAACCCACCCAAGATCCCAGCTCCAATGGGGATGGGCAGGGAAAGTGGCCCCGATGACCCCCAGAGGGGCAAGACCCCTCACCAGATCTCAGCACACACATGGGAGGGGAGAATGTGGGACTGACAGGGTACCTCCCTGCCATCCATTGCCATGTCCCTCCAGTCTCCCACAAGCTTCTTCTCTGCCACTCCATTAATCCCCATCCCCTTCCTGATGTGAGGCCCCCCCAACCCTACCACCCATCCCCACAATCTCCCACCCAGCATTCACATCTGTCATTTTTATTTTGGAAAAGAGTTTAAACACATCCTCAAAATAAACCCCCCCTTGACAGAAGCAGATATTAGCAAAATGCCCATATTTCACTTTCCTAAGGGTAGATTTCAAATTTACAATGCCTAGGTCTGGTTCTCTGGCTGAAGCATGTCCCCATGAGCCACTGAGTTCACGTGGAAATTGGCTGGCTGAAAACTCATCTTGGCTAGAGTCATGGATCCATAAAGTCTGATCTACACCCCAACCTTTAACCAGTCCCTCAGGAGTGACCCTGTTAGTGTGCCGGACCCTATAGATCCACATAGTTCCATGGGGGCAGGCCCGTGGCCTCCATGACTCTCAAACTGGACCTTTGGGCAGCAGTGAGCCCTCTCTTTCCATGGCTCCATGAGGTGAGTCCAGCCAAGCCATTAGGGGGTATCAGTCCGGTAAAATCTTAGGGCTGGTTTACACTAGAAAATTAGGTTAGCAT
Source organism: Emydura macquarii macquarii (assembly GCF_026122565.2). Lineage (NCBI taxonomy): Eukaryota > Metazoa > Chordata > Testudines > Chelidae > Emydura > Emydura macquarii. Next base: position 15,583,300 of record NW_027131180.1, read on the forward strand.
AACTACGTCGCTCAGGGGTGGGAAAATCCACACCGCATAAGTGTCATAGTTAAGCTGACAAATCTCCGTGGAGACAGTGCTAGGTCAACAGAGGAATTCTTCCGTCAACGTAGCTACTGCCTCATGGGGAACTGGATTATGTATGTTGACAGGACCCTTCCCATCGACATAGGTAGCATCTACACTGAAGCACTACAGCGGCACAGTTGCACCACTGCAGTGTTTTAAGTGTAGAGAAGCCCTTATTCTTAGTGCTTACTCTGTACCACATAGCTTCAAAAACTAAGGCTTAAAATATCAAATTAGAAACTGGAGAGTATTAGGAATAAGTCCAAAGAGCAACAGCCATTCATTAGCCAAGATTCAACTTCAACAGGCAGCTCAATCTGTTGGACATACCAATGAAGATTACTGCATAGGAGGTAGTGATTGAGCTATGGCACTATTTAACTGTAGCAATAACAAGGGGAAATCTCCTCCTAACATCAAAACACAAGATATTTCATCCATTAGTCTTTGATGGTACAATTATTTCTTATATTGAAATACTGTATACTACATGTGCCTATACATAAGTTTATTGTACACATTTTACATCTCACTATTACAATATTCTGTGCTGACATAGATTTCTTGTCTAGTTTTACACACAAAAAAGATACACACAATAGGACCTGTACTTAGCCTATCACAACATGCTAGTGCTCTGTTCACTTTAGTTTTTACCTTGCTCAGAAAAAGTTATTGGTAACATGTTTTCACATAGCTTTTCTCCCATCCCTCCTCACTGTCACAGGTTACTTAGCATTACTGCTTATCTCTAATCCTACTCCAAAAATTAAACAAAACAAATACAACCAAAGATAACCCACCACAAAGCAGAGCTTTACAATTTTACAACTTATCAACAAAATTTCATTTAGGAGCCTTTCCTATACTTATTCTCCAGATCATGAAATGTGCTTCCATACTGGTTAATGAATGTGTTTTCAGTGCATTGAAATACAACTGTATAAAGCAATCGCAGACACAGAAGAAAAGTTGTAATTTTGGACTCTTAAAGCAACTACACTGATAAAATTGAGTTTTCCCTTAAAATGCATAGTGGATTCTTGCTTCCAATAACAAATAAAATATTCTACTTCCCACCCACCCCTTAGATCCTGTTTAAAAACAAACAAACAAACCCTATGTATCCTGTTCTGTGGAGACGAGCCAAAAGAACTAGTTCTCTCCATTCTCATCCTTTACAAGTACTCAAACATTTGTTTTTAATAATCACACACACACAAATGCAGTGAAATGTCTTAACATAAGATTTCTTGAGGGGTCAGAGTAGGCAGGGAGAAATACTATTGGAAGCACAGCACTAAAGATAGAGGGGGAAATCTCAGATATGATTAAATTGGAGATTCCATTGCTTTCAGCGATTTTTTTGGGTTCTTCATTTAGCTGTTTAAAGCAGGAAGAATAGCCACAGACCCAAGGCCACCCCTTCTCCCAAATAATGAACCAATGGCTTCAAGTGTTGACAGTCAGCAAGTCTTTCCAAAAAAAAAAAAAAAAAAAAAAACCACTCACTACATGAATTGTACACAGGAAAGTAAGCCTGGCAATGCTGATACTTTTAAAACACGAGAAGAAATATCGAGTGCTCACAATCAACATTTGATTGAAATGACTAAGGTGATGAGAAATGAGGAACATCACTGTGTTGATGTTTTAAATAAGTAAGGGGAAACGGGAAGGAAAATGAAATGCATCTTGCTACAGTTTTTCTTAAAAAGGTGCTTCCACCAATATTAGTAATTCAGTGATAAATAAACTGAAGTTAACAGGAATATGTTATTTACACTTTTCCCCTGAAGAGTAAAGTTCCTAATCCAACAATTTAGTAATAGTCTCATAAATAAGCAAAACATTAATTAGGACTTCAAAACAAAGAGAATCTTTCTGCAGATGGAAACCAAAAGAAATAATAAAGCTAATAGTGGAATGTGCAGCAAACAGTTTCATGTTCTAAGACAACTATGGCAGAGGGCAATAGCTTTATCACTCTATGTCTGGAGAAAAAGAACACAAGCACTTGTGACTGGAAAGGATTCCACATAGATAGGAATTTCAGTTTCCACAGAGCCTAATTCTTAATCTTCTCAAACAGATGTTTCAGCAAACAAAACAAAATTCTTATATTTAAGTTCAAGATAACTTCAGTGACCATAGTCAGGAAAACTCAACTGATAAGACCAACTCTTATCTCAATTTTGGCCAGTAAGCTACTCGCCTCTCTAGGCGGTATGCTAGTTCAGCTTACTCCCTGGAAAGGCTCATGAGTGAGCTTTCTGCAGTGCACTGCCAAACCAGACAAAGCTATTATAAATGGTGCTGCAAGACTGATCTGGTTTCCCTTTGCTATAAATGTTAGATTCAAACTACAGCTAGAGGCCAATAGTTTGTATATTTCTAACATGTCAATGCCATTTATAATGGGAAAGAAGAACTAAGATGTGAGAACAGTAATATAGGAAGCATAAAATGAAATGGGGCCATTTTAGTCGAGATAAATGATGTCTTTAAACTCAATTTCATTAGCCAGCTTTTTAATTTTTTTAATGCAAGTAATGTTTATAATAAAAGTGTGGTAACACCAAACATATAGGGAAAGGAGGCAGATTTGGGTCTAAAAATCAAGGAGCCAAGAAACATGATGCTTTGATATGTTTACCTCTTCGTTACAGGAAAACAATCACTGTTTTTCAAGGCCAGAATACTTAAGTTGGATGACTTCTGAATGCAAGGCTGCCTATACTACAGAAAGTGCTGTGGCTCACCTCTGGTGTTAAAAGCACTTGTCCGACTAGTGTGGATTCTGCTGAGTTCAACAGGTACAGTAAAGCATGCCAGACATTTGATAGATCTAGAAGGGGCTATTGTATTTAATACTCAGTGTTGAACAGCAGTTTCTGTAGTGTAGTCGCAGCCCAAGAATCTACATTAATGCTTACAAACATAACTGTAAGTTTCATCAGTTAGTCACATTAGAATCTAGCAAAACAAAATTTTTATAGGACAGACAAAAGAAAAACAAAAATTCCAGATGCAAAACTTCACACCAAAAAAAATGCTGTCAAGACAGCCGGATGTTCACCACTTTACTACTCAGATTCAGATCAGCAGTTCACCTGTTATCAAACATTTGTGAGGCTGGACCCTGAACTGTTAGCTCTAGAGGGGAAAAATGGGGGAAAGATCAGTTAAGTTTACATTAGACTTGAAAATAGAATAGTTTGCTGAAATCATGAGCAGTTTATTAGCTGGTTAACCAGTTGGAAGGGAGACCAATTATCAAAAGTATTGTAACATTTCCTCACCTTCCACTACTACTGCACTCCTTCCCCTCCCAAAAGAGAGAGAAAATGTAAAGATCCAAGAAGAGAAGGTGATCTCAAGAACAAAAGTAGTATGTGCTCAAGGAAACTGAGGTGTCAAACTGGCCAATGCTCTAAGGGCTTGTCTTCAGATACAGTGCTATAGCTGTAGCGCTGTACATGAAGACACTATTACACTGAGGGGAGAGTTTCTCCCATTGGTGTAGTTAATCCACCTCCCCGAGAGGTGGTAGCTACATCAGTGGGAGAAGCTCTCCCATTGATATAGTTCTGTCTACACGGGGGTTAGGTCGGTATAACTATGTCGTTTAGGGGTGTGGATTTTTCAAACCCTGGAGTAACATAGTTATACCAACATAGGTCTGTAGTGTAGACCTGGCCTAACACATGCACTCACAAAACTCTCAACATAAACAGAGATCCAAGAAAAAGTTGCACTGAAAGCTATGAAAGAATCATTACTATTGATCTGGGTGCCTATACATTAGATTAACACTTTATTAAACCCATCATCATCCTAAAAGAATCCCGGGCACAGCAGTATTATATTTGGTTTAGGCCGTTAAATCCTCAGGGTTCTCTCTTCTCCATTTTGTAGTTATATGCTTTCTGCTCATGTACAGCTGAGCCATTCAGAAGTAGGCTTCTTATTTATTTTTAAACCATTCTTTCATCATTTTCTGCACATGCTTCTTCATCTTAACAAAGGCAGGGTCGATTTCAGTGAGAAAAAGACAAGTGACGTATTTTCTATTTTTCAATAATTAAGAAACAAAAAAATCCTCTCCCCATTGATTGCACTACTGATGGGGCATGAGTAAATTATATTGTGTACAATATTTACTGCCAAGGGCTACTAAGGCCAGCTTATACAAAGCACTTTGAGATTCTTTGATACAAGATGCTATTAACAGAGCATTTTGCATTTCTATATTCTGTTCTTTATAGCCCCTTCCAAATGTCCAGGAACAGTGTGGTCAACTGATACAGCTGGACACTTCGGATACTTACTTCAGCTTGACTTGCTCAGCCAGTATATTTCTACCCCCCTTACTCTCCTGGTCTCCCCCTCCCCTATTTGCTTCCATGAGTCAGACACACAGGGTTTTTCAGACACTTAGACAAACAAAAGCAACATCCCAGGGCACAGCCCTTGGAATGCAGTGACTCTGGGCGGTGGCTTCCTCCCCTTTAGTGAAATCCCAAACTAGATCAAGGGGATCACCCCTAGGGTGGCCAGATATCCTGATTGTATAGGGACAGTCCCCATATTCAGGACTTTATTTTCTATAGGCCCCTATTACCCTCCACCCCATGTCCCGCTTTTTTCACACTTGCTATCTGGTCACCCGAGGCCTTCCCCAGCCACACTGCCAAGGCGCTGAAAAGAGAAGAGCTGACGGGAGCCCAGGCTCTCCATCCGCTCTCCTGCCACCCACAGCGCTGACATTTCACACAGCACAGCACAGCACGGCTGAGCCGCAGCCCACCCCCAGCAAAGTCCGCGGGGAGGAGGAAGAGGAAGAGATGAACGGGGCGGTGGGTGGGGAGTCAAGGCCGGCCCGCCCGGTGGCAGCTCCTGACTCCCCTCCCTGCAGCGCCGGGCGAGGGGAGGGGAGGGGAGAAGAGGGGGGAGATCAGCTGGGCGATCAATGGCCAGCCGCGGCAGGAGGAGACAGGAGCGCGGCAGCGGCTCTGGGCCGGGCTGCTAGAGACAGAAGCGGGTTCAGCCGCCGCCGCCGGCGGGGCTCCCGCCGCCCCGCCCCGCCCCGCCATGTGCATCCCGCGCACACCGGCAAAACAGGCGAGATGACAACTTCACCGGCTGACACCTCCCCCCCTTCACCCGGCCCCGGCGCCCCGTGCGCTGCCCAGAATCGGGGCGGCCCCGAGCAGGCGCTAGCCAGGTCCACGCACAGCCCCCGGGGCTGAGAGGCCGGCAGCGGCTGTCTCCCTGCGGCGTGCCGGGGAAGCAGAGGGGAGCTGGGATGCTCCGGTGACAGGCACGCACCCGCCCGGAGGGGGCAGGGCCGGAGAGGGCGGCAGGGAGAGATGCGGGAGCCCCAAGGAGAAGGCGGCTTGGCACAGGGCTGCGGCGGGGCGAGGCGAGGGGGGTGGCACGGCGGGGGCCGGGGAAGGGAGGGGTGCAGGAGGAGGAGGAGCTCCCCGGGGAAAGGGCTGCACTCCGCAGACACGCACCCGGCACCAGCCAAGGGGCAGCCTTCCCTCCCCCCCCAGGTCCCCGCAGCAGCAATGCCACGAGCCACCGCGCGGGCAGGACCCCCGGCACCCAACCCCACGCCCTGCCTTGCAGCGAGAGCAGCACCAACCTGCCGCCGCCGGATTAGCGGGACTCGGCTCCTCCTGCCCGGCTTTGGCTCCAGCCCCGCCGCCGCCGCCGCCTCCTCCTGCAGCAGCAGCGACTCCCCTGCTCAGGGCCTGGCCTGGGCGGCGCCGCTGCCGCCGCTCCCGGGACTGGAGGCGGAGCGGGGGGGGTCGGAGCGGGGCTGCTGGCTGGGTCCCTGCGCGGCGCGGCGCGGCTCTTTCATTGAGTGCGGCAGATGCGCTGCCGCCGTCCCCGCCGCTCTCCCAGCAGCCGCTACTTCCTGTGCAACGCGGGTTCAGTTCCTCCCGGGCCGCTGGGGGCAGGAGAGCTGGGCTGAGCTGCGAGGCAGGTCGGGGCTCGGCCGGGCGGTGGCGGCTGCTGGGGCTCTTATCCCTCGCCCCCCTGCCTGGGCTCTGTCCCCGGGCACGATGCAGCCCTGCCACCGCTACCGCCGAGCCCCGGCCTCCTCCTCCTCCCACCGGGGGCCGAGGAGAGGCCGGCCCGCAGCCCAGCCTCGCGCTTCCTTGCGCCCCCCTCCTTCAGCCTCCCTCTTCTTCTGCCCTGGAGCCGGAGCCAGCCGCAGGCAGCCCCGCTGCTTTTCCCCAGCGTCGCATCCCGGAGGGAGGGTGAAGGGGACACGCAGCCCCTCAGTCGGGCTGGCTGGGAGAGTCTCCGCGAGATGGGTTTGCAGCAGCAGCAGGCATCAAAGTCCCTGCCTGGTCTGGGAGAGTTGTCTGTGATTTATCTATCCTCGCAACCGCAATTGTGTGAACGCTCATTCATTCCCTTCAGGCGCAGGGGCTGCGCCAGCACTGGTATGGACACGGGAGCAGCTGCACCTGTCCGCTCTTCCTCATTCAGAAAGATCCTCCTTTTAGACTTGCCTCAGTCACCCCCACAAACCCGGTGTCCTTTCTTGTTTCCATTTTATGAAGGGTAAGTTTTGGGGTTGGTTTTTTTTTTTTTTTTTTTGCGTCTCCAATAACCGAGTTGAAAAGAAAATGATGCATTTTCATCTTTCTCCCTAGCCCACTTCATTCAAAGTGACTAGGTGTTTTCCTTAGATTATGTCCCACATTCTGTGTGCAGTGTTGGTGCAGCCTTGTTGGCCCCAAGGTAGTGGAGGGACCAGGTGGGTGAGGTAATATCTTTTATGGGACCAACTTGGTGTAAGAGACAAGCTTCCCTGCTTAAACAGAGCTCTTCTTCAGATCAGGGACAGGACGCAGATTCAAAGAGCTCTGTGCAAACTGGTAAGTTTGTCTCTTCCCCCAATAGAAGTTGGTCCAGTGAAAGATATTACCTCACCCACCTTGTCTCTCCCACTTTCTGGGCATTTGTCTCCATGTAATGACCAACATTTGGACCCTGGCATGATGCATTTAGGGCCTGACCCAAAACCCATTGAAATCAAGGGCTCTCTCTCCACTATCTTCAATGGCCTCTGGATGAAGCCCTTAAAGAGCACATACACATACATTTCATTTGAAAACCAGGATTATAAACAAAGGCCTGGTCTACACTTACCGTGAAATTTGGCAGCAGTCAACAGGAGATGCGCAAGCTACGTAGAGTAGCTTGACTATTTCCCATCAACTTCCTAAATTCTAATGAGTGCAGCATCCCCACTATGCTGCACGATGGGAAATCCCCTCCCGTCGATGCATCCTTACTCTTTTTCCAGCAGTGGATTTATTAAGTTGATTTCTGGATCGATTGAGCAGGTCTCCACTTCTGTTCAATCTATCCTGAAGAATCGATCTGATGGCAACAAATTTGCCACTGTCAGTGAAGACATACCCAAAGAGGGGATGAAGGAACCTTTTAGGGAAATGTGAGGATGACACCATGAGGACTCTTTAATATATACTTAACAACAGAGGAAGCTATACATGCTACTGAAATAAAAATAATAATAATAAAGATACAATTCTGAATCTAATTTAAATATACAAAAACAAAACTATTCAAGTGTAGAAAATTGAAGTGCCAGGTGTATTACACCTCACTGTGGCCCATGCACCCCTGAATTCCATGGGAGTGCTGCGTGTAGTGAGCATGATCAATGCCATGGTATTGTATTTTTAAATAAATGTATGCCTTGGATTGACAGCATTTGTATTATTATTTTATATTTAAAGTGTATTATATTTTTAAAATTATAAGATCACAACATATAATAAAGAAACATATAGGCCAGATTTATATTCCAGTATGTGGCTCTAAAGTACTTAAGATGTCTCTCAAAAAAAATTCAAACATTGGTGCCTAAAGTTATTCTTCAAATTATGTATTTAGGCACCTAAATAAATGTCTTGATTTTCAGAGATGCTAAGAAATTGCCGCTCCCATGGAATTCACTGGGAATCGCGTGTGCTTGGTACCTCTGAATATGAGGCCACTTATTTAGGGTCCTAAATATAGATTTAGGAAACTAATATTAGGCACTAACAGTCACAAAATTAAAATGAATTAATTAATTGATTTAAAAAACTAAAAAAATTAAAACTGAAAAATGTTAGTCATGGTGCATGCTGGAGCATCACAATAGAAAAGGAGCCAACCAGAATGCCGTTGGGAGATCTAAAATGAAAAATAAATGTGGATTTTGTTCTGAATACTCCCCTGCTACCTTAGTTATTTGTGGCATTCAGAACTCAAACATAGATAAATCTAGATATATTTCATTTTTAAAAATAACTTTTAGGATGCTCCTGGACACCTTTCCCCTTCCTTGTGCGTCTCACTAACTGTTCTTTTGATCAAACTAATCTGATAGGCTACTCTGTCTGCCCATCCTGTTGTCATATCATAAAATCCTTGGGTGAAACTGTCCAGCTCGGTATGCTACCATGGACATATACAGGGCTGCTGTAACTTAGAGCAGCCCCCGCAGTTCCATAAATGACATCAAGAGCCATTTCCGACCCAAAATGTTCAGAACTGGAATCAGGCAAAGGTGGTTTAAAGTTGCCCCACCTCCTTCTAATCCCAAAAGGTGGAGCACATCATCTCACCCCTTTTCTTCATTTCCATGCCAGCTTTTACATGTTTGCCTTAGTATAGTTTTAAGAAAAGTGGTTTTACACATGTAGCAACTTCTATTTGTTTCTTTAAAACTGTCTTTATTCTACATGACGGTTTACAAGGTTGTATCCAAAATAAGAACTATATTCATTCAAACAAGTGATATAACTGAAATAACTTATTACAGAGTTTAATTGCAAAAATAGAGCAAGATATTATTTCCTCAATCAGAAGAGTTCATTCAGATTGGATCAGTAAAAGGAAGATATGAATCCTTCCTGGTCTAGTTCTTGTCTGCAACAACTATGTTGTGATTATGAAAAAGTGGAAATTTCTATTCTGATTAAATACAATCAGTGCTATCTTGCAGTGCTTAGGTGCTCATCTCTTCCATTAAAGTCAATGGAAGTTTGCATGTGTAAAATACTATTCATACGGTATTTTATAATTAGACAGACATAGAAAAGGCAGACAAAGAAAATAAGATTGGGTTGGAGGGGAAAGAAAAGATGGCAGCTATATAAATGACATGAAAGAAAAAGATGAAGGAAGCACTGGTGTGGTTTGATATAGAATCCTTTTCTGTCTTCCCAATTTATTTATACCAGTGTTTCTCAATTGGTGTTCTGCGGAACCCTGGGGTTCCGCGGGAACATTGTTAGGGTTCCGCGAGCAAGTGACATCACGCCGCCGAGAGCAGCTGTTCTCCGCGCCGCCGAAAAAGGAAGATGTCCCGGATTTTTCGGCGGAGGGTATTGAGTATGAGTGTAATTTCCCCGCAGAGCCTAAAGGGTTCCGTGGGGAAATTTAATTGAAAAACGCTGACCTAGTTGTTTGTATATAATTTGCTTATTTCGACATTTTTTTTGGCCCCATATGTAAAAATACTTTTAAGAGTTTGGGGGGTTCCGCAATTATTTATCGAGTTCAAAAGGGTTCCGTGGCCAAATTTAATTGAGAAACACTGATCTGTATTCTCTGACATCTTAGTGACACTTAACATTTTGTTTCCTCTCATAGGAGACAGATCTATCAAGTTCTACCATTACTTCTGGAGGGAAATTAAGAGCAAATATCCTGGTATTTATTCATTTTATCCTCATGCCTGTAAATTAACCTCTCAAGGGAATCCATTTCAGCCATATATATGAAGCAATCTTTCAAATAAGACACATCTGGGCCTTTCCACTGTCTGAGCAAAAGACATCTGACACACATCAGAGTTACTGAAATCCTTTTATCAGTCATTTAAGGACGTCCAGATAAGCATTTGTAGGCATGCACAGAGGAAATGTTGTCTTGCATTGATCCTGGTATTTCTTGTTAGTCTGACTGAATATGAGAATATTCTTAGGAAATGTGAACTATCTCCACACTGGAAACCCACCTTTCCAACTCTAGTGAGGACCCAGTTCACTCTGTTTAATGAAGCTTGAGTCCAACATAACCTATACACTGAAATAATCTCAGTGTGACTTCCCAAGTACTTAAGTTAAAAAGTCACAGGAGGGAAATTTTCTGTTATTTCTCCAAGATTCTGAGCCAGTCATGCTTGACTCACAAGCCCCCTTCAACTGCCACTGAGCAAAGTTTGGCCTCTGGATTGAATGGGGACAAGCAGGGGTGATAGAGCAAAGAGAATAAATGCCCCCACAATGGAAATATTGTGGGGACTCCACCTCTGCATAAACTCACACACACTTGGGTGCTGGGGAATGAGGGATGAGATGCAGATGTGACAGTGGGACCAAGATGGGCTGGAGCAGCTGCAATGGGGCCTGGTAGTGGAGTAGGGAGCTCCAGATGGATTTGGAACAGGCCTGAGAGCAGGTAAGAACCCACAGGACACCTGATTCCCAGCCTGAAGCCAGCTACCCTCACACCCCACATCTCAGTACCTACTCTCATTCTCCCTCTGTTTGCCCATTCACAAGGAGCTTAACCCTTTGGGGCCAAGTCAACTGTTGTTAGAACAAGAGGGCTAAGTATGCTTTGTGAATCAGGTATTGAACATAGTGAGACCATCTCCACAACAGCCATGTTATGTCACTTGAGGGATGGTCAGAGGAACTATATTTGATATTGAAGGCCTGAATGTGGTCTCATTTACACACGTAAATCAGGAATAAATCCATTAAAGTTAATGTAGTTAACCCTGGAGTAAAACTGATGATTTAAATGAGTGGATAATCTGGCAACAAGTATCAGATTCAGTTCATTTTAGTGCTGACACTCTAACATTAGATTGTTAAACTCAACCTCCTATTTAGTTTGAAGCCTTTACAAAACAGTTTACAGGCACAATGCATTAATCTGCAAATGATCTGAAAAAGATATTGACAATGGCAAATCATGTATATAAAGTGTCAATCCCTTAAACCCAAAAGTACTTGAAATTACTCTTAACGTGCCAAATAGTTTACATATCATGTGTATAATAATTTGTGCTGGTTTTCCTTCCTAAGATAGTGTCAGGCTGATGACCCTGCAGCAGCAGATGAGTAGGGGCCTTTGCTATAAATTCACACATTTACACCTGCCTGGTAAATAAGTACCTTTGGAGTTGAAGTTTTTCATTCTGTTTCTCAGATCAAAAATGGTTTTTGTTTCCCTCTGTCCACACCCCTCCAAGAAAGTGTGGTAAGTTTTCATTTGGTCCCTTTTGAGTTATGTGAGAATAAAAAATTGCTTTTTACATTAACACTTTTTTTCCCCCCCCCCAAAAATGCTATTTTGACTTCCTTTACAAAACTTCAGACTTGCCATGGATACACTTCAATAAAGACAAGTGCCTTTCATGTGGTTGAAGAAATTTGGCTAGACGTAATGAAGTTACAATCTAATATTAAGGGAAAAGATTTTCAAAAATTACTTGTGATTTTGGATGCTGAACTGAAGACATTTTAAAGGGGCCTTGTTTTCAGAAAGTGTGGATCTAAAAATCAGGTCCCTTCAACGTGTCCTGAGCTGGGCATGCAGAACCACTAGTTTTTTGTGAAAATCTTGGCCTGGGAAGTAACATACTGGAATATGATTTTCCCATTTATTTAAAATGATGAACTTAAGTGTAGAATTCCAGATATACAAACTGACATGTATTTAGCATTTTGTACATTGAAATGCTACGTGAACAAATTAAGGACTTTGTCTGACTAGTTCACATTAGCCATGATCATTCTGGACCCTCTCTGCACTCTGGCCAGGTATCCCCTCCTTCGAAACCATCTACCCAACACTAAGTTTATTTGAAAGTGCAAAGTTTTCCCTCTCCAAAGAAGTTTCAAGAATCAGGTTCTTAGATATACTTAATAAAATAGATTCAGGGAAATACTGAATAAATATTTTTGTAGGTTCATAAGGAAGGTAGGCAGCAAGGAGACGCTCTTCCTTTGCCTCCCTGATGCAAGGGCCAGCCAAAACTGTTACTCCAAGCACAGAGATTCCTCTTTCCTAGCGCTCCCTGAGAGCTCCTGTCCATTGCTCGATTTTCCCTGCACTAGCATACATGCACACAACTCAGAGAAAATACTGCCCTAGATCTCCCTCTTCTTCCAGCAGCACAGGGGAGGCATTAGCAGCCTCAGGACCCAGTGATAGCAGGAGTTCCAGACTCTGTAAGATGTTTTGTGGGGATTGGAGATTAACTGTTGGAGGGGGAGATGTGGGAAATGGCAGCAGCTGAGTAGGATGTTAGATAACAGGCAGACCCCTGTGACATCGTCACAGCCTCAGGCCACAGTGACAGCACCACATTTGTGCTATGTTTGGTCTGGTCTACACTAAAAGTTTAGGTTAACCCAGCTACATTACTCAGGGGTGTGACAAATCCACACCCCTGGGCAATGTAGTTAAGTCAACCTAACCCCTGGTGTAGACAACACTAGCTACCACCTCTCAGGGAGGTGGATTACCTACGCTGACGGTAGAACACTTCCCATTGGCGTAGGTAGTGTCTATACTGAAATGCTACAGCACTTGCATCCACATTATATTAGTCTATGCATCCACATTATATTATTCCTGTTACTCTTGTCTTCTCTCCCCACTTCCCTATTATTGTTCATTACGTTCATTTATTGCATATGGTCTTTAATTAGACTATATGCTTTGGGATCAGAGACCATCCCCGTGTATTTGTTCAGCACTTAGCAAAATGGGGCCCGAATCTTAATTATGCTTCTGTAATATAACCTCTGCCCCCCCCCACCCCCCGTATTATTATACATCTTTTTGTATTCTTTCAGTGACTTTTAATAATGTCCTGCCAATATTCATTTTTAAGTAATCATTACTTCTGCTCTTGGGTTTATTCTTAAACTGCACTTTTGTATATAATATTGGATGCACATATGTAGCATTTTGGTATTATTGTTTACAGTGTGTAGGGTGGTCATGTAATAGAAGAACCTACTTTAATGCATAGGACCAAAAGTTACCAAGGGTTACTGGGGAATTTTAATTTTAAATTTCCTACTTTTTTTTTTTTTTTTTTTGTTAGACACGTTGAGCCACATTCCCATTTAAGACCTCTTTACTCTGCTTTCGGCAGTGTACAGGGGCCTAAAGTGAGTTTCCTCTGCATTGTCAGAATGGTGGGAAGAAGTGAATAGTGTAAATGAGAATAAGGGCACTTGAATGTAATGCAGAATTAATATAGCTTTTAAAAAAAAACCATACAATTGTCATACATTCTTTCTTTTTAACATTGCTAATAGACTAGTGTACAGTTTTGTTATGGACACTACAGAGCATATCAAAAGCAGGTAGTCCCTACCCAAATTATGCATACACTTATTTACCTTTGTATGTTCAATGAGTGCAGGCACACTAAGACACATTCTTTGTTCACCGTCTTCATCCTCCACTTGGTGAACATTTAGTCCCATTGAGTAGCTGTAAAGGTTAAACTGTTTCTGCTTTTATTGGTCAGAGTTCTGGGCAGGCTGCCTTTTCATATGTGAATATATAAAAAGTGAAAAGAGCCAAGTTGCCAGCATAGACCAATACCTGATCTCTGATACTCGTGTGGAGGAATTAATTCTTCCTTTCCCTTGAGGCAACATATTTGTGGTCTATTAAACTGCTATTATATGGAAGGGAATATGCTTTCCTGCTATGGTTTCACTGTACTTTCTGATTTATTTTTTTCTTGCATAGTTTGTGGCTTTGCCATTTTGAAAACTGAAAATGAGAAAAATATCATATACAATAAGCTGTTGCAAAAGATTACTTAATATCTTAAGTGGTAACATAAAATGTTCACACCTAAAATTAAAGATGAACTAAATCACAGTTTCCTTGGAAAACCCAGCCACATCATGCCTCACAACCCTCCCCAAATCCTGGGGATAGAGATTGTCCTTGCAGCAGGCCTGGAAATTTGCAGAATATAGGAAGAAATTAATTCTAAAATTGAGAGGCCTTTATGTAAAATGCCTTGCTGCCATTAGCCTTCTCTTTTTTAAACCTAAGGGGTTGAAAGCAACAGCACCTCTGTTGATCACAGCTGAGGTAGTCTCACAGAATAAGCGCAGCTGTATCTCAGGTAAGCAGATTCTAACCAAGCCACGCTTTATACATCAAAACCAACACCTTCAGCTTCACCTGGAAACTGACAGGAAGCCATTGCAGGTTTTGGAACATTGATTTATGTGCTCTCAGCAAGCTATAGTGGTTAACAAATTGGCAACTGCGCTCTGCACCTGGCTAAGTTACCAAATGGTCATTAGTCAGTCTTACACCAAGCATATTCCAGTAACTGTATCTCAAGATGACAAAAGCATGAGTAACAATAGCAAGGTCTATATTTGAAAAGAAAAATTGCAACTACCTGGCCAAGAAAGGTGGAATAAAGATTGCCTTGCCTTGTCTAAAAGCAGCTGCGGATCTAAGATTCCCAGATTGCAAACACAGGTAGCAGGAATATCCCCATATAGTCAAGGGGGCTGATATAAACTCCAGCATGTTTTCTGCTTGCTGTCCCAAACAACTAACATCATTTCAGTCTTATTTGTATGGTGTATTGCTCTTAGTGAGCAATAATTCATACCTCAGTTTAAGACAGACACTGGATAAAGTGTGCAGCAGCTGCACCATCTAGTTCAGACAACATGCAGACACAGGGCTGAGTATGCTGCATAAAATGAAGCACTCTGAATACATCATAACCTGAGTCTCCTTTCTCATGGCACGTTTACTACATGTTCACTTGAGTTTGTGTGCACTGAAATGGCCTACATATCCATGATGCAATGTCACCTTCCCTATTTAAAAGCTGGCATAGGGCCAGGATCGGTCCATTTGCTTCTGGATTTGAATATATCAGCGTACCAGTGGTATTATTAGAGCTGCATTACAGTATACCTCATGCAGCTGCTTGGAGCCAGGCCGAGATCCTTGGTATCCTCGTCAGCTAGGGAGAAGGGGTGGTGCAGCAAGAGCTTGTCAGCAAGCACTGCAACAAAGGTGCATTCATAGCTATCGCTCGGCAGATGGCCATGAAGGGTCATAGCTGGGATGCTATACAGTGCTGCATCAAGAACAAAGAGCTCAAGAACCCTTGTACAAAGACCAGGGACACAAAACGAACCTCCAGCAGCGCCCCAGTGACCTGTCCATTTTATGAGGAGCTGGACAGGATTTTTTTCCAGGGATGCCACCACCGCACCCCACACACGTGTAGACAATGCTGATGCGGTAGCTGTCACCCCTGAGGAGACTGTGGACCCTTAGAAGATTTGCACTTTGATGAGATCACCACGAACAGCCAGGATGTCTTCTCCCCACAAGACCCTGAGGGCACCCCTTTAGAAGCACAAAAACCCAGCCTGGGACGCAGGCTGATGATCCTCTCCAGGGGTCCTCAACCTGTAAGTATCTTTCTTTATAATGGATTTTTATTATCATCATGCTTTACAGCTGCGGTGACTTTTGCTCCTGACAGCCGCTGCCATTGTTGGTGTATGTGAAGTAGAAGCCTTTCTAAGCTTCTAGCCCTTGTCTCTCTGCCTTGCCCAATGCTGTGCCCTTTTCTCCCCTCCTCCACCCTACCTACCTGCCCACGTTTTCAAAATGGCGATCAGGCCAGGTGATAGGCTTCTAACTAACTCACACTGATGCCCCAAACGTTGATTGTTTACAAGCCCATGCCATGAAGGGCACACACACCCAAACCCACCTGTTTTTTTTCCTTTTCTGGGCTTGCATCTCTTCTGGCTGACCGATGTCACTCCTGCCTCCCACTCCCCCACCCCGACTGCATGTTCAAAATGGCATCCACTTGCCACAGCCACATGTTCGATATCATCCTCTTCCTTGTTCTTCTCCTCCTACTGCGGCTGGCCTAGCTGCAGCTGCAGCTTCAGAAACTGCTTGGCAGTGGGGCAGCTGAAATCCAAATCCAAAGGCACCCAGCACTGAGCTCTCAAATAACCCCTCCAAAAGCCTCTGCATGTTTGCCATTGTCAGCATCATGGTACAGAGCACTGTTTTGTCCATGCTGGCTGACAGCAGTTTGAAAATGGCACTTTCTCTCAAAACAGTGCTGACCCGCTTAGGAAGAGAGGAACCATGGAATGACATGAGCAGAATCACGGGGGTTTTGGAGTTTGACCCCAAGTCCCAGAAGTCTATTGTCTTCTAGCAGGCTTCCACTATGCATTCCATAAAGCACCATGAGAAGAATCCCAGAATGCACATAACCCAGCAGCAAAGCAAAGGACCATGGGATTCCTACCCAGAATGCTGCGCCTTTACTTTGTTCAAAGTACCTGTCATGTGAACACGATGTGGATGGAAACAGGCATCCATGTGTATGCTATCTTTGTGGCTTATATAATGAGCACCAGCTAGTGTGCTACAAATCAGTGTGCAGTAAACCTCCTGCGTAGATAAGAGGTTTGTTTACACGTCTCTATATGCTTGTGTTTTTTTTTTTTTTATATTCATCCTTCACTTTTAGTATGACTCTTTTTTTGAGTTTCAGGTTGTAGAAGATCTCCTGGTTAAGCCAGGGTGGTCTCTTACATACTTCCTATTTTTCCTATGCATTGGAATAGTTTTGCTCTTGTGCCCTTAACCTGTCTCCTTAAAAAACTGCCAACTCTCCTGAACAATTTTTCCCTTAGACTTGCTTCCCGTGGGAGTTTACCACTAATTCTGAGTTTGCTAAAGTCTGCCTTCTTGAAATCCATTGTCTTTATTCTGCTGTTTTCCGTCTGGCCATTTCTTAGAATCATGAACTTTATCATTTCATCATGATAACTTTCACCCAAGCTGCCTTCCATCTTCTAATTCACAATCATTTCATCCTTACTTGTCAGAATCGAATCTAGAACAGTCTCTCCCCTAGTCACTTTCTCCACCTTCTGTAATAAAAAGTTGTCTCCAGTGCATTCCAAAAACTTGTTGTATAATCGGTGCCCTGCTGTATTATTTTCTCAACAGATGTCTAGGTAGCTGAAGTCCCTCATCACCACCAAGTCCTGTGCCTTGGATGATTTTGTTAGTGGTTTAGAAAAAGCTTCATTCACCTCTCCTTCCTGGTTAGGTGACCTATAGTATACCCCGTACCATGACATCACCCTTGTTTTTTACCCCTTTTATCCTTACCCAGAGACTTGCAACAAGTCTACCTCCCACTTCTATCTCAACCTCAGTCCAAGTGTATACATCTTCGATAGAAAAGGCAACATCGCCTCCTTTTTTTCCCTTCCTGTCCTTCCTGAACAAGTTGTACCCTTCTATATCAATATTCGGTCACGTGAATTACCCCCACCAAGTCTCTGCGAAGCCAATTATGTCATAATTGTGATTATTTACTAGTATTTCTAGTTCTTCCTGTTTATTCCCCATACTTTTTGCATTAGTATACAGACCTCTAAGGTGTTCATTAGATTTCCCCTCTATGTCCCCTCTTGCTTCTCCTTTGTTCCTGCTATGATTGCCCATGTTCCCCCCCAGATTCTGACCCTTCACCCTGGTCTTCATGTTCTGGACTCACCTGTGGGCTTTTGTCTACTGCCCCATTGAACCTAGTTTAAAGCCTGCCTCACTAGGTTAGCTAGTCTGTAGCCGAAGATGTTCTTCCCCTTTCTTGATTGGTGGGCCCCATCTCTGCTCAGCAGCCCTTCTCGGAACAACACCCCATAAGTCAAGGAAGCCGAAACCCTCCTTGTGACACCATCCACACAGCCATGCATTCACCTCCAGGATGTGTCTGTCTCTGCCTGGGCCCCTACCTTTGATCGGAAGGCTGGATGAGAACACCACCTGTTACCCCAACTCCTTCACCTTCACTCCCAGACCTCTGTAGTCACTTCTGATCTGCTCAGGGTCATGCAGTGTCATTAATGCCCACGTGAATGAGCAGTAGCAGCATGGGGTATTAGTCAGCAGGCTGGGTGATCCTTGGGAATCCTTCTGTAATGTCTTGGATATGAGCCCCTGGTAGGCAGTACACCTGATGCCACACTCCAGGATGCCATGTCAGGCTGGCAGACGGATGCCTCCATCCCCCTTAGAAGGGAGTCACCAACAACCACCACTCTTAGTTTCCTCTTGGGAGTGGTGGTCATGGTACTCCCAGCCTTGGCAGCTCATGGCTTCTCCTCCTCCACCTTTGGGAGAGATCCCTCATTGCCAGGGCAGCGTATCGAGTTTTTAATCTCTATGGATGGTGTTTGGGAGCAAGGGTGGAGCACTGCCTACTGCCAGAAGTAACCAGCAACCAGTTTCCTCCCTATGAAAGAACTGTTTCCTCCTCTCCTGCTAGTGCTAAAACAGTCTTCTCCAGCTGGATTGCTTCCTCAACCTTGGAAGTCTCCATATGCATATTATCAATGAATTTTTTAGGTGCACAGATGCTCCTCAGCCTAGCCGCTTCCTCCTGTAGCTCTCCTACCTGCTTCCTGAGAGATTCTACCAGTAGGCACCTCTCACACTGGGTGGTCTCCCCAGCCTGACTTTCTATGATGGGGAAATGCAGGCCACAGTCTCTGCAAATCCACACCAGGGCCTGTATAGAGGCATCCATAGTCAGGTTCTCTGTCTGGACACAGGTGCAGATGGAGGAGGCAGGAGCAGGTTGGCAATGGCTATGTGGCCTTTCTGAACCATGATGATTTTATTCTTTCCTCCTACAAAAACGTCTCTCCGATTCCCCTGTTGCTGCCTCTTGCTCGCTTAGCATTAGCTTTTAAGCCCCTCTCTCCTAGGTCAGCCCTGCCCCCTTGTTAACACACAGGTAATCCACCTCTCTGGCAGGCAGTCGCTAAGTCGATGGAAGAATTTTTCCATTGACCTAACTACATCGCATAAGTTATGAAATTTTTCACAGCCCTGAGCAAAGTCGACCTAAGTTTTAGGTGTAGATCAGGCATACGATGGTACTAGTCAAATGTCCTGAGAAGCAATGTGACAAAATGAGAGAGAAACCAGTGAGATCTAACCATCCATCTGTATCTCTTGCTTCTTCCACCTAGCTGAGCAATTTTTCTTTACAGTACTGGCTAAAATCTGAAAAGTGTACAATTGCTACTGTCACAAAAATGTTGTTAATAAAATCCACTGCTGTAATGCTGTCAACCTTTTTTACTGTAGCAGTTTACTTAAATAAAAATTCCAATGAAACAGAAGGGGGGCAAATCCTTTTGTTCTGGGTCCTGCAATGGAAAATATTGCCTGATGTCGTACATTACTCCTCATTTCAGATTTATTCAGGACCCATTTTAAGTTTTCTAACTAACTCATGAGAATACTGAGAATGCAGAAAGATTGACAAGATATATATGGAGATTTTGTATCCATGAGATGTTGCTGCTGATGCTTTAAAGCATCAAACTTTTCTTAAACTTTTTTTTGCTGGGACCCCCCCTTTGAAAATATTTCAGGCTGTGACAACCCCTCCAAAAGTGATGATTCCCCCCCTCCACATGCCATGCCATCCTTACCAGCATGCACAGGGGCTGACAGCACCTGAACTCTGCCCCCCCATAATAATCTCATGACCTCTTGAGGGGTCACGACCCCCAGTTTGAGAACCCCCTGCTTTAAAGCCAGTTATAGCTTAAGCAGTTTAATATATAGATAGTGATGACCAGTGTGTTAAATAAAATAGCCTGAACACCAATCTCTTGGCATCACAGCAGCACTTCAGAACCCTAACTGGAAGAGAACTGATTAAAAGGCAACTCGATTGCTGCCAAAGGAGTGAAACAAGAGTGAAAAGATCTCAAGATGGTTTGTTACTAGCTTGTACTTTCCCCCTCTTTCAAGTTACAGATAGATATTTAGAAAAAGGAATACTTTTAATTATTGATCATGGGCTTTTTAAAAAACCTGTCATGCTTTTTTCCAATTTTTCAGTGTTGCCTAGTGGTTAAGTCAATTATAGGCCATGACTCCTGAGTTCGACAATGGGTGAGTCATGTGTTAACATCTCAGTGCCTTATTTACCTATCTGTAAGATGGGTATAATAATACTACATCACAGAAGGCACTCACACTTAATTATAAAGCACTGAGCTCTGCATATGAAAGATGCTGTATATGCATGAGTTATTATTTATTATTATTATCCATTCACTTTTATTAAACTCTTCTGAACTTCCAAGTTGAGTGGTTTTACTTTTTAAATGGAAAGTTCTTCTCAGATTTAAAGAGAGCATTATCACCAGGAGTGAAATCCTTCAGGCCAGTACACAGCCCAAACATTAGGCCAACTACTGGGCGTCTCCACAGAGGGACCAGGGGAAAAGGAATCGTCATCTCCACGCTATGTGGTCCTGAGGCTTCATGGGTCCCCCGACCTAACCTGCCCACTATGCAGTGGTGGTGAGGACAGGAGGAGCAACACGGCAGCATTTACTCTTTCCTGAGTAGCTGCACGTCTCTCTGGGAGCAGCTGTTCTTCAGCTTTGCTCCTGGCATGCTCCCAGTCCGTACCCTGAGCAGCGGAGCCTGGGCTTATGGACTGGGGGGGAGGCGGACGCAGAGGAACTTGGCAAACCACCAAGGGTGGTGTGAGAGTGTGCAGCAGATGTATTGATCACAATATTCCATGTCCCCCCTCATCCCATGTAAAGATGGAGAGGAGCTTTGCAGCCTCTACGTTTTTTGATGAGCTTCCTCTCTAGGGGCCGATTCAATGCCTATTGAAGCAAGGGGAATCTTTCCGCTGACTTCAATGGGAGCTGGATCAGGCCTTAGATATTTTTAATTTTAATTTTCACTAGCTCTCACAGCTCCACCAACAATGTCAAATACTGTGCCTGGGAGCTTCTGTCTTCGGTCTAGGATGCCACATAATACAGGAGACCTGGTTAAGTTGTTTTGAAATTTCAAAAAGATAGAGGAAGTTTGTTGTAGTCTTGAACTAAATGTTATCTAACCACACTAGCTGAAGAATTTATATATTTATGATTGTAATTTATGGATATTCTCTCAGTGAGATTAAAAAAGGTTCCAGGCAGTTATTTTATAATGTGATACCTGGCATATGGAGCTGTATCAAGTTACTAAATTAGGAGTTTAAGGGCAGTCAATAATGTTTGCCTTTCTAAAAAAAATAATGTATTTAGGATGATTAAGGCAGGTCTTAAGAATGGATTTAATGCAGCATACTTAATGTCTTGTCTTGCCAGAGAAGGGGAAAGAGAGCTTTATGTTGATAACATCTTGTTTTCGCCTACTGTTACATTAAAGAAATAGAGTAATTAGGTGGTGATGTAACCATGGCTTCCATATGGCAATGAGCCGATAGATTGCCCCAAGACAGTGACATGAAACAAAATCTCCTTTTTTCCCTCTGAGACCATGTACCTGGTGTTTTCACTTTGAAACACAGAGCACAGCATACATAGGGATGCCTGGAGCAGTGGTACTGGAACAATTTTTATAATGGGGGTGCTGAGAGCCATTGAACCAAACTGTAAACTCTGTATATGATGGAACTCACTTCAAGCCAGGGGGTGCAGCAGCTTCCCCCTCTTCCCCCCCCACACACACATCCCTAGTTCCATCTCTTGGGAGCCCTTTGTTAAAATTCTACCACCATATTGTAGGGAGGGTTGGTAAATTTCTTTGTCTGTGATGAAACCACAGCTTCTCTGGATATTGATAAATTATCCCTGGCAGAGAGGAATACTCTGGGGTTCTTAAAATATTTCAAAAAAGCAATGGTTTTGTGTTTGGAATGCACCAAATAATGGCCATTCTCAGAAACGTTTCCCCACCGTCTAAACATGTTTTTGCTCTTCTCCACTTCACTCCCCATGTTCTGTATCATCAATATAGTCAGTAGTGTTACAGGAACAAAACAGAAATATTTCCAGCAAATACACTTAGCCTACAGCAAGTTTGTTGCCATGTGCATGGCTTCCTGCCTTAGTTATAAATAAGAGAAAATGTTTTTTAAATGGAGGAAAATAAATTAAGTCCCTCATCCCTCTTTTTGTGCAAACACATCCATTTGTGACACTTAGAAGGGTCAATCACAGTCTAAAGGGGAAAATTTTTGTAGGAGATGCTTGTCAAAATGTTGGCAGCACCTCACCAAGTTTGCATCATTAAAAAATAGCTTCTGCTTGAAATCACAAATAAATCTGTAAAGAGAGAGAGACGGAGCTCTTGTTTAGATCTCAACTTGGAGAACTGTGCCCCTATCTGGAGAGAATTGAGTCAATATAGAAATGGAGAGCAGCAGCATAACCAAAACACAAAGTCAGCTGGTATATATTGCTATCATTCCAGTGACTTCATGGATAGAGCTATGACACCCACTCTGCCCGCAAATTCCTTATAACTAGAAGAAACCAATAGATCCATCTTATTATTATAGCATTCCAAAAACTATCTAGTTCTTACACTCCTGTTTATGTGGACCATGAGTTAGATTTACAAAAAAGCAATAAAAGAGTTTTATTACTTTAATTGAACTGTAGAGGTAGAAGGTTTATTCAGATGTGTGTGATCAGGATGGACTGAGTAGAACAAAATGTGAATAGGAAGAGAACTAATGAAACTGGACTAGGGAAACGATGTGTTGAGAAATGATGCTTTGGAATAAAGAGAAAGGGTATGCTGAAAAATGAGGGAGGGGCCAAATTGAGTCCTGGCATAAAGGAGTACAACTGCCGTTGACTTGGGTAAATGGACAGTGGATGATGCAGCTTCATAACATGAACGGATGACAAGTATTTAGTCCTGCAATGTGCTGAGCACCCCCAGGAGATGTGTGTGACCTTAATTTGCATTGAACTCAGGAGCAGAGAGTGATCATGTGGGTGAAGTTTTCTGTCCCAATTCTGGCTCCCCATCCAAAATCCAAAGAAGAGGCTCTGCAGGTCCATGGTGCCAGGAGCCAAAGAATGGTATTTTGCAGCAGAATCCAGAAACCAAAGGATGTGGACCACACAGCTGTGTGCATATCACCATACCCTGCACTGGCAAAAATGCATTCCTACATGCATCTTTGGTATCCGAGTGAGAGTATTCTGTGCAAGAGGGGGCTTTTCCTAGGGCTGCTGCCAGTCATAATATGAGTGCACAGTAATGCTATGTGAGAGTCACTTCTGTACCTGTTTCCATAGCTATGCTGTGCAGTAGCAGAAGCTGTCCCACTACATTCACTATATCTTACCACTTGCAAATACAAGTACAACTCATTTCCTATTCACCACTGAATCCAGACAAAACCTTTTTTCCTTTTTAAAACAGATTTAGGATTTGATTTTGAAAGATCTCAGGTAGGCCTCCCAGATTATAGGCATCACTGATGATACATGCACCTGAGTCACAGGCAGTATTAGGTAGTCAGACATCAGAGTGACGTCAAATGGGCCCACGGCGGTTTGGGCTAGCAAAGCTGTGGGTGCAAAATGGGAGACTAAAAAATTGCCTCATAAAATTAAAACCAAAACCAACTCCCATGGTTTGTCTGTCTGACTGGCTAAGTCTTTATCTCTTTACAGAGGACTATTTTTAGATTTGACGGCGGAAGAACACCAGGAGAACAGCACTTTTGTGAGTCACAATATATAAGTAGCAATGCTAAGAGTATAACTGCCATGCAGTGATGTTGCTGAGCCTGTAACAAAGCAGAAGCTGAATCACCCAGAGTGATACGATAATATGCACAACATATATCTCACTTAAATAAACGTATAAGCAGTGACTGCCACATTTCAGAGAGAATCCTCTCCACCCACTGTATCAAAATAGACGTATACCATGTTGCAGTGTCACATTTGATTTGTTTAGTGATTTTTTTTTTTTTAATTGATTCTTCCTGCTCTCCCAGGAATATGACAAACAGGACATGTTACAGAATTATACATTAACGTACTAGGAGAGAATAGGGAATAAAACACATTATACGACTCCTTACACAGAACTCATATTCATCAAAACCAAACATAGCTATACATTTAAATACCCATGGACGGCAAATCTTATTGTTTGAACTTGGCATTTAAAAATTAGGTTATCTCCTCGTGTAATCAATAACGTCTGTGCTCTCCATAATTTGAGAAGGTAAGAACCAGAAGTGAAACTCCCATTTCTCGTCTCTTAAAAATCTGGCCAAATTAGAAAGGCTGAGATTCCCAGTGTGGAATGCTGCTCAGCCAAACTGTTACAATATTTGCTTTTCATTCAACATATTTAATAGATGATATTGCAGCAAGGGCAGTGGTGCAAAGGAGAGAGGGAGCTAAGCTGAACTCCCATCCATTCCCTGCCCTGAAACCTAGTCCCAGCATCCCAACCCTGCCTCGGGGAGCAGACACAAGGGCAGAACCATTATCACCTTCTCGAGCGGGGGCCAGAATCTTCCGGACAGCCGTCCCCATTGGCTACCCCTTGACAGACCTGGGAGCCTCCCCCCATGACCTTGCTCATTTCTGCTGGCAGAATGGAATGAGTGCTAATGGGAAAGTCCATAGAGTGGTTGGGGTATTCCATTTCAGTGGACAATACGTGGGGTTTTGGTTCAAAGGAAGCTTTGGTATAGGAGGGGAAATTTGTGTATTTAACTTATTTTATAAAGAACTCAATGTTAATCGATAGGCATATCATGGTGGCTGCAGAAGGTAGGTTAGTTTGAAAAAAAGAAAATAGAAAAGTAACTTAATATGATAAAAGAATGAACATTCTAACACTAGTTTGAAGGAAGGGTAGTGTGAAGATTTCATTCTTTCCCCATCACACTTATCTGGACTATATCCTCAGCTGGTGTAATTAAGGACAAATAGATTGAAGTCAGTCAAACTTCACAATTTATATCAGCTGAGAATCTATTCTGTCTTTTTATTTTGCAAGTTCTTCACAGTACAGTCTTTGATATACAATTGTGCAGTGTCCAGCACCATGGGGTGAGCCTGATAGGAGTCTTATTGTACTACTACAATAATCATTTCATACAAAATGACTACATTAAAAGAATGTTATTAAGGTTGCAAAGTCAAGCACTGAACAGTTAAGAAATGCCAGAATTAAGAGTTGCCAGTTCAAAGTCATAAGGATCTGAAAATAGGTTATAATAGATTATAATGGGAATGATTAGGCAACTTTAAATGGGTTGCTGTTAACAGCTCCTATAATAATAATAATATTGGCTGCACTCTCTGTAGCTCCATAGTTCATGCTGTTGGGTTCTTCCTTAAGATAGGCAGAGATATAAAACACAACATGATCTGAGATTTTTGTGAAGTATGCAGATAGGAGGGACGGAAAATTAAGTCTGAAAATCCCATTTTCAACAGCATTTGTAGGAGTGAATATTTTTCCATTCTGCTATAGCTGTGTACATAGAGATCAATGGATAAAAAGCACCATTTAAGAGAGATACTAATTATGATAATTATTTATTATTGAACAGGACGACCATGATTGGGATAAAACTCTTTGGGTGAAATCCTAGCCTGATTTAAGTCAATGGCAAAACTCTCAATGGGCCTGGATTTCACACTCAGTGTGCTGGCACTGGGGCTTCCATAGCAACTTCCACTTGAAGTATAGAATGGAACTCTGTTGCAGGATCATATGTTTTTGTCATACTGTTTCAGGGAAATTTGGAGTTGAGGGTTTTCTCCATAACTCCCAGACTAGCACAATGGAAGTCTGTTTTCTCCCCTTTCCCTTCACAACGTTATTTTATAATTAATAAAATACATCCATCATTGCAAGTCTTATTGCAAAGAAAGCAGCATGATGGCATAATATTTTCAATATGCATTCTGTTGTCATTACCTAAAAATACAACTCTATCCAGGCAAATGCCAAAGTAAACAGAAGAGGCTTACATTGTGCCCTTAAGGTCAACAGATGCAGGCTTGTTGAACCCACACATGGAGCTAGTTCCAAAGTCACTGTAAGCACCCTGCCTCTATTCCCATACCACAGATATCTAGGGATTGTTAGTAGAAGTGCCCTCTTCACTATCATACTGGTATGCAGGATATGATTGTATGCACAAAGATTGTCTGTAAGGTAGCCAGAATCCAAAAGGCTTTAGAGATAAAAATCAAGATCTTGAATTGCACCTTTAAGAAAAATTGAAAGCTAGCGTAGATCATAACAAGCCAAAAACTTATATAAGGGTTAGGGAAGTCAAAGGACTCCAGACAGCACCAAAATCATTGCAATAAAAAACTCACTGTTTTCTGGGTCATGGACGTAGCTTTTGACCATTGGATTTGTTACACTAATTTTCACGTCATCTGCCTTACAATTTGTTACACTAATTTTCACATCACATGCCTTATAATTCACTGGCATGCAATATTGTACTTATCTTCAAACCTAAGTAAACAAAAACCAAGCCAGAAATATACTGTGAGCTATGAGGCCTGCACTGATGATTAATAAGACTCCACTTCCATCCTTTGGCTGTTTTCATTAAAGTCATTTTTTTTTTCATGGCTGTAGGTTAATTGATTTTTTTTCTGTCTAATGAGCTAGTCCAACAACACTTGGTAAGTCATGTATGTGTGCGTTCACAGGTTGGTATATTTACAGCACTGAATGCACAAGTCCATCAATGCTTGCTTTAATTTTACAGTGAATCACAGATGGCTGAGGACATTCTCAGTGTGAACTCTGTGAGCCTTGCCTCACTGCCGGGGCACTGATTATTGTAAGGCTAGTTTTTCTGGGTTTTTTTTTTTACAGGGATGTAGTAAAAATACAAACTTCTGGGGAACAAAGGTACTCAGTATTTGTAGAGATTTGAGGGTCCAAATATTCTGCATATACATGGAGCATATATAATATATTGGCTTCGGTGGAGAAGTCGGGTCTCTAACTCTCAACAAGCCTCTCTCTCCTAAAATTGCAGCAGTCATTTATCCTATTATCAGAAAACAAAAAACTGGGGGGGACGGGAAGCATGAAGATTGGAAGTATGTTTCAGTGGAGTCCAGATAATAACAGAAAACACTATTGATCTTTCTTTAAAAAAACCCTAATGGTTTAAAACCCGATACAAATATTAGAATGCCTGGACGTGAACAGTGAAGGGATCCAGCCTGTTCCTCTCGGCCTCGTAGTCCATCACCCACTATCACCCCTCCCTATGCTATCCCCCTCCCCGCCCTTAACTTCACTCCCTGACATTTGCAAAAACATATGCAAAGGTGGAAATAAAAAAAACAATGAGGCAATCAGTGCAGGCTAGTCATTCGAATACGCACCCAAGGTCCCGGGTGGGCTTGTAGAGCCTTCTCTGAAGCCCATACTGCTTCAGCTTCACTCCTATTAATCCTTGTGCTAGCTTGATAGCTCGGGTAAGCCTACATGTGCTGCAATCACACACTCCAATTGAAGTGTAGGTATACTCTACATGAGTTGAGCAATAGAACAGAAATTCAGTTTACACATGGACACAGCCCCCAGTGAGATCAATGGCTCATTACCTGTTGTTTTGCTGGTCTGATTTCCAGTAACAGTTCTCTATGAGGCTGCTGGATGAGGAGCTGCAGCTGGCTACGCTAACATCAAATGAAGCGAAAGAAACTTTGAAGTTATTGGCACAGCACCTCTGTCTTTCTGGACTGATGTCAAGGCACCGGCCTGTGGGGGAAGGGAATGTCACTGAATCAAGATGTCTAACATTCTGTTGTGATTCCCACACTCAGGTCTCCAAAGTAACTGCCTGAACACTTCTTGTTTTCTGGGCTGATGTAAAAAAACCAGGTCTCTGTGAGTCTACCGGGTAAACATCTCTAGCTTGGTAGGTTGATCTCAAACCTTGCCCAACTGACACTAGCCTCACTTGTGCTCATGTGCCTTGGATAGGAAAGAATAATTAAATCCTTGCTGAGACATTACTTCTGGTGTAAGAACCAGGGCTTGGTCAGATGTGAGATGAACAATGTCACAGTTGCCCTGTGTAAAGCAGTCTACTGCCTTGGTCTCTTTTTTGTTGAATGATGTAGCCAGAGGGAATGTAGCAAGAAAAACTATACCTGGTGAAAGGATAGAATGGGAGATCATATATTTCTATGGCTGGGGACCTGTAAATTCAGCATGTTAGCTGCCCTCACATGAATCCCTCCCCATGCTGTAGGGAAGGAAGGAGCAGCTGCCTGATTTTGAACATGGGATCTTGTACACATTGAGCAAATGTGATAACCACTTAGGGTTGTGGCGACTTTCCCCAAGCAGGAAAACCCTGCTGCTTTCTTTTTCTGAGAATGCCCACCAAGTTGTAGGGTTGCTGGCCTGTTTTCCCCATCCAAGAAGGATTAAACACCACACCCAGATCTCTTCAGGCCCTTTCCTCAGGGCACAGTTTAACTAATTCAGACCAAAAAAAACCTCACAAAGTAACACACAACAAAGCCATTCCCCTGACCAACACAGGCTTTTCACTCTGCACCTCGCTCTATGCTTTAGGGCCAGTCACAGAAGCCAACCTCCCTCCTGCAGCTCCCCTTCACCAAAGCTCTCTCAGCCCCTTATAGGTATCACCTGACCCCATCTCAGCTGGCTCTGATAATACAACAGGGATGGTTGGCCCCAGGCTCCCCAGCTCTTAAAGAGGCTGTTACAGGTGGATGGGAGGGACCTGAATACGCTGACCTGCCTTTTATGAAATAACATACACAGTAGGTCATTCACTTCACACACACATTTATTCCTCACACACACTGTCCAAAACAAAAAGCTTGCCATTCGGTAAGTGAAACACAATCGAATCCCCAGTCTAATAGCCAATTAAGCTCCCTACCCTTCTGTGTCTGTCCTTCAATAATTATACATTTTTACCAATTAATTTGTTTTTTCAGCACTTAGCCTATTTTCAGTCAAACCATTCTGAATGTGCCAAAAACCCACGCTCGATTGATCCTGACCTAGCTGGACAGGAGTGCAGGGCTATTAAAAATTGGCAAAATTCTTAATTTTAGCTGTTCTGTCATTCATGATTTTACTCCCACACCTCTTCACCAATTAAATGCAGTAGGCTGAGATACTGCCACCTTCATAAGCATAGAATTGGGATAGAAATCTGGATCTTCAGTTTTTAAATGCTAACCGAGACAGAAGGAACTCCGGATTACATCCCATCTGATATGTTTCTGTCCCTCCTTCCTGTTTTATGCTCAACCTGTGACCATTGTACCTGGGAACAGTCATATCAGATAAGGAACAGAAAGATTCCTTAGCTTCCCTGAATCATTTTTTGATGTTGTCTTCATGTGGATCCAGTTCTTTGCTGTCGATTAGATGAAGCCAGATTGCCACTGAGATGATGATTGCAGTATCGTCAGACTCTAATCTGTCAAATCTTTCCAGAGCCTCCTTTAGTTCTTTTTAAATTGAGTGTCTTCTGCAGAGTCCCTCATTGTGTCCAATGCATCACTCCCCTTCCGGGGACTTTGGCAGACAAAAGCTGGCAACCATATTGCTGCTGGCAGAAAGCCAAGAGAAGGGGACGGAGCAATCTTCACCCTCATGGCTGCCACCCTCCTGGGCTCCTGAGACCCTGGACCTCCTTTGTCCTCAACTTGAGAGATGTCCTGACCAGACCAAGCCAGAACAAAAGGAGAAGATGACCACCGTCACCTCCAGCAGCTCTGGCCAAATCTTGAACATCATCTGGGATGTGAGACTGTCTCCTCCACCCCGACCCTCATGTGTCCTTTCCCTTCCCCGCCTTATTTCTTCTTTCCTATCCCTTTCTTTTTGTCTTCTGTCTAATAAAAGTCTGGCTTAGCTGGTCAAGACTGCACATTTTTGCAACACTGCTGTAAACCTGTGCCCAAAAAGGCAGCTAAATGCAACACCTTAAACAACCTGCCGGTTTGCCAGGTCGTGGAGTGGCTGATCAGACTCTGTGGTGTGTTTTTCCAGCAGTAAGGCTGCAAGTGAGAGTCAACACCGGAGGAAAAGCTGCCTTTTCTCTCTCTCAGCTGTTCTTTTCTCTCCCCTTGTGTGTGCCCGTCTTGCTTTGCCTCCTAGGAAATGGGATTGGACAGCAACAATAACAGCCCAGCCCATCTAACTAATGTCTTCTCTTTCTCATAAAAGGACAGGTATTACCTTCTTTAACGACTTCCAAAAGACTGACATACAGGGTGGGAGGGTGTCCTGCTAAAGATTCTGTCCAGCTAAAGGGGACAGGGGTGTTGTTAAAATGGAAGCCATATTTAACACTTTACATTTCCCAGACTTTAACTGTTTTTCCTTCTTTTCTGGATCTGTAATAAAAGAGTTTAAAAGGTTTTTAATGATCTCTAAGCCAGGCTGAGGTTTCTGTGTACCAAACCCTGAACGTTATTGCACTCTGTTTAATATTGGACAGTTTCAGGGTCATGTTAACAACTTTGACTCTTTGGGCCCTTTTTTGTATCTCAATTAATACAGTAGGCCCCAAACTTAGGTTACAGCCATTTTGCTCCATTCCAGCAGCACATAGTAACCCAAGTCCAGTGGATCCAACCCCTGGATCTTCCCTCCATAATGGGACCCTTGAAGCACCTATCTAGGTTCTCTCTTAGGTACTTATGGGGCCCCTATTTCCTTAGGGTATGTATGCACTGCAATTAAACACCTGTGGCAGACCATGTCAGCTGACTTGGGCTCACAGGGCTGTAAAATTGCAGCACAGACTTTCAGGCTCAGGCTGGAGCCCAGGCTCCAGGACCCTCCCCAGGTCCCAGAGCTTGGGCTCCAGCCTGAAAGTCTACACTGCAATTTTACAGCCCCATGAGCCCAAGTCAGCAGTGGGTATCCAACTGCAGCATAAACCTACCCTTAGGGCTGGTTCACACTGACCACGCGATTCGGCAGCAGTCGACGGAAGTTACACAAACTACGCAGAGTAGTTTGTGTAACTGATGTCGACTGCTTAGCTTCCCTTCTGTGCGCTGTTCTCACTGCGCTGAGCCGATGGGTTACGCTACTTGAGGGGGTGGAATTATTCAGTCGACTTCCTGATCGATTGTGCAGGTCTCACTGACTGCTCACTCGATCCTGAAAGATCGATCTGGCGGCGGTGATTTTGCCGCCATCAGTGTAAACATAGCCTTAGTGTCTAAGCACCTCAGCATCTGTAATGTA
Source organism: Emydura macquarii macquarii (assembly GCF_026122565.2). Classification (NCBI taxonomy): domain Eukaryota; kingdom Metazoa; phylum Chordata; order Testudines; family Chelidae; genus Emydura; species Emydura macquarii. The sequence goes on from NW_027131180.1 coordinate 15,614,602, forward strand.
GCATCCTCACAACACCCCTGTGTGGTAGGGCAGTGCTATAATCCCCATTTCACAGATGGGGAACTGAGGCACAAAGAGAGACAATGTGACTTGTCCCAAGTGACACCAGAAGTCTATGGGGGAGCAGGGAATTGAAAGGTCTCCCAAATCCCAGGCTTGTGACTTAACCATCCTTCCTTTCTCATAGCACTCCTCCTGCCTAGCTTCTGGCAGAGGTGATGTGGCTAGGACTTCCTTGCATCACAGAACTCCCAGCTGCCATTACAACTCCTCGGCACCTCCAGCAGTTGATGTAAATTAGAGGCAGCCTTCAGGGACCAGTGCAGAGCAGTCCAGGGTTGGGAGAAGTCAAGAGACAACTGTGAATCTTTGACCTTTGAGCTCAAATGTGTCCATTTGTCAATATAACTAAACCTAACTGAAGAAAGCATTCAGTAAACAGGGCCCAGAGCTGCTGCTCCCCATAATCTGTGTGCATTGTGAAACCCTAACAGGACAATGTTCCTAATGTCTTTCTGAACTAGGCAACACATACCCTGATTTGGCAAGACTCTGTTTACCTCTGAGATTTATAGTTTACATTTTCAGGAGGCTTGAAGCCTAAGTCACGCTGGGGAATTAGTTTGCACTTTGTAAATTCTTATTTGTACTCATATTGAAGGGTTTTAACCTTATATTTGTGCTGGTGTTTGTAAATAGAGCAGTTGCAGCAGGAGACTGGGAGCCAAAATTCCTGAATTCCATTACAGCCCTGCCACTGACTTGCCATATGACTTGGGCAAGTCACTTAATCTGTTTGATGATAATACACACCTATCATACAAGGATGTTGTGAGGTTTGTAAAATATTTTGAGATCTTTGGATAAGAGAGGCTCTGTAAGTGCAAACTCTTCCGTCATAATAATCAGAGTAGAGTAGTTTTATGGTACAATTTGTTGCCATCTCCTGAAGAGATGCTCTCTACAGGTGATTCTCAACAGCACTTGAGAGTTTGAAAATGGCTCTCTCTTATGAGGAAAGTACTTCTGAATATAGTCTGTCCAGCAAGATTTGGCTGGGCTGTAGAGGAGAGTGCGTACATTTGATGGAAGATGTAGGTTGTTTGCGACAGTGCCTTTAAATGTGTTTTTGTGTTGTTCCTCTAGTAAACTGGGTTTAGGTATTTTCATCTGGAATGTTGCCAGTCACTGGTCCGCCTTTGGGCATTTTCAAAAGAAACCAGTTATGAACACATGTTTTCATCTCCTTTTAAAAAAAATGAGGTGCTACTATATGTACTTTAACTTTACAAAAAGAGTTCATAGGGACTTAGAGCAAAGTAGATTTACTGACGTGCTATATGAGCAGACACATTTGATGTGATAGACCATAGTAATTATTTGCACTGATGAACTATACTTGAGTGATAGTTGTACTCTTGAGACATCTCCAAGTAAGGCTAGTTAAATGTATTTGCATCCATTCATGGCTGATGGTCGGTAGAACAGAATGAAGGCTGCCTCCATTTAATGGAATTTGTCCTAGAGTTAGACTGAGGAGGCGATATCTGGAGCTGAATTACATTTAAATTAAGGTTTGTGGCTCAAGTTTAAATCCGAATCTGGGTTAAGGGTTTGGGTTTGTATCGAATGATGCCAAAAATCTCATGATCATTCCTTGAAAGTACCTAGGAGAAATTTCATAATAATAGTAGTTCTTGCAAGATTATCCCATATGAACTGGAAAACAGGCCCCCTGCCAGTCTGCAATCAACCCATGGGGTGGTTTGGAACAGAGGTTTAAGTCTGAACACCTCCAACAACTGAAAGGGTTTGTATTTGAGGTTTTGGTATCAGCTCTTCTCTAGTCTTCACAAGCTGCCAAATCTTTTCCTCAACAAAATTAAACCTTTACAAAGTCCCCAGAATTATATTTACTCTGTCCTGAAGAGGAACCCTTCAAGTGCCTAGGACAGGAGCCTGGGAGTGTGCCCTGCCTCGTGTCTGCATCCTCCCTACGTAAGGCATTTATGTTGTGATCTGTTTTATGTTCTCAGGAGTTCCATGGAGGCTGAGGGAAGCCTTGTCCTCTGCTTCCCCCATTACGTGCTGCTTGGTACTCCAGCCCTGCCATGCCTTCCCCCATGTCCCCTGGTATACTCCGTGACCTGTCCGTGCCTAGGGTAGCCCACTTGACTATGCCAAGATCAGAGTAGGCTGCAAAAGGAGAGCAGATTCTCCCATAATTGGTGGCTAACACTGCAGTTAGATTCCCCGGACAGTCTCAAACAGTGCTCCTGTTTTCCCACACTGGTTATCAAGAAGATACAACAAGAAATACACAGCCCCCTTTATTGCATTTCAGTTCTGGCTCCCAGTCAGCAACTAGGTCCAGTAAAGAGATAAGTTATTTAAAACTCTATTCCCTTTCCCATAATGTTCTCCTGATCCCCAAAGGGTCAGCCACATTACCAGATCAATATAAGTTTGGATCTTACCTAAAATATCATGTTGCCAGCCAATCCTTTAGTAACTAAAACTAAAAGGAAAGAAACAAACAAGATGAGAGATGTTAAATGATCAAAGCAATCAGATATATATGGACTTTGAAGTCATTTGTATGTATCAGATTCTCAGCAGTATTGTGGAGGTTTCAGGCTTGTACAGTTCCTCTGGAGTACATCCAGTAGCTGGATGGGTCTCAGTCCTTGGTTTCACAGCTTCACATGTAGAATAGTTGATCCAGAGATAGGAAGGAAGCAGGAATGAAGACAAGATGGAGATGATGCAGCTGCATTTTTTTAGTTTCTGCCCTGAGGCTTGTACTTCCTCTGTCCCAGACTCAGTCACACAGCACATGGCCTGGAAAAGCCTCAGAGTCCCCTGTCCATAGGCATGTTCTTACATGTCCTGGTGACTCATAAGGGGTAGCCCCTGAGTTCTTTCACTGGATTCATTGTACGTTTGAGTTCCCTTGATGGACCATCAAGCAGGCTTAGTGCTACTACCATCCTGTCAGGGGGTGTCACCCAGAAACACAGCAGAAGTTTGAAATACAAATATACCAGATATATTTAGAACTCATAGTACAAAACTGACATACATAGAAACATGCTTATGAATCTTAGCAAATAAGCTTTTCAAGGATACCTGACATAGCATCTTTTGTAAGACTCGTAATTTTGCAATATTGATTTCAATATTATTATAAATGATCACGTATATTCCAGACAGTGTCATAGTCCCTTCCTGCTGACTTGCAGAGGTCAATTCCTATGCACTTGATAAGATATGCAGGGATGGTGCCTTGCATTTTCAGAATTTGTGCTGGGGGAGAAGGCACCCCAAGACCCTACCTCCTGAAAATTTCCAGAAGTTCACCGAATGGGAGCACCACTCTTGCATACTTATGATGTCCATGAGAACAGGAAATCAATCCTTCATGCCTCCAAAAGTGCTCAAGACTAGATCTCAGCACTTCAGGTAACTGGAGGGGTAGTGTGGGGCTGCAGCAGAGGAAATGCCACAGCTGTTTGTCCCCACTATCATTGCAATGGTGCACAGTGATTGGATGTAGGGTGTAATAACCGTGGTGAGTTTGCAAGTACAGTTGTAACAGTGATGGCAGCTCTAGGACATGGTTGTAATCATTTCTGCACTTGAGGACACAGGCCAAGTTACAAACAAGACAGATGTTTGCAGCACCAAAACCCTCTAGTGTAGTCACGACTACGAATGACTGCTTTACATCTCATCTTAAAGCTGAAGCCTTCTTCTATTTCTTTTACAATATTTCTTCTTCTCTTTCTCTTACAACAACATGCCTTTCTTTGAGACGCACTCTGTGTTTCTGTGTAATAAAAACCTCATGCACCTATACATGGGCTAAGGTTTATTCAGTTTTCATTACACCCAAACTTTGCTTGCCTCTTGTTTTTAGTTCCAGTCCAGCATTTCCATAATCAGTTAAAAATCAAAGTGGCGGCAGGGACTCAGACGATTGCTTGCTTGGATGGAATCCTCTTTTTCAGACTTATTTTTGCTTCCTGGCATCCCACAGATTTCACCCTAGATGTGTCCTGACCTGCAGAGCTCTCTTCAAAAGATAGCACTGAGATTTCAAAATTAGAAGCAAGCTTATGTTTATTAAAGGATAACCTGCTGAGCATCTCAGGAACATCTCCTCCCAGCTGCTCTTCATTTCTCTCATCAGGCTGTGTGTGTGCTGAGTGCCTATGATGAGCTTTATTAAAAAGACCTATGCTGCAGCTAACTAAGTCTGAAGATTCATGGTCAGACCCAAAGACAGGACAGCAGTGACTCCTAATTTTTAACAGTATTTGCTCCTGTAGGTCTCGATTCCAGCAACTTTCCTTGTGCTGAGTAGTGCCTTACTCCACTAGTAGTCCCATTGAAATGAACGTGAGAACGTGTCGAGTAAGGCACTACTTAGAGTGGGAGTAGGCAGAGGAGTCAGGCGTTAGTCTAAGTTGATTTGGTTAAACCAATTTCCTCTGTGCAGTGACCTCTTTTGTTCTGACTGCAACCAAAAAGCTGTCTAAACAGAGCACATTCGGAATACTTGTGGTGCCCTTCTAATGTGTGAAGAAAATAAAACAAAACAAAAATCACTAAAAAAACTCCACTTCCCCAGTTGTTGTAATACTTGCTTACAGAATCAGAGATTTGTTGGGACACTACAAGTACCAACTCCAGCACACAGAGGGCAAGACTGAACTTCCTGTTAGCCTCCCAGGTCAGATGATGATTCACAACACAACACACAACACAACAACTCATAGGCAAAGAATGGGGGGGGGGAGGGGGGGTTGGAGGGGAGCACACAGTCACATGCCCCCCCCCAAATTTCTGCCAGGATGGGAGTCAGACTGAGTGTGGCTGCGGGGGGAAGGCGGTATGCCTGGGAAAGGCACCGCAATGAAGCAGCCGGGGTCAGAGGGAATAGGTGGGGAGCCCAGGGTAGGCAGCGTGGGCCAGGAAGGATGGGGAGGTGGCGGAGAGGTGGGAGAGTAGAAGAGCAATTCCCCTGAAACTGTGACAATGATATTTTATTTGACTGTTTTCTAAAGGCCCTAATCCAGCAGAGTACTTAAACCTGCTTAAATCCAAGCAATTGAGCAGTTCCATTGATTTCAGTGGGACTACTCATGTGCTTATAACTGAGCATATGCTTCAGAGTTTGCAGGATTGGGACCTTAATGTCAGAATATATTATAATAAATAAGAAGAAGTGGAAAGTCACACAATTCAACTTTGTAATGTTAATAGCAAAAGTGGGTCAGTTGTGAAGCTTCAATCCAAATTCAAGTTCCTGAACTTGAAGATTCAAACCAAGCCACTTCACAGGAATGCTGGGATTCGGAGTTCTGGACTGGCCCAGCATCATAATAAACCTGAGCTGTGAAGTTGAAATCTGGACCTAGATCTGAGCTTCCTCATGTTTCTGGATGGTTTGGATTCTGTGTCCTAGCCTGGGCTCTCTCTAGTTCAAAGCGAACTGTAAAGAGAAAATGGAATTGTAGGCAAGCTCAGAAACGTGACTCCGCTAACTGGGCTGAGCACAGAAATAGGTTTTAATTTACTTTTCAAAAAATTCTTTCAAACCACTATCCTGCTGCCATAAAATCTGTTTTACAGGTTTGCTAATGATGCCCCATATTCGTCATTCTGTGATACTATAGATACTAGAAGAGTCGGGTGCTGGAAGAGACATAGCCACCAGGGGGGTTAACAAGAGATTTTTGGTACTCGTGATGCCCAGGAGAGCCAATGGCTCCTTCTAAGCCCAGAAGAGAGAGCGGATTCAAATGAAGAGGGGACTTAATTTTATAAGGTTAAATTAGAAAGGATTCTTGACATAGTTATTGGGTGCTGATATCACCACAAGAGAGCTAAAAGATCATATCAAATAATTGGTTTATAATGATCTCTTCTTCAAAGTTCAAATTGATATAATACACCAATGCAATCCAGAGCTTCTTCATGAGTAGCTCTTTTAGAACAGTTTCCATGTGCTATTGCAGAATATCATAAAACATGACGACATCAAAAGTAGCTCTAGAAATCAAAATTCCTGTCTCTTGAGTACCTTGACCCACCAGACAGCAGTTATCAGTTTCCTCTGCAACAATTTAGCACTAAGATAAGGATATAGCAGCATCTACTTGTGGAGGTGCTGTCTACTCTAAATATTAGAACTTTTCTCCATCTAGTTAAATGTGAATTTAAACAGTAACTCCTAGAAATTCAAGCAGTCCTGCCATCCAGAGATTTCCATGTTTGTCTGACCACACAAGTCCTATGTTCTGTCATGGACACCTCACTCGAAGTTGGATCTAGATTATCAGTGAATGCAGAATTCATGACCTCCAAGCTGTGGATAGACTGTCTTTTGAAGATGGCAGTGTGGTGAGGTCCCAAGAACATCCCGGCTATTCTTTCTCTATGACCAGTGTCACATTCCAAGCCAGAGGAACCAGATGAGGTACCTCCAAATCCTCTTCTGCATCCCTCTGGGATAGTTGCTGAGCATCCTCAGTGTTTGCCCTCCCTTTCGTTCAACAAATCTGTGACCAAGTTCTTGATACAAAAAGCAAAGCTTACCATTCTATAGTGTATCAGCAAAGGTAAGTTGTTTAATTTCTTAATCACTATGTAAGGTCCCCTCCAAAAAAGGAGTAAGTTTGGGATTTTTCCAGGCTGCTTTTTCCACACCCTCCCTCCTTCCTGGGTGGGTATGTCATTTTCCTTTTTCCTGGCATTTTGTGCCTGGCAGGCTTGCTTCAGGCTCATCTGTTCCTCCACATCCTGGAATGCTGTCCTCAGGACACTGATCTAAGACTCCACCATGTCACCCACCTGTGTAGGTGCAGGAGCCTTGCCAGTTCTTGCTGTCAGAACATTAAGTCAGAAGGAAACATGGGTTTGGAGTCCAATAATCTCATAAGGAGAGTATTGGATAGTTGAGTGCTGGCTGGTGTGGTGCAAAGTCCACAAAAAGTGACTTCATGTCCCAGTCCCCACTAAGACTTTGAACATAGAACCAATGGTGCAGATTACTCTCTCCACTTCCCCATTACTCTCAGGGTAGGCAACAATGGTTCTCACCTGGGTTATCTGGGGTAGTCAATACATCTTGTGTGACAACTGTGATTCAAATTCCTTCCCCTGATCACTACAGATGCAGCTTGGTGGGCTGAACATTGGTGTTTCAATTACAGTTCATCCTTCAGGGTCCACATACTTTGAGAAGGTGTTACACTACCAGCAAATATACATTTCCAGCTGTTATTTCTGGTACTGGGCCTTTTAAAATCAATCTGTAAATAATCCCAGGACCTATTAGATTGGGGTATTTCCCCTAAAGGAGTTCTGCCTCTTGACAGGTAAAACAGGAGAGTGCCCAGTCCTTAACATCTGCAACCATGCTCAGCCAAAAAAAAAAATCTGTTCGATACCTGGCTCAGTGTCTTTTCATACCCCATGTGGACTGCTGCTTCATCATCATGACACTCCAGTACCATTCTCTGTAAGAGTCCCCTATACCTTCATACACCAGCAAGTTAGTAGGCAGGCCAATGGCTAATCTTTCCTGAACTGTATTGAACCTCCCCAGTCTCAGTCCCCTCCGAGTCCACCCAATTTAGGCTGAATACATAACTCAGGGTCCTTTGACAGTTCTTGCCAGATGTTCTCACAAGACCAGTCACTGCCCTTATCTAGCTGAGAACATCTGCAACTGCATTTTGCTTTCCAGGTTTATGGTGAACTGTGAAGGTGTATTCAGACAGTTTGTGACTCCATCACCTCAGGCATCCTTCTGGGTTGTGCTGCATAGGGAGCCACTGCAGGGCACAACTGTCTGTGTACACTGTGAATTCTGTACCTAGTAAATAGGGATGTAGCAGTGCACCACAGGGGCTTCTCTGACCCTGCCTTTTCTTTGCTCAAACCACTCAGAGACCTTCCAGTTCAGCAATCACCAATGCAGTTTATTTACAGTGTGCAGTTCCACCACCTTCTTACAATACATGGTTGGGGCTAACAGCCGCAGGGACTTCTCAGCTTTTGCAACCAGGCAGGAAGAGCCTCTGCTTGCCTTCCACTCTTTGGCTCCTTCCTTTGCCTGGGCCTGTATATAGCCAACAGCTGCTTCCCATTCACAAATCAGGTACAGATGTCTCTAGCCAGCTCCAGTTTACCTCACTTAATTGGGGCTGGTGTGACAGAGGACTGGCTAAGGAGTTGTTGCCCCACACCCTGTCACAAGAAACAACAGACCTTTAGAGTCTTCACAACAGCCAGTTCTGTAGCTAAATACTTGATTTCCCTCTCATTGAACTTGTGACCTCCAAAAACCTGCACCTACTAAACTCAGCAATGTGTACAAGTGCAAATCTGACAACAACCTCTGAGGCACCACAGGTTACAATGAATGGATCTGGGAATTTAAGCACAGCATGGTTTAGAAGTCCTTCTGTCACTGACCCACGCACTTTTTGGTATTCCTCCAGCCAGACAAAGTTGCTCTTAGTTAGCTGGTATAATGGCGCTACCCACTCTGTGAAATGTTTTACAGCTCTCTTGTTGAATCCACAGAGGCCTACAAACCATTGTATCTCCTCCAGGTTTTTAAGGTGGGAACTGAAGAACGAGTCCACCCAATTTAGGCTGAATATATTTTCTCCTTTATTTACAATTTTCATACAGAATCATTGTTACTTATCGTTTCTAATCATATGCATATGACTCATAAATAACACAGATAAGACGGAACAGATAGGGGCTCAAGTTCCGAGATGCTGGAAGGCTCTCCACTTCCTGATGCTTTGGTTTGAAGTTCTCCACCTGGCCCTTGGCCATTTGATTCTTATACATTAACTTGCCCTTCTGTCATACACTGTTACATATTTACCCAAACTTTCAGACTTTCCCTATCCTATGTTATTATAGCTCCTCATTAGCATTATATTAACACAACTCAATTATCCTTTTACCATTCAGCATACATTGGCATAAACTATAAACCTTAAACTAACAAAACCTAGCTCTCATTTTCACCGTGCAGCAATATTCCATCCTTTGGTACCATTGTCCACACTTTGTGTATCATCCTAAATTATTAGTTAACATAACCTTTATTTTACTTATTTGAGCAGGAAAGTTATGGGGAACACCATATCCTTCTGTCAACATGTTTTAGGGGATGTTTCCCTGAAGTTTAGGAATTATGCTATTAAGACTTCATTTACTTTGAGAAAGCCTAGTTAGCAATTTCACCTATTGCTTTTGAGGTTCTTAGTCGCTTAGGACCCAGTGGCTTTAGCTGTTCCCCAATAGCAGGAACTTTCCAGTCCTTTATAACATTCAGTTTCTGGGGTTGGGGCTCCAACCCATCCTCACTGACTATATGTCCTAGGAAGGTGATACAACTCCTCACAAACAGAGATTTGTTTCCCTGAAGGTTTAAACCTTGGCTCCTTAAAAAGCTTTAGAATCCCTTCCATTCCTATCAGATGTTCCTCCAATGTTATGGAAACAAAGAAATAATCTAAATACATGAGGATGTTTTCAGTTCTGAGAACTTGGGTTAGATCATTTACTACCCTCTGAAAAGTTCACAGTGCACTCATGAGTCCAGAAGGCATTCTGCTGACTTGAAACTGTCTATAAAGGTGTCACAAAGGCAAGTTTTTTCTCAATCCTCAGGTGCCACTTGAATTTGGTGGTATCCAGATACCAAATCAAAACCGGCTGAGTTTAGAGCCTGAGTTCCAGCCCAGGCCTTATTGACGGGGTTGCTTCACAGCTCTTGATCTCTGCCCTGTGAGAGGCTTTGACACACGAACTACATTGAACATTGTTCCTGTTTTTCACTAGCTGCACTTCCTGTTGAGTCACATGAATTGCTCTTATCCAGAAATCCCCCTTTGGACCAGCTTGAAAAAGAGTACTGCTAAACAACCACCCTGACTAGTTAATTGGTTGCTTCCAACACCCCTACAGGTTCACTGGAGCAGTCCTTTATCCTTATGGGTATTGTTGTGGTGAAGCCAGCTCATCATGCAGTTTTATTCTGAGTCATTACATCATTAGAGGGAACAGTTCCTCTCTGTCAACTTGTAGGCATGGCAGGGGCATTTATAGTGCCCCAGAAATTGCTCCCCAGAGTCCACATTTCCTCCTAGTCTCATCCAGTAGGGGTATCAGAATATTGTCCAGGGACAAGTGTGTTCTATTAACACCCCAGGAGTTCTCGTGGTGCCCTTGGATGAAATCCACTCACAATACAACAGTACAAGAAATATTGGTCACCACAACGAAAGTCCATTTAATGTGAGGAGACCCCAAGTTCAGTGGGAGCTGGATTTCTCCTTGTCTGCAGTGGCTGATGAATAGTCACCAATCTCCTGCAGTAAAAGTTTCTTTCCCTTTCAGCACAAGGTGTTCACCGTGGATCTGATTTGTTTCAGATCCTGAGTCTAAGAGCATTGTGTTTTTCCACCTGTTGACGTCTCCGGACACATACTAACAAGTATCCGAAGAGCTCTTCACATGGATCAGTCTTGTAGTTACTGATGGTGGCCCTACTGCATCAGCAACTTCCAGTTTCCCTGATGTGGCTTCCCTTTGCTTGGGCAATTCTGTCTCCAATGACCTTTGCCTCCACATCACCTGCAAATATCATCTGGCCTGGGACCCACTTGAGAAACAGTCTCTTCTGACCCATGGGATGCCTGTGAATAGCTTGCACTCAGGCCTCCTCCAAATTTTTAGCCACTTCCCTAGAAATCATGTATTAAAGTGCTGCATTTAGTATAGAGAATCTTCTTTGAAGCTGGGAATTAACAGCTGATCCTTTTAAGGAAACTCCAGTTTCTAATTCCACATTTTGAACTCTGCCTGTGTGATGCATTCACACTACTCACCGTTGGATTGGTGCCTCCTGCTGGTTGCCTGTGGAGTAGCTTCAAACTGACACCTATGTCCTGGTCTGCGCACCATCACTCTGCCTCCTAGGTCACCTGTGGCCCTTCCTGCAGCTGTTAGGAGCCACAGTGTCTTCTTTGTGACTTGGCCCTCCAGCCAAGCCACAATCAGTATTCTCCCCTTCCGGGGGAAGTTTGGCTCCTCACAAGTCCAACCACTTTCCCAGTGGCCACTGCAGTTTCTCAATCCTACCACTTCTTCAGTGGCACCTGAAGTCACTTATTCCACAACTTCCCCAGAGGTTAGTGGACAGGGACATGGGGGGGAGGACCCAGGCCCACCCACTACTCCGGGTCCCAGCCCAGGGACCCTGTGGATTGCAGCCTCCTGCTGCGCCTTGAACTTCTTTCCCTGCTGCTGTCTCCCTGGGCCACTTCCCCCAGCCCTAGCACCTTCCCCACCCATCCTCAGGGCCTGCTACTACCCACTCCCAGCAGTAACACTGTCTAAGGTGCTGCAGGCCTCTCAGCCTGTGAGAAACACAGCCTTCCCTCTTTGAGCTCCATGCAGTGACTGCTCTGCTCTGCCCTGCAGTTTCTTTTATATGGGCCTGCTGGCCTTCAATTGGCTGTTCCTCCCAGCCTCTCTCCTATTGGCTGCCTCCCACACAGCCTCCCTAGGGCTGCTTTTAACCCCTTAAGTTCCAGTGTGGGTGCAGATGCCCCATCACAGCGTGTAATCTGGGCCACAGGTTTATCCAGTATGTTATCCTCCTTCCCCAGCAGGTTATGAAGTTCCCCTGCTAAAGCGTTTATAAACTGGTTTTTCACACAGGATTCTCCCATGTCTTGCCATTGGGCATATGCCCTCTCTACATCGCCAGGTCCAGATTAGGTGAGCATGTTCTGCTTCACTCAAGCCACCTTCCAGATGGGGTTGCACAGGGAAAGCCCTATCGAACAGTTTCCTTAACGAACAAAAATACCCATCCAGAGACTCCCATCCCTGCCTCCTCCTGGCTTGCCATTCCTTCTGGTATTTCAAAAGGGCCAATTCCCCCTCATAGCTGTCATATAAGTGTTTGCATAACTGTCTATAAAGACCCACAATCTGCACTGGGAAGTAATGCTTTGGCATCACCACGCAAGCACACTGCTAGGTATTGTGCTGTGTTCTCATCAGTTCACTCATTCGCAGAGAGCAACAGCTCAAAACTGGTCAAGCAGTCACAGATTCCAGTCTCATCTACATGACCAGTCAATTTCTTCTCAGGCAAAAGCGCTTTTGCCATGACCAAGTTGCTGCCACCAATTGTAGTATTCGCTTATCGAATTACAGAGGTTTATTGGGACACTGCAAATACCAACCCCAGAACACACAGGCAGGACTGAACTTCCTGCTAACTCTCTAGGTCAGATCAACATCATAACAGCATACAAGAAAACAGCTTAACACAAAGATAAGGATATAACACCTTCTACAGGGGGGAGCGGCTGTCTACACTGAACATTACATGATTTTAAATTTTTTTCCACTTAATTCCTTTCTACAAAAATTAGCACTTTGGTGCAGTGACAGATTATAGCCTTCAGGCCACAAAGGGTTATCCCCAGTGTATTGTCAGTACTACAGGGCCAGGGCCGCCTCACTTTTAAGGGGGATATTTGTAACAGAGTTCCCTATACTTGTTTTGTCCCTCTGTGAAGGCTATGGAGTTTCCATAACGATCAAGAAAACGAACCTTCTTCCAACAGACTCTCTTGATCTGGCTAATGTTATTAGGCATCGTGTTCTCCTTCACTAGGAGGTGCGGGAGGGAGCAAAATGGAGTAGAAAAGCTGCCAAACCATGGAAAGTAGGAGCAGCAACTCCATTGTTAACCTTCCTGCCTCCCTGTCCAGAGACACACAGACCTCACCATTCCAGCTCTTCACCTTTTGGGAGCATGAGTTGGGGCACAGATTGGGCTTGCTCTCCTAACTAACTGGCTTTTGCCACATGGAAACCAACTTTGTAATTACTGTTGGCACCAGGGAGTAAAGAGAACCACACAGACCCTCCATGAGGATCTTCAGGTTTGTCTTTTCTTACCCCTTGGATCCTTGGCATCCCCTATGTAAGCCCTTTCATTTACACCTAGGTTTACAGGTGACACCCTTAGCCCCTTCAATTATTACCAATGGTTCTTTTCCTTCTTTGAGGGCAGAAACAGGCAGAAACTCAGTGGGTTGGATTCTGCTCTCAGTTACACTAGTGTCAATCCAGAGTAACTCCACCAAAGTCACCCCACTTTTATACCAATGTGACTGACAGCGGCAGCTGGCCCAGTGAGTTTTAACTTGTGGAGTTTTCTACTGGATTTTTAACTCCCTGAAGATTTTCCCCCAGCAGTGAAACATGAATTAGAGTTGCCAGACTTCTTTAATGCTAGGTCCCTTCTCACAGTGGCATTTGTCAGAGTTCACTACTGACCTCTTACTCCCTCATGAACTATCTTCTTCAAGCGACATAAAATACACAATCCTTATGGAGCATTCCACAGAGACAACACAGTATCAATGTATATTTTATATGTGCAGTCCTGCACAAATTTCACCTGCCACTATGTGGAACAATAGTTTTCAATTAATCAAAATGGCTCCCTGAAAAAGAGACACCTTCTGAATACAAGGTATTGTACATTATTTAAAACTGTCACTGTTTAAAAATGAATGCTACTCTTAAATATTTAAACATGGAACAAAAGAAAGTGTTTAAAATAAATGTTTTGTGTATACTTCTGAGTTTCTTAGTCACCTGCTGAAGTTCAACCCCCAAAGTCTCACATCTAAGAGCCAGAATTTTCTGAATTTTCACCCATTTGTTTCTGTCAGATTTTAAAAGTATTGCATTTGTAGAGACAGGCCTGAGATGCAAAAAGTGGTACTGCATACAGATTCTAAATTTCAGAGGGAAATTCAGATCCAGAGTTTTTGTTCAACCCATGACAAAGAATTGCACAGTTCAGATCTAACTCTGAAGTTGAGTGTTCAGATCCAGGATTTAGCTCGGGTCCAGACACAAGGTTGGGGCTTAATTATCTCATCAGTTGTATTCATGCAGCTCCTATTCACTACAAATCCCCATCCCCACTTCACACACACTCATAACATGTACTTGCTCTTACCACTTATATAGCTCGTGTCATTCAAAGATCTCAAAGTGCAGTACAGAGGAGATCAAGTATCAATATGCCCATTTTACAGATCAGGAAGCTGAGCTACAGAAAGATTAAGTGATTTGCCCAAGATCACACAGTGAATCAGTGGCAGAAATAGAATCCCCATCAACTGACCCCCCAGACCTGTATCCTGTCCATTGGTCCATGCTGCTTCCCTTTCACCAAGCAAAGGTTATATAGGTTCGAAAAGACTCTATGATGGGGTAAGCAATGAAACGCTTCTTATATTGAATCAGCACACTGGGTAGCATCTAGGAACTGCTAATGTCATCAGACACTATACTTTGCACACAATTTCATATTAATTTTCTTGCATAATGAGGGGCACAGCTGACCCTGTCTTAAACCATCAGCTGAGCCCTTAATGGAAACAATCAAAATAATCTTATCCTTATGGCACAATATAAGGAGAAAGTTCACATGGAAATACCTTTGGCAATTATACTATTAACTGCAAAATGTAGTTTCCCTCTTGCTGCAGAAACGGTGCTGAAAATAAATCTGTAACTCAGCCATGTTCTGCTGAAGAGCCACTGAGTTACTGAGCAAAGGAACCAGGACGCCCAGAACACCTGCGGTGTGACAGCCTGACACTGCATTCTGACCTGGGCACCTTTACATCACATCAGCCTATGATAACATTTTATCCCATGTTGCTGCAATGCTCTGACAGGATTATCACGCCCCCATCATTCCCTCTCCCTCCTGATGCCTGAAGGGGAGGGAGTTAGTCTTCCTCCTTTTCTCTTCTGCAGTGGCTCGCCCATGGCCATTGGGCAGGTTCAGTGTATCACAGTTTTAGGGCACTGCACCTGTATTCCCCCTCTGCGGTCTCTCGCAGATGCTCATTTAAGATTTCAGCCTCCCAGCCATCACCTCTCTTGGGCAGAGACCCACGTCTCTCTCCCCACTGCCATGCATTGTGATAGCCCCAGCAAGCCAGTCTACCTAAAGGCCAGCCCTTGTGCTGTGCTTTTGCCCCAAGGGCTATGACCAGCCAGCAAGAGGCAGCAGTTACACATTACCACAGAGTTCTGTCTCAGCAGAGTGCATTTAATCAGGATTAAAAACCATTCAGAGAAAATATATGCAAAACAATAGCGGGTTCTACAAGCTTGACAATAACCATACCAGAAATCTCCCATCAGCCTTCTGGGCCTTAGCAGGCCAAAATCATTCTGAGCCTTCAGCAGGATTGAAACCTCTCCTTGGACAGACTGTCCTGTCTGTTTCTCACTCAAAGTGAAGGCCTCGAGTCTGTTTAAAGTCAGCCCTTTATGTCTCAAATTCTTCCTTTGTTCCTTGCCTCTCCTCTGGGACTGCCCTACATCACTATATGCAAACCATCCCATGGGATAGTACTTTCCTGGAGCTGTTTACAATCTCTAGGAATGTAGTAGTCCTTCCCCCCCCCTCCCCCCATTTATAGTTTCTGGAGGAGCTGTGGTAACCCTTCCCCCCTGTAGTTGCATGCAGTCCCACAGTGGTACATAAAACATTCAGAAACATAATACAGTATGGTCCCCAAAAACACTGCATGTGGCTGCAGTATCTGTCACTCAGTGCCTTCTGTGCCGTTCCATGTACATCAGTAGCATGCCAAGGGCTGTTCCGATTTTCACGCCATTCATTCTGGCACGACCCAGGCAAAGTGAAAGGAGCGTTGATTAAATCGGCAGGAATCCTAAAGCTACACACAACTCAAGAGTCATAGCTTGAATACCAGTGAGTTATAGTAAAAGAATTTCCCATTTTCATTCCAACCTCATTAGAAATGCTGGGCACTGTGGGCCAAGTTCTACCTCAGAGCTACACTCTTGTCATACCATAGAGGTCAGTGGGATGGCCCAGGCACAACTGAGCAGAGTCTAATAGGTACTTAAGGTGAGTCCAAACAGGTACAGGATGCGTGTTCACAGAAGTCTGCAAGAACTAGAAATTCTGGGCTGCTCCTCGGCTCACGTTGTGATCAGTTCCAGTATCACACCCAGAGATATTAGACAATAGCACACAGTTGTGCAAAATCAGTCATATCAAGAAGCAAACCAAGCAGAAATGTTTTTTAAAAGTTCCTGTTGAGTCCTCACAATGGACCGCTAATCAGAAATTACTATCGAAGCATAAACACATCTAAAATCAATGGGCTAAGCCACCTCAAATAGCAGCGTTACTGGGGAAAACGTATGGCTGGCTAATTGGAACAAAGATAGAGCAAGAGAGCTTGAATAGCTGTCAGATTGTCATTAGAGGTTAGCAGGTCCAGGTCCTACCCTGTCGGAAAAGCTCTCTGAACCCAGGCAGCCAAATAATAGGTAGAAATAGACTTCTAAGAAACCATGTTTAACACAAAAGACATCACCAAACAGCGCCTAATATCCTGTCAGATCTCATTGCCTGTGAGTGAGAAGCATGTCATTTGTTCTTAAGAAACAAAAAACCCAAGATTTTAACTGATTAGTTGCAATATCACAGCGGGAAGAAAACTTGCATAATGTGTAGCCTTTGCAACCCATGTGTCACGCTGCTGCATACTATCATCAAACCTGTCACAATGCAACATACCCTCAGTAAAAAAATCCATTCAAGAGTCAAAGTGTACAGGAAAGACGACTTCCTACCCTGAAGAGAGATGCAGAGCTGGTAAGTCACCTGAGGCATACGTCTCTCTCAGGTAACAAAGGAATTCCTACTTCCAGGAAACTCAATTGTCTAAATACATCTGTCACAGGCCCCTGGTGAGCACTCCCTCATGGCTGCTCACTGACTGCGGTGAGGGAACCCAGCCGCTGGGTCCCAGAGTGTTTTAGGCTTCCAGAGCCTGAATGGAGTCCAGCTACTCCCTGATCCTTGGGACCCTTAGGCACACACTTGGGTGGGCAGTCCCTCTGTCTAGCACTCCAAGTGGACCCCATTGTCCTGCTGCCTAGCTCCCAGACTCAGTGCTGACTCTTCAAGAGCTTAAACACACCCTCTTCCAGAACAACACCCTTCTGTTTTACCTCTTCCAGAGGTCACTTGGTAGTTGTGAAGCATACAACACACAGACACTTGGCACAGAGTCTAACACCATTGCTGTTTAATTAGTTACATAAAGCTCAAGAGAGTAGACATTACATAGAACATAAACATCCTAAATGCAATGTCCCTCACTAGTTCATCCTTGGGCTTCCTTGAGGGACCATTTGTGATCCAGAAGGTAGGCAGGGTCCCCTGGCTCATCATGCATCTACATGTTGAGTTGTTTTGTTTCTCCCTCCTCTTGAGCAAGAGAAAGATGGCTTCCAGAAGAGCAGCTCCTGCCCTTTTATAACTTTTAGCCCCCTTTGTCACGTGATCTCCTGAGCAACCTACTCAGGTGACAAGAGACCCCTACCAGGTGACTCAGTTGCTAGTGACCTCTCCCTTGATAAACCAGTTGTACTGGTTGGGAACCAATCTATTCCATGTCAGTTAATCTCAATGACCCTCTTCTGTTATTCCTTTGCCACCAGCCTTTGGAATTTCAGCCCAACATGGAGGCAAACAGACAATAGAGCAGACAAAAGATTTGCACCTTCAAATGGGGTTTGCAGCTTGATAAAGATACATACATAGAGTTCATAATGTTACACAGAATTAATAAATTGTATAGACATATGCCTCAAATCATCACATTGGGCACTGATCCTCTGTCTAGCATCCTCACCTGAGAGCTGGAACCTGGCATCTGTTTGCCTAGCCCTTGGGCTCAGTGCTGACCCTTCAGACTCCCTCATAGTTTAAACTCATCCGCTCCCAGCATTCCACCCAACGATGCCTTCTCAGTTACAGTTTAACTCGGTCAGGAGGCATGTGATAGATGCAGATAACTTTCATGTAACTTGGTCCTCTAAATAAACCCATGAGCTTGGCATTATTATTGTTTACTTGTTTTGTAGCAGCTCCCAGAGTTCCCATTCAGGAGTGAGGCCCCATTTTTCTACACACTGGACACAGATGTAGGAAGAGACAGTTCCTGTTCTTAAGAGCTTATGACCTGTTTTAAGACAGAATATGACAAGTGAGTGGGATAACCGCTACGGGAAAGGTAAAGGGAGGAAAAGGAAGGTGGAGGAGAAAGGAGAAGGGATATTGTTTCAGATTCCCTCCTAACCATGGAAATACCTATAGGGCAAACACCTTCATGAGGATCCCCTCATAGACTTTGCCATGAATTCCTTTGCACACAGTGGGGTTTGCCATCTCACAGAATGGCCAATGGAAAGGCTCTTGCATACCATGGTGATTTATAGATAGATAGATATTCTTCCCTCAGAACTCATGGATCTGGGAGATTTGTGGAAAGACTTTTCAGGACCCATCCCACCAGCTTCCCAACTGAAGTTGAATTGCCATGGCTTTCCCCAACCACTGTTGGCTGTAGAAGCCCTCTGTAAGAAGGGAAGAAGGGACTAACCCTATGTAGCGTTAATGCAGATCGAGGCTGCATTAACTCTCCACTAGATTTTCCACATGGCTGGGAGAGACAATATATTCTCCATGCAGAAATGACACATGCCTGCCGATAGTGGGGGGAAGGGGCAGAGTGAGGGCAGCCAGCTTCAGCAATGTTACTGAGCATGCTCAGTCCATGTGAGCTGGGAAGGGCAGGGGTACATGGTGAGAGGCCCTTCTGCATCTTTAATATTGGCAGGATAATCTTGAGATATTTTAGAGCTTGTACATTTTAGTGCCCATGAGTTTTTTAATTCAACAGAATCATTTTATAGTCAGATAGACTCTTTACTCACTGTCCTACTGAAATTACCTTCTAATTTACTAGCACATTCTGAAAACTGATCTCTTGAGTTTTCTTAGCCATTTTATTGTTACTGTAACCCAATACATCTTTGCTCCCTTTCCAGTTTTTATACCTTCACATTGTTAGTCCTAATTATTCCCTCTGCTGAGATATCCCAGAATGCATTTCTATAACAGGAAATCCTTGGGGCATCTTAGCCACGAGATAAAGGGCTTTGATAAGTATCTGCAGCATTTCCCACTCCCATGCTGCAGAAAGAGGACAGTCCTTCATCTCTTTCTGAAGGCAGGGGCTAGGGAGCCCAGCAGGTGACTTCCTCAAAGGAGCCGGGGGAAAGAGCAGGTCATCAGACCCTTCCTCCAGAGAAGAGATGTAAAGTCAAAGGGCACCTATATCTGTGGAAAGTGGAGATAGCCAAACCTACCAGGGTTCTCTTGAGTTTAGATGAGAATTTCAGGTGAACCAGAAATGTCAAGCAAAGATCAGGAGTCAGGTTAATCAAAACTGTGTGAGCTGGCAGGGGTAGCCCAAGGTATAATCATTCTCTTAGGGATAAGCACTAGTGGAAATTATAGAAGCTATATGATGTTTCTGGAGCCATTAAAAGTGACTTGCAAAAGGGAGAAAAGTTGAATTTGTGTCTTCCTCTCCCCCCATTTTTTTTTCTTTTTGATGTGTGTAAAGACCAGAAAATTTTGTGATTATTTTAATTTCTTCATTTAAAAATATCAGGTCTCTCCTACTTTGGAGGACTCTGTGGATGACTCAAAAGAATGAGATTATGGACACTAGAGGTACTTTAAGAGGAGAAGTTATTTTTATTCAAACTGATTTAAATGCTCAGGTTTTGATTTTTTGCTAACACTTGGAAAAAAAGTTCACAGTGAGAAGGATTTCATATCTTTCTCTTCAAGAAACAGAAGAAGTCACAGTACACATCTCTGAGCCCTCCAAGAAAATTAACAGGAAAGACGAGACTTGACATTACTGATATTTTCTAATGTAAAACAAAAAGAAAATCCTCCAAACTTCCAAACTTTTAAACTTTCTTCATCCATCATACAAAGCAAAAGGTGCACAAACACAGTGCTGCATTTTTAACTTTCCATGCCAGCTAGCAGATCTTTCACACAGCTAGAGGGTCTAATAAAGGCCAGAACTTGCACCCACTGAAGCCAATGGTACAAATTCCATAAACTTCGTTGGGAGCTGAATCAGACCCAAAATAGAAACACAAATACAGTGTTGCTAACTCTCATCATTTTATCGCGAGTCTTGTGATATTTGGCATTTTCCTTAAAGCCGCAGCTCCTGGCCTCATGTCATTATATGAGAAACTCAGCTTTCATTTTACAAAATAGCAAGCCTTCTAGCCCTCCTCTTTGTGTAGAAAAGCTTGAAAATGTGACCCCCCCTTAAAGGCTCAACCCCCACCCCCAATTTATTATTTTTAAAATCTCATTATTTTTAAACCAAACTCACAATTTTTGGAGCCTGACTTTTGAAGGCTTGGAGGGAGGGGGGCAATACTACAAATGCCTGTGAGATAAAGTAAGAGTTTTGCATGATAAAAGTGATTCATGTTCAGGATCAGCACAAGGGTTTACTGTTCTGTTACAGTGCCCCAGGGGGTTCAGTGTGATACATCAGTCTCTTGCTGCTTAGAGGAGTCCTTTCAATGCATTCTCCAAATGGAACCTAGGGGAAGACCATTAGTTCCCAGTTATGCTTATTCACTGAAACAGGCTGAGCTCTATGTAGTTTATGTTCCATGACGTACCTGATCAAAGCAAGAGATTTGGGACAACCGAATCATGCCTCACTCGTATTTAAAGGGAGACCTTCTTCTGAGAGAAAAATTTGGTTTTGAATTATTGCTTGCAAAGTCAGAGTTAGTGACAATACAGAGAGAGATTTTTAAAGTGAGGAACATTAGGAAAAAATGCTGCAATTATCAAACTGACAAAATCATTTTGTTTCACCCAGGCTAATTAATATTCTGTGCAACTGGAGTAGCACTAAGAAATAGCCCTCTTTCCTTTCCACTTCCAGCTCTGTTTGGCTATTTATAGCATCTCTAAGAGCACACCAATTACAACCCTTCTGCTGTGGCCTTTACATTTCAACAGAGCCCTGATGTAGGCTATTAGCTAAAACAGTGGTATAAAGAATTTTCTCTCTTTTTGTTTTATTCAGACTTACTAATAGAATAGCGAGGGGTTTAAAAGAGATGGGACTGTTTAAGTCAATACTTCTCCAGAATTAAACAGACCTGCCTGTGCGTGATCCAAAGCCCAATGAAGTCATTGGGAGTCTTACCATCAGGCCCTTTATGCATAGTCCTAGTTGTTCCATACTAGCATATCTCACTGCTCCTAGCTGCAGAACATTGCATATGCACAGGGAACTAACTCTGACAACATCAGCGCTGCTCTCAGCAGGGCACCCCTCCCAGCCTCCATGCACATCTGGCCCAACATAGTAGTCCTTCCTGTTAGATCTGTGGAAGGGCATGTCTCCCAAACACTGTAGCAATGCTGAATGTTGAAGCACCTGGTGGGATTCCGAGCATTCAAAAAGTGCTTGGAAACAGTTTTTAAAGGGTTGTTTATCTAAAAGAAGACTGGAGAGAGTTTGGGTTGCCAACTCCTCTGACAAGAGTTGTGGGGTTTTTTTTTTCCCTAAACCTCCTCAAAGCACTACTGAAAAGGGTCTGTGAAGAAAGCTGAAAACAGCAAACAGTTTATTTATTAAATGAATTGTTGCACAAACACTATGCAGTTCACTCTGTAAGCATTTTTCCCTTTCAGACATAAAAGGTACATATGCAATATGCGCAAATGAAGGTTTCCATGTAGACTTTTAACTTGTGTTTTTCCTGACTTTTGCAAGCTTAAAACTGTAACCATAACAATACAGAAGGTAAGAAGTTGACTGTAGGCCTGTTTAATTCTTTTTTAAACAGTAGAGACAATCACATTGTCAATTTAGTTTAATTTCACAGGGATGGGACCCCTGCAGAGCTGACAAACTCCATCAGGAAGTCTCTGCAAGTTTATAAACTGCAGGAGGCTGACAGCACTCTATTCTCCACATATTCATGGGTGAGAGACACAGCATACAAATATTCTGTCATTGAAAATATCTAATTGTACTCTGTCTACATGTATCTCCTCTCTCCAACCTCCCTTAAAGCCTTAAAAAAAGTGGCATTCATCCTCTGCTGCTGCTTGGGATTTGCTTTCCTTTAAAGAAGAGACATTTTAGGGTAAACCCCACCTCTGCATACTGCAAGAGAAGATTATTCTGCAATGCATACTTAGCAGTATAATCAACAGCATAAAGATAACCACATTGTATGTAGAAGGGGCTCTCCAATAGATGCTGGTCTAACGTCTGGCGTCCAACCATTTCAACATTCAGCCCTCTTCAGCCACAACAGGCTTTGAAAATTGTCTGTTTCTTCCAGCCATTAATTATTGATTTGATAAAGTTCAGCCCATTCAGTGTTTTGCTCACTATTCACTCTGGAATGATATTGTTCTGCAGCTGGCAGATTAAGGAGGATTCTATAGTCAAATAGTTCTGGATATTATGCCAAATTATTCTTGCTCTTGTTCTTGCTCCCATCCTCCCTTTTTCTTATGTCCTTTCTGGATTGAAATTTGCTAGGAATGTGCAAGTGTGGGGGGGAGGGTTAATTTCACAATATCCTGGAAAAATAAAAATGATTTGGGATGTAAAAATGAGTATATTACATCTCAGCATCACTTGAAACAATACCTTTTTATCATGCAAATTTTCATGCCTGCCTGTGTACATGGAGTGCTCCCACCATCCTGGTTCACCACACTATCACTCCTCTGCATTCAAGTTCCTCCTAAAGACTCACTCCTTCTGCATGGGTCACACTGAGTAAGCCAAAAATAAATAAATTGCCCTTTAAGTTATTTCCTCTTCTAGGGCTCCCAGTATGCTTTGTCTTCGCTGTGTCTGACTTTTACATCCCTCTATGCCTGGCATGTGCACTTAACTCTAATGGAACTAATCACATCTTAAAGTTAAGCATGTCCAGAAGTGTTTGCAGGATCAGGGCCTTAGACTGTAAGGTCTTTGAGGCAGGCACTGTCTTAATTTGTGTCTTCTCTGGATTGCAGAGCACATTGTCGGTTCTTAAATTACACTAAACTGAGTACAGCATTGCGGCTCTCATCATGCTGAAGGGAAGAAAGGTGTTAAATGCAAGTTTTGAGTTAAAACATTTTGACATGATGGGCCTGATCCGCAGCTGGTGTCAATCAGCATAGCTCCATGGAAGTCAATGGGATTACCCTAATTAACACCCACGGAGGAGCTGGCCCCGTGTTGTGTAGCCAATGGGAATAGATTTCTCCTCATATATTTTTTCTCTGTGGTCTCTGTAAGTTTCTCTTTAGGTATTTCTATGGCCCCCGTTACTATTGTACCAGAGCACCTCAACCACATTAATCAATTTAACCTCACAATATTCCTGTGAGGCATACCAGCACAATTATCCCAATTTTAGCACCAAGAAACTGAGGCCCAGATTAAATGAATTGTCCTAGGTGCGGTGCAAGTCTGTTTCAGGGCTGGGAATTGAACCCTGGTCTCCTCAGTCCATTTCCTTAGATGGGAGAAAATCTTGCCTCCTACCTGTCCTTTTAATTGTCTCTTTCCTCTACATATGCCTAAATGATGGAGAAACAATTATGCACTGTCATTTTCCCGTAAAACCATAACCACCTGTTTTATATTAATGGTGGTTAACTTTGTTGATTACTCAATTCATTAAGGTGAATATTTTCTTCATACTTTTCAAAGACTTATTATTGTATGATCCATTCATTCAGCTTACTCTTAAGCAAGTACTTTCTCCCTCACTTACTGGGAAGAGGTGTTGTAAATCATCCAGTTGGGAAGGAAATAAAAACAAAAAAATAGAGAAGCAGGGTCCAAAACATAAAAAAAAGACAAGTACCCTTGCCCCACTTGAGCATGTTATAGCTTTAACCAATATGATGCTGCACAGCAGCTCTAACTGCTTTTACATTGGGATATACAATATCCCCTTGACCCTGCAATCAAATCCAAACTGGCAGATAGTTGTGCCTGGATGAAGTCCTGCTGGGAGAATGCCTGAGTGCAAGGATCTGTCCATGGGGACAGAACTAAAGGAATGGGTGTCTATGCAATTTGCCTGTTGTTGCAGTTTGGTCACCACCAAGACTATAGTTCCTATCCTCTTACAGTAGCCTGACAAGGGATCAGAACTCATTATCTACCAGGAGACATCACACAACATACATGTCCAAAGGCTGCTGTAAACTTACCTGGCCCTTGACATTACAAGAAGGGAATCCCAGATACAGCTCTGAATCAGCCATACTTTGCTGCAACTGGTATTTTTCTGGGACACACACTGGGGAAAGTCCCACAAGTTGACCACAAACTGAAATCTCCAGACAAATTACAGAAGCTGTGCAGAAATTATTTTAGTGACAATCAATTATTCAGTCAGCATAATAGCTCCCTGATCTGCTTGCATGGTGAATTTTGACCATCTGGTTTATTTGTCATATGACTAACAAGTAAAGTCTTCCATCAAAGACGCACAAAAATAATGTCTTGATCATATTGCTGTGCTGTCTGGAGTGGCTCATGACTGTGAGTGCCAGCCTCAGGGCAGACTGTCAAGAAGCAGGGCGTAGACCCCAAATTGGTTATATGTCCTATAATTAGATTTCACTAACCCAGTAACGAATACGAACTCCTAAAGCACTATAACAGTCTTACCGTGGAGTCACAGACGGTCCCTTTGGGCATTCCAGTCTATCTTGCCAACCAGGCAAGCTGGACTTAGTGATAGTTGTTTGCTATACGCCAAAGATAACAAAATATTCAAGTTGCTTCCAGACCCAAGAGACCAATCACTTACCCTAGGTTAATTCGTAACTTTGATCTCTCCCCAAACCATGGACCCCGCTCAGCTGTGCACTATTGTAGTGAGCGTTGCAAACACCACGCATTGTATCCTTCAGTATTTCCAGAACCGCAAGAGGAATCGCCACATGGAACATGACAATGTCCTTCAAGTAGTCTTGCTGGAAGCCATGGAATAAAACAATTCCCAGTTGCTGTTGGCAGTTGCACAGCAGCTGAACATGGTGGAGCCCGGGTTCTGGTCTAGAGAAACAAACTTCACAGAGGGAGCACATACACAATGGAACACTGCTTGGCCAATGGGGCTGACCCCCAATGTCATAGCCAGAAATCTTTCCAGCAAGCTGGAGAAGCTATGAAAGAGGGGAAGTGACATCATCACTTGGCTTCACTCCCCCCCACAACTCAACACCTGGAAGAAATGTCTGGAGGAAAAGACTTTTGAACTGGGAAGGGTGTCCCAGGCTGGAGGAGCATTTCAGCCGGTGTATTAAGAATCTATAACCTGCTTCTACCATCTAGTGGGTGAGGCATTGCTTGATTTAAATCCTGTTTAGTTTGTAGAACTTAAGAAATAAAAATAATTTTGCAGTCTAAGTAACCAACTCTGATCCTTTACACCTACCACTTATAATCACTTACAAATCTATCTTTCTGTAGTTAATAAATCTGTTTTATATTTTACGTAAAACAGTGTGTCCTAGTTGAAGTGATTGGGAAATCTGCTCAGGTTACAAAGGCTGGTGTATGACCTCTACACCGAGGGAGGGGCAAACTTGTTAATGAACTTACATGGATCAGACTTCTGACCAGTGCAGGATGGTACAGTTCTGGGGGACAGTGCTTGAAAGTTGGGGGGGAGTTAGCTGGTGCCTCTTTATTTTTGGTTTGTGAGGGGTTGGGGAAAGCACTCACGTTACTCAGTTGGGTGTGTCCCTATTTGTGGATGTCTATGTAAGTATAGCTTGCTGACAGCATCACAGTGTAAGAGTCAATCCAGGTAAACAAGTTAGCTGGGTGTGCAGCTCCACCTGCTGTTGTACTAGGGATAACAGCATCCGGAGGGGTCTCCTGCTTATCACTAGCAGGTATTATTGAGAGTCAGCCCAGGCTATAGAGTTAAAGGGGCACAGTGGTTCCACGATTTCCAGGCTGCACCCCAGGGGAACCCATCACATATGGGTTGCAGATGAAATCACGGGAGTGAGCAAACTGCATCATGGGACATTGAAGCCATGTTCCCAGTCACCTCTATGAGATTGTTTTTGTACCATGACGCATCACAAGCCTTCCCAAAATGCCCTGAGGCGAGATGCTCTGTGGAATAGCTACCCACAGTGCACTCCTCTCAGCATCAATGCAAGAACTGCTAGTGAGGATGCACTCCACTGACACAAGGCATGTGGTGTGGACATGAACAATCACTGTGGTGGCTAGATGTCAACTTAACTTTTTAGCATAGACATGCCCATATATACATAAGGAACATCTTTGAAGAAGGCGGAAAACTAGATTAGACCACCTGTTAATCTTCAGAAATGTTGTTTGCCTCTCAGATATTAGAGTGATGAGTGAGATATAAAGGTTTAGACACATTAGATAGATAGGAGAAGCTCCCCTCTGTAGCACGGGGTCCTGTCTGGCCCCGTTGTTGTGGCCCTTCCTCGGGCCCAGGCTCCGAGGAAGGCCACTGCACCTTCCAAAAAAAAGGGAAAGGAAGTCACTCCATACGCGGTTCATTCCAGCCCCCAGGCCAGGCGAATGGACAAGCAGTCTAGTGCCCCAGCCCTTAGGCAGGGTGGGCAAGCGAGCAGTGGCTCCGCTGGTTGCAATGGCAGAGGAGATCACTTTCTCCCGGGGTGGCTAGGGAAGGGGGGAGGAGGATGCAGGCCCACCCATCTCTACTGCATCCCAGCAGGGGCCCTAGCAGTGGAAAAGGCGGTGCCACTGAGTTGGCGGGGCTCCCACCACAACACACCAACGGGGTCTTGCCCCTGTCTCAGCCACGGCTATGGCTGTCCCTGGGCCACTTCCTCCCCGTATCCCCAGGTACCTGTATCTGCCAGATCCTCGGTGTCACTGGGGTACACGGCTCGCGGTAGGCTCGCCAGTCCCTCTTTGTCCACCGGCGGCAAGGCGGGGAGCTCCTCAGCAGAGGGCAGCTCCTCTAGTTCGCAGGGTTCCTGGGGTTCCTCGGCGGAGGGCAATTCCTCCAGGTTACAGGGCTCCAGGATCTCAGCGTCAGGCAGCTCCTCTAGGTCAGGACCGGCCTCTGAGGGTATCCCTCATCCCTCAGGCTCAGGGGGCTCGGCC
The DNA here is from genome assembly GCF_026122565.2 of Emydura macquarii macquarii. Taxonomy (NCBI): domain Eukaryota; kingdom Metazoa; phylum Chordata; order Testudines; family Chelidae; genus Emydura; species Emydura macquarii. Next base: position 15,641,805 of record NW_027131180.1, read on the forward strand.
GAGTCATTGGGGTCCAGAGGTCCTGTCCAGTCCTTGGGGCCTGGTGGTCCAGGCCAGTCTAGGGGACCCAGAGACCCTATCCAACCTTTAGGGCTCGGTTGCTTGGTCCGTTCCTGGGGCCTGTGCTCCGGGTGGCACTCTCTTGGGGCAGTGGCCCGGCTGGGTTCAGGTGCTGTCCCGCTGGCTGCAGCAAAGACATCTGCCTCTAGCGGCAGCCTATTCCCCACTGAGCTGTGGGGCCTGCTTCTTATACTCCCAGCCCCGGCTGAGGCACCGCCCCTCTGTGGCCGGATTGACCTGTCGGTTGGACCTATCCCTGTCCGGCTCCCCGGTTACCGGGCAGACTGGACTGCTGGCCCTTTCACTGTCTGCTCAGGTCGTTGTGGCCCTTCCTCGGGCCCAGGCTCAGAGGAAGGCCATTGAACTTTCCTACACCCTCCTACCAAGCCAAGCAGTAACCAGGCATAGTGGAGAAATCACACTTCTAATCACCAATTTTAGGGTCACATTCTGCTGTCTGTAATTTAAAACAAGCCTGTATCACACTAACAAAGTATAAGATATTTCCCAAAGGCAATTTGGTAGTTGTGTGTGCCAACCCAAATCCATTTTCATCACTTATTTAGCACAATAGGCAGCTTCAATTATTTCTGACACACCAAGGGACACTTACTCTGGTGGACTCAGGTAACATACTTGTAGAAACAGATTGACACTGATCAACAACTCAACAAAAGAACGACAGCTGAAGAGGCTCTGAAAATTGTGGTACATGAGATACTGTGAGTGTTCAGCTGTAACACACAGGCTTAGAGTCACAAGTTTAATTATTTTATAGAAAGACGCCTGGTTCAAAATTTGATCAGACTCTAAAGAGACGGAGAAAAGATGTTTAGAAAATACCAAATGGCTAATTTTAACTCAGTACTTGGCTCCCCACTTACTGAGCAGTGTACCAATAAAAATGACCTCAAAGGCACCCATGTGCATTCTATTCATCAAGCAGCACAGAAGAAGTATCCTTGAGTTCATGGAAACAATTATGTGGTTTCAAAATTTCACAGGAGCTAGGGTATATACAAGGATTATATACCCTGGTTGACTGTTTCTTCCTTTTAAATTTCTCATAGCAACTGTATACGTAGATATTTTAATTAGTTTAATACTGAAAAAAGATACTAGAACAGCAGCTCTGGAGAATGACATCCTTCGTTTATCTATAGAACAGATACAGCACGAGCTGTGGCAGTGCAACCTTCCCCACAGTGCACTGTCAATGGGCCTCAGCCATGACACATGGGAACCACCTCTGGTAGAGAGGCTAGTTCAGTCTCTGCAAACCACTCAATCCTTGGCCTCTCTTCTGGGACTAACAACAGGAGTTGTACACCACCTGGAATGATGCTTTTTGTCTTTTGCACACTTGTCACCCTCTCATCAGTGCTTGGCAGAAACTGCAGGAGTGGCCAACCCACGGCTCGTGAGCAGCATGCGGCTCTTTGCTCAGAGAAATGTGGTGCTCGGGAGAAGAGGGGGAGTGAAACTGACGCGCTGCCTGAGGGCAAGGTCACTGCAGCTCTTTGTCTCTCACTGGTTGGGCACCCCTGTGTTAGCGGGTCTTGTCCACTACAGACCCAGGGCCAGATCCTCAGTTACTGTGCACATTGACATAGCCCTGTGGTGCAGTCTATTGCAAATGGAAGCCACGCCTCCCTTTGCAAAGGGCAGCAGCTTAGATCAGCATTCACCCACTGAACACTGGTTTGCCAGCACTCTATCTGAGAGCCTGCAGGGTTTTCAGTGGAGACCAACTGGAAGAAGCTTTTTGCAAAAAGAGCTGCTTTCTGGTCACATGAGCACAGCCAGATTTTGGTGCACGCTGCCTGGGTGCCCCTGCACACGCAGCTCCAGGGAGGGCTGGCAGTGGGGGGGCCGGGAGCAAGGGTCAGAGAGTGGAGCGGGAACTAAGTGACTGCCCTGAAGGGAGCGGGAGTGGCAGAGCTCCTGGCTCAGTGCAGCCAGGGGAGAGATGACCCCCAACAGCCCAGCTGCTTCCCCTTCCTGCAGGGCAGCCTCTTGATCCCATTCAGCTCTCTATCCCTTGATCCCAGGCCCCCTCCCACCTCCCTGGGGCTGCGTATTCAGGGGCACCTGGGCTGCTGTGAGGGTGGTGAGTGGAAGCCAGCCCCAAAGCTTCCTCTCAGCCTCCTGGAGATCCCTTATCCCTGCTTCCCAGCGTATGGTGGGATCAGGGAAAAGGGATCCCCGAGAGGTGCTGGTGCACACTACACCCCAAGCCCTGAGGATGCACGTCACCACTCTGCAGCCAGGCTGGTGTGTGTGTTTTTCTTCTGAAACCTACATTTTATGTCAAACTTCAAAACAAACAGACAAAAATAAATAACCAACCAACCAAAAACACCTGCACTGAATGTCCCATTTTAAAAATTAAGAACTGCAAAGTTTTATTGTAATAGTTTGACAGCCCTGGCGACTGATGTCCTGATTCTCCTCACAGCAGGTGACTCAGCCCAGAGGTGGAGAGCCCAGTTCTCAGATTAGATGGGAGTTCGGTATAAAGCCATCTCAAACTGCAGTCATTCTACTCAGACAGCTGCCAGAGGAGCTAATTCTGCTGTTTATGTGCTCATGTGCTCCTTATGGGCACCCGAGTCCCACCAATAGCACTGTCACAGTTAGCAAACAGGGTAGCAGTAAAGCTTTCCCACAGTGCAACACATTCATAGGGCTAGAGTGTCAACATTGGGGGGAGAGCGCTAGGCACTCTGGGACAGGGTTACTTTGACTCAGATCTGTACACTGCAGTGTGGATGCCAGAGCCCTAGGTTTGAGCATGGGTCAGGAAATCCTTAACCTAGGGTTAAAATGCAGTATAGATGCTTAAGACCAGAGTTCTCTGACACAGATCAGCTGATTCAAGTCCCACTATCCTTAGGCTTACATTGGTGTGTAGACATACCCTATTCAGCTTGGGTGGGTTGGCTTTTTAGTAGCATTTGTGACAGTAGCTGCAGGAGGTCTAAACCAGAGAACACATACATTTTGATGGCCTACAGGCATGCGTGCAGCCACTTACATGTAGCAGCGGCACTTCTTCAGATCTAGTGACATAAATCCCAATATCTCATTTGAGAAAATTTAGTGGCGCAGGATGAAAAAAAGCCAGAAATTAAAGGAAAAAATGATAATCTAAATGGAGGGCAGTTAAAAAGTGAAATGGGGAAAAAGTAAAAGGGATCAAGACACTGATTTACACACACACACACACACACACACACACACACACACACACACACAGATGGTATGCAGAACCTCCCTGGAGTGCCACCTGGAACTGGGGTACCACAGAGCTTTCTGTCTGACCAGCCTTGGCTCCCTCTCACGCTGTGATGCTGTGACAAGCCACAAACCTCTGGTAGGTGCTGCACTTATGCAGCCATTCAGAGGCAGGGACCACACCCAGCTTAGTTCAATGAATGCTTTCCCCAACCACTCATGAACCAACAATCCAGCTAGCTCCCCAGCCCAGGAGCCCAGGACTGCATTGTCTTGCCCTGGTCAAAAGCCTGACCAGTGAAGTTTATTGTCCAGTCTGCCCTTCCCCCAAAGCGGAGAAGACATGCACCAGCTTTTGTTAACTTGAGCTAAGATTTTCCAAACCGTTCAATTCAAGACCACACTGGTTAAGATAAAACATTAAACAAGTTTATTAACTACAAAAAGATAGATTTAAAGTGATTATAAGTAATAAGTGTACAGATCAAAGTAGGTTACCTAAGAAATAAAGGTAAAATTGTAATCTGAGTTCTATTAACTAGACTGGGTTTGAATCAAACAGTGTCTCACCCTGTTACACAGTTCAAGCAGGCTATAGAGTTTCCATGCACAGGTTAGAATTCTCCTACAGTCCATCCCCCAGTACCAAGTGTTTGTCTTCCAGGTTTCCATGTGTTGAGTCATGGGGGGAGTGAGAGAGCCAATCATGATGTCACTTCTCTTCTTTTATAGCCTTTTTCAGCTTGCTGGACCAGTGGTGCTTGTGACCTGAGGGGTCGTCCTCATTGATCAGTCAGTATTCCATTGTGTATGTGATTTCTTGGTGAAATCTTTAATGTAAACAATCCCTGTTAGTGGAATCTATCCTTGAATGGGGGAGAGTCAGCTGTTTGTGGGAGTTTCCCATCTTGCAACATGTTTTATAATTTCCAGCAATATTTTATAATTTCACACACTATGGTAGCACATACAATCCAACAAGATATTAATGTTCAGCAGATCAAGACCTTTAAAACAATACCACATAAGGCATAATTTGTACAGAACATGTCAACATTACATGAGATTGGTGCATATGGAGTTACACACACACACACACACACACACACACACACACACACACACACACACACACCAGCCAAATATTCAAGTCTGATGTAAGTGTCACCTTTTCCTTTGACCAACACAATTGAAATGACATGATTATTATTAAAGATTATTATTTGCATTACAGTAGTGCCTAGAGCTGCATAAGAATCCTGTGGACTGAGTGGATGATGCAGCACCTCATGGTGGATGAAGCAGTCATTTCAGCTGTCTCTCCAGACCAGCCCACAGGCACAGAATGCTGGGATCATATTGTCATGGAGATGTGGGATGATCAGTGGTGGGCCCAGAACGTCTGGGTGAGGAAGCTTTGTGAGGAACTCATGTTGACCATGAAGAGCCACAACACAAGTATGAAAAGGGCAGAAATAGTCCAGAAATACTTGACTATCATCCTGTGGGATCTGGCCACCCTTAATGGTTACAGGTTTATTGGGAACCAGTTTGATGTTGGTAAATCCAATGCTAGTACCCTGCTGATCTTTGCATGGCAATAATTTCTGGACTGCAACCAAGTGTGGAAAAGATGGCTCATGTACCTGAGAGAAATCTGAGTAGCTGGGTTCCCAAACTGGCACCCGTGACCATGTTCTGCCCTCGTTCCCCCGGGTGCAAATACGTACATAAACAGAAAGGGCTATTACTCCCTGAAACAATATGGCTTTCCTATTAAAGGCTGGAGGGCCTGAGGCCAGCCAGCCCTGATCACTAAAGAGACACACCTGGGTTAAATTAGCTGTCTATATATATAGAGAAGCAGGAAGTGGACGTTCAGGAAGTTATAGTAGAAAATGAGGAGAGGCTCCTGCAGAGAACCTGGAGGAGTTACCTCAGCTAGGTACACTAGGGGTAGCATCCTAAGGCAGCGGGGAGCCTGATCCTGATCCTGAAAGCTGAGCTCCTGCCAAGTAAAGCCTGGCAGTACGGCGATTGAACTGGGATCCAGCTCTGGGAAGAAGGGCTGAGGACTTCCTACCTAAGGGGAGAGAGATACTGAACTGGGTTTGGGGCCTGATGGGCCAGTGTGTTTACCTGAGGACTGAACAAATTGGACCTTAAGACAGGAAATGTGTTCAATACTGTGGTGTGTACAGTTCTTAAGGGGACCTGAAGAGGCAGCTGGCTTGTTACAGTCACCTTTGGCCATGAGGGGAGTGCTCAGGAGGCAGCTGTCCTGTTTCTCTTCCTTATGCTATAGACCTTGATAGGTTATTGGGGGGATTCATGGCCACACACATGGAGACTTGGAATGCTGTGGCTGTGTTGTATGGCAAACCTGAATCATGAAGTGATTATTTTTCCAGTGAAAAATGGGAAAAAAATAATTTTATAAAAATGTTCAGGTTATTGTAAAAAACCTAAGAACTAACTTTAAAAAAACTTGAAATGGAAAAAAACAAAAAAAACCTTTGGCCAGCTCCAAATACTTCACAGAGGTTACCAGCTATGGACAATGGCAGCTTTCGGTAAAATTACCATCCGTTCTGATTTTTTTATATGCTGCCCTGGGAATGTGTTTTCGGACACTTAAAATGCTCCCGTTTTCCATTTCATCCATTAAACTTTTAGCTTCTAAAAAATGACTACAAAAAGTTTGTTCAAGATGTATTGCTACGCCAAATAGAATCTGTGCTGTGTTTACTGGGAACCACCCATCCAGTGGGACAGAGTATTCAGTGTGATAAACAGTGTTTAGAGAGAAGAGAAAAAAATCGAATGAACATAAGCACCATCAAACTAGTCTCTTGCTTGGAATGACTATTAATAACACTTGAGCAATGTTTCACGATCAGCTTACTCAGAATTTACCACAAAATATCCTCCACCCCAAGAAATGAGCATTTGTTGCTGTTGAGGCAGAAGCTGTGTGTAAGGGTATCAGCACAAAGCTTAGGGAAAAAAGAGTAATTTACTCTTTTGTGAGAACTTTGCCTCCCTATAAAATAATGTCTTAGTCTTTGATTTTGAAAATAGGGTCGTCTTTGTTTTGGACATATCACAATGGATTTATGGCTGGATTTCCACACCAAAGAGATGAAAAGCTTTGTATCCCATTGCAGCACTGCATTTACAAGGTAGTTTAAAATTATGACAGCACCAATCTAATTCAAAGCACTGTCAACCCCCCTTTTATATACTTCTAGATGAAGACACGCTGAGGAGAACTGCTCTATGGTTGTACTGCCACACAGGTGTGCAGATGTCCCTGTGCGTGGATGCTTTGCCCAGGGGCCCTCCCGCTGCAGCACAGCTGAGCCACAAGGCTTAAAGTGGAGCAGCCAGCCTCACACAGATCGTCTGCACTGAAGTTAATTTCCCATTCACCTCATCTAAATTTGATCATTTTACAGCTGCAAAGGTACGCAAAAATCACATACATTTTAATCAAGATTTCACACCCTGCACAGATCCCTGTTGTGCTTTGTATTAACATCATAAATCACAGGCATGATTAACCAGTTTTCAGCTGAAAAGCTGATGGGACAATAGGAGAGGGCTTCAGGTGGAATTTTTCCCTGGCACACACTTCCATGCCAACAGGTTGGGTGTGGGATTGGTTTGGATTTGATGGGAATAATTTTGCCTTCTTTCTATAGAAAATACTCCAACACTTTCCCCTCTACACTTTTTGAGTTAAAAGTTTGTTTATAGACATGTATAAATATTAACTGTAAAAACCCAATGCATTAATGAACTTGCTAAGGTTAGTTAGTTGCAAGAATCTGAGAAAATGTGGAGTCCTAGCAAATTTAATAAGGATGAAAACAAATGTACAGACCTCTACATAAATTGAATAGGGTTCTATTGAAATTACCTGAAAATCCTACAGAATTTTAAAACTGATATTCTTTGTGTAAGTTTCTTTTAACCTTTCTAATATAATAGGGATGTAATTCTCTATTAAATTTTATAGGAAGCTTGAAAACCTATAGAAAGGTTATCACATTCTACTAGATTATTTCTCCCTTAGGGAAAAGTCCTATTTAACAATAAGGGACCTAGACAGATGGAGACATTCTGGTCCCATTGAGTTAAATGGCAAAACTCCTATCAACTTTAATGGGGCCAGCATTTCATCCATAGACAGTCCAACCTGCAACAATCTAAATACAAGTATGTTTTGGTAGGAGATAGTTGAAAACTCATATATCATTATTTGGATTACTGTAGCACTTAGGAGTCCAGTCATGTGCCAGACCCCATTGTACATACGTGATGAAGAAGACTTCAGAGCAATAGTGCCCTACTAGTTAGCTATTTGCAGTGCAATATATACATGTCAGTATGATTTGTGGGCTGCATCTGAGGTCTGATTTTACTGTACCATTAAAATCAAAGGGAGGTTTATCAGTGACTTCAGTGAGAACAGGATCAAGTTTCAAAGACAGGAATCTTGTTACTAAACAAGAAAATGATGGCCTCCTTTTTAGAGGTTTTGTTGACCTTGCACCTAATGTATGGTGTACAATGGTGGGCCCTTTGATATCAGGAAGATATTGTCAAATGGGAGGGAATGTAAAGAAAGCAATAAAAAAGGATCAGCAGCTGGAAGGAGTGAATGGTGAGGAAAGATTAAAAGAACTAAGTATGTGTAGCTTGACTAACTGAAAGACTCAGGAAAATATGACACCCCACAAGCACTTAAAATATATAAACACTACTGAAGGCAGGGAAATGCTTTGTTTTGCTCCAAGCAAGTATAATTAGACAGATTAAATTGACCAATGGAAAACTTACACTAACAGTGAAGTCCCATAGAACTCTCCCGAGGGAACTTCAAAAGCTCCACTGTATAGGAGGTTTGCAAAACAGAAATGGACAAATGAATGGAGAATATGCATGGGCAACAATCTGCAGTGGCACAGGAACATATTGGATGAGCTACCAAGCCTTTGCCTTGTCTGGTTATTATCCTATTGTTTTCGGTTTATTTCATGCTCTGTAGAACAGGATTTTTTTTTACAGCCAACACGTTGAGTGGTCTTTTTAAAACAAGATGTATGGAACTGGTTTTAAGCATGGTGATCATGAGATTTCCTTATTAAAAATTGTCCTTGATCAAAGAATGACAGTTGTAAATATAAGCAGTGTGTCCTATCATAGGGCCTCTGAAGATTTTCAGCTCTGTCTCTCACTGTGATCAAGATACAGCTGAAAGGCAAAGTCTCTAAAGCTAATTGTTAGTAACTTGGCAGTAATTTGTGGTTTCTGGCAGGCAAACAAAACTCTTGCAGTTGGCAGCCCTCTATCAGGGCTGTGAAAGTAAATGATTTAAAAAAAAATCCACACTGTTTTCAGATCAGCCAAGAAAACTGCACTTGTAGACAAAGTCCCACTAGCTCTGAGGTGGGTGGAAGAGCTCCTTAAGCACACCCTTGGAATGTCAAGATACAGAAAAGTAAGACTCTGGCTAGAACCTAAGGCAAGTTGATAGGAGTGGGTTGACTTCTCTGGAGGTGTCAGTCCACTGCCATGAACTGTTTCTGTGGAGTTAGAACAAGATGAATGAGGCTATTATTGGAAGTTAAAAATCTAAAAGAGCCCTAAAAAACTAGCTGAATTTGGTTGGAGCAACTTACAAAAGTGTTTGGCATCTTATATGCAGAGCAGCAACAAAATATTTCAGTTTGATCACTTCATTTCAAGCTGACTGATATAGAAGATATTTAAAGGTTGTTGAAACAGATTTTTTTGGAAATTGCCTTGGACATCTAGGTCCAATAAATCCTTTAAAACCTGGGGAGATTTCCAGTGGCCATAATATTCCTCTGGTTTCCATCTCACTCTAAGCCCCAGTCTTCCTCTGGTGGCTAAGCTGTTAAGTCAACACCCTGTGCCCCCTCAAAAATAAATTGTTCTGATGGGAAAGGTTAGACATAAATGGAATTTTCATTCAAAATTTAAAATGTGGAAAATGTTGACCTGCTGTGCTGAGCGGGGACTGCTCAGAGACTCCTTATGATAATGGAACCTGTTAGCACTCATCTTCAACTGGCTAGAGATGCTATTAGGACAATTATTTCCTCATAAATGTGAACAATGTTGCTTCTGGATCATCCCTAAATCCTATTGTGCAGCAGAATGAAAGGGTAGGATTGGAATCAGATGGCTATGTACATCACTCAGGTAGGTCCTATTCACTAACCTTTTAAGCAGAAGAGGGACTGGAAAGAATACATTTTCGTACTCTAAAGAAAAAGGCTAGGTGCTCCCTTCAATGCTTGTCCTCTAATGATACATGTGCATCAAGGGAAGAACAGATCACTGGATCATGATGATCACTATTTACTGATTAAAAGCTGTTCCTTTCCCTCCATAATGGTGCACTGAAGGAAGGTTAAGTGCTAAATTAAATCTTGAGCTAAGTGATCATTAGAATGTCATTAAAATGTCAGTAAAGTAGAATGTATTATGTCTAAATACATAACAGATGCATATTTGCATCATGGGAGGGATATATTATTTATTATGACACACAGCTGTCATCTTACCCTTACAAACTTTCACTTACTACTATGAGCACATTTAAATGGTGGTGGTGGGGCGGGGGGAATAAAGTTAGTGTTAAAGATGTTTTTTATTACATGGGCTGTGTGTGCTCTTAAATTTAGGAGACACACTTTCATAAGACAATAGCTATTCAGATGTTCTCTTTCTCTACCAGAAAGATCATGGACTACTTTCTCAACTAGAGAACAGTCTGGGTTTTTTTTTTTTCCCCCTTCAGGCTACCCTGCCTTTGTCTGTTATCACTTGTTATATCTAAAGGGAGACTGTAAGCTCCTCAAGCTGTGGACCATGTTTTTTCTGTGAAGTGCATAGCACACTTCACATACTGCTATGGAAACACCAGTCACAGTTCCATAGTCAAGACTGCACTGACTTTTTTTTTTCATTGAAAGTGGAAATTCAATCATTTTATTACTTAAAAATCCAGCATCTCTCTCCAAAACTATAGTGCTTACTCTGAGCGCAGAATGAATTTTCTGAAAAATCTACAAATAAATGGTCGTTTGAGTTAAAATTAATTTTTAAAAGGTCTTTTAAGACCTAGGTTTTCAAACAGTGAGGTCTGCCTCTCTGGGGGCAGGAGAGGGGCACAAGGTTATCAGGGGTGCATGTGCTCTGGGGAAAGGTAGGTGAGAGGAGGCTGGTCCCAGGGCCTTTGCCCAGCACTGTGTTTCCATCCTGTTGCCTGTGGGAACCAGCTCCCCGTCTCCCTCCCCCTAGATGTGCGCAGCTCACACCAGGCACTCACCAGATAGACACTGACTCAGCATCTTCCTATGGGTCAGGTTGTGGGCATTGACCTCATTTTCTAGGCACTGCACAGAGTGGGGGAGGGGAGGAATTGGCTGGGGAATGGGGATCTGGGTAAGGAGGAAATAGTCCAGCCAGAGGGAGAACAGGGCCTGTGTAGGAAGAAGGGGGGGGGGGGACGACGACACATGGTAGTGTTGCCAGGGAGGGATGGGGGCTGACAGGGAGGCAGGGGACTTCTGCTGCTGCCAATGGGACTCAGGCTGGGGGCTCCTGCCACAGAGGGGGTCAAGGCAGGGGGTTGGAGTTGGCTGTCTGCTGAAGGGCCAGGTGCTGGATTCCCCCTCACCCAGTGGCCCTGGCCCCGCCCCCATCATAAGGAGTTGAGAAGCTGCCCCTGTGCTAAGGACCCCTCATCTAGAGCTGAACCCATCGGATCAATGCACCTTCCCCCCCCCAGGTTCCTCTGCTCTAGTGACTGAGCCCCATCCACAGCTAGGGTTACCACCCTTGAAATGCAAAGAACAGCACTCACTCACATCACAAGGCAAGCCCGCTGCAACCCCAACCACAAGGCAACTCCACAACCCTCTTCCTTCAACAACCACTTATAATATCTAGAGAAATAACACATATAAATAAGGTTGATAACATCACTGATAACAAACGGGTGTTTGTTTTATCAGCACATTTTAACAGCCAGTCTTTGTAGTCTGTTTCATTTAGCCAGTTGTCATTAAATGTGCAGTTTCTGATGTGCACTTTTTTTTTCGGGGGTGTAGTAGCATCACTCGCACCATTTCCCTGATCTTCCATTATTTAATATGCCTTGCACATCTCCTCACTCTCGCATGACTCAAGCACACATTCTCACACACACGTGTGGTGCGCTTGCACGTTGCTGGGCAGAGAGCTGCTGTATTTTCAACAGTTTTGATCTGTTATCGCATAAGCTGTGGAAGTGGGAACACAGCAGCATCTTTAGCTGGACACAAACTTTTAACATTAGATATCCCAGTGTTTGTGATAATAATGCAAATCTTTAGCCGCACGTAAAAAAAACCCTGGCCGATTAAATTATTTTTCTGGCAACTGGCAAATCCACACAAAAAAAAAAAAAAAAAAAAAAAAAAAAAAAAAAACCAGCCAGACCAGTCAAATACCAGTCAGGTGGTAACCCTATCCACAGGGGAAGGGTCCTGGATCTTGCTGGTCATGTAGAGATTTCCCCTGCCACCTCCTCATGGGTTTTGAACTTGGCACCACCTGGTTGCCCTCTTTCCACTGTGCCAAGAAGGGAGTGCATGGGACATAACACTCCAAAGGTGGGGTGCAGCAAAAAAGTTTCTGTTTTAAAAAAATTTGAGTATTTTATTGTTCTGAATTAACTGAATAGCAGACATATCATACTCCCCACTGAAACTCTCTGAAATCTACTGCATTGGCTACATTTGGAGAATATCATTAGGATTAATGGTTATATCCTTCCTAGCTGAAAGTTTCTTCGGTAGAAGCTGATGAATAATCGCAGAATCATAGGACTGGAAGGGATGTGGCGAGGTCTCTTGTCAGGGGACTAGACTGGACTAGATGGTCTGACTTATGATTTTCTAGAGAGACATCTACAAAAGAACTGTTCTCTTTACAAAATGGCTACCATCCTTTATCGCTTTTAATGGAACTGAAGTCACAGGCTTCCCTCTGGGAAGATAGTGTTCCTTTTTTCAAAATAGCCACTGCCTCTCATTGGAAGCTTTCAGGACAAGATGGTGGCCTCTATTCTCTTAGGGTGTGTGTGTGAGTGCATAGAGAAGTGTGGAGAACAGGACCTGAAGAAACTGGCCAGGATGGGCTGGCTGCTTTGCGCTACTTCAGAGTGAGGAAAAGCAGCCAGGGTGTAGTGGCAAATCTGAGCTAAAAGTAAAAACTTTTTAAAAAATTGTTTGACATTTCATATCTTCAGTTCAGTAGAAATATCCTATGTTAACATTCTCTGAGAGTCTTTAGTGTTCATGTATAAAGCTTTTAATAATTAAAAAAAAAATTAAGATGGAGTTAAAGTTGAGAATACATATCAATAATTTAGGGTAAAAATTATAGGGATGTTTTAGTTATCCACCTCCCCATGGGTTTGATTCCTTGCACTGACACAGACTTCCTGTGTCATCTTGGGTAACTCACTTAGTCTCTCTGTGCATCAGTTCCCCATCTGTAAAGTTGGGATAATAGCATTGCTATATCGCACAGGGGTGTTGTGAGGATAAAACACAAAAGATTGTGGGGACATTCAGATACTATGATAATGGGGGGCTGTATAAGTATCTAAGAAACAGGCACACCAGAGTTAAGATTAAACTTTAAAAAACCTAAACACATTAAAGGATACAAGCAATAACTCTGCCCTGTAGTGACACCATGAAGGGAAAAAACAAAAACATACGAGGTGTTCTTTACAAATTGTTTTTATCTAATCTGGGACTACAAATGCATATATGCACCAGTCAGAATGATGTGTTTATTTTATGCCGTTGCTACAGGGCGATGTTAGTCTGGGTGTTTACTGCATTACCATACTGAAAATGTTTGGATTTTTTTTAAACGTTAAGTTTATCTCTGAATTTCCTGGGTTTATAATGTTTGGTTTAGGGATAACTACCACATCCCTGAGATGTATTTTACCTTAAGTAAAATAAGTACTCTCAACCTTAATGCTCTAGAACTTTAAAGTAATGATCAAAGTCTCTACAATTTTTAATGATGTTACCATATGCTTTGGGCTATTACTCTGGGATGTAGGTTTTTTTAAACATTTTTAATTTAGAGAAAGTTTGGGCTGGGCATGTTGATTGACTGTCTTTTTTTTCTCCACTAATTATGAAGTGGGGTAATAAATAGTCCCCAGAAAGGAGAAGCTAAGACATTTCTAACACCATAGCCAAAGGAAAACACATTTGAATCTAGAACATAATCTGTTCTCACTTTTAAAGGACACTGGTGAATTAGTAGATTCATAATTTGACCTAGTTCAGGTGTGTCCTCCAGTCTTGGTTTTTTTTAATCTACCATTTAATCAGATTAAGAATATCTGTCTTTAAATACCAGTTTTGTAGAACCTACAAAAACTGATTTTTGTGCTGGTTCTGCTATAGCAGTGAATTGACAGATCTTTGCAGACCTCCTTAATAGTATGAAAAATCCAGTGATTTAGAAATAGCCAAACCACCTCTCAGACAGCATGAATGTAGCCCAAAGAGCATGCTGGGGGAAAAGCAATCTCAGAAATGGACATATCAAGATCTAGCTGGAAAGCATGGATGTGGAATTTCAGTGTAGCAAAAACAACACAGATACACAGTAATAGAAGGTCTCACCAAACAGTGTTGCCATACATCTGGCCAACAATCAATAAAGCAGACAGAGAAAATTTGAGGTGTCAATCAAGAGAGAAAAGTGTCAATATATGCAATTGCAGTGCAACCAGGACAAAAAACTTACAACCATTCTCTAGGGAAGAAATAAGAAAGGCACTGAAAACAGGGAAAGCCTAGGACTTTGGCAATGCATTACCAAAACTACCACATCTTAGGAAGAAAAGTCAACACTTGTTGTCCATCTTCATGTCCTACAGGAGAACATGATATCCAAGATATGGTGGAAAACTAAGGTGACACCTTTACCAAAACCAGGTAAAGACCACCTTGTAGCAGGCATCTATTGCCCAATATCTTTCCTAAACTCTAGCTACACACTTCTGGAGCTGGTGATTCTACAAAGAAGTACACTCCTGACAGAACAACTTTTGAGTGATCACACAGATTTCCAACCAAATCGAAGCACCTGTGACCATGTGTTAGCACTTACTATATGCATTGAGAATGGATTTCAATAGACTAAAAGTGAAGGTGTCTTTTGACTTTACAGCAGCCTATGACAGCATCTGGCACACTGGTCTGCTGTATAAGATATCAAGAGTTCTTCCTAGGTGGGTTGTCATGGCAACTGAGCTGGTGCCCTGAGGTAGACATTTTCAGGTGGCTGTGGGCCACAAAACCCACACGTGGAGATTCCAGAAGAATGGACTCCTGAGAGGCTCAGTGCTGGCACCAAGTCTCTTTAATGTATTCACCAATGACCTACTGAATGCCATCTCCAGGCGGTTCATATACGCTGATGATATGTGTTGGACCTCGAGGGACTGTGACTTCCAGAAGATTGAAGAGAATCTGAACAGTGATATGGCTGCATTAGGTGACTATTGCAAGAAATGGAGACTGAAATCAAGTACATCAAAGACTGCATCAACATGCTTCCACTTACACTATGCTCAAAGCCAGCTTGAGCGTAACATTTTTTTGGATGGTCAGCAATTAGCACACAAGTCAAAGCCAGGGGGTCACGCTGGATCTCTCACTCACTATCTCACTAAAGTAGCTCAAAAGATGAAGATCAGAAACTGTCTCCTGAACAAACTGGTCGAGTCCACTTGGGGAGCCAATGCACAAATACTGCAAGGTTCGGGGCTCGCTCTCTCCTGCTCAGGTGGCAAATATTGCACCCCCAGTTTGGTTGAACTCTGCCCACATTAGACTAGTAGACCTACAGCTTACTTATTCCAGGAGAATGAGCACAGGAACACTAAAGATAACAAAGCTTGTGGGGTTACCAGTCCTACCCAATATTCATCCACCTAACAGCTGGCAGCAGAATGCATCCAACAAACTCATCACCAAGATATAGCCAATTACACACTTGCCACTGGACGGTGCTGCACATGCTCCACTGAACTGATAACATCAGCTCACTGGGGCAGCCAGAATAGGGGCGAGCCTCTGCCACTACCAGGGACTCCTGCTCATAATCCAGCTAGATAAATGACTACCTGACTTTGGGCTGCCACACTGCCTCTGGAGCTAGTTTAAATTCAGGTGTGCTGTGACTTGCTGTACCAAGACAGACTATGCCTGGGGCATCAAGGATAGCCCACTGTGCACCTAAGATGCAGAGCGCTGCTACCTCAGAGATCATTGAGTGGCTCAAAACCATTTTAGCTGTTTTTGTTTTAAACCTTGTTATGCTTGCCTTGTCCACATGCAGCGTCTCTGTCTATACAGCGTACATGAACAACAACTTTGCAAAGCTGAATGCTCACTAGTGCATTTTCACAGGAAACGGTGATATGTAAATAGGAATTCTTATTACTTAAAGAGGAGTCACATTTGTGTCATTTGACTCGTAGGGCAACAAAGTTTAGCAAAAGGAGAGAAAAAATCAATAACGAGAAAATTTTCAAGCGTCTAAGGCAGTAATACAAATAATGGAAAATAAACAAAAAATTAGAAGTGATCTGACTGCATCCTTTAAAGTGCACTACTACAGTCTAGTGTTTTCCCCTGAGACATCTCTCTCTCTCTCTTCCCGCATTTGCCCCCTTCTTCCCAGCCTTGAGTCTAATAGTATGCTCCAATAGTTTGTATGGCCTTTTTGGCAAGCAGTTTCATTTTTCTTTTAATAACTTGAATGTAGATAATGTAAGCCTAATCCCTCCCCTCCCCGCTCTGCCCCCTTTTTCATATTCCCCTCTAACCTTAAAATGGCAGCAAATAGAACCAGCAGAGCTATCTGTATCTCTGCCCAGAAAAGGATTTGAGCCCCCTTGCATAATATGAAAGTAGTTGAACTGTATTTGCTCTTTTCTTTAGTTTAGTCTAAGCCATTTCTGTCAAGATAGAAACATGTTGTACTCCCTGCCCAAGCCACTGTTTTAAGACTCTCTCCCTCCATTTATAAAATGCTTAGTACTTGTTTAAAAGCTGTTTAAAGACTGATAGCCCTAGAGCCAGAAGAGGCTCAGCAACAATGCATGTTTCCCCCACACTACCCCATCACTGTGCTTCATCCCTGTCTTGGAAAGACCACCTCTCAGGTAAGAGAGCAGTTCAGTGTCCAGGCCCATTTAATTATTGGTCTCTGCACTAGGATACCAATTAGTGCAAATTGTCTTGGGAGGTGGATTGGGATGTGGACACTTGCCAATTAGAACTGGGCTGAGACCAACTGACTTTATTTTCTTTTATTAGAAGAAAGCTAATGCTAAAGCATGGTATGAAATACCTACAATCAGCATTTCAGTGAAGGAGAAAATTAAAAAAAAAAAATCAGTCATGCATGGGGTGGGGGTGGAAACTTAAATTACAGCTAAGGAAGTAGTTTGTTTCGTGTATCCAATGTTGTTGATTACGTCTACTGAGAAAACATTGAAGTAGTGTTGGAGTAAAGTAACCATAGTTTACCTCTACAATAGCTTCAGCGGGGCTTTTTCCTGAGAGAGGAGGGCAGAGTGAAACTACAGACACATGGGATGCATACCTTCATATAGATTTCTAAACATTCTCCCTGAGCAGACAACATCAACCCTTGCCAGTTCAGTCTTGAAATGTTTCCAGCTGCACAGCTCAGAGGAGAGGGCTGAGGAGGCTATCAGAAATCTTGGTCACTGAGGGATTCTGGGGCCAGACAGTGACTAGTCTGTTTCCTGTAATAAATTATGCCAGCCCAAAAGCTGTTCTAACATGTCCCCAGCCCATGCAGGTAGTCAAGAATCTAAAATGCAAAGTGGTAGCTTCGACGGTGTTGATGTAGAACTGCTACACCGACTAGGGGTCCCCCTTACAAAAGGGGAGTCCCTCTGTAGCCATCTGAGCTAGCTTTCCAGCTGCTCTGAGACATGGAAGCAGGACTCACAGCCTTGCCTACTGTCTCCTTCCATAACCATTAGACTGCATCTAGCTTCTCTTGTCGCAACAACATACATCTATGTAGTTCATTCCATCACTAGGTACTTCATAACTGGGTGCATAATTCCATCCTAGAATGTGTTTGCCCTACTTTGACTGACTTACTGTAGGCAGAATTTGGCCCTATGCACAATATACAAGAATCATTTTACACACCACTTGAGGGAGTCACAGCTGGAAAGATACAACCGATTAAGAGTGACACTAACACTATACACAAGGTTATAGAAGTAGATTAAAAACAGTAAATCTTTTAACCTGAGGGAGTTTACAGTAGGTAGGCAAAAAAGTATTTATCCTGATTAACTCTTGGACAAGACACTGGGCTAAAGCCCTTTTCCTTGCAAAAATTGCCTGGGATACTTCAATGACAACAGAGGATGAGGACTTTGGTTCTATGTCTTATTTCTGATTACCTACATTGTAGCACTGGTTTGGTATCCACTATGCCTATATTGGGGGACTCTATCCTAGTTTTCCAAATGGTCAGATTAAAGCATAGGGCAACATGGATGTTTGCCTATGCCCCCATCTTATGAAGTCATATGACTACATCAGAATCTCAGCTTTCTTTTTTTTTTTTTTTTTTTTTTAAAGTATGTATCTATATTCCTGCATAACATCTCTTTAAACAAAAGCTCATTATTATACTTGTTTTGTTTCTGACATTTACACAGCAAGGATTTGTAAATGTATTAATATGCCCTCATAAAAAGTACATTTCTAGCCCACATGGCAGCATAGACCTTGAAAACACAACCCATCATTACTAAGCCAGGGATGTCTGCATCAATAGCTCTGAGTTGTAAATCCCCCCATTCATCTCAGTGGGGTGAGAACTCCCACACCTACCTTGCTTGGAGATCCCACCCATGCCACCCTAGCAGAGTACTCTGTGTGTCAGGAGGTCAAGAGTGCAACAAGATCCTCCCACCCACCCATACAAACACATACATACACACACATATAGCAGGGGAGGAAGGAGAAGGGGTGGCAGTCCCTTGCTGCTACTATTGCCTCTCTGGGGGAGTGTCACATGGTCCACTCACTGCCATAGGTGCTGCGGGTGCAGCCATACCCCTGGCTTGAAGTGGTTTCCATCATTTATACAGGGTTTACAGTTTGTTTCAGTGGTTGTCAGCACCTCCACTCTACAAATTGTTCCAGCACTACTGATTACTGCTACAGGCACCTCCCTCTGGTAGCTCCAATCAGGTGCTGCACCCTCTTCTGATGGGCGCTCCACCCATCTCTGAAACTCCAGGTGCTCCTTCTTCGCTACTTGGTCCTCTGGCCAGCTCACTATGGATGTTTCGATCCTCATGAGGTATCAAAGTCTTTTAGGGCAAACTGTCCCAGGCAGTTTGCTCTCCACTGTCTGGTCTGTGCTACTTCTCCAGTAGCTGGTAGGGGAACCTGGGCCAGGCCTGCCTTCTACCCCAGGTTCCAGCTTCTGGGCTTTATACAGTCCCATCCTGTTCCCATCCAGATGAGCCCCAACCAACTAATTCCTGGCTCCTCCTCCAGGTGCAGCCTGGGCAGTGAATTGGCCCACCTGGCCACCTTAACCCCTTCACCACAGGGAGAAAGAAGACCCTTGCAGCTGAAGGCAGGGGGGTTCCTGCTGCCACTTCTTGGCGGGAGGGTGGAATGCCCTATGCCATTGTCCCTGCCTCTCTGGGAGGAGCCCACCACTACCACAACTCCAAATGGGAGAAGGGCCATGCTGATGCTGCTCTTCAGTGAGGGAGCCTGGGGGCTATGAGTTATGCTGTGTCTAATGCACCAAATTGTCTTACTCTAGCATGGCCCTGGCAGAAAACTAACCCTAGTATGTGTGGGGAGAGGGGTGTTCTATCTCTTATGACAACCCTGAGTCTGTGTATCTTGGACCTATCTATTAATATCATCTTGCATTGTTTAAACATTAAGTAAGCGAGGACGTTGAGCAACACAAACTGATTTTTGTCCTGCAGCTCTTCGAAACTGCTGGGTTTTGTTTTTGTTTTGTTTTCAGTTGTTGAACAAAATCCTGTAACCACTCCTCGGATTATGAATCACCCCAGGGAAAAATGCTTTCTGCGCACATACTGGAATATGAGATTTGAATTAAAGCAGGGAGAATGAGTTTATTCAGTGAACACACTGGGGCACAGTGAAATACTAGAGTCATAGATTCCAAAAGAGGGGATCATTTTGATCATCGAGTTTGACTTCCTGGTATAACGTAGGTCATAGAACTTCCCCCAAATCATTCCTAGAGCATAGCTTTCAGAAAAACATCCAATCTCAATGTAAAAGCACTGCTTATGCTTATTTGATATGCAACGCTGACTTCTTTAAGCAAGACATCTTTCACATTATGGTAAATCAAGGAGAAATTAACAGAATTTTATCAAACTTTTCAAAATCATTCACCTTTAGGGGCAAAACATTTGAAAGTTATGATCCCCTAAGCAACCCTCAGGTTTGTCTAGAGTACTTCAGTAGCAAGACTGCGTTTTACACACACATATCTGTGCATTAGACTGATGATGCATGCCCACACAATTTCTATCTTTTACTTTATCTTCCTACCTACTGGCTTATAAAGAGGCTTCCTCAGACTGATTTCAAATTCCTGAAGTGTAATAAGATTCTTCAACACAAAGAATCCAGAAATGTAACAAAGCTTTAGGACAAAATCAGTTTGTATTGCCTGAGGACATGCATTACCCTCCTGAGTTACGAGTCAATTCACCCTAAAAAGGACCCCTCCCCGCTGTTCTTCCTTGTCTTTTTACATGCCCACACACTACATAACAAGGCTAATTATAGCTGCACTCCTTGAGATGCAGAAAGAGGATCAAAAGGGCCTTTAAGACACAAGCTCAGTCTCCCTGCCCAATATTCTCATGTCTACCTATCAAGTTGTGTTCGGACAAAGAGGCTGGGTAGTACGGTACCCGCAAGCTCAGCATCCCTTCACAGAGCTTTGAGACAAGATACATCCATTGCTGCGCTGGAATCAAAGTATCTTGGCTGTGTAGCAGTACTACATGTGCATGTACTGAGTACCATTATAGGCCCCAGTCCAATAATGGGACATCTCATGTACTGGAGGTAGCACAGGTGCTGAATGCATTGCTGCATTGGGGCCTTAGAGTATAAACAGTTAAGTGTGTTGTGGCGGGGTGCGCCTGCTCCGCCCTGTGGATCCTGCGCTTCACTGGCTATGCCAGTGGTGCGGCTGGGAGGGGAGTGAAAGGGGGGGGGACCCGGTCCCGCCCTCTGCCCCGGGCCCCCGACCCAGGGACCCTGTGAGGAGTGGTCTCACCCTGCTTAGTCCCTGAGACCGACTACTTTCCTTGGGTCGCCTGTCCGTGGCCCCCCGGCCTGTAGCCTGCTCCCTGGTACCGGCGTGAGGGGTTGTTCAGCCTTCCCCGATTGGAGCCTCTCCGCCTCGGTGTGGTAGCAGCAGCGGATGATAGCCCCAAGCCCTGCGGCTATCGCTGCAGCAGGGCAGGGCAGGGCAGGGCAGGGCAGGGCAGGGCAGCTCCGCTCTGTGCCGTGCCGTGCCGTGCCTCGCCTCCTCTCCTCTGGCTGTTAACTCCCTTCAGCCCTCCTGGCCTGCCTGAAGTGGAGGCTTTTATCTGCTGGGGCAGCTTCTTTGATAGGCTCCAGGTGGCCTAATTGGCCCAATTGTCTTGAATTAGCCCCAGCTGGATTACCCAGGGAAGAGGGCTTTATGGAGTCTGGGGCTAATATACATGCCCTCCAGCACTCTTTCATAGCCGTGCGGTCTGGCCCTGTCACAGTGTACTTTAAGCATCAAAACAATCGTTTTTTATATATATATATATATATCTCAAAACAAAGCTCACTCCGGTGCCTCTCTTCCAAAGGAAAGGGTAGCTTTCTACCTTATTCTAATTTGTCCTGTATTTCCCCCATCCCCAAATGATGACATTTTGCTATTTTTAGAGGTGTTTGTCAGAATCTTGGCCAATCTCTGTAGCTGGATATTTAGTATCTTCTGAAATTTCTATCCATGGCTTTTTTTGGACTGACAGCAGATCTCCAGGAGGCCAAGAAAAGTCAGCTATTTTTGAAGCAACTTGGTAATTAGTTTTCTCCTGTGCGAATATTTTTGAGATTTGGACAAATTTCCAGCATAACTAGAAAACACAGATTCCTTTTAAATGCTTTTATTACTCAAATTTGCCCTACAAAATACGCAAATACTGCATCTTCTACGGAGGATTTTGTTTTGCATTTTGAAGAGCAGCACAGTGGACCTTCACAGTGAACTAATGAAATGAACAATTACGCAATAAACATAGGGATGTAATAGACAGTGTTTAGCTCAGCCCACAACAGTTTCAAGACTAAATAAGGCATCCTCCAACTAAAACCCTCCACCTACTCCTTCTAAGATGTTTACTCCACACAACACTGAGAGTCCTGAGTCAGCGTCTATCTATGGCACTTATATGGCCCCTATATTGTTGATCTGAGCATCTTTCAATCTTTAACTTATCGTACCAACATCTCCTTGTGCTATTAACCCAGGTTGCAGATGGAGAACTGATGCACAGAGAGGCTAAGTGGCTTGCCCAACATCTCACAGGGAATCTGGAGCAGAGCAGGGATGTGATCCTAAATTCCAAGCTACCACCCTAACCACTGAACCCTCCTTTCTCTCAATGGAAAGACGGCCCCTGACTTCATTTGGAGTTAGATCATGCCTGTTGAGTGCCTCCAGTTGAAGTCTATGGGAATTTGTCTCTGTAGGTAATGAAGGAAAACTTTGTAATGACTTAAGAACGTAGTCCTAAAAGGGGAATGCTATAAAGAATGAAGTTTCATTAGCCGCTTATTTTTTTCCCTTCAGCAAACATGTGACTTTACAACTCTATCTAAATCTATCCCATACCAATCACCATGGCATTTGAGCACCAGACAAAACAATATAAATTCAGCATGCAGATTAGCTTTAGGTTCTAGCCTGACAGCACCAGCAGAGAGAGAAAATCTCTCCCCACTTTTCCTTCTCTCTTTTATTACCTTTCCTCCAATATGCTCTAATTTTTCCACTTCCTTTTTACAGCTGTTGGGTATTGACAAAAAATAAAAACAATGGGAAATGATCAAAGGAACGTTTTCCCAGTAATATTGTAAGATAGTGTTTTGACAGTCAGTGGAGGCTAGTGACATCTGAAAGAGGGTAGGTTGAACTCACATGAAATGATGTATTTAGAGTCAGTTTAGCAGACAAAAACCATCATACTGCATATGACTCAAAACAACCTAGGAAAAGCCTACCTGGAGGAGCTGCCTCTGTTGATGGTTGTATGTGCTCTCGGCTTGACAAAGTCTAATTGATAAATCATTATGGATTTTTTTCTCTGTAACATTAACCATGACTAGTTCCTAGTATCACTATGGACGTAATATAAAGTGATCAATTAAATCCTAATCAGCAGTGGCAGATTAAACTGCCATTCTAATGAGACCATAGCTGTTCATAGCTGGATCATTGGTAAGTGGGATTCTGTTGTAGAAGTTTATATGATGAGGACATAGCTTTAAAATAGCTTAGGCCAGTGTTTCCTAACCTGGCTGCATCATATTAGTTCATGGGGCAGAGGAAAGGATGAATGAGAGTGGGGAAACCACAGGATCCCAAGTCCATCCCACTGCCCTCCATCCCCTGCCGCCACATCTCTTTACCTATTTATAAGGTCCCCATGAAAAGCATATCTGAGGATCTCACAAGCAATAATGAACTGATCTTCACAACACTTCTACAAGGTAGATGGTGTGACCCTTCCATGCCGTGCTAGGGTAGCCACCTGAAAATGCCACGGTCAGGGCAGGCTGCAAAAGGAGAGCAGATTCTCCCAGCACTTGTGGGTGACACCGAAGTCAGACTTCCCAACCAGCCACAAACCGTGCTTCTGATTCCCCAAACCGGTTATCAAGAAGCCAGTACACAAATACACACAGCCCCTTTACTGCACTTCAGTCTCCAACTCCCAGTCAGCCACTAGGTCCAGTAAAGAGACCAGTTATTTAAACTCTATGCACTTTACCAAAAAGGTTTCTCCTGACCCCAAAGGGTCAGCCACAGTACCAGATCAATATAAGTTTGGATCTTACCCAAAATACCACACTGCCAGCCAATCCTTTAACTAAAACTAAAGGTTTATTATAAAAACAAACAAACAAACAAACATAAGAGAAATGTTAAAGGATTAAAGTAATCAGCTATATATGGACTTTCAAATCATTTGTATGTATTAGGTTTCTAGAAGAATTGTGGAGTTTGCAGGCTTGTATAGTCCCTCTGGTACACATCCAGTACCTGGATGGGTCTCAATTCTTTGTTTCACAGCTTCATTTGTAGATGAGTTGGTCCAGAAGTAGATAGGTGGCTGAAAGCTGAACAGGATTGAAGTCAAAATGGACCCCAGGCCTCTGCCTTTTATGTCCTCTGGCCCTTGCCATGCTGCTTGTGGAATTTCACTGGAACCAAAATGGAGTCCAGAGTCACATGAGCAAGTCCTGGTGACTCATCAGGTATATCCCTGGCTTCTCCCCCTGGTCCCTTGCACCTGGTAGTGACTTAATGGGCCATTAAGCAGGCTATTGTTCTGCAGACATCCTATCTGGGGTGTGACCCAGACAGCACAGTTTGAAATACAGATATCTCAAACATATCCATAACTTCCATTACACATATAACACATGAACATAAACATTATCATCTTACTTAGCACGTGATAGCCTTTCTAACAGTACCTGACATGGCATATCTTACAAGAATTACTACGATTTTGACATACATTATTATATTAAACAACATAATAAATGTCCCCCATCCCCTCCCCCCCAACTCCAGCCAGCATGACAGATGATATTATCATGCCCATTTTACAGGTGGAGAACTTTGGCATGGATAGTTTCAGTAATCTGCCCAAGGTCACACAGGAATTGTCTTCACGAGTAGAGCCAGCATTGAATCCTGATCTCCCAAGTCCCAATCCAGTGCGCTAGCCACAAGACTATTCTTCCATTTGGGACAGTAGAGTGGCAGGGGGCTCCTGGACAGCCACTCCTGCTCCTTGCTCCCAGTCTGGCCCTTTTTGTAACAGGCTGTGGGAACAGCTCATAAGGTAGAGGCCTGTAGACAGTGGCAGCAGGCTGCCAGCCCAATCTCCTGTTCTGTGCTCTTGTGGCACAGAACTCAGCCTTGTATTGACACCAACGGACATCATACAGCCTGCTAGTGAATGGGGGTTGGGAGTCAGGCTCTGACCTGGTAGAGAGGATGGGGCGGAACAAGGGAAGGAGAAAAATAAAGGAGCAAAACAGAATTAGAAAAAGGAAATGATGAAAAGGACATAAAAAAAGACAAGAAAGAAAACAGAAAAGAGGTGAGAGAACAGAAAATAGATGGCAAATAAATAAATAAAGATGGTGCCAGTTGTGTTGGGATGTGGTGCTAGCAAAAGAAGTATGGGAACAACCACTAATAGAATTAGGCGCTATCTATAGAATCCCAGTTTAGTGTCCATCATTTAAAAAAAAAAAGATTCCCCTCATGGGAAGGGACCAAGATCTCTGTACTTCCAACAGGGGCTTGAAAATCAGTCCCACATCAGTGTGTTCAGCTAAGGCTCAGCTCCTGCAGACACTTATGTACAGGCTAAACTTCATACATGGCAGTAAACCCATTGTCTTCAATGAGACAACTCATGTGCTTAAAGTTTGGCAACTGCAGGACTGGGGTTTAAGAACGCCATTTCTACGATGGTGGTGGCGAAATGGCCATTACCTTATGTACCGCTAACAAAGAGGAATGTGTCCTAAACACCTTGAAAACAAAAACAGCAGCACTGCTGCCAAACGGCCAAAGTGAAAATACCTTGTTCGTGGTAGTGACTGCAATATGGGTGAGAAATCCTAGCTCTTATACAATTACATCCAGGGGAAATCATGTGATTTAAAAGTACTTACGCTTCTCCAGTGTGCCTCATCATCAAAATCCCATAAAGAAACTACAAAAAGGGTAGACATTTTCTTTTTGAAAACTTTTTAAAATGAAATTTGCACATTTTTGAAAAACTAAATTTTTAGAAAAATATTTTGATTTTCTTGAGATTGTCTTTGGTTGGTTTTGTTTTGTTTTCGTTCACTACTTTCAGTTTTTGAAGGGACTTAGGCAAAGTAGCCCTGTTTGCTGCTTCACCACCTAAGATGCTTGTACTGTCCAATTGCCATGGTTCAGTAGTTACACTGATATGGTTAGGATTGCATAAAGACTGAAAGAGAGTCTGTGCTTTTGGCTCTACCACACAAGCTTTTTTGTGCTGCATTATTCAATACTTACATATATTGATTCATCTTGAAGAAGAGAGTCTGAGGCATAATGGACCCAAAAAAAAAAAAGTCTCTCCCAACCTCAGTGTCAGAAGAGGAGAAAGTGTGTGTAACTAGCACCCATATAGTGCTTGAATAGTATCGCTGTGAAATGAAGTGTCTATTTATGTTGGAATGAATGCCCTCTAGAGTCTATAAATAGAACTGTCCACAAGGGGTCATTTTAGTAAGCAACAATCAATCCAACGTATGGGTATCCCAGTAGCCTTATGGCAGTGGTTCCCAATCTTTTTGGCTCGAGGGCCACAGATATCATTTTTACAACCTTGAATGGCTGCCACTATCCGCCAGCAGGTCCCTCCCATCCCCTCACTGCAGCCAGACGGAAGGAGTTCAGCGAAGAGGCTGCCTCCCTCCTCACTCATCTCCCTTCTCCTTGGCTGCAGCAAGGAGCCTGCACTGGTCTTTTAGCCCTGCTGCGATGCTCCACACGGGTCCCTAGGCAGTGGCTCCATTCTGCAACCAGGGGAAATGGGAGATCAGTGCTCCCCTCCCTCTGGCTCCAGCAGGGACCCCAGTGCCTAGGGACCCAGGCAGAGCGCTTTGCCATGCTCCCTGCTACAGTCAGGGGAGGGGAGCGCTGAGCTCCCATCCCCTTGGCTGCAGCAAGGAGCCTGCACCGTGCTTTTAGATCTGTGGCAACGCGCTCTGCCTGGGTCCTTAGGCAGCGGAACCCTATAAGCCAGCGGGAGGGAGCGGTGGGCCGCTTTGAAAGACCCTGGGGTTGGGAACCACTGCCTTATGGCATTAAGAAGGGCTACTCAGATTTCAGAACTGGGAGCTGCACTCCCTTCCCAGAGGAAGCTTTCTTCTCATTATCAGCTAAACATAATTAAAACATAGCAACCACTAACCACTCTGCTCCCCAAAGATTCCCTCTCAGCACTTACCTATCTGGACTTGCTGGGTGATGCAGAATTCATCTGCTCCAGGGTGAACAATTGAGGCAGGCTCAAGATTCCCCAGGTTTAGCCAGACAGCTTGCTGCCATTTTAAAGGAACAGAGAGATCACCTCTGTAGATGGGGCTTTGAAATGTAAAGGATTTGTGCCTGACTTTCATGCTCTATTACAGAATCACAGCTCTTTAACAGGAGGCATTTAGTAAAGAAAACAATGACAAACCAGAGGCACAAACCGACAGCCATTTTGTCTCTTTTACTTATTGGGGTATGTCTACACTACAATGTAAGCCCAGGGTCTGAAGGACTCAAGCCTGCAGGCTCCGGTGTTTGTAAGCCCAGGCTTGAGCATCCACACTGAACATTGATCCTAGGGTTAGAATTTCTGGATCCAGATCTCATACTTGTGCATCCACACTGCACTATGCAGAGCCAAGTCAAACCAGCCTATTTCAGCATTCCTAGCATCCTCCACAGATGTAGCTCTTTGTTCTTGGTGCATTGTGGGACAACTTAACTGTCCATCCAGTGGCACTTTATAGGTAGTTGTTGCAGCTCCCCCCAACACTTCCAACTGAGCCATCTTTTGGGTCTGCATGCTCCTGGCAACTGGAGCCAGCAACATGGTAGAGGCACCATTTGAAGAACTTGTCCTGCATCAGGAACTCGACAGAGCAGCCATGAGACACTGATGGACATTTCCGTGGTGTTTTCTGACCTATCAAAGGCACCTGTCAGAGGAGGACGAGGACAATACAGACCTGGCAGACTTGAACTGGCTGATGTTGCCCCTGACTCTCAGTATAGCTGCTGATGCCCTCCTATGTAGATCTGTGCTTCTGGAGAAGGGCCACAGCACAGACTGATGGGATCACATGTCATCTCAGGTCTGCATGACAAGCAGAGGTTCCAGAACTTTCACATGAAGAAAGCACACCCCCTTGTGGCTTGGTTTATGAAATTCTCTCCTGATCTCAAAGACCCTGGCAAAAGAAGGTTTAATTACACTCTCAGTAGGTGTAAAGTGATGGATGAATGTGCATTTGGTAGACTGAAATCCTGCTGGTGCTGTTTACAAAACTGTTTGGATTCTAATGCCACTACAGTCTGCATTATTGCGGCTTGTGGTGCCATTCACAGTCTTTGTGAATCCAAAGGTGAGGTCTATTCAAGGGCTAATGGCTATGACAGTCATGGATTGTTGAACTGGTACACTAAGCCAGAAAGTGCACCTGTCACAGCTGGAGCAGGATGCACATGGGCAAGGAAAATCAGGGATGCTTTGTGCACCCATCTTATGGACTTGCATGGACCAAAGGAAGAGGGAGAATAATTTACGTATGTATGTATTCGTACAGCATTTTTTGCAGTAAATGTACTCTCACTGTATGCTACAAATGGGGGAGGGTATAGGAATTATTAATTGTGGATGAGCTAACTGCTTATACAATGGTGGAGAGGACAGTGGTTTGTGTGACAATAATTGTGAATTTTCATTATGGATTGGTCTGAAAAATGTATTGAGAAATTGTGCCTTAATATGTCTTTACCATTACTGCATCACATCACACAACCTGTAGTCTGAAGAATAAAGATACACTTTTTAAATAAAATAAATGTTTGTATCTCTCTCTCACACACACACAAATTAAAGCATGGTCAGACTGGTCAGCAGCCATTACAACACCAAAACACCAGTAATAAACTAACACTAATGCCAGTCATAAAATAAAATGCATAACACAAACATTGACCAGTGCAAAACAATGCAACCAGTGCAAGCAAATAAATTCCCTGCTTCTGCATGTCCTCTGGATCCTCATTCTCCTTTCCCTTTCTGGAACATTTAGCACACACTTGCCCCCGCTGCACAGGGGTGGAACATTGCGGTGGGTGGAGAACTGCTGGGACTACGTTTGCCCTGTCCATCTAGTGTTCAGTCCCAGTTGTATGGGCCATCCAACTGTGGTATTGTCCAACATGTTCCTGGTCTGCAGGACATGGTACCATGGAGGGGACTCAGGAAGTGGTGCAGGTGGGAGCAGGAGCCTGAAGTCTTACTGCCATTAACACAAGCAGCCTCTCAAGCAGGTCTTTCTGTTGATCTCTATTTTCATCCCTCAAGCAATATTCCTGCTCCAGGAGCTGGCTGCAAGTCTCTCCTTGTGCTCGGCAGCCTATCTGTGCCTTCACACTTGCCGTGAATCCTTTTCCCTTTGGTACTGTATCTGCTTGCTGGCCCTGTCCAGGATGTCCATCATAAGTTCATCACAGACACATTTTCTCTTTGACTGGTCCGTGACAGTTCAAAATCCAAGGCTCCTGCTGGAGTGTGGCTGGGCTGCAGAGGTGGAAGGGCCTGAGAGGAGACCTCAGACAGCACATCACTGTCTCAGTACGCCAAAGACTGTTCAGTGCATTCTGAGAAAAAAGGGCCTGTGGGATCTCAGCTGTAAAACTCAACCTCACTACAGTCGTGTGGAGGAACACTTCGGTCCCCAGAACGCAGAATGAGAAGAAAGCACACGCGATGGTAGGTTGAAATTTACACACACTATACGTTTAAAAATTGCAGACCATAGTACCAAGGGTGAAGGTAGGTGGGCTGTGCCGTGGTTTACTGCCTAAGGCTTGTCATCCTTTCATGCACTCCACATTCTGAAGGACATAGCAATCCTGGAGGTTCCTGAATGGCAAAGGAACATTATATTCCGAGCTAACGGCGGTAAGCCAGCCAGGTATGCCACTGAGGTTTTCAAGCTTATAGTGACTGAACAATAAGTCTATGAGTGGAGAGGGTTAGTTCCTACAGAGCAGGGCCAGGAAAATATGCCCGACCTCAAAATGTGACTGTCTGGAGTTCCTGCCACGGAAAAAGTTGGCAGCTATCAGCACTTGGGATTGGTCAAAAAACGTATGGTGAAATCAACAGGATGCTGCTTTAGCATCCACATAGATTCCTGTCTCCCTATGGTTTATGTCACAGTCTGCTATGATTACATCTATCTATGGGCTAGATGCAAACACGCAATAATATGGACTGCAAGAATTGCACAGCCAGTCCCCCTCCAACCTCCCCCCCAGCATACTTCTGTACTGCATACAACCCCCCCCGCCACATTTTGGACCGTGATTTTGTCACCCAGGCACTATATTTCCCTCTCCCCACCATACAGTTTATAGTTTACATGCAGCTCATTACAGGCAGCTGTGGCATGGCTGATAGCTCCAGTGCAGCATACTAAAAGGGGAAGCAGTATATGGTTCTCACTTTTAATGCCCCAGCACATCTTTGTAAGAATGTGCGAGTATCTAGAAACATTTAATGTTAAATGCATGTTTAGCTGCTGTTTGTGCTTCCTGGGATCCATTTTGAATTCCACATGGCGGTTGGGGGGTGGAGGGCGAAGGGACGCCAAGGTGCTTGCATGCATTCCGCCATTAATGGATGCCATCTGCTATCCGTGGCTTGAAATAACAATTGCATTGGGTCATAAACTGGAAATCTCTCCCATTCGTATGTTAACAGACACGGAGCCCAAAACTTACCAGACTCTGGAGCTGTTTCTGCCTCTTCTGATTCTGCTGCCAGGTCTGCGATGGGGTTATCAAACAGCTCCTCTGAGTATAGACGCAGGATGAGCAAAGCATCCTCGGCCAGTGTGAGCGCTAGCCTGATCCAGAGGCTACCAGCTCCCCGCTGGTCCTATATTAGATACGGTGGTCAGAAGGTCGCCATCCCAGCTGTCATGAGCTACTGGGGGCTCAGTGCATGGCACAGTGCCAGCACCCAATCAAAGTCCTTGTAAAAGAGGCAGGATGACAGGGAGATTCCCAGAGGTACAGTTCTCATCCCCTGGCTTTCGGGTAGTTGCTCTTGAGCCACTTAACCTGCTCCCGGCACTGGTCACCGATCTCTGCCAGCTTCTCCAATATTTCTTGGTACACATGGTCGTTCCTGGTACTCTGCTTGAAGTTGAATGTCTTGCTTGCCACGCACCAGAGATTTACCAGCATCTGACTGTGGTCCTGTGGCCAGGTAGCAGCCACCTTGGCAAAAGACTTCTTCTTGGTGGCCATAGCTAACGCAGGAGACTGTTCACTCTGTTTGCAGCTCAGTGATCAGAACCAAATGGAAGGGCTAAATGCCAAGCTGCTGCACTCAAACTAGAGGGGGTTTGTTTCTGTTTCCTGGAAATTGATTGGATAATCTCAGGACAGAAAGGCTAGGGACATTGTCTCAGTGGACCTGTGCTGAGTCCTAGGTCCAGGGTCCAGAGGGTTTACTGACCCCAAGTTAGATAGATTAGTGTGAACAGAAGTGGGGGGATTGGATTTGCGCCTGAGTCTGAGCCCTGGCATACATTGCAGTGTAGACATAGCCTTCGTGTCATGTCTGACTGGAACTCTGTGTCACACAGCACCAACTAGTGGCTGAATGATATATTGCAAAGACAGATATAATAACCAGAGCTGTGCAATGTTTTTCAGACAAATAATTCATTTGCTGAAAAATGCAGTAGACCAAAGCTATTCACGAAGTTGTGCTGAGTTCACCAAATTGTTCTGACTGAACCAAAAATGTCAAAACATTTAGGTAATGTTGAAGAGAAACACCGATGAGGACACAGCGGCGAAATGAGGCCAGACATATGCACAGAATTAAGTGGCAGGCCGCAACATTTATTAAACTTTAACACAGGGGAGGGGCAATATCCATCTGTCACCTGTACTCTCCTACACTGGGAATTTAATGGGTTCCACTGTGGTGGTTACAGGGATCCTTACCATATAACCCATACCTTGGGGTAGGCTCTCCTCAGCCTCTCCCCCCCTCCCCCCACCCGGACTGAGCACTTTATGAGTCCTAGCACCCTCCCCCCTGCAATGGGGACAGAGGGTGCAGAAGAGTGGGAACCTTGGCCTGTGAGGGCCACAAGGTTTCATGCTATCCTGTGAGCCCATGGCCTATCACCAAAACCTCAGGTCTTTGGCCTCTGGAAACTGTTCTTTTTATCCTTTTAACTGCCCTGGAAACCAGCCACGGGAGAGGAAGGAGGGAGACCAATGACTAGCTTGCATGATCCCCCCCAAACCAGGCTGCCTGGTGTCACAACTCACGCCCATCCATTCCCTCACATTCCGTAGCTGTGTGTCAGCACCTCCATCTGACAAAGGTATGCCCGTCTCTCTGAAAAATTCAGTCCAGTTGTAATGGATATTTCCCCTATGCTGTATTGCTGAATCCCCTGTCTCCAGGAACATCTTGGTAAAATTTTCTTTCTAGTCTCATCCACATGGGCCAGGTATGAGGCTCCCTGCCAAACCAGCCTGGATTCTGACCTCTACATTGACTCCTCTCCAGCCCCTGAGATCATTCTCCATGAGGTGAATAACCAGGACGTGAGGTGAGTCTGCCTTATTCATCAGTGAGTGCAGCAGCGACATGAGTGGATTGAGCTGCTTGTCTCTTCTGCCAACCCACTAGACACAAACAGCTTTGGTTCTGAAGCCCACCTGAGATCTGGCTGCCATCCAGGCTGCCCTCTTGCACTATAGAGTGCCCACAAATCCAAGTATCACATACAATGCAAGTACCTTCTAAAACCAAAAAGTGTATTGGGTTAGTGACGTTTTAATGTGCCTTGCCATCTTTTCCTTCGTGTGGACATAAGTCCTGTAACACCTTGATTTCCAGCACCCTATTGCCTGCACCTGTCCATGGGCCAAAACCGCATTGTTACCCTGATCCTGAAAGAATGAATACTAAGTTTTCCTGGATCAAGAGCACAGTAGCTCAAGGTTTTTCTCAGCACTGGACTGAATTGGTAACTTGTCAGGAAGCTGCCATCGCTGTGTGCAAACAGTGGGCCCAGCTTCAGGCCCTGGATTTTTAGTAAGACTCTCATTGCCTCGAGGGGCACAAGGGCATGTTGTCACATTCCTTAAAGACCACACCACAGCCCTCTTCCTTGTTGGGCTGTTTTTGCATTGTCAGGCATTTTGACAAAAGCAAAGGAATCACAAAATGGCCAGAAGTGGGGGTGCTAGTGTCCCACTTAGGAGCTTTCTCCCAGCCATTAATGCACTCACCTGAGATGTGGGTGTCCTGGGTTCACTTCTTCTGTCGGCCTGATGTGGAGAAGAGATTTTTAATTTGGGTCTGCCACGTTGCAGGAGAGGGCCTGAACCATGGGGCTGTGCTAGCATGGGGGCGTCTCAATCGCTCCTCTTCAAGATGCTCCACTTTGTATCAATATTAACTAATCATTGGAGCAGGGATTGGAACTTGGGTCTCCTACCTCCAGGTGAGGGCCCTAACTACCAGGCTCTAGAGTCCCTGTCCCAATGACTATTCCTTGTCATCATGAATGATAATTGGATAGTCACTAGTCCAGAGGAAGAGTGCCTCATAGTTAGTTATGCCACATTTTGTGCTTTATTCTGCCTAATGGGACGTTCATTTAATCCAGGCATGCGCTAAAATGCTAAACAGGGAACACAGAAGTATTTAAACCCAGCACGCTCACTCTGAACTGTACTCAGTTAGCCCTGGCAGCAGACCAATCAAAATTTACCTAGAACCGAGAATCTCATCACTCTGTGAAAAAACGATGTAGCTTGCATTTGAAAGTAAGATAGTCCAGACACAGCTGGAACTTATGAGCGGACTACTAACTCAAAAGTTAAAAGGGGCCGTACTCAAAACAGTGGGTAACATTTTTCCAAAGATCCTAGGTCCCATTAACCTCTAAGTAGTGTCTAAGTGACTATTGAAAGTGGGACTGAGTCCCTTTTGGAACTTTTATCCACTAGTGAGATCTAATGGGTGTAATGTGATTGCAGAGCATGCCTATTAGCCTGTAGGCATGTTTGCCATGGTGCCAAGCAGGCTGAAGGCTCCATACACTAAGCCCCAGACCTTAACACTGTTTAATGTGAGACAGTGACTGGGTTTTGGTAACATCTTTAGTCCACATATTCCATCTAAACTGATACAACGTGGAATTAATACAGTTAAGACACCCACATCCGTGCCTCATTATCTCCACTTCACAGATATGAAAATGCTGACCTACCTGTGAAAAGTGCTAGCCTGACACCCCAAAGATGAAGTCCTGTATTTCTCCAAGGAAAATAGAAAGCAACTGCAGTGAAAACTTCCACCACCAGTGTGCGCTTAGCTCTGAAATGGTGGTACCACTCCTAGATTTTGGAGGGTAATTCTGTCTTGGCACTTCTGCCAAGTTTGCCAACTGAGGTTTCTTACAGATGGTGGCAGTTGTGCAATGTGAACAACCTGTGTGCTAGGAACCAGACAGATCACCAAATGCATTTCACTTGAGTCACTAAACAGCCATCAGACGTGACCTGCCAACCTGTATGTTTTTACTCCGACCTGCTTCTAAAGAAGCAGGCACTAGCCGCTGCTAGATTGGCTGAACCACTGTTTTGATCTGATATGGCAGTTCCTATACACTGGACTGTCTATTTAGTCCAAAGGAACCTCAGGCTCTCCCATGAATTCACCTGTATTATTGACTCTCAGGTTAGCAATATCCTTGGCAGGCAGAGGGGCATGTGCACAGCCAAGGAAACAAGACAAAGGGGGAAGCTGAGCTGACACCAGCTGGATGTGGTGTGAGTCAAGCCAATGTGGTGAACAAAATATGGCAAAATAACAGCATTAGCAGGGTAAGGCTATAACTGTCACTTGCTGGCAGTGGGGTGCACATTTATTCTCAACTCTTAGATTCAGGTGCTCATCACATTCAGCTGAAAATCATCTGCTCCTGAAAAATATGGCATTGTTTCGAATCAGTATTTCCTTTTGAATTAATGCCAGAGTGTTCCTGGGCTGTGATGCCTACTTAGCTACCAGAAGCATTCAAGAAATAAATACAGCTCCAATGTTACCGATTGCTCCTGAACCACACACAGAAGTGGACCCGCATTGCAGTTAATAGCCTTATTATTCTGTTAAATTATGGGGAATTCACATCTACATAGAAAGTCTCTCCTGTGTTTTATTTTCATTGTGATGTAAGGAACCCTCAGCAGGTTGATGCTTTGCTTGTTCAGTAACACTCGCACATGGGGTGATGCTCTGCCTGGTTAAACTGCCTAAGTAAGTCTGGATTTTTTTATGGAAACCCTCTATTGATACAGGGCGCAAAATGCAGCATCCTCAGTGCGAACTTCCTCACAACTACATCTCTAAGAAGCTACCTGGAGTGTGAAAGGATAGCTAATGCCTTTCTTCTGTGACTAGCAACAAGATGTCCAGTTGTGGTGGTGACTGGGATAGGCTGTGAACGTCTGCCCACCAGACACTGGAACGAGACCTATCACTTGTTCTACAAAATAATCCAGGGCTGTTTGATGAAACTTTGACTACCAACTGGGAATAGATACTGACCAATACCTCAATCAGAGCTCTGAGCTAGAGGCTTGGAACCTGACCTGACCTCAATGGGGACAGACGACAAGGGTCAGGGTTCAGGTCGGGTCATTGAAAAGGTCAGAAAAACTATCAGACACCCTTGGGCTCAGGTTGGGTCATCTCTGCTCACCTTCTCCTGCCTGTGGGGTCGGTGTGGCTGCAGCTGCATGCCCCCCTCCTGCCAGCAGCTACTACATCACTGTGCTGCGTTTTGCAACCTCACTCCACAGTGCGGCAGGAACTGGTGGCTGGAAGCAGTGGGACAGAAACTGCCACTACATTGAGCCCATGGGCAGCAGGTGGATTGCGGGCACAGGTGTGGGGAGTGGGAAGACCCCACCAGGCTGAGCCCCAAGGACAGGACAATGGCACTAACACAGGTTTGGGGTGGTGGGAAAATGTTAGGTTTGGGTCAGGTCTGAGAATGACTCGACTGTTTTGGGCTTGGATCAGGCTCAGGTGGACTCAGGTTAGTCTTTAAAATTAGGCCAGAACAGATCTCTACTCCAGTGACGCTTCCCCTCTATTCCTCTTTGTCACCATTAATTATATACTATGCACCCTGCTTAAATACCATCTTTCTGGGGCATCAGCATGCTTTACAATAAGGATTTGGACTCTTTAAGGAACTACAGGAAATTCACTGCAAATTAGCATTTACCAGTTAGTGTCAAACAAGTTATTAGGCTGGATACAGGGTAACTGTGAAACTCTCTGATCTGCGTGACACAGATCACACTAGATGATCTAATAGTCCCTTCTAGCCATAAAAATCTCTGACACTAGCCAGAGGGAGAGGCTAGAAAGCCCAAACCACTTCTATATAGGTTTAAGCAGGAGTCTGTGGGCTGGGAGGCTGGTTCCCAGGTGTAGTGTAGACATACCCAAGGAATTTACATTTCTCTTACATTTGCGGAGTAATCTTTTACTACTATGACAAACTACATAGACGCTTGCGTGTTTTATCTTTCTTGAGATTTAGCAAGAAAAAAATCATAATTAACAATGCATGAGAAATGAGCATTGGCCCCTCATTCAATTATACTCCCAGTTAGATTTGCATACAAAGTACAGTAGAGATAAACTGCTCATTAAAAAAAACAAAACAAGTAAAACATTTAGGAAAAGAAACATTTTATTGACAAAAAATTACATTTCACATATACACCATGAAAATTACATGTGTTTAAATCTTCATAAGAAGAGGTTAAGACTTCCACAAAAAACATACACTCTGTATTACAGTATTACTATTTGAAAACAGATTCTGGTGGCCTCTGCCCTGTTCATTTACATTGAGCAGTACAGCAGGATTAAACGTGCTTCAAACAAAATCCCTAACACTGTCCTCTTCCAGATGCTACTGCCTCTTTGCAAAGGAAAAAAGAATTACACCTAATGGGGTCAATATTTAAGATTCACTTTGTTTATTTTAGGAAAGAGTAAACGTCAGTCCTCCTTTTCTTAGTTAATTTGGAAATCAACAACCTGGAAAAAACCCCAAAGGAAAATAATTCCAAACTAATTTTTTTCTAGTGATTTCATAAGTTAAAATCAAATTAAAATGACATTTAAGAAATAATATTTCATTTTCCAATGAGAAAGTGACATAAAAAGACTACATTTAAAATGGCACCAACAGCAAAGTTAAGATTTGATGGCATTAGACTATCCAAAACTTAAACCCTTCTATCACATCCTCTCACTCCTACAATAACCAACTACACTACAGATTTCCAATATATTATTAAGTCAGAAGACAATATTGTTTAATCAGTATGAACATTTTTTGAACAAATACCAACTCTGATGGAGTCACTTGGCACTTATGGACAATGGCTTCAATCTAGCAAATGCTTAAGTGCACGCTTAACTTTAAGCATGTTATTTGTATTACTGAAGTCAATGGAACTACTCCCATGCTTAAAGTTAAGCTCATACTTAAGTGCTCTGCTAGACTATAATACATATACATCCACAAGTGCTCTTCTATAATTGATCCTTTATGACTAGGTTCTTCAGACAAAGTACTACTAAGCTGACAGCTGACAAGGACAGCTAGCATATTACTGCTTGAAAATACATCTTCTGGAACTCCCTTCCCCATAGTGACACTAGTATTATTTTGGTTCAGGAAGTTTTTTTTAAATCTGTAAACAAATAAAAAAAAAATACATACTAATGCCACTTAGACTTGGAGACTTAAATCAATCCATAGGCACTGAAGAATGCAGCACCATTCAAATCCAGCGTTTTCTACAGTGAACAGCAGGGCTTTTTGGATGCCTTAACTTTTCCTTGTGCAAAAAATGATGAGTTCAGACAGTGTGGCCAGTTTGCTGCAAGAGCTACAAAATTTTGTCCGACAGAAAGACTGATTTTTAAAAAATTCCTGTGAGACTTGGATCACACCGACAAGCTGCAAGTATTGCGAAAGCAGACACTATGAAAAACTTCACATTACTCTACCCACATAACTTCAGTTGTTAAAGGCAACGCCTATCCAGTTCTAGAGGTCTCTTGTTCAAAGACAATTACTATGAATTATGCAACTGGGTAGTGGTTTTGCAGTGGGGGAGAGGTACTCGATTGAAACTATCAAGTTGCATTCACTTGAGACCACTGAGATTTCAATATTGGTTTCAAGTAGTTAGTGATTACACACAAACGTTCTTCATGATATAAGTGGAGCGGAGCCCACCACACCAGCTGACAATTCAGTGTCGAGCTTATCTATTATTTCAAAATGAGATAGTGCTTGGGTGTGGAAAAGCAGATGATTTTAAATGTACCCTGGACAGGGTGTTCTATTAGCCTCCTACATGCTATTGAAAAGTTAAGGAATCTGACTTAATGCATGTTACATTACATCTTGAAAACAGCTACATTCATTCTTCACCTTTAATACATGTGAATAGCCCCATTGACATCAATGGGATCTATTCGTGCGCGTTAAAATATAAGCATGTGCGTGATTACTTGCAGAAGCAGGGCCTAAAAGTTTTTGCTGCTCTGCGTAAAAGGGGCCAAAATCCTGTCCATGGATGTGTTATTTATTTCATTGTAGAAATACACAAAAAGGAGGTGCATATGATTGCTGTACGTAGGCACCTTCCATTTCTTTCCCCCTATGTGAATCTAAGAGCCCATGAAGACTGTGTCACTGTTAGAAGTCTCATATGGCTAGAAAAGCAGTAAGTGACTCACGAGGGCCCCAATTCAGCAAAGCACTTAAACATGTGCTTTAGTATCAAATGCAGGATGTGCTGAATCAGGCCCTGGGAGCTGTATTTTAAAACAAAACCAAACAGACTTGGCACTCCTTGCCTTACGAAGTGAAAAAGAATAGCCACAGACCTATCCTCCTGCTAGTTCACAAGAACTGCTGCATTTCCTCCTAAAGGGTAGTACAGATGGAGAAGTAAGAGCATTTTGATACAGCCATCCCTTAGGGGCTTTATTCTACCCTCAAGATTCATCACACAAAAAATGGGGCCACCAATTCCAATGAGAGTCAGGTATATGCACAGTAAAGCACACAGAATAGAGCATACCCCCCACCCTGTCCCATGTCACATGATTAGATGCTCTATCCAGTTTTTTAGTTCCTTGCTATCTCTACCAGGCAGAAGCAGCACTTTGTCAGCTCTGGATATGAAAAAACTCCCAAGAGAAAACAGCTGATAAGTTCTCCCCCAGCTTTTGAAAAAAGTGAGGTATTTACAAGTATTTTAGGAGACTGAACTGTTTCTTTAAAAAAAAAAATAAGAGAAGAAAAAAAAAGAGCCATTACTGGTGACTATTGTCAAATAATTTCTCCGACCCTTATGTATATATAGCTGGGATATGGATACAGCATCCAAAACTGGACCCTAACCCTACTTATTTATGCAGGGCAGCTCCTCGCACCTGCATGAAGCCCCTGTAAAATAAATGTAAAAGCACCCCAAACCAGATTCTTGATACTTGGAAGTAATTTGCTTTTGTCTTATTCTCCCAGCCCTAAAAATTGAACATAAAAAAGTACATCAAGGTAACAAATAATTGGCCTGATTTTCAAAGGTGCTGTAAACCCACAACTCCAAATGAATGATTTATTGGTAACTCAGCTCTTCTGAAAGTCAGACCACGTATTAAAACATGTTAGTAACACTTCAGATTACTACAACTTGCTGATCAAAAAAATCCGTCACTCTTCTCCACCTGTACCATTGGTCTATTTTTGCACTCCACTTAGCATGGGCAGCTAAACAAAGCCACTCAGTTTCATATTCTGGTTTAGTTTAGTCATGTTAACTTTGACTCTCTTGACTCATCTCATCAACACCTCAGAGACATGTTTCAATAAAAATCCCCAAGTTTCTAACTTACCCCCAGCATTATTATTACCGTATATGCAACTCAAAACTGAAATTTGGGACAATTGACGTTTAAAAAAATTTAAACACAAATTACAGTGGGTAGGGCAGCAATATTTAGTCTTATTTACTGTACTACTGCATCCCTCCACAACTGAGCATATAAAGCCTTT
Source organism: Emydura macquarii macquarii (assembly GCF_026122565.2). Taxonomy (NCBI): domain Eukaryota; kingdom Metazoa; phylum Chordata; order Testudines; family Chelidae; genus Emydura; species Emydura macquarii. The sequence goes on from NW_027131180.1 coordinate 15,681,563, forward strand.
CTGTAGAAAGAACAAAATGCACGAGAGCCAACCAGAAAATACACAAACACTATCAAAGCCGACATTTTCACCTGAAATTAAAACCATTACCATTAACATGGCACTCTGTCTGGCATAAAATTCATGTACTTATTTTATATGCCTTTAGGACAACCATTAAGAGATGTAAACATATAAACAAGGTCATCTATTCAATACGAAACACCACACAACTGTCAAGTACACAGAAAGTTTACCTGTAAATAGTTCTCTGTTTAACAATTTAGAACTAAAAAAATATTACTTAAAAAGGCATATATTATTTATTTTTAATCTGTCCGGGGCTGGTGGGGTTGTACTATCCCTACCATGTTGTAGCCACTTTCTACTCTCCTCCCTCACAATGTTACGTTCCTGGAAGAGGCAGATATGGTGTGGCTGGTACCTGAAACCACGGTGCCGTCTATAAAAATATAATTCATAAGACTTTCTGCTCTCATTCTGAAGGCCTGCACAGCCAGCCCCCAAATTCTGCATTTTTCCCCCACTGCAACTAAAACTTTAACACATATACAGAGTACATATGCTACATTCTTCTAGACACAGATTTTTTCTAAATAGCAATGCAACAACAAAGGCAATATGCAAGTTATACAGGTAAGTTTGGTGATAACATATGGCACAGCCTTCTCACATTGTTGGTATTTTCTTCAGTGTGCTGCCTTATTCTCTACACATTCAGGGTTTTTTGCTTCAAGACCTGTGACTGCTCCCAGAGGCATCGAGGAATATGCATCCTTATTCAGGAAAGTACTTTAGACACATGCATAACTTTATGCGTTTGCTTAAATCCCATTTACTTAAAGGCTCACTAAAGTTAAGCATGTGCTGAAGTGCTTTCTTGAATCAGGGCCAGAGTGAGGTTGGCAGCTGGAGCAACAAGTGCCAATTCATAGAATCTTTTTTTGGTGGCACTATTGAGGCCTGGGATTGGTTTCCTGGTTACCTGTGTGGAAGATGTGGGTCTGCTATACTGCTTATATGTTTTGCCCTTCTGGATAGTTTCCTTTTGACTTGAGTTAAATGATGGGCAACTAGCTTGGGATCTCATTCTGAAGAAAATGTACATTAAAATTAACAGATTCCCTATGAGCTCTGAGTTCAAGGCCCTTCTTTGGTAAAATAAACACACATTTTTTTGTTTCTGATTAGCATCAGGGGCATCCTGTTTACCTTAAATCTTCTAATATAAATGTGCATAAACTCACTGATTTACCCACTTATTTAAAAGTAAGAGATTTTTCAGCACTGAGTGGAAGTTTCAAAGCTTAACAACTATTGTGGACGTGAACGTTTAAGCTGCTGTGCACAGCAAATAATTTATTACAGAATGCTAGTGGAATAGAAAACTGTCCTCGAATAAACGGTCTCTTTTGCCAATAGTAAACACCAAGAGGAAAGCAGAGAAATGGCTTTTGAAAATACATGTTTCTTTTAAAAATACTCCACTCTAAGTATTTAATTAATAAATAATCCCTTCCATAGACGTAAATAGATGTTGAAAGGTACTCCAACAATGAATCACTACTGAAAAGCTGCCATCTGATTTAAGAGAAATGATTTGTTTAGTCAGTGCTTCAGTTTCAGGTCAAGAAACATTATGGTTTCAAAGTAGCTGTACTATGGGGTCAGTTTTATACCAGTTTATAACTCCACTTTTTAAATAGGTAAAGGAGAGCCATTGTTTCATTTAATTGAGGGGTATCCATTTCATTTGGCTACGTGACCAAATCAGCTTCTCTGACTGGCCTAGGCATCTTGCAGAAGCGACAACTTTAATAGTGGAACCGCCATGTTTCTCACTAAACTGGATGTCTGCCTTCTTCCACTCTCAGAACTGCCCTAATATTGAAACTATGCCATGTGGATAGATGCAAAGGGACCGGCTCTGGCACTGCACTCCCTTTAATTTCACAGCTCGAGAAGCAGTCCAAGGAATGAACAGGGGCTCTTGTTCAGGAGCCCCTAATCTCCTGCGAGGGCAAAGTACACTTTTACCCTAAGTTTTCAGAGAAACATATATGGGAATGGAGATGAAGAATGCCAGAGTCATTTTTCAATTGAAAAATTGGTAGGTGTCTCTCAGGTAATTATGGAGCTAAACATCCTGTGTAAATGACTTTAGCAACCTTGAACACGAATCCTCTCTCCTCTCCTTTAGTGAGCTTTAACCCTGGACCTTCCAGCAAGTTTCAGCTGCTGTGAAAATCATTCAAAGAAATGCTCAGAAGACAAGCCTAATATTGCCCCCCAATCCTGTACTTTTATACTGGGACAATTTAGGTGTCCAAATGTGGACACTTCTTATCCACCCAATCTTTATACCAGATTGGTAATAAAATCTTAAATCAAATCCACTGACTCAGGAACACTATCAAACTGTCCTTGTTTTGTTTAATTCTGAAATGGTCAACATACTCAAAAATAGGAGCTACCAATTTGTATGCACAGTATATTAGACACTTTTATTACAATCTTTCTTGCCACATATTGTAAAATAAAATAGACTAACACAACCACTGTAACAGTATCACACAATGAATTAACATCAACCAATCAAGATACGTATAGGATACTCTTAACAAGGCAGTATTTGTAGCTAGAAACCATGGTCCTCCAGTTCTTTTGTAAAGTATGTTGATTATAGATTTCTTGCATTTTAAATATAAATCAGCAAATGAACATCAAAGTTACCAATTTTAACGCAGATTTTTTTTAAAGTATGTTTATACCATGTGTGAATAAACTTCCACAAATGACACTTTTTTCTTTTTAACTTTAAAGTGTCATTATGCATGTATCTTCCAAGGAAGTCAGTGGAAAATTTATGCACAGAAGGGCTGGGTGCAGGCCCAGAATAGACTAGAGAATTCATTTTTAAGTGCATTTTGGTCCACCCTGCATACAGCTCCACAAATTAAAACTATAATAACCAAAATGGCTGCACACATACATTAAGAAGTTCATTACAGAAAATGGGTTCAAACACAAATTGATTAGCTCAAGTAAGTAACACCAGCCTTCCATTTTGTTGACAGATAAAAATCACTGAACAGAATGATTGAATCTACTGCTCTCTGCCAAGTTGCTTGTACCTCTGCAGTCATTAGAGACATTCATTTTAGTTTAACGGCTGTTCTTTGTCTGAGGATTGGCAAGTGGATAACACTTGACCCTGTGATGCCCATTATCCATTTAAAAGAAATGAGGGTAACTGTGCTAAAGGCCAGAGTGAATACTGAACCGTTTCCTAGATGCTCCAGAAGTACGTGTAATTTCCATATCAGTGGCACCTTGGTGGATGTAACATCCAAGAGAAGAGAAGGGGGAAAAAAGAATGATTAGATATAATTGTGTTGTTTGTGCAGGATGGCATGTACCCTTTGTTCTAAAAACACTAGGAAAAAACTGCTGCATAACATTTAACTGGTAATAATGCCGCTAAGTTTTAAATGTTAAAGCAATTTATATAAATTCCTATGTCCACATGTAGTGACTACAAAAAAGTAACTACAATGTGCAGTCAATTTCTCAATGTTTCTTCAATTATTATTAGACATTGAACCTTATTCTGCAGCTGATGCACCAGCCTGATCTAATTAAAGTCATGGAAAGAATATCACTGACTTCAATGGGAGTTCATTCAGTCACCATATGAGCAACTTCCAACAGAAGTTGGAGAATCTGCAGCCACTGCTTTCTAGCAAGTTCAGCTCTGCATTTTCAAATCTTTAAAGTGAAGTTTTCCCTCTACTTTCTTGTGGGTATTATGTCCATTTGTTACGATGAATGGTTGTCACAGATATTAAACTAGAAAGACATTATTGGGGGTGAGGATGGTGTCTTCCTCTGAAGCATCAGGCACAGGCCTCTCCCCTCAGTCCAAATATCTGATTTGGACCACAGGTCAAAGCTGATATGCCAAGTCATATGCTCCTCTTCTTAGCTTGCCACTGTTCTGCTTCATAGGAAAATGCATTTTGACTATGTTTTACAAATAAAAAATCTGGACTGAATTATTGCCATTTAATCTATTAACCCCTTTAGTGCAAACTGTTATTCCATATTAACACCTCCCCCGTCCCCATTTTGGCAGAAGCACAAAAGAATGCATTTGTTCCTACAAACCAAAAAGGACTCCCTTTTGTAGCATCTTATCGTAATTTGCCATAAGTATGCTCTCTCAATGGTAAGAAGCTTGGATCGTGTTTTGTTACTGCCACCTTTCCAAAAGAGAAGAGGATTATGAACCTCTCTCTTTGACCCCTGGGCGTGAAGAACTGGAATGTCTCACTAAGCTATGGGAAAGTGAGGCTATTTAAAGAATCATCATGTGAAGAGATGGAGTGACAGTCTGTTGATCATAACTTCCCAACTCTATGAGAATCACTGCGAATGTCAACATGAAATTTTATGAGTTTAAAAAGTGAAATAGAAAAAGGTTTACGTTTATAGTTATCCCTAGAGTGGCCACTAAATGATTAGAGTTTGGTAGAGGAAAAATGTATTTGTGTTGAATAAGTAGAAAGCCCCTGGAGTTGTATTACTGAAATATCATTTTTACTTAAAAGCTACCACCTCCAATTTGAAAATTGATGCAGCTTCCATAGTAAACATGTATATGTTAGAGGGCAGTTATTAATAAAGATCGGTTTTTAAAAACATATGGGAATTAGTGATTATCTAGAAGGAAAACAGGTTTAAACCGTTTAAAAATGCAATGCTGAGGAAGAAGTCTACTAAATTTTGCTTTGCTAACACTATGAATGCTGGACATCAGCCATAAGCTCATGCTCTGGAGGAGATTGCTGTGCTTTATTCATATTACCAGAATTATTATTGCTAGAAAGTTATTTCATGGTAGAGGTCATTGTAAATTGTGGCAGAACAGTCAAGTTTACTAAGTAATTTCCAGATTCTTTTTTGTGTCTTATGTCAGCAGGCAAATTTTTAACTGTTAATTGCTGAGCGCGTTGGAGATGATAAAATATTAGCCAATTAGAGCAAAAGCTCAGAGTGCTTCTCTTAAACTTATTGCAAAATGCATTAGCAACTTACATGTGATTTGCTTCAGAGATGCTGAAAGAGAGAATTTTAAAAATCTGTTAAGAAATTTAAAAATTTAGAAATCTGTTAATTGTAAAACTTCCACTCTATTAAAAAGAAAAAAATAAATCTGTTTGGCCTGAAATCAGTCACACCTGAGTAGATTCACTCTGTGTTCTGTTAGTAGAAACAAAATTGTGACCCCAATGGCAGAAAGTCCACTTGGACGTTGGATGAACTAAGATTGCAGTGGCACAAGCTACCTACAGGCTAAACTCTGCTGAGGGGCTTAAGCATAGCCAGCTGACACAGCTCAATAACTGGGCAGGGCTGGCCAGGAAGAAGATTCTGGAAAGGCTCCCTGAAAACACCTAGATTCAGTGCTTTTCTTAGGCAGCTTCAGACAGCAAGTGAAACTTAAAGATGCCCCTGCTTTTAGCATCTCCCTGGGTGGCACAACTGCTCCCTGCTATTGCAAGAGGGTGCAATTTGTATTGCTTTGCGCCATCATGGACAAATCAAGCTCATGGACTGTGTTTTCAGGTTTGGGCATATACAACACTAGGACTCATTCTCAGAACCTGCAATGCCTGTTGAAGCCAACAGGAATTGCAGATGGCCAACATCTCAGGAATATCCTCACTGTATCTCTACTCCACTGGTTTAATTGATTCTAATCAGCACACAGTACAGAAATTGTCAAGAACTCCGTTCTGAGAGTACTTCAGAGAACAGGTTTCTGATGCAAAAAAGTTAACAGGTAAAAATTCCCCAGCTGCCTCCCTGGAAGGAGGGAGAAACTAGATCAGGAGGAACTTTATACTGAAGTGCTCAGGTACTACAACAATGAGCAGCAGTATAGATCTTAGATATATTCTAACATCCTGCAACGCACATTAAAAAAGAATCCCTCTTTGTTTTAGAGAGCAAGCATAAAATAATTCAGTAAAATCCAGATCATGAAATTGTCTGGAGAGGGATGACTGTAAAGAGTGGCATTATGAACAAACTAACCTTTCTACTGATGTCTGCAGCCAAGTGTAGGCAACTGTTCGCTATTTAGAGCTTTGCTGATGAACTTGTTATACGCTGCTCATTTTTATTAAGCAGGCATGCACTCGGAGGTTTCCCAATAGAACCATCTATAAAGGGTAAAATTCCCTCAACCAATAATGAATGTTGTTAGTATCCCAGCCGTTTGCTGTCCATTAGAATACTAATAGGGTTACTCAGCTTTTACAAAAAGATAGCCATATCATCTTCCTTTCTTAAAGAAGCTTTGTCTTAAAGTCTTAATAAAAAAGGAATTAAGTCTGGTCTCCGAGGTAGAATTACAAATTTCTACTTGGTGCTACTAAATGGATAATTAGACTATTAATACTGGTCTTTTCTGGAGTGGAGTATGGGGACAAAGTGATATTGTGATTACTTGTGGTCACTTGAAATTAAGAGATTAGCACCTACAGAAATTGGAATAGCATATTCATTCATAGGCCAGAAACAGGAGAAGTTATTACTAACATGATATGACACCTCAAGACCCCCGCAGAGCACCTAACGCTAAATAGCGCCAAACTGCTCCCTATAAATAGCCAGAAGTTGTGTGCAATTTCAACCTTAATTTCATAGCTGCTGAAATATTGAATACCACAATACGCTACCAAATGTCTTCAGTTAAGGGAATAGGTAGCTAGTGAAATTGGCACTAGATGCTTTGTTACAATATATATTCCAGTCAGTCATTCCACTAGCAAATTCATACCCAAAGTCTTTGGCAAGGCAGGAACCCTTGTATTCTCTTGCCTATGGGTACACAGAGTGAGTGAATCTGTCAGCCATTTTGATACCTGCGAGTAAGCTTTCCTACTCACTTTTATTTTTCTTAAACCAAGCAGGGCCAGCACATATGTTTGATCGTGGATATCTGCCCATGCAGGGCACTATGTCATGGAAGTCAGGTTTCTGTCACAGATCTAAGGCAAACATTACAATTTACAGGAAAGAAAAAGAGGACATCAATACAATTGTGCGTTATTGGGAGACATACAGCCTTTATAATTCAGTAGCTTTTATTATTATCTCCGGGTTTTCTATGTCCTTTTTGCTTTGTACCATTCTCAATTCCAGCTGGGCTGGGTTAGGTTTGTTTCCTTTTCCAGCCTGTTCTAAAAGAAGATATTGAAGTGTCAATAAACACACACATGAAAAAAAAAAAAAAAAAAAAAAAGAACGAACAACATTTCTGTCCTGTCCCCTTCATTTCTTTTTTCTCTTCTCATCCACTGCACTACACTGCCTACTGCCTCCACCAGAGAGTATACAGCACACTGTTGTTTTCCCATCCCCCATATTAAGTACTTCTGCAGTTCAAGCCTTAGTTAGAGACTGATCCTGAGAAGTTCCGAGGGCCCTCAACTCCTCTTTGGATCTTATTGGGACTTGAGAGAGCTCAAAAACGTGTATTCTAGGTGAAAAGGACCAGGCTGTGTGTCAGTAGAGTAGATTAAGATTACTTATGTGCTTCCAGCTGGTGTTTTTATCTCCCTCTTCCCAAGAAAAGACAGTGTGAAGAATAAATTTCTCTAGCTAGCTAAGACACAGAAACTCACCACTCATTAATAGTTGAGGAATCCATCCCAGTCCTAACATACACATTAAAGGGTAACAGGCAGCTGCTGCACCCAAGAATGGAAAAAAGTGAGGCTCCCTTGTACATTACACTCAGCATTTTCCTCAAATTCTCCCACTGTTGCTCTACTAGTAATGCAGTCCCACCACAGTTGCAGCACTACTATAGACTGGCCAGTGAATTTTTACCACTGTCATCTAGAACTGGGTTAGAGAAAAAAGCAGTAAAACACCAGTGCTAGAATTCCCTAAATTCTGTATCGTGGATGTAGTCTAATAATAGGCCACCTCTAGCGCTGAAAGCAACTTTCCAGAATGTTTGTTCCAATGCAAATGTGAACAGAGTAAATTCAGGAACATGGTTTAAAATGATTACCCTTTGCAGACTTGATGGTCCTTTGCAGAACATGCTGCATAGCTGATACAGTCTTTTCACATGCCACCTGCAATTAAATATATTTTACATATAGATATATATATTTAGGTTTACCAACATTCTAATCACCCAAGCTAGTAGCAGTGCTTTGGACTATAATGGTCAGAGGCCAACTTGATTGACCTGAAGGGTAACGAGTTGTTTTCTCAACTCTATAAGGCTCAGATGAGCTGGCAGCTGGATTTAATGCATAGTGTAAAAAGCTGTGGAATCCCACATAATAATCAGGAGCAAAAAGCTGGGGAAGGCAGAGAAGAGAAAAGCCACCTTTTCAACTATATCTATAGGGGACATTTTTAAGTATGTAAAATTGTACATGTCCCAGAGATGAAATGTGGTCAGGGGAACAGCTCACACTCTTGCAAGGCATGTTATTCTGTATTCCAAATATTCATTAGTCTGCATTCTGTATCTATATTCTGGGGACTTAAAATGAAAGAAGTGATTTATTAAAGCAGTTTCCTGACAGAAAGAAAAAATGTCTTTTGTACCTTAAGATTATTTGGATGTTTGTGTGTCCAGGCCAAGAGCATTGCAGCAAACAAGTCTCCAGTTCCAACAAAATCAGCATCCACTTTAGGAGACTCCATTCGAATTCTCTGTGTCACCTTGGTGCCATCCGCTCTAGCTGTAAGGCAGACATACAGTTAAGTAATAGAACCTCTCTCTGCAATTAATACAATGCTCACTATAATTTAAAAGGCTCCCCAGACAATTATTACTGTAGTGCTTGATACTTTAAGTTAGCAGTTCCTTAGGAGGATCTTAAATAGTTTGAAACTCTATACCAGCTCTTTCAAATTGTGTTTTTCTCTAAACTTCGCCCAGTTGGGAGCCACACCGGCAGTATGGGTGCTACACATAATTTGGAGCAGACGGCTAACACTGTCATCTTCTATACAGATGTGCAAGCCACAGAATGCACAGGTTCCCAGCATGTATTCCTCCATCTTGACCTATTGGTAGTTGGTTCAGTAAGTATGGTGAATCTGGAAGCTGCTCAAACCAAGATGAAGCATCATGTGCTAGAATATGTAATATCTATGGGTTGCACCTCGATTTTAAATATAAAGGCAGCCATAGGACACAATGGAGAACATGGCAGTCTGCACCAGACCCTGAGCTATGCATCCATTTGAAATGATTACAATGAAAGCATTTTATGCCCATTTAGTAAACTAGAATTTTTAAATGCTGCCAAGAATTGGCAATTGGTTCTAGACCGGGTTTGTATTTCTTAAGTATTAATCCAACTTGTTTCTTTTGGCAGTCCAGCATGCAAATATCTACATTTACATCTCACAGGTCAACAAGAAGGTGGGATTATTTGCCATCCCACTCAGCAGCACTCCTTTAACCTGAGAACATTCAATGACCCTTTACCGAGCAGAGATAGTGCTTGGTGCTATCGGAAGCTGGGGGAGCCGTGGTGAGAAAAAAGGTTTAGGAAAGAACAACAAAACTGTTCCTGTCCAGGTTGTTTATAATCTATTTTGTTAAGAAGACAGTGTGATTTTTCTTCTTCGCTGATAAGCATCTTAAGTTTCCACCTTTCCACCCCACCACCACTGCAGGCGTCTGAATCCATATGACTGAGCTGTTCCCATGTACTCCAGGCTGTTTTCATGAAGTGATTTATTTTTAAAGCAACAGAAACAAATGGAGTGAGCTGTTCAATAAAACCCAAGACCGTGACTTACTTTTCCTTTGGCTTCCCAGTGCAACTAGGAAGTCATTTCCTAGAGAAGCCTGTAGGTCTGAGCTTGTGATCACCACGGTCTCTGGTCCCATAGCATGAAGCATATCCATTACCTTCCCACGCACAAAAAGACAAGAACTAGTTATTATGTGTTACTGATGAATAGTTGCAGCCACTGAGCACAGCTCCATTAATAATGGAGAAGGACAGTTTTGTTGAATTCTTCAACTTCATTGCAACCCTCATAAAGATGATATAATTTCCTCCAAACAATTAATTTTAAAGATTATGATTAGATTTAGAGATCTAAAACATTAATGCACATACTTATTACAATATATATAGTTTTGCTGTTTGTATTATTGTAGATTCGCTTCCTATGCAACTAGTACATGAGTTCAACTGTACAGGCCTCCAAAGAGGAGAGCAGAAGTAATAAGTAAGTAATAAGAAATGATTTAAGATCTTAGTAGACAGAGGGAGAATGAATCCACATACATGTGTTTGGGCTAATGTCTTGTAATAGTTAATAGGATCCTGGTAACCTCTCTAGAACAATGAACATAATGACAGAATGGCTTACGTAGCCAGCATCATAAGAGACAGTGAAAAATAAAATAAAAATGTAATAAGGCTCAAATAAAGGGAATTTATCTGAGCTTCGCATGTACATGTTTATCTCCCTCTCTCGGGAACCTAGGTACTGTATGTTTCAATGGCATGTGTATCTGCAGATTATGTGTACTGTGTCTAACATTCTCCCCACCTCCCCACTTAATGTATTCCTCACCTGAAGTCAAAATCCCTATTTGTGACTTCAAAATTGGCTGCTGTGGAAGGGATTTTGATTACACAAAGAATGGATGACTTCAGTAGTGGATTTAGCATAAAAAGGGAGATACAAAAAATAAATTCCCCTAAAAGAGTTTAGCCAAAAAATCCTCTCAGCATAGCTGAGATTCATGAAGAGCTGAATAATAAGGGCTTACTTCTCCTATTTTTTATTTTGTATTGCCTTCCTTTCTTGTGTGAGCTTCAAAGTTATTTGTCAAACTTCCTACCACACACAGATGGTAAAAATCAGTAACTGCACCAGTTGGTGCTTGCGCAATGAATCTATGTGGTAATAGAAGTCTATTTTATTTCATATTAAGTGCTTCACAAGGTTTCTAATATTCTTGTATTATCTCATTCAAAATTTAAAAAATTATGAAAAGTGAAAAACTTGAAAAGCCTCTCAAACGGAGACTTGGCTGTAGCCTATAAATAGATGCCCCTGCTCAGGAACCAGTCAATGGCATTACTGATGTTACCAGTCCTGTTCACACTGTGATCTCTCACTGTGCGCAAGAATTTAGAGACCATGGAATAGTAATGCCGAGACCTGGTTTATAAATGGTCTTTAAAATAGGAAAGCAAGTGGATATTTGTGGCACGACAGTTTCTAATAAAAACTCTCTTCATAATTTTCCATGAGGCATCAGTTTTTCAAGGTTTTTATTCAAGGTTGTAACGTGGTTGACTAACAATGGTTAGCACATGGATGTCCCCTGTTTCCACCTTACTTGGACTCTAGCTGATTGATGTAGCAAAGTAATAGAAAGAGGATTAGATCATTCCTAGGCAAGTCTATCCAAGACTCAAGCATGATTTATTCACCGCTAAAACAACACCAGACCATGTATAATTATGCCAAAGTGTTGCAATTGTTCTTGCTATTAGAGCTGGCTGGATAACATTAATTCCATTTTGGAAAATGTTTCAAGGTTTCAAAAACTGTTTTCATTCTGCCTTTGGGGGGAAAAAAATCCATGAAACAATAACACCGTCTCTCCCCCTTTTCCAGAATAGCCAACTGCCAAGAGCACTCATTGGGGGATGTGGGGTGAGACACCCAGGTTCAAGTCCCTGCTCTGCCTGAGTTGAAGCAGGGTGCCCTAACCACCAGGGTATTTGGGGTCACTCTCTCTTCTTTTCCCCTAACTCTACCCTGCAGACCTGAGAAACCTTCCCAATTACATTTTCATGAAAATAGAAACCTTTCTGTGAAAAGTTTGTTTTGATTAATTGGCATTTTCTAATGAAAAAACATTTTGTCAAAAAATTCCCAACCAGCTCGACTTTCTCTACAGTTGAGGTAAAATCCTGGCCCTACTGTCGACTTAACTCCCATTGACTTCAGTGGAGCCAGGACTCCAACCTTGGTCTTTGCTGTGTAGATGAGATCTTGTGGAACAGACCACTGTGCTGCAGGCAGCTGAAGAAAAACATGGCCAGAAGGGGGAATTTCTACAAGAAACTAGTTTTCAGAAGTGTCATGTACATTTATTACCACATTGTTTCCTCCCTGGCTGAGACTTAATTATTTTTGAGAGTTTATCATCCATAAATAAGGATCAACACCCAGCAATCAGACTGGCTGGTAGAGAATTCCTTTGTAAAAAAAAGTTACTAAGTAGCATGTTATCACAACTCTTGTGGGGGACTGGAACATACAAACTTAAAGCTAGTGGCTTGTAAGCTTGACTAGCAGCAAAACCACTCCACTGTACTTTTGGGCTCTTGAATCTATGGATGAGAATAGCAAAGATGCTGTTATAATCAGTGGCGAATAGCATGAGGAGTATTCCCTGGATAGGACACACTGGGGGGAAGCAAAACTGGAGTAAAAATAAAAATGGCTGTGATCTTTTGAGCTGCTTTCTGCTGGGACAAAAATAAATCAGAAACTGACATTCAGAAGGCTTTGCTAGAAATAAAACCGCAGAGATCACGGCTGCTGTTGTTTGAATACTATCCTGGGTGCATTCATGACCACTGGAATACAATTTTCAGATAAACACTAAAGGTGAAAAATCAAATCAGGAGAAATAATTCCAGAGTCCTTTATTGAAGGGTTCAATTGTATTCACTGAAAGGAAGTATGTGTTAGAATAGAACTGAGCCCCTCAAGTCAACAATTACATCCAATCCCTAGTTTTACACTTTATGGGTCCAACCCTGCAGACTTCAGCATTTACTCGGCTTGAGTAAGAATGAGAGGCTTTAATCCTACAAGGGCAAATCCTTACCACAGAACAGGATGTTTGTCAAACCTGCAGCTTCTAACGTTGTCAAATCATGACGCTTGCTCTCACAGTACTAGGTTCAGGTTCCTCTGTGCCTGGCTACTTGGAAGTGCCTGAAGACCATATCTTGCAGCCTGGCTGCTGGTCCTCCCACCGCAACAACCTACAGCAGAATAGGACACAGAGCCCAACCCTTTGCCGTTCCCTGCAGCACCACAGAGCTTGCTGGTAACTTTTTCCTCTCTAGCAAGCCCTGTGGCAGATTGAAAGCTGGCCGTGAGACTAGCAGTGTTACTATCACAGCAGTCTCGTGCTGGCAGCAGGGGGAGCTGCTAGCACACCAGGCCAGTCACTTCTTGAATGAAAAGTATGGTTTTCATCTTAATTAGTGCTTTTCGCCATGACTGACAATGTAAACGCTTATAATGCCTGGTGGTTCCTTCATCCCCTACCCCATCCTTATATCTCAGTGGCACTTAAGTCCACAGTGACCTATTTAACACCACTGTTTTGTTTTATTTTTAAGTCTTTTTTAAAAGGTTTTCCTTCAGCATTCCAATGCAAACCAGAAAAAGTTTTCTGTGCATAAAGTGTGTCCTGAATCATTAGAGCTTTGCAGAGAAATTACAGAGAAGGAGAGATGTGAGGCTATCTGTAAGCTTTAAGGACATAAATTATAAATGCAAAATTACAGGCAGAACACTGGACACATACACCTACCTACCTCTAAAGCGTCTTTTTCTGTATGAATCTTTCTGCCGGTGAGCAACCTAACAGTCAAGAAAGAAGATTAAAAAGCATATACACTGTGGGCAATCACAATTTGTTTTGCTCACGAGGATTAAGTTTTTGAATATATGGTATCTTGTTTACAAAAAGGCTTGAGGAAACCATTGGCTGTACTAAGTAGCATGTAGTATCAGCCTGTCTTTCAATGTCTTTGCATACAATGGATAGAAATTTCTTCTCTTATTGTCGACTGATTAAATTTTAAAACACTCTGTATGTGAAACCAATGGGTGGTCTAAGAAAATGTCACACTGTGTTGTCTGCATCACAAACCACCACCATTTCACAACTGGCTTTTCCATCTCCCTTGATGAACCAAAACCATGGGACTCCCCTCAATAAAAGAGGCAAGACCGCGATTTACCATGGGAGATTTAATTTGACCAGGGAGCCTAGTCGATAGGGGAGAATGGGATTGTGAGGTGCTGCAATGGTATTTCCAAAGCAAACTATTTCAATCTTCAGACAGACTACTTGGAAAAAAACAAAAATCAAAAACTGGGGGGGAAAAATGAATTTTTGCATGGGGGAAGTGGGGGAGGGGAGACAAAAAACGTTTTCCAACCAGCTCCAGGAATTACCTTTGTACACAGTCAATCAAAAGTAACTATAAAAATTCAGATGTCTAAGAAAACAGGGTATTTTGGGGAATTATTATTTAGAAAGGTGAAATTCAAATAAATGTACTGATTTTTTTTAACAAGCAATCTCTAAGATTTACTGAGGAGTTCCATTTAAAAACAATTAAAAAGGAACAAAACCCATAAACACACACAAAAGCCAACTTACTGAGTATAGTGAGAGGAAGGGAGTTCATTTGTTCCTGCTTTTAGCCCCTGATTTACCAGGCATTAAGAGAAATGAGTACTTACTCAGCCTCAAACTGATTAGGAGTTATTATATCCGCAACTGGTACAATTTTGTCCCTGTAGACTGGAAGAAGATCCTTTGGCACATACTGAAAAAGAATAGGAAAATGATAATGAACTCTGCCAGATATTACTTTGGAAGTTGCAGGGATAATTTTCCTTCATTTAAAATTTGTTTTCCATACATTAACCGACATTCTGTGGCCTAGTGGACTACTCAGTTTCCAACCTGGAGGAATATTTAGAAGTTCGAGAGGTAAATGGAATCATAACTTCCGGCTTCACTGACTTATTATGCAACCTTGGAATAGACATTTAACCTCTCTGTGCCTCAGTTTCTCACCTCTGTTAAATGAGGAATTGTTCTCCACCTAGCATGGTTGTTGTAAGAATAACTTAGTTCATGGGGGCAGGGAGGAGACACCAAAGATCCCTGGCTCAAAAGATTCCAAAAGATTGTTAGTTACAACAATTACTTTTTATCTTGTAAACTGTTTACCTTTGAGACACGTTAGGCATGTATATATCTTCCACTGTAGCTGTGCATGCACCCAGTACACCCAAACCAGAGATTTTTAGTCAGCAATACCGGTGTGGGTAGTGCACGTGCCAGCCCACATGTCCTTGTGCCTCCAACCAAAGGCATAAAGGGTGAGGAAGTTCCAACCTCCCTTCAGTTCCTTCTCGCTGGCATCTTGGAAACATTAGTCTCCGAAGGAGCAGGGAAGAAGTATGAGTCATGGGATATGTATGTGCACAACATGTCAAATGGCTACTGTACAGGTAAGTAACCTTTTTTCCTCGGAGTGGTTGTGTACTCCAGATGATTCCCAAGCACTACTCCTTCAGGTGGCGGGAGTTTGGAGTCTCCTGGAATAATGACTGTAGAATGGAAGATACTCTGATGGCATAGTGCTTAGCAAACCTATAGGCAGCTGACTACATTGCTGCTCCACAACTATCCATGACTGGGATGTTGGGAGAAAAGCTCACCAGCACCACAGGTTAAGCTGTCAACAGCATCAGTGCCATGGCCATCAGCACTGGACTTATTGATGGTATAGGGGGCACCAGCATCAACAACACTGATGAGATTGGCACCAGTCAATGGTACTGGCATTGAGTGCGTCACTTCAGATGGCACTGGGGAGCGACACTCGAAAGCACTCACTCTCCACTTGGTACCGGACAGCTAGTGTCAGCCCGCATCGGCTGCAATGCAGCAGCTCGAGTTCCTGCATGAACTTGAGTTGCCCTTCTTGTATCTCGATGCATTTTTTACTTTCCGAGAGCCGCAAGCTATGGTGCCCTTGGAGGATGGCCCCGGGGAAGGAGAACAAGGACTTCTCTCTCTGGGGTCTTCAGAGAGTTCTCTCTCATGCGTACCGGATAAAGATGGAAGAGCCAGAGCCCTTCTGGAGGAGTACTCAGCTTTTTCTGCCCCAGAGGGGCCTGGATTACGGGCTGGACACATGGATTTCTCCATGAGGTACTGCGTCCCTAGACAGACTTTGTGTTCTCCGAGTCAAGGAGTTGCAGATGCTGCATTTGTCCCTGATATACGCTCCATCAAGAAGCATCAGGTGTGCCCATCCTTTACGTGCATAACAGCTTTGCATGAAGGGCGGTGTTTAAAACCAGGGGACACTGTAAAGCTAGTACCAGGACCACCAGGGGCAGGACAAATGGAAATTATCCGTTCCATGTGCAAATCAAAAGAAACACAAACTATTTATTTACACTGAGCCTAAACTAACACTGTCCAAGTACTTACATAAAGAGAAAGGTGCTGAGGAGCACTCGGCCCTCAGTGGGATCAAGCCATGTGAGTGTAGAGTGAGAAGGAAGCAAGAGGGGGTGGCGAGGCCCTACCTTTTATGCCGTTGGTTGGAGGCATAAGCCCTGCCCCAACAGGTACTGCCGACTAAGGGCTTATCTAGACAAACAGCTAGTGTGAAACAAGCTGGGGCGTAGGCCTACAGAGCATTAGTGTGCCGAGTCCTAGCGGTGTGGACCACGCTACCGCATATTAAAAGTCCCCTCACACACTTTGATCTATTCCACTTTAAACAGGCGTCGGGAACTTTTAGTGCATGGCAGCAGAGTCCAGATCGAGGGTTAGTGCTCAGCCCACTACTGCGCTTTAGGCCTATACCACATGCTAACTGTTCCTCTAGACCAGTCCTGAAAGTCTCTGGCTCTGGTGCAGTGGGCGCACGCTCACCTGAAATGGAACATACATGTGCACAATCATTCCAAGGAAGTCTGTTACGATTTGATATAGGACCAAGAACTTGAGCAGGGATTAACGTGGCAGAGTGCTTCACCACCTTGCACTGGCTTGGGGTAGTGCTGCAGAGATCCCCATCTTCCCCGGCTGGGAGTGGGACGACGCTACATTGAAAGTGTTAGAAGGAGCTCGTGCCTGACTAAGGAGTTTCCGGGTCCCCTGATCCTTCGCTCAGAAGGTAGATTCAACATCGGAACAAAAGGAAAGTTGTCGTTTTTAATGGTAGCTCTATTTTATTTATGTCAATGGGCCCCTGCTAGGTGCAGCATCCACTCACCGGACTCCAGATGCAGGATCAGGCCCCAAGAATGTTATATGGGTAAATATGATGTGAAATGAGGTTTGTTTGGGTTTTTTTTAAATGAAAAAAATCTCTGTGTAATAATGTGTGTGAGGGAAATAAAATCAAGTGCCTTAGATTGGTAATTTTTTGAATAATACACAATATCTTTAAATAAAAGGCCATTCCTGCTTCTGCAACATAATTGGAATATATACATTAAAAACAAAATTATTCTTTATATCCCCACACAGAAGTCTACAATGCCACAAGCAATTATTTT
Source organism: Emydura macquarii macquarii (assembly GCF_026122565.2). Taxonomy (NCBI): domain Eukaryota; kingdom Metazoa; phylum Chordata; order Testudines; family Chelidae; genus Emydura; species Emydura macquarii. The sequence goes on from NW_027131180.1 coordinate 15,698,990, forward strand.
TTTTGGGGGGCAACTGAATAAGAGAATAAGGTCTTTGCCTAAAAAGTGCTGATACTTCCGCCTTTCCGACCTCACGTCCCCATTTCTGAACATCCCGACAGCAGCAGCAGGTGCTGCTGCTTGAAGCACAATTCCTCCACTATGTGGTGTGCGGGCTGCTTTTCATGTCAACAAATTTCATGCTGGGGTGAAAGTCAAGGAGTTCATCATCCCCAAAACAGCTTGTACCAGCCCTGGAAGCCACTTGCTCTTCATTTTCAACCCTCAATCAGTTTTACACCCCAAATATTCAGGTGAAAACAGTGTAATTTTTTTTTTAAAATGTTTCTGCAGGTTTTTTGTACACTGGTTGTTTCCTTAACGCTCAGCACTTCTGCCATGAGTGACATTAAAAAAAGGACATATACAGATTCAGAACCAAATTAAGCCCTGGTGTAAATGGAAGCAATGTTGTATAAAATCAATGGGGAAGCAAGCAGGGCTGAATTTGGCCCATTAGCTCTATTAAACTCACTTTCTGAGCAGATAATAGGTGCTGAACAAATACTAGGAGCCTACCAGTTTGCATTGCTGTTAATAGCCTCAAACAAGGACAAAAGAATGTAACTGTTAGCATTTTACACTCCAGCATGTAAATCTTACTAGCTAGCCAAAGTTCACTAAAGGACCATCTAGACTACAGCTCTGCTTCTGTTGCAACTCAAGTTCATTGATCGCCAGTTAACTCAAGTTAACTAACCCGTTTAGGAATGTTTGTGGTTTATTATTGGCTGATACTCTCTGTGCCTCTGTTTCCCATTTGTTAAATGGGAACTATATTACCTCTTTTTCTTCCATCTTTTGTCTGTCTTGTCTATTAGGCTTGTCAGTTCTTTGAGCAGAGACAGTCTGTTACTGCATATATGTAATGCCTACCACAATAGGACCCTAATCTCAGTTGTGACCTCTAGGTGCTACTATAATACAAAACAGTAATATTGAACTCAATCATGAAGCCTTCATTCAGGCCCAGTTTCCACTGGTGTCAATGACTGGAGTAAGAATGGACCCAGTCTTGCATTCCTAACACCACAAGACGTGGGTGGTCATTTTGACACATCTTATGGCAGGAATCAGATGGTGGGTTAGGCGTCATGTTTTCTCAACCTCTTCCATATAGCTCTGTCTTCCACTCCAAGGCCATTACTAATCCTTATATAACTGGGAGAAATTATAACCATGGGCCCAGTAGCTCATCTAGTTCTGTTCCTGGCACGTAGACACTGTTCTTACCTGTTTCCTGCCTTCCAGAAACTGAGATTGTGGAGTTGAGGCTTTAGTTTGTGACCTGCATTCATCAAGACTGTAAGAAGAGATGGTGATGCTCTAGGATGCTGTGGCAAACAGCTTTTTAAAAAAGGAACGCTTTCAAAACAAGCCCATAATGTTTCAACGCTTTCAAAACAAGCCTATTCTTCTCTGGCTATGCAAGTGGAAAGCACAGGGACAGCAAATACTGCACAAGTCATGAACTGAAGTAGTGAGACCACACATGCAAAGGCAAACTGTACAACCATTAAGTGAGAATAGAAGAGCTATTTTATGTGGCAAAAATCTAATACCTTAGCAAATAAACTATAATGGCACAAAGGACCCAGAGTAGGACACAATGCCTGGAAAGCTAAAACTGAGGGAAGTATCAAATTTCTCACTACTGATGTTTTCCTATTTTATTTAAAATGAAATTCTGTTTGCTTACTGATCAATAAAATATAAAGCGAAAAAAACTTTAGAGTAGAGTTTGGTATCAGGATATAGAATCTTTGACATCTAGGTCACCTGTTCAAGTCCTGGCTAATGGCTGTTGGGAAATCTATGTGAAATGAGTCACCTCAGACTAGTTGCTCATGGACAGGTGTTCACATCACAACTGGCAGTTTTGTTGGAATTGTCAACTGAGAAATCTTCTCAATGATACAGGACTAAAAAACTTTGAGCAGCATGGAGAAAATTTTTCACTGATAGTCCATGTGCTAGTTGTTCTGTAGATCGGTAGGGGACCACAGTTCCTAGGACTCTAGCACACTTCACAAGCACTAAATTCATTCAAATAACGTAAGAGCACTGTAAATGTGACACTGGAATTCAGACTCAAGTTTGAGCAAGGTGGCTTTGTTCTGGTATAAGCAGCTTGTCAACCTAAATATGGTTCAAACAGACGATTACCAACCATCGAGCCTTCTCCATCCCATCTGTCACCCATCACTGGATCACACACTGCAACAGAAAATAAAACCAATCTTAGAAACAAAGAACCCTCGCATAGTCCCCGTGGGGAGATATAATTTTACCTAATAGTAGCAGTCGTTAGAACACTGTCATTTTATGAACTTGTGTCATTTGAACCACTCTTGCAATACATTCGAGCAGGAGCCTGCAACCTGGGAGTTTGTGATCCACGAAAGATAAGGAGTGTGTCACAAACAGGTGTCAGAGGGTTGTGACCACTCTGCCCTCTCCATGTTGTTAAATTTTGGGGTTGAGATGTCCTGGATACATGTGGAGGAGGGAATGCTGGGATATAGAAAATTCTGAGAACCACTGCCTTAGTTCAGAGCTTTCAAAATTAGTGGAACATGGTAAGAAAAGGGGAGGAGCTTATATTTATAGAATGCATCACATAAAAGCCTTCTTTTATTTTAATCAAGAAGGAAAATTTCTTCTTCCAGAGTAGATTTTGTAGACACATACCAAACATGATAAAATTAGGATTAAGACAGACGTTTATGGTGTTGTCTCAGGATCATCAAGAACATTAACAGCCTGTTCAGAGTGACCTCAATTTCATGATGTGTTCTGGAATATCAGTGCCGTCCATAGTATTAAGAGAGTCACTGTCAAGGTACAAATTATGGGACAAACCAAGGTCCTTATTCAATGTTCACTCAGTCCTTGCTCAGGCAAACTTCTATTGATGTCAAAGGGAACTTGCCAGAGAAACAATCCCGATATTTGGCACCACATAAAGACAAGTTCTTTACCTCTCTAACCAGCACCATCTTCACTCATTAAACTGAAAGAATTATAAAAATTAAGTTTACTTCTTGCTATTTTGCTGCCTATTTTTTGTATTTCTTTTAGTTGGTCAATGAACTATAATTAAGTGGATACATAATTGGTTAAACAACCACAAACGACGAGTAATTATTAATGAAATGATGTCGAATTGGAAGGAGGTCTTGAGTGGGGTTCCACAGGGATCTGTTCTGGGTCCTGTGTTATTTAATCTTTTTTTTTTAAATGACCTGGATGTAGGAATAAAGAGAATACTGATCAAATCTGCAGATGACACAAGGCTTGGGGGGTTGCAAACACTTTGGAGGATGGAGCTAAAATTCAAAGCGTCTTGCTAAATAGGAGAACTGGACTATAAATGAAATTCAGCAAAGACAAATTCAGCAAAGACTTATGGAAGAAAAACCAAATGTACAAATACAGAATGGTGGAATAACTGGCTTGGCAGCTGAGAAGAATCTGGGAGTTGTGGTGGATCACAACCTCAACGTGAATCAGCAGTGGGATGCTGTTGCAAAAAAAACAAAAAACAAAACAAACAAAAAAACAAACAAAAAACAAATGCAACCTTAGGTTGCATTAAAAGAGACATAGAATGCAAGCCACAGAAGGGGATAGTACCACTCTATTCAGCGCTGGTTAGCCTCAGCTGGACTACTGTATCCAATTTTGGTCACCAATGTAAAGAAAGGATGCAGAGAAACTGGAGAGGATCCAGAGGCAAATGACAAAAATAATCAAAGGGATGGAATGCAAGCCGTATGAGCAAAGGCTGAAGGAACTGGGTATGTTTAGTTTGGAAAAGAGGTGATCCAGGGGGGGATATGATAGCAGTCTTCAAATATTTGAAAGGCTGCCAAAAAGATGGAGAAAGTTGTTCTTTCTTGCCAGAGAGGGTAGGACAAGAGGCAATGGGTTCAAACTACAGTATAGCAGGTTTAGATTAAATCTCAGGAAAAACTTCCAAACTGTAAGAACAGTAGGAGAATGGAACAGACTGCCTGGGGAGGTTCTGGAAGCTCCTTCACTGGAGGTTTTCAAAAGGAGGCTGGATAGCCATCTATCTTGGATGGTTTAGACACAACAAATCCTGCATCTTCGCAGGGAGTTAAACTACATGACCCTTACAGTCCCTTCTAGCCCTATGGTTCTATGAAACTGAACTGGTTAGTTTCATTTTCTGTTTATAATCTATTTTCTGGTTTCATGCTCTCTTGGGAGCTTCATAACACCTCAGAGAAATATTCTCACTGAAGATTTTTAAAAAACCCACCACCACTCATGAAAAATATTTCTGTTCATATGGGTTTTTACAAAAAACTCCAGTTTACTTTTAAAAATATTGTAAAGCATACATTCTAGGCCTAAATTTAAGTTGCGGTGTCTAACAAAAACCTGGTTCAAACCACATTAGCCAGAGCCACGTTTAACCATGGCTCTTTGGCCTAAAGCCAGCACTATACAGCAGTCTACCCTATAATTCTTACCATGTCAAGGCAGTGTTAGAATGATAGTCTTCCCAACCATGCTATTATACGCATTCCTTTGACATGGTAGAAGCTGCTATGTAGACTGCTCCAAATCCTGGTATAACAGTACTATCCAGGTTGCAAAACAGTACTATCCAGGTTGCAACCATAGCCTCTAGGCTATATAAAAAAGTTCATAAAAACCATTGCAACACAAGTAGGCATTTACACTAGGATCTGAAACCATGTAGGTATGTTGTTTCAATCATGAACTGTTTAAACATGGATTAGCTGGAACTCCAGGATAGAGAGGGTCTCTTAATTTCAGCAGAAACATTATGTATTTCATGGTATTGATAGAAGGTTCTTACTGTTGTTGATTATACAACTGTACCACTGATGCCTTTATTTATTTCCGCAGGAAGTGTCTGCTACTTATAGTACATTTGTAATGCCTCTATATCATGACTGAATGAGGCATTCAGGTATGGGCTACTCTACCCAACAATCTGAATGAATCTGAGCACTTTAAAGCTAAGAGTTGTTGAAATCACTGCTCTGCTTTAGAATGGGGCCAACAGAAGCCCCCTCCTCAGTTTGGCACCAGGTGGCCACTTTAGATTGGCCAACATAGGTGGTTACAATTCTTCAGCTCTGCAGGCCAAAGTCAGCGACTGAAATCTAAGTGCCACAGCCCAGATGAGACATACTCCACACATCAATGCCGATCAGAATAAGAATTCTGCTATTTATTAAACAGGAACAGTTTAATAAATCCAGTATCTGAATCATCTATTTCAACTGGTAATTGCTTGTGAACAGTTTTGAGTGTGTTCTGAGCATGCAGCTCTATAGAATCTGAAGACCATAGGGTCAGGCCATCATTTCCAGTCCCTGTTCCTGGAGTGATCCCACTGACTTGAGTGTGCAACTTTAATGGGAGTTTTGCCCGGTTAAGGTCCACAGTACCTACAATGGTCAAGGAACTGTATAAAGCAGAGGACTGGTAATGGGAAATGCAGGTTGCATTAATTGCTGGTTTGAGCCTGGCCAGCTGAACGTTATCATCATCTTCCAGCCCTCATATGTAATCTCAGAGACAGGTTCTGAACTAAATGGTCCTGGAGTCTGAAATGGCCTTTCAGAAATAAAAAGGCCAGAGTGCTACCTCCAGGATGTGATCGACATACAGACTTCTCCACGTTGGCTGGTGAGAGTATCTGAGAATCAAGATAAGACATCAGTTTCCAGTATTATCAGTACTTCTCAGGCCTTCACTGCTAAGCAACAAACAGCAGCAACTAGATAGGATTTCACGGGACTTTGTGAAATAGAGAGGATCACTCCTTAAGGCATATCTTTATCTGGCTGGCATGATGGAAGAAAAGCACCAGAAGGCACAAAGGAGAAAAAAAATAAATCACTTCAGCAATACTAAACTGACATTCTATTGGAGTGTCAGCAAGATCAAAACAGGGCATTGTTGTGAAATCCAGAATGTCAGAGCACTGTCTTCATCCTAAGTGATTTACACATGTTCATGGAAAATAATGAGACTGAAAAGATTAAAAGCCATCAAGTCCTTACCATACACCAGGTTAGAGTTCTGTTGCTTCAACTCCTGAACGATATCAACTACCATTGTAAGGAATGATGCATCCCGTGTGTAACCTATAGGGGGTGGGAAAAAAAGTTAATTTCAGAGTGTAATTTTTTGTTTAAAATCAGACTCATCTCTATGCAGAAAGGAACGCTGGTCATTTCTTCCCATCCCTAGAAAAATGTTTTTAGTTCTAAATAAACATCTTAGTATGTTATTCAGGGATAAGGAGATGTACAACAAATCAAGATCAACCGTTGCTAACTCATCAAATTAAGCCTGTAAAAGAAAAAAGTCTTAATAAATGAGTCTTTCATCAGAGTTGTCCAATATCCATTTCAAAATGCTCAGAAAAACAAAGATTTGGTTAAAAAGGAAAACATACCCCTTTTGTTCAAATTACCAGTTTGAAAGTTCACAGTATAAGCAGCTTTGTTCAGCGTGCAGCAAATGAGAGGGGGAAATATAAAGTTTTAAATGTCATTAGCATTTCTGAGACTTGTGCTGGTGGCAGCCTTCTTGTTGAAAATCAACGTTACCTGTGAGACCGCCAATGTCCTAACCTAACAGAAGAAAACCTAAACTCAAGTAGGTCTACACTGCAATTACGGGGCATGATTGCAGCTTGTGTAGGCATATGCAAGCTGACTTTCACCTAGCTAGCTGGGGTATGGACACACTGAAGCCATGGCAGTGCAGGCCCACTGGAACCCTGAACAATTATTTGCATGGGTGGCTCGCAATAACACGCACATTGCCACAACTTCCCTGCTCCAGTATCCAAGCTAACTAGATTAAAAGCATGGGTATGTTTACACAAGAAGCAATCATACACCATGACTGCAGTATAGATATCACATAGCCCGTCTCTAGCCTGATTGGATAACGGTTTAACCATCATAACAAAGAACTCATTTTTAATATATTGTATCTTAAGTTTTTTTCAGATGTTTAGTACTAAAGCAAGCTGGAAACTGGCTTCATTTCATCTCACTGGGCTCTCATACCACTAGCATCACAAGTGATATTGTTCTGTAGCATGATGGTCTCCTTCGGCTTTCAGCTCAGAAATGCCAACTGTATTTAAACACTTAAGTACATTTCAGAGTTCTTTCATTCATAGAAGTGCTTCTTCCTTAGATGCAGAGAAAAATGGGTGCAGTTTCCATGATGATGAAATCCTGTTTACTTCAGCACGGAGGGATTTATATAAAATGGCAGAATTGGATTTATAATGAACAGCCATCATAGGCTGATCTCTGTAGATTATGCTCACTACTTTCACCTTCTCAGAGAGAGCGCACTAGTAAATTATTGACACAAATGTCTCAACCATTCCACAGAATTGGCACTAATTTTTCCCCTAAGGTGCCTCTTGTCAAATAAGGTAACTATGACAAGATCCAGAAGCAACATTTCACAATGGCAAACATAACACAATTTAGATTTTCACAGCAAACATAACACACTCTCTCTCTCTCTCTCTCTCTCTCTCCCCATGTAACTCAGCAAAACAAGGGATCCAATGACGGTCAGAGCTATTTGCCCCCAAAACTGACTTAATTTTACTGTTTGGTTTAATAGCAAGTATGACCTAGGAAGCTCTTTGTACCAAGTGGCAGAGCAGGACACAGAGTTTTATAGGGATTCCCTGGATCAAGAATATCCCCATTAAGTTTACCAAAGTGTGGCATGAGAGGTTTTCTCTACCAAGAGCCAATTGCCCACTGAGCATCATAATCATTGCAAAATGTATGTATGTATGTATAATGTTTAAGAAATGATGTAACTGTACTGAAAATTACATTCTTAAGGTCTGTGAGTTAAAATAGGTCGCCAAACGGTGATAAACATGCTCCATCAGCTATGAGGGAAGAGATGCTTATCTTTGTCTGATTATATTTGTATTGTCTGCTTCACATTGGAAGCCTATTTGCATTACATAACCTGACGCTAATTGAGAGATTGTGAAATCACGACTAAAAAAAACTGCAGGGGAGGAGGAAAAAAACCCAAACACAGACAGAGGATCCTGTTTACATAAATTAAGGGGTATAACTGAGGTACAGGCCTGGATTCTTCACCGAGGAGATGAACTATTATCGTGTCCTGCCTTATGATAGGAGGGTCACAGCCAAACTTGGTGAGCTAAACATTTATTTGACAAGAAAGTACCTTGTTAGTTATGTCTAGGCTTTAGAATGCAAGTTATGATTTTATTTTACTTGTAATCATTTGTTTCCAATACTGGGACTTGCTACCTCTTGAATCTCTAAACCAGCGTTTCCCAACCGGTGTGTCGCGGCACAGTGGTGTGCCGTCAAACATGAACAGATGTGCAGCCGAATTTTGGAAAAGTCACACGAGCCCTGCGGTGGGCTCCACCCATGCTGGGCTCCGCGACTCCACGCCAGTGAGAGCTGCCTCGCTGCTCTCGCTGGCAGGGAGCCAGCCCAGCTGCACTACCCTTTAAACAGCTGATTCCCCTCCGCCCCCAGTTTAAAGAGCTGATTACCTTTTTGGTTAACCTTTTACATCCCTAATTTCAGTCGTGTTGCTCTTTCCGTGTACTAATACAGACAGGAGACAGACGCCACCCTCTGTCTAGTAAAACTGTTCACGTGGGAATCGCATGTTGGGTCGACTTTTTGCAGGTTGCGCAGCTGCAGTGGCAATTTTTGAATAGTGCAATTACCGAGCCTGGCGTATTCTTAGCTTCGAAAAATCCGCCGTTGCTACTGAATGGAGAACGGAAATGGATAAATATTTGAAAAGAAAAAAAGATTCTGATGCTTCTACATCCACTTACAGCGACAAAGTTGAGCCTGAGCACAAGACAGTAAAATCGGTGAGCAGACACTACCATAACAGTTATTTGCGCTATAGATTTTCTTATACTAGGAATCCATCTTGCCATACTCTGCTATATCTTGTGTGCAGGGAGAAACTTTCTAATCATGCCATGGTTCCAAGTAAATTGAAATGACATCTTACGACCAAGTACCCATCTCTTGCTAACAATGATAAAGACTATTTTGTGTGTTTGAAGGATCAAAATGAAAAGGAGATGCAAATAATGAAAGACAGTGTAACGGTGTCTGATAAAGTGCTGGAAGCAAGCTGTATGGTCACCGAGCTTGCTGCGAAGACAAAAAAGCCACATACAATTGCGGAGTCTTTAATTTTACCAGCATGTAAAGACATCGTGAGAGTAATGTTAGGTGCGGATGCAGCCAAAGAAGTTGCAAAGGTACCCCTTTCAGACAATACAATAAGTCGCCAGACGGATGACGTCTGCTGACATTGAAACTGTTGTTCGAGAAAAAATAAAATCAAACAGAAAATTCGCACTGTAGCTTGATGAGTCAACAGACATCAGTGGTCACGCTCAGCTCTTGGCTAACGTCAGGTTCACTGATGGAGATAGTGTGTTGTCACTCTAAAAGTTTCTTCTCTAGTTGTTTTACCTCGCAGGTGTTAGCATAAAGGAAAAAAAAAATTTTACAATCTTGAACAGGAAGAACTACACTGGAAAAACTGCCTGAGAGTTTGCACAGACGGCTGCTTCAATGACAGGGAAGTTGAAAGGATTTGTAAGCAGGGTCAAGGAACAAAACCCCAATGTTTTGGTGACCCACTGTTTCCTGGGAAGCACTTCAGGGAAGCACCACTGGGAAGCACTTCTGGCTAAAACATTACCTGAAGAGCTCTCTCTAGTATTGGAGGGAGCAATAAAAGTTATAAACTTCATAAAATCACAGCCTTTGAAATGTCGCCTTTTCTCCTTGTTGTGTGAGGAGATGGAAGCAGAACATCAAACTTGGCTATTGCACATGGAAGTACGCTGGCTTTCCTGTGGGAAAGTTTTATCATATTTGTACAAACAGAGAAGAATTCAAAATCTTCTTAACTTCTAAGGAATCTGCATACACAGACCAACTTGCTGCTGCAGAATGGTGCGCAAAGCTTGCTTACCTGGCTGATATTTTCCAACACCTCAACAATGTGAACAGGAAAATGCAAGGAAGAAACGAAAATCTTCTCTCCAGCACTGATAAACTGCGTGAATTTAGATCTAAGCTAGCTCTTGGGCATGAAAATGTAGCAAAAGGCATAATAGAAATGTTCTGCCTGGCATATTCAGCAGATCCAACTAGAAGTGTTTTTGGCCAATATAATTTCTCAGCATTTGAAAAGTCTTGAAGAGAAATTTAGTTTCTATTTCTCTTCAATTCATACTGAAGAATTTGAGTGGATTCCTGCAATGGAAAGCGTTAAGAATATTTCATTATTGGCTCAAGAGCAACTTACGGAATTAAGGATGGATTGCAGTTTTAAAATTAAATTTGGTGACTTGATGTTGGACACATTCTGGTTGACAGTTGCAAATGAATATCCAGTAGTTTCAGACAATGCGATCTCAATTTTGTTGCCATTTTCCACAACCTACCTGTGCGAGTTAAGTTTTCAAGTTTGACCTACTTAAAAAATAAAAACAGAGGACGTCTGAGAGCATTGAAACAAGAGCCCTGAGTTTCACTGTCGTCAATTCCTGCCAGGATAAAGCGACTGCGTACTTTGAGGCAAGCTCAGATTTCACATTAAAATTAAGTTATGTTATTAATATTACTACTAATAATATGCGGTGTGTGTATATATGGGTGACGTATATGGATGTGTGTATATGAGTGACGGGTCGGGAAGGGGTGGTGTGACGCAATTTTTTTTTTGTTTATGTAAGTGTGCTGTGGGACGGAAAAAGTTGGGAAACCCTGCTCTACTCTTTGTTAAATAAACTTTTATGTGATTTCATTATAATCATATCTTAGTGCTGTGTGTGAAGCAGAGCGGTGATCTGAAATAGAACCGGTAAGCTGGGGTGTACTATTTCTTTGGGAGCAGCAGATCTGTGAATCATAGAATCGTAGGACTGGAAGGGACCTCAAGGGGTCTTCTAGTCCAGTCCCCTGCATTCATGGAATACAGTGAGTGTCCAGTGGACCAGGGGCTGGTCATTCCGGGAGTGCTCAGAGATTGGAGTGTGCCTATTGCTAATCTGGAGAGAGAGAGAGAGAGAGAGAGAGAGAGAAAGGCCTGCGTAGGCCTGGAAGGGAGGGCTTGCGTAGCCCAGGGCCAATGGAATTGTGGAGCTGATACCTGGCAGACACAGACAAGGCTTCTTCATGCTAAGGGTGGGTGGTAGTGAGGTACCTCACCACCCTAGGTACACCAGGAAGTGTCACAGAAGGTTACTGCTAAAGATAGCAAAGCACCACTACACTGAATAACCTAGTAACATCCATCTCTCTTCTTTGGAGGTAGCAGCCTCATTTATGGCCTGAGAAGATAAAAGGCTGAATTCCAAGTTCAGCCAGGAGCAGAGTTACAACCCAACGCTGAAACAGAGGTATTTTATTTAGGAAGACATTAAAAACTAGTGTCCCTCTTCTGCTTATTTCTTTTGTTTGTCTAAATGAGACTTGAGGATCCCATGCAGATTTGGCCAAAAAAAAACCCCACAAAGCAAACCAAAACCAGTCACAAAAATTTGAAATAGTTTCCAAAAAGCTGGTTTAGAAAATTTTCACAATTTTTGACTGAAATATTTTAAAAACCTAAAACATGATTTCCCCTCCCCGCCAAATTATGCCACTGAAAACCATACTGTGAGGGGAATGGAAAATTTAAAACTTTTCTTATTTTGTTGGAAAAAACTCTGAGCATTTTAGAACATTTTGAGAAACAAAAACTTTGCAAAAAAAATTTTTTTTAAAGGCCTATTTTTGATTAAAATATTCTTCATTCAAGAACTTTTGACCTCTAATCACACGGTACGTTTTGCAAAGAGAAAGGCATAGTTTCTCAAACTTGTCCACAGTGTGAACCACACCTTATTAGACAGAGGATAGTAACATGGACCACTTCATTTCTAATTCACAATTGCACAAATATCATTGCTTACAGCAAAAAAATAATATAAACAAGTAATGCATTTTTATAGCTGCCTTTTAATGTGATTTAACACTTGGGAAAGTTAGCATTGTGTGATCAACAAGCTCTGACCTGACCATGAGCATATACACTGCAGACCACCAGTGGTCCACCTACCGAAGTTTGGGAAGCTATGGAGGAAGATACAAACCTCCAGTGACCTGGCCAACATTCCTATTCTCAGAAAAATAGGTTCTATTTTCCAAGGCTAGGAATAAATATATAAGCTAAATATACAACTGCTGCCATTTTTGCATTATATATATATATATATATATAGTCAATACTGACAGGGCCACAGAGACTTGATGTAAACAGCTGTAATCCCAGTCACCTCACCAGAGTTACACCCATTTACTTTGAATTTGACCCTACGTATCTAGCTCACCACTCTGTAAAGTGCTCTCTGGAATACAAGAGGCACTGGTATCAATTTTTTTTTAAATGTTTTACAGGAGTGTCTGCAGCATGTAAAAAGGAAACCCCTCCAAACTATTTTTTCTACATTTTACTGCACATGAAATAATCTTCTCAAAAATCTTGGAGTACATTCTGTTTTTCTGGGAAATAATTCTACATTACTGTGGACTAACCCTTCACTCAAGAAAAATAATACATACACGTGCCTCCCAACCAAATGGAACCTATTTATGCTGAAATTCATTACCACATCAGTGTAATCTCATTCTGTGTGCTATTTAATATCTCCTTTACCTCGGAGAGCTCCACAGAAACAAGAGGGGGAATAATTCAGCAGACATGCAGTACCCTTCATGCCCGAGTAGTCAGTATGGGTCATAATCCCAAATCCATACAGTTAAGGTTTCCTGTTATCCCTGGCTTTAAAAACACCTCCCCTACAAGTGGAAGTCATTTAATCAATCTAGCAATCAATTTCTGCTTGAGTTTTGGAAGCAACAGCTCACTGCTATAAGAAATACAGATAACAAAATTTAAAATAAATGCATTGCACTCAGTGCACTCTTTAGACAGGGGATCCTTGTCTATATATGTGCGCGCGCGCACACACACACACACACACACACACACACACGAGAGCCTCTGTGGTAAGTGAAAGAAGATACTGCACAAGGTCACTATATGGTATGAGGCTGCACACTCTCATGAAAGGTTAAAGGAACATCATATATCAACAAGAGTAAAGGTCAAGAAATACAATTACAGGGTTGAGAATAGAGCTGGGTCTTCTGACTCTCCACCCCGTGCTCAAAACAATACCAATCACAAAGATTAAGAAAAAACTCATAGCACACCGTGTATAAAACAAGGATAAAATCCAAGGTTTTAAACCATAAAGTTGCATCACTGCAGATTTCAGGAGTTTAAATCCATACATCGTTATAATATATATAAAAAATAACACCCTGCACTTCTATCACTTCTTTCATTAGAGTATCACACAGCACATTAACTAATGCTCACCCAAACCCAAATTCAGGGGCCACGTTTCCCATCCCATTGAGATGCAACCACTTTTGGGCTGGATTACGGCACCTGTTTCATGAAGTACTGCACAAACAGCAGAGAATACAGTATCCAGCTGAAAGTGTAGGAGGAATTTGAGGAGGGAGAATGTAATTAACCAGTTTGGAAAAAGGCAAGGACATGGGTTATCACTTTTACTCTTGGGTAAACACTTACCTGTGAGTACGTAGTCATAGTGGTTGACATTGTTCAGTTTAAGCCCTTCGTATAGTTCATGGAGCTCATCTGCATTTAACACCTGACCCTTCCAATGGGCGTAACCTGAAAAAGGAAATCCAACTGGTTTGTCAATGCCTCATTTTACATTTAGGATCACATTATACATGCAGGATTTGGCTCTCTCTCCTTTCCCCCCGCCCCTCTTCGAAAGTGTTGCTGTCAAAAATTAGACAGGCGAGTTATGAACAGAACAGTTATATTCTCAGCAGTCTCATAACTCTTATCCCTCTGATCAGGAATTGTTTGTGAAAGGGGCTATCCTCAACACTAGAGATTCAAATCCTGCATGCATCAGAAGAACAGGTAATGCACAAGCAGAAAATGCAAGCTTTCCCATACAGCCTTCACCAACCTGTCCTGATCTGGAGATCAGGTTAGTTTTAGTTTTCTTAAATTATTAATATAATGTCTTTTATTTCATATTACACCAATGCAACCTGACAGCAGCCAGGCAACTTTATGATAGATTTATTTGCGGAGAATAATCTCCATACACTGCAGCCATTCAGAATCTAGCATGCACACCCAAGAGAATATGTGCTAGGCCTCCTATCCCCACTGTATTATAGTGGAAAAGAGGTTCTCCACCTAGTTTAGCAAAACAGGCTTATGTACCTCAGGGCAGGTCTATACTACTGTTTCAGTTGATCTAACTTATGTCACTCAGAGGTGTGAAAAAGACACCCCCGAGTGATGCAAGTTATAGCGACCTAAGCGCTGTCCACACCGGTGCTATGTTGGCAGGAGACGCTCTCCCACCAATAGAGCTTCTGCCTCTCATGGAGGTGGAGTAATTATGCCAAAGGCAGAGCGCTTTCCCACCAGCATACAGTATCTTCACCAGACGTGCAACAGCAGTGCAGCTGTGCTGATGTAGCTAGTGCTTCTAGTGTAGATCTGCCCTCAGTCTATCAGATCACACCATACAAAAGCCATACAAGCAAGCAACTGCTGCACTCTGTTGTGCCCCACAGCAGATAAAAAAATCTTCATTTGGTACAACGTTAGGATGTTCCTTCACCATAGGATTTCAGCTAGGACAGTGCTCCATTACAGTGACTTTATTTCACGTAGCAAGATGCTATTCTCAGCGACAATGCGTCTGTACTTTTGGGGATTTTGGAATGGCCCTGCGGGTGTCAGTAGGGCTTCAAGAACCACTATTATGAGCAAAAAAATAAACTTTCCCTGCATTTTTATCCCCAGAAAAGTCTAAGCGTGTAAGTATGTATTCAGGGCTTAGCCCAGCACTCACTGCAGTCAATGAAGAGCGTTCAGTGGACTACAGTGGACATTGATTCAGGCCTTTAGCATCTTTAAGGCAGCATGTACCCAGCTGATTGAGATAGGAGAGAATGGGATGTGTAGCACGTTTCATCTTGCATAGAAACAAAATGTTTTACTAAATTCTAATCAGGTACACCTGTGTAAACCCACTGACTGCCCCCGGATAGCACAGGTGTCACCAGGAGTCTAATTTGGCCAGCAGCACCTTGGTTACTGGTGATGATGGGCAAAGTGGAAAGACTATGACTATGACCCGCACAGCCCAGATTGAGTTTGCAGGACTGGCAGCCAGACCAAGAACAAACATCTTTTTACTTGTAAACTGAGCACCTCCAATATAAAAATTACCAAACCCCCCCCCCCCCCCCCACACACACACACACACAATGCCATTATACTGCCTGTAGTTACTTTTCAGGACAGAATTCAGGCTGCTCCTCCTGCCACGATGGAGCACGTTTAAAGGCGGTATATATAGGGGTAGATCCTCCAGTGATGTGCAGCTGTAGAGCTGGCTTATCTAGCTCTGGGAGGATTGTATCCCAATTGTAACACAATCCTCAGGTGGCAGAGGCACCTACACTAGCCCTCACCCTGCCGCCAGTGTAGAAGAAATGGCTGGAGCTGAAGGATCTTGGCCAAGATTCCCTTCCACCACGCTGATCTCAGACTGTGGTTTTGGCCCCTGGAGGCGACAGGCAGCCACCATAAGTCAGAAGAGCACTCGGATTCTGCTTTAGTTTACATCTAGGGATCAGCCCTGCACAGCCATCCCATGATTTAGGCATTACACCACCTGAGCGTACCTCACACCACAACTTGATCCTCAGCTTTAGGTGAGGATTTGACCCATGGTCTGAGACCTGTCAGTATATTGTTATCAATGGGAACAAAATATAATTACATATTTGCAGCCAAAAAGATACAGAAGCTGTTCTGATGTCCAGCTCTGGCAATAGCTTGTACACAAGCAAGTAGACTCGGGTCTGCAGAAAGATCAGAAGACAAAGTGCTGTTCATTTGGGATGTGACTGAAGGGAGGCTACTGGCCTGAACCATTTTTAGCAGAGCATGAATTTTCCTTTTTTTAAATAAATAAAAATAGCTCACTCCTTAACAGCAATCCTGGAAATAGACACAAGCTTTTCCTTTGAAGAAAGAGAATCTAGAAACAAGCTAGCTCCCTCAATGAAATAGAAAAACAGCAGCAGCAGCAGCTGTTAAACAGCTATGTTGACTGAGAACATAAGGGGCAGCACCTGCAAGGACAAAAGTAGCAGCTAGCACCACACACAAGACAAATACAGAGGGGCTACCACCACTATTTGCCAGGCCATGTTTTGACCAAGAAGATAGCTAAACAAACACGGACATACATTTTAACTAATATTTTCCAGCAGAGAGAGGTGTAAGGCTAGGGCCGACTCCTGCCTCTTTCTCCCCCTCAGCAAGGCTCCTTTAACAACTCATCCAGTTTAAAAGAAATTTTAAAAACAGTCCCATCAAGGCATCCCATTTATTTACTCTTCTGGGTACATACTGGTCCTCTAATCTCTCACCCTATAGTCCAAACAACACAGAGTCTTTGAAAAACTAAACACAAACTTACATAGCTTCGACTGGCACAGCCTCTCTTTCTTGAGCGTGTCTGTCTCTCTCTCCCTCCCCTGCTTCTTGGGCAGGGTCCCTCCCCGGCCACCCTACCTGGGAACTTTCTCCTGCTTTTGTCAGGCTTCCTGCCCCTGGCACTCTCAGTTACTTGTTCCATCAGCCACGTGCTGCAGTTTCCTGCTGCCTTTTGCATTAGAACAGATTCAACTCAGGAGTGATTCATCCTGTAAGCAGGGCCGGCATACTCCCAGGCTCTTCAACCCATAGGGCAAGCCACCTGGTACAACAGGGTTTCAACATCTTTAAGAATGGATTATTAGCTTCTTACGGGGGGCAGGGGTCAGGGAAGCCTAGTTTTATCCACAACCAGATAACACGTTTTAAAGGTATTAAACCCTGTATGAGCTAGTCACATTTTTAAACAGGACATATTTCCCCAATCTAGTCTTGAGATGTCCTTAGTGCAATTCTTCAATCAACCCTGTATTTAGTGCACTGAATATTGTATAAGTTTGGAAAGCTCAGAGCCCACACTGAGGAGGTTGTGCTGACACCACCCAGATCACAGAATTTGGTGAAGGTGATATTGTGACCGAAAGCTCAGGGTGCAAAAAGAGTGACCTTTTAATATGCCAATTCTAAAGAAAACTGTCAAATGAGTATAAGAATTTATGTCTGGAATATCCAGGATTGAAGGGATATCTGAAACAAGTTGCTACAAGAAAAGTGATTAAAACCATGTGCCTCATCAGTCTCATTCAGGATTGGTTGCTAATTCCTATAGTCCACCGAGCAGATAATCTCATATCTGCTTGGTCCTCACGGCAGAGATTGTTTGCATTATAGGCATGCTTTGGACAGACCTGGTGTTTCAAGCTGGTAAAGGGATGAAAAATTGCAGAGCTAAGGAAAAATCACTCTGTAGCTTTCTGATCTGCTGTCATCATTTCCTAAGGAAAAACTATTTTTTTTTGTCCATGTATTTCATCATGGCAATCAGGGTCTCCCTGGACTAGCTAGAAGGTCATCTCACTCCAGGATATCTGAAGGCACAGACTCAAAATTAGATTTCATGCCTCATAAGGTCCAAGGGATAATCAACTCATGACAACCATTACCCCTATTATTTTTTCATTAAATATATTGAAAATTTGGTGAACTGTAAGAGAAAGCAAAACCATTTATTTGTGTACGTGCTGTAGTTCATCTAGCCACATTCCATAGCCTCTACCATGAAATAATATTTATATTTGGGCACTGAGCAATAATAAAGTTCAAAGCCGCACATTACTTGACTATGTATACACATTACGTATAAGAGGAAAGCCAAGAAAGCTTAGATAATAAACAATTTGTACTTAGCAAAACGATTGCACATCACTCGGGCAGACTGCAGCACACTGAGAACATCAGAGGGTGTTGGGTAGGCAGTGACAGGGTCAGTGTGCGCTAACCTTTTATCTTTGGAAGCCAAGTTCAATTCCTGGCTCACGTTCTCCAGAAAAGAAAACATGAATCCTTTCATCCTAATTTCTTGTTTTTAAGATTACAAAATCACACACACAGATTTGCTTAATTAGAAGTCTCTGCTCAAGTTAAACCCAGGATTGGAATAGCAGAACATTGCAAGTTGAGGCAAAAGAATATTTCAGAGCTGTTTGGGAAACTTTGCTGTACGCTTCTGTGATCCGTCCGTGCCTAGGATAGCCACCTGAAAATGTCAAGGTCAGGGCAGGCTGCAAAAGGAGAGCAGATTCTCCCAGCACTGGTGGGTGACACCGAAGTCAGACTTCCCAACCAGCCACAAACTGTGCTTCTGATTCCCCAAACCAGTTATCAAGAAGCCAGCACACAAATACACACAGCCCCCTTTACTGCATTTCAGTCTCCGGCCCCCCATCCACCACTAGGTCCAGTAAAGAGACCAGTTATTTAAACTCTATGCTCTTTACCAAAAAGGTTCCTCCTAACCCAAAAGGGTCAGCCACAGTACCAGATCAATACAAGTTTGGATCTTACCCAAAATACCACGCTGCCAGCCAATCCTTTAACTAAAACTAAAGGTTTATTATAAAAAGAAAAACTATAAGAGAAATGTTAAAGGATTAAAGTAATCAGATACATAAAAATGATTTGAAAGCCCATATATATCCAGTTTCTAGGAGAATTGTGCAGTTTGCAGGCTTATACAGTCCCTCTGGCGTACATCCAGTACCTGGATAGGTCACAGTCCTTTGTTTCACAGCTTCAGTTGTAGATGAGTTGGTCCAGAGGTAGACAGTTGGCTGAAAGCTGAACAGGATTGAAGACAAAATGGATCCCAGGCCTCTGCCTTTTATGTCCTCTGGCCCTTGCCATGCTGCTTGTGGAATTTCACAAGAACCAAAATGGAGTCCAGAGTCACATGAGCAAGTCCTGGTGACTCATCAGGTATATCCCTAGCTTCTTCCCCTGGGCCCCTTGCACCTGTGAATCTCTTAATGGGCCATTAAGCAGGCTATTGTTCTGCAGACATCCTGTCTGAGATGTTACCCAGACAGTAGAATTTGAAATACAGATATCTCAAACATATCCATAACTTCCATTACACATAACACATGAACATAAACAATATCATCTTACTTAGCACGTGATAGCCTTTCTAACAGTACCTGACATGGCAGATCTTACTGATGTCAAACAATATAATAAATGCCCTCCCTCCTCCCCCAATCCAGCCAGCGTGACAGTTTCTCCAAATGGTATCTGGCTCAAGCCAATGGTATAAATCTGTCTCATTCATGAGCACTACATTCACTTGCCAAGTTTTAGGGGTTTTCTTAAATATAAATGAAAAGTGCTTTTACAGCCTTTCCTTTCGTCTGGGTGTGATTTCTTTATGAAACTTCTTATTTTCCATATTTACTTTTAAGCCACAGAAGTATCTTGGTTGTGCGATGTCTCCTGCTCTTCAACCCTCTATCATGATGTGTGAAGTCATGCTGCAAGGAAGGGACCAGGTTAACCCATCTGGATTAAAAAGGGGCTATGCCCATGAAGTTTTTTTACACAATTTCTTCTGGGCTTTTCCCCTCCACCACCCTTTTTCTTCTTTAAAAAAAACAAAAAACAAAAAAAAACCTTATTTATAAACTTTGGAATTGGATTGCAACTCAGATCCGAACCAACCTCCTCTAACCCTCTGGGGGAACAGTCTCTGCTGTTTTTCCCTTTTCCCATCGCTCTCTCCCACTCCATACACATTATTCTGAAGCCTGAGTGTCTCCTCTAACGCTCCCCAAAATTATACTGCGTGGCTTGAGTGAAAGCGAGAATCTTTAAAAAGCCTTAAGGAGGAACGAAGAGCTTGTGTTTATGACACATGGCAGACAGGCAGACCTGAGTTTATCTTCAACTCTGCCACAGAATTCATCAGGAAACTTGGGTAAGTCACTTAGGGCTCATCTACACAGCGAGTTACTGCACAGCAAGCCAGGGTGTGAATGTACAGTGAACCTTCTAGCCACACAATAACATCCCATGTGAGCGTTGCTACAGTGCAGCGAAAGTCCTGGAGCGTTTGATGACTACGTTTTCAAACAGTAGTATGCTGAGCCACACTCTGGGACTTTCAGTGCGCTGTCAGAGTGTCCACATGGGACATTACTACGTGGCAAGCAGATGCACTGAAGATTCACGCCCTGCCTTGCCACACAGTACCTTGTCCTGTACACACGGCCCAAAACTCTGGCACAGAGTTTTTCAGTCTGTAAGTGCTTACATGGAGGGATGCTTTGACATAAGGGAGAAAAAGATAGGCAAGGTGCTACTATAATGTGTGACAGATTAGGGCTACCAACAAAGCCAACGGGGTCTAGCTCCCCCTTTAAGTCAAAAGTTCCTTGTGTTTAAAAATACAGACTATTTTTCTGGAACAGTTTCAGGCATGGAATTTGGAGTGACAAAAAAAAAAGGCACATTATATATACATTCTGCAAACTAAACTGCCAATCACTTCTAGAAAGGAAAGCAGCATACAAGGATTTAAAAAAATAATACAAAATAAAGCCCTCCAAACTAGATTTGCATTCTTACACAAGGAGCAAGTTGCTGCACCAAACCATTTTTTTTTTTTTTTAAAAAGCATCTCTGTAAACCGTGAGACAGTTTCTTTTATTCATGCATGAAGCACAATGTCGTTTGGAGGTGAGTCACTTACTGTAATTGTGACGCTGAGCCAGCGACGGTTAAGCAGCCAGCAGGCTGAGTGACCCAAAAGCCACCTTTACGGACACATTAGAAGAGTACTGAAATGGTAAAAAGGGCCATTCCCTATAGATAGTTAGCAAAGCCATGTTAAATAGACTAGAGTCCTTGAAATGTAGGCCTGTATTGAGAGAGAATTAAGAATAGACACTAACTGTATTTTGTCTGTGTTTACCAATATCTTGCTAGAAGTGAATGTGACCTAATTAGCTTGTAGATGATAAACTTCTGTTCCTATCTGTAATGTTTTATTACTATATTATATTGATTCAGAGATCAAAGGGGGATATTAACATTCAGATGAAATTTGTGGTGTAATAATATTTTTATCTTCATTTCTCTTTGAAATTTGTGACTCCACATTGTAAAACTATCTGTGAACTATTTGAATGGTTAATTGCCTTATGCTAATGAATGCAACTAGTTACCGCTGTACGCCAAGGAAAACAAGGTTACTTACCAGTAACTGTTGTTCTTCGAGATGTGTTGCTCATATCCATTCCAATATAGGTGTGTGCGCGCCCCGTGCACAGATTCCCGGAACTTTTTTCCCTAGCAAGCCCCGCAGGGCCAGCTCAGGCGCCCCCTGGAGTGCCGCGCTCATGTCGCGGTATAAAGGGCGCTGCTGGCCCCGCGGGTCCCCAGTCCCTTCTTTCTGCCGACTCCGACAGTGGGGACGGGGGGTGGGTTTGGAATGGATATGAGCAACACATCTCGAAGAACAACAGTTACTGGTAAGTAACCTTGTTTTCTATCTTCGAGTGATTGCTCATATGCATTCCAATATAGGTGATTAATTAGCCATACCTTGGAGGTGGGTAGGAGTTATCGGTGACCTGCTCTTGACAGCACGGCTCTGCCGAACCCCGCATCTTCCCTTGCCTGCTCCACGATGGCGTAGTGCAACGTGAACGTATGGACCGACGACCAGGTCGCTGCTCTGCAGATGTCCTGCAGGGGCACCCGCTCCAGGAAAGCCGCGGAAGAGGCCTGGGCTCTAGTTGACTGTGCCCTCACCGCACCTGGAAGGGGCACCCCTGCCTGCTCGTAACATGTTTTGATGCAGGCGGTAATCCAGTTGGAGATTCGCTGGGTGGAGACAGGTGAGCCTTTCATCCTGTCCGCCACAGCCACAAAAAGCTGTGTCGACTTCCGGAAAGGCTTGGTCCGCTCAATATAGTAGGCCAAGGCTCGCCTGACATCCAGCGAATGTCCTCTCCTTTCCTCCTCCGAACTGTTGGGTTTTGGAAAGAACACAGGAAGGAAAATATCTTGATTACAGTGGAACTGGGACACCACCTTAGGCATAAATGCTGGGTGGGGCCCTCAGCCGGACCTTATCCTTGTAAAAAACAGTGTAGGGGGGCTCCGAAGTCAGTGCCCTTAAGTTTGGAGACCCTCCTGGCCGAGGTAATGGCCACCAGGAAGGCTACCTTCCAAGACAGGAGGAGAAGGGAGCATGTGGCCATGGGCTCGAAGGGGTGTCTCATCAACATGTTAAGGACCAAGTTGAGGTCCCATGGCAGCACTGAGGGAAGGTCCTCTCCACCCCCTTAAGGAACCTAACTGACATGGGGTGGGAAAATAGGGACCGCCCATCCATTGGCTGGTGGAAAGCCGAAATGGCTGCCAGGTGTACCTTGAGGGAAGCCAGGGCCAGGCCCTGCAGCTTAAGGTGCAGTAGGTATTCTAAGATAGCCTGTATGGGTGAGAGACTCGACTGTAAACCTTTAGATTCTGCCCACCCCGAAAACCTCCTCCACTTAGCCCTGTACGTAACTTGCATGGATGGTTTCCTGCTACCCAGGAGAACCTGCTGGACCTGTAGGGAACAGGCCCTCTCTCCCTCCATCAGCCACAGAGTCTCCAGGCAATAAGGTGGAGGGAGTCCAGGTCCGGGTGCAACAAGCGCCCCTGGTCTTGGGAGATCAAGTCGCATCGCCTGGGTAGCGGAATCGGCTCGGTGATGGAGAGGTCGAGCAGCATGCTGTACCAATGCTGTCTCGGCCACGCTGGGGCGATAAGGATGATGTTCGCCCTGTCCCTCTTGATTTTGAGAAGGACTTGGGGCAGGAGCGGAATGGGGGGGAATGCGTACATTAGGCCCCCTGTCCAGTCTATCAGGAATGCATCGGACAGCGAGCCTGGCTCGCAACCCCTGAGCAAGCAAAACCTCGGGCATTTCCTGGCTGATGCGAACAGGTCCAGATGGGGAATACCCCACCTCTGGAAGATTAAAGTCACTATGTCCTGGTGTAAAGACCAGTCGTGGCAGGGTGAGAATGACCTGCTGAGGCGGTCCGCCTCGTTGTTCCTGACCCCGGGGAGGTGAGAGGCAGATAAGTGAAAATCGTGCCTCACCGCGAAATCCCACAGGTGGATAGCTTCTTGGCAGAGAGCCGAGGAGTGTGCTCCCCCTTGTCTGTTCACGTAGAACATAGCTGCCGTATTGTCCGTGAGGACCTGGATCACCCTGCCCTTCAGGAATTGAAGGAAAACCTTGCAGGCCAAGCGGACCGCTCTGAGCTCGTGCACATTGATGTGCAGGGCCCTTTCCTCGGGTGACCAAAGCCCCTGGGTGCCCCAGTTGCGACTGATGTGGGCTCCCCATCCCATATCGGATGCATCTGTGAGGAGCGTCACTGACAGGGTTAGGTCTCTGAACGGGACTCCCTTCATCACTTCCCTTGGGTCCCTCCACCAATTGAGGGAGGACAGACCTGTGGGGGAACCATGACCACTCTAGTTAGAGAATGTCTGTTTGGCACATACACCGAGGCTAACCACGCCTGTAGAGGCCTAAGCCTAAGGCGAGCCAGCCTCACTACATATGTGGAGGCTGCCATATGTCCCAACAGCTGCAGACAATGTCTGGCCGTCGTCGTGCGGGACCTGTGGAGATCGGAGATAATGGCCGCCATTGCCTCGAACCGGGTCTGCGGGAGGAAGGCTCTGGCCTGTACCACATCCAATGTAGCTCCAATAAAATCTATACATTGTACTGGAGAGAGTGTGGATTTCTGTTCATTAATAAGCAACCCCAGTCTGGTGCATGTCTCGCAGGTGAGACGTAAGCTACTTCTCACGTGGGCCCTCGACTTCCCCCGGATCAACCAGTCATCCAGGTAGGGGAAGACCTGTACCCCGCTGCGACGCAGGTGGGCCACCACCACTGCCATGCATTTAGTAAAGACTCTGGGTGCTGAGGAGAGCCCGAAGGGTAGGGACCGAAACTGGTAGTGTCGCCCGGCTACCATGAACCGTAAGAGCCTCCTATGGCTGGGTAATATAGAGATGTGGAAGTACGCGTCCTTCAAATCCAGGGCAGCGTACCAATCCCCAGGGTCTAAGACCGGAATGATTGTGGCGAGGGAAACCATGCGGAATTTAATGCGTCTGATATACTTATTCAGACGACGTAGGTCTAAGATGGGTCTAAGGCCCCCCTTCGCCTTGGGGATCAAAAAATATCTAGAATAAAATCCCCGACCTTCCTCGGTCACCGGGACTTCCTCTACCGCCCCCAGCTCCAGGAGTGAATCAATCTCCTGCACCAAGAGGTGAACATGGGCACGGTCCCCGATGGGGGACATCCTAGGGGAGGAGTCGGGGGGGAAGGCCATGAGCTGGAGGGTATAACCCTTGGCGATCACCTCTAGGACCCACCGGTCCGTAGTAATGGCTTCCCATTCTGTAAAGAAGGGACGGAGCCTATCCGCAAACGGTCGGTTAAGATCCCGGGGAGAAGGAAGAGTACTACCCTCCTGCACAGGGTCAAAAACGTTTATTAACATTACCCCCTTTTGAAGGCCCTTGCTGGCCCCCAGCAGAGGATCCCTGCTGGCCTCCTCTGTTGGGCCCACGATAGCGCTCACGACCTCTCCTCTGCTGGGCGGGTCGAGGCGCCTGCCTTGGTGGGGGTGGCGGCTGCCTCTGGACTTGAGGCCGGGACTGCCGTCTTGCGGCCTGGGGGGTATACAGCCCCAGGAACTTCAGGGTAGCCCGAGAGTCCTTGAGGGCAGGCAGTTTTTCGTCCGTTTTCTCCGAAAAGAGCCCTGAGCCGTCGAAGGGAAGGTCTTGTATGGCCTGTTGAACCTCCTGGGACAGGCCGGACGCCTGAAGCCAAGAACAGCGGTGCATGACGACAGCGGAGGCCATCGCCCTGCTAGCAGTGTCCGCCACATCGCTGGCAGACTGCAGGGCCGCATTTGCCACCGCCTCCCCCTCCTGCAATACTGTGGCAAAATCCGCCGCTTGGTCAGGCGGTAACGTGGCTGCGAACCGTTGCATCGAGGCCCAGAGGTTTAGGTTATATTTGCCTAACAGGGCCTGGTGGTTCGCTACTCTAAACTGCAAGGCTGCAGTAGAGTAGATTTTCCTCCCAAATAAATCCAATTTCCAGCCCTCCTTGTCTTTGGGAGTGTTCCCCTGGTTCCCTTGGCGGTCTCTTTGACTGGCCGCATCGACCACCAAAGAGCTTGGGGCAGGGTGGTTATATAAAAACTCAAAGGGTTCCTTGGGGACATAGTATTTTCTCTCTACCCCCTTGGATGTGGAAGGTAGAGAGGAAGGGGTCTGCCAGAGGTTCCTGGCGATCTTCATGACCCTGTCATGGACTGGTAGGGTTGCCCTTGATGGCCCCACAGACCTTGAGGGCCCAAAGAGGGGGTCCTCCTCCTCAGACATGAGCTTAAACTCCATGCCCAAGTTCTCAGCTGCCCTTTTCAGGAGGTCCTGATGGGCACGGAAATCAAACAGGGGAGCCCTGTGATCCCTGGCCGCCGCATCATCCGGAGATGAGGAGGAGGATGGAGGTATGGGTCCAGTGGAGGGTCCCTCTCCTGGCTCAGAATCCTCCTCTGAGACCTGCCCTTGTGTTTTAGGGAGTGGGGGTACCGGAGGGGCCACCGCAGATTGCAGGGACACTGACCCCTGGGCCATGGGAGCATTCCATGGTCCCCAATATGGCCATTGCCATGGCCCTTGGCCCCAACCCGGTAGCTGCAAGGGTAGTGGCTGCTGCACCGTAGCCCGTTTGCCTCCAGAACCTCCCATGCGTCGCTTGCCACTCCGACGTGGAAAGCGGCTAGACGACGATGATGTCGACCGGTGCCGATGTCTGCAGTGCCGGTGGGAGGACGAGACCGGGGAAGATGATGTCGAGGACCTGCCCCTGCGTCGGGACAACTTGCGGTGCCACTTACCCCCTCCGGAGCGGGAGCGGTGCCGGTGAAGCTGAGGAGACTCTGTCCTCCAAGTCGACGGTGCCGGGCCCATCGGTGCCGTAAGTGCCGGGCCCATCGGCACCTGGCCCATCGGTGCCGGCATGGAAAAAGGCTCCCGGGTTTCCGGTGCCGACAGTCGTGGGCTACTGTCCCTCGATATACCGGACAAAGACCGGGACCGGTGCCGGGACGGGCTCCGTACCGGAGTTCGCGAGCCCGAACTACGGCCTTTGCCGGGGTCAGAGCTGGATCGACGGCGACCCCGGCGATGGACTCGGGACCGCCCACGGTGCCGCGGTACCGAGTCGCTCGACGACCTAGAGTCGGAGCTCGGAGGGGAGCCGACGCACTCCACCCTCCGTGACCGTCTGGATGGAGACTTAGACTGTGAACGTCTCCACCCACCGGGACCACCCAGCGCGGGTTTGCCCCGAGACGCAGGTCCCTTGCCCCTCGGCCGAGGGGGGGACGGAGGCGTAGGCATGGCCATGAGGGCGCGTGCCGCAGTAAACTCCTCCGGCGTCGACGGCCCTTGCAGGTGCACTCCCCCACCCCCAGGAATCGGGGGAGGCAGCCCACGTGGAGACACCGAGGCCGGAGTGATCTCCACGGCCCGTGGCTGGGGTGTCTCCTTACTCCTCCTTGTTTCGGTAGCAGGGAGGAGTCCTTAGGTGCGGTCAGGGACCGTGCCGTCTTCTTTGGCACCTTCGGTGCCGGTGTCAGTGCCGAGGACGGTGCCGGTGGAGGGGCGCTCCGCACCGACGACACACTTGGTGCCGACGGTGATCGAGATGGCTCGGACGCTGGTCAGAGCGCTGACTCCATCAAAATAGCCTTCAGCCTAGCATCTCTTTCTTTTTGAGTCCGAGGCTTGAAGGACTTACAGATCCGGCACTTGTCTCGTCTATGTTGCTTCCCGAGGCACCGGAGGCAACGGTCGTGTGGGTCGCTGACCGGAAAGGCTTTAGTACAGAGATCACAGTTCTTAAAGCCTGAAGAGCCCAGCATGGTTCCAAGAAAAAGAACCCCGTTAGGGGTACTTATCTCTAACTATTAACACTATCAACAACTATTTAACACTAAAACTCTAAAGAACAGTCAATAAACAAGCTAGGGTACGAGTGCTACTTGCAGACAGCAAGAGGCACTAGTTCCAGCAACTGTCACAGGCGGAAAGAAGGAACTGGGGGCCCGCGGGGCCAGCAGCGCCCTTTATACCGCGACATGAGCGCGGCACTCCAGGGGGCGCCTGAGCTGGCCTTGCGGGGCTTGCTAGGGAAAAAAGTTCCGGGAATCTGTGCACGGGGCGCGCACACACCTATATTGGAATGCATATGAGCAATCACTCGAAGATAGAAACAGAGATTAACTTCAAAAACAACAACAATGTACATTATCTAATCTTCACCCAAGGAATGCCCGCCATGATCATTTACTGCCAAGAGGCTTGTCTGCTGAACTTCAGCTATAAAGGAACTTTCGGGCCTGATCCTGGTATCTCAGATCTGCTTAAACTTTGTCTGGGAAAGTCTAAGTTGCAAGACTGGGATCTCCAGGCCTCCCCTGGATTAGCCCTGCAAATCTTCATGGAAGAATTTGAACAAACTCTGCACATGGATGGCCTATTGGACTATAACCTATTGAACTGATTCTAGAAGGACTTCTTCAAATCAGCAGCCTCACCATCTCTGCCATGAAACCTAAGAACTTTTTTCATATTGGTATATATAATGATCTTTTAACCATAGCAACTCTCTCTTTTCTTTTTTATTAATAAACCTTAGAATTAGTTAATAAGGATTGGCTGTAACCATGTATTTGAGTAAGATCTGAAATATTCATTGACCTGGGGGGTAATGTGTCCAATCTCTTGGGACCGATAGAGCTTTTTTTATGGTGAATAAGGTTTTTGGTAACCCTCACTATATATTAGACTTGGCTATCTGGGTGGGAGCCAAAGGCTGGATTGCTTAAAGGGAACTGTGTTTTGGCTTTTTAAAAACCAGTAAGGATTTACAGAAGTTTTTTTGATTACTGCCTTGGTGAAAGCTAATTATAGAATAAACCACCAGTTTTGGGGATTGCCTACCTTATTCTTCGCCATTTGCCCTGATTGAGCATTCTCAGCGTGGCTCCTCCAGCAACCCCGGTCACAGTAAACATACAGTAAATACCCCTCACCAGACAACATGGCACATGGTTAAAAACACTGCTTTGTATTCAGGATCACCAGCGACTATAGAAAGTTGCATTTTCTGAGCAATAGTCAGCAACAATATCTTTTATTTTATTAATTGAAAATGAGAACAAAGATGGCAAGCATGATTTAGAAGAGCAGACCCATTAGTTGATAACAAATGACAAAATACAAAGCGCTAACAAGACCAAGCTTAAAAGGAAAAGACAGGGGGAAGGGCCAGCGGGAGAAAAGATAAGAAGGATTAAAAAACGCAGAGTCCCAAATGTCATACAGTGGACTTTTCCCCCCATATATAAATAAAACACACCCAAGGAGTTATCTGTGCCTTCTGGGATGTGGAAGTCCCTTATAATTTAGATTTCACAAAAGCAGCTGAATTTCAGCTCTTTAACAGAAGTTAAGCCATTTGTCTTTCTCACAACAGTGCAGCTGAATGAACTCTCATAAGATCTTGGTCTTTAACAGGAGGCAACACTGCTCTTCCTCACTTCACTGCAATATTTGACTCTGGAAAATTGTTACAATATACAAATAGTAAACTAACTTGGCATTCAGTGCTGCTTTCCCCCTAACAACAAAGACTGCGTACACTTGGTTATCGGGGTTTGTCTGTATGCACACGTATGTATGTATGTATGAGCATATGGCTCAAACACCAGAAGGCAAATTAAAAGAACCCAACATTTTTTTCTTTTTTTAATAATCTCATGATGTTAAAGGCAGTCTCATGATTTTTTAACTCTTGGGGTTGGCAGTACCTTGCCCCTTTAGAAGCAAGAACCACTAATTTTGTTACTCCTCCCACCATCACCAATAGCTGCCAAACCTCCACATGGCCAAATCCTCCCATCATAACCCCTCTCCCAGCAGGCAAACCTTTCCAAATCCCTGTGACGACCGACACTTCTGGAATTAACACCAATTTTATCAAGTTATCAAAACACTGAAAAACATTATCGTGCCAAAAATGTGAAAGGAATTCAGATCAGCTCTACCTCCAGCAATGTGAGAGCACCCTTGTTCTGGGTCAAAGGCAACCAGCTAGCTAAGCAGCTTTTGGTCAGGGCTAGCTGCATGTGAAAGAAACGTTCTCCATGCTTAAATTATTACTCCCTCTACAGCTTTCCCATAGGACCAGCATACTTTGGCTTTCTAAATACCTGTGGGACTTTCTTTCATCTTCCTGACCCAAGGAGTGAACTCTTTGCTCCACTGAAGTCTATTGCAAAACTCCTAAGGACTTCAGTGGGGCCAGGATTTTACTCAATGCTTCCTAGCAACCTCATTTATCCTTCCTGAAAATCACTGGAATTACACAAGGTGAGAAGGCAGAATCTGGCCTATGTCTAGATTTCATGAGACATGTTTCAGCACTTGCTCTTGGAATTTCATTTGCAGTTAGTTGAGAGCACTAATTCTTGTTGCTCCAAGAGCATTCTGCACACTGCTTCAGTCAGTGTTAAAAGTGATACCCCAACTCATGCAATGTTCTGAGCTTCTCAGAGATGTTAAAACAGATAGCTTTCGAAAAAAGCTAAGAATTCTCTTTGCCCATAATTTATATACTCTTAAATGCTCTGATATCACCCTCAGTTGGTAGGGATTTTTCTACGGAGTTATGCATGACAAAGCATAAGAAAGGCACCTAAAGAGAATACAAGTGTTGCCAGCTCTCACAATTGTTATACCAAGTCTCACAATACTGGCATTTCTCGTCAAGCTCCAGTGAGTGGAATCAACAGATTATTTGAGAATCTCAACTTTCTTTTTTTCTAACCCTCATGGCTGCAGAGAAAAGCTTGGAAAATGTGACAAAAATGCACCCAAAAGGCTCACAAACCAGAAAACAAATAAGAACCCAAAATGTATTACTTTAAAAAAAATACGACTTCAAGCCACTCATATTTTGTGGGAATCAGGCTCAGGATTTTTGAACGTACTGGAATACTGATAAAAGCAGCAGGTGATTCCCTGTACAAATGTCACAGCCGGAGACTCCTCCACTCTCGGTTAACTTGTGTTGGTGATGCAGTATTTGGGTTCTATTTCACTGCCTAATATTTATATTGACTGGTATCTCCTTACACGGTTTTATTTCTTCTAAATTAGCTAACAAAAAAATCCATGCATCACTAAGCAGCAGAATGTCTACATTTAAAACACTGCAGCTGCACCACTGTAATGCTTCCACGTAGCCACGCACTACAGTGACGAGAGGG
This sequence comes from Emydura macquarii macquarii, assembly GCF_026122565.2. NCBI lineage: Eukaryota > Metazoa > Chordata > Testudines > Chelidae > Emydura > Emydura macquarii. Next base: position 15,729,616 of record NW_027131180.1, read on the forward strand.
GGTCTCCCCGTCACCATTGTAAATCCACTTGCCTGAGGGGCAGTAGCTAGGTCAACAGATGAATTCTTCGTCAGCCTAGTGCTGTCTACACAGGGACTTAGGTCAGCTTAACTACGTTGCTCAGGGGTGCGGCGTTTTCACACTTCTGAGAGACGTAGCTATGCTAATGTAACTTTTCAGTTTAAACCAGCCCTTAGATTTAAGCCCTTATCCAAAGCCTATTGAATGCAATGGGTTTTTCCTCAGGTTTTGAATACTGTCCTCCTGTCTTGAATCCAAAAGGAGATCACAGGGTGATTGCATGTTATTGGGAAGAATTCAATCAAGCACACTGAGTGTTTGGTAGGCCTAATCCACCGGAGAGCGGATGTACAATAGTACTTCAAGAGCGCATGTATGTGCGTGTGTGTGTGTATTTACCTGTGTGGTTTGAAAACTGGACAGAATTCACAGGGTCGACTTCAAATCCCAGAACCTGAAACACAGAATAAAAAAAATCCTATTATTAAGAACAGAACTTTACTCTGAATGCCATTCATATCATAAGCAGGAGACAAACGTTACCACAGTCTGTTACACATTTAGAAGCTTAGAATGTGATTTAAAATAAGAGCTGAGTAACCACACAGTGTTCAATATACAGTATTTCAGTAGAGGAAGGGCATGGAGAGATACACATGATGGACCTACCAGAAAAGGGAGCTCCGTATCTGAAAAAGAAGGCTCACCTGGGGTCCAGGAAGCAGAGGCTGGGGTGTGAAGTAAGTCCTGTACGGGCAATGCCACAACTACAATTCAGGGGGCCAAATGAACATAAAATGAGAGGGGGCAATGGAGGATGAGAAAAATAAGAAGTTCTCATGGTTCTGAACAAAAACTAAAAAACTTTTTGACAGATGTCAAGGCCAGAAGGGACTGCTGTGATCATCCAGTCTAACCTACTGCATAGCCTAGGCCATAGAACGGCCCCAAAATAATTTCTGTTTGAACTAGAGCAGGTCTCTAAAAAATAAATAAATCCAATCTTGATTTAAAAATTGCCAGTGACAGGGAATCACCACAACCCTTGGTAAGTTGTTCCAGTGGTCAGTTACCTTCTCTATTATAAAAGCTACACCTAATTTCCAGTCTGAATAGGTCAACCTTCACATTCCAGCAACTGGATCGTGCTAGATTCTTCTTCTCCCAGCATTTGCAGTGCTTGCTGAGCCCCCCCAACAGCCACTTTATCAGCACAATGAAGGGCCCTATGGCCACCATGAAATCTAGTCAGTTGACATTCATCAACAACATGCGCCATTAACTGACGGAGGCCACAGTAATGAAGTGGGTCGTTGTGCAGACACCATGTGTCACGCAACCCCCTAGAGCTAGACTGAAGAGTCCATTATCACATATGTTACTCGTGCAGGTACTTACAGTGTAATCAACGGACTTGCTTAACCTTCTCTTTCTAAGCACATTGAGCTCCTGGAGCGTGTTTTCCAAGCCTCTAATCATTCTCATGGCTCTTCTCTGAAACCTCTCCAATTCATCGATGTTCTTCTTGAATTGTGGACACCAGAACTGGACATTGTATTCCAGCAGCAGTCACACCAGTGCCAAGTACAGAGGTTGAATAACCTGTCTACTCTTACTCAAGAGATTCCCCTATTTATATCTCCAAGGATCACACTAGTCCTTTTGGCCACAGCATTGCACTGGGAACTCACATTCAGCTGATTATCCACCAGGATCCCCAAATCTTTTTCAGAGTTTTTTTTATGGCAGGTGGGTGAAAGAACACTGTTTAGAGGCAAATTTGGCTCCAAATTTAGATATCACAAGCATAAAATTTTTATGAAACTCAAGACCATTAGAAATGATTATTTTTGAGATTTTATTTTGATGGACATCTTATCTTTAAGACATCCTAAAACAACAAACGAACAAACAAATATATTCTGACTGTTTTAAGATGAGAGAAGTGGGGAAAAAGCCCAAAGTAAACATTTGTTGCCACCTCTGCCCTCTGTTAAAAATAATCTATTGTGTTATTACTAAAAACAAGGCGGGGAAGGGGGAAAAAAAATCAGTGAAGATTTTTAACCTGACACTGTCCATTTACAAGAACTAGATAGCAAATGCTATGTTTTTTAACTGAGGTACAAGCCATGCTACAGTTTCATCCACCACTAAAGAAAGTCTAATACAAATCTGACAATGGTTTGATATTTAGTATTTGTTTTCATATCTGTTTTGCTTTTAAATATACATTTCTCCTTAGAGGAAGAGTTGCTATATATAGCTCTGAGTCACAGGGAGACAACAATGATGCAGAAATAATCGTGTATGATCCATTTTCAGGAGATTTGCTAGAGGGTTAATTGAAGCTTTTGCCAGTCACGCTCTTCAACGGGAGGCACATCTTTTCCTTGTCATCAACCGGGTAATACCCTCATGTAAATCAAGACCATGTGAGCAAGTCGTGCCAGCAGTTAAATTATCTTAAACACAGACACACACAAAACTGGCATGAGGAAACAAAAGGTTGGAGGAATCTGCTGCAGATGACTTTCTCTCCTCCTCATAGACACTATGCGACCATAGTTTTGCAGAGCACGTTAGACTTCACACACAGTCTCAGAATCAATCAATCAGTCTCTTACAAAAAGGCAGGTGTTGGCGTGCAACTAGAGAAAAAAAGAATCAGATGAAAGAGCTAGACAGAGAGGTGGGTGAGTACCCATTGGTTCTGTTAAAAGTTGTGTCAGGCACTACACCTGCCCCAGAATCAGTCTGTAGTTTTATAGTTATGCACACATTGGAGACAAAAGCACATCTTTCACACATCATCAACAGACAAAGGAAACTAGGAAATGGACTATAAACAAAAAGTCATCAAATGTACAGAGTAAACAAACTAAAAATAGATACAGAAAGTTCCCTACTTTCTTTCAGATGTCATTACTTGGAACATCCAAGCTGATCATAGCAGACAAATATCACATTCCTGTGCAATATTTAAGAGAGGGCCTGTATAACAGAGACAGGCCCACACAGGTATTAATATCTCTGCATCCAATCAGCTTCTCAGTATTTCCCCAATGGGGTCACATGTGGTTTCTGCTGAAAAATAAGAACTAGCTGATCGTCATGGTTATTGCAAGATGTTTGTACAGAAAACAATTGTAGTGTTATGTAACATGTACAATATTATGTTCCAGAACTACTGGGACCTACCACCAGAGAAGGGGAAATCTGAGAGCTCAGCTCACCCACTCAACATGAGAACAATGAACATCTGTGGAGAAATGCCTATGTTTACTAACTAGATGCAGGCCAGAAATTTACAAAGACAAATGAACTCCAGGAAAGTTCTTGGAAGAGGGGACTTCCCTCCTGCTGCACACACTGCATGGCTACGTGGCCATTTTTAGCTTGCTAGCTCAATCAGATGTAGTGCAGGTATGTCTCCTCCAGCTGGAAATCACACTTTCCAGCTCCATTGCAGGCATACTCTTGCTCTTCAGCATTCAGCACTCCTCGGGAGAAGCTGCTCTGTGTCAACAACAAAATGCTTTTGCAACCAGTGTTTTAGAGAGAGAAAGAGAAGGCATGAGTGCTCCAGGGGAAACTGAGCTGCAATTCAGACGACGCTAGGAGTTGGATAGCTTCAGTTTTGTCATTGCTGTCAGGCAGGATAAATAGTATCGCACACCAAAAACCCATAACATATAATGAAGTTCAACCTAGTTTGTCATGACTTCTAACTTGTCTTCAAAGGCTTCGTCCAAACTGTGATTTAAAGAATAACGTTAGCATATTAGCTAATGCAGGCTAACATTACATGTGTGAACCCTCGTCTAGACAAGGCCAAAATGAATACTAAAACTTAACACTATAGGAACATAATATTCGTTATGTACACACACACACACACACACACACACACACACACACACACACACACACACACACACACACACACACACACACACACACACACCCGAACTCTGTAGCAATGATTCATCCCAAACAATAAAACATTGCTACTCTGTTTAGAACAATTTCTTGTTATAGAAACTCCCACCAATACTAAAGGTGTTACTCCTAGATAAGGGCAGGGGAAATTGAGGCTCAAGAAGACTTCTCTCTACTACCTAGAAAAAGACTGATAGCCTACCTAACCTTCCTGACCACACACAGGAAAGCAGAAGCTCAAAGGAACTACAGACATGCCACCACCCTCCAAAACATCAGGTTAAAATATGACCCTAGATCAGGACCCTGGTGTCTACAGTGAGCCAGTCTAAAACTCTACATCCAACACTACCTCTGAGGTTTGATACCCAGATTTGTTCGCACAGCTCTGGCTCAGTGACTAAATGAAACCCTATTGTTCTTGTTTATGGTGTTGAAGCATTCCTGGGATAATTCTAATTTTGTTTAAAATTTGCTTTTTTCCCCTCCCCGAAGGTATCCGGGTTATATGTTTCTCTGACCGATGCATGTTATTTCTTCACCCCAGCTCCACCATTCCCAGTGGAGAAGAACCAGCTTAAAAATCTTTAAAAGTTTACCTAACTGTTATGGATAGCTCCTATATTTAGTAGAAATCAAAGATTGTGGGGGAGCGGGGGGGGGGGGGGATCATCATTTTCAGTTTGTTGAACTTGTGTTTTTGAACTTGTGTTGTGAACCCTACGCACTCTGGGTTCACACCCTACTGCAGTGGTATTTGCACAAAATATGCCTTGGGAGGTATATTTTAAAAAACTACCACCAGACTGGTCAATATTATTTTAACATGCATTTCACAATGGTGTCTGGAACTATGGACACTCCCCAATATTATGCTTTAAAGGCTGTGACTAAAAGCTGTTTAAGCCAGGAATGTCAGCAGGAGCTGATAAGAAGGTTCTCCAAGACAAAGAAAAGAGGCCAACACCACAGACCAGATGCAGCCAAATTCAATAGGCTATTCATTTGTACTGAGATTGTAGGAATAACATTTACTTTGTAAAATTGCAGCAGAAAGCATCATATTAGAATACTCCAGGAGACACCTTAATCAAAATGGATTTGGCCACCCAGAAAAGACAGGAGGCCAAACCTCAGGGGCTCTAACTAACTCTTGAAACAAAGGCAGACCTTGACATACAAGGACACACAGAGAGTTTGAATTATCCTTCACCTGCAGAGACAAGGAAAACCAACACCTTGGCCTCTGTGGGAATCTTGGCTAAGAGTTAGTCAGCTATTGCTGGGAAAGGAAGATTGGTGAGGAAACTACCTTGAACAAAGCATGTGGCTTGCTAAAGTTAATTCTTAGCCCTTACAAAATGTTTTTTACTTTAGTTTGTTTTTTATCTTTATTCCTTCTACATAGCATCACGTAACCCATGTCTTTCTGTTAACAAACTTGTTTTATTCTTACTGTTAACCAACTCAGTGCTGTGTTTGAGGGAAGGGTGCGTTTACCCCAGTTAAATTAATAAGTAGTAATGTACCAAATCTTTAAAGAAGCAGCAAACTTAGAATCTTCTGTGACTGTACAACGATATGGGCTGTGCATGGCAGAGACAGCTATGAGGAGTTCCGGGGCTGGAGTTCATTGATTGTTACCTGCTATGCAAGGTTTAGGCTGAGAGAGCCTTGAGGAGTTTGCCAGTGAGGAACACAGACTGGAGTCACAAGGAGCTGACACACAGTCTCACCTCCAGTAAAACTCACTCTTGCTGAGGCGGGGTGGGGGCTGTAACACTGGCTCACAGCTCTCAGTGCTCCCAGCAAAGAGTTACATTAGTCAACTTCATTTTGCCCATGTGATGGTGTATACATAGCAACAGGGATGGAAAATGTAACTAACACCACAGAAATTAGCAGAGGACTATGGGTCAAGTGCACTACCTGAAATTAAAGTATATGCACCTTTGAAAATGAGTTGAGTTGATATCACTGTACATAACATTATACCATGCTCCTGAGACAGATAAGGGATGCAAAATTTTAACCCCCTACTTCTAAGATTTCCTAGTTGAATGTTAACAGTTTGAGACAAAAAAATCTTGAGATCCAAAGATTAGTTCTGCATCAAAATAGACTAGGGTAAGTTCCCACTAACAGTTCTGTAATGTAAAGGATAAAATATATGTTTATTCTAAGGAATGCTGAAAGCTATTCCTATACCTACTTTTGTGTAAAAATTTTTATTCCTTTATTTTTAACTAAGGTTCCTCAAAAAAAAAATAAAAATAAAATAAAATAAAAGTTAGCTTGCTACGGGGCACAAAACCAACATTTTAATTTCACTCTATACATGTGTTCATCTAGCAACAAATCAGTTAAACTCAAATTTCATAGAGTTTAAAGAGAAGTGGCACCAGCAATTGCATTAGCTTCTAAACTACACTGAATAACTTTTTAGTGCTACTTTTTATTTGTGTTACCATATCACCTAGATGTCCCAGTCACAGATCAGGACATCTCTGCACTAGGTGCTGTAAAAAACACAAAACAAAAAAGACGGTGTGTTTAAAAGAGAACAGGGTGTGTTTAATCATTAGAAACAAGTAAAAAGAACTATTTGCAACATCTAATAGATATATAGATTGCCAAACAAGAAAATCATGGCTTTTATTAGTTGTAAAACTGCAAGTATAAGGTTTCCTAATACATCTGTGTTTACTTCCAATTCAAAAGATTTGAGCACCACAATAAAAATTAGGGATGTGGCCAACATACTTCTAATACTTACGAACTTCATTAATTTTGCTTGTAGAGATAACATTTGCACAAATTTAATCATAAAACCTGCCATTACAGTCAAACAGGTATACTGATAGTCAGAATCTTACTCAGGGATCTAGCTTTGTTACAGTGAAATTCAATGAAAACAGTTTTCTTTTCAGATGCCATTTTGTCCTCTGTAGCTGGGACAACGTAGCACTTTGCCCTCTGTGTTCTTGTGGTCCTGCAGCCAGCTGGCATTTTAATGTGGCTCAGATAAATACAAATGCTGTGCGCACATACAGCAATGCAACCCAAGCCATTCTAAGGCTAAGGAGAAAGGATCTGAAGTAACGAGTGAATAGAGAAGGAGGGAGGGCAGGAGGAAGAGGAAGGTAAAGCTGATGAAGAAAAGAAAAAATGAGCCTGAAAAAAAAAAAAAAAAGATAAAAGGGTAAATTGGATACAGGATTTTTCCTTCTCTCTGAATGAAAACTGAATATTTATTGTTACTTCTGTATTTCAGCCAGGGACATGACACATGATATATTTAGTTATTTTTGCAAAGGAGAGGTGTGATGTACTTCGATACAGAGGTTTTCAGTTTACCTACAACAGAGTGAACTTCCTGTAATCATGAGACCTATGTGAACTTTTTATTTGTATGGTAATGACATTTTTAGTGAAAAAGTGTTAAATGAACTCAACAAGTGGGAGTAAATTGAAATTACAGACCAAATCCTGCAATCTTTATTTTGTTCCAGCTTGTGGATATCAGTGGGCGTTTTACCTGAGTAATGAATGCACGATTCAGGCTTGGCTGACTACTTAAATACCAAGAAACAAAAAAGGACCACGGCATGAAAAACAGAACAAAGCTTATTTTGAAAGGATATCACCCCACTATTTTCTTCCTGGTACTAAGTTATACATCTGAGTCATAATGTATAATCCTCTGCATGATGACTGCTTGAAAAAAATACTTTAAGTGATCCAGAAGTTTTTAAAAGCTCCCTGTTGAGTATGGGTTACGGGACATTAGGCACAAAATAAAGGAAATCCCTTGGAATACAGAATGGGTGATTACCCTAATTTGGCTTTATATGAGATTGCTGGGAGTTGCTATTCTATTGCCTTAAGAAAATTCATCCACAGGAAGTTTCCTTGAAGGACTTCTAAAGAAAAGAGGTATGAGCTGGTCTAAGGACTACAGAGAATGTTTCAAAGTTGAATACCAAACAACGACCTATTTCAAAGCCTTAGCTCATATGGACCAAGGCAAAAAAAGCCTGTCAAGAGGAGGGGACTTTCTGTGAAGCATCTCTAGAGTTATCAGGTGACAAACATCATGATTTGCAGACAATGCAGGGCACCAGCGATAACACATGCAAATGTGATAACACGCATACAAAGGAACTTAACCACTCACAGTGGTAACTTCACACTCCCACTCAGAATTGACCCTAGATTGGGCACATGCTTTGAAAGTCTGGCTCTGTAACTTGTGTGTTCATCTTTCTTAAAGGATTTATCCTGAAGGCAGCCACAGTATGAGGAGAAAGGGATGTTGTTCCACTTTGCTAAGGAGAAAAGGAAAGTTACCCTACCTCTAGAAGATGATAAACTTCTAGATTCTAGTTTTGAATGGAGGATCTTTAATATTTCGGCTAGTTTGCTTTCTCTTTCCCCAGAAATAAGTGTAGGATGTTATTTTATTATTTGACTTTTTTCATTTTTAACTTTTTCCTACTATATAGCAAAATTCTCATTTAATAACAGTTTACAAAGTGGTAATGACATTTTTATGTATGATATTTTAAGGGGGGTACAGACCAAGTCAGTTACTACCTTTCCTTCATATGGGAAAGAAAGTTACATATTGACAACTCACGGGTATCCAGAAGTCACCTACTACAGGACAGACCCAACAAAGAAAACAACAGAACACCACTGCCCATCACCTACAGCCCTCAACTAAAATCTCTCCAGCACATCATTAAAGATTACAACCTATCCTAGCAGATGATCCCTCACTTGCTCAAGCTGTGGGAAGCAGACCTATCCTGGCTTACAGACAGCCCCCCAACCTGAAGCAAATATTCACCAGCAACAGTACACCATACAAGAACACTAACCCAGGAACATACCCCTGCAACAAACCCCATTGCCAGCTCTGCCCACACATCAACTCCAGTGACACCATCACAGGTCCTAACCACATCAGCCACACCATAAGGGGCTCATTCACCTGCACATCTACTAATGTAATATATACCATCATGTGCCACCAATGCCCCAAACCGAACTGTCACAATGCAAAAGAATAAATGGACACAAATCAGACAAAAAAATGGTAACATCCATAAACCAGTATGAGAGCACTTCAATCTTCCAGGACACTCTGTAAATGACTTGACAGTTGCCATACTTTTACAAAACAAAAACAAAAACAAAAAACAAAACAAAAAAAAAAACTTCAAAAACAGACTTCAGCAAGAAACTGCTGAGCTTGAACTGATCTGCAAACTTGACACAATCAAACTGGGTCTAAATAGGGATTTGGAATGTTTATCTCATTACAAGAAGTAATTGTCACTGTTCACACATTCTCACCTACTAATCAATGGTTAGGAATAGGCCTCAACTACTTCCCCATTGTTGTTCCTTAGTCTTGGATACACACACCTGCTATCTGATTTCTATTCTTCACATCTGACGAAGTGGGTTACAGCCCAAGAAAGATTATGCCTGCAGAAATTAAATTTGTTAGTCTTTAAAGTGCTACAGGACTCTCGTTGTTTCAACATTTAATGCTACTTTTCCCTCAGAGCAATGGAACGGTGGGTTAATATGGACCTTTTCATTAAGCCAAAGATATCCAGGAACAGCCCAAAGGCACAGCGATTTAGTCATGACTGAGCACAGAACCGCAGGCTATTTAACCTCATCTCTGCCACAGATTTGCTTTGTGATCTTAAGCAGGTCACTTCAGCCAAAGTTTCAATAAATGTTTTTAAAGTGTCCACTAATTTGCTGCCTTAGTTTCAGGTGCCTAATTTAGGACAGCTTGGGCTGATTTACAAAGAGACTGCATGCACGCGTACACGTACACACACACACAGAGCTCCCACCAACTTCACTTTGAGCTGATCATCAGGCTGATCTCCAAGGCAGAAGTAACTCATGCTCTTAGGCAGGTGATGCCCCTAATCCAGTTTCTGTCTGCACACAATTTCTTTCATCTGAATTTGGTGGTGCTTTAAACCCAGGCTAGCAAGTGGAGACTAGAGCCCCGGTGCCACTTTCACTTGGGCTGGTAACCTGACCACTGTGCGATGAGGATACAGGCTCACACTCTCTCGAGTGCTAATAGTCCTCATAATAGTTCCCATAATTCCTCTAGCCCATATGCCGAGAAAGATAGGCAAGTTCTCCCACCATTCACTGGAAAACAAATGGCTCAGTTTATTGCAGCAGAAAGAACCATGGGATATGCCTCCCAAAAGTGCTAGTGACTCACTTGGGTGAGTAAGGCACCAGTGAGACCACAGTACTTTGATTACAGTTGCTCACTCTCAGGCTAACCTGGGTGCTGATCACCTGAGTCACCTCTGCAGTGAAGAAAAACCCTTAACAGGAGGGAGACGGATGTGAGAAGCAGGGCAGCCCCAGTGCCACTCGTTTCTTTTTGAATTGGGTGGGGTGGGAGAAGAGAGGTGCTAGCAGCATGGCTGGGGCCACTACAGTTGAACATGATCTGGAGGGAGAGGAAGTAGATCAGCCAAGATGTGTGAGGAAGAGCCTGAGTGCCCAAAGACTTCTTGTATACCTAGAAGAGGAGCCAGGACAGCCACAGCGGAGCCCAGCAGAGTGGGAGTTAACTAATTCTGCTTGTTCCAAAACTCAGTTGATATGGAGAACAGAATTTTGGGGGTGGGGATAAAGTTGTTTTGGTAGAGGCCAGGACTGATTTAAACATGCACAGACTGAGGGAAGGCAAATTTTATCACCCAGGCTAGTAAACTTAGCACTTGGGAGAGAGAGCGTCAACAAAATGTTCAAGCCCTGCAAACAACCCCTGTGCATGGAAGTGAAATATACTGCTAAGCAAAGAAATGGAAAGAGAAGAGGCAAAGCATGGCAGCAGAGTATCTAGTCACCGACTGCCAGTAATGCCCTCTCTTTAAAATATAGATACCCAAGTGTCAAATACCAACTCAGCCAGGGGCTCCGTAACTGTAGAGTCTACATTTAAAAACAGTCCTCTTGTTTCTTCTGCTTCTTTCCCCTCATTCAGAATCAGGTATTAGCACCCTCTGTTTTCAATTTAAAGTGAAAAGCAAGTGTGTGTGGTTAAGCCAGCTTCCAAGTCAGTTTCTTATACTCAGGGTCTCCTCCCAAATTCCTTGTTGCATGCACTTACCGTACTAGCTTGGCTGGTGAGACCAAGCCAACTTTACAACAACTAACCCATCCTACTGTCTCACATGTCTTATCTCAAGTGGCTGGGCTCTTGCTGGACATTCAAGTTTTAAAGCGCTGTGGGATCCTGTTGGAAGAAAGCCGCAGCATAGGAAGATCACAGTAATTGCCAGAGCATTGCAAGTTTCCGCATACTTTCCAACCCACGTGGTATCAATTTGATAAGGAGCAACTGCAGGAAGACAGTCACTGAAGTGGTCTGTCATCCTGTTATTCTGCACACAGTCTTACTGTGGATTTCAAGACAGAGGCTGCAAAAAACAATTAGAGGCAGCTTTGTTTTGTGCATCTTAAAACATTACATTACAAAGACAGGTTTTAATGAAGTGTTGTGATGTTACCAAATTTTGTGCTTGTGGTGAAAGGATTTTATCAGAAAACTGATACAGAAGACATATGTCCCTCCGAAAAACAGTGTGCCTGTAGTGACAGCAATACCTTATCATCCACATTTTAAATAAAACAAATAAAAAAGTCTTACTACATATCTCAGTCGCAGGAGCTCTGATTGGAAGGACAAGGAATTTTCTGCCTTTCCTGATATGGTACTATCTATAGATGAATTGTTCTTTTTGTAACTTGGCTTCTTTGACATCTGAAGAAAGCATCGCAAATCAGGTGTTGCTACTGCTTGTCTTTTTTCCCTTTAGAGAACTGATCAGAACAGTTTAAGTGCACTGATGGAACCGGGGGATAAAAGACAGACAATTTCAAATAATCTGAACTTTATCCAGTAGTCTATGCAGTCTTTCGTTTATTATATAGAAGTAGGAGGGATCAACTTGGATACCAGAAGACTCCCATATTTTCCCTTCAACCAAAGAGTAATACTTCAAGTCCTTCCCTAGGGACTGCACCTTGACAAGAAAAGAAGGCTCTTGTGTGTAAAGACTCCAAGAGCTATGCCAGCATGAGTTTTAACTCCTGCTAAGGCCATCCACGCTGGACAGGTCAGAGGGTAGGAACCAAACAACAACATTAGTAAGCTGTAATATCCACCGACCCTTCCAAATGGGGTTGATCGACCTATCCTCATTTAAAAAAAAAAAGTTGTAGCAATGCAACAAGATAGCCACCGCAGCAAACAGCATAATAGACAGATAATGGAGCTTTGTTCATTCTCTTAGTGACATCCGCTGGCAAGAGAAGGATTCAGATTTAGACTACATCAGGTACATGATTTTCATACAAATAAGGACTATTAGTCCTGTTAGCCAAGCTTCCTGCTTTCCAGCTAGGTCAACACATGATGCTTCAGAGGAAAGTGGGGGGAAAAAAACCCTACTACTCCTAAACAACTGAATGTTACCTCAGCTTCCTGGCCTGGCCATCGTAAAAGTTCCATAGAAGCAGAAAGATCAAAGAGATTGTCCTTCCAGGCAGTTAAAATAGCCTGAGAGCTGGTCTGCACTGAAAAACCTACACCACCAAAGTTACATCTCTCAAGGGTGTGAAAACTCTACATCCCTGAGAGACATAGCTAAACTGACCTAACACCCCCCTCCCATATAGACCATGCTAGGTCAATGAAGAATTCTAGCTCCAAAGAACTCAGCTTTCTATTTCCAACCCAATTGTTTATGCACTGTATCGCCAATACCTTAATGAGTTTTCTGTGCAGTACATTGTCAAATGCCTTACTAAACTACAACTATATTACGTCTACTGCATTACCATTAGCCACTTGGAGCACTGCCTTCAAAATCCAGAAAGAGACAAAGAGAGATTGGGCTAGCCAGGAGAAGCATCAACTCACTTCATTGACCTGCGCAGGCAATTATGCAGTGCTTCGCTAGTTCCTTAAGTCTAATCTTTTTCAAATAATTTACTGAGCTAACTGCTGTATAAGTAGCACTATGACTGGTGGTTCGTTTACCTTACAGAATCAGATTATGATTCCACCAATCTAGGTCACTCAGTTTTGTCAAATATAGTATTATTGTTAGAGATTCCACTATACTCTACTACATTCAAACCATTCTCTTCAAGATCCGAAGATGCACTGTGTCTGCTCCAGGAGACTTCATTTGTTAAGTTTTTAGGGTCTGTGTGTTAATGCCTCACTATGAATCTGGTGCTGTGAAAGGTGCTGAAATTTGATTTCCTTGAAGAAGGAATCCTTCTGTTTATGAGATGGTTGCTGTACTCAGTGCAAATACCTTTGCCTCATCAATATGTTTCAAACTGAACTGGAAGGACCTCTTCTGTGAGTGCAAGATAGATCAGTATCTTTGGCCTGTCTGCCAGGTGTCAATTTGTGGTATCCCTGATTTCTCCCCTCCCCCCAAAGGACACCTGTCCAGAAAGAAATGGCCTGAGGGCCAAATGGACTGAGGTGTCTAACTTCCACTGAAATCAATGACAGCTAGGCAAGTAGCCTGCTTATTTGGTTTTGAAAAGTCGCACTAGGATCCTATCTGCATCTTTAGGCACCTACATTTAAAAATCTGTCCCCTAGACCATAAACTCACTTCATACAGGTCACAGAACCAACATCAGGAGACACTTTTCTTACTAAAATGTAGCTAGACCTTTTAAAATGTCACTCAATAGGGTGCTCACTCACTTGGAAAGATCTAGTCTCAGAAAAGCAAAGTGCAAGAACAATTCAGAGTTTGTCTTCAGAGCTGCAAAGCTAAGGAGTCGGGAGAGAGCCTAACCTGGTAGTCCTCCTTGATGCAAAATTTCCATTGATGTCAGTGAGAGTTCTTCCTGAGTAAGGACCTCAGGATTTGACCCTAAGTGACTCTGTTTTAATCTTGGGGAGGGTTGGAATCTAATTTCCCTCTGATGTTCATAAAAATTTCCATTCAAAAGTTCAAGAAAAGAGAGGGCTGTGTACGGAGTGAAGAACAGACCTTGGAAAATGTAGTTCTCATGCTAATTGCTGAAAGGGGCATGCTTATCTTTTAAGAATGCCTTTCTTTCAAGAAACAACTTTAAAAAAAATGCATGGTTAATATGCAACATTTAGCTGTTGGATGTTATTGCTGTACGACAGCTGTCCATAGTTTGACTTTGTTCCTATGGGAAGTGGGAAAGGTCAGTAGTAAAATTAACACTACATTTTCAGTAAGTTATGCTGATTGAAGTAATGAGCTTTTGCCTTCCTAAACTGAATTTCAGTCTCTTGGGGTTAACACACAATTGCTATTTATTCAGAAGACCCAGAGGTCAAGCTCTGTCCTCAGTTAAACCTGAAAAACCTCATTGACTCAAACTAGGGTGTAATTGAGGACAGAATTTTGACTTCATGGTCACAGGAAAACATGACATCCACCACTGTAAGATCTGACTTGCTAAAAATATACTTACGGATTTGATCTAATGCAAGAAACGTACATATTTATATGTAATTTCTTTTACTTTTCACTTTTTTAAATTTTAAGACTCTGTTAAACTTTACAGGTTAGCTTCTATTCCTATGTGTGCCTGCAGTAAAGTCACGGTGCTAAATTTGTAGCAACAGACTAACGTTATAAATCCAAGATTATTATTGCTGCTGCAGGATCAAACAGAAAGCAAAAGATGGATGTCAGATATGCAAACTTGTATCCAAAACACCAGAAGTGTGAGAGAATATTTAAGGCAATACAGAACTGCCTACGTAAATTGCTTATATAATATCCCTTTTCTCCCTGCTTTGCCCAAGTTCATCTGATGTGGAAGTTCCTCTTTTTGATGTATGTTTGTTTTGAATCCAATGTAATTGATTTCATGGTGTTTACTGCAACAGTTGTGATGATTCCCATAAACCATTCTTGTATACTAATTTGTGCTGGCTTTCGATTAGGCTGAGTTTGATCAGGTGTTAGGAGATGATGAGTAACAGGCTTATTTCTGCATTGTAAGGTGATCTTGGATATGCTGGGGCAAATTCAGTTCAGTTACATCTGTGCAACCCCAGTTATTTTACTATTTGTGGGTTTCCTTTGTCATGAGTTTCTCATCAAGCCATTATATCCTCCAGTGTTCACTGCTAAAAAATAACTGTCTATTTACATATGGACTAATGTGAGTATGTATTATCTGTTAACCTCAATATAGTCTAAGATGGGAATGTTTTCTTGAAGAAAACAGTCTAAAGATTTCATACATCTCCCCTTACCATTGAAAATGTGTGTGTTACTGTTTTGGTCTTTGAGATAAAGTCACTATAAAGTCTGCCACATCATGCTGAGACTACTGTGACCCTCTGTTGCCCCTTTTTGACCCAAACAGCTAGCTAAAGTTCAGGGCCCTGAAGATGTTCTGGTTGGGGGAAGAAATTGACTATGGAGTCTGGTATTTTCTTTGATGCACTTTTGTTTGTTTACAAGGAATGTACAAAGTCCTGCTTCTCAAACACAGGAGGAACCAAAACAAAAAGGATAGTTTCTTTGCTTATTGCCTCTGGCCAACACCAAAGCCAATAAACACTATCTTTTTCTAGGGTCATACACTGTGCTCACAGGCGGCTGCTGTGAGTACTTAGGCCTGGTCTACACTAGAAAGTTAGACTGGCATAATTACGTTGCTCAGGGATGTGAAAAATCAGCAGAAAGCCATTAATCTGTGGGAGCAGAGCCTATTTTGCTGACTTTGCCAGCTATCTGAAACGTAGTTGTGTTTGCTTGCTGCGGCACTTGCTTCGTGATCTATTGGCCTTGAAGAAAAGCATAATAGTGTATGTATGTAGAGCAATAAGTGCTACCGTTCCAGTTCTCTAAATTCCTTGAGCAGTTCACTTGTTTTGGTGTTAGAGAAAACCAGTCTTGGCAAGCCAGTCAATTGACTGGCCTAGTAACGTTAGTTGGCTGGTGAAGTCTTATTCTTTGTTACTGTTGTTACTATTCTGGTAGATCAGTACTTTAAAACATTTGACCATTTTTGACATTTTACAACATTTGACCAGTCAGCTGAACAGTTACTTTTGGAGGTCAAATGCCCAATCCTAGTTAAGGCTAATTTTAGTTATTAGTTATTGGTATAAAATATAATCCTTTGCTGGGCACTAAGTACAATACAGATTGCGTACATTTGCCAACAATGTTCCTATGACAAATTTAAATGGTTTATATGAACATATTATATATATATATGCATTATTCCATGATAACTCTGAATTTTGTAAAGAATTGTAAAGTTTTTTAAAAATTGCCAAACAAAAAAGAGCCACGGTCAGCGAGTGCATTTCTGCTACAACATTGCTTAAAGCCAAGACTGAAAAACATTATGAAGCCCTGGGAGCAACACAGAAAGTCAACCTCCTGACTTTTATTTTTTTTAAGCAGCTCTAATACCAAATGTTGCATCACAACAATTAGAAATGTGTTACTGAAAACTACAAGCTGTGGGCAGACAGACAAGTATAGCACACTCCACACAAGCCTCAGCGACAACCTTTTAAAAACTGATTTCCATTCCTCTCAGAGTTTGTAAATAAGTAGGAAACTGAGGCGTAATCAAGTATTTAAACAAGATCAGAGAGATTCATTACATAACAGTACTTTGTGATCCTTGGACTACCGTAATATAGAAGTGCAAAGCAGACATCAGAATTTTCCACTGGAATAATTTTTCTATGAAAAATTTCCTTTTTGCAGAATTTGTCTAAAATTTTTAGTTTTCTATCAGGAACAACTGAAATGATATCTCCCGGGTTGCTGGGGAGAGAGGGAGAGGCTGAGCAGAGCACCCCAGCTCCCTCTCTCCTCTACAACAGCTGGCCTTGGGGGTTCCTGAGAGCTGGGCAGGCAGCCTTCCCTGAAGGCTGTAGTCAATGACAAAGTGAAATTGACAAGTGCCTTCCAGGTGGGCAGCCAGCAACTCAAAAAGATTCCATTTCAGTTTTCCCAGGAAAATTTCACAGTTTTGACTTCTTGTACCAATTCAGGATGAAACTGGTTTTTTTAAATGTGAAACTTCTCATGGGAAGGGATTTCCATTTTCTGGCCAGCGATACTGCAAAGTGCTTTATAAATATTACGTAAGCATCACACTACTCTCTGCCATTAAGTACATAAACCGTATTATATTTATTTTATAGCTGGTTACACTAGAGCAAGCAGACATATTAAGCAGCTTTCCAGTGTCACAAATAAGGTCAGTCTGTCCAATTTTAATGCTATCTGAACTCTTACCTAAGCCTACGTGAGAAGGTGCTTTTCACGAGAATACTGCACCATTTTAACTTAAAATCCCACTTAGTTAAACTGGTGCAAACCTAGTGCAAACTCTCACTTTGGTTTAAGAGTAGTTTTTTTTTCAGTTTAGCTTAGACCAATTTCTAATTGACTAACTGAAATAAGCCTGGTTTAAATGGAAATAAGAGAATTCACACAGACTTTTGCACCCATTTTACAAAATTTATAGCATTAGTTAAAAGCAAAAAGCAAAAAACCCCACACACTTATTTGCTCTCTCTGAAACACTGCCAATACATGGTTATTTTGATTAAGACATCTATATGGGCTAGCTGCACCGTTCAGGAGCAATTGCTGGCTGTCACGAAGTAGTATGGCATTTTAAGGGAGACTGAGAAGCTGTAGGTAATTGATTAGTTACTACATCTCTGGCGTAAAGAATACTGGATTATCCCTCCCCAAATGGTTCCTTAGAAGGTGTGGCAAAAGCCACCTGCATATGGGGAAAGATGAGTTAGCTGCAGGGTACCAAACAAATCAGTGGCCAAGCCAAGAATCAGCCCCAGCAGTAGACTCCTAATCCCTCTGCTACAACCATGTGACTGTAAACACTGGGTATAAAAACAAAACTAAAATACTACTGTGTGTGTGCATGCATATCCGTTTTCAGGTTTCAAACACAGATCTCTACATTGTACACTGCACAAGACATGCTAAAGGCTAATGCAAGAATAAAGCCTCTGTCCCCTGCCAGAGAACTGCAATTTTTTCAAGCTTGCTGTGGATTGGCTCACCCAACTGTAATGTAATGGCTGTCAAAGAAGGAAAGACTACAGTGGCTTCTCTTGAAGCACAGTGAATTTGCTCTCAGTTGATTTCTAATTCTTTGCTTTTTTCTGAGAAAGCTCACAATTATTATAGATGTTCACTTATGTTAAGTCAAATTCAAGGGAAGGCTAACGCATTTTTAAAGATGTTCCTTCAAATCAACCTTCAAGTCACAGAAATATCACAGCACGAATATGATCAAATCATTCAGTTTTATATTTCTTCTCTGACTGAAACATAAGTATGCAACACTAATTTTATTCAATTCAAGACACCAAGAACACAGTGCAAGCCTCTGTCATATTTCCCTGTAAGCCATTTCTTTCAGCACAAAACAACTTCCCTCATCCTGTGCCATGGACATTTTTTCAAAAAAACATCCTCCTGTGTCTGGATGACGCATACAGCAATCAGCAGCTCTCCCTGCGTCAGACCGTTTATTTCCATACCAATCCAACGAACAATGACATATGTTTTTAGCGTAGTTTTTTCACTAATCTCTGTTTGGGCAGGAGGTTGTTCTATACATTTTGGATGATAGGAAATGATTGAATTGTATAGGGATTGACTTATTAGGAGTACAGGAATGGGATGGCAAGGAAATCTCAGCATCTAAGCACCCCCCCCCCCAGTTCTCCCCCATTCAAAGGGAACAAAAACAAAAACCACCTGGTCATCTCTAAATGTTCAATAGCTTCCCAGCCAGGAAATATATTTTTCCCTCCTCTGCAAGTGATGGATTGGACTCCGCTCCCAGCATAGCAAAACAGGAGTTTTGCTATTAATTCCACAGGGAGCAGACTCAGCTTATGTATTTTGTGGGTTGCATTATAAGCTGCTAGATATTATGACATGCTATTTGCCTCAGTCCACAGAGTTGAGGTCTTCTTGCTGCTTCCACTCACATCAAAGAATTCCAGAAATTGATCCATGACAATAGCTAACTAGAGTCATGCGCAATACTTTGCAACTAAGTTTACAAGCACATATTAGCAGAGATGGGCCTGCACCAGATCTGAAGGTTCAGCTCTAGATCCAAACTTCACACCTCTGGCCTATTTCTATGTATTAGATAGCACAGGAAGAAAAAAAAAAGATTAGTAAACCATCAATATATGTATAAAAATGTCCATCCAAATTACTCATCTCTGGATTCTTTTTAAAAGCATATTGGTCTTATGGATGTTTGGCTATGTAGACATCTGTGTGTCTTACCATTAATATGCTCTTTAGCACTGTTCTTTTGCACAAGTAAGTGTGCTCTGGGTGGGTCTGTTATTTTAAAAAAAAAAAAAAAAAAAAAAAAGATTGTCTTATTAAAAATATGTAACTGAAGGTATGTTTTCACTCATGGCAGCACTGTTGGGCCGCCAGATCAATTCTGCGGGATTGATTGAACGGCAGCGGAGACCTGCTCAGTCGATCCGGAAGTCAACGCCGCTAATCCACGCCCGCCAAAAAGAGTAACACTGCGTCGACGGGAGGGCATTTCCTGTCTGCGCAGCATAGTGGGGATGCCGTGCTAATTAGAATTTAGGAAGTTGACAGGAGATACACAAGCTACATAGAGATGCTTACATATCTCCTGTCGACTGCCGCCAAATTTCGCCCCGAGTATAGGACAGGCCTTAGCCTTCTCATACGTAAAGAGGGGTGCTAAATGGATCACTCAACCCTGTTATAGTTTCTGAGATTTCAGCTCTCTAAAAGAAAACAGTATAAAAAACAATGCCAAACCTAATTCAAGGAGGGAGACTCCTAAAACCAGAGAGAAAGGAGAAAAGCCAAATACTTCATGAAGTCCACTAGGCAGGGACCTTGCTTTGCCAATGGGAGGTGCTCAGATATTAAGGTGATGGGTGCCAGTACAAAACCTCAAAATAGAAAGCTACTCAGCTGTGTTTGGCAACTATTATATGAATGACCAAAGGCCCAACTCTATTTCCACTGACTACAGGGGGAGCTGGAACAGGCCACAAGTGAGAGTTGGTTCTCACTTTGTTAGAATAAACCGTTACATATTGTGTACTTCAGTTCACTTGACTACTGAATTGCAAAGGGAGTAGCCTACAGGAAAGGACAGAACAGCAAGAGTCAGGACTTCCAAATTCTAGTCCTAGCTCTAACACCAAACTACTTGTGACTTTAAGCAACCCACACCTCGGCTGACCCATCTTTAGAAGAAAGCAACATACTCATCTCTCACACTGAGGTATTATATGGCTTTATCCAAAGGACACAACTTATAGTCTAGTCAAGGAAAGTTACCTCAGGCTCCACACCTGTCCCTGAGTTTGAGTTTACAGTCACATTTTCCCCAATTTAAAATAATTATTCCCCACCCCCATGCTGTCTGAAAGACCCATACAAAACAGGGGAAGAAAATAAATAACTGAATAACTACCAGTACAGAGGAAACAGTGAAACTTACTTATTATATATAATCTGGCAAAGACAAGTTAAACTGAAAAAAAAAAATTCCCCCCTCTAATCTCTGTTTTAGTCATTAGCAGATAGAAGTCACACCTTTGTCTGAAGATGTTTTAAGTTGAGTGTTACTGTCTTATTTGGAAAATCAGAAGCTCAGATTTAAAGCATGACATATTTTACATTTATATAAAATGTGTGGGGTTTTTTAAAATCAATAAAGTTAAGAAAGTTGATTAATTTACCAGCATTTAGGGCTAGCTTTACTAATTAAACCACCATAAACTACTTTACCATTTTGTAATAATGATGTCCAACTCTGAAATTCTAACCAGCTACCGATTTTCAATTAAATGCTCTCCTACTTTTCTTCCCTCTTCTGAATGAAGGTCAATAGTAAAAACTGACTGAAACATATAGACTATGAAACAACCATAAGAGAAAACAAAACTCAGAGATTCAGAGTTAGTTATTTAGTGCTTGGTAAGTGATTATATAAAGTCAGACACCATATAAAGAAATACTACCAATTCCAATACACAGCTGCATCTCTTGAGTGTTAAAGAGCTTATTTTCTACAGCTTGGTAAACTTGGCCTACCCAAGGTGGGGAGGAGAGGGAAAAAATATTGGGTTGCTAAGTTGCCTGAACACTGCCTCTGTGTGACTGCACAGCAGTTCATTTCTCAGGCACTGCAAGGACTCCAATCTCTGAACTATAGAAAGGCATGGTTGCTAAAGGCAGGCACTGAATTTTTTTGCTTGCCCTGCTGCAAGCCTGGACAACTGTGTCATCTTTACTACAGGTTTAGTTTTGATTTTTGAATAGCTTTCACAGCCTGTTATGAGGGGCGAAACATCAGTATGAATCAGAAGGTTGAAGCACTATTCAGCTCTGATTCAGACTAATGTAACTTGGAGAGGTTCTACTGTTCAGGAAGACCGCTTATTTCTGCCCTCAAACAGCTACTGCTACAGAGTGGAAGTTACCTCCAAAGCTACGTCATGTCAAAGGAGACACTGTCATTTTCTGATGTCTGTTCTGATGTTGACTCATAAAAATTACCCTCTGGTAAGAAGGTTTTTGCTTTCCCCAACATGGAGAGGTTACAGCCTGAGGGGATCCAGAGTCAGTCATTCAGTTTTCCCATCTTTAAGAACTGCCTCCAGACATGAGGGGTGCACTGAAATCCATCTGCGAAGATAGCAAATGGAGTAGAAGGTATAGACATCATAATTCTCTCTTTTACTCAGTTCACAATTGCTCCAAATGGCAAGGGGACTGGTGCTGAGAAGGAGTCACAGTTGAACTCACATCACCATCATTCAAGGTTTTATTACCGCTTGCAAAACATCAGCTAGATCAGCAGAAGAATTTCAGTTTAATTCAATAATAATGTATTGATATTACAAGCTATACTAATGCTGCCAAAATGTTAAAGGCTCCTCTGGTAACTGTCAGAGATAAGAACAGTCTGCCAAGACGGGGTTTTCACAGTGTGTTTGAAGTGTCACACTACTTGTCAATAGGTGTCCATTCCTGATCACTTTATGTAGGATGCTACATGGCATCATGCCAGCCATTCTTTCTCCTGGAGGTTGACATTTTGTTTACTAGGTCTCATGTTTCACGACATTAACCTTGCTCTACCAGCCTCAAGTCTGCTCCTCATATGGCAGAGCCAATCAGAGCAGGCCCTTCTGACAGGGCTCTTCAACTGACCGGTTCCAAGGTACGAGTGAAGTGTATTTATAAAGCTATGCAAAAAATCTCCACTGATTCCAATCTCCCAATTCTCTCTAGTTAAGCAAAAACAGGTCTTAAAGAAAATCAGGGCAGATCCCCTCACCTTGAGGTCAGCGAAGCTATGCCAATTTACCCCAACCGAGGCGCTGGGCTCAGTCATCACCTCACTCTGGATGAAAAGCAGATTAATGTCTTCTTCATAGAATACAAAGCAAAATATTAGCCTGCAAACACTTGCCATGGAGTGCTAAGGGCAGCAAAGCTTTTTCTTGGAAACACAAACACCCTAGGTAAAATAGTGATATGTTGCACCTCTTTTCCCAGCCCTTTCTCTGTCATTTTAGGGGGTAAGACCAGAACAAGGACCATGCTTTTCTATACATCTGTACAGCACCTAGCACATTTTTGACCATACTGTAATAGGTCAGAACAAAAGCAACCCCTGCAACTGTTTTGCCAAGCACAAAAATTAGTATTAGAGATGGATTCAGACCAAAACTTAGATCTGAACACCCACAAACTTGAGAGACGTTCATACCTATGTTTGAACACTGTTACTTGGCCCCATTTCTAAATATCACAGAAGTCTCCATTTTGAGTGTTCAATATTGTTTTTTCATCCCTTTCAAACTTCCAGAGGGATCAGAAATATAGTCCCCCCCCCCCCTTTTTTTTTTTTTTTTAGTATATAGAAGAGAATCACTGAAAAAGCGAAGAAGAATGAGCATCATCTACTTCATTATTGGTTGAGCAGACAACTCACTTCATTCAGCAGAGAATCTACACTGAACAAATTTCAAAAGGTCTTTTGTTCCACAGTAGGGAGGTTTCTCTCACCTAAATGATAACCCACCACAAAATCTCATTATCTAGATCCTAGTGCTGGTGTTTTGTCAATGCTCTTAGCTCCCTCCTAGAGATAGCTGCTCTACTAGAGTCAAGATGAGAAAACACAGTTGATTCCCCCATATTTCAGGGGGGTGAGGTTTGCAAGGGAATAATCAATCATGTGAACGCAACATTATCACAAGCGAAGTGAGGATGGAATATTCAGTTTAAAACTGTGTTTGAAATATTGTCCAAGACTAACTTACAGGTGACTTACAGACTCTTTGGTCATGGAATATAAAGTCGGTCATATTCTAGGTTACAGGTCTGACTTATGTGAAGATAAGCCAGAAAAGTGCAAGCTATTCCTAGAAGAGATTTGTTCACATCTCAAAAGCTACCTTGCTGAAAAGAAAAAAAATCACAGAGATCAAAGACTAAACGTAAGTAATGAACTGCTTTTTCAGGTGCTCAGATACCAGAGTGATGGGCACAGCATAAGACAGTCTCTCTAAGTCCAGGTTAGGATACTTTGGCAAAGCAGTTGCCCTGCTGCATGTTCCATGGTTTGAGAAGGACTTCAGTCTCCACAGCTATATACACAGTACTACAATTTCAGTGGCACTAATTTTGTTTTAATTTTTAGAAACGAGGGAATGTTTCAAGGGAAGGGCATACACAGGGTAAAAAGTTAAATGATGGTGGAAAAAAACTCCATGTTTCCACAAGCTGTCAGCTGAACATAATATTGCATAAGCCAGGAAAACCACAACAGTCCATAGTAAAGGGTAAAATGATCTCTACTGCATGAAAACCATGCGTGTGCAATGGAAACTCTGCAGGTCAATGGCCCTTTCCATATTAAAAAGTTTAACACTGCCAGATTTGTACTAGCACAGTTGTGTAGATTATGTGGATGTGAATTAGCTCCGTTAAGGCCACTTTTAGAAAGCATTCAAGACTACCTTGAGAACAACTTTTAAAAAGGCAGTTCAACAAAATTACAACACCCCCCCCCCAATGCACACCGCCAACACAACTGTGTCAACAGAAACTGATGTTTAAAAGTTTAAACAAGGCAAAATGCATAATGCAGATGAGGATCTCATGAGAGTCCTTCCTCTCAACATTTTTATGTGGAAAAAAAAAAAAATCAAGGTATGGGGACCTTTCACCTACAGTTTGTTAGTAAATCTGCAGTCTCTCAAAGTACATAAGCTCAAAGAACACAAGTGTAATTTAGCTCAGGTCTAAAGGTTATTAGCATCTCTTTCCCCAGCTGTAATTCCCTCAATACAGTAGAAGCCTATCGCAGACACAACCTTACTATACAAAATGCTGTGTGTATTCTTTTAACAGGTCTGATCCTTGAACAAATATTTGTAAACTATGCTTCAGTATATAGAAAGTGAATACTGTACAATTAACAGAGGTAGTCTGTTTCAACAAGCCAACCTTCCTGAGCATTTTACCTATAAATGCAGTAGATGTTTGGTAGAAAAAAGAACCTGTTAAAAGAACGGATGTTAATTTTTAAAAAAAGATTTGTTTTTGTTGCACATCTTGATTAAGTGGACAGCAAAGTCTTAACAGGTATAGTTTCAGTAAGCTCCACATAAAGCAAGCAAGCCATAAGAAGTACATGGGCCTGATTTTTACAGCATTTTCTAAACTCTATGGTTTCCTCTTAGGACACACAATCTATTTTAAATCTGGCTGCATACAGAGGGATGCACATTCTTCACACAAGAATTAAAATATAGTCACCCTCTGATTTCTCTCCTGATTGCAATGTTTTGTTTTGTTTTTAGTCATGGGGAGGTGAACAGAAGAGAATGAGAAATCAGACAAGTCAGTGAGTATGTGCTGTTGCTTTGAATGTAATTATGTTTGGCGGTTAGATACCATGGTGATAGGTGCCTTTGGCCTTGTCTATGCTTTTTTTTTTTTTTTTTTTTTATAAAGTCTCACACTGTTGCACTACCAGAGTGGTAGTGGTAGCAATGGAGTGAATGCTAGTGCAGACAAGGCAAATAAATTTTTACCACAAGGTTGTGTAATCTGCGACAGTGGTTAAAAAAAAAAAAAAAACACAACAACAACAACAAAACACTACCTCAGCCAGTCTGCACTAGTGAAGCTATGCTGGTGATAAAGACAGACCCCACAGCCAAACACTACACTGGCTTTGCATTTGACTCTTTTGTAAAAAAGTCACATCCAAGGGATTCAATTCCTCTATTTGTAAATCCCATTGTGTTCAGGCCTTTCATCCTCAGACATCTGAAGAGCCAGCATTATCCTCTCTCAGGCTTTAGAAAACGTAATGGTGAATGGTCTTTCAGGAGTTTCCTTTAGTTTCAATTTACCAAACCTGTCAGTTTCTCTTTTAGCCAAAAATTATTAGTAATAAAGAGTTAGTATAAACAAAGTGCTGTAGGATGCTAAGCAGAAATGAGATCCATTTCTGATCACACAATCTCAAGACTTCTTGACAGCCATCTCTAATTGTAATGATCCTCTTATAAGTGAAAGCCTAGAATAGTATAACAGCAGTTGTTTGTAGTCATTGCAATTACTTTTCTGAAGCTAGAAGAGTACACAACCTGGAAACCTCATTACAAGTCCCTTACGTAAGAAGGTGGGATAAGACGACCAAGTTTAACAAAGCAGATCCGAAAGACTGGGATGAGAACTCTTAGTCTATCTGCAGATCCAAGTTGCTGTCAACACTTACAGCAGGTTTTCAGTGGATCCATTGACATGAGTTCTCAATAAAAATGTAACTAGATGTAACATTTCAGACACCAACAGAACAAATCCCCAAGCCTGACGTGAAATATTTCTCCCTGTGAAATATTAAATAAGGGGTTTTTAAGATTATAATTCCATTTTACAGTTCTGATGACTAACAAGATACGCAAACATCACTACAGCAACTTGCTCTCCTTAGTGTTCCACCAGTCTGGATTTGCCCAGCCTTCAAACATGATGATAGGCGTATTTATTAGGGGTTCTCCACAAACAGTTCTTGTTATGGTTCTGGGGGTAGCCCACAGGTGTAGTAGCTCCCTCCAGCAATAGCTTTCATCACATGCCATGCACTGAGTAACTTTTTTTTTAAAAAAATTACAATGTATGATTTCTGTAAATAGCATCCACTGCTACATCAATAGGTATTTTTTAAATTAAAATACTTCAGTGCCATCTGTCCAAAAGCATTTTGTAAGCATTAAAGTTAACATCATAACCCACTGAAATAATGATGGGTTATAGCCCCATTTTACTGATGAGAAAACTGACACACACAGAGGTCAAATGATTTGTCCGAGATCATAAAGGAAGTCTGGTATAGCTGGGTTAGAACCCACGTATTCAACTCCCAGGCCTGCAGGTAAGCCACAAGACAAAAGCTATCACCAGACTAAACCTCAGCCTGCCCCCATGTGTAATTAAAGGAACATCATTCCTTATATTATTCTGCCCAAAATCAGGACTATGCTCCTTTTAGTCTGTTACAATTTCTTTATGACTTCATTACACTTAAATTTATTTTATTGTGATTCATATATAGTTACAAGTACATAGAATTTGCCATGTAGCACCTCAGATTCTTGGTCCATCAAATCTGGCTTCCTGCCTTCAGCAGTGGCCAATACAGGATACTTTGACCAGGGAGAAAAAAAATCCATAATGCATAGGACTAATGTGTAACGCTTCACAGGGGGTGACCAGGGCTCCCTGAACCAGCAGGAATGAGGAGTGCATGAAACGTATCTGATTAAGTATGCTTTCTAAAATAGGGTAGTCAGTGTTTGTCACGTGCTTGCACACTAAGCTTTTTTCAGTTAATGAATGAACGGAGTCAAATGCATCTCCAGCCCCTTTTTAAACCCATCTACCACAGTATTTAACTCCAGGGTTGTTGGGGTTGTTTTTTTTTTTTTTTAAATTATACCCCATTTACAAGATAAAATTGGTACGGCACCCAGTATACTCGTGAGGATTATAAAATAAAAAAAAGGATCCTGTTTTAAACCCCTTCGCCCAAGCACAAGGAACAGCTGGCTACTGAAACATACCCGCTGGGTTAGGATCAATGGAGACTGGCTAAGATTCACGCACGAGTAACAGAGAACAGCTCACACACACACACACACACACACACACAATCAGAGTCAACACACCGGGCGAGCCCGGCGGCGCACGCACCCCGGAGCTTTCCCTGCCCGGGCATCAGCGCCGCGCCCGCCTCGCAGCGGCAAAGCACCGAGCCGGGGCAGCCTCCTTCCTCCCTCCCTCCCTCCCTCGCTCGGGGGCCGCCGGCGGCCGGCTCCAGCCGGAGCGAGCGATCCCCGCCGGAGCCGCCCGGGGCGCGCTGTGTGCCGGGGCGCTGCAGGCAGGGCAAGGCAAGGCAAGGCAGGGTGTCCAGTGCCCACGTCCCGGCCGCCCCGCTCGCGCGCTCGCTCACCTGCAGGGGGAAGGTCGCCGCCCGGTTGCCCACGTAGCCGCGCACGACATGGCTCTGGATGGAGAGCACCCGGCACTGCGCCTCCGCCGCCGCCGCCTCCATCCCGCCGCGGCCCCGGACACGGGAGAGCGGGGCCGGCCGAGCCCCGCCGGAAGAGTCAGGCGATCGGCGCCGACACCTAAAAGCCCCGGCTTACATCAGCCAGCCTGGCGGCGGCGGCGGCGCCGGAGTGCGAGCGACACGCGGCAGCAGCGACTCCCGCTCCGAGCCGCCGCCAGCGCCATTTAAAGGCACCCGCACCCCCGCCGCGCCGCCACCCCCCTGCACCCGCACTCGCACTCGCGGGGCACGTTCCCTGCCCCCGCTGTCATCCCCGGCCGGCCCCCACGGGCCTAGTGCCACCCACTGCAGCCAGGCCCGCCTCACGCACAGCTCGTGTCACCTGCTGCCCACTGCGGGCCGCCCCCTGCGCGCGCTCGCGCGCACACACACACACACGCGCACCCCATTCATTGCACCCGCAACCAGTGCCACCTTCGTTGCGTGCGCACACGCACCCACACAGTGCCAACAGCGCAGGCCTCCATCCAATGCCACCCACAGCGCGTGCACACACACACACACACACACACACAGTGCTACCCACGGCAGGCACACATCCCTCCCCCGGACAGCCAGTGCACACATGGCACATACACCACTCACCCCCCAGTGCGCCCCCCACCCCCACAGTGCCACTGAGTAAGCACAGTCCCAACCAGTGAACACACCCCATACACAATGCTGCACCCTGCACAGATAGCACTTTGCCCACCTCCACACAGCCAGTATCACCTTCTTTATAACACACCCACTGAGCACACCACACACATACCCCCAGTGCCACCCCATCACACCAGCCACTCCCACTCAACATTGCGCTGAGCACACACAGACCACACACGGTATGTACAGTATGTCACCCTCACATGCCCATTGCATCACCAGCCCACACACACCATGCCTCTCCTGTAACATTCAGTGCCACCTGTCAGTTCAGGGCCCCTGCCCCTGTATTTTCCCCTTATCCCTTGAGGACACCCACCTGAGGCTTTGTGCTCCTCGGCTGTCACCTCTCTTAGACAGAGACCTGCATCTCCTACCTGATCTTCGAGGTTGTACAATTCCCTGCCTACACTGTGATATGCCCCAGCAAGCACATTTATTCTTAAGGTATAAGCATTACAGAGACAACAATAAAAGAACGTGCACTCATGCTCATCAGCTTACCCAACTCCAATAAGGGCTCTGGTAGGAGTCAGTCCCTCAATCCCCACTAAAGGGTTTTTCTGTGGTTACAAGTTCCTAACAGCCCCTTAGCTCAGAACAAGCATCCCCATGAAGAGTTCAGTCTTTCCTGTGTACAGCCTGGGCCTTTGATCTTGAGAGATTCCAGGAACAGGTAATCAGCAGACTATGGGCCCCTCCTTCAAAGGGCAGGGGTTTTTGTAGAATCAGATGGAGAGAATTTGCATTCACCTCCCACTTGAGAGGTTACATGCCATCCTGGCCCACAATAATACACAAATCATGTAATACAACAGACTGCTAAGCTACTTACACTTAATTAAATAAGGTCTCCCACTGACATGGCAGGAAATTGCGGTGTTGGAGACACACACACTTGCCCCCTTCCCACAGTACAACCTCCACACACACCATCCCTTATACATCATACAGTGTATCCATTGCCAATCCCTGCACAACACTCACCCACTACCCTGCTCTTCATATTGCCCCCCCTTTCCACATACACTCCCCCATCTTTCCCTCTGCACTCACCACATAAAGCAAACACTGCCACCTCCAACATCCGAGCTGCTCCCCAGCACCCTGTGCACTTGCACACCCAGCTAGCAGACTGTACACCAACAATTAGCTCTCAATACCCACCCACTGCAGGCCCTCCCCCAACACTCTCCCAGACACAGTGCATCTTCTGACAGCCCCTAACCATCACCTACCCACTCACCCCATACTGCCACCACTATTGTCCACCCACTGAGGCAGCCACTCACACACATACCACAGTGCACCTACTGACTCCCTAGACATCCCACATTCCTCAGCAGCATGGTAAGTTCGAGAGCTGGGCACTGAGACACACAGTGCCATTCAGTGCACCCACTGACACCTCTGATGGACACCAAGGCAAAGCCACCCACTGACATGCATGCTCTCAACACACTGCTCCAGCACCAAAGAGTGAGAACCAGAACTACATCATGCACCCATCCCACTCTCCCACCCATACTATAGCCACTTCTCCCCATGCGCACAGAGCATGTAATACACACCCACCCACCCCATGGACAATTCAGCCACTGATATAATACATACACAACATGTACCACAGGGTGTATTGTACAACAAGCACAGTGCACCATGACACTACCCATACATGGCACATATAATGCAATTTTTAATTGAGTTAAATGATATTTTATTGGCATAACCAGCTACAAGAATAGGGACAAAGAGTAAAGATCAAAATCTTGTGTCTATCAGAGATACATAATATATTAACCCACAGTCCAGGACAAACTTCACAGAATGTTTGTGAATTTAATCCTCTGTCCATATGTCACTATTGACCATTCCTGGTTCAGTCAAAAATTGCTTCATAGCATGAAATCATCTCAGCTGCCTCATCTTTCTCCAACAATGTGCAGTTTTAGTCAGCATTTTAAATGAAAGTCTTATTTCTGATAATTTGAGGCAATGCTTCATCCTGGCCTAAGTGCAGGGGGCTGGACTAGATGACCTCGCAAGGTCCCTTCCAGTCCTACAATTCTATTAACATTTGTCTCATACTACTTTGTACTTTGAACAAAGGAGTGGAAAATGTCTCCCTCTCTCTCTCTCCCCCCCTCCCTTTTCTGCCATGTCCATTGCACAGTTGTTGTGTTTGGGTTTGCATTGCACTTTATGGTTTTCAGCTTCCAGCTGTAGTTTGTGCTCACAAATTCTGTGTTTGGTAAGAGCCTACCATAGTTTTTCACATTTTGCAATGATGTATGATGATTTGTGCAGGGAGCTGTAGCAGTTTAACATGTTCTTTCTGCCAAATGCACCCTGCTTTGATACTTTAGCTCTTGGTTCAGTGTTTTAGATATGTTCAGTTGTGGAGAGAATTGCTCCTCAGGTCAGGAGTTAATGGTATTGAGGCCTTGGTTAACATCATGTAGGAGTGGATTCTGTTTGAATTTATCATTTGATCCTCTAGTGCTCTGTAATTGAGAAAACCATTGCTGCTTTGCCTCAGAGAGAAAACTCAACTTCCCGTACTTTTTCTATATGTTAAGTAGGAAGAGAAGTGTTCAAGATCTGCTGTGCAGCCATTGCTGATGGATTTTCTCAGTACC
This sequence comes from Emydura macquarii macquarii, assembly GCF_026122565.2. Lineage (NCBI taxonomy): Eukaryota > Metazoa > Chordata > Testudines > Chelidae > Emydura > Emydura macquarii. Next base: position 15,760,638 of record NW_027131180.1, read on the forward strand.
CAGATGTGTTTAGAAAGCATATACCTACAGCTATGCAATGAAATTTTATCTCAGCTAGCTATTTAAGCAGGCTTCAAGCTTGAGACTTCATTCCCATCTAGTAGATGGAACTGAATTATACTGTCATATAGTTTTAGTCAGAAGGTTGTATTTATGCACAACAAAATTACACATGCAAAATTCACCCATTGACACTACACAAAAACTCCATACGCTCACCCGTACTTCCCAATTACACAGTGTGCACAATATATATATCACACACACACAAAACTACATTAAAACTTTAAAGTTGCAAAATCAAGCACTCAAAAGTTAGGAAATATCAGAATTAAGATTGCCTGTACACCCTTAATTCAGCCGTGTTGTGTGTCTGCATTATGATATAGTCTTTAGTTACATGATCATGTTATTTTTTCCCCATGGGACTGGGACATATCAGGGTACAAGCCATACTAATGAGTAGCTGTCATCACTGTCCTGTGATGTGCAGTGCCCTTTACAATGCTTTGTGGCTGTAGCCTCCAGCTTGGCCTGATCACACACAGCCTGCAGCATCTAAGTCACTCCAACCTGTGTGGGGATGTGCGTGTTGGCTCTTAACAGCCTTAGCTATATTGCAGTGTGACCCCAACACACTTCTACTCCTAGATTTCCCCCTATAAGCATGTCCTGTACCACCCAGCTTTCTGCTAAACAATATAAAGTCCATTTTTTCTTTAATGGAAATACTATGCACACAACTTGCCACCGCAGATGGAGTTTCCCCAAACACTCCAATTCAAACACACTGGATTATATAAAATAAAATAAGTACATTAGCTACAAAGATTTTAAATGAATACAAGATTTTAAATAGCTACAAGAAAAATGAAGATGAAACACTACTGGCGCCTAACAAACTACGTTCAATTCAAAGCAAAGTTCTCTCACCACATGCTTTCAGCAATCTTAGTGACCAAACCTTTTAGACGAGGACCCCTCCCCTAGCTCAGCAGCTGCATACTTTGTCCCTTCAGGTGCAGTGAATCAATAGACAGAGGAGAGGAGTGCCTGGGGATGTTTGTCCCTCCTTTTTATAGTATCAGTCCCCCTCTTGAAAAACATTTCTAGCTGCCTACTAGGAGAAAAGTAGTCTATTTGGGAAGGATGTTCTCTGTTGATTTTTCCTCACCTGTTTGAGTTTCCCTTCCTGCTTGATGACTCTGTTTACTGCTTACGTGCAAATTAAACAGAGCACACATTCATTTGTTTGAGACAGACCTGTTTGCCAGCCTCAGTTTGGAACATGTTCATACCACCATACAGTGCAATTTTAGCTTCACTTACAGTGTTGCACACATTTTATCAGGACAATACTCATCAGCAAGTTTGAGTTTTCAAATGATACCTCACAAGGCATACTTCATACAAAGATACTACAGTAGTAAGGTGTGAATACAGGGGTACATTTCATCATAGGGACCCTTGCCTCATTCAGTGCACAATGCTCACTTAATGACACATTACTAGATATTTTGTTTTATCCTCATTGATTAGAGTGCAGTAAATAAGGCCTGAACAAATACTGCAGTGGAAACAGAATTATTGATTTCCTCATGGGCTTTCTTGGGGCATTCCTCATTATAGCATCTAAGTGCTTCAAACAATTTATTTTTACAACACCCCTATGCAGTGAATTAGTATTATAATTCCCATTTTACAGATGGGGAACAGAGATTAAGATAAGTATCCACTAATTTTGGGTGCCCACAACCTGATATTTCAGCTTACTTAGCATTATATAGCACTTTATGTATTAAAAGCAGTTTCCCTGGACTTCATTAGTATCTATGAGTTTCCAACTCTTATGCAAATCACACCCCATGCTCTCAAATCAGGCACTCAAAACATGAACACATGATTAGCAAGCACCTGTGAAAAATTTGGTTTAAGTGATTTGACTAGCATCACATAGGAACTCTGTAGCACAGGAAGACAGACTAATTAACCAGGACAATATTCAACTGCCTTTAACCACAAGGCCTTCCTTTCTTTCTCTGCCTCACTGACTGCATTCCTTCCAAGCTCTGCTACAAATGAAGCAGGGATCTTATAGACAACATTCCCTTTCACTACACAGCCCTCATTCATCTTTAGAGTAGCTCCATCCTGTACACTGATGGAGGCAGAAGTCCTATGGAAATAGAATACCATACAAGAAGGATGAATTAAAGTTGCACAATCAACCTTCAGTTTAGCATTTCCTAACTTTTGAGTGCTTAACTTTGCAGTTTTAGTGTTATTTTAACACATGTGCATGTAATAGTGTGCACTACCTCATTGTCCTTTCAGCGGGTTCCCAGAAATAATCCACAAAGGCCAATAGCTCCCTTCCTTGGATTCCTTGCATTTGTTAAGAAAACAATCCACGAAGTACAAAAATCAAAATAAGTCACTCCTAGCCCTTTCTAGAGTCCCACAGGACTCTGCCTTCTTTATCCAACTCTCTGATTCTAAGAAGTCAGCAGGCAACTCTCCTCTGCTACATTCCTGACTTTGCTCTGATTTCTCAGTGTGCTGCCCTGCAATTCCTCTGCTCTTGCTGCGCTTGGCTATTTTTCAATCTTCCAGATTCTGGAAGAGTACTGACTCCCAGACTACTTTTCCTGCTCCTGCTTACTCTTCTACAGAACCCTCTTATCCCCCTATGGTTCTTCCTCCAAACTGTCTTTTTATGAAGCTCAGCTGTCTCAGGCTGTCACCTGATCTTAACTCTAACCTTCATGACTAAAATGACAGTTAATTAGCAGCACAGCTGGGGCTGATGGAACAGGGTTGGCTAGCTCTAGGCCTCCTGCCTGTATGTGAATGTGTGTATCATTTCATAGGTTTTTTAAAAAATAAGCAAACTGAAACCCCGCCCCCACAAAAAAAATTCTATCTCGAGGTATCATATCAACACCCACATGGGTCATCAGCAGAGTTAGACCCTTCTGATCCACCACACAGTCCTCTGTTACTTGAGTTAATAGAGTAACTGACAGCAGTAGGAGGTTGTCATCCTCTATGTGGACTAGCGCTGGAGCAGGATGGGACACTTTGCCAGTGAATTTCACACATATTTACTTATAGCACAGGAAAGATGAAACTCAGGAATCATAGGTTCCCTTGCAGGCTCTAGAGGGGAGCGTACTCTAATGGGCATGGATTCTTCTCCCCTTCCCCTCTTATGGCTCCTCATCCTAGTTACATTCTCCTCATCCAGTCACTTCCAGTCTCCACTCCTCAGACGTCTTATCCAGCTCAGTCTCCTTGCTTCCCTCCCAGCTCCTCCTGGTCCCCAGTCTTCTGGCCCAGCCAGTCCCAGTTCAATCACTCCTGGCTCCTCATCTGATTTGTCTCTGTTTCCCACCCTGGCCTCCAGTCACCTCCCTTCTACCAATATTCTCTATCTCCACCGGATCTCAGCCCCAGTCTCCCTCCCCAGACTCCTTGTCCAATCTCAGTCTCCTCCTCACTGGTTCCTTGTCCCCATCTTTTTGCCCAGCTAGTTCCATTTCTTACCCCTGTACTCTGGCTTCTCATTAACTTTGTCTCTCCTTCCTCCTCACCTTCTCCCCCCCCCATGCCTCACTGATCCTCTGACCCATCTCCCCCGCAGCTTCTCATCTGATTTCAGTTTCTCCCCACAACCACCGGCTCCCATTCTCCTGGCTCAGCCAGTCCCATTCTCCCCCACACCTTAAATTTCAATCCCAGCTTCCCTCTCCCACTTCTTGCCAGCCTCCAGTTCCAGTTTACACACACACACCCTTTACCCCGCAGGCTCCTTTTTTTATTCTACTCCTCTCCCTCCCCCGGCAGGTCTGGCTGTTGTCCTCTCTGCATTTGAAACAGGCAGCTTTCTTCTCCATACTGCCTGAGCCCAGCAGGGAGTCATTTTGAGCACAGGACAGAGAGGCTCCCTGCTGTCAGTGCAGGTAGTTGGAGCTGGACCTGGACCTGGACCCAGCTTAGCCTACAGCAGGCGAGAGATGCAGTTACAGGGAAAACCCCAGATTGTAACATGCCGGATATGGATGGAATCTTCAGGGAATTTAGCCACAAACCTCTGATAAGTCTCTACTGAACATGTGCAAACTGCAATTTTTCAAAGGCTAATAACTTGGGGAAACTTGGGCAGATTTTCACAGGTATGGCAAAAGGCAACACAAAGACTTAAGCTCCTCCCGGCCAATTTTCAAATTCCTGCTCCACAGCATGGGGGGTACGAAAGCTTTTCAAATAAAAAGGTCACCAGAATTTTTTAACTTGAGCAAAATAACGTATGTTCCCCTAGTCTCATTCTTGGAATCAACTTACCCGTTTTTGCTGAAATTTTCCAAAAAGCATTAAAGTTTGGCAAAGTTACTGAAAACAGGGTTCTATAATGGGAAATGTCGGACAACTTTAATAAGAGGCGATTCTACCAGCCTCGCCTATAATATGTCCACAGAAAGTAACAGTTTCATACAACATGCACAGCTACACAGGACATACACTCACACTATATATACACACACATAAAACGTGCTACATGCTCATGCACATACAGTGACCCTGTATAGAAACAAATATGCAATCATGTAATATCACATTGCATGTGATATGCGCCCCCCGTGTTATATGTTCAACCAAACAACATATAACGCATTCTGTAGATATGCACATATGTATAAAAAACAACAACTATTTGCACACCCAAACACACAGCATGAAGGAGGTTTGACATTTGCTTTATATTTCATATTTAACAATCAGGTCTCCAGTTGTACATGTGTTTCCTGAACTTTAGGAGGCAGTGGCTGAGGTTTTGGGTTTGCAGTAATGTTCTTTAGAACAGAAGGGAATAGTGCAAAGCAGTTTTGTAGTGTTTGCTATTCTGAAGTCTGCCTCAAACATCTCACAAACAGCTTTATAGCCAAACCCCAATCAACCTGAAAAGTATATAGCAAAATAAAGAGGACAAGGAAGAGCTAGCAAATACTAGCGTTACGGTTTTCAGGTAACTGCAACAAAACATGGAATATTTCTGAGAATCCAAAGCTCTGCCATTGTTGGCCAAAATCTTGTTTTTGAAATATATGTAAGAACAGAGCCACAAACACCCCCCCTTTCCTACCAAAAGGCACATCAGTCTGAATCAAAAGCTAAAACCTCAAACTGACTCTTACTGTTCTACCCTTTTAAATGTTAATTCAAGTCTGTCTGCACTTTTTATAATTTTAAGATTATTTGTAAATGTCTGTACTATGTCCACTGGCCAGTTTATCTGTTAATTTTACCTGCTTCCCATATATTTGTAAAAATCCTATTCTAAGTACAAAAGACACACTGTGCAATGTAATGTATCTATCTAATTGTGAAAGACACTGTCAAAAATGAAATAAGGTTTGCTCTAAAAATAATATGTAAGTTCTTCAGCTAGGAGTTGGCCCTGAGTGATTGAAGTGTGAATGGCTGAGCAATTGAGTTGGGTGTAGACAAAAAGAGTGATTGAACAATTGGTCTGAGTAAGGGATATCGAAACAGACATGAAGAAAACACCAGCCTCACCTAAAACGCTTGAGGGAAGAAGAAAGAAGCAAAGATGATCAAATGGCCGAAGAGGAACCCACCCTGATAACTTTGGAGCCAGCCCATTTCAAAGGACAAAATCTGATCAGGCTTGCAACAATGTGGGTGATTAAGGATCACGCCAAGAATGCAGTTGCAGCATGACAATGCAAAACCCATAGACTTACATGAGGTCCTTTCCCTATAAAATGGGACAAGAAGATGAAGGCTGGAGGTTCGGGTCTACAACATCCCATCAGCACCGATGCGCATCGGCAGAACCTTGCTCCTCATCCTCATGCTCTAGTCACCTGGCCAGTGACTATCATGAGCACCAAGAGGCTGGTAACTATGACATCTGGAAGATCCCTATGTATGTTTGTCTGTCTCCCTGTCTGTGTATGCATGTCCGTCTGTGTGTGTGTGAATGAAAGCATCAATTGAAACATGTGTCTCTGTAATTGTAGTATTGATATAATGTTAATACTGTTTTCCTAGTGTTTACATTATTATTAATGCTATTTCACTAAGTAAAGCACAATATTAATGTTATTACAGTGTTGATACTTTTCTTTTCTTTAATACTATTTACCAAGTTTCTGTGTTCACAATAAATGCGGCTTGTTGCCTTATCCCCTAATAAGATCCTGTAATATTTGTTATTTGGGTAACACCATAAAGGGCATATTCGCCTCTACATGCACACGTAAAACCCCACAAACCGAAATGAAAATGACTTGCACTCCAGGAGCGAGCATACACATAAATCACTGTGGGAATAGTGTAATTGAGATAGTACATTTTGATACAGGGGAAAAAACAAATTACAACTGAAGAGTTTACCAACAGCATACGACTGCTCTGAAATTCTGAGTTAATTTAATATCTCTTCATGTCATCTGATTCTTTGCTGCTTTTCTCTGGTTTGTTACAATTTAGAAGCAAGCCTCGTGGAGTAATTATTTAAAGAAATACTGATAATTTCTTTTGAGTTTGTGTAATATTAAGATTTGATTTGTTTTCAAAAGCCCCGTAGATTCTGAAAAAGAACATTGTTTCTGCCATCCTACTGCCGGGAAAGTGATAGGAGTACTTTATTCTATTGCACTTCCTCACGCCCAGAATGTGAGGTGGTTGCATGCATTGTTCTAGCCTCATCGGGTGGGGGTGTGTGTGAGCACATACCCCTTTTTTGGAGGAACTCAAGAAAATGCCTCCTGTAGTACAGTAATACATGTAGGAGAGCCTGAGTGTATATTAACATAACTGTGCATTGACATTAACATTTTTGCTCTAGAGACTTCAAGCACCTGCTGTATGGTGTGTCTCCCTCCAATAATTATTTCCTCTTCATGGGCATTCGAAAGGAGCCATCAGTAAGTGGTTCTGGCATTTCTGACTGCCCTTTCAACAACTGCCAATGTGAGCCTTGTGTTCTCATTAAACCAGTTCCTCTCCCCAGGAAAGTAAAGCAGACATCACACTTGTAATGTCCCTCCTTGGATTTTGTGCCAAATTATGTCAGCCTCTAGCGCAGGTGCGCCAGACAGGAACAAGGCTCACACACCTGTTCAGATGCAGCTAGCAAACTACTGCTTGCACTCCTGGTGAGCAAGGGGATTACAGTATCATTAGATGTGTCAGAGCCCCTGCTAAGGGAGTGAGTGTGTGTATGCAGGGCTCTGCATGTCTCTGTGCACCAGCTGGCAGTTTAAGGTGATTTGTTGGGGGGAGCAAATGCTGCGCCTCCAAAAAAGACATGTAGAAACCAGTCCTAAGCACCCTCTCCACGACCCATGCACCTGGAGGTCCAAAGTCAAAATACCTCTAGTAATTGATACCCAAACTCTGCACCTCTGCACCCAACCTGGTGAGCTAAAATGCGTTGGCTAACTCCAATAATTTTTTCTAATCTAGACAAGCCCTTAAGGTGGCAGAATTGGGCTCCAAGTGAGTACACCCTCACCCTCTTAATTAGAAGTCCATGTCTGCTAAGACATTAATTTTGTTGGTCATTTAAGGCGGATTTGTGCAGTACATAATGAAGATTTGCTATGTAAAAGTTCAAGCAGTGTGTTACTTATTAGGCCTCATTAAATCTTCTGTTCAATCAGAATTCCCATTGGACCAGTATTAAAAATAAATAATATTGTCAGGAACTGTCAAGGAAGAGGTCTGAAGAATTACTGATGTACTTAAACCCATATTGACTGCAATAGTGATTATCGTGCACTGAATAACATTTATAGATGTCTTAACTTTCTTTAAACCAGGTTCAGATAAGGGGTCCCTGGAACAGAGGGTAAATTATGGAAAAAAAAGCCTACCATTCAGGGCCCAGTCCTGCAAGCAACTGAGTGTGCCCGCTTCCTATTGACTTCAGTACTCTGCAGGATCATGTTTTTAAACACGAGCCTCAGTTTTGAAGTCCACTTTAAAAGAACACTGACAAGTTATTTTTAATATTTTTAAGAGAGTGTATGGTGTGACCTGTATGTGCCTAAGATAGCCCCCCTGAAAATGCCTAGGTCAGGCTGCAAAAGGAGAGCAGATTCTCCCAGAACTGGTGGCTAACACTGAAGTTAGATTCCCCAGCCAGTCACAAACAGTGCTCCTGATTTCCCACAATGGTTATCAAGAAGCCGCAAAAAAGAAATATACCGCTCCCTTTATTGCTCAGTCCCTGGATCCCAATCAGCAAGTAGGTCCAGTAAAGAAACAAGTTATTTAAAACTCTATTCACTTTATCAGAATGTTCTCCTGATCCTCAAAGGGTCAGCCACATTACCAGATCAATATTAGTTAGGATCTTACCCAAAATGCCACGCTGCCAGCCAATCCTTTAGTAACTAAAAGTAAAAGTGTATTATAAAAGCAAAGAAACAAACAAGATGAGAGATGTTAAATGATCAAAGCAATCAGATACATACAAATGACTTCAAAGTCCATATATATCAGATTCTTAGCTGTATTGGAGTTTCCAGACTTGTACAGTTCCTCTGGAGTACATCCAGTATCCGGATGGGTCTCAGTCCTTTGTTTCAAAGCTTTGGATATAAAGTAGTTGATCCAGAGGTAGGAACAGGAAGCAGGAATGAAGACAAAATGGAGATGGTGCAGCTGCATTTTATGTCCTTTTGCCATGTGGCCTGTTTCAAACACAAGCCCACAGCTTGTGCAGGGAAAAGAACTTTAAGTTCTCTCTTCACAGGCATGTTTCCATATGTCCTGATGACTCATGGGTGTAGCCCCTGGCTTCTCTTCCAGGGCTCATTGTATAGCTGAAGGGCCTTACTTGGCACTCAATCAGGCTGGACAGTGCTGGTGCTACTCTGATAGGGGTGTCACCTAGTAGCACAGCACAAGTTTTAGATACAGAAATATCACACCTCTTAATGGCTTATAATACAAAGATGATACACGCATATAGATGATCTTATCATATTCAGTAAATCATAACTTTCCCAATGATACCTTACATGACATATTTTGCAAGATTTGTTGTAATTTTGCAATATTGATATCAATAATATAAATGGTCACCCCTCAGCCAGACAGCATCATCTATGGATCAGGGGTTTAGTAATGGGCTACAGAATGTATCAGTGCTTTTGTGACTCCAGTTCAAATCCAGCCTAGGTCCGTTAGTGATCAAAAGTTACCATTTGATATTCCTCTGGATGTCTCAGCTATGGTGCTAACTGGTTTTCTAGTTGGAATTCTCAAGAGAGAGGCCAATGACTGAATGGGTTGGAACCTGAATTTCTCTTTTACCCAGGTCCGAGTTGGGGCACATGTGTGAGGCAATGTGAAGAACCCTGCCACACTCTGCTACTGTCCAGGGTGTGAGATTTCACTAACCCATTATAGACCTGTATAACTAGTAAAACAGGGCTCTGGCACATAGTACAGCTCAGGGAGATCATTAAAAGACATTTACATTACAAATGTAAACAGAGTTTTAATTGTCCTCAGGGAATTGTAACCAGTTCTGCCAACCTGACTGTTTTTAGTGTGGACAGGGCTCAAGAGTGTACAAGAGTGTTGATATTTTTGGGATACAATTGTAGGTGGCATAGGTTTTATACACAAAAAAGTTAAATTTTGTAAGTGTAAAATCAGCCACTGTGTGCCACATGAAGCTATTTACTGGTAGCAACAGTAGTCTAGCCAGCTGAAAAATGTACTGATCACAAGATCATTGATCATGTGTGCTCAGTATTCAATGAAAATCAAAGGCTAATGTTTGGTGTTCAACTGCATGTCCCCCCAAAAGTGGATCCCTGCAATCCCTGGGCAAATGCTACTTTAGGAGATCAGCCACAACGCAGGACTAATACTCATTAGTTATATAGTGAACAATTTTATTCCTCTTTGGCAGCCAACCTGGTCATTTCACAGAGCAGCCTTTAAAGTAGCCTGAGGGAGAAGACTATGCAATGTATCCTAATCGTGAAATGTAAGACCTGATCTTGAAACCTTTCTGAGAGTCACCCAACGGAAGTAAATGGGACAATTCCCATGAGCAATATATGCAAGAAGTCTGGGCCCAGAAGGCTGAATGCCATGAAGAGAGCCAGGGAAATGATGACATTAGGTTAAAATACCTGAAGTGCAAACTGAACACAGTCCAGAGTTTTGATGTTCTACAGATCTGAGACTGACCTCCTCCAGAAATGAGGCTAGAAATATCCTTCCATTCAAAGAAAACCCAAAAATGTCTCACTGCGTGTATTCTAAGATGTACATTCCTTACTCATGTAATACCACTTTTCCTGTTACCATAAGCCATGGCAGTCCAATTGCTCCTGCCTTCTACATGTTTTTGTCCCCTATGGATATTTAACTAAAAAGTTAAAGTGAACAGAAGGAAAGCAGAAATCTACTGGAGTAAATCTGCATGATTACATGGAAACCAAAAGACCTACACTGTTTTCCATCTGCTGAGGGTCTGGCCCTGAGCTTTTTATATTAGCTGAATTCAGGATTGAATCCTATTGTGCTTAGATCTACTAGCAAAGCAGTGGAAAAATAACTTTCCCCCCCCTTTTTTTTTTAAACTAATCGCTTTTAGTTTATTCACTGTATGATGCCTTGCCATTGCTATTTAGATGAAAGGTTAACTGTACACGGCCCGTAGCTAACAGGTACATTTTTCTAACAGTGAACAAAATCTCTGCCTTTCAGAGCCACAAGCAGCGACAGTGCAGTGCAGCACAATGCAACCCAGCGTGGTGTGTGGTCATTACAGTTTCATGACGAAGCTGTGTTTTCAGGGGAATGGGGGCTTTTAGGCATTTTGTTCGTTTTTTTTAATCCCATTGTTTTCTGTAATTTACATCCATATATACCTTGTTACCTATCTTGTATCATTTAACCCAGAAAATAATTTTGGGAGAGTTTATATGAAAGATACTAGACTAAATACATTTGTATTATCATGCCTACTAGGACCTGCAAAAGAGCAAGTCCTTTCCTGGCACTAAGAATAAAACTCTTAGCCATAAACTGTATCTCTCAGCAGTTCGCCCTGTATATGTGTTGCACGTCACATGCTGTCATCTTGCAGTCATGAGTCACTTACTTCAGTTCCCATTGCTCTGGGATATAAGCCTGGTGAAGCCATGTCTCTACATATTTTATTCCCTGTAGAAATATGCACACAAAGCAGTGGAAACTCAGGCTGCTGCTGTGATTTAAACGGAACAGATTTGCATTTGCGTTAGAACTCCAGGGGGTGGTTGGTAAGCTGAGTAATATTGCGTCTATTTTCAGTCTTGTTACCTGGGTGATAGTAATTGTTTTGTCCTTACTTCTCTATAGTGCTGGAAAAATATCCTCTCTATTTGAAGTGAATTGAATTTAGATTTTTAAAAATTCAGTAGCTTCCCCAAAATTTTAATACCATTGTGTACAATATAACTGATTAGCAAAATGACAAATGTCCAATATAAAATGAAATTTGGGAATTACAAGGATGACTGTTTTGCCTCACATTACACTTCCTCTAACTTGTATTTGGTTTGCCTATGTAATAACACAACCTTCATGATATCACCACGCTGCCTTTCCTGACTAGCAGTGGCTATATGCTTCTTTAGCTTTGAGGATTCCTGCCCTTTCCTATTTACTTCAAAAATATATTCCAAGGGTGAAATCAATTGATCTAAATGGGGCCATGATCTCACCCCTACTGTCTGGTTTCGGTCCCAGATGGAATAGTCTGAGCTGTCAGTAGTTTCAGAAGGATCCTAGGTTTGAATAAACTAACAGGTTTGGGAAGATAAGATTAGTGGAAAAGTAAACTATACATTTCCTACATGCTAGTATCCTCAGACAACCCTCCCACCGCCCCCTCAAGTAAATGGCAAATTCCCATAAACTGTTAAATCCAGGCCCAGAACATCGTAAGTATATGTCTTTCCATTTTGAAGTCATGCTATGACAAATCCAGCGCTGGAGTGCTAACCGCAAGCATTTGGGAGAGTCCAGAATGTTCAGTAGGTGCCATAATCTGTACACAAATCCCAAAACTAATCTATACCATGTTTCCATTATTATTCTACACTCATGCAAGGTGACAAATTGTAAGAAGATGGAAGGAGATCCTGTTAGTACTTCCCCTAGTTTAATTAGCTCAAAACTGTCAAAAGGCAATAGATGTATGCCATGTTGTCGTAGCCATGTTGGTCCCAGGATATTAGAGACACATGGTGGGTGAGGTAATATAATTTACAACACCAACTTTTGTTGGTGAGAGAGGCAAACTTTTGAGCAACAGACCTTTGTGACCTGAAGAAGAGTCTGGTTAGCTCAAAAGCGTGTCTCTCTCATCAACAAAAGTTGGTCCAATAAAAGATACTATCTCATCTACCTTGTCTCTAAAATGCAATAGGGGCAGTTAAGTGACTTAAAACAATTCTGTTCTGGGGTTTTAGATGAACAAGTAATGACATCTCAAGGTCATACCCTGGAAAGTCAGAGATGCAGAAATTGCAGTTCCATTTTCTTTTTCCCTGAAAATGTTTGTTCTCTGATATCAGTAAACAACCTGGAAAAATTCAAAGGCAGTCCAAGAAGTTCTAGAAGCAGTGAAAGGGATGGAATGAAAAACCGGATAAATGTGGACATTAAAATAAAATAAATTAGAATAGAATTATACCTTGTTTGAGAGCCACAGAATCTTGCTCCACACAGAATGGTTGAAGGAGCAGTATAACCACCAAAGCTCTAACTAGTTTCTTACATAGTTTAGATAGCTCCCATTACCTATATGTTAATGACAAAAATACATTAAAATTAGGCCCTGCGAGGTGGAGTTCTGCCCATCATGCACTGCTGGAAGAGGTAAGATCTCTATAATCTTGAAAACTGCGTCTTGTTTGCATTGCTTGAACATCACAGCTGTGCTGTGAGCTAGAGCCAATATGTAACATCTCCCTTGGCTCATCTTAGGCAGCAGCTATGATGCTAGCTAGCTTGGGAAAGTGATATCTCCAGCCCAAATGTGCACACATGCAGTCAGAAGACGAAGGGACTAAAATGGAAAAATTCCACGATGGCTGGAGTTCAAGAGCCAGTTAATGTATAAGTGAGAACTCTTCCCAAGATGCAGATACATTAGGATTTTGTGGCACAACATTTTCCAAGGGGTGTATCTCCAGTAGTGGAGACTGTTGCATATTCACAACTTGGACGAGATCAGACATTTTTTCCATTATTGTCTGACCCAATGGAAACTGATCAAACTCCACCCCTTGGCCATTATTATTCTGAAAAACCCTAGATTGGGCACGACTTCGACAACAAATCTAAAAATATGTGGCGGTACCAGTAGGATTCCACAGGGGAAGGATCTCAACATCTGCAACTGGGAGGGCAGGAGCGGAAGGCAGCAAGATGTTTAATAGAGTGGTATGTATGAATCATAGAAACGTAGGGCTGGAAGGGACCATGAGAAGTCATCAAGTCCAGCCCTCTGTGCTGAGGCAGGACCACATAAACCTAGACCATCCCTGACAGGTGTTTGTCCAACCTATTCTTAAAAACCTCCCAAGATAGGGATTCCACTGCCTCCCTTGGAAGCCTATTCCAGAGTTTAACTACCCTAATAGACAGAAGGTTTTCCTAGTATCTAACCTAAATCTCCCTTGCTGCAGATTAAGACCATTACTTCTTGTCCTGCCTTCAGTGAACATGGAGAACAACAGTCCTCTTTGCAACAGCCCTTAACGTATTTGAAGACTGTTATAAGGTCTCCCCTCAGCCTTTTCTCAAGACTAACAAACATGCCCAGTTTTTGTAACTTTTCCTCATAGGGTCAGGTTTTCTGAATTTATCATTTTTGTTGCTCTCCTCTGGACTCTGCAATTTGTCCACATCTTTCCTAATGTGTAGCACCCAGCATTGGACACAGTTCTCTAGCTGAGGCCACACCAGTGTTGACTAGAGTGAACAATTACCTAGGGTCTTACATATGGCACTCCTGTTAATATAACCCCAAAATGCCATTAGCCTTTTTCACAACTGCATCACATTGCTCATTCATTCAATTAGTGATCCACTGTAATCTTCAGATCGTGGTCAGTGGTACTTCCACCTAGCCAGAGATTCCCCATTTTGTAGCTGTGTGTTTGATTTTTCCTTCCTATGTGAAGTACTTTGCACTTATCTTGATTGAATTTAATCTTGCTGATTTCAGCCCAATTCTCCAATGTGCCAAGGTCCTTTTGAATTCTAATCCTCTCCTTTAACATGCTTACAACCCCTTCCCTCTTAGTGTCACCTGCCTACTCTCTGCTCCATTATCCAAGTCTATTAATGGGTCTGGCTAATTCAGCTCTGGAGGCACTTTCTGCAGCTTTTGCTGCCTTATTCATGGTTCCATAGCACAGCCCTTCGGAAATGTGCGTTGTAGAATGCATACTGGAATTGCAAGCGCTTACAGTAATTTTTATTCACTTTTCACTATGAGCAGATTTCACTCATGTGAATAAGCCCCTAACAAGCCTGTCCACATCACTGAAACCACATGACAGGAGGGGCAGGATCCACACAGGAGATCTGTGTTGGGTCCAAATTGAGTGACACAGAGACCATGAAGGAAAATGCCAAATGATTTTGCTTCAGATCCAGTCACCAAGAACCCTGATGCAAAAGACAGAAAGACTGCAGGCCCAGGACTGGCCCAGGGTTGGGAGGAATAAATTCCATTCATCTTCTACAAATGCACATAAAAAGGCCAAGTAATGGGAGTGGGAAGAAAGGTTGGATTTTACCCTAACTAAGCAGATGCTGTAGGATTCTAGGGAGAGTAATGTGAATGCCAGCCACAGCTTTTGTTAATGAGTTCTGCAACTGCCCTCAGGCATGTTTAGCAATGAACAACAAAGCACCTGTATTCACACCCTAAGAAGTCTGAGGGCTGGTCTACACTGGAAACTTACAGCAGCATAGTTATGTCTCTCAGGGGTGTGAAAAATCCACTGCGCTGTGGGAAGTAGCTGGGCCGACCTAACCCCTGGTGTAGATAGCCCTATGTCAATGGAAGAATTTTTCTGTTGATGTAGCTGCTTTCAGCCAAGGAGGTGGCTTAACTACAGTGACAGTTGATACCCTCTCGTTGCCGTAGCGAGTCTCTCTATTGAAACGCTACCGCAGCTGTGCCACTATAGCGTTTTAAGTGTCAACATATCCTCAGGCAATGCTATTGGTCTACCAAGAAGCATGATTGATGGCAGTGATATATACATGAAGGTGCATTTACCTGGTATTGACAACTCCTCCTCAGGGAAGGAGGAGGGTAGTTTGGTATCATTCACACAGTATATCCTTCTCCATGTAGCTTTTGTATCCATTTAGCTTGTTCAATGATAAACGTTGAGCATTAGCGGCCCTTGTGAAATCCCAGATCTGCCAGATTTTTTTGCCATGGACCACATTTGGCTCTTTTTACAGAGCAAGTGGAGCAATCTACTGGTTTTTCTGATGCAAGGCTCAGTAAAGGGAAGGATTGAATAGGAAATCAGAGAAAGATTTGTGTTCCTTTAAAAAAAAGAACAAACACACAGGGTGGG
The DNA here is from genome assembly GCF_026122565.2 of Emydura macquarii macquarii. NCBI lineage: Eukaryota > Metazoa > Chordata > Testudines > Chelidae > Emydura > Emydura macquarii. The sequence goes on from NW_027131180.1 coordinate 15,776,291, forward strand.
ATCCACGAAAGTACTTATGCACCTAAACCCCAGACTTAGATGTCTGAGTCCCTGGTTTAGGCATCTAAGTCTCAGTTTTGGCTCCACTGAGGTCCACAAAACATCTGCTGACCCTGTTGGTGACTGTTTTTCACTGCAAAAAGTTCCCTACGTACCTACATTCCTACCTCTGGGCATGTGCACTGCTGCCTCACTCTATGTGTCCAGATGCCTCTCTCTGACCTAAGCCCCAGGGCAATCCAAGAACCCGGGGGCGACAGGCATTCAGCTGCTTATGTCACCTGCAGGGCACAAGCAGGTAGGTGTGCTCAGAAGCTGCTTGCTGTATTGGCTCCTCTTCAAAATCCGGCAGGTGGAGGAGGTGCCCACTCTATGACTTTAGACCCATGGGTTAGCGCACCTGCTTGGAATGTGGGAGAGAGACCCAGGTTCAATTCCACCCTCTCTGCCAGGAAGTGGAAGTGGCTGGCTGCCTAGTTTCCATCAAAACTTTCAATTCTACTGAATCAGCATTGTCTGATAGAGAACTGTTGCCCTCAGAAAATTTTTGTCCAGCTCTGCAAAAAAGCTCAGAAAAAGGAAGCTACACAGGAAATTCTTTCACACAGTTAAAAAATACTAACTTCAGGCAAAGCTTATTTTTATTATTCAATATGCACATCTGAATAAACATCTTACTAAACTGTCAACTCTGTTCATGAACTGCATAATTATACCAGGCTGTGTTTTTGGGTGGGATTTTCAAAGCGCTCAGCATTGGCTTAACTCTGCTCCCCTGGAGAAAGTGGGAACACTTTTTCACACAACATTGAACAAGACTCTGAAATTTACTGCCAGAGGAAGTAGAGACCAAGAATTTAGCAAGATTCAAAAAGTCATGGAATTTGTATGGATAACAAAAATATCCCAAGTTGTTACAATTGATAGCAAATTTGGAAGAGATATAAACCTCCTGTTTCAAGATTTAAGCCAATCACTATTAGAGACCAGAGTGACACAATGTGGGGGATACGTTATTCTACATCTGCCTACTGTGGCATTTTTACATCTTCCTCTGAAAAACAAGGTTACTTACCAGTAACTGTTGTTCTTCGAGATGTGTTGCTCATATCCATTCCAACATAGGTGAGTGCGCGCCCCGTGCACGAGTCTCCGGAAGCTTTTTGCCCTAGCAACCCCCGCAGGGTCGGCTCCGGCGCCCCCTGGAGTGCCGTGCTCATGTCGCGGTATATATGGTGCCGCCGACCCCGCGGGTCCCCAGTCCCTTCTTTCTGCCGACTCCGACAGCGGGGACGGAGGGTGGGTTTGGAATGGAAATGAGCAACACATCTCGAAGAACAACAGTTACTGGTAAGTAACCTTGTTTTCTCTCTTCGAGTGATTGCTCATATGCATTCCAACATAGGTGATTAATTAGCCGTACCTTGGAGGTGGGTAGGAGTCACTGGCGAGCAGCCCTTCTGAACACGGCTCTGCCCACGCTTGCGTCCTCTCTTGCCTGCTGCACGATGGCGTAGTGGGACGTAAAGGTGTGTACCGATGACCAGGTCGCTGCTCTGCAGATGTCCTGCAGGGGCACTCGTTCCAGAAAGGCCGCGGATGAGGCCTGGGCTCTGGTGGAATGTGCGGTGACTGGTCCTGGGAGTCGCACCTTCGCCAGCTCGTAGCAGGTTTTAATACACGCGGTGATCCAGGTGGAGATGCGCTGGGTGGAGACGCGCTGGGTGGAGACAGGTGAGCCCTTCATCCGGTCCGCCACTGCCACAAACAGCTGCGTTGACTTCCGGAACGGCTTGGTCCGCTCAATGTAGAAGGCCAGGGCTCTTCTGACGTCCAGCGAGTGCCATCTCCGTTCCTCCTCCGAACCGTGTGGTTTGGGAAAGAACACGGGGAGGAAGATATGCTGGTTATAGTGGAACTGAGACACCACCTTAGGTAAAAATGCTGGGTGGGGTCTCAGTCGTACTTTATCACTATAGAAGACCGTGTATGGAGGTTCCAAGGTTAGTGCTCTTATTTCGGAAACCCTCCTAGCCGATGTAATGGCCACGAGGAAGGCTACCTTCCAGGACAGGACAAGCAAAGGGCATGTAGCCATAGGCTCGAAGGGGGTCCTGTCAGCATGGAGAGGACTAAGTTTAGACCCCACAGAGGCACCGGGTCACGGACCTGCGGATATAGCCTCTCTACCCCCTTGAGGAACCTAATGGACATAGGGTGTGAGAAGATCGACCTTCCTTCCAGCGGTTCGTGGAAGGCCGAAATGGCCTCTAGGTGTACCCTGAGGGAGGCCAATGCCAGGCCCAGCGACTTTAAGTGGAGCAGGTACTCAAGAATCGCCTGTATGGGTGAACAACTGGGCGGGACACCCCTGGAGGCCGCCCAAACAGTGAAACGCTTCCATTTAGCCTTGTACACTACCTGGGTAGATGGTTTTCTGCTACCCAGTAAGACTAACTGGACCTGCGCCGAACAGGCCCTCTCTCCCTCCATCAACCACAAAGTCTCCATGCTGTCAGGTGTAGGGAGTCCAGGTCCGGGTGCAGCAGGCGACCCCGGTCCTGGGAGAGCAGATCATAGCGTTTCGGGAGCGGTATAGGCATGGCTGTAGAGAGGTCCAACAGCAGGCTGTACCAGTGTTGCCTCGGCCACGCTGGTGCAATGAGGATGACATTGGCTCTGTCTCTCTTTATTTTCAAGAGTACTTTGGGGAGTAGCGGGACGGGGGGAAAGGCATACATTAGAGTCCCCGTCCACGGTATGAGAAAAGCGTCGGAGATGGAGTTCGGGTCGCGCCCCCGGAGGGAGCAAAACCTCGGGCACTTCTTGTTCCATGCCGACGCAAATAGATCCAGTTGGGGAACACCCCACTTGTGGAAAAGAAAAGTTGTCACCTCCCAGTGCAGTGACCAGTCGTGGCGGGGTGAGAACGACCTGCGGAGGCGGTCTGCCTCGCCGTTCCTGACCCCAGGGAGGTGAGAGGCAGACAAATGAAAGTTGTGTCTCACCGCAAGGTCCCACAGCTGCGTCGCTTCCTGGCAGAGGGCCGATGAGCGAGCCCCCCCTTGCCTGTTTATATAAAACATGGCAGCTGTGTTGTCTGTCATGACCTGTACTACCTGCCCCTTTAGAAATCTGAGGAACACCTTGCAGGCCAGATGGACCACTCGGAGCTCCCGTACATTGATATGGAGCTGTTGTTCCTGTGTTGACCAGAGGCTCTGCGTGCTGAGGTCTCTGCTCATGTGGGCCCCCAACCCACATCCGAAGCATCTGTAATCAGGGTTATGGAGGGTGTCAAATCTGTAAAGGGAACACCTCTCAAGACCTCCGTTGGGTTCGTCCACCAATTTAATGACATCAGGACCGGAGCTGGGACAGTGACTACCCATCTGAGGGAGTGCCTGGCCGGAGCGTATACAGAGGCCAACCAACCCTGCAGGGGTCTGAGTTTGAGGCGAGCAAGCCTCACCACATAGGTGCAAGCCGCCATGTGCCCCAACAGTTGAAGGCAGTGCCTGGCTGTGGTCGTGGGGGACCTGTGGAGATTGTCTATAATGGTGGTCATTGCCTCAAAGCGGGGCTGCGGAAGGAAAGCCCTGGCTTGAACTGCGTTCAGGGTGGCCCCTATGAAGTCTATTCGTTGTACTGGTGTGAGGGTGGACTTCTGCTCGTTTATGAGCAGACCTAGCCTGTTGCATATTGTGCAAGTCAGCGTCAGGCTGTTCTGAACATGGTGTCTGGACCGGCCCCGGATTAGCCAATTGTCCAGGTAGGGGAAGATCTGAACCCCCTTGCGGCGGAGGTGGGCAACCACCACCGCCATACATTTTGTAAAAACCCTGGGTGCTGAAGAGAGGCCAAAGGGCAGGGCCGAGAACTGGTAGTGGCCACCAGCTACCTGAAAGCGTAGAAACCGCCTGTGTCCCGGGAGGATGGAAATATGAAAATAGGCATCCTGTAGGTCGAGGGCAGCAAACCAATCTCCTGGATCTAGTGTGGGAATGATGGAGGCTAGGGAGACCATGCGGAACTTGAGACGCCTGATAAACTTGTTTAGACGCCGAAGGTCCAGAATGGGCCTGAGGCCTCCCTTCGCCTTGGGGATAAGGAAATATCGGGAATAAAACCCCTTGCCTCTTTCCTGAAGAGGAACCTCTTCCACCGCCCCCAGGAGGAGGAGGGCGTTTACCTCCTGAATAAGGAGCAGCTCGTGAGAGGGGTCCCTGAAGAGGGACAGGGTAGGGGGAAGGTCCGGTGGGAAGGCAGAGAGTTGCAGCGCATAACCTCTCTGTATTATACTCAGTACCCAGCGGTCTGAGGTTATGCTCTGCCACTCGGGAAGGAACGGACGCAGTCTGTTCATGAATGTCCGAGTATTCCAGGAGATTGGGGGGGGGGGGGTGCCACCCTCGGGCGCCCCATCAAAACTGCCGCTTGGCGCCTTTTTGCGGCCCTTGCTGGGAGCCCCCTGCAGGGCCTTGGCGGTCCCGACGATTGGATTGTCGGAATCGATCCCTACCCCTTCTCGACTGAGGGGGTCTGGGAGGTGGTCGCGGTGGAGGCTGCTGTTGCTGCTGCCTAGGGGGGCGTGGTCGACCCTGCCTCCTAGCTGTTTGTGGCACATAGAGACCCAGGGATTTCAGGGTGGCCCTAGAATCTTTTAAAGCGTGCAGCTTTTCATCAGTTCTTTCTGAAAAAAGGCCAGTTCCCGTAAAGGGCAAGTCCTGAATGGCCTGCTGCACTTCAGGAGAGAGTCCGGAGGATTGTAACCAGGACGCCCTGCGCATAACTATGCCCGAGGCCATAGCCCTCCCTGCAGCGTCCGTGGCATCGCTAGCCGATTGAAGGGCAGCATTGGCAACCAAGGAGCCCTCCTGGACCAGCGTATTAAAGTCTGCCAACATATCCTGGGGAAGGCCTTGGAGAAACCTCTGGAGGGAGGACCATAGGTTGAGATTATAGCGACCCAGCAGCGCTTGGTAATTGGCCATGTGGAGCTGCAGCGCTGCTGTGGAATAGACCTTCCTCCCAAAGAGATCTAGTTTTTTACTCTCCTTGTTTTTGGGAGTATTTGCATGTGCACCCTGCCTGTCCCGCTGATTTACCGCGTCCACGACCAAGGTCCCTGCGCGGGGTAGTTAAAAAGATACTCAAACCCTTGCAGTGGGACATAGTATTTCTCTCTGCTGTCTTAGAGGTAGGTGCCACTGAGGCTGGGGTTTCCCAGAGGGGCTTAACAAGTTTGAGTACCCTATCATGGACCGGAAGTGCAATCCTAGATGGACCTGCTGGTCCTACAGTTCCAAAGAGAGGGCTCTCCTCCTCTACCAGCTCCATGATGTCCAGCTTTAAATTCTCTGCCAGATGCTTGAGGAGCTCTTGGTGAGTTTTGAAGTCTGGCAGAGGGTTCCCCCGATCTCTCGCCGTTGTATCTGCTGGGGATGAAGAGGAGGACTGAGGAATTGGACCAGTGGATGGGCCCTCCATGGGATCTGACTCTTCCTCCGAAGAGTTCCCTCTCTCCAGTTGGCTTTGAGGGAGGGGTGGGGGGTGAGGTCCCATGGAGGGTGCCGATCCCGTACCCTGTGTGGTCTGCGGGGCCCATTGACAGTAGGGCCATTGCCAAGGGCCCTGCGGCCATGACGGCACTGCTCCCGGTGCCGGGTACAATCCTTGCGGTACCGGTCCCGGTCCCACGTATGAGGAGACCCCTTGGGTGACAGTGTTATAAGAACTGTGTCTCCTAGCTCCACGGTCTCTATCTCCCCGCTCCCGAGAAGTGCTTCTAGATGACCAGGAGCGGTCCTGGCGATGTTGACGGTGCCGGCGAGGGGGGGAGTGGCTGGAGGAGGAGGAGGATTGTCTCCTGTGCGCTTTTGATTTAGATTGGCGCTTATAAACTGGAGACCTGGAGCGGTGTCTTGGCATACACTCCTTAGGGTGCGGTGCCGGAGCGATCGGTGCCGTGTGCTCCGGTGCCGAAGCCCGCACCGGGCTAGGCGTCGGGGATCTAGAGCCCCTGCGGTCTCGGCTACTCCTGGTTTCTGGGGCCCATGCCGGTGCCGAGCTGTGCGGTGCCACAATCCGTACCAGGCTAGGGGTGTCGCGACGCGTCTCCCTGCCCCGTTGCGTGGTATGCAGACTGTCAACCGGGGATCTAGACCGGTGCCGAGATTTCCGTTCGGCCACCGGGATCTGCGCCGGGCTCCTTGCTGAGGATCGGGAGCATCGGTCTCTTCCCTGTACTGAGGGTGGCCGTACCAGGAGCTGAGATGGAGACCGGTGCCGGCTGTGCCTCAGGGAACTGGACTGGTGCCGGGAGGCTGAAGAACGAGACCGGTGCCGGCTGCGCCTTGGGGAAATGGACCAGTGCCGGGAACGGGACCGGTGCCGGGTGTCTCTAGGTGTAGAGCGCCTGGGGGAACGGGATCTCCGCTGGGAGGGAGATCGGTGCCGTGCGCTGGTGGTGGGCGAATGCACCGGGCTGCGCCCCGGAGAATGTCTCCTCGGTGCCGTAGCTGCCGGTGCCGAGGCATGGGCCGGTGAACGGCGCCTGGATTCCAGGGACCGGGAACCCTCAGAGGCCGAGCTGTGATGCCTCTGTCTGGAGCCTCGGGACCACCCTAGCCGGGCGGTGCCGAGAGGCTCAACGACCCTTGGTCAGAGCTAGGAGGGGAGCTGCCGCTGTCCCTCCTTGACCGTCTGGGGGGAGACCTCGCATCCCATCTCCGCCACCCACCGGGGTAACTCAGCGCGGGTTTACCCCGAGACGCTATTCCCGAAACCCTCGGCCGAGGGGGGGATGGAGGCGTGGGCATGCCCATGAGGGCACGAGAAGCCGCAAACGCCTCCGGCGTCGACGGTCCCTGCAGGGGCACTACCCCACCCCCCGGGGTCGGGGGAGGCTCCCTGTGAGGAGATGCCAGTGCCGATATATCCGTGGCACGGGGCTGGGGCACCTCCTGAATCGCCCCCAGCTGTTCCAGTCGCCGGGGGGAGTCCATAGATATGGCCTTGGGCCGCTTCTTTTTAGTTGGTGCTGGTTTCGTTGGTGCCGGCTTCATCGGTGCCGGTCTGGTCGGTGCCGGTGGAGCGCTCTGCACCGACGAGACACTCGGTGCCGCCGGCGACCTGGAGGGCTCGGAGTCGGGGCGAAGCGCTGACTCCATTAGCATAGCCTTCAAGCGGGCATCGCGCTTTTTTGTGTGCGGGGCTTGAAGGCTTTGCATATTTTGCAGCGCTCCTTGCGATGCAGTTCTCCGAGGCAGCGAAGGCACCTGTCATGCGGGTCACTGACAGGGAAGGCCTTCGTGCACGCCACGCAGGCTTTGAATCCTGTGGATCCCGGCATGGCTATGCAAGCCCCGAAGGGCCAAAGTCCTTTTCTAAGTTTTCTATAAACACTACTAACTACTTAACACTATTTAACAATTACTTAACACTATCTATTTAAACGCAAAAACGAGGGTTGCTACTTGCTTAAACTAGCAAGGGGCACTAGCGTTCCAGCTACCGTCACGGGAGGAAAGAAGGAACTGGGGACCCGCGGGGTCGGCGGCGCCATATATACCGCGACATGAGCGCGGCACTCCAGGGGGCGCCGGAGCCGACCCTGCAGGGGTTGCTGGGGCAAAAAAGCTTCCGGAGACTCATGCACGGGACGCGCACTCACCTATGTTGGAATGCATATGAGCAATCACTCGAAGAGAGAACAACCAGTACTAGCCCCTGCTGGAGGAAGGATCACAGACTATTGAAATTCCTATGTGCCAGTGGGAGTTTTGCCAGCTTTCAGTAGAAGCAGATTTAGGCACTTGAAAATTCCACCCTTCCAATTCAGTGTTACATCTGCTGGATTTTTGGGGGACAGGTGGTATTTACTATAAAGAGACAATGTCAGCTCGAAATCCAGGTAAAAATCATTTCAGGTACTATACCCATCAAAGTCCCCCTGCCAAATTATGTGTTTTTACAATCACATTTAAAGTATTTTCCTCCGTTGTTACTGTGTGAAAGACCCACACAAAACAAAGTAAACTAATTGTACATGGGAAACCACAACCTACATTTTCCAAAGTCACTTGTGATTTTGGGTGTTTCCATTTTTGGCCCTTTAAAAAGGGAGCTGATTTTCAGAGGGCATGAACTCAGCATTTTCTCAAAACCAGAATCCTTTAAGGCGTCACAAATTAGGCACCTAAAATCACTTTTGAAAATCTGGGCCCACGAAACTATACACCAAGTGCTGTCAAATACACAACTGAAGACAGACATTTCTTCTCTAATTTTCCAATTTTAGTGATCTTTAAATAAAAAAATTCAGATAGAAGTGCTGTTTTTTTTAAATTGTAGTCACAACATAGAATTGAAGTTACATTAATCCAAAAGAAAATATCAAAGGAGAAAAAGGTCACACATGGTAAACAGAGGGTACAATGTGTATACAACTTAAAAACAAGTGGAAGTTTGTATATTCTTAATTAGGAAGAGAGTGTCCTTTAAGAGTGCTGATTTCTTAATCCAGTTTTAGCTTTATCATATGTGATGTAAGGTAGCTTTGCATTCTGAAATTGGTTTTAAAGCTAGTGACTTTTTCTGTGGCTCAACCCCCTCCCCAGATTTTCATGAATCACCTGTCAAGCAATGGTGCATTAGGCTTTTTTCCCCAGTCCACAGCAATTGCAATCCTAGCAATCCCCCTCTTGGCAAGGATGGAGTCTTGTCAACACCTAACAAAGCTAAGTATAAAGAGTTTCATTTAAAATTAAATTGCAATGTTTTTCCAGAAAACAACTTTTTTTTAAGCATTTTACCACATATGATTTAGAGAACTCAGTTATTCACACACTCTCATATCTAAGTCATAGATGGAAAAGCCCACCCTATCTCATCTGCTTAGTGTGAGGTAAGAGAAACACAGAATTTGGTATTAAGTAATCCTATAATTCAGAAAAAGACTTTTTTCACATATTTGAAAACCAAAGGCTAAGCTTATTAGTGTTAGAAGCAGAGAGGTCTCTTTGCCAGAACTGTAGGCAAACACAACTATTAGGTTTTAGTTCAGCACTTAGTGACCTGTAAATGTTAGTCTGTGGCCAAACTAACCTGATAGTGTGCTCTCTCTCTCATCTGTCCTGGAAGATAACCAGTTTCAGACTTACTGAGCACTTGGATGGCAGAAGCATGGATTTTTGTTGTCTCTAGATTAATAAGGTTTGCTTGACTGAATTAGCTGCTTTGTAAAAGAACTATTCTATAGAAAGATCTGAGTCAGATTGCTGCATTCTTCGTCTGGAGAAGAAACAACAAAGAGAAAAAACCAGCTGTTAGGACCCTATAAAGAAATGAATAGGTGATAAAGATAAATTCTTAATAGCGTATTGGACAATTTGCAATGAAGTACATTAGAAGTGAGACTATATACTTTAGTCTCATATTCTTATTTTTTCTTTGTCATGAGGTAAAAGTATAGCTCAGTGGGTGCCAGTGACGAAGTCTGACACAAAGTGGCGGGCTGTAGGAAATGCAGATTGAAAACCTAACAGTACAGGGTATTCTTTTGTTTTTGCCAAATACAATGTATTCAAGGTGTATTAAAAATGACACTTATGGGAGAAGACAAGAAGGATGTATGCAGCTGTTTAGTACAGCTAGAGGTCCATACCTGTTCTTTAAAAGGAACACAGTCAACCTCCATTTTTGAATGCTAATTTTTAAAACAATCTATTTTCCTGATATTAAAAACCCTGTAACTAGTATGTCCTGAAATTAAAAAGTCTTAAAGAATCTTTAAGAAGGGTTTTTCCACTCTTCTACTTATATAATAAGTAGGGCCTTTTCTGCAAGTTAACTGACTATATGGGGAAACAGTGACAATTACTATGCACAAAATGCTGTCAAATGCACAAAGTAAACAAACTAAGAGAAATATTTTTTTCCCCTTGTGCCCCAGCCCACCACTAACTTCCTTCAGTTTTAAATCTTAGGGGTAACTTGCAACAACAGTAAGTTTAAAAAAAATTCAAGCAAAACAAGTTATTTTTAGAATTGATATCTTTTTAACTTTCACACATCAAATGTTTTATGTTAATTCCTATAAAGGAGAATAGGTTCCTTGGAAATATCACTGCTGGTTGCAGGAAGATCCAGGAATCTTTCAAGTTCTGTAATCTGAACTCCATGAATCCCAAGTCTTCAGTCAATGCAGTTATTATGTAGGCCTGATATCAGCCAACTATTGTCAAATGAATATATTCTAAAGACACACGACCAGGGCACCACAACTCTGGGAACAGAACCCTCAGTTACCATTTGCATCCTCTGTCAAAAATAGTAGATGTCAGAGTTATTTTGGCGTTTTTTTAAGTAATGAAATCCATGACAGTTGTAATAAGATTCTAGTCTTGACTGCAAAAATATTAAAAATAGATATGCTGTCACTTGAAAAATATATTTACATTTTAAAGAGGAAAACTATACTGAGTAGTTAAATAATGGAACAGTTTACACTGAAGACAAATAGCTTTGGACTTGGACTTGTACACTAAGGGCTTGTTCCAACTGCCATTAAAGGCAACGTTAAATGGGAGTTCCCTAACTTTGGGCTTAGCTAAGATGGCTATGTAAAGGCCCAGTGAAAATCCAGGAATTCAACTCTCATTCTGGTATGTGTTCCGTTTTAAGTATTTTTCTTTAGTCATCTTTACATCATTTTCCCCTTGTGATGGTCAGATTAGAGCAGGCATCATTATGTGCATTTCTAAGAACTTTCTATATTTTCCACAGGGAAGAAGCGTGGGTCCTGTGGTTCAATTCCCAGCTCTGCCACACATTACTTGTTTGACCTTGGGCAAGTCACCTAATTCCTCTGTGCCTCAATTCCCCAGTGGGGATAATACACTTGCCTACCATCACAGGGTGTTGTGAAGATAAATGTGACACACTCAGAAACCTCATTGCTAGGGGCGATAGGAGTGTGGATTCAGTAGTGGGATTTAAGAAAGGGGCTGGGATCAACAGCCAAGTCTGATAGGCACTGTACAAGTTCACCAGTCAGTGCAAGGTTCTCCACACTGTCCAAGCAAAGCGCCAGAAGCCTGCACAGAAGGGACCCAACAGCAAAGGGGTAGTTCAAGTTCTAAACCGAGTCACGTCTTAGTCTCTGCTGGTCCTCTATGGAGGATTAACAAACAAAACCCAACCCACAAGCATAGCAGATTAAATGTAAATTTATATTCACACTGCATGCTCATAATTACTATTATCCAAATAGAATCTTAGACAAACACCGCTAAAATAAACTCCACCCAAGACATTTATTAAAGTCTGAAGAAATATATTTTTTAATCTTTCACACTGCAGGAGGTCCATTGCCTGTAAAAGGATTTTATTTGGAAATAAATCAGTTTTGGTTTCTTTAGGATATTTATTTTACATTCCTCCCACAGCCCATTGTTGTGGGTGGACAGATCACATTTTTGTGACTGAAGAACTAGATTTCCAGTATCTCTCAGATACTGAAGATGTAGTTCTTCAGTCAGGAAAATGTGATCTGACCGTGTCTTAGATGCATGCACAGCATAGTTCTTGGAATTCTTAGTACTTATGTAATGGCTGTATTTGAATGTGTTACATTTTACTGCTGGAGAATATGCAGAGCTATCACATTGCCCGACTCTACCCAGTTAGGCACATTATTGAGGCAAAGGACTTTGAGATACACCTCCTCCCACAACACTTCCTCAGCCTGGAGTTTTAATTGCCAAATAGTCATGGTATTCAACTTACTTTGTTTCTTTTGAGGAGTCTTTATGCTTCTGTTGACATCTACTCTATGGTTCCTATTACAATGGTCAATGTGGACAGACATATTCTGCCACTAATTTCATTACTTCCAATATGCACATGATACTTCCTCAGTTCTGGGTATTACAAAAAAAGGAAACAGACCCCTGGATGCTACCAAAAAATAAAAATTCACTTCAAAATACAAAATCCACAGAAATGACAGTTTTATTGGACTTGACTAAAGGATCCAATGTTTAACCATTCATATTTATATTAACAGTGCAGTTGCAGATGAACACAAAGTAACGCAAGAAACAATTTCCTGCCTGCAATAAAAGTTATATTCAGGAAACAAGAGAGAAAAGGAACAAGAGTGCACAAAGCTTTAAGCTTTGATAAAAAATGGGGGGGGGGGGGGGGACGCGCATGCGCGCGGCGGGAAGAGACAAAAAAAACTTTTGCAGCCAGATATTTTAAATACAATTTTCAACAGGTTTTCCTGCTGGATTCATTTTGTGCTTTTGAGTTCATCTAAAACTATAAAGAATTACAAACCATCAGAAAAGTTTGACAAGTACAAAGTTGACCAGATTTATAAAAAAAATGGACAGAGAGATCCCCATTACAAAATACTGTCCTTTTAATCTAAACCGTATTAACTCCTCCCTTCTGTTTATTTAAACTCTGAATGTGGTTGGCAGCTGCAGATTTGGAATAAAATTAGTAAATGACATCAACCTGATTAGAACCCACTTTAAAAAAAAATCTCTCTCTTTATACTACAATTGTGTTTGCACAGTGGGTATCCCAGATGTTGCATTTATTTCTCCCTTTATTTATCTTCAATGTTTACTGGAATTTTCATTACTGAAATGAAATTTCTGGGTAATTTAATCAATTTAATTTAGCAATTGCATTGACAGCTTTTTGGGTTTTCTTAAAAACTTGTCCTGAGTGAAATTCCAGGCACCCCCGAAGACAAGGAAATACATGCTTCACATGCATATTTACGAGACATTCCACCGATATAATGATACAGACACAGTATGCATAAATCCATGAGCCTCAAAGAGCAATCATATCACTACAACAGATTCATTAAACAGTGCCATTTTTACCCACACCATTTAGCGTCTGCGGGCGATAGTACATTTGGACAAGCACTGGATCACAGGATCCAGAACCAATAAAGAGGGACGAGATAACAATTTAAAGATGCTTGCAGAAAGATTAAAAAAAAAAACACAACTTTTTTTGAACTTCCGATCCCGTGTCTCTATATACACCAGGTTCAACCCACTGATTGTGTCGCATCTACATCCTTGGAGGAATATTGAATCTCAAACATAAGGCATTAAAATCCATGCACATACTAATATGCTATTATGCATATTCCACAAGAGACTTCTTACTCACAGTACAAGATAAACAGCACAACATATTACTGATTAGTCCTTGTTTACTTCTACTCACCATTGTCTTGTCAAAATAAGTCATTTTCTATTATACAATGAGAATTTCTCATTTTTATAAATTAATAATGTACCAAACAGCAAATATTAATATTGTTGTCAGATGTATGCCCCTTAGTTCTTTATTGACCAGCCAGATCAATAACAAAAAATACAGCCCACTGGAATTCAGTCCTTCATTTTGGCTGAGTAATAACATTCAAACAGCAGGGGTAAATGATTTTCTAACGTGCTCTCATATCAGTACCACAAGCCGTGGACTGGCATTAATTTAGTGCAACAGCAAGAGCCATTTAACACTGAGCACCCTCATTAATTTACAATTATATACGCATTTTGGAGAAATTTTAAATTAACTGGTTTCACAGAAAGTACAATTTCATTCTAGTAGCTGTTGGAACTATTTGGCAGAGGACAGCAGGCACCAAAGACTGGTAAAAAGATATGGATTTATCTAGGTAGATAGATAGATTTTACATATTTACTCTGCTGGCTGAAGTAAATACCTGCCAGTTTTGATATGACAAGATAATGATGTAAGCTTCCTGTGTCTATGGATTCCCAGAAGTAAATGGAGAGAAACTAAATTAATAGCTGTGTTCTGACACGATACTGTGTTTCAAGACAGAAGTCCAGTGCAGAGATCTGGTGCAAATTCGTTTTTGTATAAGCAGGTCTTTCAAAAAAACACCTACTGCACCAGATTATAGAATAACTTCTGCCCCCCCCCAATCATAATTTGTCAGAATACATTAACGGTCTGTTACAGAAGTTTACTTCATTCTTGATTGAAGTCATAAGAGAAACAAAATTAAAACAAAGTCAAATCAGAATAATAGAATAGCTGAATGTTCCATGCAGAATAAAACATATCAAAATATATCCTGTAGAAATAATTCTTCTGGTTCTACCTTAAAGAAAAAGATATGAGCTACTTGGGCTATAAAGCTCTACCTTGTAATTAAAGGCACCAAGGTTTTCAGAGAGGCGTATCCTAAACAAAGATGCACTACTCTGATCTAGCTTGCTTTAATGTAGTATAAACATCATTCAGTGAATGAAAGTCTGATGCCTGCTCAAATGTAGTGACACCAATTGGCAGAGAAGGAAACAAAGATTATTTTGAAATCTTTGCACTCTCTTTGGGAAAGACAGAAGCTGAACATTAAAATACAAGAGACTTCTCAAATATGATAGCATTATTTCAGTGGTAGTAGGTAAAAGGGGGGAAATGTGGGAAAGCCAATGATGACACCAAAAGTGATAGTGAAGTACAAGTCAGATTTGGCACTTGTTTTACAGATATTCATATGGTTTGCGTATTAGCAGCTGATTGGCCAATCAATGCCAGAGGTTTATCTGTGAAATGATCACTTGAACAGCTACTTTATTTCTAATCCAAGGATACATTTTGTTGCCATCAGTGAGGCTGCGAAGAGTCAAGTGGTCCATTAAAACAGAGACACTAGGTTTTCATTATTGTCAGAAGTCGATTAAACAGATCATTAGCAGGAATAGGTTAAACCAGAATGCCAGCCATCAGAGTGACACAAGAGGCAAAAGCCAGGAACAGATCTGTAAATACACTGACAGCTGACTAGAAGATTTAAATGTCTACATTTTCTTTTTAATAGCCTGATCTGTTGAAGACATTCAAGCAGCTTGAAGAACAAGTTTTCTTAATCTGTCTCAAAGAATTGACCCTCCTAGTCCTTTAACTAGCAAGTTTCTTGAGAACACCCTGGGGAGAGATCACACCTTTTTGGAAACCTGAGTGGAGTCATCTTAATCCCTTTTCTGAAACAGTTGTAACAAGGTATTTCATGGTACAGCTGAAGAGGTGGTAAAGCAGCAGTGTGTCACAGGTCACAATCAGAACCTTTTATATACAGTTCATAGCAACTTAAAAAAATAGAGAAGTCCAAAATACCGCCAGAGAAAGCTCTAGTTTACTGAAATGTCCTGTACAAAAGTAGCTCCTAGTTGTCTTAAAAAAAGTCCATAGCTGCTGGTCTCTTCTTAGCTGGTATTAGAAATGATTTCTTCATCTGGGGCACTCCTGGGGGTGTTACAGGTGACTTCAGCACCCCATGGGGAGGTTTTTGTTCAGGGTTGAAAGCCACCCGGGAGGCTCCTTCTGGGCTCACCAAGATACTTTTGTCTGTCTTTTTAAATTCTGTCAAATAAAAGTTAAAGGACAAAGTTATTAAAGATCCAGATGTTTAGAGATTTAAGCAGTTCCACAGCTCTCTGACTGCTCTGGCTCCCAAATGGATACCAAGGAAATCTGTCGTTAATTCACGAGATCCAGGCTGTTACCAAAAATCAGAAACCTGAGACTGGCGGGGAGAGAAAGGTTGGAAGAGGTCAGCCTGAATCTTCAGCTCCTGATGGTGCCTTATCACACTCTCTTTAGGTTGTGCTACCACCTCCAGCTGTAACGTATGGACTGACAGGTGGTAGACAGAGAGAGCTGGCTGGTCATGTGGTGCTGCTCTCCTTGTTACCAGATCCTACATCACATTAAAAGCCAGCTAAATAGTTTCCTTATTTTCCTTTTCCTGCAGTTGCCAGAGTCATTCCATGATCGTAAATGAGAGGCAAGGTGCCCACAAAACAATCTCTCCGTAAAGATGCAATGCAGCCTGAGAGCCCTTGATCTAGGTTTCCTAACAAACTTTACATTTTCTCATTGAAAAGAAGAAGAATGGAAAAAAAGCACTGTTCTTAATGTTTAAATCACATGGTCCTAGCAATCGATTACCATTGCTGGCCCAAGGATTTAAGCATTTTAATTCTCCTCACAATGATGGTTTATAAGTGCACACACTTACAGTGGTAAGAGATACAGAGTCTGTTACTCCAGTGCTGAAATAATTAGATGTGGTCTACATCTTCGAGAGGATAAAAAGGTAAGAAAATAGGTGCCTTGCCTCATTACATTAGAGATTAATTTCAATTTTATACACATCAATATATTACCAAGCAAAGCATGGTACATGTAAGAGTCCATGTGTGTGGGGATATTTATTTGTTAATATCATGGTCAGCAGAGGCAGTCACAGTACAGCTGGAATTTTGCCAGAACAATGGTGGCTCCCCTGCCATGGAGCATGGGTCACCAACGGTTCACAGATGTTTCTGCTGGGAGGCAGAACGAAGTGGTGGGGAATCTGAAGAAGAGTGGCTTCACAGAATCATAAAAATGTAGGACTGGAAGGGACCTCAATAGGTCATCTAGTCCAGTCCTTCCTCAGTGCAGGACACTAAGTATTATCTAGACCAACCCCATCATGGAGGTTTTTAAGAATAGGTTTGACAGAGATTTCATGACCTCCCTAGATAATGTGTTCCAGTACTTAACTACCTTTACTGTTAGGAATTTTTTTCCTAATGTCTAAGCTAAATCTCCCTTTCTGCAATGTAAGCCCATTACTTCTTGTCCTGTCCTCAGTGGATCACGAGAACAATTTATCATCCTTCTCTTTATAATCTTTTATGAATTAGAAGAGTGTTATCCAGTTGTCCACCCACCTTATAGTAGGCTATATTTCCTTAGTTTGCCCATGAGTAGGTCATGTGAGACAGCATCAAAAGCCTTACTAAAGTCAACATACATCACACCTACTGCTTCCCCCCCTTATTGACAGGGTAATAAGCCTTGTGAAAGAAGGATATTAGCTTGGTTTTATAAGATTTGTTCTTGACAAATCCATGTTAACTGTTACTAATGACTTTATTATGGTCTAGGTGCTTACACATGGTTTGATTATTTGCTCCATTATCCTTCTGGGTTACCAAAGCTAAACTGACTGGTCTATAATTCCCTGGGTTACCCGTAATCCCCTTTTTATAGAGAGGTACTATATTTTCCCTTTTCCAGTCCTCTGGGATCTATTCTGTCCTCCACGAGTTTTCAAAGATAACTGCTTATGGCTCAGAGATGTCTTCAGCCAGCTCCTTAAGTATTCTAAGATGTATTTTGTCAGGCCCTGTAGATCTGAAGACATCTAACTAGTCTAAGTAATTCTTAACTTGGTCTTTCCCTATTTTGTCAGATCCTACCCCATTTACACTGATGTTCACTATGTTAGACATCTGATAACTGGTAAATTTTTTGGTGAAAACTTGACTCTTACAAAGCAATCCACAGAATGAAATGGGTTTGAAACCACTCTGATATGACATTACTGAATCCAGGGGATTCCATCCACTAGGGATCAGCACAACTTCATGGGAGTCCAGACGACTCCTTTATCTCTGAGACAGAAGGTTAGAGATTTCAGTCCCTTTCCTGGATCGTGACCTGGGTGCATAAACAATGCCAAAACTGTGACAAAAAGACAAAACTCCAGATGCATCATTTGATGGGTTCCACATCCACATCCCGTTTGTGTAGTTCTCGTCTTTCCCCTTGCCCCACTGCACCCCAAAAGACATATGGTGAAGGTATGCAGACACATTAGACTCACCTGCAGTCATGTTCTTATTCAATCCAAAGGTGACTTTTTTGGAGCTGGAGCATTGCAGCTTGTTTAACTACAGAATAAAATAAAGATGGCAAATAAAGTTTCATTTAAGGTAACATTACATTCTCTGCTTCCCTGCTGGAGTCCTGATGAGTCCCCATTTCTTCCCCTGTTTTAGATACCCTCCCCACCTTAAAGACCTAGGCATAGCAACCTTTGCTTAGCAGTCACCAGTTTATTGGATACTAGAAAGTCAACTAGATAGTTAAAGTCAACTAGATAGCACGCCAACAATCGAGAAGATGTCCTTCCTCCCAGGTATTAAGCACTCTGGCCCCTCAGCACTCTTAGCTCGCTGAGCTAAAGAGGGTGTTACAAAGCATAGTTTTAATAGGGTTTAGAAAAGCTGAAAGAAAGTTTAAGAGGTTTGTATCGAAACAAGTAGGTCGTTTCAGAAAGACTTCTGTTACAACTGTCCATGAAGGGAGAGAACTGCAAAACTTAAGAGCCCATCTGTAAGCGCAACAATAATTTGTGCTTTTATTTTTCTCAAAAAAGTTTAAAACCTCAGAATTGAACTTTACCCAAAGGGGATTTTTTTAAACAATGAAAGATGTTACTATTCCAATTAGTCAGCCTTAGGAAATACGCCTGAATCAGTTTACAGTACTCAAGTGGTTTTTTCTTTGAAAACTGCCCATTTTACAGGTGCCAGATTAGTGCAGTGCGCTGGGGGAGAAGTGGGCAGGGGGGACTAAAGTGGTGGCAGAATTTTGCTGGACATAGGGAGAGGCTTCACTTTCCATCTTACCCCCTGAAGAAGAAGAAGAGTAGGGCAACCGCCAGCCAGAACAGCCCATACATATGAGGTTACAACTGTGGGTATTTAATCATTTTGATTAAATAAGATGGCAGATAATCCAACCACATACAAGCAACAGGTTAAATAAAATTACTCTTGAAGAGTTTAAACAGCTGACTTCGAGAGCTTCACTTTGTGTGTGCGCGTCAGGGGAAAAAAATATTACTTCTTGAATGGACAATTAACAACCCCATGGCAATCCACAACTCCGACTCCTGGCTCTGACAGG
This sequence comes from Emydura macquarii macquarii, assembly GCF_026122565.2. Lineage (NCBI taxonomy): Eukaryota > Metazoa > Chordata > Testudines > Chelidae > Emydura > Emydura macquarii. The sequence continues at coordinate 15,795,113 of NW_027131180.1, forward strand.
CCAGTTTTCATCTTCATTAGGGTTTCCAAACTTTTACCAAGTATGAACAGTGCTGAGATTTTGCCAGGAGCCTCAGGGCTGCATCTAATTTGTGCAGGATGGAGCAGTCAATAGTCTGCCACAGTCACAGATGCTGCCCAGGGAGACTATAGGTCCCAGCACAGCTAGACTGAGATGCTGGTGTGATCCAGATGGAGTATCCACAGGCTGGGACCCACATCTTGGCAAGCTGCCCTCTGTTTTTTAGATGCAGATAGCTGTGAGCTGATTTTGGAGTTCTGTAAGCCATACTTAGGGCAACCCCCAATTTTGGCAGACTAAATCAGGGTCACTTTACCTGCACGGAGGCTCTGGTTGAAGAGATGCTGCCTTTGGCTTTCCTGAAGAACACTGGCTTTGGTAAAGTTGTTTTTTCAAATTTCACAAAGTCATTTCCTGTCTTTGCCTTCTTTTTCTTTAATGGAGTGAGAGTGCCACCAACCTCCTATGAGGGGAAAAATAAAAGTCTACTCAGCATGAGAAAGGGCAGCAGCTAACAGAGAAATAGATGGTGTTATGGTTAGTGCTCGCCATTCGCCAGTGAAGGCCATAGTTAAACAATTGTATCTGGTCACAAATGAATGCTAGTTCACAGTCACTTGTTAGTGCCCTGGTTAACACTTGCCCCCATTACAAAAATATCTCACACGTTTGCATGACTGGAAGTCTCTGTTCAAGAAGGGTCAGTGCTGGAATAGCAAGACAATTGCATGAGAAAAGGAGGTGCACTGATGGAGTTCTGGGAAGTGAAGGGAACATCTAAGACATTGCTTGTGCTGTCAGGGTCCAGGATCATTTTCAGGAGCACAAGGTTTCCCTACACCCTTCTATGTCCTTCTGGAAGCTCCAAAGCTTTCCTCTTTCCTTCTCCTCAGCTAGGGTCAAGGATTACACAGGATTACTTTTGGGGCTGTTTAACTCTACTCCTTTGGCTGGATGGACAGAAGAGTGGGCAGACTGCTACTAAGCAATACAAAGCATGCTATCCTCTCTAGGGATTGAATATGCTAACAGTATCTCTCAGACGGGGGACCAAGAAAACTACCAGGAACCAAATGAAAATCTCTTGCAGAGCACTGGCCACTATATTGCTGCCCTCTCTTCAAAGACCCAATGAGTAATGTTAGTTTAGATTACTAAAAAAAAAAAAGAGGATGATCAGAGGGGTCCTGTCTCAGCACAATCTGAATCTCATGACCACCACAGGGACTAGAACTAATAAAATTATGCACCACTTTAAACAAAGCGGAAGTCTTAGCTTCCCAATTTCAGAAGCCAAACTGTGAAGGAATTCTGAACATTTCTGGTTTGTCTTTTCTATTCTTTTATGATGTATACAGTTAGCTTTTTCCCCTTCCCTAAGTTTTTCACGCTTGGGAAACCAAGAATCAAAACTTCTCTAACTTCTCTATGCTGGGGGCAGAGCGATCTGCAACTCAGGATACAGCTTTGTGGGACATCATTCTTCAAGTGTAGCTAAGCTCCTCCATCAAAGACAGAGAAGCAAGAACCTGATATTAGACAATTTAAAACAAAAGGTTTAAAAAAAAAAAGGGGAGTCCATCTTTATACATCACAAAGGAATAAAGCAGTATTTGGTCCTGCACCAGAGACAGATTTAAAAGACCAATATTTTGCAAACCCTCCAATGGTGGAAACGCGTGATTTGCGAATAGGAAATGCCAGTTTCCAATGCTATCATGAGGAACTCATTGTCTTAACACCATTAGACAGCAAGACATAGCCCTTTTAAAAAAAAAAAAATCACAACATTGAGTATAAAATGCTCTGGAAACTTTCTAACAATATCATAATGTATGAATTATTAGTCCTCCAAGGATTATACCATTAGGCCTTGTCTATACACAAACTTCGCTGGTTTAACTAAAGATATGTTTTTAAACTTGTTTAAACTGGTGCAAATTTGTGTATATACAAGGCATACAAAGTACTTCTTCTGCCTTAAAAAACCAGGCTGCTAAACAAAGAGTAAAACCTTCTATTTGAACTTGCATAAATATTTCCTGAATAGTTTCCTTGGCAAGACAAAATGAATGATGTGAGATATAAGCAAGATTTCCAAGAGCAAAACTGGGGGTTAAAATGCTTAGGAAATTAATCAGTAAGCAAAATGAAAATATCTAGCTTGTAAATATTCACTAATTTTCATTAAGGAAAACCCAGAATATTTCAGGAAAAAACAAACAGACACTGCACTGCAGGAATCCTGGCCAAGTCATAACCAGCAAAACATTTCTTGACCCTAAATGCTTTGTGGACTCAGACTGCCTCTACTTAACCCCAAGGCAGGAGTAGAGGACAAAAACCAAAAAGACCACACATTGTGGCAAGTATTATTATTATTATTGCCATATCAGAGATGGCCTTCTGGCCAAGAAGAAGCTGAGCACAGTACTGGACACAAAGCCCTCCCCTTCCAAGGATTTGGCACATTCATTCATACAAGTAGGACGAGCAATGAAAGTCACCCCCTTACACTTGGATCCATGACATTCCTGGGTGCTGAAAGAGGGTAAGTGTACATATGGGACCCTCCCAATCTATTATTTCCCAATTGATATGGTTATCCCTTGACAAGGGGAATTTAATGCATGTAAAAAAACATCCCATAGACTACTCAGCTCAAACTGAATTCAAACAAGCCTGACAGGCAAAAGAGAATTAAAAGCCCTTTGCTTACACTCTTCTTGCTTTTCTTGCATGCAGCCTCAAGAACTCCCTTCACTTCCACAGAGTTTATCACCTCCTTGATCTTCCTCTTCTTTTTCAGGGAGGGTGGTTTCTGATTTGAGACCTTGATCCCTTCTAAACTGCCCAACTTCTGTTTTTTCTTCAATTTGACTTTTTGGGGCAGTGTGGATTCAGAGTCCCCTTCTCCTGATAGGTTATTCTGCAAGCTTTCGCGTTCTGACTGCACAGCAGCCTGTTGAGATAAGCCATTTCCATTGAGTAAGACAGTCCCCATTTTCTGTTTCTTTTTCACCATCTTGGTCGTAGTTACAGTGACACAGTCGCTGCCATCCCACAGGGCATTGGCATTAGCGGGTCCATTTTGAGAAATAGGTTTTACGTGAAACTTCTGCAGTTTTGTATTCTTTTTCTTGAGTTGTCCCCTTTTATTCTGCATTACATCGGTCAGAGCATCCTGTGCACAGTTATCACCATCTCCTCCACTGTTGGTTGCTCCAATGCCTGTCTCAGTTGCCTCTTTGTCCAGAGATTTTTTTTTCCTTTTTCTCTTACTATTTTCTGATGCTCTGCCCTTACTGGGTTCCTTGGGTACAGCTGCATCAGGTACTCTCTCCTTATTTTTCCCATCAGTTGTGCTGGAGTCTGCAATTTGACACGCCCTCTTCTTCCACCTCTTCCTCTTCTTCTGGAGTCCTGATACATCATCTTCCTCGGCACTGGATGCCTCTTTTTCATCCTTCTCTATAAGGAAGCAAAAAAAGAAAGAGCAACATTTAACCCAAACATTGAGCTTGTAGCCATGCAAATGCAAAACCTGACATTAGAAACAAGTGCAAAGCCTCCCACTCTTCTAGACATTGCCCCTAATTGCGCATGTGCTAATGGCATTCATCTTTCAAGGGGACAGAGAAGTTCTTACTGTCACAGTAAATACCAAGAGCACTTCTTGACTGGGTAAAGGTAAAGCACAGCTTCTTCCCACTCTGCCTTCAGGAGCATATTGGTTGAAATCCTAGCTCCTCTGAAGTCAGTAGCAAAATTCCCATTGACTTCAACGAAATCAGGATTTCAACCTCTACCCTTCATTCCAATGAGACTCAGGGACCGGTGAATCCAAGCAACTGATCACCAACTTAAAACAATTTCATCCTGTTGCATAGGTTCACACACTCCGCATGCAATGCGAGCTCCTAACATGCGAGTGGGGACCTGGCTTACTTCAAGACTCAACACGCAGTGCGAGCTCCTAAAGTGTGAGCGGCAGTGACAGTCACGTAGTACAAGCTCCTTCGTGTGGTGACTGCAAATATTGGCGCAGCTACAATGCCCTGCCCGTGGCAATTTTTCAAAACAAGATACCTTTCTTTAATGGTGTGCACACCAGATTCACAATAACCAAGATGTATGCCAGTATTCCCCCTTTCTCAATTCTCCACCAAAATGTTATACTTATAAAATAAACAGCAGGATTTTATTCAGGGGGACAAGGCAATACACCACATTTATTGTGAATAAAAAGATTTTAAAAAGCAATTGCCTGCACACTTTTACACAAGGTTCTACCAAGATGGAGTACAGTTACTAGCCTTAGTTGCTCGTGTTAGTCCACTGGTCAAGTGGCTAGGACACGAGGGAGGGAGCAGTGGTCTGCCGGTGCGCATCAATGGTCCTGGAGGATGATTGTAGAACAAAACCCAAAGTCCTTATCTTTTTGTCCCCTTTTTATAGGGGTAAGCTTTTATGCCACTTTATGGGTTCTATTTGTCATGCTGCATTTGCATCCTGGTGTGACTATCAATTGCCCATGTTTTACAAGCATGACCATTGATGTTATTTTTTATAGTTTATTTTGTTTTTTGAGGTGGATTCAGGGTTATTAAGGTGGGCAGTTTTCAGCCATCTGGGTAGTAAATGTTATTATTTTTACTTCTTTGAACAAAAAGGCGCCAGCCTCAAATGTTACTTTTACTTCACTCACTCACTCACCTTATTTATTTTTGTTTTCATTTTTTAATATTTGTAACTGGAAGACACAAGTATCTTTTAGAAGCAATAACTTTTTATTTAAAATACTTATTATTATAAAACATTTTTATTTAACACTGAATTTTTTTGTTTTAGAACATTCGCTGATGTTACTTTAAGTAGTGATTTTAAAACACACGTACTTCAACAATAGCAACAGTTTCACAGAATGGTTGTTGGTAACTTTATAAAAAGGATAATTAATGACCAGATGCTAGTTTCGGACAAACAGATGGTGGTTTCAAACAAACTTATTAATAGTGAACAGATCACCCTACGTGCTCAAAAGGCAAAGCCTCACAGAGACTGCTGTGGTGGTTTGTCACGTATCAAAAGAATAAGGGTGTTTCACATAGAATCAATATCACAGACTCAAGCTTTGGGCCTACACTGTTATGTTGCCAAGCCACACTGGGTATATCTGCATTGCAGCTGGGTGCAGGCCCCACAGCATGGGTAGACAGACTTGTACTAGTGGAACTGGAGCTAGTGTGCTTAAAATAGCGATGTCGACACTGAGGCTCAGGCTCTCAAGCCTGCCGGATCTCCTAGGTTTGAGAGCCCGAGTCACACAATGTCCATGCATCTATTCTAGCACGCTACTTTGAACCCTGCTAGCCTGAGTCTGTCTGCTCAGACTGGGAGGCTCACTCACAGTGTAGACATACCAAAAGGCTGGTGAGGGTAGTCTCACTTCCCTAGCTTTGCCTCCTACCTTTTTCTTTTTCCAGCTTGGCTTTCTCCAAAGGCTTGACACCTTTTCTCTTTCGCCTGCCCCTACTGAATGTATCGTCATCTTCATCTGTAGAAACATCTTCAGGGAAATTATCTTGTGGAAAGATTCCTGTTGAGCAAAAAGGTTGATGAAACTTCTGAACCCCCCCCTCCTCTTTCCCAGTAGTTTCTGTGTTCGCATATTGCACGAGGGACATTGATTCTCCACTTCACTTGTCTATCAGCACATTTAAAGCACTGCATATGCATGTGAACCAAAGTGTGCGGTTTCTTCATTATTCTGAATCAAATTAATCATGTTTTTCACTTAAGAAGCAAAGAATCTGATTAAGCGGGCAAGACCCTCGACGTATAAAATTACAGTGCTACCCAAGTTGTGAAGCATTAAATAATATGGGGACCTGAAAGCCTGTGTGAAACTGAGCAAGTTATGCTTCCTATTGAGAAAAGCACATCACAGCAATACCTTCTGAAACTAATATTCTTCAAACATATGTAAAAACAGCACATAAAGATATAACATTCACTGCAAATCTACATTGAGAACAGGATGAATCCTTTAACTGAACGAAAGTGGTTCTTTGTTTGCTGCTCAAGTCTCACCTTCTGCTAGGTCCTGGAACCTGAAAAAGTTAAAAAAAAAAAAAAAAAAAAAAAAAAGTTGTATTGTAATATTTGACTGAAATGTGCCCAAATTACTGCATTTATAATGCACACTTCCCACTTCTGAGGAATGCATAATATATGGAAGGGCTACAAAACATTAGTGCTCCAAGAGATCTGCCTCAGAACCCAATCAACTCAAAGCCAAGCTACTGAAAAAGTCTTGGCGAGAGTGATTTAACACTTCTCCCCCCTCTGCAGTTTGAGCACAGTGATTTAAGAGAGTGTGGAGTAATCTGCCAAATGAAGGTGTGGAAGCCTGATCACTTGAAAGACTTAGAACTATACAAGACAAAGCACTTGACAAGGCAGTGTAGGGAATAATCCTAAACTGGTAAGAAGTACAGACAAGACAACTCAAGTCTCTTCCAACTCTAGCATCTAGGAATCTGTGGGAAAAAACCAAAGCAAAACCAAAATCTGTCTCAGACCCATACATATACCCATGTCTGATAGAAATCTTGTTCTCATATATACTATAAGCAATGTCCTCTTTCTAAGACTATGTCTATACTTGCTGCCAAATTCAGCAGCAGTCGACGGGAGATATGCAAGCTACATAGAGAATCTCCCGTCGACTTCCTAACTCCTACTTACCATGGTGTCTTCAGTTCATTGCGCCGACGGGAAATGTGCTTCCGTCGACGCAGCGTTACTCCACCTGGCAGAGGTGGATTAATAGCGTTGATTTCTGGGTCAACTGAGCAGTTTCCACTTCTGCTCAATTGATCCGGATACATTGATCTGACGGTGCCGAATTTACCGTCAGTCTAGACATAGCCTAAGATATCTGGTCTCAGTAGGAATGTACTGGACAGCAAATTCACCACAGAGACACTTTCATTAAAAGGACAGAAATTTCTTGATGTGGACACTAGCAGTAGAAGGAGTTGGGAAAAGAGGACTTCAAGTCAACTTCGAGAAATCAGCATCATCATACAAAGCTTTGTTTCAAGAGAACTCACTTTTTGACCAATTTGTACAGACGTTTTCTGTTAAAAGCAGGTGTATATTTTCTGCTGGCCAATTCAAAAAGTCTGTCAGCAACAGCTTTATAGTTAAACTGTCAAAAGAAAGAAAGCACAATACAGCATCTCTGTTAGGCTATCATACTCAGCAGCCAAGTATAGCTGATGTTGTAAATACTTCAAGCAGCATATGTTTTTTACTACTTCCGATTCCTTTCTACACTTGTTCTCTGCCAAGATTCTCACCACCAAATGTGCACACTGGCTTTATGGATAGTTTATTTGTCTAAATACATAATAATGAGATGGGTGAGGTAGTATCTTATTGAACCAACTTCTGGGGTTGAAGAGACAACCTGGCTAGAAGAAGAGCTCTGTTGCTCAAACGCTTGTCTCTTCCACCAAGAAAAGTTGGTCCAATAAAAGATAGATCAGGTGGGTGTCTCTTGTACCCTCGGATAAATATGGCTACAACACCACTACATAACAATGGACCATTCAAATAATGTATTTTCAGAACACTTCTAACCTGGGCTCTCATTCAGAAGAAAAATCAATCAAATTAACTTATTTTTAAAAAGCCTTTCAGTTCAACACCAAGATTTCAATGTGCAACATTCTAGTTCCTGCTTAACAGCCATAGCCCAAAAGAGGAATGTGAGGTATCTCTGTTATAGCATAATCCTGGATCCGAGCAGTTCATTCCAAGGAGTTCAGAAGATCTGGCACACCTTTTAGTGCCTACCCCATGCCCTGAGCACCCTGCCCCCCTATCACATGTGCTCTCAACATCAGTAAGGGGTGCACTCATTCCTGGGGGCAGACGGAACACAATTTGGCTTTTTTGGTACCTCTTGAGGTTGAAGGTGTGAGGGGGTGGGGGAGGGAGAGGAGAGACGAAACAGAAGTTGACACGTACTTCTTCTGTTTCATCATTTGTTTTGTAACCTACTCATGAGGAATGTTATTACTATGACAGTCAGCTGAAAATGTTTCGGGTGTCTAAACTGCAATTAAAAACCTGTGGCTGGCCCATGCCAGCTAACTCAGGGCTGGTGTACAATGGCGGCAGCAGTTGACAAGCAAGCTATGTAATGTAGCATATCTCCTGTCGACGAACTGCGTCGTTGTCACGGTGCTGCATCAATGGGACAGCGTCTCCCGTTGATGCAGCCTTACTCCTTTCAGGGAGGTGGACTAATGGCGTTGACTGGAGTGCCCATCTCCCATTGATTGAGCAGGTCTTCACAACCCGCTCAATTGATCGACGTGGAGCCTGCAGTGCAGACAAGTCCTCAGGTTCCGGGGCTGTTTAACTGAGATTTAATTAATTTAATTCTGGCTGAGGCTGTACCCCGAGCTCTGGGACTCTCCCACATTGCAAGGTCCTGGAGCCCAGGCTCTAGCCTAAGCCTGGAAGTATACAGTGCAATTAAACAGCCCCACAGCCTGAATCAGCTGCCCTGGGCCAGTTGCGAGTTTTTAATTGCAGTGTAGACCTACCCTAAGAGATGCAAGACACATTTCCTTATTATTTCACTGGCGATGTCTCCACTATCCACTAAGTGACAAATAAAAAAGCCTAGGATTATTCATGGGGATCTGTCACGTTAACATGAAGCAAGCAAGACACAAACCTGGAGAACAGGTCCAATGTTTTCATCTGCATTTTCAGAAAGGTCCTCTTGTTCTTCAATGCCATGTATAGATTTTCTTGATAAATGTTTGTCTGTTATTACAAAAAAGGGATTTTAAAGCCCAGTCTAAAAGTATGGGGAAAATACTATCCAGCAGAGTGGAAAAGACGGTTACTTACCTTGTAACTGTTGTTCTTCAAGAGGTGTTGCTCATGTCCATTCCATTATAGGCGTGCGTGCGCCTCCATGCACGGCTACCGGAATTTTTTTCCCCTTAGTAGTACCCATAGTGCTGACTCTGGTGCACCCTGGAGTCCTGCACACATGTGGCGGTATAACAAGTGCCACCAGCCCTATACCCCCTCAGTTCCTTCCTGCCGTCAACTCCAACAGCGGGGACAGGGGGTGATTAACAGAATGGACATGAGTAACACACCTCAAAGAACAACAGTTACAAGGTAAGTAACCATCTTTTCTTCAAGTGCTTGCTCATGTCCATTCCACTGTAGGTAACTCACAAGCAGTACCGTGGAGGTGGGCCTGGAGTTCACAGATGAGCTGCCTGCAGCACTGCTCTGCCAAAGCCGTCGTCATCCCATGCCTGCTGGACAATGGCATAATAAGACATGAAGGTGTGCACTGATGACCAAGTAGCGGCCCTACAGATGTCCTGTACAGGTACCTGTACCAGAAAGGCTGCCGAGGAAGCTTGCGCACTGTTGGAGTGGGCTGTGATGACACCTTCACCTGCTTGTAACAAAACTTGATGCAAGAAGTTATCCAAGAGGAAACGCGCTGGGCAGAGACAGGTAAGCATTTCATCCTATCTGCCACCACAACAAAAAGTTGCATAGTCTTCCAGAATGACTTAATGCGTTCAATGTAGAATGCTAATGCCCACCTAATGTCAAGTGTGTGCCACCTCCATTCTTCCTCTGAGCCATGCGACTTGGGGAAAAAACACTGGAAGAAAAATATCTTGCTTGCAATGAAATTGAGACACTACTTTGGGTAAGAATGCAGAATGAGGCCATAACTAGACCTTGTCCTTATAGAAGGTTGTATACAGCAGCTCTGAGGTAAGTGCCCTAATCTCAGAGACTCTTTTTGCTGAGGTAATTGCTACTAGAAAGGATACCTTCCAGGAGAGCAACAGCAACGGACAGGTAACCAAAGGCTCAAAGGTGGAACCTGTGAGCTTAGAGAGAACTAGGTTTAGATTCCAAGGGAGCACTGGGTCTCGAACCTGAGGGTAGAGCCTCTCTATTCCTTTCAGGAACTTGACCATCATAGAATGGGAAAAAAACGATTTCCCATCTATTGGAGAGTGAAAGGCTGAGATGGCCACCAAGTGAACCCTCAGTGAGGCAATAGCGAGGCCTTGAAGCTTAAGGTGCAATAAATAATCTAGAATAGCCTGAACTGATGACTATTCGGGTGGAATTTCTTGGGACATTGCCCAGCAGGTGAACCTTTTCCACTTGGCCAGATATGAAGCACGAGTGGAAGGCTTCCTACTGCCCATCAGAATCTGCTGAACTTGCGACAAACACACCTGTTCCTCCAGGTTCAGCCATGTAGCCTCTAGGCTGTCAGATGCAGAGACTCTAGATCTGGGTGCAGAAGCTGACCCCGGTCCTGAGAGAGGAAATCGTGCCACCAAGGCAACTCCAACTGGGGAGCGAGTAACAGCTCCAGCAGCATGCTGAACCAATGCTGCTGGGGCCATGCTGGCAGGATCAGGATAACATTCGCTCTGTCCCTCTTGATCTTCAGCAGAACCCGTGTAGCAGCAGAATGGGCGGGAATGCGTACATTCGAAACCCCTCTACTGCAAGAGGAAAGCGTCCGACAGTGACCCCTCTTCGAGCCCGCGAAGTGAACAGAACTGGTGACATTTCTTGTTCTGTCTGGATGCTAAAGAGTCCACTTGGGGAGAAGCCCACCTCTGGAAGATCAAATCGGCCACCCTTAGGTGGAGAGACCACTTGTGGCAGGTTCAGAAAGACCTGCTGAGGCGGTCTGCTGCATCATCCTTGATGCCCAGGAGGTGAGAGGCTAAAAGGTGAAAATCGTGGCTCATCGCAAGGTTCCAAAGACACACTGCCTCCCTGCAAAGGGCTGATGAGCAGGCCCTGCCTTGCCTATTGATCTAGTACATTGTAGCGGTGTTGTCCATCAGAACCCGCGCTACCGTGCTCAAGATGAAGGGAAGGAACACTCCGCAAGCTAGGCGTATCGCCATAGCTCCCTTACATTTATGTGCATCTCTCACTCCTCCCATGACCAAACCCCTTGAGTACTGGGGTTGGAGCTGATCTGGGCCCCCAACCCCAAATCCGAAGCATCCGACACCAACGTGATCAAGGGGGCTAGTTCCTCGAATGGCATGTCCTGCAGTACTGAGTGAGGGTCTTGCCACCATCCCAGTGGAACATGACACCCGATCCAGGGAGTGTCTGCTCGGGGCATACACCTAGGCCAGCCATGAGTGGAATGGCTTGAGCCCTAGACATGCAAGGTGCCATATGGTCCAGCAGCTGCAGACAAGATCTGGCTGTTGCAGGGGGCAAGCAATAATGCCTCATATGGCTTCGAAGCGAGGCTGTGGTAGAAACGCCCTGGTTTGAGTGGAGTTTGGAATGGCTCCAATGAATTCTATTGGCTGCACCGGCATTAATGTTGATTTCTGTTTTTTTATTAACAGACCCAGACAGCAACAGATGGCACATACAAGGTCTAGGCTGCTCCGGACCTGAAACTGGGACTCCTCCCTTGATCAGCCAGTCGTCCTGGTACGGGTATATTTGCATGCCCTGGTGGCTTAGGTGCACAGCCACTACTACCATGCACTTTGTAAACACCCTCGGGGCAGAAGAGAGGCCAAAGGGTAAAGCCGTAAATTGGTAGTGGGAGTGGGCCACGACGAAGCAGGAAAAACCACCTTCTGTGGCCGGGAAAGATCGCGACATGGAAGTATGCATCCTTTAGGTCAAGGGCGGCATACCAGTCTCCTGGATCCAAGGAAGGGATGATGGAGGCTAGGGAGATCATGCAAAACTTCAGTCTCTTAAGATATTTGTTGAGATGACGCAAGTCTAGAATGGGCCTGAGACCCCCTTTCGCCTTGGGAATGAGGAAGTACAGGGAGTAAAACCCTTTCCCGCCCCTCATGTCTGTTGGAACTTCCTCTATAGCCCCTAGACTGAGAAGGTTCTCCATCTCCTGCACGAGAAGTTGCTTGTGAGAGAAGTCCCTGAAAAGGGACAGAGAGGGAGGGTTGTGAGGAGTGGGGGAGAAAACTGCAGGACATATCCAGCCAAGATGATGCCAAGGATCCAATGGTCCGATGCTATTCTGGCCCATTCGGATAGAAAGGGGGCAAGTCGGCTGAGGAATGGACAGGAGGGAGGATCCTGTCTCGAGACTGGAATGCCGTCCTCAGGCGCACCTTCAAAAGGATTGGCGCTGACCATTAGAGCACCTTGTAGGCCCCAGCTGAGCAGCTGGAGCGGAACCCGCAGTTGCCCGGCACCTCCTAAACCCCCTATCTCTGTTCCTTCGTCTATAGGGGGCAAAGCCTGGGGGCTGGTATCTCGGCAGCTGCTGCTGGGAAAGGAACTGATGCCTCGAGGCCAAGGATGTATAAAGGCTCAAAGAACATAGCGTGGCCCTCGAATCCTTCAGGCTCTGTAGTTTGGTGTCGGTCTGGTCGGAGAAGAGAGCAGGCCCGTTGAAGGGGAGGTCCTGAATGGACTGCTGCACCTCCTGTGACAGCCTAGAAGACTTCAGCCAAGAGCACTGACACATACAGATAACTGAGGCCATGGCTCTCCCAGCTGAATCTGCTGCGTCAGAAGCCGCTTTTAGGGCAGCTCTAGCCACCGTTCTACCCTCCTCGAGGATGGTGGCAAAGTCCAGCGCCTGCTCCTGGGGCAGGGTCTCCCCAAAATGCTTGAGGGAGTCCCAAAGATTGTAACTGTACCTGACCAGGAGTGCTTGTTGATTTGCAATCCAAAATTGCAGGCTTGCTATTGAATAAATTTTCCTCCCAAATAGATCCAGCTTTTTGTTGTCCTTATTTTTGGGAGTCGAGCTAGGCTGGCCCTGCCTCTCGCACTCATTGGCGGCTGCCAGTACCAGGGAACCTGGGGAGGGGTGGGTAAACAAATATTCAAATCCCTTGGAGGGAACATAGTACTTTTTTTCTGCCCTCTTAGATGTTGGGGGCAGAGACGATGGCGTCTGCCATAGGGCATTCACTACCTTAAGCACCCCTTCGTGTACAGGCAGGGAGACCTGGGCTGGCGCCTCCACTGCTAGTACGTCAGTCAAAGAGGCTGTCCAAGACCTCCTTGAGCTCCTCTGCCTCCAATCCTAAATTCGAGGCCACCCTCTTCAGGAGCACCTGGTGGGCCATAAAATCATCCAGAGGCACAGACGGCCCCAACGCAACAGCCTCGTCCAGGGAAAATGACAAGGACTGTGCTGGCATGGGAGGCGGCAGGATCCCCTCCTGCTGACAGGGAGCTGCTGTTGATGTACTTTCTTGGGGGACCGAATCCTCCTCTGACGCCGACTCGTGAGCCCCCTCCTGGGCCACCAGCGCTGACTGCACGCCAGAGGATCTGTATGAATATGGGCCTGTGGACACCGTAAACCCCAAAGGTCCCCAATACGGTCACTGTGCCGGCCACTGGTCCTGAGGCCAATCCCCTTGGAGACTGGTGCTGCGTTGACAATTCCCTGTGTGGTGACCTGGCCCTTGGGGGTAAATGCCACTGGTCAAGGGAGCAGTGCAGCTATTGTGGAGGACCCATCGCGGGCTTCCCCCTGGGAACCGGAGCTTTTTTCTTTGACAGCATCAAGGGCCTAGGAGAAGGAGGGAAAGGCAGGGCCATCAGGTCCCTCGCTGCCTGGAACGCCTCCAGTGTTGATGGCACCGTAATCTGAAGAGGCCTCCTTCCGCTCCCAGGAATCAAGGAGGGCCCTCTTGGCGGCAGTCGCACCTCTGGGCAGCGATCCCCTCTCCTGTTGACCCTCAGCCGGTTGTTCTGGTATTGGCCCCATGCTCAATCCTGCTTCCCTGGACTTTTTCGGTGCAGGGGAGCGGTCCCTGTCCGAAAGCTGCTTCCTCTGCCTTTTCCTTGATGGGGAAGAGGAAGAAGTCTGGTGCTGTGGTGGGGCCGGTGCCAACTGGGTGCTTTGCCCTGACACGATGCTCAGCACCGAGGCAGATCGTGCCAGCTTGGAGGCTGATCTCTGCGTTGCCTCCAACAGCAAGGCCTTCAGGTGGATTTCCCTCTCCTTTTGAGTCCACGGCCTGAAAGCCTTACAGATCTTGCACTTCTCCTTCCTGTGTGCTTCCCTCGGGCACTTTAGACAACTGTCGTGGGGGTCGCTAAGAAGGAAGGGCTTGCTGCAGGAGACGCAGTGCTCGAAACCCAGAGACTGAGGAATGCTCCGCTCCCGGACAAAGGCCCCTGTAAGGACTACTTGTAACTTAACTATCAACTATTTACAACTACTGTGGCAACGATTTTTCTCTGCCTCGGTGGGTCCAGCGCTTCCTCCTAGTGGTAGGTCAGGGAACGGCTTCACCCCCTAGTGTTTCTTCCACCCTCTAGTGGTGGGAGAGGGTAATACACTCTAAGATGGCCGCTTTCTGCTGACTCTTCTCCCCTGATAGCCCCACTGGGCGTGGTAGTGCCCAAACCAAATGTCCAATTCTATCTTCCCCTTCTGGCAGGGTCTCTTCCCTCAGGCCTCCTGGCCCGGGAAAGGTCCTTTGCCCTCTTCAGGCAGCATTTTCCTTCCCCCAGTCTTTGTACCTGCTGGGTTCTCTTCTGCTCGCGTTCTGCTCCTTTTCCTAAACCCGCCTGACTCTTGACAGCGTCTTGCCTGCTCACACCCACTGGTAGCTCACCTCACTCAACTCCTGCCACACCTCTTCTCTGGAGGGGAGGCTTTTAACAAGTCCTAGGCAGGACCTTGATTGGCTCCAGGTGTGTTAATTAACCTGGAGTAACCTCTGCTCAGGGGAAAAGGGACTTGCTGAGCCTGGGGCTGATATATTAGTCTTCTAGCACTCTCTGGTAGTCATCTGGTCTGACCCTGTCACACTATTTAACTAACAAAGAATAACATAACGATAGACAAACTAGCTAACACTGCTTATGGTACTATAGGAGCACTTGCGAAAGCAAGCAGAACAGTTCCAGAAATCATCATGGGTGGAAAGAAGGAACTGAGGGGGCCGGCGGCACCTGTTATACCGCGGAATGTGCACGGGACTCCAGGGGGTACCAGAGCCAGCCCTATGGATACTGCTAAGGAGAAGAAAATTCCAGTAACCATGCATGGAGGCGCACACACACCTAGAATGGAATCAACATGAGCAAGCACTCGATGAAGAATAAAAGGAGTGCTTGAGCTACGAAACTCTCTCCATGCAGGGAGATGGGAAGCAGCCATCATCTAGCATATTAGCATAGGGCTAAAAGTCAGGAGACTTGGATATTTTTCCTTGCTCTAGCACTGACATGCTGTTTTACCATTGGAAACTAATGAAGATGCACTACTCCTCAGTTTCCTGTTCTTTATATGGGAACGATACATACTCATTTACATTAAAGCATTTTAGCTCTATGGACAAAAAACATAATACTGCTCTTCTGAATTGTATAATTTCTGGGTCTTTGAAATGACTGTCCCCATAATAAAGGACATAGCTTGGAGCAATTCCCTCCCAGAGCAATGCCACAAAATACTAGTTTTTGGACAGCACTGGGTTATCTATGGCTGTCGCCGAAAGCAGGCTGAAATATGGAACCGTACTGTCTGGTATATAAAGGGAGCATTAAGATTTTTGCAATTTACTATTCTATGGTTACTTTACTAGAGTCGATCGCCTAAAGAAAACAGAAGCAAGATTTGCTGTTCTTGTATCCACCTGAGTGCCCTGCGTTGGCTTAAAGTTGGGATGGTATTTAAGAGGTAAGATAAATGTTTGGATCCTGTCAGTGGTTACCATATTCTTTTAAAGGCTTTTCATCACTTCTTCCTCACCTTTGGTCATTAATGGCTCCTTGCTTTCAGCTTCATCTTCCTCAGACAGCTCATCATCATCGCAGCTCGTTTTCAATTCTTTCATCAGATCTTCAATGGCAAAAGGGGACTGATCCACAATGGCTTCAAAGATACCTCGGGCTACTGCCTGCATCAGGTGACGACTGTATTATATTAAAAAAGAATGAGAGTGGGAGGGAACAAACAAACAAACAAACAAACACACACACACACACACACCATTAAAAGCCCCCTTTCCTTCCCATTTACATTTTAAAATGCTTTGAAGATGGTGAGACAGAGGGAGAGGTACGCACCTAACTTTGGGGAAAAAAAATCACCCATTAGTTAAATAAGTCACTTAACTCCAAAAAGATTATCCAGTTTAGTATTAGTTTCTTTCAATGTTATATCTTTGAGATTTTTCTGGGCTTATTAACATTTTATAATTACAGTAGTACCAGATCAGAATCAGGGCTCTGTTGTATTAGGTACTCTATAAACACAAGTACCAATGGTTTTCTATACGTACACACCCACTTCACTTATGGTTTTGAGGAACATAAAGGTTAGTTAAGCTAGCCACAAATGCCTGACCATGTGGTTGTTTACAATGCCCTTCTTTCTCTATGACCTGAACTTCATTAAATCTTTTGCTTTGCTTCAGTACATTTGTTCATTACCCTTTGAAGTGGCATTTCAAGAACTTCCTAGAGCTTAGACTAAATAAATAAAATGGAAAATCCAATATTCATCCATCCATCAAACTTACTCCTTAGATTTGGCAGCAATTTTGCAGAATGGTTCGATAAACTTGAGATTCTGGTCTGCTGTGAGCTGTGAGATCAGAAGACAGAAAGACTCAGTACAGTAGAGCAGGCAGGCCGAGTAACTCATTGTATGTTGTGAGGTAGAAGAGCGTTATAAGAGGTTACACAAACACTTTTTATCCTGTCAATTTTAGTGGAAAAAAACAAGGGTAACGCTTTGCCACCACTGCCAAGACATTTGATAGAAGCACTATAGAAATAGAGTGCTTTGTACACATCAATTTATTAAGCAACACAAAACGTCCTTGATCCTCAATTCACAGATGGCGAAATGAGGCCAAGGAAAGTGAGTCAGCCCAAGATCACAAAGGAAGTCTGCAGCACAGACTGGATGTCTGGAGTCTGGATGTCTTCTGACTTGCAGGCCTTAACTTAAAGGCCATCAAACACAACAGTACAGAACAGTAAGATTGGATCCCTTTGCTAAGCTCAACATATGAATATAGGCTGACACTTTCAAAGCAGTCTAGGGGATTTACACACATCTTTCATTACAAATAATCTAAACCTCAGACTATTTTGAAAGTCTCAGTCATAAGCCTTATGAACCCTATGCAATTCTGGGTCTGAAGAAAAACTGTTCCTGAATTAGGGCCCTGATTGTAGGCACTTTCCCCTGCTACAGAAGCTTTCCCTCCCACACTGCCTAGACCTGCCAACAGAATTGCCTGCTGGGTCACCCTTTGCATTCTGTTGTTTCGTCTTTAGAAAGCATTGCTACAAAATTGCTAATAGGCACATCTTCTCTGTTAAAAGAGAGAGAGGAAATAGTTATCAATAGGGCATCTGCCAGCAGCACCACATATGGACTTGCAAAATGAAGGATAAAAATTAGCATATGGGGCTGCAGAGACCCCTTCCCAGCAAGCTATGAAGAGTGACATTATGGGGAGAGATTTCGAGTAATAATGAAATGGTCAGCAGAATTCCGATTCCTGCAGCAGAATTCCACAGTAGCTACTGTAGAATCAGACTTTAAGCTGACGCAAATTTCTGCTGCTTTGCGAAAGCCAGTAAGACCTAAGTAAAATAGAAGAAGGTCTTTACTGAAAGAGATAACAGGCAAACCTAATTAAGATATTGTTGATACCTGGCAAAAAGTGCAACTTGTTTTTTATGGTACAGTCTATCAAAATGCACATTCCAAAGCCAGTATTGCCCAAGTGATTGAAGACAGTTTTAAAATTAGATTTCTGAACCTCTACAACATATGTGATGCAAGGGTCAAGTACAGGCACAAAGTGAATGTTTATAAAAGAAAAGTGATGAAAATAAAATAAAATAAAAAAAATCTCAAGAGAAACGGCATTTGGGTTTTCTTTTCCTTAAAAAAAAAGGGGGGGGGGGGAAGGAGTGTCAGAATCAAAAATAGATTCTTTCATTATATTTGCAACCTAAACTTGGAGCATTTGTAATAGAGCGCAAGAATTGGAAAGTGACCAATGTACGTTCCTTGTCCAAGCCGAGAGAAATGCAAAATGTAGCAGCATAAACAGTAAGTAAAGAGGATTTGAACAATTTCTTCAGTGTTAATATGAGTTATACTTAAAACACTGATAAAAGATAGTTGTTTAATACAGCAATAATTAATCACAAAGAGTATTACAATATGGGTTTTTTTACCTCCTTGGCTCCAGCTTTAGCCAGTTCTTCCAAATAGATGTCAATAAAATGGAATTTTATCCCATTGGGAGCATTACTCTCTGGGTGCATAACCTCCTTCATTAACAGATGCAGAAATGGCTCGATCAGACTGAAAAAAAGCAAGCAGATACATACATTTAAATGCTTGCATTTAGTTTGCTCTAAGAACAGTGTCCAGTCATAATACTTCATATTTCACCAACTGCTAAAAAGTGGCTTTTTGACACTTGTCAGAAATGAAGAAAATATTCAGAATCCAGTCATAATTTTTTTAAGCAGTAAAAATTGTTATTTTCAGAGTTTTGTGAAGTCCGAATGTTGTTTGCCAGCAGTAAGGAAAGTTGCTGACACCAGTGATTATAGTGGAGTGGCAACTCTGTTATAGTTAAGGTTTAGTCTCTCTTACCGTTTAAAAGATATTCTAAATGTTCAAAAATCCATAGGCTGACTCAGAATGCCTTGAAATTTACTATGCCTCATGGTGGTGAGGGTCTAAATTTGGGGTCATCCGTGCCCAGGGTTCCAAAGATACAACTCCCCCTAAAAAAACCCAGCATTTTACAAAACAGTCTGGCTCTTCTAACTTTTTTTCCACACACCTGGGGCTCAAGCTATGGCTCTAGTCCTCTCCAAACTGATCTCAGCTGCTCAGAATTTATCTTATCTAGTGTCTAGCATCCATTGCCCCTTTGGGGGTGTTATACTGAAGAAATTATTTAGGGCTGGGTTAGGAACTTGGGGCTGGATCATTGGTAGTTTGAGGCAAAGAGAAATGCATATGCCCAACAAAAGTAGGGCCTGTTAAAAGCAAAAGGGTTTCCAGGAAGCCTGCTGTCAGGATAACTGCATGGCTTGAGGAGACCTTCTGTGGTTATTGAACCTCAGCAACACCCAGGCACTAGGTGTTCAAGCCCTGTCCTTGGCAGCTGTCAGAGAATGTGCGTCGTGCATGCTCCTGGTCCTAAATATGGGTTCCTCTCGGAAGTTTCTTCCCTCTGAGACCAAAATTTCTGGTTTAAGAGAGAATTTGAAGTGCTCTGAAATCCACATACAGACTGATTGTATATGTACCGTCAAAGAAATTAGCATTAATTAATCAAATGACAGGCTCTAGGAAGCAGTTGAGGTTCTGTAAACATCCTGAACAGTAGGAGTGAATATGATCAAAGGAAAGCAAGTCCCTGGGTGATATGGTCCTTATACACAGCACCCCTAACATGAACTGCCCATGACATTTCCAGATTCTTATACCTTGTCTGATGCAGTGGTGGGGGTTACGGGGGGAGGAGAAAAATGTCATTGTAGCAGCGAGGGGCGCGCTGGAGCAGTGCAGAGAGCATGAGGGGTGGGGAGGGTGCAGGGTAACGGCACTGCCTCTTTTCGCTGTGCCAGAGCACAGCCCATGGAGGGGACAATGACCCTTATCAGTGCCAGGGATCATTCCAACACTGTTTTTGAAAATCCAGTTTGATGACTAGAGGCTGAGACTAGAGGACTGGGTTTCCACAAAAGTACTTTAACCACAAGTGGAGTGGGAAGGGGGGAAGTGGGTCATGTTTCCCTCTAGTGACATGAGTGGCGTCACCTCTACCCTCCCCCACAAATAGCTCCTACTGCACATCACTCCTCCCTATGGCAGTGCCACCGACCCGAAAGGGGGCCCTCAGAGCTCCCCTGCCCTTCACTGCTCCCCGACTAGAGAAAGAACCCAGAAATCCCCAGCTTCCCCATGCTGCCCCCAGCAGTGGGGAAGGGGTTCCTGGCTCACCATTCCCTCTGCTCCTATAGGAGAAGGGCAGGTCAGAGCAGAGGAGTTTGGGGGTGAGAGCTGTGCACTGGGGATGTACAAGGGACTTATCTTCGTGTCCCCCTCCCCCATACTTGCCCACATCTCTATCCTTGTCTGTCCCTCCCTTCAATAAATAAATAAATAAATAAATAAAAAACCAACCACCCTACTGAATCCACACTAGCCCCTGCTCTGTTTCTGCATCCTCTCCACGGCACCTCCATCTGCAAGTCCCATGCCAACACCTGGCTCTACGTGGGGAGAAGGGAGAATGGGGCTGTGCTGGGCAGGAAAAGAGGGGAGATGAGGAAATGATGCAGGGGCAGAGCAGGGACTAACATGCAGCCAGTGCATTCTGTGGCGGGAATAATTATTGCCAACAAGCCAGAAGCAGTGGAGGGAGGAGAGCTGTGTTGTGGTCCATGGGGATACTGAAACATAACTTCCCCCAATCCCAACTGAGCGCCCAGACACTTCTGTTAACAGAGTTAAGGTTACCTAGTGGCACCTCATGCTATCCCAGAATGCCAAGTGCACTTATTTCTCTGAAAACTAGGAAATACGAAGTTACAGTACACACCATACCTACAATGTAACCTTAACTCTGTGCCCTGGAGCTAGCTATATTACTGTGAAGGATTCAGCAGCATGATGCCACAATACATAGATAAGGAGAACTAAAGGAATGTGGCACTGTTTTTGCTGTGTTCCACAGATTTGAACTTCCAGCATTTATGTGCATGCACTTCAGCTGAGTTCACCGAATTATGCGCAGCTGTACCAAAGAGTGGAGGGATTACTTGGAGCGGTCCAGCAGAGCTGCGATTGTGATATGAGAATAGGTGCGTATGTCCCTTGAAGGGTCAAATATTTCTCATTTCAGCACCTGAGTTCTGTAGACTGTATCAGCAGAAGTGCACAAAGATCTTGCCGTCAGGATGGCCAGCAATCTGGTCCCTATGTGATAGTCACCAGGGCAGAGTGAGGGGTGAAGTGAAGGCAATGTCTTTGGGCAAGGGTGAAAAGAGTGTAACATTTAGCAAGTCTGGGGTGGTTTGTGTGGAATAGGCTCAGTGTAGGTAGCTCCTGTTTACTACACCTGACCTAAATCTGAGTTTTGCGTTAGCGAAGATGTCAGATTCTATCCTACAGTGCTCATATACTCTGTAGCATCTGTAAGGTTAGTGTGTGTGTTATTGGCATGTTCAGATATTGCTCAAAGAAGACAGAGTTAAAGGCGCATGGTAAGGATGGCATGTATCTTTTGTATTTCCTGTTTTCAGAGGTTTACGTTTCCATTACTTTAACCCTCTCCATTTCCCGGTTTTCAAAGAAATAAATAAAGTGCACTAGACATTCTGGAAGAGCATGAGGCACCACTGGGCAGCCTTACCTCTTTTTTAACTAATAATTAGAAGTACTAGTTTTGAAAGTTAACATCACTCTAAGAGCAGGCCAATCAGCAGACTGAAGTCAGAGGTCTAGACACAGCATGGAAGTTAGAACTACCTTGCTTGCTGACAGCTTGCTGAAAATATACAAGACCATTCAGACGAAACAGGACATACTGGACAGAGAAGTCAGTTTACAGTGGAAAGCTGCTATAAGCTGTTTTATCAAGAAATTGTCACTCCTGACAAGTAGGATGAAATTCCTAAAACATGGTTAACAAGATTGCCCTTTTCCAGATTTTCTGCGCTATGACTTCATTATCCAGCATACATATTTCTAAAATTCCACTGCCAGTTCTCCTGGTTGCAATGCCAAAAAGCCTGACACCACCAGTATACACAGGGACCACTGAATGCAAGACCTGTTATGCTATCATGCTAAAAGTCCCTGCATTCAGTTTGTGCACTGATATCCATATAGTTTTTCACAAAAGCTTTATTGCAGAATGCATGTTTAGACTAACTGCTTAGGCAAATGTGAGCGTTATCAACTACAATGGATGTTTAACTTAATAAAAACGTAGACTTTAATCTATTTATTAACTAGATAGTTCAAGTGATGTGATAGATAAAAGGCATAAGCAGAACAAAAAGAGCCAATTACTAAAAAAGCCATCTAGAGAGGGAGAAGGCACATTCAATTAAAATATTTATGAGATGAACAAACTCTGTAACTTCTTTATTGTACAATTACATCTAGCAGTTTATTTACCTTTCATCCCATCCATTCCTTTTCAGAATCTCAAAGGACTGTCTCAAAACCATGCGGATTAGCTATAAAGCAGAAGATTTGTTATATGACACTACAGTTTTCGAATCACGAGAGTCAATAAAATAGCTACTCTGACAGTCACATGGGCAGTTGAGTTTTTTCTGGCCCAGCAAAGTTTACTGGAAAGGCTTCTTTCATGAATACATGAGAAGTCTCTCCATTACAGGGAGAAGGGGTACAGGCAGTGTGTGATCTGAAGTTCCAACAGCATCACTATTTGCTGTTATTACACTCTAAGCCAAACAAAATACTGAGACCACCATCCCCCCCAGCCCCTCCATTCCACTTCCCCTCCAAATCTTCCAAAGCAGTTAAGGTTCATTCTCCCCGCCCCCCATTTACAAAAATCCCAATTTAATAACTTCAAACCAAATTGATAATGTTAATGACTTCATAGTAACTTTAGTTTGCCCTGTTGTTTGTAGATTTAATTAAGAGTCAGGAAAACTACATATGTAACAGCCATATTAAATTAACTTCTATGGGCCTTAAATTTTTGACACTCTCAATTTGTAGTTAACTTCTCAACCATAAAATGCAGTAATGCAAGTTTTTGCATTTAGCTTCCTTTTTTAAGGAATAAAAATAAAAATTGGAAGGCTAAAACACTAACCTGATTTCACTGTGTATTTCCATTAATAGATATTTTACACTTAGAATATGCCTTTAAAAATTAATTTACCTCACTGCAACACTTAGTTTTAACACAGTATTTTCTATACTTAAGCATCTAGTTCCCTGTGGTAAGCTTAACTAATACATAGTAACTTTTTTTTGTTTTTAAATGGCACCTTCCAGAAAAAAAAAAAAAAGTAGCCTTACTTTTATTTAAATATTAATTATGATGAGGTATCCATTAACATGCCATCTGGACATCATTACAAACACTTATGCACATGCTTAACTTTATCCCCAGGAGTATTCCTACTGAAGTCAATGAAGAATACCCAGTGGGTGTGTAAAGCTCAGCAAATGCATAATAAGCATGTGCGGGATTGGACACTTACATAAAAATAATGTAATGACTTCTAGACCTGCTATGCCATCTAATTAAAGGCCTATAAACAAATACACTTTGCACTGTGGGTCCTGAAACTAGCTAAATGCCTTTTGTTATAAAGTACGCAAACACATACGAAGAGATAGCAACTCTCCAGTACAGCATCATCACCATGCTTTGTCCATGCAAAATATATATACCAGCTCCTCCACCTCCCAAAAAAAACCACCCTAAAAAAAGTTAACATTACCATGTAGTATTTATCAAGGCGCAGTCTGTCTATCCCATTCCATTCACGGTTCATGGTTTGCCAAAAGGTTTGAATGAACAGGTGCTCTGCAACAGAATAAAACCAGTGAATGAATCTGCATGTTCAATACCAATATTATTTTATGTTACTGAAAGCAGCCTAGAGAGACCACTTTTCCAACTTTATTTTTTTCATGCTTCTCCACACATTGGTTACCATATTGCAAACAAACTTTAACAAGACAAATCCTGATAGAAATAAGAACTGATTGGATTCTGTACATGTGACAGAGATTCGCATCATACACTGCAATCACAGACAAGTGTTGGATAACAGCTGGAAAAGAACAACAACAAAAAACCTTGCCTGTCTCTGTTCTGGACTCCGTGACAACTGGCTAAAAGTCCCAAAATATAAAGGCACTTTGGAGAAAAACTAGAGAAAACAAAATGAAATAGTAAACTTACGAGCCTCCATATTCTGAATGACATGGATAAGTTGGGAGATAGTACTTGCTAGTTCCTCCTTAAAAATATAAAATAAAATAGTTAGCACCTTGTTCCAGAGCTTAGCCTACTTCCCATCTGTGGCGAAACAACACTGGTTAATCTAAACTTTTAAATGAACTTTATACTAAAAAATGTATGAAACTAGAGTTGGCAGATAGAAGATCCCATGCTTCCACACCCAGACTCTCATGTAGGTATGGATATGACAAAACATCCCCAGAGCGTGAAAATATTCTTTTAACTGCCATTGTTGTGCTGCGGTTGCACTTCTGTTACTATGGATTAGACATAAGAGAAGACTCAAGGATATTAAGGGTCTGTTCATCTTGACAGGTCTACAAAACAACTGCCTTCCAGCAGCAGACAAAACTAGATTATCAAGAGAATAAATGCACACATTTGACTTTACAAATCTGTATAAAACCTTATAAGCATTGATTATATGTAGTCCTCAGTTATAGGCAGCATACTTTGTATTCTTTACAAAATGAATATTGGCTGTGCAAATGGAGGTTTAAATTGTTGCAAGGAGTGAAGTTACTATGATTTGGAGTGATTTTCAGATCAGGAACCAACATCTATGCTTGCATGGTGCTGAGCACAAAAAGGCGCTCAAGTAACAAAAGAATCTGCAGACAATATAAGGGAAGAAAGCTGGCACTGGATGGAGCACCACACAGCCCAGTTAGAACTGAAGGTAAAGGAGAAAGTTATCCAAACTTCCCAGCCAAAGTTGTCACACTAAAAAATTAGATTTGGACAACTAAGACTACACAAAATCAGCTTCAGAGACTTGAGAGGACAATGAAAAAAATATATCACCGAAGATCAGCTACCTTAACAGAATTATTAACCTTTAGTTTCTTCCCCATCCCAAACTACCTTAAAAAAAAAAGACGAGGAACTATGCTAGAGTCATCCAAAATTCCAAATGTGGATGACAGACTGTAAAGTTTCCTACTCCCCAGGATAGAAACTGTAACAGTACAGACTGAAAACACTTGCAAAAAGTTATTGTTGAAGCCACATGGCAACAGAAACAAAGATTGTCCAAATCCCCGTGACAAAGAAAAGGATTTTCCTCTGTAGACTGATGGGGAAAAAAAGCAAATCAAAACTTTCAAGCTGGGTTAAATCACAGGCCAGGATATGCTGTAGTTAAAGGATTCCTGCTTTGTTCACGGAGGTAACTGTGGTAATCATACTCAAACCAACAAATTTCAGCAGGTACATATACATAGTAAAATTATTTGAAGGAAAAGGTTTTCCATTTCTCTGGAATAAACAGCTGAAAACTCCAAGCTCAATCACACTCCCATTCAAGTAAATCTACAGGTGCCTCCTTTTAATGAAGGACTGCCAATTACAATTAACTCTCCCACATGCACTTAATTCTAACTTATCTTTGTGAATGAAAGATGGCAAAAAAAGGGGAGTCCTAATGGGGTAAGTTTTGCTATCCAAAATGAAAGGAAACTATGTCTTCATGGTGCATTCTAGAAGAATATCCATTATATACACAAGAAACACTGGATGACGTACCTGTAGCAGAGGTTTATCCTGCATCCACATACAGTAAAATAGTCCTTTCCATATTTTTAAAAATTCTTCTTGGCTGAAGCCACCTAGATGTTAAAAAAAAAAAAAAAAAACCAAAAAATTATGCATCTGGAAAAAGCCACTTCCACCAAATGCTTAAAAACAGAGTTTCCATTTCCCCCTCTCCCTCTGTCACCCTTTAAGTTACCATCTTTCCTTTTGGGCAAACCTTTCTTTCCCTATTTTGAATGGAACTGACACTAATATAACTGTTTTGCTAATGAAAAAATTTGGTTAATGCAGTGATACAGTGTCTAAGTCTGCAACTTGTCTCACTTTAAGTATACAGTACAATAACAAGGATTTTGAAGAAGTCACAGATGGGAAAAACCTGTTAGGTCATTCTGAGCCATCCCCCTGCTAGTACAGTATTGTTCCCTATGGTATATTTTCTTTTAGTGCCAAGTCCCAGTGTTATTTTTAGTGAGGGCATCATATTTAATTTTGCCTGGAAAGGATGAGAGGGAAGGAGAAAGGCCAAGTACAAACTAGGGAGAATAAGTGGCTATCACTGCACTCAGAAGCACAAATTCCCAATCTATACATTCAGAATGGGTCTGTGTTTTGGAATCTTATTTTAAAATGTGGTTCAATCATTGAACTGACTTCTCAGTGGTCAGCAGCTGTGGATGGGGGAAACCGATGTTAGAATGCAAATCAACTGGAGATGTGACTGAATCGCATTTAATATTTTTGAGCACGACTCAGTCCCAAACAAGAGATAGTAATTAAGTTCTTTAGACTGTACTGAGAGTTGACCCCTTACCAATAGAAACCCCACGCACCACACTGAAAAGCGTTTATATTAGAACAAAATGTTTCTTTTCCTGAACTTGCACAGCTCCCCTTTTTTTCTTTCTGATTTAAAACACACTGCACTGTTCTCTTTTTAATTTGATACATTGAAGTAGCATTCCCTTCCCATTTAGGCATCTCCATGAACAAGGACTGTTCCTCTAGTTATCAGCAAAGTATGGCATATTCCCTTTTTTATTAAATCAAGCTGCACAAACAAGTATAATGAAAATATTTTAGTCATGAATTAAACTTGAGGTACAGTACTACCTCTTTATTCTAATTGTGCAGTGTCCTTCTGATAGTACTAAAAATTCAAGAGTCTCTAATTTTGACTAGAATTTGTGCTGTGGTCTTACACTCAATTCCAAGTTATCGCATGTGGACCTCTGAGAAGAAAATAAACTAGTAAGTATCAGTAGAGCCCGTTTGAACACCTACATATTTTAGGATATCTATTATTGCTAAAAATAGTGGTCAGAGCTTTTAAGTATAGCAGGATGATACTGAGCTTTAAGATAAAGTCTTATGGTGATAAATCCTGAGTGCTAGCTGAGAATCCCTATCACTACTGTACCATGTCAAACATCAAAAACAAATTTCAGCCTGATCAACCAACATTATGCTTAAGTTCCAAATATAGAAAGTAGAAGTGGATGAGGAAAACATGCAAAATGCTACATGCGAGTCTTAAAAAATGTCAGGCTCAGATCATAAATTGTAACCAAAGGAGACCATGCTCAATATTAATATTTTAAAGCTGCGCCAGCTTTAGCCATCCAAATAAATGTTGCAAAAAGGTGGTGTTTTGTGACTATAAGATTGCCTTTTACACGGCTGGATTTAGGGGCAGGTGACTGCCTGGGGTGCTGGGCTTGGGAGGCGCCGGACTCATGGTGCTGTTTTTGTTGTTAGCGACAAAAGGGAAAATATATTTGAAATAAAATGTTTCAGGTGTTCCGTATGTGGATTCATTTTTTTGCTAATCTCTTAAAATGCTCTGGACCTTTGTAGAATCTTGTGGAACCTTCCAGACTTTCTGGAAAAAAGTTTAACAAATGGAGGGGAAACGGAAGCACACCATTTGATCTAGGGCTGGCCCTGGCCTTTTAGCTGGTATATAACTACATGAGCGATTTATGGAACTCTCTCAGCAGGATCTCCTCCTCCAAAATCTTGACAAAATTAAATAGTTCCCTAGCAGCTGTAAATGAGGTCTGACTATCTAGCCAATGTATCTTTAGTACACTTCAAGCTAGACCAATCAACCTTCTGAAAATTAAAAAATGGCCATATATAAATTAAGAATTGTTATTTGGAGTTTTACATAGATAACCTGTTATGGGTTATGTGTGAATCACAAAATAACAGTTTCAGGTTTTTGGCAGCTTCCCTGAAACACAAGCTTCGCTGCTTGACAGGTGATGTTTTTTAATATGGATACCGAGCCTGGTTCTGTTCTGCTTTACATTATTTTAAGTACACTATACTCAACAATTTACAATGGTATAGCAGAAAGGAGGAGATGTGAGTGTACATTCAACCTTAACTATGGAGTCAAGACTGATGCCTCCATAATAAAGCCTGTCACAGATTATGTCAGTTGTTACACATTAAAAGGGCCAAGGGGAATTTTCCATGGGTAAGGAGGTAAGACTTTTAAAACATTTTTTTTTTTTTAATTTCACAAGGATAACTTTTAGAATGCAACACTGTCAATTCCTCATGCTCTTTTCCCACAGGTGGATTATTAAGGTATCATCACTTTATGTGTATATCAAAATTGAACCCTCTATATTAGTGATCATAGTGTGTATAATAACAGGCCTGCATTAGGTTATAGGTATCTTGCAGTCGATGGGCAGTGTTTCAGTTAGTGTAGGTACAAACAGATTGTTAGCTACACCTCAGAAACAGCCCTTCTACAGTGTGGAAGGAGGTTGCATTGGGGTAGCTGCAAACCTGCAGTGTAGACAGAATGCA
The DNA here is from genome assembly GCF_026122565.2 of Emydura macquarii macquarii. NCBI lineage: Eukaryota > Metazoa > Chordata > Testudines > Chelidae > Emydura > Emydura macquarii. The sequence goes on from NW_027131180.1 coordinate 15,823,582, forward strand.
CCCAGGCAACTTGCCTTCAGCAAGTCACCAAGGTAAGTCACATTTGGTCAAGCGTATCTGCACGAGGGGCTTGTGTTAGCATAACACTTCAGTTATACTGGTGCAAGTTTTCCTAGTCTAGACAAGCTCTAATAGATTGCGGATCTCTAGGAAGGAGTACCACAGAAAGTTCCTTTCTCTCCCTTTAAAACTCTTCAGTCACCCAATACTGAAGGCAAGGTTTAAAAAGAAAGCATGGAAAAAACCTAAATAATCCAAATTAAGAAATGAGGTGCTGATGTTTATCTAAGTATTTTGTAATTATATTAGCACAAGCCCTGGTATTCTGCACACACTGAATTTCCACGCATACAATGGATTCAAGGGCTCACATTTCAGGTTTCTGCACAATTTAAGCTTTCATTTAAAACAATAAAAAAAAAAAAAGAAAAAGGTTTTGGCTCTTCCAGTTGCAATGAAATCCTTTCAAATGTGACCCAGTGGAGAGTTAAATGCTCATCTACATAGCCACCTGGCTAGAGGACAGACCATGGTCGTCACCCAACATATAGTGTTTAATCTTGATGTGTATGCAAGCCCATAATCCTCTCCTTGGATTGTGCTGAAGTCCTGGACAGAGTGAGAACATGCTTAGTTTACACTATGAGATCAAACCAGCCCCCAAAATGGTTAATGAAGTGGAAAGAGGACCTCAAAGTCCCTCCTTCCACTATAATTGTAGGTGTATATTAAGGCATGCAGTTACAATATGGCTGTGCACCAATCTTGTTATAACATGGCCTGGTATTGCTAACATTGATGGGACTGGATTCTGCCCACACTAGCTTTACCAAGACATTTTCTAAAAGGTTTGGTACAGAGTCATATTGTAAATGGGTGCTTCCATGTATAATTGTAGTATAGACCCTATTGAATTGGCGGGAAGAAAATATGTAACAGCTATGAATTATACCTATTCATCTCAGGGTAGGTCTACACTACGGTGGTATGGTTATGGAGCTGCACCTGTGCTGCTGTAGCACCGTAATGTAGATGCTTCTGACATCGATGGAAGAGGATTTTCTGTTGATGTAGTTGATCCACCTCTCTGTGAGGCAGTAGCTATGTCAACAGAAGAATTATTTTGCTCACTTAGCCGCATTTACATCAGGGATTAGATCAGCATACCTATGGCATTCAGGGTGCGAAGCTGTTCACAGCTGACATAGCTAGATGGATCTAATTTTTAAGAGTAGACTAGGCCTCAGTCAGATGTAAAATTTAAACATGTTGTCACTTAATACTTCCTCAGTCATCCAACTAGGATGTGTAATTTGTGAGCTGAGACGTTCCCTCTGGCAGGATTTTACACAGAAATAAGCTCGCCAATCATACAGATGCAAGTGATTTTTTGTTTTAGTTGTCCTTAGTATAAGACAAATGAAGATAAGTCCTGGTGTTGTTGGGGAACCCTAGCATCCTGTTTATATTAAAAACTTGGTTTTGTCTCAATTTCTGTGCAATCATCTAGCTGACTCTGGCCAACATTCACCCACCCTTCATTCTGCTTCTATCCTGCAATGTCCCTCATCCCGATAGCCACTCGGCAACAATTCAGATCCCACCTGATTGTGCTAGGCCTAACAGCATTTGTTGCCTAGCAGCCTCTCCAATGGATTATGTGCATACCGTGGTACAGTGCATGAGATGCATCAAAACCCACTATTGTGCAATTTGGTGCACACTGCACACTTAACTCAAGAGAGGCAGGTAGGCAAATGGCCCACAAAGGCAGAAGGGTGCTAGATTTGTCATTAAAATAGGCAAAGGATATTGCATATCTGTCTGCAGGAGAAGCAAGAACGCAGAAAGGCTTTAAGATGAGTGCTTTGAGAATCTGGAGGACCAGGATGAGGCGAGTGGGAACTTTCCCCTTTGTGATAAGAAATCCCACTTAATCTCCTACCACCAGCGGCCAAATCCTCCTGCACTCCCCAGTGAACTGTTTTGTACAGAACGGGCCCCAAAGAGAATTGTTAACTCTACTCCTTGATCTATTTCAGAACAACAGCAAGTCATGATGGGGCTGCCGTTTGCCAACTTTGGAACATCAGACTGAAATATGGAATTAGTCACAGTGAAACAAGGTTGGCCATACACTTGATTATTCAAATAGACAAGAAACAAGAATAATTTCCAATACAAGATAAAATATACACATAGTGTAGATATCAATAGTACAAAATGTTGGATCCCTTCAGTGCAATTTGCAAGACTATGGAGGGTTTCTATGTGGTTTAGTGCAGTAACAGTGGTTCACTTTAACACCTTTAATGTTTTTCAATTACTCTCCTTGTCTCTTACATACAGGTTATATGGTGTGTAGAAAGGGGGTAAAGCAGGGATGGATGCAAACTGGTCAGGCAAAACCCACCAAAGAAATCCCACAGATCTTCCCAAAATTCCTGACATCCTTCCTGAATATCAGCTAGAACAGTTTCACCACTCAATGATCACGATAACTTTGAATGATAAAACTTTTTTCCACAAATCACTACACTATCCATCTGGGCCATCATAGCTGGGTTACATGCTGTTTCAGAATGTTGAGAGTTCAACGAGCAGGCTTAAAAAACCCCATTCCGATTATAGAGATGTTACTGGTTCCAGTGATATTCTATGTTTAAAATGGGGAGTATCACTGGAGCCAGTAATATTTCTAAAACCATAAGAAATGTAAGTGCACACACTGTACATATGCACTGTGGAAATTTAGTTGTCCATGTAACAATACTTGAAGTCTCTATGCTCTCAAGAGTTGCTAATCATTCCCTCCACCTTTGTAAAACTATATTTAAGGAAGAATGCTTCCTGTTGTAAAAATAATATACAATAAGATCACTGGGCACACTAATCCCCAGAAAAGGTGGCAGTGCGAGGGTTCAAAGACACTCCACTCCCATCTGAGCACCAGCATCCCTTAATCGCTCTCCTGATATTGGCCGTGCTGCACCACACACCACGTGCCAAACCCGTATCATCCTCAGAGTCTCCCAACAACTCCTCCACATGTCTCTCACACATTCTGACTCCCCACTTCCTTTCCCTTACGCCACTCTCCCTCAGCCGTCTGCTACCAGAGCCTTTGCCAACCCCGTATGCCTGCCCTACTCCCCACCCCATTCACTGATGTCGATACCTTCCGTAGCACCATGTGCTTGCCTCAGCTATGCCCTCCCTTGCCCGTACCCCACTCATGTGCGTCTCCTCCTAAGCCCACGCTGTCACTGCTCCCGCTACTCGTCTCCCTTGCCCATGGCCACCCCGGGCTGCCCCAGCACCACGTGCTTGCCCCACCGCCACCCAGCAACACGCGTGACGCCACCTCCCCATGTCTTTACCCGCCGGGCTCTGGGTCCTGAGGCTGATGTAGCCACGCAGCTTCTTCACCGCCCGATCCCGGCTCCGCTTCTCGTTGGCAGCCAGTCTCTGCGCGAACTGGATCTCGGGCGGCTGCACCGGAGCTGCTGCAGTGGCAGGAGCCATAGTCCCCACTCCACCATGCCGCTTCACTCCCCCTCCCTAGAAGGCGTTCCTCCCGCCGGCCCGGAATTGGCTGACGCGTTCCGTCGAACGAACGAACGCCCGCTGATTGCGTCACAATCGCTAGCTGTCGCAAAAGTTCCAGGTCTCTCCGGGGAGGGTTCTGCTCTTAAAGGGCTAGTAGGCAGTGGAACGGAAAAAGGTGTGTTTCTTCCTGCCGGCTTGTTTTGCAGCGGGGAAGCCCTAACAGGCTAAGGCTAGTATTTCTACTCTCTGCGCTGCGCTGGCAGATTCAGCTCCAGGAAGAGCACCCTGGCCGAGGGAGTCAATCAGTCAAAAGTTTAGGGCCCTGCCAGGCCTGTTGCAACACTGCTCGTTCCTTCCCTCCCCCAGCCGTAGCCGGTAACAAGGCCCTATGTACATTTTAACAATTCCCCCAAAATGGCTCCGGTTGCAGCGATGCCCAAAGTCCAGGCACCCACACTGTTGCTGGACACAGGGGTGAGTATATTAAGCACTCGCCCCTGGCCAAGGCCACTGAAGTGCTTGAAACCCTAGATTAGGAGGAACATCTTCAGAGATTAGCAAACATGATTTAAAAACCTTGGGAAACAAATCCCACAGGTGAAAAGTGAATTTTAGGTTTTTGCCGGAAATCTGAAAGACCATCTTTAACAAAAGACTTTCCCCTACAATTCTAATGTTTATTTTAAACCTACTAGTCACCTCTGTGCTTTGTATTAACAGCTCTGACCTGCACTGCCAACTCCCCTTATGGTACAGAAGTATTATTATTATTTCCATTTTACAAATGGGGATGAGAGGCAGCAAAGAATGTTGACCATTGCTACAAATGGACCTATGCAGGGGAATCTGAACAAATTGATTATTATACACTGCTTAATTTCACAAATCAAGCCTTTTTTATTACGCTTAGGCCCAGATTGCATCTGGCACTTGCAGGGCATGTGCAAGGAACATTTTAACCTCCTCTTGTGTACTCTGCACAAGTCATTGATAGCTGTAGCATCTATGACTGTGAGAGAGCAACGGGCTATGGAAAACACCAGGCAGGAGGCATCTGACACCTCCAAAATGTGGGCAGCATTGTCTGATGAAGTGGCTTTATTTTTATATTTCTCAACTCATTCTTCGTAACAATTCTGGGATTTTAGTATTCTTTCTTCCCAATCTCTCTTTTCAGACTATCTTTGTCTTTTACATATAGCATATCTAATTTAATAAAAGAATAGGTACTCTTTCAATCTGATCTGGTTAACCCATTTCCTAATGGTATCGGTAACAGATTTTGCTACTTAGGAGTGGGCTTCAGCCGCACAGAATAATTTTCATGGTTGGGCCTTGAATTACCCAAAATCATGTAAAAAATTGGTGGTAGGGACTCAAGCTGAATTTAGATCTTCTAAACGCCATTGCAGTGCCTTAACTACAAGACCATCCTTCCTACTTTGCAATTAGTGTTTTTTAACTTCAAAACATTTTATGGAAAACAGAGTCTATGTAGAGATATAATGCCAAATCAAGGACAGACTGCCCGGATCTGTTCTATTATCATAAAATACTGCAATATATTGTCAGACCATAGAATCCAAAATACATAGCCCCCTCAACCCAAGGCTCAATGGGAGTTAGGCACCTAAATACCTTTGAGGATCTGGACTACAATTCATAATTTGTTACAATGTAGACTTTCACCTGCAAAAACAGTGATGCCACACTTGACACTCTAAATTCTTTTTTCCAACAGCACATACCTCTGATTTTCTTTTTCAAACCACTTATTTTTTTCTAATCTTCCAGCTACCATGTCATGCATCTTATGCAAGTACATGAAAAAGAAAATGTCTGCAAAGTGCTTTGAATATTTACCTTAATTAGTTAATTTATTTGAGGGAGATAGGTCAGTGTTGCAAGTTGCTCTGCTCAAAAATTACCCTGGCCAAGTGAAAACCAATGCGTTTTTTATTTATTCATTCAAGGATTTCATCCTGCAATAAAGTCTGTTTGGCTGGACCTTGCTACAGGTCTCGGTCCCAGCTAAAGTTCTAGACCTAAGTGCTTGTAACAAAAGAGGGTTTTCAGACTTTCACCCAGACCTTGTGACTGCCTTTTATTTTAAGGCACAAAATCAATTTTACATTCACATTTCTGTTTGAAGCTATTTTATATTATCAATTATATAGTTACAAGTAACATCTGAGATTACTAGAAATGAAAGAGAAATAAACATTTATTTCAGCTTGCTTACTTTGTGCATTTGATAACACTTAAGGACCCATCCTACCAACTGTTTCACAGGGTCAGATCTCTGTGGCCATGTGGTTCCTATGTAGATCAGTGGGACTTCATGCAGGTATAAGAGGCCAACTGTGCAAGATGCAAACATGATCAGAGCCTTATTTCCCTGTTTGTGTACATTTTTCACATACCACAGGAAAGAGAAAAGTATTTTTAAGGGATAGGAAATCATGGTAGTAAAACTGCAAAGAGTGGGGGCAATATTCAGGGGGTAAGTGAATTAATTAAACAACATTTAATTAAAAAAACCTGACTAAATTGCAAATTGGCAGTGTCTGTGTGATCTCCCTCATACTTAAACTTTAATCTTAAAACATCTTAACAGTTTCCGTGATTCCTCCCATTAAACCAAATGTTGTAACTATATTTTAAAAAGGCTCTAGGGGTAATCCGGGGAATTACAGACCAGTAAGATTTACATACCTGGCAAATTATTTGAAACAAGAATTAAAAAATAAACAAAACACCTGGAAGGTCCTGGTATGATAATATGGTCTAACCAGCTTGGTTTCTGCAAAGGAAAATAATGTTTCACTAATCTTTTACAGTTTTTTGAACACATCAATAAAGCAGTGGATAAAGGAGAACCAGATGACTACTTAGATGTCCAAACAGGCCTTTGACAAAGACCTACACAAAAGAGTACTAAAGAAGCTAAGCAGTCATGGGTAAGAGGCAAAGCATTGTTATGCATCAAAAATTGCCTACGAAACAAAAAGCAAAGAGTAGGATTAGTCTTTTTTTACGTTAAGTTAACAGCAGGGTGCTTCAAGATTCCAGCGTAGGCCCTGTAGTATTAAACAATGGTTTGGAAATAGTGGAGAGAAGAGAGGTGCAAAAGTTGCAGTGACACAAAGTTCTTTAGGTTAGTCAGGACCAAAGAGGACTGTGAGGAACTTCAGAGAGACATCAACAAGCTACGCAAATAGGCAACATGATAGCAAATTAAATTCAGTATTGATAAATGCAAATAATATACATTGAAGGGAAAAATTATCTTATCCATTTTACATAGCTCTAGATTAACTCTCTCAACTCAAAAAAGGGACTTAGGTATCACCACAAACAGCATAATGTGGCTCTTGGCTCAATGTGCTGCACCAGTTAAAAAAAAAAAAAAGTAGCAAACAAAATGTTAGGATGTATAATGAATGGGATAGTGACTAATAGAGACAATATTATAATGCCTTCATATCAATCAATGTAGTGTGGCCTCATCTTGAGTATTGTATGCAATACTAGTTATCCCATCTCAAAAAGGATTTTCTAGAGAGGGGAGTTCAGAAAAGGGTGAAAAGAACATTTGGAGACATGGGAAAATCCTCATGTGAAGAGAGATTTAAAAGACTGGGTTTTTTTTTTTACTTAAAAAAGGGAAACATGAGGGGGATATAATAAAAGTGCAGCATATAAAGTAGAGAAGGTAGACAAGGACCATCTGTTTTCCCTGTCTCCTAACACAAGTACTGTACAAAGGAACACCCAATTAAGTTTAAGAGTGGGAAATTCAAAATCAAGAAAGGGATATACTTTCCCACACAGTATGTAATTAGATTCTGGAACTCATTGCTACAGGATGTCTTTGAGGCCAAGAATTAGGTAAGATTTAAAAAGGGACTGATGGACAATTATATCAAGAACATCTATAGTTACAATTAATGGCAAACATTTTGGAAAGGCTATTAAAGCTCATGTTCCAAGTTTTAAACCAATTCTTTAGCTACTAGATATTAGGAGTAGTAATGTGGGAGAGGGGCAAGTTATCCCACATCTGCCTACTGCAGAGCTGATGCTGGACTAGCCATGCCAGGGACCCGATTCAGTATGACACTCCCTATGTGTGTAATGGACATCAAAGAGCTGCACTTTGCTCTGCAGAAACAAAATTCATATCGCCTGATTGCGTTCTTCTTCCTATTGACTTCACTTATTTTCACCAGCTAGCAGGCCAGTTTAAAGACTCCTACCCGTCTGTTTCTTCCTTTGGAGGTGAAACCTCCTTGGCCTCAGTAGCTTTCTTAAAAACAAAAAAAACCCAGCCCACAACAGCGGCTACGTCTGTGCCCAACTCCCGTCCCAACCACAAAAGGCTCCAGCAATTATGGGACATGTCCTGACCATTCCCAGCTCACTTCAAATGCTCCCTTGCATTGCTCACCCTGCCTGCACGTGCACCCTCGATCCCTGCAGCTCCCGTGCTAGCCCACGCGCCAAGAAGGGGCAAGGGAAGGAGCCCCCTCCGCTCAGCAGCCCAGGCAGCAGGTGCGGTGCACCATGCACCTCGCCCACCCCCTAACAACGAAGGGCCGGGCCGGGCCGGGCCGGGCCGGGCCGGGCCGGGCAAGCCTCCCACGGGAAGATTCCCGCGCTCCCGGGGACCCAGGCGTTCCCTGTGCGGCGGCGCGAGCGCCCGGCTACGGGTCCCGTCCGCAGTGACTGTCCCCCTGACCCTGTGCCCGCCCGCGCGGCTGTTCCTTTAGTTCCAACCCCTTCGCCCCCCAACGGCACGGCTCCGCCCCTTGCCGAACCGTGGTGGGCGGGGCGTTAAGGGTGTGTGCGCGGGGGGAGGGGTTTCAGTCAGTCCCTTGGCGCGGAGACCCGACAGCACGTGGCGGGAGGCGGCCGACGGCGGCGCTTTAGAGCCTTCCGACAGCGTCCCGCGCGCGCCAGAGAGGGCCGGGGCCGAGCCGTCAGTCAGTCACCCGGCGCTATGCAGCGGAGCGCGCGCCTCGCCGGGGACGGGCAGGTAGAGCGGGCGGGGCCCCTTCTCCCTCCCAGTCCCGTCTCCGCTCTGCGACCCACCAGCGAGCCCGGGGCAGGCAGCCTGGCCTAGGCCTAGGCCTCCCCCGCCCATAACGAGGGGGCGGCAGGGTCGCTGCATTGGCGACCGGCGAGGCACCGCCTTGGGAGCGGCGGGGTCTAGGGGAGGCGGCTCCTGGCTTCGCCGCTGGTGCGTGCGTGTAACCGTGGGCGGGTCGCGGCACCTGCCCGCTGCATCCGCCTCCCCTCCCCAGCTGGAGAGACCGGGGGTTGCGCCCGGTCTGCGTCGCGGCCGTGCCGTACCCTCCCTTCGCCGCGGGGAGGCGAAGCCGTGGACCCTGGGAGAAAGGCTAGATGAACAAGCTGTCCCAGGAGCGATGGTTCCCGCCTAGGGAAAGGCGCCAGGCGGCCTTTCTCCTTCGTGGAGGAGGGGAATTTAAAATGCAGCAAGAAACGTTGCTTGTGCGGTTCCTGCACGTGTGCGGAGCTGCTGCTGCTGCTTGTTTAGGGGCTTCCCACTGCTCCGCTTGACGTTCATCCGCTCTGTGGGTGCTCAGCCCCCTTGGCTGTGGCTGAACAGTAAGCCCCATGCCGGGGCAGCCAGTCTCAGAGCCTGTTTCTACAGGTCTCAGACACCTGCTAAGGTGCTAAAAATACCTGTGTTGAGGTTCAGACTTCATCCCTGTGTAGATGTACCCTTTGAAAATCAGGGCCTATTGCATACATTAAATGCTGCCACGGTGATTCTGCTGTGAGGGGGGTGCTTATGCTGAGAGAGAGAAAGAAATAAAACTTTAATTTGCAAGCTGTAGTACGACTTTTCTGGGAGTCTTAAAGCACTATACAAGCATTGAAATGATTCACAAGACCCCTATGGGGTATTTGCCTCTCTACTTTTTATTTTTAACAGAGGTGGGGAAACTCAGCCATGGAGCTCAAATGAGCTGCTCAACACCACATAACTTGTGTAACAACTGGGAATAGATAGAACTGGGTTTTGTCTGAGTGTAGTTTATGATTGTTGTCTGCAGTGGTGTGGTAGCTGTGGTGGTCATAGAGTAGTAGAGAAACAAGGTGGGTGAAGTAATATTTTTTATTGGATCAACTTCTGTTGGTGATAGAGACAAGCTTTGAGCTTACACAGAGCTCTTCTTCAGGTATGTGTAAGCTTGAAAACTCTCTCACCAAAAGAAGTTAATCCAGTAAAAGATATTACCTCACCCACCTTGAGTCGCTAGTTCACTGGTTCTCAGCCTATTTATCATTGTGGGCCAGATATGCAGCTCTATGTTAGTTGGGCTGCATCCACATGATATATGTATATATATATATACACACACACTACTTGTATAGCCCTGAGGATGTCACAGGGGCTGCAGCTGTGTTCTGATTGGGCTGTGGGTTGAGAACCATTGCTCTGGTTACTTATCAGGCAACCATTGCCATAGTATCTGAGCACCGCGCAGTAGTAAACATGTTTTACAGATGGGGAACTGAGGCATGCAGTTTAATGATCTGCCCACCATTGCACAGGAAGTCTATGGCAGTGTCAGGAATTGATCTCATGTCTCCTGAGTCCAGTCTGGGGGCCTTAATCATGAAACCATACTTTTTCCCAGTGCAAAATAGTCTCTATATCTAATTCCTTGCTTTTTAAAAATATATTCCAGTGTGTGGGAGGTTTGAAAATAATCATTTGAGGGAAGGAAAGAAAATTAAACTTGTAACTGTCCCGTTGCACAAGATGAACTATGTTCACTGAGAGAACTGTGAATTAGAATTTTCTCAATTTTGTTAATTGAACATCTCAATCGAAATATGCCAGTAAGAGATTTTTTTTTTTTAATTTAGCATTAGGGAATGAAACACATCCATCTTTGATACCAATTCCAAATTGCTTTCTATTTTTCTCGAAACTGACTTGCTTCTTCATCCTTCCTTTCTGACTGCCTATCTACACAGTCCCCAGATTGGTCACGCTGTTATTCTAAACTATTGCTGCCCCATTTATCTTCCCTTTCATTGAGATTTAGTTCATTTGAATATTATTTATTTGTAATGTGGTAGCACTTAAAGACCCCAACCCAGTGTTATTGATGGGCACTGTACAAACATAAGGCAAAGAGATGGTCTCTGCCCTGAGAACATACAATCTAAGTAAGGAATCTTACTTTAATACTTTCATTTTCACTCTGTTGCCTGAACCAGAATAGGTGGGATTTTGTTAAATGCAAGATGACAAAGGTGTGATTTTGAAGGTGGGTTGGACTGGAAAAGAAACAAACAGAAGGAGAAGTAAAAATGAAGGGAAGCATACAACAGAGAAGAGAAAGAGGAGGAAGCAGGAAACCAAGAAGGGAGAGGAAATAATAGAGAGGGTCTGAGAGAAATACAAATGCTATAGGTGTTGTCCTGGTAGTTTAATGACAGTGCGTACTTGGAATGACCCTCAATCCCTCATCGAGCTGGTGGTGGAAATGTTGCAGAGGGAGTTCATTCAGCATCTTGGGGAAAAGGTTGCTTGTGTAGTTCTTTAGCAACCCCTTCTGGCTGACTGAGGGAAGCTGGAAACTGAGGGAAGCCATGTTATAGTCATGTTGGACCCAGGATATTAGAAAGACAAGGTATGTGAGGTAATATCTTTTATTGGACCAACTTCTGTTGGTAAGACAGACATCTTTTCAAGCTTAAACAGAGCTCTTCTTCAGTAGCAAGTTGGGTGTGAGGTGGAGCTGTTTTCACTAGAGCTTTCTTGCCAGAATGGTAGTTACTGGCTTATTTTAAACATTAACTGACCAGTGTGGGCATGCAGCTAGTAGTGTTGGTGGATTTACATGGCAAGGGGTGATAATCAGTTGTCCATGTATTATCTGCACATATTCTTCTTTGAGAGCTTGCTCATGTCCGTTCCACGTTAGGTGTGTGCGTGCCGCATGCAGCGTTGCCGGAGATTTTTTCCTCAGTGATATCTGTTAGGCTGGCTCTAGTGCCCTCTGGAGCTGTGCTTTTATGCACCAGTATAAGGGGCGCTACCAGCCCCACACTCTCTTGGTTCCTTCTTACCGCCCATGATGGTTGCTGAAATGACCCTTCTTGCTCTGTAAGGCTTCTTCCCAGTGGTTTTGGACTCTTATCTTTGTTTGTAGTTTGATAGTTTAGTTTATATAGCTTTTGCAAGTAGTGTTAGTGTATATAGTTAGTGTCTGTAGATAGTTCCTATCATTGAGGACTTTTCGCCCCAGGGGCCGGGCCTTCTCCGGTTCCTGGGCTTCAAGTCTTGGGCCTCCTGTGGCAAATCTGTGCCCATGAGTGACTCGAACTCCAGCTGCTTAAAATGCTTGGGGGAAACTCAGATGAAGGATGGGTGCCAAATCTGTCGGAACTTCAGACCCTGCACTAAAAAGGACCAGGACATCAGGCTGAAGGCTATCCTCATTGAAGCCACCCTCAGATCAGTCTCAGAGCTGATCTGCTCTGATTCAGTTCCAAGCACTCCATCATTGGTGCGAAGCAATTCACCAGCTTTGAGCTCTTCCTAGCGCCGCTCACCATTCATGGTGCCAAGGAAGAAGCACAAGAAGCAGGACACCAGGGGAGGGTGCTCGCCGGTGCAGAAGAGAGACAGGTGGAGTGAAGACCGCTCATTGAGATCTGTGCTGGGCCACTTTTCTGCTCCTGAACCCACGTCAGCACCGTTGACTCCGTCTAGAGCGTTGAGTCTGGTGTGGGACTCTCCACCATCACCAGGAAGCCACCACTGTGCCAACGGTCTGTCAGTGCCTTTGACCCCAGAGGCTTTCCAGGTGGCTAGGGACCATCTTAGAATCATAGAAGATTAGGATTGGACAGGACTTCAGGAAGTCATCTAGACCAACCCCCTGCTCAAAGCTGGACCAATCCTAACTAAATCATCCCAGTCAGGGCTTTGTCAGGTCAGGCCTTAAAAACCTCTAAGATTGGAGATTCCACCACCTCCCTAGGTAACCCATTCCAGTGCTTCACCAACCTCCTAGTGAAATTTTTCCCCCCCTAATATCCATCCTAGACCTCCCCCACTGCTCCTTGTTCTGTCATCTGCCACCACTGAGAACAACCTAGCTCCATCCTCTTTGGAATCCCCCTTCAGGTAGTTGAAGGCTGCTATCAAATCCCCCTTCACTCTTCTCTTCTGCAGACTAAATAAGCCCAGTTCCCTCAGCCTCTCCTCATAAGTCATGTCCCCAAACCACCTAATCATTTTCATTGCCCTCCTGTGTCCACATCTTTTCTGTAGTGGGGGGCCCAAAATTGGACACAATACTCCAGATGTGGCCTCACCAGTGCCGAATGGAGGAGAATAATCACTTCCCTTGATCTGCTGGCAGTGCTCCTACTAATGCAGCTCAATATGCCGTTAGCCTTCTTGTCAACAAGGGCACACTGTTGACTCATATCCTTCTTGTCCACTGTAACCCCCAGGTCCTTTTTTGCAAAACTGCTGCTTAGCCAGTCGGTCCCCAGATTGTAGCAATGCATAGGATTCTTCTGTCCTAAGTGCAGGACTCTGCAATTGTCCTCGTTGAACCTCATCACATTTCTTTTGGTCCAGTCCTCCAATTTGTCTAGGTCACTCTATATCCTATCCCTACCCTCCAGCATATTTACCACTCCCCCCAGCTTAGTGTCATTCACGAACTTGCTGAGGATGCAATCCATCCCATCCTCCAGATCATTAATGAAGATGTTGAACAAAACCAGCCCCAGGACTGACCCCTAGGGCACTCCGCTTGATAGCGGCTGCCAACTAGACATCAAGTCGTTGATCACTACTCGTTGAGCCGGACGATCTAGCCAGCTTCCTATCCACCTTATAGTCCATTCATTCAACCCATACTTCTTTAATCTGCTGACAAGAATACTGTGGGAGACCATATCAAAAACTTTGCTGAAGTCAAAATATATCACATCCACTGCTTTCCACACATCCACAGAATCAGTCATTTCATCATAGAAGTCAGTCAGATTGGTCAGGCATGACTTGCCTTTGGTGAATCCATGGTCACCTTCCTCTCCTCCAATAGTTTCAAAATGGATACCTTGAGGACATGCTCCTTGATTTTTCCAGGGACTGAGGTGAGGCTGACTGGTCTGCAGTTTCCCGGATCCTCCTCCTTCCCTTCTTTAAAACTGGGCAGTATATTTGCCTTTGTCCAATCGTTTGGGACCTTCCGCTATTGCCACGAGTTTTCAAAGATAGTGGCCAATGGCTCTGCAATCAGATCAGTCAACTTCTTCAGCACCCTCAGATGCACTGCATCTGGCCCCATGGACTTGTGTATGTCCAGCTTTTCTAAATAGTCCTGAACCTGTTCTTTCACTACTGAGGGCTGCTCACCTCCTCCTCATTCTGTGCTGCCCAGTGCAGTAGTCTGAGAACTGACTTTGTCTGTGAAGGCAGAGGCAAAAAAAGCATTGAGTACTTCAGCTTTTTCCACAACATCAGTCACTAGGTTGCCTCCCCCATTCAGTAAGGGGCCCACACTTTCCCTGATCACCTTCTTGTTGCTAACATATGGGTAGAAACCCTTTTTTTTTACCCTTCATGTTCCTTGTTAGCTGCAACTCCAATTGGGCTTTCATCTTCCTGATTTCACTCCTGCATGCTTGAGCAATATTTTTATATTCCTCCCTACTCATCTGTCCAAGCTTCTACTTCTTGTAAGCTTCCTTTTTGTGTTTAAGCTGACCGAAGGTTTCTCTGTTAAGCCAAGCTGGTTGCCTGCCATATTTGCTATTCTTTCAGTACATTGGGATGGTTTGTTCCTGTGCCCTCAATGAGGTTTTTAAAAATAATACAGTCAGCTGTCCTGGACTTCACTCCCCCTCAGATTAGCCTCCCAGGGGAACCTGCCCATCAGTTCCCTGGGGGAGTCAAAGTCTGCTTTTCTGGAGTCCAGGGTCTGAACTCTTTTCTTCCTTTTGTAAGGATCCTGAACTTGATGATCTCATGGTCACTGCGGCCCAGGTTGCCATCCACTTCTACTTCTCCTACCAATTTGTGAGCAGCAGGTCAAGAGGAGCATGGTCCGTAGTTGGTTCCTTCAGCATTTGCATCAGGAAGTTGTCCCCAACACTCTCCAGAAACTTCCTGGATTGTCTGTGCACTGCTATATTGTATTTTTTTTCTGCTGGTCCTGCCAACTCCAGTAGGACACCTGCCAGCTCTGAGGGCCTGGAAACAGGATGTAACAAAGAGTGTCAAGTGTCTTCTTGGTCCTTGGCCTCCTAGCACTTTCTAGGGGCAAGCTTTCCCTAATCCCAGCATCCTGATTACTGTTACACCGCTGGTCCCCGGCACCGTATGGCATCTCTTTGGAGATGAAGGGGAGCCTTACGTACTACCTAAAGCCCACAACCAGTACCCAGCTTACATGTCACCAGACTTCAGTGGGTCACTGGCCGATGCAGTGGCATTACTGGAACCCCTGGGGTTTCCCCCTGGTATGGGGTCTGTAGCAAGGCACTGTGGCCTTCCTCGGAGCCTGGGCCCGAGGAAGGGTCACTCTGCTCCCACTGGACAGAATCTGGCCCTGCAGTCCCAGCCACCCAGAAGCAGGGGGGTGGAGCCAGGGCCAGGGGAGGAAGTATAAAAGGCAGGCCCAGCAGTTCAGTACGGGGGAAGCTTCTGGCGGAGGCAGAGGTGCCTTCCCAGAGGCTGCAGCCTAGGCCCAGTACTCTACTTCCACAGGATGATGTCAGGGCCCACCAGGACCTTTTGAAGCAAGTTGTGGCAAATCTGGGCCTGGTAATCGAGGAGATCAGATAGACTTCGTACAGCCTTTTTGATATCCTGGTTGCAGCAGCTCCATCCAAGGTAGCCCTGCCCATCAATGACGCGGTGATGGGGCCAGGCAGGGCTCTGCGGCAAACTTATTCTTCTCTGCCCCCACATCAAAGAGGGCAGAGAAGAAATATGTACCAGGAAGTGGATTCGAATACCTGTACTCGCACCCCTATCACTCCCCAGGGTTTCTGGTGATGTCTGCAGTGAGCAAAAGGGACAGACAGGGCCAGTCCAGTGCTACCCCTAAGCAAAAAGACTGTAAAAAACTAGATCTTTCCGGAAGAAAGGTTTATTTGACAGACAGCCTTCAACTGTGTGTCTCCAACCAGTAAGCTTTTCTGTGGAGATATGATTTTAATCTGTGGGACTCCCTGACTAAGTTCAAAGACTCTCTGCCCTAAGATTCGAGGTAGGATTTGCTGCTCTCTTGGAAGAGGGTAATAAAGTGGTTAGGACCTCTCTTGCTAGGTGGGTTTGAATGCTGCCAACTTGGCAGCCAGACCAATGGCCTCCGCATTCACCATGAGGCGTTGCTCGTGTCTCCAGTCCTTTGGCCTTTCTCACGAGGTCCAACAGTCCATCCAGGACCTCCCCTATGCTTTTCTTGGAGCAGACGGACATGCCATTTCATGGCCAGAAGGACTTGAAGGCCACACTACAATCCTTAGGCCTTTACACTCTTGTCTGCTTCAAGGAAGCATTTCAGGCCCCAGCAGCCTCCGTGGTTCTTGGCGCCTCCAAGGCAGGAGTTCTACAAAAGAAAAGGGAGAGGTTATAAGTGATGCCAGCCACTCCCATTCACCTTAGCCTCCCAGTCAGAATCTCAGAGATAATCTGGCAGGCCCAAGCTGGCCTTTCGAAGGTGTGCCCGAGGGTGCTGTACCAGTCATCATTTCAGATCTGGCCCTCTTCCCCTTTTCTTTTTAAATGGTCTGTTGCTCTTCAGCCCAGCATGGTCATTCATAACATCAGACCCTTGGGTCCTGAGTATAGTGATAGTCAGATATACCCTTCAGTTTTTATCCACACCCCTCCCTCCCTCCCACCGCCCCATCCTTGTCCCTCTTTGGGGACTGTTCTCACAAGCAACTCCTCATCCAGGAGGTACAATCCCTTCTACATATGGGGGCTGTGGAGGAAGTTTCTTAAGAGTGAAGGGGTTTTACTCCTAGTATTTCCTAATCTCAAAAACCAAAGGGGGCCTCTGGCCCATTCTAGACCTGCATCACTTCAACAGATATCTCAATGTTCTGAATGGTCTCCCTGGCCTTCATCATTCCCTTCCTGGATCCAGGAGACTGATATGTCGCCCTCGACTTAAAGGATGCATATTTTCACATTTCTATTTTCCATGGCCACAGAAGATTTCTCAGGTTTATAGTGGGTCAGCATCACTGTCAATTCATTGCCCTTCCCTTTGGCCAATCAGCAGCCCCCTGGGTTTTTACGAAGTGTATGGTGGTTATATCAGCCTTCCTCAGGTGGCGAGGCTTACCCATACCTCGATGACTGACTGATCAAAGGTCGGTTTCAGGCTCAAGTACAGAACAGCATCAGTATGGTCCGAGCCACCTTCAGAGCACTGGGCCTGCTGATGAATGAGCAGAAGTCAACTCTGGTCCCGATCCAGAGAATAGAATTTATTGGGGCAGTGCTCGACTCAACCCAACTCAGGGCCTTCCTCCTGAAGGCTCGATTCCAGACCATGTCAGACCTGATATCCAAGGTCATGGTCCACCCAATCATGACAACTTGGGTTTGCCTCAAGCTGCTGGGGCATATGGCGGCATGTACTTATGTAGTTCAGCACACAAGGTTGAGCCTCAGGCCCCTCCAGATGTACCTAGCATCAGTGTACTACCCAAGCAGACACCACCTGGAGTCAGTGCTCATGGTCTCTCTCCTGTTCCTTGCCTCCCTGGACTGGTGGAATGCCCCAAGATTAGTAATGATGAGGGTGCCCTTTTTTACCCCTCAACTGTTGGTAGCCTTAATATCGGACGCATCAGCCCTAAGGTGGGGAGCCCACCACAACAATCTCAGGGCCTCAGCTCCCAAGAAGAACTCTCTCAGGACAAAAACATCAGGGAGCTCAGGGCACTATGCTTGGCATACCCAGTGTTTCTTCCCTTGATCTCATACGAGATGGTGCAAGTCCTGGCAGACAATACTGCGGCCATGTTTTACATCGACAGGCAGGGAGGGGCTCAATCTTTGGCCTTGTATCAGCAGGCCATCTGACTTCTGTGTGGAACTCCATTTATCCTGAGCTGTCACATCTCCTGGGAGCCTGGAACATGCTGACTGATCACCTCAGCAGATCCTTTTCCTCTTACCATGACTGATCACTTCCACATGAGGTAACCAGATTCATCTTTCAAAGGTGAGGGTCTCCCCAGTTGGACCTGTTCACTACCAGTAGAACAGGAAATATCATCAGATTTGTTCACTGTACAGGCATAGCCCAGGCTCTCTCTCCGATGCCTTCCACCTCTCTCGTGAACAGATCAGCTACTTTATGCCTTTCCCTGAAATTAGAGCTGAGTCTTCAGTTTATTTTGGCATTGAGATTTTTATTTTAGATCATGTTTTTTTTTTAAATCAGAGCTAATTTTCTCAGACTGCAGAGTTGACATGGATGCTACAGCAATAGTTAGGTATAAGAAGAGGAATTACGATTCTTATTGGACTTGCCTCAGAATTTAATTGCTTCTATGAGTCTTGGTTCACCATGAATGTTAATTTAAGAATTTTTTAAATTTAATTGATCTTTGGTGGTGAATATAAATATTTCCAGTAGAAGAACTATTATAATTTAGCAACATGGGTTCAGAGGTCTTTTGAGTTCATTTAAAAGAATTATGAATGATACAGTGTAAGCCTTAGGAAATTTTAAAGACAATAGTGAGCATGTGTATGATACTTCATATTTTCATAGTAGTGCACAACCAATTGATTTTCACTACACTTTGAGGTAAATTATACCTCTTTTAGATGGGGTTATTGACATAGAGAGGTGATGTGATTTGCCCAAGGCTATACAGTGACACAATTGGGATTAGAATAGAGGAGTTTGTCTCTCAGGGCCATACTTTAAAAAAACACTAGGTAACATTTCCTCTTAAAATAAAATTCTATATTTCTGAAGAGATATTGAACAGAGGGAGATACATTTGTGGGAGAGAAGGAAGGAAGTGTAACTAGAACGCAAATGAGAGACTGTTGCAGATTAACAAAGGTATCTGTGGTCTGTTTCATGTTTCAGAAAGCCAGAACCAAAGAGGAGTTTGTTAAAGTCAAAAAGAGAGATTTGGAGAGACTAACAACTGAAGTGATGCAATTACGGGACTTCCTACCTAAAATACTGAATGGAGATGTCTTGGAGAGCTTCCAGAAATTGGATGTTATTGAAACAAGTGAGTTCCACCACATTAGCAGTAATCCTAAATAATACCAACACTGTTTAGAACAAACATAGCCCAGTTTGTACAAATGTCTATAGATTTTTGTTGATGAATTCTGCTTAAATATTTTGTTAAAGGACAACTCCGGTGTTTTTCAAAATTTCAGAATTAACTAGACTTATGTCAATCAATTAAAAAAAATATGTTTTTACAAAAAATTAGTTAACTTAGGACAAAACCTTTATTTACTCAATGCAAGCTGCCATTTTTCTGCCAAAAGACAGAAAGGAAGAGATAATGGATCAGGAAGAAACTCATTCTATTTTGAAAACCATGAGAAAAATATTCTGTTTTTGAAAACTAATTTTAAGTGAATTGCAAAATAAGTTTATTTAAGACACTTTGAAATATATATTTTTATATTTAATTTACCTTTTGTATTTTTTTTGCCAGAAAGTTTCCAGAAATTTCATATGAAGATTGATAACTTATCTCTCCCACTCTGAGATGATATGCTTCTGATCTCTGTCCCTAAACTCTGTTTCTTCAGACTTGATCACTCTCCCAGACGATCCTTTCTTTCAGCCTACATTCTGACCTCAGAGCTAAATCTCTGCATCCTGCAGCCCACCTGCAGTAGCCCCTCCACCTGGCCTCTGGGAACAGGTCTGGACTGAGGAAGCAAGGAATAAATGTGAAAATAGAGTAAATAGGGTAGGTCTCCACTTGAATTTTTAGTTGCATTAATTAAGATGTGTTAACTAACAGTTGTAAATTGTAGAGTAGACAGGCCACACAACTTTGTTTCTTGTCATGTATAACCGTAGGGTTAAATGTTCATATCCTGTCTACACTAGAATTTACAATTGTATTTGTCAATACATGCTAATTAACATGACTAAAATTTCAAGTGTGGACATATCCTAAGAATTACAATAAAACAAGATTCTATTTACTGAGTCAAGAACTTCTTAAATATATTGAAACACTTAAAATTGACATTTAAAAATCCAGCACTTTCCCATTGATTTAATCACAATTAATTTCTTCCGAACCTGTTATCAGAAAAGTGGAGGCCCTAAGTGTGTGGTACAAGCTCAGACATCCATTGCCTAGAAAACTTGAAACTTGAAGAGATTTTTCTGTTTTAATTTTTAACTAGTATGTGAATAGTACTGTATTTGTTGTTCAGTGTTTGATGGGAAAACAGTTTCTTTTTAAGGTAGTCACTAGAAAATTTCATACCTAATTTCCAAGGTTATATTTGTGCATTATCTCCAGAGTAGCACATTGTAACCAAACTGGAATATTCTTATTGTTTGAATCAGTCCTGATTTATAAATATTTTGTTGGATTTTTCAAAATTTATTTAATATTTGAAATCCAACAATAAAACAGGAGAACATTCAATACAGCAATGGTAGTTTAGAAAAAAATGTGGCCTCTGAGGAGCCAGACCAGAATTTATGGTCCAAGGAGGCTAAGGTAGCTTTACACCATCATTGTGCTCTCTTGATTCTGGGCTTCTCTGGGGACCAGAGAACAATCTGGCATTGGGTTCAAAGTAGAGATTGGTGCTGGAGCTTTAATCTAGAGCATTTTCAGAGGTTAACTATATTTCATAGTCCCATTTAGAAATAAACTCTTCTATTCTAAAGAATATTTTAACACTAACCCATCAAAGAACCAAAGGTGTGTCTTCATATAAAGCTGCCAGACCTTTCATACAACTGCAGACACACTCAGCAGCATGTTTGGATAAAGATACCACTTCTCTCTCAGTATCATCATCACACATAATCACTAGGTTTATTTGTTTCCACTCCACTGAGGATTTTCTTACTGGCTTGGTGTCCTGTAATATAGCTTCTTAAGTATTTTTACAAAAATACTTTAAGATTTATAAGGCTGCTATATGTTGCAGATTTGGTGAGCTGAGAACAACAGATTTTTGAATTTTTGTTCCGATTTGGGAATATTCTTTTTCAAATATTCAAAATTTATTATAGTAGGGAGATTTTGTTACCTGCCCAGCTTGAGTTTCTACAGAAAATTAGGCCTTGTCTACACTAGAAATTTTTGTCGACACAAGTTTTACTGACATACAGCCACCGCTGTAATTAAACCGCTGTTGAATGTCTTCACTGTCTCTTTCTGTCAGTGGAGTGCATTCACACTATTAGCTCTTTTGTCGACAAAGGCAGCATTGCACTGTGGATAACTATCCCACTGTGCAACTGCATGCAGGGTGCTTTGGAAAGGGTTGCAATGCCTCACAGGACAGGCAGTGTCACATGAAGTTTTCTGTCAGAATCCCATCATTCCATGGGCATCCTACTAGTATGACAGCCACTTTTAAACTGCCCTGTCAGCAAAACTGACACTGCTGAACACAAACACAACAAGCCCGCAGAAGTGGGGGGAAGAGGGGGAGAGAGTGTGTGACAGAGAGAGTGTGTGTGTGTGTGTGTGTGTGTGTGTGTGTGTGTGTGTGTGTGTGTGTGTGAGAGAGAGATAGAGAGACACACACACACAGACAGACAGAGTGTATGTTGGGGGACAGTGAGTGTGTCCGCATGCATCACTGTCTCTTTAAGTTCAGACAGCAGTAGCTGGAAGCAACCAATCCTGAGGCAGAAGCTGCTGTACAGACAGCTGGTGTCCCATGTCGTTGTCTCTGGGAAAGGGAGGAGCCCCTTTCAGGTGGCAAGAGTCTTGCTGGCTTTGCCTCCGCCGCCTCTGCCCCAGCCTCCACTGAGGGAGAAGGGGCCAGAGTCACAGGGGGAGCCCACGTTGGATCCCCCTGAATGGTTCAGGAGATCCCCGGTGCGGGGAGGAAGATCTGCGAGCCAGTTGACTAGGATAGAGCAGCGCCGTTCCCTTAGAAGCTGTTCCAGATTGTGGTTGTTGGGCCGACCTGCACCGAGATGGGAGACGGAGTCACCCTCCCGATGCCAGTCTCAATCCCAGGCACTGGGAGAAGCCCACTTCAGGAGACGGCACCAGTCGCGATCGCCCACTGGGCGCCACTCCATAGATCAATCTTCCCACTCCCCAGCGCCAAAGAGTTCGCCTGCACCGAGGTAGCGCAGAACCCGGTCAGCGGAAACAGACTCGGCACTGAGGAGTTCGCCTGCACCAAAAGTTTGTTTCTTTCACCCCCAAAGTTTGTTTCTTTCCCCCAGCAACCCTCCATCTTCATCCCTCTTCAGGGACCACTCTCATGAGCAACTTCTCATTCAAGAGGTGGAGACCCTCCTCAGCCTGGGAGCAGTGGAAAAGGTCCCTCAGGGCATGACAGGAAGAGGGTTCTCCTAGAGGTACTTCCTCATTCCCAAAGTGAAAGAGGGTCTAAGGCCCATATTAGACTTGTGTTGTCTCAACAAATATATCAGGAGACTCAAGTTTCGCATGATCTCCCTAGCTTCAGTAATCCCTTCCCTGGATCCAGGAGACTGGTATGCCTCCCTTGATCTCAAGGACACATATTTTCACATATCTATCCTCCCCAGCCACAGGTGCTTCCTTCGCTTCATGGTGGCTGGCTCCCACTACCAATTTACAGCTTTACTCTTTGGCCTGTCCTTGGCCCCCAGGGTGTTTACCAAATGCATGGCAGTGGTGGCTAGACATCTAAGGTCAAAGTGGGTACAAATTTTCCCCTACATGAACGATTGGCTAATCAAGGGCAGGTCCAGGTCCCAAGTTCAGAGCAGTGTGAGTCTCACATGCACCACTTGCTACTGGCTGGGCTTGCTGATAAATGAACAAAAGTCCAAGTTAAATCCTGTGCAGTGCATAGAGTTCATCGGCGTGATCTTCAATGCTTCCCAGGCCAGGGCCTTCCTGCCCCAGTCGCGCTTCGAGGCAATGTCCTCCATTATTGCCCAACTGTGCCAATGCCCTACGACAACAGCCAGGCATTGCCTGCAGCCGTTAGGACACATGGTGGCCTACACCTATGTGGTAAGGCTGGCTTACCTGAAACTCAGACTGCTTCAAGCATGGTTGGCCTCCGTGTACATTCCGAGCAGATACCCTCTGGATTGAGTGGTCACAGTCCCCCCCCCTTACGTCCTAGTCTCCTTAGATTGGTGGAGGACCCTTCAGGCAGTGTTGAAGAATGTTCTGTTCAAGGAGCTAATTCTCTGTTACCATAATATCGGACGCCTTGGACGTAGGGCGGGGGGCACATATGAGCGCTGACCTCGGCACACAGGGGATCTGGTTGAGGGAAGAGAGGCGTCTGCACATCAGTGTGAAAGAACTGTGGGCCATTCGCCTGGCGTGCAGAATGTTTTGCCGCTTCATTGTGGGCAGGGTAGTACAGGTGCTGACAGACAATACAGCAGCCATGTACTACATCAACAGGCGGGGGGAGCTTGCTCTTCAGCCCTCTGCAGAGAAGCTATTCATCTGTGGGACTTTGCCATGAGGCACGATTTGCACATGATAGCCTCTCACCTCCCGGGGGTGAGGAACAACAAGGCTGACTGCCTCAGCAGGTCATTCTTATCCCGCCACAATTGGTCATTATGCATAAAGGGTGGAGCAGCCACAACTTGCTTTCAGTTCCCTCTTACCATCTGTGGCAGTGAGGTGGAACCTGGATGGTGTTCAGCCCCCTACTTGTTTCTCAGTTTCTGCTTCAGTGTTTTACTGACTTCATGGAAGAACTACCTTCATCCAACATTTCTTCTATCTAAATTGGACATTTAAAAAAAAAAAATCTAATTCAGCAACCCTCCTGAACAGTAGGCTAAGGCACTCCATGTCACAGCAGATGTCTTTTCTGCCTCAGGGAAGGTTATATCCCCGATAAATGTTCAGTCTACCATTCCTTCTTGTCCCACACCTGAAAATCCAGAAATGTGATGCTAAAATTGCAGTCACGTGGGATATCTGTGAAGATTAGATCTGATCCCTAGGTGGTAAAAGAACCATCAAACCAGAGTCAGGAAGGCTAGCCATGTCAAGTGGCCCAGCAAGTATACCTCATG
This sequence comes from Emydura macquarii macquarii, assembly GCF_026122565.2. Lineage (NCBI taxonomy): Eukaryota > Metazoa > Chordata > Testudines > Chelidae > Emydura > Emydura macquarii. Next base: position 15,847,410 of record NW_027131180.1, read on the forward strand.
TGTGAGTGGGGAGAAGAAAACATTAAAAAGTGCCAAAATTCCCAGCTTGGGCTCTAGGATCCTTGAAATTGACTACTCAGCATCAGCAGCCTCATTACCAACTCCAGGACAGGCAGGCGAAGTACCTATCCCTCTCGCTTCAAAAGGGATTGAAGGACAGACCCACACCGAGCATAAGTGTAGCTTTGAGCACTCTGTGGTAGTGCCTTGCAAGAAGGACTCAAAGCACTACCCCACAGACAGACTGTCCTACGCCCACATCCCAGTAGTTGTTGGCAGATTACTGGCACTCGCCTTTGTCGACTTAGGCGGCGGGCAGATGCTCATACAATGGCAGCTGGATCCTCCAGCGGACCCCAGCCAGAGGTTGATCCATCTACAGTGTGTCCAAAGTAATACGAAGCTGTATCCCAGTGCCAGGATCCTGCTGACCATGAGCGGGGTGACTCGACGGATGATAGTAGGGCTGACACCTAGGCTTGCCCACCCCATGATCCTGGAAAGGGACTGGCCAGACTTCCCCAGCATCCTGAGCACTGTGAACCTGGGGACCCTTCCTGTGCCAATGGCCTTGAAAAGAGCTACCCTAGATATAGAACCTGAGCCAGAAGAGGACCATGACCTCCGCAACCTGGACAGAGAGTGTGCGACTCCCCTGTCCACTGATGAGGAGGGCCCCAGGCTGGACATCGATTTTAGTCAGGATAAGAAGGAAGACCCCACACTCAGCCAGGCATAAAAATAGCTGGCTGCAGTGAACAGAGGGGTAGCTGACCCCCAACGAGTGAACCAGTGGCCCTGATTCGAGCCAACCAATGACCGCCTCTATCATGTCGACCAGGATCCCCAAACCCAAGAGACCCGGACCCCGTTACTAATACCCTGGTGTTACTGCTGGGCTGCTTTGAAACTGGCCCACAGTGTCCCCACCGTGAGCCACCTAGGGCACGAGAAGACCCTGGCCCGAGTCCTGATGCAGTCTTTTTGGCCCAGAGTGCATCAGGAAGCAAAAACTATTGTAACTCATGCCCCGAATGCCAGCTCTGCGTAGGGTACCGATGGCTCTCCTGGTCCCCTTCGAGCGGGGTGCTGTGGACCTTGGGGGACTCCTCCTGAAAAGTGCCACTGGGTTTTGCTGCTACTTCTTCGAGTGGAGTCCTTTGGATGCTCCGCTTTAGGAGATTGCGCACCCCTGCGCTTCTAGTCAAGAGAATTTTGACAGCAGTACCTGGGTGGGCCAAATGTGTGCTCTACCTGTCTCACGCCTGTGGCAGCAGTTAATTAACACTGGGAGGCCGGCCCCCTTTCAGTTCCTTCTCTACCGCACTTGGTCCGAGTCAGAGCTCCAGCAGTGCCTTGGCTTGATTTACCTCAGACGTGATTGTTACCCCTTTGTACCACTGGTATGTAATAGTTAGATTAGTGTTGTTAGTATAGCTAGATTAGTGGACTAAGACTTTGTCCCCATTAAAAAACAAAAATCTTCATAAGTTCATCCTGTCTGGGATATTCCCTTTAAAATGCTGTGCTCTCCTGGATTTAAATATTGCCTCTCCTGCCATGAGGCAATTCCTATTTCTGACGGACATTCACAATGCATCAGGTGCCTGGGAGAAACCCACATACCCCAAAAGTGTACCCATTGCTTTCATCTGAAATCCCATACAAGAAAAGCAAGGGACCTCAAACTTAAACTTATTCTCATGGAGAAATCCTGCTTCAGACCCAGGACCACAAACTTCTGGTGACTGACCACTAAAGACTGCTTCTGACAGATTCCCCTCCTCAGCTTCATGTGGGAGGGACCTGTTTCCTAAAAGTCTAGCAAAGAGGAGAGCTTTGATTTCCTACCTAAACTAAAAAGAAGTGTTCTCTGGTTTGGTCTACTGCATCAGTATTGACCACGCCATGGCCCAAGTACCTTCAAGTTGGCGGGGACTTCCAGTACCATTGGTACCATTAAAGCGACAGACCCTAAGCAGGCAGGCTCCAAAAAGGAAGGCAGAGAAAAGGCTGACCTTCCCACTATGGCACCGGCAGCAGCTACAAAATCCTCCAAACTGAGTGCATCTGCAATTTCTAAGGCACCAGCGCCACCTACTGGTTCTCTGTTGCACATCTCTGATGCATCGACACCGAAGCCTCCTAAGTCTTCAGCACAGTCACCGTCAGCACCTATCCCCACAGTACTGCACTACCTACCAGTACTGCAACAATTCTCGGTACCGCAACAGATGCATACACTTCCTCCCGTACCAAAAATACATCAGTTCTGTGCCCCTATGGATCTGAAAGTGATCCTGGAATCTGAGTCCCCTCCCTTCGGTATCGACATTGCATCAGTGCTTTTAGTTCCACGCACTCTACCAGCAGCACTTGTCCCCCACTTCTCCAGCGAGGTGGATGAGGAGGGGGAACTTTTTTCATCTCAGCATTCCTCGCCCCTGCAGGTCAGTATAAGATCTGAGCCACAAGAACCTCGTAGATATCATGCCAGACCACATGTACGGGGGTGATATGGACACCCATGGGGAACCCCATCTGTGTGTTTCCCACCATTCTGGAACCTGTGGGTGGCATACAGGCAATATTATCCCAAGTCACCATGTGGTAGGGAAATACGTGCACACTCTTCTCCAAAGTCAGTAGTGCCACCCGATGTCTCCCAAGAACAGACTTTTGAGGAAGCAGAGCAAGACTTAGACCAGGAGGCTATTCCTTCAACCTTCCTCACCTGACGAGCCCATCATGCTCCTTCTTCTCCCCTCCCCCCACTGGAGACAATTTCAAACCATTTCAGGAACTGTTTAAAAGGATAGCCGACACACTACAAATCCCTCTCAAAGAGGTTACCAAATCTCAGCAAAAGCTGTTGGACATATTCCATACATCAACATCTTCCAAGATTGCTTTGCCCATAAATGATGCCGTTATGGAGCCTGGCACAACCATCTGGCAAAACCCTGCCACAATCCCACTTATGTGTAAGCCAAAAAATATAATTGATCTTTGAAGGGGCTAGAATTTTTATTTTCCCACCTCCAATCAAATTTTCTTGTGATGGACGTGGTTAATGAAAGAGGCAGACAACATTATTCCAGGACTACACCTTATGATAAGGAGTGGAAAAGGCTGGATCTACTCGGCCACAAGGCCTACTCATCGGTGATATTACAGTTTAGAATCACCAACTATGAAACTCCCTTGGCAAAATATGACCACATGACACATTCGAAGTTAGACTTTATTGACATTATACCAGAGGAAAAAAGAGCGCAGTTTACATCACTCATTTCCAAAGGCTTCCTTATAGCTCGAACAGCCCTTCAGGCATCACTGGATTCTGCTGACGTGGAGGTGAGGAACATTGCAACTAACATAGTAATGCACTGGCCCTCCTGGCTGCACCTGTCTGGGCTTCCAAGGAAGGTGCAATTTACAGTAGAGGACCTTCCTTTCAAGAGTTCGAAACTGTTCGCCAGCAAAACTGATGTCACTTCACTCCTTAAAGGACTCGAGAGCCACTATTAGATTTCTAACATCTATACACCTGCAACAAAATGCAAACAAGGCAAATATTACATATCACAACATCTTAAACAACCTCTGTACACGCAGAACCAGAGACAGTATGATCCTCACAGATGTAGGCAAAGACCACCCAAGCGAAGGTCAAACTCTTTGCAGCTCTGCATATTGCAACCAACCTCTGAACACCAAATTTGAAGGTTTGGTAGAGGGCTTGACAGACCTTCCCCAACCATTGTTGCTAACACCATGCTTCACCAACTGTCTATTTACAGACTGCCTAGTACCATTCTACCCAGTCTGGCGTATCATCACTTCAGACAAATGGGACTAGAGATCATCAAGAACAGCTACTCATTCAGTTCTTCTCCATACTCCTACCCACCCTCCTTCCTCATCCATCTTCAGGGATCCCTCTCACAAATGACTCCTGAGACAGGAAATGGAACATTTTCTTCAATTAAGTGTGGTGGAACCAGTGCTGGTACAACACACTATTTCCCTTATTTCTTAACGCAGAAGAAGTCTGGGGAATGGAGACCCATTCTTGATCTCAGGAAACTAAACAAATTTGTCAAAACAACATTTCAGGCTGGCTACATTAGCAACAATAATTCCTGCATTGGAATGGGGGATTTGGTTTGCAGCCCTCGACCTGCAAGATGCATATTTTCACATTGCTATTCACCCAGCACACAGGCGATTCCTCCTATTTGTACTGAGACAAGACCACTTCCAATACACAGAATTACCTTTTGGCATCTCTATGGCCCCCCTGAGTGTTTTCCCAAGTCCTAGCAGTGGCAGCAGCCCATCTACACAAGAAAGGGGTCATAATATACCCATATTTAGATGATTTTCTCAAGGCTCATACTGGAGGAAAAGCAATCAAAGCTATACAAAAGACAAGGTCACTCTTCACAGTGCGTGGTCTACAAATAAACCTTCAAAAGTCAACGCTAACACCAGTTCAACAACTGGACTTTATTAGAGCCTACCTCAACTCGGTAGAGGCAAAAGCATCACTACCACCTCAGAGATTCATCATTCTGGCAAACCCAGTTGGTACCATGATACACAGTACACAAGTATCTGCCAGGACCTGTCTTCATCTACTAAGTCACGTGGCGGTGATCACATACGTTGCAAAACATGCCAGACTATGCATGCGCTGCCTGCGAGCTTGGCTCAGGACAGTGTATATCCCACACAAACACAGACTGAACAAACTTATAAGCATGCCAACAAAGGTCAAGGACTCGCTACAGTGGTGAACCCACCGCACGATGTGTGAGCAGGCGTCCTCTTCCTACAGCCCCGCTCCCCCCACCCCCTGAAATGATCATTACAACAGACACCTCCATTTTGGGATAGTGTGCTCACTTAGACAGCCTCGCAGTACAGAGCAGATAGCCTTCAGAATAAACACTCCACATCTACATTCTGGAGCTGCGGGCAGTTCTCAATGTCTGTGTGCACTTCATGCCTCTAATTGAAAACAAAACCATACAGATCAATGTGGCCTGCATGTTCCACATAAACCGGGAGGACCAAGATCACATTCCCCAGGCACAGAGTCCATAAAGTTGTGGATATACTGCATCTGACACATCATCAACATATCAGCCACCTACCTACCAGGATCTCAGAACATCAGGGCAGACACGCTAAGCCGAAAGTTCTCGCATAGCCACAAGTGGGAAATAAACACCTGTGTGATTCAGAATATGTTTCAAAGATGGGAGTTCCCCTTGATAGACTTATTTGCCATGAGCTGGAACAAGTGACCAGTGTTTTGTTCCAGAGCAGGCCTGGGACCACGGTCCAGAGGAGATGCATTTCTTATCTGATGGAATGCACTTCTGTACGCCTTTCCTCTCATCCCACTACTGCCCAGAGACATACACAGGATCAGGATCGATCAAGCCAAAGTCATCCTGATAGCATCAGCATGGACCAGGAAAACATGGTATCCATTCCTACAACAGCTGTTGGGATACCTGCCCCAAGTCCTTTTGCTTTTTTCAAATCTCCTCTCTCAGGATGCAGGTCAAACTCTGCATCTGAACCTGCAGGAGCTCAATTTGAGAGCCTGGCTCCTCAATGGTTTCAAGGCAAAGAGATGATCTGCTCTAAAGAAGTTAAGGACATCTTGCTAAACAGCACATGGCCAACTACATGCTTGACATACCTCCACAAATGGAGGAGATTCCGCATGTGGTGCCTCAATAAACAAATCGACGCCACCAATTTTATCCTGCCTGTAGTCCTGGACTATGTACTTTACCTTAGGAAATCTGGCCTCTCAATGAATTCATTACAAGTACACTTGGCAGCAATTACAACCTTCCACCACAAAGTGGATAGAGTTTCCATCTTCGCTCATCCGACTACTAAAAGGTTCCTACAAGGGCATTCATAGCCTTTACCCGGAAGCCATAGACCCAACTCCTTCATGAGACTTCACACTAGTGCTTTGATCTCTGACGACTGCCCTGTTCGAACCTCTGGCTATGTGCTTATTACTACACCTTACCATGAAAGTAGCCTTTCTAGTAGCCATCACGTCCACGAGGCGCATTGGAGAAATAGGGACTTTATGGCAGACACACCATATATGATTTTTTATAACAACAAGGTCACTCTGAGGCCCTGCCCTAAATTCTTGCATAAAGTCCCTTCTTCATTCCACCTTAACCAACCCATCCCTCCTTCCCACCTTCATCCTTAAACCTCATAAGAATAGGCAAGAGGCGACATTCCACACTCTGGATGTCAAAAGGACATTAGCTCTTTCATCTAGAATGGACCAAACCATTCAGAAAAACTCCTAAGCTGTTCCTTTCCACCATGGATCGCTTCAAGGGCAAACCCATCTCTAAACAGAAACTTTCCAAATGGATTTCATGCTTCATTGAGCTCTGCTACCATCAACAGGGGCTACAACCCTCTCCACGGCTCAAAATGCAGTCTACAGAGTAATAGCCACATTGGTAGCCTTCTTGAATGATGTGCCTATTACTGACATATGTAAAGCAGTCACTTTGACATCTTCCCACACATTCATACAACCCTACGTCATTGACCAGGACTCAGCCTCTGACACTCGGCTGGAACACACAGTCTTATCATCTATTCAGACCTAACTCCGAAGCCCCTCCTTTCCCCTGAGGGGCACTGCTGTACAGTCACTGAAAGTGGAACACCTACAGGGATGACATTCGAAGAAGAGAGGGTTATTCACCTTGAGCAGTAACTGAGGTTTTTCGAGATGTGAGTCCTTGTGAGTGCTCCACTATCCTCCCTCCTCCCCTCTACTTTGGAGTTCTAATTAGTCCTCTGCAGTAGCAAAGGAACTGAGAAGGGGGGCAGCCGCACAATGCTAATTAACTGCCACTGCAGGTGTGAGACGGGGAAAGTGCACATGTGGTCCAGCCAGGTACTGCTGTCAAAATTCTCCGGCTGGAGGTGCAGGGGCGTGCAATCACCTAAAGTGGAGCACCCACAGGGACTCACATCTCGAAGAAACTCAGTTACTGCACAAGGTGAGAAACTCTCTCCTTCTGGTCATCATGCCACCTGGTTCCCAGAGGCGATTCCACTGCAGAGCCTCGTGGCCTGGACTATTGCATGAGAGCTCCTGAAGGTTTTGTCTGGGTTGGCCTACCCTGAGAGATTCTCACTGACCAAGGCACAACTTCACTTCCTGGCTACTCTGGCAAATGAATGGGCTCTTGGGAGGGGGGGGAGGGTCAAACAGTTATGCAGTTCTGTCTACCACCCCAAGACCAATGGAATTGTTGAGTGTTTCAATTGAATATTGAAGGAAATGCTGTGCAATTTCCCTCTGAGAGAGCTGCACCAGTGGCACCAGCTGATTCTGCCCTTGCTGCTTGCCATCTGAGAGGTGCCCCAGTCCTTCACAAAGTTCTCCCTGTTTGAGCTACTCTAAGTGCACCAGCTCCAGGGGTGGCTCGACCTGATGCACAAGACCTGGGAACACTTGTCACCAATCCAGGAAATCCTGCCATATGTCTTCCAACTCCAGGATTGCCTGACCTACGTTGGGACTCAGGCAAAGGAGAACCTGCGGGCTGCCCAAAGAGCTCTGGTGTGAACCTATAACCAGAGAGCACAGCCTTGGATCTTTGAACCTGGTGATCAGGTTCTGCTTCTGCTTCCCTCCGATGAGTGCAAGCTCCTGGCCCACTGGCAGGGTCCATATGAAGTAATCTGTTGGATGAGGCCTGTAACGTATGAAATTCGACAGCCGGACTGACAGAAGAAAAGGCAGTTATACCATGTTAACCTCCTGAAGCCATGGGAAGAACAGCAGGGTCTACTGATTGCCCCATATCCTCCTGTGCTACAGCAGCAGCTGGCCCTGAAGAACCACAACTCAGGAACACTTTCACCAAGGAACAGCAGAAGCAGACTCAGAGCCTTTTGAAAGCCTTTCCTAAGATCTTCACCGCCTTACCTGGCCAGACCACCCTGGTTCACAATGCCATCCTGACCAACCCTGGGGTGGTAGTCTGTGAGACAGCATAGCGCCTTCTGCAGCAAATGTGAGAGGTCATTGAGAAGGAAGTGCAGGTGATGCTGGAACTGAGTGTCATCGAGAGGTTCCAAAGCAAGTGGCACAGTCCCATTGTGTTGGTGCCAGAACCCAACAGGACTCTGCATTTCTGCATCAACTTCTGGAGGATCAGCACTATTTCTAAATTTGATGCATACTCAATGCCCCAGATAGATGAATTACTCAACCACCTGAGTGAGACTTGCTATATCACCACCTTTGACCTCACAAAAGGATACTGGCAAATCCTTCTTGACCCAAGCTTGAGAGAGAAGACTTCTTTTGCCATGCCAACTGGGCTCTACAAGTTTACCCAGATGCCCCTCGGTCTTCATGGGGTCCCTGCAACCTTCCAGAAGCTGATGGATCACCTCCTGCAGTGCCATGGTTTCTACAACTGCAGCATACCTCAACAACTTCGTGATATACAGTTGGGATTGGGAAGATCATCTCAACCAGATGGCAGCCGTCCTACGGGCTCTGTGGACCGTGGGCCTAATTGCTAACCCAAAGAAGTGTTGGATCAAGTGGCAGGAGACGACCTACCTTGGATACACCCTGGCCCGAGGACAAGTACTCCCCCTCATAGGAAAGGTCTAGGCCTTGCAGGACTGTCCACTTCCCACCATGAAGTGACAAGTGCACCTACCAGTTCCTGGTTCATTCCTCAGTTTGCCTCCATTGCAGCCCCCCGACTGAACTGCTAACCAAAGACAGCCTGTGATGCATACAGCCTGTTCCCCTGTGAGAGGAATTACTCTGTGATCAAGAAGGAGGCCCTTGCAGTTAAATGGGTGATGGATGCTCTCTGGTATTATCTCCTGGGCAGCACCTTTGTATTCATGATGGAGCATGCTCCCCTGAAATGGCTAAATACGATGAAGGAAACCAAATGGCCCTGGTCTCTCATTCTGCAGGTTGCAGAAGGTGAGATTGTCTTATGAAGACAGCCCATGTAGTGATACAGGCTAGTTTGAAGTGGGATGAGACTAATCTCTTGATTTGTTACCATTATAATACTTTGCACTTGATTTCCGTTTATTACAGTAAAGCACTTTAAATAAAACCATATTTCTAATAAATCTGGAGATCAGCTTTTCTTATTTAATTGTGCTTGTTTTTTCTTTTTTAAAGCAATCATGGATCAGTTTTAACAAGCACTGTAAAGATATGCTTAGCATTTATCTAGTGTTTTGCAAACATTAATACCTTTGGAGTGCTTGTACTACATTTTTAAATTGTTCACATACTTTATATCCCTTAGATTAAATCAACATTTACTTCTAGTTGGCATTGATATTTTCCTCATCTTTGCCTATAGGATTTCACTATACCTTCCACTAAAGTTGAGGGCAAGACTCCAGATAATCTGCAGATTATGAAAACTAATAAAAAAAATAGAAAATGAATGACATTAAAATAAAGTTAAGGTTCTAGGCAAAAGGGAGTTCAATTTCAAGATAGCTTACTGTGGCCTGTTGTGGTTAAATAAGAGAGATTTGATCTTGCACTGTGAATTCTCATGTGTTTCCTGGTTTAAATCAGTTAAATTTAATATTAATTTAATATATTTTTGTAATAATTGTTTAATAATGTGACACATGGTTATAGTCCCAGTTGGCCACATGGAGGAGTCCTGACACAACCAAATATTTAAAGTAGACTTTTCATATTGCATTTGGTGGAACTTCATGATTAGTGTAAGTTAGCTGCTTGTAACTTCTTATTGTTTAATGTGTTTAAATTATTTTTTGCAGACATGGAGAAAAGAGAACAAGAATTAGAGCAGCTGAGAATGGATTGTGAACACTTTAAAGCCCGTCTGGAAACAGCCCAAGCAGATTGCATGAGGGAGAAGAAGGTACGTTTGTTCACAAAAAAATATGCTATGATCTATATGCTTGAATTTAGTAAGAAGTGCAGGGAAATACCAGTTAAGCACTTGAACCTTCCAACATATAATATTTCTTCAGTATATGGCTTCTGAACAACCTGGAAAACTGCTGGGTATTGACTTCATATAACCAAATAATATGTAAATTGTGTACCTAAAAGTTCTAGTGTTAATACTTTTTGTATGAAAGATTGTTCTAAAACAGAAAGGTCTATATTATACTTGTAGTAAAAAAAATACGTCTGTAGTACTAATAATTATTTGAAGCTGAAATCTTAAAGGGAAACAAATTCACACTTGTCTGAATTCCATTACCTCTTGTTATAAATGTCTCTAAAAGAACTAATTACATCTTATTCCCATAAATGGAGTTGGGGAAAAACCAAATACGTTTGATAATTGTGTTCCTAGATCTCTCTTTTTTTTTTTCCAAACATAAAATTACACTTGTATTGGTTTAATAAATGGGCTGTCTCTGTTATGTATGTATATATTGCAGAGTCTGCATGGGGCTCCAAATATTTGATTTTTTTTTATATTGTATGTGCTGCAATTGTTATGTGCAACAGTATGAATTTAGGACACTTTTATCCTTAAATGTGAATTTCCTTAACTTTTTTTAGTTTGGTTGACCCTTAACATTTGAATCTGGTTTAACACACAACACTGCAAATCTACATCAATGTGTTCTTTGTATCAGCATTGAGAAACACACTGTTTGGGTGTTCTCAAAGCTTGTTGCAAGATCTTTTAAGATAGCTGACATCAAGAGCTGTTTGGAGGAATTAGTCCCTTCAATTTAATATAACATTTCTATAACACGTCAGTTTCAAAAGAGAAAATATACAGACTATAACACAGACATTTCAATATACATAACGAAACCTTCTCTCATGTGGGCTGACCTACATTGTGTGCATTTGTTGTTTTTTATGCAATATTTCATTTTTTTCACTGCTTTCATTTCTCCTATTGTCATGTCATGTACCACTAGCTGTACCTGGGTAAAATTCTAGATCTAATTGTAGTTGCATAGAGACATTCTAAAGCAAAGGGAGATGCTTGATTGAACAGGTAAAATATTCCAGAATAAAATAGGGTTTGAGTTTAAAGTGCAGTCGCTATTCCAGAATAACTCTTGCTGTGGATACTCCTGTTCGAAAAAAAGTGTGTCTTCTTCTAGTTTCTTGTTCTGCTTCCAAAATAGATTAAGCTAAATCAGAAAAAGGCATTCTTACTCCAGAATAAAAATGTACATGGGGAGCTATTGCAGAATAGCTTCTTCTGCTACAGATATTCTGGTCCATTTCTCAGTGATGTAAGTATCAGATTTGAAATACCTATACATCTTTATGCCTCAAATCTTGATGGAATGGATTCAACCCTTCACTCCTATAAATTTGATAAACTGAGTGCCGCCCAGTTCACTGTGTGTAATCTCTTTTGGATGAGACCTTAAATTATGGCACATTTAATAAGAGTAGGAGGTTTCCTTGGTGTTCTTGGCCAAAGTTGTCCCTGCTGTCTTCATTGTTGTGCAGTATATGCTGGTTGCCCTCCAAAACTAGATATCTTTCAGTGGTGTGTACATGTATAGGTTGTGAAAGTCTTCAGGATCCTGCTGGATATATGTATATTATTATAATTGTATACTTATTAGCATGTCATTATCCAGAATACTCTTTCAGTTGACAGCTGTTTAGTAGCAATGATGATGATGTCAGTCTGGGAACAAGTTAAAAGGTATAGTCAAGTTTGTGAATGTACTGAATTGTTTTCTGCATATTCATCAAGCTATCTGAAAACAGACTGGAGATTCATTCGTATGGATGTAAGAGAAAAACAAATTACCTGGAGTTTATAGATAGGTAATCATAGAATCATAGAAATGTGGGGCTGCCAGTGACCTCAAGAAGTTATCAAGTCCAGCCCCCTGCATTGTGGCAGGACCAAGTAAATCTAGATCATCCCTGACAGGTGTTTATCCAACCTGTTTTTTAAAATGTCCAGTGATGTGGATTCCACAGCCTCCCATGGAAGCCTGTTCCAGAATTTAGCTATCCTTATAGTTAGAAGGTTTTTCCTAATGTCTAACCTAAATCTCCCTTGCTGCAGTTTAAGACAATTACTTCTTGTCCTTTTTTCGGTGGACACAGCAAACAGTTGATTATGGTCCTCTTTATAACAGCCCTTAACATACTTGAAGGTTATAAGGTCCCCCCTCCCCTGTTTTTCTTTTATCAAGAATAAACATGCCCAGTTTTTTAACCTTTCCCACAAGTCAAGTTTTCTAATCTTTTTATCCTTTTTGTTGCTCTCCTCTGAACTCTCTCTAGTTTTTCCACATCTTTCCCAAACTGTGGTGTCCAAAATTGGACACACTACTCCAGCTGAGCCATCACCAGTGCCGAGTAGAGCTGGACATCTCCTCCCATATCTTACATATGGCGCTCTGTTGATACACCCTAGAACATTAGCCTGTTCTGCAGCTGAATCACGTTGTTGACTTGAATTCAATTTGTGATCCACTATAACCTCCAGATCCTTTCAGTAATATCTAGTAATACCTAGTCAGTTTTATTCCCCATTTTGTAGTTGTGTTTGATTTTTCCTTCCTAAGTGAAGTACTTTGCCTACCCTTTATTGAATTTCATATTGTTGAATTCAGACCAATTCTCCAATTTGTCAAGGTATTTTGAATTATAATTCTGTTTTCTAAAGGGCCTGCAACTAGAGCCCTGTGCAGGGCTATTCTTTTAATCCCACTCCCGCCCCACAATACCAACTCCAATCCGCTCCCGCATTGATTCTTGCATTTTTATCCCACTCCCACCTGCAAAAGCCTAGGATCTCACAAATCCCGCAAGAGAGACAGATTCCCAAGATTCTCAAGAGAGATGTTCCTTGAAAAAAAACAAAACCCAAAAACACCTATGTCAATTAATATATTATATATATATAAACGGAATTCAGACACCCTTTTTACCACTAAAAGAAAAAAACAAATCTTGCTTTAACCATGTAAAAAAAATACTTTAACTCCTATTATAATAGACATCAAAACTCTTTCTATCCCTCACTTAAATTTAAGTATTAAACCTTTATTTATAAAAAGAAAATTTTTGCTGGAATTCTGTTTGTGACAAACTGAAAAAAAGATTTAGTGTTCTCCCGCAAATTATCGCAGTCTGGTTTTTTTTTGTTTTTTTTTTTGCCACCCAATCCCTCCTGCAACAAAGTACGTTTTACCTGCTATTATGGCAGTGGGTCCTATGGGACCCGAGGGATTACAGTCCCGCTGCAGGGCTCTGCTTGCAATCCACCCCCAGCTTGGTTTCTTCTGCAGACTTTATAAGCATACATTCCACTGCATTATCTAATTCATTAATAAAAATATTGAATAGTACTGGACCCGGAACTGAAACTGATACTCCCTCCCAGTTTGACAGCGAACCACTGATAACTACTCTTTGAATACAGTTTTTCAATCAATTGTGCATCCACCTTATAGTAATTTCATTTAGACCACATTTCTGTAGTTTGCTTATGAAAATGTCATGGGGGACTGTGTCAAAAGCCTTACTAAAATCAAAATATATCACATTTAGAGCTGCTGCTTCGAGTAGGGTTCCTATGGGTGCTCCACGTTAGGTATGTCTGCGTGCCGCCGCTTCTGGTTGGAGAACTTCAGTAGCAGTGTCCATTGGGCCCACACATGCTCTGTCTCTCCTTGTGCTGCACTACAAGTCTAGCAAATGCGCTCTTGTTAACTGTCCTCAGCTCCATCTCAACTGCTCTGGCTAGAGACGGAGTCCTAGCTGTCCGTTCATAGCTTAACTGTCGTAGATTTGCAAATTGTAGCTTCCTTTGAAACCTCTTTTGTTTCTTTTCCTCTTCTAACTGTTTATTTGGCCATGCCTTAAAAAAAAAAAAAGATGAAGAAAGGACTCTGTGTTCTTTTGTCAACCCCCAGTGGTGGGGATTGCCGGGCGAGGGTGTACCTGGCTCTCCGGGCTTCAAGATGTGCCACACTTGTAGTGAGACTGTCCCAGTCACGGATAAGCACTCCCAGTGCATCCGCTGCCTCGGCAAGGGCCATGTCCAGCGGAAGTGTTCCCTCTGCCATCAACTCCAGCTGAGATTCCGCGAGGACAGAGAGCTTTAAAATCATCTTTATGGAGGTTGCTCTCCGGCCACAGCCCTTCGGCGGTCGTGAGTCTTCCCCTCAACCTTTGACTTTAGAGGATAGTGGATCAAAGAAACAGGCTGGGGACTCCTCTCACAGGTCAAAAAAAAAAAAAGAGGACAGCCCCCTCAGTGAGCCCAGGATTAGCCAAAAGCAATCACTATCTCACTTGATATCCTCGGCACTGAGACCACAAGCCAGCCACCCACGCCTCCTGGCAGTCGTCAGTATTCTGTACCATTGACAGGCCAACGGACCCTTTGGGCATGGGCACCGAATCTTCGGTACCAAGAGACAAGGGCAAATGCCCTAAAATGCTGACATCTGTTCCGTCAGTGAGAATAGCACACCCAGTACTGGAGAGACCAGTACAGACAAGGTCTCCATCTCCCTCGGCACTGACACCAGGATGTTCAATACTGGCAGAATTCCATCAGGCCGATGACCTAGGCATGACGGTGGCACCCGACTCTCCTCCCCTCAGTACCGAGATCATGGCACCGAGCCATTGCTGGGTATGGGGTATCTCACTGCAATCGTGCCAGGCCCCTCCACTATCAAGTGAGGAGTCAAATAGCAAGCCTGATAGGATTTCACAGTACTCCTCCCAAGCTCCTTAAGGTACCCACTACCAACAGGGTCCGGGAATGTACCAGCAGATGGCACCACCACCATCTTGGTACGGCCACCTACGGCACCTCCACCAGTCCCTATGCCGCCACAGTGGCCACACTGGGACCTCTGTGTGGCGCAACAGCAGCCTATGAGCTTCAAGCATCGCCTAACAACCCCCCAGGCACAATAACTCTGCACAGCATTGAGGGCCTCAAAGCCTTAAGAAATGGAGGAGCAAGAGGTAGACACAAAGGAGAAGATAACACCCAAAGCCATATCCTCCTCTTCCTTTGAAGAACTCATTCCTTCACCATCTTCCATGGCAGATGACTTCCGCCTGTTTCAGGAGTTAGCAAAATGACTAGCGGACAGCCTCCACATACCATTGGAGGAGGTCAAAGACACAAAATCAGCTCATCAACATCCTCCACTCTTCATCCACCTTGAAAATCGCCCTCCCTATCAACGAGACTATCTTAGACTTGGCTAAGATGGTGTGGCAAACCCTGACATGCAAGCGGGCAGACAAGAAATATTATGTTCCCTCAAAGGAATCAAAGTTTCTTTTCTCCCACCTGCCACCCAATTCCATTATGGTAGACGCTGTAAATTCTTGCGGCCAACAACATCATTCCAGCACGACATTCTATGATGAAGACTGCAAGTGCCTCAATCTCTTGGGTAGGAAGGTGTATTCCTTGGCCTTCCTACAATTTCATATTACCAATTACTCTTGGCAAAATATGATTTCATAAATTACAATAAATTACAGGACTTTATTGATAAACTGCCGTAGAGTTCTCAGGATTCCTTTAAGACTATCTGGTGGCAAAAACATTGTTGCAGTCAGCACTTGACACCGCTGACATGGCTGCTAGATCTATCTCCACAGCTGTGGTATTGAGATGGGCATCATGACTCCACCTGTTGGGATTCCCAAAGGAGATGCAGACCACAATGGAGGACCTGCCATTCGAGGGTGTGAAGCTCTTCTTTGAGAAGACTAACACCTCTCTCCATTTCTTGAAGTATTCCAGGGCCGCCCTGAGGTCATTGGGAATCTACACACTAGGGCAAAAGAGACATTTTAGCCCCCAGTCCCAACATAGGCTTTATTAGTCTCAATTCCCATCACAGCGTCACTGTGAGCCCTAAAGGAAAAAGGGAACAGTCACAAAATGTAAACCTCCCGGTTCTCAATCTTCATCCCAGCCACCTGCCCGTAAGCACTTTTGACTGGAAGGTCGAGGTGCCGCAAAACCACTCCCCATTACTACCTTGGTCATGGTTTGACAACATTCCGCAGTGTTTAGGAGTGTATAATGTCAGACAGATGAGTCCTAGAGATCATCCGATCTGGATGCTATATCCACTTCAGCTCCCTTCCCCCTCCACAACACCCTTCCCTGTATTTTTAGGGACCCTTCTCAGGAGAGTTTACTATGTCAGGAAATAGATTGACTCCTGCAGTTAGAAGCTATAGAACCAGTACCTCAACATCTACGAGGCAAGGGATTCTACTCTCATTACTTCCTAAAACCCAAAAGGAAGGGAGGTTGGAGACCCATACTGGACGTCCAAGCTCTCAACAAGTTTGTCAAAGCTCAGAAGTTCAAGAGGGTCACCTTATCGATCATCATTCCATCATTGGAACAGGGAGAGTGGTTTTTGGCACTCAACCTATAGGACACCTACTTTCATATTTCCATACCACTGGCTCACAGATGTTTTCTCGGATTTACTCTGGGACATGACCATTACCAATACAGGGTCATCCCCTTAGGAGTTTCATTGGCCCTGAGAGCATTTTCCAAAGTCCTCTCAGTGGTAGCAGCTCATCTACACTCACAAGGGATAATGATCTACCCATACCTGGACGATTGTCTCCTCAGAGTCCCAGTCAGTCCAGGAGGCTCGTCAAGCCCACCAACACCACAATACACTTGTTCAAATCTCTTCCTTCAACTTCCTAGCCCCTTGTGGGACCTCAACCTGGTGCTGAAAAGGCTACCCAGGCCCCACTTCGAACTTATGGCCATCTGTTCGCTAACATACCTATCGATGGAAACGGCTTTTCTGATAGCAGTTACTTCAGCTAGACGAATAAGGGAGGTAGCAGCTCTGATTGTGCATCCCCCCTACACAGTGTTCTTCTCAGATAAGGTTACACTGAGGCCACATCCAGAATTCATCCCTAAGGTAGCCTCCTCCTTTCACATCAATCAGTCAATCCACCTCCCAATCTTCTACCCCTAACCTCACCAAGACAATAGGGAGGCCATACTGCATACCTTAGAGTTTAGAAGAGCCCTAGCATTCTGCTTGAATAGGACAAAAGCCTTTAGGAAGTCCCTGAGACTGTTCCTCTCTATGACAGAAAGATCTAAGGGCTCAGTAATATCAGCCCAAAGACTCCCTAAGTGGGTCTCGAATTGCATCAGATAGTACTACCAATTCATAACATGACCCCCACCCCCCCGACTCGATCCATACACAGGCCACAAGATTGATCTTCTCATCTGTCCCCTTCTTTAAAGTTGTCCCTATCTCAGAGATCTGCAGAGCAGCGACATGGGCATCATTCCAACCTTTTGCAGAGTACTATGCGATCACTGGGGACTCTGCCTCTGGTGCCATCTTTGGCTCCACAGTACTGTCATCTGTGACTGACCTGACTCTGAAGTCCCAGCCCTCCAGAAGGGGTACTGCTCGGGAGTCACCTATGGCCGAGCACCCATAGGGACACTACACGAAGAAGTTACCTTATGCAGTAACGGTGTCGAGATTTGTGTCCCCATGGGTGCTCCACAACTCGTCATCCTCTCCTCTACTTCAGACTTCTTGTTGATGACTCTTGAGTTAAAGAAGGAACTGAGGACAGCTAGTTCGCGTGCGCTGGCTCGCCTCGTGGCGCAGCACGAAGAGAGACAGCGCATATGGGGGCCCAATGAATACCGCTACTGAAATTCTCTCCTCAGCAGTGCAGGGATGCAGACACACCTACAGTGGAGCACCCATAGGGACATACATCTCAAAGAACCATCGTGAGTGCGCAAGGTGAGTAACTACTTCTTCCCTCCATCTGGTTGGCCAGTAGCCCTGTCAAAGAAGAAAATTAGGTTGGTTTGGTATGATTTGTTCTTGACAAATCCATGTTGGCAGTACTTTATAATGTAGTTATTCTCCAGGACCCAGGTGTATACTAAGTGATTGTTTAATAATTTGTTCCAGTATCTTTCCAAGTATCAGATTAGGCTGACTGCTCTGTAATTTCCTGGGTCCTCTTTATTGTTCTTTTTAAACATCGATACTATGTTTGCCTTTCTTCAGTCTTCTGGGACCTCAGCCTCCACCAGGAAGTCTCCGTGATAATTGCCAATGGTTCCGAGATTGCTTCAGCTAGTTCCATAAGCACACTAGAATGAATTTCATCAGGTCCTATTGATTTGAATATATCTAACTTTTCTAAATATTCTTTAACCTGTTTTTCCCTATTTCAGTTTGTATTCCTTCCTTCTTATTGATAATCTTAATATTCTTCTCTTGGTCAAGAATGTATAATCATTTTGCATTCCACTGTTTCTTCACAAACCTATATAACTGTGATGTCCTGGATCTTGAATCCAGGCCTGGGAGTCCCCAGACAGCTGCAACATCCTGGCCTCCATCCAATGCCTACTGAAAGCTGGTGTGCTAAGAAGCTACTAGGGCTGTAGCCTCAGCCAAGGCACTACCCATGGGAGTCTTGTTGGAGGATCGCCCAGCTCCACCAGGAGGAAGAACAGGAAGTTTGTCCAAGCAATAAGGTGGTTTCCTGTTGTGGCTGCATTGGACCCTGCTAGTGCATGCCTCCTGCACTCAAGCCTGTTCCTGGTTCCTGCTCAGCTCCTGCCTTGCCGCGCCTTGGCTCCTGTTCCCACCATGCTCTTGTTCCATGCTTGATCCTTGCCCCTCCTCTCCTGCTCATGCACCTCACCATCAGTCCTCAGTGACCAGTCCTGGATCTTACCCTGACTCCGGCTTGACACTTGGCTCTGGTGTTTGGCATCTTCCCTTGGCTCAGACCCTCAGCTTCGATTCCTGGTTCTGACTCTAGCTTGCCCCCTGGCTCTGGTAACTGGCAGTTGGCTCCGGTGCTGACCCTTGGCTTCATTCCCCAACTTGGACGCCTGCTCCGCCACTAGACCTGACTCCTGCTCTGACTACTAGGTGAGACAGCCCACATCTTGGTCCCTAATAATAACTTCTTTAGGAGATTAAGACACCCTCTGAACCTGAGCAAAATTGGAGGCATAAATGTCATCTTTGGTTCACTACTGTCTTCCTAACTAATCACTTTCTAGTTACATAGTTTATCACAAAGTTTGACCCTTCTTGGAAGATGTTGCACAGCACAGTAACTAGTTCGTGGTATGCATCCATAGTTGAATTGCTTCTTGGAGGGTTATTAGTATGTTTTTTACATTGTAAATATTGCCTTGTAAATATTATTTCTGGTTTTCATTTATTTGCTATGATGTTATTTATGAACAGTTCCACTGTTTGAATTTCTTGCTGTGGCTTTGCATCCTGACAAGGTTATCTAGTTATGACATCACTAACATTGTCTTACGCATCAACATCAGCATTTCTCATCCTAAGTGCAAAATTCAAACATTGAATAAATGCAGTAGAGAAAAGGAGAGCGACAGGAAGAAGGTTCAGTCTATTTGAGTAAAAGACTTGCTGCAGAGTGGTGTCAGAGAAGCTAATGAATCTGGTGTTGAGTTTTGAGAAAAGAGTAAATTCAACCAAATCATTTTTAAGTTAATAAGATTTTAATGACTGCTTTTAATAACAGACTGCTTTTAGTACACATAGAAAATTTTCCAAAAACTATTTATTTACCGGCAATGGAAATCCCAAATTCTTCAGTATCAGTAACTAATGTAAATCTGTTGAATAGATTACAGCAACAGAAGAATATATTGTGGATTGATGCTGAAAAATCAGCTCAATACAATTCATTTGCAAAACAGTGAATCATACTTTGCATTTTCCACTGCCAGCATATTTAATCAACACAAAGGTGGCAATAAGATATGAAGTGTAGGCAGCTAGATGTGGAAATAGGAAAATGTCAACAAAGTAGTTTTTTAGATTACTAAATATGTGACCTGGAAGATCTAATTAGAGTAATCACTTCTAACAATGTGTGAATCTGCAAAGCTTTGTGGATGGATGGGGGTACCATGTTATAGCATCTTATCTGTAGGTAACTTTAACTCTTTCAGTATTTTCAACCTCACAACTTTAAAAATTGAGACAACCCCCCAAAATTGAGATCCCTAGCATTAGAATCCTGAGCATTGTGTTTTTGTTTTGTTTCAAAATCATGTGTTTGGCTCTGTTTTTGTCATAGTCAGACTTGTCAAGAAAACATTCTTTCTCCCCCCTTATGTGTGTGCAGGTGTCAGGATGGGAAACACACAGCGCACCCACACAAATGGGATGGGGGCAACCCTGCTTCTTCCTGACATGGACTGTACTTCCCCCTTTTTAACTCTTCAGTTGACATCCTTTTCTTCGGTGACCCCCTACTCCCTCTGCCCACAGCACTCTGCACTAGCCCTCCCCCCTGAGAGGTACAGCCCTTAACACCTCCATCTCCCTTACAGATTTCAGTTCCTGGCACTCCAGTCCTGATGTCACTCGCCCCTGTGTGGTCTAGCAGTGCACACATTGGGATAGATGGAGTGGCCCAGAAGCCCATACCCCTCACTCTTCTTCAGCAGACTCCAGCAGTGCCCCTCCAACTCCTATCCTATACTCTAGCCGTGCCCCAGCTCCCTCCTTCCTTTTAGGCTTCAGCAAGTGCCCCCATCGCAGCCTGCAGGAAAGCTCCTATTCTGGGGGTAGGGAGGGGGTTGTCCTGCTGGGATCCCTCCTGCCTAAATTAGCTTCACTATCCCAGTGTAGTGGCAGTGGGGGATGGGAGACTGTTGCAGCCTCGTTCAATGGGAGAGGGTGACTCTGGGTATGTCTACATTACAATTAAAAGCCAGTGGCTGGCCCATGCCAACTGACTTGGGCTAAGGAGCTGTTTAAGTGCTGTGTAGACAGAAACTTTGGGCTCAAGCAGCCTGAGCTCTGGGACCCTCCCACCTCACAGGGCCCTAGAGCCCGCTTGAACATCAACACTGAAATTAAACAGCCCCTAAGCCTAAGACCCACGAGCCCAAGTCAGTTGGCAAGGGGCAGCCGCAGGTGTATAATTGCAGTGTAGACATGCCCTCTGTTACACCTGCTTTGTTTCCCATTGAGTGGTGGGGGCACTCAGGAATTGCCTGCAGCAGCTATGCTGCTGTTGGTACCACAGGCTGCCAGACCAGAACTGCTGGCTGCTAGTATGAGGTGCATGTGGCTGTTTATTCATTTCACAGCTACTGCAAAAACTGGCCCCAAATCACAATGCTCATAGTATTTTCACTAGTGTTAATAGCCCCACTCTCTCTTTTCTTGAACCATTGTTCATTATTTAGTGTGAATTTTATTAGGTTTATATTTAGTCCAATTTAGGCATCAATTCGGAAGGTTTTTTTAGGATACTGGTACCTCTTGGTTTTCTTTGTGGTCTGCTCATGTCTTACTTCCTTCTGGTCTGCAGTAAGGATTAATTTAACACTCAATGAGACCTAGGAGTATCTTCATTTCATGTCCCTCTTTCTGCCAGTCTCCCATGTGGCTGTGAGAAATGCTTGCTGCTCCAAAATACTTCCAGGTCTTGTTGCATTTACCAATCAAGAGCTATGTTCTCTGTGTTGATCTATAGCAATGAGCCAAGCACAGACCAGTTCACTCAACACTGGTGCAGACAGACCTGAGATGGGACTGCTGCTCCTACACTATGGATGACAGATCCTTAGAGCCCAGTGATCTGTGGTCCGAAATTTGGAGGTCTCCTCAAACGTCAGGTCTACAGCTTAGTGTAAGCAAGGTCTGAGTGGCACTCTCCCTGCTCAGCAGCTGAAAGGGGGGCACGTTATTTGCATGGGCTTTGTATTTGCATGAGTACAATTAAGTACTCAGCATATTGCATAAGCACACTAGGAGTTTAGCATGATGGGAAATGATCAGTGTGTATGGTATTGTGTTATAAGTCACTTTTGTGTTAACTGCAGGAGTAATGAAATGTTGTCCTTCAATTGTATGAACAAATAGCATCAGATCTGTGTTTAGCCTGTTCTGATAAAAAATTCACTCTCACCCAAACAGAGCCCAAAAAGGGTGACGGACGGATGTTTCAGCATTGCAAGGGGGCAGGAGGGGTGAGAAGTGTTCTGTTGAGATTGCACTATCCCTGGGAAAGGGCTACCCTCAGGCATGGATTGATTATCTCTTCCCACTGTTAAATGGTAGAATTAATGATTCCTCTGAGTCTTTTGTTTTTTAAAAACAGGGACATTGCTTCTGTGTCAGCAGAAGGTTTTCCCATGAGCTGAAATTCACTAAGAGCTGAATCACTAGAGAGACTGAGAAACCTTGACTGACAGCCAGCAGAGAGGTGCCAGCAGCGGGCGGCACCTGCAGACACTGGGATCGGTCAGCAGCAGTAGATGGCAGGAGCAACAGCGGTCAATGCCAGCAGATGGTGGGATCGGTTGGTGCTAGCAGACAGCGGGAGCCAGGAGCAGTCAGTGCCAGGATCTCTTAGCATCTGTAGACAGAGGGGGGCCAGCACACAGCGGGAGCCAGCAGTGGGGATTCAGTGAGGCCCGGAGGTGGCAGGAGGCAGCAGCGGAGGAGGCCTGGTCAAGCCTTCGTCCAGCAGGAGCCTGCAGGGGGGACTGGCAGGAGCCTGCAGGGGGGACTGGTTGAGTCCCAAGCGAGAGGTGGACACTGCAGCTACGACAGTCAGTACAGGGGAAAGCAAGACGTGAGGGGCGAAGGACACGCCCCAGTACTCTGGGATGGGTTTGGCTCATTGGGTTCATTAATTCTGTTTGCACTGTTTCCCAAACCAGTGCTGTGTTACTTCCCTTCTGTTATTAAAAGGTTTACTTTCTACACTCAGACTCTGTGCTTGCGAGAGGGGAAGTATTGCCTTTGGGGCGCCCAGGGGATAGTGTGTGATTTCCCAGGTGACTGGGTGGGGGCTCGAGCCAGTTTGGTGTGGTATCATTGAAAGGGACCCCTAGATATAGAACCCGGCCCTTGCTGCTGCCGACTCTGTCTGGCAGAAGGGTTACATTAGTGCTTCAGGGATCCTGTCTTGGGCTTAGTACACACTTACCCAAGAAATTCAGGAAATTCAGCGGCAGTCGGCAGGCGTTACACAAGCTACGCAGAGCAGCTTGCACAACTCCCGTTGACTTCCTAACTTCCCTTTAGTGTGCCATCTCCACAGCGCTGCACTGACGGGGACGCAATGCTATGCCTTTTGAGGAGGTGGTTTAATTGTATCGACTTCTGGATCGATTGAGCGGGTCTTCACTGCTGCTCAATTGATCTAGATAGATCGATCTGATGGCGGCGAATTTGCCGCCATCAGTGTGTACATACCCTGGATCTGCCACTGTGTGTCAGGGAGGTCTCATTGCTGGCTTCTCTGAGATAGGCCGCTATTTTTTGGGGGGGCATTTATTCTAGCTTACAATCAACTTTATCTCACATGGCTGAGATGCATAGCAATTTTCACAGGATTGCTACCCTAAGACTGACCTGTCTTGCTAAAATCTCTTCTCTCTCAATGAGAGATGCAATTCTTTGTCTAGCAGGAGTTGACTCTACTTTAACTTGAACCACTGAGGCTATTGTAGCAGTGGTCATGGTTTAACTCTAGCACTGCTCCCTAAGTTGCAGGTGGCAGACTCCTATCTCCTGTTCAGTTCCCCAGCACCCAACATGTTTACTCAGACTGCTCTGGAAAGAAAATTTAGCTCTGGGGAAGTACCATGAATTGCCACCTTTTATTTTTTTATATATATATATATATATATATATATATATATGGCCGTAATATCTTCTACCTTTCGCTCTCTTTTAGTGGTAGAAACATAATGGGGATGCTCTGACACAGAATGAAATGCCCTCAGTAATCTCCCCAAATTTACTTAAATTTGTTTCAGGAGAAACTAGCCCTTCGACAGCAGCTGAATGAGGCAAGACAGCAGCTACTGCAACAGGCAGAATATTGTACAGAAATGGGAGCTACAGTCTGTACTTTGTTATGGGGTGTCTCTAGCAGTGAGGAAGCAGTTAAAAACATTCTAGCAGGGGTGAGTACAGCAGAGGTATAAATTTTAGTGATAATGCTTAGTTAGGTATTGTAGATAGATAATGTGCTGTAAATAACATGCCTTAACACATAGTTGTATTTCAGTAATTGAATATACAGCAAAATAATCCTCTGAATTGTTTCTTCTTTTTGGCCTATCCTATTTTTGTAGTATTTAAACTATTTAATGTATAGCAGCAGGGAACAAACACAGTAATTTAATATTTGATGTTACCAGGCAGAGGTAAGAGAGCCATTGTTTCTTCTCCCACCAGCTATCATTAGATTGGAAATGCAGATTACTGCCATCACAGTGTAAATAATTTTGCAAACCCACTACCAGGGGAAAAAAATCCCTGCCATTATTTCAGCAATTCTGTTGCCCACTTACTCTCCAACATACCTACCAACCAGTCCTCTCTACCAGAGTGCTCATCAGAAAATGCCCACAGTCTGCCTCTTATACCCTCAAACATAAGGAACTATGGGATGGTTCTTCCTCTTTTTTATCCCATAAAATTAAAAGTGATAGTTTTAAAACAGATTTAAAATGGAGAGGATTGTTAAAGTACTATGACTGACTGAGATTCTAACCTGCACTGTTGTGGTGAAGGAACTGCATGTCTTGGAACTACTTAGCCAAACTAGCGTATTCCATTGAGAACATCAGTTATGTTATTTTCTAAGAAGAGTTCTGCAAGGGACAGTAAACTATGGCATGTAAAAAAATGTGACTTGGACAGTCAGTAATGGTAACACTTGTATCCTATCATACGTTCCCTTCAGTATTACTTAGTGTAACCTGTAAAAGTGATTGTTTTTCCTTTGCACTTGCAGAGTAAAGCAGTAAAGTTTTTTACAATCACTGGACAAACTATGGAGAGCTTTGTGAGGTCGTTAGGTGAAGATACCAGACACCAAGATCTGGATTCTGATGAAAATCAGTTTGTTTTAGCTTTGGCAGGGATTGTGACAAGTAAGTCAGTTTTCTGTAAGTCAGTTTTGTATGTCAGGACTGTATTCCACATATATTGTAAGGCACATATATTGAAGTAAATGTATGACAATGCATATCTAGCTGTTTGACTAAATAACTGATTTTTAAAATGTTGATGTCTTGTGTGAATTGCAATTCTCTTCAAGTTCTAGACAGCTTCAGTGTCTTCTAGCTGTGTTGGTTCTGCCATGCTTAGAAGAGTAAAAAGTGATAAAACTTACTTTGTCATTTAAGTTAGTCAATATGACTCTGAATTCACCCTGGGAGCAGATTTATTGAGGGGGGAAAAAGCTGTCTTTTAGATTCTTTCTCACTATAATCATGCTTTGAAATCAGAAGGTTAGACAAGGCTTTCACTTTTAATATAATACTAGTAGAAGACATAAGCTAATTATCTCAACTTCCAGAAGGTATTTGTTTCTCACAAAAGGTTATTAAGGACGCCTGATATCCTAGGGTGAGAAGTAAAAGATAGGAAGCCAAAGAACTGTCTGTTTGCTCTTGGCATGGAAAAGTGTTAAAAACTGGGTGCTCCTGGAATCACCATCGTGAAAGAGGGCCTAACTATTGAGATGGAAGCATTTGCCGAAGACACAAAATTATTTAGGTGAGTCAAAACTAGAGAGGATTGTGAAGAACTACAGAAAGACCTAATAAAACTAGGAAAACTGGCCAAAATGATGGCAGATGAAATTCAACATTGGCAAGTACAAGGTGTCCCAAAAAAAAAATACAACATAAATTATTCATACACAACTGTGGGTCCTGAATTTAATAACCTTTTTGGAGTGGGATGATGATGATGATCTAGGTGTCGTAGCTAGTTCAATAAAGATGTCTGATACATGTGAATAAGATAAGACTGTATTAAGAATAATATAAAAAAAACATTATGCCCTTCTGTTGGAGAAAATAAATAGGATTCTATGGGAGACACCTAACCCTCCCGCCAACAATTAAAAAAGTAAGTGTCTAGGTCCCCCTCCCGCATCTATCGTCGGAGTAGTCAGGTGAGTAAATACCAAAACTCAGAATAAAGCAAAACAAGGAACAATTTATTCAGAGGGCAAATAACAAACGAGGGGTCACTCAGGGATTTAACAAGGTGGAGCTTAACTCCAATTTCTTTCCCAACTTAAACCTAAACTACCCAGGCCCAAAGTTAATAAGTACTACTCAAGGTCTTTCTTCACCCTCCCGGGGCGTTGTTCATGACTCCCAGGATGATGAGCCAGGAACTCAGGATCTGATGATGGACTCAGGAACTGCTGCAGGTAGGTATGCTGATCTTCTTGTGTGGAGGCTATCCGTGATGTTCTTCGTAGAGGCTTCTCTTCTTCTCTCAGCGACTCCTGCGCATGAGAGAAGAAGAGACTACTGCCTCTGGGGCGGACAGCCCCGAGCTGACTGGCTCGCTACAATTCATAGAGTCCTGTTACCAGGCAGATCACACTCCTCTCCACTTTATCTTTCCCGCCTTTTTCCCAGAAAGGGCGGGAAACACTGGGGAAGAAGACCTCCAAAATGGAGTCCTAGTTGTTTCGCCATTTCAAAATGGCGATCAGCTTAAACATTTCATTTAATTGACATAATAATTCCCACACTGAGATTTTACCCATAAGGAATAGGGAACATAACACGAGGGTATTCTCAACCCAACACTTCCACAAATTAAAGGTGTGATTTGATTCTGCCTCAGATAACTTCATTTATAAAAACATAGCAGAAATAAAGGTCCAGACAATGACAATGAAAATGTTTAGAGGTTGGTGGAATGAGGAAGGCTTCTGTGGGAGGAAAAAATAAAAGAGAATATTGCCACTGACATCCGTGCTACCCAGATTTCTCCTATTATGTTGGTTTAATTTGGAAAGGAGAATGTTTAAAGACAAATATGATAAAGGAAACACTGTAATGAATGATTGAACCTTAATTCTGATTTTGCAACCTTAACATTTTTAAGGTAGGTTTTTGGGATATAATTTCCTAATTTAAAACAAAACTGAAAAAAGTCAGAATTTCCATCATATGTAACCATATCGGTTATGGTTATTATATTTTCTCTTTAAGGGTTCAGTGTGTCAGAATACAATGCAATGGGCCTGATCC
The DNA here is from genome assembly GCF_026122565.2 of Emydura macquarii macquarii. Taxonomy (NCBI): domain Eukaryota; kingdom Metazoa; phylum Chordata; order Testudines; family Chelidae; genus Emydura; species Emydura macquarii. Next base: position 15,874,574 of record NW_027131180.1, read on the forward strand.
TCACCTCACTTATTCCAGTTTTACACCTGTCATGACTGTAGATTTCAGTCAAGTTATTCCTCATTTACATGTGCATCAGAAGAGTCAGGCCCATTATTACTTTTTTTTTTTAAATACTAGCTGCTGTAATGTTGTTTCATGTTTCGCTGCTTAACATTTGAACTCGTTTTCCTTCCTACAGCACAAGAAGTTTATTCAGGAGGAAACTATCCTTAGCAGAGAAATGGTCTTTTTGAATTTTTTGCCTGTTACGTTGTCCACTGCATAATGAAGCACTCCTGCAAGAGCAGGGGATAATCTTGCAAATTGACCTCTGTTGCTGCATTAGTAGTATATCCTGGCCAGGCAACTTGGGGTGAATAAATATAAAACAATCTACATCTTCCTTCTTTTAATCCAGAGACTATTAGGATCAACTTTGCATTATTTCCACAGTAGTTCTAGAGCAGTGTTTCTCAACCTTTTAAGTTGCAAATACCCCTAACTTCTGAAAATTTTAATAAGTACCGCAACACTCAATTTTCCATCCTGAGACATACAATCTTTTCCCCCTTTACCACTGGATGACTGTATTTCTCGTAAAGCAGGAGAGTTCTGAGTTCTGCAATGTTGTGTGGCTGAGGCAAATCATAAAACCCCCTGCTGTTTCTCCTTTCTCCTCCTCTTCCTCCCTATAGGAGCAAAGGTCAACGCCAGCCAATCACTATGGTCTGATGGCAGGGTCAGGTGGTGTTCTCCTCACACAGGCGGGAACTTGTGATATATGAGCAGGCACTAGTGGCCCAGAGTGGATAGCAGAGCTCCCCATGGCCATCCCTAGAGGGGTGTGGGCCTGGGGCAAATCACACTGTGTGGGCCCCTCTTAATATTTTTATACTGGTAAAATCTGGAGCTGTCAGAGTTGTCAATTTCACTGCTCAGCTAGAGCAAGAGTAAGCCTGTGGGTAGAGCCCGGTTCCAGGGCTGGGCAAGCTGCTGGACTCTCCGCCTGCTTTGTGGGCACCGGGCTTTGAGCCGGGGAGGGGAGCTGCCACCTGGGCAAGTTGCAGGTGGCTGCCACCTGGCTGCCAGCCCGGGAGGTGGGCGACTGCCACCTGCTCTGAGCTGGGGTGGCGGAGGCTTCTGCGCAGGCTGGGATCCAGGGACGTGGGCAGGCGGCAGGCAGCTGCTGCCCATCTTCAAGCCAGGGCGCGGGAGGTTGTCTCTCGGCTCAGAGTCGGGGCACGGGTGGCAGCCACCCAGCTCGCAGGGCACAGGAGGCTGCTGCCGAGCTCCCACTTGGGAGCTGGGACTGGGCAGGACACAGGCAGCTGCCACCGGGCGTCCCCAGAAGCTGGCAGCTGCTGCCTAAACCAGCAGCTGCCACCCGGCATCCCCAGAAGCTGGCAGCTGCCGCCCGCCTCCCTTCACTGGGTTTTTTGCTGCATACCCCCTTCCTGTGTCCTGCATACCCCCAAGGGTACACGTACCACAGGTTGAGAAACTATGTTCTAGATGCTGCCAGTTCAGAGCTTCTTGAATCATACCTGTTTCATAATTCAATGCATTACAAATTTTGCTGCTGAGCCACCCTGAATATATATTTTAATTACCAACATATAATTATAAATAGTTTTTTTGACTGCTAGGTATTGTTTACTGCTTCAGTAGCATATTGTAATTCAGTTCAATATTGGCTGTGTCGCTAAATATAGGGAAAGGTTTATTGATGTTCTAGCTCAGTCTTCACGGTTCCTATATTTTGAGTAGTTCAGGTAGTTAATATTTGATTGTATTAGGTATGAACTTATTTTCCTATTTGGAATGTGACTTTTATGGTTTTATTTTGTTTTCTATTGTAGATGTTGCTGCATTGGCATGTGGCCGTGAATTCCTGGTTAATTCAAGTCGGGTGTTGTTGGACACAATGATGCAGCTTCTGGGAGACATGAAGCCAGGACTCTGTACCAAACTTAAAGTGTATGAAGAAGGCTAGATATTTTTTAAATGAAGCATATTATTTTACAATGTAGGCCACTGTTACTACAGCCTCTTTGCCTAATGACTTTGCCCCCATCAGAGTGCCCTTGGAAAGTAGCATTCATACAAATTCAGTTCTTTTAGCAGGAGTGTTTGGTGACTGTCTAGCGGTGGAGGTTTTTCAGCCCTCCTTCTGGCTATTTCTCCCCGTTTCGGAGTCACAGGTGAACCAAACAAACAATCCAAAGGCAACAAAAGGGCAAAGTAAAATCCATTGGCAGTTCTAACCAGTGTGACAGTGTCAGACTAGATGGCTACTGGAGCGTGCTAGAAGGCCAGTATATCAGCCCCAGGCTCAGCAAGTCCCTTTTCCCCTGGTAGTTGAGCAGGGATTACTCAGGTTAATTAACACACCTGGAGCCAATCAAGGCCCCGCCTAGGACTTGTTAAAAGCCTCCCCTCCAGAGAAAGGGTGTGGCTGGAGTTGTGAGAGTGAGGTGAGCTACCAGAAGTTGTGAGCAGGCAAGACGCTGTCACTAGCCAGGCGGGTTTAGGAGAAGGAGAAGAACGCAGGCAGAAGAGAACCCTGCGGGTACAAAGACTAGGGGAAGGCAAAGCCCTGCCTGAAGAGGGCAAAGGACCTTTCCCGCCTGAGGGAAGAGACCGTGCCAGAAGGAGAGGATAGAACTGGACATTTGGTTTGGGCATTATCATGCCCAGTGGGGCTATCAGGGGTCAAGAGCCTCCCCTGGCAAGGAGGCCAGGAAGGGCCCCTGTCTGAGCAGGGTCCAGACATTAAGTCAAGGGGCATGGAGAAGTAATCCAGGGAAGCTAGCAGTTTTCCTGAAGGCACAGCACAAGGCTGCTACTTGTAAGGTCCCTGGGTTGGGGCCCGGAGTCGAGGGTGGGACTGGGCCCCCCTCACCAGCCATTCACTGGAGGGGAAAGAGCCCCAGCGAAGAGGCAAGGGCCTGTGAGACAGGACCAGGAGCCAGCACCCCCCACCACTAGAGGGTGGAAGAAACACTAAGGGGTGAAGCAGTTCCTTGACCTACTGCTAGAAGGAAGCACTGGATCCACCAAGATAGAGGAAGAGCTTTGTCACACCAGATATTTCTTCAGAGAGGCCCGGGATGGGCCACGGTCTATCCCAGAGCCCTCTGGATCTCCAGCACAAGTTATGGGATACAGTCTCTTCCCCCTTTTGACACAGGAGATCTGTGTTCGCTTTTTGTGGGGGCAGAGATTCTGCTAGCTATCAGGCCTCTTCCTAGAAGTTAGGAACTTAGCAGTCTGCTCCTCTCCAGGGCTGCCCACTACTGAGTGGAGCTTCCTTCTTTGAAACTCCTCCTCTGTTCCTGGCATGACTTGCAGGTGTGGCGGGGTGGGGCTTCTCCCACCAAAACCAGTTCCTTAACTGTTTCCATACTGGGATAGGGTTTACACATCCTGTCACACACACTCCCCCTCAAGACAGGGACAGGGGTCCCATCATCTGAGTCGGAATCGCTGCCTTCTTGTGAAACAAAGTCAGCATTTTGATGTGGTTTACCAGATTATTTGAGTACCTGGAAGCTGGAGGGTTGCAGTGCATTATCCTTGGATTGGTGTCTTTCATGGTATTCAGCCGCCTAAGTGTAGTGTGGTCGTGATTTAAAAAAAAAAAAAAAGGATGGGGGTGTTTCCTAGCAGATAGTACCCACTGAATTCACAGCCCACTTCACTGCCAATGCTTCCTTCTTGATGATGGAGTATATTTTCTGTCTGGGAACAACTTTTGGGTGTAGAAAATGAGATGTTCTTCCCTCTCAATTTCTTACAAAAGGACCACCCCTAGTCCTTATACTTGAGGCATCTGTTGCCGAATAAATCTCTTTGAAAAGTCTGGATTAAAAAGGACAGGCTTCCAGCACAAGTGCTCTTTCAGTGTCTTTGCAGGCTTTTCAACCACTGGACCCTTTTTGGGCATCCGTCCTTTATGAGGTCTATGAGGGGGCCACAAAAGTGGTGAATCCCAGCACAAAACGTTGGTAACAGCCTGCAAGCCACAAGAAGTGCCCAAATTATTTTTTATTGTCACAGGAACAGGTCAATCCGTCAAGGCTTGGACCTTGTTCATTAATGATCATAATTGACTTTTTCTCATGGCATAGCCTAAGTATGTGACATTGTGGTTCCCTGCCTTACTGCATCTGTTAGGAACTGGAGTATTGCTGTGACTTGTCTGAAGCGACTGTCCCAGTCCTTGCTATAGTTAACGATATCTTCTAAATAGGCTGCTGCATACTGCCCATGCAGCCTCAAGACTCACTCCGTTAGCCTCTGAGAAGGTTTCTCTGCCTCAAGGTGACCAAAAGACATATCTTGGAACTGATATAGACCAAATACATCCAGACCAAAAGCTGTTTTTCCCCCAGATTCTGTCATCAAATGTATTTTCCAGTATCCTTTTGTGAGCTATAAAGTGATATATTTCTGACAGCTCCCAGCCATTGTAACATTTCCTCCACCATTGGCATTAGATATGCGTTGAATTTTGATACTGCATTGACCTTTCGCAAATCATTGCAGAAACATGTCATGCTGTCAGGTTTTGGTACTTGCACAATGGGAATGCTCTGTTCAGTGTGCGGTTCTTCTGCTATTCTATGCCCCATTTGAATGCTACTTGGAAAGTAGAATTCACACAGATCTGGTCCTTTTAGCAGGAATGTTCGGTGACAGTCTAGTGGTGGCGAGCTCTTAGCCCTCCTCTTGCTATTTCTCCCCTTTTCCGAGTCACAGGTGAAACAAACAAACAATCCAAAGGCAGCAAAAGAAGTTAAACAAAAGGGCTAAGAAAAAAAAAAAAGCTATAGGCAGTTCTGGCCAGGATATTGACCTCTTTTTCTTCAGAGGGGCGCTGGATAGGCTACAGTCCCCTTAGAGCAGTGTTTCTAAATTTCTTTCCACCCACGGAACCCTTGCCCGCCCATGCCGTGCCCTCGGAACCCTTGCCCGCCCATGCCATACCGTCCGCCGAAAAGTCAAGGAAATCTTCCTCTTTTCGGCGGCGTGGTATTTGCTTGATTCGGCGGCGAGCTTTCAGGGCCGTTTTCGGCGGCCCCATCAGCTGTTCAGCAGTGCGCGAGCAGCTGATTGGCGGCGTGCGAACAGCTGTTCGGCGGCACCAGATTTTTTTAGCATTCGGTGGCGCGGTACGGCTTCTTCACGGAACCCTTCCGCTCAGCCCACGGAACCCTAGGGAACACCATTTGAGAACCACTGCCTTAGAGTCTTCTGGGTCTCCAGCACAGGTTATAGGATAAGTCTCCTTCCCTTTTTAGTACAGAAGATCTGTTTCCTTTTTTTGAGGGTAAAGGTTGCACTAGACATCAGGTCTTTCTGGAAGCTGGGAAGCTTAGCACCTGCTCCCTTCCAAGACTGTTCACTACTGAGTGGAGCTTCCTCTTTTGAGGCTCCTTGTTCATTCCTGGCATGACTTGCAGGTGTGGCGGGGTGGGGCTACTCCAGCCCAAAGCAGCTCCTTAACTCCTTCTATCTTGGGGTAGGGTTTACACACCTTGTCACAGATCCATTCATTATTTACTTTACTGGAGAGGAAATATGTCCACTGGAAATAATATTCACAGTATCCATTCCTCACAAACATAGCAGATGTGGTTGCAAGCTTGGTGGCTGCATATTTATTCCCTTCAGCCAGTGTCTCTGCAAGGTCTGTCAAGTGCCGATGTGCCCATCCCTTCCTTGCTAAGAGGCAGAGTTGCTGGGAGGCATGATATTTAAGGGAGGCTTGAGTATTAAAGGAGGGAAAAGAGCTGAGAGAAATGTAGGACTCACTTTATATCTCCCTCCAAAATGAAAAAGAATCTGTTAAAATACTAATTCTACTTAATTATATAAGTATCTTACATATGTACTAAAAGTACATTTGTCTTAGGTCAGCAAAGAGTAAATTACTTCCTGCCACATTATTATTCAGAAGCTGCTCTTCATCAACATTTGTAAGGGGGTGTGTCTATAAAGAAGCCCTCTGAGACAAATATTGCAAAGAAAAGACCATGTTACACAATCCAAAAAGAGAAAAAGTCAGCCTTTTTCCAGTAAATGAAGAAATGAAACACATTAACATTCTTTTCCATTTTCTCAGCCACATTACAAATTAATCGAAGCTGGTTGTAATTGGCATATATGAAATTCAGCTTGTTTTAGACATATGTATATGGCGCTTGGATACTACAGTGACTGGGGGTCTTAATATGGTGATTATGTAGAATAAATATTATTGATGTGAATAATCTTTGATTCAGGTATGAATAATTTTAGTAGACATTTGAATGTTGATCTGTGAAAAAGCATAAATATGACTATGTTGTTAGTGATTTGGTATTTATGTATGCCCTGGTCTACACTTACCGGGCAATTCGGCGGCAATCGACGGGAGTAACGCAAGCTACGCAGAGTAGCTTGCATAACTCCTGTCGACTGCTGTGCTTCCCTTCTGCGCAACGTCTTCACTGCGCTAATGGGAACTGTGTTCCCGTTGACGCAGCACTACACCACTTGAGCGGATGGTTTTACTACATCGACTTCTGGATCGACTGAGCAGGTCTTCACTGACCGCTCAGTCGATCCAGATAGGTCGATCTGATGGCAGCGACTTTGCCACCATTAGTGTAGACATATCCTATATCATTACAGAGTGCGTTAGCATTACTTAATGTCTGTTATGTGATGTGTTTCCCAAGTGCAGTGTTTGGAAATCATTATTCAAAATCAGATAGCCAAATTTCACATTTGGTATTTTTCTCAAAGCCCCAACTTCTGGAGTCATATGATTATGTGAGAATCACAACTTTCATTTTTTTTTAAAATGCAAGTTTCTAGCCCTCATGATTGCAGAGAAAAAGCTTGAAAAGATGACCTCTAGAGGCTCCAAATCCATAAGGCAAATAAAAAGAACCCAGACTTCTACAAATCTCATGATTGTTAAGCCAATCTTATGAGTTTTAGGGAGCTGGCTCTTGATTTTTGAACACTTGACTTTGGCAGTACCATGATCATGCGGTGATTATGGATCTTCCTTTTGGAAATGAGTTTAAAAAATAAGTTCTTTGTTGCTAAGGCAGCTAAAGCTGATTGCCAACTTTGCAAAACAGTTCTTCTTCGAGTGCTTGCTCATGTCCATTCCATTATAGGTGTGTGCATGCCTCCGTGCATGGTTACCGGAACTTTTTTCCCCTTAACAGACCCCATAGGGCCAGCTTCGGCGCCCCCTGGAGCCCCACATACATGCCATGGTATATGAGGCACTGCTGGCCCTACGCTCCCTCAGTTCCTTCTTTCTGCCTGTGATGGTTGCTGAAACTATCTTTGCTTGCATCGCAAGTGCTCAATTCCCCTTCTTTTCAACCCTAATTGTTTGTTGTTTGTATTAATTAGGTAGATAGGTTAAGTAACTATTAATAGTGGTAGTTAGACACTTAGGGTAGTACTGGCTGGGACTTTGCCGGAAGCGGGGTATGCCCCAGTCACCGGACTTCAAACCATGTGCCTTCTGTGGGAAGGCTTTCCCTCTAAGTGACCCCCATGATAGCTACCTGAAGTGCCTGAGGGAAGCCCATCATAAGGAGAAGTGCAAAATCTGCAAGGCTTTTAGGCCTCAGACTCAGAAAGACAGAAATCCACCTGAAAGACTTGCTCATGGAAGCAGTGCTTTGACCGCCCTCCGAGCCAGCCCACTCTGCCTCGGCACCGAGCTTGGCATCAGTGCAGAGTGCACCGTTGGTACCAACCCTGACTCGGCATCGGGCCACATCTCCGGTACAGAAGAAGAGGTGGAAGCAGCACTCGGCGTATGGACACTCCCCTGCACTGTCTAAGCAGGCGGGGTCGAGCACCGGACCGCACCAGAGCTGGACTGCAGAGACCCGCTCGCCAGAGCCAGTGTCTCTAGCCAGGGAGCCACCCCCAACTCCTGGGAGTGGGGGGCCCTCTGCACCTACTGGCACCGTCGACACCAGAGGCCTTTCAGGCAGCAAGAGCCTTGCTGGCTTTTCCCACGTCACCCCTGCCCCGATCTCCACCAAGAGAGAAGAGGCCGGTGTCGCGGGGGAAGCCCATGCTAGGACACCCTGAGTGACTCAGGAGATCCTCGGTGCGGGAAGGAAGATCTCCGTCAGGCTGGTCGCCTAGGGTGGAGCAGTTGGTATGGCTCCACTCCCCTAGAAGTTGCTCCAGGTCGCAGTTGCGGGAGCGCCCTACATCAGAGCAGGGAATGAAGTCGCCCTCCCGATGCTGGTCACGATCTCTGGCACTGGGAGAAGTTCACCTCAGGAGGCAGCACCAGTTGGGGTTGCCTGCAGGGCACCGTTCCCCAGATGGAACTTGACACCATTCCTGCTCCCCAGCACTGAAGAGTTCGCCCGCACTGAGGCAGCGCCGAACCTGGTCGCCAGAGACTGACTTGGCACCAAGAGGCAAGCCGCAAGTCCTCAGTACCTAGATGGTGCTCCGGACGTTCCAGTTCATTGGAGCACAATTCCACATGCTGGCACCGGTCACGGCACTGACACCGGGTCTTGTCATTGTCAAGATCGTCAATGTCAAGAGGACATTCTCTGGAGCCGTGGAGCACCCGCGGATCGGGACATCGCTTCCCCCTTGGCTCGATACTGCACAGCGGGAGCCTCTGAGACAACCCCACCGTGGACTTCGGATAGTGCCTCGGTATCCTCCTGTGGGGGCGTTTGCTGGGCAAGACACCATCAACAGGAGGTGCCAGAACCCCCAGTGTAAATAGCCCCCGGATGGCAGTGGCCTCCCCAATGGCGATATTGGGGACCCTGGAGATTTCTGGTGGGGCCGGGACCACAGTCCATCAACTCCTTGGGTGTGCAGTCATTGCCACTGGTGCTGGAGAAGGGCCATCATTTGCCCTGGGAGGGCGATTTGGACGCACAGGAAGGAACATCAGTGGGGACCTCTCATTGGCAGGAAGGGGTGCCACCTCCCGCTGCGCCCCTCCAATTCTCCTCCTCCTCCCCAGATGAAGCAGTCTCCCAGGGTCACTCAGCACCCCTGGATGATTTTAGGGCACACCAGGAGCTGCTCAAAAGGGTGGCCTCCAAGTTGGGGTTGGAGGTGGAGGAGCTAAAAGCGGCATCGGGCAGTTTATTTAACGTCCTAGCAGCAGCTGTCCCAGCTCAGGTAGCCCTTCCTGTCCATGAAGGGGTTCTGAAGATAGTGAAGACCTTGTGGCAGACCCCTTCATCGGTGGCCCCAATATCTAAAGGGGATGAGAAAAAATATTATGTCCCGGCCAAGGGATTTCAGTACCTGTTCACCCACCCCTCCCCTGGGACCCTGGTGGTAGACGTGGCCAACCAGAGGGATAGACAGAGGAGCCCGGTTCTACACCGAAAAATAAGAACAATAAAGAGCTAGACCTATTGGGGAGAAAGATTTATTTAACTGCAAGTCTACAGTTTAGGATTGTCAACAGCAGGGTCTCCTGGGCAGGGACAATTTTAACCTCTGGGACTCACTGAAGCACTTTGTGGACACTCTGCCCCAGGACTAGGTGCTGGACTTTAACACCATTGTGGAAGAGGGTACCATGGTGGCCAGAGCAGCGCTCCAGGCGTCCTTGGACACTGCTGATTCGGCAGGCAGAGCCATAGCCTCCGCCATCTGCATGCGCAGGTACTCATGACTTCAATCCTCGGGGCTGTCTCAGGAGGTCCAACAGTCCATCTAGGACCTCCCTTTGACGGGTCAGCCTTGTTTTCAGACCAGACGGATGAGAAGTTTCATGGTCTGAAGGACTCGAGGGCCATGCTCCGCTCCCTGGGTGTTTATATGCCACAGACCCTCTAGGCATCAGTCACATCCTCAGGGCCAGCAACAGCAGAGGTATCAGCCACGGCTGTTCACGCCCTATAGACAGAGGGACAGAAATAGGAGGTCTAGAAGACGCCATCCACCCCGAAGTTCTTCCTCAGCCGCACAGCAAGGGTCATCTAGGAGGATCTCTGAGATTAGGGCGCTGACCTCGGCGCCCCCCCATACTGTATTCTATAAAGATAAAGTTCAATTGAGGCTGCACCCGGCCTTCCTGCCCAAGGTGGTTTCCCAATTTCATTATAACCAAGATATTTTTCTCCTCGTGTTTTTCCCCAAACCACATGGTTCGGAGGAGGAGAGAAGGTGGCACTCACTAGACGTAAAACAGACGCTGGCATTCTATATCGAGCGCACAAGACCGTTCCAGAGTTCAACGCAGCTCTTCGTCATGGTGGCCGATTGGATGAAAGGCTCACCTTTCTCCACCCAGCACATCTCCTCATGGATAACTTTCTGCATCAAGTTCTGCTATGAGCAGGCGAAGGTACCGCTTCTGGGAACCATCACAGTGCACTCAACCAGAGCTCAAGCCTCATCTACAGCCTTCCTAGCTAGAGTGCCCATGCAAGACATCTGCAGAGCCGCCACTTGGTCGTCAGGACATACCTTCACGTCCCACTACGCCACTGTCCAGCAGGCATGGGAAGACATGGGCTTCAGCAGAGTAGTGCTGCAGGCAGCTCATCTGTAACTCCGGCCCATCGCCACGGTATTGCTCGTGAGTCACCTATAATGGAATGGACATGAGCAAGCACTCGAAGAAGAAAAGAAGGTTACTTACCTTGTAACTGCTGTTACAAGCCTACAGACCAGCCAAAGACTCAACATGGGCATCTTGTTTTTAGAATATCAATATATAAAGTCCACCAAATTGTGGGTTAGGATACAGCCTAGAGGAAGCATTGCACAGAATCTCTTGTGGCTTGGAAATTTTAATTGCAAATATATTTGACAGCAGTGCTACAAAACATTTTAAGTATCTTATATAATGTAACAATCATCTTTGATCCTATTTATATTCTGCATTCGATGAAGATCACTAACTAATATTCGGTGTTGGATCACATACCAAAAAGGAGGATTTATCCTGGCCCTGGCATAAATACCATATTAATGAAAAATCATCTGACTGATATTTATGCTTGTTTCAGATCAAGGTGGCTGGATTCATGTGTGATTCAAACCAAAGATTCATCACAGCCCTGTCTTTCTGTGACAAAAAACATTCTGTCCTCACTTGTACCTTGAAACCCGGCTCTTGCAGGCTTAGGGTTGGAGAGACTAGGTTTGATAATCAAACTTGTATGGCCTGCATGGCTATCAGGCTGGCACGTGATTTAAACAATATTTTCTACTGACCAAAAGAAATGCTGATTTGAAACAGTTTGTTTGTTTTCAATTAATTACTTTATAAATAAGCGTAGCTAATTCATAGATGCACTGTTATGCATTTTCAGTTTTTATTACTTGGAGGGGAAATAACAAAAATAAGGAGAAGGGAATATAATAATAGGGAGAAGGGCAAAGGAAAAACAGTGGGTTATATATATATATATTTTTTTTTTAAATTACATTTTATGGAGCTCCATCCATGCCCTGTGGAAATATAGTGTATATCCAGCAAAAGATCATCATGGAGTTACACTTAAGGGACACCATCAATATAAAGTCTGGTCAGTTTAGTTACATCGTCTCAAGGATGACATTTGTCCACAGACAATTTTTGTGGTTTTACAATGGTATTTTACTATATTTTTAAAATGTTTTTTTCTTCTGTTGCTGTGTGGAATATTGGAGAATGAGAGAAAAATTCTCTTTGCACTTCTAGTAAACTTAGTTATTACCTGTAACGTTAGTAACTAAAACATTTTCAGACAGAAGTATGATTTTAAGTTGATGTTTCTTTGACATGTCTTACTACTAAAGATTGCACTGCTGTAGAAAGTAGTATAGTCAATGAATGTGCAGTAAGCATTAGAATCCAAGTAGTCGTCTACCCAATCCTGTTTTCAGTGGCTTTCAGTATTTTGCGTACTTATTTTACTGAAATTTCTCATGCTTATTCTTTTCTCAAAGTGGACCTTTCTGGGAGAAATTCAGTGGGTTGGTCAGATACAGTAAGCATTCACTTTATGTGAACATGTTTTTCATCTATGAGAAAAGTTGAAATTTTTGGTTTGTTTTACAACTTCAACTTGTTATGGATGTAGTCCTGAAAGACGATTAGCGACTTTGCTATGTTAGGAAGACAGTAAATTCTGAAATACAGTTTTGGAGGCTTTGAAAATAGATGAGTGAGTGTAGCACTTACTGCGTGTTCACCTTTTTTCTGCTGCATAAACATTAAATGTAGTTTGACTTTAAAAATTGGCACTATAGATTTCTGTTTGCGTCAGTGATGCTATGTCAAATTTGTTTGATTTATAAATAAAAGATGTTTTTCTAACTGCTAGTCCCATAGACTCAGCTTGTGATCTGAAAGCTAAGTTGGGTTCTTTCCTTTTCAGACATCAGCACTAGAAATAAAAGGGCTAACAGAAGCCTTCAGTTACATCTTCTGAAAGCCCAGTGAAGGCTTTTGGGCTTGCACAGATGTTAAGGTATTTGGAGGCAGTGAAGTTATGCAGGTATAACTGAGAGCATCATTTGGTCTGAGTCATCTTTGTGGCTGTTGGTGATGTGTGCAAAGGCAAGAGTGTGTTTTGACTCTCAGATGCAGATTGAATTTGCAGAGCTGGCTATTTACAAGTAAAAAGCTTTTTTTTTAACTGAGCAAATTAGATGTGGAACCCATGAGACACAATAAACCCGTGGTGATGTTTTAAGAGTAAAAAATACATTTTTCACAGTGTAGCCGTGGTTTAAGGACCAAATCGTTTGGCCCGGTGTGAATGTGAAGGTATTTGGGGGAGCACATAGAGCTTTCTCTCCTTTCATTTTGAGGCATTTACAGGGACAGTACAATATGGCTGTGGGGTGCAGGCACTGAAGTAGGCTGGCATTGTCAAGGACTCTCCCCTCTGAACAGGTAAAGGCAGGGCAAGGAGTCTTAAACATGTTTTGGAGGTTGGCAGAACAGAGTCTTCCTTCTCATTTCCCCTGTACAGGAATGGATGAGTTCCCATCCTAACACGACTCCCCTAAGTGATAAGTTGTACTTGAAGGAGCAAAGGGTAGGTGCTTGAAAAAGGATGGCTTAAGTAGTTTCTGTATGCCACATTTCTTTTTTTTAAAGGTTTTTGAATTATTTCATTTTTAAAATGGATTTAATTACTTAGGGACAGATTCTGTGCTGTACTTTCTGGGAGGTGCAGCCCAGAGGGCAGTGGTAGCTTGACACTACCATTGCATCCTCTGGATTCTGGGCTCCTGCCAGGGCTGTTTCAGCCCTTGGGATAAGTTAGAGCAGCCCTGCAGCAGTCCAGAATCCCTTGGAGTCCTCTGTGCTATGGGTATGTGCCCTCCCTCCACATCTGCCCCGGTGCATGCCCTATGCCAGGGCTAATGAGGGAGGGCAGTATACAGCTGCATAAGTCGGCCCTATGCTGCTTCTATGCCAGGTGACTTCTCCAGTCTCTTGCAACTCCTGTGTTTTGCCAGAGCTGGGGCCAGATTCATCCCCTTTGCTCTATTGACACTTGGATTGGTAGTCAGCTGAGAATACAACACTCCAGGCATGTTTCTTTTCTGTGGCTGCAACAGTTACTCTTAGTGGCTTATATATGTTGGGCCTCAATTTTGCTTGGCTTCTCCATGCATAAGCAAGGGTGAGAAGGGCAACAAGAAATCTCTTCTCTCATAATACCCTCTTGCCCTCTGCACAGAAGCCACACACATAGTCCTTGGAGTCCCTTCAGCACAAAGACTACTAGAGTCCAGTGCTGCTGCTAGCACTAAACTTCACAGTGTGGGATGAAAAGGAGGTGGGTCTGTGGCCTCAGCCCTGTCCACAAGAGCCAATGGAGTTGGCTCTGTCTGGTGGGAGAGGATACCACGGTGCCTTCTTTAAGGATGGCACTCCAGGAGGCATTGTGCCTGCCTGTGTTAATTTCATGGTCCCACTGGCTATTATGACACATGGTTTGGCAAATAGAATATACTACAATAGAACCTCACCTTTTCTCTTTTAATCATCTCTCTTTAGGATTTTAATTTAGAGTATGCTTTACCGTAGCCTGATCTTGTAAAGTGTTGTGTGAACTCAGCTCCCACTGAAGTCAGGGTGCTCAGCACTTCTTGCATTTGGAACAGCTGCTTTATTAGGATGTCTTCCAGAGAACACACTTAACCTAATAACGTAGAACGATTAACTGCTGCTTTAATTGGTATAGAATTAGCATAAATTTTGTTTGACAGGGACGTGAGTGGCCAGTGTCAGGTGATTAAGAGATGCATAGCTAGGTATTAAAGAAGTGAAATTCTAAGTTGCTGTCATTTTTTAGTACAGAAATTGTCAAAGATCAAAAGAAGAATGAATGAAATGCAGTATATTTCTTTTATTTCTTTTGACTCAGTATAGTAATCGTTATAAAATCTTTGCAGCCTTTTTTTTTTTTAAGTGGCCCTTTCATTTGTTGAGACAAGAAGCTTAATCAGGATGATAGGCTGTCCTTTGGGGAGTCCCAGTTAAGAGGATTCTGTTGCATATGGTGAGTGATCATGTAAGGCCAAATCCTGCTTGCCCTACTCAAGGGAATAGTCCTATTGAGTTCAGAGGAATTTAAATGCTGTTAAATTGGCTGACTTTTACGTGATTAAAATATTGTGATTTATAAATTTAAATAAATCAAATCACACATGTTGCATTCATGTAAACTGTGTATATATATAACAGATGTGACATAAGTACATATCTTTGTATCCTATATTTTGAGCTTGGAGTATGCATAAGCATCTAGCCATCTGTAGATGCTCATCATAAGCATTGGATGCTGTTATTGTAATAAGATGCAGTTTATGATGTTTAAATTTGAGATGCAATTTAATCACCTTTTTAATTTTATTTTAGGCTAATGCTGATGTCACTCTACAATGTGAGCATCAACTTGAAAGGCTTGAAGTACATTAGTGAAAGTCCAGGTTTCATTCCATTACTTTGGTGGTTGTTGAATGGTAAGATGATTAACACAACAACAGTTCAAGTTGTGAACTTTTTGGGTAATAGCTGTGAATACATACAGACAATAAGCAAATAAAAATTAAGATCTGTGAGCTTGTTATATTTAAATTCTATCAGATAATAAAGGAGCAAAGAGAGGGAAGTAATTGAAGTGATATGATTGGGAGTCAACTCAGATTTGTCATCTCTCCTGGACCAAAACAATTACAAGAAAATGAGTATTGAGGGAATTTCATTGGGCTATTCTCTGGTATTGTCCTTCACTCTTACGTCTTACTTTATGCCACTTTTCTTTTTTTGAACACAGCCAAAAGATTGGTCCTATTGAATTTGGTCAGAGGTGTTTTAGAATTTGGAGGAATTATCACTGTGCCGTATTCCCATCAGTTCTAAGGAAATTACTTAGGTATTTCATAAAACAAAAGAGGGCAGGAGGCTTTTGGGTGTTCTTGAATCTGTCTCCTCTCAATTTTCTCCTGAAGCTATCACAGTTCCATTAGAAAACTGTTGTTTATCCAAAATATTTCTGCAGATGACTATCTCTGTTCTGTCAATCTCAATGAAACATACCTTCATATTCCTGATGCTCCCTGCTACCTTAAATATTTGCTTTTCATGACTGATCCTAAACATTTCCAATATGGCTTGTCCATGGGTCTCAGAATTTATTGAAGATCCACATGAGTCTCATGGCAGCACCTTAGAAGTCATCTTGATTTTTCTATTAGCCCAATGTCTTATTAATCAAATCCTTTAATTCTTAGATTCTGTAAGTTTCACAGGAGCTTGCTCTCAAAAAATTCAAATTCCTCAGGCTTTGAATTCAGTTTTCAGAATAGTGCCCTTATCCACTTCAGGATCCCATTCATCTCAGCACTCATTTAATAGCTAAGTTTTCATCCTCGTACTTAAAAACAAATTCCTCCAAATCAAGTCTCTCGTGAATAGCACAGTGAATTTACATTTGTCATTATTTATAAGAAATCTTAATGCTCAAGTTAAAGGGTTCTAAATTTAATCTGGTAAATATATTTTAGTGTATCCGTGGACCATTAGTATAAGAAATAATTTGCTATTTCTTCATTGTTCTATTCCTTATTTGTATTGTGATAGTGCCCAGAGATCCCAGCCAAGATTGAAGACTCAGTGTATGCTAGATACTCTATGTAAGATCTCACTTAAACAGCTGTCCAGCTGAGAAGTACATGTACAGTACATCACTTCACCATAGGACAAACCTCTGGACTCTCAGTCAGGCCTATTGTGGAGGAGATGGGCCAAATTCTGCTGTGATGGGAATCTAGACTAGCACTATTGACTGTAATGGATTTACACATGTGGAAATTAGATAAGCATTGGGCCCTAACAGATAGCGTTGCTGACTGGCTGATCTCCTCAGATAGCAATGAGAACAGTCACCTGACAAAAGGGAAGATTGAACTGACACCAGTTGTTGTACAGGAACTGGAGTAAAAAAAAGAATATAAGAGGATATGTCACACACAAAAAAGCAGACTTGCAGTGTTTGGACTTGCTGCAGCAGAGCTTGTTTTTTGTAAATGCTTGCTGTGTTAGCATTTTACCCACTGCAGATACTTTGTTTATTACATCACCTTTTAGCTCTTTGGCCCTGTCAACAGTAGGGGAATTTTTCAAAATCTCTCTGCTACTGATGACACTGGTTCAGCTCCACAGGCATTAACAATATTAGGAGCCCTTGTATGGGTGGGCCACCAGGTTGCCTCATCATCAGTTAGACCTGGCATAAGAATGGTTAGTGACATAGTGCTCAAAATGGGGTGCAGCACTTGGTGGCCCCTCCACACTAGATCTGACAGGACTGCTAACTCTGGAGGTGCTGAAGTAGTGTTAGCCAAGCTGGGAAACTTTTGAAATATTGTTCTGGCATAAGCAGAGCCTTAAACTATTGCAAATTATTTGCCAGCAATAAATGTTGCATCCAGGTGGCCGGGAAATATTACAGGCACGTGTACATTGGATTCATACCACTTACTGAGCCAATTGTAGATAAGCTGTTTTGCATTGATGTAATGCAGTTACTTAAACCCTGCTGCAGGGAATAGTTCATCTGAGAGTACACTGCTAATGACAGATGTGACTGTAAAATCTGTCTGCTTTATCAGCTGTTTTTGTCAGCGACTGAGTGCTGGTGACATCAGACAGTACCTTGTTAGCGGTTAAAAAAACGTCAGCAAAGTTAAACAGTTTCAGTACCTTGTTAAAATTGCATCAGCGTGTTATAATTGTGGTTGTCTTACATTACACATTCTGTTCAAGACCAAGACAAGCAGCTAACTTTTCCTCTTAGTATTACAAACTTGAATATGTTAGCTAAGAAATGTGTGCAACAGTAGTTGGGAGGATGTGATGCAGTGATCTGATTACAGCTAAAACTTTTTTTGGCTTTGTATAAATAAAATTATTCAACTAGTGTAGAAATGACTAACTCTGGAAGCTACTGAAATAAACATAATGCTGAGTAATGAAGATCCCTGCCATACTTGGTTTTCTTTTGCCTGCTCTGTACTAGAATCTTTTTTTTAAAGATCTATCCTTAATGAAACTGGGGAGTCCAGAAAAGGGCTGTTTACGTGTATTTTAAATCCAAGTAGTAAATTACAAAAATATAATTATCCCTAGCAAACAGATTTCCGAAACCGTATACAGTCATGATAAGGCATATTTGTGTGTGTTTTAACATTTATCCATTTATTTAAGTCTTAAGTGTCCTGGAGTACATGTAGAACAATAGAAATCAGAGATGAGATATTGAGTTCATCTTATCCATACCTCTTCTGATGCAGCATTATATTCACCAAGTGCCTAATATAGTCTTAATTCAAGTGATTCAATCAGTAGAGCTTCTATGTCTATCATTGGAGACTTTTCCCAGAATCCAGCAGATCTCACTGGAAAATTTTCCTACTGTGCAACTAGATATCATTTCCCTTATCTTGTTGCATACTGTTATAGCCCCTTATGCAATTCCTATCTTCCTTAGTATTTACACCCTTCTAATGTTTGCAGATAATACTAATATAAATGCGTATAGTGTTATTGCTAACATAGCATCTTTAATCCAAGCATTTTAAAGCAACTTACATATATTAAGCCTCACAACACTTCTGTGAGGTACTCTAAAGCAGTAGACTTGTTTTATAGATGTGTAAACTAAGGCACAGGAAGGTCATGACTAACTATTCAGTTCATTTCAATAAGTTTCTTTTCTGCCTAACTGGGCCATATTTTTGCTATCCTTATTCTCAGTGCAGAGCACCCTTCTTTATTGTAATTAATGTAAAGGTAGTACTCAACCCGAGTAAGGGTAGCAGAACCTGGTCCTGTGTTAGAGTGAAGATTTTGGCATTGTCATATTCTTTTTGAATAGTTTGTGTTTGGACTTTAATCTTAATTTTGCCAGAAATAAACAATGAAGTCTTAGAAGCCTAAAGACAAAAATTGAAGACACAGTTCTAATCTTTATCTCATATTTTGGATAGATCTACAATCAGAAAAATAAAAACTTTTGAAAATGTTGGGTTAAGGCCCATATTTTTAAGAGTATCCACTAAATATGGGTATCTTAATTTTTGGGTACCCATCTTGAGATGCTTAGGACCTGAGTTTCAGAGGTGCTGAGCAGCTGCAGCTCTCAGTGACTTCAGCTGGAGTTGTAGGTGCTCAGCGTTTCTGAAAATCAGGTTCCTAGGTGTTTTCAGGTTCATCACCCAAAATTAAGGGACAGTTTTAAAAATCTTGGCACAAATGACTAACGTAAGACGACATAGTATTTGGTAGCAAAGCTGAAGATATTGTGAGATGAGGGCCCCATTGTGCTAATCACTGAATAGACACATAGGCCTAGTCTACACTACAAAGTTCTGCTGACAGGGCATGTCTACAGTGCTGCAGCAACAGGCATTGATGCAGCAGCATCGATTGAGTGGGTTTATGTAGACCCGCTCAGTTGATGGGAGATGCTCTCCTGTTGACTGAATTAGTCCACCTCCCTGAAAGGTGGAAGACAGCATCGATGGGAGAGCAACTCCCATCAATGTAGTGTCGTGAAGACACAGCACTGTGTAGATGTAAGTACGTTGACATGAGATACGCTAGTTCCGTAACTAGCGTATCTCACGTTGACCCAGCACAGCAGTGCAGACCAGGCTATTTAGCTATGTCAGCTAGTGGTGTGAAAAATTCCGCTTCCTTAGGTGACATAGTTATGGCAGCAGAACTCCCAGTACAGAACTCTTTTGTGAGAATAGACAGCATCTGCACTAGGGGGATAAGCTGACATAGCTATGCCAATATAGGCCTCTGTAGGATAGACATGACCATAGTAAGAGATTGTGTCCCTGCCCTTACGAGTTTACAATCTAAATAGAGGAGACGAAAGGTGGAAAAAAGGAAATATGTTACCTCATTGTACAGCTGGGGAACTAAGACACAGAGAGATTATGACCTGTCCTCAGTCAGACTGGAAGTCTGTGGCAGAGTCAGGTTTAAATAACATAGTGGTAAAATTACAAGAAGCCACCAGTGCTTAATACCAGTTCTGATGAACTGTTGGCATTGCCAGTGGGAATTTCATAAAATTCCCCTTCTAAACAAGGCTTTTGTCATTTCTTGACCATATTTCTCACCTTTCTTGGCCCTGTTCTGTTTCCCTATCCTATTTAGTGTTTTCATCACCTCCCAATTTAATGTCTGTGAATTTAATTAGCATTCTACTTACCTGGATTTCAGATAATTAATAAAGGTGTTAAGTAAGCTGACTAATAAGAGAACTTTGCTTCAGCTAATTTGACACCTCCTTTCAGATCAGGGCATTATGATTTATCACTGCACTTGATTTGTGATTTTACTGCAAGACTTCGATCCCCAGAGCAATTCTGGTATGCACACTAATGTCCATTAATTTTTCTAAGTATTTTCATACAACACTCTGTCAAAGGCTTTACTGAAGTCTAGGTATTACAGTGACATACACATTATCCAAATAAATAGATATTTTAGCTATAAAAAAACATTAGAAATACAAATTTGGAATATGCAAAATAGAGAACTGCAAAAAAAAAAAAAAAAAAAAAGGACTCTCCTACTGGATGTTTTTAGCAAAGGCACAAACAGACCCCCAACAGACTATTGGGTATAATTAAAGTAGAATCACTCCTAATATTTCAATAGTAATACATGTATCCTGTTTCTTTAATAATGGGAATCAAAATTAATTGTACATCTTTCTAGGCAGATTTTTCTGACATATTCCTAAGCAGACAAATCAGATTTGTCCCACTACCATAAAGCCAAATGTACCCAATACTTCAGTTTAAGTCAACTGAGTTTTTAACATTTGGAGGACTGGCATATTATTGCCAAGTGTATTTGATTACAGTAGAGGTTTTATTAAGCTTAAATGGAATTTGAACCTTATATAGATAAAGAAAAGCCTGATAAGAATTGCAGAATGAGTGTTTTAAAACAGACCAAATAGTAATGAGACATAGTTTATCCTGTTACAAGTCAAATTGCAGCAAACAGTACATCTTGTCTTTTGACTGATTATATCAAAGTTGTTGATAAATCCACATGTTTGTGGGATTTGCTATATGTGGAGTAAAGAAGGAAACAAAATATTCCTGATTACCCAGCCCAGGATTAACACAAGGAAGCAAGGAGGAGGGCAGTGGTGGTTTTAAGACATCTTTATACCTTCCCATGTTCTGGGACCAGCCAGCCGCAAGGGCCATTTCAGCGCTGAGAACAGCAGCACTTCAGGCACTATCTCTTTATCATGGTTCCATGAGGGACGGTGATGTAGAGTTAAAATGTTAGTCCTATCTTAAGGGTGCATGTAACAAGTAGCAAGAATCTTTTCTTCTTCGCTTCTAGACCCAGATACAGAAGTGTGCCTTCATGTTCTACAACTTCTCCAGTCTGTGATTCTAGAGCCAGAAGTTTTAGCAAAATCAGCACCTGAGATGCGTGACACCTTGCCATTTCAACGTATCATAGCGCTGTCAAAGAGCCGCAATGCAGAGCTGCAAACACTGGCACAGGAACTGCTTGAAGACCTCAAAATTCTAGAGTCTGAAGTGTAGAGACATAGTCATTGGAATATTAGCACATCAACTGTTTACATTTTCCCCATATTTTTATGCTGCAAGGGTATGCATAATACTATAGCAAATATTAGTAGAGATGGACTTGGATTGAATCATTTGACTCTATCTAGTTACCTGTATCAGAATCTCTGACTGAAGCCAGATAACCCAATCCAAATAATACTTGAAAAAAGCATATGTTGGTTGATAGGTGCCAGAACATAATCCTAGAAAAGCTCTCCCCCATAGGAATGACAGGTGTAATTTATTTAATAGGGTTTTGTTGACAATGTGTTTCAAAAGTGATCCAGACTGTATGACCTGTTGGTAGTGCATAGGGAGTAAAAAAATCATCTCATCTGTAGGTAGCACATTATTTATTTTCAAGGAAAACCAACCTTTTTGGTCCAATTCAGCCCATCTCTAATAATTAGTGAGCTAAAAGTAAACTTTGATGCTTTTTATAACTCCAGTGTTTCAGAAGACATAACATACATTTTTACTGGTACTGTTTCTTTTCTCTAGCCTTTCTAATCAAAGACAATTGGAATTGTGTGGAGTGTATTAGATTCTGCTTTCAAATTCAGTGGAGTTGCTGGGGAACTGAGTTTACAGCTGCCATGAATATTAAAATGAGCTTCCCAGAAGGCTCTGCAGAAAGGAAAAGATTGCTGGGGCCTCAGTATACTTAGTTCTATAGCCAAAGAGGCTAAAACTAATTACTGCTCTGTCATGAACATTTGTATTTAGTTGAAATTCTCACTATTTATTAGGGCTAAGCTTGCTTACCTCAATTAAAAAAACCCCAAACCAGCTATATTACATGCTTTATAATGCTATGATTTAATGTGCTTATAAATAACACCGTCATTTCCAGTTTGCTGGTGTTTGTAACATAGCTTGCAATATTACAATATTGAAACAGTGACAGATAAGATATATATTTTTACAGGAAGAACAACTTCCTCCGCCCCACTGGTATTATTGTTCTTCACCAATGAAGCCAACACATTGACAAAAATGAAGATCCCAACACATTAACAAAAATGCAGCATTGGTGTCTTCTACATCTGTACAGAAGACACAGAACACAGTCTTTTAAAATCAGTTTTGGCCAGTTTTTTTGTTATCTTGCCTGCGTCATGCTATGCATTTTTTTTTATTATTATTCAAATAGTAGCACAAGACAAAAAACAATGTAATGCTTAAAGTTCCATCACTGTTCAGCAAAGTGCTTAGCACTGTCTTAACTTTAACTTGGGATTTAAGCACAGGCTTAAAGTTAAGCACACATTTAAGTGATTTGCTAAATTGGGACCTCGGTGCCATTGATCTCATTGATTATAGAAAGTAGCATAATTGATTACGTGACATCAAGTGCAAATCCAATCAAATACATAAGAAAGAATCCTGTAGCAATTTAATATATGTGTGTGTGTGTGTGTGTGTGTATATATATACACACAAACTTGTTCTGCTTAGGGTGGAGTCCTTAGAATAAATGTATTTTGTCACTTAGATATGGCTAATGGGTCGTTTTACAGCTGAGGAATTGTAAAACGCATTAGACAAAGATATAGATAGCTGCAAGAACTTCCATGAAAAGGGGTTTTGCAGAATTCTACAGATATTTAATGCTAGAAAATTTAGTAGAAATGGATGCATAGCTTCTTGTTGCAGAAATTTGCCAATAAATTCAATGCATCCTAATTAGCATTGAATATTTAATGAAGCAAATCAAATACAAAATTTCCCAGTATACATACCATAAATTAAAGGGTTATCACAAAATCTGAGATTGATGTCACCAATTAGGTTAGATGGGGTGAGTAAAAAAGATGTTAAGAGCTCTCATTGGGAATCGTACTATTTCTGATCCAAGAATATAAAATACTCACCATGTGTATATCTTGGTAAAAGAAAAATCTCCCGAGTATTAAAATACATTGTGTTTGGATTTGTTTTCTTATCCTGACCAAACACCATCCCATGATGAAAGCAAAATGGTGGCAACCTTTAATTTCCTGGACTATCAACTCAAGAAAGTGTTTAATTTTAAAGTACAGTAAAAGGCAAAAAGCAAAGTCTAATCACCCATTTTTCAATTTACAGGTGTTCTCCCGTTAATATTTTTAATCAAACCATTGGAAGCCAGTAAGCAACAGAAAAAAAATGTAGTATGTTTTTGTGTGTGGTCAGTCCTGTTTAGTTTAATTCTCAACCTACCAGGAGCAAAGGCACATTCAGCACTTCCATCCACATTCGAGAGTTTGGTAAGAACCTTACAACTTTTGACTCATATGGGTTGTCAAATCTGATAATGAGCCTCTGTACATCTCCCAGGTCCCTTTCTCCAAGATTTAACTTGCTAGAGCTATGGTCCCACATAGACAGACTTAATGTCATTGATCCACCAACTTTGAGGAAATTCGTACTTAGTTTTGCCAGTTTAATTATGCTATTTTAATAAATAAGTAAAAGTATAGCTAGAAACACACTGCATCTTCTGAAACACCTGAATTATGAAAAACTCCAGAAACAAACAGATAATGTTTTAAGATCGCTATTAAATTTTTAAGTAAGTTGTGTTTATTGAAGAGTGTGCAACCTGTATATTACAATTCTTAGTTAGTGAAATTGTTCATTACTTGGTTTTATGAAAAAGAAAAGGTACTTTGTTGGGTTTTGTTGGTGCAAAGAAAATGATAGTTCAGTATACTGCTTTTTTCAGTTCATACAAAAAAGTTTGGGAACCACAAAGGCTGACCTGCATTGAGGCCAGAGGAACCTGTTTTAAATTTGTTCTTCATGAAAGCCTTCACTCTTTAAATATTGTGGTGGAATAAATAGTACCTTACTAGCTGTAGCACTTATCGATAGCTGTAATGTCTTGTTGCCTTCTTTGTTTTCTTCCTTTATCCCAGATGCAGTAGGCACAGGAGTCAACCTCCTTCTGCAGACTGCTGAAATCTGGAAGCAATATTTAACTGGTTACATTTAATAGAACTTTTTGTAGTGGGTTTTAAGTCTGTTGGCTTCTAAACACAGATTATCTGATAGACCCTAGTTCTGGTTGTTTGCGGTTTTGATGTCCATTTTACTAGTAATACAAACAGGGCAATTTTTCAAATTTTCCTACTGTTGCTAGATTTTAGCTTACCTAGTGTTATTAAGGCTCGCCATTTGAAGTACTGTGTAAGTTACACCTGTTCTGAATTGAATGTTTTTGTTGTGAATAGTCTACATGTAGTGCCTTAATTTATCTCCATGTGACCAGTACGGGAAATTAGTTAGATTTTTGTGGCCCCCCCAAAAAATTGTACATTTTTGAGAGTTTATAAATAGGGGAAAGAAGCTGACTTTATTGAAATAAACAGCTATTACTCAAAGAACTTCTGAGTGTGTGTCACTGTTTTCTTAAATTAGAAAGAGGAACATACAAGAATCAATACCTTATAGTGCTATTGTAATTGAGGATCTGTCAATTTATGCATTATAAATCTCTGGTTTCATTTTGCTGTAAATTTCTAGTCTGAAACTTCAGGCTGTTGGAAATGTTAGTAGTTTAAAATCATTCTGGAAATTTATGTTGGGTTTTGTGCAACAGTTTGAAAAGTTTGGGGTTTTATTTCTCATGGCAGGAGATTAATCCCTTTACCTTTTCTCCTCCAAAACACTAATTTACATACGGCTAAACTCTGTTTTCACTAACACTCATGTAAATCTAAAGTAACACCATTAAAGCCACTTCTCTTGTTGCACATTGTCAAATCCTATTAGTGTTAATCAGTTTCCATCAAGAAGAGAACTAGAATTTGGTATTTGTATTGAGGACAGTGATGGAGTGACTCTGGATTTATACCAGTGTAAATTAAAGCAGAATTTGGTCCTTACGGCAACATGGGCCAAAAGGTCAAAAATCTGTTGTAAAAATCCCTATAGTAATATCCCTGTTTACCTCTCAGATCCCATTGTGCAATTAAAATTGAACTTTGCTTCCTTGACTCGGCATGTACCATGCATGGGGCAACTGAATTCATGTCAACTCTGACACTTCTGTGAAGAAGTCTATTTTTTACTTTCCAAGCTGAAAGGAACATAAAATTGACATAAAAGTCTATAGAAAAGACTAGTTCACCAAAGCATGTTCCCTGTAACTGGAAGAATCTAATAGTATAAGGCATTCTCCCACCTGATCTTAAAGGACAATAGGTTTTTATTCATCCTGGCATACAGCTGGCTGAAGAACTGGAGAGCAGTGGGCAGGCTGAAGTCAGAGGAGCAAGCTGCAAGTTCTGTGGATAAGAGAACTGATGAGTGTGTTCATTTCAGACTTTCACCATGTGCATGATCTCTCCACGTTGTGAAATAACAGCACAAGAGCTAAGTCACAAGAGAAGAGTCTAGAAAATGGGTGTGTGCTATGGCTAGTTGCAGCCAGGACTTGGGTACTTCATGTTACACAGTCAGCAATGAGCTCTGGGAGAGCTGATGCATGTAGAAAAGAGTACTGAGAAAACAATTGTACAACATGATCTGTGTAAGATATGGTGTAGTGCACTAGGGAATCACTTGCCACAAGGAGGATTGGAAGGTAGAAGGATCAACTTACCCAGATCAGCCATTGAGAGAATGAATTCCATCTACCGTGGGAAAGAGCTGTGTTAGCTTCTGTCTGCAATTAGAAAATTTTGTAAAAATGTCATATGATTGCCAGTACCAGTTTGGTTGCACTGGTTTTAGCAATATTGGGGGATAAAATTTTCAAAAATGTCTTATGTGACTTAGGAACGTAAGTACTCTTTTCAAAAATGAAGATGAATGGGACCTTGGCTCTTAATCCCTTAGAGGTTTTTGAAAAATTTTACCCAGAAGCTCTAATCTTCATAGGCTGCTGGCACTCCACACTATGTCGTACAAGCCTGTTCAGAGCAAGTGTAATTAACATGCTTGTGGTAGTTTCAGCAGCGGTGAGAAATATTTGGAAAATGTCCATTGTGTAGACAGAGCCATAGGCCTTGTCTGCGTGAGAAAATTGTACTGGCATAACTTATGTCTGCATAATTATACAGATATAATTAAACTGAAGTGGGAGTACATGTGTGCTTTATCTACAGTGCTTTAAATTACTTCATTTGTGAAGCATTGTGTCTACACAGTGTGGTGCTATGTTGTTATAAGCATGCAGTACTCTGGGTTAGTACCATCCCAGGGTGCAAAGTAGTGTCACTACTCAGTTGGTTACAGTTGTTTTTTGCAGTAGACTGTGGGATATGTATCAGTACATAAGGGAAATGTGGGACTCGGGTCAAACTCCTATGATGCCTACTGCAATATTCCATGCTTCATCTTGTTTTCATTAATGAGAGCCATTTTCAAATTGCTGTCAGGCCACATAGAGGAAGCAGAGTGATCCTGTTTATTAATGCAAACCGAGTGAGTTTAAGTTACTGGCATTAATGCAGCTGAGGGAGATTTGCAGATCACCATCACCAACGTGATTCCACACAGCTACTTCTAAAGGAAGAAGTGAAAAGACCTGGGCAGGCACTCCTTGACAGATTCCTTGATCAGCCTGCATTTCATGGAGTGATGCTTCTGGGCCTGACTGTCCAGCACCAAGTGGTAGGATAGTATTGTAGACCTGGATGACCAGCAGTGGCTGCGGAACTTGGATGCAGAAGGCCATTTTCCTGGAAATCTGTGCAGAGCTGCAGCACTGGGCCTAACATGGGCACTTCCCTACATATGAAGACGTTTGTAGCAAAGCTTATCACCCCCCCGAGTGTCACCATTCAGTTGTGATGGAGATACATGGTGCCCTGCGTCAGAAAGCTTGGCAATGCACAGGCAACAACTGATTGCTTTGAGTGCTTGGTGTTCCCAAAGTATACAGGGCCAGTGATGAGACCTATTACTTGCCCCCTACACCAGGCCTCACAGTTTAATTGAACTGCATGGTCCTGGCAGGTCTGTTTGATCACCATGGCAGGATCACTAACATTAGTGTGGGGGTGGTCTAGGAAAATCCACAAAGCCAGGTTCTTTTGAAACTCACTTTTGTTTAATGCAATGAAAAGCTAAACTTTTGCTCCAAGTAGTCACCATGAGGATTAATAATGTTAAAATGTTTGCTGTCATCCTAGGAAACCCAGCTTACTCTCCACTTCCAGGGCTTATGAAGCCTTTAAAGGTGTTATTTAACTATAGTAAAATCTGCAGAGTGTATATTTGGGAGACTGTAAGGAAGGTGGAGGTGTCTCATGACATGGCCTGAGACATCTTAGAGATAGGTGCCTTGTATTGCTGGTGCTTGCTGAGTTTTGCACAACATTTATGAAAGCAAGGGCGTTGGCCTCACCGATGCATGGCAGGCAGAGATGGAGTCAGAGTGTTCTGAATAGTTGGAGATGGTGCTTCTGCTCAGCCTCTCCACTGTCCAGTCCAGATGACCCTAGTCTAGTGGAGTGCACATAGGTAACCAGACAGGCCATTCCAGGTGTGAAGCAATGCTTGTATGATACCAGCGGAAGAGCTAACTGTAATGGTATAGTTATGCCAATATGGCGATCCAGCCACATGAACCTTTTACCTATAGAAGTCCTAGTGAAACAGAGCTAAGTCACTTCCATACTGGTGTAATTATTCTGATATAAAGTATGAGACAAACCCAATAGAGACAAAGTGTTTGTGGATTCAAGGAAGTTTCTGCTGGAAAAAACAAAATTATACCAGTACAAACTATTTGGTGCAGACAAGGCCATGGAACATAGAAGGGTTAGAACCTGCCTATGTTGTGTGTTGCCACAAACCAAGTTCTAACCATGTTTGTAGCTGCATTCCTCTCTCATTTAAAACTTGGCTCTAAACTTCTAGGAGCAGAACCCCAGCTGATGTAAACTGAATTAAATAGAGCTATGATAATTTGTCAACTGGGAATCCTCCCCTAAGCTCTAGTACAGACAGGACTAGAAGGAAGCATCAGGGAAGTTGTTCGATGAAGAAATTCTTTAAAATGTGAGCTGAATGAAGCTTTTAAAGCCAAACTTTGCTCACCTATGCTATGTTAAATGGTTATGAAAGCTCATAAGACAAAGCTTAATAGATCCAACAGAGCTCAGAGAAGTCTGCAGTAAGAGAGAATATTCATACACTGATATAAATGCCAGGCTACAGCATTATGCTGTTAGAAAGATGAATATAAAGTAAATTATAAAAGGACATGGGTTTTCTGACCACACACAAGGAAACAGCAGTGACAGTGCATGGAACAGAACAAGAGTAAAATCAGACATGGCCAAAATTTAAATAAATGCTTACAATTGTCCTTGCCATGGACAAAGCGTTTTATAGGGCAATGTGCACTGACAAGCTGTACGAGCAGCACCAGTGATAAAATAATATGAAGACTAATAGAGAGGAGAAGACTTAAGGATTATTGAGGGCTTGTTTGTCAGTAGGTTCCACTGGTATAACTTAAGGTGTGATTTTAAACTGAGCAGAAGACTTGGTGGACATGCTTACTTCAGATAGGTTTATTCTGGTTCAGTTTTAGTTGACTAGGAATTGGTTTATGCTAATCAGCCAATTTTAAACTGAAAAAAGTCCACAAAGGGGTTTGCATCAGTTTAACTAAACTACTTTTAAAAACCAGGGTTTTAAGTTAAACATCTGAAACTTTCTGGTGCAGACAATATCTTTGTGCTGATTTGCTACAAGAGTGTGTTAAATAGACAAACAGGAGCCAATAGAGATTTAGAGAGACCAGTAAATAAGGATGAGTCCATTGGGCTAACTCCTGAGTGTCATGAACCACAGAGTGAAATGGAATTCATAGTTAAATGATGGACAGTTTGAAACCTTAGGATAACAAGTTCTGTATGTATTGCTCATCCTATAATGGATCAATGGCACATAAACACATTGCAACACGCGTATGACATACTGTCAACTGGCAAAGAGCCCAAGGTTTCATTTCATTTGCATATAGATGTGTAGACATTTTGAAATAGCACTAAACCCCCACCGTCCTAATATTGGCTTGTTCTTGTAATGATGCGCTGCATTTCGAGACCTGATTGGACACAGTTGGCATTTGGGAAAACACTGTGGACACCCCATGCTGTGTACATCACAAAGAATCACAAAATCTCCATCCATGTATGTTATTAGTCTGCTTGATAACAAAAAGTTTACCAATAATGATTGCTACTCACCCTGCATATGTTGCTTCCGTAATTTTATTCCAGTAACGTTTATTCTGGCAGAGTAATAATCATGAACACAATTATTGCTCTGCTGCAGCAGAAATTTAATCTCTCTGAAATAAGAACAGCAGAGGAAAAATGAGTTGTTCCTATTCCAGTAAGGAAGCCTTCACAGGAAGTCTCTCTAGAAACGATGTCCTGTGCTGCCCTGATCAGCTGTTGAGCTATTCAACTCTAACAATGCTGATAATATGTAATACTGCCCCGGAAACCTTAAGAGATTGCATGTCTCACACAGCCAATGTCTCCAGTGTCCAGGCAGCTAATCTAGCAACAGACAGATCTTGGTTAAGGAAGCAGGGGGAAAGGAGGTGCTCTCTCAGCAGCTTTGATGCAATGGCTCTGAATGGCAGGAGACCAAAAGGTGCAGGAGTAGTTTCATAAGCAGCAGCAACAACAACCCTGAGTGCAATCAAATTGAGGCCTCATCTAGGGATCAGCAATCTTAAAGTTCACTGGAAAACTGAGCTGCTAAAAACAATAGATCTACGGTAACTGGTTTAGGGAAGGGGGAGTGTTCAAGGTTAGACTAAGAACATGAAAGCATAATGAAACCTACATTATAATTATCCAGAAGGAGCCAATTAAATGATAGCTTTACTTCATAGCTCTGATACAACAAAGCCCTTCTGACTTGGAGCACATTGGAAGCCTTTTGCTCAGCACAGTGTTCTGAAATGCCACATGGTGATAAATGTTTTTCAGGCGGTAGAAAGGGAGAAAGTGCTTTAAAATTGATTTTTAATTATGGTTATTTAATTGTAACAGGCATTTTATATTGCTAATGGATTTTTTAGAGAAGGGGTTGCTGATAGTAGTGGCCATTGCTGAAAACTGATCTCATTTTCGATGCTGCCCCGATAAAAGCCCAAAGTAAGCAGCTGTAAAATAAGTATCAGCCCTGCATTCACAATCAGAAATATAACTTTACTAAACAAACTGTAAATGTTTTGTTTTAACCATCAAAGTATTCTTTTTAAATCCAGTATTTGATTTTCTTGGAGGGGATGAGTGGGTCCTCTGCATGTTCCTCCACCCTGCTCAAGCTCTGGCGTTGCAGCTTCTGAGCCTTTTGGACAAGAATTGAATGGAGACTACCCCTGTAGCCTATCCAGAGAGGAAATACAGTTTTATTGTTGAGGTGCTGCAGTATATTCAGTTCCCTGCTCTGCCACAGACTTCCTGAACAACAAGTCACTTAGTCTCTCTCTTCCTTAGTTCTCTGTTTATATAATGGGGATGATAATACTTCTTTTCTTCCACCCTGTCTGACTTGTCTGTTTAGATTGTAAGCTCTTCAGGGCAAGGACTTTTCCTTACTATATGTTAGTATAGTGCCTAGCACAATGGGGCCTGATCTTAGTTGGGACTCAGTATAATGCAAATGATAAATAATAATAAAACCTATTAACAGTGCCAAATGGGGGCAGTCACTGCCCAGATCTAAATGTTGCTGCTTTTCCACCCAGTCCTGCCTGATTTCAATCCCACTCAGCCATTGTGAAGTTAAATTAGGCAGTGAACACAAGGGTTTTAGAGCTTGTGCTCTGAAGTTAGGCTGCTGCTGCTTAGAGCAGCAAGCCTAAGCTACAGGAGGAGGGCATCAGTGCTCTTAGTATTCCCCACTTCCTGATCAGTATGTTGGGGGAGGGGAGATAATATCCAACTAGCAACCAACTAGGGGCCCGCTTCTCTTGACCTGCTGCTCACAAACAGAGAAGATTTGGTAGGGGAAGTAGAAGTGGTTGGCAACCTAGACAGCAGTGACCATGAAATGGTAGAGTTCAGGATCCTGACAAAAGGAAGAAAGGAAAACAGCAGGATATGGACCATGGACTTCAGAAAAGCAGACTTTGACTCCCTCAGGGAGCTGATGGGCAGGATCCCCTGGGAGGCTAATATGAGGGTGTAGGAAGGCGCTGTGGCCTCCTCCGGAGACAGGACCTGAGGAAGAGCCACAGCGACAGGGTTGGACAAGAGAGGACCCTGCAGAAGGCCAGTCTACCCAGCAACCCAAGAGCCAGGCCGTGGTAGGGCTGCCGGAGCTGCCCAATCAGCCAAAGCGGGGCGGAGCCTCCCAAGCAGCCCACAGTATAAGAGAAAGGCCCAGGAGCGCAGTTGGGGGCAGACAGCCACCGGAGGCAGACGTGCTGCCCTCTGGCTGAGGACTAGGCCGGAGCCGAGACTCCAGCCACCACCGGGCCAAGCCGGCCCTAGAGACTGGGTAGGGCCATCCCGTAGCTGGACCATACAACCCTGCCAGAGAGACTGGACCCTGGGACCTGAACCACGGGACTGGACTGAGCCCCCCACACAACCCGGGTGGGTAATGCCCCCTGAGGCTGGATGGGATCTGGAGGAACTGCCGGCTGCCGAGCCCCCAGAGTCAGGACCAGACCTGGACAAGCTGCTGGAGGCTGTACCCTTTCCGGAACCCTGCGACTTGGAGGAGCTGCCCCTTGCCGAGGAGCTACCCGCCTTACCGCCGGTGGACGAGGAGGGACTGGCGGGCCTAACCCGGACGGAGTACCCCGGCGACCACGGAGACTCAGGTACCTGCGGGTACGGGGAGGAAGTAGCCCAGGGACAGCCATAGGCAGTGGCTGCGTCTGAGGCAACTCTGTCGGTGTGTTGCGGCAGAAGCCCCGCCGACCCAGTGGCAAACGCCTTTGCCACTACTAGGGCCCTGGGCTGGGATGCAGTGGAGACGAGTGGGCCTGCGTCCCCCTTCCCTAGCCCCTGGGAGAGCCTCACCCTCCACACCACTCCCAAGAGCGGAACCACTGCTCGCCTGCCCTGCTGAGGGCCGGGCGATAGACTGTTTACCCGCTCGCCCTGCTGGGGCCAGGGCGAGAGACTGCTTGAGAGCAAACTATTCCCCTTTGTTTTACGGCGCAGTGGCCTCCTCTGGAGACAGGACCCGAGGAAGGGCCGCAGCGACAGGGCCAATTTGGGGCGGCCCGTCAACAGGGGGAAAGGAATCCAAGAGAGCTGGCTGTATTTTAAAGAAACCTTATTGAGGGCACAGGAACAAACCATCCCGATGTGCAGAAAGAATAGCAAATATGGTAGGTGTCCAGTTTGGCTTAACAAATAAGTCTTTGGTGAATTTAAACACAAAAAAGAAGCTTACGAGAAGTGGAAGCTTGGTCAGAT
This sequence comes from Emydura macquarii macquarii, assembly GCF_026122565.2. NCBI lineage: Eukaryota > Metazoa > Chordata > Testudines > Chelidae > Emydura > Emydura macquarii. The sequence continues at coordinate 15,907,108 of NW_027131180.1, forward strand.
GACTAGGGAGGATTATAAAAATACTGCACGAACATGCAGGAATGAGATCAGGAAGGCCAAAGCACAATTAGAGTTGCAGCTAGCAAGGGGTGTGAAGGAGAACAAGAAGGGTTTCTATAGGTATGTTACCAACGAGGAAGATTAGGGAAAGTGTGGGCCCCTTACAGAATGGGGGAGGCAACCTAGTGACAGAGGATGTGGAGAAAGCTGAGGTACTCAATGCCTTTTGTGCCTATGTCTTCACAGACAAGATCCGTTCCCAGACTACTGCACTGGGCAGCACAGAATGGAAAGGAGGTGAACATCCCGCAGTGCTGAAGGAACAGGTCCAAGATTACTTAGAAAGATTGGACATACACAGGTCCATGGGGCCAGATGCAGTGCACCCGACGGTGCTGAGGGAGTTGGCTGATGTGATTTCAGAGCCATTAGCTATTATCTTTGAAAGCTCGTGGCAATTGTGGAGGTCCCTGATGACTGGAAAAAAGCAAATATAGTGCCCATCTTCAAAAAAGGGAGGAAAGAGGATCCAGGGAACTACAGACTGGTCAGCCTCACCTCAATCCCTGGAAAAATCATGGAGCAGGTCCTCAAGGAATCCATTTTAAGGTACTTGGAAGAGAGGAAGGTGATCAGGAACAGTCAACATGGATTCACCAAGGGAAAGTCATGCCTGACCAACCTGATTGCTTTCTATGAAGAGGTGACTGGCTCTGTGGATGTGGGGAAAGCGGTGGACGTGATATACCTTGACTTTAGCAAAGCTTTTGATATGGTCTCTCACAGTATTCTTATCAGCAAGTTAAAGAAGTATGGGTTGGATGAATGGACTATAAAATGGATAGAGAACTGGCTAGAGCATAGGGCTCAATGAGTAGTGATCTGTGGCTCCGTGTCTAGCTGGCAGCCGGTCACAAGCGGAGTGCCCCAGGGGTCGATCCTGGGGCCGGTTTTGTTCAACATCTTCATTAATGAGCTGGAGGATAGAGTAGATTGCACCCTCAGCAAGTTTGCAGATGACACTAAGCTGGGGGGAATGGTAGATACCCTGGAAGGTAGGGATAGGATACAGAAGGATCTAAACAAACTGGAGGATTGGGCCAAAAGAAATCTGATGAGGTTCAACAAGGACAAGTGCAGAGTCCTGCACTTAGGACGGAAGAATCCCATGCACAGCTACAGACTGGGGACCGACGAGCCAGGCAGCAGTTCTGCAGAAAAGGACCTGAGGTAACAGTGGATATGAGTCGTCAGTGTGCCCTGGTTGCCAAGAAGGCTAATAGCATATTGGGCTGCATTAGTAGGAGCATTGCCAGCAGATCTTGGGAAGTGATTATTCTCCTCTATTCGGCATTGGTGAGGCCGCATTTGGAGTATTGTGTCCAGTTTTGGGCCTCCCACTACAAAAAGGATGTGGAGAAGTTGGAGAGAGTCCAGCAGAGGGCAACAAAAATGATTAGGGGGCTGGAGCACAAGACTTATGAGGAGAGGCTGAGGGAACTAGGCTTGTTTAGGCTGCAGAAGAGAAGAATGAGGGGGGATTTGATAGCAGCCTTTAACTACCTGAAAGTGGGTTCCAGGGAGGATGGAGCTAGGCTGTTCTCAGTGATGGCAGAAGACAGAACAAGGAGCAACGGTCTCAAGTTGCAATGGGGGAGGTCTAGGTTGGATATTAGGAAAAAGTTTTTCACTAGGAGGGTGGTGAAGCACTGAAATGGGTTACCTAGGGAGGTGGTGGAATCTCCATCTTTAGAGGTTTTTAAGCTGTGGCTTGACACAACCCTCGCTGGGATTATTTAGCTGAGGTTAGTCCTGCTTTGAGCAGGGGGTTGAACTAGATGACCTTCTGAGGTCCCTTCCAACTCTATGCTTCTAAGATTCTATGATTTTATCTCCAGCTTCATCTCCTTGGCCCCAGTAGAGACAAATCGGAGAACTCTGCCAAGATCCCAAGTTCAAAGAGCGGAGCAAAGAGGACAACCTTTTGAGAGCCAAACACCCAGGAGTGAGGAAGAGGGCAATATAGGGCCTAGATATGGAGGAGAGAAATGACCCCTGTCCAGGATGCTTAATCAAACCCTAAGCAAAATGGAGGAGAAGGAAGAAAGGATCTCCATTTGCTTGAGAGAGTCCATTTCCAGGGAACAGGGTAAAGAAGGAAGGGGAGAAAGAGGAAAGAACTCCTTCTCCCAGGGAATTGGGGAGATGGGAAGGGATAACCCCATCTAGGCAGCTGATCTCCAGGGTGGGAGAAAAGGACAAACCTTTTCTCTGGGGAGTCCATCTCCTAGGGGTAAAAAGGGAATGCCACCAAATATGGACACAACTTCTTGTGGGCCCTGGGAAACCGTTGGCTGAGGGCAGGATTTTGCCTCTGATCAGGCCATTTTAAGGCCTGAATGCACTCATTCATTCTCCAGCTTGTTCTCCTTGGTCAGGCCTGGCTGTGCTTCCTCTCCAGAAGATTCCTAGTGAGCTGAAGGATAATGGTCTCCTAGAGTCTTTAAGGCCGTGAAGCTTGGAGTCTGTCTGCTCCAAGAATTATCCCAAGCCTTTGAAGGACAAGTCTTGAATTGTCTGCTGGACCTCCAGAGGGAGGCCTGACACCTGCAGCCAAGAGCTCCTCATGGCAATTGCTGAGGACATTGTCCTTGAGACCACATCTAGGGCAGCTTGCAGTGTGGTCCTTGCTACTGTCTTGCCCTCTTGTACGATAGCCGTGAACTCTGATCTGGAGTCAGTAGGGAGCAGATCCTTAAACTTCAATATGGTGTTCCATAAACTGAAGTTGTAACAGCTCAGAATCAATGTTGGTTAGCGATTCAAAGCTGGAGCCTCCCTAGTAGAATAGACCTTTCTACCGAAGAGGTCCAGCATCTTTGAATCTTTGGACTTAAGAGAAGGGCCCTGCTGTCTCTGCCTTTCCTTCTTGTTCGCGGCCAACACTACCAACGATCCTGACGGCAGATGAGTGAACAGACACTCACGGCCTCTACATGGGACAAAGTATTTCCTCTCTATCCCCTTAGCTGTGGGGGGATCAAGGCGAGTGTTTGCCACAGGGTTTTTGTTGTGGCCTGAATGGTCTTGATAAGGGGTAGTGCCACTCTTGAGGGACCTTCCAGCTTCAGAATGTCCATCATAGGGTCCATTGACTCCATCACCTCCTTCGCCTGGAGCCCCATGTTCTGGGCCACCCTCTGCAGCAACTCCTGATGGGCTCTGTTGTCCATAGGAGGTGGGCCAGTTGATGTCTCTGCCACCATCTCGTCTGGTGATGAAGACAAGTATGCTTTGGGCAGGGGCTGTTCCTCCTGCCCCTCAGGCTCGCGGGACTCCCTCTGCATGGGGATGTCATGTACTGTGCCTGAGTCAGTCACGGTGGAGGTTTTTAAGAGCAGGTTAGACAAACACCTATTAGGGATGGTCTAGATAATTCTTACTCCTGCCTTGAGTGCCAGGCACTGGACTAAAAGACCTCTCGAGATCCGTTCCAGTCCTTTGATTCTGTCATTTTATGTTTCTCTTTCTCCTGTTTGCTATACGTCCAGGCTGTTACCAAGTCTTGCCTCTTCTTCCTCCACAAAAATATCTGATGTAAAGATCTTCCTTGCCTGTTGATCAGACCAAACACTTCACTGAAATGTTTCTGTTGGTCTTAGGTTTTATAGATTTTTTTTAATAGAAAAACTAAAATTGGGGCCAAATTTTATCTGTAACATACCTTTAATATGACACAAACAGACCTGCTTCATACCTAAGTTTCAATTTCAAAAGTAACTACTGTACCTGCAAGTTAACAAAAACACAGTTCAAAGAAGCAGCAACAAGTCAGAAAAGAAACTCCTTCATCCAAACTCTGACAGATTCATTTAGATTAGAAGTGGAGAGCAATGAAAGAAAAACAAATGGAAATGATAAAAGTAGAGAGTAACACGGATTTGCTGAAAAGCTTATCAGAAAATATGCATTGAATGACATACAATTATTGTGCTGTTCTAATATCATGCCCCGTATTAGAAATGACCTTACAAAATTTGAGATGCATATCATTGCACCATTTAAAACAAATCTTCCATCTAGTCCTTATTACTGGTGAACTGAGCTGAACATGCCACATACTATTTAACAGTCATGATCTGGAGAAGCCAAATGTTGCTGTGTTTTAGAAACCAACCCTGTAATTATTTGTTCCCATTTTACAGATGGTAAACTGAGGCACATAGCTTGTTCAACAATCGTTGGCACAGATAGGACTAGACCCCATGAGTTCAGACTCCCAGGTCAGTGTACCAACCAGTAGAGCATAAAGCCACCCACATTAATAGTAATGTGAGTTTTTGTTGTCTACTAACTTGTGGATGTTTTTAGAAAATACATATCCATTAAAGATAAATATTTTTTTACAAAATGCACCATTAGTCTATGGAACTCACTGCCACAATATATAATTGAGGCCAAGAGTATAGCAGGATTTTTAAAAAGTTTGGACATTGATATGGCTAAATCTGGAAGGGCTCTAAACCCCCTTGCCTCACAACATAAACCACGCCATACCTGGGGAGCAGGGTTTGGAAGACACTTCCCTTAATTGTAGGTTATTTCTTAGTTGCCTACTTCAGGGTTCCTGGTAGCATCAGTACTGGCCAGTGTTGGCGATAGGATACTGGACTAGCTGGACCATAGGTTTGCTTCTGTATGGCAATTCCTATGATCAGAAACTCTATCTGGTTGTTGATGTGTATTGTTTAGGTACTATGCCCATGAAATGTTAATGTTGAACTGGAGCAAACAACTGAATATATAACAAAATGGGATAAACAAAAACTGGATTATGCATGGAGCATGGGGGGTATGACTGTTTAATGGTGGCATTACAGTATCAAGCAAATCTCATATGACCTAAAATGCTTCTTTCTGTGCTCAATAGCCGTAGACCTGATATTTGTTTGATTTTTAGGCTCCTGTTAATCAAAAATGCCTATGCAGGAGATGCATTCAGTGACAGTTATTTATTGACCTTGAGGTTTTTAAGTGAACACCCCATTGTATGAGGGATTTTAATAGCAATGGTGATTTGACCCATTGTGTGCTATGACATGCCTGGGTTTAACCAGCTTTTCTGTGCCAACCAACAAATTGTTCAGAATAAACATCTTCATCAGCAAATGCTATGAAATGTACCCAGCCAACTGCATACAGACATCGCCTGGGTGCTGCATGTGCTTGTTCCCACAGACCCAGTCGCATCACAACTTCTGTTTGACTCTTTTCTATTATTTTTAAATGTTGAGAACTAACTGAGCCTAGTTAATTTAAGAATGTCATGCACTATGATATATAAAATGGGGTCTGTGAACTAACATCCCAAGTTTGCCCTCGGTAAGTCTGATTTGTGTGTAAAATTGGAGATAAAATTGGATTGCCTTGTTAATTTTTCTGAAACTGATGCTCCTTCCATTTTCCTCTCTGAGCTAGGAGTCCTTATCACAGAATGTCACGTGATGTAGCTATGAAGGTATAGAAGGGTACAGAGGATGGTTCTCCCAACAGTGGGCACAAAATAAACTTGACTTGTATATTTTTAAGTTAATGTGACCTAGCAAATTTATTACAAATAATCTAAAGTCTTGTTGACCCTGGAGCTCCCCTTTATGGCTGGGGAATATTTTACAAGGTACTGCATATGTTTATTTAGCATTTCCTCTTCTGGGCAAAAATACATTTCCATAAAGTGCGTGGGGGATGACATCTTGTGCCTGTGGGAAAAGATGCTTTCCTATTTGTCAGGTAGAATTGTAAAGCCTCAGTACTACCCTTCAATACATCAGGGCATATTTTTCATTGATCTTTGCTCCTACAGAATTAATATTTGCTCCACGCACTTGCTGATGAATGGATAATCCCAATAACTTCCATCTCACAGCAGTACTGCAGAAGGTTACAGTTAGGATTCAACATTAAGGCTAGAATTCTTGGGATTTCTGGGCAGGGAATCTCTCCAGTAATGATGCTTGCAAAAACACTGTAAAAGTCTGATCTTGATCCCACTGGGAGCTTTGCCATAGATCTTAATGGGACCTGGTGGGTAGTCTCTTAATCTCTAATGCATCTGTCCAAACTTGATAGTTTATTACAACTTCTAGAAAGTACAAATTTGTATCAGACTAGAGCCATCAAAGGGAGTGGTTTTAAAGTCATTAACTTGGGCCATAACAAACAAATAATGAGAGAAAACAATCTGTAAATGTCATATTTGTTTAACACACAAAGCGGCTGTTGAAGAGCAGTTTTCCTCATGTCTAGAGAGCATGAAAACTGCAATCTGCAGCTTGAAAATGTTGTTTTGTTGGAAATGAAGAAAGTAAAACACTGCTGTTTATCTTCACTATTTTGCTTCTTTTCCGCTTCCTTGCTCTACACACACATCTGCTTGACTTATTCCCAAATGTCCTTAAATACACGGAGTTCAGACATAGCTGAAGGCAGAACCAATAACTTCAGGTTCTCTTGCTGCTGAGTTCTGATAACAGTGTTTTTGCTTTTAGGGAAAAAAAGAGTTTGCTCCTAGCTCCCCAAAGCAACAGCAAAAGCTTGGACGAATGGAATAGCTATATATCTGCCAATATCTATCAATGGGAAGATGCCAATATAACCAGACTTGAGGCATGATGTTCAGAAGCAAAGGGAGCAGTAAGCTAGCCAGAAATTTATGTGAAAACATTTTGTTTTTATCAAAAAAACTGAAAACGTTTTGGTCAAAATGAAAATATTTTGAAAAACTTGTTGATTTCAATGCAATTTCATTTAGGAAAAAAACAAAATGAAACCAGTTGAAACATCCCATTTTAATATTTTCTGAATGAAATGTCTTTGAGTTTTTTTGTTTCAAAACAACTTTTCAAAACAAAATTCATAGTTACATTTATGTAGAAGTTTTAAAAGGTTAAAATCAGAACTTTCCCTGATATTGTGGGAAGCACCACAATCTTATTCTCAAATAAGTCCCTACTGCTATATCTATACTATTGTCTATGTTGGCAAAATGTATGTCGTTCATGGATGTGAATATTCCATCCCGCTGAGAGACCTAAGTTACACCGACATAAATGCACAGCGCTATGTGCACAGCGCTATGTCAGCAGGAGAGCTTCTCCTGCTGACATAGCTTATGTCGCTTGTGGAGGTGGGTTTTTTTATGCTGATGAGAGAGCTCTCTCTCATTGGCATAGAGCGTCTTCACCAGATGTGTTGGAGCGGCAGAGCTGTATCAGTACAGCTACACCTCTGCAGCACTGTATGTATAGACATGGCCTTAGGCTATGTCATGTTAGAAGCAGTTTAAGATAACCCGGAAATAGCCACCCTTGACTGGAAAAAGAGCATGCACATGGGGGTGGAGGGGTTATACCAGTTTAACTGTTCATTTGAAATTCACACCTTAGTCCTGATCTATGCTGAAAAGTTATCTCAGCAGAGCTACGTTGGTCAGGGGTGCAAAAAAAACCACACCTCTGACAGATGTGCCTAAGCCAATCTAACCTGCAATATGGACGCAGCTATGTCAATGAAAGAGGTCTTCTGTCAACATAGCTAACTTTGTTTGGGGAGGTGGTGTACATACAGTGAGAGAAAAACCCCTGCTGTCGGTGTAGACTGCACCTACACTAGGGGACTATACTGACATAGCTACTCTGGTATAGTCTCCGTAGTCTAGACATACCCTTAGCTTATACTGATATAACATTCTCATGTAGACAAGCCCTCAGGCCTGCTCTATGCTTAAAATGTAGGTTGCTCAGCAGTCTGTGAAGGCCACCTACCTGACTATGCTATGCTAGCCATTGCTATGCCAACCCAACTCCCAGTGTAGATGCTGCTAGGTCAACAGAAGACTGCTTCAATTGACCTAGCTATCGCCACTCGGGGAGGTGGTGTTCCTACAGAGATGGAAAAACCTTCTCTGTTGCTCTAGGCTGTGTCTACAGTAAGGGGTTATGCCAGCATAGCTACAGCACCGTAGCTAGGCCTCTATAGTCCCCCTAGTGTAGTGCAGTTTTAGTCTGATCCAATATGTTCATACTGGTTTGGATGCTCCCCAAGAAGAGCAGACTAAAGCCATTGAGGCTGTTGGCTCTGGCATTGTCTCTTAATTACCCTTCAGTGTAAGCTGTTAGGCAACTAGTAAAAAAGATCTCCTCCTCCTTTCCCTGGGCAGGCACACTCTGCTACCCAGACAGACCCAGACCTCTAGGCTGAACTATCCATTCCATTCCATCATATGGTACAGAAACACCAGACTAGCGACAGATCCAGAAACACTATCAATTATCAAAGAGCACCTGCACTTTTGTCACACCGGTTAAGAGTGTGATGGATCTGCTAAGGCCCCGCCCCCTTGCACGTCCCCTTCCCCCGGTCAGATCAGGGGAAAGGTCCTGAATCAGGAAGTGACCAGGCTGTGTTGGGAAGCAGTGGCCGCGTGGCTAGCCAGGAGCTGTAGAGAAGCTGGATGCAGAGAGGAATCCCCAGAAACAGTACGCAGAGCTGCGGGTGGAACAGGCCGTGAGGGCTGGACATTGCAGTTGGGTGTGGGGCTGTGTGGGATGTATTGGGGAGCAGCAGCGGCTGGACAGGGAAGCAGGGCAGAGGAGCCCCAGTCAGACACTAACTGAGCCTGGCCTGCAAACTCCTATTTGTGTGAATAGAGACTGGAATGGAGATGACATCACCCCAAGCACTAGGACTGAAGAGCCCTGACTCTCGACTGGACTGCCCCAGGGACCCAAACAAGAACTGCTGTCACTCACTTTGAACCGTAACGGTTAAGCCACCGTATCTTGGGTATTTGCAACCTTTCCCTTTTCCCGGCAGCTCTAGTAAAATACCTTGTCCGTTAGCCATGTGTATGAGTGGCTCTTGGGACCCACCAGGGCTAGTGGCTACAAGGCCTAACTGCTGAAACTCCTGCGGGGTTTGCTTCCTAGTCGTGGTACAGCTGGCATGCTGCTGGCACCTTAGAAGCTAGATGTACCCTGGCACTGAGTAGCCCCAATCACTGCATCTTGAATTTGCCGATAGATGATGATGCTCCCATAGAATATGAGCATTTCTTTTACTTGTATGTTTATTTATAAAGCTGAGCACAACAGTTTGACCAAAACTATTTTTTGTCAAAAATGCAGATTCAGCGACACCAAAACATTTCACGAATTTGTGTCAGTTTTGCCAAAAATTGTTTGTTTAGGAAAAAACCAAACAAACGCCCCCTGTCCCCCCCCCCGTCCCTCCCCCTCTCCCCCCCCCCCAAAAACCAACCCTCAAAAACACTTTGGTTAGACACTTTCTAAATAAAACATTTCAATGTTTCAGTTCATAATTGCCTTTAACATTATTAAATAAATTAACAAACACAAAACATGCTCAAGAGCTTAAACAAAACATTTCATTTGGCCAATTTTTTTTTTTTAAACTTTTAGAGTTGCCAAAATGTTTTGCTTTTGATTTTACATGAAGCAAATTTTTTTTATATTTTATTTTTCAGAATTGCCAGCAAACCAGAAAACTATTAGTACAGCTCTTTTTATTTGTTTAAAAAATGTTTGTTCGTTTGGCTAAAGAGAGAGCCCATTTTTAACTAGAGTATATTTCCAATCCGATGGAGGGGTCCATAGGTGCTGGAAACTAAGGGTGCAGCAGCAGTAGCTTGAAGTGGATTCCATTATATACAGGGGTTGGTTCAATTGCTCTCAGCACCTCCATTATAAAAATTGGTCCAGCATCCCTGGAGGGGTCTTATTTTTGGTGGGGGTGTATGTATATTTACAAAGCGTGTTTTGGTTGTCTCTTTCATTCATTATAATGTCATACATTTTCATAATTAGTCCAGTGGCTCAGCAAGACAGTACAAGACTTTAAGAGGTGATACATACTTTTTACTTCCCTTGGGATGATGTTCAGTCGCTTGGATCTTGTGCAATTAATAAGTTTAAATTAATTTGCCCACTCATAGTTTCAGCCAGACTGAGGGGGGAGGGTGAAATGCAAATTTGGTTTGAACTGTAGAAATCCGGACGATTTGATGGCACCCACCTTAAAGGGGCCTGTTATTCAGAAAGGGAAGGGCACCTGCCCTCTGGAAATCAGGCTGCTCATGGTGTCTCAAGCGGAACGCCTGGCATCACTTGCCAGTTTTGAAAATTTAGAAATTGATCCAGGAAGAGAATGTAAATTTAGACCTAAAGTATTTTATAAACCTAAAGAAATAAAATCAATCAGTCAGTTTGAGGCTCATGATAACAGCAATAGACCAATAGGGAGGGAAGGGCATTTCCTGGCCGAAACGACTGGCTGAATTATGGACCTTAGGGAAAGACCTCAGTTTCTTCCAGTGACTCCCAGGAAATTACCCTCCACATCAGCTATTTTCTGCTTGACTAATAGTGAGGGAGAGAAATGCAACACTCTAGACCAGGGATTTCCAAACATTTTGTCATCATGACCCAATTTTAAGGAAGTATTTCCTGCCAGGACCCCAGACAGCATGGAAGACGCCATTTTGCTCTTTGCACAGTGTGACCTCGCATGCCCCATACATTCAAGGTCATGCTATGCGGAGCAAAATGGCGTTCTCCACATACTAGGGATTGCTGCAACTCCATGGGCCCCCAGTTGGGGTCACGACCCACAGTTTGGGAACCGCTGTTCTAGATCAATATGTGATGTACTCTATAGTGTACAGACCAGATATCCCGATTTTATAGGGACAGTCCCAATATTTGGGGTTTTGTCTTATATAGGCGCTTATTACCCCCCCAGTCCCAGTTTTTTACATTTGCTATCTGGTCACCTTATGTACATCCCATATCTTGCATAGAATTAGCCTGCCAAGACAACTGATCAAAATGTCAGTCAGTGGGTGTGTATCGTTATGAGATCCTAGGGAAAAATACAGATATTTGTTTAGAAATATGTGGCTCTCGAATGAAATATTACATTCTTTTTTACAGTATATTTTTCTAGCCATAGGTCCTGATCCTGCCAACATTCTGCACAGTCTTAACTTTAATGATGGGACTACTCATGTAAGTAAGGTAAAGCATGGATATAAATGTTTACAGGGCTGGAGCCTAAGATGCTAAGGTTCCTGAAAGTCTAGTTCAGGAAGGGAAAAGTCCTGTTGAGGGAAAGCTCTGCTGGGATTTGGTTTATGAACAGGACATCCTGCTTAGTTCTGAGATCTGTCAGATATAATTCTAGTGAGGGCAAAGAGAGGTGCTGCTCTCCCTCTCACTTGTCTGAAAAACCCATTTGAATCGATCTGGGCATCACATCAGTGCTAAGTACTTGTCATATTTTATCACATTTCATGGCAAATGTTTCCAGTACAATGTTAAAAATGTACAGTATGTGTTCATCTCTGTGCAAATGGGCCAAAATACCTCGATGTAATAGCGAGCTGTGTGTTATCACTTGTGTCATTAAGCTTAATGGTAATATTATGTCTGCGCAGAGAGGGCTATTGTCTAGTGTTTGGGGAAGATGTTTGAGCACTAGAACTCCTGGGTTCTGTTCCCAGCTCTGCCACTGACTCACTGTGTGACCCTGGGTAAGTCATTTAGGCCAAAGTTTAGCAAGTGTCTATTAGTTCTGGGTCCTTCAGTTTGTAGATGCCCAGTTCAAGTCATTTGGGGTTTGATTTTCAGAGCTGAGCTTTTGGCACTCCCATCAATTTCATCTGGAGTTGTGGGTACTCAGCTCCCCTGTGCTTCTGTTAGCCAATCTGTTAGATAGGGATAATACTTCCTTACTTAACAGGGATATTGGAATGTTTGTACAGTGCTTTCAGATCCTTGAAAGGGGACGAAGGCAGAAATCATTAATAAAACAAATGGGAAGATGTGACACAGAGGCCCACTGGTGCCAACTGGCACACAGTTCCCTGTTCTTTACGAGCAACTCCTGTCCCAGACCTGATAAACTCACTATACCTAATAGACTACTTTCATAGTACTTATCCGTAAAAGGGTAGCATGTGAGGACTCTACTGAAAGCTTGTAACTTACTGATACTCATAATCATTGCAAGATGTGTGCACAGGTGATATTTAAGGAATAATGTAACTATATTGAAAATTATGTCCTTATGGTCTTGGAAGGCAAGTGCGTCACCAGGGAATTGTGTGTTTCGGTGGTGACCCATCCAAGCAGGAAGGAGTTGTCACCCTTCCCTGGCTAGCTGATCGTGTAATGTATTGCTCAGTTGTCCCTCCTTCGCGCCAATCCAGAAAAGTCAAAGACAAACTGTAAACGTCAAAACCATTTGGATGTGAAAAGGAATGATAGGACAGCGAGGGGAGCGCCCTGTCTGTGACTGAAGACAAAAGACTGATTCAGAATATCACAGAGTGGAGAAAGACACTCTGGATCCAGTCACTAAGGTGGCACCTTGATGAGCAGTGCTGCTTCATGAAAGACTGGGTCCTAATTCCTTGCGACCAGCAAAAGACTGAACTGTGAGGTGAGAATATACTTTATTAGCTGGGAAAGGTCACTATTCATAAGTGTAGACAGGGCCAGCCTCAGCGGTGGATGGGTTGGCCAGTGCCCTGGGGGGCGCTGTGCTGATACCTCCGACCCACCTGACTTACGGACAGCCAGTGGGGCTTAGAGGCAGCCAGGCAGGCGCAGCAACATCTGGAGAGGGTGGCTGGACCGAACTGCAGGGGGGGCAGCTGGACGAGCCAGGTAACTCCTGCAAAGCAGGGTTGCCTCTCCTCCCCTGCTGCCCTGCTCCACTGCTATCTGCAGCCTCCGTGCTTCTGCCCCCCTCATGCCCATGGAGCTGCTCAGGACCTGGAGCCTGCCTCCTGTCTGCTGTGCAGAACCGGGTGGTGAGTAGGGAGCGTCCCCCCCACTTGTGTACCCGGTCTCTGCTGAACTGGGGTAGGGATCAGGGGGAGTGTGTCTGTGCTGGTGCCTCTGGGTCCAGAGTGGGTGCTGCAGTGCTGCTGTTCAGGCTCCTGAATGTTCTGTTTAAAGAGTGTGCTGACACACTTACTCAAGCACACTCACAGTCCCCCAACACACACACACACACACTCCCCAGCACATTCTCTTTCTCACACGCACATATTCCCCCCAACACACTCTCTCACACACTCTCCTCCAACACTCACTCGCTCTCTCTCTCAAACACACATATAATCCCCCCCAACACACTCTCTCTCTCGTTCTCTTTCACACACACACACACTCCCCCAACACACTCTTTCTTTCTCAAACATACATTCCCCACATACAAACAACCCCACTCTCTCATACACACACTCCTCCAACATACATTCTATCTCACACACTCCACTACACACACATACTCTCTCTCATACACACACTCTCCCCCAACACTCTCACATACACACTTTCTCTCACATACACTCTATCTCATACTCTTCCCCAATACACACACTCTCTCTCTCACACTCACACTCTCTCTCACACACTCTCCCCCAACACTCTCACACACATATAGTCTTTCAGACACTCCCCCAACACACACACAGTCTCCTTCACATAGTTCCCACAACACTCATTCACTCTCTCACACACACACATTAATGTTGTTGTTACTTTTTGGTACTTCCTGTCGAAACGCACAAGGCACATATATTCTCTGTAATTTTATTCTTTCAAAGTTCATTAAGGATTGTAGTACTGTTATTTTAGTATTTTGACTGGTCTGTGCATTTCATAATTTTATTTCTCTCTTATGCTTAAATTTAATTATTTGAGTCGTGAGTTCTAAAATGCTTAATCTGTCCTGGCTGGAGTAATTATCATTATTACTTTTATTGCCATATTGCGCTTTGTCATTCATTATTTAAAGTGGTACAATGAAATAATAGTATCCTAGAATGTAAATTTAGCTTGCATTCACCTTAGCAATGCCAGTTTTAAAAAAAAATCGCTAAACACGTAACTTAAGACACTGTGCAGATGAAGGTCTCTTATTTTCAAATGGTATTTCTAGTTCTATCTGTAAAATAACTTAAAATTCGTACGAAAATAAATGGGGTTCCAAGTCTGATACTAACAGCAATGATAAAGTCAAATGTTAGTGAGTCACATATATGATGGTGAGCGGCAAACATAAATGCCAAGATAATTAGTAAAATAAATTCCCGTTCTTAATAAAAGAAAGGAAAAAAACCCTTAATCACATATGTTAAAATTAAGTAAATATGTTTTTAGTGGAGTGAAAAACAATTGACTAAAATAAAGTTAGATAATGGCAATAACCAAGTTTGTTTGGTTTGTTAGAGAGAGTAAGCAGATTTTAAGCAGATATTTATTTTTGTTTCTCTCTCCTAAAGATAGTGTACAAAGCATCAAACCTGTCTTTCTGATATCTATGTTAAAGCTCCAGAACTGGTACCTCAAGGCTTGGGATTGGAAATATCTTGCTGAATTATCTCCAGTGGCATACCTTAGGTGTCCGGCGCTCAGGGGCCAATATTTATATTTGCGCCCCTCCTCCTCTCATCGTCTTTGGTGGGGGCAGTCTGTGGGCCCATTTCCCGCTCTCCCCCACTCCCTCCCTCCTGTGGGAATGGTGGATGTGGCGGCAGTGGCGTACCAAGGGGGCCATGCCCCCTGGTGCCAGCCAGGGAGGGCCCTGGCCGGACCCTTGGAGGAGGAGCTGCCCCCCACTGACATCCCGCCGACCCAGCCTCTCCGGTGGGGAGTGGAAGCAACAGGGGCACATGCCCTGGTGGGCTGCCCGGTGGTGGGGGAGAGCCGGGGGGTGCTGCCTGGCCCCTGCATGGCTGGGGTCCCTGCGGCTCCCTCATTGCGCCCAGCGCAGTGGCAGAGGGACCGGAAGGATGGAAGTTGGACAGGCCGGGTTGGTGCAGCTGCCGGGGATGTCAGCGGGGGTGGCTTCTCTGTGAGGGTTCAGCCACTGCCCCACCAAGACTGGCACCTGGGAGCATGGCCCCCCTGGCTTCCCCCGAGGTATGCCGCTGATTATCTCCTGATTTTTCTAAATTTACACATAAACGTAAAATATGGATTTAGTTGGTGTTTGTATATGTTTTTTCTTTCCTCTCTTCTAATTTCTAAATTATTATCCACAAAAAATCTAGTTTTCAGGTTAAAGTTTCCCCTCTTCCCCACCAAATCTGAAAAGATGCCCCTGGTGAGCCAGCAGTGGCCAAAGGGCTGCGCAGTGGCGTACCATGAGTCCCCAGTGCCTGGGGGCCAAGACTGCATTTGCGCTCCTCCCCCCCCAGGCCTGACGCATGTTGTCCCCCCCGGAGCAGGGCAGGAGGGGTGCCCAGCTCCCACCAGACAGCGCCACCCCTCAGCTGCCCCTGGGAGGAAGGTGTCTGTACCTGTGTGGGTGGGAATATGCCACTTACCTCCTCTTGCTTAGGGGACTTTCTGCAGCTCTGCCGCCCCCTGCCCGCACTTACCTGCCACGCGGCGCCCGC
Organism: Emydura macquarii macquarii; assembly: GCF_026122565.2. Lineage (NCBI taxonomy): Eukaryota > Metazoa > Chordata > Testudines > Chelidae > Emydura > Emydura macquarii. The sequence goes on from NW_027131180.1 coordinate 15,922,598, forward strand.
CTCTCTCGCTCCAGCCTGGCGCCGGCTAGGGCAGGATGGCCTCAACCCCTGACCTGAGGGGCGGGACAGGGGGCACGGCAGGCCAGCCTTTCATGAAGCGCAGGGGGTGTGGGGCACAGGAGGCTCTAAGGGGTGGCTGCCGTCCAGCTGCCCCTCAGAGCCTCCTGCACCCCTCACCTCCTGCAGGTCATGAAGGGCTGGCTTGGCAATCCCCCTGCAGGCCGGCGCCTGGGGGCCTGGTCCCCACCCTCCTCGGTATGCCACTGGGACTGCGGGATGGCCACGGGCTCCAGCAAGATGCAGCTCCCATGCAACAGCACAGAGTCTGCCTTGAGCCACAGACCGAGTGCCAGACACCACAAGCTGCAGGAACAGTGCAGAAGTAAGCGTGGCAATACACCATATTTACCATGTCGCCCTTACTTCTGCACTGCTCCTGGTGTTGCCTTCGCAACTGGGTGCTTGGCCAGCACTGGCCACCCAGCCATTGCTTAATTTCTGCTGGGGCTGAGCCTGGCACATTTTTCAATACAGATTAAGTACTGGGCAGGGAGGCAGCGGGGCCTGCAGGTGATGGGGTGGGGGAGCTGTGGGGGCCAGGGGCGGTAGGGGGGTAGGGAGGCCGGGGGGACAAAGGGTGCAGGGTTCCATTTTCCCTAAGGCCTGCCCTGAGTGTAGGCCCTAGTACATACAGGGCCAGGACAGGGCTAGTAGAGCCAAGAGGAGAGTGCTTAGGTGGTTGACAGGCTGGTTGTGTTAGGGAGCTAATGCCCAGCTGGCACAGGCAAGACTCCCCGCGCTGAAGGCAGGTGGCAACAGGGTGACTCACAGCCCTGAGTACCCCATGAAGCATCCCAGAAGGTGCCAACTATTGTTAGCTGTTTAAATATGTAAATCTGCTTAGGCAACTTTTTGCCTTGTTTTGTTTCCAACATGTCTCTGCTTGTCTCCCTCTTTCCTCTTCTGGCCCTGTAATCCTGTGACCCGGAGTCACATTTTTTACATTGCTGTTCACTGCAGAATAGAGTAGTCAGCTGCATTGTGTGACAGACGGAATGTATCCCTGTTATCAGCAGAGCTAAATCTTCCTGTTTTAGGTGAACAGCTGAACACTCCATGCACCGGGTACTCCCTCGCTCACTACATTGCCACTGAGCTGAATGGGGCAGCATCAGAAGTGCTGTTAATATCCCACCTTTGTCGTTTCATAGAGACCCAGGCAGTTCACCTCAAGCCGAGGCAAAACAAACAAGGCCGATGACTCATTGCCACCCTGCTTGACGGTGTATCTTCCACTTTCCTGAAAGTGAAGTGCAATGAGTTATGGTCTATCCAAAGTAAAGGAGCCCTGCCCAGATTGGCTACCCACAGCTGTTCAGTCAGAAAACACCCATTTCTAACCTTGGCAGCAGAGCACCAGCTAGTAAGTATGCCCCAAGTATGTGAGATTGCTAAAATTAAAACTTCTCTGTCCAGAAGATACAGCTAATTATATGACAGCTGCCTGACATTTGAATCAGCTGCTGACCAAAAACAGGATGATTTAGAACGGCTAGCGATAGAGACACGTCACAGCTATCCTGGAATTTATCTTTGATGTAACAGGAGGCTTCACAAAACACACCCCTGCTGAGCACATACGAATTCCCCAAATCTTTTACATAGTTATTTCCTGTATTTATACAACTTCCACTCTGAGAGCCTGTTGTCCAGATTCTCAGCTGGTCCAAATCACTGATGTACACCAGCTAAAGATGTGGAGCTGTACTTTGATTCTAAATCTCTTTACTGTTATAATTGCTGCTCATGGGTCCTGATCCTGTGAGGTGCTGAATTCCTCAAGGGAAGGTCTTGAATGCCCTCAGCTCCCACTGGCCTTCTGCAACTTCAGGGTCAGTTTCTGTGCCAGTAAATGACAGTAAATGCATTTTGATGGCAAGGGAGTCAGATTCAAGACTGGGCTTTCTTCTGCTATAATCCAGTTAGGATATTGAATAAAAGAAACGTATCTGCAAACAAACCTGCGGCCCTATGCTTCCCTCCACCGTGTGCCACAGGTGGCATCAAATGTATGCTAGTCTGGTAAAATAGGGTCAAACGTGCCTGATTCTCTGCTGCCTTGCTCTTTGAGTAGTAATTTATATCTGCGTATAGTGCATATAAAATGCCACCAACTCAGAATTCTCTACTCACTTATACCAGTGGTAACAGTTTGCCCTCACTTGGAACAGCAGAAGTGACTAGTCAAGGGGCAAGGCACTGGAGAATGATGAGGCCATGCAGAAGAGAAGCAGCTAGATGAGGCCATGCAGAAGAGAAGCACCTCCACCCTGACACACTCCCCACCTGCGGCTGCTGACAGCCCCTCCACACAAACAATGAGTAATGGGGGCTTCACAGGAAATCAGAAGACATGCTTAACTGAAGGGAAGTGGAGCTGGGCATTGGCTACCACAGCGAATATGCATCATTTCACAATAATAAGCCCAGGAAAATGTCATGCTGGTCAGAGGAACATTAGCTTGTGCTCTGTGGTTTCTGCAGCAGAGGAGGTAGACGTGCAGGTGTCATGTAATTCTGCAGTACAATTAAAGAGCTTCTGTAACCTGTGGTAGCACTTGGGAGGCCTCAGCCTTGATTAGGGTCCCATTGTGTTAGGTGCTGCTTGTATATATAGTAAAGAATAGACCCTGCCCTGAAGAGTTCACAACCTAAATAGATAAGACAAAAGGTGGAAGACAGCAAGTGTTATTATGTCAGATTTCATGGGTGGAGAACTGAGGCACAGAGAAGTTAATTGACTTGCCCAACACTGCACAGAGAGTCTGTGGCAGAATTGGAAATCAAATCCAGACCTTGGGAGTCCCAGGCTAGTCCTTAACCACTAAACTAGCCTTTGACTATGATGACTGAAAGGAATCCTAAACATAGATGCCTTATAACGGAACCTCACAGGGTGTTTGCAAATCATTCTGAAATCCTCAGATGAGGGGGAGTCCAAAGTATTCCTGTTACATCCTTGGAGAGAAAACAGCAAAGTGAGTAACCAATCTGAAGATGGTAAATAAATGATGAGGACAGATCGAAGGACTTGCCTTGGTCATGTTCTCACTGGCAAAGAAGAGATTTCAAAGTGACCTAAAACAATTTTCAAAATTGCAAAAGGACTCAATACACTTGGGAGAGAAACATTTATACCAGTGAGGGTTTCAGAAATGAAATCAAGTACCTTAAACATTAGGGGCCAGATCCTCAGCTGATGTAAATCAGCATAGCACCATTGACTTCAACAGAACTTCACGGATGTACACCGAGGATCTGACCTCTAGCAAATGACGAGCCAGCAGCGAATTTTAGGCACAACTGCTTCATACAAAGGAAATTGTCAATATATTGAAGAAATAATTGGAGGAAGCACTTGACTCCCTATGTATGAATTAGAGGCCTAGAGATTTTGTTTTCCTAGAGAAGGAAGAAAGGATTACAGAGCAAAGGCTGAAAGGTGGGAATAAATACCATAAACCAAGCAAACAAGGCTGGGCTGGTTTGGCCAGATCATAGCCTTTTCTTGATACTACATTTCTCTGTATCAGTGATTTTCAACCAGGGATACGTGTATCCCTGGGGGTATGCAGAGATCTTCCAGGGGGTACATCAACTCATCTAGGTATTTGTCTAGTTTTACAACAGACTACATAAAAAACACTAGCAAAGTCAGTAAAAACTAAAATTTCATATGGACAGTGACTTGCTTATACTGCTCCATATACTATACACTGAAATGTAAGTACATGGTTTATGTTCCAATTGATTTATTTTATAATTATATGGTAAAAATGAAAAAGCAAGCAATTTTACAGTAAGTGTGCTGTGACACTTTTGTATTTTTATGTTTGATTTTGTAAGCAAGTAGTTTTTAAGTGAGGTGAAACTTGGGGTACACAAGACAAATCAGACTCCCGAAAAGGTTAGAATAGTCTGGAAAGGTTGAGAACCACTGTTCTATATTCTTCTAATATATACTTGCTATAAAAATGGTATTAAAGAGAGTTTCAGGAAATGTCAGTGTGAATATCCATTTGTAGTGTCTGGACCCGATTCTTCATACCATTACACCAGTGTTACACTGCTGTAACTTCACTGATTTCACTGGCATTACAAAGCCATAAAATTGGTTTAACAGAGAGGAGACTCAGATCTAATGTGTCTAACTTTGTTATTAGGGCTCCACTTTTCTAAAGAGAAAAATGTTCCCTACATTTATATCTAAACTCCCAGTGTGTACCTCTAGGGATTTGCAGGTAATTCCTATTCACTCAGACTACTTTATTTCATAAAAACACTGACGTTCACCACAGCACCAGGATTTCACCTTGAAATGTTCATGCTCTGTGGTATGATTAATAAGCTTTTCCTCATGCATAGCTGACATGTAAGCATTGTGTGTGTGTGTGTGTGTGTGTAGCAATTATCCAGCTTTACACAAATAAGAAGCTCTTTCAATGCTTGACCTGTAAAGAGACTTCAGTTTCAATGAGCTTCAACTTGCACGTTTGTGTTAAGTGGATCCATGGTCCTTGTCCAAGGAGTTCTCTATGCGGGGTCAATTTGTGACGTCTGTTATTCTAAAATAAGTAACTTCTACATAACAGAAATATGCTCCACTTGCACTGCTAATCTCTTTCTCACGCAAAGGAGTGTTTTAGAAGGAAAACTATTTACTGCAAGTAATAAATGAAAGTTCTCAGATACAGGTGTAACTTAGAGACAGACCATGCTGGTTTTAGACAGTTAGCCTTCAATTTTTATTTCACCTACATTTTCAATATCTATTTTTACCATTTCATATAAACGGCATTAGTTGTTCTTGTTATGGAGAACCACAGCCTGTTGTTATGCAATAATTAAAAAGCATCTTTAAAATGAAGTAAAGTAAAAATGCATTTTATTTATCAAAATTGCCCTTACAGGAATTTATCTTTTTCAGGTATCAGTTATTATTGTTTCAGAAGAGAGATTGTACCTCTGCATTACATAACAGAACGTGCAAGTTTCTTTAAAAACAGATGTGTTAAGTCTCCAACCCTACCTTATCTAGATACTTATGGTTTTCATCATTGTAGTATCTGCACCATTCACAATCATTAATGTATCGATCTCCTCAATACCCCTGTGAGCTAGATCAGTATTATTTCCATTTTACAGACAGGGAACCAAGGCACAGAGAAGTTAAATGACTTGTCTGAGGTCACAGAGGAAAGTTGTGTTACAATAGAAATTGAATCTAGTTGTCATGAATCCCCGGCTAGAATCTTTACCACCAGACCAACCTCCTTGGTGCTTGAATGCTGCACAAAAGTATTCATGAACATTTATTTAATTAAACACAACACCTTTGTTGTAAGTTATTCTCAGCTCCTTTGATTGCTTTTCAGAATCATTTGTGTGAGCAAAATTTTGCTTATAAGATGGTTTTCAAAAAGGAAAAGAATTGCGAACGTTTGCGCAAATATGTAATTGTGTCGGTCATGTTGATGTGGTCATCTTGAACGTTCTCTGTGGATTTAGACATCATCCAGTCAGGGAGCAGAAACAGTACCATGTGACTTAATTGACTAATTGTATAAATGTCTCATGCAACTGAGACACTGAATAGTTTGCAAACAATCCATAGGATGAAATATGTCCACATAAGGCATGTGTCAAATAATCATTAATAATGAATAAATTTGTAACAATCTAGGTATTTTTGTGAATAGTTTGCAAACAGAAAATTGTTTGCTGCAAATAATTCATTCAGTGCTAGCTATCTGGTAAGAATTGTTATCCCTGTTCTAGAGATGGAGAAACTGAAGGGATTCCTGTGGCTTCTCAGCCTTTGTGGTGAAGCGAGAGGATATGGCTCAAAGGAACAGTTAAATCATTTGTCTAGAATACCTTTGGCAGAACTGGGATTAGACTCCAGGTCTGCTGAGTCTTATGCCTTTGCTTTAGCCCCAAGATTATCCCTCCAGGATTTCATCCAATGTGCTGGGTGTGTTCATCAAAGAAAAGTTTTCTCCTGGCCTACAGGTGTTCTAAGAGCTCAGTCATGGGAGTGCACTCTTCATTATAAAAAGTTAGATATAAATTGGCTTGGCTTAATTTTCATTTCTTCATATAACTACACAGCAAGAGTTATATCCCAATGGGACATCCATGAAGATCCCTGGAAAATGTATGGAAAGTTGCACTGATCACCTCGGGCAGGAATGTTCACAAAATACTAATAATTATATCAGCCAATTCACTAGCAGAATTGGCAGAAGAACTGAGGCCCCACTCATGCAATTGGATCCTTTTAGGTGGACACTTGCACCTTCGGAGAGCAACTGGGGCTTGTTCAGGGTGCAGGGGTCCAACTGCATGCAACTGATTGAAGGATCTGAGCCTAAATGTGCAATAACTTCCAAGTTACCAGAGGATTGCTTTTTACACTGGTTTTACCAGTTACATGTTGCATTGCTGGCATTCACGGTTGCAAACTGTGGCTCTAAGTGTGCCCTTCATGGAAGCTGGGGTGTAGGTTCCTCTTGAAGACAAGCCTTCCCTGGCCTGTACGTGACATCAACTAAACTGGACCCCATCCTGAATGAAGATGTAAGTAACTAGGATTCAAACAGAGAAATGGGGCTTGTCAATACATCTTCATCAGTCAAACTGCTTTAAAACAATTTGTACAGGGGACTAAAATGCAATCTATAAGCTAGTCTGTTCTCTTCTGCTCTCTTCTCTTTCAAATCCCTCCTCAATGCTCATTTCTGACATGATGCTGGTATTTATTTATATAATTGGGGTGGGGGAGGGAGAAGAGCTTTTAAATGGTTCAGAACCAGCCTATTGTGTGTCTGGCTAACCTATGCAACCACACCTTTCTGTCACTGCCACCCTCATCTTCCAGACACAGTACAGGTACTGGAAATGAAAGCTTTCCCTCACTGTCCCAAGCTCTGTGCTTGAGAGGCTGACTACTTCTAAAGAGAGATTGCACACCATTTGCACCCAGTCTTTGTGCTTTCTGCTAAGAATGCCAATCAGTGTCAGTTGTGATGTGGACACCTGTCTGATGGGAACTATGTGGAAGCCAACAACTCAGTTTACAGGGGTCATCGAATAGCCAGTTTATGTGTCAACATTTGGTTACAAATGGTCCTAGGAGTGATTTGAGCTGAGAAAGGGGAGATTCCACATTCCATCGCCAATGTCTTGAGCTATCAAGTTCTCCTGTGTTAAAAAAGTTTGTGGATAACTATCTGGAACTTCTTTTCTTGGTCTGGAGATGGAATTCTGACAATGAGATGGAAGTCACTCAAAGTTTTAACTATGCTACTGAATTGAGCTACCACAGCTGCACAAAAGTTCAAAATCAGCTAACTCATCCATAAAAAAGTATGCTTGATTTAAAAAAAAAAATCAATAAAATACGGCCTGTTCCTTAGGTTCTGTCCCATTTTCCAAGAAATGAAATTCTTCCCTGAAAGACATAGCCATTCACATCTCCCAATCTGCCACCTGTCAAAGCAATTTAAGATTTACTAGTGACAACTGAGTGTTAATGTCTGCCATAGCTACCCTGCAAATAGCTGGTACATTCCAAGTCACTTGGCCCTTATGTCAGCTTTCATCCCTTAGCTTAGTTCAACTCAGCCAGTAACCCAATGGTCATTCCGAGTGAATCACTCTGAGAAATATAGATCTCCAACACTCTCTTAAAACTTTGAGGGGAAAATGAGTCACTTCACAACATCGAAAGTCATAGTTTGCCCTTGGTATTTCTAGGCATGCAGGGGCAATGGCTGCCTATTTTTAGATGTTTTTCTATGATATAAATATTGCTTGCTTCCTGCCTTTAAAGTTCTTCTTCAGACCCCATGCTAATGCTCTGCTCACTGCATGACTGTTCTAACAGAGTTTTTGGTCAGCACTGCAGTAGAGCTGAAAGCAGCAGCAAAAACGGCAGCAGCCTTCTTGTTGGAGTTAGCCTGGAGACAGAGTGCCATTGCTAGGCTGATTTGTCAGATGCATTTTCAATATGTCACTGAAATGAGCTCCTCTTCTGGCACCTGCTCACATTTTGAGTAATTTAGGTCTGCCTCTTTGAATTTTCAATGAGGGATATTATGTTAGCTTAAAGAAAGGAATCACTGGCTCTTCTGCCATTCAGGGATACAACCACCAGAAACTACGATTACTATTTTGTAGATATCTGGAGCTCTTGGCATGAGGTGACCAAATTCAAAATGAGCAAGGAAAGCAAAGCCCTGGACACCATTAAGCCATGCCTATATTAGAGAACCGAACCATTCCTAATTGAACTGGTGGGTAGAACCGGCTTAAGGCCAAATGGATCAGCATGCCCGTGCTAACCACGTTGAGTTGCATTCTGAAGTGTTGCAGGTTTGACCTATGCTCACACTAGTGCTGTTTCACTCTGCCTTCCCCAGACTTCAATAGGTGGAGTGACTTCTGGGTAACTATCTTACACTTCCTGGCATGGCTGCCATACCCAACATAAACTCCAGCCTTTGGGATACTCCCGAAGGACTACTTCAGCCCGTATCCTCATTTCCTCTTTAGTCAGAGAACTATTCACTCCTCTGTTATACCCAAGCTGGACTTACTGACCCCCACCTGAAGCCGTGAGTCAGCAGGACTCCATCAGCAGTTCCCTGCAGGCTTCCAACCTTTGCTTGCAGGATGGGCCCCAAGAAGAATCTCTCCATCTTCGTACACCATCTATGGCAGAAGTAAATGGTATGTTACCTGGATATTAGAGGCATTTCATGGCCAGGTCTGGAGGGGAACAAGGACAGTTCCCTGCAGTATTTGAATGTCTTTTTAAAAAGAGCCCCTTGGTTTTTAATATATTACCAACCCAAACCATCACAAATACATGCTGCACTGTATCCCAGATAGGAGGTAGGTGAATTAGTAAGATTCTTATTTACTGAGAAGATGATCAGCTTTATAGTGAACATGGAGTAGATAACTTCAGCAGTTTGTAGCCCTCCATTAGGCAAGAGGAAGGCAAACTTTCCTTTACATCAAGTGTTGCATTTGGACTTGTAACCAAACCCCGCAGCTTTCATCTCTCTTTGTGCCTTCAGCAATCTCCTTGCAGCACTGTTTAGGGAGCAAATCACAGTCCCCTTTGCCTCTACCAGTGTACTTAATTCACCCTTCATTCTCTACTTCTTCTTCTGTTCTTAGGTCATAATCCAGCTGCTCTGAAACACCCACCAGAGACTAGTCCTAACTAACTGGAACCAAGACCCAATCCCAATGTGACTAAATAAAACCAGATATGGTCCAAATGTGGATTCTCCCTCTTCACCTCCTCTCTCCCCTACTCACTCAATAGTAGAACTTATATATATATAAACTATACAGATAAGAGAGGCCAGGAATATTTTAATATCCTGTGGGGTCATAAGCTTAGTAAAAACGGTATTAATCATGCAATCAGATACAGCTGTCTGTGACAGAACTTTTCACATCAAGCTTTTGTTTGGTTTCAAAATAAGGTGAAACTAACACCTATTGAAGTCTGAAAACCATTAGCTTGTTTGCCTTTGCAGTTTGTATAAGTTAACGAGATAATTCAGCCCTTGGACCTATCTCAGCACCATAAAATGGGACCAAAGGCTCGTCAGCAAAGTGGTGTTTTTCTGGCATGCTCTATTTCAGGTTTTTCATCAAACATTCGGGGGGCAATCTCTCACAGCAGCTGACTGGGAACTTACTGAGCACTGATATGTTATTTAGGTGCAGGGTGACAGAACACAATTGATCAGAAATATTTCCAGATAACAAGCATATTGTCTGTTCTATTGCAAATAATTGCTGGCAAATGACTACATCACTAAGATGTAGACCAGACCAGATATTTCATAATGGCAGAATAAATCAATACAATGAATATGCATGCTAAGAATACAGTGCCTGAGTGAGAAGCAAACTTAAACAAATTCTATTAATTTTTCAGGCTTTTTCAGTGGTCTGCATAAATAGAAAGAAACCCAAGCAGAAAGTGTGAGTATAGATCATATCAGAATGTATAACCTATACTTTCCTTTAAATAGTTTGAAAAGTTTTTCTGCAACAGCTATGTATATACCATGCATTCATATATGGCATAGCAGAACAGTTTTGGGGAGAAACCTATGCTTCCCCCCCTTTAACTAGGGTACATATATGTAGTATGACAATGGATTCATAGATAGAAAACCCTGGTACAGATAGATAGATGTGTAGCCCTTATTTTAATTTTCTATTGTTGGAATTCAGCTCTGTAAGAGGCTTTCTCCCCTATTAATTTTGAAAAAATTTAAAATCTTTTAACAGCCTTAGTTCATAGACTTATAGATTTTTAAGCCTAATCATTATGATTATCTCATCTGATCTCCTGCATAACATAGGCCAGTGGTTCCCAACCTTTTTGGCTCGAGGGCCACAGATATAATTTTTACAACTCTGAATGGCCACCAGTCTTTGCCAGCAGTCTCCTAGCTGCAGCAGGGAAACCACATGCATCCTGTAGCCCCGAGTGCTCATCCTGGCTCCCTTCTGCAGCTAAAGGGATGGGAGATCAGAGACCACAGCACCTATAGATTCAGGCAGCGCGCTTTGCCCTGCTCCCTGCTACAGCCAGGGGGAGGGGAGCGCTGATCTTCCGTTCCCTTGGTTGCAGCAAGGAGCCTGCACCAGTCTTGTAGCCCCACAGCAATGCACTCCACCTGGGTCCTTAGGCAGCGGCTCCCTTCTGCAGCCAGTGGGAGGAGAGCGACGGACCACTTTGCAAGACCCCGTGGGCCACAGGTTGGGAACCACTGACACAGGCCATAGACTTGCATCCTGTAATTCCTGCCATCGAGTCCAATCACTTGTGGTTGAACTGCAGCTTATTTTTAAGAAAGACAGCCTGTCTTGACCTGAAGACTTTCACCACATCCCTTGGTAAAACGTTGAAATGGTTAATTACACTCAGTTTAAAAAAAACAACAGGTGTCTTATTTCTAATTTGATTATATCTAACTTCAACTTCCAGCCACTGATCTTGTTATGCCTTTGTCTGCTTTATTAAAGAACTCTCTGCTAGTCAATATCTTCTCCTTGTGGAGGTACTACACCATGATTCTATTTGATAAGATAAGTAGATTGAGCTCCCAGTCAATAAGAGCCTTTAATCAGGGATACACTGAAGGTTTTGGGGGCCAGAGGCAAAATCTGAAACTCAGGCTCCCCGCCCTTCCAGGTACATTACTACTGACGGGAGGCCGTGAGGGGAGGGAAGGGGGTGGAGAGCAAGCCTGCCTGGGGTGCTGGAACTAGAGGTGCAGCAGCAACCTGTGGCTTGAAGTAATAATATCGAACATCTGTGTGGCTTCCGTCATATAAAGGGTTTATAGTTTTGTTCAGTGGTTTTCAGCACCCACACTATAAAAATTGTTCCAGCCAGAGCTGGTGCTAATCCATTGGGGCCCTAAGCATGATTTTTTTTTTTGCCCCCTCTAACACATAATAAAAAGCGAATGGGGGGCCCCCTTAAGCTGCTCAGTGCCCTAAGCAATTGCTTAGTCTATTTGGGCCTGGCCCCGGCTCTGGTTCCAGCAGCCCTGAGCCTGCCCTGCATTCACCCCAGAGTGACAGCTCTTGTCCTGTGGGACTGCGACTGGCTCTGGCTCCCACTTCTGGTGTGTGGGGTTACAATGCCATTCAGGTTTGGCTTGGCCACGATTCCGTCATTTCAGGTGAGTGCTCTAACCACTGGACTAAAAGTTACCAGGGGGGCAGTGCCTTCTTCTCTGGCCATTTTGTGGGGGTTTAAATGTGCTCCGAGCAGACTAGGCCCTGAAGGCAGGATAGGCAGGGAAATGCCTAGTTGTGAATCCCATTGGGGCTTAGGTGTGAGTTAGTCACACTGAGCTGCTGAGTGGGCAGTGTCTTGACTTTGTGGCTGTGCGCATGCTCGCTGCCAAAATTTAGGCACTTTGGGGACTTTTGCAGTGGAAATGTAGGGGCCTAGGGATTTTAGACATCTATAGGTTTAGGCAACAGCTGAGCAGGGTTTTGTGAATGCCAGTAGCACCTAAATAATGTTGGACGTAGGTGCGTAAGGTGACAGTTGGACACCTAAGTCCCCCTTCTGAATCCCACCCTCAGCATTTCCCTGGCATGCTCTGTACCTTGTAGCATTGAGTAGCTGGGTCTGGGAGGCTATTGCAGATACTAAAGAGCGTCTGACCTACATAGAAATGATTACCATACTTTTGTTTAAAAAACCAAAATAAAAGCTGTCTTTTGAAGCTAGGAACACTGAGTTGTGTTTTGCTTGGTTTGACTGTGGCTTTTTTTTAGCCTCTGCTCCCTGGAGGTGCTGCAGTGACATTGAGAAATTAGTGTGTAGTGGGGTTGTAGTTATGTAAATAGCTAAAAAAAAAACTTCTGTGCAAATTTGTTTCAGTCTACGCACTTGGCTCTTCTTTAGGGCTAATATGCCTGTACAATCTAGTGACATTAGATTATCTGCTTTTGTAACTTTATTTGTTGTTGTTGGATATGTATACACTGAAAAAGGCGTAGCAAAACTGCAGTCAACCCAGACTGTGCAATATTATTAATTTAGGTAGTGCCAGCACTTCCCGACAGTGAGCTGGATTTTAACCCCTCTGAAGTCGATGGTAGTTTTGCCATTCACTTCAACAGATCCAGAATTTGGCATACTACACAAAAAAGACCCCTGCCCTGAGCAGCTCTCATTCTATATGGAAAAATATAAAGAGATGCATTTTAGCTATCTGACTATGTATAATCCTTGAATTAGATACCATTTATTTAATTCATCTAAATCCTGAATGGCTCTTGATGCAATAAACAAACAAAAAACCCCAACATTGGGCCAAATTCTCCTCCTGTTCCCATAGATAAAAGTCACTTAAACCATTGAAGTTAACAGATAGCTAAGGGGGAGCATTGACTTTCCTGTGCATCCAGATTCTACTCTATATTTTCCCGCCATTCCTTCCTGATAGTGGCATTGTCGTCCATCGAAGCTGTGATGGGATTCTTCATTTACAGCCTGATCCAAAACTTACTGAAGTCTGTGGAAAAGTGCTCTTTGACTTCAATGGGCTTTGGCTCACACCCTTAATTAGACCACAGAAAAGGGAGAAGTCCTTAATTTCTTATTACACATTTTTCTCATCAAATAATTTTAGTAGTTGGGGTTATGTAACTATAGTTTACATTGCCCTCCTAGCTGCTCAGTAGTTTGCGGCATGAGAAGTGACTGAATAAGAAGCAACTGGATAAAGGAAGCTCATGTATCATTGTTGCACTTGATTGGATTATTTTTTGCATTTTGAAGATGTCCCTTTTTCCTTTCTTCTTTGCTGGCAAGGACTCTAGCGTCATCCCTACAATTTTCTCTTTGTTTCAGTGGTTCTAATCTGATTTTCATCAGCTGAGAATCTGACCTCATAGGTAACCTTCATCCTTTTCCACTTACCTGCCATCATTGCTGCTGCCACCTCATCCTCTGAAGTGGCTTTTTTGCTGAGTAATAGCAGTAAACTCCTGTCTTGGGTCTCAAATGCTTCAAAGAAGCCAGAGGTGATGGATCTATTACAGGAGTGGGTGGGTCAGATTTGGTGGCCTGCGAGGTACAGGAGATCAGACTAGAGGTTCATGATGGTTCCTTCTGACCTTAAAGTCTATGAGTCTAAGAAGCTGCACAGTTATTAAGTGGAGAAGATTCTGGGATGTTTCTGAGCCCCAAGATATCCACTTAAGATACTTCTGATCTCCAAGATGCCATTGCACAGGATGCTGTAGAGAAACTTGTCTCAGAAGAGAAGGAAGTACAAAGGGGAAAGCATCATAAAATGCAGAAAGAAAGGCAGAGGGGAAAGAATTAGGGAGAAGGAAGGATTGCCATGTCCTTCTCCCCATTGTTAAGGAGTCACAGAATTGGTACTGATTAGAAATATTTAGCTTACAGCAAAAACTACTGACCCACAAGTTGAAAAGTGACCAAAGGTTATCCTGTAGCTTTGGCTTTTGGCTCTGTTTTTCACTTTAATCTGAGGAGCAGTAATTTTCCACTCCACCTCAACTCTTTTGCTAGAGAGAATTTTTGGAACTACCCACGGATCCAAACAAAGTTTTTAGAAGCCCTGCTAGAAAGGAATATTGCTGTAGGGAGAGAGAATCATTTCACTCGTTGAGAGGGGCATTTCAAAACATATCCTCTGTTTGGTTTATTTGGTGGTTTTTGTTGTCAGCCAGTTTTGGAATAAGTAGTCCAAAGAGCTGAGTGCCATTTGGAGAGACTTTACTTCGTGCTGGCTGCCTTTAAAATAAATAGCCAGGCTTCTTTCCGAGAAGAGGGTTTTTCTTCTGAAATGTCTCCTGTTTGTGAGAAGGACTTTGGAACTCAGCTTTGCCACAGTAAGATGCTTTTTTAAAAAAATGGCAAAACATCTGTTACCCACTGAAAAATATAAAAACTAGAAATTGCCCAGTGCATTGACTCTAAAGGTGAGAGGAGAAGGTGGTTGAATTTCATGAGGAAAAAGATAACAAGCCAATGAAGACCTCTGAGGAGAGAGTTAGTGTACTGAGAGACTAGAGAATGCAGATGAGGGAAGTGACATTTTAGATAGTCAGGAGTGGGGAGAAGTGTGCTACAGGAAGTTCAGAGAGGCGAAGGCAGAAACAGTTGAGGTGAGAAAGGACCAAAGCACATGAAGGGAAGCAGCGGAGTGGATTTTAAAACTCTTATAGAGGAAACAGCAGCTGGGGACTGATGAGGGGGAGAAGGAGGGATGAATCAGTGGTGGTGATGCCACAGTTATGAGTATGGATGAGGGAGGAGTGTTGATGATGCTAAAGCAGGGAGGAAGAGGGTGGGCAGAAGGGCAGGGAGGAAAGAAGAGAAAGTTAATGCAATAAAAAATGCATGATGTTTGTTTTTACTGAAATGTGTGAAATTAGAAAAGCCCTGGAATTCTAAATATTTGTAGAAAATCCCCCAACTAAGAACTATAAACAAAACCAATAGGAAGCACCATCAATTCCTTGCTTCTGAAATAGCAAAGGAGGTGGACAGGGGGGAATGCAAAAAAAGAAGATGAAGGTCATTAACACCTGGCACTAAAATGTAACATTAACATTTGGGAAACAGTACAACTTTCAGAAGTGCCTAATTGACTTAGAGTCCTAAGGCCCATTTTCAACAGTGACTGAGAGCCAGATTTTCAAAGGTACCTATAGGAGTTAGGTGCCTAGGTGCTTTTGAAACCCCAAGAAGGCAGCTATTTTCATCTTTAGGCACCTGAATACCTTTAAAATTCTGGCCCTAAGTACCACTGAAAGTTATTGAGACTTAGGGCCCTAAACCATTTAAGCACTTTAAAAATTTTTACCCTCTGGCTATACTTGTATACATGTCTATGCTTACCTCCTTGGAGTGCATCTGTCTGGCAGTCTAGAAGATTCCAGCAGTAAGTGTTAATGAGGAAAATCATCCTGACTGGTCTTATTTGTGTAACTGCTTTCATTCTCCAAACTGCCATTGTCGTTTGAGGGCTTTCCCCCCATGCCTTGCTTTTGGCACGGTTAAGGAGTGACACTGAGCCCTTGCCTTTGTACTACTTGAATACCACTCTTTGGCATGGTGCCAAGGTATTAATGGCTAGGAAAGATCTCCTTTACAAAGTACATCCTCTAAAGTCGTAGGAGACCCTTCTATATAGGAGAAGGGTTACAGAGTCTAATGGAAGTTCACAGGAAAAATTAAGTGTGCATTTTCGTATCTTGCAGGATGGGGACAGCTTTGTGGCTTTCTTTAGCCATCCGTAATTCTTAGGAAGTGGCGGTATATTTCTGCAGGCGCTGAGCAGAGCAATAACATAATCAAAGGAGGCTGCTGAGAGAATAGTGTGGAGTACAGAGAAAGTCCCTCCCTTTTGAAGAATTTCTTGTCATGGAACTGAAAGATTTTACACTTTCAAAAGCCAAAGACTGTGAAAGAAGAATTTCAAGTCCCAGTAAATTGCTCCATGATGCAAGTTCAGGATCATAAAAGAATGTTTCAATGCTATTATGCCAAGGGAATAATCCAAGGGCAGGTGAGGATGCCATTAAGGAGACACGAACAAAAAGCTGCCAGGGGAACCAAGGGAGAGGGAGCCCTCCCTATTGCTAACTTCCCCAGGTGTGTTGGCCAACTGCCGGCCAGACATTACTAACCATTTTTCATTGACAGGGTTCCCTCTGCCTGCCAGGGGACCTGAAAGTGCTAAAACAAAATAGAGGTGAATTATCAGGTTAGGAGTTAAATGTCCCAACGAGCAAGAGTACACACTCTCTTCAGAACAGAAAAGTTCAGCTTATCCCCTTCCTCTTCTTTCTGAAGCTCTGGTTGGCCAGAAGGCACTTGTCCCTCTGTGACACTCCTGTTACGGCACAGTTTCCAGGGAGTCCTGCTAAATTTCTCCTCCCCCATTCTGTTTTTCTTTTTCCCATCTTTCGCAGTTCCCCAGTTTTTCCAAGGGGGAGAGGAAAGCCTTTTCTGTTGCCCTTCGTGGTTCTCTTTGTAATTCTAGACACCTTCTGGTTCAAAGGATCTAGTTTTTAAAATGGCCACATGAGAGACTTCTCAGGGCCCTGCAATTTCCCTATCCAATCAATTAGACTTCTTGGGTGCTTTTCACTGACTCCGACTGACCTAGACCCTCCTCATCGTAGGTTTATTTCTGTACCAGTGACAGGAAATTATGAGGGTCCCTTCAGGGGATTTCCTACACATTTTTCCACCTGTTGTGGGGGTGAAGTTTGCCCAACCCCTCTTACAGGGGAAGCAGGGGTAACGTTTACCCACAAAACCCAGTGGCTCCTCCATGATCTGTGACGATCTTTGAGGGAGTAAATCTAAGTAGGCATGGGGCACTTGTGTAGAGGGTCCTGGCCCCTCTTTAGCAGCGTGGCTTTTTTAGGAACCTTGCTGGCAGCAAATCCCTTGCTGGACTTCCACAACCTTCCCGCTCACCCCACCTCCAAGTCCACATGGCTGCACTCCAGCTGCATAAAGCTGCCTTAAAAAAAAGGCTTAGCCAGCCACAGGGTGATGTAGACTCCAATGTAGATTCCTGTTCTAAGGGGATCTCTGGTTGCCACAGCTTCTCCTTGGGGCTGCTGGCAGCTGGCACAAGCTAGAGCAGCACAAAGGCTGTGCTCTAACAGGGGACCCTCTCAGCAGAGCAGCACTGGAACATGGAAAATGCAGTAGTGACATAAAATCACCGGGTTGTGCTAGACCATCGTCATGTGGAGCTGTGGATCAGGGCCTGGAGTGCTTCTCTTTTACTGCATCACTTGCCATGTTGCTGCTCGGATGTCCTGAAGGGCTGCCCATTCTATCTCCCTTTCTCACTCCTAAGACCACAATACATAGGCTCATTCTCTCAATCTGCCCAATTTGCTCTGTTAAGTGCCTTCATTTGACCATATCTCTTTTCTTAATACTCAAACATTAAATAATTAGGTGTGCCTAGATTCCTCCTGCCCTCCTCAGCATTTCCATTTACCCAGTCCAGGAAAGCCCCATTCCTAGTCATTTGTAGAAAGGACATGCCCTTTCAGACAACGTTTTAAACCTTCCTTGATAACCTTTGTTTGTCTCCCTACACACACAGTATTTATCATGTGTTTTATCATGAGTTCTTTCTTTGATAAATCATTCATCTTTCTTTCCTTTGCATTTAGTCTATAATAAAAGTGATTTATGGTTGGATTTATTCCTTTGTTGCTTATTTTGATTGCAAATATTCTATCTATTGTCATCTTTGAGTTTTATATTTCACTATTTCTAAGCTGTCCTCTACACGTGCCATCCCCTTCCCCCCTTCTCTCTCTCTCTCCTATAAAGACCATGACCTTCAATACTGATGTCAGTTGTTTGAATCAATTGTGATATATCAATTAGGAGAGCACATAACTTTCTTCTTGTAGCTTTATTTCAACTTCATGCAGATCCCTCAGGGAATGAGGGCTCATTCTGCATCTTACCTTTTTCCATAGATTCACAGATTCCAAGGCCAGAAGGGACCACTGTGATCATCTCATCTGCTGACCTCTTGTACAACACAGGCCATAGAACTTCCCCCAAATAAATCACCAGCATATCTTTTAGAAATACATCCAATCTTGATTTAGAAATTGTCAGTGATGGTGGAGAATCTATCACAAACTTTTTGGTAAATTGTTCCAGTGGTTAATTACTCATCATTAAAAATGTATGCCTTAATTCCAGTCTGACTTTGTCTAGCTTCAAATTCCAGGCATTAGATTGTGTTATACCTTTCTCTGCTAGATTGAGGAGCTGATTATTCAATATGTTCTGCATGTAGGTATTTATAGACTGTAATCAACTCACCCATTAACAGTCTTTCTCTCTTTTTTTTTAAATAGACTCAAGGAGCTCAATCTATCACTATAAGGCATGGCTTATAATCCTTTAATCATTCTCGTGGCTCTTCTTTGAACCCTCTCCAACTGATCAACAGCCTTCTTGATTTGTGGGCTCCAGAACTGGACACACTATTCCAGCAGTGGTTGTGCCAGTGCCTACTGCAGAAACAAAATAACCTCTCCGCTCCTACTTGAGATTCCCATTTTCGCATCCCAGGATTGCAATTAGCCCTTTTGGCCACAGCATTACAGCAGGAGCTCATGTTTAGCTGATTATCTACCACAACCCCCAAATCTTTTTCAGAGTAATTATTTTCCTGTGTACTAGTTTAATTGTCATGTGCATTATTGCTGTGTTCCCTGTTTTTCTAGTTTTGACATCCTTGTAACAAGTGAAGTGGGAATTGACCTACAGCATTCAAAACCAGCCCAGCTTAAGTAAAGAAGATCATCATCACCAAATACTCTCCGTTCCTTTCTAAGGTCTTAATTCAAGAAACCATTCCTATTCAGCAAAGCACATAAACATGAGTTTAATGTTTAAAGTTATGGTTACATTCCATGGACTGTAATGCGATTTAAGCACATGTTAAAGTTCTTTACTGAATGCTGGGGTCAGACAGAGTATCAATGCTGTCTAAATCCCAAAGCCTCCGCTCTTGATCAGTGCTTCATCCAATGATTCATCTCCATGATACAATGTTGATTGCTTCTCTTGTTCATGGCACTAGAGTAAGTGTCTGTGGCAGTTGATCCTCTAAGATGATCACCAATTGAGGTGATCTGTATGGAATCCTTTCCAGATCTCAAAAGTCTTCATTAACATATGCATACTTCCTCTGGAAGGGTCAGTCCTGACTTAAGCATTCATGGCTGGGTTCTCCAGAGCTTACTTCAGAATTCCATTCAGTATTACTAAAGCTATCTATTATTCCACCATGGGGTCTCACGAACAGGCACTGTAACTTGGGGAAGAGACACAAAGCTCATTTGACTTCTTGTCTACATCAGATTTAAAATGAAATATCCAGAGGTTAAAAAGCTTGTACATTAAATACATATTAACACTTACTGTATTTACGTGTTTTTAGAAGAGGCGAAAGGAGGATTCTATTGATATATTCCTCAAAGATCTATTCACGCAAACTGAGATCTAGGTATTCTGCTTTCTCTGTGGAAAGGAGAATCTTTCCTCCATTTCAGCAGCTGCCTGAAGAAAATATTGTAGCGAATACAGCAGTTTATAGACAAACATATAGTACATACAGTCCTATCATTCAGGAAAACCTCTTACCCTAACCCGTGAAAACTTTGTGCAGGATTTTTTGTCAGCTGGTGCACATAAGAACCCCTGCTTTTCCATTCTCTTTCCACCACAGGCCAAATTAATCCCTGGTGGAATTCTGTGGACATCAATGGAGTTGCATCTAAGATGATTTTAGCTCATTATTATGGTAAAATGATGTGCTTAATTGTCTTAATTGGTGTGCTTAATTGAAACTGGATCTCAGTAGAGGGAGAAGGGTCTAATGAGCCAAGCAGAAGACTGATAGCCAGGAATTCCTGAGCTCTATACCATAGCTCTAACCTGACTCTCTATGGCCACAGCCAAGCCCCTTAACATGTGAGCCTCACTCTCCCAAATCTGAAAAATGGGAATAATAATACCAACATCTTCAGGAATATGGTGATGATTCATTTTGTGTTTGGATAGTGCTTAAAATATAAGGGGCCAAATTCATGCCTTATGTAACTTCACAGAATGTAATGGGCTTAAATGTTGTTTTAAATGCTACTTTTTCAATGATCTCCCATATGCTCAATATCTTGAGACATCTGCAACTTCAAATTATGTGCAGGGGGAAAATTGGGCCAGATTCTCCTCCCACTTACATTGGTGCAAATCAGAAGTATACCCTCCAAAGCCAATGGAGCTACACTATTGTAATACTGGTGTGTAAGTCAGAGGACAAGCAGGCTCATTTACTATAGAATGCTGAGATTTGGAGAACAAAATCCTAGGGCTTAGTCATCAAAAATAGGGATTAGTCATCAGAAGCAATCTATTTCTTTTCCTCCTAAAATGTAAAGCTGTAAAGTTTACAATGGGATAAACAAAGCAATAACAGAAATGCCTGGATTGCTTCTCATTAGGTAACGTTCCTTCCCCATAGTTTGAGGAGGATACTCCGTGTCATGTTCATGTTTCATGTTTGTTTGCTCTGGTGCCCATAAAAGTTTTCTTGTTATCAGCCCATCAATATCCTGACACTTCCTATCCATTAATCCTGTGTTGAAATGAAATTAAGTTTCCATTTATTTGGCAGAATGACCCCAGGACTTCCTATTTGGGGAATACAAAGAATAATGCATCTGCAGCTTACAGGAAGTCAAAGGCTCTGACTTCCTGCAGAGGCAGTACAAGAACAAACAGGGAACACATATTTCACAACGGCAGTCGAAAGTGCACGTAGCACCCTGGTGGCCCCCAAGATGAAAACAATTGGAAGGGGAACATCCCTGGTCCCAAAATCATTTGCTGGTGTTTTGTTGCTTACACAATATGCCATTAGAAAGTAGAAGTCGTTCAAGGTTAATTATTTTTCCAGGTGATTATAAATTTTTTTCTTGGCCCTGTGTCTTGACTCTTACATCAATAAGATCGTTTGAATGAAGAAAGTAAGTTACAGCCATAATCCTTATATCTACTTCTGTTCAGAACAATACAGTGAAATATTCCTTTCTGGCTCACTTTAAACAAGCTGGACCAGATTAATCCTGGTGCAAACTCCTCTGAAATAGATGGAGTTACATCAGGGTGAATGTGTTTTGTCCTGTTTAAGGGTGAGCTTGACTGAAGATACTGTATGTTCTTGTCACTGTTGTTAATCAGCACAGAATTTAATCTGGACAAATCGTGCAGCAGACCAAATCATATTCATATTCTAGTTGTGACTTAAATGAAAGACACATGGATAAGTACAAGTAGCAGCCAATCTTCTGGGGTTATGCAATGTGAAAAGAGAGGGAGAGATCTTCTCTAAGAAAGAGGCATTAGCAGTGCCATAAAGCAACTGAACACGCATTTATGCACAAAAGGAAACACTTTAAATTGCCCCCAAAATTGCCTTGCAGTTGTGTATACAAGGGACATCATCAACTGAAGTCACCCTTCTACCTGGATTTTTTTACCTACTACAGTTACAAATAATACTTTTTGGGGGTGAGAGGAAGAGGAGGTTTAGTGGATTTACTTTTGTGCATTTGACAGCACTTTGTTATAGTCACATTCACTGTTTTGCCATAATTATTTTGCCAGTGTCAATGCATTCATCCCTGCTGACTCTTGGTAAAAGAAATCCCATTATGTATATCCTATACAGGTACCATATTACCACAACAGCTGTGCATAATAAGAAATAAAAAGTCACAGAGCTTGAGTCTTATCTCAGAAACAGTTTTACATCAATGAACTCCATTGCCTTCCCTGGAATTATTCCTGATCTATGCCAGTGGAAAAGAGGAGAATCAGGCCCTACAGAATGTTTAGAAAGTGCAAAAACCTGGTCTGGTATACCTCACTGGGGAAAGAGTGACTAAGCGGAAACGGAACTGGTTCCATTCCCTGGGGAGAAAGTTTGGCTGTTTGCATTATTAATCAGCCAATGTCTAGAAACAAAGACAAATAGTTTGTTGTTCTTTAGGCCTTGTCTGAGTAAGGGTGAACTGGTTTTGAAAATACAAACTCAAGGGAGGCTTGACATTTTTAGTCATAGCAATCATCTGACAAAGGAAACTCTTAAAAATTAACATTATCTTTGTCATTTAAGCCTTATTGGGCATGATCGAGCAGTCCTGGAAGTATTGTTTGCTTAAGCAGCCCAGGACATGGCCCTCAGTCCTCAAATCATTAGTACACTGACATTATAGATGTCAAAATATATCAAATAAGCCCAAAGAGAATTCTAGTGATTTGCATTTAGATCAAGTCCACTGGCGTGAACTGATTTCCTTCTTCCCTTTGTGTTGCCTTGTGAAGATGCTGCTGCATTATATATCTCAGTGACTGAGCCTGTTACTCTGCACAGTAGCAGAGGAGCAGATGAGAATGTTGAGTCAAAAGACCAGCATCAAAGACTGGTAGCAGGGATGGAAATAAAGATGCCAAGACTTAGCTTGATTCCTACTTCTGGAAACATTTTTTGAATATGGCACTTCTGGCCTCCCCTGCTTGGCTTCTCCTGCACTCTGACCAGCCGTCTGTTAGCGTGTGGGCTTTGCTTCCCCCACCTCTGATGGAAAGCTCAGGGAGTTCCTATCCATGACAATATCTGCATGGATCTTGAGACACTTCATGGGACAAGAGCCTTCATCAAGAAACCAGCTCTGCACACCACACCCTTGGGTCCAACGAGAGCTGTACCCACATGCCCAATTCAGCTGAAAAGAGCATGCCATGGAGAGGGGCTCTTCTCTCTCTTTGCTCCTCAGCCCCCAGAGCCAAGGAACTCTCGAGTGTTAGGAGGCCCATTTGAACCCTAACTTTTCACGTGGTGGTTCTCTGCTTCATGTACTGGAAGAGATATGTGGCCCCCCCCAGTCTGTCACTGATTTGGTTTAAAATGGAGTGATGTCTGTTATTTTAGAAAAATGAATGAATCTATAAACCAATCCAGCGTATCCAACGGTTGTGATTTTTATTGCAAATCTCATGATATTAGGTATTTTTTTTCTCAAAGCTTCTGCTCCTAGATTAAAATGATTACATGAGAATTTCTGTTTTCGTTTAAAAAAAATCCCTGTGTTTAGCTCTCATGGTTGTGAAGAAAAGCTGGGAACAGTAACCCATCAACAAGCTCAGACTTTTGAACTAATATTAAGTCATCAAGTGGAAAACCATGTTTTCATCTGCACACTTTTTGTACCGGCTATTGTTCTCAATAACCCTCAAGATAACTACCTGAAAGTGGTTAGAGAACAGTATTTTTCTTTTTTTTTCCTGTTTACTTTGAACATTTGACAGCACTTTGTGCTGGTTTCACTCTGTTTCTGTAGTGAGTGCCTTTCCCTGCACCTACTAACAGGTAGGACTGATCAGAAAATGGATCTCATTTCCCACTGCAAACTTTGAAAAATCAAAAGCTTTCTGCTGAAAATTGAAAATTTTTATTTAGGCTGGGTTCCCTGGCTTCACTCCATCTTCCATGATACACCACAGTCTTCTGTCTAGTTGAGCTACCATAGCATCATTGGAGCTGCAGTGCATCATTACACATGCAGTCTGGCTGGGGAACCTACCCCAAGGGGAGAATGAGCCCATAAGGCAGCACAGAATGTTTTGATTTTCCAGAATTGGCATTTCCCGAAAAACGTTCTGTCAGAACACGCCACACAGCAATACTTCTGACCTTTGTAGATGAAAGTGAGCCTGTCCCCAGATAAGATCATTGCAAGATGTGGCCCCTCAGTCACAGTGTGGACGTCAGGCAGAGGACAGGAGCCTATGAAGATGCCAGGAATGAGATGAGGCAGCAGGGAAAGGGAATGTGTGGAAATAGGACAAGAAGCTATGAGTTGGAGAATGTGGAGGGAGCAGCAGGCAAATTGAGGGCACGGTAGGGAATGTGTAGTGCAGGAGACATATGGTGGTGTGGGGATGGGGGGTTGTAAGGTAACTGGCATGACATACAGAGTGAGAATAAAATGGGTAACAGAATGTTAAGGACCTATGACAGGCCAGTGAAGGTAGGATGGGACAGTTGAGGGACAGGAGATTGAGAGGGAGCATGGAGGAAAAATGTTAATGGTGCAGTACCCAGCCTGTCTAGCTAGGGAAGGGAATAAAGAGGGATAGAATGTCATCTTCCTCACAACGGGGGATAGGAAAGCACAAGTCGAGTTCCCTCTCACCAGTGAACGGGGGGCCACATTTCTGTGCATATATTTAAGGTTGAATTCTGACCCTGAGAGAACGGCACACAAAGTACGAATGTGTTCCTGCTGAAGGCGAACAGTCCGAAAGCAGGCAAGAAACTATTGGCCTTTCCCCTCTACCCCCCTGATCTTGGTGTTGGTTTATAAGTGTCTGAGATTGCAGTGGTTACAATCAGATGACCTGTACATCTCCAACCCAAGTGATGCTCTTGCAGCACATACGCTAGCTGGTGCCAGATTCTAAACTAAGATGTCTGTTGCTGTAAGACCTCAGACAATATGTGACAGCTTTGTGGGCAGATTTTTCTCTGGCCTTTGACATGCTATGGAGTCTCAGGCTCCTTTGAAGCTGATATCAAGTCAGGAACTCAACTGTCTCACCCTTCACCCTGGTGCATGTGCTGGAGCCTCCCTCTTCATCCTTGACTTCTGGTATATTGCATTGCAATTCAGCATTATACGCCTATTATCATGTAATTCTTCACCTCCTGCAAAGATCAGGCTCACTCCCAGAACTTGGCATAGGTCCCTTGGAGGTGGACAGTCTGCATCAAGGGAGGTCACTTCACTCCAGCAAGTGGTGTGCAGTCAGCTGCCACAGCCCAAATGTGGGTTCACTGGCTAGGGACGGGGAATAGCCAGGGCAACTGGAGGGTGTGTTGATTCAGTTTACAGCCTAAGCAACCTTTGCTGGGACAGCTCTGCTAGGGTCTTGGGTGCAAATTAAAGTTGCCCTCCCTCAACAGAACCCATGGGACTGTGGCAGTGGAAACGATTCCTGGTCCTCTCCCTGCGGGAGCTTCCCCAGTGGTGCATCTTTACCCAGCAACAATGGACCATTGACTGGATTTTGTACCCGCCCTCTGAGATGTTAGGGTGCACTTTATACATAAAGCAAACAGCTGCATGGGAGCTGCCATCGCTGCATGCTCAGTGCTGCTCATGAGTTATTGCTGAGCATGCAATGGTGGCCAAATTTGCCTGCACAGAATTGGTTCCCATATTTCTTACACCAACGAAAGAGCAGTTGCAAGCAGTGGGAGTTTGCCTGTACAGGGATCAGGGCCGTGGTCAATGACTATATAGCTATGGGATTGCTGGAGTAGCATAGGTGTGAAATATAAAATGACATTCTATTCTTAGAGAGGCCGTGTTTTTAATTTTCTGTCTGTTGTCAAAACCAGCTCTCTCTGTTGAGTCAGCGACAAGATAGACATTTGCTCTTCCTCAGAGAAGTCATTCATCTGCAGTTTCTATCAATCAAACCCTTTCCTTGTGTGAGAATTTTAATTAGTCGATTATTAGTTCCTTCATCCTTTTAGCCTTGCCTGCAGCAGGCTTTTCTTGCTGTTATTCTCAGCTTCCATCTGATGAGAGGTAGTAATTATGCAAAGCACCATCGTGACTACTACTGTATGCTTTGTGGGTTGCTGTGAAATGTCTTGAGATGCAGTTTTAACATAAGCATCTGTAAAGTTACAGTAAAACTATATAAAAACCCTTTGTTCTAATTAAAATCAGGGGCCTGGTTCTCCACTCAGATGCACCAGTTGTACAATAGGGTAACTCCCTGGAAGTCATACATATTTATATAGGAAAGCACACATGTGATTGCATTGCAGGGGGGGATAAAGTCAGGAAAGGGATATAGGGCCGGGTCTTCCTCTTACTTATACTGGTTTTACATCAGTGCAACTCCATTGATGTGATTGATTATTTAGGAATTTCAGCGGAGGCACGTTTATTTTCCAACCTTAAAAGGAGAATCAGACTCATACTTTTCAAGAGATGGACCAAGTGCTGGTGATACAACACATAAAGCACCATGCAATGTAGGTGGCTAATTATGTGCTGCGTCTCTCAGAAGCTGCAGCCTGAGAGGAGGGAAAGCTTTAAGTCATCTTCACAGCTCCCAAATTCTGTCTGCTTAAGGGGTTGGTGCAGTTCCAGGGACTGCTCTAGTATACAGTAGCTACATTGGTGTAGGGGATGAAATATGACCCATTGTTTTAGGGCTATCTTCTTTGTCCCTCTCCTCCTTAATGTCCCCTGTGTCCCTCCCTGCAGTGAACTATGCCATCTACTAGAACAGTGTTTCTCAGCCTTTGTGATACCAGGGACCAGCTTCCTATATTGTGTCAGGGAGATCTCAGGGGACTGGTGCTGGTCCATGGACCAGTTGTTCAGAAACACTGTACTAGAAGGCTAATACTGCCTGAGATATGGGATCTGATTCTCCGCTTGTTTACACCCGTTAGCCTATATAATTCCACTAATGTGAAATCAAAGGCAGTGATGGGTGCACCCCAAGGCAGAATCTGGCCCTTGAAAAGAATTAATAGGGTTCCAGAAATGGATGAGACAAGGTGGATGAGGTAACATGTTTTATTGGACCAACTTCTGTTGGTGAGAGAGACAAGAGCTACACAGAGCTCTTCTTCAGGTCGCAACACTACAAACATCTGGAAATTGATGACATTTGCAGGTTTTCATCAGTCTGGCTATGGTGGTTCAGTGTAAAGAAACAGTCTGCATGGCTTGAGCAGCAGGTGAAGCTTCCTCTCAGGGAGGCTAGCTCCCCATCTCGCCTCTTCTGCCCACAGCCCTGCCCCCACTCCATTCCAGCCACGCCCCCTCCCCACTTGCCATGTACGTCCCTCCTCTCCGCCCTCCTCCGCCGCTTGCCATGTCCCTCCTTCCCCTCCTCTCTGCTCAGCCGCCCCACACATCCCTGTTCCCCCGAGGCCCCCGCTGCTCGCTCTCTCCGCCCCTCTCCCGAGCCAAGCTGATTTATTATGCACCATGCAGGTACCTGGGTGGCTGAAGAGGTGGTATCTGCTACCCAGCTTCCCGGGTTCATCAGTAATCTCCCTGGGGAGTCCAAGGGACCTGGGAAGCCGAGTAGCAGATACTGCCTCCTCCTCAGCCACATGGGAACCTGCATGGTGCATAAAAACTTCTGCCCTCCCAGCAGGGAGGGAGATAAGCCACTACAGCCCAGGGCATCCGGTGGCGTGGTGACTGCACCAGATACCTGCCACTTATACTGCATGGAGTTTATCAGACTGCACATGTCGGAGTCATTAACTTGTGATAAGCAGCTAATTCTTGTTTGCATATCTTCCAAGTTTGTTTAGAGCTGGCAATCTATAAATTAAGGATAAGCTCCTTCAAGGAAAGATAGTGTTAAAATCTTTCATTAAAGTTCATTAAGGTTCATCTTCTTTTGCTTGGTCCGAGTGGCATAACTGGCCATGAGAAAGGACCACACATCACTTGTTTCACTTGCAAATGTATTCAGAAATATACCTGGGAACAAAAACAAAGATCTTAATATTAAGCATATAGGCCTAAATGCTTAGCTCAGTTCCTAGCCTGAGTAGGTGAGAAGCCTCCATGGGACCTTCTGTGTCATCTTTCTGCTATGGAGGGGAAGAGAGAGATGGTAGGATCAGCTTCACAGTAGAGTCTCTGTCTCTGACCCTCCACGCATAACCCCCCTCCCCTGCCTCTTTAAGACAACCAGACAGGGGGCATCTATGTCCACAAATCCAGCTCCCCACCTGAACAGTGCAACTGTCTCAGTTCGACTGATTGGGGATTCTTCACACTTATAGAAGAGGGGGTTGATTTGCTTCTTACACTGAGAAACCGATGGTCTGATGTTTGTTCTTCAAGGTGAATAATACATTCTAGGAGTAGGATATAATGTTGGATCTTGTATTATGAAGCATCATGTCACTTACATAATATCTGATACCAATCTAAATCTTCAAAGTTGAACTTTGAAGCCTCCTGTTTATACTCTAGGTTTGGCTTGATATGCAGAACTTCTGTGCCTGAAAGATGTTCCAAAAAGTCTATACCAAACATTTAGAGTTAATTAGGGCTGTGAGCTGGTTCTCTCTTTCCGCTTGATTTTGTGAAAGCACAGAATCAGCTAATGCTTTGCTTACAAAATCCCTCCTTTGGAGGTGCCTATAAAGCTGCTCAGCATTAACACCAAAGTTTGGTGTGAATTTTTCAAAGAAGTACATGCTTTCCCCCCGGTCTATCTGAAAGAACTCTCCCAGCCCTTTCTTTGCCCATTCTGCATAGAAGAGCTTTTCTAGGCCTAGTGAAGATTGTGCTAATTCCACTATCAAAGCTGTAGTAGTACAGCTAACGCACTTTATGCCAGTTCTGAAGGATGATCGTTATGACAGGATTTGTTCTAGAATTAAAGGACCGTTCAAATTTAATACATGTATTTAGGTGTTACCAGTGTATGGGGATGGGCCATTTAATACTGAAGTGAGGTAAGGGTTTGCAGATGGGTTATAATGGAACCATTCAAATACAATATGAAGGGAAATTGCTAAGTTTCATAGTCAAACAATCCATCTAGTTTAGATGATTGCATTTTGGCTAGGCGTATCCTTGTATTTTTCCCCCTCTCCATATAAGGGCTTTACAAAGATACTCTAATTTTTTTTTATTATTAAGGGGAAAGACACTGGGAAAACCAGAAAAGAATAAAATAAACTGAGTAGTGTATTCCATTTTCATAAAAAGATTAAAATTTTATTTGAGGAGATACCAATAGGAAAGTCTTCTTCCTTCACTGCTAGATAAATGCATTTCATTAAGGTTGATATATTTTAATGAGATCTTTAAAGATGAAGTTGATTTCAACAGAAAGGTACTGGAAACATAGCAGCAACTAACTGATTTGCAAATCTTGGGGTAAGAGCTGATGTGTCATACTTCCAAGTGGAATTACTTTTGTTTTTTGTAAAATAGTCTTCAAATTATAAAATCCACCATATTGTTGAAGGTCTAAGATAAGAAGAAGGTAATTTTCAAAGATGTTGCAAAATGAGTAGGTTATCTGGAAATAAAGACACTTTATATGCATAGGAGCCAATACTAATCCTCAAGATATCTAAATGGGATTTAAGGGCAATAGCTAAAGGTTTAATAAATAAAACTAGAAGATTGGGAAGTAGGGCATTCCTGTCCCATATGCATTTAAAAAATAATCAAAGAATGTGACATTAAGGTGTTGTTGTCTACATGGAGGAAAAAATTTCAGTATGATTTAAGATGTGAATTTAATCCAATATAGTTAGCCCACACACACATACTCATTCTCACCCTCTCATGTGGACACTCACCAGAAAAGCCACTTTTATACTGGAATAATAGTGTCTATGATCGGGGGGGGGGGAGTGCAGCAGAACTCTACTAGTATAACTACACAGCTATAACTGATGAAACTTTCCCATGTAGACAAGCCTTTAGAATATTTAGAGTTGATTATATAAAAAGAGCAATTCTAGGTTTAAACTTGGGCCCAGCGTTAAAGGCTTTAAGCCTTTAAATATATGCTGGGGGCCAGAAACTCAGTTGGTGTAAACTGATATTGTTTATTTCAGTGTAGCTATGTCAATTTCCACCAGCTGAGAATCTGGTCCAACATTCTCTGTCAAGGCCTTCTCAGAGCGAAGGTAGAGAAGAAAGGCCTCTAACTGATTTCAATGAACATAATAGACATTTAATTTAATAGATTTCTTAATTTTATTGGCAGCCACTGTATGATGAATGAAATCAGATTATCTAGATGAACAAGAAATGGTTAAACAGGAGAAAACCTATTAGGAAATACGTTAGCATTAATCCTATTGCAGGCATTTAATAAAGATATGGGACAATAAGTAAAATCTTCAATATTTTTACATTTTAGGGAAGATTTATGACATCATTAAAAGTGGGTGAAAGGGAGTCTTGAGGAAATTGTGATATATTGTAATAGATAGGCTAGAAGGCTAGCTCCTTAGCTGGAGTAAATGGTATAGCTCTACTAACTCTTCTATTAAACATGTCAGTTCACCACAGTTGAGGTTCTAGCACAGACTATGAGTAGAGATTTGAATTTCTTTCTAAATAGTCTCTTACTAGCCTTCTAGGCCGGCAGTTTCCCCTGATTGTAACCATTTAACAGCCCACGCCATCTTTGCAGAATTGTAATATTCATACATATGTATATATGGTCTTTGAGCCTGATCTTGGGTGCTGTTTAGAGCCTAAGTGCTCAGCACCCAACAGTTTGCCTGGGGAACCAGAGGAGATGTGGGGTGCTGAGTTCTTTTGAAAATCTGTCCCTTGGTGACTTCACAGGATCAGGCCCTTTCTCATAAGAGAAAGATTTCTCTGTCTGCTAGATGTGCTGCATATAAAATGCTCATATCTGATATTCTATACAATTAAGCTTTAAAAGGTTTTCAGGCTGGCTGGAAGCCTGTCCAAACAGGGATTAGGGACAACATTAAAATCTCCTCCAAGGACAAGAATACCCTGTGGGGAAGAACTAATATCAAACAAAACTAGAGAGGCAATTCAGATCAGCTTCAGGGGGCACATATGTGCTTCCTCACTTAATTCTTTCACAATATAATTCATTAGTGATGGATGCATTTATCATCGGCTATCGTTTTCTCTCTGGAAAGGCAGATTTTTGTGTAGGACGATAGCAGCTCCTCCAGGTTTATGTGAGCTAAAAGATGTAAACAAAAATGTGTCCAAACCAACCTTGAATGAACTTTTCCTTTTCTCAACTATTACTTTCAAATAAACATGATCAATTAATTCTCTGTTTTTAAAAACAATAATAACCAACAGCTCCCTGTTTTACCTGGATTTGGTTAACCCCTAACACGCCAGGAAGACCTCTTTTTATTACTACTGGGGCTTGCTTTATTCCTGTTGGTACAATATTTATTCTCTGGCTCCCTCTGCACCTTAAGGAGCAACTGCACCCATGCAAGAATTCCACCCCCATCAGAGGACAGCTTTAAACTCTGTCTACAGCTCAGTTGGAGGCTCCCCAGGAGATGGATGAATCAGCACATCTCCCATATGCCCTGCACCTGATCTTCCCTCGCTACCTCTCTCCAATTTGTGGGTTTCTCCCAGCACCAAAGGAGTTGCAACAGGCAATCTGTGTGGCTGCATTCTGTTCCCAGGAGGAGTTTCCTCTCGGTAGGTTCTACCAATAGAAGCTGGTGCATCCAGAAACCATGTATGGGTAAGTCTGTGGTCTGCACCATGGTTTCAGGAATGGGTGCAGCTCCTGAAGTAGAGAGGGAGAATATCCACCAGCCTGGAAAAAGAGAATAGGATGACCTCTTCACCTGTGTAGGGACACCCACTTCCTCACTCCTCCTGGAGAGTCTCGCACCAGCAGTAGCAGCACTGCCCTTTGGTAGTCCTTGTGTTTGGAGCATGCAAGATCAATGTCTGTGCCTGGCCCCTGACATGGAAGGCAGCAGAGAGAGTACAAGGAGCCTCCCACTTCCTCCCTTTTACCCACCTGTGTAGTGGCCAAGTACAACCAGGCCCTGTGGGAACATCCTGGCCGCACATTGAGAAATAACCACCAGCTTATGACATGCGCAGAGAACAACAACACAAAGCTGTAGAGTTGTACCAGTCACTTCGTTCTCCACATCCAGGTTACTAATAATCCAGCAAAACAAATACACCCATTCATACATGCTTCAGAGAAGGCTGGTCTCGTTAAGGCAACAGACGGATTCAGAAGAGTGGTGGTCAATTCCCACGGGCTTCCTCAGTGATCTTTTGTAAATCACTTCATCCCTCTGTGCCCTCTCTGTCTTTCTCCTGAAGTTTATCTGCCTTGTCTAATTAGGGCCTGACTCCCATTGACTTCAGTGAGCTTTGAATCAGGCCCTTAGTCTGTAAGCTCTTGAGGACATGGACTGTCTTCTACTCTCTGTATGTACAGCACCTAGCGCAGTGGGGCCCTGATCTTAATTGGGGCCTCTAGATGTTACTGTGATATTAATAATCATTACCTCAGTGACAGCATTTGCAGCGGCCTCCATCAGAGGATTCTGCTCTTGGCAGAACTGTGCGTTTAATGAGTAGATGTTCTTGCCCCGTTTCTCCCCTGGTGCTGGAATGTAGTTGCGCCTCTCATTGGCAATGAGTGCCAGCCCACCCTTACTTGGAAAAATACAATGCTGTACAGTGTCATCCTCTCCCTTCTCCATTTCATGCCACGCATTTCTTAAGTCACAGCTAGCAATGATTGTATCAGAGAAATGTCAGCTAATTCTGTGGCAACATAAGAGCTGCAACTGATTGTGGCCTCCTTCTGCTTATTGCTTTACATCCTGATAGCTTGTTTGTATACTGCCAATGCCCTTTCTCCTAGTGCTCATGTGCCCTCTGGGACAGTTGCACAAACAGCTCGCTTGAAAATCAACACCAATTCCCGCACTATGACTCCACATGCTTTCCATGGAGGGGGGAGCAGCCTTTCCTAGAGACCATGTACTCAGTCACCTTTGTCCTAGAGAAGTGTGTTGTTTCCTCCTGGGTGGCTGCTAGTAATCTCAGTGCAGAGCTATGCAATGCTGGGCTGGCCTTTAATATCACGCTCCCTCAGGGTGAAGTCCTAGAGACAACAGAAAACCCACACGGCTGTGAAATTATTTATTAGAGCTGGGTCAAAAATGTTTTTTTCTCCATGGACTGTTTTGACTTCTTTAAAAAAAAGATTTTGCCCACAAAGCAAGCCCAAATATCTCATTTTTCAGGCCTTTGATTTTTTGGCCACAATTCAAAAATTTCCATGGGAAACAGATTCTTTTTATGAAAAATTTCATTTTGGCAAGAATCCAAGCCCATTTTTTTTTTTTGGTCAGAACATTTTCAATGGAAAGTTATTAGCCAGCCCCTATTATTTTTCTTGTGGAAGTGTCTGGAGGCTTTACCTAGGGATCAGACCCCTTTGTGCTATGCATTATATGGACATGTAAAAGGGCAGACCTTGCCCCAAAGAGCTAACAGTCTACAACAGGTAGATACAACGCCCAGAGGAAAAGGCGGAGGATAAGGAACTGTTGCAGTCCTGCTACATGAGGGTGCTGGGTTGTGAGGTGCTCTGCAGGGGACGTGGCAAGCCTGGCGTGATGGAGCCTATCTCTGACATGGCCCACCCTGAAAGAGGAGGAGGCCCCGTTCCAGCAAATTGCCTGGATCCCACAGAAGAGTCCCTTCTGGGTGTATTTGTGGGTGTATAGGGCTCCTTTGGTCGACATTGCACCGTGGATTGTACTATTATACCATGTGGAATCCACAAATGAGTGCTGTTGCCATACTGTATAGGGAGATGGAGGAGAAGCCAGTTTGTATCTTAACCTGTGCTGCCTGCCAGGCAGCTCAAAGGCTTCTCCACTGAAGCAGGGTTGCAGTCAACTGCCTGCATCTTCCTTTTTGTGGAGATCGGGGGGATTTGTGGATGCAAAATTCCCTAATCCTGCATCTTGGCCAGGAGATACAAAGCTCCGGTGGCTTCTTTAAAACCTATGGGTACAAGAGTTGTGCTTACCCAGTCAGGGCTGGATTAAGGCAGCCTGGGGCTTTAGATACACCACAACATGGGGCCCCCATGTTATGCCTCTGGGACCGTGCCCTCCACCTGGAGTGGCAATGGCAGAAGGTCCCTATCTCAGAGAGGTGGGGGCTATGGTGTGGTGCCTCTTTAGCCCCACCCTCCCCCAAGCAGCAACTGAGATTCTCTCCTTCTAGAGCGGAAGGGGTGGCAGCAGCCAATATATATCTGATTTGGTAGATGGGCCAGGCCGTACTCTTCCTTTCTTGCATAGGTGGTGGGTATAATAGGCTCAAACAGCTGCTGGCGGAAGCTCCCGCTCCATCTCTCTGCCCTGCCCATGCTCTGCTTCCACTTCATCCCAGGCCTCAGAGGCACAAGCGGCGGGTGGGAAGGAGCAAAGAGGTGTGAGTGGTGGGGGAGGGGGCGGAGCAGGAGTGGCCTGGGGCAGAGCAGGGGTGGAGCCTCGAGGGAGGGGTGGAGCAGGGGGCGAAGCTGTGGTCCGAGCACCTCCCCAAAGACAGGAGTGATGTGCTTCTGGTGCTCTCTTGCCACACACAGAGAGCCCTGTAGGGAAAACGTTGGTAGACTCCCGCACAGAACAGTGGCTTTTGGAGCTAATGTAGTCCGCGTGCAGCATTCAGTGGTGCAAAGAAGGAAAGGAACAGTGGGGAGGATGCACAATTTCTTGTGTTTGTTTTGGGGACTCTGTTTAGTCAGGCAGGGTGACTCCCCTGGGTCAGCCAGAATCATCTAGAATTTAGGTGTGTTCGATAGCTGTTGGAAGCTACTTGGATGGTTTTTATTGTGGACAAGCAGCCTGGCAGGACTCCCCCAGAGTTGTTCCCTGAGAGTGGAGCCAATGGGAACTCAAGGGCAGGGGGAGGAATTTATAAATAGGAGGAGTGGGAACCAGCCAGGTGGATTAGAGCCTGCTGTAAGAATTGTGTTCCTGGGACTTGGCTAGTTTTTCTGAATTACACTGCAGGCTCCCTTGCCCCTCGGCGACTGTCATTGCAAGATCTTAAAGGCAGTTTGAAGGGGACTGTGGGACTATTGTTTCTTTCCCAACTTTAAGGAGCTGGCTTGGCCACTGGAGGATTGGACGCTATTCTACAGAGACTGAGAAGAGTAAATCCTTCCAGAGAAGAGCCCTAGGGGAGTGTGTGTATTGATGTGTGGGTGCATAATTATATTTTGCATTTGAACTTGTGATAGTAACAAGTATTATAACCTGGGGAAACCCCCTGAAAGTGTTATCATTAAAAAGTTGTTATTGACAATATTCACAATTGTTTAGTGTGTTACAAGGAAACTCTTATGCATTTTTAGATGTGTGTGTGTATGTGTTTAGACAGATAGATTTGGTCAACATTTTTCCTTTAGAGATTGTCATTTTTGTTTTCTCAGAGATTTAACTTTCCTTTTTTAAATATATACAAAATAAAAGTCCTGGAAGGACTTAACTGTGATCTATACCCCAGCAAATAAGTAGGCTGGGGTACAGGAAAAGGAAAGAAATATTATACCTAACATTAGCATGGTAGTGTGTCTGTGACACTAGCACTCCATTGAGATAGGACAATTGAATTCTCTCTGTGCTATTGTTTCAGGCTATCTGCATACTCAGCCAGACAGCTCTGCATCAGTTATACTCGAGTCATGCTTTCAAGTGTTTCTTTGCAACCACGAGGGCCAGAAAATTGCTTTCTTTTTAAATGAAAGCTGAGGTTCTGATGTAATCACCTGACTCCATGAGCTGGAGTAGGAATGGGCCTGTAGCGCATCTGCCCAACCCTGGCCCTGGAAATGCCACCTTGTGACGTGTGTGATGAGGGAGGGGTGAGGAGACAGAATGTTGTGATGAGGAGCCAGGGTATGGGAGGAGAACTGGACCTGTCTGGGCAAAGAGACTGGGACTGGGTGGGGGGAGGGGAGTGGGACAGGGTTGAGAGTGATGAGACATGACGGCTACATCTACATTACATACACCACTTTTGGCGGTTTGTAGGGTATGTGTAGCTACAAGCCACAATGAAAAAAGCAAGCTGTGCCCAAACTGCTGTGTGTAGCTATATGTGTCAGTGAAAGGCTCTGCCAGGGGCAAGGCAGCAGGGAAAAGCTTTAGTAGCTCCCCTCTGTTGGAGCCTTTCACTGCGATGAGGAAAGACTCTGGCAGGGGGGAGGCAGTGGGGAAAGATTGAGCGGTTTCCCCCGGCCATAGGATTTCCCCACTGCTGGAGCCTTTTCCCGCTGTCTCCCTCCCTTCCCTGGTCCTGCAGTCTTTTCCTGTGGTGGGGAAAGGCTTCAGCAGCTGGGAGGCAATGGGACACTTGCAGTGTAAGTGGGAAGGCTCAGCTTGGGAGAAGAGAGAGCCATGTAGGGTATGTACTCACGTACACCCTTCGTATGGGTCTGTACTCTACTCGCCTAAGTCGTGCCTCACCGTCTACACTGCTACTTAAACCCACACTGGGGGGGCTCCCTGAGTACATACTCGACACACCACCAAAAGAAGCATGCGGTGTAGACATAGCTTAGGATTTGCTGGGCTGGGCAAAGAGACTGGGATGAGAAGCTTGATGAGCGGAGACTGGGACTGGCTAAGTGAGGATAAGGGGTCTGGGATGAGGAACCGGGGTGAGGAAGAGGAAGGATGGGAACAAAGGGATGGTGTTAAGGGGTATGAGGGTAATGGGCAGACGGGTCTGTGCCCACCAGAGAGCACTGTGCCCCGGAGCCTGGAATGGATCCCAGGGTGCCTGAATCTCACCATTCCTCTGCTGTCAGCAAATATCTGTGAAAACCCCTAGCGAAGGGTGGGTCTCTAGAGCTGGTCCACAGAGAGGGTGACAACCTGTTACTGCTGTCGGCTACTCCATTATCCCAAAGGGCAGAGGTCTGTGAGGTGGATCTAAAGGTTCCAACCCTGCCGATGACCCCTGTGGGTGTCAATATGATGCCACATGATGGAATTTCTGTTATTTCAGTTGGCTTTTTTAAAAATATAAGAAATGATGCACACAAAACCCTGCATTATTAGGCTGTAAACTTAAGCACCCAATAATGTTCTTTTAACATTGTGAGTGAATGAGAGAGAGATGCAGGAAACCTGTGGCAATGTGATTTACCTTCCTACAAGGATAGTACATTTAAGAGCCTAACCAGATAAGTAGCATCCCTTTAAACCACTGAGTTTCTTCTTGTGTGACTAAACAGGGGAATGACCTAAAATTCATTTCTATAAGCTGTTTCTTACCATTACTTACGTCATTACTTTGCGTAATGAGCTACACTGGTGAGCCTGTTGAATGGGATACCAGACTGAAGGACCATATGTCATGGTTTGGGGTGCCAACAAATCAACATTGCAATAATTTACAGACTGTTTTATATTTCTTTGATATGGGAGTCTGCGTAATTAGTTCCCCAGAACAGTCTGGTGGAGGAAATACAGCCTGCTATTTAGGCAGAATTAATGCCCTTGTTCGCTACATTGTGATTCAGTTTCCTAGCACTGATGCCAGAATCGTGAAGAAATCAGTGCAGTGACATTCTCTCTTCAGTCCTGCCTTCATTGCAAAACTATTTCTGCTTCTTTGCCTGGTTCTTATGCGGACCTGCTGACTGGCACAAGATGTGCTTGTGCTGTAATTAGAAATACCTTCTGCAGGTGACAAGGAAGGAGTTGTAGCCACAAGTACAGATCTCAGCAAAAAGGAAACAAACCTGAACATTTATGTACAGAACCAACACAGTGGTGGTTCTAACTATACTTTCCCCCACCCTGAAAACAGGGCTAGTTAGAATTTCCTATGGACTGTGCTTTGAAGACCTGGTTAATAAACCTTTACTGACCATGGTAGGGGTCATGCAGGAAAGGTAATTTAAGTTACATTGAGAGATAAGAAGCCCCTCTAGGTCCATTCCTTGTCGGCAGTTGTAGCTTGCTGTTGGACATAAGATTGTTTTGGTACGCTTTCCATTTCCTCTTTCACTCCTCCCCATGTATTGTTTTATGCCAGTTGCTTTTTAAGCAATGCTTACATGCATTAAGAAAGTACTCTAGTAAAATTCACAGTGTCTTTCTCCTTTCCTTTTCGGTCTCATGTTAAAACTAAATATCAAACACCATACCCAGTCCACCTGTAATTTTGGAGCAAGGGGCCTGGCAGGTGATTTTTTTTCCCCTTTAGGCAAACTCATCAGTGTTCCCATTTGATTTTGAATTTGAATATTAGGTTCCATTCATAGTCCTGGGATTGAGGAGTGGGACAGGGAGTAAAGTGATAGAAATATGGGGCAGAAGGGTCATCAGGGCTCCAAACCAGCTGTGAAGGACCCCCTGCATTATAAATGAAAACTCCCCCAGCCTGGTCTTCGCATCAACTCATCTCATGATGTTACATCCTTGAAACCTTCCCTGGAAAGAATGTGGTAGGAAAAACCTTTCCACTCAAACATGACATGACGCCAGCAAGTGGCAGCAGCTCCCCACATGACAAAGAGACCATCTGCATCTTACATCATCTGCCTGTTCAATTTTGTTTAAAACAACACCTAAATCATTCCAAGTGTGTCAGCAGGGCCGATAACTCTCCACATGATTGACTAGAAAGACTGACTAACAGAAGGCTTGAGAAAGATAAACTGAAAACTGTGAGAATCCTGTTTAAAACGCCTTGTGAAAAGAACGAAAGAAATTATGCAAACATGGAGTGAAGAAATATATTCTTTTAAAAATATGGGAATACTTCATATGAGAGAAACTTGCATTTGTATTCCTGTTCTTCTGTATTTTCAGTTGTCAAACACAGCTGCCATTTAGCTTTCGATAAATGGTAGAACAAAGCATCATATGATAGCAGTTCAGACAATCAGTCACACCCCACCTCAGCCTTTTAAAACTTTCTTTTTAACATTGTAATAGCAAATTCAATAATAAACACGTTACTGTAAATAGTCACTAAATAGTACTAGCAAAGCAATGGAATCTAGAGAAATGCTGTATAACGTAGCTCTTTCCATCAATAGATCAACGTGCATTACACAGGAGTGTAACGATCATTACCAGCCCCCACTTCTTTTAGAATATGGATGAGGAAACTAAGGCACAGAGAGGAGAAGTGACTAACTGAAGTTTACACCGTGGTATTAGCAAAACCGGAACTAGAATCCTGGTCTCCTGACTCCCTGGCTGGTGCATACTGCTGCCACTAAACAAACAGTGTCCTGAATGGCAAAGATTTTGAGCCACAACAAATCAAATTGAAGTCAATGAGTGCTGCAGTTATTCAACACCTTTGAAAATTAAGCCACTGACTTTTTCACTTGCGGGATTTAGAACAAAAGGAGGTTTCCTTCCTCTTCTCCCTGACCCTGTGCTTTAAAAATAAACCAAAAAAATTTACAGGATTTCTTGAAATAAGGAGTGAATTTGCAGAAGTTGCATTTATTTAAAAAAGAATTTTAAAAAATGACATCATAACAAGGAAGACAGCAGCATTTGGAAAGAATATTTGACCACACAGGGTGAAATCTTGGTTCTATTGGAGTCAATGGCAAAACTCCTATTAATTTCAATTGGGGCAGGATTTCACCCTATATTTTGTCTTCACTAGGGTAAAAGTTACACCATGCTTCTTTAAGAAACAAACACGTATTAAACACAAAGCAAGGCAGTTGCACTGGAGCACATCCTAAGCTGGTTGAGCAGAAGTCTAGGCTAGCATGACATAAGCTGGTCAAATCAAGGTTTAGCAATGAGTAGAGGCTTCAACTTAACCTGCTTAGGGCATGCTAACGTACAACTGCTCAGTCTACAGTAGAAGTTTGGTAATATGTGTGTTAGATCATGCTCGCTAACATGATCTTAAGGTCCCCACTTTTATGCTAATCAAGGAAAGGCTGCAAAGCCTGATTCTCCCCGGCCTTGTATATAGTGTAGTAATTTATACCTGTGCAAAGCGAGAGCAAAACGGGTGTAAAATGCAACCAACTCAGGATTTGTTGCATGTTTTCACCTTTGCAGTCACTGGGCATAGGCGCAAATGTCCACAGTGTTGCACCTTGAGCATCAGGCTCCCAGCTGCTTCTAAAGGGAGCAGTTTAATTTGTACTAGTCTTCTACTTGCCCCTAGCAGGGGTTATAGCACTAATGCATGAGCATAGGCCACACCTCAACTGGGACTTACCAGACCTCATTTTCATTACACTACATCTCCAGGGTCTAGAGGAATTTAGAACAGACTTATGTTATCAACCTATTGCAACAGTAAGTTAGTCACACTCTTTAGGCTCATACACACTCTAAATTGCCTACCGTACTGTAAAGAATAGAGAGCCAAGTCCTGACCTCAGTACAGACACTTTGTCCTGCTCTGGCAACACAAAGCAGGCATAAAGCTACCAAATTAGAGCAGCAGGTCAAGGGAATCCTCCAAGGGGTATAGGTGTACCCCTTAAAGTGCCCAGTATAGGCACTGTATACACACATAGTAAGAGAAAGTCCCTGCCCAGGAAAGCTTGCAATCTAAATAGACAAGAATGGGAACTAATGTGATGGCATCATACTTTGACATGGTATCATATGACATTGTGTTACAATGCTATCATTTGTGCACATCACATCTTTGTCCTGGAGGCAAAGACATAAACATGCAAACTCAATACACTGGGGCATAACCTGACATCCAACTATGTCCACCAGTAGCAAGGAGTCTGGCTTTC
The DNA here is from genome assembly GCF_026122565.2 of Emydura macquarii macquarii. Classification (NCBI taxonomy): domain Eukaryota; kingdom Metazoa; phylum Chordata; order Testudines; family Chelidae; genus Emydura; species Emydura macquarii. Next base: position 15,963,171 of record NW_027131180.1, read on the forward strand.
ACCTGTGGCAGACCAGAAGCTACTAAAAGCAAGAGAGAAAAAAGAGAACTAAAACACCTTTTCCAACCCTGTAAAAAAGTTAGCAGATACGATTCTCAATTATCATCCAATTAGCTCATGGACGTCAGTGCTGAGGCTAATGTGACGTCTGTAATGCCTGAGAGAGTGGAACTAAAATTTGTTTCTGGGCAGCTGGTTGCTGCTATTTCAGCCTGTATAGAACTAATGTTTGTGAAATATACTGTGCATGATGATTTTCATCTAGCCCCCCAGCGTGATAGTGTTCTTCTGTCTCCTTTCTCTTTCTAAGAAATGAGAACATGGGAACAGCATCATCTCTTCTTTCAGATGTCATTATGTTGCTTACTAACTTGTCCCATCACTGAGGTTTCCCAGGCAGCTGCTATCTTAGACTTGGATGAAATCTTGCCCACAGTCATATGATAGGCCCTGAAAGAAGGTAGTAAGAACAAAACCAATCTCTTAAAGGCATTTTCCAAAAACAATGCTGGTAGCACTTCTCACGTGCTCCTCTGACTGTGACCTCTGCATGGCTTCCTGGGGTATGTCTACACCGCAAAAAAAAAAAAAAGGCGGGGCTCATGGTACAGGGCCAAAAATAGCAGCGTAGACATTCCTACATGGGCTGGAGCCCAGACTCTGAGGCCCATCTCCCTTGCTGGGGTTCCGAGCCTGGGATCCAGCCTGAGCAGAAATGTCTACACTTTTAGCCCCCTCGCATGAGCCCTGTGTGCTTGAGTCAGTTGAGCTGGGCTTTGAGACTCACTGCCACGGTTTTTTTTTTCTTTTTTTTGCTGTGTAGATGTACCCCGTGAGGGCCCCTCACTCAGGTGTCAGACCTCTATCCTCACCTTGCTTGGGGTGGAAACTCATGTTCCTTTCCCTTCTTACTGAAACTTTAAGTGGCAAATTCCACCTGCTCTTCGCTGGGACCACCAGAGCAAGTTTAACTAGCAGCCCTGCTGTATCCCAGGGGCTCTGACATTTGTTACCAGGGACCAGCCAGATTTCCCACAGCACAGCACAGCACAGCATCTTTACTTAGGACAAAAGCAGCACAGAGAAAACACATCATAACAGATCAGTCCACATGCATGCTAAGCCTAACAGGTGTCACTCATTAGGGACATGAGATCCTGGTAGCTCCATACAATTCTTCGTTCCTGAATGAGTCTAACTTTGAGTCAGATCAGCTTGACTTTTGATTCAAATTCTTAGTTCTTTACTGGGCCTCTTGAACCCAGTCAAAATGAGTATATATGTTTTCCCCCAGTGGGTTGGTCTTTCTTACCTGTCCAGATATTTGCATTTAATTAACCCCTCGTGATTCCATATTCTACAGGAAACCCAACCAGTGAGCCAGGAACACAGAGATACGTGTATCGCTTATTGAATATGAATATCCTATGTGCCCAAAGCATCTGGCACATCTCAATATAATAGTCTTTGAAGTGTCCCTGCTGCCAAGCTTTCACATCTGTCACAGCACTATATACAAAAGCTCAATTTTCTAATGGGGCAAACTTATGCAAATCACTTTGTGACATTTTATGTGTGGCAATGCAGGGGCATGTTGAGATGCAATGTAGCATTAACATGTCATTATTGACAATGCAATGTTGCAATGTGGTGGTGTTGTGCAGACTCAGAAAGTTCTTTGAGCTGGAATTTCAGGACATTGGATTGCTTCATCAAAACTGAAAAAGTCCCAGTAAACCACACAGATGACAGCCAAGTTTCACTTTGCTTCAACACTTGAGAAATCTTAGTACAAAAATTCTTGTTATTAAATAAATAATTTTTGAAAAGACAGTTTATATTCTTAGGACAGAGTGATTTGATTCTTAGTTTATGAAGGAATCTGGTATGATCTACCCATCTTTTGGCAGCCCCCACCCTCCATCTACGTAGAGAAGCATTCTATGCCACTTATTTCTAGAATGAAAATGCTATCATCCAAGCTGGGAATACGAGCTGTACTATGTGCATATATGGCATGTTTCAGGCTGTGGTCCAACTAGGGGCAGCTGTTGGTTGGATGGAGATGAAGGCTGTGTACTGAATGAAAATCAGTTAATGCAATCCAGGTGAACAGCTCTGTCCTATAACACGTCAGCTCAAATGAAGTGTGTAAAAAACAATCCAGTATGAATCGTTTGTGTTAAGCTGAAATCACTTCCTTTCTCTCCCTTTCCCCAGCCTCGATGTCTGAAGCAGAGACCTGTCCTCTTGGGCTGGAACTTCTCAATCTGCTTTGCAAAATGAGAAGCACCTATATGTCTGCCTCTGTATGTGTGAGGCAAAGTATAGAAAAAGATACTGTATCAATGCTATTGTTCAGGGTGAAATGGAATGAGGTGGAAATCAGCCCTGAATCTCCCTCTGCAAGAACCAGCTTTGCTGCTTCAATTTTTCTGCAGGTCTTTTGTGAATGTTACATAGCATAGGGTAAAATCTCTTCTTTGTCCTCCTTCCTCCTCCCTCGTCTCCCATTCCTCTCCCTGCAGCTTGGAATGTTGCACAAATGGTTCTGTTCATTTCTGGAGTTATAATAATTGGGTCCAGAGACATGTTGGAAAATAACAAATTATTTTAGTAAGAGTTTAAAGGGAGGTAATGACCAAAAAAGTGACTACAGTATGTAAAAAAGGCAATGTCTCCTTCCATGGCTCTGTTCCCCAAGTTATGAGAATTTGTGTTTGCTTTGGCCAAACACAAAGTATTGGGCTGAATGGATGAAATGTAATTGCCTATGCCATACAGCAGGTCAGCCTAGATGATTTAATGGTATCTTCTGGCCTTAAAGTCTATGAATACAGAATTACCTTTGCATAGTTTACTGATACAAATAAGTGTTTACTCTTTTTTTCTCTGGGTAGCCCTCCAGAGCCAGAACACAATTGGAGAGTGACCTGGATTTTGTTTCCAGCTTGTGCTGTCGAAATGCTGACTGCAGCATCTTTATTATTGGGGGTTGTGTGTGAATCACAAAGATCTGAATTTGACTCTCAGAGTCCAGGTTGAGTTTGCAAGGGCAGAAATTAGAGAAAAACATCTTTTTACTTGTAAATGGATCAAATTTGCCATGGAGTCATTGAGATACCACATACATGGAGACACACATTGTCTTTGTTCTTTTTTTGTTTGTTTTTTCCACAGAATACCTTGTCAAAATACAGCTGCATTGATGAAGCAAAGGGATTTCTGAGTTTCCATATACTTTATACCCATAAAACTCTCCAGCAGTTTGTCAAATGACAGTACACTTAAGGTATGAAACACAGAAACGTTGGCTCACTGACTAACCATCCCCATTGGGACTGATATTGTTTAATCCTTTCATAGGTACCATGTATCGAATCATAGAAACGTAAGGCTGGAAGAGACCTCAAGAGGTCATCTAGTCCATCCCCCACTCTGAGGCAGGACCAAGTACACCTAGATCATCCCTGACAGGAGTTTGTCCAATTTGTTCTTAAAAACCTTCCATGATGGGGATTCCACAGCCTCCCTTGTAAGCTTATTCCAGAACTTAACTCTATTTATACGTAGAAAGTTTACTACTATCTAACCTAAATCTCCCTTGTTGCTGATTAAACCAATTACAGTTCTGAGGATAGGTCCATCAATGGCTATTAGCCAAGACAGTCGGGGATGGAACCCTGTGAGTGTCCCTGGCTCTGATTTCCAGAAGCTGGAAATGGGTGACAGGGGATGAATCGCTTGACGGTTGAGGCCTAAAGACAACCATTGAGTAGGAGGTGAGAATGGGTGATCAGAACAAATTACTTCTTGTAATGAGAGAGCCATTCCAAATCCCTGTTTAAACCCAGTTGGAATGTGTCAAGTTTGCAGATAATTTCTAACTCAGCAGTTTCTCTTTGAAGTCTGTTTTTGAAGTTTTTTTGTAGAAGTATAGCAACTTTCAGGTCAGAGACAGAGTGTCCTGGGAGATTGAAGTGTTCTCCGACTGGTTTATGGATGTTATTATTTTTTTTTGTCTGATTTGTGTCCATTTATCCTTTTGCAAAGTGATAGTCCAGTTTGGCCAATGTACATGGCAGAGGGACATTGCTGGAATGGCTATCTCATTGCAAGAAGTAATTGGCTCTGATCACCTATTCTCACCTTCTACTCAAAGGTTGTCATTAGGCCTCAAGTACCCGGCTTTCAACCACCTACCCCATTGTTGTCTATGCCTTTGGATATGTATATGTTGCCTCCTATATATGTTGCCAATATTTGCTGTACTATTTCTACCAACTGCATCTGAGGAAGTGGGCTGAAGCCCACGAAAGCTTATGCCTGCTGAAATTAAATTTGTTAGTCTTTAAAGTGCCACAGAACTCTCGTTTTTATGTTCAAGTTGTGTCCTTTAAAACTTTAACACTTCCACGTTTTTAAAATTGGAGTTTTGAAGTCTTTAAACTGAGACTGGATGACTTGCTACAAGATATGTCTAGGTCAGCCACAAGTCATTGGGCTCAGTAGTGTTCACTTATATAGTAAGGAAGAATAATTCCCTCCACTTCAGAAAACACAATAATAAAGTAAAGAGCCCAAGTAATCATTGGTTCATCCTGCAGCTCTAATCTTTAACAACTCATTGTTACAGCAAACACTTCTGAATGCATGGGCTCATCAGCCATTGCGGGCATGATGTTAGCTGAATAATATGCCTCTGCTTAGAAGTGCTGAAAATTCCCTCAGCTCATGGTCCTCCTCCTCCTCCTGCCCTAGTGCCTCTTAGTAATATGAGCCCTTCGGGGGTGCGGAAGGCATCATTGTGATTTATCTGGCGGGTTTGCAATGAGAGTGATGTGATGACCCTGCACATTCATCAGCTGCTCTTTCAGGCTGGTCCCATCTGTGATTTTTTTTTTCTCTGCTCCAGCTGCTTCGGGATATGTGGCACGTAGGCACATACGTCCTTGCACACACATGTTTGCAAAACTATACTTGTATAAACTTTGTCAGGAAGTCATCCAGCCAACGTTTCCAGAATGCTGCTTTTAACTCTTCACTGATCAGTATCTGGTATCCTGGCTATTCCCACAGCTGTTGGGCACTTGCTTTTGTTCTCCCATTTTGTTTATTGATCACAATTACTACCCTTCATCCACGCTTTTCAGATAAATAGTAATAGGCAGTCTACAAACACCTAGGAAGAACTTGCACACCTGACATCATACTTGTTCCCATTAGTATGCCCATACATGGCTTCACAATGGTACCTTTGCTTTACAGGAAGATGACACACCAAATTTAACTACCTAAATGTAACGTGGGGGAGGCTGCCTGCAATTGGCTATAATGAGCAGTGTTAGTGAGTCAAGAATGTCTATGAGTACAGTCCTTTTAGAGTAGTTTTTTAACATCTGAATTCTTAACAGGCACATGGATGGGGAAGGAAGTTCTCATAGCCTTTAAATGTTTACCCTGGTCAGGAAAAACCACTTCCTAAGGGACCACATCTTCAGCAAAGACATGTCTCATTCTGAAAAGAGGCAAGATCACACACCCACACGTGCACACAAACATGTTACTGGGATGAGAAAAGAAAAACTTACTTAGATTGTTTACTTAAGTCGAGAGGGTGCTGTTCTTTCTGCTGACGTGTGAATGACAATTAAATGTAAATGATGATAAAAGTATTCGGTTAGTATCCTTTAACACACTATTACTCTGGCGACAGTTTACCAGATTTTAATGGCTACTATAATAATTTGGAGCCTACTCTAACGGATGGAGTGGGTGGGAGATTTTATCCTCTGCAAACAGGTGCAGAAAGGGGATGTCAGAGCCAGGGTTGGCATTTGACTTCCATTGCAGGCCAAATTCTGATCCTACTTATATCAGTGCACATTACATTGATATAATAGAATATCTATTATGCCAGTGGCATTACTTTGGATTTACACCACAGAAATAGAGATGGGAATTTGACTGTACATTTTTACATGAAGTTGAATCTCCCATAGTGTGTATTTATACTGTGCTCATCATCATACCTAAGCACCTGTTGATGGATCCCTTATTTGCTTGTACACATTAATCTTCTATAATTATGTGAAAAATAATATCATGAAAGTAGATGAAATATATGATCCTGATACTTCTCGCACGTATGCCTGTGTAAATTAGGAGTAGCTCCAAAGAAGTCAATTGAGTTACACTGGTGTGAATCTTGCTTCCCTATTAGTGGTGCTGCAGATGTGTGATCTAGATGGAAGGGTGTGTATGCATGTGTATGTGAAAAAGAGCATTGGGGGTTGTCTCACTCAGACAGCTTCAGAAGGAAAGGGAGTTAAAAATGTCAACAATTCCAGAAAAGCTATGGATGTCTTTTAGGGCAGGCAAATCCACTCTAGCTTCTCCTCTCTACCAGCTGTTCATGCACCATAAACAGCAAAGAAACCTTCTGTTTCTAACTCCTACTGAAATTCATGAGATTCAAACCACAACTGCTGACTACTTTTAGTCATGTGTATTAATAGTGTTTCCCAGTTTACCATCTCTGCAGTCTTAGGGATCAGGAGTGATTTTTTCAATCAAATTCTCATATCGGGAGCTAAAGATGTTTTGTGAGAGCTGTGGAACATTCAAACTTTAGACCATGGGATACACTGTGTGTGTGTGTCTGTATTTATATATTCGCTTCAGTTTTTTGTTTGTTTGTTTTTCTTAATTTGCCTTTTCTCTCATATGTCTTGATAGTGTTACTTTCAGCTACTGGTATCACTTTCTCTCCTGAGCCAGAAAGTAATGACTTCACATTCTGCACAAAAACTTAGGCTCATAACTAGTGTGACAGACCATTGCAGTGTTGAGTTTGAGGATGGAGACCGAAGCATATTTAGAAGCATGTTAAAATGAAGAGGCTATAAACAAGACATTAAATGAAAAGATTCTCTGCCTCTCTCTGAAAGTGAAAGATCTCCTGTGTCTAGGTCAAAATGCCTGGAATTTTTATTCTATTCTATTCTATTCTACACAGGTTCTTACACTGTCTTCATTACCATAGCATCTGAGCATCTTCCAGAAGTGCGTAAAGCAATGTGACTACCATTTGCAAATGTGATTCTCTTTTCTTTCCCTTTTAATGGTAGAAGAAAACTAACTGCATGAGGAAATGCTAGACCAAGAAGGTTCCGGTGCCTCATCTGTTGTAGGGTCCAGGGTTGCCTCTTCCCCACTGTACCACCACCATATGAGTAGGCAGACTGGAGGGCACAGGTCCTTCTTTCGTTAGGGCTGCCGCTTCTAAGTGGCAATGACAGCCAGAGTCTTGTGTTCAGGGAACCCCTGTCTTGTTGCTAATGTTGGCCCTATTAAGCACACTATGAGTGACTCCCAATATTGACTGGGCCTTCTCACTGGAAAAGGGCTAAGAGTCAGGGCTGGGGGCAGGGAAAGGGGGCACAACATTCTTGACACAAATACATTTTTAATAGACTAGGGTCGATCTTTCACGCACCGTGACCCTCATCTTTGTCCTATGGACCCGATCCTGGGCACTGTTGAATGCTCTCAAAATAAAACCTAGCTGAGCCAAAGCTCATTGTAGTCAGTGGAAAAACATCCATTGTCTGCAATGGGCTTTGGATGAGGCTGGTGTAGCTCTTTTCATCTGTGGATCCCAAAGTGCTTTGCAAAGGAGGTCAGTAGCACTGCATTTTTAAAGGTGGGGAAACTGAGGCACAGACAGGTAATGTCATTTGCTCAGGGTCATCCAGGAAGCCAAAGAGAGAGCCAGGAGCAGAGCCTAGTCTCTTGAGTTCCAGTCCAGTGCTTTATATATTGTGGGTTTCTGCCTCTTCCATTGGTCTGAGTGAGCTTTAGGTGAGGGTCAGCACAAAAATAACTACTCCAGTCATGCTTTAGATGTAAGCCTAATGCAGTACATTACTGTCCAATTTCTGCCATGAATTATGCATCAAAGAATTCAAATTAATACTAAGGACCACAAAATAGACTTAAAAGGAAGCTATCCTCCTAATGTGGTAAGTCAGCGTGTGCGCATCAAATAACCTTGTATGCTGACTGGAAAGACAATATCCTTGTAGGTGCATTTTCACCTACATGCCATATCCTTTAGGGATTAGATGTACAATATTTAGGAAGAGAAAGGGCATACAGTGTTGTAGTTCTGACCTCTCAGTAACCTATTTAGGAGCTACAAAGATTCCATTTAACCATGTATGGTGTAAACAGCAAGGGACACGTAAGCAGCAAAATTAGAAAGGAATCTGATTGATAGCCCCAAAGATAAATGCCACTTTAGCCACAGTTAATCTACACTGTTGACAGAAGGCAATTCATAGTTGAACTGGGAGATCTAAGTGCTTCTCTGCTTCTGGGTGGGATAAGGTGCCCTGTAAAATGTGGTGTTTGTTTTTTGATTTATCTGCCTCTCTTGCATTTAACTCCCACTGTTCTTCTTCAAAGAGTATGCATATGCTGGAAGCCTTAAAAACAGACAGCAGTAAGCTCTCTTCACTAACACGTCTCAACATTAAAGGCTTTACTGGAATCTATTGATTCTGTCAGCCTCACGTAAACTCTGTGATGGTTTTAGTGAGAAGTCATGCTCTTCTCTGTTGACTTTAAAAAAATGTTCCACTATGAGCAAATATTCACCTTAGAAAGAATTCAATAAATTGCCTAAAGCTTTTCAGGGCTCTCCCTCAGTGCCAGCAAATATTCAAGGATACATATATTGACAAATAGCATTGACCTAATTTATATGGCATTACGAAAAAATGGGCCATTTAACTTTTAAGGTTTGCGTTCACTGTTGTTTTGTAAATAGCATGTAGCAGTTCTTATCTGACCTATTGTTTACTTCCTGTTTTTAAAATGAATGCACTCTATAACAGTGAATGATGTTGGAATACAGCCAAGGTGAAATGTTTTTAAAAAGCTCAGAAACTATTGCTGATTCTGGACAAGAACCACAAATGTTAATACTTCCGAACTTCTGGGGAGTTTGAGTTAGATCCATCTCTGTTTTAAACATGTCAAATGTGTCTTAATTTGAGTCTCATTAGAAACTTAGATGTTGATCAAAAGGTTCACCAATTTTCTTTTTTACCAAAAATAGACCCGCTTTTAGTTTTTCATTACAGCCACTAGGATTTTCTAGTTTTACATAGGTTTAGCACAAAACTGGGTGAAAAGTAATGGTGTCTACTGACCTTTGCTTTGAAATATAGGGGACATTGGCCCTTGAGACTCAAAGCAAAATGGGGGAGGGGAATGGGCACATACAGCCAGTGCAAAACAGAATAGTGGTATGAGGAATCCCAGCTAAGGGGAAAGTGTGAGGGCTCACACAGCTCTGTTTTGGATGTGACAATGTGGGTAGGAATCTCTGACTTGATCTTGGTTTGTGCATTGAAAAGCTTCCTAAATGCAATACAAATGACATTTTACACTATGAATGTAATGAAAGGGAGAGACTAATGCACTGGCTTGGGCCACACATAGTGCAAGCAAACCACGATGTAGTGCTGATGGGCACAACACCACAGTAGCCTCTTCTCTAGGAGCATCTTACTTGGAGCCTACTAACTCTCCTGAGCACAGGATTGTCCTCTTATAGGAATTTGCCCCTCCACCTCGCCATTATGTCTTTTTGAGACTGGCCCTTTAAATTTAGGAGCACCTCTCTCTCTTATCTAGTATGTTTCCCACCCAGTTTTTTCTTTCTGATTGCTGAGGAGAATGGTACATTCTCATACAAACCTCTTTGCACAGGCTTACCTGTGCACCCAATCCTGACCTGCAATACCTTCTGCTGTACCAGGACTGGGCTTCTCTTGAGCAAAAACTGCCATTAATTCCTAATTATCTGGACATAAAAAAAGTCCATTGAGGATTAGGATGAGCCTACCAAGCCATAGCATGATATTGCTTTAAGGGTGCGTTTTCCTTTAATTCCCAGGGATATGTCTGTTTGTCTGGATAGAATGCCAAGGCACGCCAGGTACTTAAGATGCACGTTAGAGATGCTTGTTTCACCATTTTATCAGATACACTGTTCAGCAGGGAAAAAACTAAAGGGATTCAGCTCTCTTTGCTTTCCCCTTCTATTTTTAACCAATTCCTTTAGCATTTGAGTCCTCCAAGTCTACATAGTCACACAATACAATGCCTCCCAGAATGGATACACACAAAGAGATAAGGACCTTCCTGTGCGGGGTGGGGTAATCTTTTGGGGGCTATTAAACCCAAGAGTGGAGCAAGTTGAACCTGTCTCTTTACAAAAGGCTCTTTCCGTCTTTCATCTCCTAGTTAGACACTTCCATTTCTTCTTCAACCAGGAGTGCCGAACCAAGTTCCATTCATGGTGCTCTTGATTGCCCAGCAGATGCATTTGTTGAGCAGAAGGCTGGGGAAGCAAGAGACCAAGACTGAATCTGAAAATGAATCTCCCACATAGGGTCTGGTTCTACACTTGTTGAAATCAATGGCAAAATCCTATTCACTTCAATTAGAACAGAATTGGGTCCATAAGGGCTGATCCAAAGCCCATTGAAGTCATAAGAACATAAGAACAGCCATATTGGGTCAGACTAATGGTCCATCTAGCCCAATATCCTGTCCTCTGACAGTGGCCAATGCCAGGTGCTTCAGGGGGAATGAACAGAACAGATAATCATCAAGTGACCATTCCTTGTCGCCCACTCCCAGCTTCTGGCAAACAGAGGCTAGGGACACATCAGGGCATGGTTTTGTGTCCCTGTCCATCCTGGGATACATGCTAACAGTCATTGATGGACCTATCCTCCATGAACTTATCTAGTTCCTCTTATAGTCTTGGCCTTCACAACATCCTCTGTCAAAGAGTTCCACAGGCTCTCTGTGCTTTGTGTGAAGAAATACTTCCTTTTGTTCATTTTAATCCTGTTGCCTATTCATTTCATTTGGTGACTCCTAGTTCTTGTGTTATGAGAAGGAGTAAATAACACTTCCTTATTTACTTTCTCCACATCAGTCATGATTTTATAGACCTCTATTGTATCCCCCCTTAGTCAACTCTTTTCCAAGTTGAAAAGTCACTGTCTTATTAATCTCCTCATATGGAAGCTGTTCCATACCCCTAATAATTTTTTTTCCCTTCTCTGAACCTTTCCCAATTCCAATATATCTTTTTGAGATGGGGTGAACAGATCTGCATGCAGTATTCAAGATTTGGGCATACCATGGATTTATAAAGAGACAATATGATCTTTTCTGTCTTATTATCTATCCCTTTCCTAATGATTCCCAATATTCTGTAGCTTTGTTGACTGCCACTGCACATTGAGTGGATGTTTTCAGAGAACTATCCACAATGACTCCAAGATCTCTTTCTTTAGTGGGAACAGGTAATTTAGATCCCATCATTTTATATGTATAGTTGGAATTATGTTTTCCAATGTGCATTACTTTGCATTTGTCAACATTGAATTTCATCTGCCATTTTGTTGCCCAGTCACCCAGTTTTGTGAGATCCTTTTGTAATTCATCAGTCTGCTTTGAACTTAAGTATCTTGAATAGTTTTGTATCGTCTGCAGATTTTGCCACCTCACTGTTTACCCCCTTTTCCAGACCATTTATGGATATGTTGAACAGTACTGGTCCCAGTACAGACCCCTGGGGGACACCACTATTTACCTCTCTCCATTCTGAAAACTGACCATTTATTCCTACTCTTTGTTTCCCATCTTTTACCGAGTTACTGATCCAGGAGAGGACCTTCCTTCTTATCCCATGACAGCTTACTTTGCTTAAGAGTCTTGGTGAGGGCTTGTTAAAGGCTTTCTGAAAATCTAAGTACACTATATCCACTGGATCACCCTTGTACACATGCTTGTTGTCCCACTCAAAAAATTCTAGCAGATTGGTGAGGCATGATTTCCATTTACAAAAAACATGTTGGCTTTTCCCCAACAAATTGTGTTCAACTATGTGTCTGGTAATTCTGTTCTTTACTATAGTTTCAACCAATTTGCCTGGTACTGAAGTTAGGCTTACTGGCCTGTAATTGCTGGGATTGCCTCTGGGACCTTTTTTAAAAAATTGGCGTCATATTAGCTATCCGCCAGTCATCTGGTAGATATTTTTCCATTTACTTTAATAGACTTTGAATCAAGCCTTTGCTGCAAAGCATTTACTTCAAGGCCACTAAGCTAGTCCCAGTTGATCATGTGTTACTTTTTATATATAGTTACATCTTTTTAGTATCATTGGCTGTACTGTTACAGACGTATCAGCCTCTAGTGAAGGAATATTTCCTCATGCTTAGGCTGGTGTTCATTTTAGGTAGTCAGTGTTCTCTTTTTAGATCTTAATTTTACAGATCCTCCCCAAAAGCATGAATAATCTGACTCATTGACATGACAAAACTTCTGGGAGGTGGCAGAGATTTGACTAGGCTGTTCAAGCAGTGATATTAGTCTTGGGAAAGAAACTTTTCTGTTGACTGAAATGAGAAACTAAGCTTTTGACTTTTAATAAATGATTACCTTAAAGGTGTCTTGGCTGTTCCCAGTCCCCATTGCCCTTTCCTCAGTACATAGCAAGTAGGCTACTAGAAAATGTACAGCATTCTTAACATTCCTTTGGGCCAGCGTTTCCCAAACAGTGGGTCCCGACCCACCAGTGGATTCTAGATGGGTCCCCACATCCAGGGCTGGATTTAACCCATCACAGAGCTCTGGCCTAGGCAAACATACACTTCTCCTGGCTCAGTGCAGAGAAGACAGCTTGTGGGGTGGGACTTGAAGAGTAGGGTGTTGACACCTGATACATGGGGTCACAGCACTACTCACTCAAATTTGTTCCAAATGCCCCTCTGTCATGACTCCATGTGCCAGGTCACAACACCAGGAATGGGGAACTGGGCCTAGTCCCATGGGACAGGAACCACTGCTATGGGGTAAATATAGGAAAGGCTCACTCTCCACCCACCCGTCCACCTGGTCTCCCCTCCTCAATGGGCTGGAGTTAAGGTTGCAGTGCCAGTGCATATATATGTAATGGTGGATCACAACAAAAGACAAAATGCAGCTGATGGGTCAACTTAGTAAAAAATCTGGGAACCACGGGTCTGCTGTGGATGGTCCCATCTTTAGAGCTCTGCAAATCCACAGATATCTGCTTGATATCCACAGACCATTTTTTGCGGATGGTGGAGCGGATGTGGATCTCAAAGGCGGGGAAGTGGCTGTCTATAGCTCATAGCCTTTGAGGCTGCTTCCCCACTTTCAAGATCCAGGGGTGGGAGCTGGCTGCCAATCAGCTGCTCAGCAGGGGCCTCCCAGGGCTGACCCACTGATCAGTTCTTGGGGGACCCCTGGGGTTGGCCACTGGTCAGCTGTTTGGTGGCCCCCTCCCCAGTTGGCCTCCAATCAGCTGACTGGCAGGGCTCCCCCCTTGGACTGGTCGCCAATCAGCTGTTCAACGGGTGTCCCAGGACTGGCCATGCAACAGCTGATTGGTGGCTGAACAGCTGATCAGCAGCAGTGGTGGTGGGGGGAGGACTGGTCACCAAACAGATGATTGGTGGTCTCAGGACTGTGGCGGGGGTGTGGATGTGGATAGATATAAAATAGATCCTGCGGGTTGTGGGTCGGATAGAAGTTGATTCTCTTGGATGCAGATCCCCATTCTGGTATCCGCGCAGGGCTCTACCCATCTTCAAAATTGTCCGCACTGATGTTTTTTAACTTTGTATTCAGTTAAATGCTCTGAATACAGATGCAGTTATTTATTTATTATTGTTCAATGTCCCTTGAAGTGGGAAGTGCACACACTGTAACGTACTGCTAGGAGAGTGAGCTCTCCAGCCTCTCTAAGTATCTACCTCTGTATCCTATGCTGAATTCCATGTGTCACATTCTACAGCAATGCTCCTCTGTGACTCTTAATATACATTATTCCTCCTTTGCCTAAAACAGCATGCCCACGGGACTGGTTTTCATTTTTTTGTTGCATTAGGGTTCTCAGGAGGCTCTGCCTCTCCAATGCAGTGTGTTGTCTGCTTGAGCAGAAACCTACAGTTCTAGTTCAGTCTCAGTTACCAGTGGCCTATGGAAACTTGATGAGTGCCCAAGTTATAGAGCTACACAGGCTGCAACTTGTTGCTAAATGATACTTCCTCTTTGGCAGTGACTTTATAACACTAACACTGGCATTACACAATTATGCCTCTTTCCCAGAAGCAGTCACAGACTCTGCCTCCTATGACGATGGGGCCAGGCAATTCCATCAGACCAAAGATTCCCCCCACAATGGCAATCGGTGAAAGAGGAAGTAGCTTTCTTACACTGAGTGGGAATGGCTACTTCATAACAATCCTCCCACTACTGGTGATAAATGGCTGCTCTCCAGCAGTTGGAGTGGGAGCTCCATTCCCCAGCTGAAAAGTAACTTAGCTTATTTCTAGGGTTTTTTTAAATAGCCAATCTATTAATGGTCTCTCCAGTGCCACTTCAACAGGGGTTACAGTCCAGGCCTAGGGTTCAGTAACACCTACAAGGTGTGTTGCTGTAGTAGGTGTGTTATAGGCTGAGCTGGCCTCTTGAAAAGCTTTTGGGATCAGCCTCACCTGTGTCTGATTTACCTCCCAGAGCAGGTGACTGAGAACCAAGCCTGCAAGGAGGTAATAGGGCAGCCCGTGCTTGGCATGAGAAGAGACCTTTAGAACCTAGGAAGTGATGGGAAGCTCTTTAGTGACAGAATTCTGAGCTAGGGGTTGGGACTGGGGTAACCAGGACTTTTGTGTAGGGAGTGAGTTGGGACACAGACTGAGGGGTTCTCCCTGAGGAGACAGTCTGCAGGGGAAATGGTCCAGGAAACAGTTAAAAGGGCTGTTTAAGTGAAGGAGATAGGCTGCTGCTTGGTTTCGGGTCTCTGGGCTGGAATCAGGAGCTGAGGGAGGGATGAGGCTTTCCTACCATTTAGTGTTGTCACTGGGAAGCGACACCCCATCACATGAAGGGAAAAAGAACTTACTGAATATTATCCTGTGGGGAGGGCTGCTAAAGGAGGGAACCCTGTGTTAATAGAGTAGAAAGACTACCAAACCTGAGAAGGGCTGATGTGTGGAAGGGGGGAAAGACTCTTCTAGAGAGTGAAACCTCCAAAATCCACCATCTAGTGGGTGAACCTGTGACTCATCAGTTGGAAGAGGAGGAAACTGAGGCAGCAACCGCCTCTTCAGCCTGCAGAGAAAGGTATGCTGCTGTTACAGTGTGGAGGGAGGAAAGGAATAGAGAGAGGTTCAGAACTGTTATGTCCAGGGACTCACTTGTATGAGCTCTCTTTCCCATGAGTTGCTCTGCGAAACTGAGCTTCCCCACCCAGTCTTGCTCAGTGGGTCATCCTAGGTACGGGTCAATTTGCATTAGCCTTTTGTGTTGAGCTGCCTTGGGACTTGGGGGGGGGGGGCTGCCCAAAAGTCTGCGGCTGGCTTGAACTGTCTTTGAGACTGTAGAAGGGTGCAGCAATAGGTCAGAAAAAGCTGGGTTGTGAAGTGGAATCTTCCAGTGGGAGCCCAAAGCTGATGGCCGCAATGAAAATCTCCGGTATGGTGGCTTGACATGGGGCCCATGTTTGGATGCCCATTCTAAGCTGCTTTTAATGATTCTAAAGCAGCACAGAATCTGTCGCTTTAAACAGGTGCTTTTTACTATTAATAATGGCTTGGCCGCTTTGAGAGCTGTTGAGACATTGTCACGGATGCAAGAAGTAAATTTAGCTGAAATGTGCTGTAGAATGGCATTCCATTCTGAAGGGTTGTCGTTTCGCTCTGTCCCACAAGTGGTGTTGGAACGAATGCGTATGGGGGGGAACTACCTTGGTGTGCGCTGTGTGATGTTATAATATTCTCTATATTTACATGCCACCTTTGAGTTGAAAGTGCTTTATACTCTACGTGCGTGCAGAACCCCTAAAATGCAGGCAGCTTCCATTCAGATGGTGGCAGGAGGGGAGAGCTGAAACGGTGGTCAAGAAAACTGGAGCACGTAGCATTGGTTATAAGAGTAGGCGACAGGCTCAGTTTTAAACGTCTTATTTGCAAGGCCTGCCCCACTCTACTGCATGGGATTCTCTTTATTGACATTGGGAGGAATGAACGGGATAGTCAGCCCTGTGGTTCCAGGGAATCAAGGCATTTCAATCCTCCTGTTCAGGCCATGGAGTCGCACCTGCTGGCATAGTGCAGGGTACCCTTGCACCAGAGCAGCCGGCAGTGCCTTGCTCCCTGGCCCTGTGGAACATAAGTTCATTACAGGGAGGTATTTGGGCAAAGGGGAAGTGTCTCAAATAGGTGACTGTTCACACAAGCACTTTTCTGGTAGATTCAGGGATTGGCACTGGTGTTTGCCTTAGAGTGGAGTAAAAATTAAGGGCAGCCACACATGTATTTTCCCTGCATGGTCCAGCAAGGGCAGCCTTCAGCCATCCAGGTCCCCAGCTGTGGCCTTTCTTCAGAAAAGCCTCATGTCTTGCTTCCTTCTGACTGGGATGTGTCCAGGCTGCAGTTCTGTGCCCTCACAGTGTTATAACCAGCAGAGACAGCTCCCCCCTCCCCACACCCTCCACCAAGCAGGCTTGGCTCTTTTCACTTCAGAGACGGTTAACAGTGTGACTGCCCTCAGTTATAGTTAACACGCAGCTTTTCTTTATCCAAGCTTATTTTATTCTTAAAATGAAAGCACCGCAGACAAAACATTAAACACAAAAAAAGAGCCTACATGCATGCTAATAATTTTACCAGAGATGACCCCAACTCTCACGTGGGCTCTGGGTGGAGCGGTCCTTCCAAACCCCGCCCAAGGGGTTTCTTTTGTGGCCACAAGTTCATCACAGCTTCAGTTGAGAACAGGCACACTCATAACACATTTAGTCCACCCTATTTATACAGTCCAGGGATATTTGATCTGGTGGTTCTAGGAGCAGGTAATTAGTAGACAATGGGTTTTCCTCCCCAGGGCATAGCTTCCAAATGGTGGATTTGAAGTAGGACATTTGCATTGCCATTTCCCCCAGGTACTTCCTAAGAAATCCACTTCACAGGTATTGTTCCTAAAAGCCCTTTGAAGTTCCTAATATCTTCCAGGGATTGCCTCAATCCGACTCCTGTAGAAGTTAGACAAGGTAGATGAGGTATTGGACCAACTTCTCTTGGTGGAAGGTGTGACACTGTCTGGCATATGAGTGACCATTTATAATACCACTCATATCAATATTGCAGAATTGCAATAAATATTGTATAGGATATGCCATGTCAGGTACCCATGGAAAAGTCGCTAAGATCGATAAGCTCGTTTCTATGTATGTGTCAGTTTTGTATTATGAGTTCTAAATATGTCTGGTATAGTAGTATTTCAAACTTGTGCTGTGTTTCTGGGTGACACCCCCTGACAGGATGGTGGCTGCACTAAGCCTGCTTAGTGGCCCATCCAGGGAAGTCTAATGAAAGAACTCAGGGGGGCTACCCCTTATGAATCTCCAAGACATGTAAGAACATGCCTATGGACAGGGGACATCTTTTCCAGGCCATGTGCTGTGTGGCTGTGTTTGGGATGAGCCACATGGCAAAGGGACATAAAAGGCAACTGCACCATCCCCATCTGGTCTTTATTCCTGCTTCCTACCTCTGGATCAACTCATTTACAAGTGAAGCTGTGAAACAAAGGACTGAGACCCATCCAGGTACTGGGTGTGCACCAGAGGGACTGTACAAGCCTGCAACCTCCACAATACTGCTAAGAATCTGATCTATATGGACTTTGAAGTCATTTGTAGATATGTGATTGCTTTGAACATTTAACATCTCTCTTCTCATTTGTTTCTTTCCCTTTATGACAAACCTTTAGTTTTAGTTACTAAAGGATTGGCTGGCAGCATGGTATTTTGGGTAAGATCCAAACTTATATTGATCTGGCAATGTGGCTGACCTTTTGGGGATCAGGAGAACATTATGGGAAAGGGAATAGAGTTTTAAATAACTTATCTCTTTACTGGAGCCAGTTGCTGATTGGGAGCCAGAGACTGAAATGCAATAAAGGGGGCTGTGTATTTCTTGTTGTATCTTCTTGATAACCAGTGTGGGAAATCAGGAGAACTGTTTGTGACTGGCCAGGGAATCTAACTGCAGCATCAGCTGCCAGGGCTGGGAGAATCTGCTCTCTTTTTGCAGCCTGCCCTGCCTTTGACATTTTCAGGTGGGCTTCACTAGGCATGGACGGGTCACAGAAGGTTCAAGCTACAGAGAATTCTTCTGCAGGTCACTCTAGGAGTTACATGCATACAATTCCACAATAGCGCCTACACAAGTGCATTTTAATTCAGTGGACTCCCAGAGTTATAAACCTAATTTAATAAGGTTTAACTTAATATCCTGAATGAACTATACTGAATTATCAGTCTGACACAAGCAGTTGGTTGCTCTCACTCGTGTTTGTCTGATGAGAGGGCATTACATATGGGACTGAAATCAGGCACTGAGCTCCTCAGTAACTTGTATGGGCCGGATAAAGACAGTATATTAAATCATCAGGAAACAGGGACAATGCCTTCCGGAAAGGGTGATTCCTTATAACAAGAGACTAAGACCAGTGGACAGATATAAGGAAATAGTTGGAAAAGAAATAAAGGATCCTATAAAGAGGAACTGGGGAGAAATTGGAGAGTGGGGGGGAGGGAATGAGAGAAGAATGGAAAGGAGAAGTGGCAGAGCACAGTCCACAGGTGGCACACGCTGTTTCAGTGTTAAATAAAGTCAGAGCTGTTTCACTGCTGTCTTCCCTATCAGGTAGCCACTGCTACTTTCTGTAAAAGCTGGGACTTCTAGCTTCTCTCCATACTTCAAATGCCTTCCCTAGAACAACGGCAATCAAGTGATCAAGCAGCAGATGGATTTGCTATTTCTCCCCTGCCCTCCATAGAATCCTAAGAAGTAGGGCTAGAAGGGACCTCAAGGAGTCATCGAGTCCAGGCCCATGAGCTGAGGAAGGACCAAGTAAACCTCATGTGAACTCCAAAGTTATCAGATAAGCCTGTTGTCAGACATCAGCAGGGACAGGAGTCAGCCTGAGGACACAGGTGCAATACTGGAAGCTGTTGCACTTACAAATATTACTAAGCAAAGGTGGAGGCTAAAATACCATAAACACTGGGCTACAAAGAGAGGCAAATGGAGTTAAGGTGATGTCTAACAGCGTAAGAATTGCTGTCTTTATAAAACTGTCAGTAACTTCAGGGCATTCATTTTACTAGACTTCTGCTGCATTACCTTGACTCTTTCGCAAGAAGTGAGGCCCGATCCACACAACTTTGGTAGATGATTTTCTCCAATTTTAATAGCTTTTGAAAATAGGTTCATTTTCATTTACCCTTAAAGTGGTGTGCTCTACTTTATGCTGTATCAAAGTTACTTGGTTGGGACAGTTCTGGCACAAGATCAACTCCTTGTTGTTTTGAGTCCTGTTCTGATTCATCAGCGTAGCTGGTGCTTCACCCACTTTGTCCCATCGAGATAGGCTGAGTCACCGGAGCAGGCTATGAGCACTAGTCCTTGGACAGGACACAGCAGGTGGTGCCAAAATACCACACGGGACCTTGATGAAACAAGTAAATGGATCATCTTGGGTGTGACCTGTGCAAAATCTGAGGTTGTGTTTGAATAAGTGGAGTGGGTTTCACCTTTTGTGCACGGTGTGCTGGGAGTGGCTGGGAAGCAGAGGGATAGCCTTATACCTTGTTATTGTTTACATGCTACTTTCTTGATCTGAGAGCAGGAGAAACAGATGCAAAAACAACAGTGGAGTCGTCTTTGCCTCAGGCTCCATAGATAGCTAATTGTTGCAGATGGACTATGAAGTGCAGTGTGGCTTTTAATTTGTTAGTGAACTCTACTGATTTTTCTGTCTGTGATAAGGTCAGCCAAGTCTGATAAGGCTTGTTTTAGAGTTTCCAGCAGTAGAGAAGAATCTATTGCCTATTCCTCCTGACAAGGCCCCAGCCTAAGAGTGAGTTGCATAGAAGTAGCCTGCTTCACCTTACTAGTGCAGTGTCCGTCTTTGGTTGTCGTGTGCTGCACCTACACCTCGTCAGCCTCAATTCGAATGTAAATGCTCATTTGGATGGGGCTATAAAAGATCAGATTAATAAATCAGTGTTTTATGCCACATGCCTAATGATTCACTGTCACAAATATTGAGACTGCTCTGACAAATGGATTAAGCCTGACTTTATTAATTGAGATGTAGGTGTTTTTGTTTGTGAACTGTCACTGTTGGAATTAATACCTACCACCTCACAATTGTATTGTGCACTTCAATCAAAGATTTCAGAGCAATGTACCAATGTCAAGCTTCACAAATTATCCCCATTTCTCTGCTGGGTAATAAGAGGCAGAGAGAAGTGATATTTTTTGCCCCAGCTGCCTATGCAAAACTAAAAGCAGATGTCTTCGCAAAGTTCTCTGCGCTCATCACCAGACCACGCCAGGCCTCTCCTCTGCTTGTGGTGTCCAGGGAGTCTTGTCAGTATGAAAATGTAGAAAATGAAAATAAACCACAATGAATTTCATGCATCTGTGGGGAAGGGACTTGGGAGTGGGGGAGGGATGATGGTGGGAAGAGGTTCTGCTGAAATAAATCTTTACCAAATCAGCAGTCTCCTCGGTTTGAGATGGAAACTGGTAAAAATAGAACAAATTTTGTCAACATAATAAAAGGGGTTATATAAGGTTGATCAAGTATTTTAAATACTGTACAATGTCCACGTTTTTAACATTAAGATGCAAAATTTAACCCAACATAAACTAACTGGAAACAAACTCAAGTTACGTAATTAACTATTTAGCTTCCCTCAGTGATTAGGGATCATTTTACCTTGTCAACGTGGTTGATGTTCCTCTGCCTTCCAGATAGAAACTATTTCTTATGGTCTTTCTGACCAGCTCTTTTGAGCTACATAGAGCCAGATCTTGGCCCTTGTTCTGGCCACTCTGCACTTCCAGAGCAGTACAGGGTTCAGGAAACATTCCTAATCTCAGGCACCCCCCAGTGCAGAAATCTCCTGCCATCTTTACTAGCCTCATCAGCAGAGGTAAGAGCAGCCCTCAGTCTGCTCTAAATTACACCAAGGGCCAAAGGTGATGGTGGGGGGGAAGCACAGAAGTGGCTTAAAGTCACTTTCCTCCCACTATGCACACTAAGTGCAGGTGTAGCTAAAGATCTACCCCATAACACTTGGGAACCAGTGGGGAAGCCTTATTTTTTGGTGCAGTCCTCATTTCTTCCCTCCAAGGTAATTTAATCTTAAAACTAATACTGCTTTCTTTAGAACTTGGAATTTATGAAGAGCTTTTAAGACTGAAACTCCTCCCATTGCAACTCAGTAAAACTAATAGTAAAACTCCCATGGACATTAACAAGAGCAGAATTGGTCCCTGACTTTCTAATCTTTACTCCAAAAAAATCAACATCAATATTTATAATGTACAACCCATAACACTGTAGAGTGTTTTGCAAACACTCTTGTGCAAATGTTCTGAATGCTCCAATTTGAATAATATTTTCCAGGAAAACAAAACACATAAAGCCCTTTTTTCTTTACAGGAAATTGGATTTTTGCAGCCAAATGTAGCTTTTTTTTTTTCTTTCAGGACTCTGATTTTAATGCAGCTTAATAACCATTCACAAACACTTAATATGCACCTTATAGTCTTAAGGTTTTTTTTTTAAAGTGAACACTTTTGTTTGTTTCCTTAATAGCTGTTTGTTCATTAATATTTTGACACTGATTGATTAAAATAAATGTAATAATTTATGTAATAAAATAAATGTAATAAATAAAATTGATTATTTGACATCGATTAAAATAAATGTCAGATATAAACATTTCACAATGTTCAAATGTAAGAGTCTTGAAAGAAAGAGAGAGTCATTTTAGGCTGCTTAATTGTGATTTGTTTTAAATCTCGACCAATGCCCCCCGCCACAGCTTGTGCCCAGCTCATTGTAGCATCAGGCCTGTGTTTATCAAATACAGCAATTAATATTTGAATTCATAATCTCATTAGCACACTAATCCAAATTCAGCATGGACAAAAATGTCTGATCACTCCTATTAATTAGATCTATATTGGGTTAGAACCTCGAATGGGGTAAATGGGCAGAGCTCTATTGAAGTCCAGGGAGTAATGCTGATTTACCCGCTTGAAAAACTTGGCTCATTAACTTTATTATAATTAGAATTATTTCCATATTAATCAAAATCTATTTGTAACAAATAAAACAAATGCTATTTTTCTTTTAACTGAGTTGGTGGTATGTCCATCTTACCTTACTCATTCATACTTTAAAAAAGAAAAAAAAGGCTATGTAGGGGAAATTCTGGCCCCATTGAGGTTGATGGAAGTTTTGTTATTGATTTCAGTGGGACCAGGATTTCACTCCTAGTTGCCTACACAAGGATTGTTTTCCTAACACTTCCCCACTGTTATCACCACAGCTTCAGATCCCTGGCTGGTAGCATTGGAGAAAGCAATAGGGTAGATAAGGCTCCAGGAGGACGCTGCTAGTGTTTTAATTATTGTGTTCTCTTACCTTCCTCTGAACATGCCTAGATCACATACAGGCCTTGTCTACACTAGGAAGTTTTGTTGACAAAAGTCAGCTTTTGTCGACAAAACAGTCCTGGTGTACACACTGCAATGACCGTTGTTTTGTCAACAAAATAAAACCACCTAGGGTATGTCTTCACTGACGGCGGCAAATTCACCGCCATCAGATCGATCTATCTGGATCGATTGAATGGTCAGTGAAGACCTGCTGAATCGATCTGGAAGTTGACACAATAAAACCACCCCCTCAATTGATACAGCGCAGTGAAGATGCTGCGCAGAAGAGGAGTTATGAAGTTGATGGGAGTTACACAAGCAGCTCCCGTTGACTGCCACCAAATTTTCAGGTAAGTGTAGACCTGGCCCTAGACAAGGGGCATAGAGCCCCTGTCGGCAGAGCTAGAGCGACACAGTGTCAGTGTAGACACTGTGTCCCCTTAGCGCGGTGGACGGGCTATCATACTTGTCTCTGCTAGAGCAGTGAAATTGACAAGTAAGGGTGGGGGAGGCTGCAGCCCTGGTGAGCTGGGACCGGGCAAGCTGCCTGGGGCTGCAGCCAGTTCCCAGCCTGGGAGCGGAGAAGTCCCCGCGCCCTGGCAGGGATCGGTGGAGGGGAGAAGGACAGCCCACAGGGAGTCCGAGAGCCTGTGGGCTCCCTGCAGGGAGCTAAGAGATGGCTCTCTCCGCTCCCCCCACACTGCCCTTTAGGTCGGTGGAAGTGGTCCTGATGAGGACGCGCTCCACCAACCCAAGGAGAGCAGTGTGGACATCAGCAACCTTATAGCGGTGGCTGAATGTCGACATACCCTTATGTCCACAAGTTTCTGTAGTGCAGACAAAGCCGCAGAGGTTAAACAGCTGCAGCCAGCAGCCCCTTGTCTACGACTCTCCTTCCATTGCTACCCTGGTGGAGATATACTGATGGTAGGAACAATTGGAAGCTTTCAGAAAACAAGTCTAGTGTAGACAAGATCAAAGGGAACCAGCTATGACACTTCTTCACTAAGATGATTAAGGCAAGGCTCCTTTATGTAGTACAGGTAAGACATTAACTGTGTCCATAAACTGCGCTAATGACACAGGTGCTACCAAATGGACCCTTGCTTTACTTGGGCCAGGGTTCAGCTGTGCTTTAAGCAGGTCTCCTGACACTGTCTTGGTTGATCTTTTATCTATATTTTCCTGCATTTCATTTTTCCAGCTGCTTCTTTTGTATGGTTGGCTTTTTTTGTGGCTGCCACTCTTAACCCAAATACTTCCTGCCCTGCAATCATGGACTAAGTGAAAGCAGGAACCATGTCCAACTAGTGAGCAATTACCAGAAACAACGAGTTTCCTTATTTGTTGAGTCACCGGTTCCAAATGGCAGCTACCTGGAGCTCTGTGGAGGGAAACCTTTACAATGGCTGGTAGAGGGTTTGCAAGACAACTCTCAAAATGTGGAATGGGCTTCTGACTGTGTAACGAGTTCTCTGAAACATAAGGGTGGGTGGAATTCAGCATGGGAAAGATGCCTAAATAGCCTTTCTAAATGAATGGGGCTGCGGGGAGGTGGGGAGAAACAGCTTTGATTCTGAGCTCTTTGAGTTTCCCATCTTACCTTCGCACTCCTATCTAATTTGCAGGGGAACTGGTTGATGACAGTAAAGGAGCAGAGACTGAGACTCACTTGTGGGGTGGCTATTGTCCTTTGGAAATGCTGTACTTCCACAAGTAGGATAGAGCTATCAATACACATAGAGACTGATTCATTCTCAGGCTATTGTTGAGCCCATCACCAGGACCAATACGGGAGGCAATGTGCCTTCCCAACCCCAAAGACAGAGGCTGGATCAGCCCATGGAGTAGGTTAGAGTTGCCCCGAGGGCTGCATAGCTTGTGTTCTAGTTTAACTGCGCCAACGGCTGCTCCAGCAATCACAGAGCTGCTGCAAGAAGCACTCTGGCTGCACTCCATCCCGCCGCTGTCCCGCCTCCATCATGCCCCCTGTGCTGGGGGAGTTTTGTGGGGCTGTCATGGAGCCGGCTATGCTGGCTCTGCATGTGAGACCCCTTACATCAGGGTGTTTTACCAGGGAGCTTTAAGGCTACTTTGCAGTCCCTTGTCACTACCAGAGCCAGTGCAAAATGGCCACAACTCGGGTTGACCCTCCTCCCCCCGCAATAAAGCCTCTGGTTAACTAACAGACTTCAAAGGCTCCGTTCTCCGCCATCCTCTGGGTTATGGCCAGGCAGCTGGCAAAGGCCACAGGTTTATGTGGAGTCTCATGAAGAGCCAGACTGCAGAGGGAAGAGGTGGGGACTCAGGGATCCCTTCCCATCCCCATGCAGAGAAATCAGGCGCAAGCCCAGCCATGGCACTCTGGCCAGGGCAAGGCTATCCCCTGCAGCGGTGCTAGTACTATCAAAGGGGTTAGGAGAGGACAAGGGTGAGCAAACGGCCTTGCACCCCTTAATCATACGAGCGGAGCTGGCGCCACCCTTTCAGGAAGTGGAGTAACACCCCTTCCCCCCAGCTCTGCTTCCTGCCTGATGCCTTTGGGAATTCCTGCTGTACTGGGTAGGGGGAGCTTTTCTCTGCTTTTCCTGAAGGCTGGGAGATAATCGTCTGCTCTGTATAGATGGCAGGAGGCCCTGGTGGGAGGGAGAATGTGCAAATGTGGAAAAGAACAAATGAGGACGCTGTGGGGTAGCAGTATTACGATTGTGGCTGCCTACACTCTTCAGTGGTGTGTTCTCTGATTCCTCTGTGTGAATTCCCATTCCTCAATCACCAGCTTAGCTCTTCCCACACTGCTTGCTTGTCAGTGCTCATCTGTTGTCAGCCCTGCCACTCACACCTCTCAGGACTCCCAGACTATTCGCCTGTAGGACTTCTCTGCTGCTCAGCCCCAAACTTCTCCCTCAGATCCTTCCCCTCTGTTAAAACCATGAGCCATGTTACCTCTGCTCTGACTCTGTTGTCCTCTTTCACTGCCTCTCTGGCTGCCCTGCCACCCCCCAGCGTAGGTTTGTTATCTCCACTCCTAGTTTCAGTCTGAGCAGATGTACAGGAAGACCTGTGCTTATGGCAAATTCAAACATTATACATTTGCCTTCTTACCTTTGAGCTCTGGTCTGTTCTTTATTTATTAACCCTAATCCTTCCCCTATGCACAGCTCTCATGCCACCAGCCCTGGTAACTATCCCATTTTCCCCTCTCCCCAAAATTCTCCTTCTTTAGTCTGCCCTGAATCTTTCCTATTAAAGTTAAGATTATTTTGACAGGACTCTTAATCCCTGTCCCTTCCATTTCCTTAGCGTGGTCTCTGAGATAGAGATCTCCCTGCTTCATATCTTTAAATTCGCTACTCATTCTCTTGCCCCCATTTCCTTACTACCTATCGTTCTCAATTGCTTCCTCTCTCATCTTCTACTTCTTTCATTTGGCTCAGCCTTCAAGCCTGCTTTTGTCTTTTTGATCCTGAAAAAAATCCTCCCTTGACCCAGCCAGCCTCTCCAACTACTGTTTTATCTCCTTCCTGTTCACTGCCAACCTCCTGGAGTGAGTTATTTGGTTCCCTCATTATAGCGTCCAGCATTCTCCTCAAGAGACTTTGGTCTGTGTTCCACCTTCTTCTCACAAAGGTCACCCTAGACCACCTCCTACCCAGACCAAAAAAGCTTACTCTTTCTGTATTAACTGTCCTTGCTCCCTGTCTCCTTGAAGACTAGCCCCTCCCTTATGCTTCTGATCTTCTCCCTGTGCTTCTTTGACATCTTGCTTTCTTGGCTTCCCTCCTACTTTCTCTTCTTGTTCCTCAGTGCTGTTCCTTCCTCTCCCTCAACATTTAATCCTTAGGTGACCTCATCCTCCTCCACACATTCTGATACCAATACGTATGCTGGTGATTCAGAAGTCCACTTCTCTACTCTGAGCTATGCCCTAACATCCAGTCCTGCCCCTCCAGTATATCTTCCTGGATATCCCACAGATTTCTTAAGCTACACCTGTCAAAACTGAACTGAACTGTTTTTCTCTCTCACTGATAACTGTTCCCTCTACCTTGTTAGTCAGGCTTATAATCTTGGGATCATCTTTGATTCCTCTGTCCTTCTCCATCTGCAGCTAGTCTCTTGCCAAATCACGTTGCTTCCATAACTTCTCCATAAACCACTCCACATTCTCTGTCCTATCTGCTAAAATTGTGTGTCATCACCTAGACTTGTAATAACTTCATCCTTTCTGGCCTACCATCTCCAGGTTATAAAACTGCTTCAGCTGAAGTCATACTTCCCTCTTGCTGCTCCAATCAGCCCCATCCCCTCCACTCGTACCCTGCTCTGTTTCCTTCAAACTTTTCATGCCCCTGCCTACATCTGACTTTCCTCCTACTCATCCTTTCTCAGCCAATGCTCTGCACAATCCTCTCTCCTTATGTTCTTTCCATTGCATTCTCCCACTCATGCCTCCATGACACTTTTTTTCATGCTGTTCCCTGTGCCTAGAACAGCCTGTATACCAAACAGCCCCGGTGTCTTCCAGATACCTCCTTGAAACTCACTTTGTTCAACTTATTTTTCATCAAACATTGGCCCTCTACTCCAGTGCTATCTGTTCCCCTCTCATGCCCCAACAAGACAAAAACACCTCCCTGCCTGACAAAACTAATGATCAGACTTCCTTCTAAGTAGTCCTAATGAGTCTGTTTATTTGCTGGGCAAATAAGTTTTCCCAAAGTAAAACAGAAAATAGCTGAACGCTGATTCCTGTGAAAATGCTTGTGCTTGGTTGTTCACATGTTGCTGCTGCTTTCCATTTTTTTTTCTCTTCAGTATACTCCTGATTGTCCCCCTCTCCCCCGCCCACTCTCATGTTGACTTTAGAGGTTGTTGTCATGTTGCAAACCATTCAAGGAAAAGCACCTACTGTCCACAGTCAGTGTCAAAAGCTTCAATGATCAAAGTCATACATTTTGTTAATGGCTCTCTCCTGTTTGCCCTCAAGCCAGATGTATTTTGAGCCTGTAGCTTGTGTGCTCTTCCCTGGGCATGCACAGGTCGTCTCTTTTTCATCTTATAATATTTGCTTCTAACGAGCTTTGGCTAGATGCTATCTTATCCTTAAATTAGAGCACAATCGAGAGGGAATGGGGGAAAAAATTTCCCTGGTCTTGCTTGCCTAATCTAAGACCCAGGCAGAACTTCAGCCCCTGCACTTGGGCATTCCTAGTACAGCGGCAGCATGTGTGCTCTTAAACCCTTCATAGGGTGCAGCCGGAAAGTGAGACTGATGCTATAGCCTAGTGGCAGGGCACTCACCCGGGAGGGGGAAGAGACACCTGCGTTCTGGTCTCTGCTCCAATTAATACTTGTACACAGTGGAACAGTGGATTAAGACCCACCCCAGAATATCCAACAGCCTGGTGGTTAGGACGGTCATGGGAGGTCTGGAAGACCTGACCTGGGTTTAAGTCCGTGCTTCAGTGGGAATTTGAACGTTTCCCACATCCCATGGAAGTATGCTCACCAATGGGCATAAGGGGGGCACCACCTCCACCTTCCATTTGGTGAACGGTGCCTAAATCTCCTTGTGAATCTACTCTAAAAGATCAAAATGTTTCAGAAATGTCAAACTATTGATATTTCAATAATCTCTTTCTTTCTTTTTTTTAACCAAAACAATTTACTGAAGTCAACACTGAATCACAAAATGTTTGTTGAACCAAATCTGCACTTTTTGGCTCAAAAAACCAAACCAAAACAATTTCCCCCTCTCCCCACCCCAAGCCTTGGCTGAGAATTTTCACCTATCTGTACTAGTGAATGTGCTGTGTTCTTAAGGAGCGCTGATGCTTCCTCTGAGGCAGAGTAACTCCTTGCCACCGCCAGTGGAGGCTGGTGTCCAAATGTTGTGGGTTTGGCAAACCTCCTCTAAACTCCGCCTCCTCATTGAAGATATAGCTGTAAGAGATAGCTAAGCAGCCCTCCCTGAGATAGGGAGTATATGAGCTCACCCAGAAATGTTGACCATGTGGGTGGGAGGTTTTATAGGGTATGTGGGAGGGGAGAAGTGGGAGAGAGCTTTTGGAGGATGCAGGCTGAATGGATTTTGGTGCTGTGATCAAGGCCGCTGGTTGGTGTCTCCTGTGGTCAGGAAAAGGGAACTTAATATGTTCTTTGTAAATAAAGAAAATTGCATCACAAGTACCAGACTCCATCTTAAATTTCTCCTTTTAGCGGGAACCCCCTACAAAGCTCCAAATGTTGACTAGGTGCTTGGCTTAATGGAGGTAATAACATAATCTAACCTTTTGGGTTCTGGATTCCCTCCCTCTGTTATCAACGGCAAGTGGCCGGTGGGGATATAGCAAGCCAGCACTCAGGAGCAGCCTTTCACTCAGTCTTTCCCCTTGAACCTCAGGGCTACTTCTTAGATTGTTGGTTTACTCCTGATATGATTCCAACTGTGGCACCACCGCTCCACCCTCGTACCTGGTGCATTTCACTTCCCTGACTCAAGCCTTTGATGTTCTGGACATTAAAAATGCCAGTTGGTAATATGGTATTATTTACTGAGCACCAGCAGTGTGCTTGGCTCTGTGCCTAAAAGGCACGGTTCCTACCATGGGAAGCTTCTGCTCTAACGCTGACACTGATAAAACCTGTCACTCTCCGCCTTTGGCATAGGTGTGTGCACCCAGGGAATTTTCATTAGGGTGTGCACCCAGGGAATCTTTATTTGGGGTGTCAAACTCAATTCCACCAGCAGGCCACATTTGAATTACCCGCCGGTGGAATTCTCGCCACATCCTAGTCTCTCCCGAGAAATGTCATGAGACTAGGACTTTCGGTGGCAGATCGCAGCGTGTTCCCATCTGCTGCAAAATCTCGCAGCTCCTTCTTCTTCAGCGGCAGCTCACTGTGTCTTGCCGTCCGCTGAGAAATCGCGCGCCCTCCATGCTTTCGGCAGCAGCTCTACCCTTCAGCATCACCCTCAAACACAGCGAGATGGTGCCGTGTGCCACATCCAAAAAGGTACGCGGGCCATATGTTTGAAACCCTTGCACCCCGTGTGCATGCCTATGGTCCTTGGTATGCCAGTGTAAGATGGAAGGAACTGTGTTGACCTAAGACTGTTCCTTCCTGAAAGAGTGTGTGATCTTGATTACCAGAACATCAGATTAATGTAGTTTACCCTCCAGTTTGTTGCATATCTAGCTGAATATGTCTGGCATCTCTGAATTAATTCAGAAAAGACTGGTTATCACAAATGAATAGCATAGCTACAGTGTAATAAAAAGGAAAGGGAAACAATTCCTGCTGAATGCTGCATGAAAGTAAAATACCGTGCTTTTGCTAGAATGTGAAATAGGAGCTGTAGGGAACTAAGGGCTTGTCTTCACTTACCTCGGAGATTCGGCAGCAGTCGAACAAAGTTATACAAGCTACGCAAAAAAAGTATGTAACTCCCGTTGACTTCTCTGCGTCTGTTCTGCGCGCCTTCTTCACTGCATTTCGCCGACGCAGCGCTACGCCACTTGAGAAGGTGGTCTTAATACGTCGATTTCTGGATCGACTTAGCGGGTCTTCACTGACCGCTCAGTCGATCCAGAGAAGTCGATCTGATGGCGGCGAATTTGCCGCCATCAGTGAAAACATAGGCTGAAAACATTCACTGATGGTGGCAAATTTCTCACCTCAACTGTTTCTGCCTTCTCCTCTCTGAACTTCCTGTAGCATACTTCTCCCCACTCCTGACTATCTAAAATGTCACTTCCCTCATCTGCTTTCCCTATTCTCTGGCTATGTCTTCACTGACGGCAGCAAATTCGCCGTCGTCAG
The DNA here is from genome assembly GCF_026122565.2 of Emydura macquarii macquarii. Taxonomy (NCBI): domain Eukaryota; kingdom Metazoa; phylum Chordata; order Testudines; family Chelidae; genus Emydura; species Emydura macquarii. Next base: position 15,993,647 of record NW_027131180.1, read on the forward strand.
ATCGATTCTCTGGATCGACTGAGCAGTCAGTGAAGACCCTCTCAGTCGATCCAGAAATCGACGTATTAAGACCAGCTTCTCAAATGGCATAGCGCTGTGTCAATGGGAATGCGATTCCCGTTGGCGCAGTGCAGTGAAGACGGCGCGCAGAACAGAAGCAGAGAAGTCGATGGGAGTTATGCAAGTTTTTTGCGTAGCTTGAGTAACTCCGGTCGACTGCCGCCGAATCTCAGAGGTAAGTGTAGACAAGCCCTTAGCCTCAGTCTGTGACTAATGGAGCAAACAGTGCATCCAAACAGTACCACCACCTCTAGGAATGTGGGTAATAAAATCAGAATGATGTGGGGCCTAGTGCAGGAACGTTTTGAAAGAGAAGCAAAGGACATTAGAATCTAAATTCAAGCATCACTTTGGAGCTGAGGCCAGTTCCAGGCAATCTAGTAGCTCAGCTATTGCACAAACCACTTCCCTTCCCATTCACGATGATGTCATGACTACAGCAATTGCTTGCATGGAAAAGTAATAGGAAAATATTCAATGTGTTTTTTAGCTTTTCTTTTCTTTTTCTTTCTTGAAATTCATGGGAGTTTTTCCATTTACTTCAACAGGCTTTGGATCAGATCCTAAGTGACCATCAGCGGTCCACACAGTGCACTCTGAGAACCAGTGTGCTTTCTGCAGAATTCTCACTCCACCTGAGTGCAAAGCAGTGAGTTTAGAGGCTTGGTCCTACTGCAAAGACTGTGTTTCAGAAAAAGCTTTGATTGCATATTCATAGGAGCAGAATGAGTTTTCTTTTCCTTAAGGATTAGTGTCACTCTTTTGACCATGGCTGGGTCCTTGCTACTGGAGGTGACAGTGGGAGCTGGACTCAGAGGCTGAATTTTTTTTCTTACTTGTTCGTCTGAATTCTCTGTTTTAAAAAATATGAACTTCAGCATGTTTGCAGCCTTTAATTTTGTTGCTGTTTACTGAACTGGTAAATAAATACTTTGTGGACTCATGCTCAGTTGATTTAAGAGTTCTTTCAGCAGGGGTTGGGGAGAGGGAAAAGGTGGCTGCCGGGTGGGATCACAGTACTAAGAGAGAGGATCTCCATGAGGCAAATACACTTTTGCTTTTGCATGAAATTAATTAAAGTTAGATCTTAATGCTGATCACTGAGCAGAAAATTCAACCTAGGGAGTGGGTGCTCTAACCTGCCACTCTCACTACATCCACTGCTAGGGAAACCTAGACTACTACCAGGTCTTATCCAAATCCTCTGAACAAGGCTGTGCCAAATTTTGCAGACACTTCATATTTATTTCAGGTCAGTAATGTGGATGCATTGACCACTGACTATGTGGTGTTGCTTAAGCAGAAATACAGTACAGCCTTTGAAGCTTAAACTCAAAACAACACAATCTATGACACTGTATGCAGTTTTTAAAACTGCTGCAGTTACCCCTGGTGAACTTCCTGCATGGCACACTGTAGTCATAAAGCTCATGAAGATTAAAGTATTACGCATACAGGACCTCTGTTGTCCCTGTTTACCAAGTAATTATGCTGTAGTGTCTGTTGTCTTTGATGTGTGGTCATACACCCTAAAAATGGAGATTGCAGGAACAGTTAGAATGAGCATCCTAGTCAAAGAAGAAATACTAATAAACCGATCTTCCATAAAGTCAGATCTTGATTATCCAGATATAATGAAGGACACTGGCTCTGGATAACTAAGCGAATTTTTAGCATAATTAATAACATAGTGGGGGAATTTTTGACTTGTCAAGGTTTGACAATATAGTCTTTCATCCCAAAGGCCTCCAAACCACTTTACAAGGTACAGGAATCATTTCCTCCACCACTGGAATGCAGCTGTTGTACAGTGCATGTAAACATGAGACAGCTGTTTGGGATAGAAAGAATACTATATCTGCTAAAAACTTCAGGATCACTCTTAGGTAGACAGAATGCTGTTATCCAGACTATTTCTGGAGCTGATGTGAACCAATTATCCTGGCTTTAGGGCTACTGAAAAACTCAAGAGCTGTGATGGCTTTCAAAGAGAATGTGCTGGGCCAGGAAGGAAACCACATTGGTCAACACACATCTCCACTACCTAAGAGCAATGGAAAGGAAGACTTCTATCCCTCAGGCTGATCTGTGGCTTGGCCACTACAGCCGTGGTATGTTTGCTGATGTAACTTGTGGTCTTAGTGGTGCTCCTCTCTCATAAGAGAGGCAAGGATTGTTGGTTGAGCACTGTGTGACGTTCCTCCCCTGCAATTTGGACTGGTGTATGGCTGTGTCACCCCAATCCCTCACTCCTGGGTTCCCAACTTACTCTGCTTTGCTGTGTTGACCACCCCTCCTGGGTTGGACTACACCCACCCTTCTGCGAGTAACCAGTCCCTGGCCCAGTGAAGGAGTGCTTCTGGCCAGCCGCTCATGGGATTGACCCCAGAAAACACCCCCCGTCCCAGATGCAACCCCAGGAACTGCCGTCTTAAAGAGTTCAGTGCTGTACACTGCACCCTGCAAACTCACTTACATTTGCCCATTACATTTGCACCAGTTCTGTCACTCTAAGGGAGGGCTCTGCACACACTCAATCCACATGCACTGTTTTAGATAAAACAAACAAGTTTATTGACTACAGCAAGTTTTTGAGTGATTATAAATCAGATTAATATGAATCAAGCAAGGATGGGGTCACAATTAACTAAAAGGCAACTCGCATCCTAAACGAAACTTAATAAATCAGTAGCTTTTCAGTCCTTGATGTTAACTTGCCCACAAGCTGGCTGAGAGGACTCCTGCAGCCATTCCCGCCCCCACAGACCCTTGGCAGTTTCTCAGTGTCCCTGATGTTGCTTAGAAGATGGATTCCAAGGGAGCACCCCGAGACAAAGATGCCTCTCTTAACAAGTCTCCTTGACCTCCTGGGTCAGGTGATTGGCCGTGTCCGGCAATAGGCATGATTTCTTCCACTTGAGCCAAAGTGCTCAAAGGTACTCCGGCCAGTCCATTGTTCCTGTATGAAGGCCTCTGCAAAGTGTGAACCCTTTGCTTGATATTCGCCTGGATCTATTCAAGCCCTGTGAGACACAACTTTGGGGATATGACGCAGCAGAGTTTCATATCTGTACATACGTGTGACATTGCAGGAAACATGCTACCATAACAATAATGTTCAGCATGTCATGAGCATTCCAAAAACACCTTCCATGGCATACTTTGCATCAGACAATACACAGTTACACTGTAAGAGTGAGCATGAACGATACACAAATCACACCATACGGGCGCACTTGAGGTACAGTGTGTCACACCACGTCATTATAGAATGACTGCTCTGCCTCTCCCCCCCGTCACCCTTCCACCTCCAACAGTAGTGCAGAATGACCTGCTGCACAGCTGGCTTCATAGGTGCAGAGGGTGCATGGGCTTCTGGCAGCCTGCCTCCGGCTCACTCAGTGCAACGACACCAGTTCCACAGCTGTCAGGGACTTCCGCAGCCAAGGAGGAGGGGACAGGATTTGCCCTCGGGGAAAGATCTGGCAAGATTAGTAGTAAAGCTAGACCTTCCTGAACTTGGCCTTGGTTGGGGCTAGGTTAGAAACCCAGACAGTAAAGAATTCTTCAGGGTTCCCAGAAGTGAGTCCTTATGAAGCAGACGTCTGTGCAGCCTGTTTCTTACAATATGGCCTTGTCAAGCAGCAGAGCTGGCTTATGGGCAAATGCTAAAATACAGTTTTAACAGCTTCTGCTGGTGTCTCTGCCATCTGACAAATCTGAACAGTTACAGCATCTTTCTGCCCATTTACATAACAGGGGAATATGCTGTCACGTGGTGGTAATACCTTACCTGTGTTCAAGTTCTCAGTGTGCTATATAGTAGCCCCATGGGAAAGGTCAGAATGATTGTAATATGTTCATAAACAGGGAAACCAAGGTAAAGAGACGAGAAATGACATCATACAGCATGGCAGTGGCAGAGCCAGGAACAGGCAAAAGGCATCTTGCACCTGCATTTTCAGTACAATACTAAAATGTGATTGTTCTCATCGTGCACCAAATACACACACAACTATGGAGGAAACATTTCCACTCCCCCCCCCCCATTTGTCAGTACCGATTTCCACCCTCCCCCCACTTTGCATACCACAGGAGGTATCACCATGGCTTTTCTCCTTGCTGGAGACACAACAGCAGTACTTAATGCATGTCCAGCAGCAGGAGCTGAAGAAATTTTCAGTGAATTGGTGACACCAAAGGCCACCAGAACTGGAAGGGCTAAGGGAAAACAATATATCTATTTGGTTGTTTCCTCTGCACATTTGACTGCATTGTATGTCACCAGTTTCATTGTCGCCCCTGGTTAGTAAATTAGCAGAGACGGTTTTATAATTTTGGAGCCCTTTCTGCAAGATGTGAGTTAGAAGCACCACCCAAGCTCTCCTGCCATCTGGATCAGTTCCAAGACACTTCTAGCCAATAAGTAACACTGAATCACAAAATGTTTGTCTCCTGGCTGGGGTTTTTCCAGGCTCCACAGTTTCCTGCCTGCACTGTGAAATCCCCAGCAAGTCAGACTGCTTAAGCAGGCCTGTGTCTATATTTTGCTTTCGCCTCAGAGACTGCATCTGCCCACAGGTGTAAATTGCCACACAGCCCTTTCTGAGCAAGCACTTCTACTTTTAAGGTGAATTCACTAAAGAGAAAACATATTAAAACAATAAAAGAACCTACCAGCGTGCTAATAAGCTTACCAGAGATCACCCCGACTCCAGCAAGGGCTCTGGCAACTGACCAGTTTGTTCTTGTCTGGCGCATTGTTTAAAATAATCCTTTGACCATCCAGGCCCACAACAATACAGAAAAACAATGAACTCCAACACTCCGCAAGTTAATTGAATAAGATTTTTCAAAGATCTTGCAGGAAATTGCAATATCTGTCACAATGTGCATACAAGATGAAAGAATGAACCCTCTCTTTGTTAAACAAACCCAGCGTGCAAACACATAGCATCTGACACCGGTCTGCCGAATCTGTTCTAACCAAGTGTTGCCATTAATTACTTCTCTCTGCCTTTCCCCACCATGTCCCCCCACTCTCAAGTCTAGCAGTCGCCCCTCACGCTGAGCACCCTGCAGTACTGAAGCCAGCACTAAGCTTTAGGCAAAGATTTTTTTTTAAAATGCAGGAGCCTAGGATTAGACTCCTCAACCCATATTTAGCCAGCCAAATAAGTGGCTTGCTATTTCAAAAGTGGAAGCTGCAACAAAGTCATCCCTGCACCAGGGCACTCCCCAGCTGCCAGTTCAGGACCCATTCAGCCTCTTTGTATTGTTTCAGTGACACAAAGAGGCCGTGATTTAAGCAAGGAGCTGGCCTCTAAGTTTTGTTGTTCTATAATACAGTGACTTTTTCATAACTCATGGTATTTTTATCATGTATAGTCATGACTTCCGTGTATTATCATTCACCTCTGCGTCTGCTACTAAGTGACGGTGAGATTGCAAATGCTAGTGAGTTCCTGGAGTATTACTGTACAGTTTTCCTGTACTGTCAGTGACGCTGTTCACACCCCGCAGGCGTGCTGGTCTGTACCTGGTGTGCTTGTGTGAGATGTCAGCACAGCCGTTAGGCTCAGAACAGAATCAAAGTACATACTAATTGCAAGTTCTTATGTGAACTTCCAAAGTGTGCCCGTACTCGATATGCAGAACATGTACCTCGCCCCTTCACCACCGCTGCTTACTTTGCTTACCCTCTCCTCCAGGCTACAGTTGTAGTAAAACCTCGAGTCTGGTGTAAACCCAATTGCCTCGGTGTGGATTAGGGACAGGTGAGGTGGCTAGCAAGGGCATGCAGGCCTCACTATCTACATGCTGTAGGTCTGAGGGGGCAGACCTGAAGGAATAGGATGACCCTCTGCCTTCTGAGCATTCTGGAGGACTGGGGAAGTCCCTTCTCTGGGAGACTACTGAGCAGCTAAGCTCTGGTGGGACGGTCAGACAGATTGGATCACTGACGCCTCAGCTGGCACAGCTGCACGTGCACCACCCCAGATTCTCCCTGATCTCACCAGTACTTACACTGACAAAGGCAGTGAGCGCCCGACCCTTCTCTTCCCTGCTCAGCGGGTCCTGGCCTCATCCCCTTCCTCCTCAGTGCCAATCCGGTCCCAATGTCATGCCAAGCCTAGGGTGACCAAATAGCAAGTGTGAAAAATTGGGACAAGGGGCGGGCGGGGGAGTTAAAGGCGCCCATATAAGACAAAGCCCTGAATATTGGGCTGTCCCTATAAAATCGGGACATCTGGTCACCCTACTCCAGTCCCACCATCCTCTAGTTTTGAACCCCCACCGCGCCAACTCCCATCTTACTCTCCTTCATTTCAGCTTCAGACCCATCAGCCTCCGATTCCCAGACTCCCCATATTCTCCTGCATCTCTCCACATGCCGTCGCCCCTATCAGTTCCATTATTTTAGGAGCTGTACTGGGTCAAAAGCAGTGATCCACTGCACTCCCAGCATGAGCCAGTGAAGCTGTTTGCCATTAACAATTTATTCAATGGAAGCAGTCCCTTTGTCTGTCTGCAAACTAGCCACAGTCTGCAGGTGGTCTGTGAACTCTTTGCTGCCCGCTTTTCCTTAGAATATTCGTGATTCATGGTGAGGGACTGGTCATCTAAGTCACATGGCATTGTTTCTGCTCCCTGCCTAGATGGGTCCCAAACAAAGAGATATCTTTGACGATGGCTGCGAGAACACTTCCTGTGCGAACACTCATGTGACAGGGTAATCTTCACAGGTTAGCCCGGACATTGTCTGTTTCTGCAAATGGGCTTAAGAACAAAAATGTGTGTGCATGAATGTTGGTGGGCAGTGAATAAAAGAGGTCGCAAATACCCCTGAAGTGATCTCAGTATTCGCTCAGACCTAGGCCCATCTCAGCAGCCAACTCCCTCTGTCCCCACCTTTCCTCTCATAATCCAGTTGAAATCCCAGCTGCTTCTCAGAAGATTAGCACTTCCCATATCCTCCTGTTGTTGCCCTCCCCATGACAGGTCTGAGGTGTGAACTGGCCTGTCAGATGATTTCCAACTGTCTATCACACATCCTGTAGGCTGTGCTCCGCTGTATCTGAACCATACAAACCTGCAGTAATAGGAGGTTGCACCCTAGCCCACTCTACCATTCTGCCTGCTCTCATGAGCTACTTTGCTTTATTTACAATATAAAAATAGTTCTGCAGTTACATATTTCACACCCTGCACTACATGACATCGTGTTCTAACACCTGCTAAAGAGCCTATGAGGGAAAGCGCCGATTAGCATAAGCAAATGTGGTGCACATACCTTGTGGTGCGTCACCTTGATATCGTAAGTTATTAATTGCGCTTTTGGCTGAAGAAATTATTTACCCGCATTGCTCAAATGATAAAGCCTTGATTCCCAGGTTAAGTTTGACTTAGCATTACAAACAACCATAAACATTAGTGCTGTCAAAGAATTCATCATCCCACATATTGACTTTCTTATCTGGAATCTCATAGTCACTAACAAAATAAGATTACAAGAGGGTTCCACCGTCAGGCTGCTCTTTATCGGTAAACAGTGAAGCAAGAGGAATTACGGTGGAGGCCCGGCCTTCCACACTGCACACCGTATTATAACAAATTCTTTCAATCTCAGCTCATTACCATCAAAGAGACTTAAGAGTGCCATCTGCAGTTACAGGCTAATGCCTGTGTGTGCCCAGACACAGTTTCACCGGAAGTGGTTCTGTGCTGGAGACTCAAGTGAATCAACACTTTTTTTTTCATGTGCTTCTTTCTTCCTTTCTGAAAAGCAGAACACAAAATCTCTCAGCACTCCAGAGCCCCACTGATGTGAACCGATTCATAGACTGTAAGGCCAGAAAGCACCATTGCGATCATCTAGTGATCTCCTGTATAACACAGGCCATAGGACTTCCCTGAATTAATTCCTGTTGGAACTAAAGCATATCTTTTAGAATGCCCTCTACAAGGGAGATTGCATCTGTTAAAAGATGACGTGCCATATTTTCCTGAGTTCCTCTCCCATTTAGGCATCTGAATAAGGGGCCAGAGTTTCAAAAGAGCTCAGCACCCAACAACTCCTAATGGTCTCATGGTTGTTCTCAAAAGGAGCTGCTGACAATCTGACCCTATGTGTTTTGTGCAGCAGAGATATCCCTTAAAACGAATACCTGCTACAGGAATGACCTGGTTAAATTGATAACATCAAGGACACCAAAAGTGAAAATGCTATTGAAGTAGATAACATCCAGGGATACCTGTTCTGTAACAAACCTAAGAGTATTTCATAAAGGAAGGTCACCCTCTTAAAGGGCAGCGCCCAGGCTATTTAGGCCAAAAATCCCAAAACAAAAAAGATCTATCTTTAAATTGTCTTAATTTGAGCAGGAATATCCCTCAAAATATAAAACATTACTCTTTTCTTTTTGTGCTGCTGCTGCTGAATTGAAAAACAAAGCAATGTCCACTATATTTGTGGGGAACACAAAAAATAATCTGTTCTCCCCCTTCTGGCTCATATTTGCGATACTGAAGATTAACCAGCACAATTTCTCAAAAGATGATGCTGGCCTGGCTCACAAACTGAGATGTCTCAGAACAAGACACCAGACAGAATGAAGCTGGGGTTTGTTAGATAAAACTTGTGTTATGTAATTTCAATTCCCTTTCAACCATTCGTAGGGAGGAAAAAGAATCACTGAGTCAAACCAGGATTTCCTTGGCTTTCATTTTCAAAAGTGACTCGTGATTTTGGTGGGGGGGGCTCAACTTGAGACTTGTTAAAGAGGTCTGATTTTCAGTAGTGTTGGCACCTGCTCTCTGAAAATCAGGCCTCTTTAAATTGTCTCAAAATTGGCCGTACAAAATCACTAGTCACTTTTGAAAATGTAGGCACTTACTCATTCCTTTCTATGGGCCCAGGCACAGACAGCAAGGTTTGCTACAACGTTTGCCAAATGGAAAAGGACCAAACTAGTAGGGAAATAAAACTGTAATTTTGATCTTCTAAAAGGCTGTGACTACAAACAATGAAGAAAACAAATTATGAACCAACTTTGAACCTACTTCTAACTTGAAGTGCCCTGTAAAATGAAGACTCGAAAGAAATAAGGCCTGTCTGACGTTTGTACAAGGTTGTGTGATCTATGGAATTTTCCATTGTGGAACAATGGGATGGGCATTGCTGACTGGAGAACAAAAGGCTGGTTTGTCACTTACTTCAGAAGCAAAAGGCAATTTTGCAGTTAGGCTCTGTGTAAGCTCGAAAGTGTGTCTCTCTCACCAACAGAGTTGGCCCAATATGCGAAATTACCTCACCTGCCTTTTCTCTCTAACATCCTGGGACTGACACGGCTACAACACTGCATACCCCCTCCTCCACCTCACCCAAAGTAACAGCTGTTTTTAAAATAGTCATTGCCTGTTTTAAGTCTCCTGTTCAGCGTGTATTGGTACGGCACTCTCAGACGTGTTACCAAATCGCCTGAGTAAGAAGCTTTGTATTTCTTGGATCACCCAGTGGTGTATAACTTTATTTAGTTGCTTGTGCTGGGGAAAGTGGGTCCCCTAGTGGTTAGAGCACTAGCTCACTATTCCCCCTTGCACTCAAGTCTCTGGGTTCGTGGTAGTACCTTGTGGCTAAAGTCCACAAGTGTGCCTAGTGCAGCAGTTCCCAAACGGTAGGTCACAACCCCATGTCATCAGCAGATGGGGTCGCAGCCAGCCCTAGCATGCAGAGGATGCCATTTTGATCCTCACAGTGTGACCTTGCATGTATGGCAAGTGTGAGGTCACGATGCATGGAAGACACCATTTTGCTCTACAGAATAGCAACTTCCACCCAACATGACTTTGTGTACGTATGAGGTCACAATGTGCAGAAGATGCCATTTTGTAGAGCAAACAGCGCCCTCCATGTTGCTTGACCTTGCATGCCCTGTGCTGTGCCCTTTTAAACTTCATCTCCATTGCAAGCACACCAAGCAGATGTGGCTGGGTGGAGTCTCCTGGGCCCAGAGCTGCTCCTTAGACCTCTGTTCCCCAGTCTGAGGTTTGTATACCCCATCACCTCATGACTGGACTCTTTGCTTTCTCAGAAAGTTGGGGCCTGATCATGCTAAAATTTATACACACTAATAGTTTTACTCATCTGTGTAACTGTGGGCAGGATCAAGCCATTGGATTGCAATGCAATGTGCGTATATATATATATATTTTTTTAAATTATTATTTTTTAAGTCCTGCAGTCACAAATTATGGGCCTGGTCTTGCAATACCTTACTTACATGTGTAGTGACATTGGCTCCAATAGGATTGCAGGATTGGATTCTATGTGAACGAGACTGTAGAGCGAGTCTGTTTTTTAAAGTTATTTTTCTCCTCCTGTAGTCACAGCTATGTGCTGAAAATGTGTGTAATAATGCATGACTCAGTGCCATGAGGAAATTATGCTGAGCTCCTCATGTTCTGCAGATGTAGTATATCCTCAACCAAGCTGTGAATGAAGAGAGCTGATCCCCGAAAGAGTAAAGTACGTCTGACCTTTTTTCATTCATTATCTTAAAAATACAAAATGAAACAAAAAGCCCAACAGATTTTGTGCAATCCCTGTCTTGAAATGAGTGCTCACTCTCTGTGTCTCTCTTTGTCTCTCTTTGACTTTGGGTGAATGCAATTGAAAATGTCAGAGATGCAGCTCATATCTAGCATAAGAGGAGGATTACAGTTTTCCTGACATAGGAGGAGGGGGATTACAACAATGCAGCTGACGTAGGAGGGGACCGATTACAGTGTATTTTATATAGTAGCAATTATAGGAAAATTATTTACAGGAATGGATGGAAAATGAATTTAATATGTTATGCCAGAGGAGGACAATAAGGCATGCTGTAAAAGTACTTCCCCTTTCTGTAAAAATGCCATATTTCTCACTTGTTCATCAGGAAAAACAATCTGTGCTATGCTGCAGGAAACATCAGATGCAAATATCCTAGTAATCTCTAAGGAAGGATACCAGTTTTCATAACTTGTTCACTCGCTAAGGTCTCTTATTAGCAGCTCAGACAATAAGTGGATATATCTGGTTTTCCCTGTGGGCTACCAGTACTATAGGCATCTTGATGCAGTTGTGACTTTGGTTTTGTTTCTGTTTTCTTCTTCCAAATTAGCAAAGAGAAGTGGGGGGAGGGATATTTCGTAAACGAATACAGTATACAGTGCTGTTGATACCCTATTCAAAACAGGCTGTACATACCAACCTGCCAGGCAGAGGTACAAACAGCACAAGTAGATTAAGTGATTACTTGGGATTCCAAGAAAATAATAACCATTGAATTTCAAACAACAGGAAAGCAAAGCAAATCTGAAAACCAAGCAGATTACAAAGCAGGGAGTTTGCATTCATTTTTGCTAGGGATGGATGAAAAGTTATCTATAATAATTATTGGAAGGGGGATGGCTCAGGTATTGGGACATAAAACTCGTCACTTGTAGGTCACTAACTCAAATCCAGATCAAAAGGAACCCAAAGTTGTTACCATCTAAAAGCTGTTTGGGGGCCTATAAAAATAAATATGTGCAATTAACTAAGTAGCCTCAATTCATTTCCCATCCACATGCCACATCACTAAGAACTCCACCACAATGGCACTAAGTGCTTAATCCAGCTCCCACTGAAGCCAACAGCAGCCTTTTCAGGAGCATGTCATAAGTGGCAGTTCCGGCAGAAGGCCAACATCTGAATAAGCATGCAGACAGAATTATTCTCCCATCCCTCCCTGTCTCCTTTCAGCCTCCCTGCACCCAGCCTGCCTAGAGTTGAACCCCCTCCACCTCTGGGAATAATGAGAGAACCAACAGAAGTTTTCAACTGTAAATCAGACACACAACATTAAGTTTGAACAGTAGTCAGGAAGGGTGGAGGGATAATTTCACAGAAGGGGGAAGCCCTCAATCAGGTGGGCTTGCAGAGGTGACTCCCGATGTTCTTGAACTGGCTCTGGATTCTAGTTTGCTTCTTCTTCTTTCATTACATTTTAAGGCCTTTGCTAGATCTTATACCCTTTAACTTTTCTGTCATATATGGCATAAGAGAAAAGCCGGGCGTGTTGCCATTGTCGGTAAGCATGGGTGAGTTTGTTTCAGAGAAAATAAGACAAAACCTGACCACTTACCGGAAACTACCACCAAACAAACCTAAACACTTTGGAAAGTCAAAAAAGTATGTCTGATAAAATTTGACCCACTTCTTCCTCCACGTTCCAGCTGGAACTGAAAAACTAACTACTCCAGACAGTGAGCAATTGTCTCACAATACTTCTGATTTGTAATGGAAATTGCATAAGACAGCTTGTTCTCATAAGATTCAAATTTATTTATTATTGTTTTACTAGATATAAATTATAATAAAGACAAGCTTGGAGAGTTTACTTGCGGCTTAGGCACATGTCTGGGTTCATTTCCCAGCTCTGCCAAAGACTTCCAGGGTGATCTGGGGCAGATCACTTAATCCAGTGGTTTTCAACCTTTCCAGACCACTGTACCCCTTTCAGGAGTCTTATTTGTCTTGTGTACCCCAAGTTTCACCTCACTTAAAAACAACTTGCTTACAAAATCAGACATAAAAATACAAAAGTGTCACAGCACACTATTACTGAGAAATTGCTTACTTTCTCATTTTTACCATATAATTATAAAAAAAAAAGCTTAGAATATAAATATTGTGTGAAATATTACATGTCAGTGCACCCCAAGCCTGAGCCCTGCTGTCCAAGACTGAAGCCTGTAACTTAGCTTTGCGGGGTCCCTGTGATGTGGGGCCCTGCGCAGTTGCCCTGCTTGCCACCCCCTAACATGGCCCTGCACTTGCGACCCCCCTAAACCCGTCCTGTGACCTCCCTGGGGGTCATGACTCCCAGGTTCAGAAACACTGAACTAGGCAAATATCTAGATGAGTTGACGTACCCCTTGGAAGACCTCTGTGTACCCCCAGGGATACATGTATCCCTTATTGAGACTCTCTGACTTAATCTCTTTGTGCCTCCATTCTCTATCCTTTAAAATGGGGATAGCAATATTGCCTTCCACCCGTCCTTTGTCTGCCTTGTCTATTTAGATCCTAAACTCTTCGAGGCAATGGCTGGTTCTTACTGTGGGTTTATACATCACTTAGCACAATGGGCCTTACTCTTGGTTGGTGCTTGTAGGTGGTAGTGTAATTCTGATAATAATAATAATTAATAAACACTGTGTCATTCTAATATTCAAATATTCAAAAATCATGAGTCAGGCCCCAAACTGCCATGAGATTGGCTTAAAAACCACAGGACTTTCAAACAGTGTTTTGTAGGCACTCAGCCCCAAAGTGTCCTGAATCCTTATTCTAGCAAACTCTTTGGGAGAATACAGTATGTCCTTTTGCTTTCAGGACAGTAAAGGCTTGATTTTCAGAAGTCCTGAGAGGCAGCAACTCCCATCAACTTCAGTTGGAATTGTGGCTACTCAGTGTTGAAAATCTGGCTCTGTGTGTTAAAATAGGCTTGAAGCTTGCTTTAAAAGGATGCTTTCAGGATATATGTATATTAACTTGTGTCACTAATACCACCCCCTGTTATTAAAATAAAGAGAATTTCAAAAGTCACTTAATAAAAATAGAATGTTTGTCATGTCAGGTTCTCAGAGCACTCTGCAAGTATTAACTGATCCTCACACCACTCTAGGTGCTTTATCATCTTCATCTTACAGAACAGTACAGAGATCAAGGTAACACAGCAAGTCAGTTTTAGACTCTTGCATTGAATCTCTGTGTCCAGATGCCCAATCCCCAGCTCGACAAGACTATGTTCTCGCACCTATATTTCATCCTTGTATATATCTGTACCATGCTTGCCCACAGTAACTGAGTGGAAGGGCCAGTGTGATATGCATGTCCGAACTGGATGCATTCATAAAGCAAAACAAAGCTTGTGGGTTTCATTTTAGGTCTGAAGGTTTAAACGGTAACCACTATTAATGGGGAAAAAACTGTCCGAAATGTAACTGTTCTTTTAAAGGGACAGTGTCAAAGTTATTTAAACATAAGAAAAGACATATGCCTTGGAAGTTCTCCTGTAGTGCATGTAAGTTTTACTTCTGATCCCAGTCATGTATTTTTTAATTAAAAGAATGATTTTGCTGTAGCCAGAAATAAGAAAAAACCCATCCAATTTTCTGAACGCCCCAATGGAACAAACAGGTATAGATGGCATAGAATTAAGTAGACAATGTGCAGCTCATGAACCGCGTAATTGACTGAGTTATGCAGAGTAAATCTCAAAGTCTACAGCTGCTTCATCCAAGGCATCATCTTAATCCAAACAGTCAGGCTGAACAGTGAATGCTAGGACCTGTCTTCTAATAAACGCTGTATTAAAGATGAGGGTTGCTGCATTGTGTTTCATTTTATGCAAATTAGGTTAAGCCTTTGGGCTCCTGGCATGTGGCCAAAGTGCCAGCTATTCATCTGAGCAAAATCTCTGCATGACCCTGGCAGCAGCAGCAGATCAATTTAAATAGCAGACATGGCAGGAGTCATGGTAGGGTGACCCAGAATTCAGGACACACTTTCAAGGTTAAATCAGCTTTTTAGACCTAGACAGTAGATGGATTATTAGTTCACATACGATGTTAAAGCCGAACATATATACTTGTCCCAATGCACTCGTCAATGTCTCTTTGAAAATATGCCCTAAGGAAAACCTCTTGAATGCTTCCAGCATGCTGGGGCTTACTGACATGTTTTCCCTCTATATATAAGGGGTTAACCTCTTGTGTCTCATCTCTGGGATGCATATGGCTAACAGTCTTGCCAACCCCAAATATTCAAAAATCATGAGTCAGGCCCCAAACTGCCATGAGATTGGCTTAAAAACCACAGGACTTTCAAAAAGAATCATTTTTTGGTTCTTATTTGTTTTATGGTTTTTTGAGATTGTGGTGTTCGTGTTTTCCCATTTTCCCCAAGACTGTGAAAGCTAGAAGCTTACTTTTCTTTCAGATGAAAGCTGGGATTCTTCTATAAATGGCCCCCCAGGAGCGGTGCTTTAAGAAAAATGCCAAATATTGCAAAACATGCAACATAATACTGAGAGCTGGCAACACCGAGTCCCAGCATCAGTCGCTGCCTGCAGGCTTGAATCCCCCCATGTCATCATTCCCTGCCAAACATCAAGCATCTAAGCTGTGCCACGTCTGCTCCAGCAAACAAAGGGTTAATTCACCCAACCCATTTTGGCTATGGCTTGTCAGGGGCTGATACACACGAACGGTTGCCTCTCTATCATAGGGCAGCGGCTTCCCGTCCAGACAGGATCCATCACACGGTTCCCCCATGCTAGGAAAAACCATGGTACAAATGTTTCTTTCCAGTGCAGGCAGGCTATAAGAGGGGTTAATGTCCCCGTCTGGGCCCTGGCACTGCAAGGGTTAATGGCCCTGGCTGGGCCCTGGCGCCGCCGGGTTTAAGGGCTCCTTGGTGGTCCCAGCATTCAGGGGCTAATTTGGGCTGGGGCGGCTTCCTCAGTCACTTCGGCTCCGGCGCGCTGGGGGTTAATGCATGGCTGGGCTCCAGCCCACTGGGGGTTAACCCGGGCCGCGGTGGCTCCGGCAGGGGGCGACCCCGCAATGATAACAAACGGGTCACATGACTCCCGGGACAGGTGCCCGGCTGCGCCCCCCCCCCTTTGCCCTGACGTCACCATCCCTCGGTCTCCGGGGCGACGGCTCTATCAGCCCGCGCGTCAGAACAGCTCGTCTCTTGGCAACGGCCCGATGTCTCGCTCTCATTCAGCCTCGCGCTTGGGCGCGCGTCTCGCTGGCGTCAAAGTGACGTCAATGGGTCTGTCTCGGTTTTCAGGGTGGGCGGGAGGAGGGGATCCCATCCCGCGTGCTCCTCTCCTCCGCTGCCCCCAGCACGCCCAGAGCGCGCGGAGGCAGCTGCAGCTGGAGCAGCAGCAGCAGCAGCAGCAGCACCGCGGCGAGAGCCGGGGACGAGGAGCCCCCGCGCGCAGGTACCCGGAGCCGCGGCGGCGGCGCTGCCAGAGGGGGACGCGGGGCCGCTTGCTCGGGGGGCGGGCGCGCCCTGGAGAGCGAGAAGGGGTGCGCGGGCGATGCCCGGGGCACGCAGCGGAGCGGTGCCCGGGGAGAGCCGGGGGTAGAGGCGCGGGTGGCTGGGTCGGCGCTGCGGGGCTCGCGGACGGCAGTGCCCCGAAGTGCCTGCCCTCCTCCCCCTCCGGGCGCTTGGCTCCCTGCTCCTCTCGCCCCGCTGGGCTCCGCTCCGCGGGCGACGGGGTTCGCCCGGCGGGGAAGCCCGAGGCTGCGCGGGGAGCGCTCTGGTCCCTGCTGGTGGTGGCGGCAGGGGCTCGCTGCTATTAGCGGTGCCTCTTTGGGGCGAGAGGCTCGGTTGGTGGCGGCTTGGAGCCTCTCTGGTTAGGCGGTGTCAGGGGCTCCTGCCTCTGGCCTCGGGCACCCGGGTGGCAAGTGTGAAAAATCGGGACAGGCTGTGTGTGTGTGTGTGTGGTTGGGGGGGGGGAGAGATCCTGGGCACCTCAATATAACACAGTCCCCAGACTGGCCCTGTACGATCGGGACATCTGGTCACCCTACTCTGGTCGCACCGATCGGGAAGCTCTTCCAAGTGAAAGCCGGCGTAGGGCTGGATCCCCGGGGATCTGCAAAGGGCATGGCTAAGACCGGGTGCGGGTCCTCTTTGCGGTGTGCCCGAGTTTTGTGCTGGCAAGAGTGTCCCGGGCCATTTCAGAACTAATCTTGGGCTCCGAGGGAAGCGCCGGGGAAAGTTGGTGAATGTTTCTAAGAAGCTGGGTTGTGCAGTCCACTTGGGTAGTTCAAAGCTTTCCACCTGGCACAGTTTAAAGATACTGTGTTTCGGTGAAACCATTAACATCTAACTAGGCTTACTGTCTTTCTTTTTACCCGGAGGAGACAGCAAAAGCTCCCTTTAATCCATGTCCGTTTTATCTTCACACAGGTGCAAGGCTCAAAGAGGAGCGCTTATGCATACCTTCTAAATATTGCTTGTTGCCCACCAAAATCTAAGCCATGGTGATCATGTCAGATTATACCTCTGTCCCCATTCCAAATCAAGCCCAGCGAAGGCCTCTCAGGGTTGGATTTTATGATATTGAGAGGACCTTGGGAAAAGGCAATTTTGCTGTGGTAAAGCTGGCCAGGCACAGAGTAACCAAAACGCAGGTGGGTGTGAAATCTACTCTATAGTTTCATATAGGAAACCAAATTTTAAAGGACATGAAATTTTCTGGGTAGTTTTTTTTTTCCCCCCTCCACAAATGTGATGAAATAAACTAGCATATAGTAAGACTGTGGTATAGTTGTGTACTATGCAAAATATAATCCAGGTTGTAGATTAAGTGTAATAGCAATAATTGATAACTATAGATGAGTGGGTTTTTTTCTGTTTCTTAGTGGTGTAATAAACACAGCTGATGTAAAATAAAAACATAGAAATAGATTTAAGAAAATATTGCTAGGTGTTTTAGCACTTCAGTTGAATTATGTAGTCTCTTTGTGGATTTCTAGAGAATAGCTAGGATTATGAAAATTTAAAGCAATTTGTGTGGGAAGAGCATAAAGTCTTATTATTTATTTTATTTATTAAAGGAGCAAGTTTTTCAGGAAAAAAACTGCTAAGAATTTTGCATTTTTAAATCTGTTTGAGTAAAGAGTTTTCTTATTAGTTGATTTATAAATTAAACTAAATTTGTTGTGTGTGTATGTGTGCGCGCGCCTGCATGCGTGTTTTATAAAACCAGACTAAGCAATGCAACAGAAAATGGTCTATTGGCAATGATCCTGCACTAATGGGATATGGACTAGGTGATTTAATAGATCCATTTGCAGAAATCAGAGCTACAGTTTTGCTTATTTATTTGTGTAATCTTTTGATTTGAAATAGAGAAATTAAAACATTGTACAGCCTGCTTTCAATAATGGAAACAAGAATCAGTTTGGCAGAACTCATACTTTAAAGGTGTTTGAACTATTCAGGATTTCAGTCGCATAAGTACATATTTTATAAATGTGTGGGTTTGTGTTTTAAATCTGTAGGTTGCAATAAAGATTATAGACAAAACAAGATTAGATCCAAGCAACCTGGAGAAAATTTATAGAGAGGTTCAGATAATGAAGCTTTTGAATCACCCCCACATTATCAAGCTCTATCAGGTAAGAGATCAGTTTTGATGACAGCATGCATGTTAGATGTACTTACATCCCATGGCTTTGATTGCTAATGATCTTATCTTGCACATGGTTCTAAATCAGGTGTAGAGAAGGAACTCACATTGTACTTTTTGAAGTATTTAAACAAAAATATAAGAAGCATTGTATTTAATTTTTTTTATTATTCTCTTTGAGCAGGTTTATCATATGATTAACCTGAGTGCTTTTTAAAAAAAAATTAAGTCACTTTAGTCGAAGAGTCAAAATTGACTGATGTTAGTTTCAGATCAAGTGGAATTGATCTTGAAATTGATGGAATTGGCTATTTTTGTTATTTCTAAGAAACTCATTTCCCTGGGATTCTTCTGCTTTTTCAGTTTTTAAGAGCTATAGAGATATTCTACTTTCAAATTATACTAGCAAAATTTAAGCTCTTGTAGAATAAAACAAAACCAAACTTGAAGGTTATTTTTGTTGTAACCTCTCAAATAATGAATCTATCATCAAACTGAGCTGTTTTTAAATCTTTGAGGCAAAAAATGCCTTGTTTAACCTTGTTTAAAGACTTTGCATCTACTGGTCGTTATGCATTTGTTGCTCCTTACATTAATCATTTAGTGGAAAATTTTAATATTCGTGAGACTTTGTTTTAAAATTTAACTTACAAATTTTAGAAATATTAACTCAGAAAATGCCTTAGGAAATGTCAAATAGCCTATTTGGTTATTCTATTCCAGTTTTGTTAGTTTTGGAAACTAACAAAAAACTCCACCAACTTCCACATTTTATTTTGTGTATGGGTATTTTAATTTAGTTTAGTTTTTGTTCCAATAATTATTAAATGTAAGGATAAATTAGCATGCTGTGCAGAAAATGGGATCACGACTGCCTAATGAGCAAGGGCTGCTTTGCAAATGCTAAATATTTGATATAACTGGCATTTGGTGTAAGTTCCTCCTAATCGTCTTAAACGGTACCATGTGGATTTAAGAAGATGTGGTATTATGATGTTGAGATAAGAGGAGGACGGGTAAAAGATGGATTAAGAAATCTAGCAGCAGATCTGAACTGCAGTGTGAAGTAGTATATAATATCATTAGTTTGGATCTTTACCTTTTTTTTTGTTTTGTGTAGTGGAGATCAATTACACCTAAAGTAGAAGAGCCAGTAAGGCTGGTGCTTAAGTGAAGACATTTTTAAAGAGCTTAACACCCAGGGAGTACTTGATATTTATATTATTAACCATTAAAAAAAATTGACATTAATATTTGATTGATGTCACTCTTGCCTGTAGGGCCATGTAGGATACATAAACATGTTGAAACAATCCTGTTGATTTCACTTCAGTGGAATGATGCGGGTGAAAATTGTATTGCAAAGCTCTAAAAAAATAGGTTAAATCCCACTTTGTTGAGCCAGATTATTTAATTGAACAAATGACACAGGTAATAGATTATAGTTTAGCATTCCAACTGAATTTTCTCTTTGGTTTTTGTAACTCGTATCTGTTTGTTGGTGTCTGAGAAGTAACGGTGTAATTAGATGACATACCACTATTGATCTTGGGGTTTTTTGTTTTATTTTGTCGTTTTAATTTCTGAACCCCAGCATCTAACTTTCATCCATTTGGCACCTTTCCCAGAACACTTAAATTCCATCCCTTCAGTTTTTTAAAATTGGAAACCACTCTTCCTTTGTGCCCAGTTTGTTTGTTTTCATTTGTGCATAGCGTGGTGGGAAGAAGGCACAGGAGGTGAGAACTCCCTTCCCTCTCTTTGACTTTCACACACACACACACACACACACACACACACACCCACCCACCCCCCAAATAAAGTTGAAAATTATGTCCTCTGAAGTAGCATTGTCACCTGTTTGGTTTGGTTAACCTTTTGTAAGTAAAAAAATACAATTCTCACTCAAGAGTCGTTCTTGGTAAATGGCTCATGTTAAAATTTGAAACTAAAAGGAAAGATATGTCCTAGTGCTTAAAAATAAATATGAAGTGCTGTATGGGGTTGTGTGTACTTCTGGTGTTTTTGTTTTTAAAAAGGAAGTCTTTTGGCTAGTTTATAACCTGTTTTATAGAAGTCAGTAACAAATGTTTAAAAGTAAATCAATACTAGCTCAATAAGTGAACTTTTGGCTATGATTGACACTTTCTGTGGATGCACATTGAACAAACGGTATTGCTCGAACAGCAAGCTTTTTTGTTGCTTGCCCGGCAGAGCTGTCACCTTGCAGGCTAATTTATCGTATCTGATACCAAGTGGGGCTAGGGCATTTGGTATCACTTCTTCACTATGTTCTTACTGAGATCATGAGAGTAGATATTTACAGCATCCGCTAGCCTTTTTAACAGAAAGTCCCTGAATTCCGGCAACCTTTTAAAAAAAATGTAAAATGTCCTTGAGTGATAAAAATACTGAATTCTGTTTTCATTAAAAAACTTATTGCAATTGAAGTAAAGCTTGTTGAAATACTCCATAAGCCTGTTTCATAGAAATTCGAGGGCATGGGAAAAGAAGTGTGGAGGAAGCAAGCAATTATGTACGTTAGATATGCAAACATTAATTCATTATCTTTCTGAATAACTCTGTATGTGAAAGGAACACTGTGGTGTGGGAATAAATGCCTTTGCTGCCTATAGTTGCCTGTAAATAATTGCACTGGGAGGTTCTAGATTCAGGGCACGTAGATTTCTGAAATTGTTTTTAGAAAAAAAATACATTTGTAATGTGTCCCATCTTTTGTCTTGGTAGGTTATGGAGACAAAGGATATGCTTTATATTGTTACTGAATTTGCAAAAAATGGAGAAATGTTTGGTAAGTTCTCATTGAAATAACTAACACTTATTTAGATTTAGAAAACTTTACTTTATTGTTGGTACTCATGTAGGGTAATAAGAAATATGTTTTGACATAGTGTTAAAGGTTTCCCAAAAGTCAGCATCAGGTGTCACAAAAATCAAGTGGTGATTAATACAGCTTCTTCAGGATAATGAAAGCTTACTCCGAGATGTGATAATTCTTGTTCATATTTATTTTTGTGTGCTACAGATCATTTGACTTCCAATGGGCATTTGAGTGAGAGTGAAGCTCGAAAGAAGTTCTGGCAGATTCTTTCAGCAGTGGAATACTGTCACAGCCATCACATAGTGCACAGGGATCTCAAAACGGAGAACCTTCTGTTAGATGCTAGTATGAATATCAAGTTAGCAGGTGAGAACATTGACATGGTTATTTTTGCTAAGTATAAAGCAGGAAATGAAATCCTGTTTCTGTAGTCTGAGAGCTAGCTGCTCCTACAAATATATGTACAATAAAATAAAACTTTTAGAAACAGCTGTGTAGATGCCCATACTGATAGAACTATTTTTCTGACTATACCCTTTTGCTGAAAAAGCCTAGGTTAAGTGAGTAAGTATAGAACTTCCATGCAATAAGGGCTTGTCTACACAATGGGGTAATGCACACTACAAGGGTGTGATTTCTTAAGGACAGTAACGTATTGCACGTTAATTGGTCCATGTAAACCCTGCTGGTGCACAGTAAAATTCCCCCATGTGTACTAGAGAACTGTACTGCACTTTACCCCACCATGTAGACAAGTCCGAAGTCTGTTTTTCCTTCCTTTTCTTGATTTTGAAATGTTAACCTGGTATTTAATGAAGTCTCACTCCAGACTCTCATCTTCACTTCAGACTTTGGATTTGGAAATTTCTACAAATCAGGGGAGCCCCTCTCTACCTGGTGTGGAAGCCCACCTTATGCAGCCCCTGAGGTTTTTGAAGGCAAGGAATATGAAGGACCTCACCTTGATATATGGGTAAGCTTTATGTTCTAGTGTTCAGATTTTATGTATCATTAAACTCTCTGCGCTTTCATGATTGCTAACTGTACTCCAGTCCCTTACATGCTGTGCTATTTTTTGTTGACAGAGCCTTGGTGTGGTGCTGTATGTCCTCGTTTGTGGCTCTCTCCCTTTTGATGGACCCAATTTACCAACTCTGAGACAAAGAGTGCTGGAGGGACGATTCCGCATCCCCTACTTCATGTCCCAAGGTGTGTTTCCTGGAACCTTATCACCAGAAAAGAGACTATTAACAGGGGGGCTGATTGGTAATCTGTGTCTTTTGTGAAGGAATCAGTTTTCTGCCTCTCCATCCTATACAAAAACTAGGGCTGTCAGTCGCAGTTAACTCAAGCGATTAACTCAAAACCAAACTTGATTAAAAAAGTTGTGATTAATCACACTTTTAATCGCACTGTTAAATTAATAGAATACAAATTTAAATTATACATATTTTGGATGTTTTTCTAGATTTGAAAATGTATTTATTTCAATTACAATACAAAGTGTACAGTGCTCACTTTATATCATTTTTGATTACATAATTCTAGATTTGTAAGTTGCACTTTCATGATAGAGATTGCACTACAGTTGTCTGAGGTGAATTGAAAAATACTATATCTTTTACAGTGCAAATATTTGTAATAAATAATGTAAAGTAAGCATTGTACATGTAAAGTGAGCATTTGTATTCTGTGGTGTAACTGAAATCACTATATTTAAAAATGTAGAAAACATCCAAAAATATATTTAAATAAATGGCATTCCATTATTGTTTAACAGTGTGATTAGTCACTTAATTTTTTTAATCGTTTGACAGCCCTAAAAATAAGTAATAGCCTCTTGTGCGTAGCTAGTTTCTATTTTTATCACTTGTTAAAGGCATTTTCTGTTTTGTGCAGACTGCGAAACGCTAATCCGACGGATGCTAGTTGTGGATCCAATGAAACGAATAACCATTGCCCAGATAAAGCAGCACAAGTGGATGCAAGCAGACCCTTCTCTCCAGCAGCAGCAGTCTTTGTCCTTCTCCATGCAGAACTACAACTCTAACCTGGGTGACTACAATGAGCAAGTCCTTGGGATCATGCAGAGTCTTGGCATTGATAGGCGGAGAACAGTTGAGGTGAGCCCTGGCTGGCTCTGCTAGTATGAGTGGTGCTTACCCCTTAGATTCTTGCTCAGTGACTAATAAAGTGCCGATGGTCAGACAACACTTGCATGCAAATCAGTCCCTTAGGAAAGAACAAGAGGCTAGCTATTTATTTATTTTATATATATAATGTGTGTCTGATCAAAGATTAACTTGGATTCAATGCAGCTCTATAATAAAAGGTTCAATAAAACTTATTCAGGAATCATTGGACACAATGCTGCTAAAAGCTGATCCATTGTTGGCGCTTTTTGAGTTCTTTACATTGATTTACCTGTTTCTCAAGAGTCCTTTTCTTGTCTTCTAGTCTCTACAAAACAGCAGCTACAACCATTTTGCTGCAATTTATTACCTTCTTCTGGAGCGCCTCAAAGAGTACCGAAACAACCAGTTGTCCACTCGTCCGGTGACTGGCCGTCAGCAAAGACCAAGGAGCTCTGAACTCAGCAACATTGAGGTAAGATGGTGATTATCTAACGTAAAGCCACATCTTGTTGGTATTCTTATTCTGTTCCTTGCTGTATCATTTACTTTATTCAGAAGACACTGCTGCTCATAATGTTATGGGAAACAACAAGGTAGCCATAGAGGTCTCCTGAGTCAAACTTCATCTCTGCCCTGAAGCTAGAGGGTACAGTATTCCATTCTTCGATTGGAAGCCTTTGGTGCTTGATTGAACTGAATACTAATGGCCCATTTCCTATCAGCTGGCACTAGTTCATGGGGCAAAGAACAGTCTCTCTCTCTCTCCCCCCAGTGCTGATCAGTAATGGACCAAGTGACCAGGCTTCTCATTGAAATATACCCTTTCTGAAGCACAGCAATTAAGCTTCCTCTAATTCCTTGTTAGTCACCTCAGAGATATTCCACGAGTCACTTAGATTTTCTTTTTCTCTTCTCTTGCATTTCTTTTAACAAAAAGAAGGGATGGTCTTGGGCAGTGATTAAGACACAGAACTGAGATCCGGAGATCTGGGTTATATATATCTGCTCACCACAGACTTCTTATGTCACCGTGGATAGTTGTCTTAACCTCTCTGTACTTCAGTTTTTCCATCAGTGAAAGGGAGTTTCAAGGGTTCCTACTATGTGGGTGTTGTGAGGGTAAATTTTGTTAATTCTTGCCAAACGCTTTGAGAAGTTTGGATGGAAGATGCTTTAGAAACTCAGTATGCATACATCATTTGAAGTTTTGAACTGCAATTCATATTATGCCTTCTGTAAATCTTTTTGCCTGCAGATGCCTCAAGACACCCTTGCCAGTGAATCCCTGAGATCATCTCTGCTTTACCATCAACCTCAGAACCTGATTCACTCATCCTTACAGGCAGAAATGGATTGTGACATGAACAATCCATTACAGGTTGGTGCTCTCTGCTAAATGTCATCCACGTGTTTTTGTTGTTTTGGCTAAAAGTATTAGCGCTTCCTGCTTCCTCCTCCTCCTACCAAAATTTTTGTTATTCTCTACCAAATGAGAATATTTCGGGGGGGGGGAAGGGAAGCTTTTCACTTATTTCCTATATTCTAATGTCTTTGCAGCCAGTATTCTTTCCTGTGGATCCCAACTTCAACGGTCTCTTCAGGAATCGTTCCATCTCTCCCAATAGTTTGCTGGAAACCACCATTAGTGAGGAGGTGAGGCAGGAGAAAGACCTGGAGGAGGAAATCAAGGCCTACAACCCTCTTCACCTCCCCAGCAACACCAGCAGGAGGCACACGCTGGCTGAAGTCACTACTCATTTTTATCCGTGTACCCCTCCATGTAAGTCCTGCAGGGAAGAAGGTCTCTGAAGTATGGGCTGAGGGGTGGACTAAGGTGATTATTCCTGTAGAAAATAGCACACAGCGAAGGTCCTTGATTTATTGCTCTTTTCGCCCACATTCTGACTTAGTGTAGAGACGGTCAGTAGTAAATGATCTGCAGTGTTCAGTCATCAGGGTTTTTTTATTATTTAAATAACATGGCTTCTGAAAACTCTCATAGAAATTACATTCTATTGCCCAGTTGTATTACTTGGGAGAGACCTCAACTATCAGGGTTCTTTTTTTTTTTTTTAAGTAGTTACCTACATATTTTTAAAGGGAAATATTCTTTCTTTAGATCCCTCCAACTTCTTCCTGCACTCCTTCATCCCCAGTAAAACCTCAAACTAAGTAGAGTTCGTCCTCCCCTGGAATCAGTAGAAGTGTTGCCATTGACTTAGCAGGAGCAGGAAAGAGTCTTGTGCAATTACCAGAACAAACAAACAAAATCCATGTTTAGGCTCTAGTGCCAAATAGCACATAGTAAGGGCTATTCTCAGGGAACCAAGTTCTATATTGAGAGTACACAATAGGTTGCAAGTGAGCACTGAATTCAGATTATTTGTGACCTCAGCAACCCCTTGATGGAATCATGAGTTGCTGTTCTAGTGTTGTCTGAGATTTGTGATGCTGGCCAGTCATGTATAGTTGCAGGGTAGGTGGACAGACTAATCTTATGTCACTTTTTGTTTCTTCCTGTACTCATTTTGAAAATGTTCTGTCTTTGCCTTCCCCTTCTCCTTTCATCTATAGGTATAGTCATTTCCTCTTCGACAAGCCCCACAGAGGGAACTAGTTCAGACAGCTGCCTGACCTCGTCTTCAAACGACAGCTCAGTGGCTCTGAGCAGCTGTTTGGCAGATCAAGTAATGACTGGTAACCCAGCCACAGGCAGGATGACATCACCATTTCTGACTTCCCAATCTGACGCTCCAGGGCTGCAAGGCCAGGACTGCATGGGAGGTGCTTCTCTGCTGCCTGTCAGCTTCCAGGAAGGAAGACGTGCATCTGATACCTCATTAACTCAAGGTAATTCCTTTCTTGCTGTACAGTTGGTTGTACACTTTTCTAATGAGCCAACACAGGGCAATATTTTGGGAAACTTATTCTAACTTCTCTATCTTAGGGCTTTTTGTAGCGTCCATCATGATTGTGCCATAGAACATGAAGGATAACTTGACTTCATGTAAGTCCTCTACACCAGAGGTTCCCACATGCTGGCTCCATGTACCAATATAGACTTTCCCATTTCTGTGACTGCTACTCTAAGCTCTCCACTCCGTTATACTGAGCTCAGTACATCACTGCTGCCCACCTCCAATTTAGTTGTATGTGCCCCAGTCTACAGTAGAGCTTGAGCTGCCACAGTCTTGCAAATGCAGAAGCTCCTTTGCTGGCAATAGGGTGTGCAGATAGATGTGAAGTGCCTGTATCCCCTGATATCGCATTATCTGGTAAACTAGTGCAATGGCCCAGAAAGTTTGAGAATTGCTGGTTTATGAAGAAGGAAAGCACCCACGTGGGCACGCAGGCAGAATGTTAATGATGGGTTTTTTGTTTTTTTTTCCCTTGCCTCCATAGGCTTGAAGGCATTTAGACAACAGTTACGGAAGAATGCTAGAGCCAAAGGTTTCCTTGGGCTGAACAAAATCAAGGGGTTTGCCCGCCAGGTGTGTCAGTCTTCATCAGCTCGGGCAGCACGCAGTGGCACGAGCCCTTTCCAGCATTCCCAGCAGAACACGTGCATGTACAGCAATGGAGGGAGCAGCAGAGAGACACGAAGCCTGCTAGAGGAGGTGCTGCAACAGCAGAGGTGAGAAAGCAGGCTTAGCATAGGGACTCAAACAAGGCAGTGACATACCATCTGTTTGTATGGTCATTATAATCTATGTTGAGCTTCCTCAGAAAGAGGAAGAGATGTTCTTTTTTTCATAGTACCTGGTTTTTGGTTAGAGAATGGGGTTGAGGGTTAGGACTAGTGAGTTCTCTTACTGGCTTTTGCCATGTGACAGCAGACTAACTTCTCTGTAACTCTGCTTATATGTTTGTGAAATGCTATTATACTGGTCTACATATTTCACGGGAACACTGAGATTTTAAGATTGTCAAATGAAAAGCCATATGTACTGGAAAGGCAAAACATACTACTTCTGCCTATCACAAGCTTTATTTTTGTTTAATTTTGGGGAAAGATTCTTTCCCCCTCCTGCAACTTTCCTGGGGCATGGAGATATGGCCTTGTAACTTGGCTCACAAATGAAGCACAGTCCTTAGTCACTCTAATATATATTCTTAGCAGGCCAAATTGTGACCTAATTATGCTGTTATAACTTCCAAAGATTAGTAAAACTAAATACATAGATGGTAAACTGTTGCACAACATTCTTTAAATGCACCAGAAAGTTCAGCAGTGGTGGGGGAAGTACTACAGGGCAGAACCTAGACCAGTGTGATCAAGAAGTATTAATTTCCTTCATTCTTGAATCTTATTTAGAATGCTCCAGTTACAGCATCACCAGCTGATCCAGCCAACATGTCACCAGCCCTCTCGGGTGTCTGCAACACCGTGCATCCTCTCTCCTGACAGTATAGGCACTTACAAAACATCTAACTCTCTTCTGCTGTCAGAGCTACAAAGGGAGAACTCATTGGAGCTGGCATTTGGTGGCAATACCCCGCTCCTCCAACCTCACCTCTTTGGAGTTAGTGTCTCACCAGTGTCTTCAGCTGCTCATCTTCTAGATACCCACTTGTACATCAGCAGCAACGTCTCTCCAATCACCACCACCAACTTCTCTCAGCAACAGAATTTCTCTGGGCAGTCTCCAAGCTACGATGCTGTCACTTTGCAGAGTGGGGACTGTGAAATGGAGGACCTGACTTCCAGCCAGCTGGGGAAATTTGTCCTGGTCAAATGAGAGCTCCTGCTATTGTAGCTTACACCTCTCTTTTTTGCAAAGGACTTACACCATCGTTCCACAGCGTTAGTTCCATGGGTGGCTGGTGTTTGTGTGGATGAAAGACTCTCAGAAGCAATAAATTTTGAAGTATGTGAAGAGGCTGTCTGGTTCCAAAAGCTAACAACTTTATAGAACTGAAACAAGCAATATGTATGTCCTTTGGCTTCTACTATTCTTGCACTGAACAAATATGAATAGAAACTGAAAAACGTTTTTGAAGAAAAATAATGAAGGGGAATGAGGAGTGGGTAGGGGGTGGGAGCAGGGAGGGATGTGGCTGGGGAGAACACTTTTTGGTACTGTACTCAAGTCAGACCAATACAGCTCTGCTGTTATGCAAGACTTTAACAGCTGTCAGTAGTGGTGACACAGCAGGGAGAGGCTTTTCAAAAACGGGACCAGAGCCTCCCTTTTTTTCACAATATTCATTTTTGGGTTTGTGAAGCTGATTACCTCTTAAAAAAACCAGTGGCATGCAACATTATGCATTGATAGAAGGAAAAAAATGGAAGCATTGCCATTTGTTTTTTGTTTAGTTGATATTCACTTTAAGGAAGCAACACCACCTCCCTAAAAACACTTAGGCTTTCAATGAAAACTGTGAACTTCTTGCTTGATATATCAGCTCGAACAGCTAAAAAAAAAAGTTCTAATTGTTAGCACAGAAGCAATTAATCTCTCTTGGAATTTTATCCCCTGATACCATGATCCAAATTGTGTAGCGTCTTTTTTTTGTTTTGTTTTTTGTTCTAAATCTCTAGGAATCTTTTCATAAATGTTGTTTAAGTTGTTTTCCCTGTATTTCTGCAGAGGCACTGGGGCTGAAATTAGTAAAATTTGGGTGGGGGAAAATATTTCTTTCAAAAAGCCCCTCCAGATGTTGTCTTTGAAGTTACCTGAGGGATACTTCTTAGTGCTGCAAGTTTTATTTCTGCTGCTAATTAAGTTTTTATGCATTTCATTATCAGGGTCCAAATAGAACTGACTCTTGGGGAAATGTGCAATATCGAGGTTATAATGATACAGACAGACAAAAGGAATAGGCTAGAACAGAATTCTACTTTAAAGGAGTACAGCTATTTCTGAACAAAACTATTAAAACTGAGTGAAACAGCACAATCTTTGGGTGTTTTGGTTTTTTGGTTTGTTTGGGTTTTTTGGCATATTATCAATGAAGTTTTCGATTAGGTGTCTTTATGTATGGTTTTTAATACTGGATATGTGTATAAATAGGAAGCAGAAAACAATATATACACTACTTTTTTTTAAATACTTTGTAATATGCTTTTATTGTGTTTCTGGTAAACTCCCTCTCCGACATCATGACTTCTTTTGGTGTCAATCGAAGTTATGCGTGGGTATAAATGGGAGAATAGACCGTAACCTCCTACAAGAATTAGTAGGATGGAGGTTCAGCTTTGGTAGCAGGTGAGCAAGCAGTGAGCCAGCTTAGCCAAAATGTCATCCAAATGTCAGAAAAATAGTTTCATTCTATCTAAATGCTTAAAGGACCCAGCTCTTTAGTGTGACACAGGGTGCCTTCAAGTTACCTTGGCTTCTTGCAACCTGCAGTATTATACATTTAAAAAAAAAATCCTACTTGTTTAAAAAAAAGCCAAAGATCAACCAGGTTAATTGGTGGGAGGGGGAAGGGTTAAAGGTGTTATGTGGCACTGTGTCTGTGGCTTTCCATAAATTACCTTTTTATCTGTGTACAGTATCTGCGTGTCTGTATTGATATATCTCCAGCTTGCTGCTGCTGCTGCTGCTATGTGGTCTGGAAGCTTCAAGGTGTGGGGAAATTCCTTTAATTGAATCTTTGACTGACTGAGGGACTGGTGCCTTGCAGCAGAGAAAACACCAAAGTCTCATGCTAATTTGCAAAGTGTTTTCAAAAAAAAAAAAAAAAAAAGGGGGGGGGGGGAGAGGGGAGGAGGGAGAGAAGAAGTCAGCTCATCACAAAGCAGCAACTTTGCCTTCATTGTCACATGAGATAGCACACGTACTTAATACACAGAATTGTTTTCAATATTTGTTTTAATGCCATAGATCAAAGGCCACAGAAACAGTCTTTGGTTTCCTATTCTAAGCAATGACAAGCACTTTACTTTCATAGGTTTTTTTTGTTTTGTTTTTGTTTTTGTTTTTTTCCTTTTCCAATTGCTGTAGAACCTCTTTGGAATTATTCCTGAAGCAGAAAGAGGTCACTTCTAATGTTTGTTTTTTGTAGATATCTTGACAGTGCTGTTCTGCAGACTGCAATGCAATAGGCTATTTAACGACACTACGTGATTGGTTTAATTAAGATGTATAGTTTATTTTTTACCAGAACTGAACAGATCATTTTATTTCTTATGTTAAAATGAGAAATGTACACCAAAATGATTGATGTGTTATTTAATATTTAAATAAAAATGTTTTAAAATATTTTTGTCATGTGTATTGTAACTTGATTTTGCAGGGCTTTTTCTTTTGAGAAGCTTTCTGCAGTGACATCATTCACTTATTTTGTATGACTTGGGAATTTTAGAATTCCTTTAAAACTTAATTCCATAGGACATTACGGGCATTTTGTATTACATTACTAAATAAGAGGAATAGTTGTTGTCTTAGAGGGCTGGTAATCAAGCCTTGAAACTGTAGGTAACTGTAGGAATCCAGCCGAAGTCTGTGGTAATCAAGTGATGGTATCTGACAATACAGTGGCCTACAGAATGAAAATGGTTAAGCTTGGTTCTGTTCCTGCTAGGCAAGTACTTCATCCATGTCACCTTGAGCTGAGAGAGGCCCTAGGCAGAGTAAGGCACGGACAGTGAGCAGGGAGGAGTCTGGAATTCGTAGAAGTTCCATTTTTTCCCCTTCAATTTTAACCTTTTTAAATGTAATTTGAGAAAGTAATTTAGGAATTTAAATCATAATCTTTTAAAAGATTTGGGCTTAACTAGAGCACTAACAGCTGTGAGAGAATTTAACTGCTGCCTCGGAATTGTCAGTCAGTGTTTTGAAGCCAATAAGTCATAAGTAAAACCAGTTGAGTGTTATTTAAAGATGTTTGGGAGAAAGCTGGGACTTGCTTATACTGGCTATTTCTTAGCAAAGGCAACTCTCATCTTTCACAGTGGGATTGAAGCCAGGCTCCTCTCAGCTGAGATGGTTGCCATATCCCTACAGTACTGGCAGGTGGAAATGAGACAGCCCCTGGTAAAACGGGCTACCATCCACCATTGTTTCCAATGGAACTGAAGCTAGTGAAGATGGCTTTCCCTACTTGCCATGTGTGAACCAGGCAGGAGACATGGGAAATGTGAAGAAGCAGAGAGAGCAGGGGAATATGGGGGGACAGAGGAATTAGGGGGCAGGGGAGTAGGAAGGGCAAGAGAATGTGGGGCTGGGAAGGGGCAAGATGATGATGGGGTTAGGAAGGGAAACTAGGCTGCCAGTACTACTACTTGAGCTGTGCTACACATCGAGGTGTTCTGTCCATCAGGTCTCTCGAGTTCTGTTTTGAGATCCTTTGTTTGTCAGGGATGCAAGCTCAGCATTGAATCTTGCTTTTGCTGTCCCACAAACCCTACCTTGGCCTGGCAGAAGATTGTCTCCTTCTCCAAAGAGGAAGAGTCGTAGCTTGTAGAGGATCACCAAATGGACCACAACATGCATATCAGCTGGATAAAAGTTTGGTTTGCCTCCTGCTTTCAGCCAGTGTGAGATGCTGGCAGTCTGCATCTGTCATTTGTTTTGTATATGCATTTGGACTTAATAGGAGATTGCAGATTTCTATGCATATTTGCCTCTGCCAGTGCATGTGCAGAAGTAAACTGCCAAAAATGCTGTACATGTGTACTCCTGGCTGCAATTTGATGTGGCTGCATACAAATTTAGGCCCTTAGCCCACATATAACTCTTTAAAAACCGGATCCTTAAATGTTGTATTTTTAATGTAAATTGGTTGTTAAAAAGTCACAACAAGTGTTGTCATCCCTGCAAGTCCCATTATCCAGGTGAACACCTGACGTGTAAATCAGTGTGGCTATATTGACTTCAGTTTACACCAGCTGAGGATCTTGTCCATGTGGTTACCATGATTTGGTATATATGTTAAATAACAGTTTAAAAAGAAGGAGTAGCTCCCTGGACATCATTTCCATGTATATAAAGTTTCACCCGCAGGCCTGATCTACACTTAAAACCTATACCAGCAGTTATAGCAGTTAGGGGTGTGAGGGTGACACCCCTAGAGACTAGCTATGCTGCCAA
The DNA here is from genome assembly GCF_026122565.2 of Emydura macquarii macquarii. NCBI lineage: Eukaryota > Metazoa > Chordata > Testudines > Chelidae > Emydura > Emydura macquarii. Next base: position 16,025,967 of record NW_027131180.1, read on the forward strand.
AGACCCTAGGGTAGGCATAGCTATTCTTCAGAAGGCTTCTGTTGGCATAGCTTCATATATGTCATGCCTTCCCTCTAACCACCTTCATTGCATTAACTAGCATCCTTCACTGCCAGTCTCAGCACAGTGAGAAAGAATTGAATTGATTGGAGGACCAAACTACCCTTCATCTCTCAAAAACGTGGCTGTAGCACATTGGCAGTGAAGGGCAGAGCCTAGCTTACACTGTTCACTGTGCTGTACCTACTCAGTGCAAAGAGAAATTCACTACTACTTACTGCCATCATTATAGCACCTGGTGCTGGCTTAAGACTTACCTAAAGGAAAACAATGTTCGATCAGTTACTTTTGACAGTGGCTGTTGAACCCAGCAGAAAACTAATCCAACCTAGACTGGAAAAGAAAGGAAAGGGAGCCTGGCTACCAATCTCATTGAGAAAAGAGATCCAAGAAAAGCAAAGTTGCAAAACAAGACTAAAGACTAAAACAAACATGGTTTACAGAAGCAGAGACTGATTTCAGAGGGAAGGGGAAAAAGTAACTGAGACTATGTCCCCATTTAAAATGCTACAGTGGCTGTAGACACTCACTATGGTGATGGGAGGGGTTGTCTCATCACTCTAGGTAATCTGCATCCCTGAGAGGTGGTAGCAAGGATGACAGAAGAAATCTGTTGGAGCAAATCCTAGTAATCAGCTGAGATGTGAATATCTGTCTACTGGGAGCTGGATTCAGACTATCGAGCAGATATCAAATGGTAGCTCCCTCTGCAGCATTTGAATGGATGACCTGACAATGGAAGGGTTTGCATTCTGTCATCAGTCCCCTGAACCAAGAGGTCTGCTAAGCTGCCCCTATCTCTGTTAGCTGACTGGTGAAGTAGCAGTGATAGCAGATTTGAGGGGTAGGTATATGTTATAAATTCTCAGGACCTTTCAATGGATAGGTCATTTCTTTATCAGTTCAAATGATGAAATATGCTTTCTTTCTTCGCTACTGTTAGATGGATACCAAGCTTAGGATCATTGGCCCAGATCCTTGGTTGGTATAAATTGGCGTTACTATATCAAATCAGTGGAATAACACTGATTTATGACAGTTGAGGATCAGGCAATTTATGTGCAGTATTTACAATGCACTGAGGCCCTGCTTTGAAACGATTCCCAAGGGTGGACTATTTCATCTTATGTTTCTTCAGCCATTGAGACAATGAATTTTGTGCAATACATTTTGTGCAATCGATCTTTTCTATTATCATGTACAGGGCTCTATTTTTTTATCCTTTACCTTATGTCCCTTTCTATGGATCTCTTGCAATTATTTTTGCCACCTCTGTGTTTATTCTCCTTTTTCTGCTGTTTATTCTGTGTCCAAAAGAATGTTTTCCCATTCAGGGGCTGGCAGGGATTTTACAAATTCTAGCCAAGCGCTTATTGTCTATCCTGCTGATGACTTCTTCTGTATAATAGCATAAATAAACCCATCTGATTGTGTAAGATTATTTAAGTACTCCAGGGGTGGGAGAGAGCTTTAACCTCTGGTGGTACCTGTTATCACAAACCACCTGCAGTATTTGCAAAAAAAAAAAAAAAAACTCTTCTTTTTGCAACATTTTGCAAAAGTTGGAATATTAAGCACATATATAGAGCTAACATTTTGCAAAAGTTGGAATATTAAGCACATATATAGAGCTAAAAGAATACATTGCAACAAATAATTTGAATTTAGCTTCCTTTTTCTGCCTGTAGATTACATGCAAACAACATTATTCTTGGATTTTTTTGGAATTGATTTAATTATTTTTTTTGAACTTTTTACTCTCTGGACTGAGTTAGAATACTCCAAATCTGAGCCATGTTGCTTAGTTGAGATTGAAGATGAGTCTCATGATATTTTTCCTGTTATTCTATCAAATGAATGTGCAAGCACTTCTGCTGCAAATTTATAATTTGATTTCCAGCAATACTTACACACATGGCTTTAAAATTCATCTTCCATTAACATGTTTTGGCCTCAAGTGTTCACGGAAACATAACACCACACAGGCAAAAATGTGGCTGAACCAATTTAATTACGAAGTCTGAATGACCATTCAGACAATCATTTGCATAATCCACCAAAAGTCTGAGACACAGTAGGGTACTTTCCTACATTTTTTTCTTTAGTTTTAAAAATGGTTTTAATGGAACTAAACAGAATGAATTCAATTACATCTGGAAGTGAAAGGGTGGATCTTTAACTACCCCATAGAAGAATTGTCACCTGACTCATTTGGGCTCAATGCTCAAGATGTTTGAAAGGATTTCAGCAACACCTTCATACTGGCTTTGACACATGGAAGTGTGGTCTGTATCTGTAGTTCTTAACTGCCCAAGCTTTAATGTGAACTATCTGGATATGTCTATGTTCTTGTTGTTTATGAAGCATCCAAGATATGTGGGCTAATGAATAACACGCACATGAGAGTAGAGGGTGATGGGATTCGATGACATCTTCTCAAGCCAGTGGGCTCACTCATATAAACTGGCATCTGGTGTATTGTAACTGTGTCTGACGTGTGGATGGGGGTCGCAGGCAATATTTCTCTCATTTCTCCCAAAGAAGAAAAGGGAGGTGGGGTTGAATTCAAGCCTGAGGAGATGAAAATTAAGAATAAAGGGAGATACTTAGTTCCACTTGGTGTGTCTTATGGTAGTGCAGGAGACAGGTGCCAGGACAGGCCTTGAGTTCTAAGAATGAATTAACCATTTGCAGTCCTCTCTGCTGTCATGAACTTCATGAGATTAATGTTATGAGTGATGTCAATGACTGATGCATTCCAGGATTTCTTTAGTAATCAGGAAATTCCCTGGGATTTCCCACTGGAGGAGAGTATTTTTTATAACATAAGTTAAAGTTATTTAGACACTGAATGGAACCACTGCAACCTAGATAGCATTTCTGGATGTGCTTAGATTTCAGCTTTGCAGTTAGTCTTTAAAAGGAAGACACTTATTTTGTTCAGCACAGCAACTATTAGCAAATCTGACTGGACTGCTGTGGGCCCAATCCCACTTCTACTGGGCTATGATTGATTTCTGTATTATAGCATCAGGTCCACTGTATGTGACAGAATGTCCTAAAGCTTTTAATTAAAAAAGAACATTGCTAAACTTACAGCTGCCCTCTTGGTGAAGTGGTTGATCCATTTATGATACCAGAAGTACAGAGACCCCACACAGCCTGAATTCTCTGTTCTGATTCAATACTCCTTTAATACTAGAACAATAAAGTCATTGGCCAAATTCAGCCAGTTTGGAGTAAGCCGGTGCAATGGGAGTGGCAACTAATTACACAGCCTAGAATGTGGCATTAAAGCTGGGCAATTCTAGTATCATAGCAATCAATCAGGTAATAAGAACCAGGTGATCAGAGTATATTGCTGGCTTAGTGCTGCTTTATTTAAATAGTGGAGATTGAGTTTTTCAGTGGCTAGAGTGGGGCCATGTGCATGGTAATAACTAGAGGGGTAGCCTGCTGAGCAGAGTGATCTGAGCATCACAGTTAATTTGCTTCCCTTTGTCAAAAGGCAATCTTGAGTTCTCTCATGCTTGTGAACTTTTCCAGTGGTGAAATTTCTGAAGCCTGCAGCGCTTATGTGGCTAAATACTTGGTCCACAAACAGTAAAAACAAACACAAGAGTCTTTTCACTGGTATTTTATAGCATTCTGCAGTATTGCCTCTTAGTCATTACTCATGTACTAAAACTCTTTGTAGCATCATCAAAATATAATGCAGTTTAATTGCTAAAGTAGAGCATTTTATTTTTCTTCAAAGATTTACTCTGTTCACCTTTCCTTTCTAAAGTGCCATCAATTTTATCCTTATCACCAAGTGGTTGAGTTTTTGGGCTAATAATTATTAAGAACTCATTGTCAAATTGTTGCTTCTCTAATTTGCCTCTTAATCCACAACAGGAGGGGCCAGAATTGAGAAGACTGGGCAAATTAATCCAAGTGTCCTGGGGGCCGGAGCTGAACATTGCAACAGCCAGAGGAGAGTGGTCATATCAGGGTGTTCTAAATGTCATGGGCCCAGAACCTCAAAGGTATTTAGGCATCTAATCCCCATTGATTTCAATGGGCCATGGTCTGAGCCAATGACTAGCATTGCCTTCCCTGTTGGCTTCTGGCAATGAGACAAGACAGTATATATTATAGCACCAGCAGCCCAAAGAGGGGAGGCTAGTCTTGTCGAAATAGAATAATACATGTTAGGTCAAGTAGTCTCCATTGGCTGTGTCTCCATGTTAAGGAGGGATGCAAACTTTGAACTTCACATACTGCATTTAGAACCTAAATTGGAGAGATTTCTCAGCACTGTGTGTAATTATTTCCCCAGAAATATTATTTCTCCCATAAATGTTCCTTGTCCTAAGCACTCAGTGATTATGCCTCGTGTCAGTAGCAGCTGGTAATGAGGGGTTAGTGGGGCTAGCTATGTCCCACAAATGAAATTTCTTCTTTCTTTAAACGAACAAACTATCTTGGTAGCAGTTGTATTTATTTCCCCCTTTCTCTCCAGCAGCACAATGGAGAGGGCATTGAGGTGCAGAGGAAGAGAGATAGGGACTGGCTGATTCTAGTCACTTCCGTGCAGAACCACAGAGCTCAGTCAGGGCAAGGTGGGGTTTATCCCCTGTGAGATGCCTCGGTCCCTTGAATGGATAGAGTGGGGCTGAGCTCCGAACTTACTCAGTCCCTCTCTTCTCAATCCTCTTTGGGGTGAAATTTGCTCCAAAGTGTTGTTCAGGTGCCACCCCATCTCAGGGGCACAAATGGGAGCAAGCTGAGGGATAGGGAGCAAGGAACTAATCAGCCTGTTTGCAAGGAGGTGGTAGGTGGGAGTCTGACTGGGGAATAGAAGAGCCCATAACCTGGTGAGGAGGGGGAGATGGGGAGCAGAGAAAGAGGGGGAGGGGCTAGCGGCTCATTTTCCAGAGGCATCAGAGGAGAGACGGCAGTGAGAGGGGGACAGAGCCTCAAATTGGTTAGTTGATTGATATTTTTTTCATTTGGGAGATTGGAAATGATGGGGGAGGAGAGATTATTTTAGTGGCAGGAGAGAGGAAGGGGAGGTATCCAATCTCTAGCCTCTTGCTAGCATCACGTGTAGAGAGGGCCTGTATTGTTTGGCTTAAGCTACCTGCCACTGAGAATGTCAAATGGAGAGAAATTCTACTCTGAGGGGAAGAAGCACTTCAGCTTAGCTTCCTTTCAAAGGTCAAATGAGACACAAGGTGGGTGAGGTAATATCTTTCATTGGACCAGCTTCTGCTGGTGAAAGAGAGAGACTTTCCAGCTACATGGAGCTCTTCTTCAAGTCTGGGAAAGGCAACCGGAAGGTTGCAGCTAAATACAAATGCTGGCAACAATTTTAAGATTGCAGTTATTCAAAAGTTATGATGCTAGTTCTAAGGGCACTGCAGTTTATGCAACTGTTTGGTTATGAGGGCCCAGTGGAAGGTATAAGATACATTGGTAGGAGGTTTTCTGGATTTGTTTTTTGAAGGCAAGATTATGACTTTTTTGGCAGCTGTGAGCATTGTCATCTGGTGGGAGAGAGAGGTTTAGAATAAATGGTTTCTAAAGGCTTAAATTAGATAGTTTCTAATTCCCCTGTTTTACTCACAACTGACTTGGAGGCACTTTACCTCAGAAACTTTCCCAGCTGGAGCCAAAATTATTCCGCCAAACAAGCAAAACCAGAAAAGGCCCAAAGCTGGTGTGCTGGCTCTAGATTGAAAATGATTAACTTTAAATACAAGCCAACAAGCACAAACATTCCAGTCCTGCTCCCTTGCCCTGTAAATACAGTGGGTGGTGGTGATGAGGTATGTGTATAAATCAAAGTAAAAAATCTATGGGCTGTGGAAGGCATAGCGTATGCTCTGATGCTCCAAAATAGGAATGGTCATTCACTTACACCATCGGTCACTATGATCCCACAAAGTTCCAATGTGTTGCATTCAATATAGATGTGGATACACCCTGAATTTGCTACAGTACTTTGCTAGCTAAAGTTTTATCATAGAAATTATGGGTGGAAACTGCCTATTAGGTCATCTGAGCCATTCCTCTGCTAATTCAGGATTATTCCCTCCAGTCTATTTTCTAGTACTTGGTGTAATCCATTGTTCAAATGACTCAAGCTTCTGCTGCTTTCCTTGGGGGAGCATTTCACAGTCTAATAGACCTCACTGTTAAGATTTTTCCCCTTAATATTCATTCTAAAGATTCTTTTGCTTAACTTGTTAATCTTTGTACAGAACATTGAAGATGAAACTATAGAAGTGTGACATTTAGTCCTATGGCCTTAGTGGTTTTATCCGAGCCCTTAGTTACAAGAATATATTGCCATCTGAGATTCTAATCAGTTGAATAAACTACTTGAGCTTTGATATTATGAGCATACTAAATAAAATGTGATAGTATTAAGCCAGTGTGGAGCTGGGCAGTAGGAAAAATCTAGTAGAATGTGTTAAGTGCCCAAAATGAATAGATGTGAATGAGGAATTTAAACTGATGAAATTTTCTTTTTAAATTATCTTGCCACTTTCTCTCCTCCCCTCACTTCCCTTAAAACATAAGGATATTAAACAAACAAAGAAAGTATTAATGAAAAATTCAAGTTGCAACATTTCTTGATAAGACAGGAAATTTTAAAAAAAAACAAAACACACTAGCGTTCCTCTGGAAACATTAACTTGGTCCTATTCCACATACTGTGCATTTTATGTTATAGTTATAATTAATAATCCTTTTTTCTTATTTACAGAGAAGTCCCTTTGCACCATTCTGGTAGTGGTGTAAATGTAATTCATGTTCATTTCAGGGACTCTTTAATCTGTCAGAGTGGTATAAAAGGGCCTTATCATAAATAAGAATCAGATCACTAATATGCGGCAGTTTACATTTAATAAATAAAAGGGGAACAGAAAATACTGTAGCGGAGCAAGGTGGCTGAATTCACATTACCAGAGCTATCTTAATTTGGGGGGAATTCTGAGATTTAGTAGTTAATTGATCTTGAAGCTTAACAGCACAATAGCACTATCTAAATTTAAAAACTAAAAAAGAAAGCTATTTTTGCATCCGCTAATGATCTGTTTTCTAAATTGCAATACCAGTGTTTGAAGGCTGCTTTTGCAGAGATTTCAGGTGATTTTGCTGAAACTGGTGATGAGATTATAATGAGCTGGGTCTGGCATGATTGACTGAACAGGCATAATAACATGTTCTTGATTACATTAATGGTACCGTATACATTAATTAGGATGATGCTCATGTGAAGAACATTAGTTACCGGCTTAATTAAGGAATCTTCAATCACTTCTTTAAAATGCATAGCAAAGTTATCTTGTTTCTATCAGATGATATCAGCGCTTGCTGCACCCATGCCTGTTATTTTAGGAGAGGCTTCAGCACCTCTTCAAAGTCCTAATCAACTGAAGCTGCCCTACCACACCCAGATTCTTATCCACCAACTTTCCCCTCACAAGCCCAGAGAAATTGGTAAACTGTAGGACGTTAGAGCTGGTCAAAAAGTCATGATTATTTTTCATTAAAAAAATAAAGAAAACTTCAAAATTATTTTTTCAGCAGATTTCCAAAAGGAATGTGTTTGCTTTATATGAACATTTTTACAAATTATTTTAGGTTTGTTTTGGTTTTCATTCTCACATCTTTTTCTTTTCTTCTGTGCCTGTCTCTTTCCCCCACCCTTTTGGCCACTGAAAAAGAGGCTTTGCAGAAGGGGGGAGGAAAAAAACCAGGAAAAACAAGATTTGAAATTTTTTGATTTGGGGTTTAATATTAAAAAATTTTAAATTGTGAGTTTTTTGTGTGAAATTTTCATCTGAAAAGACCTTTTCTATGACAAATGAATGACCACCTCAAACAAAGATACAGTACCAAAGTTGTCAGCTAACACTCACCAGTACTGCATGGGAAACAGAATTTCTACCTTTCAGCTTCCAAAACACACCTGAGCAAAAGAAGAGCCATTAATTCTCTCATATTGGACTTGTACCATCTTTGCTAAAGTGAATGATCCAATCAGACCTGATTCAACCTACCAGTGAACAGTGGTGTATGCGCACTAGTTCAGTACTTTGTGCTACTCACAGTTTTGAGCTCTCTTTTTTTTTATTTGTTGGAAGCCACTGAAAGATTAAATGCACCAGGCTCCATGGAGATATTTACTAAAATACAAATGCTCCTAGCTTCCTTACCAACTTTTCAAGGTCATCTGCACAATCTGTCCCTGAAATGTTTGCTTTGCCTTCTCTTTTAGAGCTTCTCCAGGGTTATAACTTATTGCTGTAAACATTCTACTACAGAACAACATTATGAACCAACTGACAGCAGCACACCACTGGCAGTCACAATTGACTCAGCTCCACTAAAGCCATCTATCCTAATGTACGCCAGCTGAGAATCAGCCCAGAAGTCTTCACATAAGATTGTGCGCTATATAGGGAAATGGCCACATCTCTCTCTGCATCAGACAGAGGCTGTGGTTGTGACTTTTCGTTGGGCCGCTGCCCATCACCATAGCATCAGAGCACCTTCAATGTAAAATCAATGGCAATGGTGAAATCTAGCAGGCTTCATGGAGACTCTGGCATCGTTCCATCCTGCCATATCACGTACACCAGTGGTGTGCAAACTTTTCCAGTCGAGGCCCTGCTTTCCATTCACGTTATTTGTAGCGCCTCCCTCCATTACTTGTAATCTGAAGTAATCCCTTACTTCTGCACTACTTCTGGTGGCGTTCATGTTGTTTGCAGTGGGGGAGGACTATTATTTTAATCCCGCTCGTGTCCCGCACTGCAATACCCCCTCTGTTTTTATCTGGCAATACCCACTCTACTTTTATTGCAGTGAATCTTTTGGGATCTGTGGGATTCCAGTTTCTTTGCACTTCCCCTGGAGAATCTCTTGTGGCCCCCACTTTGCACACCACTAGTCTACGTGATGTCTCGCTTTAGCCACTGTTGTTAGTCTCTTGTTTTCCTGAGCACTAAGTTCACTAACAAAGTAGAATTGTAATACTTTTCCAGTAAAAAACAAGCACAAGTCTGTTAGCACAGTCTATAAGTGAGGAAGCGAGGAGGACTTTACTGTGACAACCAGCAGATGAGAAGTAATTTATAGCTAATGGGTATTGTAAACATTAGATCTACAAATCAGCCTAGATTATGTTTTCTATCATAAGGCCTTGGGAAAGTTTTATAGTATCATTCATTTTAAATGGATTTCAATGGGTAGGAACTCCTAAAGAAGCCAGTAAAGACTAATGGGCAAACAAAGGGCCAGGTCCTGCCAGTTTAACATTGCTGGTGATGTCAAACACACAAAATACCCAGTGCTGATAGTCCTATGCAGACATGGGGCTAGATCCTTGACCTCATTGCATCTGCTTTGTGCTGCTCTGGCAGTGCAAAACAGGAAATCTGACTGATGTGGCCAGCTGAGGAGTTCTCCAGTGTGGGGGAATCCCTGAGTGCCATTAAGTGCCCCTTGTCCTGCTCCTTGGTGCATAGCTAGAGTGCCCTGGCAGTTTGGCTGTCCCCAAGTACAGAAAGAGCCCGTTGGGCTGTGGGCAGACAAATGTAACTTAGAGCAATCCTGAGGCATGGCTGGCCTGTTGCCAACCTGTCATGGTGCCTCTCTTCTTTTGTCCGTGCACGTGTCCTCCTCTAATAGGGAAGGAGTCTGGAGAGGGGGCTTATGAAGTATCACGTATTTCACAAAAGAAGAGACCATGTGGGCTTATATAGATATTCAAGAATCACTTTGCCCACCACTGAATTGTAGTAAGAGTTTAAGCAGTCCCCACCAGTCCTGCACAGGGGGTTGGGGTAGGAAGTAAAGAAGAATATCATATCCTGCTTGATCTGCAAGGGTGTGTGCATGGGACATTTCCTGAAAAATCAGTCCTCAGGAAGGGGGGAGAATCTATTCAGATTGAAAAAACAAACCCCATTCGATTAGGGTCCTCTTTCAGTAAGGTCATGGTATCTTTTGGTCTCTTTTGAAAGTATCTGCTAGTCAGGAGCATTCTCCCTGAAGAAATGCACTGGGTCTGGAAAAGGTGAACCTGTTGAAGCCAGGACCCTTTAAAAAGAATGGTAGGTTTAAGCACCAAGCGTTAAACGTATTCTAATTGCAATGAAAAGTACATTATTTTTGTTATGTTGAATTTCTTTTTATTGCTTGTATTCAGAGAGAGAAATCAGCACAGGATCACAGAGAGATGCAACACAGGGAGCGTTTTTATTGAACTAACACTAAAAACCAGCCAGGACTGGCTGAGCTATCCCCTAATAGTCTAACTCTATTGCTATGGCAACAAGCTAAGCTCTGTTGTTACGGCAACCTAGGCAATTCGGCAAGACACAAAATACACAACAATTATCATTTAGAAGATAGCCATATAAAGGTTGCACACATTTATATAGTGCCTTTCAACTGGAGGATAAAAGTCCTGCTACTCATAACTCAGCACTCCTTTCTCAAGCGGAACTCCTCCTGTGATTGCACAGATGATTAATAGGGCTCCGTATTAATAATTTGTTGAAGGAATAGAATTGTTTTCTATGTGTCACATGGAAATATATACAGGAATAAACAAACCCTGTAAAGCAGGAGTTAAATAAATAACATAGACACAAAAAGCCAGCATATTAAAATGTTTTGTAAAGGGTATACTGACCTGCTCAAATAATGACTCCGTTTAAAAGACACTGACACCTAATGGGAAACTATAAAACAATCGTTTTATTCAAAGATATTTCTGGAACATAGAAAGTCAGACTGGCTCAGACCCATGGTCCATCTGGTCCAGTATCCTGTCTTTGACAGTGGCCAGTACTGGATGTTCAGAGAAAGGTGTGAGAACCCTACAAAAGGTAGATGTAGGATAATCTGCCCTGCATGAAAGTCTCCTCCTAATCCCTAATAATTGGAGATTTTCTTAAACCAAGAATAGTGAGTTTTCTCTCTTTTTCAAATACTCTTTTTGTTAGCATTAACAAGAACAACTATGAATATTCTTGATATCCATATAAATGTCTAATCTCTCTTTGAATCGTGCTGATTTTTTGGCCTCCATGTCATTATGAGACAATACATTCTATAGTCTAAGTACATATTGTGTGAAAAAGTATTTCCTTTTATCTATTCTGAATTCGCCACCTTTCAATTAAATTGAAAAGCCCTATGTTCTTGTGTTGTGAGAAAGGGCAAACTGAATCTCACGATCTACCTTCTCTCTGTCGTTCATTATTTTTATACCGTTATCATGTTCCCTCTTATTAATTCCCTTTCTCATGTAAACAGTCAGTCTTTTTATATGAGTCTTTTTATGCCCTTGATCATTCTCATTGCCTTTCTCTAAGCTCCCTCAATTTAACTCTGAAATATCCTTCTGAGATGGGGTGACTGGCGCTGCACATAGCATTTCAGGACATACTATTGATTTACATACATTTTCTGTTTTATTCTCCATCCTGTTTCTTATGCATCCCATCATCTTTGTTTGTTTTTTGTTTTGTTTTGTTTTAACCACAGCTGCACATTGAGCAGAAGAGGTCATTGAACTGCCTACAGTGTTGCCTAGGCTCTTTTCCTGAGCTGATACAGTTCATTTAGAACCTTGTTCTGCTTGTAGGGCCAGATCCAAAGCCCGCTGAAGTGAGTGGGAGTCTTTCCATTGTCTTTATTTGTACCAGGCACTCTGGGGTGGATGCCTATATTTCTTTCTCCATGTTCGTTCTTATTCTGAGGGAAATCAGTAAGACTTGAATCTCAGAAAAATTGTGTTCGCTTATAAGCATTCAGAAGTTTGCTTGCTTGTCTGAACTACCCTAAATAGATTGCACTCTGAGTCTATCGCTGTAAAGGATGTTTTCTAATCCTTTAATCATTCTTGTGGCTCTTCTCAGAACCCTCTCCAATTTATCCACATTCTTCTTGAGTTGTGGACGCCAGAACTGGACCCATTATTCCAGCAACAGTCACGCCAGTGCCAAATACAGAGGTAAAATAGCCTCTCTACTCCTTGGGATTGCCCTGTTTATGCATCCCAGGGTCACATTAGCTCTTTTGGCAACAGCATCACATTGGGAGCTCATGTTTAGCTAATCTTCTTTCGTATGGCTTGGGTAGGTAGCAACAATTACAAATTTACTGACCTCCCAGTGAAAGTAGCAATGATGTTTAGCTAATTATCTATCATGATCTCGAAATCTTTTTAGAGACATTGCTTCCCAGGACAGACTCCCCATCCTGTAAGTACGGCTTACGTTCTCTGTTCCTATGTGTATACATTTACATTTAGCTGTATTAAAACACCTCTTGTTTGCTTGCGTCCAGTTTACAAAGTGACCCAGATCACTGTGAATCAATGACCTGTCCTCCTCTTTATTTACCACTCTTTCAATTTTTGTGTCATTTGCAAACTTTGTCAATGATGATTTTATGTTTTCTTCCAGTCATTGATAAATGTGTTTAAATAGCGTAGGGCCAAGAACTGATCCCTGCAGGACAGCCACTGGAAACACCTGCTCGATGACCACTTCCCATTTACAGTTATATTTTGAGACTTATCAGTTAGCCAGTTTTTAATCCATTTAATGTGTGCCATGTTAATTTTATATTCTATTTTTTAATCAAAATGTTGTGTGGTACTAAGTCACACACTTTAGAGAAGTTTATTATGTCAGCACTATTACTTTCATCAACCAAACTTGTAATCTCTTCAAGAAAGATATCAAATTAGTATGACAAGATCTATTTTCTGTAAACCCATGCTTATTGGTATTAATTACGTCATCCTCCTTTAATTCCTTGTTCACTGTATCCCACATCAGCTGCTCCATTATCTTGCCAGGGATCGATGTCAGGCTGAGAGGCCTTTGATTACCTTGGTCATCTCCCTTACTGTTTTTAAAAATTGGCACATTGGGGAAGTTCCAGAAGACTGGAAGAAAGCTAGTGCTTCAAGGCTTACTGAAAAGCAACACTAATGGTCCAATGAGCTCCTCAGCCAGCTCTTGTAAAACTCTCCGATGAAAGTTACAGGAATCTGCTGACTTTAAAAATCTCTAAGTTTTGTAGCTTCTGTTTAACATCCTCCAGAGATACTAATGGAATGGAAAGAGTGTTGTTATCACCATATGATGACACTATATCATCTTTTTTCCCCAAGTATAGAGCAAAAAGATGTATTGAATATTTCTGCCTTTCCTGCATTATTATTGATTCTACTATTGCCATCTAGTAATGTACCAATTGTCAGGATTCTTTTTGTTTCTAATATATTTTAAAAACTCCATTAAAAATTGTTTTTGGGTCCATAATGCCGCTGGCCATAGATTTCTTTTGGTGTCCCTTTGCTTCCCTTATCAATTTCTTATAATTCCTAACTTCTGATTTATATTCATTACTATCAACTTCCTTTTCTTCCATTTCTTGTGTATTATTTTTTAATTTTTATAGCTGCCTTTATTTCCCCAGGTAGCTTTTTTAACCGACATAGCCTTATTCCTCAATTGTGGATTGTGGCTTTTTGGGCATCTAATAAGGTGTTCTTAAGTGATTCCCAATTATCATTCATACTTTTCTGATTAAATTCTTCTCATGGCAGAAGACCAAGGTCTAGAACCTCTGAGGTGGGCCACCCAAACTCCTGGTACAGGTGGGGTTGAAAAGTGGGGAAAGCATTGATGAGTTCTTTTGCCTCAGCTGAAAGCAGAGTTCAAAGGCTTGCAGAAAACTGGACATTCTTTGATTAATAAGTCTTGATGCCTCCTGCATGAAATCTATGCTTTGCTTATGGAAGTAAGAATGTCTTTACACTGAGACAAAGTCCAGGAGCTAGCAAACCTGTGTACTGCCTGTATTGCTATAGGGGTCAGAAACCTATACCCTTTTAACAGGCAAACTTGAAGCAGCTAGAGGCATTCCATATATGCTCTCAGTGCCAAATCCTAAGCATAAAGTTGTTTGCCTTTTTGTGTGAAATGTCACAATCTCAGAGAGATCTGGCCTTCCTTCAGTCCTTCATTATAGTCAAAAGTGGCATTGCCTGCTGTTTGGTCATGTTGCCAGGAAGGACAAAAATACTCCAGCAAATCACTTTGATGCACCTTGAGATGTGAAGAGGTGTATGCCCTGACCCTACCTGGTGCCACCCATGGGGCCATCCCAGAGATTTGTGGATTTGCAGGACTGAGCCAGATCTGGCAATGTCCTCCTGCCATGGTCATTCCGGCTGCTGCAATAGTCTTCAGGAGAGGATGCATGTTTGAGGATAATGGGATCTGGCTTGAGGTTTGGGTGAAGCTTCAGGATGTTCTTGATTTTTATCTGAACTCGTTCACTCATCCCTAGTGAAAACGGGATCAGTGTTTCAAACAGATCCATTTTCTTCCACAGCTACATAGTCCCTACCTGAAGCTATAATCCTCAGAGTCACCACAATTGGTTGCTATGGAAGAGACTGAAATCCCAAATAGAGGATTATGGTTTCAGGTGAGAAAAAGGTAGCAGGAGCAGACTAGCGCCTAAAATCCAGCTCTACTCCGAAAAGCAATACTACAAAGATGGCATCATGGGGCTCCATGTTCATTGTCTTTAGAACAGAGAGTCTGAGGCCTGGTCTACACTGGCAATGGAGGTCGACGTAATACCGCTTACATCGACCCCCTAAAGTAGGCGTCTCCACTGGCTCATAAGTTCCATCGATTTTAAAGCGTGGTAAAAGTTGATCTAATAAAACCACCTCTGCAAGTGGTGTAGCATTGAATTCGAATTCCATGGGTTGAATTTGTGTCAGTGTAGGCAGAGCACAATGTAAATTGATGCCATTGGCCTCTGGGAGGTATCCCATAATTGCCTGTTGTGACAGCTCTGGACATTCATGCTCTGCTGTAACGTAGCCATGTAAACAGGAAATAGTTCCTCCCCTCAAGCCCTGGGAAATCTTGAATTTCCATTTCTTGTTTAGACAGAGTGAAGAGAGCTTTGTAGCTGAACTGTTCATGGCGACTGCATGGCCCAAATGCACTCCAGCTTGGAGTCGACCAGAGGTCTTGGTTCACATTGGTCTTTGGGGTGAAGAGTCTGTTCTGGCTCAGCTCTGAGCCAGCAAAAGAAATTTAGATATATAGAGAAGATATCTCACTGCATGTTTGGAGAAGGGACACAACAGGGACGCACAGTATTGCCGTGTTTAAGATCAAAGAGCTGAGGCAGGCTTATCAGAGGCTATTAGCTTCCCTAGCTTTTTCTGGCTCCTCACCAAAAACATGCTGCTTTTATGAGGAGCTGCATGCAATTCTCGGCAGTGACCCCACCACTCTGCCACCATGCAGCATCGATACCTCTGAAGAATCCCAGTCCAGGATGAATGAGGAATCCTCTGTGGATGAGGAGGATGAGGATAGCAGGAGAGCGGGGGATCTATTCTCTCTGAGATCCAGGACCTGTTCATTACCCCAGAGCAGTCCAGCCACACACAAGACAGCAGGACTGATCAAGATGCAGGGGAAGGCACATCTGACTGTGTTTGGCAAATTTTTTTTGTGTGTAGTTATGTCCCCAGTCCAGCTTCTTAAAAGGAGCTTGTGTTTTTGAGGGGAGGGTCTTACTGTGTGGTGGCAAACTTCAGTGGAGGGTTACTCCTGGAACAGACTATTTATGTGCAGAGGTATGCTCCGAGAATCCTCTGGATATCTCAAGGAAACTTTCATGTAGGTAATCTGTTAACCTTTGCAGAAGGTTTCTGGGGAGGGCAGCCTTATTTCTTCCTCCACAGTAGGATGCTTTTCCCTGCCACTCTGCTATTAAATGAGCAGGCATCATGGCGGAACACAGCATAGCAGCATAAAGACCAGGCCTGTACCCTGATGCTTGCAGCAAATCTTCCCTTTCTGCCAGCGTTACCCTCAGGACACTGATATCACACATGGTCACCTAGGGAAGATGGCGCAAGTTTAAAGTAACTGACCAATACAGTCACTCCGTTTTATTCCTCTGTCATGGATGGGGTCCCTGGGCGCCTCCCCAAGACTATTCCTAGTCCTAGTACTGTTGCAATGGGCATTATGGGCTGGAACACTGGTTGCCTTAAGTTTTCTGTCATTACAATTCACCTGCAGTGTCCTCTAATCTGTTCTGCCCACTTCCTCCCAAACCGGTCTTTGGCATATTACGGGGGAGCCCAGTGAGCCCTCTCCTTGCTCAAGTGTTGATTGTGGATTTTAGTGCTAATGAAGCCTCTGTATAACAGATGCAAGGGCCCCTTGCTTACTATGTCTGTAACGCCACTCTGACCCTTCTGAGATGTACAGAATGGAATGTGGGTCCGGCTTAGCCTTGTGAACATGAAGGGGAATACTTTTTCCCCCCCACAGTTTGGGAAACGTGCAGTACATAGTGGACGGGTTTGCTGCAATGGGGTTCCCAAAGTCGCTACCCTTCTTAGCAGAAGTCTATTAATGGTCCGGCACACTTGTATCACAGCAGCTCCAAAGGTGGATTTATGGACTCCGAATTGATTCCCAGCTGACCGGTAGCAATGTGGGATTGCCAGCTTCCACAGAGCAATGGCTACTCGCTTCTCCACCGTCAGAGCTAGTCTCAAGTGAGTATTCACGTGCATCAGGGCTGGGGAGAGCTCTGCACAAAGTTCAAAGAAAGTGGCCTTTCGCATATGAAAGTTCTGCATTCCTGCTCATCATCCCACACCTTCATAACGATGTGATCCCACCAAAGTGTGCTTGTTTCCCGGGACCAGAACTGGTGCTCCATGGACTGATGATGATGTGTGCTAGCCTGCAGCGAACGGGAATTGTTCTGCTCTATGGTTTGTCGCAGGGTGGCCTCGGTAACATCGCCATTTTCTGTGCTGTGGCTCCTCTCTCGCCTTTGAAAATACTGCAGGATAAGCTGTGAGGTATTTGTGATGCTCACAATGATAGTGCAGAGCTGAGTGGGCTCCATGTCTCTCCCACAACAACGTGTGTGCAGCATAGAAAAAGGCGCAAAAAAGCTTTTGCAATTTGTTTGGGAGAAGAAGGGAGGGGAGGGAGCATGTTGCATCATGGGAGGACGACATACTTCCCAAAAGCCTCTGCGGCTAGTTGCGCTGTGGGACAGCTACCCACAGTGCACTGCTTTGAATGTCAACTCAAGCATGGTGAATGGGGATGCAAGAGCCTGGCGTAAGCAGTGTGGTGTGATCACGCTCCTGCGACTTCTGAAATTAGGCGGGTGAAAGTTGATTTAAAGTAAATTGACTTTAGTCTGCAGTGTAGACATACCTTCAGTAATACATTTTTTTTTCTTGCTACTAGCTCTGCAAATGCAACCTGGAGGTCTTCCCCCACCCCTGTATCATGCACACCTGATACAGTTAACAATTCTTTCAGCAGTGAGCCAGAATAGAATCAGACTGATCCTCCAAAAACCCTATTGGTCCAGCAGGGCTAAAATGTGGGGGAGAGGGAGGGAATGTACTGGAAGCTTGTTTTGTCACTAAAGTAAGAAGACAAGACTCTAAAAATTGACTTGCACTAAATCAAAATAAGACATTTTGATTCCAAGATAAGAATTTATCCGTACAGACCTACACTGATATAACAAAAAGATGTGACATTAAGACAGATTTTGTTATTTTGGCTGTTCTTTATCTGTAGACCAGCCCTTACTCATATTCAGGAATTACCTCATTCTGCTAGTACTCTCTTCATTACAATGGCACTAATTCGGGGAATAAAGTACTATTTAGAGTGAGTAAGGATAATAGAATCTGTCTTGAGACAGGGCTCTACCCTATAGTGACATGTGGATGAATACAGGTCTGGTTGTAGTTTCTCAGATGAGATGGTGAGGGGTACCTTATAAGAACCTAGATAACTTGTTGTTCATGATTATTTACACAATGCTCTTGCAAAGGTTTATAATAAAGAGCAGGTGGAGAATATAGCATACTTGGTTAGCTAGGGTTTGAAAAAGATTTTTACTGCTGACACTGCTTGGTGAAACTATGCTAGAAATAACTGTGCTTATTCATACTGTAGTAGTTCAAAACTGGCTGTTACTAGCACAGTTTTAACTGTAGTACAGCCAGGACCTTTTTGCCCAGTGGGAGGAATGGGGTCATGTAGGAGGTTGATGATATTTAGATCAAAGTTCTGCAGGCAAATTTGCTCTGTGTGGTGGAATTTCCCTGCTCCGGGTACCAGGTGAATCACTTTATCACTTGCTTTCTTCTCAGCCCCATACACTATCGAAGGTTAGTCATCAAAACTCCTGCTTTGTTTAATTGCCACAAAATCTGTAACCCCCGGTGTGCTGTTTGGAGCACATGGATGCGAACCATCAACAACAAAGAAGAAAAGGAGAGCACCATGCCATTAGATGAGCATAATTCCTACTATGCCATGTTGTTTATTTCATAAGATCAGAATAGGTATATAAGGCATGTGGTATAGCTGGGTAGAATTTTTGTGAATTTTTTTAACTTTTTGTTAAACCCACAATATTTTCAATGGAAAGTGTTGGAAAAACAGTTTACATGGAAAATTTTTCAACTAGTCCCACCCATGGGCTGGATTTTGTCAAAGGAACAATGGGGAGATATTTTTAAAAATGGACAATTTTATTAATATACAGCATTCCTATTTGTTAAATCCCCAACTGTACAATAAAGCATTTCACTGGTACAACTGAATTTTTATAGGTCTAGAAAACCAGGATCTCTTATCTAGTGATCTCGGCTGTGGTTGGGTGGTTCCTAGGAATGCTTGGTCTGAGCTGGCAGGTTGTTGGAATGTTGTTGCATAGAAAATATGCTTCATTTTTAAAGCTAAAACATAGACTAAAATCAAATGCCATGCATTTCAACACCAGAAAAACAACAACAACCCTGTAAACGCTCGTGCCAACGTGTCAGACTGATGTTACCGTAGCTCAGTGCAAGGTCTTTCTTCACCCTAAGATTCCAAGTAAGACTAAACGAATCCCCACACACCACGAAGGGAATGGGGAAACCTCTAAAAAGTGCTGTTGACAAGAGAAGCGGGATACTGGTGGTAAGTGCTTTTATACAGGGGGTTGGAATTGCTTTACCCTGCAGCAGCAGCAGGCTCACTCCAGCCGTGCCAGGCTTAGCTCATTCTGAAACCTTCTCAAGTGAATCATCTCTGTCCCTGTTATGGAATATTTATTTTAACTACCAAAACAAGACCCACTATTCATTCCTAGGGTTAATGGACTCTGCTTATTTTCTGATTCCTGCTCCTAAAGACAGGTGAGCTACCTGAGTCCTATCTTTTGGCGGGGGAGGGGGGAAAGAGAAAGGGAGCTGTCCTGAAATTCTATTCCTCCTTGCCAAATGACTAGCAGCTTATTTGTTCACCCAAAAGCAAATGACCCATTAACATGAGAAATCCCCTGGCAAGGAAATAGAAGAATGAAGGATTACTGCTTAGCAGAGACAAAAGATAAAGGGGAGTTTACACAAAGGCCCTCACATAAGTTTGCTCTCATTTGCCAACCCTATAAACTCACTTCCCAAAGCTCTGCAGATACGTATTTTCATTAATTTGCTGTTTAGATTTGTTAGAAATCTAGTGGTGTGGGGGTTTGTTTGTTTGTTTGTTTTGGTTAAATCTCTCCATGAAGGGCCTCAGTTGTCATAATCTCCAACCTATTGAGGAAGCCAGGGAACCCAGTACCCTCCATATCTACCATTACATAACCCTCCTCCCCTCCCTTCCCCCCCAGCGTATTACACCAAATACACATTACTCTGCTGGAAGCATCACAAGATGGGACAGAATCTGAGCTTAACTGTGTTGGGTCTTCAGTGAGAACAAGAGGAAAACATAGGAGGAAAAGTATTTTTGTCATAAAAATAAGTTATGATTCTAAATACACACACGGACCGGAACAGGACTGCAAGACGCCATCCTTTTTACACAGTCACTTTTCAGAGCACAGTCTTATAAAATGTACCAAGAAATCTGGTGAGATCTCTTTGTTGTCCATTGAATAAAACTGAGTTGCTGTTAAATACTACAGTGTGAGGTTTTGCTGCAAATTTCACCATCATTCCTATGATAATTGTGTAACTACTGCATATCATCACTGTTTCCCACTTCTAGGCCGATTTTTATCACCTGGATTTATTTTGTGGGTTTTTTTAGTCCCTTCTGTTTTGACTAACCCCCAAATCATCAGGACCACCTTAAAAAATAATCTACATTGCTTGTTCAGTACTCAGTGGGATTGCTTGTGCAAGAAGGTTCAAATCAGTGAGAGTAAGGGTAGCAGACTCTGGAGCATAGTAAATTAGGTACATCACACTTTTATAGGTAATGAAGGAGCATAAACAAATCCTAGCTGTTGTTAGTCTTTTCTCTTGCTTTATTCACACCAGACTCTCCATATAAGTACAAACATCAGCCAAAAAAAAAAAAAAAAAAGAAATCTGCAGAGCAGCTGGAATATACAGTGGTCACCAAAATTTGTTTAGGGAGTGTCATGGAATGAGGCAATGGGAACAGCGGAAAAAAGTAATAAGGAAACACTGAGTGTATCACAGATACAAATGGAATCAGATGGTCGTTTTATGTACATTTCTATAGCTACAAGGATACCCAAATCATTAAACAAATACCATATGATTATTAAAAATTGAGTAACAGCTAAAGAATATTTACTTTTTAGGTAGTTGATAATTCCTAATGAAGTCTTCTAATAACCCATAGGTATTGAATTAACTCTTTTATTAAATCTTAATTAAGTGCATATTTAAGATGCTTAATTTAGTGTTCCATGTAATTGCTGGATATTTTCACCTTCCTGTCAACTGGAGGGAATTTGATCAGCATCTGCTGCTTCTCCAAGGCTGTTCCTCCAGTTAATTTATGTCTTGAAGCAGTGGGGAGCTTTATCTTGTAGAAATTAAAGCTGCAGTACCACCAGAAACATTTGTTCACATTGCCTATACTTTGAACCCTTGTGTTCATTGTAAACATAATGCTATTTAGTGCTTTTCATCTTCGCAATACTTTAAAGACATTAGCTAGTAAAATAAGAGGCATGATATAGTGGTTACCGAGCAGGACTGGACACCAGGATTTCTGGGTTCTAGTCCCATCTCTGCTTTTGACTCCCTAATGATGAGCTAAATTCTGCTTTCCCGGGCTATTTGCAGAGTAACATGCTATGTGATCTGAGCAAAAGTGGTAGAATCTCACCCTATGTGACCTTAGGCACGTCATTTAATCTTTAATCTCATCATCAGGGCATTGTGGCTCCATGTAGAATTCCCCCAATGTAAGGGGACAGGAAATGATTTTTCCCATTAAAATTTTTGATGAAAACAAAACTGTTTTTGTCAACATATCTTTTGAAAGTTTTCAGGTTTTAGTAAAAAGAGGAAAAACTTGAACATTTGCCACACCCACCAAAAAAAGGAAAAAAAAAATTCATTTTTTTTCAATCTCTCTCTCACACACACACAGTAGACATTTTGTACAAACATTTCCATTTTGTCAAACTATTTTAACATTTTCCATCAAACTATTTGGTGGAATGCAACCAGCTACCTAAAAAGTAAATATTTCTTGGCTGTTACTCAATAAATGTTTTTTTAATAATCACTTGGTATTTTGACTAATTATTAGTCATATTTATTGTGTTAGGCAATGACAATATGGCCAACATTCTACAAGTCACAAGGTCAGTCACTGCTTTGGAGACCTTTCTTTCTAGACAATAGACATAGATAAAACAGGATGCACTGGGAAACCTTGAGGAAGATGTTATCTTTGGTGGGGGCATGAACTAGTTTTCATCAGTCACCTGGAAGAAGTGATTCTTTAGTGGTGATTTGAATGATGGATTAGTGCAGAAGGACTGGGAGGTCATTTGGGGGTGAAATTCACTCTTGTGCAGCAGACCAGCACAAGACCTATGCACCATTCAATTCCCACTTATATCTGAGTGCTATATAGGCCATGGGCTGGCCCTCTGCACATGGTGAATTACACCTTTCATGTGTAGAGGCAGCACGGAAGAAAGTATGAAGATGAGAGTGGGAGAAAGACACAACTGGGTGGTGAATCTGGCATTGTTAATGGAGTAAGGTGTGATGTGTGTCTGTGTGAGATAAGAAGCAAGTAGGTGTTCCACAAGTTCACAGTATGCATGTCTAACCTGAAGTATATCTTGATACAGTGCCGAGTATAAAAATGTTTCCTTCTGAGGTAGGCTCCATCAGCCCAGGAGGAGGGTTTCCTTTCACATTTTGCGTGGGTTAATGTTAGTCTGTCTAGTGAGACAGTGATATTAGATAACAATAAGACCACACAAAAAATGTCCTAACATTTCTGAACCTATAACCACTGCAGTTTCATTATGATCTGTTACATTTCGGTGAACAAACCATTACTTGTCAATAAACAGTAAAATAAGCCTCCCTGTAAGATTGCTTTCTTTTTTAAATAACAAAAAATAGTGACTAGAAACTGAGTGTCCTTATAAACAATGTGTCTCTTTTCTAACAAAATCCTGCTATGGGTGCTGGCAGTGTGATTTGAAAACTGTACTTAGGCTTTCCATGATTAAATGGAAAAAACTTACCAATGCCCCATAGGCCTTTCTAGCTGTCACCAGTAAAAATCAGAAGCTCACTCCTGGAAGTAAAAGCATTTACTCTGTCCCCAAAAGCACCAGCATACCCCCTTCCTGCCAACTACCAGTTGAGTGCAAGCACAATAGCCCATAACAGAGCTTAAAAGTGCTGATGTATAAGCTTTGGCCAATGTACACATTACGTTGAGAGCACGGGGGCTGAAGAGTGAAACTGGTCCATTTCAGATTTCACTTGTTACTACAATTGCCCAATTCAAATGTAAAGGAGAAGATGTGAGAGCTGTAGCATACGGGCCCACTGGAGCTATAGATCTGGATCAGTCGTTTTATGGATCAGTCTGGAGTCATTTTAAACAAAATTCATGGACACATTGATGAGCTCTGTTTTGGCTACCAGAGCACTTCCCAAGCTGAGCCAAATACTGTAAGAAAAAGATCTACCAGAGATTTATCACACAGGTGTCAAGCACATTACCAATTTAATTCAGACTGATAAAAACTGTCAGTGTTGTCAGCTCTTGTTATTTTATTGCAGGTCTTGTGATACTTTTTACTCTTCTTAAACCTCAGCTGCTAGAATCATGAGACTATCAGAATTAAAGAAAAAGAAGTTTCTAGCCTCTGTGGTTGTAGAGAAAAAATTGAAAGCATCATCTGAATGCACCCTAAAGGCCCAAAGGCCAGAAGGCAAAGAAAAAGAACCCAACTTTTATTATTTTTAAAAACATTTTCATGGTTTTTAAGCCAATCTTGAGACTTTTAGGGGGTCTGTTCATAGAATATTAGGGTTGGAAGGGACCTTATGAGGTCATCTAGTCCAAACCCATGCTCAAAGCTGGACCAACCCCAACTAAATCATCCCAGGCAGGGCATTGTCAAGCCGCATCTTAAAAACCTCTAAGGATGGAGATTCCACCACCTCCCTAGGTAGCCCATTCCAGTGCTTCACCACCCTCCTAATGAAAAACTTTTTCTTAATATCCAACTTAGACCTCCCCCACTGCAACTTGAGACCATTGCTCCTTGTTCTGTGATCCGCCATCACTAACATCACAAGTACCATGGGAGTGAAACATCATAGATTGGGGAAATGGATTTTATTCAAAATATTTAAACTTGTTTTTGATTTGCTTTGGTTAATACCTATCTCCTGTAACTCAAATGCCTGATAGGCAGATGGACGAAAAGTTCTTTGGGGAAGGATTCAGCAGCCCCACCACTTCCATTAAATGCTCAGAGAGAGTTCTCAAATCCTAGTTCTGGATCTTCCCAGGGAGGCCACCAATAAAACAGGGAAGAGAAGCCTAGTATTCCTGATATTCCTAGTGTCAAAAGAAAGCAGTAAAAAACAAAAACAAACAAACAAAAAAAACAAACAAATGTTCAGGCCTTGTTTTACATACCATAGAAAAGCAAAAAAAGTATAAACAATTTTTTCCTTTTCAGGCACTTTTAATCTGTTTCTTTCCCCGCTGTAGCATGCGGATAATATTTACTTGCCTACTGTGACACTGGCAGGTCAGATGCCAGCTTTTGCCAAGACTGCAGGCATTAGCTAAGAGCTAACAAACTTATAGCTGGAGACCGAGAAGACCCTTACCTGATGATACTGGGGGAGGAGGAGCACGTGACTGCCTCACATGTGGCTGTGGGGAGGAACCTTCCAGCCATACTTTCCTGGGTCAAGGCAGCTAATCCCACTAGCTGCTGGGGGACTGGGGCTGCAGGAGAAGGGAGCATGTGCCTCTGTGTCTGCCAGCCCCAGGAGGGAGGGAATGGGTGCGGGCAATTACCCTATTTCTGGCTGAGCAGAGGGAATTTGTTCCCAACACCTTCCCCAGCGACCCCCTGCCCTGCGCCCGGCCTGGGTCCACCACGCTTTCCTCACTCCACCAGAGTCACCTGCTGGGGGAGGGAGGGCTCTGTCCTCCTCACACTGCGCCTCCTCCCCCAGCACATTTCCTTCTCGCTCGCCCCTCTCCACAGCAGACTGGGACGGGACGGAGTCACTTTTGCTGCGTGAGGGTAACCACTCCGAGTTGCTGCCTCTATGCTGCACAGCAGCTGTGTGCAACAGCCCAGCTGGGGAGGCAGTGGTAGCCTGCTTCCTCCACTTCCCACCTGGCCCCAGCTGCCAGGGAATGGGGCCAAAAGAGCCAGAAAAGTATTGGGGGGAGATACAGCCAGAGCCCCACTTCTCTCTGGCAGTCCGGGCTAAGTGGAGAATAGAGGGAGTGGGTCGCCCCCACCTTCCCAGCTGAGCTGTCTCCAGACAGATACCTCCCTGTAGACAGGCAGCAACCTGGAGCAACCACACTCACCTGGCAGGAGAAGCGGATCTTTCCACCGCTTCTGCTTCCCATCCTGCCCCACCCTGCTCCTTGTGCTCCCTACCTGGGCTTGGCTGCTGGGGAGAGGGGCTGAGTGAGCCAGAAATGTGCCGGGGGGAGGCACAGCATGAGAAGGACAAAGCCCCTTCTCCCCCAGCAGAGGCCAAACAGAGCAATCTTGAGGGGGGACCGGACGTGACTCCATGTGCCTGCCCCGCACATCGCCTCTGGCTGGAGACCAGACCAGTTCACCTGTATGTTCGTTTTGCTCAAAATAGGCACTGTTCTTATAAGAATGTATTTAATGTTTAGACTATGAAATGCAGCATGCATTAATCTCACTTGTAACGTCCATATTCCAAGAAAATATGCAAGTTTTGCTTTATAACTTTGAAAATGTTTGCTCTGAACTTGTGAACCCAGGTGCGGGAATTGCCTCCCCATCCCCAGCCCATTCCAGGAGGACTATTAAAATGTCAATGGGCCGTTATAAGACAAACATTTTAATCGCTCTGTCCATCCATGGAGAAAAGTGTGCGCGCAGAAGGCCTCTTCCCATTATTTTGGATGCTGGAAGAGGAAATAAAAATGGATGTGACTATTTCCCATCTCTTTGCTGCTTGAACAGCTCTTTGCTGCTGGTTGCAGAGAAACCAACCTGAACCCAGAGATCCACATTAGTTATCTCCTGAGTCCATCCTAAAAGACACTTTGAATTGACAGCTCTCTACAACTCTGTCATTCTTAGGATTCAGATGGTAACCCATTGGTGTGTATATGTTTGCTTGCTTTATCCTGTAAAAACCTTCTCATTTCTTCTTCCTAGTTAATAACCCTGTAGATAGTTTATTACAGGATTGGCTACTGGCGTTGTCTTTGTAAGATCTAGGGCACCAATTGATCTGGGATAAGTGACTGGTCTTTTGGAAGCAACCTTAATGTGTTGTGATTTTTGTGTAAGTGACTATTTAATCACTAAGTCTAATCTGCCTGGGTGGCAAGATAGACTAGAAAGTCTAAGGGGACTTTCTGTGACTCCATATTGAGACTGTTATAGTGATCCAGGAGTTCACATCAGTTACTGGCTTGGTGACATCTAATTAGAGAACATACCACCAGTTTGGGATGTCTGCCCTGTTTTTGACACTCTGCCCTGAGATATGACACTTGCGGTCATAGAATCATAGGACAGGAAGGGACTTCGCAAGGTCATCTAGTCCAGTCCCCTGCACTTATGGCAGGACCAAGCATTAGTTAGACCATCTCTGACGTGTATATCTAACCTGCTCTTAAAAATCTCCAATGATGGAGATTCCACAACCTCCCAAGGTAATCTATTCTAGTACTTAACTACCTGACAGTTAGGAATTTTTTCCTAATGTCCAACCTAAACCACCCTTGCTGCAATTTAAGCCCATTGTTTCTTGTCCTATCCTCTGAGGTTAAGAAGAACAATTTTTCACCCTCCTCCTTGTAACAATCTTTTATGTACTTAAAAACTGTTATCATTTCCCCCTCAGTCTTCTCTTCTCCAGACTAAACAAACCCAATATATTCAATATTCCCTCATAGGTCATGTTTTCTAAACCTTTAATCATTTTTGTTGCTTTCTTCTGAACTTTCTCCAATTTGTCCACATCTTTCCTGAAATGTGGCTCCCACAACTGGACACAATACTCCAGTTGAGGCCTAATCAGCATGGAGTAGAGTGGAAGAATTATTTCTCATGTCTTGCTTACCACACTCCTGCTAATACATCCCAGAATGATGTTTGCTTTTTTTTGCAACAGCGTTAGATTGTTGACTTTTATTTAAGCTTGTGATCCACTATGACCCCCAGATTCCTTTCTGCAGTACTCTTTTTCCTAGGGAGTCATTCCTCATTTTGTATGTGTGCAACTGATTGTTCCTTCCTAAATGGAATACTTTGCATTTGTCTTTGATGAATTACATCCGGTTTATGTCAGATCATTTCTTCAGTTTGTCCAGATCGTTTTGAATCCTATCCTCAAAAGCACTCCAGCTTGGTATCATCTGTAAATTTTGTGCGTGTGCTCTCTATGCCATTATTTAAATGATTGATGAAGATATTGGACAGAACCGGACCTAGAACCAATCCCTGAGGAACTCCACTTATTATGTCCTACCAACTTGACAGTGAGCCACTGATGATTACTCTCTAGGAACGGTTTCCAACAAGTTATGCATCCACCTTATAGTAGCTCCATCTAGGTTGTATTTCCCTAGTTTGTTTATGAGAAGGTCATGCAAAAGGGTACCAAAAGCCTTACTAAAGTCAAGATATAGCACATCTACTGTTTCCCCCCATCCACAAGGCTGGCTATCCTGTCAAAGAACGCCATTAGGTTGATTTGACACGATTTGTTCTTGACAAATTCATGCTGACTGTTACTTATCACCGTATTATTTTTTAGGTGTTTGCAAATAGATTGCTTAATTATTTACTCCATTATCTTTCCGTGTACTGAAGTTAAGTTGACGGGTCTGTAATTCCCCTGGAGTGTCATGAGTTAGGATCCTACCAAATTCAGGGTCCATTCTAGTCAATGCCATGGCCATAGGGTTTGAAAATTGATCAACTTCACAATTTCAGATGTTTTAATCTGAAATTTCATGGTGTTATAACCGTGGGGGTCCTGACCCAAAATGGGGTTGTGGAGGGGTCACAACCTGTTGTAGGGGGGTGGCAGGATTATTGCCACCCTCACTTCTCTGCTGCCTTCAAAGGGAGCCCCTTAAGATGGGCTCTGAAGGCAGCAGGGAGGTGAGTCTGATCTCCCCTGTGCTGCTGGGAGCGCCTCAGCTGGCTGGAATTAGCAGCTCAGGGCCCCCAGCTGGGGTGCTCCCAGCAGCCCAGGGAAAATAGGAAGCCTCCTCTAGCTGTAGAAACTGGTAAATCAGATTTCATGGGGAAGGGCCAGTTTTACGGTCCATGATATGTTTTTCACAGCCGTGAAATTGGTAGGCCCCTGGCCATGAGCCACTTCAGACAGTATGACACCTGTTGCACAGGAGTTTTGTACGAAATAGTTCATTTTAGTGAAGTGCTTTGAAGATTAAAACTGTTTGTCTGAAAATTTCAGTATTGTGAACCCCAAATGTTCAAAAATCACGAGTCAGGCTCACCAAAAATCATGAGATGATGTAAAAATAATAATTTGGTGTTCTTTTTATTTGTCTTCTGATTTTTGAGCTTGGGGGTGCACTAGGGGTCACATTTTGAAACTTCCTCCACAGCTACAAGGACTAGAAACTTACTTTTTCTTTAAGAATGAAGGCTGAAACCATCACATACCCCACTTGACTCCAGGAACTGGGGCTTTAATGAAAACAATAATTATCATGAGACACATGACAAATTCATGAGAGTTGGCAACACTGATTGAGAACAGTCTTTCTCATGAGATTTCTAGTACATCCTAGTTCTGGTCTTAGAAATAAAATGATCCTATTTCATGGTATATCAGTACTTCAGCTTTCTATCCCAGCCCTAAACTGGAAGGGAAAATTTATGGGGGGAAAAGATTAAAAGTGAAGCAACTTCAAACAGATTGAGAAAGGCTGACTTCAGGTTTTGGGTGTAGTTTCAGGTTGTTCCATATTTTATCTGAACCAGTTCTCCCATCCCTAGTTTCAATAGTATTAAGACATTCCTGGGTGTGGTCACTTGCCCTTCAATAAACTCTGTGTAGGCAAAAGCTGTCAGCTCCATACTGCTTTTGAGGTGTATATCAGTGGACCATTTAAACATTTCTGTTATACATAACTTCACATAAATACTCTGTTAGATTGTAACTGACTTCTTTCTTTATCTGTTACCTGGTACAGTGTGTTCTGTAGTTTAATACAGAGTGTGTAGTGCAACTCCATTTACCAACATGAATCTACGACATTATACAATACAGTATAGTCTTTGCCACAACAGCATGTTGCTCAGAAGAGCTGATACATGGGTCAAAAGTAGTTTATAGGAAAAGTAAGACAATTAACCATTATCAGAGGTAAGATGTTGTAGATTATACTATTCTGACTGCTGACTGAGTGCTTTTGATTTTGTTTTCTTCAAATGTATTCAGTAACCCTTTGTGGATATTTTTGTCATGACAGGTGAGCATTTCAAGTCACATATCATATGGGTGCAGCTTGACTCAGTGGCTTTTATTGGTTTCTCAAGTCTTTTGCTAATCATGGTGTGTAAGAGATGGCAATTATCCAGTCATGTGTGTACCTAAATCTGATAATCTGATAGTTTGTTAGCAACAGTCAGACTAATTTGGCTTCAAAATATACAATTTCTGCCTTTTTAACTCCATGAAGGTTTGTAACATTTAGGAAGCATTCACAATAAATTGCAATAACCCTCTGCTGTCTCTCAAAGTATAAACTGAAAATGAAAAATAGTTGAAAAACAGTTAAACAGACTTTGTTAATGCTCAATCATTTTTGAGCATCAAAGTTTGGTTTAAATGTGGGTCAAGCTTTGGTGAAGGTGTCAAGGCTGAGTCATGGGCAGCCATACCTAGTGATCAGAGCCAGAGTTCAAGGGAGATCAGAAGCAGGAGACAAACTTGAGATCAGAACCATGAGTCAGTAACCAGAGATGGCTAGGTCAGGACACCAGGGGGCCAGAGTTAGGAGACACACTGGATATCAGAACCACAAGTCAGAGGTCAGGAGCTAAGCCAGGTCAGGATGCCAGGAAGTCAAGTCAGGGGAGTGAGAGCAAGCAGCATATGGTATGCAGTCCAAAGCAGAATGGATGCCAGTTGTTCAAACACTTCCTGTTCCTGTTACTTGCTTAAGTAGGGCCAGCAGGCCAATCAGCTGCTCTGGGACTCCATCAATAAGATGTCAGGGGCAAAGTCTCCAACTGGAGCTGGGCTTCATGGGTCCCGGGTCATCAGTTGTCAGTAAGTAGGCTGCCGAGTGGAGGGTTGAAATAATGACTGCTCCTGTGGACCTAAGTTCAAGACCCCCAGGTCACAACAGAAAGTTGGGCAAATTCTTATTTGTTTGCACAATGGGCTAATGCTGGGAAACCAGATCTGACACTCCTTTTCCCTTAGTCTCGGGAAGATTTGATATGGACTCCAATTTCTTGATTCCCACCTGTCTCCTTAATGAGTAGAAATGGAACCTTAAACCCAAACACCCCTGAACTTTGTGGAACTTTATATTCAGATTCAAATTCAGGTTTTTTTTTTTTGTTTTTTTTTGAGTTCTATATGCACATTCAAATTTTATTTTCAGGATACATAATTTGCATATTCTGTGCCCAGTGTCTCATAACTTATGCCTGCAATCCATATTTAGTATCATTAGCATAGTTGGTCTGCTCACAACTGCACAGTTGTAAACTACACAGGCTTACACTAAAGCAACATCAGAGAGACAAGGTGGGTGAGGTAGCATCTTTTATTGTACCAATTTCTGTTGATGAGAGAGATAAACTTACACAGAGCCCTTCGGAGCTCGAAAGCTTGTCTCACCAGCAGAAGTTGGTCCAGTAAAAGATACTACCTCACCCACCTTGTCTCTCTGATATCCTGGGACTGACATGGCTACAACAACACTGCATACAACTAGAGCAATATGACACATTAGTGGTTTTTAAGTTATCTAGAGGTGCTTCAGTAGATATTGACTATTTTTTAGTCTAATATAGAACTTGCAAACCTCTCTTACGTTAAAGGGTAGGCACAAGAACACTAGAGAGATGACAGAAGCATGAACAGCTAATTGCGGTATGCTTCTAGCTACTAAAAATAAAATGCAGGAAGAGTTCTCAGTGACTCACGGTGCACAGGAGTGTTCCGACAAAAGTGTCATAACAGCAGAATGATATACAGGAAACCAAGAAAGCTTTTAGTTATGGCAACAACAACAAAAAACCAGTAAAACCCGAACTAAACTTGAGAAGTTAACATTCTTTAAAAACTATACTTATAGTATATCAACTCCCCACTGCTTTTAGAACACACACATATTTATGTTGCACATACAAAACTGATAGCTAAGCACATTTGTGAATAGAAATGGCAGTTATCTATGTCTGTCCTTATATTTAAATGTATTTGTGTACATTAACTAAAGTGCAGCCCAAAACACCACAGTAACATCACTGTAAGCTGCAGTGCTTTTGACCATTACTGCAGAATATTCAATTACATTTTATAATACATTTTTGTAAGAGCACCCCACCCTATATGCACATTTTATGTAGATAAACACTGTATATGCTGTTAACCTACAAATGCAAACCAGATGTTACTGTCTTGCATACCGAGGGCCAGATTTTCGAAAGCACAGAACCCATCTGGAGTCAGATGTTCAAAAGAGCTCAGATTCTGCTTAGGCTATGCCTACAAAGCAGCTGGGAATGAGCCTGCCAGCCCAGGTAGGCAGACTTGTGTTTGAGCAAGCACACTAAAAATAATTGTATAGATGTTGCGGCTCGGATGGCAGCTTGGACTCTCCAGCCAAGCCAACCCAACTCAACCCCCTGGATCTGACCTCGGGTGATCGGCTCAAGTCTCCAAGCAGCTGCAATGTCCACTTTGCTATTTGTAGTGCGCTAGCTCAAGCGCACTGGAGGCTGGGAGACACCTAAATAGGAGCCAAAGTGCTCAGCACCCTGCAGCTCCCATTGTGACATTAATGGTCAGATTTTCAGCAGAGCTCAGTACCCAATGTACATCCAGCTTTCTGAGCACTTTAATAATCCAGCCACTTATTTTGGTGCCCAGTTGGGAGCTGAGCACCCTTGAAAATCTGGCCCTGATTGTGAGCGCTGACCTTGTTCGAACATCTGGCCCTATACACCGTTGCACACCTAACCCTACTGAAAGCTAAACATGGTAAGCTCACAGACAGGTTTTCAGTTATGTATTTTCTGTGCCTTGTATAGAATGAACCTCTTATTGCTCTGGTCAAGCTGCTGTATACATACACTGCAATGAGAGGTGTGACTGTCGCTCTGGTAGGCAGGCCCCAGCTCCCTTTTATCTAGCTAGTGTGGCTAAAAATAGTGAAGACGCAGCACCACACACGTCAGTATGGTTAGCAACGCTGAGGTCCATGCTATTTTTAGCCACGGTAGCTAGATTAAACTAGCTCAGGTCTGCCAACCTGAGCTGCAATCACGCCTCCGATTGAAGTGTATATAGTCCCTTAATGTATCATAGAATCATAGAATATTAGAGTTGGAAGGGACCTCAGGAGGTCATCTAGTCCAACCCCCTGCTCAAACCCCTGTGTTCCTTGGAAAAACAAAATCATGGAAACAGTGACCTGGTGACGTTTGATAATACCAAAGGATATAATGATTGGATAACCAATAAATAGTGTACTCAGAGCTATGTAAACAATGGGTTGTTGTTTTTTTTTGGTTCGCTGGCAATTCTGAAAAAGTGGGGGAAAAAATATTCATTTTGCGTCACACCAAAAATGAAACATTTTGAAATTTTCAGCATATCGGAAAGTTAAAAAAACTTCTGTCAAAAAAAAAACCATTTTATTTAGACAGTTTCAGAACGCTATGTTTAAATATTGAGCATTTTAAAACACTTTTGATGTTTTAAAGAAAATAAAGAAAATTTTGAAACACAAAAGTTGTTTCAAACCAAAAGATGAAAGTGTTTCATTTTGAAAATGTCAACATAAAACATTTTGTTTTTTGAAATTTTTTTGAATCAAAAAAATTTAGTGAAACAAACGCAAATTCCTGAAACATTTTTGGTGTTGCCAAATCTGCGTTTTTGGCTTAAAAAAAGTTTTAGCTGAAAAACTTCATCCAGTTCTAATTGCACTTCTTTAGCAAACCTGGACCTGCTTATTTACCTGTATGGCCCCACTGCAACTAAAGAGCCATGTACCTAGCTGCGTATAGAATCATAGACTATTAGGGTTGGAAGGGACCTCAGGCAGGTCATCTAGTCCAACCCCCTGCTCAAAGCAGGAGCAACCCCAACTAAATCATCCCAGCCAGGGCTTTGTCAAGCTGGGCCTTAAAAACTTCTAAGGATGGAGATTTCACCACCTCCCTCAGTAACCCATTCCAGTGCTTCACCACCCCCTTAGTAAAAAAGTTTTTTCTAATATCCAACCTAGACCTCCCCAACTGCAACTTGAGACCAGTGCTCCTTGTTCTGTTATCTGCCACCCCTGAGAATAGCCTGGCTCCATCCTCCCTGGAACCCCTCCTTCAGGTAGTTAAAGGCTGCTATCAAATCCCCCTCACTCTTCTCTTCTGCAGACTAAATAAGCCCAGTTCCCTCAGCCTCTCTTCGTAAGTCATGTGCTCCAGATGTGTATCATCTATGTGAATATAAATCATTAAAAAGAAAGTGACACTGATTGCAATACAATTAAAACCTAAGCTGTACTTTTTCCTACTCTGTGGTTTTAACAGTTTTAATTAAGTTCCTTTCCTTCACAAGACAACTTTCTTGGTAATGTTTTACAATTTTTACTTAACTGATGATTCCTGCACATGAGAAAGCAGGCAAGGAGCCAAGAGCTTCTCCTCTTCCACAGCGAGACGTTTTATTTTCTAACCTCTTTCAAACTATCATGGTTTCAGAAGACATATGTTTCCACAATTAATTTCTTAAGAAGAGAATTATCAATAGCTCGTTCCTTCCCCTCCCCCACTCTCCACATTGCTTGTTGGCTTCTATTGTTTTGGGAAAGCTTTGGACTCCTCATTATTCACATCTCTCAGACTCTGCACAAGGACACAGTGAAAGGAATTACCAGAAGAAAACTTGCCCTTAGCTTGTGCTTCTTTAAATTGGTGACTGAGCCTGCTGTTTTACTGAAGAGGAGTGTCTCTGTCACATCTCAAAAAATTCAGTCAGCCATAAGGCTGTGAAGTATGTGTCAGGATAGCTTCTAAATTATTCAGAATTATTTGAAACTGAAGAGGGTTTCCCTTAAGGAACTGCTGAGCATCTCAGCTACCAAATTCTTAATGAAGACAATTTTTAAACCAAGGGGTTTTTATTACTATTACAGTGCATCTCACTTGTGAATTTTCAGTTCTGTAGACCTACCAGCTTAGATTGTGATCCTGTCAAGCTTCCTAGGATTAAGAGGGTTAGGTTTAGCCAGTATTTGGTTGGAAGACCTGCAAGGAAAATATGGATGCTGCAGAAAGTGATATAGGAGATTGAGTAGGTAGCACTTTTCCTTGTAAATTAACCCTGTACAAAAGCCCCTCAAGGTGTGTGGGGACACTTTGCTATTAGAGGTGTTGTTTTTCAAATATGTTGTAAAAAGCAAGGTCCTGGGAATTGGTGGTCATTAAAATTCCATGATATTTTTTGTAGGAATGGAAGTATTAACCCTGGTGTCCTGGCTAAATTTCAGTTAAGAAATTGTTATGCATCCTAAAATTCCCTTATCTTTTTAGTTGCACACTTCCCTTTCTGTTACTTATTATTGCTGTGAACTCTTTTAGACTGCCTACTTCCTACCCTATGAGTGG
Organism: Emydura macquarii macquarii; assembly: GCF_026122565.2. Classification (NCBI taxonomy): domain Eukaryota; kingdom Metazoa; phylum Chordata; order Testudines; family Chelidae; genus Emydura; species Emydura macquarii. The sequence goes on from NW_027131180.1 coordinate 16,060,521, forward strand.
TTGGATTTTAGTAATAAGCGAAGTGATCCTTGTTTTGTTGAGAGTTTGGGGATCTTTGGATGACATATGCTATGTTAACATTAGTTATTACTGGACCTCTGATTCAGGAAGGCACACCCATGCCTTGCTCTAAACACATGAACATTGAAGTCCATGGGATTACTTATGGTTTTAGAATTAGGCACATGCTTAAATTCCTTGCTGAATCAGAGCTTATGTATGGTATCTCCCTCTCCCTCTCCTACTCCCCATTTATTATTAATGTTTCCATAGGTGCCATGAAAAAACATGTTCTTGCTTTCAATCAGAAATGATATTATCATCTGTCCTTAGCAATGTTGTTCTTTTTGCCATAGAGTTTATACCACAACATAGCAAGCCTCAACAGTGTATTCAGGACAAGGAGTGGCATAGTCTTGTTTTCAAAATAAAGCTGTGTGGGTGGAATTAGGTTCTGTTGAATGATGATAATACTCTGGATAATGGTGAGAAACTTTTACAATGATCAGTGAAAATATTTCCTCCATTTTCCAGTCCATCTTCTGTTACTACAGAGCTAGGAAAGACATTGATATTTCTACTAGTGTCTTCAGATATCATCACTGGATGAGATGAGTCAGTATTTTCTTTCAAATATCCATTTATTCAGGACTGCTTAAAAGAGCAATTAATGACAGTCCTGAGCAGCAATATCTATTTGACCAAAGCTACCTGCTGCTTCGCTGTTCTGTGCAAATCAACAGATGGTGAACTGGACTAGTTTTCACTTGAGGGTAAAGAAGAACATGCTCAGTTAGTGGAGCAGAGAAAAACTGATTGTCTTGATTATTGTCTTGGTGACCTAATTCATGCTCTAAATTTTAAGAAATGTTTGAATAATTTTAGTGAAATTTCCAGGGTCAGCACATGATTGGTTCCATATGCAATGTGCAACTAAAAAGACACTTACACCAGGCTCTTCAAATGCAAGCTTCTTCCACCTCACCAAAATAGATCTGACCCTTGAGTGTAATTTATTAAGTCAAAGCTGCACATCCAACACTAGTTCTGAATTTTTCTCTATATAACCTTTTCTGCCTTGCTCCCACCTCTTCTCCACTGACAAATTATTATAGGCAGGGCTGGCAGTACCACCTATTCATAGATTCCAAGGCTAGAAAGGACCACTGTGATCATCTAGTTTGTCCTCCTGTAGAACATCGGCCACAGAATTTCCCCAAAATAATTCCTATAGCATAGCTTTTTAAAAAAAATCCAATCTTAATTTCAAAGTTGCCAGTGATGGAGAATTCACCACAACACTTGGTAAATTGTTCCAATGGTAAATTATTCTCACCATTAAATATTTACATCCTATTTCCAGTCTGAATTTATTTAGCTTCAGCTTCCAGCCATTGGATCATATTATACCTTTCTCTTCTAGATTGAAGAGCCCATTATTAAATATTTGTTCCCTGTGTAGGTACTTATAGACTGAAATCAAGTCATCCCTTAATCTTCCCTTTGTTAAAATAAACAGATTGAGCTCTTTGAGTCTATCACTATAAGGCATGTTTTCTAATCCTTTACTCATTCTTGTGGCTCTTCTCTGGGCCCGCTCCAATTTATCAACATCCTTCTTGAGTTGTGGGCACCAGAACTGGACCCATTATTCCAGCAACAATTACACCAGTGCCAAACACAGAGGCCAAATAGCCTCTCTACTCCTCCTTGAGATTCCCCTGTTTATACATCCCAGGGTTACATTAGTTTTTTTGGTCACAGAATCACACTGGGAGCTCATGATCAGCTGACTATCAGCCATGACCCCCCAAATTTTTCAGAGACACTGCTTCCCAGGACAGAGTCCCGCATGCTGTAAGTCTGGCCTACGTTCTTTGGTCCTAGATGTCTACATTTAGCCACATTAAAACACATATTGTTTATTTGCATCCAGTTTACCAAGCAATCCAGATGGCTCCGAATCAATGACCTGTTCTTTTCATTATTTACAGAAGTCTAAGTATTTTATGTCAGCACTACTATTTTTATCAACCCAAACTTGTAATCTTTTCCAAAAAAAAATATTAAGTTAGTTTGACAGGATCTATTTTTCAAAATCCCTATTATTCAGGCTGCCTGACACTTCCCATTATAGACCCTGTTTTCAGTTGCTTATAACTTTTCTATAACTGAGCTGAAATTTTCCTTCTGGGGAGTCTGCCTTGGGCCGAATTCTTTTGGAAAACGTCATGCAAAAGAGTTCACCCATTTGTGAGAACAGGGCTAGGGAAAAATACTTTGTTTTGTCCATGTTCAAACATTCTGCCAGCCTTTTCTTTGACCAGCTCTAGCACCCCCTTGCTTTGGAGCAGGGGCTTGAAATTTGGCAGGGGATGTTGCCTTGGTGCCATGGATGTACCTTTTGCCATCCCTATGAAAATCCTCCCTCATTTGGCTGAGTTATAGCCCTTTGAAAAATCTCAGGTCATACATGCTTAGTGGAGATGTCTTCAATTTTAACAGCTAAAATCACCAAAGAGTCCATCCTCACTGAACATGCTCAAGCCTCTCACCGCTCTATGTGTGAAGGTGGGAAAAATTATGGAATTAAAGACTGTATCATATAGGTACATTGGATCTGAATAAAGATTGCACAGGCTATCTTGCTTCTGGCATTTCCTAACTTTTGAGTGCCTGACCTTGAAACCTTAATAATGTTATTTTAAGATAGTTTTTTTGTATGTGTGTGTGTCATTAGAAACTGATTTGAATAGCATTTGTTAAGATGAGCAAGACCGCCACAATAGCAGGGCAGGCTTCTATTCAGAGATTCAAGTGGTGGAACTTAACTTTGATACTTCTCTCATTGACGTCAGTGCTTTGGGGGAGAACCAAACATCACTCAAGATCCATTGGCCATTTTAGACAAGGGTTTTTCCTAGGGCCTTTAGTAGGGCACTGAGGACTTTTTTTTTTTAAAGTACTGAAAAGCAAAGTAATCCCTTGCATTCAGTTCATTTGCTGGGAGTGGAAGTGGCAGGGAACTTGTCTGATTTTTGAGGGTTCTGAGTATTTGTTTTGAAAGCAATAAAATAGCGATACCTGCTCTTCCTGGTACTCTGAAGTATTAAGTGTTTTCATATGTAACTTCAGGAAGAGCTATTTATCCCCTATCTCATGAGAGGAAGGGAAGGGCGAACTATACCTGAACACACACAATTTAACTATCTTGGGAAGGACAACTCTCTATCCATTGCCCACCTCTCTTTCTTTCCAACTTGTTGCTTTGATGCCTTCTCTTGAAGCTTTCCTGCTAGGATGCTGTGTGAAGGCAGCCTTGCCAACTAATCCCAAGAGAGAGTGTGGAAGCTGGTGGCTAAAATGAAAAGGAATATCAGACTCACTATGTAATGTATGAAACTGTTTGTCAGTTTTCCTGCTCACTGGGCATAACACTGTGGGTCAATATGTAACTCGGTGTAATGATCCCAGATGACACTGAGAATGGGGAAGAAATATCCCACACATCATTCCAACTGCACAAAGCAAGAATAAAGAGGCTGGGTGACAAGTTTGGGCTGAAATCCAAACCTGTCTAATTTAGTTATTTTGAGTCTGCTGAATCAAACCAGAACTCTGTTTTTTTTGGCAGTTCAAAGATATTGGTTAGCTTTCTACTCCTCTGTCCACATTTCTGGTTTCATCTAGATTTGGTAGCAGAGAGATCACAAAAGAAGGCATTCTTGTGAAATTCCCAAATCAGCCTGAATGAGAGAAACACTGGAAATCTCACAAAAAAAACCTATCCTCTTGTGATGTCAAGTCCCAATTGTAAGACTAAAGAGGTTTTGGTTATATTTCCAAAAAGACTGAATTTTTAGATACTTCATTTCGACAGAACTTCTGAACCCATTTCCGACAGCTGTGCAAAAATCCTAGCACACAACCGTTCTGTTGGTTCACTTTCACTACATCGCCCCTTCCCTCACCCTCCCACCTGTCCCACATCTGTCCATGTTTAATAATCAATTATCATTCCCCCCATATCTAAGCTTTAAGGATTACCGTGGGCCAGATGGTGTAAACTGGCATAGCTCTGCTGAAGTCACTGAATGTGCCAGTTTACACAAAGTGAGATTCTGGCCTTATGTATTTAACATACCATTACATTACTGCAATACTTCTTTTTTTCTACCCATTCCTCTGAAACGCTAATTCAGGCCTTCACCATCTCCCACCTTGACTATTGCAACCTCCTCCTCTATGGTTCCCGCAACACATACATGCCCTGCTCCAGTCCATCTTCTGAGATTATCTCCTTGGCTCAGCTCTCTGTCCATGTTACTCCCACTCCCCTTTTTACACAGCTCATTTCAAATTAAATTGTAAACTTTTCAGGGTAAGGGCTGTGTTCTTCCAGGTGCCTTATAAAGACACAGGCAAATGGACCTCTGTCCTGACTGGGGCCTTTGGGTGCTGACAAATATAAATAAATATACTAGTAGTAGGAGATTACTGTAAAAGACATGGAAGCTAATTCCTAATGCGCACCTCCAAATATCATTAGAGGCACAGCAATGCAGTTTTGCTCTGGATTAGTGGAAAAATTAAACTTTTTTAATGGTTTAAAGCTCTTATATTTTCTTTACCACTCTCATGGTTTTATCTCAAATCTCACAATATTTGTGCTTTTCTGGATGCCACGCTCCTAGATGTGTGTGATTTTAAAAAAAAATGTTTCTAGGCCTCATGGTTGCAGAGATAAGCTAGAAAAAATGTGAACCCTAAAGGTCAAGACACAAAAGAACAAATAAAATGAACCCAGAAGTTATCTTTTAAAGAGTCTTATGATTTTTAAGCCAGTGTTATGATTTTTTGTAACACTGGGGTCTGGCAATACTGTATTTATGATACAAGCTCTGGGGTGTATTGCTCTTTCTGGCTTGTCATCTTTAGTTTAGGTTCCTAGTCTGGCTCAGAGCATCCATTGGCTACTTTTTTAAAGGAATGAGTAGCAGAGAAGTTAGAAGGGAAAGGCTAGACAAAGCATTCATGGTCTTCTAAGCAGTAAATATTTTCTAGGGAAAGTTATACATCACATGCCTTTATGGGTAACCTTAGAAAGAAGATAGATGTGTTTATGATAAAACTGGAGTCATATAAACCAGAATTTGATTCTTCCCCTCCACAAGTAGAGTAACTGGGAAACAGAGATAAAAATGAAGCAAGCTGCCCTTTTAAAAGTCATTTTTGTAATGTCACTGTGTTTCCCTGTTCACACCCACTGATAGTGTTTATCATATTTACAGGAAACACCATGAGTAATTTGTAAAGTGAAAGCAACTTTCTGCCGGGTTGGGGCCTGCCTGATTGGAAAGCACTGTGCTTTACTCGTGGACTCCACCATGTGTGTGAGCCATAGCTGCAGCCTCAGCAGTATTCCACCAGGACTGCTTAGTCTCACAGAGCACAGGGGGCAGAGGCAATGAGCAACGGCTGAGAAGGCGCTTATGTAACAGTTTCTTTTCCCGTAACAAAACAAATGTAAATAGGAAAGGAAACAAAGAGTGTCCAGCAAATAGGAAGCTGAGAATTACTGTCAAGACACAGGGTGGAATCCTGGCCCCACTGAAGTCCATTGCAAAACTCCTATTGATTTCAATAGGGCCAGAATTACACCCAGGGTGACTGATATTCTTTCTGAGTGTCAGATATGATTAAGCTAGGTCATGTCTCGTTTCTAATGAATTACCTTTAACCTAAAGCAAATTCATGTCACAAAGGACATTTTCATGCTATTAGAAAGCATAGTTTGTGTCCTTTGGACCCCTCTCTGCTGGCTTATGGAGGCTTCAAGGCAGAGAAAATGCTATCAGGAGGGAGAACTGTGGTCTAGGGTCATTGACGTAAGCAGATGTCTTTATGGAGTTTAATGATCTTCATCAAACTGGCACTGTTCACAGACAGGCTGACGTTATGAATATGTGTCGAATTATATATTTAACATTGTACTGTCCAAGATAAGTTAATGTCAATACCAAAGAGCAGCCATTACCAAAGAAAATCAAACCATGCCATCCACACTTAAGAAATCATAGTAAAGTCAAAAAATTCACATCTGGGTATGTAAAATTAGACTCATAAATCCATATCCAGGCACCTCTGTACAAGTGGCTTGCTTTTCAGAGATGCTGAGCATCCACCCACTGATTTGAACAATTTTGACCTAAGACTTTCTATTGCCCTAAATAGGCAAGGCAGGTGTATTCAGAATGCTTGTTCTTTCATCATGCCCCTGCCGCAGAAAACACTGGTCCTAAGTAACAGCTCAAGTTTTAGAAGTCTAAGGATTTGTCTTCTAGAAGTGCATATCATGGCATACTGTAAATGATGGGAAAAACAGGAGCTGTTGCACATAAAAAGCGAATTACATTGGCAGCCTTCTAAGCCTTGTAGGCACGGTGGAATGGGGAGGAGGAGTCCTCCTCACAAGCCTTCTATGAGTTATCACACTTAACCAGGACTAGCTGTACCATATGCTGCTCTGAAGGTCCACAGGAGCCAGGCACCTCTCCTACAGACTTCAGGAAGTGAGGGGGAACAACAGAACTCCCCCTTTGTCCCCAAATGCCACTTTGATTCTTCAATCCCATGTTAGCAAGGCTTGAACTGTATATACAGAAAATATGTACACACAGAAAAATAACATTGATGAAATCCCTCTCGCCCTCCAGCCATTCCTTCCACAAGAGCTAACACAGAGTGCATGTGTTTAGAGTCAGAGCTGTATATTTAGCGTCCTGACCCACCCGCCCCACTCCACTGCATCTTAACCTAACTACATCTGTGGGAAAGGGTTCATTCCATAAATGGTCTGTCCTCCATATTGGATTCTTTCTCCAAAGCCACTCAGCTTTTGGTTTAGAAAGCAGCTGGAAGAAAGTGAATTTTAAACTAGGAGAAGAAAAAACAGATAGATATAGAAAAGAGATAGGATGCTGTAAAAGCTGTAACAGAGTGTGTGCTTTCTGCTAACTCTCAAAGAAAAGCTTTGTTCACATACAAAGGCTGTATTATTTTAACTATACCAGTGTTGTTAATACAATACAGTCCCCTAGTATGCGCACAGTTACACTGATATAAAGATGCTCATACTGGCATGGTTTATTATAATACAGGAAGGGGAATAAGCTATGCTGATATAAGTCACCCTTCTGTTGATCTCTCTCTCTTTCACACACCACACAAATTTAAATAACATTATTTTGGTTGTAAAGTCAAGCGCACAAAAGTTAGGAAATGCCAGAATTAAGGTTGCCTCTGCATCCTTATTCAGCCTCCTTATATGTCAGCACTGCATTATAACAGAGTCTTTAATTACATGAACACATATTATTAGAAGCCCTGCCTATAACTTTGTCCACACTTGAGGTTGTATCGGTATAACTATTTCAGTAAAAACATCACACCCCTAACCAACACAGTATAGAAACTATATGCAGACCAGGCCTTAGTTATTGGGGAGAAAAGGACTAGAAAAGAAACTTTTTTATTTCTTGGAATTATCTGGGATGGGGCATTTTGATCTCCCTGTTCCAGAAGGGTATTTATAATCTAGTAATTCCCTGTTCTGGACAGTAACTGCTACTAAAATAATACAGAACAGATTAGAGGATGTTGGTGAGATTTATCTGTGCCAAAACAAGCTGGAAATTTGTGTATTTTACTGTAGTTAGTGATGAGTTTTCACACCTTAAGTTAATTAGGCTTAGCTTTCCTGAGTGTCCCCTTGTACCGAATACAGTCCTCTGTCAGTGGAGTTATAGAAAAGTGGGTGCTTCATAGGCCTGAGAGCTGAAATTCCTAGGCATAATACATTGATATATAGAGGAAGGCAAATTACGCTTGTGTTGCTAAGGGTAAATTTCTAAGAAAAGAGCAGCATGTGACATGGCTGTTTCAAAACAAATCATGCCCTAGCAATTTAGTGGAATTTAGTTCCTGGATGAGGTTGCAATCGGTCTGAGTGCAAACTTCCCTTCCACCCCACACTAAGCCTAAGTAAACGGGCTTGGTGCAGAAGATTTTAATGAATGTGGGGATGGAATCCAACCACTCATGCTGCAGAGCAGCAGCATATCTGCTTTGTCTCTGAGTTGTAGTAGTGCCCTCAGCTCATGTTCTTTCTTGTCTTGGGTGGAGTGGCCAATGGATCTATATCTGCAAATTACTATCTCCATCCCTACAGATGAAGGAGTTGGGCTTTAGGAATCCTGTTCCCCTTCCTCACACAGCAGAACTCTGCCAGCTGTGCTATGTTGAGCTCCCTCCATGGCTCTATGTTGAGCATCCCTCCCTTAATGAATAAAAGGAAATGGGGTGGACAGACATGTATGTTACATGCTTTAAGTTCCAGTAGAAACAAATCCAGTCAAACCAATTTTATTTATTTGTTTGACAGGATAACATATGGTAACAAGCATAGGCTTAAAATTCATCCCCATGCAGGAGGCCTGTGTAAAATCCTAGGTATGACTTAAGTCCTCTATGCTGGGTTTAATTGGGGCATAAGGAGCCCATAGGAACTTAAGTGGCCTGTCTTCACAAAGATAAATTTAGTACTCAGTCATGCCCGCAAGGCCTAGTCTCCTGTTGGCTGTGCTGTGTAGCCACGCTGTCCCCAAGGGAAGTACCGGGAGACATTCTGCCTCAGGGAAGAGGAATGCCTCTCAGAACTCCCAGGCCCACAGAGGTCGTATGCCTGTTAAATCCCTTCATAGTATATATGCCTTATTTCCCTCTCCCATCACACAGCTGGCTAACTTCGATAGCTCAAGAGTGTGTGTGTGTGTGGAGAGGAAGGTGCTAGGACCATAGCCCTGTCTCCTTTCCTCCCCCCCCCCCCCCAACGCCTTTGAAGCTCCCCATCAGAGGGAATAGTCTCTGTGCTCCTCTGAGCTCATGGACTGCAGTTGTTGCTGGCTACTTTGTCTTATGCAAAGTATGCAAAGTGTTGCTCATCGCAGCCTATCCCCACCAGGCCCCGGCATGAGGGTCAGCTGCAATCTGCACCTTAGTGAATAAAACAGAAGCAATGAACATAAGTGCAATATGTCATAGGCTGTGTCCACCACAATTCTTGTGTTCACTAATTCTGCTGTCACTGAGAAAATAAAATTAAGTGGGTTTGCCGTGATTTGTTTCTGATGAGTCCATGACCGTGTTGTACAGTACTTGAGATTTACAGCTCTCGGGGCATTTACAGTGTACTTGTTCTGTAAGGCTACTGATAGTGACTCTGTTCCTAGAGAAACTGGTGAAGTGCGGTTATATCGAATCACTTGTAAGACAATCAGACATTTGTTTAAAAACAAGCATGCTTCAAGAGTAACTATTATTTCAGCGTTGAGCTAAGCTGAAATGTCAAGAAGGATTCCACAAGGTGCAGATCTGGGCAGCAGCATCTTAGGATGGGTGCCGTAACTTCCCTTAGCTGCAGAGGTGCTTATCTGTTCAGTGCCCTTCAGGCTGTGACCCTTGAGCCTCTGCTGTAGCTGAAGGGCTATCCAGAGTCGTTCTAGGGCTATTACTGCCACAGGAGCCTCACCAGGCTTATCTATTCTGTCCAGGTATTTATATTCCATCCATCACCATGGTGTCTGAGCCTATTGCTGGAACAATGCCCATGGGCACTGTGCCATATGGGGCACAGGAGCAGCTGCTTGCCAACCTGAATCCTTATTTGGGAAGTGCTATGGTGTTAAACAGACTGCCCCGATTGACACACAGGATGGGGATAAAAGGTGCAGCTGTTTGAGATTGCTTTTATTTTCATATTGTTGTGAATGGAGGACTGCTCCAGCTGTCCTAATGGCGGAACTGACAATGACACTAAAATCCCATACATTTCCTCATTTGCTCTGATGATTTGATACAACCTCTTCTTGTGTCTATTCTTATATTAAACCATAGGCACCTGGGGGCAGGACCTGGCTCTTTCTATATGTCTGTACAACATTTAGCGCAATGGAGATCTGATCCTGCTCTGGATGCTACTGTAATGCAAATAATAAATGACTTGGAGAGTGGAGGGGACAATGCACCAATTTAATATGAGATGATACAAAACTGAGAGAGAGACTGTAAATACACTGAGGATAGAATTAAAATACAGGATGAGCTTGATAAACAGGAGAAATGGACTGAAATTGCTGTTTGCCAGAAGCTGGAAATGGCTGACGGGGGATGGATCACTTGATGATTACCTTTTCTGTTCATTCCTGCTGAAGCACCCGGCATTGGCCACTGGGTATAAATTTAAAACTTCAGCGTGGTTTGGGAGTGATACACTGGAGATCCCTCTCTCTCTTAATGTCTGTATGAATGTCCTTGCTTTATGTGTGTAAGGGTATGTCTGCGCTGCACTTATGGGGGTGATTGAAGCTTTTGTAGACATACCTGAGCTATCTTTGGTCTAGCTCGCTCAAATACCAGAGCAGTAAAGCTGCAGCAGTGTGCAAGTAATTACTCTGGGTTCCTGGTGGGCTTGTACAGCCAAGGCTGCTGTGATTTTGTATGCGAGCTAGCTAGATTAACGCGAGCTTGGACATGACTATAGAAGCCCAATCTCAGCTCATGATTGCAGTGTAGAGACACCTTAATTTAGAATCTCAATGCTATTTTATGTAACGTGGTGGGCTTATATTGCTGTGCCATGGTTTCTTATGTGCTGGTGATACCTAGATGACCTTACTGTGAATGTCTGGGAGATCTTTTGGTTAGAATGAGGCTTGCCTGGAAATACCCCCTACATTATTTCACTGATGACAATTGGAAAATGCCCAGTTTTGTTCTTGTGGTTTGGGTTAGTTTGGTTCCCTCCCCCCTGCACTTGTACTAATTTCCTTCCTTCTTCCTGTTATGTAATATGTTGTAAAACTTGGTACCTTTATAGTGGTTACAAATGTAAAACTCCATAATTACATAGGGTGAGAGAGGGGAGCTCTTGCAATGCATGTGGGTAGGAAAGCACCAGGAGCTTTTCAGGGGGGAATACCCTAAGAGTCACTGGTTGCCTCCTGTGTAAAGGTGTGCAGGGGGTAGGCCTGTGGAAAGGAGGGGGTTGTTGATGAGTGTGTCTTGAGTATTCTTTGTTGTGACTATTCCTCTCTGCTGGATAATCCTTTGTGGAATCTCTACAGGCCAGACCTAAGTGAGAATAGCCTTTAGGTCAGCTCTAGTTTATACTGAGGGTCGAACAGGCTCCCATGAGCCCCGAAATCCTGGGCATTGAAAAGTGCTCTAAATCTACCTTTGCCCACTTCCCCAGTGCTGCACCTCCTGTGTGGTGCAGCTCAGAACTGAGGTCTTAAAAGTTTTATTCATGTATGCCAGGCATGAGGGATGTTGTGTCTGGCAGCAGGTAGGGCTGTGATCACGATCATGGTGGCTAACAACCATTGGAAGCTGTGAGGCTGTTGCTTCCCTTCATTTCTGAGGCTAGTCCAGAAGTCCCTATATGTATTTTCTTTGCATTCTGGTGTTGATAAAAAAGAGGCAACTGGCCTCTTGTTTTGTGGGGAAGGCTGGTACTTGGCATCCACCCCCACAGCCATGCTTCTGGCTACTGTAGTACGTTTTACACAATTGATGGTATCTCAGGAGATTCTCCTCTTTTCAAAAACCCATTTCCAGTTGCCAGGGGCTGCGGCTCTGGTATTCCTGAGTCTGCTTTGAAGCAAGACTCAAACTGAACGAGATTCTTTCACACCCTGATGCTTCATTTCTAACACGAGGCCCTTGTGCAGTTGTTTACATCTCTACAAAGGGTGTATAAATGCAGCCATTTTGCTGTTTTCGTAGGGTGACCAACTAGCAAGTGTGAAATATCAGGCCGGGGCTGGGGGGTAATAGGCACCTATATAAGATAAAGCCCCAAATATGGGCACTGTCCCTATAAAATCAATACATCTGGTCACCCTATGTTTACATTGACTTTGCCCAGGTGTAGATGACGACACGAGGAGCAAAGCAATGAGGAGAATCAGGCCTGTGGGGCCTAGGTGAAAACTACATCTCAGCCCAGCTTTGTCATCACATGGCTTCCAGCAGCCTGTATTTGAGAAGGTCAGAATATTCATTGTATCCTGAAAACCTAGTTTATCTCGGTGGAGTGGGGGGAGGCACTGAGGCAATGCCTGATTTGTCAGGGCTGAGAGGCTTCTGTGCGGTAACATTGCACGCAAAACCCGGGCACTGGTGCAGTGCATAATCTGAATGTAAAAGCTACCTCCCTACGTGTGCTTGCACAGAAAGATACAGAAATGCATCTCTTCTCTCTCTCATGGAGCTCACAAGAACTGGAGGGAATTTGAAGAAAAGAGCTTAATTCTTCCCCATGACCAGCTTAAAGCAAAGTTACAGCAGCTAAATGGACCATGCTGCATGAAATGCAAAGTCATGCTGGTGTGAGTCAAACATTCTCCTCCCCCTGGGTATCAGAGAGCACAGTTAGAGAGCAAAACAAAGGCAGATGCATCAACCATTGAAAGTGTTTTTATTGCTTTCTTATGCATGGCAGCTGCCCAGGAGACCTCGGTTGAATTTAAATAGTGGGATATTACCTGGAGGTCACAGGGAAATGGGGAAAACTCCCTCTGCCTCCACAGTCTCAAATAAGTTAAAGGCTTCAGTGGATTTCTTTCCTGTAGTTTATTTGTTGTGGATGTCATGAAAATTCCTATTAAAGGCTGATAACAAAGAGACACTAGGAGTATCTCCTGCTTGCTGCCAAGCCAATTAAAATCATCCTTAAATATCACAAAGAGAGAGAGAGAGAGAAAAAAAAAGGGAAGTGGGAAATGTACCTTGCTGAGAAACTGGATAGCGTAAGGGGACTGGTAATGGAATTATGTAGCTTTGACTCAGGGCAGCGCCAGCGCTAGGCATAAGCAGACTAAGCAATTGCTTAGGGCACCGAGCAGCAAAAGGTGGCCTCCTATTAATTATTAGTATGTGGAGGAGGGGCAAAATAGTCCTGCTTAGGGCCCCCGGTGGGCTAGCACTGGCACTGCCTCAGGGTACAGCTACACTGCCAATGAAAGCGTGCTTCCCAGTTCAGGGAGACTGATGCACACTAGCACTGCTCAAGCTACTGCACAAAAAATAGCAGTGTGGCTGGGAACCCAAAGCCTGCACCTAAATTGAATGAAATGGAGCAGATTGCAGCCATTCTGACCTTGAATACTTAGGTAGGACTCGCAGAGACTCTAGGTCCCAGCAAATAGTGCTCCAATCTAAGCTGAGTGATTTCTCTGATGCTGGGTCATACAGCCTGTGCAAGCTATACACCTGTCTTAAAGATGAAGGTATCTGCAGGGCACGTTGTACTCTATGGGCTAAACTCTGGTTCCCACTGAGATTGAGGATACTTCCTTTAAACTGTTAACAAAAATTGTTCTGCGCTATGATAACTTTTTCATGGATTTATTTTAGTCAACATTTGATGATGTCAAAAACGAAAATATAAAGGTAGAATCCGCACCAAATGAGCGATCGATTTCTACTTGACGATTTGTATATCAACCCTCCCATTTCTGTGAAGCAGGGTGAGGTGACTGAGGATTAAAACTGTCTGAGGCTACAATGCTTCCCTGTCTTGTTCCTTCCCGACATGCATTCACCACGTAAAGGAGCCCGACATGTATTCATTACAGCAGTAACCCTGGCAGGTGGTAGCAAAGGAAGCTCAGTGAAACTTTGGAGGACCCTCTAGATTCCTCTCTGACTAGCAACTCTCTAAATCGCAAATAGACAGTTCTTGTATATGTATTCCATAGAGTTTGCTGGTAATATTGAAACAGAACAAAAAAAGTCATTGCTTCTTGTTCCCTTTGGCTGTGACCCTGTACAGCTGTCCAGTTCATGCACCTAAATGGTGTGTGGAGCAGTGGCTACGGCGCAAAGGCAGTGCCACGTAAAAGATAATATATCAGTATGTGGCAGAGAGACGGTTTACTATCTGAATCCAAATGCTATGATAGCATAGTAACTGAGTGCTGTGTTTTGTTTGTTGCCTATGACTGTATAAGTAGATAGGAGTTTTAAAATGGGAATTCTCAAACGTGGACCACCACTTACCCTCCCATTTGGGATTGTATAGCATCTCTTTGGCAGCGTCAATTGCTTACATCGAAAACTAATATTAGGAATGTATTTAATGTCTTTCAATGGCCTTTCAACGGGATTTAGCAACTGGAAATAAAGGAGGGGTAAATGTTATAATGCTATGCAATAAAGTTAGAGACTGGGAGGAAATTAGTCACATGTTTCAAAATTGGGAAGAGACATTTCATAAAAAAAGGAAATGTAAGATCATGAGCTGTTATTTCTATACAAATACAAAGAGCACCCATTGTAAATAAGATTGTTATAATGTATGTTCTCATATTGACCCCCTTTGGAGGCCCAATTAATTTCTGGTGCTTATTGCCATTAGATATAACCGATCCTGGAGCTTACTAGGAATCAGAAAAGGGTTAAACATTTATATGGATAACGAGGACATCTACAATTACATTATATCCCTTCTACAGAAGAGATATAAGTGCTCAAGTTTCAGGTCATATCATAAGTCAACCTTTAGCTGACTGGGTTTAGGAAGAAGCTTCTCCGATGGGCAGATTATTCCATAATTGTTCAATATGAGGTTTTTTCTTCCTTTCTCTGAAGCATTGTCAGAAACAGTATACTGAGCTGAATGGACCATGGAGCTGATCTGGTATGGCAATCTCTATGCTCGTATGAGCATGCAGTTTATTTGCAAGTAAACGATGTCTGGCTGACCCTTTTATATGCACATTGAGCCTTCTCCCATTACATGAATAAATTAATAAACAGCATGAACATCTCCTCAACACGGGCTGAAACGAGATCAGGAATGATTTTTGTTTAGGGTTGTGTTCATCAATATCACGTGCTAACCTTGTGCAGCACATTTCCTGTCATAGCTTCCAAGCCACTTTGCAATACAGACACGTAGTAGACTAAATAACAATTAAGCCAAAGTAAACAAATGAAACATGAAATTCAAATGCTGCAATAATGCTAGAATCTTACACAGGGATGGGATGCTGCTTATACAGAGGTTCCCAGTTTTCTTTGGCAGCTCCTAATTTTTGTCTTCTGGTGTTTTATTCTTTGGGGTTCATGTTTTCAAGTTTTGCTCTGCAACTACGAGGGCTAGTTTCCTTTAAAAAAATTAAAAAATGAAAGCTGAGATTTTCATGCATCTAGGAGCTGGGCTTTAAGCAAAGCACCAAGCATTGCAAGATTCTTGACAAAATCATGAGAGCTGGCAACACCAGAGATGTTAGCCTGAGTGTGGTCCCAGCGCAAAGGTCCTCTAAATGTGTGGACCTATTCTGATGAGCTTCCTAGACCAGGCTAGGAATATGAGACATTTCACTGTCAAATTTTCCATGTATACAGTCCCCCCCAAAATGCTCAGAAGGCTAAACTTCTATTAAGATGATTTAAAATATTGCATTATTAATGTGACAAAACTGAGAGTCATAACTCCCACATGCCATGATGAACAGTGACTTGCGGTAGAGCTTGAGCCCTGCATCACCCTCATGCTAGATTGGTACCTGGCTGGGGTGACCTTCTGTAGCTGTCTTTCCTAAATCAAATGCAACTGAAAACACAGAATGCTCTTCTCCTTCCATTAAAATACATTTCTACAACCTCTATACCATTCACAGTGCTTGTCTGCCAGCTATGCAAAACATTCTAATGAAACATGCATAATTCATTTATCTTAATTAAAATGTAAATTTATTGTCAGTCTCTTGGGTAATTAAAGCACTGTTATGGGAATAGTTTTAAGTTCTGTGGCTCAAGTTCCTTTTGCTAAAACAAACAAATGGCACTTTAAGTTCTGCCTGAAGTGGTACTATAGATGCCCATGTGGGAGGTAATTTGAACTTCCCAAAGAGGTCGGTCGGTCTGCATCTCTGTAATATTCAACGGAGTATGCAGACAGTCTGCTATAAGTTGAACTAGGTTATTCTCTTACGTGTTAGGTGTCTGTGTTTCTGATTTGGCATGGACAGAGACACTATTAATAGCTACATTTCCCAAGAAAAGTAGAATACTTCATTGACTTCAAGCTGCCCTTCAGAAACTTTCAAATAGGTATGATGTATTACAGTGCTTACTGTAAACATTCAAACAACTAAAAGGTCTCAGAGGTTAGGTCAGATGTTGGTGTAGCATATTCACACTGCTATCCATTAAATAAATGAATACATTAAAAGCCTGTATTACACAAGGATGGAGTGGTGGAAAAGTGCTCAGCAAGTGACTTATTGGTAATTGTTAGTGCTTTTCCCGCTTCATTTAATACAAATATTAAATAATAAAAAAAAAAAAAAACCCATACAGCCCAGGTGGCCACACAGTGAAGCTGTGGGCTGAGGGGAAGAGCTGGTCTTAGAGGAGAGAAAAATACATACCTTGGTTGGGTTGCTTAAATTCCTTGGTTTCCTCCATCCAAATAAATTTCCGGCACTGAGTGTACACCATCAGGCTTATTGGATTTTTTTTTCAAGGAAAAAAGACTACTTCTCCATATATTTTCCTCCCTCCCTTCCCCCACTGCCCCAAAAAAGTACATTGTAACTCTTGGGGAAATACTGGAATTAAACAAATATCTCTAAAATATGAAAGTAAAATGGTTGGCTGTGCCAACACCCCCAAAGTCACATTAGGCTCTAATTAATGATCCATATGGCTTTCTTGGAGGGTCTGGGATTCATTACCTGCCTTCTGCCATCACAAATAAACTTATGGCTTTGGAAATATGCACAGAATTCTAAGATTAGCACTCCCAGCGAGGCAGTGATATGAAGCAATGGTTGGATTAATGGCAGCTGTGCGTGTGCGTACTGCATGCAGACATAACTCAACCCCCCCAGTGGCTTGGCCTCTGACAATAGGCTGGTCCTGGCTACAGAAGAACAGTGAGTGTTCTTTGAGAGAGCCCATAGGAGAGAATCTGCAGCCAGTTGATTCGTGAACCAATTTAAGGCCTGGCTGTGGTGTTGTCTGTGTGCCAGGGTCATGGTGGGGAGGGGAACGGAAGAACCATCTGCAGATTCCAATTAACGAGAGGAAATGGAGTCTGACATTCATTTCCAAGGCCATATTTTGAAGGATTCTCAGGAGCCGTGTTCAGATTAGGTTTTCTTTCATAATTCTTTGCTGTTCAGGTCACAGCATGGTGGAGTCTGAAGTGAGGGGCCCTTTACAAAAACAAAAGTCTACAGCAACTCAGGAGCTGGCTAGTCCCTTCTCCTCATCTCCCACGGGTTTAAGGTTTAAGATAGTCTAAAATATACAATCTGAGTAATTTCTTGGCATCTCCCTGTGTATGGTTATGTAAGGGTTGTGTATGGTTAATACTTCAAAGGCAGTTGGAGCCTTTTTCAGTGTCAGAGGCTCATTTGAAAGACAGCAGTTGAACCATTCTGATGTCAGCTCTGTTGCTGTGAGAAGTATCAAATTAAACTGATAATTATCTGCAGCACATGTACAAATTATGAACCTTCTGATGTTCAGACTCAGAAGTTTTGAGTTAATTGATACATTTTTGGCTATTTTTTAAATAAAAGCTCTTAGCATTGGCTCTCTCATGCCCCCATTGCAGTTTTAATAATTCAATAAAATCTTCAGAAAATGCCTTCTTTCCCATCCTCTCCCCAGCCCCCACCAGTTCCCATCCAGAAGCTCTGTGCAGAGCGCTAAAAGGCTGGCCCTGTTTGTTTTGAATGTAACAAGTTTGATGGCTCAGAATGGAGAGGGAGTATTTATTTGTAACTGTTTGTCCTCTAGCTAAGCATAAAATCCATTGTATGGATTAAACTGTTTGGGGGAACCCTCCAAAACTCATTTCAGACCTTTTAAAGTTAACAAAAGTATGTTTATTCTAGCCCTTTTGGTGTAGCGGTGACATTGGTGCAGGCAGCCTCCAGGAGCAAACCTTGCAACTCCTCAGTTCTGCTTGCAAAATGCGGAGTATAGTCCTAACCACAAACACTTCATTATCACCCCACCCTCCGTACGAGACATATAATAATACCACAGCACCTTCCATCTGAGGGTCTCAAGCACTTTAAAGATATTAATTTTTAAATTTATAATAAACTCTTTTGGCCCATTTCTATTTTTCTGTTATTAACTCTTAAATATTTATAACCATATCCACTTTATATATATTTGCTTTATTCTGTTCATTTGAAAAATGAATTGGTATAGGTTTCTTAAATAGTTTCTAACATTTATTTTAATAGTTTCTTGGTTTCTTGCACCTTCCCACCCCTGAAGCACCTGGTGCTGACCACTGTTGGAGATAGTATATTACAATGGTTCTCAACCTGGGATGCGTGACCCCCTTGGGGGATGCCAAAGATTACAGGGGGTCCGTTAGGCTTCAATAATATGAGGTCATTCAGCCTCCCAAGCCCTGTGCCAGCTGGAGCAGAGGAGCAGCCCCCCCAAGAGAGCAGCAGCAGCCTTGAGCTCTGCACCAGCCAAAGTGGAGAAGCCGTCCCCCACCCAGCCCACAAGCTGGCTGGGCGCCCGGCCAGAGCGAAGCAGCTCTGCACCTGTGGGGACCTGGAACAGCCCCGGCCAGCTCGCCAGTGACCGCCGCCTCCATTACCCTCCATCCATGAGGTACGGGAAGAGGAGGGGCCACACGAGGTGCGTGGTGGCAGCTGCGCCAGGGGTGGCTTAGCTTCTTACTCAGGTAAGAGTAATTTATTTTTATTATTTATGTAATTTAGTGTTGTTACTATCATCATAATTATATGTGTTTATAGGGGTTATATATGTTTATGGCCGGTGGGGTGTGTGTGCGTGTTTTACCTATTGTTAACTAGTGGGGCTTTCACTCCAAAAGGTTGGTATGTTAGAGTAGATGGACTGACCACTGATCTGATTCAGTATAGCAATTCTTGTGCTACTGGATTAGCTGGATCAGTGCCTGTGTTCTTATGTTGCATCAAGAACACCATGTGTTTTACCGTAATACGGCCACATGAGCAATGGAAGCTTACACATAGCTTCTTTACCAGGGCCAGGGGTTGGATTAAGGAGTCATATGTGTGAGGAAGGCACATATATGTAATATCTTTGTAGCAGGTTTCCTTTTTTGTGTATCATGCTGTAACTCCTACCCTTGCCTTCTCTACCCCCAAATTGCTCACTGTACTCACTGGTTTATAAATTACCCTGACTGATTGAAGGTTTGATCAGATCTGGGGTCATGCCCCCGGTTGCCTACATCTTCATGAATTATTCACATGGCCTGGAAGAGTCCTGGGGAGAGTTTAGGTGTTTTGAAGACAGGGACTGAACACATGTAATGGTTTACAAGATTATCTCACAACCACGCTGAGGTAATCTCTTAGGTGGATTATTTCTAAAACCACAACACTAACATGCAGCTTCAAGAGTCTCAGATGAAATGCTGATTGAGCTTTTCGTTATTTTATTTTTATTGGCCACAGAGAGGTTAATTAAAGGGCATAGGTTTCTCAGCTTAAAAGTCTTGATACTTTCCTGCGTTTCTTAGGGGCTAATTCTTGAGAGCGAGGAAACGTTTTAGTAGTGTGGGCAGTTTTGTACTGTTAAAGCCCTGAGAAAGAGGCTGGCGAGGGTGGAGGTGGTGAACTGACTACTTTTGGGCCACTCTTTGAACAGCCTGGAGGGAAGCTTCTCCTCCTGAAGGACACTTCAGCCTCCAGATTTTTTTATCCTCCTTGATTTGCTCAGCAATTTCATGCTTGCTTAGTGAATCTCCCTTCTGGCAATCAGCCAGAGCCCGTGTGGCAGGGAGGAGGAGGGAGCGGGGGGAGAAGGAAAGGAGTATTAGAAATTACTTTGAAGGGAAGCCTATCAAGTCTTGGTAATCAGGTTTGATTTAAATCTTTCTCTTTTGCTTCACCCCCACCATCACACGCAGTCTTTTATCCGCTAAAAACGAGAGAGTCTATTCTACATGACAGAAGCACTCTGAAAGAGTTGTGAGGAGAATATGCAGGTAAAGATGGAGGCCTTCTGATCTCCATTTCTGCTATGATGGTTGCTTTTTTTTTCTTTTTCCCCCTCCTCTTGTCACAGGACTAGTGCAATCTAGACACAACAGACTTCTGAGACTACTTGGCACAAAATTCTGCTCCCTGTAAACAGATGGATTACATACTGAACCAGAGGTCTTCTGAGAGTCGGAAACCTACTGGTTGCAGGGTGTGTGTAGGATGTGAACTGCATCGATACAAATTACTTTACGATTGAAAATAAGTTTTGAAATCAACAATGACAGAAGAGAATACTTCAGAGGAGAGTCACACAGATATATATTTGAATCCTTCGTTTTAATTCTGTTTCTCCTACTTGAAAGAATGTAGCACTTTAGCTGAGGCTACAAGCTAGCACAGGCTTCCCTTGTGATTAAGCAGCACACTGACTTTGCAATACTACGCCTTCCTGTGTGGTGCACAGACATGAATACATGGGGGAGCTGGAAGAAAAAGGTAGTTCTGGTTTGTTCATTCGGAGTGTCCTAATGCTCTGTCAGAATACAGTTCTGGGACTGCATTACTTACCATCTTGGAGGACAATTGGTGGGGAAGGTTATAGTAGTGACTAGAAAGTGATTATGAAGATAGAGACATATTCTAAAGAATTAAATACAATTGTACCACTCTTAAACTTGTTACACCTTCAGATAGCTTTTATAAACATTATCCTGTAGTGTCAGAATGAGAGAGGTGGGATTTAAATTGAGAAAGGTTAGGGAGAAAACTCAGTTTCCCTGATTGAAAATAAGATTTCTTTGAACATACAGGAGAAGGGAAGAGATGGCCAGCAGAGTGTTTTCTCCTTTACTAAATGCCATTGGAGCTCTAGAGGTAGCTATGGTATATAGTGTGCATGTGATCATGTAGAATAAGAAGGATCACTGAACGGGTGATGCAAGGAAAGAAGGATTACACTGCATGTGATGACCAGAGGAGGATGGTGAAGAATTCTTCAAAGTCTGATGGGGATGTGAGGAAAAGGATTACTGGAGGATTTTCTTGGGATTCTGTGTACGGTGAAGAAATACTGCCCTCATCCACACTTTGGGCCTCTGAGTGGACATGTGAGGGGTTAGGAAAAATTTCATTATATAATTTACAATCTTTTGATTTCCTATCATCCTACAAAAGCTTTTTCACTGCCTTTTCCCCATGTTTATATTGGCTGCTTTCCAACTGACTGCATAGTTTAGTCCAAAATTGCCTTTTGGGGGGGCTTAAGAAAATCCTTAAGTTATTATCTGAAAAAAAGAAATCCTATTTTAGGCTACCATAGAAAATAAGTGGAAATAGAGCCACTTTAGTGAGTGTGGATTAATGGACACCTTAGCTGGAATTATTTACATTCTTTGGCCTCTTCCTATCACACAGTCAGTAGAAAATTGCCTAGCTAAATAGGATTTTAAACATCATTCAAGTCATTTATAGATCCAAATATATCTCTGTGCATGCTTCCCCAAATCACACTGGATCAAATTCTGTCTCTCAGAAGATGATCCCATTGATTTCTTTTTGCTGTCAAATCACATTGACTGTAAACTCACACCCCTAATGAGCTGTCTACTATCCCTTGTTGGTAACAATCAGGAAAAAGCCTACTGCAGGCATGATAACAATCAGAAAATTTGATATAAACTTGTAACATTATAATGGCAGCGAAAAAAGTAAAGGTGATTTTTCAGCTACATACACAGAGGTCACAGAAAGGGCCAGAAAACTGACAGTTTTTAGTCATAAGGTGACATCATACCTATAATATGACTTTCCATTTTGGGTACAAGTACCAGAATGGCATCAAGAAATTGGAGGGAATTCAGATAAGAAAATAAATAAGGATCTGGAAGGACTGACTAATTCTTTTAGGTCCATATACCAATGAAAAGATTATATACATTATAAACATAGTCCACATTTTATCAGTGACAAATCTGATGCTGAGGTTTGTCATGTTATTTAAAAGAAAACAATGCCCATTTTGCTCTCCTTAATAGTCTAAAAGTTCAAAAGAAAAGCAGAAGTCAGTAAATCGTGTAAAATAAATTCAAAAAGAGCTGGGCACCCAGCCAGCAGTTGCCATTCTCCTAAAGCTTCTCATGTCCCCTCTCTGCCCCCAGAATATGGAGCACACTCCCCAGTTTGAGAACCTTTGGTCTAGAGAGGGAGAAGTGCACAGCAGTGGCACCAGCATCAGGAATAGGTCAAGGCTTTGGGGGAGAATTTTGGGCTAGAGAAAAGAAAATTAGGGAGAACTTGGGGCATGTTGGGAAAAGGGATGAATGAAAGATAGATGAGAGACAATGTGGGCAAAAATGTGGGCTCCATTAGGAGATCTTTAATGACCTGAAAATCAAAAAGGAATCCTACAAAAGTGGAACAGGGATGAATTGCTAGGGAGGAGTACAAAAGAAGAGCACAAGCACGTAGGGACAAAATCAGAAAGTCTAAAGCACAAAATGCGTTATACTAGTAAGAGACATAAAAGCAATAAGAAGAGATTCTTTAAATACATTAGGAGCAAGAGAAAGATGAAGGAAAGTGCAGGTCCTCTACTTAGTGGGGAAGGAGTGATAATACCTGATGACATCAAGAAGACTGATGTGTTTAATGCCTATTTTGCTTCAGTCTTCACTAAAAAGGATAATGGTGACCAGATACTCAACACAATTAATATTAACATCAAGGAGGGAAGAACACAAACCAAAATAGGGAAAGAACAGGTTAAAGAATATTTAGATAAGTGAGATGTATTCAGTTCAGCAGGGCCTGGTGAGAATTATCCTAAGGTATTTAAGAAACCAGCTGAAACAATTTTGGAACCGTTAGCAATGATCTTTGAGAATTCATGGAGGATGGGTGAAGTCTTCTGGAGTCTTCTGGAGGAGAAGGGTGAGGAGTCAGTTCAATGACAGAACAAACAGGAAGATGTTTTTCAGGGCACTTCCATGCCCTCTTTCATATTCTGTCACTATCTATGTGTGCCAGTCCTCTGTACTCCCTCTATCCCAGCCTCCATCCCTATCATTCCTGGGGTGATCTGACCACCGCAAGTCTCCCCAATTCTGAGATTAGGAGTCTTGCAGCATGCTGCCTCTCACGCCTATTCCATCCATTCCCAGCACCCAGTCCATATCATGCTGGTCCCTTGGCCCTTTCTTCTCGCCCTCTCCCAGGCTTCTGCCCCTCTATCTTTCCTCCCAATCTCCTGCACCTCAGTTTTCAATCTCAACCTCTAGTGAATATGAAGGGGTTAATTTACTGCTCTTCACCCTGAATGGCAGGGATAATTTCACAAACAGTGGCACAAGCCCAGCTCTGCATGGTTCATAGTGCTCTAGCCAGAGATTCAGCTTTCTGTCTCCTCTGAAAATGCCTTCTAACACAGTGCTCCCCAAACTGTAGGGCAGGCCCCCCTAGGGGAGCATGGAGGAATTTTCCAGGGAACATGGTGGGGCCTGGGCCAGTGCCATGGGGGTAGCCCCACTCCAGCCACGGTCCTGGCTCTGCTTCCAGCCTCATCCACGCCCAGGCTGTGCTTCTACTTCCAGCCCACCCCCAGCTGCGGCTCTGGCCTTGGCCCCTATCTCCTGGCCTGGCTGCAGATCCACACCTGGCCATAGCTGCTGGCCTGGACATGGCTCTGCTCTCGGCTGTGGCCCCAGCCCTTCCCCAGCCTTGGGCCCAGACTGTGGCCCAGTTGCAATTCTGCTCCGGCTCCAGCTCCCAGCCACAGACTTACCCCCAGCTGCAGCCCCGGCCTTGGGCCCTGGCTTCTGGCCCAGACCATGGCCTAGTCCCGGCTCTCAACCACTGCTGGGGAGAAGGGGGGAAAGATGGGGAAGGGAGGCATGTGACATAAAAAGTTTAGGGACCCCTGCACCAACATGATGCTGTGACATTGGTTTATAACGAATTCAGAGGGAAGACTGCCATCTACTGAACTGCCAACACCACTTGCTACTGCAGCAGCACATGGGTTTCCTTTGGAGGTCTGCTATCCAAGTATTGACCCAGACTGACCCTGTGTTAAACTTCCTTCCAAACCCCGAGAATGCTGCCTTACCCAGCTCTCTGGCCTGTGGGGCACAAGATAAGTGATACAGGAATCAAGCTACTTCAGATGTGAAGTGATCCCAGCCCAAAGAGAATAGGAACAGATTGGCCAACGGAGAGAGAGAACTTCACATTTGGTTTTCTGCCAACTAAATAGTTCTTATAATTTTTTTGTGCCTAAAGTTAGTCAGAGTGAGCTGGATTCTCTGGTCCACATAGGCCACTTCACACTGTATATGTTGCACAAAATGGCCTTAAATTTGCCAGAGATTCCCTCCTGTGTAGCAGGAATCTCTGGGGAATGCTCTGCTGATATAGAGCTGATGGAGGTGGCATAGCTGCCCACATCATCCCCTTCTTTGTAACTGTTCCATGACTGAGTTCCATAAATGTTCATGACTGTGAGCTATATAAGCATAAATATTCATGAAAAGCCAATTTTAGTCTCAAATGTCCTACTATTAACTGAACGTGAATCTCAAATTATATATCTGAATACAAAATGTATAGTCACGTGGGTCGTCCAATCCGAAAACACAAGACGGTATGACTTAAGTAACTCAACAACCCATGAAGACTGCAAGTATTAGCAATAAACTGTTTGCAACTGATCTGCAAACCAAGAATTATCAAATGAAGAAAATTGTGAACAATTTTGACTAGTTAGTATGATTGATCTGCTCCCAAAGAGCTGTCATTAAGGGCTTCTCTACACTTACCTCCGAGATTCGGTGGGAGTCAACCGGAGTTACGCAAGCTATGCAAAAAACTTGCTTAACTCCCGTTGACTTCTCTGCTTCTGTTCTGTGTGTCCTCTTCACTGCACTGTGCTGATTGGAACCACGTTCCCGTCGACGCAGTGCTACGCCACTTGAGAAGGTGATCTTAGTACGTCGATTTCTGGATCGACTGAGCAGGTCTTCACTGACCGCTCAGTCGATCCAGAGAAATCGATCTGACAGTGGCGACTTTGCCACCGTCAGTGCAGCCATAGCCTCAGTCACTCATCCATGGTGTCATCATAATTCAGTGGCTGAATCAGGATTGGAAACCAGAAGTTCTGACTGTCAATCTTTGGCTGTGCCCCATTAAACCATGTTGGTTTTCCCCTTAGTATTTTCTAGGCCTGAGTGGACTTTTTTCCTGATTTTCCTCCAAGTCCTTCTTTTGAACCACTCCATACCTAACCCTGCTGTATTATCCCACTGGGCACTTGGCCTGAAAGTGCCTTTTGAGCACTTTGAGCATGCTGCTTCTGCAGCTCTCCCAGCTCCTGCTGGCTTGGAGGAAAGGGGAAGAGAATTTGGAATTCAGGAAATTTGTCTTTCCTTGTCTGAGAACCTTGTCTACGATTGAGCTCCACTACTTGCTTACAAGGCTGAGCATTTTATTTTGACCATCTAACTTGCTTAGCTACCGTATAGAGCAATATCATCCTCCGAAAGCATTGCTTTCAGCAGTAACTTCAGAGCTGTTATAAAAAAGTCAGTACGCAACTGTCTGACCCAGCACAAGGTTAAATTCCTTTGACTACTAACCCTATAAAAGCAACTGAATAATGAGAACTAGAAATTGAAACAGGCTGCAAAAACACCCCAAAGCACAGTGTTTTGATATTCCATCATGACCTCATTGCCTATATGGTATGGAACTATTTCAGCTATTCAAACTGAGAACAATAGTTGTCATAGGAGGAAGCATAATGTCTTTTTAAGGCAGATAAACTTCCATTTGTGACAATAGCATGCCAAAAATGCACAGAATCCAGCTCTGTTGAGGGGCTTTTCTATTCAAGGCTTTAATGGGCTCTTACGCTTTGCAGGTGTGAGGATGACAATACTTTACATTTACAGATACAAAGGGGCCAGCAAATGTCCAGACAGACTTGCCAAATATTGACTGCAAAAAATGAAAAGAGCCAATCTAAATCACTGGTTCTCAACCAGGGGTCTGTGCCCCTGACCCTGAGCAGATTTCAGAGGGTCCACCAAAATCACCCCGCGAAGTGATATGGCTCAGGCTTTGGCTTCCGGCCCAGGTGGCAGGGCTACACCCCTCGACTCACCTTAGCAGGCCATCCAGCCTGTCTGGGTGTGTGTGTGTGGGGGGGGGGGGTGCACAACCAAAAATTGCAGGGTTACTGCAGAAGAGAGGTCTTCCCCTGCCATCAGAAGGGGTTTCCTCATAGCAATTGGCTCCATGAGCAGGCAGCAGCTAGCCAAGGAGACACACCACTGCTCAGCCCTGCTACATCAGCACTTCAGAGAGCTGGGCCAAATGGAAGGCAGAAATCTGGGGGACACGTGCCCCCTACCCATGTGTTGCCTCTGGTTGGGGGTCTGCAGGTTTGTCAATTTAAGTTTAGGGGTTGCTGGGTATAAAAGGGTTGAGAACCACTGATCTAAATAGCTGTCCATTGGAGAACTGTGCTAGCTACCCCTCAATCAGGCTGGATTATGCCTAGCAGCTGATGCTACTATTATTGTTTTACTTCAAGCACCCCAAAATGTGATAGGTGCCTTCCAAAACAAGTAATGATGCAGTCTCTGCCCATAAAGGTTTTTGTCGTCTGATGTGACACAAGTGGGGGGGTGATAGGGAAAAATAATAGAGGAAAAAGTAAGGACAAAGGTGACTGTAATATGATCACACAGTTATTCAGTAAAGTATGCACAAATCTTGAAGGATATATTACTTTCTTGTTTTGTTTTTTGAATTGTTCCTCCCTTTTCATTTCTTACAAGCTTCTCGCTTAGTTTTGGGAGGGAAATGATTGAGTCAAGGAAGACTGCTTTCAAGGAAAAAATGTTTAACATTTTTTTGAAAATATTTTGAGTAGATACATTGTGTATAATTCTTTTAAATAATTTGATAGGTAAAAATTTAGGGTGGTCATCCTTGGCACCATCCCTATAAAATTTTCCATCTTTTTCTGATTTACTTAATGGCAGCAGAACCACTGGAGATATAAAAAAAAGAGCCAGCCTGTTCGATTTCTGCTAACAGTACAAAACCAGTCCTAACCAGTCTGCATCTTTGGAACTACAGTATGTCTTGCATTTTCCTTGTATAACTACACAAATTGACTACCCTCATTTATACAGTAATAGAGAATAAGCTCATGATTTACCTTCCATTTGCAGTTTAGTGTTCCTTCCTTGTATACCACACTCACACTGTAATCAGATATGTGATACCATAGTGCACCTGTGATTCGCATACTAATCACTGCCCCTTCTTGTGATGAGTTAGAGCAGATGCAGCAGGCAGGAACAGTTTAAAAGGACATAGTCTCACTGTTAGAGATTATAAACACTGTGCCAGTCACTGGAATGGTTCATGGCACCTGATGGAGACCCTTCTTTTGTTTTTTTCTAATGGTGGTCCCAGTACTGTTCCAGCAGATGGCACTGTACCATGATTTAAAAAAAAAAAAAGGAAAGGAAAGGAGAGGAGAACACCTAACAGATACACATCACAAAACCACCACATAGTTTGACAGGACTAACATGCTGTTCAAACAAGGCTGGAGACTTGAAGAGCAGGGCTGTTGCATGTGACAGTGTTGGCGCTGTATCTGAGGAAGCCTGAGTTCACTTTGCCAGCTGTAGACTGACTGAATAATTCATTACGTTCAAGAGCATTAAATTCACCCATAAAAATTAACAAGTGGTGTAAGAACAGATTTTTTAAAATAGATAAAAGGTTACCTAGATAGAAGAGTCCCTCTGAAATGCTTTTATTTTGGGCATTCACTATAGTTAGAACAACAGTACTAAAAGGACGGGAAGATAGAGGGACATAGGCCTTAACCATTCAATAGAGCATTGTGTATCATTATTAATTATTTGTATTATTGTACCATCTAGAGACCCCATCCAGGATCCAGACTCCATTGTGCTGTGTTAGGCACTGTACAAACATATAGTATGGGACAGTCTCTGCTCTGCAGTCTAAATAGACCAGACAAAGGGAGCATTATTATCGGTATTTTACAGCTGGAGAACTGAGGCATTGAAGAGCTAAAGTGACTTGTCCAAGGCCACAGAGGAAGTGTGTAGTAGATCTTGGAATTGAACCTAGATCTTCTGAGTCCTGGTTGAGTGCCTTAACCACAGGGCGATCCTTCCATTACCATTATAAATTAACATATAACCGCTCTGAACTACAAATCAGCACATCTCTCTCACTAAAAAGAGAATAGGCTCTAGGTTGAACAGTATTCCAGAAATTCCTTTTGCAAGTCAAGCTTAATGATTTTTATGACATCTCAGAAAAGTAAAAAACAAAAACAAAAACAAACCTCTGCTACAAAACTCATTGAGATTTAGTCTGGTGGGATTACCTAGCCATTAATTTTGGACCCAGGAATTACAGACCAGTCAACCTAATTTCAATACCTGGAAATATACTAGAAGAAATGATTAAACAAACAATTTGTAAGCACTCAGAAGAGAATGGGGTTATAAGGAATAGCCAGCATGGATTTGTCAAGAACAAATCGTGCCAAACCAACCTATTTCCTTCTTTTGTCAGGGTTACTGACTTAATGTATAGGGGGGAAGCAATAGATGTGATGTGTCTTGATTTTATCAGAGGGGTAGCCGTGTTAGTCTGTATACAGCAAAAACAATGAGAGTCCTGTAGCACCCTAAAGACTAACACATTTCTGCAGGCATACGCTTTCATGGGTTGCAACCCACTTCGTCAGATGCATCGTGGGTTGCAGCCCACGAAAGCGTATGCCTGCAGAAATTTGTTAGTCTTTAGGGTGCTACAGGACTCTCGTCTTGATTTTAGTAAGGCTTATGGCACAGTCCCACATGACATTCTCATAAGCAAACTAGAGAAATGGGGTCTAGATGAAATTACTAGAAGGCAGCTGCACAACTGTTTGAAAGACTATACTCAAAGACTAAGTACCAATGGTTTGCTGTCAAACTGTTTATCTAGTGGGGTCCCACGGGGATCAGTGTTGGGTCTGGTACTATTCAGTATTTTCATTGATGACTTGGATAATGATGTGGAGAATATGTTTATGAAATTTGCGCATGACACCAAGTTGGATAGATTGCAACAACTTTGGAGGATAGGATTAGAATTCAAAATGACCATTACAAATTGGAGAAGTGGTTTAAATTCAACAAGATGAAATTCAGTATAGATATATGCAAAGTACTTCACTTCAGAAGGAAAAATCAAATGCACAGCTATGAAATGGAGACTAACTGGCTAGGTGGTAGTACTGTTGAAAAATCTGCGGGTTATAGTGGATCAGAAATTGATATGAGTCAACAACATGATGGAACTGCAAAAAAGGCTAATATCTTTCTGGGGTATATTAACAGGAATGTTGTATGTAAGACTTGGGAAGTAATTGTCCTGCTCTACTCGGCACTGGTGAGGCCTCAGCTGGTGTACTGTGTTCAATTTCGGGCACCACACGTTATGAAAGAAGTGGACAAATTGGAGAGAGTGCAGAAGAGTGCAATAGAAATGATAAAAGGTTTAAAAAACCTGACCTATGAGGAAAGTTTTAAAAAATGGACATGTTTAATCTTGAGAAAAGAAGATATGTTATGAATCTTCAGATATGTTAAGGGCTGTTATAAAGAGGATTATTAACAATTGTTCTCCATGTCCACAGAAGGTAGGACAAAAAGTAATGGTTTTAATCTGCAACAAGGGACATTTAGGTTAGATATTAGGAAAATCTTCCTGGCTATAAGGGTAGCTAAACAATGAAATAGGCTTCCAAGTGAGGTTGTTGAATCCCCATCATTGGAGGCTTTTAAGAACAGGTTGGACAAACACCTGTCAGGGATGGTCTAGGTTTATTTGGTCCTGTCTCAGGGTGGAGGGCTGAACTTGATGACTTCTCAAGGGCCCTTCCAGCCCTACATTTCTATGGTTCTATGATTAAACTAGTTCCCTCTGAAAACTTCCACTTTCTCTCTGTCCTGTTGGCCATAGAATCTACTTTACACACTAGCAGAGATGCCTGGAAGGGCAGAGCTGATCCATTGCAGTCTCCCTTGATGCTACTACACTCAGCTGGTCTCACCTTCAACAGATAGCATAGATTCTTGTGTGTGTGTGTGTGTGGTGGAGGGGTTAATATATATATATATTGTCTTAAGCCAATTACCAGCAGCAGGCTTAGGATCTGAAAACTTGCTGCGTGATGCCAGAAACTAATCCTGGTGTCAGCACCTGGGATTAAACTACTGCACCAGCCTGCTTGTCATCAGAACAGAAACAGTCTCAGAGACTATGCGGGGTTAAAAGGCTGCTGAGCCAACAACTGCAGCTTCCTACCAGGCATATTAACTTTCCCTTAGTGGCTTTAGGTTTCATCTGTCTCCATTTTCTTGCTCCTCCCCTCGCTGACATTTGGAGAATGTGAGGATTGATGAAAATTTGTGTTGTAGTTTTGAAACATAAAAACCAATCATGGTCCCAGCTTTCTGTCTTAAGGTTATAAAATGACCAAAGTAAGCAATGCCAAGTAGTCTTTACTTACAAAGGTAACTTTGGATTGTTTAATTAACGGAAAAGGGAATGCAGGGCTACTACAATACAGATTACACTGGCTAGTGCCATAGATACTATTGGACCTCAGACAGAAGGTGTAACTTTATTGAAAATAGAAATACCATTGTTCTGATCCTGTACCCATTGAAATCAATAGTAATGTTGCTATTTATTTGAGTTGGAGCAGGACCAGTCCTAGGTAGTTGCATGATATTTACCCAGTAAAATTTAAGTGGTTTATTATTCTAGACTGGATCCTGACTGGTGGGCTTAGCCAGAGAAATAAATTTGCACAGGAGTTTAGAGAACAGAATCCTTCCTCATCAGGACCTGCCGCACGAGCACTGCAATAATTGCTGCTGCTGTGGAATTGCCATTTCATCCGTCAGTCCCTGTGCTCCACCTCAGTAGGTGGGATGGTTTAACCAGTGGACCCATCTAATTGGATTGGTATCCTGAATCATAATGGGCCCTATGTTATGACAGTTGATGCTCTGTTCTTTCCTTAGTCCTCTCTTTCCACGCTCCAGGCTGCAGCACTACTGAAAATTTCACTAGTCACAGAGTGAGTCTGTGGTTTTGTTTAATTACGGGGGAGGGCAAGGGGGCAGGAGAGAATGGGGAAAACAACCCAACTTTTTAGCAAATCTGTCTTTCACGTCTCATCAAATAGTGGGGTTGTGAGACTTGTGATCTCTCATCTCCTAGCATTAGTTGCACATCATCCCCGATGACTGTATGTAACTATTACAAGGGGATGGAGAGAGCACAAGACGGTCAGAGACGTCAATAGTTCTTTGCTACAACACTGCCCTGCCTTGCTGAGTTTAGTGCATGGCATATACTGTGGATTAGAGATGGTCCCATAATGCAAAATTCTGATCTGTTCCCACTAATGTACAGAGCTAGGGGCTCAGACTGGCTTATTGTTACAGGCAGGACTGGTAGCACACCTATATTAAGTAGCCCAGCACTTTCCCTAATGAAACCATTTTCAGTTACTTATAACTTTGCCAAACTTTAATTGTTCAGGATGAAATTTTCCATGTTGGGTGTCTGCCTCAGGCTGAGTTTTCTTAGGACATTTTAATTAAAACGTTTCAGCTGTTTCCAAGAATCTGGTTAGGGAAAAATACATTGCTTTACCCAGGATAAAAAAAAAATTCTTACAGTCATGGGCGGCGGGTATAATAGGCTGTCGCTGAGCTACCACTGGATGCCTGGACCGTGGTGGCCCTGCCTCTTTCCACCCCTGCTCTGCCCCTTCCCGGTCCCTACTGCCCAGCTGCTCCTCCTCCCCTCTTCCCCATGAGATGCCCTTTCGCTTGTCATGTCCCTCACCCCCTCCCCTGTGAGGCCCTCCCATCTGCTGTATCCCTCCTCTCCTCTATATTCCACCCCCCTTCTCCATGAGACCTCCCCACCGCTCGCCACATCCTTTATCCCCTCCTCCATAACACCCCCTCCCATCTGCCACATCCCTCTGGTGGTGGTGGGGGCCTGAGCAGGGGAGGGGGTGGGGCCTAGAGAGGAGTGGGGGTGGAACGTGGGCAGGGTCTCAGGCAGAAGAGGCGGGACAGGGAGCTAGCCTACCACCGGGGAAGCTTCACCTGCCGCCCATGCTTATAGTGCTTGGTTGAGATGCTCTACCACCTACATTCTTTGAAGCAGGGACTTGAAATTTGGCAGAGGAGTCATCCGCTTGTTAGTGATGTGCCTTTTGCTGTTCTGTGAAAATCAGCCTAAATTTTGCCAAGTCATAAATCTCTGAAAAACCTCAGCTCGCATATGCTCAGTAAACGTTGGAGTTTGACAGCTAAATTCCCTTAAGATTCCTTCTGTACTGAGTCAGCTCCATCCACTCACAGGTCCTACATGCCAACCAGACTGTGTGTGTGCCGTATCCCCAGAGGGACTGAGCATGCTCCATCCTGGGGCTGAGCAGGACTTTCCCTCCAGCTGCTCCTTCTGACTGCTGGGGCTGCTGTAGTACCTGGCACCAGAACCGTCTCTCCAGTTCGCTCACTGCTTTCCCTTCTGGCGCTCAGGCAGTGTGAAGGAAGAAGAGAAGGAAGCAGCCCACACTGGAATGCAGAGGAGTGAGAAGTTGGGGGCTGGTCAGGGGGTAGAAAGAGAGCCAGAGGATGGGGAGGAGCAGAAGGGGTGGAAAGAATGGGAGATGGGAAGGGAGAAGAGGGAGACAGGATCCAATGGGGAAGCAGCAGAGGGGAAGAGTGCAGGAGCTGGATATGGGACATAGGCAGGGTTGGATAGAAGGCGAAAGGGAGGATGTGGCACCGATGTGTAGTGTGATAACTAAAGACCACAGTGATGTTGCCAGTTCTGAATTTGCTTACTGTTGCCAGGTTTGATCAGACTCTTAACATTACTTCATCGTAGACTTTTGCAATTACCTTACTTTGTTTTGTGCCTGTAACCAATAGTACATAAGTTGTTTAAACAAAAATCTCTTGCTAACCTTTTAACAGTAGTTGCACGGACACTGGAAAGGCTCCTAATGCAACAGTACGAGATAATAACAGAAGGTGGGAATCCACTAACTTTCACTAGGAACATGTCAGGTCTACGGCTCCTTCAGGCTTCCTAAAATGTTCATGGAACCATTAAAATGGTTGATTTATACAATACATGGTATACCCATATGGTATTAACATAACATGGAATTTGCTTTTATATGGACCTTCATTAGAGATATCTAAACAGACTTTAAAAAATAATGTTGATTTAAATTAGGTGCAAAAATACATATACATAAATGCAATATTGTGGATTAAGGGTTACATACAAAAAAGTTAGCGCAGTCATAATTCTAATTCCCACAACAATTGTAATTTGCTCTCTACCCATATATACTGGTACAGTATCATTTAGTCTTACTGTATGATTTATTATCTTTAATGCCATAACACAAAAGGGACCCGTGCTGAGAGGTGCTGGGTACCTGTAACTGCCTTTGAATACAGTTGGAACTGAGGATGTTTACCATGTTACAGAATCCAGCCCTGTCAGTCTTGGTCCAATCCTGCTCATATAATTTGTACAAACACTTCTTCTGAAGTTAATGGAGCAACTCACGCAAGTGGATGAGCAGGATTTTGCCATATATATGTATATATATAAAACCAAGCCACCATAGCATATATTTGCAACGGGTCCAAATTACAGTTGATCTGAGAATCATAATTTAGAATGGGTGACTGACGTTTGTAAGTGTAAACAGTACTACTGCACATTAACTTAGTTTTTTACTTTTTATTTTTATTTATTTTTTATTTTTTGAAGTATAAATAAACAAGAAAAAGAAAGGTGTTTATTTGACTGTGCACACTCCCATTGGAATATGCAATCTAGATTTTTTACATGCCAAACAAACTTCACATGTTGATTCACCCCATAACATGTCGGAGATTGGAAATAAATGGTAATGATAGAGAAGCCATCAGTAAAGCTGTTGGGCCTGCCAGATCCCTTCTGCTATCATGATCCAGATATATACATGCTCAGCTCATGTGTGTGTGTATCTGAAGCATTATATCTCAGCTTTAATTAATATCTCCATAGTGAGGAGCCTTTTAAAATTTCATTTTTTCCCTATGTATGAACCACATTTGATACACACAGACACAGAACATTTAAAATGCGCTGAAATCAGTGCTTTGATTAGTAAAAACACTGCATGCTAGCAAGTGACTTTGCTATGACCATATGTCACAGCTCCTTGGGGACCTTACTGGAACTGCTCTGTTAGAAATAGATGGCAAAGTCCCACTGAAATCAGTAGGACTTTGCATAGTAAAACCATGACACAGACATCTAAATGGAAGTGGTATGAAATAGAGACGTAGCAAAAACAAAATCCAACAAAAAGCCCAGTTGTGAAACATAGCAATTATACATGTGCATACTATGAAAATGTCTTCTGCTTCAATATTTTGTCTCTCTAGTGCCCATTTTAAGGACTGCAGTGCTGGCAAAATCTCTTTACTTTCATTTATGCAATGCAAGGGAACATTTGACCATTTCATTTATCATTAATTGACATCTTGAAGGGTGTCACAGCAAACAAACCAAGAAATGGGCATAGAGAAAGGGCCCTTTCTCTCCTTGGAGGTGGTGCCAAGATCGGAGTGAGTACATGGGGAGGGAAGTAGCCCGGAATAGCATGCTCTACCTCTGTCCATGCTGCACCTATTCTGTGGATAAATAAAGTTCAGTCGGCAGTGCTGTTGATTCAGCATCTTTCATAAGCACCATTCTCTTTTAAAAAAAGATTAAAGAAAAGAAGTCAGCCTTGCTGTTGCTGCTCCTGATTCAGAAAGTGGTGGAAGCTTTGGGTGTTGTACTGGGTGTTGGGTTTGTTTGTTGCCAGTCTGTAAATGCAAGCCAGCTGAACCAACTGAAATGAAGTGTAAAGGGGAAAATGAAAAAGGGAGACAGACAGACAGGGGGGAATTGCATGTGTACTGATTTTCTACTGTTGTTGTTTCAAACAGCTAATTTATAAACCCCAAAAAAACCAGGAGGTCTAATGCTGACAGATTCCAGGCTGTGGTGGCTTCTCGGTAGTGCTATGGTAGCAGTTCATGATATAACCAAAATACTTGTTATGGAGAAAATAGGGAACAAGCAACAGAATGTGTTGCTCTTAGTTGAACATTTCACGCCTGCAGTTCCTGCTGCCCTCCCCCTCCAACTTCCCCTCAAGTTTAGGCCATGTCTATATTAGGAGCACTTTACCAATTTTGGAATAGTATATTGGCAAAGCTGTGCTCTGTATTGGTATAGTAAAACCACCCCCCACAAGTGAAACAAGCCATGATGGTAAAAGCACAGCTTTCTCAGTATATATCTACATTAGAGGCTTCTGCTGCTGCCAGAAGTCTGTAGTGTAGACCTGGCCTTGGAGGGCAGGTTCAGTCCCAGGATCCCAGACTGCAATACACACACAGCCAGACAAATGAACCGAACCTTGGTCTGTACAGTATTTTTGTTCAAGTTCCACAATTCTCAGACATCTTTTTCAGACCTTTTGTGATGTTTTCCCCTCCACTCGGTCATTAGAAAGAGCTTGTTTCTTCACATATTTCCTTTTTATTTCACAACTGAAGCTCCAAAAACAGGTGTCTGGTTTTAAATACAATAAGCAAACCCCTGCTGTGTGTACTGGGGAAGAAGATACAGTGTGGCTTGAGAGACAGTCAGATACGCGGTTCAGTGGTGCAGCATTTATCTTTCCACCAGTAACTGTGAGAAAGAACAGTTTCTCCTTGACCTAGGCAAGCGCTCTGCATGCCATGTTGGCTGCAGTTTAAAGAGTAGGCTGATTATCTAAAATACCAGGCCATAATGGAACAGACTGAGCACTGCCAGCCCCCCCCCCCCCCACCTCCTCCCCCCAGTGGAATTAAGGGGCTACAGTCAGAGCAGCCAGTGGCAGCTGCACAGATAGCTGGAAGCGTTTGATTTGCGTCAGTTTGCAGCAGAGGCTGTCGGGGCTGCGTTCAGGGTGCTTTTAACTCTCAGTGATTGGCAGGCATGTGATGTCACAATGAGGCTAGATATCTCGCAGTGGGGCTCAGGTTTTTGAGACAGGACCAATTTAGAATCAAATAGAAAACGGACAGCAAAGCAGTAAGTGACAATCCAAATCACACTGCAGAAGCAGACTGAGAATTGCAGGAGCTTGGGGGATGGTGGTGTGGAGGGGGGGTTGTTAACCTGTTTTATTTGTGTGAGTGACTATCCAGAAGTCAAGTCACCATGAACAGTAAGTCTAGGTAGTGATTATATTTACCCTGCGTAGGTCTCTTCATGCTACTCATTTTAATACCCTGGGACTCCACAATACAGTCAACTAAGGAACACAGTTAATTGGGGGAGTTTGGCTGGAATACTGAAGGTTATCTGAAACCTATAATTTCAAAAGATTAAAAGCAATCATCAAAGAACTCAGATGAACCACAGACTTTAAAAAGTACATATAATACACTTTGCATTGGTTTTTAGTATAGTGCCAATATGTATAAAATGTTTTCAATGCAATATTGGAAGTAGAAAAAGCTGAGCGTAATTATGGTTAAAAATGCATGGGACAATAAGCTAAGCCATTGGACATAATGCAGCTTTCCTTTTTTTATAGTTTAAGCAGTTGTGTTCTGTTTGTATGGTACCTATGTAAGGTTTTTGCAGGATATAGAACAATGGCCCTCTCTAATACCTTCATTGCTGTGTTTGGCTGGGAAATACCCTCTCTCTTCCAACTTCAGACCTTCATTGCCCCAAGTCACCACCAGTTAGATTCCCTGGGAGATATCCCTTTCACATTGACCCCCACTCCTCCTCCCAGGTGAACCCCTACTGTGAGAGACAACAGTAGATAGAAAGTTTCTAGGTAGAAAATTGAGGATGGGTTAATTTCAAACAATCCTGAAAGGGCACCAGTTTATTCCTTTTTAACCACTTCTTTCTTCTTCCCTATCCAAATAGTTTTCCTGCCTATTAGTGTTATATTCTGGTCTTTTAGAAGATGCTGCCCAGCATACAAATGCCATTTTTAAGTTATGTTTACTTCTGACTCATTTGCCTAAATGTAGGCACCTAAAGGCACCTCTGTATATGTGCCAAAGTGAACATTTAGTGCTTATGTTTAAATATCTGAATTTGCAAACTGGACCCAAATTTCCTCTACTTTAGTATTCTTACTAGAGTTTACAGAGTTTAGTTGACACAGTTTTAATCAACCATTTTTATCACCTTTAATCCAGAGCAGTTTGCTTTATTAGAAAATAAAAAAAAGACAGACAACTTAATTTCCTTATCTGCTTAGTTACTAGATCGTTAGTGAATTTAATGCAGGTGAAAAGAACTTGGATTGAAGAGCCTGGAGACTAAAGTCCTTCATTTATCCACAGAACAAGGATAAAAGAAGCTGTTGGTGTACTACACTGGCCCATCAACATGTCTCAGCCCTGAATTCCAGAAACCAGCTGTAAGGGTGACACTGAGGTTCAATTTCTGGGTCCATTCATTCCTTGTCCATTCTCTTGAAATAAACATCACAGGAGCCAGTTTGTGTCAATTGTAGGGTGGCTTTTTATGTTAATATCAGTTTGGTTCCTAAACTAGACAGAGATCACCAATCATTTCACATAAGGCTATCAGATATTCATCAGACAGTAGCAACATTCAGCAACCATTGTTCTGGGTTGGAATCTAACTTGTGACCCCAACAGTGAAGACCTGCATATAAAAGTGTCAATATTTTGAATCATTCAGTCTCTGAACTTCTCTATGGTTCCTGATAGCTTAAGATTAAGAAACTAGTAACTAAAATTGGAATGAATATTCACAGATACTTTTTCTGTTCATCTCTGCTTGCTCTTTCTCTTTTGCTCTGCTCTTCTCAGATTTTTATATCACTCCCTTCTCTCTCCTCATTGAGTCGTCTTTGCTGTGCTGACAGATAGCTTTTAACTTAATGCTTGTTCCCCATAGAGGGATCAATACATTGTTGGCTAGTTGTGACTGAGAGGGAATGGTAACCAGTTTGTGCTGCCTCTTTGAATGAAGGTTTTTGATTTGGTATAGGTCTGTCCACTGTTTGAATGGGAAGGCCTATCCCTCAAGGGAAAATTACAGCAGGTGTTTGTCTCCACTTCTGCCAAGAAACTAGCTATTTGGGTGTGAGGAAGAAATGTGGCTGCGGTCAGCAGAAAGCAATTATACTGAAGAGAACAACTAAGAGGAAGACTTGAGGAGTAGGTCTCTTATTAAGTTTGACCCAATAGTGAGACCTGGCTCACCATGAGACCATAGAAGGACTTTGTGAAATGCCTTTGGGAGGGGGCAGAGGGACGCGGACTTTGTTATATGCACTCAGTCTTTGTGGTGTGTTAACCACAAGACCCAAAGGGGACGGTTTTCCTTTTGCCTGGGATTTCATATTTTGTATACATTGTATTTTGTGGTCTGAGGATAAAAGATCTAAAAGAGACATTTTAAACCACAGACTCTGTTCATCTTGATTACCTCATGTCCCAGGGATGCAGAGCTGGCCAGGCGGTGACAGGGTCAAAAAGTGAGGCTATTTTTGGTTGTGGAGCACAAGTGAGTTCAGTGTTATCTGTAGGATAAGGATAACTATTGTATCAATGAAAAGATTCTATACTCAGTGATTGGCATTTTGTTGAGTGTGGTATGTACTATATTTTATTCCTCTTGCCATGCAGTCCAGCTTCACTATCTAAAAGGCCTTCTCTTTGCTATACTTCTGTTCCTGATCCCGTGAAAGAACCACCTCAACACAGTCACTGAGAGGAAGCGTTACCTTTGGAAAGGAGTACTTTCATGCAGCAAAGCCTGGGGGCAGGGGGAATGAAGGCAGTGGAATGGGAAGAGGTGGTGTGACTGAAGGGCCAGTGAAAAGAAAATAATTTTTTTAGAGGATAGATGATGTGGCTAGAAAAGAAAAGAGACTAGAAGGAACAATATCTGCAACAGGCTCCAAATGAACTGTCACTGTACTGGTGGTAACCTCTCTAGCCAAGAGCTTGGAAAAAGTATCATTCAAATCTAATACTTTTTGTTTACTGTCCTTTAGTCAAATTCAGTCAGCTGTGCCAATTTTGCTCTTATTCCATAGCTCTGCTCCTTTGACATTAAGGTTATAGAGTAGGAACACAAACTGGCACCAGTGACATCCATTGTTCTCATTCAATGCTCAGGTTGCAAGTTGCAAGCTGGCAGAATAAAAATTGGCATTTTTCTCACAAGAATTGTTAGAACAAAACAAAACATACCCAAATAGTGCAGAATAAATGTCACCCTCTGAATTCTGCTCTCTTATCTCCTGGGGACTCTCTCATGTTGTAAGCATTTTGGGGCGGGGGGGGGGGGGGACAAACTCTACCAAAACAAATTCTTTTAAAAGATGCTCAGTTTCTTTGTGTGTTAAATGGCAGCAAGGACAGCAGGAGCTGGACACAGCTGAAGAGAAAACAGAGGCTTCAGAATGAGAATAAAGGAGAGAAGAGAACAGAACTGAGATGGGAGCAGAGGAAAATGAAGAAAACTGTGAATAAAGAGCCATTAAAGAAAAGTAACTGGAAAAGTGTGAGAGAGGAAAGGATGTGCAACCCTGAGAATAATCAATAGTAGGAAGCTGAATGACTTAATTTTAACCCTAAAAATGGAGAAAGGGGAGGCTGTAACTATTTATACTATAGGTAGCTTAATAATACATGCATCTGGTAGAGGACGCTGTCTTCATTGTTAACACAGTCTTGAAGTGCTTCTGTGCTTTGAGATCATCGGACCACCAGTCCATTTATTTTTTTGCTAAAATAAGAGCATGAGAAGCAACTAGGGAAGCCTCTATCTCTATGCACAACCTACACACTTCATATATCTTACAGCAGGGGGTCTTAATGGGAGCTTTTCCTTCTAGGGTGCCATTAAGTCACGGTGCTTTTCCCTCCATTCTCCCAAATAAAGCTTTCTAATAAAATACTATTTTAAGCAGAGGTGTGCGTGCACATGTGTGTATGTGTGTGTTAAGCAGAGTGGTTTCTATGCTGACAAAAGATAGTTGCTGACCCGTACATTAGACCTACAAGCCATTAACTTTAAATGTTAGTTTTCTCTATTTTTGTGTGGGTGCTGAGCAGTCCTGGGGAACTCCCCAATCCGTGGGTTGTGTTTTATGTTTCCACTTCATTGGCTTGATTTTTGCCTCCTTTCCTCCTTTCCTCTTAGCCCTTGCAGTAGCTTGAGTGTTCAGACCTTGTGAAGGATTCCATCCCTTATTCTTGTGCAATGCAAACTTCTTGTCACCCAAGGTAAAGCTTGATGCGTTTCTTAAGCATGTGAGAATCTTTCAAACTGCTTATACTGTAGAAATGCATTTCTCAAGCAGCTCTTTCGCATATAAGGAGCATTAATGTCCATTTAGAGATTAGCATTTTCTAATTCATTCCTAAACATACATATACAGCTCTCTCTAGTGCTGGGAATCTCTCAGGCAGATTCTATGCACCATAATCTCTCTGGGCCTGATTACCCACTGCCTTGGCTATGTACAGTCAATTATAATAATAATAACTAATAATTAATAATAATAAATAATACTTAGCTCTCATATAGCAGTGCAAAGTGGATACCGTTATGATTTGGTATCATTTTATATCCACTTTGCCTGGGTCTTCATGACTACAAGGCAGTGGAGAATCAGTCTGTCTGTGCTTTCGTTTTCTTATCTGCAAACTGGAGAGGATAATTAATACTTTAAGGACCATCTACAATGTCCAGCTACTAACATGACACAATGACCACTCAGCCAGCAACCAGAGAATAACTTCCCATTCTCTCTCCTTCCCTGAAATGGCAGACAACTTCTGTGCAAACACAGAAAACCCCAAACTGGAATTCTTATCAGAACAGGCTTTCTTGCAAATTTGCTATCAGTCATAGTTTCAGAAAGCGTGGCCACTACAAGAATAGCTTTCTTGCTGTATTGCCATGTGTTTTCAAACCTGGAAAAGCAGACACATGAAAATTCAAAGAAAAAAAAAAAACACCCCCTCCTTCTTCCCCTTTTGTTTTTCTTTACCCACTAAAATGATTGGGTTTAAGTTTCAGTTTTGAGGAAGGCTCAAGATGACTATTATAGTGGAAGCAGTTGGTCTATATTTACTCCAAATCCAGGTTTTAGGAAACAGCTTGTTTTGACGCGCACTGGTCTGCGGGAACACTGCAATGGGCCGCATCTCGTTTCACCTCCATATTTTATTATACTTCTGCATTGACATGCCCAGTGTATTGCTCTCCTTAGGATGGGAGAGAATGATAAATTAAATGGGTGGGGTGGGGGCCAACTGCCTCAAGCCCCTCAGGTCATCATGATCCAAAACATGTGGAATGATGTTCAAACTGTTCAGCAAGTGTCCCGCTGAAATACCGTAACAAACTAATGTAGATCCCACATGTGACTGCATGTTGCTGGCAATCAGGGGTTGTTTTGGAGAGCAGGGTCCCAGCTTTTGAGAGCAAAAGGCTGCCTCACCCAGACATGACGTAAACATAAACCACCATCTTACTGACCTCTTTTCTTTTTTCTCTGGGCAAACACAGCAATGCATGGCTGGCTCATTACTGTCACATACTCAGGCCACCCCAGGGAGTCACGATGCAGATTTTCCATTAGCATCAAATGTATAAAGATTTATGAACTCTCATAACCTGCAGCTGATAAGAGCAGATTAGGAAGAAATTGTTTTTACATAACTTGCATACCTAATCGACTAATATAGGGCTGGACGCTGAAAGGTCACCAATTTCCCAAAGAGCATGAGAGAATATGATTCTGCTCACTTCATAGTCTATATAGCATTGTATATATGTTTAGGGCCTGATATTTTTTTCCAGCCTTGCTCACAGTAACACTATTCTGTGTACAGTCATTATTTCAATAAGAACACAGATTTTATTTTCAGTTATACTGTGGCCCTTTATGTTGCTCTGGCAGCCTTAAAGTAGATGGAAATGTCCCCCTGAAAATATTCTCTGTACAGAAGGCCTGGTGTAAGGTCTCCACATGGGTCATTCTCCCAGCCCTCAGTGTAGGAAATGGATTTGGCAGGGCCAGTCTGAACTGCACTTTGATTGTTCTCTGCTTCCTAGGACTTCTAGGGGCCATGGCAAGCAGAACGTAAGTGAGAGTAGCCCTGAGGCTACTCTAACTGACACAAGGGGTCAGGCAGCCTCTCATTAGTGTGCAGGAATGGAATAACTGAAAATCAGGCCCTACGTGAGCAGAGTGAAGGAATCAGGCCCTTAATAAGTTCAGCACTTCTTCTCTTGGGTGAAAGATTTGGAAATCTAACTCTGAGGAAGATGTTATTGTGCAAATAAAAATAGGAAAATAAAGTAAAGCGTATGTAAAATCACTGCTCAAGGGACCACCAAAAAATCTAATCTGGTGCTAAACAAGACAGGTCTGCTAACAAAGGAGATGTAGAATTGTGCTTAGTACATTTGTCCATACTTTGAGATAGTCTCTTAAACAGGGGCTTGTCTAATAAAGGTGGTCCTTTGCACAGGTTTTGCTATAACTTGCACTTATATAGCACCTTCTAGCTGAGGATCTCAAAGCTGTTTTGTAAATATTAGTGATTTAATCCATGCAACCCCTCCTGTGAAATAGATAAATATTATCCCTATTTTAGACATGAAGTGACTGAGGCAGAGAGATAGTAAATGACTTGCCCAGCATCACACAGGAACTCCCCAATAAAACTAGAAATAGAACCTGGAAATCCTGACTCCCCAATCCTGTGCGTTTATTACAAAAGGACCACT
The DNA here is from genome assembly GCF_026122565.2 of Emydura macquarii macquarii. Taxonomy (NCBI): domain Eukaryota; kingdom Metazoa; phylum Chordata; order Testudines; family Chelidae; genus Emydura; species Emydura macquarii. Next base: position 16,103,609 of record NW_027131180.1, read on the forward strand.
TTCCTCCCCGTTTATAGCAAAAAAGCTTGTGCTCCTTTGAACTCCTTTTGATGTTTAATTTAAAAGCTGTGAGAAACCTGCGGGGTTCATCTGGGTTCAGTTTGCCAGGGTTAGGAGAGAACCATCTCCTGCAGTTCTACCCAGAAGGTTTAAGTTCCACCTTTGTTTTAATTCCCAGACAAAACAAAGTTTCATTAGGAAAGGTATGACTGAGAGTACATATTGGCAATTTCTGGGTGGAAATCCTTACAATATCTTTGTAGCCACAACAACAGCGAAGTCAAAAGCTAGGAATTTCAAAGTTAAGGCTAAACTTATTGGAAACGCCACAAATTGGAAAATTCCCAGTTAAGATACCAGACTACCTTAATTCTGTACGCTTAGTGATCACAACCTTCTACATTCCCTTCTTTATTCCTTTTATAGCTTCTTTGCAAGATGGTATTTTTGGATCCATGATTTTTTTCCCATAGGCTCTAAGAGAACTGCAGCCAATGGCTCAGATTTTGAACAGCCCCAATACTTGTGCAGTTTGCAGGTATTGGAAATAGGTGCCACTGAACATTGGATTCTAACTGGGTTCATGTCATCCTGGGAGCATGCTAGCGCTGTGCTTAATTACAACGGAACATGGACTAGTAGGACCCAATCCTGTTAGGTGCTGGGCATGTCTTACAAAGAGCTGACTGTCTGCAGCACTTTGCAGCAGTTTGTTCCATAGAGAGGCATGGGGGATGATTTCCTTGCTCTTTGTCTGATTAGGAATTTGCAAAGAAGGGTTTTCTCTTCCCTCCCACTGTGGAGTATGAATGATTGTAAAGGAGATTGGAATTAGCATAATCACTGTGAGTTCAGTTCTGTTACCCTCACCCTGGACTAGATTGTCACAGTCACACAAGGGCGTAAGAATCCACTTGATTCCTGTGCTTGACCCTGCTCGGATTGTGACGCTGGCAGCAATGGGAAAAGTTGGAACTACTTGCCTAATATATCCTGCTGCAAGCAAGTGTGGGGTGGGAGAAAGGAAGGGGAAGTGGAGGCACACTTACCAGTGCACAGTGGGAAGAAACTTACTCCTCCTGACAGAACAATTGAGGACCAGGGGAAGAATCATGACCCTGAGTTGTGATTTGTTCTTTGGCCTGCTCCTGGGGTGGTGGTGCCTCTTCCTTGGGGCAGATTGCAGTTACAAGCCAGCCCATTGAGTAGCACCTTACTAAGCAAGTAGACCTGAAACCACTGGGACTACTTGTGAAGTAAGATATTATTCAGTGTTATTTATAGTGGCAGATTATCACCTTTTATGAGTAAGCGTAAAGCACTCTAAATTTCTTCCGCACAGTAAGTTCCACAAGTCCCACGGTGGTTCCTAAGCCTTCTTGCAGCTTTGGGGTCAGAGCTCAGATTTGTCAGTCAGTGGCTCAGCGATATGTGTATCCTGCTGAAGTGCCTAACTGTTTTTCTGAAGATATGTGGAACATCATCATCTACTTCTGCTGCCCCTAGATGCTTGGCATTTCTCAGCCAGAATAGCTAGCTATTTTCCTGCAAAGTAGACATTCAAACAAAGCATCTCTTGGCAGCATCAAAAATATTACAAACTTCTGGATATAGTTAATGGACAGAGTAGTGGCAGAGTCTTGGAGGAAATGGAAATAAACTAACGTTTACAAGGCAGTATAACAGGGAATACACAAGCCATGCTACAAGGTCAAACAGTCCTTTTGAGGCTACCACATAACCAAGTATAGTAAAAGAGAGAACCAGTACAGCAGAGTATGATGGAACAGGCCAAAGGAAAACCATCCCAGGAAATGTCTTTGGGAGAACCATCCTGTGACGGTTCTCAGGGTACACAGGACCATGAGTCACCTTGTTACCCCCCTGCTTCCAGCAAGAGGAAGAATTGCTTGAGCTTAACTGGGTGTCAGTGTCCTGACACCACCAGCCTGTTAGCCACCCATACAATCTCCTGTGGCCTAAGCCAGCCTTTACGTTGGCTTGCAGGTTAGCAAGAGGTGAGCCCAAGTCCCTGAGCCCCTTTGAAGTGTTCCCGTGTAGTGCCCAGCCCCTTCTCCACTGAACACTCACAGGGATACCTGGTCTTCTGCAGTCTACAAGGGAATGGTGTGCACACCAGCTTGAATGATTCAAATCAGGATCAGCTCCTTGTATAACACCACAGCACTGAGATATATTTATAGTGAAAACAACAATAAATTGATAATCAAAGGTTCAAGACTCAAGTGCGAAAGGATAATGGAAACAACAGGATCACACTTAAAAGAAAATCATAACACAATTTCTAGAGACTAAACTTAACTTAGCAGGTTACCTGCTGTCTAAAGGAGTTTATCTCCCCACAAATGTCCCTTAGGATGTTTTCAACCAAACCTTGTTGAGATCCCATTTTCATGAACGTAATCATACTGCCCAATTACTTCCTATGTGCAGGATAAAGGGGTGTCTTCCTTGCCTTCTCCTTATATTCCTCAAAGTTCATCGTCTGTAACTCAGAGTCAGGATGACCCTCGCCCCCCACACACTGTAATTTATTTTCTGGTGGGCTCTCTTCCTGTTGATTTCACATGCCCCCCCATTGACTTTATGTGTAAATGTGGCTTCCACGGTGTTGGCTTAATATACGCATCAACAGAGAGACAGGTCAATGAACATCTTTTGTCTGGCATAAACCTGTTTGTCAACTCTGCCTTGATACAGACTTTAGGAACATATTTTCAATATACAAACATAACTCCTTACATACTTATGTTACATAGTTACATATATAATTCTTACATGCATTTCACAGTGATATTAATAACCAGTGTGACCCTGGCTTTTATTAAAGACCTCACAATATTCTTTGGTGAATTAGAATGTATGTATCAGAGTCATGATGTTCTTGTAATCCCCTTGCCAGCTGGCATTGAGGGGTATTTAGAGTTACACATCCCCACCTCAAAACAAGCCATATTATCTGGAGTCTCCTAGTATATCCAGTCTGACACACGGGGACAGCAGACTCCTCTCCTTTTCAGACAAATAGCCTCCATCACGTAGGACATATTGAAACTGGACATCAGGCAAGAAAAATTCACAGAATTAATTAGAATACCCAGGCAGAGATTCCAGCTTGAAAGTGTGCACCCACACAACCTCCCCATAAATAATAATGTGGGTATGAGGGCTAGAGATATCGTCTCAGCTCCTGATTCAGAGAGAAGCTTCCTGGGATCTGTACACCATCCTGTTTGGTGTCAGAAGCTCAGAGTGGAGAAGGTTGAGCCTGACAGAAGTAAGTATGAGGAGTCCTGAGCATCTGTATCTTCTCAGCTTTCACGCCTTTCACTCCATTTTCTATTTGATACATAGAACTAGTGCATTGTCAATGGGGGAGCCAGTATATAGCTAATTTAATACCTCTTCCTAAATTGGGAGAGAATAGAATATTCTGAAGAATTTTTGAGTTCTGATGGACATCTTTTTGGGAGTAATGGGTGGGTGTCAGTTAATGAATCCCTTGTCTAACTGACCTCAAATTTGGTAGAAAAATTCTACCTCAATCACAGATTACCCTATCAGTTTTGAGACCTGTATTCCTTTCACTATCAAATTTGGAGAGGGATCAAAATCAGGCTCATAACAGAAACTCTGTTGCAACCTTCATCCTGAAGTGACTACCACCACTCCGTGACATATGTCAGCAATCAAACTGATTCTCTTTAACCTCAGTCTATGGAAGACATTTCTGTTGACTGCAGCAACATGAAATGTATTTATCAACGTTATTAAGAAGGCTCCTAACTGTTGAATAGAAGGAATAAGATACTGTCATTATGCTCTAGCAGATGGCTGTCCTCTGAAGCCAATACAAACTTAATGAGTTGTGCTCTGTCTGCCTCCCAGAGGGAAGTACCAGCATGATAGAAATTTAAAAACTCGCTACTTCAGGTGAGGAACAGAATTGCTAAAACAATTAGTGGTGCCAGAGGGTCAGAGCAGGGAAGACTGAGTCTGAAAAAAGTAAGTGTTAGGAATCCTAAGCATTTTTATCTTCTCAACTGGTGCCCTTTCATTCCATTTTATATTTGATTCATATAACTGGTGCATTGTCAGCAGGGGAGCTGCCATATAGCTAACTTAATACCATTATGTTTTCACCAGAAAAAAAAATGCAGCCTGATGTATGAAGTGTCTGCCTCGTATTGCAAAGGCATTATAGTGTGTTCAAATCCTTCATGGGGTTTTCCTTTTATTTAGAAATTCTGCACCTCTTTTATTTTCTATATCAAATGGGTCACTACAATGTTTCCAACACAGTTATTTTAAGCATCCAAAATGCTAGGTCATCTTCTATCATTTTTTAACCCTTTGGCCCCTCTTTCATCCCATGCTATCTCACCAGAGTTAATGGGGTTGCATCAGGGAAATCAGGGAAGAATCTGGCCCAATTTTTAAAAAAAGCAATCACTAGAATATTAAGTCTCATTTTCATGAAGATTTGCATTCTTGTAGATCCTACTATGAAGTAGGAAGTGCAATTTGTTGGCACTCTGTGGGGACTTGTTCTACACTTCCTTGCAACCTTGTGTTTACATTTGTGCAAGGTGAGAGCAAAATGCTACTTTTCAAATTTGGTGCATTTTACACCCATTTTAACCAAATGTAAATTGATCACACAAGGTAAGGATGAATCTGCGCGATAGCCTTTATTTTCAGTTTATTATTCTGCTCTTACTTGCAATGCTCAACAGTGTATGCTCCAGTTGCATTAACTGGAGGAAATATGGGAGCTACCTGGTGGCCAAAATTATACTTCTACATTCCCTTGATCAGTAACCAAGTGCTATGTAACCTACCATATAAAATGTCAGTTTCATATTTTAAAGGTAACAAGCACAAATCATAATACATTTTGCTGGACATTTTGAAACTTAGTCTGGATCTGAACATCACAGATTAGACCCATGTCTAGAGCAAACAGTTCCCAAAAGAGTGATGGGCTGAGGACACCTACTGAATATGCTATTCCTTTACACCTCTTGCTAAGCTTGGACCCTCACAACCAAAGCAACCTTTCTCCTCATTGTTCTGCCTGCGGCTTACATTTCGTAATGACATCATCTTTGTAATTAACCCTCTCCTTAACCTAGGTAGCCACATACGGAGGAGTAATATCAGGTGGAGCAAATTACAGGAATGGAACTGACAAGATGTAATTACCTGACGTGGGATTTTAATGTAACTAGCACAGTAAGGAGTTAAAACCAGTAGTATATTTCAGAAGTCTCAGTGGAAGCACCTACTGGAAATGAAGTACATGCTACTTTGTATTGTACATAGTACATATTGTACATTGTACATCTGATGAAATCTAACCTGTACCACACCTTAACTTCAGTAAAGTCAGATCCTCAGCAATCCTACCACTGCTACATGCATAGTCAGTTTTGCAATTACAATATATTTTGTCTTTTGTTAACTCTGTTCACCATTACCAGTTACACTTCCTGTGTGATTACATTCTGCTGTCATTATGCTAAACTGTTCTGGTGCAACTAAATGCAGTTGCTGGAATAGCCCCTGTATCTTTTAGCATCTGCAAAACACTTGTATGTAAAGGCCATATTAATAACAGCCAAAATAGGTCAGGAACCCAAAACAGCAACATAGTGTTCAGTGCAATAATTATCTCTTAATAAATGGCAAACATACCTGATAGGCAAGTGTGCTTGGGTGTGGTCTCCTACAGGTATTTTATAAACAGAACACGTAATGATGCAGTAAATATGCAATATATAATCGTATCTGTAGAGTGAAAGTTGGTGGGAAAGCTTTGGCTCCCTTCTTGACTCATTTAATGTAAGCTTTTTTTTCCATGTTATGGGGAAGGCATCTTCCAAAACTCTGTTGAATTGCCACAGACACCAAATGTTACAAATATCTGAATTGGTGACTAGTGGGTTATGTTTTGTGAAGGGACATATTTGAGATCAGTCTCTTGGCTCAGACATACAAATGATGCTCTAACCATTTGTGGTGAATAAAGATCCCATGGAACTTTTTGTAAAAGTTATGGAGTTAAATAAAGATGGCCTTGACCCAAAACATCAGATCAGAATAACCCTAGGCTTTAAGAAAGTCCAGAGCCAGACTCTCTGTCTTGTCTTTAATGTTAAGGCCACTGTCCTGGCCAAATTCCCAACTTGGATAATTATATCCTGCCTCCTTACATTTTTTTGTAATTTCTGTTGGACTCAATATTCATCTCATTTCCTGTCTTAGGTAGCTGGGTAATGAATCTGTCTGCTGTTAAATGATACAAAATTGCTCAAAAGATGCCTGTATTTCAGTGGTTGTTGAAGTGATCCCATGTATATTTCCATTATCATTTCATTAATGTTTCTAAAATACTTTGATCTTCAGATGAAATGTGCTAGAGAAGTGCACCTTGTTTGTTTCGCTGCAACACCTAGATCCCCAATCAGAAATCAGTGCCCCATTGTGCCAAGTGTGTAAAATAAAACAGACAGGTGTTAAGGCAAAAAGTTTACAGTCTAATCATGCTTGTTATAAAAAAGGAAATACTTATGTAAGGCATAGTTGGCTTGTAGCTAAGGTTGGCCCGACATACCACCAGGCTTTTCAGGAAAGCCCTTGAATACTTGGTTTTTGAAGAGATCAACGTTTTTAAAGGCAAAGAAAATAAGTTATGACTCAAGAGGAAATATCTGTCTCTCTGCAGCTTAATCAACCATAGGTTAAAACCAACACCCTCTTGTCTCACTTAGTCACTCGATTATTGTGTTGTGGCTTTTATTTTTATTTATTTAATTTATTTTTGGTAATTAACTTTTTTTGTTGGTTAAAATAAGAGCATGAAAATGAGTACCTGTGCTATTAGTGAAGTGTTCTGCTTCTTTCTCTCCGGCTCCTCTTCCTTCCCCTGTTTTCATTCTTTTGTCTTGAATTATTTGTGGAGGAGTCTGGGAGCCTAACGTCTCTTGACATATGTTGATTTGTTTGCTTCAGACATGTTCACACAGGCATTTTTAATGTGTGCAAAGCACTCAATACCTCCATCAGTCTCCAGTTTTAAGTGCTTGAAAACAACACCATTTAGATCATGAACCCAGATTTAGTATTAGTGCAGGCCAGATCCTAAACAGCATTATTCTGTTGCTATGTTTGACATGTCATTGAATCAGCTTAAAGATAAACTTGAATGCAGCTTCTTCTCTCCTCTATTCTTGCAAAGCTAGCTCATCTGAGACTTTGAAGCCTTGGCTACATACACAAGTTGTACCAATTTAACTACATCAGTTTAGAAAATGATGTAGTCAAATTGCTGCAACCTCCTGTGATGCTTCCCAAGCATCCAAGGTTCTTCCTTGAGTCGTGTACCTATGGGTGCTCCACTGTAGGTGTGTCTACGTCCCTACACTGCTGATCTGAGAACTTTGGTAGTAGTGTCCGTTCAGCCTGTGCATGCGCTGCTTCTCTCCTGTCATGAGGTTAGCCAGCATGTGCCGATGAACCCTCCTCAGTTCCTTCTCAACCGTCCCTGGCTAGAGATGGAGCCTAGCTGTCTGTTCATGGATTGTTAACACTTTAAAAATTGCTAACTTTTAGCTTTTCTTGAAGCTTTTTCTTTGTTACTTTATATTTTATTTGGTTGTGTCCCCTCCCGCCCCCAAAAAGAAAGAAAAAAAGAAGGAATGTGGCCACTTGTGAGGCCACATCCGGAGTATAATGTCCAGTTTTGGGCCCCCACTACAGGAACAATGTGGACAAATTGGAGAGAGTCCAGCGGAGGGCAATGAGAATGATTAGTGTGCTGGAGCACATGACTTAGGAGGAGAGACTGAGGGAAATGGGTTTGTTTAGTCTGCAGAAGACATGAGTGAGGGGGGATTTGACAGCGGCCTTCAACTACCTGAAGGGGGGTTCCAGGGAAGATGGAGCCAGGCTGTTTTCAGTGGTGGCAGATGACAGAACAAGGAGCAATGGTCTCAAGTTGCAGTGGGGGAGGTCTAGGTTGGATATTAGGGAAAACTTTTTCACTAGGAGAGTGGTGAAGCACTGGAATGGGTTACCTAGGGAGGTGGTGGAATCTCCATCCTTGGAGGTTTTTAAGGCCTGACTTGACAAAGCCCTGGCTGGGATGATTTAGTTGAGGTTAGTCCTGCTTTGAGCAGGGGGTTGGACTAGATGACTTCCTGAGGTCCCTTCCAACTCCAATCTTCAATGATTCTATGAAAAGAGAAAAAAGAAAAGGGCTAGTCTCCTGCCAATCCCGGTGGGGAGATACCCTCTGGGAAAGGGTATACCCAGCTTTTTGGGCTTCAAAAAGTGCCTCAGTTGCAAAGAATCTATTCCAGGGACTGACGGATACTCGCGGTGTGTTCACTGCCTGGGAGAGCAGCACATTCCACAGAAGTGTGACTTGTGACAGCAGCTGAAGCCCAGATCCAGGAAAGACAGAGAAACTCCTACTCATGGAATCGGCCCTTTAACCTCCAGAGTCCCCATGGGAGTTCTCACCACAACCCTCTACTTCAAAGTGAGATGAGCCCAGAGAGATAAGCCACTCATGTAAGGCTTCTAAGAAAAGGTCCATGAGTCCCCTTAGCGAGCTCCAATCAAGCCGAAAATTATCCTTGGCTTGATCAATATCATCGGCACCAATGGCAACAAAGCCATCTAAATCTAGTACCCTGGGCACGTGTGGTACTGAGCTGACGGAGCAAGTTGGACTGCCTAAAGATTCAATGGGCACAGGCAAAGAAGTACCATTGCCATAGGGGCCTGAAAAGCATAGAAACTCTGCCCCGAGAAAGACTCTGTCAGTATGGATGTCAGCACCATTACTGACCCCAATGCACCAGGCACTGACAGACCTCCCTGCCAGGTCTGCATCTCCGACCCCATTGGTGCAAGCCTCTTGGCACCAGCAATCACCTTTGGTACCAATGCCATCCGCACTGTTGGATTTCTGGTACGTGATGGATCTTTCAGTGCCGTAATGATGGTTCCTCAAGATCTGTGTCTCCCTGTGGGTTCATGACCCACTCTCCTCCCCTCTACTTCGGAGTTCTTCCCAATGACTCTGCAGCAGAGAAGGAAGTGAGGAGGGTTCACCTGCGCAGCGCTAGCTAGCCTTGTGGTAGGTGAGGAGCAGCTCATGCATGGGCTGAATGGACACTGCTACCATAGTTCTCCGATCAGCAGTGCAGGGATGCAAATGCATCTACAGTGGAGCACCCATAGGGACACACATCTGAAAGAACCATCGTTACTGCACAAGGTGAATAACTTTGTCTTGTGAGGTGTCTCAGCCCTGGTCCACTGGACACTCTCCCTATGCACAGATCTGCTGCCCCCAAAGAAGCAGTACACTCCAGCTTACCAGTTACACCTCAGATCACCACGCACTTCAGACACCGCACCTGTATATGATTATAGTGAAAACAAGTAAATGTTCATTTAACACAAGAAAGAGAGTCAGATGATAGCAAATAGAAGTATTGGAAACAAATGATTACATATAAAATCAAATCATAACTCGCATTCTAGAACCTAGACGTATTTAACTAGTTACTTTTATGTCTTGTAGTGCTAAGCTCACCCTAAATCCTTTCAGTGTATTTACAGCCAGGCTGGGCTCTAATCTTCTTTTCATGAGAAATGTCACACTCTCAGCAAGGGTGTATCTCTGCACCCCAACTTATACCCCCAACAATTCATTGTCTTTACTTGTAAACAGGATCCTCCCCTGCCGCTTTCTTCCTGTGTTCTCTTTTCTTGTCAATTTTACAATCTCTTGATTAGCATTCGGCTCAGTCTGTAGATAGGCCTCCATTGTGAACCAGACAGTACACAATACATGCATGATCAGCCAGAAAGAAATAAGTGCCTCTTCCCCCTACCTGACAGGAACATGTATATCACCTTCTGGTGACCTGCCTTCACTCATATATCTTAAGAACATAATTTTCAGTACAGACGCATAACTTCTTAAATAATATTTGTACGCATATTTTTCAAGGATTAAGATGACCAGTGGGTTATTGGCTCTCGGTAGAGGATTCATATGCCACCCTTTGGTGAATTATTGTGCATGTATTTGACTCAGGAGATCCCTGTAAAACTTTATCCCCCTGTGCCCTCTGCCAATAGGAACACAAGAGATTCCTGTATCACACCTTCTTGTGTGGAAACACTGAAATTGGTATGAGAGTGCCTTGATATAGGTTTAGCTTACCTGATTTAAAAACGTCCACAAAAAGGGGTTACACTGATTTAATTAAATCCATTTCTATGGGCTTGTCTCCATGGAAACTAAAACTTAATTAACTAAACAGGTTGTAATTCACACATTTTGTTATTTTACTGCAACTCTGTGTATGGACATTTGTTTCGGAAGAAGAGGCCGATTTGGATATTACTGAAGCCAGCAAAATATCAACTGAAGTTGATAAGAATGCAGCCCTGAAATGAGAATCAGGCCCTGTATATCTCCATTTTACAGCCTGAGGTTCAGAGATATTGGAGCTTTTCTCTGTAGGAAAAATACAGGCAAAATTTAATAAATGGCTATTCTCTGTTCTTTTGAATACACTTAGTGATACATTCTATATGTCGGTTCTTTATTTAAGGGTCTCTGGATTATTTTTTCCCTTCCCCCCTTTTCTATTCCTCATTAGCCATAGTGAATCACTTACTCTTTTTGTGTCTGTTTATTTAACTGTAAATAGTGGGGATATTTATCTGCCTAAAAGGGGTTATGGCCATTTTAAATCCTGAAAAGAAACAGCCCTGTAGTTCCAGCTTCCATAGAAATGTACCAAACCAGATGAATTTTCAGAACAGAAAGAGAGAGACAAATGGCAACAGGGACTGCTTTCGTGGCCATATTGTTTGAATTCTCTTGCTGTGCTAGATTTTTTTTTCCTGATCACTGTTTTAGTCACATGGGCTCCTGTCTTAAAAACCCCTATCTCAGCTTTGTTCTTTAGCATGTTAAGAGTTGTACCAGCATTAATAATCACACATTTTGTTTGTTCTTGTGACTAATAAAATAATTAACATCAGCAACATAAAACAAGGTAAAAAAATGCAAATTCATTCCAACTGAAGAAACAAAACCAGAAAACTAGAATGCAAGAGCTGTTCAGCCTCCTCCCAATCCAATTTACCGGGGGCAATGGAATAGCATCCAAATCTTTCATAGATGACCCTTCTGTCTTTAATGGCCAACATGTGGCCATCTGGCATGTAGGGTTATTACTTGGAAGGGCAAACCCTAACAAAACAGAACATTAAAAAACAATCCAGAAAGCATTTGCACAGAGACTGGGCACCTTTGGAGATTTGGAAAAAGCAGTGGAGTGTTGAAGTTTTCTTCTTGGCAGTACATCCAGGCCTCATGATCCCTATTAGCAGCCTGTAGCTAGGGGATAGAACATTTAAACACTCGTCAGTAAGGAAAAATACAGCATTTGGTTGATTACAGAACTGTAGTGGACAAACCTGCAGACTTTTTCTTTTTTATTCTTGGCTTGGAATTTGGGGAAAATAAAAAGTAAAGAAATGTGTAACAGTTTTCTGCCTGCCCTGTTCTTCTATCACAGAAAGAGGAAGGATGGTCTAATAGGGTGCTAATGCTCTGGAGATGCAGATTCAATTCCCTGCTTTGCCACAAATTCCCTGTGTGACTTGGGGAAATCATTTAACTTCTCTGTGCCTCAGTTTCCCATCTGTAAAATGCACTGATAATAGCCCTTCCCTACCTCACAGGGCTGTTATGGGGATAAATACATTAAACCTGTGAGGTGCTCAGATACTGTGGTAATAGGGGCCAAAAATAGATAATGCATTGAATCCCATGTAATCAATCACAATTTCAAGATAACTTAAAATTTCCCTCCCCCAAAAAATTAATGTACTTGGGCAAATAAAATATTTAGCACAGTGCTTTACATTTTCAAAGCACTGAACAAACATTAATGCACAATGCCCTTGTGAAATAGATTCACACATGTCATTATCCCCGTTTTATAGAAGAGGTGAGGGAGATTGAGGCATAAATGGACAGATTTTTAAATTTGGCCATTTCTTTTAAGTGCCTAACTGGGAGCTGAGCTTTTTATCCACTCTGACCCAAAGAAGTGAGGTGACCTATTCAAGGTTACAGAGAAAGTATCAAAGCTCGGAATATAACCCAGGGGGTCCTGACAGTTAGTTCTGTAATTCATTCACTAGAACACCCTGCATTACTGGACAGTGATGTGTCTGCAGTTTACATGCAAGAGAAGCCTGAACACAAATGCACATTCAGAAAACCAATCCACATCATTCTGTAGAGCAAGCTTGGTTCAGAAATATTACTCTCCTCAGGCAGACTGTTTATAGCAAGTAAAGGACAGAAGCTAAAATGAGGTTTGGATTTGATTGTCTTCTGGAAAGGACAATTGTATTGAGACTTTGTTCAGATGTTTATAGCTTTGTAGGCAATGCCTTTAAGGAATACCAAAACTTCGGTAGTATTGATTGATGATAACTAACATTTCATGGGTAGGTTTTTAACTCATGGCAAACTGGCCTGCCTCACATTCAGACCTCTAGTAAGACATATCGTTGTGGTCTCTTTGAATAGCTGTCTCTAGCTCTTACAGTTTGAACCTAGTGTATCACAATGGCCTTTGAAAAGGGCAAATCACAGATCATTTTATAATGATATAAGAATATCTTTAAGATACAATAAGGTATTTTAAAATACTTCATTTTCATGAGTCAGCATTTTTATATCACAAATTTTTACAGTCACAGTCAATAAAAATTGTCCTACTACCAGTGTGGCTCAAGAATTCAAAAATCATGAATCAGGCCCCTACGAATCATGAGATTGTCTTAAAATCATAAGGGCTTTTTAAAAAAGAGAAATGCTAAATTTTGAGTTGTTTTTATTTACCTTCTAGCATTGGAGAATTTAGGGTTCACATTTTCAAGCTTTTCCTTACCACCACAGGGTCTAGAAAAAAGAAAGAAAGAACATTCTCATGTAATAACGTGATTCTAGCAACTGGGGCTTTAACAAAAACATTGTGTCATGAGACTTGTGATAAAATAATAGCAGTTGGCAACACTGCTTTATGGGATGAATGTAAATTTTTGTGTAAGACTAAACTGGTCAAACTCTGTGTTTTATTCATACAAATGGCATGAAAATGTGTTTTAAGCTTGCGTATTTGTGCCAGAAGTGTTAGGCTTTATATGAGATTAGATACTACTTGACACAGCAGGTCCCCTGACCAGATCCCTGGCACAGGGACAATTAAATGAGCCAAATGACCACATCCTCTTTGGCATGGCTGTGCATGCACACACAATTAGTGTGTGTGACTTTTATAAGAGAAAACTAACTTTTAACTCTGCAGCCAGCCAGTAAATCTCACAGTTGCTTAATCTAGGAATCATGATTTAGACTAGGCCTGAGTAGCCCAGAAAAGGTTTAATGCATTTCCTTATCCTGTTTATCTACTACCGTATCTCTAAACTCCTATTGCTTCTGAGACCATCAAAGCTCTAGGGACTCCTTCCACGCTGCCCTCCTCACTTACAGGCAGAGTACATCACAGTGCCTACTGTTAAGGTTGCACATATGTTTCCACTCTAAGGGGCCATTTTTAGCAGTTTGTAGCTTTGTCAGACTTTTACTTTTCAAGCTGAAACAGGCCAGATTTCTTCTACTTCTCCTGTGAGTGAACATACATGTTTGAAAGTTTGAGCCAAAGCTGTTCAGCGTTTGTACCTTTGTTTTAGCAGCTCTAGCACCTGACTGGTAGAAATTTCAAAATAGGGAGGGAGATTGCATACGTCTGGTGAAAACTGATTGTGGTTTGTCACACTTATAGGGGTTTACGATATATACTTTTGAGGAATTTTGTAATGTAGTCCCTTAATAGCCTGACCACATTCTATTGGTTCATTCATTAGGAAATCTTTCTGACTATAAGGAGAGTTAAGCCCTGGAACAGGTTATCTAGCGAGGTTGTGGGATCCCCATCACTGGATGTTTTTAAGAACAGTCGAGACACATACCTGTCAGAGATGGTCTAAGTATACGTCATCTTGCCTCAGCATGGGCCACATTATAAACCTGGGTCAGTGACACCCCGGTTGCAGACTCTGTGTCCAACCCTCTGCTTGAGTAGCCGCATTGCATTGTAAACCCGAGTTTACAATTGCTGGGCTGTGGGTTCACAGCTGCCCTAACATGTCTGTATTGCACTACGCAGCTCTTCTGACTCAAGTTTGCGATTGGACCTGCATCCACACTGCAAAATGACAGGGCTTAGGCCTGAGTCACAGCAGCCTTGGTATCTGACCCACACCCCTAGAGGGCGCCTGGGTCCTGAGGGCCTGCTGGCCTGAGTCAGACTGATTTATGTGTGGATGGAAGGGAGATTTGGGCTGAAACCTGAGTCAGACCCCAGGCTTAGGGTATGTCTACACTGCAAGGTATGCCTGGGCTCAGATTCAGGCTTGAGCCCAAACCCTGCTTCCATCTACACACATCTCTGACCTGAGCCAGTAAGCTTGCAGGATACAGGCCCTAGGACTCAGCAAGGAGGCGTAAGCCTGAGCCTGAGCCTGAGTCCCATGGGACTTGGGTCCAAACTGCCTCATTTTGCAGAGTGGATGCAGCTCAAGCCCAGGTTCCCAGACTTGTGTCCCAAGAGTCCACCAATGCTATCCCAAAATCCCAGTGTTCCTTGGCCGTTCTATCCCAAAACTGGCCAATCAGCTCCCAGGAAATGAAAGCAATGCCACTGATTCAAGTGCAGCTGCTCAACATTTAACCCTTCCATTTTATTCTGATCGCTGTGCTGCAAACAGAGTGAACAGTCTCCTAAATTAGCTATGGCTACCATCAAGAAGTCCTTTGCCAAGCACACTGCTACCTGGTCACAGGACCACAGTCAGATTATGGTAAATGTATGTTGTGAGGTGAGCAAGACGTTTGACTTCAGTAAGAGTACCAGAGATAACCATCTGTAGCAGGAAATAGTGGAGAAGCTGGTGATTCAACAGATCAGTGGCCAGTGCAAGGAGTGGATTAAGTGGCTCAAGAGTGACTACCAGAGAGCCAGGGATGAGAAAGACACTTCTGGGAACTCCCCATCTTCTTCTTCTTTCATGTGACTTGGGTAGGTAGCAATGATGGTTTGATAGCCAGCACATTGCCACAGCAGTGAGCTGCTGAATGTCCTGCAGGCCCCCCAGCGAAAGGACAAAGGGGGCACTCGGATATGATGTGCTCTATCATTTGTGATTGATGACCACAGTTGCCTCATTTTTGCCTCATTTTCCATTTAAGGAGGGTTTGTTCACATCTCCCATGAGATGTCCTGTTGCAATTCAATCTGCACCAGACACTCCCCATCATCTTCCCCATCACTCTTTTATGAGGACTTTGTCCAGGTGCTGGGTACCATGCCAAGCACAGAGGCCCCCAGGCACGACAGCCTGGTCCGCTGGGATGGCGACCTTCTAACCTGCAAATCTAATATAGCACTGGAGGGGAGCGATCAAGCACTGTATCAAGCTAGTGCAGTGACTCTGTTGATCACTCCGGTCCCAGAGGAGACTTTGCCGACAGACCAACTGCAGCATGTCCTGGGTCCATACTCGGAGCTGTTTGATAACTCCCAAGAGGGGCAGCTTACCATGGAACTGGCAGCAGAAACAGAAGAGGCAGAAATGGGTCCACAGCCTATTAAGTGTGTGGCTCCACGTCTGTAGTTATTAACATACGAATGGGAGGGATTTCCAGTTTATGACCCAATGCAATTTTTATTACAAGACATGGGTAACAGATTGTATCACTAATGGCAGAATACAAGCAGGCACCTTGGAGTCACCCTCCCACACCTGCACCACGCCACATGGAATTCAAGATGGCTCCCAGGACGCACAAACAGTGAAACAAGCATTTAACATTAACTTCGTACTAGATACTCACTTATTCAGATGTGCTGGCATGTTAAAAGTAAGAAGCACTTGCAAATTTCACCTTACCATTACGTGTGCAGTCTTTTCACTCTGCTGAACTCAGTTGTGTTCATGTAGCTTCTGGGAACTCAAGTGTTCCTCCGAGAATAAGCCAAAGCTGAGTTTTCCAAAGTATCATTTTTTTGGTCTTGAGATCCCAGAGGCACTTTTTTTTTCAGAGAACGCACTGAACCATTTTTTTGAAGTACTGAGACAACAATGTATTGCCTGAGGTCAGGCCCTTCCGCCTCTACAGCCCAGCAGGCACCTGGGATTTTGAACCGTCACGCACCGCTCAAAGAGGAAGTGTGTCCGTGGTGAACTCATGGTGGACATCCTGGCCAGGACCAACAACAGGTACAATACCAAAGGGACAAGGATTCACAGCAAGTGGAAGGGCACAGACAGGCTGCAGAGTTCAAGGAAAGCCCTGCAGCACAGTTTCTGGAGCAGGAACTGGAGGGAGGGGGATAGAGCTCAGCAGAAAGGCCTGTTTGAGAGGTTGCTTGTGCTAACGGTCACAAGACTTCAAGCTCCTGCTCCACCCACACCACATCCTGAGTCCCCTCCATGGTACCACATTCTGCAGACCAGGAACGGGTTGGACAATACCATGGTTGGGTAGCCCATACAACCTGGACTGAACGCTAATTAGACAAGGCCAATTTACCCCCAGCACAGTGTGTCAAGTGTTCTCTAAACATGCTAGAAAGGGAAAGGAAAATGGGGGGTCTGGGCACACACGGAAGTAGGCGATTTAGTTTTGTTTGCACTGGTTTCACCATTTTGCACTGTTCCATGTTTGTGCTATGCACTGTGTTTTGTTACTGATTTTGGTGTTATAAGGCAGCTGGCCTGCCTTTAATATATATTTTTAAAAATTTTTGTAATATAGTCATGTTCACCCATAAAGGCTTTTATTTAATTTAAAAAGCTTATTACCAAGACTGCATCATACAATAATATGTGGTGTTTGAAAAATGATAAAGACATAATAAGGCCCAACCGGGAAGTTGTATCCAAACACAAGTTCTCTACACATCTATTCAGATCAGTCCATAATTAAAATCCATAATTAAAATCACATAGACTACCCCCCCGACAAACACTTACCCCACGGTATAAGCAATCATCTCATCCTCAGTTAAAAATTCATGACAATCACACACCCATTTATAGCATACAGAAATAGTACTTAATTTACTTTACAAATAAATTCATAAATACATTCTTCTCCCTCTTCCATTGGTCCATGCAAGTCCGTAAAGTGGGCACATAAAGCATCCCTGATTTTCCTTGCCCATGTACATGTAGCTCAGAAAGTGAACCTGTCATAGCTCGGCTTAGTGAACTGGTTCAGCAATCCATGACTGTCATAGGTCCATTCAGCGGCAAATCGCTCACTTTTGGATTCACAAAGATTGTGAAGGGCACAGCAAGTCACAATAAAGCAGACTATATTGTTGGCATTGAAATCCAAATGGTTCTGTAAACAGTGCCAGCAGAATTTCAATGTGCTGAACATGCATTCAACCAGCATGCTACATATACTGCGAATGTAATTAAACCTTCTTTTGCCAGGACCTTTGAGATCAGGATACAGTTTCATAAGCCAAGGCAAAACCAGGTATGTAGAGTCCCCTAAAATAACAGTGGGGGCAGTTACTCCATTTATAGTAGAGTCATTTGGTTTGAATAGTGTCCCAGCCTGTCCATGAAGATAAACCCCCAACTGGGAAAAAACCCTGGCATCCTGAACTTTTCCAATGAAATTCATATTGGCATTCATAAATCAGCCTCTGTGGTCCACAACATAACATGCATAACAACGGAGTAGTACCCTTTGTGATCTATGTATTCTTTTGCTTCTTATGGAGGGCAACCTATGGGCACTTGAGTCCCATCAATGGCCCTGGAGCAGTTTGGAAACCCCACTCTCTCAAAACCAGCAATTACTTCAGGGATATAATTTCTGCCCACCAACTTTGGGTAAATCACAACTGCTGATTGCCTCAGAAACCTCCATCACCACAGCCCCCACAGTGGACTTTACTAACCAGTTTGGTGTTGGAATGTACCTGTTGCAGTCTGGGGTAGTCAACTTCAGATGATTATATTAAGTTATTTCTGGACCTGCATGGCCGCCCTCAGGCATGGGTTGTGATGCAGGAGGACTGGGGCGAGCTACTCACAACGCTCCAGAAATGTAGTTTTCTTCATGCAAAACTTCTGGAGCCTCTGCTGGTCATCCCAGGTCTGCATGACCATGTGATCCCAACAGTCTGTGCCTGTGGCCCTGCTCCAGAAGCACAGGTTTTCATGGGGGCATCAGCGGCTATACCAAGAGTTATGAGCAGAATCAGCCAGTTTGAATTTCTCATGTCTGAATCATCCTCATTGTCCTCTGACAGGTGCCTTTGGTAGGTCAGAAAACACCACAGAAATGTCCATCAGTGTCTCATGACTGCTTTGTCCAGTTCCTGAAGCAGGACAAGTTCTTCAAATGGTGCCTCTACCATGTTGCTGGCTCCAGTTGCCAGGAGCGTGCAAACCCAAAAGATGGCTTAGCTGGATGTATTGGGGGGGCTGCAACAACTTCCTGTGAAGTGCTACTGGAAGGACAGTCAAGTTTTCCCACAGTGCACCACAAAAAAAAAGTTACAGCAACTACAGGTGTGTAGGATGCTAGGAAGCCTGGTTTGACTTATGTCTGCGTAGTGCAGTGTGGATGCATGAGCATGGGTCTAAGATCCGGATCTAGAAATTCTAAACCTAGGATCGATATTCAGTGTGGACACTCAAGTCTGGGCTTACAAATACCGAGCTTGTAGGTTTGAGTCCCACAGACCCTTGGCTTATATTGCAACGTAGACATACCCAGTAGGACTTGGGCTAGGACCCAACCCCTTAGCAGGGAGTAGGACCTGGGTTTTGAGTGCTTGCTGACCCATGTCCAACTGATTTGTGTGTGGATGGAAGGGGGGCTTGGGCTCAAAACTGAGTCAGAGCCTGGGCTTAGTGTATAGTGCAAACATGACCTCTTGAGGGCCCTTTCAGCCCTGTATATCTGTGATTCTATCACTTAGGAGCCCACATAGGAAAAGCAATGTTTGTTTCTATGCAGAGTGGAAAAGACAGGACTGGGAAGGAGATATGCCTCCAATGAGGGTAGTTCTCAAAGCACTGAGAGACCTATAAACTGGTGAAGGTGATATTCATCATTATCTTCCTGCACTCCCTAGCAAAAAGTGTTTGCAGGACTGGGCCCTAAAAGAGGCAGAATTAAATGCTCTGCATGTTAGCTTTATTCTTGTATTGTTACCCAATAGAGCTGGGGGGGGGGGGGAGGTTAAACTGGAGGGCCTGGAGCAGGGAAGCAATGGCCTAGTGGCTAGCACATGGGACTGGGACTGGGACTGGGACTCAGGAGACCTAGATTCCATGCCCAGTTCTACCCCTGCCCTGCTGGGTGACCCTGAGCAAGTCACTTCATCCCTCAGTTTCACTCTCTGTAAAACAGGCACACTGATACTGACCTCCCTTGTGATGTGCTTTGAGCTCTACAGATGAAAAACTCCATATAAGAGTTATTTATTAAACTGTACCTTTCAAGTCTCCTCAGGATATTTATCTGTGTGCTTTCAAATGGTTCTCTTTCCTAATTGGAACAGCTACTTAACAAGACTATCAGCCATCCAGCAGCATGACCCAGTTAAAAGGATTCCACTGTACTTCCAGTTGTAGCTGCCAAAAGACGCACTCCAGAACTTCCTTTGAAATATTGTATTTTGAAATGGATAAGGAGGGATTGGAATGTCCTCATCCAACTTTTATTACTTGGTCTTTTGTGAGCAATCCTTTTTGGAAACAGGCTGAGTAGTTATTGGGAAAAAAACATACCAGAACTTAATGCTTCTTTATATGTTTTAGAGATTTAATATAAAATTAGTTATAAACAAACTACAAACCCTATGATGTGGCTTCTTTGTGTGCCTGGACTAGCTGACCTGATGTTTGGATGAGTCTGGAAAATTATATTTAGCAACTCCTTTGAGGCCTGAGAATGGGCAAACCTATTATTACTCTTGCATGATTTGGAAGCTATTGTTCTAAGGACGTTTTAGAAGTTGATTGTGCATGAAGTTGGCCATTTGTGATAGATGCCTAAATGGCTATCTACACCTGTGTGTTTAGGTTTGAGGAATTTTAGGCACATGGCTATCGAGTTTAAAAACTTGGTCCTAAGCTTCCATATTTCTCTTACTTGTAGGGTACTGTAACAGGCGCCAGCATGGTGAATGCAGCCCTCCTGCTGGTCATCTTGGGGATTAGCTCCATAGGTCAGTACGCCCTTTCCTGATGGTGCCTCACCCATTGCCACTTCTACCCCTGGATCCACATTACTCCAAGGACTGGGGCATCCTCTTCATGACACACCCTGTCATGATCTATGCTCTCCCTTTCTGGGGGCAAATGTTGCTGTCCAACTGTCTCTGCCACTTCCTTGGTAGTGACTTGGGGGGATTGAGGGGACCCGCCCACCCACTACTCTGGGTCCCAACCCAAGGACCTGTAGATGGCAGCCGCTTGCTGTGTCCCATCCAACTCCTCAGTACATTTCCCTGGACCACTTCCCCACAGCCCCAGCACCTTCCCCCTTGCCTCAGTGCCTCAGCCTGCCCATCCCAACAGCCAGCCAAGAGCTTGCTCTAGCTCCCCCAGTCTAGCTGCTAGGGTGCTAGCTGCTTCTTCCTGTCTGCCAGCCACCCAGACCTCCCTCCTTGAGATCCAGGGAGTAAATGACCCTATGCTGCACTGCAGCTCTTCTTATATACGGGCCTGCCTGGCCTTGATTAGCTGCTCCACTCAGCCCCTCTCTAATTGGCTGCCTCTTGCGCAGCCTCTCTAGGGCTCTGTTAACCCCGTAGAGGCCAATGTGGGGCCAAGGCCCCATCACAGGTATATCTTGAGACCATTTGTGTCCTTATTTCCTTTTTTAATTGAGGGAACTTTTTCTGAACAACACTTATAAATGTTATCTGGAAAAAAAACAGGGGAGAGAATTTGTGCCTCTTTCTTGTTTCTTTGGTTATGTCATCTCCATGTCACATTCCTTTCGACAGCATGTAGAGTACATACAGCGCTTGCCCCGCTAGCATGGGTATAAATAGCAGTGTAGACGGTGGGGCACTTCCTAAGCAAGTGAAGACACTCCTGAATCCTGTGGGTATGTACATTACAGAGCTCTCTACTAGCCCAAGCAGTGCCTCCTTGACTATACTGTTATTTTTGGCAGTGTAATGTCCTGCAGCGTCCCCAAAAGCAATCCAGGTCTTGTCCACTCCGGTAGACTCTCTGAACACTAAAGATATAGGTCAGTCTTCACTACAGTCTTCTGCTGGAGTAACTGTGTCGGTCAGGGGTGGGAAGAGGTGTGATATCTGATGGATAGAGTTGTGCCAGCAGAAGTTCCTAGTGTAGAGACAACTATGCCAGGAAAGCTGCGCTTTTACCATTATAGTTTGTTTTGCTTGTGGTATTCCTATATCAGTAAAGTGCTCTTAATGTAGACATGGCCCTAGTGAAATGATAGTGTCACAAGTCAAAAGAATGAAAACTGAGCTAATGAGAAGGGAAGTGGAACTGGTTAACACTTTGAGAGGGGAGGGAGTCACTTTGTTTTGTTGAGGTTTTTAACACCTGTTTAACTTCAATAACTATGTAATTGTTTTAGAGGAAGGACCTCTGTTAAACATTCAGCACACCTAATCCCTTTCCTAATCAAGGTGTCAGAACAAGGTGGGAAGGGGGGACAGCTAACAAGTGTAAAAAATTGGGACAGGAGGTTGGGGGTAATAGGCACCTATATAAGAAAAAGCTCTGAATATTGGGACTGTCCCGATAAAATTGGGACATCTGGTCACCCTAGCTGGGGGAATGAAAAACAATAAACAAAAGCCATCAAGAGCTTTCTTGTACATAATAAAGGAGCAGAAAGGGGCTAACTCCTAATTTAGAAAAAAAATCTTTTGTAGATCATATTTAAGAGGTTTACTTTGGAGGTGGTTGTATTCTATCTAATAAATTAAAATAAGAAAGAGAAATGATATCATTGTGGAAAAATGGCTTGTTTATATCCCCCTTCCTGACATTTTCTGAACTATACCCAGATGTTTTGCTTTATTTATTTTGATATAACTATTTCTTTCTACATGCTATTGAGTCTTTTTTATTTTTCTGAATACACTGTAATTATATTTGTGTTTTAATGAATGACAAGGGCTGAATTATTGCTGTTACACAGAGGATCTGTTCTGTCAAACAGAAAAAAAAAAACATTTTCTTTTCAAAATGGTTTTAAGAATGTACTCTGACAATTAGGGTTTCTGATTCATACCTGTTCAACTGCTGTACAGTAAGCAGGCAACCATGAGTCACCATCAGCCAATTATATTGTTCAGTTTCCTAATGCAACTTGTTTAGTGCAAACTGTATTAGTCCTTATTAAGCAGGTAGTGAAAATGTGGACTATCAACCAGCTGTGACAGAATGATTGTAAATAAGGGCCTAATCCTGTTTGCCTTACTCGCACCAGTAAGTAAATAGGGCTGTTGGCCTAAACGTGGCCAGTAGAATTTGGCCCAAATATGACCTCCACCAAATAAAACCTCACTGTCTATTTTGTACACCATTACTTACAGTATGAGGGCACTTCTCCATTTTTATTGGTTTAAGTAACAAAAAGCAAAGATGAGTGGTCCACAGGATGGGACACCTAGCATTAGAAATATCATGTCCCCACTTCCACCCCAACCTCTTCTTGGTGTAAATCGGCATAGTTGTATTGAAATCAATGGACCAACACAGCTGATCTGCCTTCCAACCTTCAGACCTGCCAGGATATGACACAATCAACGGGAATGTGTGACAAAATTGAAGTTCTGGACCTGCATCCTTGTCTTGTTTAGAGTCACTCACTTCTGCTGCGACAGAAGGGACAGTGGCTATCTTCACAATGTAACTGCTTGGTTGCTGCCATTGGCAGCAGCTTCTTATCAACATGACAGCTGCCCTTTCACTCCATATGGATTGTTCTCCAGTTTAGGGATAGACAGAAACTGCTTCCACTTGCTGTCAAGCGCACGGCTTGTGGTGAACAGGGACCAGAGGTACAAAAATATTTTTATTTTCACAGCAGTTGCGCACATGCTGCCTGCTAAGATCCTGACTTCCTCAACTTTTCAAGATGAAGCACTGTACTAACTTCACTTCGTAAATAAAACTAGTCACACAAATGTAGTTACATTTTTTTGCCCTAACAAATAGAGAATCTGGGTGGAGTGTGAGGAAGCAGAGCAGCAGAACTGTTTTACTGGCTACCAGACTTGCACAAGACAGTTTATAGTAGTAGCAAAAGGATTCATTTGCTCTAGATTCTTCACTGCACTCATCAAAACCCTTGCCTGTCCATAACTCACCCCCTCTTCCTCTTTGCTCATTGTATCTCTCTCTCCAGTGTGAACTGCTCTACAAGGCTGCTGTGCACCATCAAAGAAGAGAAGTACAGTGGGCGGGAAATGTTATTGAAGTCAGATTTTCCTTGATCAATGTACAGTTTGTTCTGTGTGTATAATAGGGGCCAGTAGAGGAAAACTGGGTTCATGGGAACCCGTTCTCTAACAAACCACTTTGGTTCCCAAACCAGAATAAGCTATACTGGTATAAACACTTTTATACCATTACAACTGTATCTACCCTAGAAGTGTTTTGCTGCTTTAACTATATTGGCATAATTAAAGCTCCAGAATTTTTTAAAGTGTAGTCCAGCTGTAATTTTCTTCTTACCTACAATCGCCATCACGGTTGAACAAAAACAAGAAAGGGGCTCTTCAAGTTTTATTCACAGCGTGTGAAGGAGATCTTGAGAATAGATGGGGTTATATGTGTTGATGGAAAAGGGGTACTGAGAGCGTACAGCTGTAATCCCAAGCATTCTCCAGGAATATTTGGAAAATCTGATATGTGCAACTAGGGCATTATGTGACACTAGGTGCACAAAACAGCACATGCAAAGAGAGAGAATGACTTTCAGCTATAAAAGGTACTTTGGTTGCAAATACTAATTCCAGCTTCATTGCCCCAAACTGCACACCTACCGCCATATTTTCAAATGTGCTCTCTGCTTTTGGGTGCTTCCCTTTTCGGGTATCCAGCTTTGGACACCCAAGGTCTAGTTTTCAGAGGTGCTGAGCACCTAAAACAGCCACTGGCTATGCCTTTCTGGAGTTGTGGTGGCTCAACATCTCTGAAAATCAGGCCCTGACAAATTGGGGACCCAAAAAGGGAATCTTCAAAATATAGAGGCTGCTTTTGAACATTTGTCCCTTATTGGGTGAAATTCTGATGTTCTAACTCATTTTCTATTCGGTTTTAAATGTTTTAAAAATGTACCCCTATGCGGCTAACTCTAGATTTGGTACTTTTGCTTATTTCAGTATCTGAAGGGAAAGGAACCATCCTCTTAGCCCAGTCTACATGCAAATGTGTGCTGTCGTAACTGAATTGGTTTTTCACACCTTTTGTTATTTCAGTGCAAGTCTATGTGTGGAAACACATACTTTGGAATAAAATAATTGTATTTTGATTTTGCTTAAGAGGGTGTGGGTTTTGTTAACTGATATGAGCAAAATTGAAACAGTACACTTTTATTCCAAAATCTGAGTTTCCACACAGACATGTACCAAAATAACAAAAGGTGTGAATTAAAACCAATTTAGTTATTTCAGTGCAAGTTTGTATTGAAGTTTGTGTGAATTAAAACCGATTTAGTTATTTCAGTGCCACTTTGTATGTTGGTCACCCCTTTGGTCATTCTCTGTGCACCTTTGAACAATCTCATGCTGCAGTGAGTGGGCTGCAGAGGCTGCATGAAAGGATTAGCGGTCTTGCCTCTTTTTTCCCCCCCTGCTCTGTGTGAATTGACTCTCGTTATAGAACAAGTGGGGGGTATGTCTGTGTCATGGAGAGTGGACAATTTGTGCATGGCTCATGTTGAACAAACTTCATTCACAAGGCTTATGTTTTGGACAGACTGAAAAATGTGGAAAGCAAGTTGCCCACTGCATGCCAAGTCTGCACAATACTGTAGTCATTCCTTTTCCATCCAGCTTACTGAGGTAGCTGTGGAAACCAAATCCTTTGCTGAAATCTCTCTTTCCCCCGACCCCTCCCGCCACTTTGTCTACTCCCTACCCACACTGAGCACTGCTCTTTCCTTCTCTTCCTTCCTGCGCACACGGAACTGCACTCCCCCTCTGTTTTCTCTCCAGGCCCCCTCATTTTCACATGGGGGAAAAGACCAAGAAAAAAAAAGTTGTAACAAAACTAACAAGTTATTTTATTTTTAACCAGGAGGGGAAATGATTTCTTTCCTCCCAAACCCCTGCTGGATTTGCCAGCAGTGAGAACTTTTTCATAGCTCTACCAAAGACTTTCATTCGTTGCCAGAGAGCATGGTACAATGGAGGGTCCAACCAAATTCAAGCTCTTTCATTTGAGGTTGATTTTGGAACTCAGTTGGACTGTTTGAATGGACTAATCTGGTGACAATGCACAAAGATTATGCTGGAGGGCTCCAAACCAGACCCCGCTCTTCTGATCTCAGAAACAACCTTCCTGTAGTTAGTGTATGCACCATAATCTAGTTCCCCAACAGTTGAATTACTCAGTTCCTATCAACAGAAGTTCACATTGTGTGCCCATTTCTTCTGAACATTTCAAATTGATTCTTTTATTGGGAACAAATGTGTAAACTTGCTTTATTCCTAAACATGAAATATTCACCAGTTTATTTTTCTGGAAAGTAAATGGCAAGTTTACTCAAGTTTGCATAGGATCATCATACAACACTCCCCTGAACCTAAAAAAAAATTATTTTGCTCCCTGAAGCCCAGTGATCCTGTGAAGTTCTAGATACCCTCCAGTCTCACTGAAATCAGTGGGATAAGAGAGTGCGCAGGACATCATGGGGTCAAGTCACAAAATATTAACGGTAGAATTGGTTTTCAAAGAATTAAAAATAATATAACTCAAACTTTTTAAATGTTTTCATTTTATTTTCATGCCTTGTGCTGCTCTTTGAAAAAATCAGTCCAGCAATGGCATCACACAGCAAAGGCAAAACAAATCAGAAACGGTGTGAGATAGCTGAGCAGACCCACTCCAAACTCACTAAAACAAATAGCTAAAAAAGACGTAAACACAAATACCTGTGACTTACTCTGAGCTGACAGTCAATTTTTATTCACACAAATGAGAAAGCAGCATTTTCTGGCATTTCAATTAAAATGCCCTTCTCAAGAGTTAGCAGCTGCTGATATACAGAATGTTTTACAAACCATCCCTCCTCCCCCAGTCCAGCTGCAGGTTAACATCAAAGTTCGTCTACTAGTCAGTGAGAGCAGCTCCTGGAATCAATTTGTCCCAATTAAGCCATTTTTCAGAATTTTCTTTTGCACCCATTTTTCTTAATGTATTTTCTATTTCTTCTATTAGCCTAAGGGCTGTTATAGTTTGGAGACAAAAAGAAGCTATTACATTTTTTGGACACTAGCCATGGCTCAGTTGGAGATGCATACGCAGGATGTATCCACCCACTGAATGTCAATAATATAATTGGCTGTCTCTATGCCATTCTGAGGCTGGTGACATACAACTGACACATGCATGGCGCTCACACCCTGGATTCCTCAATGTGTAATTATGTCTCCTTGGGGAGTCAGGCTTTAGGCTTTCCAATAACAACTGCCATAACTGATAAACACTGACGTAGGAAGGCTTTCGGTAAAGAAGAAGCCCTTCTCCACCAGGCCCACTTGGGCATTGTGAAGGCCCTGAGCAAAGAAAATTGAACAAGGCAGTGATTACTGATGTGATTTTTGTAACAAGGCTTCCTGTCGGGATGCTGGAGCTGCTCCCTGGGATTTTATGACCAGAAGTCTCTCATCCCACCATGTAGTTTGACAGGTTACGTCTTGAATAACCTTTCCCTTCACAACCATTATTAATTTCTCTACTATGGTGCTTGGATACACAGGTTACCCTGCAGCTCAGTACTTTATTTTTATAAGTACTTTAAGGATGGAATTTTCAAGAGCACCTTGGTGACTTATGAACATAAAACTTATTGTCTTTCAATGGAACTTGTGCTCCTAAGTCACTGAGACTATTTTGACAATCCCACCCTGTATCTGCAAATCTGGCAATAAACACTAGAGGCCAAAATGCTGCAAGAATGGCTATTCTCTCAGTGTTTCTGGACTGACTAGAAGCAAAAAGTGCATGAAGTCTTGATCTTCAAAGAGGTACAGCCAGTTTTTCAGATTCAATGAATGGGTAAGGTAGGATTAAGATTTAGAGAAGCAGTGGTGATGGAGTGTCCACAGAGTTAGAAATCCCCACAGCCTGGGTGTGTGACCTTAGGCAAATCACTCAGCTTGTGGGGATAACAATACATTGCTCATCCTCCTCCGGGAAGCACTATGGGTGGGAATTCGAAAGTGACTTGGGAACAGAAGTCCCACTGACTTTCAATGTGTAAAGTATTACCAGAACTGAGCTCTAAAACTTCAGTCATCACAAGCTGACCACATATTGCTAGTGATTGCTGAACTCCTGTTCCTTTTATTTAGGGGTCTGGTTACCCCTTTTTTAGACACACTTGATATTTTTAATAAATATTTTATTACTATATTATTAATATAATGCTCCCAAAATTAGGTAAGTGCTTTACAGAGAGGAGGAAAGACAGATTCTAGCCCCAAAGAGATCACAGTCTGAATAGACAGCATAGACACAAAGAACATTCCAGCATAAAATGAAAGAGATGAAACAGAAGAGAATAATTTTTTTAAATCATCTTCCTTTGTGTGTGTCTGTGTCTGCACATGCACGCATGCATGTGCACTTGCCTGTTTTAAAATGTTAGCTAATAGTCATTGTGCTTGATATACTTCTTCAAGCTTTGCCTGTTTCTTTTTCCATTATTGTTGTTGATAGATTCTTTATCTGAAAGGTAACAAAACACAATAATTATGATAGATGCTATTTCTGGAAATGTGTAAAATGTAAAATTCAACTCAAATTACAAATGAGGAAAGAAAAAAATCTGCAACATTTCTTCACAGTAATTTCCTATATTACCCCATACTAATTTTTTTTTAAATAACTATAGGTTAATTAATCTAACTTGATATGACAGGAAATCCAGCTCAAAATAACACAAAACATAATTCAGAGGATGTATCTGTAGAATAAGATTCCAGGACTATTACTTTGTCTGTGTGTCACTCTGAAGCTTTGAGTGTCTACAGAGTCCATGTGAAGCGATGGACACAACTAGACATGGTTGAGATATATATATATATATATATATAAATATAATTTATATTTAATTTATATATTTATACAGCGAGAGAGAGAGAGATAATATATATAGAATATCGCCAGGTTCATCATTGAGATTCACAATATGTTACCATCTAGAAGTTCTCAAATGCTTTGACATTATGAATTACATGTGTGTGGTGTAGCTGCAATAAGGCACATATTTATGCCATGACAAGAGTCTTAGGCGGGTGTGGTTTCAGAGGTAACTCAACCATCCTTATTCTACAGCGAGGTTGCATATAACAGTTTCGTTGGTTGTTTGAGGGAGACTGTGCATATGGTGGATTACTTGGCCCAACGGCCATGTGAAAGCACAGGCTTTCAGCTAATAGTTAATTAATATTTGTAAAGGGCTTATAAATATCTATTCTCATAACAGGATTTGACTTATTACTATTGCTATATAAACAAACATAATCTTTTACATTTAGTCATCTTAATTTGCAAAAAAGATATATTGAAAAATGCAATGAAATAATTAAGAAAAATCAAATAAAAGGGCTGTGGAGTTCAAACAAAGTCTAACTCTGTTTCATACCCAGCTCTATATACAGGTACAGTTTATATTTTTATTCTCATGTGTGTGTGTCACATATTTGGTATAAGAGTGAAGAAAAGCCAATATTTTTTCTAGAATTTAGTTTTAAATTTCTCCAGAAATAGAGAATTTATTGTGTGTATATTAGAATGATGTGGGTGGGAAAAAATCAGAAAAATGATGTTCCAGTTTTGGGTATTGTCTGGGAAATATCTTGGTTTCTTGATGAAGTTCAGAGTTGTGTAGCTGTAATGGTTGTAAAGGCTTTGTGATCCTCTGCTTGAAGGTGCAATAGAAATATAATTATGAATTAATTATTCACTTTGTACACTTGCCCAGTACTCATATGTTTTAGGCCCCAGCTAATTATCAAGCCCTGCCCAGCTGTTCCTCCTGGCTGTACCCCAAAGTATATATCACTAAAAAAATCTGAGAAAGAAGCAGCAGCACAACCTTTCCAAAAAAAATAATTTCCTTTTGTATGACATGATTTGCTACATAAAAAGGGTAATCTCAAATAAAATGTAGTTTGCTCACAATAAACAACTTTTGACTTTGATTAAATGTTTCATCTTGGTATTGTCTATCAGCCAATCTCAGAAGTTATTTAATTCTATGGCAAATTATGATGGAGAGTTGGCAGGAAGTTTTGAGTCTTTTATGATAATTGCAAAGATACTGAATTTTATGAGACTTGACATTTACGTAAGGGATAATGTCTAGTGCTCTGTAGTTTACAACGTCTACATTCAATTCCACTGCTGTGCAGAACCACACCAGCTTCAGCTCCACAGCCAGTAAGATTCATCCTGGAAGCTGTTGCTGATTATGATCATTTGCCTGAACTGTTGTGCTGTTGTGATAAAGCTGTAATAAAACTAAATCAAAAGTATTCGGGGATATAAAGGTGTGCACTTCAGGAGAGGTCTGTGAGAGTTGGAAATTTTTTTTTTATATTTTAAAGACAATTTTATTGTCTATCCATTGAGGCACACTGTACAACCAAGGAAGAATTGCAGCTATAACATGGAAATTAAATCAAAAGTATATATTCTGTATGTGCAGATAACCAGCTGAGATTCCTGTTTCAATTGTACGCTCTTCGAGGCAGTTCCTGTCTTTCTTTGTGCCTTACACATGCCCAAGCAGACAGCTGGGGCTTAAATAACATACAACAATAATGACATGATAAGCACCTGCAGCACTTGAATTTCAGCATGCAATCAGCTGCAAAAATCGCCTATTGTGAATGCGTTCTAAAACAAGGAAGAGGTTTGGCTCTCATAAAAGGAGCCAAGAGATGAAAATATTAAAAATAAAATTTAGTATCTGTATTGTCCTTGATTAGGGCTTGAAACTCGATTGTGTTGCCTGTTTCTCTGACAGTAGAGAAGATCACTTCAAAAACTAGGAAAGTCTGTAGCAGGCCCCTATTTCTGTGTTGAACCAAATCAAAAGTTCTGAAGAGCCCCTGAATGTCAGGTAAATTTGCATCCAAATCTGAATTCTGCAGGTCAAAGTCCTCTCTCTGGGTATGTCTATGCAGCAAGCTAGTCTACCCAAGATAGCTTGAAACCACCTGGCGTGGGTAACTGTAGCAGCGAAGACAGAGCAGTGCAGACCGTACAAGTCTGGCATGGACCCTGGGTACGCACTCAGCTTGCTAGTCCTCTCTGAAGCCCACGCTGCGTTGCCTTCACTGCTATTGTTACCAGCACTAGCTTGATTCAAGCTAGTTCAGATAGGCTAACCTATGCACAGTTTTTGCTGTGCAGACAGAGGAGGTAAGTCTTGGTGCCCAGGTAGGCAGACGTGTGCTAGCTCTGCTCCAGCTAAAGCACTAAAAATAGATTGAGCTTGATAAATTTATGGAGGGGATGGTATGATGAGTCTGTCTACAATGGCATGTAGCTGATCTGCAACTTCTAGCAGCAGATATCTCCAGCAGCCAGTGATGAGGCACAAGCTGGGGAGGGCTCTGAGTTACTACAGAAAATTCTTTACCAGGTGTCTGGCAGGTGGGTCTTGCCCACATGGTCAGGATCTAATTGATCGCCATATTAGGGGTCAGGAAGGAATTTTCCCATGGGTCAGCTTGGCAGAGACCCTGGGGGGGAGGGTTCACCTTTTTCTGCAGCATGATCACTTGAATGTTTAAAGTAGTGTAAATGGTGGATTCTCTGTAACTCGAAGTCTTTGAACCATGATTTGAGGACTTCAGTAACTCAGCCAGAGGTTAGGGGTCTATTACAGGAGTGGGTGTGTGAGGGTCTGTGGCCTGCAATGCGCAGAAAGTCAGGCTAGATGATCCTGATGGTCCCGTCTGGCCTTAGGGTCTATGAGGCAGCCCAAGCTGCTGCCCACGCTGCAGTGTCCACACTGCTGTTTTTAGTGCACTGTCTTGAACTGAGCTAGCTTGAATCTGAGCTGGGCTGAGAGGCACACTCCAAGCTGCAGTGGAGACGTATGTGTTGTGTTGGGAGCATGCATAGAGTGAATAGAATAGGTAGGAAGTGGGCAAAAACATTTTCCTTCTTCAACCAAGAGTTGTTTAAATATTGGTATTAAATTCAGAGTAATTTTGGATGATGAAGATAATTGTGTTGAAAATGCAATGATTCATGCGGCACTGGGAGAACGCAAGTTAGGAGGTAATTTTCATAAATATATAATCTGACCACGGGATTGCAACTCACTACCATTGCAATATAAAGCAGATACTTTATCCTCTGGGAAGGAGTATTTTGGTAACGCTTGTGCGTATTTAGTGAAATTATGTGTTATATTTAATATAGAGAGATACTGAAAAAAATCTATGAAAAAATTAAGAAAAATCAAATATAGGGGTTTTGGAGGTCAAAGAAAATCTAATCTCTGTTTCAGACCCAAATCTTTACTCACACACCTTTTCATGTAAATCAAACATTTCACATTTATGTCACTAATCTGGGGAAACAGTGGATTAAAAACAAGAACGCCTCTACATTTTAGATGTGAATTTCTCCAGAAATAGGGCATTGTGTGTGTGTGTGTGTGTGTGAAATGATTAGACTGGGGCAAAATCATCAATATTCTGATGTTCTAGGGTTGGTGTTGACTAGGCTGGAAACACCCTGGCTTTTGTATCAAATTCTGATCTGCGTAGATAACCACAAGAGGTACCATTTTAATTACTTGGTTTGACTCATTTTTCATATTGCATTGGAAACCAAAACACTTTCTCAACCTCAGATAATTCATTCAGGCTGTAACTCGTTTTGATAATTGATATAGCATTCGCATGCTTTATGCAACATTTTTCTTTTATTGGGTCATCAAGCTAGCACTCTGTTTTTAAGTATTACTTGACTAAAAACAGCCCTATCAGTGGTTTAAACCTTGCCCTCTTTAATTAACTGACAAGTTTAATCCACATGTTATGCTCAGTTTATCTGGAAACTGTGACTTTTACTTCTGATAAGCTATGGTGTAATTGGCTCTTTTTGGCCAGTGTGTTCTCAGTTAAAAGTGCAGAACTGATATACCATTTCATCTAGAGTGCTAAACTCATAAGCAAAAGACTTCCCATTCCCAAAAGTCCATTGCTAATACCAAGCATTACAAAATCATGATTAATTTAAAAACCATTAATTTAAAAAAAATAATAATGGGTGACATCTTGGTTTAATCAAAGTAAATAATTTTGCCACTTATTTCAATGGGGCTAGATGTCATCCAATACATTTTTTGGTTCTTTTTATTTGCCTTCTGGTTTCCTACCCTTAAAGAACACTCAGTACTTGGTTCATGTTTGTCTCTGAAACAACAAGGACTAGAAGCCATTTGTTTTTGTTTTTTAATGAAAGTTGAGCTTCTCATGTAATCACTTGACTCCAGAACTGGAGGCTTTAAGAAAAACACAAAATATCATGAGACCTATGACAAAGTCATGAAAGATTTTGAAACTGTATCTTTAGCACTGTGGCTGATGCTCAGTTAGGATATTAGCGTCCAGTGCACTAAATAAAAGACCACTGTGGATATTGCCCCTACTCAGGCACCACCAGTGCAACTGGAGCCTAGAGTATGATATTGTAAAAAGAATCCCTAGCTAATGTTATGACAGCATCCACTACGGTCTGTGTTACAAAAAGTCTGATGCTGTTTCCACCACAGAGAAACCCTTATCCCATCTTCAACACTCTCAAGGGTTTGCAAATATTCACGCTGGAATTTTGAAACTGGCACAAAAAAGGTTTAACTGGGAAAAAATAAAGCCACACACATGTGGATGTAGTTTTAAGTTGTAAGTTTGCAAAATCAAATATATTTTTAAAAATTAAGTTGGCTGGCTTTGGATGCTTTTTTGTACTTTTAAGAATAGTTTTTATGCTGAAGCTGGGCAGACGGTTCACCTATCATTATATTACATTATATTATCATTTATTTTTAAAAACTTTCTATTCCTGTAGCCCTTAATATTATTCAAAGGCTGTAAAGAAGGCTTTTCAAATTTTGTTTCCATTCATTGGTAGGTTTTCTTTTTTCTCTCCCCGTGTGTAGAAACAATCTCTCTGTTTTGAAAGGCATTAAAATAAATCAGCCAGGATCCTATCCTCCCAAGATGCACAAAACAGGCACCCTCTTTTTAAAAAATACCCACAGCCCCTCAAAATGAGCGATGCACCACACACCTTATCCTTCCTGTCAGTTGTG
The DNA here is from genome assembly GCF_026122565.2 of Emydura macquarii macquarii. Lineage (NCBI taxonomy): Eukaryota > Metazoa > Chordata > Testudines > Chelidae > Emydura > Emydura macquarii. Next base: position 16,137,348 of record NW_027131180.1, read on the forward strand.
GAGACCACAAAGATGAACTGTGGCCATATTTGGGCAAGGAAAAGTGGGAGAGGGGATGTGAAGAGGGCCCCATGGGAAGTAGTTAGAAACTGAGCATGGAAATGTAAAATGTCATCATGCGGGAACTGATGTGGTGAAGATCACAAGCTGACCTTGAGCATGCCAGATGCTCATTGCTGACTGATGTGCTTAAGCATGCTATTGTTTACCCAGGAATATGGGGAACAGTCATACAAGCAGACTAGTTTATCACCAGCAGAACACTAGCTGCTGCAGGGAAAGTGGATGTTATCAGCATGGGAGCAATTTCATGGGTCAGACATGCACACAGAGCATGATGGATGTCAGCTGAGGGGCCTATATAAACAATGAGTGTGGAAGTCCAAGATACCTATGAGAAGAGCCTCACGGTCTGCTGTGCAGATACAGAATGAGCATTACTGGAAATATGTGCTCTCTAGTATGTTGCCACACTAAGCTACAAGAAGAGGGTTGCTGATAGTCACTGCTCATTCATTTTGGTTATAGTGGCACCTTGGCAGCTCCAGTATCTTCCCATCCTGTTGCCTGTGTTGGGAGTCCTGTAACAGCTACCTTCACCTTTGATTATTTTACCCTCTCCTTACCAGGGGATGCTCCTGGCCCTTTGGGTTTTGTAGTGGATTTTAGAGCAGGATCCAGCTGCTTTGATTTGTGCTTTGTTTGTCCCTGTGTTGTGCACTCCTGGGAAGAACAGGTCCTTCAGCTGATCAACTTGTGACCATGCCTGTTTGGCTGTTTGCATACTTCCTGCCCCTTTCCCACATATTTGCAGGTTCTGTCAGCAGTAATCGTACACCCGTGGTTTGACTGCACTGTGCTTGGGGGAAAATACCAGCAGTGGAGAGGTTTCTATGTGTTATTCCTTTTTATGGAGACTGTGTCTTTCAATATCTTTTTCAACTGTTGGTAAATATGGGTTACTGGAGTCTGGGGGTTTCACAGTGTTTCTCTTGTGCTTGACTGGTTTTATAATTCCGGCATACTAGTATTATGTCTTTCTTTCTCTCCTAAATGCACGACTTCACTCTTTTGTGTCTCGAATTGCATGGGGAGGACTTTTAGCGACAAGCGTAGCTATCAGAAATGTTTACATATGGCAATATATTTAATTGCTGTAGTGGGCTAGAGACTGACATCAGGTCCTGTGGTGCTTGCATGATGTGATATTGAATCCATTAGCTCCTCAGCTATTATTAAACGTGACAGCCCCATAATTTTTCCTTGTTTCTGGCTTCTTGAGGTGAAGGAATGGGAATTAGAGATGGGAGGGAAGAGAATGGGGCAAAATTCCAGATGACATGAACGGTTGCTTCAAAGAGAAGGACAACATCAGTCAATCAATTTCCATTATTGGTGAGGAAATACAGGGAAAAATCCAGTGTGTTCTCTAAGACTCTGTCAGGGTTTGCTGAAGGTTTTCTAGCGGAACCTTTGGATTTTACCCCCATCTGTCCTTACTAATACTAGTATAGGTGTTGTTTGGTTGGTTGATGTTGCGTTTCTCGCTGCAGAATCCATGGTGTAAGGATGTCTGAAATGTTGCCAAAGTCACTTTACATCCTCTAGTTATTGATATAGAAATCTGATATCCCACAGCACTCAAGGTTATTTGCACTTTTCATTTGAATTTCATTCATGCTTAACATGGCCATTCTTGTGGACTGCACTGGCAGCGCTGTGGGAGGTGAGGAAAGACTGCCTCTAACTGGTGAGAATAACATCTGTGTCTGTTCCGTGCAGTCACAAACAGGGCATATTTAACTAAATTATTCATCGTGAAGTCACTGTACTGTGAATATGCTCTTTCTTGCTCCCTCCCCTCAGTATACTGTATAGGGGCCTCATCCTGCTCCCAGCAGAATCAGTGGAAAACCTCTTTACGAAAGAGTTGCTGGCCCTTTTAAAACAGGGCAGAAAAGCAAACTAAAACAAGAAGCAGAGCCTCAGGCCTGGTGCTCTTCAGGCTGTTTGACTGTCTCGCATAGTTCACTTTTTATCAGTCAGACTAAACGAAAATACCCTCACGGCAGGGTGGCCTCGTTTCCCCGCTCTTCCCTTGTAGCAGGAAGGAGCATAAAAGAGAGAGTTCTGGTTCCTTCCTTAGGCTGCAGTCCTCTTCTCTCTGCCTGCAAAGACATATAATCTTATGCAAATAAGCATCATGCAAATTAGCTCTATATTTTGAATAGCATGGTATCTAATGTTTTACAGAAGCAATATTCTGTGATCCTGGCTGCTTTGTAAAGAGATCAGTGGTATTTTCCATCTATTAGTGCCTTGGGTCAACTCCTGATAAATAAAACACAAACCTCATCTGTTCAAGGGCTGCTTGGCTACTGATGCATTCCATGTGGCCTGCTAGATACAGCACCATCCTAGGACTCAGCGACCTCGCATTCTGTTACTAACTCTGCTGCTGGGTGACCCTGACCTACTCACGGTCCCACTCTGTGCCTCAGTTTCCCCATCTTCAAAATGGGGATAAGCACTTCATAAAGTGCTTTAAGGGTCTGCTTATTATTACCATGACTTTCTGGTAAGTACCTAGGAGCAAAAAGCATCAGAGGATCTGTAGTCACAGGCAGGGTAACAGATATTCATGGCGATATGCCAAAGAATATGAGGTCACATTTAGCCAGCGTCTCCATACTGGTATTGGATGTGGCCTTTTTTCCTATTAGTAACTCCTCCATTGCTGGTTCCTAATTCAGATCTGAGGCCCCTTTTGTGCCACACCACTAGTGTAAGCCAGGTGTAAAGCCAGTGTGATTGACTCAAAGAGGATCACCCTCAGTGTAAGAGTGATCCTCCAGTGGCATAGACTAATGTATGCGGATCTTGGGCCATACATCCTCCCTGCTGCTAGCACAGCAAGAGAAAAGGCATTTGTCCATAGAAAGGGTGTACGTCCAGGACTCTGTTCATGCCACACCAATCCTTGCCTATGTTTTCAGCCCCTTGGGGCAGATATAGCCTAGCATATGCTAGAGCAGCCTGAAGTCTGCTCTAATATAGCAACGTAAGGGATCCAAATGTAAACATGAGTTTGCATCACCTTTGCATGCCATCCCTGATCTCTGCTCTGTCCCTTTTGTCCACACTGGGGGATTTACCCCCTGAAGTATCTCTTCAGGTACATATGTCAAGACGTGGCTAACTAAATTCCCTGTAGTTTTGTTTGCTCATTTATACCTATAGAAAAGCAAATTAAACTGGAGGTCATTCCGCTGCAAGCTCCAAATCTGTCATTTAACTGCGTATGTAAAGCACTCATAAAAGAAAGAAATAGCTATTGTCTATAATATTGCTGAACAAGGTCTGCTGTTATAATAGAAAGCGTGGTCCAGTGGTTAGGATGCTGGTCTAAGAGCTAAAACATCTAGGTTCTGTTCTTTGTGCTACCACTATCACCTTGGGTAAGTCACAGAGGCATTGCTGTTCTCAGTATTAGAACACCTCACTGATTTAGTAGCCTAAACCTCATTTTCAAAAGGCACTTAAGTGCTTAAATCTCTTTTGTAAATGAGATTTGGGCTCCTAAATCAGTCAGGCGCTGCAACGCTGAGTACAGCAATGCCTTAGTACTTTTAAAAATCTGTGCCTTAGTGTCTGTGCCTCAGTTCCCCATCTTTAAATTGCATTGATAATAGCACTGCCCTACCGCACAGGGGGGTCATGAGGATAAATACATTTAATATTATGAGGTGCATAGATACTATAGTGATAAGGGTCATGTAGGTATCTAAGGTAGCTAGATACAGTCTGTTCAGGGAGGTGATGCACTTACCATTTGTTTTGCTTTTGCAAAGAATTTTGTTGAATTCATCCTCATTTTGACATCAACCTTGAGGGCTCTTTTTCATTGTTTCAAGTTAGTTGACCACAGACAAGTTAGCTGTGGGGCACTGTAGTCCAGTGCTGACACTTCTCTCAAGCAATTCTGCCTCACGGATGACGAGGGCAATGATGTTAGTCTCTAAAATAGGACTAAAGTCGATGGCAAATAAAGTCAGTATCTCATTGCTGAAACCATCAAGTGTCAGCATTTGTGAAGCCATTTACTTGCTACATCATGAGATGCACTTTTAACTTGATGTTCCTGGTAGGCTGCTCTTTTTGCTGAGTTATCAATTAACATTTTTGTCTTCGCAATTGAACCTCATTAGTTACAAACTGCAGGAACACCACGAGATTTACTGATCACCCAAGTTCATAATTGCATTCAAACCAAGCCTCCAGTCATGTCAGACTGCTCCAAAATGCTGTTCTGGCACTTTTTAACAGCATTCTGGTACTTCTGATACTATCATGAGTGATAGTACCAGGAGTGCATTCTGACCCTACTTTTCTTTTTAGGGCTGGAACGCTGGTTCAAACACAATACATTTTTCTAATGTGAGAAAGTCCACAGAGTCATATAAATTAGGGATGTGGGGAAAAAACCTATTAGATCATCCTTGTGTAGCTCCCTGAAAATGCAGAGTTTCCTCTGCAGTATATTTTTCAATTCTTTAAACCAATTTTATACTATCAAACCAGGAAAATAATGATCAGACCTTTTAAGTGGAAAGATATCACACAAGTTAGTGTCCTAATATAAAAGATTCAAGAACCAGAAAATTAGATGAGGCTGTGACATTAGGCATGAAAGGTGAAGAAGAAAATAAATTAAAGACTAGACTGTGTGTTTAATTCCACACAGAACATTTTACAGAGCCAAAAATATGTTAAAGGAAAAAAGAGAACCTAAACAGCTTGTTGAAGCAGAAGGGGGAGTCCAAGAAAGTATCAATGTGAATGAAAATACATATTTAAAAGATATGTTTAAATGTACAGAAATAATGGTATGGTTTTTTTTAACATTTCAAACATAAATTTTGCAGACATTTGGCTCCTAAACCTGAAGTGAAAGAGCAGTACTAATCAGAAATGGATGTCAGAGACAGTGTAAATAACAAGGAAGGCTATAGCTAGCTACAGACAGGCTCTGATAATTTGGAAGCTAATAGATGATAAAGACAGCTCAATCCATGCAAATATAGAATAATGACAACTCTGACTTTGTGCGTCATAAAAAATAAGGGGAATAAAAAAAGAGAAGTAAGAGCAACAACATTTGAATCCATGTGCGTCACTAAAGGATAAGGAATAGAAAGGCTATGGAGAGAAAAATAATCAATTTCAGGGGACAGAAGTCTGTAACACCAACACATATTAAAAGATGAGGAAGGAATGACAGCAGAACAGTACATCACCAAGAGTGGAGGTCCTCTTACCAATTCATATAACTATTTTTCATGTTTAACATTTGAAATGCTAATCTGAGCCTCATGACTGCAGGGAAAGCACATCAAGCCTGAACTCCTGTTTTATACAGTTTTTTCCATTCCAGTAACTCAAGAAGCTGCTTTGACAGAATTTTGGTGTGTCATCACTTTGGATCCACTCTTGAAGTGAGTGGCTGCAGAATCAAGCTTATAGTTTTGCTGCATTGGGATCAGCCTACAATAGTACTCAGCTTTTCTTAGTCTAGCTAGACTAGAACTTGATCACCTACTCAGTTTGTGGATAACTGCAGTTTGTGGGTAGGATGTTAAACAGTAGCTACTAAAGCTAAACATTATTAAATCAGCAGTTCCAGATAACTTGCATCCAAGCATTTTAAAAGAACTGGCTGGGGAGCTCTCTAGACCTTGATTGTTGATTTTCAATGAATCTTGGAACACTGGAGAACACTGGAGAATTTACAGTAAATAGTGTAATAGAGTTTATCTTAACAAAGAGAAGGTTAAAGTGTGACTTAACCACAGTTCATAAGTACCTATATGGAGAACAGAAATTTGATAATAGAAGGCTCTTCAATCTAGCAGACATATGTATAAAAAGATGCAATGGCTGAAAGTTGAAGCTAGACAAATTCAGACTAGAAATAAGATGCAAAATTTTAACAGTAAGGGTAATTAACCATTGGAACAAATTACCAAGAGCTATGGTGGATTCTCCATCACTGAGAATTTTTAAATCAAGATTGGATGTTTTCCTGGAAGATATGCTCTAGTTTAAACAAGAATTAATTCAGGGAAGTCCTATGGCCTGTGTTACGCAGGTGGTCAGACTAGATGATCACAGTGGTCCCTTCTGGCTTTATAATCTATGAAAAATCTGCATGAATTCTAGCACATCAGCAAGTTTGGTGGAATCCATTTAGCTAACTGTAAAACAGAATTTCTTAGGGAACCCAAGACTAGCATCCCCACTGATGTGCCTTGGCATCACTCTGAATGGAAACGTTAATGTTCCTAAAAATAAAAACTTTAGGAAGTATGCTTGGGAAGGGAAAAAGAAAGGAACATAGAAACAAAGCAGCTTTCAGACAGGATCAGAACAGCAGTCCATCTAGTCCAGTACTACCCTGTCTCTAACCATGGTCAGTATCAGGTGCTTCAAAGAGAGGTATAGTGGACAATTTTGAATAATCTGTCCATAAAGGACATTTCTTCCTAACCCCATTAGTTAGTGGTTGGCCAGGTTCTGATAAATGACAGTACTTTACTTTTCACCCCATGACCTTGCATCCTCATGCAAAGGACTTGGTGAAAGGCTTTTTAAAGTCCAAATAATTTATGTCATCTAATTCTCCTTTATCCACTATTTCGTTGACAAGCTCAAAGAATTCTAATGGAATAGAGAGGTATGATTTTCCTTTACAGAATCTGTGCTAGTTTCACTATATTATATTTTATTAATCTAGTTGGTTTATAATTTTATTATTAGTTATCATTTCACCCAATTTTCTAGGAATTGAAATAATATTCATTGGTCTGTGTAATTCCCAGGATCATGCCAGCACTTTTTAAAAAAAATAGACATATTTGCTGTCTTCCAATTCTCTGGTATATTAGCACATCTTAATGAGAGATTGTGTATTTTTGTTAGCAGCTCAGCCACTACATTCTTAAATTCCTTTGCAACTCTTGATTGTGTATTATCTTGTCCTAGTAATTAGTTGCTGCTCTGTTTCTTCCAGCACCTCTTTTCTGACACCTCAGTTTTTACTATGCTTTGTCTTTACTACCTGAAAATTGTAGGTCTGGTGCAAGTTTCTCTCCAGCATCTTCTGTGATGATGCAAAGAAATCATTTAGATTTGCCTTTATCCTTCTTGATTGCTCTCTTAACTCCCTAGTAGCCTTATGGACCCACCAGTTCTCTTGTAAGCTTCCTGCTTCTGATATGCTTAACATTTTTCTTTGTTTTTATGTCTTCAGCTGTTTAGTCTTCCGGTTCCTTCTTAGTTTTCCTAATATCCTTGTTACATTTTACCTGCTCGGTTTTATGCTTCTTTCAATTGTCTTTACTTGAGCTGGATTTCCATTTTCTGAAGAAAGGGCTGTTTCGTTCAAATAGCCTTGTAAACCTTCCCAGAGTTTTAGAAGGTGGTTCAAACCAGCTCATATGACCTAACATCACACCTTTAAATCCAAATCAAGACAGAGCCAAAATGCATCACACTCATATTCTTCCCTTTCAAATCTAGCCCAATGGAAGAGTTCAATGGACTGCTCTTAATAATGTCTGTTTTTCAAGAACTAATATAAGAGTGTTAGGAACAGCACTGGTTTAAACATTCTTCAGTGCATTATACTAATCAGAGAGCAGGAGAGGCAAAGGAAGCAGGAGAGAGACTTGAAGACATAAATGCCAAAGGCATTCATACCAGACATCACATCGTTCATTCTTTATGCTACCATAGCTTCAAAGTGAATAATGGTTAAAATAAATGATAAGATGCTGCATATACAATGTAGGTGATGAAACTAGGATTCACATCATTGAAGGTTTTTGCTGCAAACCCCTTCTTGATAGCACCTCAGTGTTTTCAACCATAGGAAGTAGTGTCTGTCAGATCTCTTTATGGACTCTTGCTACATCCATTGGAAATTGGGTGGCTAGCTACGTACAAGCAGATGTAATTTCATGTTGGATTACAGGGTTGTTTACGACAGCCTGAGATAACAAATGGAATATACATTCCCTGAATTCTATCCTCTTGCCTGTCTCCAGAAGCTTTCACCAGTGATGTGTTAAATTGCAAGGTACTGCAAGCTATCATAAACAGAAAAGTGCTTCAGGAATCCAGGCAGCCTGCCTTCCTTATCATTGACAACTGCAGGTGTTTTTGAAATAGGGAATCACATTTGTTGTATCAATTTACTATTGTAAATATACAATCAGGATAGGAGAAGTACTAAAAATCTTAGATTTTTATTATTTCAGCAGACTCGTCATTGGCAGATAACTAATACCATACAAAGACAATATTCAGTCACTGGGCCAATTGATTCAAACTGTAAATGCTGCCATTTCGCAAAATAAGTATCTGAGTTTGTTTCTCTGAATTGGACTCCAGTGTATAATATGAACTTGTTTTGCTTTTAATGTGTTGGCAAAGAGGAGATAACATGATCCTGTCATATTTTGTGTTTCTCTTAACTTCAGTGAAGTGACCAAATTTCCTCCATTGGAAAGGTTTGGGGGGTGGAGAGTAGGGGTAACTTTATCATTATTCATTCCTCCTGCTGAGAGTGAGGTGAGGAGGGATTGGAAGGACTGTAATAGACTGAACAGAGGACTCTCTAAGTGCTAGCTTCTTTCTCTTCTTGTTAGGGTTGTGTGGCGTGCTAGTGATTTAATTTGTCCACCTCTTACATCCATGCTTAGCCAGCTTTCCATATTCCAGCAGTCTTAGAAAAGATATGTGGCCTGGAGGAATGAGTTCTAATCCAGGTTCTGCCCCTGGCTTGCTGTGTGTCATTTGGGAAATCCTTTCTTTCTGTTTCCTTGTCTCCCATGGGATAATAATACTGAACCATGCACCTGCAGGGGTGCTGTGAGGATTAATAAGTTAATGTCTATAAAATACTTTGAACATATAAGGCTCCATAAATGGGCTAAGGATTACTATGATCTCCTAAATCTGCTATATTCTCACTGCTCAGAAGTTATGGTACCATCATCTGTTTTTTAGCTCGGGCTGCAGCCACATTTACTTTTGTCCTTTCTGGACACCAGAACAAGAAACTCCCTCAAGCAAATTTCCTCAGGCTCAGCGCTGTCCTCTCATCTTTTCCTTCTGCTGATTTCTACCACAGTGGTAACAAGAATGGATTCCTTTTCTTCCTTCTACTGGTAATGCACAAACATTTTATTTTTGCTAGCTCAGCTCCAGGAGTTTGCCCTAAATGTTAAAAGCTTGCAGGAAGGCCCATCACTGAATTTTTGATTTTCCCCTCATGCTTCCGCATCGTCCTTTATCCCATTCAACGTGACTTTATTTTGACCCTAAAGGATGACAATATTTACCTCCTACCTAGTAGCTGTTAGCCACAGATCTCAAAACTATAACCAAAGGGGGGTTAGTATCATTATCCCATTTTAGAGATGGGAAAACAGAGACCAAGTGACTTGTCCAAAATCACACAGTAAGTAGGAATCAGGAAGAGAACCCTGGTCTTCCGGCTCCCCACCCCGTGATTTATACTGGGGTGACTGGCCTTCTGGGTCGTTTTCAAAGGACACTATTAAAAGTTTCCCATATCTTCTTGCCAGTCAGGAGGAAAATGTTGGTCTATTCAGAGTAGCATTTTAGGATCTGAATCATGTGAACAGCTCACCTGCTCCTCAGGTTCATGAAAGACTAAAGTTTCATTAGAACATTATCTGCTACTGGTGTCTGCTCCTCACTCCTTCCATAAAAGTAAAGTTTAAGTTTTTTTCTTCTGTATTAGTAGAAGGGAAATCTCACCATCTTAACTGGAAATTACGAGAGGCACAGTGTTTCACAAACACCTTTCTGACAGTGGAGGAGGGGTGAAAAACAATGGGTAAAGTAACCTAAATTAAACTTCATATTCCCCAAATAAGAGGTGGATAAACTCTGATTGCCCACATTTACCTTTGACTATACTACTGCTTTCAGAGAGTTTAAATTGAATCAGGAGGACAAACTGGTGGATTTATTCTCCATCAGGCTAGGTCATACTGATGTTTGTTTTAGTCTGTGTGCTTCCAGGAAGTGGGTTTGTAAGACAGGATTGCCTGAGGAAAGTAGGCTAAGGTCTGAACATTTTGGTTTCACAAAGGAAAGACTTTATTTCCTTTTGTAGAAATAAATGCTACTCAGAAATGCAAACTGATATTGTTCAAGATAAAGATGAAGAATGTGGGTCTGCTTAAATAGACAGGAATAATTTATGCTGTGGCAGTATAAAGGCAGACTGAGTTTGATTTATTATCAATTTATTCTTTAATATGGAAATTAATTTACTACGGCAGAGCTGATTAAGTATTAGTGATGACTGAACGAACTATTCCAGCATTTTAAAACAAAATTAAGTAGAAACATGGAATATAGCAATTATACCATGAGATATAAATTTAGCTAACAGTGAGTTGATTATCTAAAGCTTACTTGAATATTGCGAGGAAAAGTTGATCCAAACCCTACAAACCATCTACTTTTGGGGATTGAAAGACACAGACATAATTATTTTTACAGAGCTGTACAAATCTAAAAAAACCCAAAACAAACAAACAAAAAAAATCAATCAGTTGAGCTCAGAAGAATCAGGGTCCCATATTATCTCCTCTCTAGGAAAACCCTGTGTGGGAGCCAGAAAAATCTGAGTTGTAGTGTATGGAGTTTCCTTCAGTTTGTTCCATTGTGATGGGTATTGTTTACCTCTCCCTCCACGGCTACCTAATTCACAAATGTTTCAAGATCTGAGGGGAATCTGTTGATCCTGAGATCTCTGCAATGCTGGAGCAGTTGTGTGGCAGCCCAGTGCCTCTGTCCCACTATGGTGGTATGTCTTTCCCTGTCCATCTCCATGCAGGCAGCTCTCCTTTAAAAAACAAAACAAACAAAAAACCCACTACAGTAACCCATAGCGGCAGTGGTGGTTCATAGTGTGGAGTTGACTCTCTGTGAGGTAGCTCTGACGAGGGCAGAATTATCTTCTGTGGAGGGTGTCCTTTGAGAGGGTAAAGAGGCGAAACCCAATTTTCTCACTTATCCACCAGAATAGAATTAGCTATGTCACAGGTGTGCCTGAGATGCATCTCCCTTTAAAAGGACCAGCCACTCTGCAACACTGCTGAAACAACAAGAGAGGAACTCCATAAAGGGATCTTTTCCTCCCTGGAGTTTTTCTGCAGGAGGGAGGGATCTCAGCTAGTGAAAGGACAGAAAGGAAGGGGACTGGGAGTACAGATAATAACATCCAGAAAAGATCTCCTCTGGGTACCTGACTAAGGCTTTGGATCACCAAAATAGAATCTCTGACTACATCCAAGTTGTCACACAAGACCCAATTTAAGAGGGAGCAGAATATTTGGAAATGTTTACTTACTTCCTTAAACATATTCAGTCAGGATGGAAGTGTTCAGAATAGCTGCTTGTTGTTTTCCTTAATACTGAGGCTTTACTGTATTAGTTCAAGGTTTCCTGTGGGTACAATGGGGGCTTCTATTTGTTAGTTGTTTACAACTTGAGTCTTAATCCAATCATGAGAGATTTCAATCCCACTCTCCTGTGAGCATGTATAGCATGTACTTTATGTTGAATGTGAAGTATGCGCTCTATATGTACTGCTTCCTGGGAAGAGCTAAAGCCCTCAAGATACAGTGAAAACCTATTATATTCTCACAGGCATAATCTGCAAGAAAAGAGCAGAAACAATTTTTAAGGTTTATAAACATCCACTTTTTTAGCCTTATTCAGTGATATTACCCTTTACCATAAGCAAATATTAGTTTAAACTATCTTGAGCTTAGCTCCTTATTACACAAAGCCTCTTAGAAATAAAATTATTTATCCCCCCATAATAGTATGTCAAACCAAAAAAAGACCTTTAAATGCACAGCTAATTCAAAGCAAAACAGATTTCATGTTTAATACATATGCATTTGTGTGACTACAGTTCACTTTTACTGCAAAAATCGTGTTAGTTAAGTTTTTAACACTGTTGAACCAAACTGGTTGGGGGGTTGTCCGTAAGATAAAACAGCTAGAAAAGGGTCACATTTTGATCTCAGTTACACTGGTGTGTGAACCTGAAGCAACTCCACTGAAACCAGTGGTATCATTCTGGACTCACACCAGTATAATTCAGGTCAGACTTTGTCCTCTCATTCTTCCAGGCTCTTAAAGTAAGTTGTTTTTTTTTTTTTGTTTTTTTTAAAGATTGAACTAATCCAAATTAAAGAATCATTTCCATTTGGTAACATCTGTGAATGAGCAGACCTCTTCTGTGTTACTTCAGAGCTAATAATCGCTCTGCTAGCCCTTGATAGGATAGCTCATAGGACACAATAAGGCTCTTACTGGGACACCCACTGGCAATGCTAGTGATACAAAGCAAGCGCGCCTGCTCCCAAATAACTTTTAAATTTAATTCAGCTTTCTATCTTTCAGTCAACTGACTGCTTCCATCCTATTCTGTTTCAGAAGAGTCTTTGGAATTGGAGCTCTTTAACCGTCAGTAGTGCTGTTCAAATTCACGTGCAGTGAGTGATCTTTTGACGTTTTTATGGGAAAGTGAAATTGCATGATATAAAGAATTCCACCTCCTTTGAATCCCCATACATTTTGGGGTGTATTTCCTACAGAAATGAAAACAGAGCCTAAGCTACATATTGCACTCTGGTTGAACACAGAAGGGTCAGCAAAACAGTGAAACTCCAACACTCAGTTATGCGGTACACAGCATCATATCATGCATTGATAAACTGCATAGTGGATTGCACATGAGAACATTCCAGAAGAAATAAAAGGGTGGGCACTACTTATCAGTGGAAAGAAATGGGAAGAGCTGAAGGTAAAGCAGATGTAAGGGAAGGGACCTCATGTTTGACGGCACAGCTACTCTGGAATAACTGTTCTACCATAGCTATTCTGGAATAACTCCTCATGAGGACACACTGCGCTGAAAAATGTGACTTTATGCCTCCACAATGGGGAGTTATGCCAGAATAGCAAAATTCTACTGGCATAGCAATAGTGGAATAGTTATTCTGCAATAGATATACACTTGAAGCTACTTTACATCATTCTGGCAGCATAAATGAATCTTAAAGTGGGTGTAACAGTAATTCACTCACTCTTTAAGGCCCCTTTCCCCTGCCAGAGTGGTGTAAAGTGCTGTTAATGACAATCATCCCACACTTTAAGGAAAAAAAAAAAGCTGAGACTGTGGACAGCAATTGATAGGCCTCTCTATGCCCTTCTGGAGAGTCCTTTAGGGGTGTACTGTGCACCACCCACCCGAGGAAACACCGTCCTACACAGTTTTCTGCACAACATGCTATTGTCTTTCTGGACCTAGTCTGGTAGCTTCTGATGCTGAAGGGGCAGCTGTCACTTGTGGTCATGCTGTCAATAGAGCTGAAGAGCATGTAGTCCAGGGCATTGGTAACATAAATACGTGTCCCCCAGAACCTCCTTCTCCCCACCCCCTTCCACCAGGCCCACCTCATATCTAGGTAGCTCCAGTCTGTGCATTTTCGATGTTCTTTCAAAGGGACTTTCCCCCCTGCCAGATAAATTGAAGCTTTTTGTATTCCATGAGTTCAAGGCTAACTGTAATAGTTGATTTCTCTTTTCTCCTTCCATGGGACTTTTTTCATGGAAGGGAATGTTGTACCCTGTAGGGAATATTTAAAATGGAAGGCAAACCTTGGTGGCAGGAGACATTACTGGGTGTAGCCTTATCTCTTTATGGAATGATGACATGGAGACCATGCTTTCTTTCTTTGAAAGGAGATAGAAAAGCAGAGCTGATTACAGTACCTCCAATTTGTTTTGTTTTGCACTGAATGTAAGCCATTTGAAGCGGTTAGTTCCTCTTACAGTTTCCTGAAATATGGCAGGCAATTTCCAAATTAAACAACATAGCAATGGAATAGCAGTAAAGAAACAGTTGTAAAACACTGGTATGTTACAGGATAGTCAAGGGCCAACAAATATGAGTTGTTCACAAGAATCACATTTTATTTGGTCATGAACTTTTTTTTTAAATCTCCCTGTAGCAAGGTTGACGTGCCCCCGGGCTGGAGAGCCTGGGTTTAAGTCAGCCCTGACTACATGATGAGCCCCACCAGAGGGGGAATCCAGTGAAGCTAGGTTAAAGGGCAGCAGGAAGAGCTGAGGGGATCGACAGAGTGGGCAGTGAGAGACCGGCACCAGCCCATCAGGGAGGAGGGGGCTGTGCACAACTGAAACAGGGGTGAAGACTGTATAAGTTTGTATTTTGTTTTCAAAGATTGTACTGAATTACTGGGACAGAGACAGTGAATTACGGCTGGGGCCTGGAGGGCCCACGTGCACCTAAGGACTAAATAAACAGGATCCCTTCTGGGGATAGCTTGGATAACTTGGTGAACTGCGTGTTCTTAGGAGATAAAATGGTCACAGAGCCAGGGTGCCATACCACAGAGCAATCTCCATCCAGTAGGGGGTGCTTGAAAGGCAGTAAGTGGCCACAGCACTACAATACCTAATATATTTTCCCCTTTCTTCCTCTCTGTTTGTTTAATATCTCATCTCTTTAAGAAACAAAACTCTTTCTGTAGGAAAATAAAAGACAGGTGTTTAGTCATTAATTTACTAGCTCCCCATACACACACAAATGCCTCTCTCTTTTTTTTAACCTTCATTATTGTTTTTTAAGTTGTTTCCATATAAACTCATTAACATCACTTTGTATCTGACCTACTTAGAGATTTGCGTCACTAGTGATGTCTGAGCAGTGAGCAATCTTTTTCCCCCCCTGCATTGTTCTGTTTTTGTTAAGAGGTTGGTGCATGTGTTTTTGGCTGCACTGCAAGTGTGTGCTTAGTTCTGCAGGAGTTGTCTAAAATAAACTGCACGGCATTTTTGTCAACACCTAATAGGTCCCGTCCATCTCTAGATTCTATGATTTGGTGAGTTTATGCTACTATAGCAATTCCTTCTCTGCACAGTTTAACAACACTGCTTTTTTTAGACTGACAACCTGTAATACTGGTGGTGCTGTAGAGAAGTGATAAAGGTAACATTTCACTTTGCCAGTCAGAAACTGCCTCTTAGGATAACTTGGGGGGGGGGGGAAACACAAAGCAGAATGTGCAATTGTTAGCAGTGATGACGTCCATGGTCACATAATCTCTCCTGAGCTATGTTTCAAGTAGGATTGGATGACAGGGTTTGAGAAAAATAAGAACCAGCCCTGGAGAGAGGTTAAAGTCCTGTTAATACAGTCCATCAATCCTCCTTATTTTGAGAACTTTCAATGCCTTTCAAAAGCCTCAAAGCCAGCGTACTATCGTGCAAATTGAAAAAGAAAATTAAAATATTTTAAAGCAGAGAAAACAGTGAAAGATGACAATTGAAAGTGCAGTTTTATTTGTAAAAATAGCATCCTGAAGGTCTGTATTCATTGTGTCTCGCTGATTTCCAAATTCATTTGGTTTGCAAATATAAAAAGATGGGGGAGAGAAAGTTTTCTTTTGCTGCCAGCCCTGCAAACTCACCGTAGGCTCTGACAGGCAAACAGATCTTTCCATTTCCTACATCATAACCACTAATAAAGTATCTACAGGCCAAATTAGACCCTCAGTTACACCCATGCGAGTGTAGTATCTTCCTTTTATGCTTTCCATTACACCTGTACAAACTCACAGATGTGTAATGGGGTTACCCAGGCGTCACTAAGAGCTAAATTTGCTTCAGCAGAACTTCAATTACTGGCCATGAGGTGCAAGGAGCCCAGGCTGACTTTGTAGAGTTGGTAGCTATTTAAGAAAGTTCATTTTATTATTTTTACTTGGAAACGAATCACCTTTTCTATGGAAACCACAAATTGGTAGATAAACATGGAACTCTACTACGCAATTTTCACGTCACTTTTCCAGGTAGAGCCCCACCGTTAAGGTCTAAGCCTGCAGCCCATATTCATATGATTAACCCTAGGCTTCAGTGGAACTGCTCATGTCAGAAAGGCCTGCAAGAAGGGACTTTCAAGCTATATTGATATTACATTATAAAAGGTTTGTTACTACTTTTTTATTATTGCTGTAAAATGAACAATGTCATGTCCGTGCTGATGGAACTGCATGCCAGAGGACAAGCTGATGGTGAGAGAACACACTGGTTGGTGTTTTAAAGAAAGCAGTTTAAATACTGAGCATGTTGTATACACTGTCTCTCTGCTGTGAGGCCATTTCTTGATACTCATCTGGGCCTCCACAGTGCTAGTGGCTGGAGAAGCACGGATCCACTTGAGGCTCAGGTGTAATAGTGCGGTTGCACAGGGAGGCTATGGGCTGTTGATTCTGAATGAACATGATATTTGATCTGTTAATGGATAGCAGAAGAGGTTCCCAGGGCAGGCCGAGGAGGCATTTTGAATCAGGTATCATATACCCTTTACCTGTTGCTATAAATTGGCTCTGGGCACACCCTTAAGTCTCTGCTTAGTCTACTTGCTTTCAGACATCAGCTGTCTCTGCTTCTGGGAGAAAGGAGTGGAGTGGAATGGAGGCACTGGAAACTGTGGGCAAATATTGCCTTTTCTCATCTTGGATATTTTCCATGTGCATTCTGCTTTCTTTCTGGCTAGATTTTAGTTCTGTGCATTGTAAGAGTTGTTTGTGTGTAATGAGAATATATGTGATTGTAACTTAATTTCTGCTAATTTATTCTAGAACATATTGTCCAAAACATATCAGTTTCCTTCTTCATAGGGGGAGAGAGAGCATGAAGTGCACCCTCTGTCTGCAATGGTAGGTTCATGAATGCAGAAGTCATAAATAAGCCCCAAGTTTTTGATTAGATCATATCTACATTCATGTTTTATTTATAGAATCATAGAAATGTAGGGGTGGAAAAATCCTCAAGAGGTCATATAGTTTGTTCCCCCACGCTGAGGGAGGATTAAGTATGAGTAATGTGTTTAGTGAGATTAGGCCCTGATTCTCCTCTCACTTACACCAGTGTCAATCAGGAATCACTCCTCTAAAGTCAATGGACTCAAACCTTAGTTGTTCTGGACCTGAACTTGAAACACGGGAGTGATGAGAGGGTGGCAAAAGTGACCTTAAGCTATGCCAACTACATCCTGCGAGAGTGATCCCTGGCAGCCTGTTTAGGGCATACGAAAGTCCTGTTTGTGCAGCCAGAATGGGCAAAGGGGATTTAGCTTGGGCCATGAATCAAAGGCACAATCTAATCCATATTGTCTGAGTGAGGCTGGAGTAAAAGAAACTGGGTTAGGATATCAGGATACGGCTTGGTTAATTTTGGGCTTCAGTAAAAGATAACTTGCTTTTAATGGTCATAAGTCTGGTCTCACTTGCCTGAATTAGCCTGGCAGTCAGGCAGGCATTGGTGTGAACAGAGATGATCTTATATAATGGGGGGACGGGGAGGGAGGTACATCACTTGCAAATCAAAATCATAAATAGATCCCGTTGTGCACTCCTATACTGAGCTATTGCATTTTATATGCACCTTTTATGGATTCACTGTTTACTCTGCACAAACAATATGAAGTCTGAGTTAGTCAGTAAAAGAATTGCATCTAAAATTCTGTAGCATCATAGACTGATATCAGGTAATAATACATTTTCTATTTGAGTGATTTTATTATTTTTTTTATTCTGGTGGACTAAATTCTACATTGATGTGATTACTGCTTCTACTGTGGCTATAGATATAGGCTGACGTGAGCAGAAGGAAGACAAACCTAGCAGAAACTGGACACAGTACACAAGAAGGTATCTTTCTACTTCAGACCTCCATGGAAGGGAAATGCCTCTGGGAGGTGGGCCCATCCACATAGGGGTCCTGCATGCACAGCTGCTTTGCTTCCCATCTACCCTGGGAACCGCTGGTTTTGTGGCAGTGCGGCTTCAATGGAGCGATGCTACTGTGGGGGACTCCATGGAAAAGGCAATACAGCTTTGCCTTGTATTAGTTTCTCTTTGCAAGGCTGGAGGAGGGAAAATTTGTGTCTCCACATCCCTGCCCCTGGCCTGCCTATTCCTTTCACTGGCCCATTCAATCTCAGCTTTTTCCTCCTTTGTGGATTCCAGGCCCACAGAGACCCCTCCCTGATGGGGAGAGGCAGACAGTGCCCTGGAGGCAGCTGGTTTTCCTCTCCTGCATGGGAAGTTGGAGGGCAGGAGGATAGGAGGAAGACCTGTATTATGTATGGAACAGGGGGATGAAGCAAGCCACTGTATTTACAGAGGGATTTGAATCAGTACCTGAATCCAAACCCTACCCCTCACAAAACTTTGGGGAAATCTGTACCCTGATCTGAACATCTGTAGCTTGGGCCAATCTATAATCTTTATTAAACTGGTCAGTTTATTTTGATAAAAAGGACATTTCTCCCTAATTTCAAGATCTTGGCTTTATTTTAGAGCGAGGAAGATTAACATTCACTAGGGGAGAAAGGATTGCAAACATATACTTACCAGCGAAAAAGGCACATAGGTCATAAATGACCATTAGCCTAATATAAAACTCAAGGGAGCACCCTCTCTAAAGGTGAGGAGAATGAACAAATGAACTAGTAAAGGAATGCTATAAATAACAGAAGAATAAAGTTAATAGGATGTGTCATTTCCTTCTGTCCAACACAGCACTGCCCTATCAGCAAGAACTGCTGCACAAAGCAGAATTCAGCACAAGGGCTGGCTGGCCCTTTGATGCAAGCTGGGCTCAGCCTTGACTGTGACTTAGCAGCTGCCCCTCAAGCCTCATGGAGCTGATCACAGAAGAACTAATTAGTGACCCACCTGGGTGTATTGGAAACTGACTCCAGCTGTGGTGATGAAGTAGGGAGAGAACCACTTACACAGAGCTGAGAACCCACTAGCGAAAGGGGAGTTCTCATCTAGGAAGACTTCTAGCAGGTGTCTGCACAGACATTAGACACCCAGGGCTGGCCCACGAGGCTGTTTAATTGTGGTGTAGGTGCTCCGCTGGCAGCTGGAGCTGGGGGATCCTCCTACCTTGTAGGGTCCTAGAGCCCAGGCTGCAGCCTGAGCCTGAACATCTACACCACAGTTAAACACCCCCTTAGACTGAGCCCCATGAGCCTGAGTCAACTGCCACAGGCTGGCCACGGGATTTTAAATGCAGTGTAGATGTACCCATAGAAAGCAGAGCAGGTTCCTGTGTGAGAGCCCTGAGCCAGGACGTATGGGAATAAAGGAAGAGAAGAGAAGAGTCCAGCAGTGGCAGAAGTGCTATTAGTTATGAGAAGTTTTGCAGCAAGGAAAGGAAAGCTGTCAGAATCCTTGGGGAAAGGAGACAGTAGGGGAAGCCTGCTGGAAAGGTGAGAAAAGCTCTGTAGGTGTTCGGAGAAGGGGCCAAAGAACAGATGACTTTGGTGGAGCCCAAGAGGACAGAAGAACTATTAGTGTGGGTGTTTGATTTTAGACTTGTAGTTATTTCAGGGTGGATTTGAACTTCACATGACTTGGCCAGAAGATTGAGCCACAGAAGACCTGGAACCAGAGGGAAGTGGCCTTGAGGAAGTGCTGGAGCAGAAGATACGTGGTGACATCACACAGGAAGGTGCTAAGAGGGTGAGCATGCACCACTGGAGATCTTTAGTTTGTCGTTTCCCTTTCTTCTAAGCAAACTTTTTATAGACGCTTGTAGACAACCTCTGGTTCTGGTATTGTTCTGTAATAGTTGCAAAGATATTCCAGAGTAGACTTTCTGGACTGTGCTTAATTTTTTCTAGTCACTCTTCTGTACTCATCTAACTTTAAAGTTCTTTATTTCACCACCATGGGAACATCTAGCAATGGGTGGTCTCGGGATGGATGTCTGCTGTAGTTAAAAATGTGGCTGGCAATCTAGCACAGTGTTTATTAGTTCAAATTAATCCCTGATGTAACTCCTTTAGAGACAATGTGATGATACTAGGGATATATTTGGCCCATTATGTCTACAGTAAGGTCACACCACCTTGAGAGAGGAGAATACATAATACAGGTGATATGAGAGTTCTTACCCAAAAGCATGTGAAGTTGGGTGTTTTTTAAGAATATCTAGCTATTATCCTCCTGTAATTCTTTCCATAGCTCAAAATAAATGCATGCTTCAAGAAAATTCAAGTTTCAGTAAAACTGGGCAATGGTGACATCATGGGATTTAGGCAGGAGACTTAATGGAACAGTGAGATTGTTGATTACACTAATGATTCTGCTAAAAAAAAATCTATGATAATAGATCACATTACTAAGGGGTGGACATGCAAGACTGGTGTTTTCAGCATTCTAAAAAGTTGAGTAACTGGAATTGCAAAGTAGATACAAAAATATTGTCTTTCAGTTGCCAGATGCTCCAGGAAAATGCTCATTACAAATATATATATATATATATATTTGCTTAAATGTACACAAATTACAATTTCAGGTTTCCCCCAGACCATTGAATATTTATAGATAGGAAGTTCTCTATTTTTACACATCAAAATGTTCTCCTTGCAGAATTTCACAGCTTGAATTTCTCACTGAAAACATTTTTATGGGGATGTTGCTGTCATTTTCATATTACAGAGAGATGTTTATGTTTCATGTACAGCAGCAACCCTTTTTTGTGGCAGTTAGCAGCTGTATGCTAATTTCCTGAATTCAAAGAGGGACATTGGAAATGTAAGTAGGGTATTAGCATTTATTACTACACATTATTTGCACTGGGTCTGTTGAAGTTTCTAGTGTTGAACCTTTGTGTGCATAAGAAGAAATTACTGAGCAATAATAAACTAGGAGCTGAATCCTACACTATTAAAGTCAATGGGAGTTTGTCACTGTATTGTACTGGAGGGTGATCAGACCTTTGGAGGATGACTGAGAGTAGGTTATAGTGAAAAATGTTGGCACCCTGTGTACTTTGTATCAGAATTGTGTTATATGTGAGGCCCTTTGTTTTCAATTTTATTCTGTTTAAAGTTTCCCTGGAATTTCTCTCTGTTTGATACAAAAATTTTAAAAAGAGTGAAAATCAGTGCCCCAAATTAACTTTATTTTTCTGGGTAAATATGGGGGATAATGTTTTTCTTCCTGTCCTCCCATCCCCCAACAACAAAGAGAAAAATAAGAGTACTGAAAGTAAAAGCAGTTCAGTGCCAGGGGAGTCTGGACCCGGGTCACCTGTCCAGAAGGAGAGATGGAGGCTCAGTAACTTGGCCAGCCCAGGTTACCAAGCTGCCGTCGCTCTTTCTGGAGTAGGCCAGGAAGAGGTGGAGGAGGCAAGGGTGCCATTTCCTCATTCTGCCTCTTCCGCTTCTGGGCCCACTCCAGAAAGAGAGACGGCAGCTCAGTTACTTCGGCCGCCCAGGTTCCTGAGCCGTCATCCCTCTTTCAAAAGCAGGGGGCAGGTCCAGGGAGTTCAGTACTTTTTTTTTTTGTATAGGAGTGGTCCAAAATTCAAGTGAAAATTGGTTAAAAACCAACTATTAGCTTTTGTAAAACCTCGGACAATTTTGGTTAAAAATTAGTAATATATGAAAATGAAGGGTCTTAATTATATGGTATAGGCCCTGATCCTGCAGCCGGGTCCATTCAGGCAGACCCCCTGCATCCATGCAAAGACTAAGGCTCTGTACAGGCTCAGATGTCCATACATATGGATCCAATAGCAGAATCAGGGCCTTCAACTGTAATCTTCTGAGGCCTGGATCCACCTTTTCTTGTTTGTTCCCAGTGCCAAGTTCACTGGCCATGCAGTCAACATAATAATAAATAACAGCACTGTATGTTAGTGCCGGGGTTGCCTTTATAACATTGGCTAGCAGGATGGCTTCATGGTATTTGCACGGTTTATAAAATAATTCTAAACTTTATAATAATTCTTTTGACATCTGAAAATAAATAAAATCTCTTATCTGTTTCCTTCCGTTGAATGCACTGGTTTGTTTCTGAGTGCTGGCATGTTTCCTTCCTCCCCCTCTCCCCCAAAAGATTTATTGAAGCAAATTTAATGCTGACAAAAGGTGCCATAATAACATCTTTCGAATACTCTGTTTACCTACAGAACAGGTCAAGTGACAGTGCAAGTTTTCCTACATTATTCTTCCATTTGTACTCCTTCCTGGGCAAGAGTGATGGCCTCTAGGGAGGAGAGAGTAACTCACTCTCCATGACCATTTATGGTAGGTATATGCTAGAAGAAAGATGTGTGATAGCGAACACATTGTAAAATCCTAACATAGATGAGCAAAACTTGTATTAGTTCTACCTCAATTTAGCTAGTTCAGATGAACTGTGGGCAACCAACTAAATCAAGGTAAAACTACAACTTGCCCTATCTACACTTGGAAGGGTCTTTTGATATAGCTACATCTGCATATTGTAGCATATAATGTTAGCTATCAAGTTGCTGAAACACCCTTTGTCCCTTGACACTTCCAAATAGGGTGTAAATTAATGCTATTTCAGGTGGTTGTTTTGTCGTGTACACACCGGTACTGTAAGAAACTCTATGGAGAACATCAATTTGTTTTTCATAAACTAATAAATAGCTATCGGAATGTAGTGACTTTCACTCACTACTTAACTGAGGTGAAGTTGAGTCAATAACTTACAGGTGAAAGACTGTATAGAGTAGACAATGGCCAGTCTCCAGAGTCATCCACTCCACCCGCCGCCTTTATTTTGAGAAGGCAAAGGTTGTACAAAAGAACAATTGCACAGACCTGCCTTTGAAAACAGGGGTGGGGAGAGGGGAATAGCACAGAAGTTCACATTCTGGCTCTGTAAGCTTAAACTGTGTCCCCTGATGAATCATCATATGTCCGACACAAAGGAATGGAATATGCTAGTGGCAAGGAATCTCTGGAGAACTGTGAATAAAGAAAATAAATGTTGTATATCTAAGTGAACAAACAAGTGAGTAATTTGCATAATTATGAATAAGCCGATATGAAATGAGTTGTCTTTGGGAAAATGGCTGCTTGAAAAAGAACCTACCATGGCTTCTTGATAGATTTCCTCCCCCCACCCCCCACCCCCCGTCCATCAGCAGTGATATTCCTACCGAAGTTTGACAGAGATTTTATTTTTCACATTTCATTTCTCTTGCCCTCTAGTTCCAAATGTTAATGTCAGGTACCCTTGCAAACACAAAGGGGGTCATTTCTTTTCAATGGTTATGAGAGACTTGGTACTATTTCACCCCTTAATTAGGCAAAACTTCCATTGACTCTCAATTGCCTGAGTAAAGAGCATAGGATCAAGAGCCAGATTATGCTTCAGGATCCATGCAGGAGTGGGGAGTCATCTTCATGGGAATATCACCCCTTCCTGTGGCTCCCTGGATAGGTATGTAGGACAGTGTTCTGTCTAGCAGCTGTAGGTAGCATGGGCCATAGAGTAGATGGGCCTGGGTAGGGAGGGAAATGGTAGGTGGGAGCAGGATGTATCATGTTCCTTTCCTTCCCCAAAACTTGAAGAGATTATCTGGAGTTCCTTTCCTGTATGTGGGTGGCCTCCAGTGAAGCAGGTTTAAAGGTCCTTGCATCAAATGGTGCTGGATTTTGCCATGAGTGGAGTATTCTGAAGCCTCACCAGAGGCCTGTAGAAATTCTTCATGTTTCAATCTGTATGCTTCAACTCAAGTTTTTTGTCATTGGCACTCAAATTTCCTTCTCTCTTCATCCAGCCCAAGGAAGGACCATGGGTATTTGTGTGGGCAATAGGGACGAGGGGGATCTCTGAGATCCAGGGTGTCAGTGGTACTAATTAGTGCATGGACATAATGACTCATTAGCTATGCAACTCCTTAGCCTTTTGGTAGGCTGTTGCTGTCCTGGAGCATGTTTTAGCATGTAGTGAGGTCCATGAGCCTAAATGTGGGGAGAGCTGACTGCTGACAGAATGAGGAGATTGTCTGAGATATGGCTATACTGTGATGTTCTCTGTGATGATGATTAGTGCAAAGAGCAGGCCAAAGATGTGGCTGGCTATGTGGGTTGGACCAGCGATAACATGCGAGAGTCCTGAGAGAGAGAGAAAATGTGTTCGGGGATTTTACATCCAAGGCCTTGTCACCATGGCTGGGAAGATGAGTTTTAGGAGCTTCATCACTATTACTGATGCTATCTCAGACAGCTCCTTTGTGAAACTCTGGTTATTTGAGTCTATGGATGATTAGAAATCCCACATTGGCATTAGCTTTGGCTCTGGTATCATGTGTAAAATGGAGGAGTTTGAAGGATTTGGTATTTCCTGGAGCGCCTCTTCCATGCTGAATTTGAATGACCATATGAATGCTATTCTGCCCACCCTCTTGTCCACTCCTGCCTTGTGATGTGTTGAATAACCTCAGGGAGGGAGGGAAGGGGGAAGAGACAATATGTGCCAACACAAGATTTGCAGTGTCAGACAGCCAATTTTTGGTGATAAAGTCTAGATCTGGAGCCTCATCCACAATGAGGACCGGGATGGTCTGATGCCTGCTGATCGTGGAACTCATGTTCATCAACATTGGTTTGAGTTCCCAGGGGTTTCTTGCATTTGTATTGTTCTTGTGTACATATGATATCTGGGAGCAGTGAATAGACAATAAGCATCTGGACTTAGGCTTCCTGGGTCTGTGTTGCCTCTTCCTGTTAAGTTTAGGCTAGGAGAAAGGATGGAATGGCCCACCTGAATAGGGTGGCTGGTCCAAATGGACCTGATCCAATCTCCATTGAAGTCAGTAGAAAGTTTCCCATTGACTTCTGTGTGGCTTGGATCAGGCCCACTGTGTGCTAGATGTTTGAAGGTGAGCTCAACCCTGATCTTCTGGAGCTGCAACACCTAAGACTGGAATAAAAATGGGTAAGCAGGAATTCTGAAGAATGTACTGTACTTATTTATTATTCAAAAGCCCTATGCTGATGATGGCATGTGGCAGGATTTTTCAGCATGCAATAGAATTTTCTGAATCTCATAGAAGAATCAAACTTGTTAGCTGTCTCACTCTAGGCAAGACAGAGGATCAATTCTCATGTGACAGACACAATTTAAAAATCATGTGCACAAATACACACATTCGTAATATACCTTTGTCACATTCCTCCCTTGATTTCAAAGGTGGAAACCTCTCTTGAGAGATGAGTGAATATTCTAGTCTCCATCAAACCAGGAGATGCTTGCACTGCATGATCAGATGGCAGATCCAGGTAGCTATAGGTACAGCAGGTGTTCCTTCCCTCTCAGATCAGTTTACAAGTTGGTAGGCTGTTGACGCCAGCAGATGAAGATACGGAGCACCTCAGGAGTCTGCATCAAGGAGCAGAGCTGAAAATTGAATTAACTCTTATTAAAAAGGGCAACTGGGAAGGCTGCAGAGCAGCCATGTGTATAGGACATGGTACAGCACATCTAATGAAAACCAATACAAAACACACTGGATGGTTCAAAAAAAGTGTCAAAATGCAAACTCTGTGTTTTCCTGCGATCATCTGTTTTTTGGGTGCAAAACTTTTCCCTAAAGTGCAGTAGCTCAGATCACGACCCTGGCTAACTAACCAGGTCTGGCTCCTTGTAAAGCTTCTTTCTAAGGAATCAAAGGCCAAACAACAAAGAAAAGGCACTGCTAGTATTTATAGAAATAGAATACTAGCCAGAGTCAGAGCCCAAGTACAAAAACCAGAGACAGATTCCCAGTACCAATATTCCCAATACTATACTCTAGAAATATCTTGTAAGGGACAAATGAGTAAGGCAATAAGAGAAAAGCTTTTTTTAAACTAAAAATCAGTAACAGCATGAAAGTTCTTCAAGATACAGATATTGTACCCAGGGGTGAAAATTGTTCTCTTCCCGGTCCCTCAAAACAAAACAAACAAAAAAAAAAAACCCAAAACACAACTACACAAGTGCAATAGGAATTAGATAATGAACATATGTGTACTAACTACATTATTTACCAAACATGTACAATGGGGGTCCCCACACAAATTTTTCACGAGACAGATTGGTTCCAGCCCAAAGTTTTTTCTCCAACAAAACTCCCATCCAAATCAAGGAAACAAAATAGAGTCACTCATCAAAACCTATTATAAGGCTCTAGGCAAAACCCCTTAATATCTACCCCCCACTCTGGGATCCCCATCTCCCTACATCCGGTCAGCTGACCTGTGCAAACACTCACCATAGCCCCCTGTACTTAGCAGGTCTTGAGTCTATTGCTGACTGGTTGCTGAAGGCAGAACAGAAGGGATATGGACTGCTGGAAATGGGGCAAGGCCGGGTGGGTCCTAGGGAAGAGCTCTGGTGCAGCAGCCAGTCCATGGTAGCGGTGAGGAGCAGCAGCACTTGTCAAACCACTGCCCATTCAGATATGGCCTCTTCATCATGATGGGGGGCAGGCAAAATAGAGCGAGTGGCCTTGTGACCTGGAACACAGGGCTCAGGTCATCACAGACGCGCTGTGGGGCCAAACCGGAGCAGTGCTGCGACCCCCCGGTGCATCAGATGGCAATGCCACTCACTCGATTTTTGGCCCCGTGCCTTTTCTCCCCCATTGAGTCCAACCTGAAGGGGCAGTGGAGCTGCCAGCACTGCTGCTCCTCACCGCTGCCCTGTCGCAACTGGGTCTTGGGTGGTCAGGGCCGGTGTCCAAGGTCAGAGGCCTAGGTCAGGTGTCAGAGTTGAGGCTGGAGCCTGAGTTCCGGACCCAGTGCGGGAATAGAGCCGAGTTCAAAGGCAGAGTCAGGGTCTGTAGCCAGTACAAAAACCCAGCATCAGATTCCCAATACCAAAGTCTCAGGGCAAAGCTGGAGTCAGAGTCCAAGTACTGAAGCCACAGAGTCATCTGGAGTCAGAGTTCAAGGGTCTGAGCCGGGGTCAGGGGTCCGAGAGCAAATCAAGATGCAGGTCTGTCACTATGCATAGTGAGGTGTCTGTGTCACTGCACTCATTCTGGGCTCAGATAGGGTGCCTGGACCAATCAGGGGCCATGAGGTAAGCTGTCAGTCCAGCCTTCTGAGGTGGTACTCATTGTGGTGTTTGGCTCCACACATTCTGGGTGGGAATGCATGCAGCCCAACCGTGATGGCCAAGTAGGCAGTGGCATGGAGATGTTGGCTGCTCCCCCAGAACTGAGTTCTATTCCAAACCCTGCAGAACCTTACGCTGCCGTGAGGCCAGCTCTAACCCTGCCAATGGTATCCACCATATGTGTGGCTGTGGGTGCTACTGATACACAAAACCCATGTTGTTGTTTTATTAGCGATGGGAGCAAACTGGAACATCAGATCTCAACTTCATCCCAAATTTTGGGAAAGTTCACATCCAGATACAGAGCTAACTACTAGATTCTTTGATAGCTGTGATGAGTGTAGTGTAAATTCCCAGACAGATAGACTAGATAGCCAACCTTTCTGATAACTTCTAACACTATAGCAGAGAAAATAAATAAACTCCAGGGACACAGGCTCAAAGAAAAAATCAGTTTGGCTATAAACAAACAGTTTTATAAGCACTAGTTATGGACATTTCATGGGGAATGGGGAAGTGCTTTCCTTAGGCTGAAAATTTTGGTGAAGCCCCCTGCATCATAGGGACTGACAAACTTTCTAGAGTGGGGGGAAAGTTATTTAGTGAATAGTAAATTCACCAAAAAATTCATTTTTTCAGGACACTGAAACTATTTACAAATTTCGGTTGAATTTGGCAAGTAGTTTCAGCTGAAAAAACCAAGGGGGAAAATGGAAATTTTGTTTCAATATTTAAAAATAAAACTTTTCAACAGTTTGAAGCAAAACGTTTTATTTTGACAATTTCAAAATGAAACATTTTGACTTTTCATTTTAAAACAGCTTTTTGATGTAAACTTGGTTAATTTTTAAAAAAGAGGTTGAAAAACACCCAAAATGCAACCTGAAATGAAACAAAAAGCACATCATTTTGAATAAAAAAACCCATTTTTTTTGCCTCAAAACGTTTTTGTTTTTTGGTGAGAAAAAACAAAACAAACCTCAATTTCAGTTTGAACTGAATAGAATTTCCCCCCCCCCCCCCCCCCCCCCCCCCCCCCCCAGAATTCCCAGTTTGGCTCTCAAACCTAACAATCCATTATACCCTCAGCTTTAGTCTTTTCACTAACAAGAAACACCTGCTCAGTACTAATCCTACCGTATCTAGGGCTAGATTTAAGTGCTAATTATTAATTCAAAGAGCCTTGTACTGGTTTTGAAGGATATAAGAAGTGCTTTGTTTCTTACCTGATTGTCTTCCTGACAGGGAATACATTTATGTATGTGCTAAAAGACCACCATCTCAACAAATAAATTGGAAAGAGTGTTCCACAGTGAATTATTCCTGACAGTATTTAGCAAAAATGTTCCATCAAAATATGGGCCAACAGTATGTAATGAGGAAGCTGCCTGTTGCAACATAATATTAAAGGTTTCACAGTACTTAGGGCTTTAAGAGGCTTGCATAGACGTTGCCATGAAGCAATTTAGTGCCCTAGGTTTTCAACACTGAATAATTAGAATGGATCAAAACATTAGATTATACAGTGAAACAGGAAAACTACTTGGGTGTGGTGCATTGTGGCATTTTGCCATGTGCATGTCCACGAAGGGAAAGGTACGTCACATGTACTTTTTGACTAGTAAGTCACCTGGGCTATTACGCCACTAATCTGTTATAGAATAGTACAGGTTAGGTAGCATCATGCATCCCAAAAGCATCATGATGGGTTTTGTGCCTTATTATGATGTTCCTGGGACTGGCTATTGTTAGACAATGGATATTGGAGGAAAAGGCCCAGGTAGGGACCACTGAATTGTGGAACTGAACGTATGGTTACATGGGTGCTGTTAGAGAGAGGGCTTTGGATTCTTCAATTATGGGATGTTGTTCCAAGAAGGATTGCTAGGAAGAGACGGGATCCACCTAACAAAGAGAGGGAAGAGCATCTTCGCAGACAGTCTTGCTAACCTAGTGAGGAAGGCTTTAAACTAGGCTCACTGGGGGAGGTAGACCTAAGCCCAGAGGGGAAGTGGGATACTGGAAGGAAGCACAAGGAGGAGGGTGCAATAGGGGAGGCCTCCTGATTCATATTGAGAATGTAGGGCAATTGCCTTAGGTGCCTGTAGATGAATGCAAGAAGCCTGGGAAACAAGCAGGAGGAATTGGAAATCCTGGTACAGTCAAGGAACTATGATGTGATTGGAATAACAGAGAATTAGTGGGACAACTCACATGGTTGGAGTACTGTCATGGGTGGGTATAAACTGTTCAGGAAGGACTGGCAAGGGAGAAAAGGTGGAGGAGTTGCACTGTGTGTAAGAGGGCAATATGATTGCTCAGAGCTCCAGTATGAAACTGGAGAAAAGTCTGTTGAGAGTTTCTGGGTTAAATTTAGAGGCAAGAGCAACAAGGGTGATATCATGGTGCACATCTACTACAGACCATGAGACCAGGAGAATGAGGTGACGAGGCTTTTTTCAGACAACTAAGTTTCCAGATCACAGGACCTGGTTTTCATGGGTGACTTCAATCACCTGACAACTGCTGGGAGAACAATACAGCAGAGCACAGACAATTCAGGAAGTTTTTGGAGAGTGTTGAGGACAACTTCTTGGTACAAGTGCTGGAGGAGCCAACTAGGAGCCATGCTCCTCTTGACCTGTTGCTCACAAACAGGGAAGTATTGGTAGGGGAAGTAGAAGTGGGTGGTAACCTGGGCAGCAGCGACTATGAGATGGTCGAGTTCAGGTTTCTGACAAAAGGAAGGAAGGAGAACAGCAGAATACAGACCATGGACTTCGGAAAAGCAGACTTTGACTCCCAAGGGAACTGATGGACAGGATCCCCTGGGAGGCTAATATGACGGGGAAAGGAGTCCAAGAGAGCTGGCTGTGTTTTAAAGAAACTTTGAGGGCACAGCCACAAATCTTCCTGATGTGCAGAAAGAATAGCAAATATGGCAGACGACCAACATGGCTTAACAGAGAAATCTTCAATGACCTTAAACGCAAAAGGGTAGCTGATAAGAAGTGGAAGCTTGGACAGATGACTAGGGAGGAGTATAAAAATATTGGTCGAGTATGCACGGGTGAACTCAGGAAGGCCAAAGCATAATTGGAGTTGCAGCTAGCAAGGGACATGAAGGGTAACAAAAAGCGTTTCTACAGGTATGTTAGCAACAAGAAGAAGGTCAGGGAAGATGTGGGCCTCTTACTGAATGGAGGAGGCAACCTAGTGACAGATGATGTGGAAAAAGCTGAAGTATTCAGTGCTTTTTTGTCTTTGTCTTCACAGACAAGATCAGCTCCCAGACTACTGCACTGGGCAGCACAGAATGGGGAGGAGGTGAGTAGCCCTCAGAGCTGAAAAAGCAAGTTCAGGACTATTTAGAAAAGCTGGACATGCACAAGTCCATGGGGCCAGATGCAATACATCTGAGAGTGCTGAGAGAATTGGCTGATGTGATTGCAGAGCCATTGGCCACTATCTTTGAAAACTCATGGAGATTGGGGGAGGTCCCAGATGATTGGAAAAAGGCAAATATACTGCCCATCTTTTTAAAAAGGAAGGAAGAGGATCCAAGGAACTTCAGACCAGTCAGCCTCTCCTCAGTCCCTGGAAAAATCATGGAGCAGTTGCCCAAGGAATCAATTTTGAAGCACTTGGAGGGGAGGAAGGTGATTGGGAACAGTCAGCATGGATTCACCAAGGGCAAGTCATGCCTGACTAACCTGACTGCCTTCTATAATGAGATGACTGGCTCTGTGGATGTGGGGAAAGTGGTGGACATGATATACCTTGACTTTAGCAAAGCTTTTGATATGGTCTCTCGCACAGTATTCTTACCAGCAAGCTAAAGTATGGGTTGGATGAATGGACTATAAGGATAAAAAGCTGGCTAGATCATCGGGCACAATGGGTAGTGATCAACAGCTCGATGTCTAGTTGGCAGCTGGTAACAAGCGGAGTGCCCCAGGGGTGGTCGGTGCTGGGGCCGGTTTTGTTCAATGTCTTCATTAATGATCTGGATGATGAGGTGGATCGCACCTTCAGCAAGTTCGTGGATGACATTAAGATGTGGGGAGGGGTAGATACGCTGTAGGGTAGGGATAGAATAGAGTGACCTAGACAAATTGGAGGATTGAGCCAAAAAATAATCTGATGAGGTTCAACAAGGACAAGTCCAAAGTCCTTCACTTAAGACAGAAGAATCCCATGCACTGCTACAGACTGTGGACCAACTGGCTAAGCAGCAGTTCTGCAGAAAAGCACCTGGGAGTTACAGTGGACAAGAAGCTGGATATGAGTCAACAGTGTGGCCTTGTTGCCAAGAAGCCTAACAGCATATTGAGCTGCATTAGTAGAAGCGTTGCCAGAAGATTGAGGGAAGTGATTATTCCCCTTTGGTCGGCACTGGTGAGGCCACATCTGGAATATTGCATCCAGTTTTGTGCCCCACACTACAGAAAAGTTGTGGACAAATAGGTGAGAGTCCAGTGAAGGGTAATGAAAATGATTATGGGGCTGGAGCACATGATTTAGGAGGAGAGGCTGAGGGAACTAGCCTTATTTAATCTGCAGAAGAGAAGAGTGAGGGGGGATTTGATAGCAGCTTTCAACTTCTTGAAGGGGGGTTCCAAAGAGGATGGAACTAAAGCTGTTTTCAACGATGGCAGATGACAGAACAAGAAGCAATGGTCTCAAGTTGCATGACTCCTGAATCTCACACAGTAGAGCTCATGGTGTACTGCTAATCTGTGCAATTCTTCTACCTGGCTTAGCAAGGGCTGAGCATATTGTAGAGTTTGTTCTAGTTTTCTAATACTCTCTGCTGGCTAATGAGTGGAGTGGCACTGATAGCGGCAGCTTGAAGCCCTGTCTACTCTATGGAGTGGGGAGAAGGTGAAGCTGCTCTTGCTGGGCAGGAAGGGCAGGGGAGAGGAGTGGGACGCAAAGAGAAATGGAGAAGAAAATAATAATTTTTTAAAAATTCCTATTTTTGGTTCTGTTTTGTGTGACCAGTTTTGAAATTATGGGTCTGTTATACAGCTGTTTGTACAGATCAAGCTTGTTACTTACCCTATTGCTCTTAAATCTGAATGAGTAGCTCCAGTAAACATCCAGCCCTGGGAAGAGCAGTTGGGTCTGGGGTGTGACTGTTGGGTATGTGAGTGTGCTGGTAGCATGCAGAAGGGCTAAGGCCTGGGGTGTAATGGAGATAGCAAATATTTCTTAACCTTGCTAGCATGAAGTTCCTCTTCTTCTGCTTTGCCTTATTTCTTCCCACCCCCTCCAATTCCCTCCCACACTGTTTTATCCCCTGCACTTCTGACACATACCACAGCCTAGCTGTCACTTGCATAAGACAGCAAAGCTAAAATACGATAGAAAGGTTGTAATACCGTGCAGCCTCACCAACAGTCTTTCTTAAATAACATAAAAGGCGAATTCTCATTCAGGTAATGTAACCCAAGCACCATAACACCGAGAGTGTAAGGTATATATGGAATCTTCCTAATACAGGGTTCAATTCTGCAAGGCATTCAGAGCCCCCAGCTCCTAAACCCTTCAATGGGAGTGACATAATGCAGGAGGCAGCTCTGAGGGGTGTGGTTCATAGATCTTAACTTTTACATCCGCTTCAGTGAGGGCTAGAAAATGTGACTCTGATCATTTTTGAAATGTCATTCCCTAGCAATCATGGTAATCATTGTGCAAAACACTAGCATTCAAGATGTTGCACTGCACTCCTGTTGAAGGTATTCCTGCAGAATAACCTACATCTTCCAATCACTGTTGTTGAACATCACTTAAAATCTGTAGTCTGGGGTGCTCTTGCCTTAATTGGCAGGGAGTGTCTATAGTTACTTGATGCACTGAGAAAAATCCAGTGCAGTCAATTATTTCTAGTTACAATCAGGTTTACTACCAGGCTCGGAATCAGATGGCCAGCAGTGGCATAGAATCAAACTGTATACATCTATTAAATCACATTGGACTTTATATGAAACTACAGCTGGGTACATGGCAACTCTCTCCACCTAGTGTTCTGATTTTACAATTCCCCCTTTGCCCCACTAAAAAACAAATATCTGAAACATTAGGGATGGGGAAATTTGTGGGGTTCACAGAACCATAAAAGGGGAAATTTCAGAAACTATTGTTCACACCTAGGGTGACCTAGATTTTGTTGCAAGAACACCAGAAGCACCGAATTCTTCAGTGTCTGCATGGGCGTGACAGGACTGGGGGAGAGAGGTGCGGCAGCTGAGGGTGGTCGCGTTGGGAGCATTTTGACAGCAGGGAGGGAACTATGGAATGTTTGTCTGTCCCTAGGGAGCGCAGGAGACTTTGGCAGTGAGGTGCCTCCCAGTCATCACCCTCTTATCACTCGCGTGCCAGAGGGAGAATTTTGGGAAGTGAGGTGAGCGGGCGGTTTCAAGAGGCTTCTGAGGGAAGTAGAGCTCGGACAGCAGGGCGAGGAATTCAAACTGTAGGGCGTGCCGCTTGGAGCTGCTGGATGAGTAAACATTTTGGCAATTGAGAGGTAGGGTCAGGTTGAGAATGCTGGTCACTTGTGGGAGTGTCTGCTCTCACCTTTTCCTACCCCACTAGTCCTGCAGCCCCTGGACCATGACTTCTTCTTGCCCTGCCCAGTGCCACGTTCTCCCTATCTTAAACTTGGAGCTCAGTTGGATCTGGCATCCAGATAAGATGTTGATGAGCTCTATCGAAATGGCTCTAAATAGATCTGTGCTGGGCCCCCGTGCAGCCCTCCCCCAGTGAATTGTTTGGTGCCTTGACACGTCAGGGAATCTTGGGCACTCCACATCCACATCTCCTGCAGCATGGTTTGGTGACCACAGGAATTCAATGGGAAAATGCTACACTAGAAACCATCACAGATGTACCTGAGCCCCAGCTTCACCTTGTCTGTGCTGTGGGGGATTTTGACTGGGAGACAGACTGTTGTGCCTGGAGAAAGTGACCAATAATGAAAGAAAATGGAACAATGGAATTACTTTATAGTTTGCTGGCACAAACCTGGACATTCACAGGAAAATAGTACCTGCTTCTTACAGTGCTTTTCACCTGTAGATCTCAAAGCACTTTGCAAAGGAGGTCGATATCACTATCCCTGTTTTACAAACGGGGAAACTGAGGCACAGAGCAGAGTAGTGACTTGCCCAAGCTCACCCAGCAGGCCAGTGGCAAAGCTGGGAATAGAATCCAGGTCTCCTGAGTTCCAGTCCCATGCTGTAGGCCACTCCGCCTTCCCTGTTCAAATCCTGTCCCCGTTTCTCCTTTTATCTAAATAAAACAGGCATAACCCTAAAAACATGGACAAGACTCCCATGTCTGTGTCCCACAAAGCTCTTGCACCATCTGTAAATGATGAGCTCTGGGACTTCCCACCAACCAGTCTTGCAAAATCCATTGCTGCAAACTATTTGGCTGCTAAATAATAAAGCAAAATAAATTTTTGTGTCTTTCTGCCTCAATGAACTGGAAAAATGCATCCTTCCTTTTCAAACAAACAAGCACAGTAAAAAATGCGACAGTGCCTCCAGCCTGAGTTTTCTTCTTTGTTTCAATTTCCATTTCACCACCCAAATCAGGTCTATTAAAAAATGCTCCATTTTTCAATAATAGCATTGTCTTGTTTTTGAGTGTATTATTGGGTTTTATCAGCAAGCATTTTTTTTTTTTTTTGGTGCTCATTGCAATGAACTGCAAGATAAAGGTTTAAAAAAAACACATCGCAAATGTAGCCTGAATGATTCAAGAACACTGCCTTTGCGGGCTTTACTGACGTAACTGGCAGGAGATAATTACAGAGACACCTGCTGAGGGCCAGAAGTGAGTTAATTCTCCTCAGCCAAATCCTAGCTCCTGAAGGAGCTGCCGCAGAGGCCTTGGGTTAAAATAGACCTGGAGAAAAGCTGAACATGAATGCCAGATTTTTTTTTTAAAAGGAGAGTTCCTTGCAGCCTGGTCACAGATTCTCTCTTATGCCTTTGTAGAAATAAAAATGAAGCAGGCAGACTGTAATTGGAATCCTTTTGTTAGTATTTATCAGTCCAAAACAGCCTCTTCCTACAAGGTTTGCAGTACTCTGGAAGCACAGACATAACTTAACCAGATGATTTCCTAAGAACACTGTGTGTTCTTCTCAGTTCTCATTGTATGGACACCATAGGACTAGCAGTACAGTCCTCTAGAAGATCAGAGCGCTGTTAAGAGATCCTAGCTGATAATTTTTGTGTTTTAAGTCAAAAGCTGTCACGCCTGTAATTCATCAATTCCCGTTTATCACTCAGCCATTTTCTTTCAGAGGCTCTAAGTCATAGGGGAATTCTTGCAGCAAATTCTGGTTTTAAACTGAAATCCAAATAATGAGATCGTATTTAACAAGACAGTTTTAGGCTTCCAGTAAACTGTTCCCCTAATGTTGCAGAATAAAATCATTTTGTAATTCACAGGAGCTCTGGGCCTGACCCTGCCCTCCTGTGCAGGAGAATTGCCCAGTGAAATCAGTGGGGAGTTTGGCCAGGATCAAGAGTGCAGGATGAGGCCCTTTGTTACATTGGTAATGTATTTTCTTTAAAATTACATAGGTAACCATTGTTCTTAGGGCCAGATTATGAGCCTGCCTTGATTGGCGTTGGAGGAGACAGCAAGAAACTGCCTCAAGCTTACATGGCTGCTCAAAGGTAGCAAGGTAGTAGTCCTGCATTCTCTGTTTGCTGGGGGGAGCGTGGACTGCTCACGCCTGCTCCTCTGAAGTAGCAATGCTGCTGGAAGAAGGTGGCAGGAGATGGGGCTTTGGCCCTGCAGTCCCTCTGCCCCAGCCTCTGGAATATAGCTGGTCTGCCAAAGGAGGCATTCGCATCAGCCTGAATACCAGTGCAAAATGCATTCCACTCCCCTTGCCATCTGCATGGAACAGTGCTGGGAAGAGTGTGCCTGCTTGAGGTATGGCTTCTACCTCCCTCTCCTCCTGGGACAGGGCAGCCCTGCCTCAACCCCTGCTTCAGGTTTGTGGCAAATGCTACAGTCTTGCTCTTAACGTATAAAGTAGTTTGTGATCGGGCACCGATGAGCAATCTCTGGCACTATTATTGTGCTGCAGTCCAGGTGGAGTTAAAAGATCCCACAGGGCTTTACTAAAGACCAGGGGCTGAAGCTTATTTCAGAATGCAAGTGATATCTGAACGTAGATAGGCAAAGTTGACACCCAAAGGCTAGCTCCAAGCCAAGTTGCAGAAATTGGAAAAGCCCGTGCGATTTCTGGGCAAAACCCAGTCCTTCCCAGCCTGAGGAGTCCCACTACATAAGGCCTTTAGCAGGCAACTTGGATTTTATTTAAGCATTGAGGCTGAGTTGAATTGTTACTTTAAAAAAAAAAAAAAAAGCCTGGGGGCCCAATTCTCTGCTGAGGTAAATCATCTTAGCTCTGTTACAATCAGTGGAATGCCGCTATTCACACCAGCTGAGGATTTGGCCCTGTAGTCCTAGATTTTTAAGGCCAGAAGGGATCATTATCATCTCGTCTGACCTCCTACATAACACAGGCCATAGAAATTTACCTAGTAGTATCTGCATCAAGTCACTAACTTCTGTTTGAGCTGCCGCATATCAAACAAAGGCACAGGGAGGGGAAATGACTCCCCCAAAGCCCCTCCCCCCACCGAGCAGTGGTAGAGTCAGGAGTAGAACCCAGGTTTCTGATCTCTCAGTCCAATGCCTGATCCACATTGTCTCTAGGTTGTCTGGGCTTAGTCTCCCAAGCCAAGCAGTGCAAAAGAGGAAACCTCATCAAATATTATTCAGGCTCTGACTAAACAAAAATCTCATGGCCTCATCCCCTATGAGGGTGGAGAGGGACTGGTTGTGGACGCAGAGAGGGCAGGAGCCATTCACAACAATCTTCTTAGGAAATGCCCAACATGAATAGTGAAACCCAGATAGTTGCACTGTAGGAGCAAGCGCTGAATCCGATGCCTGTACTGTCAATGTATTTGAGCCTCTTACTGCACATGAAGATGGGACAACGTGATTGTAGGTCCCTGGTGCTTGCAGAACATCTTCAGACATCCTATGAGCATATGGCACAAAAAGAATCGCATCGTGGCTGTAAGCACTATGTTTCATAATAAGTGTTTGCAGGATGGGGCCAACCTTTTTTTAAAGTAAGATCGTGTGTCTTGAGTATGACAGCTACTATCTCAAAGTAAACTATCTTGTATTTTGCTCTGTAGAGCAAGAAATCATCCCATGATGGCCATGATACTAACATTGACCTAGCGAGAAAAAAACAAAACAGCTCTATACATCTTTATAGTTGCCAAAAGGTTTTGATACAGGTGTCATAAACATGTCTGAATATTGCATAGGTTACAGCAGCAATGTGTAGACTTTGCTGCACTTATTTGTTCCTGCAAGAGTAAATCTAACTATTGTAGGAGAATTCCTTAGGAAATCACCATTCTAGGAGAAGATTCTGGCTCCAAAGGTTTGAATGATTCCTAGTATGGAACTTACCCTTGATCTCAACTCTCACTCATAATTGACTACAGGTCATTGCAGACATCTTATAATATATGTTTCCTTGGGGGATTTTTTTGGTACATGTTACTGCTTAGTCAAGTGAAAAAAATGACAGTACTTGTTCCATTCAGGCATGAGTGGGCATTGTGCAGGATTTTCTCCAAAACTCTACATTAACAGTCCTGATTATCAATAATTCTCCATGCCATCCCTGAGACTCTTAATTGCAAAAAGTACATGTGTCTGGTGATATTGTGATGGGGAAAAGCCTACACTAAGGAAGAGTTTCTGGGTACATTTACACCAAAAATGAAGGTATAATTTTAGTATGGGTAGGCATACCCATGGTAGCTATAATATAGGTAATAGTAGCAATGAATCTGCAGCAGCAAGGGCTAGTAACCCAAGTATGAAAGTCCAGAGAAGAGCAACAAAAATTAAAATTAAAGTTCTGGAAAATATGACCTACAAGGAAAGATTGAAAAACATGGGTTTGTTTAGTCTGGAGAAGAAAAGACTGAAGGGGGACATAACAGTTTTCAAGTATGTAAAAGATTGTTATGAGAATGATGAAAAATTGTTCTTAACCTTTAAAGAGAGGACCAAGAAGCAATGGATTTAAATTGAAGCATGGGTGGTTTAGGTTGGACATTAGGAAAATCTTTCCAACTGTCGGGGTAGTTAAGCACTGGAACAAATTCCCTAGGCAGGTGGTCGAGGTTTTTAGGAACAAGTTAGACAAACAACTGTCAGAAATAGCCTAGTTATTACTTAGTCCTACCTTGTGTGCAGAGTATTAGACTAGATGACCTACTGAGGTCTCTTCCAGTCCAACACTTCTATAATTCTATGTACCCAAGATCCCCAGAAGGCTTATACCTAGCCCACACTGAAGCCATGCCACCATGTCTTTATTACTATCGTTACTCATGCTTGCTAGATTAAAGCTAACATGGGTATACCTACCCATGCTACAATCACTCCTTCACTTGCAGTGTAGACATACCCTCAGTAAAACAACCAAATTGTCATCTTGGTCAGATGGAAATCCAGCTCTCTGAAGGTCACAAGCATGTCACCCACATGTGCCCTATAACTTGTAGTATTTTATTTGTTTGTTAGAGATGGGCAAATCAGGGAAGTTTTTGAACTATTTCAAAGGCTCTCAAAGATTCAACAATCTACTTCAAATTCCCAAACCTTATGCAAAAACATTAGTTACATTGTATGTTATACTTATTGATACAAGAATTTTCCACTAGATCAGGTATGTTAATGACACTGTACTTACATTGCAGTTACAATATGTATTAAAAATAACTTCAGTGTACTTATAATGCAGAACCACTAACTGCGGTATGTAACCTATCATTAAAATCAGCTTCTGTACCAGATGACTGGGGGATAGCTAATGTGATGCCAATTTTTAAAAAAGGCTCCAGAGGCGATCCCGGCAATTATAGGCCGGTAAGCCTAACTTCAGGACCAGGCAAATTGGTTGAAACTATAGTAAAGAATAGAATTATCAGACACATAGATGAATATGATTTCTTGGGGAAGAGTCAACATGGCTTTTGTAAAAGGAAATCATGCCTCACCAATCTACTAGAGTTCTTTGAGGGGGTAAACAAGCATGTGGACAAGGGTGATCCAATGGATATAGCATACTTAGATTTTTCAGAAAGCCTTTGACAAGGTCCCTCATCAAAGGCTCTTAAGCAAAGTAAGTGGTTGTGGGATAAGAGGGACAGTCCTCTCCTAGATCAGTAACTTGGTAAAAGATAGGAAACAAAGAGTAGGAATAGATGATCAGTTTTCAGAATGGAGAGGTAAAGAGTGATGTCTCTCAGGGGTCTGTACTGGGACCAGTACTGTTCAACATATTCATAAATGATCTGGAAAAAGGGGTAAATGGTGAGGTGGCAAAATTTGCAGATGAGTAGTTTTGTATCAACATAGTTAAGTACAATGAGACTGCAAGGAGTAACAAAGGGACCTCACAAAACTGGGTGACTGGGCAATAAAATGGCGGTTGAAAATCATGTTGATAAAGGCAAAGTAATGCACACTGGAAAACATAATCGCAACTATACATATAAAATGATGTGGTCTAAATTAGCTCTTCCCACACAAGAAAGATCTTGGAGACATTGTGGATAGTTCTCTGAAAACATCCACTCAGTGTGCAGTGGCAGTCAAAAAAGCTAACAGAATGTTGGGAATCATTAGGAAAGGGATAGATAATAAGACAGAAAATATTGTATTGCCTCTTTATAAATCTATGGTACACCCACATCTTGAATACTGCATGCAGATCTGGTCGCCCCATCTCAAAAAAGATATATTGGAAAAAGTACAGAAAAGAGCAACTAAAATGACTGGGGATATGGAAAAACTTCCATATGAGGAGAGATTAATAAGGCTGGGACTTTTCAGCTTGAAAAAGAGATGACCAAGGGGGGATATGATAGAGGTCTATAAAATCATGACTAGTGGGGAGAAAGTAAATAAGGAAGTGTTATTTACTCCTTCTCATAACACAAAAACTAGGGGTCACCAAATGAAATGAATAAGCAGCAGGTTTAAAATAAAAAAGGAAGTATTTCTTCACACAACACACAGTCAACCTGTGGAACTCCTTGCCAGAGGATACTGTGAAGGCCAAGACTATAATGGAGTTCTAAAAATAACTAGATAGGTTCATGGAGGATAGGTCCATCAATGGCTATTAGCCAGGCTGGGCTGGGGATTGCCAATGGGATGGATCACTTGATGATTACCTGTTCTATTCATTCATTGGCCACTGCTGGAAGATAGGTGGACCATTAGTCTGACCCGGTATGGCTGTTCTTATAATACTAATTGAACACTGTGTGTACTTTAAATTAGAACTGGGCAGAGAAGGTAATTTCATTTAATGGAGGAAGAAGATTTCTCTGAATTTGTTTTCATTCTGCTTTGGAACAAAACCAAAAATATTTTAAATTCTCCATGAAACAGGCACCTGGAAAAAATTGTTTTAGAAATAAATCAAAGAGTTTTGTTCTGGTAACGTTGAAGTGAAATTCTGCCTGGCAGGTTGAAGGGGAGCCAGGAGCCTGGAAATCCTGGCTGAGATAGAACCTTGGAACTTGAGAGCCAGCACTCCCAGGGGTTCTAGGCTCTCAGCTCCCCTTCAGTACATCAGGTGGACTGCCCCAGAGCAAGAGCAGACAGCTACAAATTTTCTCTTCTCCAGTCATTGGTTTCTTACTAATACTCGGGGGAAATGTCCATGTTTGCATCGTACTGTACCTTCTATAAGAACACAATTATTTTGCAGATGTCCCATTGTTCATAGAATACAGAAGGATAAATTTTTAAAACTATGGATGGGGGAAAAGTGGCAATTACAGAAACTAAGCATAGATTTACTCTGCCCGCTGTCTAACGGACGCAATGGGCATTATAAAGGGGTAAAACACAGAAGCTGTGTCAATTGTAGGATGAAAGAATCAACTTTTGCACCTTTGTCCTCTAAGCAGACTCTCTACAGAATTTGATTTTCCTTTACATACCGAAGAACTTGCAATAAGAAATGATCCCAGGCACAAACAATGGCTGCCTCTTCAATCACTGCTAATTATTACTGGTGATGTTTGTGCTATTTTCAAATGAATATTGGCTGAAGTATTTTTGTACATTTGTCTTCTCAGTGAAAGCAAATAGATCTTTAGTCTTTATCCTAATGTGTAACTAAGATCATGAAAGTCCATGTTGTTAAGATGAATATATACAGTTAAACTCTCCCACAGAGTTACTGTATTGGACTTGAGAGACGAGGTTGGCCCATATGCTGTATATGAATGCACACACACACACACGCAAAAATGCACAGACTCGATGTTTCATAGAAGCCTGGTCATATTCTAAAGGTAGCTGGCAGCAGCCTGTGGGAGGAAAGATTAGCTCATGATTAGGCATCAGATAGAGGAATTTTATTATCTTTATCATATCATTAAGCTAACTTGTTTTGGTCAGCCACCCCATCCCTTTGTCACTCTCTGAATCAGTGTATGCATGTGATGTGGCTGGTTTTCAAAAGTACACATGA
Organism: Emydura macquarii macquarii; assembly: GCF_026122565.2. Lineage (NCBI taxonomy): Eukaryota > Metazoa > Chordata > Testudines > Chelidae > Emydura > Emydura macquarii. The sequence goes on from NW_027131180.1 coordinate 16,179,063, forward strand.
CAGTCATGATGTTGTAGAGAGGGATCCAGCTCACTGATTGAAAAAGCAATTCTTTCTCTTGATCTGCTTCATGCAAGCTAATAATGGATTAGTAATTGGCTTTAATTAGCTACTAAACAACATAGGAAGGGCCAGCTGAGAACGGAACAGCAGGTTACATCTTTAAAGTCATTTCTCTGCAATGTTGCCATCTTTTTCTCTCTCTCTCTCTCTCTCTTCCCCTCCTCACCCCCTTACCCCCATTCTCTTTACACTCTGATGCACAAGCACACACTAGCACGAAAAGTACTTGGGCTACAAAGAGGAAAAGGGAAACATTTTTTCCTTATTTAGAGTTTTAAAAACTCTTTTTGCTTTTAAAACCACCTCTGCTGTGCTAACAGGCTTCAAGTATTATACAAAAAAAACATTATGAAAACATTCCAAAATGTAAGAACATTATACTGATGATAAATAAGCTGGGCTTTATAAAACTTTAAATAGCAGTAAGAACAAAAAGGCAGAGAGGAACCAACTTAGAACAAAAGGAAGAAGGGAGGGTAATGAACAAAAACCCAGCAGTAGTCGTACTAAAAACACCTTCAGGAGAAAAATACAGCTCCAAACCTGCCAAGACTTACATGCTTAACCTTACACATTGTGGATATGTCTACATTGCATCTGGGACTCGCATGTTTTCCAGCCTGAGTAGATGGACGTGTGCTAGTTCTGTTTTGAGCTAGCACATTAAAAATAGCAGAGTGGCTCTGGTGGTCTGGGCAGCGGCTTGGGCGAGCCACCCAAGTATGTACCCACAGGATTGGGCAAGTTTGTACTTGGACAGCTATCTTGAAATGCCCCTTTGCTATTTGTAGTGTGCTAGCTCAAGTGGAACTAGCACAGGTCTGTCCACCTGCCTGGCTCCACCTGCCTGCCAGCAGTCCCACTGAAAGCAGCAGGATTACTCACAGTGTGTAACGTTAAGCATGGGGGCAAGTCTTTCTTCATGAATCAGGGTCTATGTTTGAGGTAAGGAAGAGGATTTCAGGCCTCTGAGAGATCCACTCAACACACTGAGTAAAATCCAGAGTCCATTGTTTCCAGAGCAACACAAGAAAAGGGAGAGAGAAGCCCTATAAGGATAGAAGAATCCCTGCATTGAAAGGCTCCCTTGAATATCAGGGTAGAACTGTGCGGTCCTGATCCCCCGCATAGATTAGAGCAGCATAAGAACTGCTCTTTCAAATGCCAGCTACCTACAAGCCTTTAGGGACCATATGTCTGATGAGCATAGGCAGAGCACAGAGCTCCCCTGAGTTGGTCAGATCTGTCTGATTTCCAGCTGCTTTGTGCCACTCCAGCAACACAAAGGAGCTGAACTGCAACCAAAAGTCTGCCCCTGCAGTCACATGGTTTGTTAAACATACAGGTAAAGGACAAATGCAACAATGACAGAAAAGTACCTGAATGCTATTTTTTTTTTCAATGTGGGCCAAATTCAGAGGAGATTTAAATGCTTGTGTAAGTTTTTCATCATTAGAACTGATGGAAAACTATAAAAATCCAAAATGTTGACTGCCTTTTTCATCAAAATTTTGAATATTGACACACACACACACCTAATGGGGGAGATACAAAATTGTCCCATTTTTGGACCAGCTTTGTTCATCATTAGTAATTCAGTGTAAATTAGTTTAGACTGGTGTAATTTACTCAGCCAGGGAAAGGGAAGGTGGGTTTGTATCAGGGAAAGCAGCTAATAGGTGGGTTTTTAGAAGGTGTAACGAACAACAATCCTCTAAAATTCTGTGGTGCATAGAATTAGTCCTGTATTATGGCTGGTGGTTCATGAGAGAGCATACTTTCTGATGGTCATTGATCTCTCAAGCCAGGCCAGGCAAAAATACAGGCCATTTACCAGACAGCCAGGATGCTTTTAGCATGCCCAGGATCCTCGACTGGGCCATCTCTGGCCCGTGAGCTTGGGTAGGGAGAAATGAGCTACTAAGAAAGGGGAGTGTATTGGGGGAAGGAGATGGTATCAAAGAGGAAGATGGTCTTGGTAATGGAAGATTTGTCTAAAGGTGTGGGTCTCAGTGGCCCAAATTAAGGGAGCTGCTTTCTGTGGGTATCTTTGTCACCCCAAATCGTGAAGAGGTTCTCTTTCTCCTGAGGAAGCATCCTTCATTCTCATGTATCAAAATGCTTCCACTGGATGCATAGAGTCAGGATAGGCAGCTCCCATCACTTCCCTGCACAAGCACTGATACAGCAGTAACACCTGGTGGCATGTGCCCCCTCATGGTCATCTTGTTTGCCTAAGAAAAGCTCCTCCTGTGCCTCTGACACAGTTTACCCATGGCATTGGCAGCTGCAAGGGTGAGATGTAGTCATTGCTATGGTTTCTTGATATGTTTTCTTTCCTCAAGTTCCCACCACCACCTTGTTCCAAGGACACCTGAAGCAATGATCTAAATGGTACGGCCCAAAGGACAAACACAAGCTGATAATGTAGTCTCTAGAGGAGAAACTCCGTGACTTCTAGTTGGGGGTGAAGGCAGCGTGACCTCTTCCATTGCACAAGTCAACATTTCAGAGCTGTGTCTGACCTCAGATTTTCTAAAACCCAATATATTTAGCTGCATTGATGTCAAAAGCTACACAAGGCTTTATGGTTTCAGACAAAACTGAAAGTTTGAATTGGTCCTGCACTGACTGTGCCCTGGTATACACTTCCCTGGAAATGTGGCAGCAGTCGATGGGAGTTACGCAAGGACCTGCGGGTTACAGTGGACAAGGAGCTGGATATGAGTCAGCAGTGTGCCCTTATTGCCAAGAAGGCTAAATGCATATTGGGCTGCATTAGTAGGAGCACTGCCAGCAGATCAAGGGAAGTGATTATTCCCCTCTATTCAGCATTGGTGTGGCCATGTTTGGAGTACTGTGTCCAGTTTTGGGTCTCCCATTACAGGAAGGATGTGGACAAATTGGAGAGAGTCCAGCGGAGGGCAAAGAAAATGGTTAGGGTGCTGAAACACATGCCTTATGAGGAGAGGCTGAGGGAATTAGGCTTGTTTAGTCTGCATAAGAGGAGAGTGAGGGGGGATTTGATAGCATCCTTCAGCTACCTGAGGAAGGGTTCCAGGGAACATGGAGCTAGGCTGTTCTCAGTGGTGGCAGGTGACAGAACAAGGAGCAATGGTCTCAAGTTGCAGTGGGGGAAGTCTAGTTTGGATATTAGGAAAAACTTTTTCTCTAAGAGGGTGGTGAAGCACTGGAATGGGTTGCCTAGGGAAGTGATGGAATCTCCATCCTTAGAAGATTTTAAGGGGCGGCTTGACAAAGCCCTGGCTGGGATGATTTAGTTGGGGTTGGTTCTGCTTTGAGCACGGGGTTATACTAGATGACTCCTGATGTCCCTTCCAACCCTAATATTCTATGATTCCCAAACTGTAGTCTGCAGACAGCTGTCTGATCACATAGTACTGGCTCCTCCTTTTTTTCCAGGTGCTAAGTTACTTTAAAAGGCAGCTAAAAATACATCATATACTTTTCCAATGTTACTTGTCCATGGAAGCCCTTGCAGTAGTTTCCACAGGGAGATTACATGACCATGAATGAGGTTGGACAGACAGCCTTACCGTAGGCATTTCCTGACTTTGGAGCGCTTCACTTCATAATCTGACTGTTCTTTTCTCTCATTTTTTGGTCTGGAGTATGTGCACTGTTCTATTGCTATGTTAGTATAAGTAAGGCTGGTCTTACAGTTACAAGACGAGCACAAAAGCAGAAGGAACTGGCTGCAAAATCTTCCATCCATCTCCTATGGGACCAGGGTGATCTTGTTTTGTTTGGGGCACCAGAAGATAGGCTAGTTCTGTTTATAAAGGAAAATTAGCACTGCTCCTAATCTTCAGATATAAGTGAAGGATTTCCCGGTAGCAGAGCCAGCTCACATTTGTAGAGGGAGTTTAAAAGTTATCTAGAGGAGTATCTTTTTCTTCAGCTCTCTCATCCCTTACGCAGATGCTCCAAATGCTCAGTCCCTCCCCACTGAGGTTCCAGTTGCTCTCACACCTTCCACCTTCTTCCTATGTAAAAAAGGAATGTAGCAATATTACTTATTATATATTTATTTGTCTGTTGTATTATGGCAGCACCTATGGTCCCAACCCAGATCATAGCCGCATAAGCACTAGGTGCTGTACATACATTTAGGAAGAAATGGACCCTGCCCCCCAAAATGCTTGTAATCTACCCAGAAAAGACAGATCTTACTTTATTATCACTACTCCCAGTAGGGTGAGCAGATAGCAAGTGTGAAAAATTGGAATGGGGGTGGGGGCTAATAGGCGCCTATATAAGACAAAGCCCTGAATATTGGGACTGTCCCTACGAAATCAAGACATCTGGTCCCCCTAACTCCGAGTCTCAGTGCTTTGGGCTCCAAGGTGAAGGAGGCTGCCACATGTCACTGCACTATTTATATGTCCCTCAATGAGGCTTTGACACTTACACGCTGAAAAAAGAAAAAAAGGTATCAAATACTGTCCCATGTGGCTCATGTCCGCTTCTTAGGGCATCTTGAGCAGCGCAGTTCAGAAAATGGGATTGTGTTGTGTGCAGCTGCTTACCCACGTAACAGGCTCTTACAAGTAAACAGGACTGTACTGTAGTTATCTGCATCTTTATTTAGAAAAAAAAAAGCCTCATAGGGGCTGGCATTGACGTCAAAGAACGACTTCCATTGACTTCGATGGTCTTTAGAAAAAGGCCCCCTAAACGTTAGAGTGTTAGACTAGATGCTACACTCATCATTTCCCATTCTTCCCCTCCTCCCCCTTTTGTGGTGGAGGGCACTTCCTGAGGAGATAAAGCCACCACTTTAAGATCTACAGGCCCTGGAAATCATTTCGCTTCTCTGATTCACTCTAATAAGAAGGCAGACTCAAGTACAGGCATATAGTACTGGCAGGTTTTATGAATGTTTTAGGCACTTGTTCTCCCTACCTAATATAATTCCTAATCTGCAGGCAATGAAAGATTGGTTGCCTGGGAATCTAGGTACATACAGTACTGTATCTGTTAACAGTTGAAAAGAAACTAATGACCTTCATTGAAAAGATACAGGCAAATTCCTGTACCTTGGTCACTTTAGAGGAGCTTATTTTTGCCTTATGAGTAGAGGGATGAATTTAAAGTAATACAGCAGACAAACTCTAACCCGTAGATTGTTTATAAAATACTAGTCCTATGAGAATCTCTCTCTTAAATACACCCCAAGGACACCAGGCTGCAAAAGGCTCTATTCATAATACTTGCAAAGCAACCTGGCAGCCCCAATAATATTAAAATTAAGCAAAATTATCTTTTGAGAGATGACAGAAAATCAGAACCCTGTATCCTCCCTTTCGGAACAATGATGGCTCAGAATAAAATCTGAACATTACAATAACCTGTCCCTGCCACACACAGGTTGAGAGGGGGGAAGCAGCCACTTTATCAGAAGACTGTTCCTCTGTTTCAGTGCAAAAGGGGATTTAAGAGGATTTGACATTTATCGGGGGAAAGGGTCACTACTTTCCCATGATGAACCAGGGAAATGTAAAGTGATTTGAATTGTTTTCATACAGCAGCCTACAGTTCATTTCTTGGACCTGGCCTTTTACTCTTAGCCTTCTTAGACCAGTGGGGACCTCACAGAAGGGCTGTGGAAAGAGGAAGTGAGCTCGGGAAGAAGAGAGCGTTCCATGTCATTCTGCAGCAAATCCCATTGCTGATGAAGGATCAGCAGTGACACGCATGGAAGGGAATCCCATAAACTGAATCACTGCTAGAATTTTAGAGGAATTCTCCCACCATTGCACTATCACTGGCACATCTCCAGAGCATTGCTAGTGTACAGAGGGCATAGGCACCATGTCTCCTAGACCTTCTCAGAGCAGGGCTAGCTGGCACCACAGTTAAAACACTGGCAGCCCACTTGCACTAGCACTCCCATCATTGCTGTCACTGGTGGAGCTGAACCACTGGTAATGGTGGGGCTGAACCAGTGGGAGACGTCCTCAAAAATGCTAGTGTAGATAAGGTTAGCCAGTCTTTCTTAATTGGACATGTAACAGTGTCCATGAGATGAGGCAATGAGGGCTTGGGAAGGGTGAGAATGCAGCTTTACTGCACTGTCAGAGGCCAGGAAGATCCATTGTCACCTCTGCCCCCAAAATGAAGTGCTAGGAATAACACTCACAAAGGTCTACCACAGTAATAATAAATGATATTGCTAGTGCTCTGAAGGTCTGATATATGGTGCTTGTGAATTAACTTGCAACACCTGTGTGGGGGCCGAAGGCATGTAATTCCATTTGTAAACAAAGCAATAATGATAGATTGGATTGTTACAGCCTCTTCCATCCCTGGGCTTTCCTTTACTTGGCAAAGACCCCATTCCTGCCGGGAGTTCCACGTGGGATTCCCTCCTGTGCTCTGGCGTGACCAAGGCCATCACTGATACCACCCTAAAGATGGTTCAGCGTTTATATGAACTTGGAGTCAGAGTCCAAATTCCCGGGTTGTGAAAGCCCCAAGGTTGCAGACGCACACAAGCGTAACTTTACTCACACAGGGAGTCCCACTGAAGTCAAATAGACTACTCGTGTCAGTAAATCCAGTCACATGTAAGTGTCCCTAGCCTCAGAGCCTTAAAGGTCACAGAGGTTAGGTTCCAAAACTGGCAGTGGTTTAGAAAGGCCAGGTATTGTTATTTTTATTAATAATTAAAAGGCTTAACTTCAGGCTTAGACTCCCACTCTCAGCACCAGGCACTGCTCGCACTTCAGTGCACTTAGGTATTTGTTTAATTTGATTAATGTATTTGATTGAGCTGCTTGGAAAGCATGTCCCTTACAATGGTCCTTTATCCTTTGTGCCTCCACTCCCCACCCTCTGGCCATGACTTTCTGGAACTTCTTCACTCAATCACTATCTGCTCTTCCTATTCAGATCAAAACGTTAATCATACGTTTCTGTTCAACCACCTTACCTACTTCACAGCAGCCCTATGCCTCTTGGAAACAGAGGTCAAGCCATGTTTTCAGTCACAAACACATTAGCCAGGCCTGGATTTTTCATCTTCAATCCCCTTGTCCAGAGGCTGGCTACACATTTGATTGGAGCTGTCCAGAGAGAGTACAGTGACTTAGCTGCTACTTGAGTCAACCTATCTTTTAGACAGCACTTAATGCACTTACAAGATTGACCCTAGACTCTAAAGAATGGTGGCCATGGTATTGGATGGGGCAGCGAAGGAGGGATAACTCGTTCATCAGCCAGCCCATTGGCCTGGGCTTTTCAGCATCTTACACTGAACAAGTCCAGCCCAGGGTGCCTGCTTCGTATTTTTTTTTAACAGCGTAAAGAGAAGATAGAGGACACTGGAGGGGAGGGATCCAAACCCCAAAGGCAGTGCTGCATCAGGAGTGCGTTACAAGCAGAAGATTGCAGCTTTTATTCTCCCTGCGTCAGTGCTCCCCTTAACGAGCTCTTACCGTGACGCCAGGAGCAGCCTGGCAAATGTCAGCTCATCACTGATGGTGAGGAAAGGCGGGGGGGAGTGGCTGTGCATTGTTAGCCTGCCTGCCCGGAGTAATCTCCTCTGAATAATCAGTAATGAGTGAATCGATCCCAGTTTCAGAGGCAGGCACAAAGCCACCCTGGGTTTGCGTGGATTTGGAAAAGAAGGGACTGGGAAGGATTTTGGTCAGCATCATTCCTGTTCTCTTCTCTTCTTTCTCTTTCTCTTCCCCCTCCTTCTTTCTAGCACTCTTGTCCTTCTCTCTCGCTTGCTCTCGTTTTCTTGTTATTTCACTGTGAAGCTCATAATTCTGCACAAAGCCCTTTGTATTCTGCAGCCAGAAGCTCTACCACTGCTGCTCTTCAGGACAGGGACAGTGTCCTTCTGTGCTGGGGACAGTGCCGAGCACCTTGTGGGTGCTACCTGATTGCAAATAAATAATATTATGAGACCTACATTATGCATCTAGCTCGCTGATTTATGCAGCAAAGCTGTCCTGGATGCCGTGGCACTATGCTGCAATGTCAGATGATGATGAAATTGGTAGTTAATATGTCCCCTAAATTAGGAGCATGAGAGATAGAAAGAGCTGCATCAAGCACTCCTTTGGGGGAGAAGAGGGAAGCAGCTGTCATCTGAGACTCCTAATCCATATCAGAGCAGAGCTCTTCTCTGAGTCCGGCATGAGTTAGGAGCTGCACAGCAGGGGAAGGCATTTGTTATGCAGAGCTACTTAGCAAATAAGAATTGACTTCTCTTCTGAAGATAGTGTCTTAGGCCCCTGAACCCCTCATGCTACTTCCTCCCCTTTCTTTACCTCCGTAGCTGGCCACACACAGTCTCTCTTCTGCAGAGCTCCTAAAGTAGCAACTGGACAAGCTGAGAAGCTAGAAGATGGCAAGAAACAGGCAATCTTGTGAATGTATACAGCGTGCTGGGGAAAAGGTAAATTATATGGACTTTCGGCAGCTGATTATTAATATTAATGACAGGCAGGGGTGCTGGAATAATTTGTATAGCAGGGGGTGCTGAGAGCCATTGAATCAAACTCTAAACCCTGTATATGATGGAACCCACTTCAAGCCAGGGGGTGAGGCAGCACCCTTATTTCCAGCACCAATGTGACAGGCCCTTCTATGTAACGATGATAATTAGACAGTGCTTTCCAGCCTCCCTGTGAACTAGGTAGCATTATTCCCATTTTAGAGATGAGGATTCTGAGGCAGAGTTGAACAGTAAGATGCTCAAAAGCACCTCAGTTCCGTTTTTGGGACGGGAGCTGCTGCTGTGGTGCGAGTGTGGGGTGGGCTCACTCTCCAGCCCTCTTCTTCCCCTCCACACAAGGCTGCAATTAGGGTTTCACTGCTGTGGAAGAGGGTGCATATATTTAATGGTGAGTCAGAAACAAAGAAAAAATGCAGGCAGTGGGTCCTGGCCCACCAGTGGGTCACAGGGAGGTTCCAGATGGGCCACCATGGCCGGGGCTGGATTAACTTCTCACTTCTAATTTATCAGCCCAGTGCTATTCGATGTCTTTATCAATGATCTGGACATGGGCGGCACATGACTCCTGTCTTTGGGGAGGGGGGCACCAGTGCCTGGACAGTGGCTCTGCCCCTGCTAAGCCTCCCTCCAAGGCCCCACCCATGCTCTACCCACACTCAGTCCCAGGGCTCACTCCCACTTGGTTCCCTCCCACTTGGCCTCCCCGCCTGCTGCTCATGCCTTTTGGGAAAGGGGGTGGGGGAGGGGCCTCAGGAGTGGGGGGCCAAGCAGGGCCAGGGGTGGAGCCTGGTGGCAGCTGTTTGGGGAGGCTTAGCCTCCCCAAGTCTCTTACACCCACCACCCATGGATCTGGATGAAAAAATAAAATAATTGTTGGTCAAAATTACTGATGACACAAAAATTGGTGGAGTGGTGAATAACAATGGAAACAAGACAGTTTATACAGACCAACCTGGATCATTTGGTACAGTGGGCTCATTTGAACAACATATACTTTAACAGTCAAATACAAAGTGATATATTTAGGAAAAAAGAATGTAGGTCACACTAACTAATGGCAGATAACCAACTGAACATGAGTTTCCAGTGCAATGCTTTAGCAAAGGGGACAAACTCAATCTTTGATGCATAAGCAGTGAAATTCAAGCAGATGTAGGGAGGTGTCTGGACTTTGAAAAGGAAGTTAAAAATTGGAAAGGGTTCAGAAAAAAACAGGAATGGTATGAGGTCTGGAAACTTGCCTTATAGTAACATACTTAAGATGCTCAAGCTATTTAGTTTGTCCAAAGGAAGACTGAGTTAACTTGATTATAGTCTACAAGTACCTACATAAAGATGAGATTTCTGATTGTAGATAGCGCTGTAATCTAGCAGAAAAAGACATAATGACATTGAATGACTGGAAACTGAAGCTAGACATATTAACTTGAAATAAGGTGCACATTTTTAACGGTGAAGGTAATCAACCTTTGGACAACTTACCCAGCAACATGTTGTTGGATTCTCCATTACTTACAGTCTTTAAATCAAGACTGAATGTGTTCCTAAAAATTTGGTTATTGTTCAAACACAAGTTATGAGCTTGTTATAAAAATTACTGGGAGAAGTTCTATGGCCTGTTATACAGGAGGTCAGATTAGATGGTCCAAGCAGCCCTTTTATCCTTAAAATCTGTTAATCTATATCAGAGGGACAGAGAATTCCTCTTTCAGGCACTTCCTTAGAAAGAAAGTTGCTGTGGCATTATTGCCCTTCAAAGAGGTTGCAATATAAACTCCTTACAGAATTGCATCGTTTGTGCTGCGCTGCTACATGGCAGAGGCTACAAATGCAGGAGATGTTCCTACAGGTAATCAAGCCACAAACACTTCTGATATCAAAAATGAGTTTTGTCTTGCATGGGGAAAAGCCCAGCACCGATTAATAACATAAGAACAGCTATACTGGGTCAGACCAATAGTCCATCTAGCCCAGTATCCTGTCTTCTGACAGTGGCCAGTACCAGAGCTTCAGAGGGAATGTACAGAACAGGACAGCTTTGGAGCGATCCACTCCTTGCACTCCTCCAGAAGTGGAACTTGGATTATCAAAAGAAATTATATATAATTTTGATCTCTTTTAGACAAATTATATTTTGCAAATAAGATCAAAATCCCTTCTCTCAAGCTTGTTTTCTAATCCTTTTATAGCAAAGAATTCTGCAGTGTATCAGGCGATGTTATCTGTCTTGGGATATTGCAATGGGTAGGAGAAAAAAGAAGAGGCTGGAGTATCTCCTTTCAGTTCAAACATCCCCCATTGCCCATCCCTAAATAACACTCTCTTTATGCAAATCTCAATTTGGTGAAGGAGCTGCTCGTTCAATTTGTGCAAAAGCTTTCAATTTTCACTCCATGTAATGACTGCAGCAAGAGGGAAGAATTTCTGTGAAATAACACCAAGGGGGGAAATCTTCAACAAGATATGCATGGATTTTGCTGTGCAACTGTCATTTACATTAATGGGAGTCATGTAGCTAAATCACAGTGCTGGAGATTCCCCCTCCTGCAGCCTTCCAGTCTAAACAAAAACTAAAACACAGGAATGTGAACAAAAGGTTCTGCTCTCCCTCCGCATGAGGCCAAGAGAAGACCCGTTGCTGGGGAAGCAATGTCACTCACTGCTCATTAATCACCATGCAGGACAGCAGGGAATAGGCATTCAAGAAGCAGGGAGAAGGCCGCAGCCCTTTGTGCATCTGTTACTGTAAATTCTAAATTAGAGCCTCTATGGAGACACAAAGCACAAAACCCAGCTGCTTGTGGGGGGCCTGGTTGCCAGCGGAGAAAAGTGTCAATTATTTACCATTTTCTAAAGGGCTCCACTTTCTGCAACAGTGCTGAAATATGCATGCAATGCTTCTGAATCCAATAAATGGGTGGGGTGTAGAAGTTTATCAGAGTCATAGGGACAGGTCTCTTCCAGCAGTTAGAGCAGGGGGCTGCGAGTCAGGTCTCCTAAATTCTGTTATTGGTTTTGCCACCGACAGACTTGTTGTGACATTGAGCAAGTCACTTAAGCAAGTATTTTCAAAAGCATCAACTAATTCTGTGTGCGTTCATTTCAGGAGCCCACCTGAAGACATTTTCAGCAGGGCCAAGCTCCTACAGTTCCCATTAATTTTAGCTGGTGTTTTGAATGTGTCTGAAAATCAGGACCGTGGATGCCTCAAATTGGCCACCTCAAGTTCTTGGACAGTTTTGAACATTTCTGCTGTAACTTTTTCTGCTTCTGTTCCCCCTTCTGTAAAATAGGGACAATCATACTGATCTAGGCTTAATTAGCTCGGGTCAAATTCTGATCTCACGCCAGTCAATGGATTTACTCCAGATTTTTTGAGATGTGTGAGTTGCCCAGCACCATGCATGGAAAGTGCTACACAAGAGAATGACTGACTATGTTGTTAATAATTGCCACTGCATAAGCCTTCCACGCCTCTGGCAGGGGAGCTGGAAGGAAAGGATTATGGTTTTCAGGGAAGCCACATTCAGATTCTTCTTTACAATAAATCAATTCTTCTGCTGAGAAATCAGCCCCCTGGAACTCCCTGTGGGGAGATGACTAACTCACTAATTCATGTCTCTCCTTCCTTCCCACCCCTTGCATAGAATGCAAGCAATATGGAGGAAATACATCCAGTTACTGTTAACAACATCCTATGGGCCAGATCCTCAGCTCTGTCCATATAGCTCCATAAATCCATATAGCTTCATATGCACATTTACACCATTTGACAATCTGGCCTCCATTTCCAAGGAAACAAAGAAGGTGAGTATTAACTATACTGGGCCCAGAAAGCTCCTTAAAATTAATTTGGCAGACAGCAATTAACGAGAGAACATGCCTGTCTGTAGTTCATAGCATATTTTAAAGACATTTTTTACTGCATGAACAAGACCCAGTGCTTGAAGAAGACCTTATAGGCAGAAATGTGGAGGTCTAGCACTCAGCAAGTTTAAATGAGTAATGAAATACTGCTTTGCTACTTTTAAATACTGCCATCACGATTCTCATTTTTTCAGTGTGCACAAGTCTCAGTGCATTTTTAGTGGGACACTGTCAAGTTAATAATCATGTGAGGCCTGATTCTCCTCTTTCTTACACTGGTGTCAGCCACTGAAATCAATGGAGTGTCACCGGAGTAAAACTGGTGTAAATGAGGACCATATTTTAAAAAAAACACATCTCCTTATCTATATTATAAATACCACAGTGAAGTCTTAAAACTAAAAAATTTGTAAATAGCATGTACTTTTCACTATTTGTGTGGCCTGCTTTTATTTATTTGCCACTTTCATCTTGAACAATGAAAATAGAACATATTTTATTTATTTATATTATGATAACAGCTAGAGGCTAGGGCCCCCTTGTGCTAGGCACTGTATCAATATATAACAAAGAAGCAGTCCCTGCACAGAAGAGTTTACAACCTAAGATTTGTCAGTTTCCTTTTTGCTTATAGTCAGTTTTCACTTCCTGGTTCTCGCATATAGGTGCTATCTATCTACCTGGCCAATGGCGCCTGCATCCGTATTCATTTCATGCATAGTGACAGGGCTGACAAGAGGTAAAGGTGGCAAATGGGGCAGTTTGCCCTGCGGCCCCATTTGCGAGGGTCCCCAAATGGAATGACATTGCAATCTAGCATGCCAGGTCGCAAGGCCAGTCACTGAAAATTGGCCCAGTGACTCCTCCATCACAACAGAGGGGCTGCAGGGTCAAACCAGAGCAGTGCCATGCTAAGTTAAAATGAGAATGCTTCAGTAGTGCGTACCACATGAAAAATTTCTGGGAGAGCCCTTATACGTGTCCATTCAGATTTTTATATTTTTCACATCACCTGAGCATTTGGATGTGGACTATGTGGATTTTAAATATTACAGGGGAATGTTTGTGTTTTACAAACTGTGCCCAATAGAAATAAGAATAAATAATTATGGGAACATGTATATTGGGCCTGGTTTTAAAAATAGTTTTTTGGGTTTTTTTTAAATCTACATTGGGACCAGATTTGGTCTCAGAGTATCTCTTTAAAATAATTCTTTTCTACTATAAAACTGTGGGCTGGTGCTGTATATGGAATTACCCACAACCTCCATCAGTCTCACCAAGGCCTTCTATCTTTAGGTGTCTGAGAAGTCACAGCATCTCATGAGTGCCAGTGGTTGCTTAATCACAAGGATCCCAGGAGGTTCAATCACCCTGAATAAGTCAGCATGTCCATGACTCATGTCACTGGTGGGCTCAATAGTGATTCACATATGAAGCACTGTGTTGGTTCTATCCTTATTTATATGATGACACTATTAACAGAAGAACATACATTCAAAAGAAATATTCCTGGGATTGAGTGAGCAATCTCTTTTCTACCTTATGCCTCAAACTGCAACATAAATAGCAAACCAGAGTGCAAAAGCTGCCACTCTGAAGCCTGGAGTGGAAGGGGAAAGGAAGGACTCCTCTCTGGTTTCTCCCCCACAAACTTCCCTACTATCCAGCCCTAGTTATTTAGGTGGGGCACTTAGGAAAACATTTGTTCCCATATGGAGGGGAAGACAGCTTTGTCTGCAGAGAAAGAGTCATTATTGCTTGTATCTGGATAAGCTTAGGAGAGCAAAAAATGCATTTGTAAAATAGTAGTTTGAAACTTCTTTGCCACAATGTCAGCAGTCCCGGTACTGTGTCATTTGCAATGACAGACGTGTGAATGGCACTCAGCTGTTGGTATCAATGAATCATTATTCCTAGCTGTATTCAATTGTCTGAGGTCTGTATGCTCCTCAAATGCCCCATACAAAGATGCTAATTATCAGCTTCCCAAAGAGTAATAATTGTGCCTAATGACATACTTATGTGAGAAAACCATTCCCTTGTCTCTGAGTGCAGTGCAGAAGTTACAGATGTACAAACCCATAAACACTAGAAACTTGTGGCTGGTGGGGGAACAATCTGCTTTGTGTGGTACGTGTGCTGCTGCTGCCGGGCTGTCCTGCTTTCTTATCGCTTCTCACAAACTGCACTTTTTACAAATACATTTTGCTTTAGACAGTCACAGCTAAAGGAAAATAAATAGAAGAAGCAAGTTTCCTGCACATTTTGGTTGGTAAAGAAAGCTAGTATGTTGTTTAGTTTCTGGCCTGCAATAGCAAGCTTCTATCCTTCTATTCATCTGGCCTGTGGGACAGGAAACATTTTCTATCAATTAATATTTTCTACTTTCTTAAGTCTGAAATATTAGCCAAAATGAATTGTATGATCATTATTTCTAGTGACAAGCAAGTGACATCACTCCCCTGAAAAGGCTAGCTGGGAGCTTGAAAATAATGGAAGACTAATATGTAGCTGTGGCCTCTTTTGCAATAAAACAGGCACTAAAGTAAATAGTTTAACAGGATGAGTGTGTACATATATGTGTGTGTGTTTATGTATATATATTCTTAAAATCACATGTGGGGCTGATAGCCATTTGAGGGTGACAGCCATCTTATAAATTGCAGAGCCATGTGACAAATAAATGTCATGGGTGTAATCCTGGACTCACTAAACTCAATGGGAATTTTGTCATTGATTTCAGTGGGGCCAAGATTTCATCCTATGACTTCAAAGTCCAATATCTTGTACCCTTTGAAAGGGGAAATTCCCAGCTTCTCAATGGGAACCAGCACTAATGTCTAGCCTTGGGAGGTCCTAAGTCATCAGAATTAAAGCTGTTGTATTTTTTGATATAACATGTTTAATGTAGGTAGTTTATACAACATTTTATAGCTACTTCTAAGCCTGGAACATTTGGTATTCGTGGTAACTAAGACACCTGGCTTTACAATCAGTTCAATCTGAAAAAATAGTCCCTTTTTTTTTTTAAATTAACTTTCCTACAAATAGTTTTTCTGCATCACATGTGGCATATAGAGAACATGCAATATAGCATAAAGGGTTGACAAGCACTTGTTTGGGATGAGCTGTATAACTGATTATGAGTTAATCACTTGTGAGTAATGCACCTATCCAAAACTTAGTGTAGCTCTAAGACCGTAGTTACCAGTTCCATGAGTCCAACTGTGCAAAGCTTGGAGAGAAAGAGAGAGAGAAATTACCACTAACAAATATACACCACCTCCAAAAGGGTCCCAAATTACCCTTTCTATACATAACAACGTCACCTTGTAACAAGGTGCTGTGGCCTTCCTTGGAGCCTGGGCCCGAGGAAGGGTCGCAACGTCCCTACTGGACAGCACCAGGCCCTGCAGGCCAAGCCACCCAGAAGCAGAGGGTGGAGCCGGAGCCAGAGAGGGGACTATAAAAGGCAGGCCCAGCAGCTCAGTCAGGGGGAAGCTGCTGTTGGAGGCAGACATGTCTTCCCAGAGGCTGCGGTATAGGCCCGACCCAGGCCCTGCTGCTGTTTGGAGCAACTGCCCCGCTGACCAGAGCCTCCAAAGCCTGCCTGGATTGATGGGCCCGAGTGACTGGAGAGGGCTGTTGGACTCTAGTGACGGGGTAGGGCCACCAGACCCTAGTAACTGGGAGCAGCTACCCGGGCCTGCTGGATGGGAGAAACCCCCTGAGCTGGAGGAGCTGCCTGATGTAGGGGACCCACAGGAGCGGACTGAACCTGGTGTATTGGAGAAACCCTTGGGTCCCTGTGACCTGGAGGAGCTACCCTCTGCTGATGGCCCCGAGGAGTTTCCAGACCTGCCACCGGTCGACGGTGAGGGACTCGCTGGACGCTCGCTCGCTGACTACCCCAGCGACCTGGAGAGAGACGAATGGATGAAGGTACCTGGGGATTGGGTGGGAGGAGTAGCCCAGGGACAGCCGACTAGAGAGTGGCTGAGTGTGACTGAGTCAGTCAGCATGTTGCGGCTGGAGCCCCGCTGACTCAGTGGCAAAACGTTTTGTCACTGATAGGGCCCTGGGCTGGGATGCAGTGGAGTCGGGTGGGCCTGTGTCCCCCTTCCCTAACCACCCTGGGAGTGCTTGGTGTCCTCTGCACTGCTGGCCAGAGGACCCTGAGCTTTGCAAGCCCCGCCTGACTATAAGGCCAGGGGCTATTGACTCAGGCACCAGCCCTGCCCGGCTTGAGGGCTGGGGGCTGTAAACTACTTTACTCACCCCACCTATTGGAAGGCCGGTGGCTACAGACTACGTTGCTTGCCCCACCTGTTGGAAGGCCGGGGGCTATAGACTGCTTCGCCTGCCCCGCCTATTTGAGGGCCGGGGTCTTTAAACTGGGTACCTTGCCTGCCTGCTTGAGGGACAAGGGCAACAGACTGCTTTCCAGCCCCGCCCTGTTTGAGGGCCGGGGGCTATAGATTGCATATGCTTACCAGCCCTGCTTGAGAGCTGGGGGCTAAAGACTACTTTGCTGCCCCACCCTGCCTGAGGGCAATAGACTCCTCGCCTGCCCCACCTGTTGGAAGGCCAGGGGTCGTGGGTGCCACATGAGCCCTGCCCTACATGAGGGCCAGGGGGCTACCGACTGCTAGAAAAGTCTGCCCCACTTGGGGCTGGGGCTAAAAGACTCACAAGCCAAGAGCTTTTTTTCCCTCAGACAAAGGCGCTGTGGCCTTTCTCGGAGCCTGGGCCCGAGGAAGGGTCACGACGCCCCCGGCTGAACCGTGCCACCAGCCTACACACATCCTTTTAAAGGCTGCTCTCATGAGCCCTTCCAGAACTATTGCTGGGAACTGGGGAGCTGGGTCACCCCTTCCTAATTGTGTAACTTTCCCGTTTCTATCAAGGCTACAAGGTATCTATCGCACCAGGACTTTTTGTGTCTAGACAAGTTATCTCTGGCCCAACACTGATTCGGGTATCTCAAAAATTAGAATAAATCCCTGGAGAGAGGAATTAGTGAGCCGGGTGCAGATGAAATTGTCAGAGATGCTTGATAAATGTATTTATCACATGGCTCTGCAATTTTATCATATGCAAGTCACCTCCACCTATGTAGAGTGTGCATGTAAGCTTTTCGTCTGCTCCCCTTCTCCTCACTAACGATTAAGGTTGCTGGTTGTATATGAAGCAAGGGCAAGATACTTCATTTGATCTGCTGTGCTATGAGTACAATGAAAACACCTGTATTGTGACAAGTGAACTCAGCAAGTGTGACAAGGAAATCATCCAAAGAAGTGATTAATAAAACCAGTCAATATTCAAGCATACTACAAGCCGAGCAGTAAAAATATAATGAAAGGGAGTCACTTTCTTTTGTGCTACAGTCTTCACTACAATCACTTCCATAATTGCTCCTCATCTTTTGCCAATCAGATGGAGACCCTCGGCAAATACAGTAAGTCTTTTTCAAGAACAAATTGAACTCTTGGAAAATGAATACCTATCATTCACCACAGGTGCAGCTCTGAGTGGGGTTAGATGACACCAAATCAAAAATACTTTAACTTCCCTAGCATCATTCATCACAGATTTCTCTTTAAACATGGCATATAAACACAACCAGCTAGAAATGTAATGCTGGCTTGAAAACTATGCCGTAGGAGTCTGTGAAGTCCTAAATAGAGTAAACCTTACTCATGTGAGTTAATTCTTAATCACAAGTAGCGACACATAGACTTGAGTGGGACATCAATGTGACACCCTTCAGTTTGGAATGCTTTTGCTTTCCTGATCCTTTTGGCCCACAGATAAAGCAGAGGATGAGGCCCAGGAGCCAGCAAATCATAAAATCACTGGGAGAAGAACCTTGTCTTTATTCATGCATTGTATAAAGCTTAGCACACTGCCAGCTCTTAACAAATAATCCATATTGATGAGGCAGCATTGGCTCAAAGTCATTCATTAGTGAAAAATAAAAATGTTTTTGTTCATACTATTTGGCCATGACTTTCTCTGTCACTGTAGCACTTCCGTTCATTCTTGAACTTCTGTATTTGCTTGATCTAGGCAAGCAAGGTTTTTATTTTGCTCTTGGCTCATTTTATTTCCATAGTTATCATTCTCTTGAATAATATCCTTATTTCATAGTTTAAATTGTTCCTTTGACATAACTCATGGTAGCTTATTCAACAGAATTAATAATGGATTTCTCTCCCCCTCCTCTCTCCTTCAAAATGCACATATAATGTTATAAACATCTGTAACTCAGACCCAGACAGAGTGGAGAATAAGGCATCCGACAGAAGTAACAGCTACTTTATTTGGTGAAATATTAATGGTGAAGGGTTTCATTATTGATTAATAATTACACTGGAGACTGCACAACATTTGACTTTCCCCTGCTCAGTATTGACTTTCATTTTCTTCTTATGATAACTGTTAAGAAACCAGTGTCTGCATTCTCATTGACGTGGCGTTTCTGTCACTAGACCCTGGTTTCTTTTCTCTCCTCTTCCCTCCTTTTTCACAGATTAGCTTTTCACTGAAACGTAAAAGAATCTTCAGCTGATGTTGGCAAAATCAAGGCTGACAGGAACAGACATCAGACAGCAGGCATGAACCATAAGTGTTGTTGAAGACTTACCTCAGTCTGTGCCCCTTACCTTTGAGAAACTGTATTTATTATAAAAAATACAGTTTTAAGAAAATGTATATATTAAATGTTATGTTAAAAGTGTACCATAATAACTGATTATTTATTATTTGCATCTAGCAGCCCTAGTCATAGATCAAGATCTCATTGTGCTAGGTGCTGCACACACACAGAACACAAAGAGCTGTCACTCAAAGTAACATAAGTATAATATCTCAAAAGGTGTTTGTCGTATGTTTTAAATGACCACAGAGTTGTTGCTGATGTTTTGACACAAAGCAGACAAGCTCACCTATGGCCAGACACTTTGAAGAGTCTCAGTTATTCTCATTCCCATTTTATTACGGCCAGACTGACTCATTGTATGCATGGCTTATTCAGTCAAGACTTAAACCAGGACCATTTGCAAATAGCAGTTCTACCGAGGGAACTGAAGGAATACTTGCCATTTGCCGAATCCTGGCCTGGTACCAATAGTCATGGAACAGAAAGGTTCTGCAGGACACCTGGAGTAGCAGGGGTGGGGAAATCTTACTCCAAGGCCACGGAGCAATGGCGGAGCTGCTGTATAGCTACAAAGGCAACACCTGGCTGGCAGCAGAATCTATTGCTATTGCACCCTCTTCTACTGAAGGTTCAGCTGATGGATTAATATAGCTGTAGATACACTGGCCACAGACCTATTGTAAGTAAAAGCTGTGAAGCCTTTGCGGGGTTCCCTACATCAAACCTCTGCAATGTGCAGTGGAACTACAGTGATTCCATTGTCTATTGGGCCTTCCAAATAAGAGGGGTTGAGTTGAATTTGCTCCTTAGCCAGTAGGAGCTGTGCTAAAATGGAAGTGGCTCAAAAGGCATGTCTATACTGTGCATTAAGCCTGGATCTGTGGGACCCAGTCTTGTGGACTTGGTATTTCCAAGTCTGGGCTTGAGCATCCACACTGCATTGCAAACCTAGGTTTTCAACTGCTGGGTCCAGGTCTGGGCACAGCTGTGCTAACACAGCCAGACTGCTCCACACAAACCTTCTGATTTGGGTCTGCAGCTTGAACTGCATCCACATTGCAAAATGACAGGGCTTGGACCCCAGTGACAGCAGGACTCTGGCTCTTACCCACCCCACTAACAGGGTCCTAGGACCCGAGTCCTGAGTGCTTGCTGACCCAAGTCAGACTGATTTGTGGGTGGACTTAGGGGGGGCTTGGGCTGACATCTGAATCAGAGCCTGGTCTTAGTGAGCAGTATAGACAGACCCGAAAGTGCACAAAAATCACAAAGGATGAAGGTCCTCAAAGCTCTTTAAAGCTCCTCTTGGAACGTGATAATGAATTCAGGGGTCTTCCTTTTATTCACCCCACAGAAAACATTGGGATCCTCGTATACTGCATCAGATTTGCGGGCCCAATCAATAGGATCACATAGCACCCTGCAACAATCATTTATTTATGCAGGGCCTAAGAATTTCTGATTGGGCAATTCCCATTGTAACGAAATAATGTAGGAAGAACAGATCCTTTGATCCATAGGAAAATTCCCACAGAATGCTGTGACGGGACCCCGGGCTACAACCCAGAACTGGAATCACTGTGCCCCCTTAACTCTCCAGCCTGGGCTGTCTCTCACAATGCTTTGCCAGTGACAAGCAGCAAACCCTTCCAGAAGCTGTTATCGCTCAGCCCCTAGCATGCAGACACACACCCAGCTAAGTTGCATGAATGCTCTCCAAACCACTCATGAACTATACACAGGGAAACACCAGCAAATTTCTCCAGGCCCCAGCCTTGCACCCCAGAAATATACAGTCGTGCACTGCTCAAGCCCTTCTTTTGAACAGTGCAAACTTACTAATTAATTTGCCGCTTCGTCAAAGGCCAGCGGACACGCACCCACTCTTGTAACCTGAGTAGATTCCCCAAGCACTTTAGACAAACTCACTGGTAAGGATAAAACATTAAAATAAGTTTATTAACGACAGAGATTTTAAGTGATTATAGTGGTAGGCATAAGGTCTGAGATAGTTACCAAAAGAAAATAAAAGGTAAACACGCAATCTAAATTCTAAACTTTATTAGACTAAGCAATATTTGGGTCAAGCAGTTTTTCTCACTCCACTGGATGTTGCAGGAAGGTTACAGTTCTTAATACACAGGCTTACTTTCCTTCTCAGCCTGGGACCAGTCTCCTCAGTTCAAAGTCTTTGTCTTCCCTGCATTCTTGTTGCCTTTAGCACAGATAGGGGATGAGAGAGGTGGTCTCAGAATGCCACAGTCCCTTATTTTATACTCTTAGTCCATCTCCCTGGAAAGAAACGGGTCTAGGCATGTCCTGGTGGGCCTTGCTGAGTCACAGAGTTCAGCAATCCCCATTGTGTGGGGCTTGCGCAATTGGTTCTTATTGAATTGTAAATCTCTTGTTTACCATTCCCCTGATGATCAGTGGTCATTTAACGCTTGCCTGCGTGTGGGTTACCTCCTTTTTTGTCACTGGAGAACTAGCAGTTGGCAACTCCCAAACTCACAACATATTTCAAAAACAGTCATATAGCACAACCTCATAACTTCATACATACTAATATACGTATTTTGGCCGAATGAGCAGTTTCAGCAGATCATGAACTTTCATATGTTATCTTACATGGCATGCTTAGTATGAAGTATGACAACCATATAATACAAATGATGAATATGAGGGGTTACAGTGAGCTACTTTGAGGTACAGCATGTCACAGACCTATGTCTATTTAAGGGTTGATGTTGCCTTCCTTTAAACTGTGTGACAATGTAATCGGAGTGAACAGCAAGCACCACAAGAATACAGAGGGGGGGGAGAGAGCTCAGGAGAAACTGAAGAACAAACATCACTTTGCAACGTGTATAAGTGGGAAAGATGGCATTTAGACATATAGTCTTGCTTAAAAGATTTATGCGTCTCAAATAACAGAGCAATCAGGAAATTATGAACTCATAAATACCAAGTCAAGATTGGCCTCTTATGTCAACCCCCCCACCCTCAAACCAGAGTACCGTTATACGCTAATCAATACGATGATTCATATTTTGCCAGGAACATTCTCTATTATAAGACAATTTTATTTTTCAAGTGAACCACTGTAAGCATTGAGAGAAAAAAGCACAAATTCTCTTTTAACGGCTTAATAAGTAATTGTTTTGATGTGAAGTGCAACAAAACCAAAGCATAACTCTTTCACCTTAATTCAAGGGTGGAGTCATATTCGTCTTTATGAATTTATTTCTTTGTATATCTGATGTTTTCCAACTATTCTCTTTCATGCATGAAAATTAAGTCAATCTATTCCCTTTGCCTCATGCTACAAAATACATATTTTTGACCCATATTTTGAAGAGCCATTATTGAAAACATGACTAGCACCAAGAATAAAAGGCTCAGGCAAAGGGCTCCATTGCTAGGTAATTTCATCTAATGCCAGTTTTCAGTTTATTACTCTGACAAAGCATCTCTCAGTTGCAAAGCACAGTCCTACCTCCTGCAGAGAATATATTCAGGATTATCTACCCTGAAAGAAAGTGTGTTGACCTAGGGAAACCATTTTACTAAGCAGCAGTTGTGAATTGAAGGGTCCTGTATGATATTATACACGGACTGAAAGCAATTTTAAACACAGTCAGGAAAAAATGTGGAAATCGTTTTTGGCAAGAAAGGAGGCATAAAGTATGTAAATTAATGTTTGTCACGCTGCCAAAGCTTCTACAGTGGAAAAAGTGTTCTCTTTTCTATCTATACTAGTTGAAATAGCAACCACAAATGTGCTCCAGTCCCATAGCATCTAAATAGTGCAATCATTTGGGTTTGATCTGTGCTCTCTTCATCCAAATAAAATGTAACCCATGCATCAGGGAGATTTTAGTGTGTGTCTGTGCACGCACTTGCTTGCTTGAGTGGATTTTTTTTTTTCTAGAATCCTTTGCACTTTTCATTTGTGCTATGTTTTTGCATTCACAAAGCACACCCCCATGCTATCAATCTGCATAACTTCTACTTGAGATTGAGCAGAACAACAAAAAGAAAGAAAAATGGGAAAGGTTCCATTCCGGAGAGCACAGTGTGCATGTTTCCTCTCTCCAGGCTGCAACAGCTATGAGAACAAGGAGTGAGGAGCTGGTGCCAGCCAAAGCCAAAAGGCCCTAGATTTCTGTTGCTCTGCAATGTGTGTAGTCATTTACACCTGAGCAAAATGGGCATGAAATGCACCTGACTGGGAATGATAGCATTTCACGCCCACGTTGCAAGCATTGGAGTGAATGACCACACAAAGGGCAAGGGAGAGTCTGGCTTGAGATGGGTGTGGCAGACACAAAACTACACTCACCTGCTCCCTCTCCTACACCTTGGCCACCCCACCCCCCATCTTAGACCCTCAGAGTGCCCCTTGATCCAGTAGCCCTCTCCTTTGGCTACCCTTTCCCATCACCACCCTCTCCCAGGCTAACCCCTCTTCCCCAGGCTCCCACTGCTACATCAACAACCCCCTCCCCAGGTGGCCCCAGACTTCCCCTTCCTCCCAACAGACCCCCTCCCAAGTTAGCCCTTGGCTTAGGAGAGGGCTTAAGAAACAATACAAACCCTGCTCTGACATTATTGTATCAGTCAGAACTGTCACAGGCAAAGACAATGGAAATAAAAAAGAAGTCATGAGAGCTAATGCATGGCAAAGTGATGAGAAAAGTTGGTGCATAAAGGACATACTCTCTTAAAGATGACCAGTGAAGAAAAAAAGAAGCAAAGAGAAACACTTTATTTTCCCCTTTACAGGTCACTGTTAAGCGTATGGGAACAAAGCCACCCTTACTATCGCAGATAAAAGTTCTGAAAGCATCTACTTCTGCTGCATATGTGTCATGCATTATATTGTTTGTATCAGTCTAATTCAGAATATTGTTGCATGCCAAATTATCCAAGGGGACCTCACAGCTTTACCTCAAAATTTGCACCCACAATTTTGTATGCAAAAAGCTCACAATCGCACATGCAAATGGCAATTGCATACATGCTAGAAAGATAAGCATTGGGCACCTTGCTAGCCAACCATGCAAGTCCAAATCCATCTTTATGCATCTGCAATCGCATTTGCAAATTAAAAAAACTATTCTTTGAAAATTTAGCCCCATCTGATTTTTTTTGTTTGTTTTTTTAAAGTCTGGGGACCCTCATAAAAATGAGATATTTCTGAAGTGTGAGAAAATGTTAATTAACTAGCCAAAATAAATCAACAAAGCTGCACACCCAAAATCTTTTCCAATATCCTGCACACAAAGTAAAATATCTGGAATACGTAATTGGTTGGGAAATATTCCTGACAGGGAGATTTCTTAATTTGCTTATGAAATAGTGTTCCAAAGAAGTGATGAAAGTACCATTGCTTCGGATATGTATGACCTTTGAGGCATTGTCTATCTCTGTCTTCTGGTTTGTGCAGTTAGATTTTGCCTATCCCTCTGTTTACAGTAATTTTAGAGAATTTATTATTTTGGTCCATTTAAATCCATTTTGCACTGGGCTTTCCTTTCAGACTATAGACTTATTAACAATATTTGGGAAGGGAAATGAGCTCATGTGTTAAATTAGCACCTGGTTGCATGTGTGTGAAGTGCTAATTCTGCTTTGCAAACCACAACAAACAACCCAAGACCAGGTTATGTAAAGCAGCCCTTGCCCTCTGTAAATGGATGTTAAATTGCTTGCATCAAGATGCAGAAAAAGGGGCCTCTTGAGAAAACCATCTAAAATATTTTACCAGTAAAAATCAAACCATTTTCTATTAAATGAAGAAATAGCCAGACAATCATTTCAATATAATTATAGCAGGCAGCTCCACAAACCCATGTTTTCCACTTCCAAATATGACAAATACTACTTGAGTGGTGAATGAGATCCACATGTTTGGCTCCAGGGATGTTGGCACAGGTGTTTGTTATGCACCATGTAATCTCAGTGACCACTTCCTCAAGGAATGACTCTGGTTACTTATCCCTGTAAGTTTGCTCTTTAATTTCAGACAGTCTCAGAGTTACACACGTAGAGTTCTGTTCTAAACCTCCAAACTGAACTGGGCAATCCAGTAAGACTCTGAATATTTTAATAGACAATTGTGAAAAACAGCCCTTGTCACTGAATCAGAGAAGCCTGTTCAACTAGAGCATGTCATGAAAGATTAATGCTGGGATAGAGGAGATAATGAGTATGGGGTATGAAAATCTAGTGGTCTGCCAGGTGATCTCCATCATCAGAGGTAACAAATCCCCTAGCATACGTAGATCAGAAAATGAACGAGTGTTTCCTTTCACCTCTTGAGAGCTGGATTAAAATCCTGTTTTAAATCAGGGGTGAAAATGAGTTGGGAAGTCTAAACCCTCACAGACATTGGTCTATACCATACCACTTATCACAGTTCCGTATGATTGCTCAACAGAGGCCCCAGACTGGAACTGGTGTTCTGTAAATTACTGTCACTTATGTAACCCTTCTGCCAGGCAGAGCTGGCAGCAGCAAAGGGCTGGGTTCTATATCTAGGGGTCCCTGTCAATGATACAACACCAAACTGGCTCAAGCCCCCACCCAGTCATCTGGGAACAGGGCCCAAGCATAATTTTTTCGGGCCCAGTACAAATTTGTAACATGGGCCCTCTCCTACACATATACCACAATCCTTCATTCCATACATACAATCGCATGAATCATGAGAAAAATTTGAATTCTGAAATTACTGTTACATATTCCACATTTCATCCCCCTCCCCCCCCCCCCCTGCTATTTTTGTTTAACATAACACTCAGCCTGAGAGTCCTACAAGTCTACTGGCTATTTTGTAAATTTTTGGTCATTATAAAGGTATTATATCCTGTCAATGTCTTGATTTTTTTATTCTAATGGACCAATGTGGCTGCAAACTTTTTATAATTAGGCCAATTAACTTTAAAGTTTTATTTTTTTGGCCTTTTTCATTGCAAAATCATGAATTAGCCCCGAAAGTCAATTTCTCTTGCAAGTTCACACTCAATAGACAAGATAGCTAGGTAGCTTAACTGTTCTTGCCCCATTGTAGAACGCCTGCAGTTTTTCATGAGTGCTAGCTTGCTGAAACTTCTTTCAGCTTCTGCCACAGTCACTGGCATTGTGCAAAAATTCATAGGGCTATGCACACTCCAATGAAAATTAGTTGCAGTTGTTTTTTGTAAATCTCATTTTAATAAGATAAGTGAGGGTAGTTCATATTCTTTTCTAACAGTAGACTTGAAGATTTTTTTCAGGTGCAACTTTTCACAAGGAAAATTCTCAGAAAGATGTGTAGGATACTTGTGAAGTAGACAGTTAGAAGCTTCTTCTAGTTCCCCAGGTTCTAGTATCACATAATTTAGGGCTGAACAGAATGTTAAACAAATGTTATTGGCTGCTTTGAATCTGTGCTCTAATTCGCAGATGACATTGTCCAAAGCTGCATCAAAAACATTCCTTCTGAATAAAGACTCTGGTTCATTGTCAGAGATGGTAGAACATGATTCCTCAGGCTCAGATGTCTCATCATGAAATCTTTTCTGTTTCATTCCTCTCCTCTTTGACAATTGTGCCAAATTCCCATGCCTTCTGCTACAAGACATGCTTCCTGTAGAATTTTGGGCCACTGATCTCTAAGTCCTTTTATTTCTTAAATAATATCAGCAATGAGAGCAACCTCTGATTCAAGAGAGATTCCTCTGGCTTGTAAAATCTTGTTTCTGTCCTCAATACTTGAAAGAACTATTGCTATTGCACGCTCTTCTACTGAAGAACTTTGTACCAGAAGCTAGCCATCAAAAGGCATAAAAATGACCTGAAGTATCTTTTCAGTGCTTCTACTTGTGATTGAGCTTCATGTGTCAAGTTTAATTCAAGAGCGCATTCCAGTGCTTCCAGAATACCTGGAAGATGCTTTGTGAGTGGACGGACAGCATCAGCAGGTGCACTATAGCGTGTGTCTGACTGAGAGTGGAGTGAGCAGTGTGTCCTATCTGTTATAATCTTCCACCTCACTGGGCTAGCACTGAAAAACACAAAAAGTTGCTGAACACAACCAAAAAATGTTAATGTTTCAGTACAGGCTGCAGCAGCATTAACCCCTACAAGATTTAGTGAATGGGAACCACAAGGAGAATACACTTTTTGGACATAATGCAGGCCTGAACACCTTTTATTTTCACTGACATATTAGAGCCATTATCAAATCCTTGACCTCTACAGTCATCCAAAGAAATGTTATGACGCTTTAAGCTGCCAATTAGCATTTCAGCTGTTCTCCTTTTTTAAAATCAAAGTTGATAAACTCAAGAAACCTTTCTTTAATGTTAAATGTACCACTGTCTTTGTTGTGAACTACAAATCACAATATCAACACATGTTGTTCATGGTGAGAGGCATCAGGAGTAGCATCACATATGATAGAATAATAAATGGCCTTTTCTCTCTCTGCAAGGATGGCCTTCGCACACTCTTATCACATAATTCAATAAACTCATTCTGACTCTCCCATGAGAGATAATGAGCCTGCCCTTTAATTGTTCTGCCCTCTGTTTGCTTCTGTTTGACTTTAGCCAAATGGTCATGAGTGATACTGTCATAATGAGCTATAATCTCAAGAGTTCCAAGAAAGTTACCATTGTGTGGGTCACCTATCAGATTATTATCTCCTTGGAATGCTAAACCTCGTGAAGCAAGAAATAAGATAACATCCAACAATCTTTCCAATATTTCTTTCCATCTTGTAGCTTCTGTTAATATTTGTTTTTTAATCTCACTGTCCACTCTATGTCCACCTGACAGTGACTGCTGTAATTGCTTCCACTGTCAGTAGTAAGTTTTATGTTCTATGCTTTTTTCATGTTCAAGAAGTTTAGTATCTAGTTTACGCCATTTTTTCATAATTGGTGAATACCCTTCATTTTTTGCCAGCATACTGCATTGTTTAAGCCTCCCTTCAGGAAACAGCAGACATGGAAAACAATACATTGCTTGGCTGGTAGCACTCCAAACAAACCAGTCTCTTGGTATCTTTTCTCTCTTGTTGGAAGTCTTACATTTGAGAAGAAATTCAGGAAAATTATGCCTATCACCATCTTTTGGCATTGACTTTGCTAGCTTCCGTATGTCTTCAAAAGTCAGGACAACAGATAGAAAAAATTTTTGATGGATAGAATCTGTTACGTTTTCAGGCCACAAGCCTGGATCTTTGAAAAGACGAGAATCAGATAGTGTAGCACTACTCTCTCCTGCTTCTTGTAAACCTTCTGAATGTGGCGGTGCTAATGGTGATACTACCTGACCATCTTCAAGCATTAGATTGGAGTCACATGATGCATGTTCTGGCATCAATTTGTCATCAATTGCCAGTGCCACAGACACAGGCTCTATATTGAAATCATTTTCATCTTGATTTTGTTCATCAGATTCCCTAGTTAGTATATTGCCTGACTGCAGAAAGGTTTTGTCTGATTTGAAAAACTGGAGGATAGATTGGTGTCCTTTAGCTTCTTTTACTTCACTTTCTTTTACCTCCTTACATTTCTGGCTGCCTGATTTGTATTTATAGCCACTACCAGACATGGCAGTATGGGGTGTGAATTAGGCACTTACTTACATATATTTTGGGCCTGCAAATCCTACCAGAAGAAGAAGCAGCACTGGCTCCCGCTGTCTTATGGTGCTTTGCTTTGCCCCTCCCACCAGCTGTCCCTCCCTCCTGCCTACGCACAAGGAACTCTGGGACTGGTAGTTCTTGATCTTAATGTGATAGACCTTGTCACAGAGAGGAGCACAAATCTCTCTGTCTCTCAGTCTCAAACTACAAGTCCTAGTTTAACTGCACAAGCACACACTCTCTATTCTAGAGAAGGGCCTGGGCTGGGCCAGCAAGCCCAGCAACTCGCAGTTCAGAATTGAGTTGCTTGAGGTGGCTCTAATACTGCTTCTGATTGGCTCCAGCAAATCTCACAAGATCTGGACAATAGATACAGGGAAATAAGTTTTATAAATATCCTCAGGCATGATCTACAATTTAGTCTCAATTTTTTCCTCATGGTAATGGGAGTTGCAGCCTGGACCAGGCCCCACAGGGCCTCCGGGCCCTGGTAAAGTGTATCCTTTTCCCCCCACATGCCTGGGAAATCACACACTTTCCCCTGGGCACCCCCTAAAGGCAATACTTCCCTTCTCACAAGCACAGAGTCTCAGTGTAGAAAGTAAACCTTTTAATAACAGGAGGGAAGTAACACAGCACTGGTTTTGGAACCAGTGCAAACAGAATTCATGAACTCAATGAGCTGAACCCACCCCAGAGTACAGGGGCACAGTCTTTGCCCCTCCCTTCTTGCTTTCCCCTGTACTGACCGTCATAGTTGCAGTGTCCACCTCTCAGTTGGGGGCTCAGCCAGTCCCCTTCTGCAGGCTCCTGCCAGACGTGGGTTTGACCAGGCCCTCTCCACTGCTGCCTCCTGCCACCTCTGGGCCTTGCCAAGTCCCTGCTCCTGGCTCCTCCCTCTGCAGGCACCGACCCCTCCTGGCACTCGCTACTGGTTGTCAGTCAAGGTTTCCCAGTTCCTCTAGTGATTTCAGCTCTCAGTGAATTTCAGCTTCCAGCTCATGGGAAAGCCTTCTGCTGACACAGGAGCAATGTCCCTGCTTTTAGCAGAATAAAAGACTCTCAGAGGAATCATTAATTCTACCTTTTAACAGTGAAAGGAGAAGTCAATCCATGCCTGAGGATAGCCCTTTGCCAGGACTAGTGCAATCTCACCCTCTCCCTACTGCCCTTACAATGCTGAAACATCCGTCTGCCACCCTTGTTAGGTTCTGTTTAGATGAGAGTAAATTTTTCATCAGAACAGGCTAAACACAGATCTGCTGCCATTTGTTCATACAATCGAAGGACAACATTTTATTACCCTGCAGTTAACACAAAAGTGACTTGTAACGCAATACTAGACACACCTAGTGTACTTAATTGTACTCATGCAATACAAAGCCGATGCAAATAAACCCCCATTTCAGCTGCTGAGCAAGGGGAGTGCCACTCAGACACTCAGACCTTGCTTACATCCTCCCTCCAGCCGAGAATTTGTCATCCCGTCAAATCATGCCAACCACATGAGTTCTCCCCAAAGTGTCTAAGGAAACCTACTATGGCTGCCATAAGTCTGTGAGCTAAGTGTATTGCTTCCTCACTATTCACCCCAGGTGCATCATAAGTTAACCTGTTAACTGGCCTTATAATTCTGTCACACCTATTGAGGGTGGGTCTATCAGGGACAGTGGGAATGTCTTCCTGGGCTAGGGATGGTGAGGGTTCCTAGAAGGGTCCCTCAGATAAAGGCACTGGCCCCTGCATCTCTTGTTCCATTCCTAGCAGGTCCAGGACACCAGAGACAGCTCCCACCTGTGTGTCCCCACTGTCCAACAGCCTATCCGTGTCATCGCTGGTCTGTTGTGCTGCCTCGAGCTCTGAGCATGTTGGGGAGACAAACTCATTGTCCCAGCCTGGTCCTGCTGTCAGTGTGGGTGCACCAGCAACAGGCTTAAATGCTTCTGCCATGCGGTTTAGAGCTGAGAAATTGGAGCGCTCACTGGGTTCCTCTGATTGAGGCCGGGCTCTGGTCTCCATCCTGGGGTATGCTACTGAAATATCCTCTTCTTCAGAATCACTCTCAGATGCGCTCAGTAGGGGTGGGTTAATCCCTGAGAACCTACTGCACGTGTTGGGTGGTGGATTTGGTCTAGTGTCTCTGCTTCACCCTAGTCCCATGTCATGGTCCAGTCCATTAGGGGAACCTACCAACTCTCCCACAGGTAGTAAGAGATTCCTATGTACTATCGTCATTTGTCCTAACCCTGCCTCAGGTTTAATCTTGTGACCCAGCAAATCTCCCAGCTTTTCCACCACCAGGAAAGGTATTGCCTTCCATTGGTCAGCTATCTTGTGTTTGCCCTCCACACCCAGGTTATGTAGCAGGTTTCTGTTTCCAGGCTGGAGGTCTTGTGACCACACCCTAGCATCATATCGGTGCTTGTTTCTATCTGAGTTCTTGTGGGCAGCAGCTGTAGCTAAGCGGTACGCATCTTGCAGCTTTTCTTTTAGTCATGAAACATATTGCTGATGTGTCTCATAGCTAGCTCCATCCTCAGATATGCCGAAACACAAGTCTATGGGTAATCTTGGTTCTTGCCCAAACATTAAAAGATATGGGGTGATGCAGTAGCATCATTCTTTGTAGCATTGTCAGCATGTACCAAAAATGCTACATGCTGGCTCTAGGTTGCCTTTTGCTCTGGCCGTAAAGTCCCCAGCATATCCAACAGAGTTTGATTAAACCGCTCTGGCTGAGGATCACCTTGTGGATGGTATGGTGTTGTCCTGGACTTCTTAATTCCAGCCATCCTCAGTACTTCCTTCAGAAGGTGACTCTTAAAGTCCCGTCCCTGATCAGAGTGTATTCGAGCCAGGGATCCATACACTGAAAAATATTTTTCCCACAACATTCGAGCAACGGTAGTAGCCTTCTGGTCACATGTGGGGTAGGCCTATGCATAACGTGTAAAATGGTCCATCACCACTAAGATGTTCCCCATATTCTTCCTGTCCATTTCTAAAGACAAGAAGTCAATGCATACCAGCTCCAGTGGTTTGCTGCTGGTGATCTTTTTCAAATATGCCACTCTAGTGGGCAAGGTTTTCCTTTGAACACACCAAGCACAGGTCTCACTTTTCTAGCGAACATCCTCAGCCATCCAGGGCCAATAGAACCTACTACGAATGAGCTCTAAGGTTCTTTCCATTCCCAGATGCCCAAAGTCATCATGCAGGGCCCTCATGGCCAGGGCTCTGAACTCTTTTGGTGGCACTAGTTGTGTTCGTTGCTTTTGCAAGGGGTCTGTAGTGACCCAGTGCAGCACATCTGAATCAGTTTTAGTTTGCCCCATTTTCTCAATAGTAGTTTGCACTCAGGGGTAGACGGAATCATTGTGGCAGGGTTTCGCCCCTCCCTTTTGGCAAGCAGTGTGTCACAAATGTCAACATCTTGCAGCTGGGCTTTTTGCCAGTCAGCAACACTGAGCATGGGCAATGGAGATTGGTCTAACACAATATAAAGTTCACTGAAGCAGGTGGCACACTTTCAGGGGGCAAACCCAGAGTTTCTGCCACACAACTATGAGGGCTCTTTTGGTCCTCTGGCTCTTGACAATTCCCACTGCAAATAGCTCTCACTCCATCCACAGAGATCACAGCATGGTCTGAGGCTCGTGGGCACCAGGACAACACATAAGTATCCACATTGCTTCTCCCTGATCAGTACTGAATGCTGAACTTGTAGTTGGCCAAGGCAGCCACCCATCTTTGCCCGGTAGCATCCAGCTTAGCACTTGTTAACACATACGCCAGTGGATTGTTGTCTGTCCATACCTGAAATTGAGACCATACAAGTAGTTTCGAAATTTCTTAGTGATGGCCCATTTCAAAGCCAAGAATTCCAGCTTATGAGCAGTGTAGCAAGTTTCACTATCCGATAGCCCATGGCTGGAAAAGGCCACAGGTTTTCATGTGCCTTCAACTTCCTGGTATAGGATGGCTCCTAGACCCTCCAAACTAACATCTGTGTGTGGGATAAATAGTTTGCCTGGGTCAGCAAAGACCAGGACTGGAGCATGAGTTAGGCAATTAATGATCTCTCAAAAGGCCCTTTCACATTTCTCATCCCATCGTGATCCAAAGGGCTCTAAGGGGCCATAGAGTCTCTGAGCATAGGGCTTGAAGATCCCCCTTTACTCTTGGTCTTTGATTTGTTCTTGATGGACAGGTATACCCTGGTAAGATCATTCAGAGGCTTTACAATGGCAGCGTAATTCTTCACGAACCTGCGATAGCAGCCACTAAATCCAAGAAAGGTCTTGATCACTCTGTAATTTCTTGGGCGTGGCCAAGTAGTGAGCGCTTCTCTTTTATCCGGACCAGTACAGGGAGAGCTGGTAGTGACCTCTTTGTGATAGGCATGGAGTATTTATACAATTATCTAAGATTATTGATATGTAACCTAATTATTGAGGCTGACTATAACTTATATTGGGATAGTGTAAAGTCTATTATATGCCTATATTGCTTTAATTCAATGGTGGCTGTTGGAAGAATATACCAGAAGGCAACACAAAGGCTCCCCAGATAAGAATATCTGGGCACACACTTGAAAGACAATGGGGGAAACTATTAGCTTTGAGGATTCTATATCCTGTCTCCAATGAAGGTGCAAGCCTTGTTTTGTCAGGCTGAGGAGGAAGGGTCTCAAAAAGAGACTGAACAACTTTTAAAGGAGACTTTCCCTGAAGCTGGGGGGCACAGAGGTGTGGGTGGGTGAATGTTAAGAGAACAGATTATGCCAGAAAAACTCTAGATGGTGGGTGGATGGGGAATCTGTAGGAAGTTTAGAGCTACCAGGATTCCCATGTGGAAGATAGACAGACACCTGGTAAACTAGACATGAGTATAGTCTCTTTATTGCTTTAAGACTTGTTTTCTCTGAAATGATTTTGTTCTTAATGGATAATACTTTGCTTTAATGAAGCTGTTTACCACTGTCATTGCTCCCAGAGGGAATTGACTGCAAGTACAGAACCAATATCTACGCTCTGCAGCCCAAGGCTTGGTCTGAGAGTGGAAGAATTGCATGATTCAACTCTGATCCCTGGTCAACCCTACAAACTCATGTTGATATAACTATGTCACTCAGGAGTGCAAAAAATCCACACCCCTTAGCGACGTAGTTATACTGACCTAATTCCTGGTGTAGACAGTGCTATGTCGATGGACAGTCTTCTTCCATTGACATAGCTACCACCCTTAGGGGCAGTGCAGCGTTGTAAGGCCAGGTCTACACTTACGAGCTTACAGCAGCACAGCTGTGCCAATACAGCTGTGTCGCTGTAAAAGTGCTCGTGTAGCCGTGTTATGCCAATGGGAGAGAGCTCTCCCAACAACATAATAAAACCACCTCAGCAGCTATATATGACTTCATTGATACTTACATATTTTTCAGACAGCTTTCTCCTAATTTTCCTGCTTCAGCAATTAGTCAAATGATATTGGTGCTGCTCCTCACCTAGCAATCTTCACCTTTGTGCAGTTTGCATGCTAATTTGCCAGAAAACTACATGGTATTTGCATGTTTTTTCCATCTAATTTGGAGTAGCACAATTTAATGCAGATGTGACACAAATAAGGCAACTTGAGCAATCAGCCCAGGTACAGATTTGTGGATTGCATAGGAATTTGTTTGGAATGTATTTTCCTGTCTATGCTTACCGTTAATTGTAATTGATGGGGGAAGAAGCTGAGTAAATTGAAAGTGGAAACTCTATGTGTTTGTTTAGTGTTAGAACTTCCATGGGATACCCTGGGTTGTTAAGATTCTTTTCAGTGCTTTTGAATACCAGGGTGCCTGCTGACTCACAGGAAGGTGTGATAAAGTCAGGCCAGAAGGCTTCAAAAGGGCATACCAGGGCCAGTATGTAAGCCCAAGAATGCCAAAAGCCCCCCCCCCCCCCCCCGCAAGCGGAGGAGAGATGATTGCAGGGCGATTAGAGACACCTGGACCCAATAAAGGGCTAGTCCAGGTGTATTTAAACCCTGCCTTCCCTAAAGGGGGTGTGAGGGGAAGCACAGGAGATGGAAGCTGACAGAAGGCTTGTGGCAGCTGGAGAAGAAGCTAGGAGTCTGTGATTCTCTGCAGCCCGAGGAGCAGAGAGGGGGAAACCCTTGGCCCCAGCTGGCAGGAGGAGCCCCAGCAAGGTACCTCCCTGTGGGGAGATGGGGTGACTGGTGACTCCCTGGCCCACTACAAGGGGCAGAAGCCTGGGACCCACTAAGGGGAAGCTGGCTGTTTGCCACAAAGGTCTGCTAGGGCCTGGGTAGGCAAGCTGCTGAACATCTCCTATAAGGCCCTGAACAGGAACTGAAGGCTGCCCAATGGGAGTGGAACACACTCAGCTCTTCACACTGGGTCGTGGATTTGACACCTGTCTTCCGTACCTAACTAAGACCAGGTGTACAGTACAAAGTTTTGTTGGCATAGCTGTCAGTCAGGGGTCTGAAAAAACACACACCTCAGTGACGTAGCTGTGCTGTCCAAATCCCTGGTATAGTCACAGCTATGCTGCCAGAAGAGGGCTTCTGTCAGCTCAGCTAATGTCGTTCTGGGCGGTGGTGTTATTGTGCTGACAAAAAGAATCCTTCTGTCAGAATACACTGCGTCTGCGCTAGGAAGCTCCATCTGTATGATTATACCAGCAAAGCACTGTAGTGTCAACAAAGCCTAAGTAGGCAATAGTATGTTCCTCCTGTCTCTACACTGCATCACTGTTGGAATTGTTGGGCTGGTGACTAAACACTGGACGAGGGTATTGCTGCTAGGAGTTGTATTACCTGTACACCTGTTATCACCTGTTCCCATCAATGGCCTTGAGCCTGTGAGGTGCTGACTGCCCTCCGCTCCCACTGACTTACCTCACAGGATCAGGCTCTGTGAGTTTAAAGGAAAGTGCCGTTAGCCTTCCACAGCACATATAGAGCTCTGCTGAATGGAATATAAACATCTCTGTTTGTCTCAAGCAGGTTAACATGCTTTACCTCACTGAGACTGTAACCACAGTGCCACTGTGGAATCCAATGGAAGTGGAGGGCACTCAGCTCCACACAGCACTGGGCCCAGAATTTGACACCTGCCTTCCATAATCAACTAAGGCATTGCCTTCTTGTAGAATGTTCATTAAAGGATAACAACCTACTGCTGCTTCTAAGATGTTCTTTCAGCTCAAGTGCTAGAGAGCCATGTAATGGCACTGACAGGGCCAGATTCTAGCCTTGTAGATGTCCTAGGTAGGAGGGTGTTATAAGACCTTTCCTAGTCTGAGAGAATTTGCATCTTACTTATTTTCACCCCTTTCTTATTTCTATCCCGCTGCTCACCTTGTTGAATTATTCAATCTGACAGAAATATTATATGGAGACCCTGCACTCTCTCTATATATATATTCTCCCAGTGATCATAGGCTGAGTGCCCCAGGGTTCATGACCTGCTCTAGTGTGCCACTCAATCCATTAGTAACACTGTCCCTCAGGCATTCAATGATGTCAGAGCTGTCGAGATAAATTAAAACCTGTTCAATCTTTACTGTCACATCAGCTACTAGTGCTTTTTCTTTCTTTCTTTAAGTAAACTTCCTGTTGGATTTAGAATGTTTAAACTTTAAACCAACAGATATGGTGCAGAAGATTTTTATAAACAGGACTTCAAATTGCCCTTAGCAGAAGGTGAGCTTTTCAGACTGAAGACACTGTTTTCTTCCCCTGAGCTTTTTAAATTGTCATACATACAAGATATAAAGTGAGAAGGCATTTGTGGAACAATAATATCCATTTGGTTCTTTGCCACCTAAATCTCTAAACACCTGGACACAAACACCCTTGACTTTTTGGGAGGTGGAAATCTGAAACAGGGGTGGAGATCCAAATTTTGCAGCTGGCTTTATTTCTGTGGTGGGCTGAATCAAATTCCAGGATCTGAATATCCCTGAACTCTGCTCGTGGTTGGAGAAGAGGGGTATTAAAAATCCAAACTGGGTTTGAATTTCACAGTTTTCTTTAACAATAATGAGGCCAGTCAAAATCCTGGATCAAAACATCACTGAACTTTGCAGGTATTTGGAATCCAGATCCAGATAGGAATGTTGCAGTTTGGAAAATATTCCCCAACACTCCTCTAGGAAATACTGCTCATTTGAAGAACTTTTTGCAGATTGGAAAATATTGAGGTAACATATTGTTTGTTTGTTTCCCCCACACTTGCGTGCCATGTCCTTCTGGGTTCCTTTTGGGACCAGAACCAAAAGAGGCAAAGCACCACACTCAGTGCTGAAAGAACAGGTTCAGGAGTATTTAGAAAGGCTGGACATGCACAAGTCCAAGGGGCCAGATGCAATGCATCCAAGAGTGCTGAGAGAGTTGGCTGATGTGATTGCAGAGCCATTGGCCATTATCTTTGAAAATTTGTGGGGATTTGGGGAGGTCCCGGATGATTGCAAAAAACCAAACATAGTGCCCATCTTCAAAAAAGGAAAGGAGGAGGATCCAGGGAACTACAGACCAGTCAGCCTCACTTCAGTTGCCAGAAAAATCATGGAGTAGGTCATCAAGGAATCCATTTTGAGGCACTTGGAAGAGAGGAAGGTGATCAGGAATAGTCAGCATGGATTCACCAAAGACAAGTCATGCCTGACCAACCTGGTTGCCTTTTATGATGAGATGACTGGCTCTGTGGACGTGAGGAAAGTGGTGGACGTGATATACCTTGACTTTAGCAAAGTTTTTGATACAGTCTCCCACAGTATTCTTATGAGCAAATTAAAGAAGTATGGGTTGGATGAATGGACTATAAGGTGGATAGAAAGCTGGCTAGATCATCAGGCTCAGTGCGTAGTGATCAACGATTCAATCTCTAGTTGGCAGCCGGTAACAAGCGAAGTGCCTCAGGGGTCGGTGCTGGGGCTGGTTTTGTTCAACATTTTCATTAATGATCTGGAGGATGGGGTGGATTGTACCCTCAGCAAGTTTGCAGATGACAGTAAGATGGGGGGAGTGGTAGATATGCAGGAGGATAGGGATAAGATAAAAAGTGACCTAGACAAATTAGAGGATTGTGTTAAAAGAAATCTGAAGTTCAAAAAGGACAAGTGCAGAGTCCTGCACTTAGGACGGAAGAATCCCATGCACTGCTACAGACTGGGGACCAACTGGCTAAGCAGCAGTTCTGCAGAAAAGCACCTGGGGGTTACAATGGACAAAAAGCTGGATGTGAGTCAACAGCATGCCTTTGTTGCCAAGAAGCCTAACGGCATATTGGGCTGCATTAGTAGGAGCATTGCCAGCAGATCGAGGGAAGTGATTATTCCCCTCTATTTGGCACTGGTGAGGCCACATTTGGAGAACTGTGTCCAGTTTTGGGACCCCCACTACAGAAAGGATGTGGACAAATTGGAAAGAGTTCAGTGGAGGGTAACAAAAATGATTAGGGGGCTGGAGCATATGACTTATGAGGAGAGGCTGAGGGAACTAGGCTTGTTTAGTCTGCAGAATAGAAGAATGAAGGGGGATTTGATAACAGCCTTTAACTACCTGAAAGGGGGTTCTAGGGAGGATGGAGCTAGACTGTTCTCAGTGGTAGTAGATGACAGAACTAGGAGCAATGGTCTCAAGCTGCAGTGCAGGAGGTCTAAGTTGGATATAAGGAAAAACTTTTTCACTAGGAGGGTGGTGAAGCACTGGAATGGGTTATCTAGGGAGGTGGTGGAATCTCCGTTTTTTAAGGCCTAGCTTGACAAAGCCCTGGCTGGGAAGATTTAGTTGGGAGTGGTCCTGCTTTGAGCAGGGGTTGTACTAGATGATCTCCTGAGATCCCTTCCAACCTTATCTCCTATTATTCTATGAAAAGAGGCTATTCTAACTAGATTTTTGGCCTAACCTGTCTGAGGAATAACTGGGTCTTTCATGGAAAATTCCTTCCCTTTCTGCAACTCTGGAGATGGTGTGCTAGATCAGGGTTTCCCTGTGTTCACATAGGCTGAAGAGAATGATCCACTTCTGTATTATTTAGGTCTGTAAAGCAATTTGGGCTGCCATTTGGCTGAAAGACACTCAACTGAAATTGTCTTGTGTTGAATTATGTGCTCTGTGGACACTCAGGCCATAGCCCAGTAATATACCAAGATTAAATCTTACTTGACTTAAATTTCCTTCCACTGCAAACATTTCCTTGAATTAATTGTTTCTCGACAATAGATAATCAAAACACTTGCCTGTAGTTTATTTTTAAATAAACCTGGTGAAGGTCAAGAGCAGACAGAAAACACATTGATTAATGAAAGTTTTTTAACTTTTAGCAGATGGAAAATTAATTAATTTTCTGTATGATGATGTTGTTTTGATTAATACTTCATGGGGATCCATGTAAATCCTTTAAATGAATCCAAACCCCAGTCGAAAGTACAAATGGCTGGGAGGCCGTAAGGAAGTTTGCCACCACCAGTCCAGTTTTTCAATTGGCTCCTGAGGGAGGAGGAGAGAGGATGGGATACATGACAGCTGGTTGAAGTGAAACAGAAGATCTGGGGGGTTTCAAATACCATCTTTGAGCAAGAAAAAAAAATCCTGCACATGAATATGAATTAAAGGCCCCTCTCTAAGGGCCAAATTCTGAGATCCCAACACTCTGTCTTTATTCAGGCAAAAACCCCATGTTGGCTTCAGTGGAAGGTTTGTCATGGCAAAGGTTGTGCAGAAACTGAGTAAGACCCCTATTACCTGGGACTATATGTTTTAAGATTTAAAAAAGAATCCCAGTTGTTTCATCCAATGTTGTTGTAGTCAAAATTTCCATAAAAAGAGATAGTCCAGGAGGAAAAGCGTTGTCAACTTCGTAATAATTCCTTCTCAGCCTGTCTCCAACTTCTGCCTGTACTAAAGAATAAGAAGGAGTTTTGTTAAGAATATCAACCCAAACTGAGGTATCCTAGCTCAAAATTTTAATCCACACAACTGCCTGGATTCTCCCAAGTGATAACCACAGTAATGTGCTTATGATCATTTGTGCCATAACAATACATATCAAACCACTCAACTAAGACATGGATTTCTTAACGTTCACCATCTATCAAATGCTATGCCACTTCCCAGGCAAGACATAATGTTAGACTGGTAGACGTTATGTATACTTCTACATCTAATTATAGCTGTGTTAGTATAACGTGACTTTACTATTGCAAATCCTGAATAATCATGAGCAACAACTGTGCAGTCTTATCATACTTCACCGCTTGTTTGCCTCAACACTGACCTGATCTAAGGATGAGGCACTCATCCTTTATTCAGGCAGCCAATGAGGATATTAGTTACTA
Organism: Emydura macquarii macquarii; assembly: GCF_026122565.2. Taxonomy (NCBI): domain Eukaryota; kingdom Metazoa; phylum Chordata; order Testudines; family Chelidae; genus Emydura; species Emydura macquarii. The sequence continues at coordinate 16,219,139 of NW_027131180.1, forward strand.
ATGTCAATCGTGATGAAGCTTTTGTGATTTGGACATGGATCCATTTCACATGGGCCACAGAACAGCCATCAAATATTGACAACTTTCAGTCACTGCTGACCTGAGCTGAATTCAAACTCCTGACCAAGTGGGGCATAGTTTTTTTTTTTTTTTTTTTTTTTTTTTCTGGTTTGAGGATTGTTTTTCTTTTTTAAAGGGTGTTTGTCTGATTTTGGTGAGTTCTCTCAGCTCTCTTAGGACTTAGTGCTCCATGAATTCTATTTTCTTTTTAAATGCCAATACAAAGTTTTCTAAATATTTGTGCTTTTGCAGCTATTCACAGGACTTGCAGCATGAAGAAAGCAATGAAAACTCATCTCGCTTGATGGCAGTGCATGTATTTATGACTGTGATGTAATAACATTTGCTCTGGGTTAAAGCCTGCTAGAATGGCTCATACCCCAAAGGAGAACTTTTCTTTTTCAAAAATCCTTCCCAGATCACTTTGGTCATTCTGAATTATACCAATGGAAAACAAATGTTCTTATTTTAAGATGAATTTCTATGGCCAAAACATGGGGGAAGGAATCAATGAAATTTTATTTGGATTTGGTTTATATTCCCTACATTTTTCTTTGAATTCTCAGATAAAAACAGCTGTGTGTGTGATTTAAAATAACAAATCTTTCCAAAGATCCTGTGGATTTCACTCAAATTCAGCCCAGACTCACTCAGTTCTTGTCTCAGGCTTGCTCGGCAGTTTTGCAGAAAACCATTTGGTGAGCCGCGGCCAACTAACTAAACCTGGAACTCTAAGAGTTTGCCATAGCACAGCTCAAAAAAATCCTCAGAATGCTCAATGCAAATGTCACACGAGGACATTAGTCCATAATGTGGAATCCTATCTAGGGGCCAGACTGAAATCTTGCATGCAATGAAACCATAATGTGACTAATCACCTATGCTGTCTGGAAATTTTAAAACACTCAAAAAAGAATGTATTGTAAACAATTAGATCACAGGACAAGAGGGATTTTTTCTGCCAGTTAAAAACATCCTATGGATTATTTTAGTAGGCAGACTTAGAGTGCAAAAGGAGTCTGAAGCTAATAGGGTCACTACTTCTGAACTAAAAAGCCTATCTTAATGGCAATGGTTCCCAAAGAAACACCTATTATCGGCTTGTGTCAACAGTACCCAGTCTATGATCCATGAACTACAGTCCGCAGGCATGCTATAGTGTGAAATCTCTAACTCCTACACAGCTGATGAGATGGTAGCCTGACATGTCAACAATTCATATTTTAACAGCTGGATATTATAATCAAATTCTGCCTTGATTGCACACACACATCAGAGGACAAAACTGGGCCCCAGGTAGTTTCCGACTGCAACCAGTATAATCCATGTTTACCTTTTCTAGCTATCTGTTTATTCTAAGTTTGCTCTTTAAATAATAAATTATAGGAGTGTCATGGTAATTAAGAGAAAGCAGAAAGCCTACAAGGAATGGAAGATGGGAGGGATCAACAAGGAAAGCTATCTCTGGCAGGTCAGAACATGTAGAGACAAAATGAGAAATGCCAAAAGCCAAGTAGAGTTGGACCTTGCAAAGGAAATTAAAACCAATAGAAAAAAGGTTCTATAGCCATAAAAATAGGAAGAAAACAAAGAAAGAAGAAGTGGAACCGCTAAGCACTGAGGATGGGTGGAGGTTAAGGACAATCTGGGCATGGCCCAATATCTAAACAAATACTTTGCCTCAGTTTTTAATGAGGCTAATGAAGAGCTTAGGGATAGTGGAAGGGGGGCTAATAGGATTGAGACTATGGAGATAGAAATTACCACATTTGAGGTAGAAGCCAAACGCGAACTGCTTAATGGGACTAAATCGGGGGGCCCGGATAATCTCCATCCAAGGATATTAAAGGAACTGGCACATGAAATTGCAAGCCTATTAGCAAGGATTTTTAATGAATCTGTAAACTCAGGGGTTGTACCATATGACTGGAGAATTGCTAACATAGTTTCTATTTTTAAGAAAGCGAAAAAAAGTGATCCAGATAATTACAGGCCTGTTAGTTAGACCTCAGTAGTATGCAGGGTGTTGAAAAAATTTGAAAGAGAAAGTAGTTATGGACATCGACATTAACAGTAATTGGGACAAAATATAACATGATTTTACAAAAGGTAAATCATGCCAGACCAACCTGATTTCCTTTTTTGAGACGATAACAGACTTTTTAGACAAAGGGAATGCAGTGGATCTAATTTACCTAGATTTTAGGAAGGCATTTGATACGGTTCCACATGAGGAATTATTAGTTAAATTGGAATAGATGGGGATTAATATGAAAATTGAAAGATGGATAAGGAACTGGTTAAAGGAGAGACTACAACGAGTCATACTGAAAGTTGAACTGTCAGGCTGGAGGGAGGTTACTAGTGGAATTCCTCAGGGATCGCTCTTGGGACCAATCTTATTTAACCATTGGCACAAAAAGTGAGTGTGCTAATAAAGTTTGCGGATGACACAAAGTTGGGAAGTATTGCCAATACAGAGAAGGATCGGGATATCATACAACAGGATCTGGATGACCTTGTAAACTGCAGTAATAGAAATAGGATGAAATTTAATAATGGAAAGTACAGGGTCATGCACTTATGGACTAATAATAAGAACTTTTCCTATAAGCTGGGGATGCATCAGTTGGAAGTGAGAGAGGAAGAGAAGGACCTTGGCGTATTGGTTGATTACAGGATAACTATGAGCCAGCAATGTGATGTTGCTGTGAAAAAAGCTAATGTGGTCCTAGGATGCATCAGGTGAGATATTGCCAGTAGAGATAGGGAGGTGTTTGGTCAGACCTCATCTGGAATACTGTGAGCAGTTCTGGTCTCCCATGTTTAAGAAAGATGAATTCAAACTGGAACAGGTATAGAGAAGGGCTACTAGGATGATCCGAGGAATGAAAAACCTGCCTCATGAGAGGAGACTCAAAGAGCTTGGCTTGTTTAGCCTAACCAAAAGAAGGTTGAGGGGAGATATGATTGCTCTCTATAAATACATCAGAGGGATAAATACCAGGGAGGGAAAGGAGTTATTTAAGTTCTGCACCAATATGGACATAAGAACAAACGGATATAAACTGGCCAACAGAAAGTTTAGACTTGAAATTAGACAAAAGTTTCTAACCATCGGGGGAGTGAAGTTCTGGAATAGTCTTGCAAGGGGAGCAGTGGGGGCAAGAAACTAGCTCGCTTCAAGATTAAGCTTGATAAATTTATGGAGGGGATGGCATGATGAGACAGCCTAATTTGGCAATTGATTGATCTTAGATTACTAGCGGTAAATATGCCCAATGGCCTATGATGGGATGTTAGATGGGGTGGGTTCTGAGTTGCTACAGAGAATTCTTTCTGGGTGTCTGGCTGGTGAGTCTTGCCCACATGCTCAGGGTTTAACCGATCACCGTATTTGGGGTCGGGAAGGAATTTTCCCCCAGGGCAGATTGGCATAAGCCCTGGGGGCGTTTTGCCTTTCTCTGCAGCATGGGGCATAGTTCACTTGCTGGTGGATTCTCTATACCTTGAAGTCTTTAAATCATTATCTGAGGACTTCAGTAACTCAGTCTTAGGTTAGGAATGTATTACAGGAGTGGGTGGGTGAAGTTCTGCAGCCTGCATTGTGCAGGAGGTCAGACTAGATTATCATAATGGTCCCTTCTGACCTTGTCTATGGCCTGATCTATACTGCCGGCGAAATACAGTGGCAGTTGATGGGAGTTACACAAGCTACTCTGCATAAAGAGTAGCTGCCGTCAACTTTGTAAGTTCCATTTAGCGTGCCGTCTCCACTGTGCTGCGCCAACGAGAAATGCGTACCTGTCAATGCAGCACTACACTTTTTTTTAGAGGTGTTTTTAACAGATCGACTTCTGGATCAATTGAGCTGATCTTCACTTCCACTCAATCAATCCAGATAGATCAATTGGAAAGTGGTGAATTTGCTGGCCTCAGTATAGACATACCCTCTGAGTCTATGAGTTTCTAGTTTCGTTAAAGAATCCCAGTTTTGATGCAAGTGACCTATGTCCTGTACGCCAGACTTTCAAGGGGATTAAAATAATTTTCCTGAAATATCTTTGGGGCCAACACAATGTCACTGGGCCATGATGTGACTACAGATGGGTCAAAACAGGCATGATTCATCTAACCCCTTTTGGAACTTTAGGGTCAAAACTGTTTGCATAGCAAACTCTCTCTTTCCATTACATGGATTCATAAACTTTGTGGATGGTTTGGATAAACAAGCTCTAGGTCCAAACTCCTGCACCACCAATTTTTAGTTTGGTTTTGCACAACCAAAATCCGACAAGTGAGGTTTTGCAAAACCGCTCCACGTTTTGCCTCTAATCACGACACAATAACATTCCAATGTAACACAGTGATTTTTACATCAAAACGCAACACACGATTCACAGTAGTCTGACATAGAGGCTTCGCACGAGTGGTCAGGGTGAGCTTGTGCTCAAGGCATTAGACTGGGACTTAAGAAATTTGGGTTCAGTTCCTGGCTCTGCCACAGACTTCCTGTGTTACCTTGAGCAAGTCACTTAATCTCTCTGTGCCTCAGTTCTCCAACTACAGGTTTGTAGCAAGATAAATTAATGTCTGGGAGATATACAGATATTATGGTGATGTGGGCCAAATCAATATTTAGTTGGAGAGATGCAGTTTAAATTATGGAAACTTTGTTAACAGCCTCATAAAGCTGTTATCCAAATAACAACATGATCTATAACTGATCATTAAAATGAGAAATTCAATCACAGAATAAATACTGGGCTAAATTCAGAATTAGGTTATGCTGGCTTGTGCCTGCCTATGGCAGGGTGCAGAGCTCCCTGCAATGGTTAGTCTGCCTGGAAGGGAGGCTGGAACTGTGTAAGGCTCCTGCACCCCCTGCTATGACAAGGGCCCCACAGCTGGCCAACTCAACTCCAAAGGCATGTGGTCCTGATTGAGGAGGATTCGTGCCCCTAGTTACGCAGGGAACACACACGTTGCCAGGAAGCCTCTGAGAACAAAGCGCTATAGAATCCATGTCTAGAATTCACTTAAAGTTGCCCTCTGCTGGCCTGGAGGAACCCCTCTCCCATTCTAAGAGAGAGTGGTGGCCTGTCCATCCTTTGCTCCTGGACACCAGGATCCCACTGGTGCAGTGGGGCCCAATTTGGTTTCGGTTCAGCTTCCCTATATTTTTCTTTCTTAGCAGCTGTGGTTAGTCTAATTTAACTTAAAACAATAACTCACCTTCCTAAGAGCCTGTGGGTTTTGCTTCAAATTGAGCCCCAGATCCACTCAAATTCAGCCCAGAATTGGCCCAAAAGTTGGGAGCCAGCCCACTCTGTACGAGCTAAGGGCATTTTCTGTGGGACTCTGACTTAAACCTTCAAGAAAAAGAAAATTCATAGAAAATACTGCAAATCTGAGGCCAGGTTTGCCATTATCCCTCATCCCTCATGGAGTCATTGACACCAGTGCAACGTGGCTGCAAAATGCTACCAAATCAGCATGGGAGCGTTTTGCACTCACTCTTGCAAACTTTGCTCTGGCATAAATGACCAACACCAGGTTCACAGCAACAAAGAATTGTTTGAACTTTATTACAAACTTGCAATACAGGCCAGCCAAACCCAAAGGCTCACTGAGATTCACAAACCTTTCGGTGAACTCAGGCCACGTTTCAAGCAAACCTGGGCCATTAACTTGCCAGGAAAGTGCGACACTGCAGTTGAACCTAAAAACTCAGTAGGGTTGTGAACCCAACCAACTCATTTGCTCTAACACCCTTTCAGATCCAGAACACAGAAGCCTGGTCTACACTTAAAATTAGTTCACCATAGCTATGGCCCTCAGGAGTGTGAAACATCCACTTGGCGTAGATGCTGCTTGATTGACAGAAGAATGGTTCCATTGACCTAGCTACCATCACTCAGGGAGGTGGTGTTGCTACAGCGACAGAAACCCTCTTTCTCTCTGTTGCTATAGGTTGCATCTACACTACAGGGTGATGCCAGCATAGCTACGTTGCCATAGGTATGCTGCTATAGTTTCTGTAGCGTAGACATGGTCTCACTTTTCCCATGGCTCTACCTAACAGCATGAGCTAGTGTCAAATTGTACAAAGAAGGGGGAGATGCTGCTAGGGCAGAACTCTCAGTCTGCACCTTCAGCAAATGCATATGCAGGACAGATCTCCAACTTGGCCGCAAGCCTCTTTATTTCCCCTCTTACCCCCAAATATCTTCTGAATTTACTTTTGGCCTTTATTTTTAAAGGGTGTCTATTTGAAGTGTCAGATGACTGCTAGCCTCCTTTAAGAATCAGGATGTGGCTAACTAGAACAATCTACATACAAGATAAATGTATAACTAGGTTATCTAAGGGAATCCTGGTCTGGAGCCAGAATATTAGTGACAGCCTGTAACTTGCAAGCTCAGGAAGGATATTGTCTGGAATCATTACAGAAGACCTTGATGACTCCAGACTCTGTCTGACTCTCTCTCTCTCTCTCTCTCTCTCTCTGATGATTACTATGGTAACAGCTGTATGCCCTCTCTCTTTAAAATACTATTCTCAATACGCTCACAATACATAACCCCACTTGTCATATACCACAAGCATACAAAAAACTCTAACAGGGTTTTCAGCAGTAGATTTTATCTAGAAGAAGGAAGTTCTGACTAGAGGCCCTGGCATTTTCCAAGGCTTAGCTAAATTGTTTGTGCCTGCTGGTTTCCACAATCCTCACTGCATGGCAGTGTCACTCTATCCGTATGAACTTGGGTAAAGTGATCGTTTGATTAATGTCAGCAGTTCAGCACTGCTGAAGGTGCACTCATTGTTCTTTCCTTGGCTGAAAAACAATACAGGTTTGTCACTTTCCGGAATAAAGACTGGAGCACCAGCAGAGCATAGGACTGGTGGAGAAGGAAAGGGGAAAAGAAATGGCTTGTTGTTTTAATAGGGGGATAGTGAGCCAGGAAAGCAGAGACCTAGATGCTATATAAGATTATATTTAATGGCAAAGACCATTTCATTCCAATATTAGTATCAAAATGACCTTCTAGAGAAATACGAAATAAGTAAATCTTTTCCACAAGAAATGCATTTCTTTAAAAATAAATTTAGTCTGAACAACTTTGCTACAGACCAGAGATTCTACTAATTAACTCTGTGACTTTGTGGCAAGTTTTTGTTTTGATTTAGTCTGCACTAATATTATTTCACTCTTTTTAGTTTTTTGCTATTTTCACTGACTCTGGCACCAGTCTACTTCCAGTTCTCTCTAGTAGGGAGAGTACACAACTAGATATTCCAGGACGGTGCCTTCCAGTGGATGAACAGAAGAATGTCCCACAGAGAAGGTAACATTGGGCAGGATTCTGGCCTAGATCTGTGACATCCCTGGCAAACTTGCATCTGGGTGTGCTTCACAGATGATCAAAGGCATAGGCGCAATTTTCTCTGTAGGATTTGAGTTTCATGGGGCCCAATCTTGCAAGGTGCTTCATGCTGTCTGGAGTTGCTCAGCACCTTGCAGGATCGGGCCCATAGTCGACACTGGTTCTCACCACAAATTCAGTACACTGAAAATGTGCCCTGTGTGTGTATGAAAATATGCATCTTTATATTATGTAGTATTTCTTTTGTATTTATGATGTGCGTAGTGCTGGTCAAGATATGGGTTTATATTGGGTATTACACCCAATATACAATATGAGCATATTGGCGTATATATCAGTTATATACATATAATGTAATGGACTTGATTTTCCATGCCCCAACAGAGATTGAAGGGAAAAGATTTAGCATTTGGAGAGTCCTCTGTTACCAAAATCAGCCCATTGCCAGTAGAGGGCTCTGTAGCATACAGGAAAAGAGGAAGTAACATTCTGAGGTCAGGGTTCTCAGGCTGGGCAGAGACAGAGGTTACATCATGCAAGCAGGAGCAGCAGTTGGAGAAGTGGCTATGTACGGGAAGGCTGTACAGAGGCATCTTGAGAGCTTGGACCAGAAGGCTGAACCAGTCAGGGAAGCAGCCTGTTACCAGCTGCTGGCAGGAGTCCAGTAGTAGCAGCAGATGGATAGAGGTCAGTTGCCTGCAAGGGGGAGGCAAGGGACAACTGCGTGTGTGCTGAGAGCAGGATAGCGTGGAGGGGCTTCAAGGAGGCCATGAACAAAAGAACTGGCTGGGGGACCTGCAGGTTGGTATTTCATTGCCTCTGGGAGAGGGCTGGACTGGAGGCACTATTCACGGTGCTAAGCCTGAGGACGGTTACTTGGATGCCCTGTGCATGAGGTTAAGAACTGCTGCGATGATCCTTTATTGTAACACAGTAATTGTGCCTAGGTATTGGCACCTTTTCTTTTCTGGCAGCCCTCGGAAAGGAGCCTCCTGTCATCTGAAATCTCTCAGGGTGAATAGAGACCCATCAAGCGCTAGAGCCCGTAGCGACTAGTGCTTGAATGCCGACAGTGCTTGCCTCTGAATTCATGGCATGCCCAGCACTCCACCAAACACTGTGGGGGAAATGTTGTTCTAATAAGTTGGCGGTAACCTTCCATAAAATACACATTAAGTAATTTACTGGCCCAGATTGGTTAAAAGCCGACCTCTCTCTTTTTCTCTACAGTGATGTCACTTAGATGCCTGACATAACATCAGCTGTGCCCTCAGACACATTCCCAGTTCAAAATCAAGCCTAATACATTCCCTAGTACAGTCTCTGTTTTTCTCTTCTGAAGCGCCACTTGTGCTTTGCTCTCTGAAGGCATATTTTTCACCTCTAGTGCTTGAGATGATTTGGAAGACTCCAGATGAGTCTGTGAACTGATAGGTTAGAAGAGCTGCTTCCCTAAAGTGCCTTTTCCTTGCTACTGTGTCTCTGCAACTCTAGGGCACATTTGGTTGAGAGGGGAGCAGGCCTCAGGAGCATGCAGTGGGGGTAATTTGCTTACGAATGCTACATAAACAATCCAAAGACTCTATTCTTATTAAACTGCAGCCTCCTAAACTGTCATTTCAACCCAGGCAGGCTTCTTTTACTTGAGTCACTGTTGATTGCAAGTTGAATCTGGGAGGTCAAAGAGCTGTGGAGAGAGTGGTTTTTGTTGCTCTCTATCAATGTACTGTCAGTACTAGCAACCCTCATGGCAGCAAGGTCTGTTGGCAGCCCCCTCCTACAACATGAGAAAGGGAGTCTCTGCATCAAGAGGTGAGGGACTATGTGCAACCCCTGTCACCCGGGCTGATGGAGAGATGGTGAATATTCCTGCGACTAAAGGGGAAGGAACTGTTGAGCCTGAAAAAGAGCGGACACACCTGTTGTGTATTTTGTGTCTTGCCTAATTGCCTAGGTTGCTGTAGCAACAGAGCTTAGCTTATTGCCATAGCAATAGAGTTAGACTATTAGGGGATAGCTCCACCAGTCCTGGCTGGTTTTAGTGTTAATTCAATAAAGATGCTCCCTGTGTTGCATCTCTCTGTGATCCTGTGCTGGCTTCTCTCTCTGAATATGAGCAATTAAAAGGAATTCAACATAAGAATACCTGTGAGAATCCCTGAAATCAAAGGGGGAAAGACTGTTTTTGCCCTACCCTGGCAATCCCAACTGATATTTTCTCCCCTGGAGTTAATATGACTCAATTTGCATTATTATTATTATTTAAATTAGCTCCTGTAGCGGAGATGGCCCTTGCTCTGAGGAACTTAGATTTAAAAGACACAAAGAAGGCAGGAGGCCGTGGAAGGAGCAACTTCTGGAGGGTTTTAGGCCAATGACTCCTTTGTGGGTGGCATAGAAGTCATGAGTCTTCAGGAGGGATTTGAATGTGGCGAGGGTGGTAGCTTGGAGAATCCAGATAGAAAAGGCTTTACCTGCGCAGGGGGAAGAGGAAGAAATACGTAAGCGTGACAAAAGCATTGGCTACTGGTAGCACTTCTACAATCAGGCACTGACTTACTGGGCGTCCCTTAACTTTAGGCACTTCTCTAACTATGTGGGGGAGAGGGGCGGAGGAGGGGTTCCTTAGTGTCACTGTCCCAGGCCAGTAGTGGTTTTCCTACTGTGCAGAAGGATTTGAATGGAGTGGGGGAGGTTGCTGGAATGGCTTGACCCCTTTCCATCCCCACCCAACCTAAAGACACTGCCACGAAGCAGGCAGTCTGGCCCTTGGATACTTCTAGTCTCTTATATTATCAGCATCTGCCCAATACAAATCTGGCTGGCTCTTGGGGGTAAATCAAATCATTGGAAGCTTCTCAGTGCAGCGGTTGTCTCCAATGCATTGTACAGTGCCAGCCACATAGTTGGCACTAAAAGGATTTGACTGAACTGCACAGTGGCCTCTGGGAAATTCTCCCCAGCTGAAGAGAAATCAGGATGCTCACTGAGAGCTAAATGCTGTGTCAGTTCTCTGGAGTTCCTGAGTTTCAAAAACTGCAGGGCTTTGTAATTCTCCTGAACTCCAGTGACTGAGCAGCTGTTCCTAATCTTCAGGGCCGTTGGATTCCCTTGGCAAGAGCTAGTTTAAATCTTGGCCCCCTTCAGTCTATAAAAAAAATGCATCTGCCAGGTCCTCTTCTTTGCCTGTTTGCTTGATGTTATCGCTCTCCTTTGTATCCCTCCACTGGCTCCTGAATAGTTATCATGTCATATTTAAGCTTCTTGTCACCATCTTCATATCTCTGTATCATTCTGACCCTAGTTACTTATCCTCCCTTATCCTTCCTGTAGCCGCATCACCTCCACTCCAGCAGTATTCCCAGCATTGTCCACCCGCTTGTCCCATTCTCCTGCAATAATCACAATGCCTCCTTCCACACACATTTCCCCTCCCCCCATGTATGGTACAATGTCCTTGAACAAAACCCCTGCCCAAGGGGAAATTCCTCGTAAAACCCCCATTTCTCTCCCCTATGTGGAATTTCAGAGGATTTTTAAACCAGCAGTTATAGTATGGGTCAGACTTTTTTCCCCTAGGTTGTATGTTTATTGTAATATTTCATGATGTGGAAGAAGGTTAAGGATTCAGCCACAGCACATTAGCTTATAAATTGGTGTTGCTTCTGACATCAGAGTAGGAAGCCAAAATACTAGCTGCTTTTATTTCTCTATACGGAGACCTCTGAACAGAGATGCTTTTCTTAGTTTCTGAATCCATTTCTTTTTGGCCCAAGCCAGCCACATGGACACTGAGCACTTTCTTTGGAGTGCCTCTATGAACTTCAAATCATCTAAGGTGCTTTTTTTTTTTTTTTTTTTTTTGGTAAAAGATTTTTATGCTTTTATCTCTTGATCCGGTCTACAAAAAAATATTGCTGTTTAATTATTTCACACCATTGTTTTACAGTCTCTTCAAGGATCTCTTTTTCTTCCTTAAGATTTAGCAGAGATGTGAGCTAGGGATTAAAAAAAATCATTAGGGCTAGTCTACACTTAAAACTTACAGTGGCTCAGTTGTGTCGGTACATCCGTGCCGCTGTAAGGGCACTTGTGTAGCCGCATTATGTCAACAGGAGAGAGCTCTCCCACCGATGTAATAGCTACCACCACGCGTTTAGGTGGTTTTATGTTGGCGGGAGAGCATCTCCCACCGACATAGCACTGTCCCCACAAGCGCTTATGCCAGCAAAATTTATATTGCTCAGGGAGGTGTTTTTTTCACACCCCTGAGCAATAAAAGTTTTGCTGGCATAAGTACTAGTGCAGACAAGGCCTTAGAGACTTGAGATTTTATTTTGCAGTGGAAGAGTCTCTAACTTTCCTCTCAGCTAATTAACAGTCATATTTTGCTTGAGTGCAAATAGACTCTAAGAATCTATGGATACTGGACATATTTCTTCAGATACTGTAAATACGGTACTGTCTGTTTTAGTAAGGGGTAATAAAAGCACTGCTTCTGAGCAGCTTCACAAGTGTAGGCTGACATCTGCTTTATTGACAGGTTTCACTCTGCAGGGCAAATGTGCATTGGGATAACTCTGTTATCCTAAACTGTGCAAGGGTTGCATGCCAGAGGGGGAAGCATACTCGCTTTTCAGTGTTATAATTAATAAAAATTAATTGACTAGCTGCTTCCAAAATTTCCTTGTACAAATCCTTCTAATAATAACTGGTAATTAAAGGCTTTTGCACATGCGATCACAGATTCTACTGAAGTGCCTTTTCTTAATGTTAGGTACTCTTGATGAGTAAAGAATGTTCATCTTGCTTCAAAATTACACATAAAATATCTTCAACCAGAATTTGTTTTTTAACCAGTGGGTTTTTACAGCTGCACAGTGAACATACAAAATGCAGGAGCAACAGTTAATAGCACTCTGCAATTTGTCAGCTATAAGTTTGAATAGGTAACTTATGATTAAAACCCTTCAATACTTAAACCATGCTCTGTGGGTGTAGATTATATTCTAGTCCAGCAACAAAATAATTATATGATGATTCTGTTACATTTTGCTAAAAAGCATTTATAAATATTTCAAATACTAGTATATTTTCTGTATGTTATCTCAACAAAGGAGAAACCAGATGAAAATATACATACCCTTTAGTTGTCTCAAGTTTGCTGCTGTTCTTGAACCATATACAGCCTTGATCTCTGTTCATTATTTTAACTGGCTGTGCTGAATGATCAGTCTGCTTCAGGGTGGAGCAAATGGGTGTCTATTTGCTTTTCTTAGAAAGGGGGAAATCTACTTTTGCTCTAAACTCACTGTCTTTTTCTCCATACCAGATCTTGTTAGTACCTTGTATGCAATGCAGTGTCCCAAACCATCTCTCTTTCTCTTACACCATATTTTCTCCTATTGAATGAAGACAGCAGAATCACATTAGCTCTCAGAGTGAAAAGCTAGTTTATGGTCTTTGCGGTAATTTCTAGTCTCTATTGCTAGCATAAAAATCTTCTTTCTTAAACAATTGCACATCTTTACAGAGAATCTTTGCACACAATTCCATTGATTCATTCTGTCCTCAATGATTAAGTTCATTGTATTCTATTTTCTACATTTCTAATAACTAACAAACGTGTCACAAGGTATTTGTCTTATATTAAAATTAGGCGATACATTCAAGTGCATTATTGAAAAGTCAATAAAGCATGAAAATCTTTAAGATGAACCAAAATGATAGAAATGGATAATCACATTGCAGTTAGTGGTCGCAATCACACAGATGGCTTAGCATATTCAGATGACTTGAAATTCACCAATGGAATAATGGAATAACCAGATATCAAAACATTTATGGCTGTCTTTTCTTACTGTTAACTGTTACATCCTGCTGAACCACATAAATAATTCAACACTTTATTATGGAATGTTTTAGAATAGTTTATAAGTTGTCAGAGAACATGGACAGATTCTTAAGAAATGTTTTAGAGAAAAGACATCTTTGACAAATATGCAACACCCCCTTCCCTTCACTGAAAGTGTGAGAAAGTTCACCATACACATTCTCTGAAACCCCCAATAGGTCTCTCAGCAAAGCCAAGGAAGATCAGATTAGACAGCCCTGATGTTTTTTCTTTAATGTAAAAAAATAAGCAGGAAAATAAAATCCAGGCCCTCCTTGTTCAACCCAAAGAAACTGTGACACTGGCAGACCAGGTACCAGCTCATGTCAAGGCCCCTATGTCTCAGCTGAACACTGACAAGTCCATAGCTGGAACCATTCAGGCTCACCTGTGTACTGGTGTTGCTCCAATAGGTATTAGAGTTTTTATGTGCTTAGTGTTTAGACTTTGTTGAATGCTTGTAAATTGCTGTGTGCATTAATCCCACTCATGATATCTGTATCCCATGTTCTCAGGTACTGTTTGCTTTATAACTGTAAGTCACCAGAGAGGAGAGGGGCCTTAACAAGTGTGAAATACTAGTTTTCCACTAGAGGTGTGTAACAGGGTCCACTTTCTTATTGCTCTGGCACCTCTTAGTGGTCCATTTTGGGATTAGTTCACCACATGGTCCAATGCCTTTTCCTGCAGTTACTCAGGCATCATCCCACTCAGTCACTCCGTGGCCTTGCTCATGCTCCCAGAGCCACAGCACTTTCCTCTCTATGGCTTAGTACGCTGGTCAAATCACAGTGAAGTCCCCTTTCCAAGGTTTTATCGAAGTCTCCTTCCAAACTGCCCCCGGCCGTCTTCAAATAGACTGCCCCTATTATGCCAATCCTGCAGTGGCTTGTAGGAAAACCGCATGCCCACCCTCTACTTTGTGCTGTAATCATGAGACTCCTGAACCAGACACTTAGATCTTTATTCTCCCAGCCTTCCCTGCTCCTTCCCTGGATGGCTTCCTGCACTGCCTATAACAGGCTCGTACTCTCCCCCCTTGTATGAGGGAGTGTGACTGCAGCCCTCCTCATTGCAGGTCCTTCTTCTCTGATGCCAGCTTCCTAGCTTTATTGGAACCCTGTCTGTTCCTGCCTAGGTGAGCTTCATCCCCAATTAAGCATCACTAAGCCCTGCTTGCCTCCAGGTGCAGTCTATGGCTAATTGGTCTCTCGAGCGTATATTAACCCTTACGACTAGTATGGGAGTGAATGTCCCACTAAAAGGTGTTATTTCCTGTCCAACAAAAGAACGCTTATCAACACCAGATGAACCATTATGGAACATCAGAGAAAAAAAGACTTTGTTGACTGGTCCCCCTTCCCACCCATAAAGAGGACACTTGAACTGAATTCCTCCCAACAGCTGAACTTGCAACTCAAAGCAGAATAGGGGAAGGGATAAAAAGCCCTAATGAGGAGAAACAGCATCTTTTATGCTCCTTGGACTGTGAGGGGCACGGATGACTAAGAATAAGCAAAAGAGCCCCAGTGCTTGGCTGGGTTAGCCCTAAAAGACATATAGAGCTTGCTTATTATAGAAGCTTTTATTGCCTTTTGAAACTTAAGACTGGAACTCATTTGGTGTATACATGTTTACTTGCTTTAACCTTGTAAATAACTCTCATTTCCTTTTCCAAGTTAATAAATGTTTAGATAGTTTGTTATCGGATTGGCTACAAGCATTGTCTCTGGTGTGAGATCTAAGGTGCAATTGGCCTGGGGTGAGCAACTGGTCCTTTGGGAATAACCTGAATATTGATGTGATCTTTGGTGTAAGGGGCCATCTATCACAAAGGTAAGCTTACCTGAGTGGCAGGATAGATTGGCATACCCAAGGGACCTTCTGTGACTCCATGTTAAGGCTGTTACAGTGCTTGAGAAGTTCACATTTGATAACTGGTTGGTGAAATCTAAGTATAGAACTCACAACCAATTTAGGGTTTGTGCCCTGCCTCTTAACAGTCTGCCCTGAGGTTGCTGCTCACACTCTTGAACCTCTGCAGGACAACTTGACAGAAGCATTAAAAAGACACACACTCAATTTTTTTTAGAAGTACTTTGTAAGCGCCAGCATTGAATAGATCAGCTACCCGAATATGAATATTAATTGATCCAAATACTGTCCTAGTATATGCATGTAGACCTCCCACTGACTTCAGTCCACTGATTTTAATGGAAGCAGAGTCGGTGCCAGGGTTGTGAACACAGTGCAGGTTCCCCCTTTGTCCATAGTATCCCTGCAGTGCTGTGGCTGGGAGTGGAGGCAATACAGCATTTCTTTTTTAAATAGGAAGAAGGTGAAAGAGGTGAGAGCAGCTGGAACCTCAGTGGGGAGGGGGTTGAGATGGGAGTGACTTTCTCAATCCTTAATAAATATGAGAGAAGCATCTTGGGGCATCTGAAGGTACCGAGCACAACTTCCAGGTGGCAGATGGGGAGTGTACACATGAGGACATCTCCAAATAGATGAATAAGGAGCCGTGGACCTAAGGGTCGGTAACACCATCATGTAGAAATAACTTACTACAGAAATGAACTCCAGAAAGCATATTGGTGCGCAGCAGGGTCCAACAGGAGAGAAGCCTGAACAGACCAGCACAAGACAGATAAATGATGGGAACTGGTGGATGCCCCATACACACACCAGAGGATGTGGAAGGAGAAAGAAAGAAACAAAGAAAGATGCCCACACTGGAGGGCAAAGTTTGCCTCTGTCCTCAGCAGTGTATTTCAAGTACAGTAGTAGCTCTTTTGATCAATGGTGATATACCCAACCCTATAGCCATTCTTCAGTTATAGAAATGCATCCCCATTAAAGAGCTGCTTTTGTCCCAGGGGTTCAGAAAGCTGACATTTTCAGTGGCGATTGTCTCCTCAATACCGTGAGGACGTTTTTGAAGTTTCTTCTTCTTCCCCATCAACTTGCCATGTTGAGATTTACAGGTCTGAGCATACTGCAGTCTGCATGTTGCATATTATGACTTCCATTTTTATTTTGAGGTGGTAGAGTTGGATCAGCAAGTACAAAAATGGGTTTGAAACCTCTGGCTGATACTCTGAGAGACTTTTTCAGTGAAAAATGTAATTAGCAATTTGGAGAGCAAACTGCAGTACATTAACTCCTGTGGTGACAGACTGACAGCACCCTGAGGGGGTGGAAAAACTAGACAGAGCGGACAATAGTGCTGTCCAGCTTCCTTTTGAATACGTTGTCAAAGGAAAGAAAACAAAAATAATTACTGATGAGGAAAAACATCAGTGAAAAGAACATACAGTCAGCATTCTACAAAATGGAAAGTGACCTTTTAGGTTCTATATTCCCTTTAAACATGCAGGGTCTGTTAAATCCCAATAACATATCACTGCTGCCACCTATTAGCAAACATTAAAACTGCCATATTCAATGGTAATTAAGGCCCTACTTGAATTGCGGGATGATTGTCAAAAAATTGTGGCTGAGTTGCGAACAAGCCATGGAAAATTGCGGAAAAGTAATAATGGCCCTTATTAGTTGTGATAATAAAGTCCATTATTACTTTTCTGTGATTTTCTGCTGTCAGAAGCCCGGGGCTGAAAGTGGGGTGTCCTACTGTCGGCAGCCCAGGGCTCCGAGCAGGGGCCCAGGGCCGATAGTGGGAACATGGGGCTGAGAGCGGGGGCTACCTCTGTTGGCCATTTGGGGCTGAGAGCAGGGGCTCCCATAGTCAGCCTCACACACGGTGCCTGCTGTCACAACTGCAGTGGAAGCCTATTATTGTGGAATGTGCAATATCACAAGTTAAGTAGGGCCTTAATAGTAATATTATTAACAGCAAAAACAGGGGAGGATTTGAAATCCTTTTAGGCTTTCAAAGCAGCAGCAGCTCTGTTTTGAGGCTGAAAGAACAGGAATTCATCAGCTGAGACTGAAATACAAAAGAGACATTTTAAAAAGTAAAGAAAAAGCAAAAAAAGATTTTTTTCATCATTCTTTCTTTCTCAAGATCAAACTGGCAATTGATCTCCAGACAAATCACACAGGCAAATTAATAGATATTATGCCTCACATATATATTTATTTCCCTGATATCTTAAACATGTGTCATGACCCGAGTAGGTTTATTCAGTGAGTTGTATGTTACATACATACCTTCTTAATGGAAGGCTAATGACACAGATAATTGACTGCATTTTAAATTCTCCTAGACAAAGCTCTATGAGTGCTACAAGCCCAGGAGAGAAAGTGCCCACTGCCAGTGCATACCCACAGATTGCCAGGATAATAAATCTTCCCAGGGGGCATCAGGTTGCACCCATGCGGTGGCAAACATCCTCGGGGCATCAGCTCCTCAAGATGTTGCAGCCAAAAATTACATCACAAGTTTAGTCAGTTAGTGATTCTCCAGCTCTCTAATATTATTCCTGGAAGAACTGCTCACTTGGTAATCATTTTGGAAGTAATGCAATTAAATAATGGGGCACCGTTTCCTTAGGTAAATATTGGTTTAGGTAGAAAAGTACCAGTACTATTATTCATGGTCTGCTGAACAACGCAAGCCTTGGTTTGAAACAAAGTTTCTTCAGGGAAAAGGTAGCACCACACATCTAATCCCTAGGGATATTCATTTTCCTCCCTAAGAAATCCCTTTAGGTTCCATTAGGCCTGTTGATTATTGCAATTTAGATTTACCATTTCTTTAAGGTATTGTTCTCATTCTTCGCACAACGCCACAGCTGTGCACAGCATTTTGCATAGGTAACATCCCAAAGAACTTATATTCTAAGGGCCAGGTCGTCTCCTCTACCTATGCCTATGGCACAGGGGCATTGCACAGGGTGGGGATGGCACCTTCCCCCTGGGGCACTCTGTGGATGTCAGTGCAGTCGCCTTTGAAGTCACTATACCAACAGTCACCCATTCACACCACTCGCCTCCCCACGTCCCTAAGGCCCACCCCTACTGCTATCTGTCTGAGGAATGCAGGAGGCTCTTATCCACCCTGGTGTTCTCCATAGCCTCCTCCTGTCACAGGATAACCCCGCTGGTACCAAAGCAGTCTGGTCCGTATGTACCCACAGAGGACTGGCAGGAAGTGGGCCTAAAAAGGCCCAGAAAGGTAGAATATAGTGAACAATGATAAAGTGTGGTTGTAAGTGAAATATTTTGCAGAATGAATGGGCTTCCTGAAATAATAGCATTTTATCATAGGGGAATGGCAGCGATTCCTGTACGTAGGTTGGCGAATACTTGTCAGTCTAACAGCTCTTCAGTTTATTGTTTTGAAGAGCTCTAGGACCTCCGTGGTTTGCACCAGGTCTGTAAAATTTGGCAGGCAGGCCTGAGGTCAGGGAGGTGTTTTTTCCTGGCCCTGTGCAAATCTGTTCAGATTTGGCCAAGTTACACTGCTTCAGCATCTTGCCTCAGCATTCAACGCAGAGCTGAACTGCTGAGACCCCCCACCCCTTCCTCCTGCTGTTGCTGCCCTATATAGTAAACCACTAGCTTTGTGTTGTGGGACAAGCCTTTTGTAGTGTCCAGGTGAGCATTTAAAAAAATGAATTAGCCTGTCCCTTTTGCGGCGTGAGGGAGACCCTGGCGCACATCTACCTGGAGTGCGCCAGGTTGCAGCCCCTATTCCGGCTCCTCCAGAAACCTCCTGAGGTTCTGGCTGCACTTCTCTCCTCGCCTTCTGATCTTTGCACACCCCATCCGTGGCCCCACAAAGTCGCGGGACCTCCTCGTCAACCTCCTCCTTGCCTTGAACCAAGGCTGCCATCTACAATGATGTGGAGAGGAGGTTGGCTGAGGAGGTGCTCTGTGACTGTGGGGCCTCCTTCCATTCCTCCGTCCGCTCATGTCTCTGAGCAAAGTTCCTCTGGGCCGTGTCCGCTGACTCCTTGCCTACCTTTGAGGAGCAGTGGTCAGTGCCCTCGTCAGGTTCCCTCCGTTTAGCACTTTGACCTTCACGCCCATCCCTGTTTTTTCATTCGTTGTCCCCCATAATTAGTTGAGTCCCGGGTTCAGTAGTTCCTCCCCTTAGACTGGGGGTGCCCTAATTAGAGGGAAAGGCTGAGTAAACTGCACAGGATGGGTTAATGAGGAGCAGCTGTGGGATTGGTTAGCCCAGGCATTATAAAGGCTTCATGCCTTTATAAGTGCCATCCACTTAGTCTCAGAGTCTCTGAAAAGGTATTCCAAATGTATGTGGTTTTTCTGTGCTGGCAAGTAATTGAGTCTATGAGTGGGCCTATGTAGCCCACTGTTTAGCCTTCTAGTGGCTGATCCACAGAAGATAACAGCTGTCTGTGGCTGCTAGTTAATGCAGTTAGTTCTTTAGCTCAAATGTAGAGCTCTGTGCTGCGGTGCGTTGCACTTTGTTCTGCTGAGGATGTAAGAGGAGGAGGGTTACCACAGTTGCACCTCATAGAATTTGTTTTGTTTTTTAAATGAGGAAATTATATACAATCCCCATGTCTGTTATCTGAGTTGCAAAGTCAAACAGTCAAATCAAGAAATGCCAGTATTATAGTTTTCTGTGCAACTTTAAGTTGGTCCCTTTTGTGTGTATGCTTTATGCTATTGTTTGCAAGCCCCCTTGCGATTATTGCAAAAACTGACGTTTCCAGCAAGATATTTGGAGGGATTTCTTACAGCACGTCAGCTCAGTTTCTGGGAATATGGGAAAGGCTGACATCTTGTGGAATTAATCGCTTCTTCATATAACATGGTTGTTACAGTGAGCTACATGATAGAAATTCAGAATAAATGCTGGTGAATGGAACATGGAGTAAGCACTCAGGAGGTCAGGTAGCTAGAGAGCATCTGCTCAATGCGCAGCAGTGATCAGAGAAGCAAACAAACAAGTTAGGATGTCTAAAGAATGAAGTAGCAACTTATAGTGAAAACATTACGATGCTGCTATGAGAGTCACCTGGAGTACTGTTTCAGTGCTAGTCCCCTCACCCCAGAAAGGATTTAGCAAAAATAAAAAGGGCTACATAAGTGAGCGAGACTTAACAGCCATTTGAAATTCAAGTGAATGCTCACAAAAATAATCGAACAGAGAAAGGTATAACATGATCTAATGGCTAGAAGTGGAAGATAAACCAATTCAGACTGAAAATAAGACGTAGACTTTTAATGGTGGGAGTAATTCATCATTGGAACAATTCACGAAAGGTAACGGTGGTTGGTCCATCACTGACAATTTTTAAATCCAGATTGTTTAGAAAATATCCAATCTGCTCTAGGAATTATTTTGGGGAAGTTCTGTGGCTTGTGCTACACAGGAGGTCAGACTAGATGATCACAATGGTCCCTTCTGGCTTTGGAATCTATGAAGAACTTTTTGCAGTAACTGACCAGCACTACTACTGCAAATGAGCAAGCAGAGGTCTCAGTCCATCTCCTGGTGCATGTAATAACTCTTGCCAGCCCCCAAAAACCTGTCCGGTTTCTGCAGCTCCCCAGTCAGTAGTACTGCTTTTCAAAAATAAAGTCTTCTGAGGGAGGGGTAGAGCCTGATTCCAAAGCTGATGAATGCTCCCGGAGATATCCCAAGAGCCTAAAACACTAAAAGTCTTTCACAGCTATCAAAGCTGAAGAGAAGTGCTCTAAATAAAGGGTTCTTGTGAGAAAAAACTAACCATTCTAGTAGCAATGGCTGTAAAAATTCTAACAGCAAGGGAAAGAACAAAGATCACGCTGATAGCATGGACTTCTTAAAGCCCTGTCCTCCAGCATGCTCAATGGAGGCACAGATTATTCACTCAAGCTGCCATGCTACTAGAAGAGAGAACTCAAATGTTGGAAAACTAAATCTGATCACAAAACCTAACAGTCCCCTGTGGATAAAGTCCCCAGATCATCATCTTCATGGAAACAAATTCTAGCTGAGTTACTAAATTTAAGTTTTGAAGATCTACTACTATACCTTAAAATGTTATAGAATCTCTGTTAAATGAATTTCACAAGCATCTCTGATGGAACCACAATAGTAACAGTTTCCAACGTCAGACACTGTGACAGAGCCCTCTGGGAGACAAACTAATAAAAGAGCATTTATACCAAGGAGGGAGACAATTATCTTTCCAGGGTTAAGTGCACCGAACAGGATGATAGAATTTCTTATAGTGATGGGACAGGAGGAAGGATGGTTTTGTGGTTAAGGAGCTGGAGTTGCAACTGGTTACTGCAGTGTATCCCAGAGCTCCCGGAGTTGATGAGGTGGAGGCAGGGAAGATAAATGGGGGCTGTGTTCTGGGGTTCCTGGGCGATTTGAATCAGAGAGGGGTGGGAGATTTGAAGTGTTGTGCCTGCTGTAAGGGTAAGATCCCAGGTGCTGGGTGAGCATTTAGGTGCTAACTCTGGGTATAGCAAAAGGCTGCATGCACAGCTGGAGAGTACTATATAAACTATAGCAGAAGGGCCCTGGACAAGCTAACTAAATCTACTGATTTTTCAAAGCTATCCCTAAAGTAAAGGCAGAGACTTTGGCTCATTTATGATGTCAGATTTATATATTATTTGATCGAGTGATATTTTACTCTTTAACTGGAGATCAAATTATGAAGGCTAAAAGACTCTTTGACTTAGGTCCACAAGATTGTGTGTTGGTAGCAATTACAAATTGGTGGGCGGTTAAGAAGATCTGGGGTATGAGAGATCTTCTTAGTTTAAGAGGTCATAAAACCCCAAATTTTATGGGCTATACTGTCTCCAAAGAAAGACTGGGTGGGAAAGGTCAAATCATATAGGATTTAGACATTTGGATTAGATATTTGAAAAATCATGAGTGACTCATTGTGGCTGTTAGTATGTGAGTGTATGAAAAGACTGTATTACTTTTAAAAGCTGCAACAGTCATGAAGTAACAGTTTGAAGGTCTGGGGACAGATTCATTACTCCAGGGAGAAAAGTTCCAGAGGGGTAGCGGTGTTAGTCTGTATACAGTAAAAACAACAATGCATCTGACGAAGTGGGTTGCAGCCCACGAAAGCTTATGCCTGCAGAAATTTGTTAGTCTTTAAGGTGCTACAGGACTCTCGTTGTTATTACTCCAGGGAGATACAGTTGGTGCGAACAGGGAAGAAGATCAGTTACACCTCCCTCATTTATTGGCTGTCCCAGGTCCAGCTCTGGCATAAGTTATAACTGCTTTGAAGCTTCCCTAACTTACACCCATGGTCTATGGGGTACTACACCCATAGACAATCAACAGAATGCCACCACAGACACACCTCCTCCACCACCGAGGCAGGGGCAATTGGTATAGAGAGCTCTTCTCCATTTGGGAGAATTCTCAGCTGACTAGAACCACCTCCCTTTCTGCCACTGAAGTCACACAGAGTGGCTGGAGTGGGAATAATGAACCTGCCCTCTGCCCATGCAAATTTGCACAACTAGTTACACCTGCAACTAGGTATTTGCTGTACTCCCCTTTGGCAGGACAGCTTGAGTAATGCGTCCTCTCAGGAATGAGCTGTGACTGCTCCACAGAGGTGCGTGAGCTACACACGAGGAGGGGAGCATATCTGGCTTTCTGCTACCTTTATACATACCCCACCCCAGTACTGAGGGGCAGCAGGAGCCAGTCCAGCTCCTACTCCAAGTTAGGGCCACCTCAGGGCACTGGCAGTAGTGGCTTCCTATTGGTCACTCTAATACAGGCCTCACGATGTTATAAGGTTGCTTTTCCCATGAAACGTTCATTCACTTGTTCCACCCTCAAAAAGAAAATTCAGCAAACTCTCAGTTTAAAAAAAGAAGTGGAAAAAAAGCCCTTAGAAACTCTCAGTAATTAATGAAATAAAAACCCAAGTGAGTAAAAACACAGGGCAATAAAATTCACCACAACTCATTGTGTCTGAAATACAGAACATTCACACCTCTGCCACCCCCTTCTTTGCCCTCTGCTCCCTTGTGGCTCTCCCTTGCTTTTCCTCTCCCCACACCTCCATTTGTCCCTCACAAATGGAAAGCAGCATACCTTTAAGGCACTGGGCACAGTACTGCTTTGCGGTGGCAGCCTCATCTGTTCTCTATCTGCCGCCTAGGGTGCTGGGGCCTCACCTCAGGCACAGCTCATGGTGCAGTATAAGATAGTGGTTTCTCTCCTGATGCCCTGCAGGTGGCTTTGTTGGCAGCAGGTTTCAGGCTATTTATGCAACAGCTCCTCCCTGCCTGTCAGGCAAGTTTCATTATGCCCATCTTGGCGGTGTGCCATGCACGTACAGGCACGCTGCTTCCTCCTCCTCTTCCTCTGCCTTGATCACCTGAGTCCTCCCTGTCTGCAGCCACAGGCATGGGACAGCCACCTGTGAAATTGGAAGCAGCACAGAGAGTCATAATCAGCTTCGATGTGCACTGTACCGGGAAATGCAGTTCTGTGGGAGGACTGGCTCAGCTCACGTCAAATGCAAAACTAGTGTAGAGGGCTACATTTGGCTGTCATTTACACCAGCGCAAACCCAGAGCAAGGCCAAGGAATTCAGTTGAGTTACTCTGCTTTTACTTCAACGTAACTGAAAACAGATTTTGGCCCAGAAGTAAAACCGGAGGCAAAGCAAATGCTCTTCTTAATTATGTGATTGATCCAGCAAGATGCAGAGTACTCCAGTGAGATTCTGAGTGTTCTCAGCATGCTCAGAGTTTAACAGGAGTTGATGGCACTCAGTACTGAGCCTGATAGCAAATCCATTGTCTCCAGCTGTACTTCATTTTGTCTTATGATGGATTAATACTATTATTTATCTTACAGTAGCACCAACTGATATCAAAGGCCCCCCATTGTGCTAGACAGTGTACAAACACAGAGTATCAGACAGTCCCTGCTCCAAAGAGTTTACCATCTAAATAGACAAGGTAGATAAAGGGTGGCAGAGGAATCACAAGCACAGAGAGGTGAAGAGACTTGCCAAGGCTCTTCTGATTACGCCTGATGAACAGCTGAAGTTCTCCTCCTCGCCTCATACCCATGACCCTGGCTTTAGGGACTAGGTGCGGTTGGAGGAAGTTATCTTTTAAATAGTCATGTGTTTATGTTGCATGTTAAGGTTAATATCACAAATAGCAAAAGAGAAAACAATTGTTTTGTTACCAGGAGAACCATAGTGGAGAGGAAGAGTCTGGTGGGCGTTTCTCTCTGGCAAAGCATGATCCTGAGCTAGCACTTTTTTTGAAGTGCTCTGCCACATCCTTTGTAGGAACAGAAGGATAATCTTCCCAGAGGAGTGTGTGTTTGATGTGCTCTTGAATCTGCCTCTTTGTATATAGACCTTTGAACATTACCACCAAGCATTAATAAGTCTACTATTTGGATTAAACTGTGTAGACTTTTTACATCAACTGTCCCTAGTCAGGAGGGACTATTACTATATATGAGCAAAAATGTTCCCCATTTTTTCACTATAAAGGTTCACCTGGTGCTGCATGTCTCAGAGTTTCAGATCCAGTGCATCACATATAAAACAAAGTACTTGGTGCACTACATTTATTATTTTAATACTTAGTCGTTATAATAGATTTTTATCCTGACATTGTACTTTTAAAAACAAACCACCACATCCCAACAGATTGCAGCCTGCACGCATTGCACTAGTGGTACATGTACACTGATTTGAGATCTGCAGACCTAATGCATTTTAATGGTGGGAAGAGTTAAAAGGGAATGTATCTGTTTGCTCACAAATATCTTCAATCAAAGCTTTGGAATGTTACCCGCTATATTTCATTACATAAATGAAGTCTTCATTGTCGGCTCTGTTGAGGCAACTGAATTACATGTCTGGGGGTTTTAATAGAGAAAAACAGGAGAGTACAAGAAGTGGTCTTTTGTTGGTATTTCTGTGTGGAGTGAAAACGTATTCTGAGCAGAGGTAGACAGTGCGTGACATTTTAACTACAAAGATCTTGGAAGGAAATAAATAAGCAAAATGCCAATTGCTTGTTTCACATTTTCTTTATTGACTGCCACTGACTGAGCTCTCAGATTGCGTGTCAGATACCATTAGAACAGTTGGAGCTACATTAGAATTACAGCAAGATTAAGAAAGATGGTGTGCTACATGCAGGCTGGGGAGAGCTCGGTAGGGATTTGAAGCCTCAGCACCGTGATGGACCCTAAAGGGTCTACAAAGATATTGGAAAGACGTGCTTGTCTTTGCATTCGTTGTCGCTAAAGGAAGATGACATTGCAGTGGTGTAAACAGATACACTTAAAGACTTTGCTGAAAAAATGTTGCAACCCCCAAACATTACACGTTGTTGATCACTTTTGTTCTAAGAAACTCATGGTACATTCATTGCAAGTGCACAGTATCTCGGAGGGGTTTCATAGTAATCAGCTTAGCTCGTACTTTAATTTCTTTAGGATAGAGCTGGTCTGCCGTGCTTTTTACTGCACAAGCCTTGTGCTAATGATGGGTGTGTTGGGAGCTAATGTTAATGGTGCACTTGTTCGTTTTTGGTAGATGTTACCAAACACAGTACAGTTTAAAGACCTTTTCAGCAAATACATCAGTTTTGTAGCACACTTGTTTCATGTCATCCTGACATCACAATGCTTAGGAGGCTTAAGCTTCAAAGTCCACTAGCTGCTCACCCAACCCCTCATTCATCCAAGAAAAATTTAAAACAAAAAGTAACCCCCTCTAGATATTCACTGATATCTATGTAATGACTCTGTGAATGAGGCCTGCGAATGATGACAGCCTGGATGCTTTGTCAGCAGGATCAGCCTAGGAAGAAGGAGCTGAGGTGGGCTTTTCCTCTCGGGATACAGGAATGGGTCTCTCGCTGTAGCTGGTGTCCATGTTGGACTGGACCTTGGGGCCAGAGAAAGTCAGCATGCCATCAGCAGACAGGGAGCAGGTGATGGCGGATTGGTCCACATTGGAAGGCAGGCGGTATCTACGGTGGAATTCACGGGAAATGTAGCCATGGTCGTCCTGACAACAGACAGAAGGAACAGATGGCTCGGTCAGCTTGGTGTTCTACTTGAGGCACACCCTATAGGATGTTTTAATCTACATCACCAGAGTGTGACTCCATATTTACATTGAATTCCAAACAACTATTTCAAAGCCACATTTGGCTCATAATGAGATCTTTGTCTCAGGCACAGCTATGAGTGTATATGCATTTTATTCTACACAACGCTTTATTAGGGACAAATACTGCCCTGGCTGATGTCCTGTGTAACACCACTTAGGCCAACTGAGCTACTAAGTATGTCAATCAGAGCAGAATTTGGCCCTCACCACACAATGGGCGTGACTGTCAGTGGTGCTGAGCGCCTACAGCTCTCATTGATTTCAGCTGAAGTTGTAGGGGCTCAGCACTCTGAAAATCAATGCCTGTATGTTTCCGTATGTTGGAAGCATCATGGAATGAAACAAGAGGCTGTGATCCTGGCTCCTCTCATGCTGTTGGCTGAAAGAATGAGAAATAAGAAGAAAGATTGACATTAAAGTGGCTTTTTTCTCCCTTTACGGTAGAGTCATCTCAGAAAATATATATATATAACAAATACTGATTGTGATCCGAAGTTTTGTTTTCCCAACAAGTCTCTTCATGGATGAGAAGAGTTTGTGCTCCCTCCTTCTCCCTGCCACTGGTATTATTCACACTTCAACCCTCACTTGAATTTCCATGTCATATGTGGTCAGTTCCAAGCCTCAGGCCTTTGTTGTTTTGGTTTTGTTTGTTTTGATCTTCTCATCCAACCCAGCATATGAAAACTCAGCTTTCACAAGTAATCCTGATTTATGGAAACTCAGTCATTCTTTGACAGCTTCAAATACCGTTCTTTGTCTAGTCAGACATTTTTACTGAACAGTGCACATTGTCATCTGTCTGGTATGGAGTATGATGATTGAAAATAAACAAAAGACAAATTTTCTCAGTATTATCAAAAAACAAGTTTGACCTTTATCAGATCTGGGAATCTACATTTAGTGACTTTGGTTTAACCTTTGAAGAAAAATTCTGGGAAAAGTGAAGAAAATTATCCTTCCATCTCCCACTCCCTGAACTAAGGAACACCTTCAAGACAGGAAGAGAAAAGAGCAAGATCATTCCCTTCCAAAGTTGCATGACTTTTTCTGTTTACCTGTCTCTCATTGTGCTTGCCATGGATTTCCACAAAGTCATCCATAATTTTCACACTCAGATCTTCAGGAGAGAAGTGTTTTACATCCAGGAAGATTGTAAACTTGTCCCGATCAGATCTCACCTGAAATGAACATTGTAATAAAATAAAACATGAGGCTGATACCAATAGTTTGTTGGCTCAAAAACAATGTAGTTCAGTCTCACCCTGAGAGTGATTGTCTATGAAGTGATTTAAGAAGGCTAGAGAAAGGATATGGGCCTGATCCAAAGCCACCTGAAGTCATTAGGGCTCTCCATTAATGTAAATGGGCTTTGGCTGAGGAGGCCCTGTGATTGCAAGACTGGTAGAATTCTAAGACATCCTTATTGCCCCTTGAGTTAGCATCCCTTCATTGCTCTCACTCTGTCACTCTATTATTTTTCAGAATCTATCATTAGAGATTTAGTGGACATTTGGGTTGTGAAAAGCAGCTAGAAATGAAATTATATCAGTTATGTAGTTTCACCTATTTTGTTAAGCTAGCACTTTTGCTTTTTACTCCCTTTTTTTTTAAACTACACTTTCTTTATGAAACTGCATGGACGCTGGAAGAAAGGGTGGTCTGCAGTTTTGTGGACTGGCTTGTGAGTCCAGTAAAGTTCTTGCTGCTCTAGCGCTGCTCTAGCGCTGCTCGGCTTCTGCTAGATTTTTGGAGGAAACCTGGGGAAGGTTGGTAGAATGCAGAAAGCACAAACATCTGCGCTCATTTGAGTGTTTTGAACACAGCCCAAGGTACAAAATGTTCATTTTGCATATAGTCTTTCAAGAACTGTTCTTGGGATTTCCAGTGTGGGATTGCAAGGAACACAGGTCATGAGATGGTGGAAAAAAAGAAAAGAAAAGAGAATGTTCATGCTCAAGACTGAATTTGTACCTGGATTCCCACCCCCAACAAAACTGAACTGAATATGAATGTTCTTGTAAGAAAGGAAGCTTTGTTTTTTCCCCAGCACATAGCAAACTGCTGTAAGGGTGATAAAGTGATCTTTTTACAATATTGTAAAATTGCTAAAGGCCAAATCTATTTAAGGGAAAAAAATTAAGACCTCCTTTGCTAAGATTTCCTGTGATCATTTTCTGTGATGGTCAGGTGAGTTAAGTGTTTTGCAGGAAACCTGTTAATCTTCCTACACCTGTTTAGCCAAATTACACAGTCTAATTGAATCAAGGAAAGTAGCAGGTGGGTTATTACTATTAATTAATTGGCAGCAGAGGTAAATGGTATTCAGTAAAGAAGTCTTACCTCTGAAATGCCTGATTCCAGAACGGTGCGGAAGAGTGAGTGCCTGTAATAGGGGCTGATGGTGGAAGAGAGAAAAGGCAGGAAATCATAATCGAAAAGACCATCTCCAAGATACTGGTCAAACAAACGGCTTGGAAATAAGGGTCCAAGAGCTCGTTTGAACCATGGGTGCTGGATGGTAATATCCATGTTTTCTGCTTCTGCAGGTTCGACGGTAGAAAGAAGACAGTGCAGTCACTTTGGGGACAGTGACGTCTTTGCTGGACTGCACAGTGAAGATTCAGAAAACCTTCCTCTATATATACTACTTGCACAGAATAAAGGCATTAGTGGGATTTCTCTGGAAAGACATGATCTCATGATGAAGGCAATCTGGTCAGCAGAAACGCAGAGGCTGACCTGAGAATGACAGTCTGGTTAGAATCAGTGCCAGATATCTGTGGGCAGTAGCTGCTGTCCAACATACTATACAGTCTGGGGCTACCTCTACCCAGAGAGAAAACAGCCTCTAACCCTTAACATAGACAAACAATTCAAACAGGACTTTTTCATTGAATTTCCTGTGGACATTTTTCTAAAGGTATCTGTTTTGTGAGTCCCTGTGACTGTTCCCAGCCTCTTCCATGTGAATTTGCTGATGTTTTCTTCCTTTCCTGAAACAAAGAGAGAAAACTCCTTTGAAATAAATGGACTCTTGTTCCAGGCGGATAAAGACGTTTGACTCAGGTTGAAATAGGTTAAAAGGAATCATCTTTTGTGATATGCTGTTATGTCTTAAAATCTCTAGTCAGCACGAGTTTCTCTGGGTCCAATGATATTGTCAGGGAGGATGTTCAGAATCCTAGTGAATGAAATATTAAAACCCAGATTAAAGTGAGAACAATGTGATTTCACAAAATCAAAACAGCAAGAAAATCTCAGATATTTTTGCCAGGGGAAAAAAGTGAAGCAAAGTTATTCACTCATTATGATACTTCCAAAGGGACTCTTTGAAACCTTCCTAATTTTGTTTCTAGGAGGTGATCTAAATTCATTTCATTTTCTAGCTGGGAGCATATTTCTTACGTACAAACACGTTTTTCCTGTATTTTTTCATTGGATGCTTGCCCAACCCTTGAATAAGGGGCCTAATTTTTCACACATTTGCTTGTTTATTTGCTATTTATCTTTAAGATTTTTAATACCTATCAAAGTAAAAATGCCCCTTTGAACAGTTTGCCCTACAGCAGTGGTTCTCAACCTCTCCAGACTAATGTATCCCTTTCAGGAGTCTGATTTTTCTTGCGATCCCAAGTTTCACCTCACTAAAAAACTACTTGCTTACAAAATCAGATATAAAAATACAAAAGCGTCACCACAAACAATTATTGAAAAATCACTTACTTTCTCATTTTTACCATATAATTATAAAATAAATTGATTGGAATATAAACATTGTACTTACATTTCAATGTATAGTATATAGAGCAGTATAAACAAGTCATTGTCTATATGAAATTTTAGTTTGTACTGACTTTGCTAGTGCTTTTTATGTAGCCTGTTGTAAAACTAGGCAAACATCTAGATGAATTGATGTACCCCCCTGGGAAGACCTCTGCGTACTCCCAGGGGTACACATACCCCTGGTTGAGAACTGCTGCTCTACAGGACAAACTGGTTGTATCCTGACATCATCATAATCCTATATCCTGTTGTGATATAGCACCACCAGATTGGGCCTGAACCTTGTTCTGATGAAGTCAGTGCAAAACTCCAAGGGACATTATTATGACAAATAGGCCTCTCTACGGTGGGGAACTTTTCTAAAGAATGTTAATACTGGCGCAGCATAATCAATTTTAAAACCATTTAGAGATGTAATATAGATCCAAATTAAGGTGGCCTAATCCACCCTTTACTTGAACCGATTTCAAGATGTGATTTTAAAAATGGCTCGGTATGAATGAGACAGGTTGCCTTAAGCAGCTTAACATAAGGAGTGAAATTTTCAAAAGCTCCAAGTAACTTAGGAGCCTAAGTACTATTTTCAGAAGTGATTTATTTATTATGAGCCTAAATCCTACTGACTGTCAATGACATTGAGGCACCTAAGTCACCTTTGAACATGGTAATTAGGCTTATATGAGTCATATTTTTAAAGGTACTTGGGTGCCTAAAGATATAAATAGGCAATTACAGGATTTTTAAAAGCACGTAGGCATCTAATGCTCAATGATTTCAATGGGAGTTAGGTGCTTTTAAAAATCCCACAAGACACCTATCTGCATCTTTAGTCACCCAAATATCTTTTAAAATCTGGCCGTAAGTCACTTAGGTACTTTTGAAAATGTTACCCCAGTCTACTTTGTGGTTTCACCCCATTTTAAAATCAGTTTATTTCACTAGTGTAGAGAGGCGCCATGAGTTGTCATGTTACATCATCATCACAATATCATGCGGAGCTGCAACAGAACAATATGGTGCTAGCCAAAAGTATTTCATGGACTGAAATGCCTCAGAATTGAGACTATCCTGCAAAAATTGGGATTGGCCGCAATCCAAAGTAAGAGAAAAAAACCTGCATTGGGTTCATTCTTAATATCCATTGTTTTTTCACTAATCAAAATCAGTTCAAGACATGGAATTAAGATTTCTTTTTTTAGTTTCAAGACAGCAGTGAGAAACTAGGTCAGAGAACTGAATGACAAATTTAAACCAATGTTTTGTGCTTGCCATTCTCATGCCACCAGTCTTTGGAAAGAAAGGTCATGAGGCAATGGTGTATTTCTGAGCCACTACCATTATCTGACATTAATTATAGACTCTGGTGTTTTAGGTTAGGATTTTCAAAGCGCCTACAACTGGAGATGCCCAATTCCTATTGAATGTCAATGAGATTTAGGTGTCTATCTCCCAAAGGAGCCTTTGAAAATCTCCCCTTTGTAACAGGGTGTTGTTAGCAGCTATTAATTGAGCCCTTTGGAAGTCAGCACCCCGGTCACTTAGAACACCCAGAGCACTGGGTGTAATTAGAGCAGGAAGGATTCAGGGCAGGTCTACACCACACACTTATTTTGATACAACTACGTCGCTCAAAGGTGTGGATTTTTCATGATGTAGTTATACTGACCGTAACCCCCCATGTAGACAGAGCTATGTTGGTGGCAGAGCTTCTCCTGCTGACAAAACTATTGCCTCTGGCAGAGATGGAGTTCTTAAGCTGATGGGAGCGCTCTCTCCCATTGGCTCAGAGCATCTTCACCAGAAGCACTACAGTGGTGCAGCTGCACCGATGCAAGTTCATAGCGTAGACTTGTCCCTTCAGTAGTCTGGGTTTGGAAGGGCAGAAGGGACACTGGCACCTGTAGGCAGCCTGCAGAGATAACGAGGTAAGTGGCTCACCGGCTCGATAGCTCTGAGAAGAGAGGAAGAGAATAAAAGGCTCTACATAACTGCTGCTATGTTGTGATGTACCTGGAGCATAAACAGTAATAAGGACACTTGGTTGAGGTACCCTGCTGGACTGTGTGTGCTGCTCAATTCACAAAGAGGGCTTACCAGCCAGGTTTTCCAGGAGCTGACTGGGGAGCCTGTTCACACCACTTTAGAGCTTTTCTTTAACTTTGCAGGCACATCTGGTCAATGACATCTGATGATCTTTCAGTTGTGCTGGACGTGTCTCTCTCATATCTGATACACTTGCTATAATCTGTGGCCACAATTCTGCACTTATGCATGTATTTAACTTTCAGAATGTGAGCAGTCCTGCTGAAGTCAATGAAGCCTACTCGCATGGTGTACATTAAGTGTATGTGTTTGTAGGATCAGGGTCTATAATTGCATGTGTCTGTGTGTTGTGGGGAATCTAAGGTAATCTGTTTTGTATCTGAATAACAGTCTACTTCAAAACACAATACAGTGCTATTTCTTTCTGTATGTTGCCCATCATATTAATCACAAAATGCTTTAAAGAGACTAGAAAATGATGCTTTCAAAGTTGGGTACAATGACTGTCATAGCAGGAGAGAGAAAAACATATAAATGGAACAGAATAAAAGAGAAGAAATGTAAAACCAGCCAAAATGCAAATAAGGATTGTTACAAACTTGGTCTTGTGAGGGGTGAATGGGAGGAGGAGCCAATTTATTTTTGTTTTACTTATGTACATTTATCCAGTGTCCAACAAGCATACTGGACAGTGGCAGAACCTAAAAATGAGAAGTCCCTAGGTCAAAAATACCTGATGTGAGAAGAAAGGATGAGTGGGATTTTGCGACTATTACAATGAGGGGCTTGAGTCACAAAATTTCAATCCAGATCTGGATGGTTATCCCATCCAAAGTTTGGGGATGATCTAGCTTGTAGGGCTGTGTCTAGATGAAAACAATCAAGAAGGTGTGTAGGTAAGAAATATTGGTGTTCAATGCGGTAATGTCTGTAAGTTCACAGTAATAACAAACAGCCTGGTGTAGTAATACCAAACACCATTTTTATGATAAATCTTGGATGTGCTGGCAGAAAAGTACTGGTTAAAGCAACTTTTGATCAAAATCCAGGATCCTTTGAAATATTTGTCTGGCTATATCATGGGATTCACAAATAAAAATCTAGACTTCCAAATTATTAAGCTCCTGATTCTAGTTTAAGAAAAAGTTAGACATAGTCAGACACAAACACATAGCTGAAATGTCGATCTTCATTTGTTTGCAGCTCTCTCCCTCATTCCATTGTGTCCAAGAAACCTAGTGAGATCAGTATCTGATTACATGATAGGCAAGTTAGGGACATAGTTTGCCAAAGGTCTTAGGAATCTGGCAATCCATCTGAGGTTACCTCATTGTCCCAAATCTATTATTTTCTTTAGAAAAACAGGGGGAAAAGAAGATGGGAGTGTGACTCCAAAATCCAGGTGCTTCTGAGTGCCCATCCGTCACCCGCACCCCCCTCTCGAACCACTTAGATATTAGCTTTAGTTCCTTCAGCCGAAAGAATTGTAATTGAGTAACATATGGAATCTCAATTCTACTATCCAATGTCAGAAAAATGCTAACTCATGTTTAATAGAGTGAAGGAATAAGGACAGTAATATGGCACCCTGGTATAGCCACCAACTGCAAGGCAAATGGAGAAATGCAGATTTAAAAATGGTTTTAGACTTCTGTTACTCATCAAAATGCACTGTGTAAATTATTTAGTTTGTTGGTACAGTAGCAAGTGAGACCCATGAAATAACACGGAGAAAGTGACAATATGACAGGAATCATGTCACGTGCAATTTGGGCCACGGTAATGCATGCTGTGACAAGATCCCTGTAATGTCCTGGAAAGATCTATGTTCCTAACTAGTCATTTGGAACAACTAAAATAGATGCATCTTCCAAGATTAGCACATGAACCATTGCCTGCCGGGACGAGCCAGTTTAGGGGTGTCACTCAGTTCTAAACAGACTGCTAGCAACCTTGGAGATAATCAGTAATGCTGCTAGTTCTTCACCTCTCTTAAGCCCCGACCTCCAATAAGTTTCACCTGGGGAGACCACTGTGCCCATGTAGCATCCCAATGATATCAGTAGGGCTCCACGCAGACACAGGGTCAAATTGTGTGAAACTCATTACAAGATTGATTGCAATTAAGAGTACATCTGCTCTTTAGTGATAGGTGTGGGTGTGACTACAGCATGTCGAGACGTACCTGCGCTAGCTTTCATTGAGCTAGCTCAAAGTTAGCTAGAGTTACAAGAGCCATGAAGCCTAGCCCTGCCCACCCAGGAACCTGGGTACATACGTGAGCAGCTGCTGCCGTGGCTTACCTGCTACAGGTACTCTAGCGAGCTTTGATCTAGCTAGATCAGAGCCAGCTCGGGTATGTCTACACGTGCTGCAATCGCACCTCCGAACTGCAGAGTAGTGTAGTCAGTGGGGCTTGTTTCTTGCCATCAGGATTATGGGTTTGGGCTGGCGGTGTGTGTATTTAATATGAGAACTGGCTGGAAAATGGTGAACATTTTTCTTTCATTTTGTTTCTTTCTTTAGTTTGGGTAAACACATTTCTAAGGCTCCTTGTGGTTTTAAATGAGACTATTGGCAGGTTAGAACATTTTAATTTGGAGGGATATTGGTGCACCTCAGTCTCTCCTGTTTTGTGCCTGTGGCACACAGTCGTGCTGTCTCCTGAGGGCTGCAATACTTTAGTCCAATCCAGGTCACAAACTTCACCAGTGGCAGTGTGAAGCAGAGCTTTCGGGCAGTGTGTTACCTACTAAGTGAAATCAGTGAGATTTGTGGGTACTCCTGTAATGGAATAAGCTTCATCTTCACTGCAGAAGGTGTATTTTTTACATCAAGTTGCTGTAAATGTTGCTAGCCCAGGTCAACCCTATACCCCCCAGCCCCTGGGGTTGACCGCTACTAGCTGCATTAGGGTAAAAACTATAGTGCCTTGTCTCCACTATGATGTTACAGCAAGGTAGCTATCTCATTGTAAAAACGCTCCTTTTTTTGCAGTGAAGACCTAGCCTGTTTTGTATTGGAACCAGTCCAAAACATAGTCCTCAAACCAGACTTTTTTTCCAGCTTTATATCTGCTACCCTGTAAGCAGGGTCTTTATGAGCTCTAGCGTCTAGTGATGAGCTGGGGGAAAAGATTAGGTGCGCAGCATGATGGATCTGCTTTGCCTAAAATGATCACTTTTGCCTGGTGCTGGGTTACAAATCACTTTAATACTGAGTGCTGGGGCAATGAAATGTTGTTATCCTTACTGTTAAGTAAAGGCCAGCAAAACTGTACTGAGTGTGCCCTGATTGAGCAGGTCACTCTAAAATGAACCTCACTCGCTAAGCAGGGGGTAGGGATGCCATCCCCAGTGGAGATGAGAGGGGGGTTGGGAATAGGTGTTTCTGCTTGGTGGTATAGACTCTGCTGAAAGAGTCCTAGATACCATTTGACCTTCCCCTCCCCAGTGTTTAAGGACAGAGCTGATTAGACTCACTTGAGAGTCATTTTTTTTCTGTTCAGTGATTACCAGATACTTACTGATAAGAAAATCTAGGGGCTATGGAGAGACCAGGTCTCAATTCACACGCAAAGGTTTTGGGGTGATACAGGTAAGACGGGGCACGCAAGAGCTCAGTCCCATCGGTTCTAAAGAGAGAAATGATAGGGGCTGGTGGTGAAATGGCTCTGTGCAGATTGTTGCAGGATGCAGGCCAGCTTGCTAGCAAGAATCTTTATCATGTGAATAGTTGAGATGTGGAATTATGGAAGGCCATCCAGGGAATAAACCTGTCCAGGAAATAAATCCTGGGCATTTCTCCCGTTGATCAGTTGGCAAGAGCAAACGGGACAAATGCCCAGTTTTGCCAAAAATGTGGGGAGCACCCCCTTGGTGGGGCACAGAGGAACATTCAGGAGGGGGCAAGCGCCAACGTCAGTCCCGCACGGTGAGGCTTGGGCGAGCAGTGACTCCAGGCAGCTCAGGTCAGCCCTACATGGGCGGCTGGGGCGAGCAGCTTGGGTCAGCTCCACGTGGGGGAGGAGGCGGCGCTCGGGCAAATGAGTCGTGGCAGCTGCATGCATGGGTGGGGGGACTTGAACCAGCTCCGCATGGGAGGGAGTGGGGTGCTCGGGTGAGCTCCGTGCGGGAGGAGAGTGGGCGGTTTGGGCGAGCTCCTGCAATGTCCCGGGTGGAAGGGGCAGGGTGAAATTTAGCCTTTCTGAAGGCGGGGTGTAGGCGCTGCCCAGGATGGTCACCCTACCTCTGAGGAGAAAGCAAAGCAGGCTTGTGAGGCAGTCCGACTAGCTGGGGAACTCTCAGTGTAGGCAGAGAATTGTGCAGCCTGATAAACCTCAGTCAGGAGGGAGAAAGACATGGGTCTCTGTCCAGAAGAGGTGATGGCTGAGGAACCTGGAATCTAGCATTGGTGTCTTGCTGGATCACAAGGGAGAAATACTGGTGCTGTTGCCCTGAACTGAGACAGGAGTCAGTGGGGCTTACCACATGCTTAACTTAAAAGGTTGTCCTGACTCAGGGCCTTAAATGGTAATATTGTGCAGGGAGCAGACATAGCTTCAGGAGCCAGTTGCATCAACACAACTGTCATTCTTTTACGGTCCTTAAGTATTTGATAAAAATTTCCCTCTGGAACCGTGTGTCCTCCATCATATTTCTCTCTCATTAGGGAGAGTCTCCTGCAATGTTTCCCTGTCCTCTTGCCTCAAGCTGTCCTGTCTCTGAAACGTGAGCCTTGTTTTGTGCTCTTCAAACCTATCTGTGCAGTCAGAGTCATTGTTCAAATCCAGGAATAGTTTTTCTCATTCCTGGCCTGAAAATCTGTGAGCCTTTTCACCACTGTGGAGCTAGCCTGCCTGTCCCCACATCTGTTCCGAGATACTCGTAGAGTTGAAGTGGCCACTGAAATGAGAGAGAGAGAAATAATAAGTGTTAATTATAGCAACATTCATCTTCCCACCTCCTTTAAATACCAAGAAAGACAATAAAGGTAACAATTTCTACTCAATTTTGAATTCCAGTGCCTTCATGCAAAGCATTTTTTTCCATAGGGCATATTGTCACAATTCATGTACCACATTTAGGAGAATAAAGGCGGGCCGGGAAGCATTAACACAATCGTGGCAGGCAGAGAGAGGAGGCATGTGTTTTGGCCACTTGCACAGGACTAACAAGTGCTGTTGTTGGCAAATATAAACCTGGGCCCATCTGAGGAACGACATCATGAGTACTGGGCACTCAGCACCTTTGAAAGTCAGGCCACTTCCTTAGATGCTTAAATATAGATTTAAGAGCATAATGTTAAGGTTTAATTTTTATTAAATTGGCTTCCATTTCTTTGCAAGAGAGATCTCCATGTCCCGCACAGCACTCTACAAATTCACACACACCTCCCCACTTTAATCCTCCCTACAAGGCTTTGCCTTGCAATCACCAACTTTTCAGCTGGGAAAGGGACGGATACCACCTCCCCTCTTTGGAATCTATCAACCCCACAACTTAATCAGCCCCAGAGGTCACTACAGAGCAAGCCGAGGCTCTTGCCTAAATATCTTTGAGGATCTTGACCTCGACCTCTATTGCACTCTCTAGCCCTGGTGGGTTGGAGGAACTACGGGACAGGAAATGGATCCTGGGCTCCCCGCACAGTGATACAGATCACTAGAGGCCTGTGGGATAGCGAAGACAAGTAGCTCCCCTTTTGCCTCCCACCATTCCGCTTGGTGTGCTATCAGCTCTTATATCATAGGAAAAGGGCCCCTTGTAACAAAATCTTATTCACAATTGATTTTACTCCATAAAGGTAGGACTGTGGGAATGTTGGTTGGGAAGCTACTGAGGCCATGTCTACATTCCAGTGGCTAGAGTGTCACAACTACAGCGGGCTGCCTTAGCACTGTAGTGCAGGTGCTTCCTACATTGACGGAAGGGTTTTTTCTGTTGATATAGTTAATCCACCTCTCGGAGAGGTGGTAGCTAGGTGGATGGAAGAATTCTTCCATCGACTTAGCTGCATCTACAGTGGGGCTGAGGTCAACAGCCCGGAGCAAGGTAGCTCAGTCAATTTAATTTTTAGGCATAGACCAGGCCTGAATCCTAGAGCCACAAAGGTATTTATGCTCTTAACTTGCAATCAAATCACTGCTGTATGCAATGTTGCCGTAGCCCTGTTGGTTCCAGGATACTAGAGAGACAAGGGGAGTGAGGTAATACCTTCTGTTGGCCAGAAGTTGATCCAATAAAAGATATTACCTCACCCACCTTGTCTTTCTAATGAAATCAATGGATGTTAGGAGCCTAAAAACCTTTGAGGATCTGAGCATAAATGTTTAGGCCATGGAAGAGGAAACATAGAGGGGGCAATGATGGGAGTTAATTTCTTAGCTTTCCACCTATGAATAAATCACCAACCACTGTTTTTTTTTAAAGAGAAAAGGCTGGAAAATTAGTTCAGTTAGAATCATGCCCTGTTAATGGCACCTGAACCTGAACAGGCTGGGGTGGCATGCTCCCACTTTTTAACATTGAGGTAGTTAGCCTCAGACAGATTCCCACTCCTAGATCCCCTTCCTCCCTGTTTCAAATGCATGCTGCTATTTATATTGTACAGCTATCTGCTTATTTTCAAACCATTTTACAGTTCAGCTGTACACTGGAAAAGCTAAATATCAGCTCTCCTCATACAAAGACGGATTTTTTTTTAATCTAAAGAATTGATATAATGTCAACAGTCTGACTCAGTGCAGCCAAAGAGGCTTAAAAAATTACTAGCAATCCCATTTTTCCACCTCAGAGCCCATGTCCTGAACACTGAACAAATCCCATCAGTGTTTGGGGTGTGTAATGTCATTGTTGTTGAACCAGTGGTGAATTTACACACTGTTAATCCCTGGCATTTATTCAAACAAGCTCAGCAAGTTTCGGCAGCACAAAGCACTTAATGTTTTCATTAATGGGTTTACACAGTGAATGAGATGCTCTCCACACCTCAGCCTGCAGCACTGCAAGATAGAGAGTACAGAGAGAACAAGGGAACATAGCAGAGCAAGACTGAGAGAACAGGAGAATTAAGGCAGAAGTATGTTTGGAATTTTATGGCTGGTAAGTAATAATAATACCTAACTCTCTTAATCCATAGATCTCAAAACACTTTATAAAGGAGGTCAGTATCATTATCCCCATTTCACTGGGGAAACAGCGGAGGTACTCGTCAATCCTCTGCCGCAGATTCCTTGGCAGAGCTGCTTTGTTTCTTCCCCGTTATAGGAAACTTTCCCGCATCAATTGGCAATCACGTCTGCACAGACCAAAGCAGCACACAGGCGAGCAGCATGGGGACCCACTTTGAAACTGCTTGCATGGAGGAGATGCACCCTAGCATCCCTGCTTATTCTCAGCAGTGAGATATCAACTTCTATGGACCCCGCCTGTGGAAAATGGTGGCACAGTTTGAAATTTTGTCCCTATCTATCTGCATCAATACCCCAAACAACCACCCCAGAACCTTTTCCCCAGCTTGAGTGCCCT
This sequence comes from Emydura macquarii macquarii, assembly GCF_026122565.2. Taxonomy (NCBI): domain Eukaryota; kingdom Metazoa; phylum Chordata; order Testudines; family Chelidae; genus Emydura; species Emydura macquarii. The sequence continues at coordinate 16,258,914 of NW_027131180.1, forward strand.
CCCCTGGGCACAATTCACCATGCTCTGGTTGAGTGTCGAGCTGTGCGCTTGCCAAGGGACAGTGAAAAAGAGATGTGTTTTACAGTAATGCATCAGTGCTGTTAGTGCACTTGCAATCATGCATCTGTTCATGGTTTATTGTGCTTCTAGGGGATGTGCCTTTGAGGGGAAACCCTCCCACACTTGCTGAGCACCTGTGACTGACAAGAAATGACCCCAGAGAAACGAAGAGGAACAAAGAGGAGATGTTCCAAGAACTCCTCCAGTCCTCTGAGACGAGAAAAAAAAGGGCATGGAGACACATTGTGTCCGAAAATCAGAAAATTGATAGGCAGGAGAGGAGGGATAGCAGGACATGAGCTCATGATAAAAGCCAAGGAGGAGCAAACAGGGCTGCTAAAGTCATAACTCTGCAGACTGAATTCATGAGTGCTTGCCCTCCCTGGCAGCCAATACAGAACTGCTTTCCATGCCCTCTCTGACTCCAACCACACATTCCTACTAAACTCTCGGCCCATCTCGGTACCGCGTTCACTCCGTCCCTTTAGACAGCTTCCAGAACGATAGCTGGACTTACACCCAGTTGTCATAGCTCACACTGCACCTCACTGCCTTCTCACCTCCAGCCCAGCTTTTTGTGTATGTTGTGAAAATTGCTATTTAATAAAGACAATTTCTGTGAAGAATAAGCAACCTTTATTTGTCTCTTGTACCTGGTGGTTGCACCTTACATTGATACACAGTGCAAGCTGGATAGCAGTCATAGCATGGCACTGTGCTGCTTACAGAGACACCCCATTGGTGCTCATTGTCAAAACAGTTTCTCAAGGCCTTCCTGATTTGAATGGCCCCCCCGTGTGCCCATCTAATAGCCCTGACATCTGGTTGTTCATATTCAGCCACAAGGCGATCCGCCTCTATGCTCCACCCAGGGGAAACTTTTCACCCTTAGCTTCACAAATATTATGGAGCACACAACAGGAGGCTATAACCATGGGAATATTTTCCTCATTTAGGTCTAATCTGCCATAAAGGGATCACCAGTGAGCATTTAATCTGCCAAATGCACATTCAACAGTCATTTGGCACCTGCTCAACCTGTTATTGAAGCGCTCCTTGCTGCTATCCAGGTTGCCCGTATAAGGCTTCATGAGCCATGGTAGTAACGGTAGGCTGGGTCTCCAAGGATCACTATGGGCATTTTAACATTCCACCTTGGAATCTTTTGGTCTGGAAAGAAAGTCCCTGTTTGCAGCTTTCTGTACAGACCAGTGTTCCTGAAAATGGCTGCGTCATGCACCTTCTCTGACCAATCCGCACTGATGTCAGTGAAAAGCCCACGGTGATCCACAAGCACATGCAGTAACCCTTTCTATTAATGTACTCCATCAGAAGATGGTCTGGGACCAAAATTGGGATATGCGTGCCAGCTATTGCCCCGCCACAGTTAGGGAATCCCATTGCTATGAAGCCATCCACTATTTCATGCACATTTCCCAGAGTCACAGTCCTTTGTAGCGGAATGCAATTAATGGCCCTGCACACTCATGATAACACAGCTCCAACGGTGGACTTCCTGACTCCAAACTGGTTAGCCACTGACCGGTAGCAGTCTGCAGTTGCCAGCTTCTACCCGGCTATTGCCATGTGCTTCTCCACCAAGAAGGCAGCTCTCATTCTGGTGTCCTTGTGCCACAGGGCAGGGACATGTTCTACACAGAGTTCCATGAAGGTGGCTTTGTGCATTCAAAAGTTCTAAGGCCACTGCTCATCATCCCAGACCTGCATAACGATGTGATCCCATAACTCAGTGCTTGTTTCACACACCCAAATGCAGCAATGCACTGGGTACAGATGCTCCGTGAATGCAAACAGCAATCCTGCTTTGTTTGTTTGCATGACACACAGCAAGTCAGGTGCTTTGGATTCCAGTTCTAATTGGGAGCTCATGATATACTGCATGACCAGCCATGTTGTGTTCAGAACACTGACAACAGTGGAGAACTGTGCAGGATCCATCCTTTCAGATTGAGATGGCAGGCACTCAGGAAACTGGGGACCATTGAAAAATGCCGCGAAACACAATCGGAAACCCATGGAATGATGAGACGGAAATCACTGCATCATGGGACATTGAGCCTGCATCTGTGATGCACTGTGATCCTCTCCAGCTTCCCACAACTCCTAGCGGCACAAGGTAGCGAGTTGCACAGTGGGCTAGCTGCCCACAGTGCACAGTTCTCACTGTCAATGCTAGAGCACCAACTATGGACATGCTTCGATGCATGAGTGCCGTTTGGACAGGCACAGGTGTTATAATTACAAAACAGCGAGAGTCCTGTGGCACCTGAAAGACTAACAAATTTATCTGGGCATAAGCTTTCGTGGACAGGACAGGAATCCACTTCGTCAGATGCATGAAGTGGAAATATATATATATATAGGTATATATACACATGCAAGGATGGGTGAGTTACATCACAGTGAGGAGGGCGAGTATTAACGAGGTTAATACAATCAGGGTGAATGAGGCCGTTCACAACAGTTGATGAGAAGGTGTGAACATTATTTTTTGTAGTGGGTTAGCCACTCCCAGTCTCCAGTCAGACCTAATCTGATAGTGTCAAGTTTGCTTATGAATTCCAGCTCTGCAGTTTCATGCTGGTTTTGTTTTTGAAGTTTTTTTATTGAAGTATAGTAACTTTCAAGTCTGTTACTGAGTGTCCAGGGAGATTGAAGTGCTCTCCTACTGGTTTTTTAATGTTACCATTCCTGCTGTCTGATTTGTGTCCATTTATTCTTTTGCGTAGAGACAGTCCGATTTGGCCAATGTACATGGCAGAGGGGCATTGTTGGCACATGATGGCGTATATCACATTACTAGATGTGCAGGTGAACAAATGAATGTGCAGGTTATAATTACAGTGCTTTTTGATCATCGCTGTAACTTGTGTCAAAAACACTTTCTAGTGTAGACAAGGCCCCAGTCACTCTTGAGTCTGCATCAGATTATTTGTGCAGAGCTTTGTGGGAAAAGATAAAGTGCTAAATATATGCTAAGAATGAATGCTATTGTGAGAATTGTTTAATGCTCCCTATCCCCAGAGAGTGTGATAAATTGCTTAATCACAGGTGAACATTGGCAAGTCTCAGATGTGGATCTACAAGTCAGAGATGGTTTGGAAGCCAGGTGACCTCCCAGATGAGTTTGAGAAGAGATTGGGGGCTTGTCTACACTTGAAACGTTATCATGTATCGCAGTGCAGCTGTGCCACTAGAGCGCTTCAGTGCTGACACTCACTAAAGCGATGGGAGGGGTTCTCCTGTCACCGTCGTTAAACCACCTTCCCAAGAAGCAGTAAGTAGATCAATGGAAGAATTCTTCTGTCAACCTAGCACTGTCTACACCAAAGGTTAGGTCAATTTAACTGCTTCACTCCCGGGTGTGGATTTTTCACACCCTGAGTGAGGTAGCTGGGCCGACTTAACTTGTGAGTGTAAACCTGTGGCCTGAGTGGGTGGAAGAAGGTGGTCAGGGCAGGAATGCAATGCCAGGCAAGAGTGGGGGCAGGGGCATTGAAAGGAGGGTGGTTTAGCTGGCAGGTTATATTAATGGCTCGTGTTAGGAAGAGGATGTTATACCCTACTGCCTAGTACACTGCTGGTACTATAGGGAGATATGCATATAGGTAATTATTTATATGTTACATTGCATGCATATGTATCGTATTCCGAATTAAGCTCCAGCAACCGTTAGAGTGGAGAGCAGAGGAAAAGCTTCAAAGACACCCTGAAACAAAATCTGTGTAAAACGAACCTTTCTGGCTCGACCTTTGAGCAACTGGCGATCAATCGCATTGCATGACGCCATGCTGACAGGATGCGTATCCAAGACTCTGAGAAGAACCGTATCGAGTAGCTAAAAGTACATCATCAGGCACGGAAAGAATGTGCAGCTCAATCAATGCAATTAGGCAAATGGCTCTGCAGCCAGTGTAGTAAACATTGTTCTTCCTGCATTAGTCAATGGAGACATGCAAAGACTCACTCATATAAACTATGATTGGCGATGTTGTTCTCTAAATCAAGGTGATGAGTATCATCATCATCATCATCTTGTATTATGTATACGTCTATAAAAGCCTGCAATCCCAGATCTCCATTTATTATGGGGCACTACAAATGAATAGGTGAATCTAAGCTTTCAGGTTGTTGGAGTTTTTTCATTAATGAATTTCACAGATTACAGCCAAACAGGACCACTCTGGTCATTTAGTCTGATCTCCTATAACATTGGCTTTTGAAGAGGTGAAGGTGAGTTGGAATCTTTTATGTAAAAGGAGTCAGTGATGTTGGGGGTGTATCTTTGGTGATTTGGGATTTTACTTTTTGGGTAACTCAGTGATGGGTGCCTTATGAAAACATAGGGAGGCACAGAGAATCATCCTCTCTCTAGCCCGTTCCAAAATCCTTAGGCTGGCTTTGTGTGCAAGTAGTGTGATGATGGTGCTCAGTATTTGGGGTAGCGTTAGCAGCAAAAAGACTTAGCTTCATTGCTCATCTTACAAAATGCTGAGACTGGCCCTCTGCACGTCATTATATGGAACACATTAAAAACACAAAGGGCCAGACCCATCAGTCTGCACCACTGGCTTTGCCCTCTGGTTTTATGCCTGCTTTGCATTGCTAGAGCAAACCAATGGGTGTGGCCCAAGGTCTCTGCCTCAAACAGCTTACCTAGAATACACAAGATAGTGGTTCAAACACAGAAATGGGTGTGAGCCAGGAAGACAAAGAGTAAACACAGGAATAATCAGGAAGATCTTTACATTCACTAAATCAGAATCCATGGAAGTGTTACATTCATTATAGGCAGACCAAGCCAGATCCTCAACTGGCATAAATTGGCTTAGCTCCACTAACTTAAGATCTGCACTCCTGTGCGCTCTGCTCCTTCCCTCTTGCCCTAACTCATACTGTTTTGTTCAATATCAGAATTTGCCAGGTTGATTCACAATATAATTCAACTCATAATGGGCAACACCTTCAGATAGTTGTAAATCGGTGTCTCTCCATTGTGGAGCAGTGCCCATTTACACAAACGCAGGCTCTGACCTATAATGTCATGTTTAGTGCAGGGTTGTGCAGATACAGATTACCTGAATGAACAAACAACCAACGGACGGAATGCACACTGTAATTTTTTAAAGCATGAAGGAAGTTTAGCACCCTCCCTTGAGAAAACAAGAACAGTGCAGTGAAATCTGAGCTTTCATTTTCCCAGGGTGATTCCGAGAGCCTGGAAAAATTCGGAAAGAGGCCAGTATGTGCAAATAAAATTACAGACTTTGAAGTGCTATGCAGTAAGTTTCTTCATGTAGAAGAAAAGAGAAATTGCCCAGAAAAAACTGCCATGTAATTGCTATTTTATGCTGTGAATATTGGTGCAAGGCCTTTGACAAGGCTGCTCCAAACCGAGGATCACAGACCTCACATGGCAAGTCCTTTCTTTCTCGATCACCACAAACTGTAGTGCAGGCAATTTTTCCAGTGTGTATGCAGCACATCAGGCGTGATGTGCAGTCTTCAGCTGAAATCACAATGCGCTCCACATACATCTCATGTATCTTCCCTTGGATTACTGCAGTGCACTAGCGCAGGGCCGGCGTTCCCTTTTGTGAAGCACTCAGAGCAAAATGATGGACAGGATATGAAGATTTTGCAAACCCTGGAGGGGACTGGACTCATATCCTGTCTGGATGGAATCTTCAATGCGGATTTTCAGTCACTTTTACCTCAGAAAATCTCCAGTCCTCTTACCTACCTACTAGGCCCACTGGGAATCCCATCCTCCCCTCTCAATCCAAGCCTGGATCCAGATCCAGATTGTACACACAAGCCCTATTTTGATACAAAATGAGCCAAACCCAAACTGTCATTCTGAAACCTCTGGACTCTGAAGTTTACATCCTGAGCTCATTTTAGCTCTAAGTGTCATAGCATCCAGGGTCTGAAGATGAGTTAAAGGGCCATGTTCTCTAATGCGTTCTAGTCCCTTTGCACCAATGTGCAGGAGTAGTCCCTAGTAGGCATAGCCAGCTCCTGACACTCACCACTGCAACAACAGGTATGGGGACATATTAGGGTGGGGGGGGGGGGCATTGTCAGAGCATTATTGCACTCTAGCAATTTGTAGCTGTTGGAGATATCTTTGGAGGCCATAGCCAGCTGATAGATTTTAGGTCGGCCCCTAGGCTGCTCTAATCTACCCTGGGACTGGAATAGAGCTGGTCTCAGAACCAAAGAGCCATAGACAGTTCCTTTCTGCTCCTCTCTCCATTCTGCCCAGAGGTCCAGGTGCAGATGAGAATCTAGGTTACAGAGTCCCACATAACAAAGGGACAGATGGATAATTAGGGACAGCTTGACAGATGGGGGATGTAAAACAGAGGGAAATATGGAGTGACTAGAAAGATTTTCTTTTGTCCTTCAGCTAGGCTGCACAACTGCTGATTTCTAGCCACACAAAACCTGCTCTTTTGAAGAGAAGTGCCAGCTGCATGAGTATGCCTTGATTGCAAAGCATGTGCGAGTCAATATCAGCTTTTAACTAGCCTACATCAATACACCTGCTCAATAACCAAATACTGCTAAAAGGCCCTTCTGCTGTTGTGACCTTAAACCACTTCTAGTCTAGAAACAAAGCAGGGGGGAATTCCCATGATATTCTAGAGAAGACTACTGCTTAGGAAAGCAGTTTGGATGGGGCAGAAAAGGTCTCTTGTCACTCTTGGCATATCAATTAAAGTGCAGTGTAACTTGCCTTAGGGCATTCGTTTTATCTGCAGGTGATTTCTGAGAGAAAGAGAGTGGTGAGAAAGTGTGTGCTGAGAATGGTCGTGTCTTGAGGAATGGAGTTACTACTGCTCAGTCACTGAGGGTATGTCTACAGGTTACCCATGTCCTGGCTTGCATGCATTCAGGCATGTGTTAGCCAAGCCCTCCTCCAAGTGGCCACACTGCAGAACTGTGCCCAACCCTTATCTGTGCATTCAGGCATCTGTTAGCCAAGCCCTCCTCCAAGTGGCCACACTGCAGAACTGTGCCTAACCCCTACCTGTGTCTCTGTATCCAAACAGGCACCGCAGTTACACAGGTTTGGTGCTAGAGTTTCTTGGGGCATATCCCCGGGTCCTTAGCACCTCACCAACTACTAGAGTTACTTGAGGAAGGAAGTATTTCCTCACACCACACACAGTCAACCTGTGGAACTCTTCACCAGAGGATGTTGTGAAGGCCAAGACTATAAGAGGGTTCAAAAAAGAACTAGATAAGTTCATGGAGGATAGGTTCATCAATGGCTATTAGCCAGAATAGGCATGGATTGTTGTTTGTCACAGGCTGGGAAGGGCCAATGGGATGGATCACTTGATGATTACCTGTTCTATTCATTTTCTCTGAAGCACCTGGCATTGGCCACTGTCAGAAGACAGGATATTGGGCTAGATGGACCATTGGTCTGACCCAGTATGACTGTTCTTATGTGCTGTTATAGTACACCTAGGAATTTATGTGGTAATTGCTGATTTGTTGTTGATTTTATGTGAGATAAGAGTGTTTGATACCTTACACTTTGGATACCACTCCGTCACTTCCTTCTTTTCCAAGCACTCACACTCTGACATATTGTACAACCAACCCAATTTATTAAAAATATTATAATAACCGGAAGTATCATTGAAACCTTTGAAGGCATACCAGGTGCTTGTCCACAAATAATGACAGTAAAATCTCAGCATTATGAACACCGATTATGAACTGACCAGTCAACCACACACCTCATTTGGAACTGGAAGTATGCAATCAGGCAGCAGCCCAGACCAAAAAACAAAACAAAACCCCCCAAAAACAAATACAGTAAAATACCGTGTTAAATGTAAACTACTAAAAAAATAAAGGGAAAGTTTTTTTAAAAAAAGATTTGACAAGGTAAGGAAACTATTTCTGTGCTTGTTTCATTTAAATCAAGATGGTTAAAAGCAGCATTTTTCTTCTGCATATTAGGGTTTCAGAGCTGTATTGTCATTGTTCAGTTGTAAACTTTTGAAAGAACAACCATACTGTTTTGTTCAGAGTTACGAACATTTCAGAGTTACGAACAACCTCCATCCCCGAGGTGTTCATAATTCTGGGGTTCTACTGTACTTACAAGAGTGAAAAATGAAATAAAGTGCGAATGTGCAAAACAGTGCCATTAACTGAAGTCCAAGCTCCACAGGTGCACTGGTAGGGGAACTGAATATCAGAAGTGTGCTTTCTGTTCTCCTTCTCCCTGCTTTAACACATTCTCTAGGTTGTACGTGATTGCATGGGGCTGAAATGCACAGGATACACCTGCCTATTCTAGTTCATGGACTTGTTCATAGCCCACCCAACCCCAGAATTTTCCAGCAGCTGCATTGCTGCAAGACATGGCAAAGTGGAGGACAGTCTGCGGGCTGGTGCTGGAACTGGTACAGGGGGATGCAGCCTGGTGTCTATCAGGTGATCAGCTGCTCTAACAGTGCCTGGTCCTAATCACTATTCTTCTAGTCATATTCAAGGAAATTGACAACCAATTTCTTCTCCCGCTTCCTGTCCTGCTCCTTTGCTTTCTGGTATTTCAAATGTTCACCTGACCTGCTCCCCATGTCATATAATAGGTCATCTCTGACACTCTTCCTTTTCACTTGGTTGAGGGTCCTGTCCCCAAGGGTCCTGGATGCCTCTCTTGGTGCAACTGACTTGGAAGTGAACTGCCAAGGAAATGAAAGAGCATTTTTTCATGAAAAAAATAAAGGAAAGAATCCACTCCCTCCTTTATATCTTCATCAAGATAAGGCCACAGTTAGATACTTTTATCAGCCTGATATGCTTTTATTCCACCTTTATACACTGACTTATTCAGAAGATCACTCTAGCAACATGCCCAGATCAAAGACACAACAGGGTAAGCATTTTAAATGTAATTCATTTTTTAAAATGTGGGCCCTGGTTGGAGGGGTAGGGCCATCAGCTCAGGGCCCTATTACCAGTATGAATGTCAACATTATTTCAGGATGGAGAAGCCTGGGAGGATATTACTGTTCTGGAAGTCCCAGAGTGAAGAACCACCAAATTTTCCAGGCTAGTGGTGGAATCCAATCTATCTATGCAAAGGAGATTTTCATCGCCTGGTGACTGAGCAGCATATCAGGGAATGAAGAGGGCTGGTAAATTACCAACATATCTATGGGAAGTTTACCCCACCCAGAAATCTCACAGATTGCCTTGAGTTTCTCCTGCATGAAAAATTCTCAAGCATCACCTGCCAGGAGTGGGGGGAAATCTTGAATTAACAATAACAGGATGCTGAACTCTGATGCAGAGGCTTGTTAACAACAGAGCTGATTTCCCTCCTCAGCCTGAATGGCATGCCATGAACAGACGTAACCAGAAAGCAAAGCACAGGGGTCCACAAGGAACCGTTCCACTTAATACAGCCACTGGGACTTATAATCCATACTGTCCGTGACAATGCTTTAATTCTAGTAATGGTAGAACTCTATCATCCTAGCAGTGTGACAGAGTTACAAAGAGAATGAAATTCAGAGATATGCACTCATGCTTGCTAATATTATAATCCTGGTTTATTTAAAAAATAATAAATGCAAAGATAGCAAAAATAAATTATTAGTTGCATATTATATTCTTCCCCCTCTGGATCACACCTGGTGTGGCGGGAGGGAGAAGGGGATCCAGGGAAATGTTATGGCTTCCACTCTCAACTGAAGCTAAACCTATCCCAATATATGTAACCATAATATTTTTTGAGAAACAAGGTGGGTGAGGTAATATCTTTTATTGGACCAATTCTGCTGGTGAGAGACACAAGTTTTTGAGCTCATACAGAGCTCTTCACCTTGTCTTTCTAGTGTCTTGGGACCAATACATCTACAACAACACTGCTAACAATAATTGTATTGGTCATAATAACCCAGAAATCCCTTCCAAGTATGCTTCAAGTTCCCGCATGATAATATAAAGATGGCAGGTGCCACTTACTGGGTTGTGGATCCAGTTCCTGCACCATTCCTTCTCCAGGTTGTTCCCTCAGCACATCACTGAATAAGTCCTCAGAAAATAGACCTGGGACAGCCACTAGCCCATCTGCCCAGATGGGCTGATCTTGAGCTTCCAGTACCACGGCCTGTTCCAGGGACTCTGCCCCCCTTCCACCATGGTTTCCTTTAGTGCTGTCCCTGTCCGCTTTTCTTCTGGTCCAACCAGTAAACCATCCCTGCTTAGAAGCCTGACAGACAGAATGCTGGGCGCTGGGTGGTGAGCACCCAGTTGAATTCCTCGTTATAGGGGCAGGTAGACAGGGAGTTGCTGGGACCTGCTGTTGCTATCTTTAGCCTAGCAGTAGAGGGTCTTTAGGTGGTTGAGATGGTCTCAAACAATTGCAGCTTTCAGGTGCTTCTCCCAAAATCAGTTTTTTTGCTGTACTGACGCCAGAGGTTAAGCAGAACCCTGGAGTGCTCCTCCAGACAGTTAGCAGCATGCTGGGTGGTGGGCATCTTGTAATGCTGTTTGGCAGAGCTGGGATGAGCAGTGCAGAAAATGGAGCAGGCCAGATGGAAATGAAGGGTTAAACGCTGACCAAGTGTGTATAAACCATGAAGTAGCTTCCAGTGCTTGGGGATGAGTGAGAAGAGAGTAGGTAGGAAGGCTGCGACAAACAGGCACTAGGAATTGTGGGATGACACTGGAGGACTCTTGTAATACGTGCTCAACAGCGTGCTGAGCTAGATGGACCATTGGTCTGACCCGTGTGGCCGTTCTTATGCACTTTATCTGTCTCCACACTGCAAAGCTCGGGGGGGAGGGGGGGGGGAAGGGTGAGAGCACAGCTGAGAGAACAACATGTACTTTACCCCATCCCCTCAGCCAAGCATGGGATTAATGCACTGGGAAGTGTCTGTTTTAAAGGGTTTTGTGTCTGGATAGTAGGGGAGGCCTGGAGAATGTCATAGGGTGGCTGGCCCCTTTAAATGAAGCTGGTCCAGCTCTTCTGTGGCAGAACAGCTGCTCCCAATTAAGGGGGCAGAGCAGCACCTAAGACTATAAAGGATCAGGGAGAATCAGAGAGGTAAGAAGGTCTGTGAAGAATGCCGTAGGAGGTTACTGAGGGAGGCTGAAAGCAGGGAGAGAGGTTTCTTAGCTGTTGTCCTCAAGCCAGAGAGCCTGGTCTGGAGGGAGGATGGCAAGAGTAGTAGAGGGAGTCGCCTGCTGACTTCTGAGCTGGTGCTATGGGGCCGGAGGGGGCTGAAGGAAGGGGAGTACTGGAGGAGCTTTCCTGCTGGAGTCTCCACTGTGGAGAGCTGGAAACAGCTGACAGAACAGGAGCAGTGGCTGCTCCCCTGGTGAGGACAAGCTCCCAGCAGAGGGGCTGTGGTGTTGCTGGCTGGGAGGAGCAGGGTTACACTCCAGCTGGAAAGGCTGGGTGGCTCTTGTAGCAGAAGGACGGGAGAGGATGGAAGAAGAGCCTGCATGTGGTGGAAGGGCTATGTCAATGGACTAGAGGTTAGGGAATTTTAAGGACTATCACTTCAAGTGATAAATGGAGTTTGGTTATGGATTATTTGCACTGTGTTTTTGTAATAAATTGGCCCCAAAGAGGGGTATTATTGAGATAAGAGTCTATTGTGCATCCCTTAGAGACCCAAGAGAGGAACTGGGGCAGTAACCCTGACAGTAAGGCAACTAGTTGCAAGGGGGCATTCAGGGATAAGGCAAAGGGGTTCATGGGCAACAACACGTGTAACAACATGCAGCAAGCCTGTGACGTGGACATACCCTGAGTGAGTGAGAACGACTGTATTCAAGATTTGTGGTTCTCCTTCTGAGAAGGAACTTTGACAATCCCACAGCCACCTCCTGGAGGTGCCTTTCCCATCACCCACTTCAGCACTGCTACTGCTCAGGGATCAGTGACAGGCTCCCTTCACGTTGGGACAGGATGCTGTCCTGGTGCTACAGCCAGGAACATCTCAAGTTGTCTTCCAGTTATCAGCCCGCCACCTGCAGCTGAGCCACCCTCTCTGTCGAATTCACAGCGAGGCTTTTAGTCACAAGGAAGGGCAGCCCAGTAGCGTGCGAGGCAGCATTGTTTAGGGAACTAAAGTGAATCGATTAAGTCTGAAAGTAGCTAATGAGTCAATGAGATACTGGAAGGATGTTCCAGGTGGCAGGAGCTGCAGTGGTGAAGGCCCTTTCATCAACAGTGATGAGATTTTTTGAAGGGACACAGAGAGAGAAAAATCTTCTTCAATTTAGGAGCAGCTAAATGCCCTAATATTCTGTGGATTTGTCTACACTACAAGCACTACAATGGTACAGCTGCAGCTGTGCTGCTGCAGTATAGACACTTACTACAGTGATGGAAGGGGATTTTCTGCTGCTGCAGTAAATCCACCCCCTGGAGAGACAGTAGCTAGGTTGACAAAAGAATTCTTTCATTGACCTAGTGGTGTCTATACCGAGACTTAGGTTCACTTAACTACATCTCTCAGGCATGTGATTTTTTTCCCCCTTTCAATAATCTGTAACTTTCCAACTCTCTCTTTGTCTGTTGTTGATGAGGCTAACAGTGGATAATGTTTTGTTGTTGTTTTAGTCTTTGCCTTTCTGATTTCCAGTATATTCAGACAAACTCTCATCCATTTAACTTTAGGGTTACTTCTAAATACCTTAATAAATACATGTATGAAAGCATAGTTCTAAAAGCTAACACTCTGCTTTATCCCTTTGTCTGCTACTAATTTACTAGTTCTCCTGGCAAGAAAGTACCTGTACAGCATGTTATTACTCTTAGGGACTGATCCTGCCATGCACCCAGAACGCTCACTGACCTCAGAGTTTTGCATGAGTTTCCTCTGACAGGCATGGGCTCCTAATATTACTTTTTGAACACAGACTAATAGAAAGTATTGCAAATAGAGAGAGAGACGACCTTGCTTCTCATGATCAAAAATGGCATGGTTGAGGTTTTTATGGTTTCATTTTGTTTTTTAAAGCTGTCCTGAGCAGTAATGCTTTATGTTGGGCTCTAGGAAAGTGTTTTAAAATACTTAACAAATAATTTACCATATTAAGGGTTATTTCCTGTGTGCAGTCTGCATGTGGTTCTTGATCCTTCACCCAAAGTATTGCATGAATGGTTTAATTTTCCACCACTTGAGGGAGCTACAGTGATGCAAATAAAGGTTCAAATGAAGTTTTTTTACATTTGTAATTTAAGAGCCCTTTTCAACAGCACATCTTAATTATTGAGGAGCTCCCCCACTGGTTTCCTTGGGAAGTGTGTCTGAGTAAAGAGATGAACAAGGCTCTAAGTAGGCATATTGTCTTTCAGTGCTGCAACTTTTCATGAGTGGATTTTTTTTTAAACAAAATCTCCCCTGTAAATACATTTTCAGGATCAATCTGGCATGTTTTTTGGGAGGGGAAGCATACATCAAACAACCTGCATAATGGAAGTAGTTTATTTGCTGAAGGATCTCCCCCTAAACTACCACTGTTTGATCTGATTTCCCTTCTCTTTTCATTTATAGTAAAAAACAAAACAAAACAAAAAAACACCCCAAACCATATTATTTATAGATTTAATAGTAAATAATAGAAAAAGTCTAGAGTTTTATAGACTCTACAACAGCTATGGATAGCTCCTTCTTTCAATTAGTTGTAGAATTGTTGTAGAGCTATATTATTCCTGGCCCCCTCAATAAGAGGAAGGATGGCCTTGTGGTTAAGGCACAGGAGTAGGATTCATGGGTTCAATTCTCAGGTCTGACACAAATGTCTTTCATGACCTTGGGCAAGTCATTTGCTGTCTATGCCTCATCTGGACAATGGAAGTAATAACATTTCTCCCACCCTTTGTCTGTCTTGTCTATTTAGATTGTAAACTCTTTATAGCAGGGCTTGTCTCTTACATACAGTATCTAGCAAAACTGGATCTTGATCTTGGTTGACCCCTCTATCCGTTACTGTACTATAAATAATACAGTGAACTTAAAAGTCTGCATCCTTCTTCATTATTAATTACCCCATATTTTTTACCTGTAGGGCATTCCTTAAAAACCTAATTAAAACTGATTCAGTGCTATTTGTAGTCTGGGGTAATGATTTTAAAACTATCTCAGTAAAAGCTTCCACATCACACTTAAGCTTCTCATCTTTCCTTTGGAGGCTCTGCACAGCTCCTCCCCAGCTCCGCATCTTTTCCTTGACAATTCCTTCAGCTCCTCACACTCTGTCCAAACTTCTTCTATGTCCCTCACCCACTCCTGCTGTTGAAATTCACCACAGTTCATAAGATTAATGCAAGGCCCTCTGCAGCACTTAAGTCATCAATGCTGGGCTTAGGTGGTACAGAGGGCTCTTTACAGGTCCTCTGCCAGCACTATGGTGAATTTCACTTGGTTCCTCCTTGCATGTTAGCCCTTGCATTTGGAACATGATTGCAATGAACGTTGTCCAGTTACACTCCCTCTCCTTCAATAAACCCCTGAAGACACACTTGCTTAGTGAAACAAAGATATTAACCCTCTGTTTGTTCAGTGTTGTGCTGCATTTGCTTGTGCCATTAGGGTTAAGGATCTGTTCAGGTTCTTTGATACCATGTCTGTTTATGTAATGTTTATGAAGGTGGACTAGATCAGAGTACTAGTAAAAACTTTGTTCCAGTTTACATAAGATTTCTTCATTGGTCAATTTACTTTGATGCTACTGTCTTGGATTGGTTTCCTTTTCCTAGATTTGCGTTGTTTGAAATTTGATGTGTCAAAGGGAGAGGGATTAGTATTGTATTGAAGTTTTGTGGCCTGCGGATTACTATGTGCCACTATATATATGTATTGCTTATTATTAAATCTCTAGCCAAATGAAAGACAGCCCTTTGTGTTATCTTGGAACTCTATGTATCTCTTTCATTAGTCTAAATGGAACTTTGTCTTAAGTAACCAAGTGTTTCATTCCAGTGAATGAGCTAAGTAAACTTACTTCATTTTCCAATTGTCCCTCGTTGTTGGGATTTTGTGCCCCTGTCAGTTCAATGTGCTTTGTAAAACTGTTTTGGTATCTGTTCTAATCTTTTATCTCTCTAAATTGAAGCTCTCGCTCTCTTTTTCTTTCACCTTCACTGTTTTGTCTCTTCACCCTGCCCCTCACACTCTTTCTTAAAACTAAGCTAAGCAGGTACTTCTAGTTTGACCAGATGTCCCGCTTTCATAGGTTTGTCTTATATAGGTGCCTATTACCTCCTACCCCCATCCCAACTTTTCACATTTGCTATCTGGTCACCTTAGGTACTTTTCTCATATCTATCTTTCTCTCCTTTGTTTGCCTCCAAACCTAGTTACCTTTAGCAGTGTTGGCTACACACCAGGCTTGGAATGGGAGCAGCACTGATGTATGAAGTCATCATGTTTTCCTCACCATAAATTATTTGGCAACTGATGGAGAGGTTAGATTTAAGTCCAAGTAGAACAGATTTTGGGCAACTGTTTAAATCCAATGGCAGACCAAAACTGGAGGAGGAAGCCCACCAGTTTTGGTGGCTGTTGTCTCAGGACTTGCCATTATAAAGTGATGTGACACTGCATCACCTTGTGTAGATGGGGGACAGCAGTGTGAAGAAAACAGAGGCAAGAGAAGAAATAGATTTGAAAGTTTACTCCCCCCGCAAGCAATTCAATGGCTAATTAAGCAAGAGCGGGGAGACACCCTCCCCCCCCCGATGATCCCCACACTCAGTCCTAAAAAATCCATTGTTTAGACTTGAGCAGGATGAAGTTATATTGATAGAGGGGAAAAAATGAGGGTGTGTGGATTCTTCTGTGTTTGACACCCACTTCTTCTGGATACCCTCTCCTTCATAGGCCTCTTTTACTCTGTCATCTCAGAGTTCTCCACCTACCTTGCTGGCTGCACTTCTGCCTCTTTTCCTGTGCTGTTTCCCAAGGGTAGGTCAACACTGCAATGTAAACCCAGCGTTAGCGGGACTCAAGTCAGCCAACCTGTGTTAGGGGACCCTGAGCTTGAACATCTACATTGTATTTTAACCCTATGTTAAGACTCTTCTAATCCATGCTCGAACGTAAGGCTCTCACATCCACACTTGCAGTGTGCAGACCTGAGTCAAAGTAACCATATCCCAGAATCCTGAGCTCTCCTCCCCCCTGAAATGTGACCATACTAGCCATAGGACCACGGTATACTGTGGAAAACTTGACTGCCTGCCCTGCATGTTACCAAGATGCAGCTCGCTTTGCAAAAGGCTTGACCGGTTCGCTCTCCACTGCAAACCCAGGCTCTCTGATCATGTGCTTGCAGATTGGTGATCAGAAGAGAATGGGTTATCAGTGACCCGAGCTGCTGCCGTTCGCAAAGAGAGGGTGGGCTTCTGTTTTCAATAGAGTGGATTCCAGATTGTTGGGCTAGAGAGGACTAAGGAAGTTGTCCCAGGGAATTGTGGGATATTTCCAGTTGACTCTCAGGACCTGAGTCAAGTGGGACTGCGGCAACACTGCAAAGCAATAGGGCTCAGATCCTGGGTCCCAGCTTAAGTTGAACTCGGACCCTCCAGCTCTGCAGGGTGTTGGGACCCTGGCTCCAAAGCCCTGGGTTAGTGAAATTGCAGTGCAGATGCAAGGGAGCCCAGGCTCAAGCCCAGGTTTACATGGCAGTACATACATACCCTAAGTGTCTGTCCTGGGTTCCATCCTTTTTCTTCTCTTTATTCTCACCTGAATATGACTCTGTGGCCTATAGCAACTCAGTGTAAAGAGCTGAGCACTGGGGTGGTGAGCTCTGCTACTAAGGAGGGTTTTATCCCGATTGGGTAAATGCCCAATGATGTCATCTCCAGTGTCAAACTCTCATTGAACTGCTACTCATCAATTAGGTTGTTGCACTGTGAGTGATCTCTCTCCCAAAGACATTTTGGCTGTATCTACATTAGAGAATTTTAGAAAAAACTTCCCACCGGGGCTACCACCAGGTAATCAGTAGGTACTCAGGTAATCACCGGGGCTACCACCAGGTAATCACATTGGTAGCATCCCAAATGTAGACAGGGCCTGGCATTTGATAATTAAACTCTGCGTCACTGATATTTCATCAGCTCACATATAAGAAGTTTCTTTTTTCACCAGTTTCCAGGTAAGTAGATGGTAGCAATGTGTGAACAGGCTGGCCCCAGATACTGGATTGATTAGAAAATGGCGGAAAAGATGTAGGTGAGTTTTTATACGCATCAATCCCATGACCTGTAAAGCCTAACTATGGACCTGTGATTATTACCTCATAAAACGGAGCAAGGATAATATTACTACTTAAATAACGACCACCCAACCAACAATCTGACCAACTGACACAGATTTCATATCCTAGGCAATCTTCCCACTTTCATCTACACTAATAACTTTCTTCAAACATCCACTTGTACTAGAGGCTTCCTAAGATCTTCTTGTCACATATAAGGGAAATTTTCCCTTATTCTAAGGGAGCCACTGTGTTTTGTTTGTTTTTAATAGCTTCTCTGGGTTATATGGGTAGCTGTGATTGAAATGCTTGCCTCAGGTATGCATCAATGGCATGTCCCAAATATTCAACAGAGGTCTGGAAGAATTCACATTTGTCTTTGTGGACTCATAGGCCATAATCTTCCAGTCTTTGCAGGGCAGCATCCAAGTTCTTAAGGTGATCCTCTTCATTCTTGCCAGTGATCAGGATGTCATCAAGATAGCACTGGACTCCGGGCAAGCCACTCAAGATCTGGTCCATGGCCCTCTGGAACAAAGCTGGAGCAGACGTTATTCTGAAGGGCAAGCGACAGTATCAGTACAGCCCTTTCTTTATGCATCACGATAGCCAACAGCTCTCGGGACTTCTCATTGACATGCATCTGTAAATACACCTGACACAGATCAATCTTGCTGAACTTTTGTCCATCAGCCAAGCCAGTGAAGAGGTCATCAATGCAGGGAAGAGGATTATTGCTCTGCACACAACATTGTGTTAACAGTAACTTTAAAATCCCCACAAATCCGAATTGAGCCATCTTTCTTCAATACTGGAATGGTTGGTGTTGCCCATTGGCTGTGGGTAACTGGTACTAGGACTCCATTCTTGACCAGGCACTCCAGGTCAGCTTCTACTTTTGGCCTGATGGCATATGGCACAGTTCCGGCTTTCAGACATTTTGGTTGGTTGTCAGGCTTAATGTTTAATTTCACAGTGACTCCTTTCATACTTCCCAGGTCCTCTTCAAAAACAGCAACATGTTCCTTTAATACAGCTGACAAAACTGTTTCTTCTTTAGCCATCCTGTTCACTTCTGCCCAGTTGAGCTGGATCTTCTTAAGCTATGACCTTCCCATTAAGGCTGGGTAATTGCCTTCCACCACAGACAGTGGCAATTAAGCAGTCTGTCCATTAAGCTCCACTTTAACATCAGTAGTACCCAACATAGGTACAGCTTCTCCAATGTATGTCTTCCGAACAATTTTTGTCAGCTTAAGCGGAAGATGCTTTAGCTTCTCCTTATACACAGTGTCTAAGACCAGCAAAACTGCTGTTACTGTGTCCAGTTCCAGGTGTACAGGTTTACCTTCCAACAGTGGGGTTCCCCATTATTCATGACAGCCAACTGCCATGGGTGTCACTTTGATCATCCTGAGCCTGCTCTACCGCGTGCAGATTTTTCTTTTTGGTCCGCCAGACAGCAGACTTTTTTCTCCTGTTGCCTGTTCTGTTTGACTCTTCTTTCTTATGTTTGCAGGCACTCTCAATGTGTCCCTTTTTGCCACATTGTTGACACACTAGGTCTTTACGATGCATAGTGACCCGGCTTTCCACAGTGGTAACATTTCCGGCTCCCCACTGTCTTGTTGGTAGGTTCTTGTAACACCTTATGCACTCTGGTTGATGCACTTAGTTGTTGTGCTTCCTTTGCTGCCACTACCATGGAAACTGCTATTCGATGGCCTTCTGCAAGGTGAGTTTGGCCTCTGTCAATAGCACTTCTGTATTGCTTCACTGCACAGACCACAGACTAACCCATCACGCAGGGTGTCATTTAACATATTGTTAAATTCACAGTGCTCAGCAAGCTTCTTAAGAGCTGCTATATATTGGGCTAGTGTTTCACCTTCTTCTCAATTCCTTTTGTGGAACCTAAAGCTCTCTGCAATTACCAGTGGTTTGTGGGGAAAATGCGCCTCTAGGATTTTCACAAAGTCACTGGAAGATTTTGTGCCTGGCTTATCAGGCTGCAGTAAGCTGCACAGCAAGCTAAATGTTTTAGCTCCCACAACACTTAAGAAAGTTGCCACCTTTTTATCTGCAATTCCATTTGCAATAACAAAAAACTCAATGCTTAGTATATGAGCTCCATTGCGCCACAGTTTCATCAAACTGTGAGCCCAGTGAGTGTAGCCATTGCTGCCTTTTTTTTCTTTTCTCTTTCTTTTAGTGTCTTTCATTCATGTATGTTGGGGTTTGTTCACACATAAGTACTGGTAATTTCCTTTCACCAACACTGATTCCTCCCCCTTCCCAATCTGTCTGCTTTACTTTCGGTTTCCAATGTCAGCACAACAGCACAGCCACCCAGAACACCAAAAGGTTTTGCTTACATTTTACTTCTGCTTTTTGCCGGTGGTAGTGCAGGCATAGGTTTGTCATTCTTGTGGCCACTTCATTATGTTTGGATACTTGGAAGTTACTTGCACTCAGAGAGAAACCAGCAGACAGGACACAGAGAGACGTAAACACACACACTGAGTTTATTCTACTACTCTAAGACCAGACAGAACTAGCTGAGCTATCCCATAATAGGCCAGCTCTGTTCACTATGGCAAACTAGGCAGGAAACAAAATACACAACAGTTGAGGAGTCAATGGGTCTTCAATGATTAAGGCCTTTTATAGGCAGGCAGGCTGGCTGGCAGGCATAAAATCTGATTCACTGAAATGCAAATAACTTTTTTATTATCAGCAAACACTTTAGGAAGAAGTGGACTGGCCCATGGTGCTTGGGATGCCAAAAACCTGGCTTGCAAATCTATTTGCAATTGATTTTTAGTTGTCCCCAGCTAGGCCAAAAACCCAAGGCTATTTACCAGACAGGTAAAGAGTGCAATGGAGAATTCGCAATAAGGTGGAGACTGTGTGGGACTCTGGAGTTGCTGTGTGATCCCATCCACCTTTGTCCTACCAGCTTGGTAACAAGGCTCTGGAAAAGAAAAGCAACCACTTGTGGAGCAAAGGATAGATCTCATCTTGGATTGTGGGGTCAAGTATTCTTGGGCCAAATTCAGAGTGTGCTTCTTCTGTTTTAACTCAGCCAGAGTGACAGAAGGAACTTTCTTAATGCTTTTTTCTTTACCTATCAGTCAGGGCTTATAAATCAGTATTTTCCAGTTTAACTCTAAAACTCCACAATTGGAGTTCCTGGCTCACAGTGAGGGTCCCTAAGCTCCGGCAGCTCTGAGAGACCCGCAGCTCCAAGCCACTGCAGGTGGCAGAGATCTGGCAGCAGGGAACCCAGGGCTCCGAGCCGCCACTGGCAGAGACCCTACAGACATCAGCCAGGGGCGGGTGGCAGGGAACCTTGGAGCCCTGAGCCGTGGCATGTAGCCCCTGGAGCCTCAAGCCCCAGAGGGTGGTGGGGATACACCCCAGCTGCAGCAGGCAGCCCTGCTACCATCTGCCAAGGCAGGCAGCGGGACACCCCGCTGCCATCCGCTGTGGCAGGGGGGACTCCAGATTTCCCAACCGCTATAGGCGGCCAGCCCCTGCAGCTCCCAGCCACTGCCAGGGACCCCACAGCCCTGACCTGCCACCCGTGGGATACCCCAGTCATCAGTCCCTGCAAGTGACCCTCCAGCCTCAGCAGGCACCCCCCAGTCATTGGCTATGGGCGGGGTTGGACCCGGGAGCCCCGAGCCACCACAAGCGACCCAGGAGTTGGGAGCCCCAGGGCTCGGAGGGACTGGGATTCAATGGCTGTGACTGCTGGACCCTTCCCCACCCACAGTGGGGCTAGGGTTCTCATCCTCCCCCCTTGGGCATTTAGTCAGACAGGTCACAGGCCCGTGACCGGTCCATGACTTTTATTAAAAATAATCATGACAAAATCTTAACTTAGCCAGGAGGTAAATGGTATTATTTGCAACATGGCACCTTTTCACCAACCATGGGCAATTGGATTACTGTCTAGCTGGGGGAATCAAGGGTTTTATTATAATGCTACTGACCTTATTGGTAAAGTTCTTTGAGATCTGCTGATGAAAAGGGCTATACAAAAGCTAGGTATTATTCATTTTCAGGTTTTAAGGAACCAGAACTCACTGATTATATCATTTCAGTGGAACTATTGTATAGCCTGCAGAGGCAGGGCCCAGCTATGAAGTTGGAATCTACACCACCTCAAAGTTTGGGTGTGTGCAGATCTGGGGTGTTTACCAGAGAAATTTCAAGACTTGGCTGTAATAAATATAGAGGGCGTTCTTCATTGAAGCAGCTGGACGTGAACTAGATCCCATTCATGCTTTTTGACTATGCAGCTGAGATTAGCACAACCTATGTTGCTTAATCTCCCCATACACAGTCTCTCCCTAAATCCTGGCCTGAGCACTCCAGAGCACCTAGAGTGAGGCAGCAGAAACATAGGTGCCTAGGCAACTTTTACTCTGAAAATGTAGGCATTTCAGGGTTTTGTTGGAGTCCCATGGATCGCAATGAAGCCTAAAACTGAGATTTGGGTGGCTAAGGCCTGGTCTACACTACATGGTAATTATGTCAGTGTCTACACTACAGTCTTGCTCCTGCTCCCACCAATGTAAGTGCCTACTACACCGACATAACTCCACCTCCATTAGAGGCGTAGGGTTTATGTCGGTGTAGGTGTAGTTAGGATGAGGTGATATCTGTATAGACGCTGCATTCTTTACATTGGCTGTTGCTGTCTTGTCAATTTCACAGCTCCACTGTGAAATTAACAAGAAAACCCAGCTGCTGCCAGGTCTCAGCATCAAGCCAGGCTGCCACCCAAGTTGCCCCCCCGGCTGGGTCTCAGGTCCTCTCTCTACTCAGTTTTTACTCAGGCTAAACTCTCATTGACATTAGGATTTGGCTCACCTTTTTTAACTCAATAAAAATAGCAGTTGCTGTTGCATTATTTTGCCTGACTTTTTTTAAAAACCTGAAGTTATCAGAAAATGAAAACCCCAAAATCCAACTAACTATGAAATTAGTCAGAGCACAGGGAGAAACCAATGGCCTAAGGTCTCAGGCTACCCCCTTCCCTCTATCGCTCAAACCCAGCCTTAGAGAAGAATCAAACTTGCAGAGTGTCTTTAGTGATAATCTTGGAATTCCATATTCTGCAAAATATCTTTATACAATGCCCAGTTCTGGGCCCTTCGTCCAAGAAGCCTGAAACTATCACTGCCCCATAACAACATGGGATAATGATTTTTCCCCCTATTGTTCTTCTGGACGAATGAAAGCCCAGCATGTCAGCCAACGGGATTTGAAGAATTTGCTCAGCTATAAACACTACAGTGCAGACTCAGTCTCTATCCAAAGAGACTCTCTAAGCATTTAACAGTCTCCCCCAGAGCACAGAGAACAGACTAAATGAGCAACAGCAGCAGTAGATCACTAGAACCACAGAAACAACAGGTCAAATTCTGTTCTTGTTTAAACAGGTGTCAATCTGAATTAGCTACAGGCAAGTATAAGGGCAAAATTAGGTGTGCAAGTGGGCCTCACCACACTGAAAATGTGGCCCTTCATCTCTACAGAAGGTCTTAACCCAATCTCTCGTGTAGCTACTGCCCACTTACTGAAAGGAACTATAGACTCCTTTGGCAATAACTTACAAAGACAGTCATTCAAAAGGGGTTTATTTTCCTCTCTCATTCCAGCTCTTAGAATGCTGCAGGATGATCGCAGTATTGCCAGCTGGATCATGGCACTTCAAATGACCAGCCGCATTGACACAAAGCAGCAGGCAGCCACAGGCCAGAACTCCAGTACCCAAGAGGCAAATGAGTCTACATTTCATGGAGAAGCCCTTCGAGCAGCCCCTGGTAAGGACCAGCAGCAGAGCAGAGTCAGAAAGCCTGTTCATCAGCTGATGTCAGCAAGCTGTCTGCATGCTGCAAGTTGTCTTTACTACCACAGCACAGAAATTAGGATATTAGATTGTTACATTTTACCCATATTATAACAATGTGATTGCCATGTGGTGACATTTTGAGGCAGCACCAGGACATCACAGGGATATCCCACCTGTCCCCTTTCTTCCCCAGGAAGACTTTTTCCTGATATTTAGCCTAATTTCTTAATCTCTTCCTATTTCTCCAAGTTATAACCCACTGAATCACCCGAGATAAAACTGGGCAGGACCTAGAATTCTCATTCTGTGGGAAATTCTAGAAATTAAAAAAAAATCCAAAACAGAAAAAAATGGAAATTTTAAAATATCCTGAAGAATGGCATTTCTGAATTTTTGTTTTGAAAAAGTCAAAGTATGCATTTTGTCCTTTTTCCAAAATGTTTCCCAGGCTCCTTTTGCTGCCTGGGGTCCCCACAGCTAGCCAAATGGAGAGTCAAGCAGCTCAGGGTGCTCCAAGGGACCCAAGCTGCCAAGGAGCTGGAAACCCTGGCTCCAAGTCAGTCTGTCTGGCAGGCTGCCCTAGAGCCGAGGAGCCTGGGAGCCCAATCTTCCCAGCAACTTGCCATGGGTTTCTGAGGATCAGGAGAGCCATGAAACTGGCAACAATGTTCTGATGGAAAAATCAAAATTTGGGGGAAAATTTGACTTTTCCTGCAGAAAACACTGATTCTGCAGAAAGTGAATTTTCCCTCAGAAAATGATTCAGCTGGGAAATTCCTGATCAGATATTATCCTACAGAGTTCCCTTTCTTCCTTGGTGTTAATACTGTTGTAGATTATCATGTCTTCCTCCTCCCTCTCCTGCTTGTCTTTTGGCCAAGCTAAATGTGGGTTGCTATCTTAAATTTTCCTCATAGATCAGGATCTCCAAAGGATCAATTATTTTTGTTGCTGTTCTTTGAATTCCATTCAGTTTATCAAAAGCTTTCTGGTAATAAGAACTGAGAATGGAAAGCAATATCCCAGGAGGGACTAACCCCTACTCTGGGTCAGGATGCCTTTTGAGGTGCCCAGAACTGAGTGCAGGATCCCAAGCAGTCTCACCACAGCCATATAGACAGGGATCCCTTTGTGTACTAGGACATGACATCTTTAGGAATAGGATGTCCAGAACTGAATGCAGAAACACAGGTGCCTCCAATTCAGTGTGGCTGTATGTCTATAGCTAATGAAGAGTTCTGGATTCTTTCAAGATGAAAAGCACTACATAAATATAACTTGTACTGTGTCTCTGCAGGGATTTTTAAATTGACTTTTAAAGATAAAGAGAAAAGTTTTACAGCATTTAGATAACTGACACACATAGTTATACCAATACAGCAATCCATTTGTCAAAGCCTGGCAGTTACCATTTTAAGAGAGATATTTGAGCAAAGGTTTGTGTCCAATGCATTTTCATAAACCAAAGTTATTTTAAAATGTCAGTGCATAGCTGTCAGCTCTTGCCAAGTTCATTCTATTTTGTTTTCCTGATGCATCCCTTACTGACAATCACTAGCTCAGCTGACGCACACAGTGGCATTTTCTGTTTGCATACAGCTGTCAAATGCCTAGAGATCAACTGAATGCCTTTCACTGGGTGAAACCATTGTCAAAGTACTATACTGTTACTAAAACTTTTGTTGCATGTTAAAAAGCAAACGTATTTGTAAAGATCTCTTTAGTAACCAACCAGAAGAGTAAATGTTCAGTACATTTTTCAGTTGTAATTTTTATTCCCCTATCCCCAGAACTGGAGTGCCTGTTAAAGTACAGTTAGGATTGGTTTTGGCCCCAATGATGGACAATTTCATGCACGTGAATTATCCTATTCACTTCAGTAGGAGTATAGGAGTACAAAAACTGTGTTTAGATGAGGTCTCAGCCATCTGTTTGACACAAGAAACATCCCATAATCCTCTCCTCTGATTTCCATACACACACTGATAGTTACTGTACAACTTTATGTAGGACTAGAAGTACACTGTACACTCTGCTTTGGGAATACTTTGATGTCAACTCTGCCATCTTTTCATCATTTTTTTTTTTAAATTAAACTTAAAATAAATTAGCAGGAGAGTAAAAAATACTCCAAGAGAGAGAAATCCATATGTCATCTGGGGAAGAAAGCATAACCAGTGAAAATTTTCCTCTCAGAACCCATAAGGATGAGCAGTTTCTCTTAAAACTGATACACCCCTTTAAAGCATGACATTTCATAGCCCTGGTCTACACTGACCTGGCAATTCAGCGGCAGTCAACGGGAGATACGCAAGCTACGCAGAGTAGCTTGTGTAACTCCCGTCGACTGCTGTGCTTCCTTTCTGCACGGTGTCTTCACTGCACTGCGCTGACGGGAACCACGTTCCCGTCGACGCAGCGCTACGCCACTTGAGGGGATGGTTTACCAACACTGACTTCTGGATCGATTGAGCGGGTCTTCACTGACGGCTCAATCGATCCAGATAGGTCGATCTGACGGCAGTGACTTTGCCGCTGTCAGTATAGACATACCCATAGAGTCATTCAATTTTTACTTATACATTTGTTAATACCACCTGACTCCCCTACTTTGACTGATAATCACTGAAGAACAGCATCTTCATCTTTAAACATATCCCCCATGTTCATAAGTGAATTTTGCATACACAGGTGCAACTGTGCATGGCACATGCATGTGTCTCCAGAGGAACTGCCATACACCATCAGACCTGTGGTTCATCTAGTCCAGTGTCCTGTCTCCAACAGTGGCCAGCACCAGATGCTTCAGAGAAAGATGCAAGAAACCTTGCAGTACATAGATGTGGGACAACCTGCCCCACATATTAGATCTCATCCTCCCTAATAATTATGGATTGGCTTCAGTGATTTATGTAATTGTGATGCTTCCCAGAAGGACCCAAGGTTGTGAGGCATCTTGCACCTCTCACACCTGCCCTTAGTGTGAGGAAGCCTTGTCTGAGCCTGCTGTGGGTCAGTTCTTCAACACCGCTAGCCTCTAGTAACATAAGCACTGCCTTCCAGGCCTCCACAGGCCCTACACACTCTTTACAGGTTAATGACAGGCACCCTCCAACCTGAGTCCTCCAAGCATCTCTCTGGAGTGTCATGCCCCATATCAAATGGGCAAACACAGAATTCCCAGTTTCTGTTCTCAAAGGAACAGTACATAACAGCTTACCTCGTACACCTTAGAACACCACTCCACTTAACACACAACACTTAGATCTGTTTCTCGAGAAAGCAAGTATAAGTTTATTTTATAAAGAGAGATTCAAATTATAGCAAGCAGAAATATTGGAAACAAAGTTACATATAAAATAAAATTATAACATGCATACTAGAGCCTAAACTAAGATATTGTCATGTCATAAAGAGCAAAAGCTCACTCAAATCCTTCCAGCATATTACAGCTGGGCTAGGTTGATTGCCTGCTCCTGAAACAAGCACAATGTCCTATTGTCTCTTCAGTGGAAAGATGCAGTTTGTCTCTGTCTCTACATTTATAGTCCAAAAATTCATTATTTGTGCTTCCAAATAGGATAACCCTTGCTGCTTGCATGTTTCTATCTAGGATCTCCTCTGGACACATTTGTAATCACTTGATTAGCATTTTGCTCAGATTGTAAATGGGTGCCCATTGTGAACTATACAATACTCAATATAAATGTAGTCAGATTGATAGATAAACATCTCTTACATGAAAGAAACCTGTTTCTCACCTTTTCTGGTGGCCAGTCCCAAGTCATAGACCTTAAGAACATAATTTTCAGAATATACAGATAACTCCTTACATGTTATCCATACATACATTATACAATGGTTATGAGGACCAGTGTGACACAGGCTTTCATTAGAGACCTTACATGACAGTCTTTGGGTGAACTAATATGTAGATCCTTCACCAAAGATCCTTCACCTGTAACTCTTATGCACACCAATGCCCTCTACCAGTTGGCACAAGTGGTACTTGGGTCACAGGAATGCATAATATTCTTTCAATATGATTCAGCATTCTGTTCCTTATGTATTCTAATGTTTGCTATTTTGACTGCAGTTGCACATTGAGCAGTGGTCTTCTTTTGACCATTGAGCAGTGGTCTTCTACAATGACGCCAAGGTCCCTTTCCTCAGTTAACAGTGTTAATCTAGGATCCTATAAATTCGTAAGTAGTTCAATTTTTTTCCCTTCCAATGTGCATTACTTCGTATTTATCAACAGTGAATTTCACCCACCACTCTTTGGCCTACTCGACTAACATGAGTAAGCTCATTTACATTCCTTAGTCTTCTCTGCACTTGACTAATGTAAATACTCTTGTTACCTGCAAATTTTGCCACCTCTCTGCTCTTTTCTAGATCATTATTGAATACATTAGCCAGCACCAGTTCTAATGCAGAACCTTGAGGTATTCTACTATTAAACATTTGTCATGATGCAAACTGGCCATTTATTTCTATTTTTTGTCTCCTACCAGTGTTTGCTCCATGTCAATGTTTTGCCTCTCACTTCATGGTTACTTGGTTTCTTTAGTAGTCCCTTGTGAAGGACCTCATCAAAAGCCTTTTGAAAGTCTAAATAAATTATGTCAATCCACTACTTTGTTGACACACTTAAAAAATTCTATTAGGAAGACTTGATTTTTCCTTTGCTGAATCCCTACTGGCTAGACTCTATCAGACCATATATAGCATTGTGCAGGTATTTATTTGTAATTATCATTTCAAGCAATTAATCAGGTACACTTGTATGACTCACTGTTCTGTAAATCCTGAATCATCCCAGAGCCTTTTTAAAATATTGGTACAATTACTACCCTTGAATTTACCATTACAGAAGCTTTTTTTAAATGAGAGATTGCATACTTCAGCTAGCACTTCATACTTAAAACTCCTTCAAAACTCTTGGATTGTATATCAGCTGGGCTTGGTACCCTGCTACTTTTAATTATCAATTTGCTCCAGCACCTCAAACTCTGATAGCAAAGGTGTGGCATAAGTATCTCCCCCAACATCCTCTGTGGTGAAGACTGAGGCAAAGAAATCATCTAGCATCTCAGCAATATGCTTATCTTCTAAATTCCTTCTGTTAATGTTTGCTTGATCCTGCAAGCCCCTCAGCCAATCTCTCCAGGGCTTCCTCCTTTTGATGTCCTTAAAAGATTTCTTGCAGTTTGCTTTTCTACTTTTTCACTATTTCCTCTTCAAACCCCATCACAGCCCAGCCAGCTCCTACCCTGCTGCTTTAGGAGGCCCAGCGTTGCCAACTATAGTTGCTAGCGGGAGTCT
Source organism: Emydura macquarii macquarii (assembly GCF_026122565.2). Classification (NCBI taxonomy): domain Eukaryota; kingdom Metazoa; phylum Chordata; order Testudines; family Chelidae; genus Emydura; species Emydura macquarii. The sequence goes on from NW_027131180.1 coordinate 16,287,454, forward strand.
GGTGTGCGGGTCGAGGGGCAGGTCCCTAAAAGCCCCAGCACCGGGAGTCCCGTGATTAGGTGGGACCCTCACATTTCCCTTACTCTCGTCCTGGCGGGGAAGAGCCAGGCCTGGGGCCGAGCCACGCCCAGCCATCTCCTGCCCCAGGTCGGGCTCGAGCCCCCGTCATTTGAGCCACACCCGTGACGTGGGGCTCCCCCGTCCCTGCCCTTCACACGCTGGCTCCCGGCTGAGCCGCGGGGCGGGGAGTCCAGGACCCGCGCGCTCTGGGGAACGTGGGCGGGTGGGGAGAAGAAAGAGGGAGGAGGAGGATATGGCGGCGCATGCGCGGGAGGCAGCCGCGCCTCCCCAACGCTCTGGGCGGTGGGCGGGTCCGAGCGTTTCCGGCGCGGAACTGTGACGCGCTCACTCGGCGCCCGAGGTGGGGTGGGGGGGGTGTACTGTGTCCGTCCGGCGGTCGGTCGGTGGGAGATGGCGGAGTATCTGGCCTCCATCTTCGGCACAGAGAAGGACAAGTGAGTGCCCCGTGCCGCGCCACCGGCTCAGCGCTCCGGGTACCCTGCAGGGGAGGATGGCGGGGGCGGGCTCGGGCTCATGCGGCCCGTTCATATAATGGGTTTAAATGCGGAGTCTCCCCTCCCCCTCTCCCTCCAGGCCCGCCGGGTTCTCGCGCCATTAGGCGCGCGTGCGTGCGCGCGCGCCCAGCCCTCTCGCCGCCGCGGCAGTTACTGCTTCCCGTTCTCTGGCCTGGGGCGGCCGGAGCGGCCTTGGCGATTGGAACGTGGCGGCGCGCGCTCCCGTCTGTGGGTAGGGGAGGAAACAGGGCGGCGCGCGCGCGCTGCCACCCAGAGACCAGGCCCGCGCGCGGCGGTTAGACTCCGCCGGCGATTTAATCACCTTGGTCTCTGGTGGGGGCGCGCGCGGAGGGTAATCGCCCTGTGGGGGAGGGGAGACACCGTTCCCGCTCCGGGCGCGCTGCAGGCGGCAGAGTTTTTCCACGCGCCTATCTCCGCCCGCCCGCCGGGTGCTTGAGGCCGCGGCGGGGCTTATTCGCTCATCCCCGCGGGGAGCCGGCCTGCACGCCCCTGTGTTCGGGGGAGGGGACGGCAGACACTTTGTGCGCGCGGGACGCCGCCGCCGCCGCACGTGCTCTCTGGCGCTGGCGGGGCCTCGGGCCCGGCTCTCACCCGTCGCGCTCCTCCTGGCGGTGGGAGTCTGCCATGCTACGGGCACGCGCCTCCCTGGCGTCCCGGGTTAGAGCCGTGAAGAATCAGGGAAGGGGCCCGGCGCCCCGCCGAGGGCTGTTTTCAGCGCCGCCCCGCCCCCTCGATAGAGCCTCCGCTCTGCGACCTCCTCTGCACCCGGTAGCTGAGTAGATCCAGGTCCTGCTGCTGCTGCTGCGGGTCTCTCTCATCAGATCGGTGCTGCCTGTAGAGCTCTGGGTTGCAATAGCAAAAGCGACACCGCTCTGCTGCTGTTTGCTGCTCGGGGAAGCGCTGACCAGCAAAGGCCCTGGCGCTGTTGGTGTGCGGCGCATTCAGGAGCAATGGTGTGTGGCCTCTTCACCTTTTGTTTTATGTCTGGAAGATTCATTTTTGCAAATACGAAGGCCAGTAGGTTTTTTTTGGTTTTTTTTTTTTTAAGCATAAGTTCTGTAGAAATTGAATATGGCATTGATTCTTTCATTGCCCGAGTAGATTTTTGGTGGCTCATGATCATCCTTCTGCCCAAAAAGGAGGGTTATGTGGCTTTTTAATTTTGTTAATGTTGCTGTCTATTTGACAGAATTCGGGCAAACATTTTTGAACCCTTTAGGGACTGAGGGTGAACTTCCCTCCGACCCCATTCCCCGCATCAGTCCCATTCATTCTCAATGAGGAGATTTGAAAATGAAATTTTGAAATTGTCTTTGAAACTGTCACTGAGCTGAAATTGTTGGGGTTATTAGAGATTTTGTAGTTAGGTTTTATCTTTGGGTTTAGAGTGAACTCAATACTCTGGTTTTTGGAGACAAGCATCTGAAGGTATATCTACACTACAAGAGCTGCTATAGTGTAGATACATACTACAGCAATGGAAGGGGGTTTTCCATCGCTGTAGTACATGCATCTCTGAGGGCTTGTCTGCAGTTAAAATGCTGCAGTGGCACAGCTGCACAAATGCCTTTGTAGCACTTCAATGAAAACTCACAAGGGGGAGGACCTCTCCTGTTGGTGTAGGTAATCCAATTCCCTGAGAGGCGATAGCTATGTCAGTGGGAAATGCCCTCCCATCAACATAGTGCATAGGGAGTTAGGTTAATATAACTGCATTGCTCAAGCATGTTGCTTTTCTACACCCCCGAGTCACGTAGTTATACCAACATAAATTGCTAGTGTAGACCAAGCCTGAGAGGCAGCAGCAACTAGGTCAATGAAAGAACTCTTCAGTCGACCTAAGGCGACTGCAGGGGGGTTAGGTCAACCTAACTACATCACACAGAGTTTAAAACTTCACAACCCTGAGTGAGGTACCTAGGTCAACCTAAATTCTAGGTGTAGGCCAAGTCTGAATTAGAATATAATCTCTTATGTGTGTGGAATGTTTTATGCTGTGATCTGGTGATAAAAATTGCTTCCTAGAAGCCCAAATATACACTTCAGTTGCCCTTCAGATTACTTCCATGTCTGTGATGGTGACTGTTAAGTGGAATTTATTAAAATCATTGGTGTCAACTTACAACATGTGTTATGCACAGCCCATTAGAATTAAGTGCTCCTTCCTCCATTCCTCTGTTTGCTCTTTGCAATTGAAGCTACAAAGTTAAATTTACTAATTATTTAAAGTAAGTTCTGCTTTTTAGTCACTGTAGTGAATATACCACAGTTAAGGTGGAGGGATAGGAGGGACATAGCTAGTAAATAAGTTTCCTTTTCATCTAGATAAAAGGAAATGTGGAAGGAATTGTTGTAAATTGTGAGTGTAGAGATAAGGAAAAGTAATCTTGCTTTTGTCTGAATTTATATATGTTATGTGTATGCAAATAACCCATACTGGCAGTTTTCATCTTCCCGGTTCCACACTATCTAGTGTCTGTGCTTACTTTTCATAACCAAGGTAGATAAGTCCTTTAAATAGAAGAATGAAGGCCTATCATCATTAGTTTGTGGGCAGATTATGCTAATGTGGTACAAATTATCTGTTGATTCTAAAGGGAAATAGTCAAGTTTAGCAGTTGTTTGCACTTGTGAAAGTACCAATACTACCTGTTCACGTTGTATGTTTCATTAGGAGCTAGCAGGGCATTGAACTGTGTGTTGGGGGGAGCAGGAGAGAGGGGAGCTGAGCTGAGCTGATGGCATCTGTCTTCCTATGCTGGAAATCACATCTCCCAGCTGCAGAGTAGACATATCCTTAAGTGTCAACTATTTAACTGTTGACTGTTTTAGCTGGTGGGATGGGAAGACATATGGAGTGAAGCTGGCTGAGAGGAGGAGGGACATGGGGCTTGCCTGGGTGAAGAGAGAGAGAGACAGGAAAGAAGGAGAAAAATGAAAAGATGGGGAAGGAGGAGAAACAAATGGGAAATATAGTGATTATCCTACAGGTGAGAATATTTTCACACTGACTGATGCTGAATGTAACAACGAGGTATTGAACAAGTACACTTTAGTACTTTAGGTTGCAGTTGATCGGTATGCTCTTGACTGCTGTGGAGTTCGGCTGATCTCTCAGGTCATGTATGAGGGAGAATCAGTATAAACTAACCAGTCCTATACTGTCCTGGACTTTATTAACTTATGTAATTGTGCATTAATGTTGTTGATAGATAAATACTAATTGCATATTAATATCCTGTTTCCATAACTAATTATTTCTTGTTTTTTACTTGCAGAGTCAACTGTTCATTTTATTTCAAAATTGGAGCTTGCCGTCATGGGGACAGATGTTCTCGATTGCACAATAAACCAACATTTAGCCAGGTTTGTTTCTTCTTGAAGAATTTATGTACATATATTATAAATGTAGATTCTAAGAACTTCAAATTAATAATTACCATATTCCAAAATTAACTGGTGCCAAAACACTAACTTTTTTAATGGGTTTTTTGTTTCTGGGGAGGGAGTGTTCCCATTTTCTTTTCCCAGCATTTCTAATTTTCTACTGTCACCGTAATGGCTGCAGGGAGTGATGCTATCCTAAGTTTTTGTCTATAGTAGAGAACAAACAGTGCTAACTTTAAGGCATGTGCCTTCTCAGTGATGTTTAGGCACTTAAGCTATCCCAGTTGGATTATATCACAGACAGGTGGCAGCATGTTTTACCCATCCCAAATGGGAGAACTTCCAAACCTTTTTTAACAAATTTGCTTCCTTATCTGACATGGTCAAAAGAGAGTGTTAGAGGTCACTTGCTTAGCCCATTGGGTGTGGAAGGATTGCTTCTTAACCTGTCTTGTTGCTTAAGAATCTACGATTGGCTCTACATATTATTCAGTCTGTGGCTGGATAAATGTTACCTATGAAATGAGGAGTGGATTGAGTGGATATATGCTAAAAAGAGAGGGGTGTGTATTTTTTATTTATTAGCACTACAGTTCTCTCAAAGAACCTCTTCCACACTCCTGGAAAATTTCCACATTTAAACTCCAACTTACGTTTACTTTGTTTTCTATCATTGCTGATTGTCAAGAAATGCAGGTAAAGAGATGATTTTTCATTTATTAAATGATTTTTAGTGGTTATGAAAGTTGTTGCATTTACAGCTATTTTGCCCCAGAAATACAATATATGCAACAGTGGAAGTGCCTTGCTAATATGCCTCAATCATGACCTGGAGAGACCACTTCTAGTATCTCATCTACAATAGAGTTCTCCCATTTTAGGCAGCTGCTTTAGAATTTCTCTTGCAAACATAGCTATGCTAATGACAGTGATCAGAGAATAACCATGTATTTTTAAAAGCTGTTTTAATATGACAGTGTAGAATCCTAGAAATGTAGGGCTGGAAGAAGTCAAGTCCAGCTCCTCGTGTTGAGCGAGGACCACATAAACCTTAGACCAGCGGTTCTCAACCAGTGGTACTTCGCAGAAGGCTGGGTGGTACGCGAGCCGTACCATGCCGCCGGAAGTGCCCACCCACCCACCCCTTGGAAACCCTGCCGCCGAAAAGGGGCAAACGGCAGAAGGGTTTCGGTGGAGGGCATTGTTCCCCGCATGTAACCCGCCGCCACGAAACCCCCCGCTGCCGAAAGTCCCCCCCCCCCCCTTTTTTTCCCCGAGTGGTACTCAGGGGAAAAAAGGTTGAGAACCGCTGCCTTAGACCATCCCTGACGTGTTTGTCCAGGCTGTTCGTAAAAACATTCAATGAGGGGGATTCCACAACCTCTTGGAAGCTTATTCCAGAGTTTAATTACCCTTATAGTTAGAAAGTATTTCCTAATACCTAAACTAAATCTCCCTTGCTGCAGATTAAACCTATTACTTCTTGTCCTACCGGGTGCATGGAGAAAAATTGATCATATTCCACTTTATAACAGCCCTTAACATATTTGAAGACTATTTTCAGGTCCTCCTTTGATCTTCTTTTCTCAAGACTAAACATACCCATTGTTTCTTGACCCCTTTCCTCATATCAGCTTCCTAGAACTTTTATCACTTTTGTTGCTTACCTCTGGACTCTCTCCAGTTTGTACGTTTCCTATAGTGTGGTGCCCAGAGCTGGCCACAGTGTCCCAGTTGAGGCCTCAACAATGCCAAGTAGAATGGGATAGTTACCGCCCATGTCTTACATATGACACTCATATTTATACACCCCAGCATGATATTAGTCTTTTTTGCAACTCCATCACAAGGTTCAGTTTGTGATCCACTATAGCCCCTAACTTTCTCAGCAACACTACCGCCTACCCAGTTATTCCCCATGTTGTAGTTGAGCATTTGATTTTTCCTTCCAAAGTGAAGTACTTTGCACTTGTCTTTGAATTTCCTCTGAATTCAGACCAGTTCTCCAATTTGTCCAGGTTTTTTAATTCTAATCCTGTCCACCAAAATGCTTGCAACTCCCCCAACCTTAATGTCATCTGCAAACTTTAAAGCATATGCTCCACTCCATTATCCAAGCCATTAATGAAAAATATTAAATAGTACTGGACCCAGGACTAACCCCTGCGGGATCCCACTGAATACACCCTCCCAGTTGACAGCAAACCGCTGATAACTACTCTTTGAGTATGGTCTTTCAACGAATATTATCTTATAGTAATTTCATCCAAGCCACATTTCCCATTTTTGCTTATGAGACTGTCATGTGGAACTGTATCAAAAACTTTAGTAAAATCAAGATATATCACAGCTATTGTTTCCACTCATCCACAAGTCCAGTAAGCCTGTCAAAGAAGAAAATTAGGTCGGTTTGGCATGGTTTTTGACAAATCCATGCTGGCTATTCCATATAACCCTATTATCCTTTAGGTGATTTCAAATTGATTGTTTAGTATATGTGGGTTATCACAAGCCTAGTTGTATGGAGAACTGGGTTCCTAATTTTATCACTGGCTTCCTGTTACAACACATCTAATGGATATTTAATTGTTTCTTAATGTGGCCCAGCAATTTTCTCTCTGGCAATTTAGTCCTTGGTTTTGCCGCTGAGATTGGCAGTGTAACGAATGCCAGTTGAAGTGAACTGCTGGGCTTGTCAGGGTCATGTTGTGAAGTCATAGTCTACTGTTTGTGGCATTGGATTTGACACACAGGCTGGATTGTGATGTCACTAATGAATCTGACAGGTGTAATAGGTTGATTATGGAAGTCTGTTTTTATGCAAATATTGGTAATCAGCTCTGATGGAAAATCAAGAAACGGATCTTATTATAAGGGAGTTGTTGCTATGGTTATGTTTTATTGTGTTGCCACCAATATTTGCTTTGGTTTCTGTGTTAGTCAAATCAGTATGTGATTTAAATGTGACTGAACAAATTCTAATCTCTTGGTGGTATTAAAAATAATGTTACAGGTGAGCAGCAACATTAGACCTGTCACCTGGAAGGCATATAGTAGTCATTCAGTAAACATTCTTATATATGCTTGCCTTCAACTTAACTAGGTATTACAATGCTGGTTCTGTTTAATTTTTTTTAAGCTGTAAACTTAATGTGATTTTTTTTTTAAATATAAAAGTTAAATTAAATTGGGGATGAAAGTTCATGCAAACTAACATTAAATTTGTATATTAAGTAATTAAATCTAAATCTCTTTGAGATGATTACAGTGATATGGACGTTGGAATTTTATGTAATGTTAGTTTACTAACTTAAACATGGTTTGTTTTTTCAGACAACTTGATTTTAAGAAGAACGGTACAAATGTAAGGTTTCAAGTCTGCCTGGTCTAACTCTTCAAGTAAAAAGCAGAAGGGCTAGAAGGATATTGTTCTTAATTGAAGGATCGGAAAACGTGAACAGTTAAAACTATTATATTATTTAAACAGAAATTCCACCAAGAAAATGCTTACTGAGACCGTATGAGGTATCTAGTTGGTTTGAAAAACTTGATATCTGAGGCAACATTTTGAAGACTTTACAGCATCGCATGCTATGTGCTGCGCACTGACAGAGAATGTAGCTTTTCTAGGCTCACAATAACGAAGTTGGTTTAAATTATGATAAATTTGGAAATATGCATAACATTGAGAAGCTTGAAGTGCAGGGTGATACTGTACTTCTAACACAAGATGTCATCACTTATCCACACATAAACAGTTTCAGTAAATATACTTGGGACAGTTCACTAGGGAAACCAAACACAGCTCTTTCTTGGTGGTTAATTTAAAACTGTTTTCATAATATGATGGTTTGGATGCAGTTTCAGAAGATACTCTGCAAATACAAAAGGAAATATCTTATGAATAGTTGTCTCTTTGCAATTGTCTATTATATGCACAGCAGCCAGTAGAATTCCCCTTTTTATTTTTTTTCCCCGCAGACCATCTTGATTCAAAACATCTATCGTAATCCCCAAAACAGTGCACAGACGGCTGACGGCTCACACTGTAAGTCCCAGAGTTGGAGAAATTTTTTTAAAGAATGGTGTTAAAGAGCCCACTCCTAATTATGAGAAAATAATGTTGGCTTCTGAGCTGCTGACATAAAGCTGTTGCAAACAGGACAAGTGATGGAACTCATCTTGCGCATATATCAAGAACTTGGTAAATGTACACGTTTATAAAGTGCAGAAAGTGACTTTTCAAAAAGGATAAACTAATCGGGCTTCCTTGATTCAAAATCATTTACACAGTTTACATCCTGTAACTGTTAAAACCTGTCACTTATTGTTGCATTCATTTTTTTAAATGATTAAATTGCAGGCATTTATCAAATTCTTGATATAATATGAAAACTTAGGTTTATTTATGATATACGGTAAGTTGACCAAAACTGTGCATTTTATTTCACCTTTTCTTTTTTTAGGAAATGGGGATTTCATGTTATACCATGATTACTGTGTTATACATAACAGCCTATGCTGTTTTTTATACGTTTTGAGGGGTTGTTTTATTAACTAATTGTTCAGTAAGGCCATATTCAAACATCTGAGTATGTTGATACCCTTACATGTTACAACTATTACTATGACACTTGGATACCATTCATTGTATTGGAAACTTTTTTTTTTTTTGACTGACCCCATGTAAACTCCTCTGTTGTAATGGAGGTGAGCAAAGTAACTATTAAAATAAAAATACAGTAATCGAGTATCATGAGATCTCTATTGATTTACAGTGTTAAATTGGTTCAGAAAGGTCACCAGCTAAGTGAAAACTTCCCCTCTTGGGAAAAAAAAATAACTACCTCTCTTTCAGCACTGAGACTCGGCTAAAGCGATCACCAAAAGGAAACCAGTTTCGTGTTAAATTTCTTTTCCATAATATAAAGTTGTTGCGTTTTGTATTTCAGACCATTGCCCTCTTGAACATTTACCGTAACCCTCAAAACTCTTCCCAGTCTGCTGACGGTTTGCGCTGTAAGTTCATACAAGTTCCTTCACTGGTTCCCTGGGCTTCATTGTCAGAGCTCAGTGTCGACTTAAGCTGGTCTACCATTTTAGCTTAAAGGATCAAACTGACCACACTTTCATAAAATGTCAACAATTTTTTGTCCTTCTCACCTCCTCTCTCCCCATAAGAATTTGTTTCTTAGGAGAATTTGGGTACTTGTCCATTAAATCAAAAAGTGGTTGAACTGGTACCCCCTGTAAAGCAGTTTTGATCCACTGCTATCTCCTTTTCCCCTTCTTTCTCCCTGCCACTTGCCTGCATCCTAGAAATATATTTTTGCTGTATATTTTAAAGGTATGCATTAGACTTCACTGCTCAAAAAGCAGGACAGCTACACATTAACTTAATCCATAACATGTTTCCCACCATTATGTTAATGTTAAGAGCACTCAGATTTGGAACTTTCAGACTGCTTGCAAAAATATTTGTCCTAGGCTAATGATGCAGCTCCCATTTAGTGACTATTTTGGAAGATTAATATACACTGACTAATGCTACTCTCATGCACCTGTCCTTTTGCATAAGTGCATGTTTAAAATTCTTCCTTGCTTTGAAAATTCAAATTCCAGAACTAAGTTACATATTTTCGTAGTAGGAAATAATTTTAAAAGTACACTCGGGGAAACAAAGTAGTTTGGATATTGTTATGAACTAATTTCTTAACTCTTCTATAGTTAGGAAGTGGGCAAAAAGTCTCGTACTGTGCATCATGACAGAAGTCAAATGACGGAAATTGTCAGTCTGTGACTACTGATCTGTCATTACGATTGAACTAATGACACTAGTAGAATAAGATGTAAGGGGTTAGAACTAAAAAGATGGGTTTATTTTTCTAATATCTTGTAACAAATTGAACATTGAGCATGGTAGTAAAGTTTTGTGCAGCTGTTCCTTTTTTAACCACTGGGTCATAGACTAGTTCAGATTAGTTACCAGCATTTAATTAGACATTATATTTTATTAAATCAAAGATGAATTTCAGAGTGAAGTGAAACAATGTAGGATAACATAAACAGCATATTTTTCTTTTAACAAAACTAATGCCCCTGATTAAATCAACTTGACACTTTTTTAATATAAATTATCAAGCTGGGGTTTTTTTTTAGAAATAGAATGTTGCTTATGAAGTTTGTCTAGGTTTCTGAAGTTCCATTGACCTGTAGGCTTTTTGTAATAGATGTTTACAGTGCTACTGCTATCTGTGTATTGCAAAAAATATGCAGTTGGCTATTGGTACTTCCTACATATCAACTAAATTCTCATGAGCTGGTAACTAATTTGTACAGAATTAAAGTTGCTTGGTTTGCTGTGCAGCTGTTTAGATTTTAATTTTCCAGAGCCTCCTGGAGTTGTACAGTTGCAAGAGCCTTTACATAGGTAGACAGATTCTCCAAGCTAGTATTTAAATATTAACATCAAACGTTAGTGTATTTATGTCGATATGTGGGTAATTGTATAACAGAGCCTAACTGTACTGATATGGTGTAGTTACAGCTCTATTTTATCAATGGGTTTGCTGAAACCCTCCCTGTATCTTTTCAGCTTTGTCCCTATTTAAATACTGCATGTATTCTTAATGGGTAGCTATTTAATGCTATTGTTGCTATACTGTTTTCCTCTCCATTGTTGTCATAGAGGATTAACATTAGTTTTGACCAGTAAAAGTCTTGATTTTATCTAGTTGTTGGGCTTCTCAAGGTTCAGAGACTGATAGCCCTTGAACTTGAATGTTTGTGAAGTCTCTTTATGATGCCCATCCTTTCCAATTTAGAGGGACACTCTCAAGTACTTCTAATTTCTTTACTTTTTATGATCTTAGTTTGACAATGAAATGTCCTTAACAGTTTTCAACACTTTCCCATTTGGTAAACTTTTATCATGCCCCTTTCTTCCTATGGAGCCCAAACTGATGTTTTTTTAAAAATCACTTAGATGTTAGTGTGCTGTCATAGTTGATGTGGCACAACCCTGGGAATATGGTTCGTTATTAAACTGTCTCTCTCTAGTGCATGTTGACTCAATGTTTGGGGCGTTCTTTAAAATTGCTATATAGCCAAGGGTCTCTTGAAAAGCAAATGTGTTGAATCTAAAAAGTCAAGTATCTTGGCCTAGTCTATTTGACCAGTGACCCTTTAATCTTATAGAGGAAAATTGTCCATAGTCCCATGAAGATTAGGTAGCTTGATTGGTTAATATTAATCATCTCAGTAAAGATGAAAAGCTGTTCTAAATGGCATGATTTGCAGTGTAATCCAGAAATGACTGGGTTCAGAGCACCTGTTTTTGCACAGCGACTGAGTCAAATAAACATATTTATTGGCCCATCTTCCTGCCATATTGCAGGGTTTGCTCAGTAAAGCAATGGTGTTGCATTTTAAAGGTTAAAACATTGTTCTTCCATGAAGTGCCAGATCTTTTTTAAAGCTACGCTACTTGATCGTAATAAAGCCACTTATCTGATGACTTAATCAATCTGGCTTTACTGTATATGACTTATTAAATAAAATGTATGGTTAAATGGTGTAAAACTGGAAATATCTACTGTAATTTCTTTTGCTATACTTAATACTTTGAAAAATGAGCAAAATTTTAATTGCATTAGTTTTTTAGCAGCAGGCAAGCAGCACTCACCTGCAAAGGCCAGCTAGGAGAATGAAAATGATCTAACATGAATATATATGGCCAGTCTCTCGCATTAAAAAAAACATTCTGCAGTATTACAGAAAGATACATTGGCATTAAAAATGAAATGGAGAAATGCTTTCTACTGCAAAGCCCCATAGTTTCCCTCTTTACTGAGGGAACAAGAAAAGCGTATCTCGTATTCTGAACTAATTCAATGTATCATGATGAGTTGTGGTTTTAATGACACCAGTGATTTCTCAAACTAGTGTATCTGTACTGGAGGAATGAACATCTTAAAATGAAGCTTTGCCTTTAGGAAGAGAAATCTTAATTAAAATCATGCTTTAAAATAATTAATGTGACAAAATACTTGCCTTCTGTTCAGGTAAACCATTGGCAGACAGAAGGTGGGGTTCTACATTTAATCAGTCACATTTCAAAGTAAATCCTGTCCCCTTAAATTCAGAGTGTACCATTTGGATGCTGATTAAAACTTGTCTTGATTTGACCATATTAGTATCACTTACTGAGATATTCCTTTCTTTTGGGACTCAGATCTGCTCACAATTATTTTTAATACTCATAATGGTTAGCTATGTGGCATCTCTTATGCTTCAGTAGACTTCTGTTGTTTTCTAAAATATGTTTTGTAGTATGTTCAGAGTCTTGTCATTGTTCAAATATTGATTCTAATCAGTATGACTCTTGGAATTTGCAGGTGCTGTGAGTGATGTTGAGATGCAAGAACATTATGATGAATTCTTTGAGGTATGTTGAAATTCACTGTTTAAAATACATTATACTCTTCAAACATTTTTAGTTTTGCATAGGCAAACAAAAAGTTTAGTTGGTGGCAATGAAAAATTACACAAATAAACTCTCCAGCTAATCCCTGATGGGACCAAAAAGGGAAGACTATCATTCTTTCATATATACCACTTCTAATTCTGCTATTGCTTAAAATAATATTTATAAATAGTACCTTAAGTGCAGGTGACACTTCACATAACAAGAAATGTTTCCTGCCTCAAAGATAAATGATGATGAGATCAGCTGCTGGAAGAGATCAGAGGTGGAGAGGGGAAAACCCCCCCCACAAATTAGACATTTGGTTGCTTGAGTGACATTTATCCTATTAGTGTCTAAATATTTCTGTATAACCTCTGTTCTACATATTAAACATATAATTCCTGCTATAGTCTAATTTGCCTATAACTCTATTATTTATACTAAACCTTGGATTAAGTTTCAAAACAAAATACTATATGGTCTGTTGCACACAATTCCCATCCCACTTCCTCACACAGTGGAGCTAAAAAGTATACTTCCACATTAGCAAATAATTAATAAATTTGGAAGTGTAGTGGACCAAAAGATTGGCTTTTATTTCCAAAAGGGGTGACTTTAGTGTCTTGTATATCTCGTTTTCTAAATACAGAAAAATTACCTTTTTGTTTTGTAGTTAATTATTTTATCCTTGTTTTACGCACAATGTGTTAGATATTGTCCATGTACATAGGCTGACACAGTATCTGCCCATAAATTTACAGACTAGGACCAGAAATGTATGAAGGAAGAACTGTGTTCATGCTTAGTACGGGTTGATTGTCTTGTAGGTATTTTTAATCTATCTGATTTACACAATGTGTTTTTAATACATTTCTCCATTTAGGAGGTCTTCACGGAAATGGAAGAAAAATATGGTGAAGTTGAGGAGATGAATGTTTGTGATAACCTTGGAGATCATCTAGTTGGAAATGTATACGTAAAGGTAAGATACAAAAGCATTTGTGCAACAAAGAAAAATTGTATTTATGATGTAATATACACAATTAACATTCACAGAATCTTTATGAAAGTAAATACCGGTACAGTGGAATAGTTATACATATGTTAGAATTAAAATCCAAACCAGGGAGAGTGGAAATACATCCCCTTACTGTTGAATCTATCATGTTTTCATAAAGTTTAATCTCACCTTTTTAATTGTGAAGATATTTACCATAGATGAGCTGTTGTCGGGTTTACATTTGGACATTTATAGTTTACAGCTCTGAATTTCAAACTGTTAACTTTAAAGTGTGATTGTGACATGCTTGATTAAATGTTAAGTACTTCATTGTTGGACAAAGGCCCAGTTGTGTTCAGCAAATACAATTGAGAGGAGTTTCCATTGACATTGAATGTCTTGCATGCCTCTGAAGCTTCTCAGGACAGAAACACCAGGTGGTTTTAAGGAGAAGATGAGAATAGTTGGGTTCAGTTATGACTTTAGTGGACTGAGCTGATCCTGGTCACAATTAGAGTAAAAAAATACTGAACTGTCTTTACTGTGTATTGATTTCTCTGTCAACTGATTAACCTACAATACAAATAGATTTTTAAATAAAATTCCAATCAGTTTTTTTCAGATGTTGCAAGACTATTAGATTGTTTTAATACTTTCCCTAGTGAAACCTAATAAATAGAGTATTTAATATTGTAATGCACAGCACAGTGTAAAATTTAAAATTAGAAGTACAGTACACTTAAAGGGTCAATCAGATGAAAATCATACTTTAACAATTCTTGCCCATCTTGCTAGCTGTTGAATTTATTAGCACTTTAATAACTTGCCTACCCTTTGTGCCTTGCTCAGCTTGAACATTGAGGCTAGACCTTTTTTTCTAATGGTGATGAGATCACTACTCAAACTGGAATAGGTATACAAAAAGATTAAATTAAATAGTGGTATAAGCCTAGTCATAAAAAAAAACAAAAAAATCCCCAAAAGAATAAGCATTTGCAATAACTGTTAAGATGTGTACAGCCACCTTAAATGTTACCAGATTTAACCTGCCACCCCTCTTAACCCTAATACTAGCTTGTTGCATGCCTCCTTTCATTGCCCACTCAGACTTCTGACCATCCTCCCAGAATGTTGATGAATTTGAAAAGTTTTTATCATATGCTTATTTTCCAGTCAGTTTTCCTTTTTGGTTCTTATGTACTTAGCACTCTGTATTGTTTTGGATTGTAAACACTGAGAGGTGGGAATGTCTGTTTAAATCTCCCAAAACCTTTTTATTGCTTACAATTGTGTTTATCAGACCTTCTTAGAGTACATAAATTTATGGTCTAAAATACTTAGCAGCCTCTTTAAATCTAATTGCCCAATAAATAGTAAGTTTGATAGAGATTTTGTATTCATCAATCTGAAATACTTGCAAGTAATGTTATCTAATTCATATTTCTCACAAATGCCTGCAAGACCAGTTAGTCTTTTAAACAGGGAATGTTAATGTTCAACATAATTCTGTAGTGTGGAGAAAAACCATTGCGTCCTCTCCACATTGCCTGTTCGTGTTTAAAATGTTACTGTTTAATAATAAACCAATTGTGTCCACATGTCTTTTATAAGACACCACTTAAAAGTAAGGACAAATAGAACATAAAATGGAGAAATATCAAGACTTTCCAGACTCAATCTTTGAACCATAATTGACTGGTAAAAAGCCACATTGTGCTTATTGCTAGCCTGTTGAAGCAAGTGTATCCTTAAAATTAAAAAATAAATTTCTAGTTTTATTGCTGGCCCTGAGCACCTGTTAAATATCCAGTAGTGAATTAAATGGTAATGTTTGACCTATATTATGTAACATTTTGAGAATGTTAATTTTACTTTCTTCTCAGTTTCGTCGTGAAGAAGATGCAGAAAAGGCTGTGATTGATCTGAACAATCGTTGGTTTAATGGTCAGCCAATTCATGCTGAGCTTTCACCTGTGACTGACTTCAGAGAAGCTTGTTGCCGTCAATATGAAATGGGGTAATGAAATTATTTTTGCTACTGCTCACTTATAATAGTTTAGAGATACACTTATGAAAAGCTTAACTTGGAGTTAAGGTTTTTCAAGGGCATTTCCAAATGATGCATTCAGTAAAAGTACAAGCAAATACACTTAGTGTAGCTTTAACTTCTAGATTCTAGAGCAACTTCAATTCAAATGCCTTAGCACCCACTTGCACTCCATCTCTTCATCTGCACAAAAAATTTCTTTTCATTTTCGGACATTTGTGGACCAGGCACATAGATAATTCCAGTAAATCATCCTCAGGCGTAACTCTAATTCCAGGGCAATTAAGATATTTTACCACGAGTCATATGTCTCAATTTTAAATGCTACATTAAAATATCAGAGATCAGTAACTTAACCACTCAGGTTTATATAGAACAAAAGGTAACAATATAAAGTGGAAATGCTTTCTTTGTAGTAATTTTCTTCTACTCCACAGAGAGTGTACGCGAGGAGGTTTCTGTAACTTTATGCATTTGAAGCCCATTTCTCGAGAATTGCGACGTGAATTGTATGGACGTCGTCGTAAGAAGTGAGCATTTGTATTTTTAATTTAAACCCAATTTATGCAAATACTTTAGGGATTTTTTTTCTAAACTTTTTGAAGATGTAAAGAATTTGATCTGACTTTGGGGAAAGTTGTTTAAATCATTTTTTCCTCTCCCAATCCAGTGCTATCATGGAATCACAGTCTGACAATTGTTGAGATTCAAGACTTAATCTAGCTCTTTACTACTTTATGGCAAATTTTAAAAATAATCAAAAATGGAGGGTGGCAGACATAGTCAGTAATGTGAAATGGAGTGTTTACCCTCTAGGTTATCAGTTGTATCCATTCCATGTTGAGAAAGTGAAAGGAATGTCTGGTTGTTGCATGTGTCAGATGAGTTGGTGATCTTGGTTCCTTTCTTAGTGGACAGTTGCCAACATCACAAAACTCTTATAACAGTTGATGCTGGTGGGCAATAGACAGAGTTGTACTCAGTGGCATGAAGGTTTCTGTTAATCTTAGTTCAGGAACATTGATGAATATGGCATTGCTGCTATTGGTATGAAACATGTTTTGTTGATAGGACTTCACTTTCCAGTATTATCAGTTTTAGACACTTCCACATATACAAAAAGTCATGTAAAAATGCTGTTAAATTGTCTTGCAATCTTTTTGGGAACTGGAGAGGTAAACTTCATTTTGAAAAGATCATATTGCATTGTTTACTGCTTTCCCAAGAAATTAAATATTAATTAATTTTTAAATTGAAAGTGTCAGGGACACATTTGTTTGCATTATTTATGCTAAGATCATCACAGTATTGTCAAAAACATGCTGCTGATTTAAGAGCAATATGGTCACTTTTCTAGCTCCTGACCTCTTTTCCCTTAATCAGAAACACTTGAGCTTGGCATCTCCTCCTGAAAATCCTTCCTCATTCTTTCTTGTGAGATTGTGAATATTGATTTTCAAGAATGGATAATGTATATGTAAAAGTGACCCGCAGGTAGTGTAACCAAAATGAGACTTGTGCCAAATGTCCCAAATTACAAGGGGCAAAGTAGGCGTTCAGCACAAATGATCTTACTTTTTCATATTTTCCCTTCCACACACACTTTTACCCTATCTCAAAATGAAGCAGCACCCAGTTCTGCTGTGACACACCTGAATGTATCATTCTTTCGTGTCCTAAGATCACCAAGCTCCCCTGAAATACGAAGTTGGCGTATTCACAAGTTGGGGCAAACACAGATGCTCGGTTCCACTTGGAGCTCCATAGCAATGCCTATAAATATAAAAACCGTATAGTTCATATTTAATAGCATAACTTTGAAAAGATTTAAATGTGTAATTTTCCATTTGGTAATAAAACTGACTTTCTAAAGCTTTTCAAAATCCTTCTTAAATATTTTTGTGACCTGGACATCCTCCCCAAGAGGCTGGCTCTGGAGCTCTGTAGTAGCTGTGACATCCGAGATGCGGGGGCTCTTACTCCTCACTAACCGGACTTTGAGTGGATGAAAAAGAAGGGGGAGACTAAAGAAGAGAAAAATGCTTTGATCTCGTGCTACTTGGGAAATTCAGTACAGAAAATCCTGATTTGTTTGGGAGTTTTTTATAAAGCAGTCCCTATGGGTTGTAGACTTGCAGTGTACCGTTAAATGTGTAAATGGCTGCAAAAGACTTCTTCTGGTGGTTGTATAATAGTGCAGTAGAGGGCTACTTACAGGGAACTGACCCTGCAGTTAACAGGTCACTATACTATACATGCTGACCCTACACTGTCTAAAACAGCAGAATTCTATAATTATGGCCTTGCAGGTTTGAAAGTGCTGGGCTCTTGGTTGTGGAAGTACCTAATCACTACTACTACTTTATTTCCAACTCTGCTCCCTTTTTTGTGGTGTTTTCATTTGAACAATTTATATCTGGGTATTCTAAAATATTGCTGTATTGCTTCTCCCATATTTAAGAACTACAATCTTAACTTTTTTGCAGGCATAGATCCAGGTCAAGGTCCCGTGAACGTCGTTCTAGATCCAGAGATCGTGGTCGTGGAGGTGGAGGAGGTGGCGGTGGTGGTGGTGGTGGAGGAGGAGGAGGAGGAGGAGGAGGAGGACGGGAACGTGATAGGAGGCGGTCAAGAGATCGTGAAAGATCTGGTCGATTCTGAGCCATGCCATTTTTACTATGTTTCTGGTAGAAAGTGTTGTAGTCAATTGACCAAACAAGTTCCTAATGAGATTTTTTTTTAAAAAAAAAAAGATGGGCTTCTGAATAAAAATTTGTAGTGATACAGTATTCTTTGTGTAACTTGTTTCTTGTGGGGGAAGTTTTTTTTAACTGTCATTCCTCTGTTTTAACAAATAGCTGGATTAACTATGCTTGCGGTAAAGGTGGCAAATGTAATGGAGGTGTGGAAGTTTTTACATTCAGATATGAATTAAACTGTTAAGGAAAATGTGCATGCCTGTGTATATAATATAAAATAATATATTATATACATGGATAAAATGCTATACTGCTTCAGAGACAGTTACAACTTAAGTTTCCCTTTTCTGTTATGCTGTCTGCTTATTTAGGTTAGTTTAGGCACATTTAAAGGAAGACTGTGCAAAGTGCATTTATTTACTCGGTAGAAATGCTAAGTTACAAAAATATGTATGTTAACAGAAGTCTGTGCACTGTCTATCACTGTGACTGTGGCATTTACAATAAACCCAATTCATTGGTGTAAAATCTAAAGCCTATTCTCTAAGCCGTCTAGAGTAGTTCAGTTGCTACTCCTGGCTGTGCCAGAATTCATAGTTAAGTTTTTTTGATTCTTCTCTCTCACTCACACACACACACACACACACACACACACACACACACACACACAAACACACACACAGCTACCTGCCTCAGGTGATTTCTTAGAAGGACAGTGTATCTAGTGCAGTATTAAGGCTAATGTTATGAATGCAATGTCTTACAGCAGGCCATCAACTTGTTGAGTAAAAGTTCATGCTCAGTGCAGCAGGGTAAGTTCTATGTAAAAATATCTAAGTATCAGATCCACCTTCATGGAAGATATTTTTTACTTGATGTTCCATTGGCTGTCCTTTAACTGAAAGCATCATATCAGTATTCAGGATAAGCAGTAAGTTGGGTGCTAGTGAAAAGTACACTGTACCTTCTCTAGCTGTCATCTGCTCACTTCCAAGATAAGATCTGAACTGTGGTTAAAAGGATCTTTTCCTACATAAGGCACTCGCATAGCAGAGCTGATGGACAGGAGCCTTTTTATTACATGTTTAAAGTTGATATTTTTAGGCTTACTCTATCTACATTCTTCATTTTAGTTGTGAATCATAGCTGTACTTCATAAAGCATGCAAAATACGTTATATGGGATTCAGTGCCTCTTATAGCTCCAAAGCCTCTAACTGAAGTGTTGCTGGAACATCTTAAGTGCTATTTAACTTATACAGTAGTTGACTTTACAAGATGTCTAGTCAGACTTAGATCCCTGTGTGCTTATCAGTTCACGAAGTAGCATAAAGGTTTGTAGAAAGTGTGTATCAGTTACAACTTCCTGTACATCAGGAAATAACCAATTTAATTTAGCTTTCAGAAAGGGAGGAAACTTACTAATGCTACTAGTGTTTTCAAAAGCTTGTAATAATGAGAACTTGACAAAAACAGCTGTTTAAAATGGTTGAAGAATAGCTCTGTCTAAATGCAATGGTTATCCACATTTTGTGGCCAGTTTTTATCCTTTTATCCCCAAAATATAAACATAAGAAAAGACAGCACTCACTGGCATTTGAAATTGGCAAAAAGCGATTAATAATAAATATTGAAGGATGGAAGCAGAAAACCTTACACATCTTACCTCTTTAAGGTAAACTTTTGGGTCAAAATAAAAACCAAGTTAACCCCAAATGTATGCAGAATACTTTCACTAATCAGACTGTGGGGAAATCCACACATACAGGAACTTGTTTTTAAAGGATAATGGCAAAGCAAAAAAAAGCTTCTCTTACTGTACCTTTATGATGTGTAAAAATGGGTTTGATATTCTAAGATTCAATACACTAGAAGTCAGGTCCTGGCTTTTTCTCACCTGAAGGACTTCAGCAATGTTTGGAGGACCTTGGGTGGCAATATCATAATAAACTGAAACCTGGGGTGCCCCTGCCACCAATTGAGAGATTGAGATTAACTCTTAGCCCTGCAATTCACCTCAGTGTATTAATATTTACTCATTTTCTCTTCAGTGACATTCCATGTTACTTAATACTTTTTCTAGTTAGATTGTAAGATAGGGACAATATTCATGTGCATTTAGACAATGCCTAGCATAGTGTGGGCACTACTGAAATACAAATACATCAGGGATTATTTTCTTACGTTTCCTTGGCAGACATCATGTGTAAGACCTTGTCTACACCACAAAGTCCTGATGCTAACTAGCTAAACTGCTATAAGCCTGGTTTGTACAAGTTTATTTAAATTATTTTAGTCTGGTAAGCTTTTGTTTGTAAACAAGGCCTAAATTTGTACACATCACAAATGAATCGCAAAGAGCACAATTTCTCTTGCTTTGCTTTATTTTACTTCAAAATTTTTCTTCCTCATTGAAATCCACTAAATGCATCATTTTGTGGCCTTGTAGATTAATAATTTAACTGAAACATGCATTCAGGGGCACTGATAGCAAACAAGGGGATGTCACTGAATTTTACAAGGAAGAAAAGCTTTTAGAGTATGTACATTTCCACAGTCTGACTAGTGAGAGCAGAGAGCACAAATTTAGCACAAACTCAATCTTTGTAGCCTTGCCCTTCACCTGTAAAACTGCATACTACATCAGTGAAATTGTTGAGTGCGAAATTTTAAAAGGATTTGGCACAAATTTTGTCATTTCCACAAAGCCATCTAAAACTGCTAATTCAGTTTATTAATGAAAATAGAGAAACTTCACTTTATTATCCTAATGTCTCCTCCCCCCTGCCCTTTCCACATACATAACATGTAGAACAAGAACTTTTTTTGAAAGGTACCTACTCTTGACTATATCCAAATGTCAAGATTTCTTCTGCTGAACATCACTTTTAACTCATGGAATTTCTTGATCTCAAGTAAATGACAGCATATGGCACCTTCTGATGTCTGGATACACTTAATTTTAAATAAACTCATAATTCCAAGTGATTTTCTCTTTATTTGTATTAATCTCAAATCTGATTCTTCTGTAAAATACTGCTTGTCCATGAATATGATGTATGTTAAGACTGTAAAAACAAATGGAAAATTTGTTCAAAATAAAGCTTTTTTTGATACATAATCCTGCACGTGATAGATACATAACCCATCTTCTTTTAAACCAGACACTTTTTTTTTAAAACTGCCAGCAAGTTTGTGAGGTACTACAAAAATTTTAAATACCCCACCAGTCAACTAAACTATTATTTTCATTAAGAGACAAACCTCTTTTAAAAAAA
This sequence comes from Emydura macquarii macquarii, assembly GCF_026122565.2. Lineage (NCBI taxonomy): Eukaryota > Metazoa > Chordata > Testudines > Chelidae > Emydura > Emydura macquarii. The sequence continues at coordinate 16,308,927 of NW_027131180.1, forward strand.
AAAAAAAGATTCTAAGCAACCTTTAATCAGGCCTGGTCTACACTGATAAGGTAGGTCAACGGAATGTGACTTCCGTCAACCACATAATGTATGCGTCTCCGCTGGCAGGTCAGTTCCACCAACCTAAATCGTGGGAAAATTTGACTTAATAAAACCACCTCCACAAGAGGTGTAGTGCTGAAGTTGAACTGTATGGGTTGAATAAGCGGCAGTGTAGGCAGAGCGCAATGTAAATCAACATCGTTGGCCTTCAGGAAGTATCCCATAATGCTCTGCTCTGACTGTCTGGGCATTTGTACTTTGTTGCACTGTGGCCATGTAGGCAGGAAACAGCCCCTCCCCTCAAGCCCTGGGAAACTTAGAATTCCCATTTCCTCTTTGCTCAGTGTGGAGAGAGCTTGCCAGCAGAACTGATCATGCCCCAAACGCGCTCCAACCTGGAGTCAACCTGAGGTCTTGGATCTCATTCATCTGTGGGGCAAAGAGTCTGTTCTGGCTCACCTCCAAGCCAGCAAAAGAAATTTGGATATCTATGAGATGAGATCACATGGCATGTTGGAGAAGGGCACAATGGACGTGCAGCAGTGCTGCATTAAAATCAAAGAGCTGAGGCAGGTGTATCAGAAAACTAGGGAGGCTTACAATCACTCTGGCTCATCACCAAAGACATGCTGCTTTTATAAGGAGCTGCACGCAATTCTCAGCAGTGATCCCACCACTATACCACCATGCAGCGTACACACCTGAGGGGAATCTGAGGCCAGGATAAATGAGGACGACTCTGGATGAGGAGGAGGATGAGAATGGGACAGGCGAGTGGGGTGTCCCTTCTCCCTGAAATCCAGGAGTAGTTTGCTATACAGGAACAGCCCAGCAGGATGCAGGAAAGTGTGACTGACTGAGACGTTGGGGAAGGCACATTTGATGAGAATCTACTGCAAATCTCACTTCTGTGCTTATATCCCCAGTCCAGCTTCTTGTAACTGAAAAAAAAATAGCATGTGGTGGTGGGGATGGACTGCCACGTAGTTGATGTGCTTAAGCATAGGATTCACCCGGAAAAGTTTATTTATGTGCACAGAGATGCTCTGAGAATCCTTCATGGATATCTCCAGGAAACTTTCGTGTAGGTACTCTGCAATCCTTTGCAGAAGGTTTCTTGGGAGGGCAGCCTTATTTCTTCCCCTGTGATAGGACACTTTCCCCTAGCACTCTGTTGTTAATTGTGCAGGCATCATAGTGGAACACAGCATAGCAGCACATCCTCCCTTTCCACCTGTGTGACCCTCAGCAGACTGATATCACTCATGGTCACCTGGTGCACATTTACAGTATCTGCCCAATACATTTTTTTAAGTGTTTGGTATTCCGCAGCCATTGATGGTTTCATGGTTGAAACGCATGGTTTCAAGTTCCTAGACAGGAACTTGTTGCTATGGGTCTCAGGGATCCGCAAACAGGTACCCATATTTTTTCCCCAGGGACACTACCCTTACCCACCCCACGCCCTTTGGACTGCCAACTCAAAAACGCTTTTTGGGAGGACTATCCCCACAATCCTTCTGCGCAGGGGGGCATGCACTTGTGCTGCATGTGCAATGGAATTTTCCCCACAAAAGATGCACCAGCCCCTTACTTACCATGGCTGGAACGGCACTCCAACCCGTGCAATAGTTAGAGACTGGTATGCAGGTCTACCATTCCCTTGGGAATATGGAGGGGAGTTCTTTCTACATTGTAACATTGCTTTTCATCCATGGGATCAGCTAACAATGCATACCTTGTGCTTTGCTTGCCTTTCAGTGGACAGCATGGCCTTCAGCGCAGTCTCTACTACTCCTGCCTGTTGCAAATAAGAAGGCAAAAAAACCCAAAACCCTCAGATGACATGTTCAATGAGATAATGAACGCCTCTGCAGTTGCTGACACAGAGCTAAGAGAATGGAGGATTTCAATATCAGACAAACTCATCATGGAGATGGACAATAGGAAGACAGCCCAGGCATATGAGCATACAACACAGGAGGAGATGATGCATATAATGAGGGATCAGTCAGACATGTTGAGGCATCTGGTTGAGCTTCAGGAAGCTCAGCAGCAGAAGAGACCCCCCTCTGCTGCCTCTACAAAACTCTGAACTAGCACTCTCTTTCCTAGCCCCCAACCCCCAAGCAGTGTAGGAAGAGGTTGAGCACAGTGCAGTACGTGCTCCACTCGTTGCTGGTTGAGGGGAGCAGGGACTGGTAATGTGTGTGTGTTGCTGTTTGCACAGTCAGGCTTGGTTCTGTATACCCCCTGACAATGCATGTGAAATGTTAAATTACCTTCCTTCCCCTCCACTGTATGGACAATACAAATGTTCTGCTTTACAATTCATCACTCTTTATTTCTTGAGAGCAGCAGGGGGGAATGGGAAGGGAAAGCACAGCACAGGTAAGTGGTGCACATTACTGTCTCATTGCAAAAATGGGTTTCAATGCTTTCCTGAGGCATGGCGCTCCACAACTTTCATAACATCCATAAGCCAGTCGGAGAGCACTTCAATCTCCCAGGACACATCTGTAGCTGACTTGAAAGTTGCCATACTTCTCCAAAAAAACTTCAAAAACAGACTTCAGCGAGAAGCTGCAGAGCTGGAACTCCTATGCGCAAACTTGACACAATCAAACTGGGTCTGAATAGGGACTTGGAAAGAAATAATTGTCACTGTTCACACATTCTCACCCTCTAATCAACCATTGTGAATAGGCCTCATCTACTCTAACTGAATTAACTTTGTTAGCACTTGCCTCCCCATTGTTGTTTCTTACCCTTGGATGTATATATATACACCTCCTATCTGTGATTTCCACTTCATGCATCTGACGAAGTGGGCTGCAGCCCACGGAAGCTTATGCCCACAGAAACTTGTTAATCTTTAAGGTGCTACGGGACTCTCGTTGTTTTTGCTGTATACAGACTAATACCGCTACCCCTCAGGATCTGTTTTGTATTTGATTGTAGAAATCAATCTTGGATAATATCACATCACTTTTATTTAAGAACATCACAGAATGAGTTGCACAATTTAGGAAATAAGTAACTAGTGCCTTAAAAGCCCAATAAACTCTTTCTCCTTGTCATTGTACAACACACAACTTGGTAAATCAGTGTCAGTCAAGAGTTAGTGATTGTTGCTGGTTCCTCTGCTGATATAGTCACTACATTTCAAGCTATTTGCACAAACAGTTTAAATCTGAATTTCCTGTCCTTTTTTCCTACATTTGTATAATCTCAGCCTACAGAGTAGAAACTACTTTAAATGCCTGCAGTGCCTAAGAGCTGCATCTTTGAATGTTTTAAAGGGAGCTAAATGTAGGGCTGTGATACGAGGCAATAAACCTCTGTTCTAGATAGTAGTGATTTTTGCAAGTAGAATTCCTAAATTGGTTCTATTTAAACATACTCATCGTAACTGTAGAAATACTAAATGTCTATTTCTCTTTTCTGACTGAATTGATATACCACAAACTTAGAACTGTTTATTACATATATACATAAATATCTTTGACCACTAGTCAGCAAGGCTTTTTTTTGTTCAGTGGAGTCTCTGCTTTTCCACAGTTGCTGTTTATTTTAACAATTGCTTACAATGGTGTGATCCGTCCAGACCTAGGGTAGCCCACCTGAAAATACCAAGGTCAGGACAGGCTGCAAAAGGAGAGCAGATTCTCCCAAACTGGTGGCTAATACTGCATTTAGATTCACCAACCAGTCACAAACAATGCTTCTGATTCTCACACTGGTTAATAGGAAGCTAAAACAAGAAGTTACACAGCCCCCAATATTACATGTCAGTGTCTGGCTCCCAATTAGCAACTAGGTCCAATAAAGAGATAAGTTATTTAAAACTCCATTCCCTTGACCAAAATGTTCCGATCCCCAAAGGGTCAGCCACATTATCAGAGCAATATAAGTTTGGATCTTACCCAAAATACCACACTGCCAGCCAATCCTTTAGTAACTAAAACTAAAGGTTATTATAAAAGGAAAGAAACAAATAAGACGAGAGATGTTAAATGATTAAAGCAATCAGATACATACACGCAACTTTAAAGTCCATATATATCAAATTCCCTGCAGAATTGTGGAGTTTGCAGGCTCATACAGTTCTGGAGTACATCCAATACCTGGATGGGTCTCAGTCCTTTGTTTCACAGCTTCAGTTGTAGATGAGTTGATCCAGAGATAGGAAACAGGAATGAAGACAAGATGGAGATGGTGCAGCTTTTTACAGTTTCTGCCATGAAGCTTGTGCTGTATGGCTGTGTTTGGGACAAGAGAAGTACATGGCATGGAAAAGCCTCAGAGTTCCGTGTCCATGGGCATGTTCCTACATGTCCTGGTGACTCATAAGGTATAGAGCCTGGATTCATGACTCTTTCATTGGATTCATTGTACGTTTGAGTTCCCTTGATGGACCATTAAGCAGGCTTAGTGCTGCCACCATCTCATATGGGGGTGTCACGCAGAAACACAGCACAAGTTTGAAATACAACTATACCAGACATATTTAGGACTCATAATACAAAATTAATACATGCATAGAAACCATATTATTATACTTAGCAAACTACAACCTTTCCAATGGCACCCGACACAGCACACCCTGCAAGATTAATTGTAATTTTGCAATATTGGTATCAATATTATAAATGATGACTTATATTTTAGACAGCATCACATATAGTAACAGTCATGTATATGGAAATCAGTAAAACCCATGTCTCCTGATTCCCTACCTGTATGTGTGAATCACAGGTCCAATGTTTGTCCTCGATGTTAGTAGTGTACCCCCTGTAATACATGATCTACCACACTTATTGTCTTTAACCGTTTATCTGTAATCTGTATACTTTGCCCTTTTTGTCCTGGATAATTTTAAAATCTGTGTTAAAATATTTTGATATGTCAAATACATTCACTGCAGTTTGCACTAATTAGCACCCAGATCCAAGGGCAGCAGAGAGGCTTAAGCTTTGTCTGCACATACGCTGGTTTAACTTAAATCAGTGTACAACCCTGTATAGCTGCTCTTTTAGTGGCTTATATCATAGAATCATAGAGTTGGAAGGGACCTCAGGAGGTCATCTAGTCCAACCCCCTGTTCAAAGCAGGACTAACCAGGACTAACCTCAGCTAAATAATCCCAGCCAGGGCTCTGTCAAGCTGCAGCTTAAAAACCTCTTAAGATGGAGATTCCACCACCTCTCTAGGTAACCCATTCCAGTGCTTCACCACCCTCCTAGTGAAAAACTTTTTCCTAATGTCCAACCTAGACCTCCCGCCCTGCAACTTGAGACCGTTGCTCCTTGTTCTGTCATCTGCCACCACTGAGAACAGCCTATCTCCATCCTTCCTGGCACCCCCTTTCAGGTAGTTAAAGGCTGCTATCAAATCCCCTCTCATTCTTCTCTTCTGCAGAATTAACAAGCCTAGTTCCCTCAGCCTCTCCTCATAAGTCTTGTGCTCCAGTCCTCTAATCATTATTGTTGCCCTCCGCTGGACTCTCTCCAACTTCTCCACATCCTTTTTGTAGTGGGGGGCCCAAAACTGGACAATACTCCAAATGTGGCCTCACCAATGCTGAATAGAGGGGAAAAATCACTTCCCGCAATCTGCTGGCAATGCTCCTACTAATGCAGCCCAATATGTTATTAGCCTTCTTGGCAACCAGGGCACACTGCTGACTCATATCCAGCTTCTTATCCACTGTTACCCCCAGGTCCTTTTCTGCAGAACTGCTGCCTAGTTCATCGGTCCCCAGTCTGTAGCTGTGCATGGGATTCTTCCGTCCTAAGTGCAGGACTCTGCACTTGTCCTTGTTGAACCTCATCAGATTTCTTTTGGCCCAATCCTCCAGTTTGTTTAGGTCCTTCTGTATCCTATCCCTACCTTCCAGGGTATCTACTACACCTCCTAGCTTAGTGTCATCTGCAAACTTGATGAGGGTGCAATCTACCCCATCCTCCAGATCATTAATGAAGATGTTGAACAAAACCGGCCCCAGGACTGACCTCTGGGGCACTCCGCTTGTGACTGGCTGCCAGGCTAGACATGGAGCCATTGATCACTACTCGTTGAGCCCTATGCTCTTGCCATTTCTCCATCCATTTTATAGTCCATTCATCCAACCCATACTTCTTTAACTTGCTGATAAGAATACTGTGAGAGACCGTATCAAAAGCTTTGCTAAAGTCAAGGTATATCACGTCCACTGCTTTCCCCACATCCACAGAGCCAGTCACCTCTTCATAGAAAGCAATTAGGTTGGTCAGGCATGACTTTCCCTTGGTGAATCCATGTTGACTGTTCCTGATCACCTTCCTCTCTTCTAAGTGCCTTAAAATGGATTCCTTGAGGACTTGCTCCATGATTTTTTCAGGGATTGAGGTGAGGCTGACCAGTCTGTAGTTCCCTGGATCCTCTTTCCTCCCTTTCTTGAAGATGGGCGCTATATTTGCTTTTTTCCAGTCATCAGGGACCTCCCACAATTGCCACGAGCTTTCAAAGATAATAGCTAATGGCTCTGAAATCACAACAGCCAACTCCCTCAGCACCCTTGGGTGCATTGCATCTGGCCCCATGGACTTGTGTATGTCCAATATTTCTAAATAGTCTTGGACCTGTTCCTTCAGCACTGTGGGATGTTCACCTCCTTCCCATTCTGTGCCGCCCAGTGCAGTAGTCTGGGAGCTGACCTTGTCTGTGAAGACAGAGGCAAAAAAGGCATTGAGTACCTCAGCTTTCTCCACATCCTCTGTCATTAGGTTGCCTCCCCCATTCTGTAAGGGGCCCACACTTTCCCTAATCTTCCTCTTGTTGGTAACATACCTGTAGAAACCCTTCTTGTTCCCCTTCACACCCCTTGCTAGTTGCAACTCCAATTGTGCTTTGGCCTTCCTGATTTCATTCCTGCATGTTCGAGCAGTATTTTTATGCTCCTCCCTAGTCATCTGACCAAGCTTCCACGTCTTGTAAGCTTCTTTTTTGTGTTTAAGTTCACCAAAGACTTCTTTGTTAAGCCAAACTGGACGCCTACCATATTTGCTATTCTTTCTGCACATCGGGATGGTTTGTTCCTGTGCACTCAATAAGGTTTCTTTAAAATACAGCCAGCTCTCTTGGATTCCTTTCCCTCTCATATTAGCCTCCCAGGAGATCCTGCCCATCTGCTCCCTGAGGGAGTCAAAGTCTGCTTTTTTGAAGTCCATGGTCCATATCCTGCTGTTCTCCTTTCTTCCTTTTGTCAGGATCCTGAACTCGACCATCTCATGGTCACTGCTGCCTAGGTTGCCACCCACTTCTACTTCCCCTACCAAATCTTCCCTGTTTGTGAGCAGCAGGTCAAGAGAAGCACGGGTCCTAGTTGGTTGCTCCAGCACTCGCACCAGGAAGTTGTCTGCGACACTATCCAAAAACTTCCTGGATTGTTTGTGCTCTGCTGTATTGCTCTTCCAGCAGATGTCAGGGTGATTGAAGTCTCCCATGAGAATCAGGTCCTGTGAACTGGAAACTTTCCCTAGTTGACTGAAGAAAGCCTCATCTATCTTGTCCTCCTGGTCTAGTGGTCTATAACAGACACCCACCATGACATCACCCTTATTGTTCTTGCTTCTAAGCTTAACCCAGAGACTCTCAACTGGCTTATCTCCAGTTTCATACTTGAGCTCAGAGCAATCATAGAGCTCTCTTACATACAGTACAACTCCTCCACCCTTTCGCCCCTGCCTGTCCTTCCTGAACAGTTTATACCCATCCATGACAGCGCTCCAATCGTGCGAGTTACTCCACCAAGTCTCAGTTATTCCAATCATGTCATAGTTTCTTGACTGTGCTAGGACTTCCAATTCCTCCTGCTTGTTTCCCAGGCTTCTTGCATTTGTGTACAGGCACTTGAGATAAGTAGCCGACTGGCCTACTTTCTCAGTATGAATCAGGAGGCCTCCTCTGCTGCATCCTCCTCCTTCTGCTTCCTTGTGGTGTCCCACTTCCCCACTTGCCTTCGGGCTTAGGTCTCCGTCCCCCATCGAACCTAGTTTAAAGCCCTCCTCACTAGGTTAGCCAGCCTGTCTGCGAAGATACTCTTCCCTGTCTTCGTTAGGTGAATCCCATCGCTTCCTAGTAATCCTTCTTCCTGGAACAACATCCCATGATCAAAGAATCCAAAGCCCTCTCTCCGACACCACCTGCATAACCACCCATTTACTTCTGCAATGCGACGGTCCCTACCTGGGCCTTTTCCTTCAACAGGGAGGATGGATGAGAACACCACTTGCGCTTCAAACTCCTTTATCTTTCTTCCCAGAGCCACATAGTCCACAGTGATCCGCTCAAGATCATTCTTGGCAGTGTCGTTGGTGCCCATGTGGAGAAGTAGGAAGGGGTAGCGGTCTGAGGACTTGATGAGTCTTGGCAGTCTCTCCATCACATCCTGAATCCTAGCTCCAGGCAAGCAGCACACTTCTCTAGTTTCCCGGTCCAGACAGCAGATAGATGACTCCGTCCCCCTTAGGAGGGAGTCCCCGACTACCATCACCCTTCTCTTCCTCTTGGGAGTGGTGGTTGTGGAACCCCCATCCCTAGGACAATGCATCCCTTGCCTTCCGATCAACAGTTTCTCCTTCTGATCCATTCCCTCAGATGAGTCTTTCAAATCGTTCTCTGCCGTAGTACCTGTGCAGAGAGCCTGAAAACAATTCCTTACCTCTATCTGCATGGTGGGCATGTAGGTTCTCTTTCTTCGGGAGGTCTCATGCTGCCAATTTTCTTCCCCTTTCTTCAGTTTCCCCTGCACTGCCCTCTCTGAATCTTCCTCACACTGCGTGCCTGCAGTAGCAAATCATGTCTTCGATCAAGGAAGACTTCATTTTCTTTAATGCAACGCAGGGTTGATATTTGGGTCTCTAGTCCTTTAACCTTCTCTTCCAATATGGAAACCAGCCTGCACTTTGTACAGATGAAGTCGGCTCTATCCTGTGAGAAAAAGACAAACATAGCACATCCAGTGCAGGTGACAACAGCAGATCGCTCACTTTCCATATCTTTCTTCTGAGAGCCTCTTCAGATGCTGTATTTACTGCTCAGCAAAGTCTGAAAGGCAAAAACCCTCTGTGGGCTCTCCCCCCAGGCGAACTCCAGGCAAACTCCTTTTGCTTGCCTCTCCTCTGTTCGCAGCTCACATATGAGTTTAACTACAACCTGTTTCTAATCAATATAAATTAAACTGCTATAAGACAGGTTTATATTTATTTAAGAGTGCTCAAACAGCCTTTTTGTACCAATATAGCTATTTGAAATTGCACTTCTAATTAAACCAGTACAGCTTTGTGTGAAGATAAGCCCTAATACCATTCACAGAAATAAAGTGAGCAGGATCTGGCCACTCACCGAACAGTCAAAATTGGGGAATTCTCCTGTACTGCACCTCCGATGTGTGTCTTGCCTGTTCTTGCAGACCACTCTGTATGGGAGAGGCCATGCTTTTTTTTTCTTTTTTTTTTTTTTGGGGGGGGGGGGGGAGAGGGGGGAAGGAAAGAGAGGCTTTTAGTTCTTGGTGGTTCTGCCCACTGGTAAGTTTCTAGCCCTCATGTTGCAGAGAAAGAATTGAATCAATGATATTTCCTAACAATCGCTAGTTTATGCTTCTCATCCACCTCCCTCCTCCCAAGCCATCCAGAACTAGTTTTTGGGGCCTATGAAACGTAAGGCCATTGGGGGCCCTTAAAATTCTACAGATGAAGAAAATGTATGGCTATGAGGTCCTAGGGCTGCTCATCATCTGAGAAGCTGAGTTGGTGCCTCTGCTGAGCAGCTAATAGTCACCTTTGGCAATGAGGAGTTAATAATGAAGAAGCATCACCTGAACTAAGTGCAGGATGGCTTCTAGTTGGGGCTCAAATTGACTCCCTCTCTGGCCTTAACCATTTTTAGCTTCAGTATTTGCAAAATGGGGATGATACTTAATCACCTTATAGTGTTTTGTAATGATTAATTAGTCACTGATTATAAAACCCTATATAAATGCTAAATATGATTGCCCCTTCCCCCCTTTGGCCTGAGCAGTTAACCACTATTTAGGGCTTTGCAGGATTGTTTCTGTTAGGAGGCAAACTGGATGAGTCAGGTATATACTTTGATGCAATCCTGTATATTGCCTTAATCTGTGCTGTTCTATGAAAGTTTTAAATTGCTCGTTTCCCTCCAAAGTAATTGGTGCATCATGTGGCACAACATCTTATTAAACCTCTAGACAAAAACTGCTGGCAATGTTATGAAGAGCTATGCCTGCCTTGAAATTCCTTGTTTGATTATCCTTGGCTGAGAGGGTAAGCAGGATGCTCCCTTTGGAGTATTCAAACTCCTTTTCAACTTGAAGTAGCTACCACCACTGGAGTGGGATGCCTACCTCAATGTGAGTGGAAGGGGTGAGATCAAACTTAGATTGGATGAAAATGCTACCCCTGCAATAATAGGGTCCTGCCAGCCTAGTATCTCCATATTACATTTAAAACATCAGTTACAAATTCACTGCTTAAGAGAATTGCTTACCTCACGAGGCTACTGTGGCAGCATGCTTGTAGGTTGGAGACTGAGGCACAGATCCTCAGAGATACTTAGGTGCCTAACTCCCATTGAAATCAATGGAAGTTAGGTGTCTAAATAGCTTTGAGGATCTGGACCTGCATCCTTAAAGAGCTGCAACTGGAAGACTTCCTTCAGCTAAGCACTGAATGTTTTAGCTCCAGATGCAGTTTCACTGGTTCCCAACCTTTTCAAATGAAAGCCCCACTAGTTAGCACTAGTTAAAATTGAAAGAGTTAAAAGTCTAAAAGAAATAAAATAGTTGTAGGTATAGAAAAGTAGTATTTTTGCTATATGCATGTATTAACTTAGAAGTTACGTAATCAGCTTTAAGCTTGAGAAAGAAAGGAGAAAAGGGGGAGGGGGGGGGGCTAATAGATGAAGAAGAAGTTGAAGGCCAAGCAGACGTCAAGTGCCTGGATACAGATAAAGGGTAAACCATAAGATGAAGAAACTAAGGTCTACCCCCTTCCTGCTTTTGCTAAGGTTATGTGCCAACTTAGCTAATTAACGGGCCCAGTAGTTGGGAGTTGCCTTCCTTGAAAGAAAAACCCCTGATTAAACAATCCCGTTAGAAGAAGGTCAAAAAGGCACCTTAAAAGACGCATGCGTAATGAGGTGTTAGAATATTATCGCACACCCTGCATAGAAAATTGGTTCATTAGCATGAACATGGAATGACGTTTGTATGAAAAAGACAATGTATGTAGTAGGCGGTCGTGAAAGGTGTAAACCTTTTAGTACCCAGCCAATGGGGAACGAAGGGAGGGATTCTTTCGGCCGGGATAGGAAATATATACTGCTGAATAAGAAAGGAGGGGCGCGCTCCTTTCAGATTTTTATTCTGGAGTTGTGCCCAGCTTTGCAAACCTGTTAAAGAAATAAAAAGTAGTTTTCTTTTTACTCTTTACCTGTATCCGATGTTCTTTATTAAAACCTTTTTAGTCAAAGGTATTTCTTACAAAATGCACACATACCCTGTCCCCCCACCATAAACACATATAACCCCTATAAACACATATAATGATAATAATAACACTAAATTGTATAAATAATAAATTACTCTTACCTGAGTAAAAAGCTACGCCTTCCCTGGCATAGCTGTCACCACGTGCCGCGTGTGGCCCCTCCTCTTCCCGTCCCTCATGGATGGAGGATAATGGAGGCAGCAGGCACTTGCAAGCAGGCCAGGGCTGCTCTGCTCCAGCTGGGCACCGGGCTGGCAGGGGAGCTTTGCCTCCACTCCTGCTGGCATGCAGCTTGCGGCTGCTGTTTCCTCGGGGGAGCTACTTCTTAGTTCCAACCTGGCATCCTGCCTGTGTGGAGCTTGGGGCAGCTGCACCCAGCCAGCACAGGGCAATGACATCTGTGTGGACACAGAGGTCTGCCTCAACAGGTCAAGTTGCAGGATTGAGGCATATATTGCTAGTTAGGTCCCTGGATTGGTAGAAAAAATACATTGCAATACTTCTATCTTTGTTATTTTTAATCCTGATTTCTTCAAGTTATCACATGAACTTCTATTGATGACAGAGAACCTACAGCAAATTCTGAAATCCTGCCATTTTCAAGTTACTGTGAGAAGCATTCAATGATCTTTCTGTCTTGGTTGTATTGCACATAACAACAAAATCTACCATGGGTTTACAACAAGAATAAATGTTTTAAATCAAAAGCATTTTTCCCTGAAAAATTAAACACCTGAAAATTGAGACTGAGATTGAAAGTGCATTCTAGCTCTCTAGTCTCATCTGTGGCCTTGATTCTACAAAGATTTACACAGGTGCTTAAGTACTGTGAATAGTTCTATTGAAGTCAATGGGCTTATTCACAATGACTGAAATGAAGCATGGATGTAAAACTTGAATGGGTGGAGGGGTCTCTGTTCCTAATGGCCAATCAGAATAGCTCTAACACATACACGATTTTTCCATAAAGGAACTTGAATACAAATCACCCATCTTGAATACAAATACCCATCTGTATTTTAGCCCTTTCCTTCTAAATTCTTCCTCCGTTCTTGATGATGGCACTTATACAAAATGCACACTGTGCATGGGATGGGCTAGAGGGAGATGCATCTGTGATTTGCCCTGTCACTATCATTATTGTCATTTTATAGATGGGGAAACTGAAGCAGAGAGCAGGGAAGTGACTTGGTGACAAGGTCAGGCTAATGGCAGAGGCTATAAAGAACCCAGATCTCCAGAGTCCCGCTCACCGCACTATCCACTAGACCACCTGGTGATTTGCCCTGTCGCCCTGGGAATGCCGAACGGGGCTGGCCGAATGGCCGGGTCCGACCCAAGGGTCCGGCGGCCACTCCCCCCCCCCCGCGCTAAACACACACACCAGCCAGGAGAGAAGAGAACGTGCGCAGCAGGAGCGATTCTCCGCCTGGCTATTGGTGGGGCGTGTCCCCCTCCGCCCTCGGCCCAGCCAATCAGCGCGCGTTCCGTCTCCCAAAGCCAGAGAGGGGCAGGGGGGCGATTTCCTTCGCCCAGGCGCGCGCGCATGAGAAATCGCTGGCCCGCGCCTGGGGACGGTGCGTCACGCGCGGTGGGACTTCGACTGCTGCTGCTGCTGCTGCTGCTGCTGCTGGTCTCGTTCTCCCCATCAGTAAGTGCAAGTGGCAAAGCTGCCGCTGAATGCGGACGTGAGAGCTCGGCCGGGGGTAGCGGGCTGAGGGAGACGGAGACGGGGACTGGGCAGGCGCCAGAGCTGCACCTCGCTACCGGGCTGTCGCTGGTGTTGCCTCTTTCCGGTTGCATCAGCTTAGGTGCTTGTGCAGCTGCAGCCTGGCGCAGCCGGTGGATGCTAGGGTGACCCGCCTTCTTGCAATCCCGAGTGGTCGTGCCCGTGGCTGCGTTCACCTCCCTCCTGATTGGGAGGTTTCTCGCATGGGGGTGAAGGCATTCATTGTGTGTGTCCTGGCCCCTCTGCCCTGCCACGCCCCTGCCATCGTTACTTGCATCATTAGATTTCCCTCCCTCCCCAAAAGGCAGCCAGGCACTGGTGGAGATGGGCTTCAGCAGCCTCTTCTGCGGGATGATGCAGACACTAGTGAGCCTTGGGAAGCAAACTAAGCCTTCCACGACTTTTTACTTTGGCCTCCGGTCTTTGGGAAATCAACTGCATGGCAGTAAATCGCTTGTGCTGGTTGAAATCTGGAGAATCTGTTATTCTGGCGAAGGAGAGTCTGACAAATTCTCTTGAGTGATATGCGTATGACTGTACTAGACGAACACTTTAACACATACAGATACCACGGTGCCAAGCTCCAGGCATCTCCCTTTGTTCCAAGTCTTGCCGAAATCCTTGTGGCTCGTAATCTGCTGCACTAGAAATAGGATCCACTTTAGGCACCTAGTGAAAACTCCAGTTATAAGTGGCTTTTGCAGCCAGGCTGAGTGGATGGTTTTCTTCAGTTGCATTTCAGAGAGTAATAGTGTTGGATCTGATTCTGTTCTGGCAAAATTCCAGTATATTAGACTCTAGTGTTTTAAGATTGCATTATATTTCATTTAGCTTTACTAATCTGTGGGACAATATGGGGGAAAAAATTCTGGGTGGAAAATCTTATGATGATGATCTGTAGTGAACCAATTTATCAAAAATCTTATTTGTTGTAAAAACCACGAGAGTCCTGTAGCACTTTAAAGACTAACAAATTGTATCTTAATAATACCTGTCCTGGTAAAACAAGGATAGGGGATGGAAAGACAATATTTACTAAGAACCGGGCCTGTGTCTGTGTATCTTTTTAAAATGTATTTGGAAGTTTTTATTTCTTGGGGTGAGCAGAAGGAGAAGGCTGGGTGAGGGCTGAGCCTGAATAACTACAACTATGCAATATTGAATTTTTAAAAATAATCTCTAAAGATGAATGGTTTGCAAGTAATATCAATTAATGGAAGGTTTATGATGCCCAGGGGTTAGCATTTCTGTGGGGAGCCACTGGAAATGTAAAGAAACTAAGAAAGCACAAATTTGGAGGGGAAAGGCTGCAAGTTTACTACTGGGATGCCTACATGTGCTGTTGAGGGAGTCTCTTTTGCCAGTTTGATAGCATAGGCCATATATGGTTGCTTTGTCCTGTTGGTGTTCCAGTTTCTCTCCCTGCCCCTTTACAGGCTTAGTACTGGTTCCTTGTCTGACCCTCCTGGGCATCCCTATGCCAAAAACCTGAGAACTCTGGCATGTCTTTCTTACATTTTTGGCAATGCTTGTGTAGCTTGTTAAAGCTGGGGAATATGTTGTGGGTTTTATATAGCCACAGTGTGGCGCTCAATATGATTGGGGCCCCTGAGTGCTACCACAGTAAAAATGATGTAGTAATGCCAATAAAATATTATTGAATTGGCCAGTAATATATCTGATTTTTTTTTTTGTCTTTAAATACAGTACCTAATTTCTCTGTATATCCTATATGTTTCTCAGGGCTTGGGGCTGCAAGGTCCTGAGCACACTGGCCTTAATTCAGATAAATAACTAAGTATGTGGTCAGCTTCAGTGCTTAATTTGCAATGAAAAAGGTGCTGGGACTTGAGCAATTTTTGTTACATTCATAACTGATGCCGCAGGCTCGGAGGTGCTGGGGCTATGAATTGCCAACCCTAGAATTGCCGGGACTCAGCCCTGGCAAACCCTGGCACTGATTAAGCACTGGTTAGCTTTTAAATAAGTAATTGTTTTATTTAAGTTAGTGGAACTCTGATGTATTGGGGTCAGAGTGCTATGCACCATGTAGGACTGAGCACTAAGGGGAAGGAAATTCCTGAGTAGTAAGGGGAGCAAATCAAGAGGCTGGAGACTTCATATATCATAGGAATAATGGCAGAGGGTGAGATGGAGAGAAATTGGGATGTGGCAACAAACATGTGCTGCCAGGTGAAAGTGTTTCTTCTAAAACTCAGATTTGCTTAGTCTAGTAATTCTGGGAGTAAGAAACCACCCCAAGGACAAAGTTTAATGAGATCATTGCATGCTGTTGCTTGAACAAGTTTATATGCTTTAATCCGAATGCTTGGCGGATTCAGTTATGATTCTAACTTCTTGAGTGTGACTCAGCAACTCTTAAATCTGTAATTTACCACATACTGTTATGTGTGGGTTTGGAAAAGGAGGTGTGGAACTCAAAGATCTTGGTGATGGAACAGCACTGCTCTAAAAATAAAATGAGACCATCCTGGGTTTTTTTGTTTTAATATATAGGTATGAAGTTATTACAGTGGATTTATGATGTATTTTTGTTTTTTGGTGAGCTAGCTTCAGTATTGTCTCTCTGTCAAGGAGACAAACGATTATTTCCTTAATGTGCTAAGCGTAACACAGACCAAGCTGTGTTTAAAATTGTAACTTGAGGGTGTTACAGTGTTAAGTAGCGCCTGATAATTTTAATCTCTTGACGTGTTAGATTACAAGAAATGTCTCCATGCCATATGACTTGGTAAGGGGAGCCTCTAGAGATGGTTTGCTCTGATTATTTTTTTTTTAAATATAAAAACAGTGCTGCTGAGTTAAATTAATTTTCTGGCTAGTCCACTCATTACCTCTAATCTAAACTGTTTCATTAGAAGCACAATAACCTGTTTCTCAGCGTTTACATCAGGCTTACTGTAGCTGAGGCTTTCTCTATGCAAACTTAAAACAGGTTTAACTAAAAGTGTCATTGTTTTGTTTTTGACTCACTTAGTTAAACTGGTATGAGTTTGTGGATGCACTTAATTTGATTTTTAAACCTTGAGAGACAGGTATAAACAGAGATGTATATCCAACTAGAAGTTTCCACTGGTTTAACTAAATCACACCTTTAGTTAAACCAGCTCAAGTTTGTGTGCAGTGCAGGCCTGAGAGTGCCTTACTTTTAGTCTCTTCTAGAAGAAACTAGCAGCTCTGGATGACCAACTTCACCTCTACTCAGTGGGGACAGGTGCCCCTTTCCACCAGCATTCATCACAAATATTGCCCAAGTAAGAGATGTAGCATATGAAAGACCTTGGAACAGCAGCTGTTGTTTAGAACTGTGGACCTAGGAATTGAAATCAGAATTCAATTTCCTGTTCTCTGTAACATTGGGTGAGTCACTTTATTTCCTCTGTGCCTCAGTTTCTCCACTTGTACAATGGAAGGAATAATGCTTCCCTCCCTGTCCTTTGTAAAGTACTCTGAGATCTATAAATTAAGAGCATGGTAGTAGTGCAGAATATCTCTACATATTTATGCTCTAGGGAGGAAAGGTCAGATCTGCTTTCAGCATAAATAAAAGTAGTCCACTCAAATACAGAATTGGATAATGAAAGTTATCTTCTCCAACCACTAGAGATTAGGGACAAGAACTTTCCAGTCTCCTTTCTCTAATGCTCTCTTGCTTTATTTGTGCTTGTATTTGCTTTATTATCATGCAGAATAGCTGTCGGACTGTTTTTTTTTTTTTTTTTTTTTAAAAAAAAAAAAAAAAGATAGGTCAGTAAGGTGATCTGACTCCCTAAAATTTCATGAGACGTCTACTACTCAGTACACTTGTCTTTCCAGCTCCAGATCCATATGCAGGCAGTCGTCTTCTCTGTGCGCAGTGTTAACATGGGACATCTTGTTGTGGCACTTGCTCTGGCTAGTGTTGCGTCTGACGTTCTCCGTTAGTTTGCCATTAATCATAGTTTTAACCTCATAGTCACATTAAAGGGGAAGGGAAAACAATAGATTTTATTTCAAGCCACAGAGGAGAACTTGGATGTATCAGTTCGGCACTGAGGAAGAATTATACTTATGCAGGGAAACACCTGTGCGTTGTCTTCATCTATAGAATCTCACTTGAGAAAGAATTGAACTGAACAGGTTTGAACTAGGGATTGTCCAAAAGCACATCTATACCCCTCTTGAGATGTACCTCTTCCACCAAGCCATAGTGTAATATTAGTGAGGTCCCACTCCAGCAAAGCACATGAGTAGGCCCATTGGCTTCAACCGGGCTACTTGCTTAAGGTTAAGCATGTGCTTAAGTATTTTGCTGAATCATGGCTCTAGAGTCCTTCCTGAATCTGTCTCTTGTGGCTATTTATAAGTCACCAGTTGCTAAGATATCAGAGTTCCAGAATCTTTAGAATCTTTTCTACAGTTCTTGTTTTTATTCTTGGAAAGCCAACGTTCTATGATAGCTTAATAAGACCATAGATTCTTCTTTTCTGCTTCACTACCCACAGTACAATCAGGCCATCTCTTGTGTCATGAGGCATTGATTGGCTGTGGTCTGGGATATAACAGGACATTCTCTTCCAGTCTCTGGGAGAAGGGTGAGTACAAGATCAAATGAATTAACTGAATTCTCAGTGCTTTGTTTCTAGAATGTGACTTTCAGAAGTACTGCGTTGGCCTAACTCTGCGCCCACTGAAATCAATTAAAGTTTTCTCATTGATTTCAGTGAGAGCAGTTAGGCCAGCTCTCAGTGCGTTTGAGAATCCCACCTCGAACACTCCCTTAACAAAGGGATTAAGAATTGCGGTGTGTATCAGCAGTATGTGTGACTACTTCTAAAGGCCGTGCTAACTGATCTGACTTAAGTGTTTGGAGTCATTCGATACGGACATCAAATTTCTCTTTCCATCTCATACCTCTTTCTGTAGCAAACTCTATTCGAGAACTAGGATAAGAGGTAGAGAAATGTAGTCCTGTTCTCCAGATGAGGCATAATGGAGTCCTGCACCCCCAACTTCTATTTGACATTCAGCCCTTAGTGCTGCAGACTGATCCATCAGATGTTGATGTAAGCCTTTTTTTTTTTTTTTTGGACAACTTCAGTTTCAGGTGTGACTGGAATCAATTAGGTCCCATGTATGTATTTTAATTTTGTGAATGTTTAAAGCGCACTCGTGTCAGATAAATAGTCTCGGAAACTGACTTCTTGTACAACAGGGAAAAAATACAGTACAGGCAGTGTCAGGAACAACTTTCTATGCCGGTCTTGAACCTTGCTTTGCAGGGACATTCTTTAGGGACAGGAAGGCAGTGGAGTTTTTCATTCAATTCGAACTACCTGTGGAGGTGCTAGTTGGGATGTGGATGGCTGTCACACTGGTGAGCTCAGTCTAGATCCCAGTGATCACACAGTGACAACTACTTTTAGCCACTGCTAGCCTGGCTTGGATTCCAGCTGGTGTTCTAGAGATCTCCCCAGCAATCTCATGAGCCACCCAATGGTCTGGTTGGCATTGATATATGGAAAACAAAGCTCAGAGCAGGCTGCTAGCTGAAGAAAATTCCAAGTAAAGGAGTGAGCAGAAGATCTATTTTTAGAAATGTTCTCCCTCTCCCCAAGTTTAGAGGTCTGGATACAATGAATGAATAGAATGCACTTGCTCTAGGAAGCAGTGATTTCAAATATGGACAAAATGCTTTTCTACAGTTCTTGTTTTTATACGTTTCTATAAAACACACCAAACAAAAAACTGGAAAGCTATTTGGGTGTATAGTGGAAGAGCTTGCATGGGCTTTTTAGTTACCTTTGACTCAGCCAAACTGGTAAGGGGGTGTAACTTTTTTACATGCACTCTGTGCCAGCCTAAGGCCTGGTCTACACATACCTGGAAATTCGCTGGCAGTCAACGCGAATTATGCAAGCTACGCAGAGTAGCTTGCGTAACTCCCATCGACTGCTGTGCTTCCCTTCTGTGCGCTGTCCTTACTGCACTGCCCCGACGCAGTGCTACACCACTTGAGGGGGTGGATTAACAGTGTCGGCTTCTGCATTGATTGAATGGGTCTTCTCTGACCACTCAGTCGATCCAAATCGGTCGATCTGATGGCGGCGACTTTGCTGCTGTCAGTATAGACATACCCTAAATGTCTGTGTCTTTGGGGATTTGCCCCAAAAGAAGGAAGTGCTGCTGCTGCTGTTCTCCATGTTGCTTCTCCCTCTGCTTTCTGCTGAAGTTGCACTCAGATTTCCTTAGCAGAGGCTGCTTAGGGGGTGCACTAAATTAGTGCATCACTTGCTGATCTGTCCATGCCTCTCCTTTGCCAGTCCTGCCAACTGTTCAAGGGTACCCTGGTGGAACTGCAGCTTTCCACTCCTGTAACTTTGCCTCAAAATACTTCCCACTAACCAGGGCCTCTGGCTAAAAGCTGATACAGGCTGGGCAAGAGGCCCTAAACCTGTCCTACCCTATGTTTCGCTGAATTTGCATGTCACAATTAGCCCTGAGCTCGTCTGAGTGTAAATTCAGTGTCTTGTCGGTATTTAGCGTTTAGGCTCATTAATGTAATTGATGGGCTTACGAGGAACTGGTCCTAGTTTTTTGGCTTTGCTGGGTAAAGAGTACAAGCCAAGCTGGCCTCTTACTCCCCATAGGATGTTTATACATCCACAGCAAGTCTAGCTACGGCTGGTTAATGTTCTCCCGTATCCATTGATGACTCTATGAAGAAGTTGTTCCCCTTTTAGTATAAGGGGCTCTTGCACAATCTCCTCAAGAGTGTCTCACCCTGGAGAAGTTTATTCTCGGAGCATTAAATGGCTGGGCTGTGCAGTAGCAGAAATTGATCTTCTGTTCTGGTGATCAAGACTTCTGTGTCCATGTGGACTGTGCAGTAATACACAGAGTGGGTGCATTTTTTTAAAAAAAGAAACATGCATTAACTTTTTAGAACCATGCCCTGTAAATATTAAATCCTTAGGGGGTTTTTGGTGTCTTTACTGAGGACCAGCACTGCTTCCTTTTTTGTGAAGGGTTTTTTAGAGACAATATTATGTTCCAGGATAAACATTTTGGCAGCTAGGATAGTTAACTCTACTTTCTACCTCTGCATTCTTCCCTTTAAAAAAGTCCCACTTTTAAAATGGCCTCCTTTATCGCCGGGGTGTGGGGGAGAAGCTCAAAATTTGGCTGTTCCCCAACAAATATAGCTCTTCCTATTGAAATTTTGTTGCATCTGGTTAAAAAGAGTCTCAGCCCTACTGACCAGGGCTGCTGGTGGTAGATGTGTGGGGTCTACTGGTCAGTAGACTAGTGAGGAAATGAAGCAGAACTTTCTGATTCTTCAGCAAAGAAGATGATGGGCATTCATAGGGGTATCTGATGGGTCTGGAGAGGAAGTGTACGTTTGGTAGGTAGTTTGGTAGGTGTCATGGGGGGGAGGAATGTAGAGGGGGAGATCCTTTTGAGGGAGAGGGTAATGGATATCTCAGTGAGCAGGGCATGTCTCTGAGAGAGCAGGTTTCCTCACAACCCTGTTTCAATGAGGGCCGCAGGCTGCTATATACTTTTTCTCCAGCACATAGATCCATACAAACTCTTCTGTGGCAAATACTCAAGCATATCTCTTTTTATGCACCTGGAAGGCATGTTGCTACAAGGCTTAAGCTTTATGTGCAGACTGAATAATCTGAAGAGGTCCAGAGTTCCTGCTAAGACTAGTCTACTGCCTTGCCCTTGCACAGCTGTTGCTCAAGAGGCCTTTGCAAAAGCAAAGCCTAATGATGGAAGCCATCTCTTTGCTGCTTATTGCTACAATGTACCTACCACCTTTCTGTTCTTTGCCTCCTGCAGCCAGCCAAATGGTATTACTTTTTTCAATCTTGTGCACACAGAGAAAGTTATTGTGTGTCTTTAGGAGAGTCTGTCAAAACACTTTTTCTTTTTGTTTCAGGAGAACAAACTTGTATTGGAGACTCATGAAGCAAGAAGTTTAAGGCGGCAGTGGTAAGTATCAGGTTCATAATCGACCCTTTTACAGAAGCATGTGATATTATCACTAATAAAATAACCAAATCCCTTCCCTTTGGCAAAACTCTGCCTGCCTTCTTCCTTGTTTGAGTATATCAAAGGTACTGGCTGTGCCAGAGCTCAGAGTTTTCACAGGGTGTGCTTCGTAAACACACACAGGATACCAACTTTAATTCTGTGAACATACAATCTTTGTGTGTACATAGGCACCATCAGTTTTATCGATCATATAGAATCATAGAGTTGGAAGGGACCTCAGGAGGTCATCTAGTCCAACCCCCTGCTCAGAGCAGGACTAACCTCAGCTAAATAATCCCAGCGAGGGTTTTGTCAAGCTGCAGCTTAAAAACCTCTTAAGATGGAGATTCTACCACCTCCCTAGGTAACCCATTCCGGTGCTTCACCACCCTCCTAGTGAAAAACTTTTTCCTAATGTCCAACCTAGACCTCCCCCCTGCAACTTGAGACCATTGCTCCTTGTTCTGTCATCTGCCACTACTGAACAGCCTATCTCCATCCTCCCTGGAACCCCCTTTCAGATAGTTAAAGGCTGCTATCAAATCCCTCCCTCATTCTTCTCTTCTGTAGACTGAACAAGCCTAATTCCTTCAGCCTCTCCTCATAAGTCTTGTGCTCCAGCCCCCTAATCATTTTTGTTGCCCTCTGCTGGACTCTCTCTAACTTCTCCACATCCTTGTTGTAGTGGGGGGCCCAAAACTGGACCCAGTACTCCAAATGCGGCCTCACCAATGCCGAATAGAGGGGAATGATCACTTCCCGTGATCTGTTGGCAATGCTCCTACTAATGCAGCCCAATATGCTATTAGCCTTCTTGGCAACCAGGGCACACTGCTGACTCATATCCAGCTTCTTATCCACTGTTACCCCCAGGTCCTTTTCTGCAGAACTGCTGCCTGTATACCTGTATGTGCTGCTGAGGAAGTCATAAAAACATAAAGTTTTACTATACCAACAATGTCATTATTTTATGACTTGGTATCGTAGGGCTTTCTAGGAATAGAACTGAGTGCTAAATCCCACTGGGTAGCTAGAAAAGGTCCCACTTCCCAGTAATATAAAATTCCTGCCTCTAACCCTGTATGGTTATCAAATATTAGACTTCATACTGGTACATATCACTGGTCTGGAACGGAACATGGCCTGTCTTGGGTTTAGATATGTGTGATCTTTTCAATTTTTGTTTTGTGGGGGGCAGGCAGGGGGTATTTCACATTCAGGAGAAATAAAAAAACACTTTGGAGTGTGGGTAGAGAACTTAATGGGTAACTGCTTAAAACGTCTTAAAGGTTTTGACTGTTAGAATTAGCTCCAGGGTGAAGTGATTTAAATCACTAAGAATTATTGATTTAAATCAAGTTTCCCACTGATACTATTTCACACATTTCTTACACAATGGTGCAAATCTGTTCGCTAAAACATGTTAACTTACAACTCAGTACAGCATTTTACAACATCTAGGAGGGTATACTTCGTGTAATTTTTTTAGATAACTTGATTTGTATTAATTCAGGGAAGAATACATAATACTTTACCTGTGTCAAGTTGCAGATGCAGCAGCAGTGCATTAAGAATGGTAGGAACTAAATCACACACGCACAAACACAATAGCACTTGTATTTTATTAAACTAAATCTTAAATGTTACATAAATGTTTCACATTTGCAGTTGCAGCAGTCTCCTGAGTTGTCAGCTGATGGCTGTTCTTAAACTTTTTTCAGTTTTCAAATTTTAACTCTAACAGACAAGTCAAGTCATTACAACACTAAACATACGCTGTCCTTTAAACTTCTACAGCTAGCTCTCCTCTTCTCCACTCCCTTTGTCATTTTTATTCATAGACTGAAACAGAAATACGAGTTTTCCTGCTTTTTCAACTCCCATTCGATTTCTTAGCTTTGAGTGAATAATACCAAACAATGAAAATATTCTCTGTGCCTGCAGAGGAAGCTACTGCTGTGAAAAGTTGGCTTAGCAGCTGAAGGAACTCTGTTTTAAGGTGCCTGGCTAATGATTTCCACCAATTCAGGGGAGTGACTTGTTCAAAACTTCATCAGTAAACATGTACTGTTTTAATGGTTCTGCTCCAACCCTGAAATTTATTATGACTGGCATAACTGAGGAGTGATTTTGAGATGCCTGTGCCATGGCAGCAGCATCTTCTGCAGAAGTTAAGACATCTACCTTTATATCTGGGGTCGGGAATGTTTGCAAGAAAATGAGGTGGAGTTAGTGCTTGATCCATTTGCTTCTTTATTGCCTGCAGTTTAACTTTCTGGTGAGGTATTTCTTTCTTCAGTGTCTCTTGAAGTGCCTTCCAAATTTTGACAGCATCAGCAATGCAGCAACAATTTCTCTGAAATCTAAGGCTATGGATATAGGCTTCAGTATACTGAACATATCCTCTACATTCCTCTTTAATCCAGTGTTAGATACTTTGGATGAGATACTTTCATCTATTTTATCATGGTTTTCTTCACAAAGTTTCATGAGAATAGGCCAGTTCTTCATAAATCGTTCAAAATGATCAACCACAGAATTCCATTGAACATCTTGAGGGAGAATTAGTTTGGATCCTCCCGCTCTCTTCAGTGAAGCTGAAGCAAAATGGTTGTTACAGAAGTATTTTGTGACTTCAACAACATTTTTTTAATTCGTGGAGAAGACGTACTTAAGTCTTTCGCTTAAAGATGCATTAAATGGGCAGTGTAGCCATATGTTATTAAGGAGCATCCTTCTATTTCTTCTAAGTATCTTCTCATCTTTGCTGCGTTTGCAGCATTGTCTGACAAAACCGTGCATGTGACAGTTGAATTTTTGTTCATAATTTATTACAGCTTTCACTGCTACTTTTAAATATTCTTGTGTGAGCATTTCCCAATGTATCTATTGTCTGAAAGATATGCAACCCCATCTTCTGTTGTCACACAGGCACATGTTACTGGATCATTGTGTACATTTCTCCACCCATCAAGGTTTAAACTGGCAAATTTCCCATCAGTATTTCTTGCACACTGTTCAAGTTCCTTCTCATACACTGTATCTAACAACCTTCCCCCAATGTCTGCTCTAGCAGAGGGAGAGTAGCCTCATCGTAAGGATGCAACCATGTCAATGAAGTATTTATTAACAATTTGAAAAGGGGAATTTGTGGCATAAATGAACCGAGCAATCTTTTCATCTATGGCGTCTTATTGGTGTTTGCTGGTCCTTACTACAAACCCATCCCTGGTGGTGGTTTTACTGGATGATTGAAATCTTTTGCTTGCTGTGGATACTTTGTTGACTGAAATATGTTTAGTTGCAGCACTGCTGCTTAAAGTACCAACAGATGACTCTGAAGTTGTTGCAGATAGTCAGTCTCCTATGCTTAAATGGGATCCTGAAACAAAATTCAAAAGATTTTGAATAGTTGTTCTTCTCACTCTATTTTTCAGCTAATCGCTTACATTTTTTTCAGCAAGGATGCAGATCTGATTCCAAATTACCAAAAAAGCTAAGACTTACTGCACTTAATTTTGGAGTAAGCCCCATAGGAACTCACTGGTAGGTCTGTTTTTTGAGAAAACAAGTATAGGATGGGGTTCCCTTGGGAAAGCTGAGTTATGCTGAAGTAAAATACAGAATAGATTTATGGTATCACCATTATGGTCTGTGGCCATGATGTTCCAAAATATGGAGCATGTGTTATGTAATATAAAATAAGTAAATGACACCCAGTGGCAACTGGCAACTCCAGATTTCTTGTACTGCAGCTTTCTGTACCGTATATTTGGGTCATAGATTCTAAACCTAGTTAGCTAATCGTTATGGCTTGTTTAATTAGTTAAGCTAAACATTTTTTCTAGCAACATCCAACATAGCAAACAGCTTGGGAATTTACTTGTTAAATCACACTTACACTAAAAGGCATAGAGAGCACCTTGCAGAATGATGTATTGCAAGGTGAATTATTTAAGTGACTAACCAGTTGATCCACATTGTTCTTCAGACATATCCACATCATTTTCTCCCAATAAGCAATTTTCATTATGTTGTTTCATTCTTGCATCTAGGCCCTGCATCTCCTTCTTGCACTGCTTACACTTGACATGTTTTCCTTTTTTTAACTAGGGAAGAAATTTCTTCAAAATATTCCCAAATAGGGACTCTTACGCCCAGAAGCCATGACAGTTTTTCTGTGACAAAAGTGTGGGGGGAATATAGGAAGCTGTGTGTGTACTGAATAATGTCTTCCCGTTTTCTTCCCAGTCCACTCCACTGTTCCTTTCTATTCTCCCTCCATCCTTTGTGTCTGTCTTTAAGACAGTGTCTTAACTAACCCCTCTGCCTTGCTTGGCCCAGCTCCACCACCACATAAGCACAGGAACAACAATCCTATGCAGCCTGTGTCTTTCTTTGCATATCTGACTTTAGTCTGCTGAGAGACAGAAACTGAAAGCCCAGAACTTTCAAGAAGCAAGAGCTGGTAGTTAGGCTGAAGAGACTAGAGCCATTAATTCATTTTTATGGGACTAAGTGTAGGTTTAGCATGTTTGTGATGAGATTTAATTGTAACTTCTTTTGAACGTGAGAAATCTAGTATTTTATTGATTTTTTAAAAAAAAATTAAAAAAAAAAAATCATTGACTTTTATCCACCCCGATTAGCTCTAAGGAGAGGGATTAGAGGGCTGAAGGCAGGGTTTCATCAGTGGTGCATGGTAAATAAAATTTAGCATACAATTTTAGAATAATCACATGGTTGCACTCTGTTTCATGGCTCTCCAATTTATCCATGAATATCCCCTCCAGATACATAGCAGGTGTCTGTTTGACATAATTATATTATAGTGGCAGCCAGAGACCTTGATCAGGCTTGGGGCCCCATTGTGCTTAGATGCTGCACAAACACGGAAGTAGTTGTAAAAATAGTCAGATCAGAAAAAGCATGGACACTTTCAAAGACTTGAGCCAGATACTTTTTCTAGCTGCCAAATGTACAGTTATAAAGGCATGGAAAAATCCCATCATGGCCTCAAACAGTTGGTTGGCCTTTGAGACGTTAACTTATTACTTCATATAAATGCTTAGACTAGTTTTTAAAGCATGGAGTCCCTTTTCAGACTTTGCCTTCTAACACCTGAGACATTCATTTTGTATACATGCAGGCAGCACTAACTTACAACTGAGAAGAACTCTCAACAGATCTCTTCCATAACATAGTTAGGCTTGATTGCTCCTTCCCCAAGGGAGGGGCCAAAAAGGGAACATTTCTGCTAGCTTTTGCTTTCCCTTGGGGAGTCTTCTCCTAAATTGCTCCACTGGAGGAGAAGTTTGTAGGGCTGCTCAGTGCTGTGCTTCTTGGAACACCTACATTTGGTAGACCTGTCAGTATCTCTAGCGGGACTGCAGCATCTCCTTGAGGCTACTGGGGTAAGGAACTAAAGATAGTAAGTCTGTCTGTCTTCCTCTGCTCGCATTACTGGGGCCTGGCTCTGTGCTACAAAGTTTTGCAGGCATAAGCTGCGTCATCCTAGTTGTGCATATATTTACACCAACATTTGTCTCCTACCAATGTAAGCACGTTGTTACAGCGACACAATAACTGTGTGTGACCACTTTTGTTGGATGGAAATAGGGGGAAAACCACATGAAAAATAAGGGACATCACTTTATTTTATAGCATGTTTTAGGGAAATATCATTTCCTTTAGCTCATTGTGTATTTTCTCCCTGAAGTGTTCATTTCTGTTGCCCTCAAGTATACAATATCATTATCACAAGCTGCAATTTAAAGTTTAAAACAGTACTTATTAGTTTTAATACATTTCAACACATCTGTTTTCAAATCAGGTCATAAAACCGTTTCAGTTGCACATGTACAAACTTTAATTTGAAGCTCAACATTGCAGAAACCTCCTAAATATCGATTCTGTTAATCTGTCCAGATCTGTTTACACATGGAAAAGAATCTTTCCACTGCTGCATTTGAGATAGGAATGGGTGGAATTTATTACATCCAATTCCTAAGTTTTAAGAAACCGCGATGAGGAGGAGTTGATTTACCATGTTTTAAAGCCCACCTCTTCCCCTGCACATGCTAATCTCTGAACCTTCTTTGCAGTAAAACATCTTTGTGCCCATATGTGGCGAGCTTTTGCTCTTTATTTAGCCATTAATGACCCTTTTCCCTTCCAGAAGCTTTCTCAGTTCTCTCTGGCATCTCCTTACCTGTGTTACAAGTGCAAAAACAGGCCTGCGGGGGGGGGGAGATGGGGGAGCTTCTGAATATTGACCATGTTTTAATGGGCAAAGTCTCAAACAAGAAGCTATAGCCATGATTTTTATTACAGATGTGCAATTCATTGCAGTCTTAGGACAACACAAAAGGAGAAACTTTTTTAGCTTGTAGTTAGCTTGTTGAAGAGCTAGGCTTCTTCAGCCCAAATTCTACACCGAAAACTAGGTTTAATCAACAATTATGTTGCTTGGTGCTGCTCTTCAGAGGTTTGATTTGGCCTTCCCTTACTCATGCAACAAATCAATGAAATTAAAGGAGTCAAGGGATGGGATGGTCACCCTAACAACACCAACTCCCTGACTGACACAGCCATGGTCAACCTATTTAGGCTGATTCAGTGTGAGTGTAGACACTGTGTATTTCCTTTGTTGACCCAGTCCTCCAGCAGCTGTCACACTAGCCCTGTTCCTGCAACAGTGGTTGTTCTGGTCTGTTTTTAACTCCATTGGCCCAGGGGTCACAGAGACTGAAAACCTGCCCTTCCCCTCCCCCAAGCCCCTTTTGGTTTTTGAAATGCCTTTTCCTGATTGCCCATCTTGGCAAGCACAGCTACCAGCGCACCCTTGTGTGCATCCAGCCATGCAGAGCTACTTCGCTGCTGGAGCTGGCAAAACATCATGGATCTCCTTGGACTGTGGGAAGAAGAGGCTGTGTAATCACAGCTATGAAACCACCACAGAAATATTGATTGCTACATGCAGATTGTGCAGGGGATGCTGAAACAAGGATGAACAGCAGGGCCGCATGAAAGCAAAGGACTTAATCCTGAATACCAGAAGGCGAGAGAGGGCATCAAGAAATCTGGTGCTGTCCTGCACTCCAGCTGCATCTCCAAAGAACTGCTATAGTAAAGTGCTATACATGGCAGTGACCCCACCAGCACCTTGAAGACCACTGGGGTCACTTTGCAGGAGCCCAAGC
This sequence comes from Emydura macquarii macquarii, assembly GCF_026122565.2. NCBI lineage: Eukaryota > Metazoa > Chordata > Testudines > Chelidae > Emydura > Emydura macquarii. Next base: position 16,337,492 of record NW_027131180.1, read on the forward strand.
TGAAGGCTCCTGTCATGAAGAGGAAGTGGATGGGTGCAGGCATAAAGACGTAACAGTGGTGGACACAAACCATGCTGCAAGCCAGGAACTGTGTGAAACTCATCCGGGGTCAAGCCAGCCCCTCCAGGCGAGTGTAGATGAGCCACTGACTGAAGGGGAAGGGAGTTTGGTAAGTGTGTACATGTGCTTTTTCCTTTCATTTTCATTGTTTGCTTTTCATTGCCTGAAACCATATCTCCATCCCTCTCATGCCATTCGTCTCCATTTCAAAATTGCTCCCATCTGCAAGCTTAGAACAAAGGCACTGACTTTTGATGGCTTATTTTACTAATCGAGTAGGAACAGGGAATAAATTAAAGATGATTATGGCAGTCTGATAACCAGTCCCCATCGGGTCAGCGTCCTGTGCTTGGAGAGGTAGAACAAACAGAGGTAGATGGCATCTGCTTTTTAATTTTTTTGCTTGTTGAGCTAGGCAGGGGGCCCAGGCAGAGTACTTTGTTTATCTAAATAGGGTTGTCCATTTTAGTCTCTTGAGAGATCCTTTACAAACCTTTCCCAAAGATGTCTAGGAATGGCAGCCTCGTTTCTTCTGTTGTGATAGGAGACACGCTCATGCCACTCTGTAACGAGTACTGCGGTGGTCCCAGATGAGAACAGGCTTGGAGTCCATGAGTGTAGGTGGCTTTGGGATGCTGCTTGCAAGCTGGGTTCTCTGCCTTCATGCCTCATGAGGCAATATCAGCCAAAATTGCCTCTGCCTGTGAACATACTGCCCATATTCACAGCATTTTCCTATACCCTTACCCAGGTAGGGGAGCCCAATGTGTATTGCTTCCACGCAACAGAACATGCACCCTCCCGCCTGCTAGGCCATACTGACTGTGGTTGGAGCTGCAGAACGGTGCTGTAGCAATCAGCTCTGAAGCAGAAGTGACGATTAGCGTTTCTTATTAAAGGTATTTATGGGAGTAAGGAAAAGGAGTTCTGAAACCTCTTTCCCTTTCCGTTGTGGCTGCACATTGAATGGTGCATTTGTCTGTTTTAATCAGCAGCTTGAGGCGTGGGGACCTTGAGGGGTGCCCCTCCACACCTGCTGGATGTCTGACCCTGAACAGGTGTTGTAAGAAAAGGACTGGGAGGATATGTTCTGTGGGATCCTCCAATTCTCTATGGCCTCAGACAGTGAATGCAGGAGAGGCCCCATGGACATGTGACCATGGAGAAGGTCTGGGAATGGAGAGAGTGATTACTACAGGAGAAGTAAAAGGACCAAGAGTCTCATGCATTGGGAAATGCACTAGGATACAGTGGGTTTGCTCAGGCAACATCCTCCGATGTTGCAGCAGATTCTTCACTTTCATGCCCTCAGCAGCCTTTCCAGTCCCCTGAGAACTCCATGGTCACTGCTTCTTACACTTTCAACATACCAGGTGGCAGCATGGTGTACCTCCTTACCCCTACCACTCCACACCGGACAATAGAGAGCAATAGCTACAAATATATCGAGCTGTGAAAACAACAGATCGGAGCACATGTTGCCATAACTTACTACACTGTACTAGCTTTTGCATGCATGGACATCAGTGTTTACTTTTTAATTCCATTTTTACTTTTGATTTTAAAGTACAATTCACTCTAGTTAGTGTTGGTAAAAGGTTTTTAATCTTGTGTGTATTTGTACTTTTGGTTTTGTTGCCTGTTTGTTTGCACACAATAAAGCTGTATTTTTGGAAACTCTGTATCTTTCTTGCTTTACCCCAAGCATTACAGAATACATAACAGGAGGTGAAAACCCACCCATAGTCAGTACAAGCAAATAAGTACACCCAAAATACGCAATAAGCATCAGATAACACTATTGTGGCTGACTTAAAATGGCCTTTTAAGCCCTCCCTCAGCTGTATAGCTCCATGGTTGGCTCTTCTAATAGCGCTTGTGTCTCTCTTCAAATTCAGCAGATTTCCTGCCGGAGTGGAAGTGGACAGCCACTTTCCTAGCTTCACCTCACAGCTATTATGCTGTACATAACATGGAGCTACAACCATTGGGATGTACTCTCACTAGATTGGAGCTCTGGTGGTAAACAGCAGCCCTTCAATCTACCAAAAGCACATTAAACAGTCATTCGGCACCTGCTGTGCCGATAGTTGAATCTTTCTTTGGTGCTGTCCAGGTGGTCAGTGTGTGGCTTCAGGAGCCAGGGAAGCAAAGGGTAGACTGGGTCCCTCACAATCACTATGGGCCTTTCCACATCACCAGGGGTAATGCACCAGTTAGGGAAGAATGTCCATGCTTGCTGTTTTTTGGAAAAATGCGGTTTGATGGGAGCATCATGCCCCTTCCCTGACTAGCCCACATTGATATCAGTGAGGTGCATCTTGTGGAGCGTAACCATGGGAAAAGTATCCCTTTCTGTTTGTGTATTCCAGGGCAAGATGGGGTGGTGCCAAAACAGGGATATGGGTACTATTTCTTGTCCCACTGCAGTTCAAGAACCCCATTGTTGCAAATCCGTCCGCTATTTCCTGTATGTTATGGACAGTCCTGTGTGGCAGCTGCTGCTTAATGACCTTACTCACTCAGTTGACAACGTCCCCCCACTCTGGATTTTTCCAGCTCCAAACTGATTGCCCACTGACCCGAAAGCAGTTCAGTATTGTGGGCTTCCACAGTCTGATCCTCCCCTTGCTTCTCCACTGTCAATGCAACATTCATTTTGGGATCCCTGCGTTGGAGATCTGGGGTGAGCTCAGCAGGCAGAGCCATTAATGTGGCCTCTTGGATCTGGAAGTTCTTCAGCCACTGCTTGTTGTCCCAAACCTACATTATAATGCAGTCCCACCAGTCAGTGCTTGCTTGTTGGGCCCAGATGTGGAGCTCCACCATTTGGAGCAGTACTGTGAAGGCCAGCAGCATCTAGCATTTTTTTTACGATGTCCATCAGCATCTGGTTATTGTGTTCGACTGTCTCCCATCTTCCTCTTAGCAATCCTGTTGTTGTAGCACTTGTCCATGTTCTGCGAATTGTACCTCCTGTATTAGCAATGCTCGTGAGACTTGTACTGAGTTGCCCAGGGTCCATGCTTCTGCCAGAGATGTGGTAAAGGGTGAAAAGCTGTTGGGGAGGCCCTGGAGTTTTTAAAAAGGTGCAAAAAAATATGGGATGTGGAAAGCAGTATGGGATGGAGACAGTAGCCTGGTGGGAACTTGATCCCTAGCTCTCAGAGATCCTTGAGTGATTGCTGGTATCTCACAGAGCATTGAGCTGGAAAGTAGGATGGGGCTCTCTAAGAAACCAACACGTGGTGCAACACATTCTACATCAACACAAGCACTTATGGTGAGAATGTGTAACTCTGACACAAGCACCTGCTCGTGCATGTGCCTGAGCGGTATAAAGTCAGGCTGTATGATGATGTAACTTGAGTCAACCAAACTTTGTAGTGTAGACTTGGCCTGGATCCAAGCGAGCTTTAAGCAGTTGGTGGAGAAGGGAAGAGGCCGGGGTAGCCAGCTTCCCCAATACCCTATCAGCAAGGACAGTGTGGCAGTGTTCTAGCAAGCAATAATACAAGAAGGTGCCATTTGTTCTTCCATGTTAGGGAATCTTTCAACCTCTGACAATTGCCAGATTTTTGTGATAGCCCTAGCATACAATTGTTACTAATCATATTTACCAGTCGTCTCCACTTTGTTTTGGAGTATCTTATCCCCAGTACAGAAGGTACCATGAGGGGATATTAACCCCTGTGCCCTGGAGCCCAACAGAAAAAAATTCCACTCTGATCAAATAAGAGATTCCTGGAGGGAATCAAATTTCTCTTGGATCAAATCTATGCTTGGAAACATGGCAAACTGGGAGGCTTCCATTTTAAGCTATAGTCCCATAAAGATACAATGAGCTTCTGAGAAATGAAGCGGGAGAGCTTTTAATCTTAGGCATAATAGCAGCAGAAGATTTAGCAACCTTGGTAAAGTCTAAAATCCCATTGAAGTTGTAAACAAAATAAAATAAACAGCAGAAAATGAATAAAGGTGTCTGAACAGCAGTTTGTGTGTACATCGCACCTCGTAGATGCTGCTATTTAGTATAATTTTTGAAAGGGCCAGATTCTGCCCTGCCTTGAAATTAGTGGGGCTTCCTGGTTTGGCAGGACCTAATTTGGCCTAAATGCATAATTAGAATGTCTTCCTCATGACTGAGAATGTGTTCATGAGCACAGATTTTATTTTCAGGATGCATATCCTGTTTGCCTGCACTTCAGACAGATGAATGGATCTGAGGGGTAGAATGAGGGTGTGTCTGGAAGTCAGGTGCTAGAGCCAGGCATATTATGGCCAGCTGTTGTCCAGTCTTTCCTTCATTGCTCTACCACTGAAGTCAGTCAAAGTGCATCACCTTGGCTCCCAAGTGCAGGGCCCCTCCAGAGCAGAGCCTTCAGTGGTTTTATGACATCACCAAACACACTGGCCAAAATTCTCTAAGGGATTAATGGATTTTGGGTGGCCAATTTGAGATAACTTAAAGGGACTGTTTTAGAAGGCTGGGTGCTCAGTACTTCCTGACAATCTCACCTTTTTAAGGTGTCTCAAAATGGGCACCCAAAAATGTCACTTTTCAGAATCTTGGCCACTTACTGGGGTGTGAGTGATTTTTATTTGGGGTTTGAGCCTGTCTCAGTAGAAGTGAAAAATGTGTGTGTCAGAATGCCCCATGAAGCTTTTCCAACAATTTTGTTTGCTGCCAGTATTCTGCCACTGCAGATGCAGAATGCATTATGGTAAAGGTGGTAAGCAGTGAATGAAGTTAAGACAACAATTCTTGAAGAGCATACTGATTGACTCTTCTGAGTCATTTACCTTCCATGCTGAATGACACCCTAATACAGATGAATGCCCTGTCAGATGTTGTCTTTATAGGTTTAGCCTGGGCAGAGAGATTTGGGTGTGGGTCTAGAGGGAAATAATGAAGATAAATGAGGAAATGCTTGGATCCAGTTTAGGTTTAGGATGGTGTTCAAATTCAAGGCTGAATCAGGGCCAGATTTTAGATTTCCAAAGTATCACAAGATTGGCTGCTGTTGTGAGAGTCCTGCCATCATGAGCTGCAGTATCTCCAGAATGGTTTTCTCAAGAGTTTATCTGCATCCTAATCAGTGCTGGAAAATAATCACCATCTGGTTGAAAATCTGGACCTGGCAATTGGGATTTCAGATTCTCTTCATTCTCCAGAAATTTAAAAAGGGTTGAGTGTCTGTCTTCAGCATGTCTCCAGAGAATAATGTCCAGAGCAAAAGGCAAATCTGTCATATCTGTTAAATGTAGTGGGTTTATAATCCTTTTAAAATCTATATATTCAAGGGGTTCTTTATGTCCCCTCCCATGAGAATGCATTTGGAAAAGACACAAGTTAAGCTTTCCCTCTTCCCTACTCCACCCCCCCCCCCCCCAAGCCAGGTCATGGTGGGGGTTTTTTTTTGTAGACACACGACCTAAAATAAGATCTGTTTGTTTTAACTAGCTGCATGGAATCGGCTCCCTATTCCTCATTGGTGAGAGTGAATCTCACAGGAAATCTAGTCAGTTATAAACAGTCATAAAACTGTCCGTGACAGCCTACCACGGTTTCCTGTGCAGCTCAGGGTGTTGGAAGCAGTTCAGCTCTAGGCTTTGTTTTTCTTTGTGGATTTTGTTAACTTTTCTCCCCATGTCCAGATTAGTTTCCCTTATTGCCTTACTACGGATAGGGCATGTGCCTAGTCCACTGCCACCACCAGAGGCAGAGTTTTCAGGGGTGTTTCTGGGTTTTTGCCAGACCACTTTTACTATGACAACTCCCTCACTTTCTCCCAACCTTTGAGGATCTCTTCTGCCTACTGGTGGAAAAAACTACCTCTCTGACATGACCGTTCCCCGCCCCCTTCACCTCTGCCCGCAGCACAGCCACTTACGTGGTTGGGAGGATAAATGCAACTTCTAGAGTCAGTCAGCACTGCTGTCTGATCATGGGGGTGTATACCTGCCACCCATCTGTTTGGGATGTGGAGATCTTAGCTCTGGGGAGGGGGGAGGAGGGGTAGAAGGCGTGGAAGGTCATTTGTCTTGTATTGTGGGGGAGGCAGCTGGGGGAAGGCTGCTGCTTCATCAGTCTCGTCTTTTGATCTTTGGAGGCTGCCTACGGTAAACTGTGGCCATCTTATAATTTATACCAGCCTGTCTTCATGGTAACACTTGCCATCTTCACAGCTCTGCACAAACCCTGGCCAACCTTTAAAACACCCGTGCATGCTTTTTTTTTCCTACATAGGGAAACTAAGGCTCTTTTGCTAAGTGATTTGTGGCACCGACACACACACACACCCCCTGGGTACCATAGAGAGCAGCAGAGCCATTATTAGATCTCTGCAGTTCCTGGCTCCAGCTGCATGTTTAGTTTGCTAGGCTGTACTGTTTCAGTGGAACTTGATACCAGCACAGCAGGAGGCTGAACCCCTCCTCTGATGGACTGAACAGATGGGGGAAGCAGGAGCTTCCAGGAGACTTCAGCTTTGTGTCTCACAATGCAGTCAAGACGGTAGCAGTACATGGTGTAAGCCTCCATCGTAATCTCTAACATCGTGACACATTGGGGTTTAAGTAATCTACTACACATGTGAAGTGGCTTTGATTTAGTCCTTTTTGCTTCTCAGAGGATGCTCAAAGTGAGTCTAAATGGCAGGTTCTTCTCTCCTTTTCAAAGGACACGATGCCTTCAGTTCCTCCTGATGCAGAGATGGACGCCAGCGCCTGCCCTCACTTCTCTGCCAATTGCCTGTTGAATGGAGGGCTGGAGAAGGAGCCCTGTAACATCAGTGAGGAGAGAAAGTGGATCCGACCTGACGCTCCTAGCAAATGTACCTGGGAGCTGGGGAAACCACCCTCTGAATCACCTCATTTTCACACCCCTTTGTAAGTGAAACCTTTCTTTCTTTGTGGCCTTTCAGTGTGAGCCAAGACCTCGTCCCCTCAAAGCATTGCACGGGTTTAAGTAAAGGTGTGGAATTTTTTTAGCTGTATAAGTTAAATTGGCATGATTTTGCATACAGACACTTTTGTATCTGATACCTGTAATTTACAGACGCGAGCTGCTCAATGGATATGTTTAAACCTAGCTTACGTTATACAAGAGGCAAACTCCCACTGACTTTAATGGGGTCAAGATGTCACCCTGTGTGTTCACCTTAAAAGAGACAGTTCTTTTTGCTTTTTCATATTTACACATTTGCTTTCATCTTTCCTAAATGGTGTTTTTTAACCCACCCCTACCCCCAAAAATGCAGGCAAGAAATGAATACATTCACCAGAAATTTGGGCACACCTAGCTGTAATTGTGGCATTAATCTGTGCTCAACATGTCTTATAGCCAGAAAGGACCATTAGATCATCTAGTCCAGAGGTTTTCAAACGTTTTTCATTTGCAGACCCCTAAAAAATTTCAAATGGATGTGTGATCCCCTTCGGAAATCCTAGACAGTCTGCAGACCCCCAGGAGTCTGCAGACCATGGGTTGAAAAACAATTGTTCTCTGGTAATGACAATCTTTTGTGGACCTCTTAGACGTAGTCAGTGAACTGCGAGGGGTCCATTGACCACAGGCTGAAAATCACTGATCTAGTTTGACCATTTCCAGTCTGGTTTTGTTGGTTTGGAGCTGTCATGATATTGATAGAGATTACATATGCACACACAGCAGAGATGACTGAAGCATTCATTTTCCCTGGTAGGGCTGAAATTTAGGCTAACCTGTTTCAGATGGTGAGAACATAGCAGGCTGTGATCACAGCTTTGTAGCTCATGCCTTTGACCTGGGAGTCATGTTTATCTCCCTCCCCCCATGTATCTGTCCCTTTAAAAGGCTTTTGATTGTAGCCCCTGTCTGCTAGAAAGAGAAAATGTCTGAAATCTTACAAATTCCCTCCCTATCCCCACCCAATTACTAATTTGAGATGCAGAGAACTCCTTTTCACTTCTTTCCTTAAAATTAACAATACCCCTTCCGAGTTAGAACAGCCTTTTCTTGATTTTTAATAAATAAGATTTCCAACAACTCTTCTAAACAAAGTTTTTTTTATGCATAAAAATTCCTAACAATGTACAAACATTCCCTTTCCATTAGCCTTTTGCTCAGAGAAGCTGATGTGAAGCTGCATGAGCCAGTTAACTCATATTAAGTAACCTATTAAGCAGTTGCCCTGATCAGGTGAATGATTAAATTAAGTGGTTGGTAATGATGATAAACTACATGATGCCTGATGTAAATGCATGTACCTTATGCCAGCCACACCATTTCACTGATGTCTGATTACTCCAAAAGTTTTGGTTCAGTGTTTTGCCATCTTATAAAGTCCTTCCTGTTGTGAACTTGTATATGTTTGAAAAGAACATCCAGAATAAACATGTGACTTGCCAATGTCACCACCAAGAACTGATTGATGTGTCTGTGCATGTGTGCATTAGGTCAAAGTCTCCAAACATCCTGCCAAACATTCTGAAGAAAATTGGTGATACTCCTATGGTGCGAATCAACAGGATTGGAAAGTTATTTGGACTTAAGTGTGAACTCTGTGAGTACCCGCTGTAGACAGAACTGTTAAGTTAGAGACATATATCTTCAGAAATCTGGATCACGCTATTTAAAAGCGTTCATGAGAGCTGATGGGGAAATGCTTGTTGTTCCTGCGGAAAAGTTAACAAAAATGAAAGTTTTTCAGTTTTGGTTGCCAAAAAAATGAAAATTCTTCATTTTTTTGGGTGTCCATGTTTTGACTATTTCTACTTCCCCTTTACCCCACCACCTGTGCTCGTGCATGTAAAAAACAAAACAAAAAACTACACACCCCACGCATCATAAATGGACATCTTCTGATGAAGTTTCCCTTTTGATTAAAAAGCCATTTTGGGTCAAGAAAGTTTCAAATTAAATTTTCAACCAGCTCTCGGTGTTGCCCCTTGTGCCCTTCAGAATGAGGCTGCAGAATGTTTACCAGAGAGCCTTGCAAATGATGAAAGGGTTGAAGCGACTGACTTTTTAGGAAAGAACCAACTACTCTGTGTAGCTTGGCTAAACAATGACTGCTGCGTGGTAAGTGTAAAAGTACGTGGAGGGCATCATCACTGAAGATGGCGAAGAGCCGCTGTTTACTGTTTTCCAAGGGGCTGAAACTCAGTGAAATAAGATGAAAATGAAGGGCGGGCTTCTTAACTATTAGATCAAACCCCCGAGAGGTGGAAAATGCAGTGTAGGGAACAATCCTTCATTGGCAAGAAAATGGCTTTTTTTTTTTTCTTTTCTTTTAAATGTCCATCTGGTGCGGGTAGAACACCCTAACCTGTCCTCTCTCCCCCGCTCCTGATTTGAGCTATGCCTGGGTTTTTGATCCTCTGCCTTAATGTAACAAGCAGAGAAAAGGACAAAAGGAGAGATCCACTGGTTAAGATGAAACTGACATACTGTGGGGCTTCTTGTTCCTGTGGCCAACTGTGAAATGTGCCAAAACTTTATCTATCAAATTGGCCAAAGACACTGGAAGTGTTGGCTTCTCCATTGTACTGTGAGCTGCCTCTCCTTCTATTTTGTGAGGAATGGGAGGTGTTTAACTGGACAGAAAGGATCTTAGCTGGAGTGCTTTTGGATCTTAGTAAGGAGTCAGAATTCCTCTGGTGAACGCTGTAGTGCCTCTTTTTAAAACAAAACAAAACCCAACACATTTGTTTGACTGTTCTGTTTCCAGTGGCAAAGTGTGAGTACTTCAATGCTGGGGGGAGCGTGAAGGATCGAATCAGCCTGAGGATGGTGGAGGATGCAGAAAGAGCTGGAATTTTGAAATCTGGGGACACTATCATTGAGCCAACGTCAGGAAACACAGGTAGGAATTTGTAGCTGACAGTCAGATTGCTAAGCAAGTGTGGGGAAATGCCCTGAAGGCTTCCATGGAACAGGTAGGAGAGCAATGGGAGCACAGAATGATTAGAGCTCCAGTCATTCAAAAGAGAAAATGCATCTTTGCCTGACAGGAGGAGGAAACCTCACAGACCTTCTGTTCCCAGCTCAGGGTCCGAGGAAGGAAAACACCATGCTTGCTGCTGCTTAGAGTGGGTGGAAAGTAATGTTAAAGTTACAGGAGCAACTACTTGATTTTATGTTTATAGGAGTTAGTGCCTGAGCACCTCACAGTTATTAGTGGATTTCTTTGTCAGGTAAGGAAGTATTCTCTCCATTGTGCAGCGTAGGTTGTAAGTGACTTTCCCAAAGTCACATGAGTCTGAGGCTCAGCTGGGAATCAAACTCAGGCCTACTAAATATCAGTCCAGCGTCCTAACCACTAGACCTTCTTTCTTACCCCTTACTCTGCAGAGTCCAGCAGCCTGTCTCAGATAGTGGCTGGTGTTTGATGCTTCAGAGGAAGGTGTACTCTCCATGCTATTCAGTAACTGAGAGGGGAGCAGAATAGTTGATGAGAACAGTCTGGAATTCATTTTCCACTCCTGCTCTGAAGCACAAGGGTTGCTAGCTCATGTACGTTTATTCTACGGTCTTGCATCCAGCTGAAGTTGTGAGCAGATGCAGGGGGCGGGATGAATGGGCTCCTAGCCCAGGAGTGGGGCTTTGTTGACACTACTGTAACACGTAATGGAGGACTCAGAGCTGGGATTTGCCTAGGACATCATGGTTGCACTTGTGGAAAGAGCCATGTGAGTCCAAGTGCTGAAGAGCTTAGCTGTGAAATTAGCCTGCAGGACAGTGCTTCGGGTAGTACAGGGCATTATTCTGAGGCACCAGTACTGCACTGAGCTGCTTGAATAGCCAACACCACGTCTCGAAACACATAGCTCTTCTTCAGAAGTGTCCCATCCAAGTGCTGCTGACACAGCTGGATCCTGCTTAGCTTGCAAGATCTTTTGTTGGCTCAGCACAAGGTAATTTCGTACAGCTCTGCAGTGCAAGCAGGAGTGAGATTTGGAAAGGAGGAAGAAAAGTAGCCTCAAGTTAGATCATTTGGTACATACACGACCTCCTAGCAGGAAACCCTGGGTGACTATCTATCTATAGCTCTGCTTTCAGCACTCACCCTTTGAAAGCTGGAACTGCAATCTGAATCCCACTTTTGAGACTTAGGAATTTGGGTCTGTATTTTGCATCCCTCCGACTCCTTACGTGTGGTGACACTGCTGGCTGTAGCTGATGTGTTCTGTGACACTAATAGGCCTGTGTTTCATAAATCAGATTGTCCCTCTTGCCATAGGATCTGTGGGGTAGAATGGCAGAGACAGTGAGGAAAGTGCAAGGTAAAGGACTTCTCCCTGTGAAGACTGTTTTGTTTCACTACAGGTAATGATGAAAAAATGCAAGGCCCAGGGTAGGCGGCTGTGATGCTCCTCAGGGATACCCAGGGTTGTGAGGCACATCACCACCACCTGCCCTTAGAGTGAGGGAGCCTTGTCAGGGCCTGCTGAGGATCAGCTCCCTGAAACCAGCAACCTGTGGCAGCACAAGCACTGCCTTCCAGGCCTTGCTCTGTCTGTACAGGTAAGCAGTAGGCACACACCAACTCCCAAGCCCTCTGCGAGCACTCTGTATAGTGTCCAGCCCCTTGTCAACTGAACAGTTACAGAAATACCAGATCTGCTGTCCCCAAAAGAACAGCACACGCCAGCTTGTAAGATTCAGCTCAGGACCAGCGCTTTGCTTAACACCACAGTACTGAGACATATTTGTAGTGAAAACAAGAATAAGTTTATCACCAAAGTCTAGAGATTGGAAATAAATGGTTTCTTATAAATCAAAATCATAATACACTTTCGAGAGACTAAACTTACCTAACAGGTTAACTTCCGGTCTAAAGAAGTTTTTCACCTAAAGTTCTGTGCTGTGTTTTTAATTAAGCCTGGTTGAGACCCCTTTTTCATGCAAAAGCACTGTTCTCTTAGTTCCTCAGTGAAGGGTGTCTGGGTGTCTCAATGTCCTCCCCAGATATAGCCAATAAATCTTTGGTATCCACCTCCAGGTAAGGTTCTTTGCCCATGCTGTTTTTCTCTTATTAGTTCTTTTTTTACAATCCTTCTTTTGCATCCAGTTCTGTCTGGTGATAGGGGAACCATTGTGGATGAGACAATACGCAGTTTGTGTGACTAGACAGATAAGCTGCCTTTCAACTTTGCTGGGGACTAATACCATGATGCAAAGTTTCAGAACATATTTACAGTATACATAGATAGTATCTGTACATGCATTTCAGTGATACTGGTGATCAGCGTGACACCGACTTTCATTTGAGACCGACCTCACGTGACATTCTTTGGTGAACCAGAATGTGCATCCCAGAATCAGGAGATTCCTGTAGCTTCTTTGCACCCCATTGGCAGTTGGCATCAAGAGGGTTCTTTGGTCAGAGCAGCACAGGGAATTGTCATTCACTCTTGGCCTCTGCCCAGAGCTACTAAGCTAATTTTTCTAAGAAGGGGATAGGATTTCTCCTCTTCCCTGCATCTCGCTTCCCCTGCAGCTGGCTCCCTTGTTTGACATTTGCAGCACTTTCATGTTAATAAAGTGTAGCCTAATAGAGTTTGGGTTTTAGAATATCTTCCTGGATGTCAGTGTTGGTCAGGCAGTTTTACCTCAGTATTAAAATATTGAGTCCATGGCTGAAATACAGTGTCCTGTTCTAGTGTCATCACTTCAAAAATGGATGTTGACTCTGGAGCTGGTTGGGAATTTTTCAGTGAAATATCTTTTAATCAGAAAACTTGATTGCTCAAAACCAAACTTTTTTGAAGTGTGTGTCTCCACGAAACCCTCCTCAGGATACATAATGGCTCAAAGGCTATGGATTCAGAGAAGGGACATGAACCTGGGTCTCCCACATCCCAGGTGAGTGTTCTAACCACCAGGCTCTTGCTGACACAAATAATATTCAATTATTTATACAAAATGGAGCAAGAAGACTTCCAAGTTGAGTGCTCTAACCCCTGGGCAATTGGCTGTTGCGATGTGGCTCTTTTTAATGGAGGGCGAGGGGGTGGGAAATTCAAAAAGTCTTGGGTTTGTTCTGGTATGGAATGAAAACAAATTCCAAAACCTTGATTTTCTTCATGAAATGGAGTTCTAATTTTCTGGCCAGCCCTAGCTAATATGTTTGAAAGGGTTCAGAAGAGAGCTACAGGAAAATGATTCAAGGACTGGAAAACATGCCTTAAAATGAAAGAGAGAAGCTAATAGGTTGAGCATCTTTTATCTAACAGAAGGTTGAGAGGTGACTTGATCCCAGTCTCCAAATACCTACATGGGGAAGAGATTTGTGAACAGCTTGAGCAGAAAAGGGCATAATAAATAAGGTCCAATGGTTGGAAGTTGAAGGTAGACAAATTCAGCCTAGAAATAAAGTGAAAATTGTTAAGTGAGAGTAATACAAAGAGAAGTTATGGGCTTGATGCAGAAATTATTGGGTGAGGTTTTACGGCCTGTGTGATGCAGGAGGTAGGACTAGATTATTTTAATGGTCCCTTCTGGGATTAATCTATGAATTTCTATTCACTCCCAAACTACACCTGTAACGCTTGGGTGGAGGCGGGGCAGAGGAAAAACTAGGCTGGGAAACCCAGCAACATGAACTTGCAAATTTCCTGCTCTTTGCTCACTTTGTTGTTGGCTCTGGTCAAGGGTTGAGCCAACAGGTGCTTTTAAAGCAGACAGTCTTGCTCTGCAGCTATCTTGGAGAGTAGCAACCTTTACCTTTTTAGTCTCTGCGCTGATCCCTATTCAGACCTGGTGAGAATGTCTCTTAAAACTGGGAGATGCAGCAGCTAGCATTGTGATTTTGGTTCTGTTGCAACATACTCTGTCTGTATTTTCCCGCTTCCAGGAATCGGGCTGGCCCTGGCTGCTGCAGTGAAAGGCTATCGATGCATCATTGTGATGCCAGAGAAAATGAGCATGGAGAAGGTCAGAACTACTTGTATTTCAAATCATTAAAAATAAATTTGTCTGAATATGTTTAGATCCTGATGAGAGGAGGATTCCATCTTTTGGCTGTGAAATTAGATACTGATGCACTGCCAACCAGTTTACCATATGTCAGATATTTTTAAATAATTGGTCAGAGTATATGTTTAAACTTCTTGAGGCCGGGTTGGGGGCAAAGGAGGTTGCTATCAATGTTGAAGGAGAATATTGGTAGGCCAGTTGCAATGCAAAAAGGTGTTATAAGGTTAATCTGAATCTTTACTTAAGGACCCCATTTTTCCCCTCAGGCCCTCCACCCTATTTCTAATCACCACCTGTTTCTAATCACGGGGGAGGAATTACTAATCACACAGGGTAAAAAGGTGCAAAGAGATATAACAATTTATTTATCAAAGGTAGACTGCAAACAAAATAGCTCATAGGTTAACTCAGAGAAAGGCTTAAAGCCAAGGCCCTTACCATTAACACAAACCCATGGGTACATTAAAACAATAGTATAAATCGGTACATTACCCATCCGTCACAGAAAAGGACCAGGTAGGTAAGTGACCAGGGAACAGTGGACCAGCGGTCTGGAACACCTGGGAATGGAACTAGAGAGCAGGAATGACTGAAGAGAAGTAGCATCATGAACAGATCTTCTTTCTTGATCTGGAGATCTTCGGACATGTTCAGTTGCATGGCTGCCACACAGAAGGACAGCCCCTTGTTACTGCGGCCCAAAATCTTAAATACTGTCATTCTGTCCAGTAGGCGGCTCCATTTTCCCACCTTAGTGAACACAGCACCTCAGTCTCTGCCCCTGGCACTACAAATCTAGGGCACACATGCCCAAAGTTTTGCACTTGGTACACAGGTTTTTTGCACACGACACTATGCCATTGTTTTTTACCTTTTGGGGCGGAGGAGGGGGAATTCCAATTTTGATTTTTTACCATTAACCAAGAGTAGGCCCAGTTCAGAGGGACCATAAAAAGATATCTCCAACGAAGGTAGAAATTATAGAGGTGAAGGTGCCAGTAGCTGTAGCACCACTGAATGTAGGGATTTTTAAAGTATTCCTGACAAGAAACGCTTTAGATGTGAGCAGAAAATTGAAGTGATACTTACTCTAAGGAAGGACTACCACTGAATGGAGAGTCTGAAGGAAGCCAGTGGAGACAGCTGAAGAACTGGGTGTTCTAACATCACGTGCTATGTAGAGTGGTGAGAGAGGGTGCTACATTTAAATATATTGCTTTGGGTCGGAAATGTTGGCAAGTGGCTAAAAACCAGAAATGTTCTTTCCTTAGCGTCAGGAAACGCCGATCCATGTGTGCTGAGGCTGCTTTAATGACAAAGGGAAAGGGAAATAAATTGATTTATTTCCATCAGTAGTAGAAATAAAGAAGTTTCTAGCCTTCATATCTTCACTTCATATCTGCGCTTGAGTCCAATCTTGCACCGCTTGCTTGGGTAGAACTCCTCCTGAAGTCAGAAGGAGGGTGACCTAAGTGAGGATGGCAGGACCGAGCCTCTGTTTCTTTGATTTCAGTTGTTGGGTATCCAGTGAGTGCGACATGCATCGTTAAGTTGGAAGAGAAAATTCAGAGCAGCACGTTACCTCACCTTTGAAATAAGACTATCTTGGTCCAGATATTTGCCTTACACCAATGCTAGGCTGAATGGCAAAGAAAACAACATTGAGTATTCATGGTTATGCAACAGGCACTGAGTACGTGCTTCTTAATGGGGTTTTTTATTTTTGTTTTTACAGTCTGTTTTTCACTTTTTGAACCAAGGAGCATTTTGGCCCTCCTGCCTGGAGGCAGTAGGTTAAGCGTTGGCACAGCTGTTTTAAGAATCTTCCAGTCCCAAGTCTTGGGTGTGTGAAATCCTTGCAGCTGTTGAGTCCATGCAGGCCTAGTGGTACAAAACCATCACATAATCAGAAGAGGTATCTGAAAATGTGACAACTGATGTATTTAAATAGTGCCTTTAACACAGAGATCCCTAGACAAACTGGAGGATTGGGCCAAAAGAAATCCGATGAGGTTCAACAAGAACAGCTGCGGAGTCCTGCACTTAGGACGAAAGAATCCCATGCACTGCTACAGACTGGGAACCGACTGGCAGCAGTTCTGCAGAAAAGGACCTGGGGGTTTCAGTGGGCAAGAAGCTGGATATGAATCAACTTTGTGCCCTTGTTGCTAAGAAAGGCATTGGCTAACTGTGACCATTGGTCTTCCACATCAGCATAGCTGCTTACACAGGATCTGGACAAACATTTGTGACACATATTGATGCCAAATGCAAATTTGGTCTTTTCTGTGATTTTCCACAGTCTAGTGATATGAGGCCTTGCTCTCAGATTCTAGCATTCAGGCTCACCAAACTTGTCCATTGTGATACTGTATAGTGATTCAGCATCGTCCCAGCAGGAAGGATGTGGACAAATTGGAGGGAGTCCAGCAGAGGGCAACGAAAATGATTAGGAAGCTGGAGCACATGACTTAGGAGGAGAGGTTGAAGGAACTGGTCTTATTTAGTCTGCAGAAGAGAAGAGTGAGGGATAATTTGATAGCGGCCTTCAACTACCTGAAGGAGGGTTCCAGGGCAGATGGAGCCAGGCTGTTCTCAGTGGTGGCAGATGACAGAACTAGGAGCAATGGTCTCAAATTGCAGTGGGGGAGGTCTAAGTTGGATATTAGGAAAAACTTTTTCACTAGGAGGGTGGTGAAGCACTGGAATGGGTTATCTAGGGAGGTGGTGGAATCTCCATCCTTAGAGGCTTTTAAGGCCTGACTTGACAAAGCCCTGGCTGGGATGATTTAGTTGGGGTTGCTCCTGCTTTGAGCAGGGGTTGGACTAGATGACCTCCTGAGGTCCCTTCCAACCCTAATCTTCTGTGATTCTATGAAGCGCCCAACCAACTTTACAGATACAACAATGGGGAAAACAGTTCTTAATTCAGCCACCTCAGGGGTTGGGGATTTTGTAAGTTGCTTAAAATCTGCCTATATTTTACAACAGTTGAGAAACAAGTGAAGGAAAAAATTGGTTCACCTGAAACTACAATAACTCTCAGAAGGCAAAATCAAAATGGAACTAAGCCAGCACATTGGAACTAACATCACTGCTCTTGATGAAAATGACATGAGACTTCTAATGACCACAAATGATTAGGACTTCTGTTTTAAATGTCATCTGAAAAGACAGCAACTCTAGCAGTAGTGCCCTCTGGTACTCTGCTGGCACACTGGCAAAGTTCTGACAAGAAAAGACGAGGGCTGCATACAGAATTGTCCACAAAATCCTGCAGCACCACGTCTGCTCTAGAGGCCTGTTGCTCCAACACTGACTACACCCAACCCATCTTAGCTGATGACTTATTCACATGGTATGACTGCAAGCATAAGGAGATGTTTATGTTAAAGGATCTACCACCTTGCTATATAAGACATCGTCTACACTACACAGTGAAGTTAACTATGTTAGGGCAACGTAGAGCCACCGTATATCCACACTTCTGCCAGTGGTGTGCATCCTCACCAGGAGTGCTTGCACCAACTCACGTGGGGCAGTGTGGGGCACTGACAGCCCGGGCTGTCAGCTCCATGTAGAGTCCTCAGCTAGGAGCCCAAGCTGTCAGCACCCAGCACCAGGGCTCACAGCTGTGAGTTCTGCCCAGAGCTGACAGGTGATGTAAGTAATGCGGAGCCTACACGGACACTGTTGCCCTAATTAGATCGACTGAAGTGCTACGCCTCTCGTGGAAAGACAGATATAAAGGCAAAGGTGGTGGAGTAGCATTGTATATCAACAATGAGGTATACTGTAAAGAAATTAGAAGTGATGGAATTGATAAGACAGTATGTCTGGGTAAAAATCACATTGGGGAAGAAAACTACTAGTGTTTGGGGTGTGCTACAGACCACCAGGATCTGATTTGGACATGGATAGAGACTTCTTTAATGAAGTAAATACTGCTGGGAACTGTGTGATTATGGGAGACTTTAACTTCCGAGATATAGACTGGAGGACAAGTACTAGTAGTAGTAATAGGGCCCAGATTTTCCTGGATGTGATAGCTGACAGGTTCCTGCACCAAATAGTTACTGAATCAATAAGAGGAGATGCTATTTTAGGTTTGGTATTAGTGAGTAGTGAGGACCTCATAGAAGAACTGGTTGTAGGGGGTAACCTTGGTTCAAGCGTCCATGAGTTAATTCAGTTCAAACCAAATGGAAGGATACACAACAATAGAGCTGTGACTAGGGTCTTCAACTTCAAAAGGACTAACTTAAAAAAATTAAGGGGATTAGTTGGGGAAGTGGACTGGACTGAAGGATCTAAAGGTGGAGGAGGCTTGGAATTACTTCAAGTCAAAGTTGCAGGAACTATCTGAAGCCTGCATCCCAAGGAAGGGGAAAAAATTCATAGACATGAGTTGAGTTGTAGATCAAGCTGGATCAATAAGCATTTCAGACAGGTGATTAAGAGAAAGCAGAAAGCCTACAAGGAGTGGAAGATGGGAGGGATCAACAAGGAAAGCTACCTCTTGGAGGTCAGAATATGTAGAGATAAAGTGAGAAAGGCCAAAAGCCAAGTAGAGTTGGACCTTGCAAAGCGAATTAAAACCAATAGTAAAAAGTTCTGTAACCATATAAATGGGAAGAAAACCAAGAAAAGTGGGACCGCTAGGCACTGAGGATGGGGTGGAGGGTAAGGATAATCCAGGCATAGCTGAATATCTAAATAGATACTTTTCCTCTGTTTTTAATGAGGCTGATGATGATCTTGGGGATAGTGGTAGAGAGGCTAATGGGAATGAGGATATGGAGGTAGAAATTACCACATCCAAGGTAGAAGTCAAACTTGAACAGCTTAATGGGACTAAATTGGGGGGGCTGGATAATTTTCATCCAAGAATATTAAAGGAACTAGCACCTGAAATTGCAAGCCCATTAGCAAGGATTTTTAATGAATCTGTAAACGTGGGGGCTGTACCGTATGACTGGAGAATTGCTAACATAGTTCCTATTTTTAAGAAAGGGAAAAAAGGTGGTCCGGGTAACTACAGGCCTATTAGTTTGACCTCAATAGTATGCAAGATCTTGGAAAATTTTTTGAAACAGAAAGTAGTTAAGGACATTGAGGTTAATGGTAATTGGGATTAAATACAACATGGCTTTACAAAAGGTAGATTGTTACAGACTGACTTCTTCTCCTTTTTTGAGAAGATAACAGATTTTTTAGACAAAGGGAATGCAGTGGATCTAATTTACCTAGATTTCAGTAAGACATTTGATATGGTTCCATATGGGGAATTATTAGTTTACATTGGAAAAGATGGGGATTAATATGAAAATTGAAAGGTGGATAAAGAACTGGTTAAAGGGGAGACTACAATGAGTCATACTGAAAGGTGAACTGTCAGGCTGGAGAGAGGTTACTAGTGGAGTTCCTCAGGGACCAGTCTTGGGACCAGTCTTATTTAACCTTTTTATTACTGACCTTGGCACAAAAAGTGGGAATGTGATAATAAAGTTTGCAGATGACACAAAGTTGGGAGGTACTGCCAATACAGACAAGGATCGGGATATCATACAGGAACACCTGGATGACGTAAACTGGAGTAATAGAAATAGGATGAAATTTAATAGTGTAAAGTGCAAGGTCATGCATTTAGGGACTAAGAATTTCTGCTATAAGCTGGGGAAGTGACGGAGGAGAAGGACCTGGGCATATTGGTTGATCACAGGATGACTATGTGCTGCCAATGTGATGTGGCCGTGAAAAAGCTAATGTGGTCCTTGGATGTATCAGACGAGGTATTTCCAGTAGAGATAGGAAGGTGTTAGTACCGTTATACAGGGCGCTGATGAGACCTCATCTGCAATACTGTGTGCAGTTCTGGTCCCCCATGTTTAAGAAAGATGAATTCAAAGTGGAACAGGTGCAGAGAAGGGCTACTAAGATGATCTGCTGAATGGAAAACCTGCCTCATGAGAGGAGATTCCAAGTGCTTGGCTTGTTTAGTCTAACCAAAAGAAGGTTGAGGGGAGATAAAATTGCTCTCTAAATAAGTCAGAGGGATAAATACAGGGAGGGAGAGGAATTATTTAAGTTCAGTGCCAATGTAGACACAAGAACTAATGGATATAAACTAGCCATCCAGCAGTTGAGCATTCCAAGGGGAGCAGTGGGGGCAAAAACCTAGCTGGTTTCAAAACTGAGCTTGATAAATTTATAAAGGGGATGGTAGGATGGGACAGCCTAGTTTGGCAATTGACTGATCTTTGACTACTAGGTGGTGAATATGCCAGTGGCCTGTGATGGGATGTTTGATGTGGTGGGTTCTGAGGTATCACAGAGAATTCTTTCTTGGGTGTCTGGCTGGTGAGTCTCGCCCATATGCTCAGGGTTTACCTGATTGCCATATTTGGGGTGGGAAGGAATTTTTCCCCAGGGCAGATTGGCAAAGGCTCTGGGGTTTTTTCGCTTTCCTCTGTAGCATGGGGGACAGCTCACTGGCTGGTGGATTCTCTGTACCTTAAAGTCTTTAAACCATGATTTGAGGACTTTAATAACTCAGTCATAGGTTAGAGGTTTATTACGGGGGTGGGTGGGTGAGGTTCTGTGGCCTGCATTGTGCAGGAGGTCAGACTAGAAACTAGATGATCATATTGGTCCCTTCTCACCTTAGAGTCTGAGGTGAAGTCATTAGGTGGTAGTGTACGGAAGAGTTTGCAAAAGGCACACTTTTTTGTTATATAAAGTTTATAGTTGACCTTTCTCCATCCTCTTGCATACCAGTAGGATCTCTGTACCTATGGAGATTTTTGACTTGACTGTTTGATTCAGGTGGATGTTCTGAGAGCTCTTGGTGCTGAGATTGTGAGGACTCCAACTACTGCCAGGTTTGACTCGCCTGAATCTCATGTGGGAGTAGCCTGGCGACTGAAAAATGAAATCCCCAATTCCCATATACTAGACCAGGTAAGGTCCTGAACAATAGAGATGCATGTTTGGGGGAGAAAGAAACATTGGTAACGTCCTATTCCTGCTCTCCACACATAAGTCTAACAGCCCTGGATAGGGGTATGTGGAGTTTGAACCTGGCATCTCTGGATCTCAGGTTCCTTAGCTCAGCAAAAGTAGCAGATGACAAATATCTATGTGTGGTTTAGCCACTAGAGTGGGACAAAAAGCCCAGGGTGTACTGACTTTTCAAGTTGAAGTGATTTAAATCACCAATTTTAATCATGATATAAATCAGCAAGCAGTAAATACTGATTTAAATAATTAGTTTGAATCTTGTTTTGTAGTTGCACTTGAGTTATTTTCTTAAAGAAAAATGGATACTCACTGATTGGTAGCCATTAAAATATGTTGACTTACAATTTAAATATAGTACACTAAACATGAGACTAAACTTTTTGCTTATCAGGACAATATACTGTAATTGTTTAAATAATTAACATACTTTCATTCAGATGCTTCATTTTTATGTTTTGTTTATTATGTTACAAAGTGATGAATGATGCATTTCTTATTTACTAGATTAACTCTTGTGATTTGTGTCAAGTTTTGTTTGGATGGAAATTGGAATTAAATTAAAAATTTGTAAAAATTTATTACTTTAATAGAACTTTCTTAAATGTTCTGGATAGATAAGAAAAAAAGTCAAAACATGGTTTGCATTTACAATGAAATGATTTATTAAACAAGGGGGAAGCGTCTGTAGTTAGTGAATTTAACTGATTGTTTCTGTTCACCATGTCCTTCGTTGTTTTAGAAGTAGTAGATCTCATCTTCTCACACCTAGCTTTTATTCATGAATTAGAAGAGGGAAAAAAAACTGTTCTGCTTTTTCAGCTCCCAGTCAGTTTCTTAACTTTAAATGAATTAGTTATTTAACTGAACTAGTTGAATAAACCGAAATGAAGGAAATACTTTTTGCACCTGCAGAAGAGGCTATTGCTGTCAAAAGCTGATTTAGCACTTCAAACTCTGCATCCTGGTGCTTGGCAAGTGACTTCACTAGTTCAATGGTTTGACTTTCTTTAAAACTTTGATTGCAAGCACGTCCTGCTTAATATTCTATTTAATTTAAGTGATATTGATATATTATAGTAAATTTAGGCCTTAACATAGGTTGCTGTAATTTCAAATGTTTGGGTTTTTTAAAAAAGATATAATTTAAATCAGATTTGAAATAAAAATATACATATATATATTTAAATTATCTATTTTTATCCATCTTGAAAGAACTGCCCTATGTTAGCACAGGTTACAGAAAGACCAAGATAATGTTCTCTGCTAGATTGGCGATTCTGCATATCAGAGCTGTGGGAAGTTCAAACTTCTACAGAAAATCATCCCACAAGCAGATTGCCCTTGGCTTTAAGGGATGTTGGGACCTTAGAAGTGCTTTGGCACAAAAATACTACTTGCTTAAATTGGGGCAGTTGCAGGAATCTCTTCCAGGCCAAGATAGAAAGTATTGGTAAATGGCTGGTCAATTTAGAAACTGATGAGAGCCTGTAGTGTCATTGTGGGGCTTGAACAACATGGGTCATTTTTCGACCTGCTCTTCAGGCTGTGATTTTTATGAGCTGTTTCATGGTTCCTTATGTTTTCCATTGTATTTCAATGTAGTATCGCAACGCTAGTAACCCCTTGGCACACTATGACACTACAGCGGAGGAGATCCTGCAGCAGTGTGAAGGTATGCTAATTCTTCTGCTAGCACTCTTCTGAATTAGCCTCTAGAGTGCTCTTGTTTAATCACATCCACCTGTGGCTGTCTGGGGTATAGAATTGCATCGGCTCTGAGACAGTCTATGTAAAGTTCACATAATTGAAATGAGACACTCTTCTGATTAGAAGTGTGGGATTTTTCAAAATTATTTTTTTAAACGAGCCTTTTGTTTTACCTTTCTGTGACTGTGACCAGCCAGGCAAAGGGGTGACCCCTAGGTAAAGAAGTCTGCATGACTTATTGGAGTTGAAGAGCTAGGGAGTTTGAGTGTTCATGAATAGGAAGTGGTTTTTAAAATGTCTTGGCTCTGAGCTCTTAGTCTAAACTGTGCATGTGGGTTTTTATTTATCTTCTTTTATTTATTTTTAATTTAAATGGCTATCTAGTGCAGAGTTTTAATTCCACTCCATCAGATGTTGTGTAAGGTCCACTTATCCCATACAGGACTTCCCTCAATTCATGCTGTCCTCAGGAATACACGTGGTTTAGGAACCAAGCTTATTAGTAAGGATATGATTATGTCACAATGGTCACCACTGTCATGGAACCATGAATGTTGTCATTTATATGGACCCTGTTGCTGTGCATTAACAATTCATTAGTTCTCTTTGATCTGGTCCCATTTCAAAGAGGACTAAATCAAAACAAACTGACACACTGTTAATGCGCAGCAGCGGGGTCCACAAGGTTGCCATGACCATAGCGTGAAATTATCTTTTTATTTTTACTGTGACACTGCCATGAATTATGCATAATTTTACCATGGCACAATCGTATCCATACTTACTAGTAAGTTACTTTTGAAGCCAGCAGGGGGAGCTTGCACATCAAGTTTCTTGGTCTGTCCCATAAAACCTCATGTTCAGCTTCTCAGTGGGATTTCTGGATTTAAGGTAACAGAGCTGTATGTTAAATGTTGATAGTGACAATGACCTGCACGTAAAGTGCAGCTATTTTCTGAAAAGTAACAGTAAAAATAGCATAATGAATTTTGTCTGTCAGACTTCCTCAGTTTACATGTGTAAAGGTGGTTTTACTTAACTACCATCACAGCTCACTCATTCCTATCTCAGAATGCCTCTGGACTCTCAAAGTCTGTCTTGTGTAGGCTCTGGGCCTTATTCTAATCTCACTTTCAGAGGGGTAAATCTGGGGTCATTGCATCAGTCAATGAAATTACACCTGTGTGAGATCAGACCTATTTCTTGGGATGTTTTCAATTTATGAGCTTGACTTTTTGTATAGTGTCTGGGAGTTAGCGAAGTGCTTTTAAAATAAATTATTACCAGAAACAAAAGATAATGAGAGAACAAAATAATTGTTCCCCAAGCCCTGATTGTTCTGTTAATGCGCAAAAAGAGCTAGAATAAATTACAGAGCAACTTTCCGTTCCATAGCTGCATTGTCTCTGCCATGCTATGAAGAGCAAAATGCAGCAAGAACTTATATTTGTCATGAAAATATTAACTTCAATTTATAAAAGCCTCAGTGTGTGCCCACCCCATGCTCTGGGCACCCACTGAATAAATTAACATATATAATATAATGGATTGTTTATCCCCTTTCGAAGGGCGGATTAACATCCACCACCAAACATAATAAAACAAATTCACAGATGACAAATATACACCCCTTAGCCTGTCCCCAAAGCTTCCAAATCATGGGTGATGCAGCATGCCAAAAGGCTGTCAGAAAGCTGGGCCTTGTTGGACTAGGTGAGGGGTGGGGAGGAGGAAACAGTGTCTGAAGTTAGGTCTCTGAATACATCTACTATGAGGTAAAGGGCTACTTTGCATTGTCACCTTTCTGACATTAACTGTGCTTCCATTGGAGAGAGTAATGCATCTTGTCCATTCCTGGTCTGCAGTAGGATTTTTATCTATAATGCCAATGGATGTTTTTAAGGTGGTATTTGATTTCTTGCACTTAAAATAGGAAAAATAGACATGGTGGTGGTGGGAGCTGGCACAGGAGGCACCATCACTGGCATTGCCAGAAAGCTGAAAGAGAAGTGCCCGGATTGCAAAGTAAGTGAAACTAATGCATCTTGGTAAATCGCTTGCAAAGTTCCTTGTGGAAATAAATCCCATTTCTCATCTCTGCCTGTGCACCTTAATCCTCGCCTGTGACAAGTCTGTTTGTACTGAGCTGGGTGGCAGTTTTGAGATGTTCACAAGAAGCGTATGAAGCCACCTCATTCTCTTTTTACTTGTGACCCAAATCAGGATTTGATCCTGAAAATTAATCCCCACATTCCACATGTTTGAAAAATGTTGCTCTCCCTACTGTGTATGTTCTGGACACCTGTTTGTATCCAAACGATGTTTCTGCTTTCCCATCACTGACTTTACAGGAGGTAATTCTCTTCTGAATTTCTGGCCAAATGAAACTTGCCGCGTGACATGGACATCTGGATGTGCCTCAATAGGCACATGTTGTTCCTGTCTCTGTTACCTTCTGATTCTTGGTGGTTGCTTTCCATTTCCCAGTAGAAACAGAATACCAGCTTTTAACACTAGTGCCTTGTTACACGACGCTCTGCTTGCTCCTGGTACAGAATAGTAGACATCTTACTTCTGAGTGGGATCAGGGCAAACACCCTCCATTGAGCTAAACAAAATCGCACAGAATGAGCTGTGCCTTTCCCATACAATGTCCCACAGCCTGATGAAGTAGGCTGAGTTGCTCCGGGGCAGGAGCAGCAAGAGAATTTGCAGACGGGAACTTGCCAAAGGACAGTTTGGGAGGGACGGATGTATTTCCGTGACCACAGCCTGTATCTGTATGGCCAGCGTGACAGTTTTGTGAGGTAACTGTCCTAACATAACACTTCGATTTAATGGCGGTGTGTTGAAAAAACAGCGTGATGATAGCCAAATCTGCATCTCTTCTCCAGATTGTTGGCGTTGATCCTGAAGGCTCCATTCTTGCTGAGCCTGAAGAACTGAATAAGACTGACAAGACGACATACGAGGTGGAGGGGATTGGATATGATTTTGTCCCTACCGTGCTGGACCGATCGGTAAGTCAAGCTCCTCAGTTAACCCCTCTTTGCCATCTGCTCTGAGGTGGGAGGAAAAGGAATTTGGAAATAGCCTGGCAACTACAGTGAGACACACAGAGCGTCCTTTGAGATTAAAGGGGTTAGGGAGATGCAACAAAATCTTCCCACTCTAGCCCAGCAGATAAAGCAGCCCCGGGTGAGCTTCTGAGCTAGACACATTTGTCTCCCTCTTTCATAATACTGTGTGAAAACACGCTGTGCAGATAGCTTTCCCCCCAGAACTACCCTTTAAAAAAACAAAAAAATACCACAACCCACAACGTGATCCTGCTCAGGGACATCGGGTGCCCAATAGGACTCACTTTCCTGGCAAGTCAGTTGGAAAGGGAGGAGAGTAACCATTTCTCCTTGTAACTTTTCCCACTCTCACCTTATTTAAAAGGCAGGGTACTTGCTGCTAGTGTAGGGAAAACTACTTGTACCACAGTAATGTTAATTAGGCGCACACACAAAGCAATTACGGGATGCGAACCCGTATAAGTATATAATTTGAAGCAGCTGAACAGCATCTCCTTAGAGAGGGAAAAGATCAGCTATGTTTTTTTGTCTCCTTTCCCCTGCCATTCTTTTAGGTGGTGGACAAGTGGTACAAGTGCCATGATGAGGAGTCTTTTGCTTTGGCGCGCATGTTAATCAGAGAGGAAGGATTACTGTGCGGTAAGAGCTGATACTTATCCTCTAAAGTTTCCTGTGAATTAGATGTGGAGATTGTGGCCATGTGTAAAAATCACTTTACACACTCAAAGGGAAAACCTTGTCAAAGTAGGGATTAGAGCTCCGGAGTTTTTTCTCCAGCCTTGAGCTGACACTTACCCACTTATCTCGGATCTTATCCTCCTGTTTCGCAAGTGGCTTCCATGTGTGGTGGTCTTGACTGTGTGATCTGGGTTTTGACAGGTGGCAGCTCCGGCAGTGCAATGTCCATTGCTGTGAAGGCTGCCAAGGATCTGACAGAGGGTCAGCGCTGTGTTGTTATCTTACCCGATTCTGTCAGGAACTACATGTAAGAAACTGTTCCATTCTCTTTCTGCTTTATGCCTGCTGCCTTCTCTGAGTGGGGCATTCAGACATAGTTTAACCAAGCTTTTCCACCATGTCTAGTGATTTTTTTGGGTGCCCAACTTGAGGCCTCTGACAGGAGCATGGTTTACAGAAGGTGGGAATTCAGCACTTTCTGAAAATATGGTATCTCAAATTGGATATCCAAAAGTCACTTGTCACTTCAGAAAAGTTAGAATCCTCAGTTTCTTTAATCATTTTAATTGGGATCTCTGCTGGGACTTTTCAAGGAATGAAATAATACTTAATGGTGTCCTCTACTCCATAGTTTCTCAACCTGTGGTACACGTACCCCTGGGGGCACGCGAGACATAGGCAGGGGGTATGCAGCAAAAAACCCAGTGAAGGGAGGCGGGCGGCAGCCGCCGACTTCCATGGAAGCCAGATGACAGCCTCCCACTTCCCTCGCAGTCCCAACTCCCAGCTGGGAGGCAGGCAGCAGCTGCCGGCTTCCCACCCAGTCCCACCTCCTAGCTGGGAGGTAGACAGTAGGCGCTCCAGTTGCGGGAAACTGGGTGTCAGCTGCCCTTGTCCCACCCAGTCTCAGCTCCCAAGTGGGAGCCCGGCAGCAGCCCCCTGTACCCTGCAAGTTGAGTGGCTGCCACTCGTCCCCCAGCTCTGAGCCAAGAGACAGCCTCTCACGCCCTGGCTTGAAGATGGGCAGCAGCTGCCTGCCACCTGCCCACATCCCCGGGTCCCAGCCTGCACGGAAGCCTCCTCTGCCTCAGCTTGGAGCAGGTGGCAGTCGCACACCTCCCGGCCTGGCAGCCAGGCGGCAGCAACCTGCAACTTGCCCAGGTGGTAGCTCCCCTCCCCAGCTCAAAGCCCAGTGCCCGGAAAGCCAGGCAGAGAGCCCAGCGGCTTGCCCAGTCCTGGAGCCCGGCTTTACCCGCAGACTTACTTGTCAATTTCACTGTTCTAGCTGAGCAGTGAGATTGACAACTATGACAGCCCCCGATTTTACCAGTATAAAAATCTTAAGGGGGGCCCACACAGTATGATTTGCCCCAGGCCCGCACCCCCCTAGGGATGGCAGTGGGGAGCTCTGCTATCCACTCTGGGCTGCTAGTGCCTGCTCATACCTCACAAGTTCCCACCTGTGTGAGGAGAACACCACGTGACCCCGCCATCCAGCCATAGTGATTAGCTGGCCTTGACCTTTGCTCCTATAGGGAGGAAGGGGAGGAGGAAGAAGGGGAGAAACAACAGGGGGTTTTGTGATCTGCCACAACCACACAGCACTGCAGAACTCAGAACTCTCCTGCTTTACGAGAGATACAGTTGTCCAGTGGTAAAGGGAAAAATATTGTATTTCTCAGATTGGAAAATTGAGTGTTGGGTACGTATTAAAATGTTCAGAAGTTAGGGGGTACTTGCTACTTAAAAGGTTGAGAAACACTGCTCTACTCTCTCTGCCTTGTGCTGTGAATTGAAGAGAATACTACTGTAGTAACAGCTAATGCCGGAGGGGTGGGGAGCACAGTGACACACTTTCTCGAAGTCTTGTGGCTAAATTCTCCTGATGCCACACTTAAGATACAGCTTTATGTTCTCTCTTCAATAGTGCTCATTGCCACTTTTCAGTTCTCCATTTTGCTGTCTGGGATCACAAAACTGTTAATATATTTAATACCTTCTGGCATTTCTCCATTACAAGCTGTCTCATTGCTCAATTTGCTTGCTGCTTTTTACAAATATTCTACCCACATATACCTTTGCCATAGAGACTAGCTGGCTGAATGCTACTATATGTTTGTAATACACCTTTATCTGTGCTGGCCATGCAATAGGAGATGTAACTATGCTGTATTGTGTGTATTATCCACCTAATTGTAACCTGCCACAGAGCTCATGACTTCTTTGCTTTCTTGATGGTTTCCAGGTCCAAGTTTTTGAATGACAAATGGATGACCCAGAAAGGGTTCATGAAAGAAGAAGATGACATCAATAACAAACCTTGGTAAAGCTGTCATCTTCATCTGAGCTTTGTGAGCCTTTTGCAGTGTGGTGGTCCTCTTTAAATTTCACTATAGCTTGCAGTGTTTCCTTGTCTATTTTAATTGATCCCCTGTAAAGTTGGGGATATAGTGAAGCCTATTTAAATCAGTAAACATCTTTTTAGTTATTCTCTTTGATAAAGATTTGATACTTTTGACTTGGTGACCACTACAAATCTTAAATGAATGAAAACTTTTTAAACTCCTCCCCCAGCCCATTTATTCCCAGTTAATGCCTCATTGATGTTTATGGTGTCATCTATTCTTAATTAGGTAGGTTGAGCCACATATTAGCTCTTTGGGGGCAGGGACTGTCTTTCTTGTGTTTGTGCAGCACCTTGCACTGTCAGGCCCTGGTCTATGACTGGCGCTCTTTGTCACTACAGTGACATAAATAATAATTTTTTGTCAAGTACTGTGAAATGGGCATTGTCAACTTGACATCTAGTCAGTATCAAAAGGAGTTAAAAGAAGTTTGGGGTACTTCACTGTCCCCATGTCCCTGCTAGACTTCATGATTTTATGATCCCTCTTTCCTATCTTTAAACAAATCCCTACCTGTGTCTCTCCTGTGTTACTGCTGGGAGACCCACACACAAACACCAGAGCAAAAGTTTGCTGTCTGTACTGAGAACACTGACTGGACACAGGGTGGAGCAAACTGGAAAAATACCTTCTGATGTCTTTATTTGTATTGTGGTAATGTCCAGAGACTCCAGGTAGGACTGGCACTCTCTGTATTACATGCTGTACCAACAGAGTAAGAGATAGTCCCTGCCCAAATTGCTAACCATCTAAATAACTAAAAACCAAGCTCTTTGGAGCAGGGACTCTCTCTTATGATGTATATGCGAAGTGCCTGGTACAGTAGGGCTCTGACTTTGACTGGGGCCTCTAGGCATTACAAATAATTGATGCTTAGTTTTGAGCCAAGATGCAAAACATGGTTGTACCAAACAATTGGATGAAATGGAGGCTGAGGGTAATGCTGATGGGAGCACATGGCTCCACAAACTATCTAGGTGTCTAGCTAAATGGCTTCAAGTAAATTAAAATGTTCTTTTCCTTTTTGTAAATCTAGATCTCAATAACCAAACCTGAGGTGTCTGTAATCTCTGCTGGCCAGCTGCCATGCAAGAATGGGAATGAAATAAGGTGGAAAAGGGACAGTTTTAATCATTTTCCTTCCTGAGTCCTGAGAACCCAAGTGAGGTGGGCGAGGGGGAAATCCTGAAAGGTATTTTAGGCCATGGCATTTTCAGCATAATCTGACTAGTTGCCTGTTTTGTCCACAGGTGGTGGCACCTCAAAGTTCAGGAATTAAGTCTTTCTGCTCCCCTGACAGTGCTTCCAAGTGTCACCTGTGAAAAGACCATTGAAATCCTCCGAGAGAAGGGATTTGACCAGGCACCAGTTGTTGATGAATCTGGGTATGTTCAGATATCAATATATTCCTTCCTTCCTTCTGTCCCCCTCCAAAACAAACCTATAGTTCAAGTTTCTTTGGGACTTCTGTTTACACGCAGCAAATAAGCAGTGTGCCTTCTGTCACTTAATTCTCCAGCATCTCCTGCAGATTCAGCAAGGCTTCGGAAATGTCATGTTACATACCACACAGCTTTCAGATTTAAAATGCTGTCATGTCAGGACTATCCTGCTCTTGATTTAATAGGTCTCTAGTTACTATGACCTTAGGTTTTAAATGTCTGTCTATAATGATGAAGTCCCTCCACTTTGTCTGGGGGACTGCTGTGGACTGCTGGTGAGGAATAGATCAAAGTGAAACTCTCATTTAGTAAACAAAACTGGAGGTTTTGTTCTGGGTTTTCTCCACAGATTCTTCAAAACATTTTGCTGCAGTGGAAACTGGAAAGCGGTCAATGACCTGCACCTAAAGAAATTTTTAAAATCTCAAATCTTGGGGCTACGTCTTTTTTTTTCCCTCTGCCTCCATCAGTGAGCCTGCTGAATGGTAGAAATGGTCTGTAGTGGGCTAATGGTGACCTTGGCCTTATCTCAGGGTTCTTATTGAGGCCGGCAGTGACTATTTAGAGCTGCAGATTCATTTAAATTGTACACCAGTCATGGT
Source organism: Emydura macquarii macquarii (assembly GCF_026122565.2). Lineage (NCBI taxonomy): Eukaryota > Metazoa > Chordata > Testudines > Chelidae > Emydura > Emydura macquarii. The sequence continues at coordinate 16,368,449 of NW_027131180.1, forward strand.
CAGGGTCAGGCAACTGAGTGACTGGATAGATGGAACAGAAAACCACTAGTTCACATAAATCTCCCCTTACTAGGTAGGAGCTTCTGAGTCATTGCCACAGTGTCCACCAGCCTTGTAATTTGGAAACCCCATGAATTTAGCATGTGCCAGCACATGCAACAATTCAGTTGGGAGGACCCATAACATTTAGCCCCACTTTTGTTTTTGCTCTAGGAGTTGTGCACAACCAGGTCGGAGGGAGGTCAGTAAAATGACTATTTATATCAAAATTCAGGAGAATTCCCATTTTAAATGTACTCCAGCCAGGATATTCACACCCAAACTCAAGACTTTGCCAGCAAACTGGCATGTCTGATTACCCAAGTTTTGAGTCTCCTTGCAGAGCAGTTAATTAACAGACAGCCCAAGGCAGCGAGCCTCCCAGCCTGGGTGGACAGACTCGGGTCGGGCTTGTGCTTCTGCACTAAAAATAGCTATGGAGATGCTGGAGCTTGGGCTATGAAGCCCACACCCTTTCCTAAGCTTCAGAGCTCGAGCTGCAGCATCTACACAGTATTTTTAGTGCAGAAGCGCAGGCCTGAGGCTGTCGACCTGGGCTCGGAGGCTTGCTGCTGCAGGCTGACACTCACTCTGTAGACCCTGGGGTCCCCAAACTTTTAATGGGGTCTGCGCCGACCCGGGGCTGGGAGTGGGCTCATGGCTGGGGGTGGGTCTGAGGCCTGGAGTAGGGCCAAAAGTGGAACCGGATGTGGAGCCGGGGCCGAGGGCTGCAGCTGTGGCCGGGTGCAGAACCGGGGCCCGAGGGTGGGGCTGGAGCCAAGCCTGGGGGCAGGGCCAAGGCTGCAGCCAGGAGTGGAACTATGGGTGGGAGTGAGGCCAAAGCAGAGCGGGGTGGGTGACACGCCCTCCTTGCCCCCTGTGGGGGCTGGCCCCAGCTTGCCGTGGCCCCTCGAATGTTCCTCCAAGCCCCCGCTAGGGGGGGCGCACGTGCCACAGTTCGGCAACCTCTGGTGTAGGCACACCCTTGGTGGCTCTGTCTGCAGTGACCAAGACAAGGGAGAGCGGCACCGTCTGTTCCCCCACAGTGTTTCAGTCAAAACTTGCTAACTGGAAAAGATTTAAGAACAATGGCCAGAGAGCAAAATTGTGTCCTTGGGCGTTCAGCAAGGCAGAGCGGGGCTTATACAAGGCCTGCGATTTAAAAAGCATTCGCTGATTGTGAGTGACCTGCCTGAGAGGCAAGGGAACCTGATTTCAGTTTGAGCTGCGGGTTCCCAACACATGTGAAAACCAGATTCAAGATGTCTCCAGTTGGACACTACCAGTATGTCCACACTTCAGCAAAAGGCCCCCGGTGCCGAGTTTCACAGCTCAGGTCAATTGGCTCAGGCTGCTAGGCTAAAAATAGCAGTGTAGATGTTCCCGCTCAGGCTGGAGCCCGGCCTCTGAAACCCGGCAAGGAGGATAAGGTTTCAGAGCCCAGGCTGTAGCCCCAGCCGGAATAATTGCACTGCTGTTTTTAGCCCCATAAGCCTAATTCACTTGAGCCAGACTCTGAGACTCAGGGCTGACGGTTTTTCTTTGCGGTATAGACCTACCCCCGGAATCTGAGAACACCTCTGAAAACGTTGATCTACAGTACACCACTAAGCCAGTTCAGCTGATTTTTGGGCATCCCATTGAGGAAAGCCTGCTGCAAATGCAGTTCACTTGTCTCTAGGAAACCCTGAGTGTCTGACATTGTTTGACCATGCCTCCTCTTTTCAGTGTGATTTTGGGAATGGTTACCCTTGGGAACATGCTTTCTTCGCTACTTGCTGGGAAAGTTCAGCCATCGGATCATGTCAGCAAAGTAATCTACAAGCAATTCAGACAGGTAAACATGCTCTGTGTCTACTTTACTTTTACAGTATTAGTGTAGGTAACCCAGCTTTACAGTGGCATCGGCGAAGGTAAAATTTGAATTGGGGCCGCAAAGAATCTTCTCTCAGAGAATGTGCAACCATGCAAACCTGGGGTTGGATCTCACTTCAGACTCTAAACCGCTGCTCTAAACTCAGCCAAGGATCATTGAAAGGCTCCCAGACTTGAGTTGGTTTATGGTGCTGCATCAGACCATTGATCCCTGATAAGGTTTGGTGTGGATTTTTTTCTTGTCATTGGGGTTTCTTTTAGTGTGGTTTTTTTTTCCCTTTCCCCCAAACGTGAATGTAAAACTGAGTGGTGTGAGCCACCCTGGGAAAAAATAATGGAACTTCAAACAGTTCTTTTGTGCAAGTGCTCGCTTTGCAACAAATACTGCATTGTCACAGGCTAAGGGCTGATTAATTCTGACTGCCATCACAGTGCATGAAGCACTATGGCAGGCAAGTCTACTTGGCGGTTCAGATGTGCCATATTTACCATACAGTAAATGGGAGTAATGATACTGACCTCCTTTGTAAAGCAGTTGGCAATCTACTGGTGAAAAGCACTATGAGAGCTAGGTGGTATTATTATTAATGGGGACGCTTATGACACACTTAAAATAAATAGTGGAAGAGTTGTGACATAGCTTTCTTCAGGCTTTAGATTCAGTATTACATTTACTAGTAAATAATTAAGTCCATAATGGATCTTAATTATTAATATTTAAAATTCTGGGGAGGGAACTTTATTCAACTATATCTAATTATATTTTTATGTATAATCATTTCACTGGCTGCTTGTTTTATGGCTTGGGAAAAGAAGACGCGCTGGTGCTTTGTAGATTAAAATTAAAGAAAAATATTTTTTCTCCCTAGACATCAAATCAAACATCAGGTGAAACTCTGGTTTGTAACAAAGCTATATAGTTCCTGTCATCCCTTGTTTTGATAGTCTATATCAGGGGTGTCAAACTCGCTTATGGTGACGGGCCAAATTCTCATAAACTGCACTTCACAGGGGCCATGCAATACCCTCCACCGAAAAATTCAGGCCATCATCCCCTTTTTGGCAGCACGACATCAACCCTTTTCGGCGGTGGGATTTCACAGGGCACCATGTTGCCAGACTGAGTGCATTGCCGCTTTAAGGGATTTCTCTGCGTCCGGCATCGACGCTTTAAGACATTTCACGGACTCTTAAACCAGCAATGACATAGGCAGAGAAATCTCTTTAAGTGCCAGTGCCCTCACTTTGGGTGGCAGCATGTCTCAAAAAAACTGGCCAGACGCGGGCCGGATCAAAAAGGTTCGCGGGCTGGATGTGGCTCATGGGCCATATGTTTGACACCCCTGGTCTATATGTTGCTGGTGCTGTACGGTGTATTCATTGTTGTAGCTATAGTAGCCCGTTCTTTGTGCCTCTCCTTCTATTTTGTCCTGAAGTACTCTGATTGAACATCCCTCTTGTCCCCAGCTCCATCTCCTGGTACCTGCCACTGCTAATGTGCTGGCAAAAATATAATTCTCTGTTAAATAATAGCAATTCCGATTTTTTTTTAAATTATTTGTATTAGTGTAATGCCTAGGAGCCCTAGTTGTGGACTAGGACCCCATTGTGCTAGGTGCTGTGCAGATACATACCAAAAATAGTTCCTGCCCCGAGGAGCTTGCAATCTAGGAATATCAAAGAAAAAGAATCATAGGTGCTTGCTTTTTTGCCCTTTTGTTTACCCTTTCCCCCAAACTGATTTGGAACCTCTGCTAATGACATTGGGAAAAAATGAAGAGTCCTCATTGTCCCAAAGATGATATAAAGTATTGTTTGAAGGAAAAGATCTTTGGTAAGGCACACTTCAAATAAAATGGATATGTTTGGTATGACTGGAAGGCAAGCCTTGTGAATTAAGGAAAACTACTTCAAGTATGGCAGCCAGAACAGTTTTCTTACCAGATGGTCACTCTAGATTTGAAGAAGAATAATTACTGTTACGATTTTAAATGACCAAATATGCACTTATTCTCCTAAAGCCACTAAGCATTAGTCACCAAATGACCTATTCAAAAACAGGTACTGCAGATTAACAAATAGAGGGGATGGGCCGTCCTTGTGAGAAAGGCACAAGACTGAGTCAGGGAGTCTCAGTGTTGTGACTGGGGTTAACAGCAGGTCCCAAAGTATGCTGGATGTTACGCAGATTTATCGGAAAAGACAGCTCCCTTGAAGCATCACTGTGTCTGTTTTGGTCCGTTTAACTCAAACAGTGGGGAAAGTGAGAATTGACAATCAGAGCAGTCATTTGTGATTGGCTGCCTGTTTCTAGTTTTTCTTCCATTTTGGAGTAGAAATGGGATGAGGGGGAATGTCAGGATCAGATGTTAGCAGGAACAGTAAAAATGTCATAGGGTGAGTGAAGGTGGCAGCGGAGGGACTCTGATGGAGAGAAGAGGCCAGAGCAATAACCATCTTCCCGAATGACCTTGAGCAGGTTGCTTAGCATCTCCTGAGTCTTGAGTTTCCCCATCTGTAAAATAGGTGAATAATAGTCCTTCCTCACAGTAATAGTGTCCAGCTAAATTCCTGAATGTCTGTAAAGCGTTTGGAGAACTTCACGTTGCTAGTAGCCCGAAGTATTAAATATGTGTAGGAAATAGATAATAAGAGATGTTAAACCTGAACAATTTCCTTTAATATATTTTGAAAATCAGCCTCTAGTTGGGCACCCAAGGTTTTGCATTGGCAATTTTGGGTGCTCAAGAATTTGTATGTTCTCAGGCTCATTTTTGCTTGCACAGATCTGGCTGCTAGACATCTTACCTGATTTGTGTGGTTCATGTTCAACATACACAATCTGTTTTAGCCTGAGAAGCCTATTGGAAAAAGCTTTTATTTTGCTGTAAAATCTTTTCCATAAAGAAAACTTTCCTAACTGATTGAAAGTAACAATGAATCTGTAATTATCATGGCCCGGTAGCTGTATCCTGGGGAATAATTGATGTCCTTATGTATTTCCTTGTGTCACTAATATCAGCTGGTCATTAATCCCTGAAAAATTTCCTACATTGATACAGTAGTTGCTCTGTGAACTGAGAAGGGGAGAAATAAGAATTTTTAGTGGGAGATGCATTTTCTATTTGTAGGGACACAGCATTAGAGCTGGTTGGGAACTGGAATTTCCATTTGGCAGGCAATTCCACAATTTCCAAATTGGTTTTCATTCCAAATCAAAGTGAAAACACCAGTCTTTAAAATTCCCACAAAACAAAAATTTTGAAAAAATGTAGTTTGGGGTCAATCAAAACATTTTGTTTGGATTTTGACTTTTAAGCTTATTATATTTTTAATCTAATTTTTTTATTTTTATCTTATCACTTTCATTTTGTAGTATGATGTCAGAACAAAAAGTCATTTAGAAATGAAGAAAACAATGTTTTGCTTGGATTTTTTTCTAAATGGAACTCTGTCAACTTTCAAGTGCCTCTTCCCCTTCCTTTTTTTTTTTGGTCCAGCTTTTTTCAAAAAGCGCAGCATTAAACAAATTCCATTAATTCAGTGGGATACGGATTCATTAAATAGTAGTTGCACTGTACAGCACTTTGAACATGAACAACATTATACAAATGCTAATTATGATCATTTTAATGGTCTCTAAGATGGCGGGGGGAGAAGGGGTCTGTCGAACTTTTACGTTATTGCAGAACACTTTGCTTTTAAGTTTGGTAACTTTATCTTTTTAGATTCATCTGAAAGACAGCTTGGGGAAACTTTCTCATATCCTGGAAATAGACCACTTTGCGCTAGTCATACATGAACAGATTCAGTGTGAGTATAACGTAACACCCTTTGTAAAAGGTAGTCTATAGGGTATATATAAACGGTACCAAATGACAAGGTGAGCTGTTATGTATGAGGCATTGGATGTTGTGTGGCATGGGTTGGGTAAACCAAAGGCCTCAACCACCTTACTTGTGTAGGTATTCCTGTATAATACCACTGCTAACTCTGGACTAGACTCTGCTATTCTCACTCATCTGAAGTAATACTTTATTCCATGAGTTGCCCCATAAACTTCAATGATACTACTTGTGGAGCAGGGTACTGCAGAAGAAGAGTAGGAGTGGCAGAATCTGTCCAGCATGGTATTGCTTTGCTACGTTAGTCTACTACTTTATTTGTAGCTGTTGACTAATATATAACTTTTTGTATGCCAGTCATTCCTCCTCTTACAGTGCCCATAATATAACATCCAGTACTCTTATGGCAATGAGCTCTACAGTTTAAATATACACTGACTTAAATGAAAAAAACCAAAACGGTCTTGCCTTTTAACTTCATTGGGTGTCCTTTTCTATCATGAGGTAAATAAGAGCGTTCAATTGACCCTCTTTAAAACATGCAATATTTCATATTCTTTTTTGTCTTTTCTCATATGAGGAGTTAGAAAGTCTTTCCACTTCTAAGGGTACGTCTGCACTACAATAAGAGAGCATAGCACAGCCAAGGCTGGCACATGTTAGCTGACTCAGCCTCGTGGGTCTTGGGCTGAGGGGCATGAGCTCCCAATACAATGCTGCAGCCAAAAGGACTGATGCGATCCTTGGAGGAATAAAGAGGGGAATATCGAGTAGGAGTGGGGAAGGCTATGATACTTCTATATCTGGCGCTTGTGCAACCACTGCTGGAATTCTGTGTCCAGCTGTGGTCTCAACAATTCAAGAAGAATGTTGAGAACTTGGTCAGTGTTCAGAGAATAGCCACGAGAATGACTAGAAACATGCTTTATAGTGAGACTTAAGGAGCTCAGACTGCTTAGTTTTACAAAAAGTAAGTTAAGGGGTAACTTGATCACAATCTAGAAGTATCCACATGGGAAATAGAAATTTGATGAGAGGGCTCTTTCATCTAGTAGACAAAGGTATAACAAGTTCCACTAGCTGGAAATTGAAGCTAGACAAATTCAGACTAGGGAAAAAAAGTGCAAATTTATAACAGGGAGGGTAATTAACCATTTGAACAACTTACCAAGAGTTGTGGTGGAACTCATGTCACTGGAAATTCTTAAATCAAGATTGGATGTATTCCTAGAAGATATGTTCTAGTCTAGTTCAAGCAGGAATTAATTCAAGGAAGTCCAATGTCTTTGTTATACAGGCGGTCAGACTACATGATCACAATGAATGGTCCCTTCTGGCTTTATAGTCTAAGGATCTAAGTATTGTGGCAAGACACCACTTCGCATTGAGAAAATGTTTTTCTGATATGCCTACCTTTTTTGTGGGTGCTTAACATTAATTTAAAATATATCATAGCATCAGTAATTCAAATTGTTTTTTCCATTGTGCATTACCATGCATTTTTCTACAGAAGTTTTCATCTGTTAGTGTGTTATCCATTTGTTTGATTTGTTAGGTCCCTCTGAAGTGACTCATGAGCCTCTCTAGACTTCACTAACCTAAATAGTTGTCTTCTGCAAATGTTGTCTCTTCACTGTTCTCTCATTTCCAGATCATTAAAAAAATGCTAAATAATAAGTCCTAGTATGACAGTTTGAGGCACAACACTGCTAACTTCTTCCATGTTGGAAACACAATTTATTCCAAATTTTTAATCTCTCAACTAGTTCCTAATCCATGACAGAAATTTACCTCTTTTCCGATGACTGACTGTTTAGTTTCTTTTGCAACCTTATGAGGAAATTTAGCAAAGGCTTTCATTTCAGTAATTCCTAGAGGGCTTTCAACCAGAATGGCAGCTCATTTGCATCTGAATGTACAATAGGTTGGTTTAACTCAACCTGTGGGCCTCTGGCATTTTGGAGTCATAGTTGGCTTCTAGTTTTAGAAAGCAGTGGTATAAAAATTGAGCATGTGTGTTTGGTTTGGGCCTCACAAAGATAGGAAAAAATCTTGTTTTTTTTCTTTAGATCACAGTGACGGCTCATCCAGTAAGAGACAGATGGTGTTTGGCGTTGTTACAGCCATTGACTTGCTTAACTTTGTGACTGTGCGGGAGCGAGAACGAAGGAACCCCTAATCTCAAGGAGCACTCTCTTTGCAACATCTTCAATAGCATTTTGCAATCTCTAGAAAGAATCAGGTCTCTCTTTTCCTTTAGTAAAATTGTTCTGTCTCATGTTTTGTTTTTACCATTCTAAAAATAAACACAGTTGGCCATCCTGACTGCTTTGATGTAACAGCACATCTAAATGTTGCAAAGCTTTTCAGGATTGTTGGCTCTCAACCTCCTGACATTGGCTGATCTGGCTAGAGTTTATATAAAAAACCCTAAATACATACTTACTGATTGTGTCTAAATTCTAGTTCTCAAAAACACTGTTAAAACTTAATTGAAAGTAATAAAGTGAACAGCCAAGCTATTGTGTTGGACCCTGAGGCCAGGGCAATCTAGGAAGACTGCTTATGAGGCTGTATGTTGCTCATTGACATTAGAATAAGTCAAAGACTGTGGATTTGGTGACAATATGGCATGTCTTCCCTAATAAAACGTGTGTATCTTTTCACAATGAGCTCATTAACCTGAAACGGGGTTGAGGTAAATCCTGGAGTCCAGCTATTGGGTTTACCTCCAGCAGCTGTTTTGAATCAGAACTGTCACTTGCCTAGTCTTGACTGCAATATTGTAATAAGATAGCAAACACAAGAGAGGTCTTACTGTGAAAGACACACCTTTTTATTAGCGAAGACACAGCTTCTATCATTTATTTATATACCTAGATGAATAAGCACAGGCGTAAACAACAAATCAAAATCAGATCAAGCTCTCTAAAGAGCAAATGGTTACCAGTTGTGGCATGTTTCATGCACTACAAGAAGGCAGCATCTTTCCCCTGAAAACTTTTATCTAAGACTGACCTCTTTCGACTTTGAACTGAAGTTCTTGTACCTACACCTAGGTCATATAACAGAATTCTCTCCAGTCAGGACCTGGGCCATGCCCCTGTAAGATCCTTTCAAAGCAGGCCCCTGGCTTCTCAAATGCTTCTGAACTCTAGATATCGCTGCAGGGAAGAGACACTAGCTTCTGTGATGTATAACAAAACATAAACACATCTAGGACAAAATCCTACCCTTGCTTAGACTTCCCCCAACTGTACTCCCCGCTTCTGTGTGACGTCAGAATGGTAGCATCCAGCGGTTTAAATATGGAAAGCTTAACCAGTTTTAGTAGCTGTGCCAGTATATGTGTGTGACACTGCTTTCAAAATCAGAATAAAACAGCATGCTGCCTGGGAGGAAGCAAAGATGGATAGCCATGTCTGACTTCACCGCTGTTCTCTATGGTAGTGAAGTATTTGTCAGACCATTTTTAAGACTATTTGCCTAGAAGGGCTTTAATTACAGAATTAATAGCTTGGACGCAAAACATGAGCCCTGGCATTAAACATGGTTAATGTCCTCATTGTGGTTTATACCTGCGATTGTAGATAGTTGGGGTGCATGGACAGTTAGATGGTCACCATGAGACGTATTCAGCCAGGCGTGTAATCTAAACAAATCTATCTCTTCTCTTTCCACCCGAGTAACTTGTAAATACTGTTCTTTGACCTCACAGACACATTTTCACTCCCGTTGTCAATTCAGAGGGTGGGTGGGTAGATTGCCTGCTTTGATCACTTTCATTTTCACCACTTCTCCTGATTCCCATTCTCAAAAGGGAGCTTGCCCTACTTCACAAGATACCATTGGGTGAGGTTTTGGTTGCCATAGCAGTTTTCCTGTAGGTCATGATAAATCCTGCTATTGAGAATCTGCTTTACTTGCCCTAATCAGAATTCCTTATGTTTTCAAGCAATCCGCTTTCCTTCCTTTTGTCCTGGTAAATCCCACTGATGTCCCAAGCAATAAAATGAAATACTGAATTTGGATCCGTGAAAGACAGATGGGTAACTTCACCAGTTACAAAGGGATGATTAAGAGTTTAACCAGCACTAGGATTGACATATGCTTTGTCCCATTCTTAAATGAGCCACCTTAGTGGTTGTTGCTAAAAGAGTGGGTTGATTAGGAACTGGGAGGGGTGAGCGAAGAAATGAGAATAATGCAATCTGAAAAAATACCCTCAATTTATATACAATGTAGAAATGCAAAGCAATGAACAGTTTTGGTAAATACTGGGGTGATGGGAATATATCAGATTGCACAGGAAAGCAATGATGGTTGCTATCAACTCTTAATCAGAGTAGCAACCCTGATTTTTGCCCAAAGGAATCTGGGGACATCGGGACCTTGTATATGATCAGAGGACTTTCCAGATATCTTAACCCCAGCATGCAACACTTCAGGAACATGATCACCCTCTGGCTATCCAGGAATTTTGATTAACCTGGGTTTGGTTAATAGGTGTAGCCCTGTATTGATTGCCTAAAAATCTCTCTATATATTATGAAGACCAAATAAGGCGGGATGTGTGTGTGTTTAACTCAAGTCTTAAGTCCAAAGCTTGAATAGAAATGTGTTTTACTGAAGTGTGTCTCTTAAAGCTAGATAATAGAGGATTTAGTAAGCAGATGCTGGCCACTTTACTTAAAACTACTTTGCACATGGATATTTGCTGAAATGTTACACTGCATTTGTATGGTGTTTCTTTTTAAATTTCAAACTTTTTAGTTTACTGGTGACTGTAAAACACTTGAATTTTCTTTTACGAAGGCAATTTTTCAACTAAATCTGTGTAACTCATCTTTGCAAGGTTTCCCAGTACTTCACAGTTTTCAGATAAGGATCTAGAGAGAACTTCAAAGTCTTTGACCAATATATATATTTTTTCCAGTCATACCCAATATCTGTGACTGACTTCAGAATTCCATGTATGTAGTGTAGTAGTAGCCATAGATATCAGAGACACACGGTGGGTAAGATAATACCTTTTGTTTGGACCAATGTCTGTTGGTGAGAGAGAGACGTTTTTTGAACACAGACTTCCCTGAGGCTTGAAAGCTTGTCTCTCTCTCTTTCCAGCAGATGTTGGTCCAATAAAAGATATTACCTCACCCACCTGATCTCTCCAGAATTCCATGTAACTGAATTGCTCTTTTTTGACAGACTTAATCTAATTCGCGCACATAGTTCACTACAGAGTGCCGTCTTAAACTATAGATTGCAATACTGAGCTTCATGCAGCAAGTAATGCATGCTGGTGTAACTGGCATTTGTCATTGCTGACTTCATTCAATGCTCTTTCTTACTGTTTAATGTCAACACTTAAGCCACTTTGCAGTGATAAAGGGAAAGCTTTTTATATTTTAATGGGGGAAAAACTCATTGAATACAACGTGCTGTATTACACAAAAGTTCAATGTGTATTATAAAGAGTCCAATAAAAGCTATTTGAGTGACTTAATATGATTGGGTTTATTTTTTCTGTTGACAGTCCAAGTTGAATGTACCTTTGTCCATAGACCTGTTGTGGGAAATTTCCATCAAGAACAAGGCAACTCCCAATTCCAAATGACTGGCTGTACCTTTATCTGCTCTTTTTCATATCTCTGGAAGGAGCTGAGGATATGTTAGGATGCTGGTAGAGAGCCATGTCATGTCTGCCTTCTGTTTCAAAACAAAACACATGCAACAGTTATGATGGAAACTTATGCATAAAAAATGGCCAGAAAACAACTTTTACTTGCTCACATTGCAGACCTGTATTGATTACAAATTAGACTGATATTTGCATACATAAATCATAGAATCATAGAATATTAGAGTTGGAAGGGACCTCAGGAGGTCATCTAGTCCAACCCCCTGCTCAAAGCAGGACTAACCTCAGCTATATCATCCCAACCAGGGCTTTGTCAAGCCTCACCTTAAAAACCTCTAAGGATGGAGATTCCACCACCTCCCTAGGTAACCCATTCCAGTGCTTCACCACCCTCCTAGTGAAAAACTTTTTCCTAATGTCCAACTTAGACCTCCCGCCCTGCAACTTGAGACCGTTGCTCCTTGTTCGGTCATCTGCCACCACCGAGAACAGCCTAGCCCCATCCTCCCTGGAACCCCCTTTCAGGTAGTTAAAGGCCGCTATCAAATCCCCCCTCACTCTTCTCTTTTGCAGACTAAACAAGCCCAGTTCCCTCAGCCTCTCCTCATAAGTCCTGTGCTCCAGCCCCCTAATCATTTTGGTTGCCCTCCGCTGCACTCTCTCCAACTTGTCCACATCCTTTTTGTAGTGGGGGGCCCAAAACTGGACACAATATTCTAAATGCGGCCTCACCAATGCCGAATAGAGGGGAATAATCACTTCCCGTGACCTGCTGGCAATGCCCCTCCTAATGCAGCCCAATATGCCATTAGCCTTCTTGACAACCAGGGCACACTGCTGACTCATATCCAGCTTTTTATCCACCGTTACCCCCAGGTCCTTTTCTGCAGAACTGCTGCCTAGCTCGTCGGTCGCCAGTCTATAGCTGTGCATGGGATTCTTCCTTCCTAAGTGGAGGACTCTGCACTTTTCTTTGTTGAACCTCATTAGATTTCTTTTGGCCCAATCCTCCAGTTTGTTTAGGTCACTCTGTATCCTAGTCCTACCTTCCAGGGTATAAATAAATAGGAGCAGTACGAATCAGCATTGCTATGAGAACTTGGTGTCTGTTTTTGGTTGTACAATAAACTCACAGTATTAATGGTACATTAACTAAACTTTAGTTTTTCGTCTTCTTTCTTTTTTTAAAATAAGCTGCCAGAGGAGAGGAAATATGCTAGCTGCATTGTTATGAAACTTTTTGTTTGTGTTTTGCACAGTTACATGGTGTCTCAATTAATTGCTCATCTTAAACCAGAGTAGAGAGAGTTTATTTGCCATGCACGAAAGTAAAAACTTTTTCTAGGCAATTAAATAAAGTTATAACTTGCATGGCAACTGCTCTTCACTGTGGACTAGTTACATGTGAAGTCTGAAAACTCAACAATTTTAGATCTCTATGTGAAGATCTTCATTTTGTTTTAAAGCAGAAAAACTATATACAGAATGCACCCCCGCTTATAATAGAGATCACAGTGTAACATCTGTTCTAATGTTTTGTGACTTAATGGGGTTTTTTTAAGTCTTATCTTTTGAAGTGTTGATCAGTGATCCAGTCTAAGTCCTGGAGGTCCTGGATTGATCAGTGGATAGGTAATAAAACATGAAGGACTCCTTCATACCTCCTAGATAAGTGGTTTTCAACCAGGGATACACACGGGTACGCAGAGGTCTTCCAGGGGGTATATCAACTCATCCAGATATTTGTCTAGTTTTACAACAGGCTTCATAAAAAGCACTAGCGAAGTCAGTACAGACTAAAATGTCATACAATGACTTGTTTATACTGCTCTTTAGTCTATTCACTGAAATGTAAGTACAACAGTTATATTCCAATTGATTTATTTTATAATATATGGTAAAAATAAGAAAGTCAGCAATTCTTCAATAATAGTGTGCTGTGACACTTAACGTATTTTTGTCTCATTTTGTAAGCAAGTTGTATTTAAGTGAGGTGAAATTTGGGGTATGCAAGACAAATCAGCCTCCTGAAAGGGATACAGTAATCTGGAAAGGTTGAGAGCTAGTGTCCTAGATTACTGGTTGAAATATAGCCCACCTAGGTAGTGCTTGCAAGTCACGTCCATCAAATATTTTGTTAGCCTATAGAAAATGAATTCTGATCATTTCGGTCCAATATCTAGTGGACAGATGTTGCTCCCAAACTCACAATTGCAATGATGCATCTTTAGTGGTGGCCTCAGCAGAGAAAGCAAGGGCTAACTGGGCTTGGAGAACAGGCCAGTCTTAGCCATAGGCTAAAGCGATCTGCCTAGTAAGCCATTTTCAGTGAAGCAGCAAAATGGTGTCTCTGATCACTCCCTTGGGTTCATTCCCAAACTCCTGTTCAGCCTGCAGGGTCAGTTGCTTCCTCTGCCCACTCCAAAAGGGTTTCCTGTCTCTGCTCACTCGTGTGTAGCAGTTCCTAGCCATAGCCCCAAATCCTTTTGTAAGCTGGCTGCGGATGCGCTGCAGCGAGAGTGAAGGACTCGAGGGTTACGCTTCAGTTCTAAAGGCAGCGGCTGTGGATGACTGAGCAGAAACGGGAACCCTTTTGGTAGGAGGAAGTACCAAGGAGATCTACTGGAAGAGGGGAGGGTACCTTGCTTTGCCAAACAGGCAGATACACCTGGGGTTGATAAATGGTTGAACCCTCCTTACCCCTAGAGGTGCTCTTCCTGAATAAGGGTGGGACAGTGCTTGGAAGCTTACATGAGTACAGTCTCTATTGACCCTGTTCTGTAGATAGAGGACTTCTGACCGCAAAACGGCCTTTCCTAAGCAATAAATTTCCTTGAAGAAAAAAGCCCTGTTGCTCCTGGAGGTATCTGCCTCTTTCGCCTCTGGATGGTAAAAGCTGAAAGATTTAATGTTTTGTTTCATGGAAATTCCACAAGCATTTTCTACTAATTAACAGTGGCGAGAAGTGTGATTCTGAACAGGAAAATGGCTCTGAAATGGCATTGGGAGGGATTCCAGGTTTATCATTTCCCAGTGACTTGGATCCCATTCACCACTGACCAGGGAAGAAGTGGATTCTTCACTTCAGCCATGAGCCATACATGTCATACCTCAGGAGTTCAGAGGGAAGCATTTCTACTCCTGCTTCCTTTTCTCCAAAAGAAAAGGGGAATGTATACTATCCTCGTTCTGAGGTGACTAAACAAATGTATATTTCAGCTTTGGTTCAGAAGACAGGATTGCCTGGATAGAACAAAGCCATTTTGAAAATCCCCCTGTTTATTTGTGGCACTGGGAAAAACCATGCAGGGTCAACCCAACTCTTCTCAGAGAGTCGTGAGTGTGGGAGGGTGCTACAGTCTATGCCACCCTTCAGGAAGTACGGCCTACTCAGCTAGAGGTCAGGCAACTTCTTCAACTTGTCTAAGGAATATTTCTTATATTAGAAGTCTGCAAAGCAGTCACATGAAGCTCAGCTCAGCTATTTCTACAAAATGTTACGCCCTGGATATGGCCCATTGGTCATATGCAAGTTTCGGAAGAGCAGTTCTACAATCCTTATTGGTGGAGCTAAGCAAGGCCCAGTTACTCTCAACTTGATGCTACGTCTCCGGTTGGCGGTCTGTAACACGATAACTGCGCCTCAGGAGAGCATGGGGCAGGGCCCCGTCAAGCTCAAGTTATGCACAGCCAGTTGGAACGGGATACAGAATAAAGCTATTTCTTGCAAGTACGCTATGGCCAGCTCGCACTGTGTTTTCAGGAGTGACTGGATTTCAGAGGGTTTTGGAGCTCATCTCATAATGACATGAGAAGCTCCAGCCCCCTCGTGAAGTTCATCCCTGCAGGAAGCCAGCGGAGTCTTACCCTTCCGCTCGCTGGACTCATGGGAAGGAGGGAACAAAGAGCCCAGCATCTCAATGCAGCTCTGCTCCCTCCTCCCACTGTGAGAGAAACAGAGAGGACAGTGCCTCTCATCCTCCCCAGACCCCTGCAGCACCTGGCTGGGGAAGGGGCAGATGGGTGGGAAGAGTCCCTAGAGCTGCCCCTAAAGCCTGGCAGGGAGAGCAAGGGGCCCCAGGAAAAGCAGAGATGAGGCTGGGGACAGGAGGGTGAACGGAGGGGTGGGCTGGGTGGGGACAGAACTGGGGGATGGGATTAATGGCTGAGAAGGGGACATGCAGATGTGCTGGTGAGAGCTCCTGCAGCAGGGGCCAAAATCCCCAGGGACGGTGAGCAACCCTAATTGTCACACAGACACACTGGGGGTGGGCAGGGGGAGCTCAAATCAAGACACTCCCAAAAAATCCACAATATTGTCTTTTTTTTTTTTTTTTTTTTAAACTCATTTTTGGGGTCTGACTCGTGATTTTTGAACATGCGGGTTTGGCAATACTGGTATTCATGAGGAAAGTGAGGCAATAGGCGCTGCTCTGCCCTATGTGCCCTCAATTTGGGGGAACACCAGGACATACAGACTGCAGGCACAGCCCCCTAGGCAAAGATCTTGATCTCACAGGCATGGCGCACAGGTGCGCACAAGCATGCTCCGCCTGGATGAGACATCTCTAAGACTCACACCAGGTAAGGTAAGTCACCATTCTCTCCGCACTCAGGTAAATCAGTGCAAGTGTCTTAGCTGTAAATACAGTTGCATGGGTGCAAGTGAGGGCTTGTTTTAAATGCACTAATTATTTATGGCACTTAATCCTGTTAGTGAATCAACGACATGACACTAAAATCCCTTAGGACACTCGGATAGAATTGTTTAGATTCAGTAATGCAGGGACTGCCAAGGTAATGACTCAAATATGGGAAGCACTAAGGCAGCAGTTCTCAAACTTCATTGCACCATGGCCCCCTTTGGACAACAAAAATCACTACATGATCCCGGGAGGGGGGACTGAAGCCCAATCCCTGCCTCCCACTTCCTCCCCCAGGTGGGGTGTGGGGCAAAGCCACAGCCTGAGGGCTGACTGTAACCTGAACCCCACTGCCCAGGGCTAAAGCCCTCGGGTTTTGGCTTCAGCCTCAGGTCCCAGCTCTGGCGACCCCATTAAAATGGGGTCGCCACCCACAGTTTGAGAACCGCAGCACTGAGAGCTAGATCCCCAAAGGGACTTGGGTGCCAAAGTTCAACATTTAGGCACCACTGTGATCTTCACAACCCCTCCTCGGTTACCATCTAAACTTGTAGGTGCCTAAATTCCCCAGCTGCCTAGATCTCTGCCGGTGAAGTCCCCATAGCTCCCACAGGTATGTGCAAAACCGCTTAAGCCCAGATACTGCCAAGCTGCTAGGTGCCCTTGCTCTCACCTAAGCCCCAATGGGCGTCACAAACTAGATGTCTTTCCACCTATCTCACCTGCGGGGCTGATCTGCTAGGTGTGCTCGGAGCACGCCGACTGATCGGGTCTCACACAAAAGACAGCTGAGGGCAACTTGTGTGTGTGCATGTGCTGCTTAGTCCACTGGTTAGAGCAATCCCCTGGCACGTGGGAGATCTGGTTTCAAATCTTTGCTCTGCCTTATCTCGAGTGGGGACTTTGTAACCTGATTTTGGGTGTTTGTAGTAATTTATAAGCTACAACTTGAACTTGGCTATTTCATATCCCAGGGGAGTGTCTGTATTCACTGGGCCAAAGCAGCACTCACCTGGGAGGCTGCAGATGAGAATCTGGTCCCTGAGCCAAAATGGTTGTACAAAATGGAACAGCTCCCACAGGAGGGCTTGAGAAAAAACCCCGGTATAGCCTAATGGGTAGGGCACTCGGGTGGGCTATGGGAGAGGAGACCCATGTTCAAGTCCTGTTCCAAATCAAGAGGAGCAGGGACATAGAACAGAAAGGACTGGGTTTCCCCTCCTCACCTCCTTTTGGGAAGGAAATCCTCTTCGGAGCGTCTGTTGAAAGTAATGAGTGTGCAGTGCCATGTGCCATGACCAAAGCAAAGTATTGCCTTGTAGTTAAATGGTCTGTGCCCATAGGTGCTGGCACTAGGGGTGCTACTGCATCCATGGCTTGAAGAAGTCCTAACAATCTAAATACATGGTTTCTGCCTTCAGCACTCCCACCATAAAAATTGTTCTAGCACCCCTGTCTCTGCTATTCACCAGTTGCTGGGAGGTTGGGGGAGAAGAAGAATGTATTTTTCCTATGGGTGATGGTTCAAGGAAAATAAAGATATACCCCATGTTTTAGAACTGTGCAGAACTGGATTGTTCTTACAGAAGACATTAACAATTTATTGGGAAAAATATAAAGAAGCACAGTTTATCCCACGGCTTGTATTATCATTTTGCCAGATAACAAGACACCATGGCTCCTTTGACCAAACTGAGACATATTGTTCTTTCCTTCACCAAACTCTGGAGTAACACCAAACTGGACATCTGTGAGGGCACCAGCAACGAAGGAACAGCTGTAATGAGTTGTTATTCTTGAAAATTAATGTGCAGGTCATACAGCCAAATACTAAAATATTTTGAAAAATATGGGACCTATTGGGCCCCATAGTGTGGTAACTATAAGAGAAATCTTGAATTTTCTAAAATACGATTGTTGTATTCAGTTGTACTCATTCAACTGCTGTCTGTAATACCATAAAGTTTAGGACTAGACTTTGATACCCTCATTCATGCTGAGCAGTAGCTTACTTTGTTAGTAATGCTCCTGACTTCACTTAGCTTGCACATGGAACAAGATATACGCAGCATAAGCAGAGTTATTGGAATCTGACCCTTAGGAAGAACATTTTACTGTATTAAAAAAGAACCTTTAAAAGTTTTTTTTCTTTATAAGAAATTTTTTTTGACAGATGATGTTTTTCAAGTTTCAGCCATGGAATGTAGCTTTATGTTCAAATAAGGATTGTATAATAAGCATACAGATCACTGATATAGCCAATGACTGATACATTTTTTACAACCTTAAACACCCATTAATCATAAAATGTGAAAGCGAAAAGATCAAGTCTTCAACTGGCTGGCATAATTCCACTGATTTCAATGGGGTCATGCCAACCAGTAGAATTTGTCTCAAGGTACTTACAGCAAAACTACTTTACCTTAAGGCACCCTTTAAAAACTCAGTAAAAAATGTTCTGTGTTGAATGTTCAGACATGCCATTTTCCAAATGTTGCTAGACTGTTTTTCTTCCCATGTGGGTGGATTTCCCTCCTCCCTGAGGAAGGCTGCACCCACACCAAGATTCACAGTCTAGCTTCAACAACGAAAGTTCTGTAGCACTTAAAAGACTAACAATTTTAATTTCAGCAGGCATAAGCTTTCGTGGGCTTCAGCCCACTTCCTCAGATGCAGTTGGTAGAAATAATACAGCAAATATTGGCATATCTGAAATAAAATTTGTTAGTCTTCAAAGTGTCACAGAACTCTTGTTGTTTTTGCTGTATACAGACTAACATGGCTACCCCTCTGGAACTAGTCTAGCTTCAGTTGCTTTTTAAAAAGCCACAGGAAAAACAAGGTTACTTACCAGTAACTGCTGTTCTTCGAGATGTGTTGCTCATGTCCATTCCACTATAAGTGTGTGCATGCCTCCGTGCATGGTTCCCAGAACTTTTTTCCCCTTAGCTGATCCCGTAGGACTGGCTCAGGTGCCCCCTGGAGCCCTGCGCACATGCCACAGTATATGAGGCGCTGCCGGCCCTGCGCCCCCTCAGTTCCTTCTTTCTGCCAACTCCGGCGGCAGTGACGGGGGGTGCGTTATGGAATGGACATGAGCAACACATCTCAAAGAACAGCAGTTACTGGTAAGTAACCTTGTTTTCTTCTTTGAGTACTTGCTTATGTCCATTCCACTATAGGTGACTAACAAGTAATACCTTTGGAGATGGGTCAGAGTTACCGGTGAGCTGCCCTCAGCACGGCTCTGCCGAATCCAGCGTCCTCTCTCGACTGCTGGATGATGGCGTAGCGGGACGTGAAGTTATACACCAACAACCAGGTGGCAGCTTTGCAAATGTCCTGCACAGGCACTCTCTCCAGGAAGGCTGTAGACGAGACTTGAGCTCTGGTTGTGTGCGCTGTGATGGTTCCCGGGATCGGCACCCTCACCTGCTTGTAGCAGAACTTAATGAATGATGTAATCCACGAGGAGATGCACTGGGTGGACAGGTGAGCCTTTCATCCGGTCCACCACTGCGATGAAGAGCTGTGTCGATTTCTGGAATGGCTTTGTACGCTCGATGTAGAAGACTAGGGCTTGTCTCACATCCAGCGAGTGCCTTGAGGTTTGGGAAAAAACATGGGGAGAAAAATATCCTGATTACAATGAAATTGGGAAACCACCTGGGCAGGAAGGCTGGATGCGGCCTCAGCTGAACCTTGTCCTTATAGAATACTGTATAAGGGGGCTCCGAGGTCCAGGCCCTAGTCTTGGAGACCCTCCTAGCTGAGGTAATGGCCACCTGGAAGGCTACCTTCTATGAAAGCATAAGCAGAGGGCATGAAGCCATGGGTTCGAAGGGGGGCCCCGTGAGTCTTGAGAGGACCAGGTTGAGAACCCAGGGAGGCACTGGGTCATGGACCTGTGGATAAAGCCTCTCCACCCCCTTGAGGAACCTGACCGACATGGGATGGGAGAACAGTGATCTCCATTATAGCAGCTGATGGAAGGCCAAAATGGCTGCCAGGTAAACCTTCAATAAGGCCAGCACCAGACCCTGGAGCTTTAGCTGGAGCAGGTACTCCAGGGTTGCCTGTATAGGCAAGTGGCTGGGCAGGATGCTCCGGGACTCTGCCCAACAGGTAAACTGCCTCCACTTAGACTGATACATGACCTGTGTAGAAGGCTTCCTGCTGCCAAGCAGGACTTGCTGGACCTGCACCGAGCTGGCTTTCTCTCCCTCCATCAGCCACAGAGCCTCCACACTGTGAGGTACAGGGAATCCAGATCCAGGTGCAACAGATGACCATGGTCCTGGGACAGAAGGTTGTGTCGTCTCGGGCGCTCCAGAGGTGGGGCAACCGAAAGGTCCAGCAGCATGCTGAACCAGTGCTGCCTCGGCCAGGCTGAAGCGATTAGTATAACGTCCGCTCTGTCCCTCTTTATTTTCAGTAGGACCTTGAGCAGGAGCGGACTGGGCAGGAACATGGACATGAGGTTCCTCGCTTAGTCCATGAGGAATGTGTCAGAAATCAACTCGGTCTCTTGACCCCGGAGCGAGCAAAACCTCAGACACTTCTTGTTCCAGGCGACGCGAATAGATCCACTTGGGGAACGCCCAACTTCCGGAAGATCATAACCGCCACCTCTGGGTGTAGCGACCAGTCGTTGCGGAGTAGAAACCACCTAATGAGGTGATCCGCCTCATCGTTCTTCACTCCTGGAAGGTGAGAGGCCGTCAAGGGGAAATCGTGCCTCACGGCAAAGTCCCACAGACTGACAGCTTCCTTGAAGAAGGCTGAGGTGCACGCTTCCCCCTGCCTGTTTATGTAAAACCTGGCCATGGTGTTGTCCGTCAGCACCTGCACCACCCTGCCTGTCAGGAATTGGAGGAACACCTTGCACACTAGGCGGACGGCCCTCAGCTCCTTCACATTGATGTGCAGCTACCTCTCCTCCCTTGACCAGACCCCCTGAGTGCCTAGTTTGGCGCTGATGTGGGGCCCCCAATCTACGTCCGAAGCATCGGAAATTAGGATGACCGACAGGACTAGTTTCTTGAATGGAACACCCTTCAGCGCTGCCCGAGGAGTCCGCCACCAGTCTAGGGAGGCTAGGACAGGCAGGGCCACTGTGACCACCTGGTCCAGTGGGTGTCTGCTCGGTACATATACCGAGGCCAATCACACCTGAAGTGGTCTGAGTCTCAGGCGAGCGAGTCTCACTATGTACGTGTAGGCTGTCATGTGGCCTAACAACTGTAGGCAGTGCCTGTCTGTTGTCATAGGGCATCGGTGCAGCTGGGAGATGATAGAGACCATCGCCTCGAAACGTGGCTGAGGCAGGAAGGCTCTGGCCTGGGAAGCATCCAGGGTAGCCCTAATGAACTCTGAGTTGCACTGGGGTTAATGTGGACTTCTGTTTGTTTCTGAGTAGTCCCAGCCTGCAGCACATGGAGCGAGTGAGGGTCATGCTCTCCTGCACTTGGGACCTGGACATGGACCTGCCCCTGATCAGCCAATCATCCAGGTAAGGAAAAATTTCCACACCTTTGCGTCTTAGGTGGGCAACCACTACTGCCATGCACTGGGTGAATACCCTCGGAGCCGAAGATAGGCCAAAGAGCAGGGCTGTAAACTGGTAGTGGGAGCCAGCCACCATGAAACGGAGAAAACGCTTGTGGCTGGGGAGGACAGACACATGAAAGTATGCGTCCTTGAGGTCAAGGGCCGCATACCAGTCTCCTGGATCCAGGGAAGGGATTATGGAAGCTAGGGAGACCATGCAAAACCTGAGTCATTTGACATATTTGTTTAGATGACGCAGGTCTAATATGGGTCTCAGACCCCCCCTCACCTTGGGGATGAGGAAGTACCTCGAATAGAACCCTTTCTGCCTTGAGGGACCATTTCCACCAATCCCAGGCTGAGGAGGGTGTCCACCTCCTGTAAGAGGAGTTGCTTGTGAGAGGGGTCCTTGAAGAGGGATGGAGGGTTGTTGGGGAGGGTAGATGTAAACTGCAGGGCATAGCCCCCCAAAACTATCCCGAGGACCCAATGGTCCTAAGTGATTTTGGCCCATTCTGGATAGAAGGGTCTTAGCCTGTTCAGGAAGGGCTGGGCTGGATCCAGGAGAGCAGTCGGGGCACCACCCTCGGCCGCACCGTCAAAATTGCCTCCTCTAATTGCCCAGCCTCCTAGGGGGTCCTTTCTGGGGAAGCTGAGGAAGAGCTAGGGGGCTGATTGCTTCTTCTAAACCCCCTATTTTTACCCTGTTGCCTATAGGGTTGGAATGGTCTGGGCTGAGACCTTGGCTGCTGCTGCGCCTGAGGGTGTGACTGACGCCTAGAAACCTGGGGCATGTAAAGGCCCAGGGAGCAAAGCGTGGCCCTGGAGTCCTTCAGACCGTGCAACTTCGCATCAGTCTGGTCTGAAAATAAGGCCGACCCATCAAAGGGGAGGTCCTGGATGGACTGTTGCACCTCCTGGGACAGGCCTGAGGACTGCAGCCATGAGCACTTTCATATACAAATGGAGGAGGCTATAGCCCTGCCTGCCAAGTCAGAGCATGCCAGGACGTCTGGAGCGCTGCTCTAGCTATCGCGGTTCCCTCCTCCATGATAGTGCTAAAGTCGGCAGCCTGGTCCTGGGGCAGGGCCTCAGCGAACCGTCTCAGGGAGTCCCACAGGTTGAAATTATACCTGCCCAGGAGAGCCTGATGGTTGGCAATTCTAAACTGAAGGCTTGCCATTGAATAACTCTTTCTCCCAAACAAGTCCAGCTTCTTATTGTCCTTGTTCTTGGGAGTTGACCCTGGTTGACCCTGCCTAGCCCACTGGTTCGCAGCATCTACTACCAGGGTTCCTGCGGCGGAGTGTGTGAACAAATACTCAAACCCCTTGGCTGGGATGCAATATTTCTTCTCAGCTGCCTTTGATGTCGGGGAAGGGGTTTGCCACAGGGCCTGCACAATTTTAAGGACCCCTCCGTGGACTGGGAGGGCCACTCGAGCTGGGGCAGCCACCGCCAGCACATTAAAGGGGCTATCTGTGGCCTCCTTGAGCTCTTCCACCTCCAGCCCCAAGTTAGGGGCAACCCTCTTGAGCAGCTCCTGGTGCACCCTGAAATCATCCAGTGGCAGAGTGGTCCTGGGAGACTGCCTCATCAGGTGAGGAGGAGGAGGATTGCAGTGGTGCAGCCTGCGGGTGTACCACCTCCTGGCGGAAGGTGGTGCTCACTGAGGTTGCCTCCTTGGGGTCCGACTCCTCGTCCGAGGAGTGATGTCAATGGGCCTTCTCCTGTACAGGAGGCAGGGACTGCACCCCCGACGATTTAATGGATTGGGGCCCAGGTCCCACCTGGATGCCCCATGGTGCCCAATAAGGCCATTCTTGCGGCCATTATCCCTGGGGCAGCTTGGGGCTAACTGCGCCATGGGCTCTGGCTCTTTATGGGGGCATCGACTCGCCCAACGACTGTCCCCCCCCAGGAGACCCCGAGGCATCCTCGGAGTCAGAGGCCCTGGACCTGCAGTACTGTGTCCATTCCCAGTCACGGGCACCTTTCCATGCCAGGGTCGGCCCCTCAACACCTCCGACCTGGAGTACAATAAGGACTGCCTCCATTGCTGCGAGCGGTGCTGACAAGCGGGGTCACGCTCCAAAGAGCTAGAGGTACCGGAACGTCGTCTCAGTACTGATGATTTCTGATGTCACTTGCCTTGCGGCTCTGTAGAAGCCTTCGGTGACCGAGGTTGGTGCCGTCCCAAACTCCTCAGTACTGAGCCGGACTCCAGCGACCAGGTTCCGCGCCACCTTGGTGTGGGAGAACTCAGCGGGGCCAGGTCCTCCTCCGACAATGACCGGGTTCTGTGCTGTCTGGGTACGGTCGAAATCCTCAGTGCAAGGGAGCTGGAACTGGAGCTGTCCGAGCGCTGCCTGCCAGACCTCGACCAGTGCCACCTCCTGGCTTACACTGCCTCCGGTGCTGGGGATTGACGTTGGCACCAAGAGGGAGACTCCATGTCCTGTGCAGGTGCAGGTTGGCTTGACGACACTGACCTGGAGCGACTACCAGGGGAGCAGCTCTGCTTTACCCTTGGAGACTGTCCGGCGGGAGATCTTCCTCCCCACACCGGGGATCTCCTCCGCCATTCAGGGGGACCCCACATGGGTTTCCCCCATGACACCAGCCCTTTCTCCCTCAGCAGGGGTGGGGCGGAGGTGGCGTAGGCAAGACCAACAAGGCTCTTGCCGCCTGAAAAGCCTCCAGTGTCAACGGAGTTGGCAGAGGCATTCTCTCACTCCCAGGAGTCAGGGGAAGCTCCCTAACCGGAGATGCAGGCAATGGAGAAAGGATCTCAACAGACCGAGTTCGGTGCGTCTCTGCACTCGACCCCCCCCTCCGTACTGACGGTGCTGGGGAGTGTCCGCTCTCCGTGCGCTGCTTCCTCTTCTTTTTCGGTACCGGCAAAGTTGTATGGTGCCGAGTTGCAGACGGTGCCGACAGCACGCTCTGTACCGATGCCACACTCAGTACCAAGGTGGAGTGGGCCAGCTTGGACCCCGGGCGAAGCGCTGCCTCCATCAGCAGGGCTTTCAACCGGATTTCTCGGTCCTTTTGAGTTCTCAGTCTGAAAGCCTTGCAGATTTTGCACTTGTCCTTTCTGCATGCTTCCCCCAGGCACTTAAGGCAGTGGTCGTGGGGGTCGCTGAGCAGGAAGACCTTCCCGCAGGAGGCACACGGCTTGAAGCCCGGGAACCGGGGCATGGCCCAGCTGCTTGAAGTCCCAGCAGGGACTTGCCTTATCTCTAACTACACTTAACAGCTATTTAACTAGCTAAAAATAAATTCAGAGTACAAAACAAGTCCAAAGAAGGGGAGTAGTACTTGCTGTGAGCAAGGCTAGTTCCAGCAACTGTCATAGGCAGAAAGAAGGAACTGCACAGGGCTCCAGAGGGCACTGGAGCTGGCCCTACGGGATCAGCTAAGGGGAAAAAAGTTCTGGTAACCTTGCACGGAGGCGTGCACACACCTATAGTGGAATGGACATGAGCAAGCACTCGAAGAAGAACATTTGTCACGGGGAAATGTGTGTGGGGTTTTTCTCTTCCACAATGGAATACGTTTATACATAAATACATACATAAATAAAATAAAAGCACTGAATTACTCTGTCTCCAAGTGTCCCCCTGAATTCACCTTTGTGCTGCACCCATCCTTCGTAATGAGATTTATACATTCCTATAAAAGAGAGAATCAAGCTAAGAGGTTGGCTTTATGGTCATGAAATAAATTCCTAAACAGCTGGGCACCCACAGGTACAAACTGTAGTGGAATCAGATCAGCCCTTCATCCTTTCGAAGGCTAGTTAATTGAGCACTATGCAGTTTACAGTTTGTGGAATCTTTCATATGATACTTTAAAAACAGAAGACCTATCTGCTCTTTCTAGACATGAATTATTCTATGATGTCTTTTTGTGAGAGCAAGGAATTTCCCCAAATGTTTCTTCTCTCCCTATTTCTTACGATGTGTTGCAGTCCGGTTGACTGGCTTGCTGCAACTTTCCTGTTTAAACTGGCTTATTTCAATGGGAAGCTTCAGGATAAAAGCTGGTCTGTAAATGTAAAATCTGAATGTACCCCATCTCTGAAGGGAACAGTAATGCAAATTTTAAATGTAATAAACCACTTCCATTTACTTATATGAACTGGTTTTTTCCACTGTTAATAACATTTGCAAATTGAATGTGAACATTGCACAGTCGGAAGATAAGAGTTATATAACCATGTATCCCTTTAGTTTTTATTGTTATTCACTCATGGTGAGGTTAAATGAGAGTTGTTTGCAGGTGTGATAGGGATGTCAGAGGAACTCTGTTCCCCACAAGGTTTGTGGGCTGATCTGCCCCATCATCTGAGCACACACGTTGGCAAGGCAGCATCAAACCAATAAAAAATTCCTGTCTTCAGTACTGAGTGTGCAGGGCAGATCTGGCTGTGTGAGGACTTCACAGTTCCATGCTGCTCAAACACACTGTTGATGTTCAGTACCTAGTCAGTCCCATATCTAGACTAGATTTAAGCATGTATTGGTTCAAGGTGTGTTTGGGGAGGGTGATATCAAGCACAGAATGGACTCCTTGGGTTATTCTTTAACTGGAATGTACATAGAACATCATTCTTACTGGGACTAACATTATTTGGGGCACCTTTATGTGTGACCTGGAAGACTGGGTCACATCAGATAACTCACAGGATTGTTCCACTATGGATTATCCCTGGCAATGTTTTCCAGAGATTTCACATATCATAAAAAGGACAAAGATAATGTCATTCCTCTGCTGGGGCCTCTGTCTATCATGTTTATTGCCTATGAAAGGTTTGGGTCCAAAACAAATAGTCATTGCTGCTTTTTATAACCTGCTTTCATGTACGACAGCAAAGTTTCCCACACACCTGCTTTTTAATAGTTGTTCATTTCAGGCAGCATGCATTAACCTGGGAGTCCTTATGGAGTATTTTAGCTAGGGGTACAAAGGATTCTTAGGTGCTAAACCCTAATTTAGTAATAAAGCTGCTAGCAATAGGAACCTGGAAAAAAAATTCCATAACTAATCTCTTACTGTCCCACTGTATCAATCTGAAAGTGTATCAGACATGCTAGGCAGCTAGTCGCATATTACTGGAAGTGTTCTCCCATAATACTGTGCCTGGTCAACCTTTGCTTTGTACCTAAGGTTCTGATGCTGGCACCCTCGTGGGAGTTAATGCTACTCGATGTGAGTAAGCATTGCAGACTCAGGCCCAGAAAGTGTTTGATTGTAGGGTACCCAGAAGCATGAAGGATATTTATACAGTGGGGTGCACCAAAGCGTTTCTTATGCTTCTGTTATGGTCTTAGCTTCTGATTCTGCAAAGCCCTTAAGCACATGCTGATCTTTAAAGTTAAGCACATGCTTAAGTACTTTGTTGAACTGGGATGGATTTAAGCATGTGCTTAAGAGCTTTGTTGAACTGAGGCCTTAAAGTACGTGCCCGGTGCATTTTTAAAACTAAAGCTAAGTTTAGTTAATAAAAACTGAATCAATAAATAAACGCACATCCTATTTACATCCTGACCATTAAGATTTTGAGAGACATTACATACTAAATGTGAGCAGTTACACTTGCTGTGAGCTCACCCAATCAGTGTCTTTCATGAAGTGTTCTAACTCACCTGATTGGCTTTCTCTATCACAGCTGCAGATAAAAACAGGTGAGCTAAACATTAGGGGAAATCACTCAGCAACTACCTTGAGGCCAGGTAAGTATATCTTATCTAATACTATCAGCACTTTTCTTCTAATAGCATACAATGTTTATGCATCTTCTTTTATTCAAATACCATTTCTTTGATTGTAATGTAGCCTGTGACTTGGGGGCCACATTTCAAAGTTTGATTAGGTTCACTGAATATTTGTGTTAACAAGTTCTGGATAGTCCTATTTTACTGGAAAAACTAATCTTCTACTTGTCTAGCTTGGTGAGATTTTTTTAAGAGAAACATTTTCTGTTCACTCCTTTTTTAAATTACACAAAAAATTTGAATTTTCTTTGGGTGCTGCAAAACGTTGAATGGGCAAATTTATATGAAAATCTTTCTGCTGTGCCAAACCCTCCTTTATCTCTTCATTCAGTCTAATGTATGAAAGTTGCTTCACAGAGCAGGGATAACTCTCTTCAAATGGAAGAAAGTATCCGTGCACTGTGATTAAATAACCATAAACTAAAATCTGCAAAGCACTTCATACATATCAGCCAAGGTGACGTGTTCTGTGCAGCACACTAGACATGAATTATATAGCTGCAGCCCCACAACTACATGTGCTCCAAGCCCTTTCCCCTCCTGTCTCTTGGTCCAATATTTCTTGTGTTATTAATTTAGTTATTAAATTCAGTATGTTCTGTGCTTGCCAAACTCTTACATTTTCAATGTGCTGCAGACTTTTTCTATTGAAAATGAGTGTTTGGGGATAGGGAGGAATTGGATGTTTTGATAGCTGGGCAGAGAACAAGTGAGATTTTGGGAACATGTTGGAGGTGGGTTTGACTTTTGATACCTAGGAAGTTGTTGAGGCTTTTGGCGCCAGGAAAAGTCAGATGTCTCAGCCAGCTCTTTAAATGATTGATTGATTAATGTCAAAGGCCAATATATAATGTGATTATTTGACCAGGTAAAGTAACATTCTGATTTCAGTTTCAGTTTGTTTAAAGTAATGCATAATTCGGTCCCAGCACGTAAGTTTACGTTTAAAACAAAATAAGTTTCTAATCTTTGTGGCTGGGAAGATAGCCTTAAAAAATCTGACTGAAGTGGAACCAATATAATGTCTGCCGACTCAAGCAGACAGTCTGAAACAATCACTAATAGAAATGTGAACTCCCTAGTTAAGAATCCTAATCGTAACAATAGTGTGTTGTAGTGCTACTGTTTCAGCAATAATATCCAGCTAATGTAGTCCTTGCTGGATGTGGTGACCGATATTGGGGAAGGGAGTGGAGGAGCAGTGGAGTCATGAATGGTTAGGGTTAGGAATGAGGAAATCAAACACTCCCAAAATTTCAAGTGACAAAAAAGATATATCCCCTTCCTAGTGCCAAGTTTGTGTCCGGTGACCATAGTTATGAGAGCTGCTTATTGGGCAATGTTAATCTCAATTCATGCTACTTCAGTTTCTCTCTCCTTTATACACAAGTGACTTGTGCTCTTTATCCCTTAATTCACAAGGCAAATAAGGATTTGCTTAGAGAGACACTTTCAAGGCTGTCAAGCCCAAATTGTAAGAACACTAGCATTTAAAATTATTTTAAATCTCCAAACTATAGCTGCAGGTTCAGTGCAAGTCTTAGAAAGGCATTCCGGACATCTTTCTTTCAGCCAGACTGATTCACATGCCCTTAGTCATAACCAGTACTTAGTCACCCGGTTCCTGTCAGTGCTCCCACTCTGCAAAATGCTGACTGCGTTGGTGCCCGCAGCATTCACTCCAGTCTAAAGGATCAATGTACGTTCTCCCACGGAAAGTTTTATAAGAACAAAAGCACAAGTAACATTGCCAACTTTTGTGAGTCTTATTGTTAGTCTCACAATATCCTGTATTTTCTTTAAACTCCCAGCACCTGGAGGCAGTTGGTGACATGAGTGTCAGCTTTCATTTTTTTTTAAAAGATCTGTTTTTATCCCTCAAAGCTGTGGAGAAAAGCTTGAAAATGTGAATCTCAAAGACCAGAAGACAAACTAAACAAACCTCAAGATCACTGGCTTTAAAATAATGAGACTTTACAATTAATCTCCTGATCTTTTTTTTAATAGGATCTGACTAATAATTTTTTTATGCTACAATATGGCTAACTTGGGGCTGAGGGTTGTATTAGACTAATAGATTCTAAAGCCAGAAGGGACCATTGTGATAATGAAGTCTGACCTCCTGTATAATGCAAGCCATAGAATGTCTCCAAAATAATTCCTAGAGCAGATCTTTTAGAAAAAATATCCAGTCTTGATTTTAAAATTGCCAGTGATGGAGAATCCACCACAAACCTTGGTGAATTGTTCCAATGATGAATTACTCTCACTGTGAAAAATTTATGCCTTATTTCCCGTCTGAATTTGTTTAGCTTCAAATTCCAGCCATCGGATCATGTTATACCTTTCTCTTCCAGATTGAAGAGCCCATTACAAATATGTATTCCCCATGTAGGTACCTACAGACTAATCAAGTCACCCCTGAACTTTCTCTTTGTTACACTAAATGGAGAGACTCAAGAAACTCAATTACTATGAGGCATGTTTTCTAATCCCTTAATCATTCTCATGGCTCTTCTCTGACCCCTCTCTAATTTATCAACATCCTTCTTGAATTGTGGACACCAGAACTGGACACAGTATTCCAATAATGATCACACCAGTGCCAAATACAGAGGTTAAATGATCTTTCTACTCCTACTCGAAATTCCTGTTTCTGCATCCTAGGATTACATTAGCTCTTTGGGCCACAACATCACAGTGGGAGCTCATGTTCAGCTGATCATCCACCCCATTCCCAAATATTTTCAGAGTCTGCTTCCCAGAATAGAGACCCCCCTTCTGTCAGTATGGCCTACGTTCTTTGTTCCCAGATATATACCTTTATATGTAGCTGTATTAAAATGCATATTGCTTGCTTGCACACAGCTTACCAAGCAATCTAGATCACTCTGAATCAGTGACTTGACCTCTTCATTATTTACCACTCCCCGAACTTTTGTGTCATCTGCAAACTTTATCAGTGATGATTTTGTTTATCAATGACCTGTATAGGGTCAGCTGTTAAATAACATAGGGCCAATAACAATCCTTGCAGTGCCCCACAGGAAACACACCCACTCAATGACTGTGACAGACTTTACCCTATGTTCATCCCTTTTACAAGACTATGATAAATTTTCTACAAAGCATGCCTTGTGAGGTATCACTTGGAAACTCATAATCTGCTGAACATTATTGTCCTGATAAATGTGTGGTGACATTCTACATAAAGTTATAAGATTCTACAGTCCAGATTGTACCCTGGGGAATGTCACAATGATGATTCATCATTTACAGTTACATTTTGAGACTTATGAGTTAGCCCTTTTTAAATTTAATGTGTGACACGTTAATTTTATATCACTCTAGTTTTTATCAAAATTTTGTGCGGCACCGAGCCAAATGTCTTATAGAAGCTTAAGTACTTTTCATCAACACTATTACCTTTATCTTCCAAACGAGTAATCGCCTAAAAAATTATATATATCAATATCAAGTTAGTTTGACAAGCTCTATTTTCCATAAATTCTGTTGATTTGCATTACTTACACTACTCTCCTTTAATTCTTTGTTAATCGAGTTCCATATCAGCGGCTCCATTATCTTGCCCAGGACTGATGCCAGTTCTGATTGGTCAATTACCTGGTTCATCCCATTTTCCCTTTTTAGAAATTGGCACAACATTAGCTTTCTACCAGTCTTCCAGAACTTCTCTAGTGTTCCAAGGCTTGCTAATAATCAACATTAACAGTCCAGTGAGCACCTCAGGCAACTTGCATCCAAGATTTTTTAAAAATAGCTATGTGGACCTGCTGTTTTTAAAAAAGTCTGACTTTAGTGGCCTCTTTAACATGCTCCAGAGATACTAGTGGCATGGAAAAAGCATTATCACCACCATATGATGAGATTGCATCATCTTTTTTTTCTCCCTCCCCCCAAATACATAACAGAAATTTATTGAACACTTCTGCATTTTCTGCATTATTCTTGATAATTCCAATGTTTTCATCTAGTAAGGGACCAGTACTATTCTTAAGATTCTTTTTATTCCTAATATTTTTAAAAAGCTAATTATTGTCCATAACTCTGACCACAGATTTCTCCTTGTTTCTCTTATCAATTTTCTACAGTTCTTAACTTCTTCTGATTTTTATATTCATTACTATCAACTTTCACTTTCTTCCATTTGTTATATTGCTGCCTTCATTTCCCCTCTAAATCAGTTTTGTTTTTTAACCAGCACAGCCTTCTTTCTCAATTTGTGGGTTTTGGGGCATCTAGTAAAGTGTTCTTAAATGATTCCCAATTATCATTCACATTTTCTTGATTATATTTTTCCTCTCAGCTGATTTGGCTCATAATTGTTTTTAGCTTTGTGAAATTGGCCCTATTAAAACACCACATGTATATATTTTACTAGTCTGGACTTTATTGTGCTTATACATTATAAATGTGATCAAGTCATGATCACTTGTACCTAAGCTCCCATTAACTTTTATTTCTTATGACTAGTTCCTCTCCATCTGCTAGGAGAAGGTCTAACATAGAATTTCCCCCACACTGGCTGCTGTGTTTTCTGAGTTAGGAAATGGTCATCTATAAAGTTCAATGATGTTTTAATAATGGTAGCATGAGACCTCCAGCATATGTCACTCAGACTGAAGTCCTCCATCATCATACATTGTAGATAGCAGTGTAAGGAAGTGGTCATCCTGGTCCCTAGTGTGAGTTGGTGGAGACTCCAACTAGTACCCCATTTGTGCTTTCTCTCTTAGGACATTGATCCATAAACATTCAATATCATTTTCTTCCAAGTTTTCAGTGGCTTGGAAATAGGCAATGCCAATTTTGGCACCGAGTGCCACTCCCCCTCCCCTTTTGCCCACTCAATCTTTCCTAAATAGGTGATAACCATTTAGGAAACACTGGCACCTACAGGCTCCAAATTGATTGGAACCCACTGTACTGCACACACACACCAAAGGACAGTCCCTAACCCAAAGAGACCCACAATCTTAAATTTAAGACCAGACGCAATGAATGGGTGTAACAAGAGGATGGGGCGGGGAGGGTGGAACAGTAACATGTAGATTAGCTATAGGCATGCTACATAGGTATGAGGTCAAGTTTTATTTTTAGATCAATAAAACATGTCATTAGAGTTGTCCCATCTGGCCACTTGCCCAGTCACTATCAGTTGGCAACGTTTTGCAGCCACTGCAGTAAAAGTGGGTGTCTAGGTGGAATTTCAGGGGGGAGTGGTTTCATAAATTAAAGCAAGGATGATGTTCTGCACGTCCGTGACCCTCTAACTCCATGTGTCAAATGCTGGTTTCAGCACGAACTTGCACGGTCCTTGATGGAGGAGAAGCTATGGCAAGGGAGCCAACAGGGCAGCAGGCTGCAGTCCATCCATGCCGCTGGGGGAAGGGAGAATGAAACACTGCCGGTCCCTCAGCATGATTTAACTGAAATTGGGATTTCCCACAGAACTTTGGGCTCCATGGGGTTATCAGGCCACACCTCTATCCTTCCAGGCCAGAGCTAACCCTTCCCACAAAATAGCAGAAAGAAGCCTGTTTTCGCAGGAGGACAAACCCTCAATGTTTTAAATATAATTTCTTCTTCGAGTGCTTGCTCATGTCCATTCCACTATAGGTGTGTGCATGACTACTGGAACTTTTTTCCCCTTAGCAGATCCCGTAGGGCTGGCTCCGGCGCCCCCTGGAGCCCCGTGCCCATGCCGCGGTATATGAGGCTCTGCCGGCCCTATGCCCCCTCAGTTCCTTCTTCCCGCCCGTGACAGTTACTGGAACTGCCTGTGCTTGCACTGCAAGCATGTAATTCCCCGTGTTTTGAATTTTAAGCAAGAATTTTTTGTGTTAGTTAGTTAGCTTAATAACTGTTGTTAATGGTAGTTAGAGACTCTGAGATAGTCTAGCTGAGACTTTACAGGGAGCGGGTATGCTCCGGTCTCGTGGCTTCTAGCCATGTGCTTCCGGTGGGAAGACTTTCTCGCTAAGTGACCCCTACTGCCTGAAGCGCGAGGGGGTGGGAAGGGGAAGCCTTCGTAAGGAGAAGAATAGGTCTGCAAGGCTTTCAGACCAAAATGCACCTGAAAGCCTCACTCACGGAGCCCCCGACCGGCTCCGAACCATCCTGCTCCGCTGCGGTACCCAGCATGCTATCAGTGCAGAGGGCACCGTCGGCACCGGCCCGACTTGGCACCATGAAGAGACGGGATCAGCGCTCAGAGCGTGGATACTCCCCCGCACCAACTGAGCAGGCGGGGTCAGATCACGGGCGCTTGCTGCCTGAGCCAGTGTCTCCAGCCAGGGAACCTCCCCCGACTCTTGGGAGTGGGGGAGCCCTCGGCACCTATTGGCACCATCGACTTTGGAGGCCTTCGGGTGGCAAGAGCCTTGTTGGCCTTGCATACGCCACCACCACCCATACCTCCACAAGAGAGAAGGGGCTGGCGTTATGGGGGAAGCCCGTGCTGGGACCCCCTGAATGGCTCAGGAGATCCCCAGCATGGGGAGGAAGATCTGCAGACTGATTTCCTAGGGGAAAGCAGGAACGCTCCCCTAGAAGTTATCCCAAGTAGCTGTCGCCAGACCAACTTGCATCAAGGCAGAGAGCAAAGTCGCCCACCCATCACCAGTCTCAAATTCCGCTTGTCAACAGGATGAGGTGCTGCTGCCCTCCAATCCCCCCCTTCTCCCCGCCAGATGAAGCACGCCCCCGGCCTCTGGTTGATTCTAGGGCACACTGGGGACTGTTCAAGAGGTGGTCTCCACCTTGGTGCTGGAGGCGAAGGAGCTAAAGGGGCATCAGAAAGTCCCTTTAATGTGCTAGCGTGGGCCCCACAGTGGGGGTAGCCCTCCCAGTCTACAAAGGGGAGCTCAAGATAGCGAGGGCCTCATGGCAACCCCCTCCTCCATAGCCGATACCTAAATGAGCCGAGAAAGGTATTATGCCCCAGTCAAGAGGTTTGAATACTTGTTCACCACCCTGCCCCAGATCCCTGGTGGTGGTTGCCACCAACCACAGGGATAGGCAGGGCAGCTGGGCTCTACTCCAGAGGGTGATTGTAAGCCAGACTTGTTTGGAGAAAAATTTTATTCAACAGCAATACCAGCAAGTAGAAGGTGAGCCCTCGGGGGACTCCGTGAGCTGCTTTGCTGAGGCTCTGCCAGGCAGCAGACACTGAACTTGTATACCATTGCAGAAGAAGGTACCACGGGAGCTAGATCAGTGTTCCAGGCATCCTCAGTTGCTGCTGATTTGGTGGGCAGAGACATATCCCCACCATCTGCATGCTCAGATTTTAGTAGCGGCAATCCCAGGCTGTCCCAAAAGGTACCAGCACCCCTTCCGGGGCCCTCTCTTGGACGAGTCAGCCTTGTCTTTGGTTCACATGGATGCGAAGCTGCGTGGTCTGAAGGACTCCAAGACCAGGCTCTGTTCCCTGGGCTGTTATACACCACAGACCTTTAGGTGTCAGGCAGGTCTCCAGGGATAGCAGCAGCAGAGGTGTCAGCCACAGCCATCTAGCGACCAACGGGCAATAGGACATGGTCAGGGGGTCTAGGAGACACCATCTGCCCTGAGTGGCTCCTTAAGCCCTCAGTAAGGGTCATCTCGGTGATAGGGCAGTCAGAAAAGGCCCTTTCTGATGGTGCACGCAAGGAAAGTGCCCTAGCCTCTACCCTCCTCCTGATTTGCGTGGGCCAGAACGCCTTCGGTTTGGCGGGCTAGGCCCCCTGGTCGTCTCCGCTCCCCCCCCCCCCCCAACCCCCACGACACCTCCCCCTTCCTCCCTCTCAGTGGCAATTCCACATCCAAGAAGTTGAGGCCACCTCAGCCCGGAGCAGTGGGAAAGGTCCCACAGGGCATGGTGGAAGAGGTCTTACTCGAGGTACTTCCTTGTCCCCTGGGAAAAAGGGGATTTAAGGACAGTGTCAGACCTACATCATCTCACAAATACCGCAAAGGACGCAAGTCTTGCATGGTCTCCCCAGCTCCAATATTGGATACAGGAGCCTGGTATGCTGCCCTGGATGTCAGAGACGCATATCTTCAACGCTTCCTTCACCTCATAATGGTTGGCTCCTTCTAACGCTGATGGCTGTACCCTGTGGCCTGTTCTTGGCCCCGAGGGTGTTTACCGAAGGCCTGGCAGTGGTAGCTGCACGCTTGAGGCAAAAGGGGGTGCAGGACTTGCACAAGGCAGGTCCAGATCCCAAGTCCAGAGTAGTGTGAGCCAGTCAGGCACCACTTGTGGTTGGTGTGTCCTGCTGGTAAATAAAGTCCGCGTTAACTCAGATACAGCCTATGGATCGCATCGGCATGACCAGTTGCTTCCCGGACCAGGCCTTCGTGCTGTGAGCCAGCATCCCTCAGGATGGCCCATTTGCACAAATGCCCGATGACAACAGCCAAACGTGGCCAACAGCTGGTAGGTCACAGGGTGACCTGCACAAAGCGTCTGGCCAAGGAAGGAGAGGCATCGGCACACCAATGTAAAGATCCGCGAAACGCCCGCAGGGCTTGCGGAATGTTCCTCCGCTTATCGAGGGCAGGGTAGTACAGGTGGTGACAGACAGCCCAGCATCTATGTACTACATTGACAGGTGGGGAAGCCCACTCTTCAGCCTCATGAAGGGAAGCTATTAGTCCTTAGGACCTGGCGGTGATCACCTCCCGGAGGTGATGAATGACAAGGCAGCCGCGTCAAGGGGCCACCCTCCCTCACCATGATGGGTCGCTGCGCCCACAAAAGGCGTCTACGACCATCTGGAGGGGGATTTCCCCAAAGGGAATCTGCCTGTATCGGACTGGAGCACGAGGTGTCCACAGTGCTGCTCTCTCCGTGGTCAAGGCATCCGTCTGTAGCAGTCATAGAACTTCATATTCACTTTCCCATCTTTCCTCGCCTGCATACAGTCCTTCTAAAGATGAGGAGGGGTTAAACAGATGCCATCTCGATTGCTCCGGCCTGGACACGCCAGCATGGGTTCAGCATACTGCTGGATTTCTCGATCACCAGCCTCAGGAGCCTCCGAGACAGCGCAATCCCAGATCCCAGGATCACGGTCGCCTGTGGTGCCCAGACCTGGTCCTTTGATGCCTCAGGAAGTGGTGGATCGGTGGCCAAGAGACGACGAGCGAGCTGCTCAGAGTAAATCCAGTGAGTCCTGCTGGGTAGCAGGAAGCCGTCAACACAAGTTGTGTACCGGGTCAAGTAGAAGCAGCTGTTACCTGCTGGGGGGAGTCCCGGGGTGTTTTGCCTAGTCTCTCGCCAGTGCAGGCGATCCAGGAAATACTTGCCACAATTAAAGCTCCAGGGATTGGCTGTGGCCTCCCTGAAGGCCCACCTAGCAGCCATATCAGCCTTCCATCAGTTGCTGGAAGGGGGAATGCGATTCTCCCATCGGATGTCGGTTAGGTTCCTGAGGGGGGGCGGGAGGCTCTATCTGCAGGTCCGCGACCCGATGCCTCCCTGGGATCTGGATCTCGTCATTTCATGGCCCACGGCCCCTGCCCCCCCCCCGGGAACCGCCAGGGTCATGCCCTCTACTCCTGTCTTCCGGGAAGGTGGCCTTCCTGGGGGTATTTACCTCGGCAAGGAAGGTCTCCAGGATCAGGGCTCTGACCTTGGAGCCCTCCCATACCGTAGTTTATACAGATAAGGTTCAGTTGAGGCTGCACCAGGCCTTCCGGCCTAAGGTGGTTTCCCAGTTTCATTGCGACCAACATATATTCTCCCTATGTTTTCCCTGAACCACATGGTTCGGAGGAGAAGAGAAGGTGGCACTCGTTAAACGTAAGAGGGGCCCTGACTTCTACATCAGGTGTACAAGGGTGTTCCGGAGAGCAATGCAGCTATTCGTCGCAGCGGCCAACCGGATGAAAGGTTCACTGGTCTCCGCCCGGCGTACTTTCCTTGTGAATAACTTCCTGCATCAAGTTCGGCTACGAGCAGGTGAAGGTGCCACTTCCGGGTGCCACCACAGCTGACTCAGCAGGGCTCAAGCTCCATCTACAGCCTTCCTAGCGGGAGTGCCAGGGCAGGGCATCTGCAGAGCAGCTGGCAGGCTGGCGTTACATACCTTCACATCCCACCACGCCTCTGTCCAATGGGTGTGGGAAGACATGGGCTTCAGCACAGCTGTGCTGCAGGCAGCTCACCGCTAACTCCGGCCCACCTCCAAGATACTGCTTGTTAGTCTCCTATAGTGGAATGGACATGAGCAATCACTTGAAGAACATCAGTTACTGGTAAGTAACCTTGTTTTTCCCCCTGCTGTGTGCTTTGGGTGGCAGGAGATAGCCCTTGGAGCCGGCACCCTCCTCACTTCTCAGCGTGTGCAAAACAAACTGTTAGGCACGTTCAGCAATGTCTGATCGTGAAGATCTCTTCTCTTTATTCTCTCCAGATTTGGTGGCTCAGGGAATCTTCTTCCTGAGCCTCCATAAATCAACAGACCCAGGAAGCGGGCAGATGTGGGAGACCAGGGTTCAATTTCCTGATCTGCCGTAGGCCCCCTGTGAGACCTTGGAGAAGTCTAACATCCATTGAGTACAATGGGAGTTAGGAGTCTGAATACCTCTGTGGATCTGGACCTTAGTGAGCTTGTTCTTCAGTCCCCTATTCATAGCACTTCTCTACCACACAGGGCTATTATGAAGATGAATAAGTTAGATTGTTGTGGTCCGCCGAGGCGGAGGATTCGTGGTTTGATATCCCAGTAGCGAGAAAAGAGCAGCCGGACGAGGAAGTACCTTACACTGTTAGTTTATTTAAGCAGCACTCAAACTGTGAAAATTACAAACCTTAGGCTATCATTACAACACTCAGCTGCTGGGGATATAAATCAGGCGCTTACCACAATAAGGGAGGGGAAGCCCATCACCCCCCTATAAGCGGGCTGCAACCAGGGAGCAAACCTGCCACGCAGCACCCGCTGGATCCTCTACGGATCTGCGGAGAGCTTCGGGGCCGGGCTGCACCCGGGGGTCCCAATATACTTCTTCCCCCCACTTCTAGCAATAAGCTCATTGGTTATGTCTCAATCCACTTGGGGACTGGGTCCTAACATTTGTTATTCTCTCTGCTATTGGCACTTAGCTCAGGACCAAACTGCTATAAGCTGTGGTTACTTGTGTTCGTCTCTAGCTGCTCTATTTCAAGCTCATATCTAGGTCATGGTGCAGTTAACGTATTTCCTGAGTTTATGCCCTGGTCATGAGGCGCCTACCTTTGCTCATGGGGCCTAACTATTATTACTTATGCTAACTCCGGCCTAGCCTTGTCACTATGCTATTATATCCACGTCACAATATTCTTCCACTCCTTACAATTGTGAGGTGCTCAAATACTGTGATAGTGGAGGCCAGATAAGTACCTATGATAGAAGTCAAAATCCATTACCCTACCAAGATGTGTGATGATTTTAACACTGCTTCGTTGTTATTGGGTTAACTGAATTTCAAAGCAGAACTCATGGATTTCAAACCTGCATGAATCCCAATGGATTTGGCGGCTGAGTTTTTGGCACCTCCTTGTTTATAAATGCAAGCTAGTGACCATTACCCTGAAGAGAATGAGAACACTTGGAAATAAAAGCACACAGAATTAGTATATAAAAGTGGGTCGAGTTTTGGGCCATCCACAACTTGTCACAGTGCCCCTTTAAAAGAAGATGGGATCAAGCTGCAAAATTTGGATATGGATCTGTATTGTGAACACGTCCATTTCCGGGGGTGTTTAGATCAGGAGTTTTGGTTAAGCCTATAATACAGACAGAGACCACTTGCAAAGTTCTCATCTGGATCCAGGTTTGAGCATGAGCATCTCTGAAGCTCAGGGATGCTTGGATTAAATGCTTTGATTTGGCCTATTATAAGCAGAGGGACCATTTCTAAAATGTGGGTCTGGATCATAATTTGGTCCCTTTTTTTGACAAAAACTGGGTCCCATTGAATTCAATGACAATTTTTTACTTCCCTGGGACTTTAATTTGGCCCTTTGAGAGATTTCAGAATTGAACCTTTGGAGTCAAACAGAAAGGAAGTTCAAGATATTGTCCTTGGGTTTGCAAACCCTCAAGGACAAGTGATGACATTTCTAGTTGCAGTAATTACAGAATACAGCACCACAATAATGCAAGAGATATGGCTAGAATATGCTGTGCTGTGAGAGGTAACGTCAACCTTCATAAATTATCCAAGATGCATATCTGCTGCAGAGTTGCAGTTTCTGCTTATTTAACACAGACTGAAACAGGATTTGGCTGGATTGGAGAGTCTCCCGGGGTAAGGGTGACCAGATAGCAAGTGTGAAATCAGGACAGGTTGTGGGAAGGGTAATAGGCTCTTATATAAGAAAAAGCCCCAAATATTAGGACTGTCCCTATAAAATTGGGACATCTGGCCACCCAGGCTGGGGTGCACCAGCATAAAACAAGCTTTTAGTTATAAAAGAAAATGTGCATTTGGTGCTTCTTACAATTAGTTTTATTTTATCCCACATAGTAGTATTGAAGTTTTGGCAGTAATTTAAACTTACTTGCATATCTCTGCTACAAATACAATCAAATCGTGGAGTCCAGTTACAATACAGTTGCCCCTTGGTCTGGTTATAAGACAGTTGCAATTATTTGTAGTGTAGACAGAATCTTATTTATGTCCCTGACTTAGCTGTAAGTGTAGACAGGCCATAACTGTTTATCCTTTTACTTTTAAACTGTTCTCAGTTGACCACTGAAACCTAAAATGTCCCTCTGTCACTTTAAGGCCACCAATCAGCTCAATCTGAGATACCCAGAACTTTTGTCAGAATGTGCAGATGTCACAGCAGGAGATGGAATCTGACCCTTTCTTTTGCTTACCTTGCTGCCATCATTTTACAAGTTCTCTAATAATCATATCTTTCAGTCTTGACAAGAGCTAAATTCCTAATGTAAAAACCAAAAATCTGTACACATCAGAGTACTTTCTATAGGCCCCATTTATGTATCATAAAGTAATAAGGAAACTCTAATTTCGTTTTGCCCTTTTGCAGATCACCTTTAAGTGCAGTGTAAGTTTATGGTGCTTTAAGAACAACAAACATTGTAAGATACATTATGGACCTACTCCAACATCCATTCAAGTCAATGACTGAACTCCCACATGAATCCTATATGAGTGCCAGGTTTTTGCAAACAGGTACAAGGGAGGGGGAAACATTTGTTAATTTAGGAGGCATAGAAAACAGGCAATCAAGTTTCTATAGAAATCATCCTTACATGGTTTACTTACTGTAATTCTTGGAATATTGCTTTTCAGACTGAGTCACTGGCCTTTTATTTAGTTATTTTTTTATCCATGTTTTAGTTTTGGGTTTTTTTTTTTACACTTACATTGCTGTTTGTATCATAATTGACTACAATTGAGGTTCCAGTTCCTTAAATGTGATGGTGAAAAAACATTCCCCTAGACTAGATGATAATGAAAAATTGATGCCTATTTTCTAAACTTGGGTGCTCAAATGAAGGCACCCAATTCTGCCTTTAGGTGACTTTGTATCAGCTCAAGTGCCCAATACAAACTGGTCACCCAGCATATACACTCAAGATTGAAAATCAAGCTCCCTGATTATAACAGTTGCTTTTTCCACTCTTTTCCTCTCAGCTCAAGATGGCTTTTGTCTCCACACTGAATAGGAAGATCAAGGGATGTCCTTATCAGAACGGCACTGATGTGGAAAATCAGGAAACCAACACCGACAAGATATGGCTTCCTCCCAACTTGCCCAGCAGGTGCACATGGAAGCCAGAGAAGCCCATCTCCAATTCGCCTCATTCCCATGTGCCCTTGTAAGTAACTCTTTTTTGCTAGTTATGTTCAGGCTGTTTTAGATCCTCTCTCCTGCAGGAAATTCAGGGTCTTCCTCTGTGCCTCAAGGTTCCACTAGAATGTTCATAGTCAGAATTCAGCACTTAAAACAATGATTTTATTTCTTATCTATGCTATTATTTTTCCCACAAGGAGATCCTGTGATCCACTAATATTTACTGCCCACTCATGACTGCCCCCTCTTTTTCACCATGAAGAAGATTGTAGCTGACTGAAGGTCCAGCTCCGCATGCTCAAGTTCTCACACACAGGGCTATGTTTTCAGAAGCATCTAACTTTGGGTGCCTTGATCTTTAGGAAGATCAAAGGTCAAGGTTGACTTAATCTGGAATTGTGGATGCTCAGTAGCACTCCTGCAAACTAGGCTCCTAGGAATCTGAAGTTAGGGACCGGAAAGCAGGGCACCGAAAATTAGTGCGCACTTTTGGAGACTGCAGCCATAATGAATATAGAGCTCTCTAAACTATTGTTCCCACCCTCTCTGTACAGATTTGTTAATGTGCATACAGTACGATTACCTTTACTCACATTGAGTGGTACTTTATTCTGGGAGCAGTCCTGCTGAAATCAGGAAGACTGCTCATGGAATAAGCTACTGGAACTCATCGTGAGTAAGGGTAGCACCATCAGGCCATTCAGTTGCCTCAGATCAGGGTCAAGGCCACAGGGCTTTCACCACTATCCAGGCCCAGTAACTTGACAGGAAGGTAGGTG
This sequence comes from Emydura macquarii macquarii, assembly GCF_026122565.2. Classification (NCBI taxonomy): domain Eukaryota; kingdom Metazoa; phylum Chordata; order Testudines; family Chelidae; genus Emydura; species Emydura macquarii. Next base: position 16,410,423 of record NW_027131180.1, read on the forward strand.
GAGTCCTGGTCTCTCAACCCCACAGGTTGCATCATGGAGCAGAGCCCATTTCATGGCTGCCACTCCACAGCCCTAGCATTCCTTTGCCAAATAGAAGTGTGTCAGTGTCTTAGCAATCTAGTGTTGGATCCTGCCACTGCCTCATTTCCCCCCTTTTATGGACCTTGCAAAGACAGCATCCAGACTTACCTGTGGAAGAAATAACACCCCTTCTTGTGCCTGGTTTATTAAAGCATCGCAGTTCAAGTATCTCAGATCAAGAGAAGTATTCTCTCCTGCTCCATCGTTTGTTCAGTCCTTTTCTTGGGCTCACAAGTTCTTTCCAAATCCCAAGTCCTGCAGCCTGGTGTTTCCTCAGCTTCCCCTCTCATGATGCTTCTCCTCCAGCCCCTCATGGCAGGTGGCTCCAGCCAGTCCTTTTCATCTGGCTGGGAGCCACATCCTTTCAGATCCTGGATCCCCTCCTGATCCCCTGCAGAAGCCACTCTGAATGGGTTTCACCTTCATTGTTCTTGTGTTTAGGGCTTCAGGCCCCAGGATCTCTCAAAGCTCCTTCTGAGCAGGGGAACTCTGTCAGGCCCACTCAGAGCTTCTCTGGAGAGACCACCCTAACTCTTTCCTAGCCCTTGGTCTCCCACACTCTGCTGGAGCAGGCTCCATCATAGAAGAAGCCCCATCTCCTGGCCTACCATCACGTGATGCCTGATCATCTGGCCCAACCACCACCCCAAGCCCAAACCTAACATTTGGGACCAGATTGCGAAGCACATGAGGAGCTGAACCCAAATCCCTTACAGGGCCAGCCCACCCTGTGACAAGGAGGATCTACAAAGTAAGATTCCAGGATCCCATTCCTTGATTTACCACTTTCTTGCCTCTGACCCCAGACCCATGCTGTGGCAGGCCAAGAACCTCTACAGGCTTAGGCTCTTTATAGTGTGGAGGTTGTGCTCCAAATCAGGCCTCCAAGGCCAGCAAACATGCCCTGATTGCACTGAAAAAAGGGCAAGATTCTCCTCTAAATAAACACCTTTTCCATGTGGGAGAATTTGTTTTGTGCACACCAAGTGGTGGTGATGTGAGGCAACATAAAAAATGACTAATACTTCGCTCTCCTACCTTTTTTGTTCAAGGATCTCAAAGCACTTCACAAATGTTAATTAGGCATTAATCCACCCCACCCTTGTGAGGTATTCCCATCCGTAAAAAGGGAAAATTGATGCATGCAGAAATTAAGTGACTTCCCAAGGCAATAGGGAGGCTATGGCAGAGCTAGGGATTGAATCCACATTTCCTGAGACTTAGGATTTGGGTCATGGAACTGGACTGTCCTCCCTTTCTGTTTCCTCCCATATTGATGCAGCTCTATATTGAAGCACTGCCCAAAACAAATGTGTAGCTCTTCAGTTGTCCTGCAAACCAACCAGACAGACATAGGAAAATAAGGGCTTTCCCAAAATTCCAGGATGACTAATGGTCCCCAAGTCTGACTCTGAACAACTGGTGGACCTAAGACCCAAAGTTCATATCAGTTCAATATCTAATGCATCTTCTGACTGGGGAGCACTTCCTGCCCTTGCAGGAGCTGGAGTCACTGAATTTTTGAAGGTTTTCTAGCAACTGTCATGCAGCCCACTGTTAGTTGGGTCAGAACCTCATGTCTGGGGCCTGTGTCTATAATGGGCCCAATCTGGAACCCCTTATCCAAACACTCCTAAACTTTGGGGACGTCTATATCTGAATTTTGTAGTTTAAGGCCATCTCTAGTCCTAATCTAAAGTACCATGGTGGATCATGTGCCCCTCAAATGGCAATCTGATCTAAAGCTGCTTGCTCCATATGAAAAGTGATTTACCGCTGGCTGTTTGATCCCTGAGGCAATTCCCTATAATACAACTTGAGCAAAGACCCTGTAGATAGTTGTTACTTGGGTCTTTTAAAATTAGTGATGTAAAACAATTTTTTATGTGAGTTTTGTGACTGTGGTATCCATCTATTTTCCAGCCAGCACCTATCTCCTTTTATTGTGTTCACGTGACTTTGAGTCAAGATCAATTTTACAGAGTGCAGGGAGTATCAGAACTGCATGTTAACGAAACCTGTTGCTCAGAGATAGTGAAAGTCTCTCTTTTCTTACCCTGCTTCTGAGACTTTTCTAACATTCCTGCTTTTCTTGCCAGTGACAGTGCAATGTGGTGTTAAACCCCTCCTATCTTTAAACTGAAAACATGGGATACCAGTGAGAAATTCTGAATGATTAATGAAGGAGACAGGGTGGAACAGTCTCGGGGCTGTGGAGTATTTAGCCACCTCATTAAAAAATGCTTTGGAAATATAGTCCCGAAGTTATTTTATTTGCTGAATGTCTGGTGAGCTAAAGGAGCAGCTCTTTCAGTTGAATCCGTTTTCTTTTTAACATGCATGCTGATTGGGAATGACTTATTCTTCAGCAATGTATGCGATCTCTGGGGAAATCTGAGAAAATGAAGCATGTGTGAAAGATCATCTTGCAAAACTATTCTGGATCCCTTCCACCTAAGTGTACTCCCATGTCTCTATCCAGAGTCCAACTTGCCCCAATACCTTCAGAAACACAGAGCTCTTTGACTTTATAAAGGAAAATATGTACTACCCAGACTGCATTAATATACACCATTGTATAGCACAGTCTCCAAGGTTATTGGGTATTTCTTTTAACTTTGCATAAATGTCTATATACTGACTACATCCTGGATTTCTACACCCAAGAAGACAGTGTGCAGTTCTGATCCTTTGGCAGTCTCAAGAACTGCAGCTACAGCCGGTGTGGCAGATCTTCAGACTTGCTGATGAGTCCAGCATGGATTGTGAGGGAGATTAGGTAATTGCCCCCTTCACCTGATCCAACATCTTCTCTTTTTCTAAAGTTTCACAATGGTACAGGTTTGAACTGGTTCTTACATTTTTATGAACCAGTCATGCTGCCTCATATAATCCAGGTAATGGCCAATCAAGTCTTGCATCCTGCTATGGTGAGGTTTTCCTCTGGGCATTTTATACAGTAGCATTCCTCACAAAGTAAAAGTGGGATTTCTGGAGTGGAACCCTCTCATTCCCACTGAAACAGAACTGAAACAAAAGGCAGTGATACTGGAATAAACCCAACAGGCTCTCCAGTGAACCAAAGACATTTTTCAGAGAACCTTTAGCCTCATACATTTCACAGAGAGCTTGGAAGCTTTTATATGTCTGTTAGATTTTGCTACCTGCAGTGAAATATGTTCATGGTAAGGAAAGGAATTTAGCATGAGGTGAGAGAAGTTTAGTGCCTCCCCAGTTTCATGTTAGGTTCTCCATGCTCTATTTACCACAACAAGAAAGATGATTCCTATTAGGGTGATCACCGTGCAAGGTAATGATTCAAGAGAGTGGGCCACAATAAGTGGAAAAATTCTTGGTTTTCGGTCCTTCTCATCCCAGCAAGGAGAATTCCTGATGACTGAGGAACTTCAAGAAGGAGTAGAGGGACCAGATGTCCTGATTTTTATAGACACAGTCCTGATATTCAGGGCTTTGTCTTATAGGTGCCTATTAACCTCTCCATACCACTTTTTCCACACTTGCTATCTGGTCACCCTAGTACAGCGTGTCCACTTCCCTCGTAAACCAATAATTTCTGACCTCTGTAAAAATCTCCTGACCAGACCAGCTCCCCTCTGAAACTTGTCACTGATTTCTGGAGCAGGGTGAAAATGGTATTTTCTCTCTCTTTATATATACTCTTATCCACAAATAGTGGTTTGAATTTAAAAATGGATTCATTTTGCCCTTGCTTGCACCTCTCCTGTATTGGCTTTCTGCAAACATGACCCACTGGTCAGCATGTGTTATGTGTTCCAGTCCATGCTGAGCCAGAGAAGGCATGGGTCAGTTACAGCTCTTATGGGAGGTCCTTGGCTCAGTCGCTGGTATGAAGGCTGCTTATGTGACACAAGCATTTGAGTAGTTGTTTTACTCTTGGAATGTGAATTTTAAGCTTCCATGCTTAAGCATTTGTAGGTACTGGAAGAGCCACTTTGCCAGGACAAAGCCATGTGGGGGTGGAGACTAGGAGTGATTCCTTGTGTCTGGCTAGGGACTGAATATGGGGGGTTTTAGCTAACAAATTTCCCTCCACCTTCTGTTATGGTTGTTTGTTGTCACTGCCTACTGGTCAAGGCAGTCAGTATATTTTTAAAGGATGTTGTTTAATTCTGCAAAACACCTGCCAGGGCACAGAAGCAATTAAATCAGCCAGACAAGGATTTGATCACACTATTCATGCATCACACATAGTTACTTTATGTATATGACAAACAAAATTACATTTTAATTCTGGACCCAGTAAACTTACTGTAACCTTTTTTTTTTTTTTTTTTCTTTCTAAGAATGATTCAGGGGGTAAGGTCTCTAGGGCCCAGAAACGATCTCATAATCCTCTTTATCTGCTTTCTTCTTCTAAATGGTCACCATTCCTTGAGATTCAAAACTCTCAGAGCATCTTCAAGCCCTTCTCCTGTTAAGAGAAGTTATGCACACCCAATCCAGAAACAGAAACAAAGCCATATGGCTTTTGGGACCAATCATGGCTAACGAAGACAACTCAACTATCAAGTACTGAAGGTTCAGCGTTGTGATCAATCCATAGAGGGGGGGGGAAGCAATAAAACTTGTCACTTTTGAATGAGAAGTAAATCTGTACCACTTTTATTACTATCAGGCCGTGTACATCCTCAGTATTTCAAGGATGATGTGGGTTCAGAGTTCAAATTGTGATAGCATTTACCAGGTGTGTTTATATATCTGACACTGAGTGAAAGGTGCATAACTTGAGGTTGTTACCCTTTTCAGAGGAAAAATACTGAGACGACCAACTCAAGGAAATGGCTTAGCTCTGCCTTAAGATATGGGTCCAATAAACACACCCCTCAGTAATCTTTTTTTCTGTAAGAGTAAAAGGTCCAAGGCCGTAAACTCCTCATCTGCTTGGCCAAAGGCCATTTAAATGTGTGTTTCAAACAAAAAGAAAGGGGGGTGTAATTTACCCAGCTGCAGTAACACGAGCTAGTTCCATTGGAACCGAACAGATAAAGCCGGGCCAGAAGGCCATATTGCACCAGTTTAACTGAGAGCAGAATTTAGTCCTTTGTGGAAAAATCAGAGCTCTCTGCTACAGGACAGGAAGAATATTTCATTCTAAACCAGTGACATTCAGGCTAAGCCTCCCAAGTCACAAGTGGTTCTTTAATGTGTTTCCTGCAGCTCTTTGCCACACATGATATTAAAACAGTGATTTAATTAGTAACCAATCAGGCTGCTTTTACTATTTTATTAACCAATTGTAGTTGATAAAATACATTTTTACAATAAAACAATTATGCTTGGTCAGTCATTGTGCTGTGAGAATAACATATATAATAAACTTAACTTTTCCTTTGTCATACGTTTTAAATAAGAATATATTGTGCGCTAGTAAATGACGCAATGAATTCACACTGCTGTGGCTCTTTTGGGTAATGTCGATTGCTAATTTGGCTCCTGAACCAGTGAGGTCTGAGTATCACTGCTCTAAACAAATGGAGGTTGGATCCTCAATTATTGTAAACTGGCAAAATACTATTGGAGCTGATTGACACCACCTAAAACTTTGTCCCTGGTTGGGTTCTAGACATGTGAGCGGACATAAATATTTAAAAATACATTTTACACACACTTTTGTGGGTTTGCCACTTTAGCTCTTCAATACAGGGATGCTATCTCCTTAATCTGAGAGCATAGACTTGTTGGATACATCTACAGTTGGAGCTGGGGATGTCATTCCCATCTTGAGGAGACCTACCTGCACTAGTTCTGATCAAGCCAGTGTGCTAAAAATAGAGTGTAGCCACAGGGGCATAAGCAGCAGGCGGGATTAGCTACACCAAGTATATGCCTATGGTCTCAAATGGGTACATACTCAGGGTGGCTAGCCCCTCCCACCACTTGCACTGCCACAGCTACATTCTGTTAATAACACAATAGCTCAATTAGAGCTGGTGTGAGTATATCTTCTGGAGCTAGCTCAAAGTGCAGATGTACCCAGAGTTTGCAACCCTAGGCCCTTGGCAGAATAAGTGGACAAGATTATTTGCTGGTCCAATGAAAAATATCAAAGGTACAACCAGTCATTTAAAGGGCACAGAACTCCAGATCTGGTTTATCCATAGCTGTGCTCTTATTCCAAGTGTGCCTGATGCTAATAAACACCTGATTCTTTAGGTCATGCTTCGGATTTGTGTGAATGAGAAACTATTCTGGTTTGGAGTATCTACTTAAAATCTTGTTACCTGTGAACAGCAAGCGATTGTTGGGATGTTACTTGCACACCCTCGGAGGGTGAGAATTTTAAAGGATTCTTCTTGGGGGATGTATTTGACGTATCAGAGGTATTCAAATTAACAAAGTGAGACTCTCTTTGATGAGAATCCTTTGATGCAGTCGGAGCCCTCCTGGGGGAATGGATGCTGCCTCTAGAGCAGGCTACAGGTGGCCTCACACCATCTGAACCGGGTTTTTTCCATTTTCCATTTTCTGGCCTCTAACTCTACTCACTTGCAACCCAGTGAATGAGCTGGGGACGGGAAACCCATTGCTATATACCAGGCGTGGCCACACCATGATTCGTGAGCTGCATGCAGCTCTCTTACAGTTAAAGTGCGGCTTGTAGAGCTCCTATGTTCCCCCATTCTCCAGCTACCAGATTGGGATGGGGAGCTTAGAGCTTCTCCCCTGCAGCAGGGTGGTGGGGCTAGAGGATTCTGCACAGCAGGGGAGGGGGGCGGGGGTCACTTAATTTGACCACCTCTGCTATATACAGATGGGTACATCTGCTGTTTCATCAAGGGAAGAAAAAGGGATGCACTATGCAAGTCAGAATGGGCAGGTCAAATTATATCAATGATGCTAGGAACTTTGACCCATCTCTATAGCCACAGTTCACTTACTATCTATGGAAAAGAGCAGCAGAATAGATGCCAGGTGGGCCCCAAAGCTCAGATTCACATACCCCCTGCATACTCTCAGTGATGTGCTGGCAAACTTTTAACAAGGGTTCCCGTAGAATTTTTCAGCCTCCACAAAGGGTGCACGGGCCAAGCCTTGTGTAAAATACATTCCCCTACTAAAAAAAACCCATCCATGTTTCCACCACCGTTCTGGCTAGTACTTCATGACCCACTGTGCTTAGTCCTCATGTGGCAGCACCTCTATTTAACTTCCTTATCTGGAAGCTTTTCCCCAAAGCACCGGCAGTGATTGCTGTCTAGTCTCTAGTTGGTCTGCTGGGGAATGAGTCTCCTTTGGTTCTTGAGATGGGTGGGACTTACCTGTCCGCTTACAACCATCCCTTGCATGTCTGGGAGTGGGGTCCTAGCTAGTCGGTATGGCGGGGTCAGCAACAGCTAAAAATCAAAACTGAGATTTTCCTTCATGAGGTAAAAAGGTCAACTCTGGTAACAGGTGGCTCTTCGAAGCTCCCTCCAGCTTATCAGTGAATGCACAGCCACAGGGCAAGGGATGTAAGGTGGTGGAAGCAGTAGAAGGGGCATGTTTGTTTTTTGAACGGGCAACAGCATATCCCCCTGCAAGTCACATCATAAAAGCAGCTAAAATTAAGTTATTCAGTAGCGGTGTTGCTGATATAAAGGATGCCAGTTTTTCCTACCACCCACCTGTATTCCAGTTGACAGAGATTTTTGCTCTTTACCATCGCTAAGCGGGGAGGAGTGGTAGATAGGATACAGATTGACCTAGACAAATTGGAGGATTGGGCCAAAAAAATCTGATGAGGTTCAACAAAGACAAGTGCAGAGTCTTGCACTTAGGATGTAAGAATCCCATGCACTCCTACAGACTGGGGACCGACGGGCTAGGCAGCAGTTCTGCAGAAAAGGATCTGAGGGTTACAGTGGGCAAGAAGCTGGATATGAGTTAACAGTGCACCCTTATTGCCAAGAAGGCTAATGGCATATTGGGCTGCATTAGTAGGAGCATTGCCAGCAGATCGAGGGAAGTGATTATTCTCCTCTATTCAGCACTGGTGAGGCCTCATTTGGAGTATTGGGTCCAGTTTTGGGCCCCCCACTACAGGAAGGATGCGGACAAATTGGAGCGAGTCCAGCAAAGGACAACAAAAATGAATAGGGTGCTGGAACGTAAGACTTACGTGAAGAGGCTGAGGGAACTAGACTTGTTTAGTCTGCAGAAGAGAAGAATGAGGGGGGAATTTGTAGCAGCCTTTTACTATCTGAAAGGGGGTTCCAGTGAAGATGGAGCTAGGCTGTTCTCAGTGGCAGTAGATGACAAAACGAAGAGAAATGGTCTCAAGTCGCAGTGTGGGAGGTCTAGTTTGGATATTAGGAAAAGCTTTTTCACTAGGAGGGTGGTGAAGCACTGGAATAGATTACCTAGGGAGGTAGTGGAATCTCCATCCTTAGAGGTTTTTAAGGCCTAGCTTGACAAAGCCCTGGATGGGATGATTTTGTTGGGGTTGGTCCTGCTTTGAGCAGGGGGTTGGATTAGATGACCACCTGAGGTCCCTTCCAACTCTATCTTCTGTGATTCTATGAGTCTATGATAACTGATAATTTTTTTTCTTCCCCCACTAACACAGGCAGGAAGAAACAAACATCCTGCCAAATATTTTGAAGAAAGTTGGCCGCACCCCTTTGGTTCGAATCAACAAGATTGGGAAGACCTATGGACTCAAGTGTGAGCTCTGTGAGTAGCTGACTTTCAATGCTCTTCTGTCAGGTTTTCTGAACTGAGTGGCAAGCTCAAGAGCTGGGGGGGGGGGGGGGGAACAAGGCCTCTTTTATGAGAGAGTCAGTAACTAACTAAGGGTTGGGAGAGTGTGAACAGAAGGTGAGGAAATCTGGCATATCTGGGATACTTTTGTACCTGGGGTTACATTAGAATTATTTATCATAGTTAAAATAGTGGCCTGCATTTCAAACTACACTGTAACAAGCACCTGACTGATAGTAATTCAGGCCTTGATACTGCAAGCTGATCTGCCCAGGAAGACTCTTACGACCACTACCCCCACTGACCAGCTGCACTTTTGTTACTGATGGAATTTATGTATTCTGTGATTTTAATCTCCATTTTTAAAAAAATAGGATGTGTGTTGAGGATACTCCGCTGCTCACAGGACTGAGGCCATAATTAGGAGTAGCAGGGTCACAGGGTCAGCAGTTTTGGAAGGAGAAAAATCTCAGAGGAGATATAGCGGCTGCTGCTGTTCTTTCGCAGAGGCTGGGGGACCAGCAAAACAGTGCAAAAGGATTTATTCTCCATGGCCCACATTCCTGTAGTACCTGAGTGCTGCACAATCTCTAATGTATTTATTCCCCAGTCAGATAGGGAAGTGTTATTCCCATTTTACAGATGGAGAACTGAGGAACATAGAGGCTGAGTGATTTGCCCAAAGTCACACAGAAAGCACAGAGACTGGAATGCAGATCTCTGACATCTTAGACTAGTGCTTTAACCACTGGACCATCCTTCTCCTTTAAAGGTAGCAGCATCTCTCTCTTGCCTGCCCATTTTCCTGCATTAGAGAGACAAGGTGGGTGAGGTAATGTCTTTGATTGGACCAACTTCTGTGGGCGAGAGACACAAGCTTTTGAGCCACACAGAGCTCTTCCTTGGATCTGGGAAGGGTACTCAGAGCATCATAGCAAAATGCAAGGTGGAGCAGATTGTTTTACATTAGCTTGTCTCTCTCACCAGAAGAAGTGAGTCCAATAAAAGATATTACCTCACCCACCTTGTCTCTCTAATATCTTGGGACCGACATGGCTACAACAACATCTTCCTGCATGGCTTCTATTACAGAGCTGAACTAGGAGGCTCTCAGATAGTGGCATTGAATATTTTTAAAGACTTTTAAATAGTTTGTTGCAAAATAAAGGAGACTGATTGATTAAATGTAATAGGACTTGTGGCTTTTGTCTCCCTATATATTCATGACTTTTTTTCATTTTTCCCCATGACCAAAATGCAACTTTTTATATAATTTACTGTGACAACGTGCTAGCCTTAATAACAACAACCTCCTCTACTCCCTCCCTGTGATGGAGGGTCCCTCCAGTTACTAACACTTTCGCCAAGATAAACAGAATTGGTGACAGGTCAAGTTATTTACTGTGATGTTTCACTGCATATTTCAAACCTGCCACACCAATCCAGGCGAGTAAAACTAGGAAATGTTAGATGAACTGGAAGGCAAAAGTTTACATTGAATTGAGCCTGGATTTGTGTGCAGAATGTCTGCACTAACGACACAGCTGCCAGGTTTGATCCAGCGCCACATGTGGCATTTCAGTCAGAGATGAGAGAGTGTTGCTGATTTCCCCCATTTATCCTGCCCCAAGCCCTGGCAGGGATTGGAAATGGAGCTGCGCAAAATGTGGCATCTGAGGCAGGAGTTTAGGAGTTCTGGAGGATATCTGGCGGGTGCTTCCATCAGTGGGTTGGGGGAATGCTGATAGGTGGGGGTGAGAGCTGGGTAGGAGGGAGCAATGTGAGGGTGCTGGGGGAGCCAGGGGCCCTCACCTCCTTTCCCCACCAGTTGCTGCACACGCCCTTCTCCTTCTCCTCATTGTTCCCTCCCCGTTCAAATCCAGCAGAGGGAGCAGTGAGGCTGCCTGCAGGCTACAGAGCAGAAGCCACAGCAGCTCTTGGCAGCAAACCGGAGCCTCTGGAGAGGATGCAGGATCCCAGCAGGGTTGTATGAGTGTCACATGAGCTGTTCGAGGCCTAGCAGCCCTGTATCTACACTGGAGGTCGGGGGGTGTGTGCGTATGGATTCAGCATAGAAATCACTTCAGCAATTCTTCTTACCATCCTCTTGAAATCCTCATGATACACTCCCTGGCTCTCTGCAGCTGTGCCAGAACATATCATTCTATTGCACCATGTGAGACAAGGGGTGTGAGGTAATACATTTTATTGGACCAATTTCTGTTGGTGAGAGAGACAAGCTTTCGAGCTTACACAGAGCTCTTCTTCAGGTCTGGGAAAGGTACCCAGGGCAGGACTACACTGAATACTTACCTCGGCATAACTACGTCTCTCAGGGGCATGAAAAAAACCCACACCACTGAGCAATGCCATTAACCCAACCTGGACCGGGTGTGGACAGCGCTAGGTCAATGGAAGAATTCTTCTGTTGATCGAGCTACTGCCTCTTGGGGAGGTGAATTAACTACACCAGCCAGCATACCTGTTGCTGTAGTGTCTACACTGAAGCGCTGCAGTGGTGCTGCAGGAGCTTTTTAAGTGTGCCATAGCCCCAGACAGAGTGCCACAGCTGAACACATTGTTTAGCAGAAGTAGTTAGCACATACTGTAACGGGCTATTCAAAATGAAGTGGCCAGTTAACACCTCTGCAGTCATAGGACAAAAAAATGGGGGGGTGTAGGTTAGAGATTGTTGTAATAAGCCATAAATCCACTGTCTTTATTCAGTCCATGATTTTTAGTGGCTAGCAAAGTTATGAATGTAAGTGCCCAGGCTCGTCTTTTGAAAGGGTTGTGTAGGTTTCCTTTCAGGGCGAGAACTGAGAGGTCAGATATAACGTCATCGCTTAAGGAAAGGTGTTTGTGGTCAGGTGTTTTTGTCTTTTATCAAAGCACAGGTAGTTACTCTCATGCTTCTAATCTTCATGCTAACCATGATAAAATGTTTGTCTTCTCTCAGTTTTGGGATCCCATTCCCATCTGCTCTTCCCACTCTCAGGTTCCTTTTGAGCAAAGACATTTTCCAGTGTACCTTTCCCCCGGTATAGGACCCCTATCTCAAAGGCTGGAGGGGGTATGGTGTTGGGAGCATAGGCAGCAGCGGCAGAGTATCAATTGCATGTGCACCTCTGCAGGCTGCCGTACATTGGAAATTGTTACCATGAGGCATGCCCCCAGGAGACACAGAAGGGGCAAACCAGAAAGATGTGCAGTGCTGCTACTTTCCAGGGTGTTGTCTCCCCAACTGGTGCAGGACTGGAAGGGAAACACTAGGTATATGAGTGGCCTTAAATTCTCTTTTATAACACCTGTCGATCAGCACAAAGTACACTGCAAAATAAACAAACTTTTGCAGTAACTGGTATGAACACGGGGATAACAATGCTGTGGGAATGACTAAAAATAGTCACTTATGCTTTTTGGGATGTCCCTGTAGCCTGATTTTAGCACTTTATCTCATAAAATGTAAACCCTGAAAGTACATTGTCTCTTGATTTGTTTTCAAAGGGCGTTTCCTTGCAGTATAAGGTCCTAACAACTCAGTGTGAGTTAGGGTGACACAAATTGGATCTTAGATTGTAAGTTCCTGGGGCATGGGCCATATCTCCTCCCTGTTCTGGTCAGCACTGAGTTCCACTTTGTTGGCCTTCAACAAACAGGGCCACGATCTGTTACCCTACTCTCACTGAGCAGTAATTTACTTCACAAGAGGTCCCGTTGACTTCAGACTGACCTCTCATGGAGTCAGGTCCCAATCCTGCTCTGATTGCAGCCGATAGCAAAACTCCCTTGGCTTCAAAGGGAGCATGAACCAGCTCTGAGGTACTACTCAACAGGAGAAAGAGTATCAGGGCCTGGCCAAATGATAATTATTTATTTCATTGGGTAGCATACAAACACAGCACAAAAGGATACTTACCAAGATCTGAGTCTTTATAAAGCTACAAGAATGTAGGAACTGCTGTACCAGAAAAGGCCAATGAGCCCTGTACTCAGTTCTCCCATCTCTGACAATGGCACCATTGGATGTCTCAGAGGAAGGGGAAGCACCCACTTTATTTTGGGTGTGACTCAACCTGGCAATCATCTTGTGTCCAGAAATAGGAGGGCTGATAGCTCTTGAAACAGACTTAGAAATTTGACATTTACTAGTAGAACTTCTTGTCATTATTTATTGACTTGAATTTTACCGGATAAAAAGTGCCATTAAAATGTAAAACAAATAATATCTCTTCTTTCCATCTCTTATGTATATAGAATAATGCTGCAGATAATGATGGTGTGTGGCGGTTTCTTAGTGGTTAATTACGATTACATACTTTTTCTGCTCTTGGTGGGTGGTGAATGGTGAGAAGCAGTGAAAAACTGACGTTTCTCTGTGTATAAAGGCCTTTCTGTAGTAAGGGCCCCCACATGGGGGGAGGTGTGGAAAGGGTACACTTTACTGGGGCCCAGAGGCCCTGTGGGGCCCAGCCCAGGCTGCAACCCCCATTATCATGAGGAAAAAAATGTTTCCTGGCTCATGAGATTGTATGTATGGGATGAGGGATTGTGGTATGTGTGTGGGAGGGGGCCTGTGTTACAAGTTTGTACTGGGCCCGAAAAAATTATGCTTGGGCCCTATCTGTAGTGATGGTTTCAATGTATTTGGTAGCATGGATTAAATTGTATACAGGGGAGTTGGATTTGGGCTCATTTGTAATTTTGCCTCCCCTTCAAATTCTAGTGGCAAAGTGCGAGTATTTCAATGCCGGGGGGAGTGTGAAGGATCGAATTGCCCTGAGGATGATAGAGGATGCCGAAAGAGCTGGGATCATAAAACCTGGAGACACACTCATTGAGCCAACATCAGGAAACACAGGTAGGAACCGGATTTATGGCCCTGCATGTGGACAGCGAGGTTATGGAATATATGGCCTGACATTTCTGAGCGGGGCGGGATGGAAGCTTATGGAGCCTTTCAACTCCTACTACAATGAAGCCTTGCTAAACGATTTTTGTTAAATGTAATTTGCCCTTTTCCACTGCCCATTGGCCCCATTTGTTGCTGATACGTTCATGTTTACAGGGAAAGCTTGATTAAAAAAATTTACCCCCTTGCCTGATATGAAGTTGCAAGCGTGTGTGTTACATTGTTATATGTGCCTTAGTCTGGAGGTTATCCTCTGTCCTTATAACTCTGTCTCTGTCCTCAACTCACCCCCCTCCCCAAACTGTGCCTAGGTGTTGTAACACACCAGAGGAAATAAGATCTCAGGGGTGATTTATTGCTGAAATTCCTAGATGGGTTAAAACCGCACCAAGGTGTCAAAGTTACAGAGCCAGTGTGTGGTAATACTGGATTGTTAGCTAACAACAATGCACCTAACAAAAAAATCTAGAGGAGCTGGGGCACGGATAACATATTTCCTGGCTGCAGGGTTATTGAATAGTTAGAGCCAGTTTTGACAGGGGAATTTCCCTGAATTCCCCCAACAAATAAATAGGCTTGAAAGGATTAGATTTTTATTGATCAGTGTTATTAAATATTGATTGCCCTGTACACAAACTGACAGAAAAATATATTTCCATCACTAATAATCAACATTTACAGATAGACAAAGTAAGCAGAAGTCTGCTTGAGACCTTATTATAGTCAAAATCCAGTGATTTGGACTTCTGAATTAGGCTTGTTACAAATGGACGAGCGAATGAATAGTAAAAGCAAGTGGGCTTTAATGATCTAAGGCTCTTTACGTCGTATATTTTGACACGTGATGTTGACAATTTGTGGTTCAACAGCTAGAGAGCTTTAACGTTTGAATCTCAGAGTCTACTGTCACTGAATAATTTTCTGACCCTCCCGCCCGTCCCCCATAACTTTCCACAACTGTGAAAATTTAAATGGCTAAAAATCTTTAAAAATGCTTAAAAATAAATGTCAATATTATCCATCAAAATGATTTACAAAAAAGAAAATTGAATTCTGCTAAGCCTACAAATATATCCTCATTTCTTCCCTGTCTGCTGGCCAGGCACAAGCTAGGGCCAGTTCACGGGAGAGAAGGGGCAGGGGAGGTGCAGGGGCTCTTCCCCATTCTGTAGCCAGCACAAGAGGCAGTCACAACTGGCCAGGGCTCCACCCTACTTTTTTCCTGGTGGTGCGCAGCACCCTCATGCTGCTAGGGCCATGGGTCTGTGTCTCCCCCCTCGCACCAACAGGCCAAACGAGACCAGCATGGTTGGGGGCGGAGGGGTTAAGCCGCACCCTATGCAAGGGTGTATTAGTGGATGCCGCAGGAAGGAATTCTGCACCCCTGAGGCAGCATTCCTCCCTGCCCTTGCCTAAGGGTCATGTGACTCCACACCACCTCCAGTGCTGGGCTGTGCCTGAATGGCGTGATTGAACTCAGCGTCAGGGCCTTAACATGGAATGTCTTTGCTTTTCTCTTCTCTGACCATTTGATCTAGATCTAATACTAAAGCTGTTTCTACCAATCCTGTGACAAGCTACAGCCTGTATTTTAACCTGCCCGAGTATATTGCAGACGTTTTCGACAGAGTGCCCTAGTGCAGAAGCAATGTTTCACATATGCCCTGTGCGCCCTCTCAGACAGATTCAGACTCTAAAGCCTCATTTAACTTTCCCATCCAGTATGGGGACAGCTGGCTCGGTCAGTCATTCAGCATGAAATCAGAGCACAGCTACAGTTTGCCAGCTAGCCATGGAAAGAGGTTAGCACACATGCAGCTTTGTCCCACACGCACACAAGTTAGACTGCTGGGGACAGAGAGGGGTGTTAAGTCGTCCTGTGGAGAACAGAGAGCTGTCTAAATGAAATTATGTCTTTTCGGTGGTATAAAAACGACATATGTGGGAAAACAAGAGATCAGAGTTTTGCTAAGTGTAGAAAAATGCTTCTTAGCCTTTCCAGTCACTTCAGTTTCTATGCTGTGAAAACACATTGCTCTTTCCTGGCTGTCTGGGACACAGAGACTTCTTATAAATCAGCTCTCAAAGTAAAACATCCTCCTACGCTATGTCTGTCAGAGAGCATGCAAGAAGTCTAAGATGGTACATTTCTGTCTAGGCTTTAAGTGAAAATCTATGAGCTGCATTTACCAGTGAGACAAGTTAACATAGGAAGCACAGGAATTGACTTTGCCAAATGCTGTCATTGAATAATTCCCTTTCCTCCCCCATTGCCTAGGCATCGGGCTGGCCCTGGTTGCTGCAGTGAAAGGCTACCGCTGCGTCATTGTGTTGCCAGAGAAAATGAGCATGGAGAAGGTCAGAGTCCTTTATGATATTACACTAGAATCCTAGGAATGGGGAAAGTTCTCTCTCTTGAGAACTAGTGAATCCTTTCCTATATAGGGTAATAAGCCAAATTATGAGTAATGACATATTTTTCTAGTTATTCAGAAGAGTTCTCTTGACAGTGAAGCAGGCAATGATAATCTGACTGATTATCTGGTGTCAGCTATGCAGCTTGTGCAGTATACAATATTAGCCAAATATGGTACATTTCTGCACCGACATGATGCAATTTTGTGTCTACAAGTATGTGTATGAGGGTTACCTCAAAGGAAAAGAATGCAGGGCTCCTCGGTTCTTTTTCCAGTTCCGCTACTAACTTCTTGTGTGACTTTGGGTTAGTCACTTACCCTCTCTGTGCCTCCATTTCCCTCTATGTAAACAGAAGATATTTCTAGTTACCTCATAGAACCGTTGACCAGATTTCTCAAGATGGTGGAAACCCCCTCAAGATAATGGAAATTTCACATGATCTTGTGAGATTTCCTTCATTTGGGGCAAAAATCTCACAAAAAGAGTTTGCAAGACGTGGGAACCACAGAATTGAGACCTGAATCCTAGCCCTGACTTGGCTCAAACGTCAACCCTAGCCTAAACCTAACCTGGATCAAACACCACCCCCTCAGATCAACTGTAATAACCCACACAACCACTGATCAGAAACCCAGGAGCTCTAATACCCGGCTCTCTTGTTTTCACAGCTAGACAATAGTGTCTCTCTGTTGATAAAAATTCATTCTCAGCTACTCCTTTCCTGTGCGTAAGGCCAGTTTGCTCTACCTGTGTGCTGGGGCTGCCCAGCCTGTGGTGTACATGAGAGCAGTCTTGGGAGTGCTCTAACATATGCTTTGCTCCATATGGCCTCTGAAACCCAGAAAATAGTAGTAGTGCAGTGGATCCTGGTCATCCCCCCCAGCTACCACTTCGTTGTAGAGGCTAGGAGCAGGGCCAGGCTAGAATCCGTATGCCAGCTCTACCCAGGCTGGGAAGGCCCTCTGTATATAGGAGTATTTTCAAGTAGCATTTTCAATCAATTTAAAGGCCCATTATGCTGCCAGGATGATGTAAAAGAGCATTAGTGTGACTGAGAATCAGACGTATCTCTAAACCAGTGTTTCTCAATTATATTTCGCCGTGGAACCCTTGCGCGGCCATGCCATACCCTCTGCCGAAAAGTCCAGGAAATCTTCCCCTTTTTGGTGGCGCGGTATAGGCTGGTGCGGCCCCATCAGCTGTTCGGCGGCCACGATTTCTTTTAATTTCAGCAGTGCAGTTCCGCTTTTTCGCGGAACCCTTCAACTCAGCCGGGTTCCGCGGAACACTATTTGAGAAACACTGCTCTAAACCACTCTAAATCTTAAATGTCTCATGAATGCAAAGCCCAGTCTGGCTTTTGACACTAACATGAATACATAGGTTCAGGTTACCGGCAGTACAGGAGATCAGCTTTATTGTATCTGCTTTATGATTTACAGGTCGATATATTGAGGTCTCTTGGTGCTGAGATTGTTAGGACTCCGTGCACCAGGTTTGATTCCCCTGAGTCTAATGTTTCTGTTGCTCGGAGGCTGAGATATGAAATCCCGAACTCCCACATTCTGGACCAGGTAAGTTCAGTTACTCTTTGGGTTCTTCTCTCCTTAAATCTGAATTATGCAGGATTGCCTAGGCCTACTCATCTCTCTCGTTCTGCTACATGTAGATAAGGTGCTCAGTGCTCTCCATTGTGGCCCTTCATGCCACTGCGTTTCTTCTCCCAGACACTGATGCTCATTTTCATGGCACACGTGGCTTGACTTCTCTTCCTTGAAGCACTGGGCTGCAAAAACAAAGAGCTGGAGCAGACTGTGGAACCTGTGCTAAAGTTATGGGGTTTTGAGCACATTTTTATCCTGTTCTATCTGGAGACTGTTTGGCCACCACTTTAAAGTACATGTATAGCCTTGGGAAAATAAGTTCTACACAGAGCTCACAGTGAGGGTCAAACAAGCTGCTGTTTGTAACTCCTGCTACAAAGTGGGCAGTGGTAGTCTGAGCACGTCCCTCTTTTGCTCCACACATTGACACATATGAGGATCATCTGTTCAGGGACTGTACATTCCTGCCACAGGGCTCATCTCAGGCAGGGGGAGGCTAGTTTAGTCTTCTTGCGTAGATGATCATTGACCTCTTTACAGATTGTGCGGTTAAGCATCCTAGAGGCAGCGTGGGCTGGAGGGCTGAGCTTGGGGCTGGGAGTCAGGCACGTCTGAGTTCTGCTCCTGTCTTCCTGATGACTCACTGTGCTGAAAAGTCATGA
Source organism: Emydura macquarii macquarii (assembly GCF_026122565.2). Taxonomy (NCBI): domain Eukaryota; kingdom Metazoa; phylum Chordata; order Testudines; family Chelidae; genus Emydura; species Emydura macquarii. The sequence continues at coordinate 16,428,821 of NW_027131180.1, forward strand.
GATTTTTTTTCTCTCCAAATAATACATGGTGCGGGTTTTCTTTGCCCTGTGGATTTTGAACTTTGTGGGTGCACTCTGGTCACGTTTGCAGGTTTTTCTCCCCAACCATGTGGATTAAAAATGTACTTTTTAAGAAAATGAAAACTGAGATTCTCAAAGAATTGCTGGTCTCCAGGGACTGGGGCTTTAGGAAACGCCCCAAATATGAACTGAACTAGACACGCCCATGCCAGCCCTGCACCAACTGAGCAAGAGGAAGGCCCAGAGTTCAGGGAGCTTCTTCCTCCCCCTCACCCCTAGCCCTGCAGCCTGGGAGGCAGCAATGAGTGCTTGTCATGCCGAAGCACAAGACAGGGGTTGCCAGCAGCATACTCTGTCCCAGAAGGCATATGTGTGAGCCGGGCACAGAGGTTGTGCCCTTTCACCCCCATGAATGCCCAGCAGTGACAAGGGATCAGCACTGGGGGAGGGGGGGCACAAACAACATCTGTTCTATAGTGTCACAGCACTTCTATGAGCATAATTTCCCCCTCGTGCCTGCTCCTGGTCTCCGCCAGTGTGATGCTCCAGAATTCCCTTGCTCAGACGCTGCACCCCTTTCTCCTCCCCTCATACAGCTCCCCCTCTTGCTAGTCTTCATCTGTCTCTGTCTGTTTTATATTCAGTCAGAAAGGGATGTGCGTGCCATCCAGCTGCATTACCAACACTTGGTTTTCCATCAGTCTGTGTCTTTCGGGGGGGGAGGGAGGGGAGGAGAAGGGGAGGGATTGGGTTTAGGGGCACACAGTAAATGCGAGAGTTCAGTGCCACACATAGCTGGGCACAACATTCCTGCCCTTCTCTTCAGCTCCTCACTGGAAAACATAGCACACACTGCAGTACCTCACTGCGGCCCAGGACCCAAAGTTACCCGACTGCTAGGACCCTCTCCCTGGACCTGCTTGGATTGCAGTGCAGTGTTGGGCAGGACAGTTCAGTGTGTTAGTCCAGCATCTGACCCGCCCGGTTAACTGTAACATGCCCTGTTCTCTGTTGAAATACACAGTACCGAAATCCCAGCAACCCGATGGCTCATTACGACACCACTGCTGAGGAGATCCTGGAGCAGTGCGAAGGTAATTGTTTGTTGTATCCCGGCCATGGATTGCACATGCCATGTCCCTCTGAGGGAGGGTTATGTGACTTTATAGTTATTTATTTAAATCCATAGAAAAGCCAAAAAGGGACTTGGTAAGTATAGGCCCCTTGACATAACTTTAAATAAGCGCTAAGCACAGCAGTTTGGGGTGAGCCACCTCCCCCTTGAACAACTCCCCACCTTTGTAATTACAATTCCCCTCAATTTTCAAAATGGGAAAAGAAATGAGCCTTGCAACATGCCCTGAGGTGCAACAAATTTGGGCTAATTTGGATCATGAGAGAAAGCGAATTGCAAAGTGGCGGGTCCCTCCTGGAGAATGGCTAACAAGCCGTCTTCTCTCACTTGTACCCAATGGGTCTTCAGCTCAATTGCCTCTGCTGCTCTCAGCTGTGACAGTATGGCCTGAGGAACACATGGAAATGACAAAGTGGAGGACGACACAGTGGAGGTGGCCATCTATCTGCAGTTATGGCGTCACTGTAATTGGTTAGTTAAGAGGACTAAATGTCTCAAGAGGCCTCCTTGGAAATATCACTTCATAAAAGTAAACAGCTTCCTGTAGCTGATCCAGCAAAGTCCTTAATAAATTAAAATGGATCAACACTTTGTGATAACTGCAGAGACTAATCCAGCTTAATTTGATGGCTGGAATAGGCAATAAAAGAATCTCAGTCCTTGTCTACATGGGCAAAAATGGAACCCATCACCAGTGGTAGAAAGAGTGAGAGGCGTAGTGAAAACAGGATTTTGAGGTTTTTAACAACGTTAGTTGACAATGGTGGCAAGAAAGCCTGAGCCCTGCCTATGCTACACCTTGCACCATTGCTAGCACTGGCAGCAACCACTAGTGAATTATGTCTCATTTTTGCCAGTGTAGTTACAGCCTAAACCTCTCAGCACCTAATTCTACTCTCACTTCCACCACTTTTACCTCTGTGTAAAAACAGTGACTTCAGTGGAGATATTCCTGGCTTATCCTGGTGTCAGAGCAGAATCGGGCTGGATTCTGTTCGCTGGATGCGAAAACCAACTGAACCAATGCATACTATTGTTAATGTGTATGCAGAATCGCAACACAATGCATCTCAACAAGATGGAGTTACCCAACTAAAGATCTATCAAAGCACAATGGGGTAGAAGCTTATTGGCCCATCACAGCACTTACAATCCTTCTGCCCACTGGCATGAATTCTGTCCATTTTTCTACATGCCGAGTTTCTATTTGTACAAGAACATTTATAAAATACCTACTGATGTGACATGATGGGATAGACCAATTGTGGAGAACATTTCCATCATTTCTAAATGCTTCTCGCCTCCTTTAACTGCAGGCAAGGTTCACATGGTGGTGGCTGGAGCTGGCACAGGAGGCACTGTCACTGGCATTGGCAGAAAGCTGAAGGAGAAATGCCCGGAATGCAAAGTAAGTAGAAAGACTGACCTGCACATTGAGAATCCGTGGCTATCTTGTGTTTTTCTGCTGTTTTCTTTGACTAGAGAAATGCCCTTGAAATCATCCCTGGGGCGATTACATTGACTGACTACTGGCTTACCTGCCAGTAGCTCCTGATTGGCCTTATTATTACAGCTTCTGCTTTTCCATTTTTTCAGAACCTGGAAGTGTATGGATGCAGCTCACTTTTGATGGTAACAACTTTCAGTTACTCTCAATATGAGCTGGATTCAAGCTAGCAACTGAGAGGTAAAACGCTCTCCGGCCCCAATACTAATCTTTGAGACCTTCCTTTCCCCGTACTTTAAGATTTAATTGTAATGCTGAGGAGAAGGGCAACTTCCAGGATAAAAAGTACTGTATGTCCATGCCAGTGGACAGGAATGTTCATGCATACCTTGGGAAGAAACATGCGTTGCAGGCAAATATGGTTATATGAACACAGGTAATTTTTTCATTGGAAATGTTTCCGCTTCATTTTTCCTAGGTTCTTAGGGTGGCTAACAAGTGTTTCTTCCCTCTCAGATTGTTGGTGTAGATCCTGAAGGCTCCATTGTTGCTCTGCCCAGTGAGCTGAACACGGCAGAGGATGCAACCATGGAAGTAGAGGGGATTGGACATGACTTTATCCCAACTGTCCTTGACAGATCAGTAAGTAGCATTGTGTCAAGGAATCCAAGGGAAGAGTCCAGACAGGAAGTTTGGCTCTAGGACCAAACTGTCCCCTCCATTCAGAAGAGTTCAGATCCAGGGTCCAGGTCTGGGCCCATCTCTAATTGTTGAAAGTTAGCTGAATTAGTTACCAATGCAAAAGAAGCTATGGGTGTGGCTTACAGCCTGTCAAAGCTAGTGCACCATTCTCCATGTGTCTGACCTAAATGAGCTGCAGGGACAGGCCAAATTTCGGAGAGACCCAGAAACATGCTGCAACACTGCACTCCATGATTCTGTCTTTCTTTACAAACTTCCAAGCCATCCTTATAGCCTTGTTAATGATGATTATACTAATAATGGCTCATAGTGTTTTTCATTATTATAATGATTTACTCTTTGAATTCTAATTGATCCTAAAGGCCCTAACCAGGGATAGGACCCCATTGTGCGAGACACTATATACACGTAGGTTATTGCTAACATACCACAGCCTATCTTTAGTGCACCTAGCTCAGCTGCTGGTAGCAGTGGGCTTCAGAGCTGGCTGTCCGCTTGAGTAATTACCAAGGGTTCTGGGCGGGCGAGGACAGCTGGTGCTGAAGTCCACGTTGCTGCAGTTTCACTACTCCTGGTACCCGAGTAAGCTAGATTAAAGTTATCGGGTATGTCTACACAAGCTGCGTTCACATAGACACACCCATAGAAGAGTCAAAGACCCTGCCTTGAAGAGCTTACAATCGAAAAGACCCAGCAGGCAAACAGAGAGACAGATACAAACAAACAAATTGTCAAAAGTACAGTACAACGTCTTCTCAGTTTCTCCTTCAGACAGCAGCTCCCTCCCCCACCAGTCTGCCCATATCCAGCTGCAAGTCGGAGTTCTTCACAACCCTAACTTAGCCTGACTGTCCCCTCTCCCCACTTCCCACCTTCACAGGAAAACACTCAGCCTTGTTCTTGGAATCACACACGAAACCAGAACCTCAGATGTGAAAGTCTTCCGGTTTTAAATATGGTTGAATTTGAGCCCGTCCCTATAGATTTGGCCTGAAATCGCCACAAAAAAACTTTGCAAGCCATCAGTACCGTTGACTCTCACTCTGAACTTTAGCCCTGATTCAGCAAAACCCTGAACCCAGACCCAGATGCGGATCTGAACACCACTACCTCAGCCTACCACTCTTTGGAACACGTTAGACACTAACGATTTTACTTCTGCAGAGTTTGCAGGCGCATATGAGGAATTAATGTTGTTAAAATTCACTCCAGTGGAAGGTGAGGATGAAACCTACAGGTGCTTTGCCATAAGTGTTCATTTTCAAGTACAGCGGAAAGTCATTGGACGGTGATAGAAACTGCAGGTGCTCAGCACCTCTGAAAACCAGGCCTTCTGTACATAATAGAATACACCAGAGGTGTGGAGCCCAAAATAACATTTCTAGGACCCTAAAATCTTTCTCTCTTTCCTTTCAGGTGGTGGATCTGTGGTGCAAGTCCAATGACACGGACTCCTTTCTCATGGCTCGCAGGCTGATTAGAGAGGAAGGATTATTGTGTGGTACGTTATTGAAGAACGTTATATCTGTTCATCAACATCTGCGGTTTTAATTCCATCCTTTAACCACTTTAGACTAGAAATATCTTCAGGGAAGGCAGTGTCTTTGTTTTGTGACTTATACAGTTCTGAGCACAGTCTCAGTGCTGTACTGATGGGGCCAGATCCTGAATTACTGTGAATTGATTTCAGTGGCACTACAGTGATTTATAACAGCTCAGGATTTGACTCATGCTCAATAGTAGTAAATCTCATCTCATTTTCACACTTTTGCTTAAGGAAGTAGATCTTCTGGGCCTATTTTTTTGGGGGTGCAGTGTCATGTGAGCTGAGTGGAGAGATAATCAGGCTTCAGAACAGGGCAAACAGATTAAAACTGCAGCTCCACTAAATCAGCTACAGGAGGTTATATTTGCTGACTTTGAACTGTTGCCATAACGGAGGTGCAAGGATTGAGGCAGGACATTTTGAGATGTACTGTTAAGATAAGATGTTCTTACAGCTCCCTGGCACAAGGAGAAATACTTTGTAAGTGAAACCGTTTTTGTTTTCCAAATGAACAGCTGTTCTTGTGCAAACACTGTTTAGAAACGAACATCAGTGCCATTCCACAAGGCATCAGTGCAACTCAGCAGGCTGCACTCTCACCCCTGAGTCAGATGTTCAGAGGTTCAAATCCAATACCAGCCAGTACACGGGCTCATGCTGATAGCTAAAGAAGTAGTGAGCAACCACGACTTCCAGTGAAGTCAGTGGGAGCTGCAGGTGCTCAGCACCTTTGAAAAATCAGGCCACTTTTAGTTAGATGCCTACGTATGGATTTATATACCAAATTTTAGGCACCCAAGTCTGAAAATGTTGCCTTGCTACAAATGTAATACAAGTATATAAGAACCAAGTTTTTAAAGGTATTTTGGCTCCTAACTCCTATTGATTTCAGTGGGAGTTAGGCACACAAGTACCTTTGAAAATCTACCTTTAAATGTCTTCTGACACTTATGGGAGTCAAATGTTATCTCAAGAGATACGTTTCCACATTTCAAAGGACAGAATCTGCAAATCTAAAGAAAATTGCCATACACATGATAAAATGACAACCTATGACTAAACTTAACTCCTAATGTCTGAGATTTCAGGTAATATACAATCAAATAAGCACTTTTTCTACATTTGCTAGAACACAGCTAGTTTACAAAACCGAATGACTGCAACTCACTCATTTACAAAATGTCATAGAATAGAATCATAGAATATTAGAGTTGGAAGGGACCTCAGAGGTCATCTAATCCAACCCCCTGCTCAAAGCAGGACTAACCTCAGCTATATCATCCCAGCCAGGGCTTTGTCAAGACTCAGCTTAAAAACCTCTAAAGATTTAGATTCCACCATCTCTCTATTTTACCCATTCCAGTGCTTCACCACCCTCCTAGTGAAAAACTTTTTCCTAATGTCCAACCTAGACCTCCCCAACTGCAACTTGAGACTATTGCTCCTTGTTCTGCCATCTGCCACCACCGAGAACAGCCTAGCCCCATCCTCCCTGGAACCCCCTTTCAGGTAGTTAAAGGCTGCTATCAAATCCCCCCCCCAGTCTTCTCTTTTGCAGACTAAACAAGCCCAGTTTCCTTAGCCTCTCCTCATAAGTCCTGTGCTCCAGCCCCCTAATCATTTTGGTTGCCCTCCGCTGGACTCTCTCCAACTTGTCTACATTCTTTTTGTAGTGGGGGGCCCAAAACTGGACACAATACTCTAAATGCGGCCTCACCAATGCCGAATAGAGGGGAATAATCACTTCCTGTGTCCTGCTGGCAATACCCCTCCTAATGCAGCCCAATATGCCATTAGCCTTCTTGACAACCAGGGCACACTGCTGACTCATATCCAGCTTTTTATCCACTGTCCCTTGTACACGTTACTCAGCAGTGTTGCATTCATACTATAATTCCTTCTGAGGTCAATGGTGTTACACCAAGAACAAATTTGCTTCAGAAATCCAAGTGCACATGGACTGAGGACCATTATGACCTTTAGTCTTTTCTAACCTGAAATATTAGGAGGTAGAATTACCTGTGAGAAGCCAAGGACCTTTTTTCAGTTACATGCAGGGAAACAAAAATATGCCGCGCTTCCCCCCCCCCCCCCAATTAATGGCACCGAACCCCATCACTGGCTGGTATCCCATGTACAATTACAATTTTAATTTTCCTTCCTTTCAGCCATTTCTTGGAAGTGAAGTAAGCATTTGTAAAATGTGTTCGCTCTGGAGAGTGAAATGTTCTCAGTATCTAGAGGACAGGGACAGCATGAGCAGCAGCCAGCCAAGCTTCCCCCAGCCTCTCACCTGAAAGGGCCTCCTCAAAAGTGGGTAGGGAGTTTAGTCTCACTGGCCTAGATCCTCAAAGATATGTAGGCACCTAACGCCCATTGAAATCAACCTTTGAAGATCTGGGGGCCATGCCTTTTCAATCTTTATCCCCCCTGCACACACGGCTCACTGAGTGATGATGGTGACGTTTATGATGCGGTCACAAACTGGACTAGGATCACCACTCACGTGATCCATTCAAAAGCCCTCACCCGCACATACTCCTTTGGTCATTACCTGGTCTCTCTTGGAGCCAGGGACTTACCAGATTATTAGCCCAATTCTCCTCTCACGTACGCCAGTGAAACTACACTGGCTTTAGTGGAGTTACTCCTGATACACGCTGATGCCAGTGAGAGGAGGATCATGCCCTAAAGATTTTGTGTCCCATTACTGAAGCCCGAACCAGCCGTCCCCCATCTATGACGGCAGCTGGGATGTCACTGCAGGGGAATTATCCTAGGCTGTCATGTTACAGTTTCATATACTGTCAGCTTTTGTTTGTGTCTCTTTTCTTGTTTGTACATCAGGTGGCAGCTCTGGCAGTGCAATGTCCGTTGCTGTAAAGGCTGCCAGGAATCTGACGGAGGGTCAGCGCTGTGTTGTCATCCTGCCCGACTCCGTCAGGAACTACATGTAAGGCTCCTCTTCTGTAGTGCTTCCCACTTGCTGCTTTCACAGAGGTGGCAGGATGGCAGAGTTCAGCCATGTCAATGGAAGTGACATTCATGGACCAAACAAGTAACATGGCCATACAAAAGCTTTGCTGTCACATGGCAAATTATTCTCTGGGACAGAGGGAAAATTACCTGTCAGTCAGTCAGTAAAGAGGAAACACTATGGACCCACTTCACTACTCTGTTTCGCCAGTGTAACACCGTTGAAAGCAGGTACAGTAAATCAATGGAGTCACACCAGCATAAAGCTGGAGTGGTGAATGAGACCATAAATAAGGAGTCAATTTTCCTTCCTCACAGAGGCCTTTGCAGTCCCCCTATGGACATTAACATAAGAATGCAAAACGTTCTAGTGTAACAGTAAGAGCCAAGGACTGGGAGTCAGAACTCTTGGATTTTATTTCACTTGTCACTGATGTACTTTGTTATGCTCCAGGAAAAATCACCTAGGCTGAAATTTTCAGACTTGGGTGCTTAAACTTAGGCACCTAAATAACTGGTGTAATTTCACCAGCATCTTCCATTCACATCAAAAGGGGCCAACAGCAGCTGACTGCTCAAACCATGGGAGATATGCATTTTTAAAAAAACCCCACAATTTCTTGCTAGATCCATTACAAACTTCTTCTTTGTTCTTTGCTGATTATTTCTAGGTCCAAGTTCTTGAATGATAGGTGGATGAGCAAGAATGGATTTCTGAAAAACGTCCAGAAGCACAAGCCTTGGTAAGGTTCTACTCACTTCTACATTAACTGCACTCATCGGTGGAGAAATAATCGCTCTGCATTTGGAAATGATAAATCTGTTTTTAATTTTCTTTTAATACAGTTCAGTCTCTTTGAAAAGTTAATCTAGTCCAATCCATTCCAACAAGGTTAAAGTGCATCTCTCTTTCAAATGTGGGTTCCCCTGTTCATTGGTCTAGTCCACAAAGGAGGAGTTTATTTTCTGCAGAAATTAACTCTTTCACGCAGATCAAGATGTTGTGTCTATCTACAGCGAAGAACAATTTGGAATGAATTTCTAGGTCAATATCAAATTTCCTCTCCAGCAAGGCTGCTCCAGCGGGTTTGTGGTGACAATATCCCATAGAAATGAAGGACCCTTTTAAATATCTCTGTTTTCTATTCAGGCAGGAAACATAAAGTTCCCACTTTAGATTAATCGATTCTAAGGGCACAAGGGATCATTATGATCATCTAGTCTGACCTCCTGCATAACCGAGGCCATAGAATTTCACCAAGTGATTCTTACAGTAGAGGAATTTAGTCTTCTCTAATACATAAGTGACCACTATTGAGCCCCATGACTCGTGGTTGTATTACAGCATATGTTTTAGAAAAAAATGTAATCTCAGTTTAAAGACTCCAAGTTTGACGATGAATTTACCACATCTTTTGGGATGTTGTTCCAAAGGTTAATTAACCTCATTATTGAAAAAGAGTTGCATCTTATGTCCAATTTGAGTTTTTCTACTTTCAGTTTACAGCTATCAGATCTTGCTTTGCCTTTGTCTGCTAGACTGAAGGGTCCTTTAAAGTCAGATGACTTCCGACTTGCAGATTTCCTTCTATTCGTAGAGTACAGGACTATTCAAACCTTCTTTCAGAAGCCACACTTGCTGCATTGTAGGACTCTCTTTTTGTCTGGAGCTACAAGCTCCGAGCCTTAAGAAACAAGGAAACAAGTGAAATGAAAGAAGTGAAGTCAAGTGAGAATATACACTTTCTTACAGTTAAGCACTTGGTTAAGGGCTTTGCTAGATCAGGGACAGAGTGCTCAGCACTGCAGGTTCAAGCCCTGAGTCAGGAGTGAAACTTGCCCGAGTACACATCTGAGCTCAGGTGGGATGATCTCAGTCTAAATCTATCTATATTTTAGTAGGTATCTGAGAGAGCTCTGTCTAAACAAGACAAAGAGCAGCTCAGACACAGCTCCACAAATACCTCATGCTTGTGAATAAGAATAAATGTCTGTCATTTTTCAATAGGTGGTGGAATGTCAAGGTGCAGAAGCTGAATATCTTAGCCCCTCTGCTTCTTCTCCCAGAGGTCAACTGTCAAAAGGCAATCGAAATCCTCAAGGAGAAGGGCTATGACCAGGCGCCAGTGGTTGCTGAATCAGGGTATCATACCTTTTATCAGTTGTATAGATGATTATGTGAACGAATAACAGCAATGAGGAAACTAATGACAAAAGACGGTGTAGTTGTACAATAAATCTGATTCATTCAGTCCCATCAATACACTTTTTAATGTACTATTTAACAACCTATGTGGTAAAGTGAAAAATATGAACATGGGCCTAATCCTGAGGGATGCTGAGCCCCACTGAGTGGCATGGGAGTTGCATATGCTCAGCACCTCTTAGGATCAGCTTCCTATATTTTTTCAAGTCTTTATTTATGCTATAGTCAGTAATAATAGATGGGACCTATCGAGCAAATGTTCCATAAATTAGCTAAGGGAACACTTGGCCAGATCCAGTGTCCACTGAAGTCAATGGGTTTTGGATCAGACCCCAAACCAATAAAGTGTATAGTAAAGGTGAGGAATAGATCTGAAACACACTGGTAATTAATTGAAAGCAAGCTCCCATTAACTTGACTTTTCTTCAAATGTTAAATCCTGGGCTGCAAATTTCAGACATTAATTGCTGTTAAAAACACTTTATTGGGGAGAGGATCCGCCTCTCAAAGATGCATGTTTTAATGTAACAGCTACAATAGCAGCTGGGAGTATACAATGGAGTCACTCACTGGCTAAACAAGTTGAGCTTTTCCTATAGCACAGTGTGTCTCAGCTAATCGTGATCTGCCTCCAGGCTCTGGCTTGGAGATGGAAAGTTCCCAATCTGAAATTGTATCCCCATCATCTCTCTGTGTTAGCATCTAAATGTTGTACTGTTATTATTTCTTTGCTTGGCTGCTTCCACACCAGATGGGACAGTCAGAAATATGTTCTTCTCTGGTGGAAACTGATTATAGTACAAGAGAAAAGGCTAACCCCATTGCCAAGGAAGGAGGAAAGAAAGAGGTGACACAAAAGTGGGCTGATTTTCTCAACCTTGTTTTTATTGTTGGAAACCAACAAATGACAGTCAGGAAGATATGCACCCACTAAAAGACACTTGGATGAAGTAGAGGCCAGCTCCTGCCATTGAAGGCAATGGAAATTTTGTCCTTAACTTCACAGGGAGCAGGACTGGTTCCTAAAAGTTTAACTATTTAACCCTTTGACCACCTCAAGGCAGACCCTTTCAAAATCTCCCTGTTCTCTTACAGTCACATATTAGGAATGGTGACTCTGAGTAACATCCTCTCCTCAATGCTGGCTGGAAATGCTCAGTTCTCAGACCCAGTCATCAAGGTCATCGATGACCAGTTTTCAAAGGTAATACAGGTGTTGCTGCTTTGTTTCAAATAGAGCCCAAAGGCGAGTTAGGCACCTCCCAAAACAGAAAGAAGGCTTGATTCCCACTCCAAGGAGTGGGAAGGGAGAGGAAGGATGAGATGAGCAAGAGGGAGAGACAGAAGATGAGTGGTGGTGGGAAGGGAGTGAGAAGAAGGGAAAGTGTAAATAAGAGGGGAAAGAGGAGTGGGGACAGGGAATTGAAGTGGGGTAGAGAGAGGATGAGAAAAAGGATCATGCAGAAATTATGGATCAATCATTTGAGGATTTTAGGCAAGGAAAAATGCAAGGGTTGTGTCTAGCTGGAGAAACGTGAATATTCCATGAATGACCCTCGTATTGTGGATTCATGATCAATACATTTTTGGCCAATATAGGGACCTGCTCCCACTCATGCCAGTGGCAAATAGCTGCTGCTGAAACGGTGGAATTCTGCATTTGGCAGAACTGATACTATAGTCTGTGTGTCTGCAGCGTTCCACTGCATGACTCGTCTAATTACAAATTAGATGATGCCGGGCTCTGTGCAGATGTGCTCCTGTGCAAGGTCTGAGGATGACTACCGTCATTGGGCCAGATCCTCAGGTAGTGTAGACGGACATAGCTCCACTGAGGTTAATGGAGCTACTCCAAACTATATCTGGTGAGGACTTGGTCCTTTGTGTTTGTGTAGCCCCTGCACTTCCCAAAGCACCAGGACGTTCTACATCTGCATCAGTGCCTTCTGATATTCCCTTCCTTCACCTCTGCACTGCCCCCAGCACAGGACAATATTTTTAAAGTAAGAATTGAGTCACTAATGCTGGTGCAAAAGTGAAGCGTTTAAATGCCCTTTTTTCCCCTCCTTTCGTTCCCCTCTCTTTAGATTAGCCTGGATGACAACCTTGGAAACCTCTCTCAAATCCTGGAGAATGATCATTTTGCTATAGTTGTACATGACCAGATGCAATGTAAGTATCTTTTAATGAGGAAGAGGAAAGGACCGCTTTAAAAGCCAGATGGGGTGGTGGAGTGAGAGGGTGGAATCCTCACAATGTGGCCATGAAGGTACCAGCAGAGCAGCTGGGCAGTACAGCCGGCAACCCTATGCTCCTCTTGCAGGAGGGATTTTTCCCCATGACTCTGAGTCAAGGATCCACCAGCCAGTCACCCCCTCCAAAGCCCCATGTCTGGTAGCATGAAGAGAGGCAGGGGAAGCCTGAAAGACTTAAGGTTCTTATTCTGATCATTTAACTAGCTCTACCTCAGGACGCAAACAGATTTATTTTATTGACGCCCTTATGGCTATTGTAAAGTGTGTCGTTTCTTGGTCAGAGGATCAAAAGAGGAAGGCTGGTGTGTGGTAAAAAGGCACCAGACTGTGACTCAGAAAGTCAGAGTGCAATTCCCAGTTCTGCCGCAGACTGTGTATGTGATCTTGGGCAAGTCACACAGTCTCTGTGCCTCAGTTTCCCATCTCTAAAACAGGGATAACAGTACCGCATTTTTCTCACCTGTCATCTGTTTGGCTTGTAAGCTGTTCAGGGGAGTGTCTATTCTTTACTATGTTCACGTACAGCACCTAGCACAATAGTGTCCTGACCTGATTGTAGCGACACGGCCATCATAGGAGACCCTCCCACCCGCATCTCTGTGCCATAGCAGACGCAGAAAGGAGTCTACACGCATTAATGCTGTTGAGAGCAATGTTAATACCCCAGTGGATTCCTAACAAGAGACCTGAAGAGGCGCGTACAACTGAGAATGGAGGCGCTCCCACAGAGAGGCAGAGCAGAGGCACATGCTATGGGGACCGCACTCCCCATTTCCCTGACCCTGGGCTTGGATCCAAGAGCTCCTCTGTGCTTGTGGAGATGGAAAGGAGAGTGCTGTCTCTGGTCACTTGCTCTTTAAGTTATCAGGGGTTGGGAGAGGCAGTTTGCCTAGCTGTGAGGAGGAGGGAATTGTTTGTGGTACTTCAGAGTGAGCCTTTTGGCCAACTAAAGAATGACCCTGGTGGGCTCCACAGAGGGTGTGTCTATACCGCAAAGAAAACCCTGTGGCTGGACCATGCCAGCCGACTAGGACTCACAAGGCTCTCACTGCGGGGCTGTTTCACTGCCGGGTAGACTTCCAAGCTCTGGCTGGAACCCAAGCTCTGGGACGTTCCCTGAGCCCAGACATCTGCACAGCAGTGAAACAGCCCCACAGCCCAAGCCCCGCGAGCAGCACTTAATTTGTGCCAGGGCTTGCCAGAGCTGCGGCCCGGCACCTCTTGGCTTGGCAGTTTCTAGCTCCAGCACCTCTGGACTTGTTGCATCAGTTATGAATTTGTTAAAAAAAAACAAACAAAAAAAAAAACTTTTTGTACAGTTTCTAAGCCCGGCACCTAATTGCTCGAGCCGTGGCACCTCTTTCGGGTCAAATTAAGCACTGCCCGTGAGCCCAAGTGGGTTGGCATGGGCCAGCTGCAGGTGTCTAGTTGAAGTGTAGACATACCCAGCGGGTCTCATTCACTTCTCCTCAGCCGAGACCTGGACTCAGAAGGGCCGGGTGAAGTGAGGTGGTTACGGCGGGGAAAAGTTAGCTTTGTTATTCTTTAGGAGTATTGCAGCTGCGGCCAGGGGTGCCAGTCAGTCAAGAGCCCCATCGGGCTGGGTGCTGTACAGATATAGAGGAAATGACATGTCTGCCCTGGAGAGCGTCTGGAAATGACAGAGTCAGATTTCCAGGCTGTGTGCATGCTACAGCTTATGTCGGTATAAATTATATTGCTCAGGGCTGTGAATAAGCCACCCTCCTGAGCGATGTAAGTTACACGCACCTCAGCGCCGGTGTGGACAGAGCCATGTTGGCGGGAGAAGAGGTTGGTTGCCACACAGCTGGCAGCTCGTGGGGGCGGGAGGAATTAAGTCAATGGGAGAGCACTCACCCGTCGGCTTAGAGTGTCTGCACGAGGAGTGCTACAGTGGGGCAGCTGCATCGGTGCCTCAGCAAACAGTTGGTACAAAGGGGCTCATTTCCTAGGCCTTGCTCACACTTACAAGTTTTGCCACTTTACCATACAGCAGCAAAATCTTCCTAGTGTAGACGCAAGTTATACTGGGCTAAAAGTGCTGATACCGGAATAGCTTCTTCTGGTTCAGGGAAATGAAATAAATTATATAGTCCCTTATACTAATATAACTGCATCCACACCAGGACTTTTACAGGCCTAGCTATGCTGACAAAAATAACACCCCTTACCAGATAGTTATGTGGTAAAAAATTTGTAAGTGTAGATGGTGCCTTACCTTAAGGGAGGTGCTTTGTTTAAGATTCCACTGCCACAACAAAGCGGGCAAGATACCCCCACTCTGGGTAACATTAGAACTCCAGGCTGTAATTAGCCGGACTCCGCAGATGACCAATTGTTAAAGGCATAGGCCTCTCATGTCCATGAGCTAGTGAAATAGCACACCCTGTTGGTTTGTTTGCCTGCAAGGAGCTTGCAGTTAGAGGATCAGACTAGCATGCTGAACTCAGACCCTGCAAATCCACATGCACCTCCCAACACCCGTATATCAAGCTACGGCTCTGTGAATCCCTCAGTGATGATACCTTTTCTGCAGGGGACCTTGGCCATCAATCTCAGCTCTCAAGTGGGGTGAAAAATCCAAGTACATTTCTGCAAAATATTAAGAACCAAACAATTTGATTAAAAAATGTCTCTGGAAGATTTTGATTTTTTTTTCATCATCAAAAAAAAACAAAAAAACCCAACAAACCCTAAAATTTGTATTTCAATTTTTTTTTGTCAAGAAATCAAAAATGTCTTTAAAATTGAATTTTTGTATGAAACATTTTGAGTTTGAAAAAATTGTATTTTTTTCACTGAAAAAAATGTTGATATTAAAATTTCAACCAGATATACGCACCTTATTTCACCGCACTTTTTGAATGCCTTTTAGTCCAAAGACGCTGTTTTGGCCTGACCAAAGTTGGCCCCATTTTTATTACTTTCCTTCCATCTCTCCCAACACGTACTTATTCTTTGACTTAGACACCCTCACCTGGTTTGTTTGTTTGTTTTTAAGAGGATGTGTTTTTTAAGAAAGTTACACTTTATTGCACTTTATACTGTTTGCTATCAGTGTAATACAGCACTATAAAAGTTGCAGTGGGGCAGAAGGGTCGTTTATAAATACAATTATCACTGCTGCTGTTAAAGATTATCCTTGATTTGGGGTGAGGTTGGTCAGGAGTCATTGGAACAGAAGTCTTATAAAGTTAAGTGACAAATTAGATTCTTTGTAGTGGTAAAGAATTCACTGTTTGTTGCCCAATATGTCCCTGATGTGACTCGATTGACTATTGTGGGATTGCATCTGGAATCATTTTTAGTAGAATCATATCAGGGATGATGCTGGCCTGTTTCAGGTCGTATCTTCATAAAATCACAGCAGTTTCTGGACTGCTTTTTTCAGATAACTCAGTAACGTAACTTGCTATGTGCTTACAGACATTGGCGATGGCAGTTACTCCAAGAAGCAGATGGTGTTTGGGGTGGTCACAGCCATGGATCTCCTGAACTTTGTTACCCAGCGGGACAAGAACCAGCAAGAAAAAGTTGCTTCACCTGGAGGATCTATTGCCTCAAATGAATCTGAAATAAGCCACTGAAGATTTTTCAAATCAAACTGATCATTTTTCAAAATGACTAGGCTAAGATTTTAATTTACTAACCCTTCGTCCCGTAGCTCTGAACTCATCCAAAATGACATCAAAGGAATCTGTAGGTCAGGATGATCTGACTAAAGAACAAAGTTTAATTAAAATAAGCAGTTATACTGAGATAACATTACAACACAACATCGGGGGCAGATGGTGGGGGGCTAATATATGGGTCTTATTGCAGAGTCTCTTGCTGTTTTCATTAACATTGGTTAATTGACACCTTCCCAGTGTTGCCCACTCTCATGAGATGCACAATTCTGGCTGGGACTGGAGCCACTCTCCATGATGGGAGAAGCTCCAGTCCTCTCCCAAATTTCACCCCTGCCTGGGGGAAACCCCTGCTGATTGGCTGCCTTCCCCACTCACTACCCTTCTGGGGGAGAGCAGCCAATCAGAACTACTGCAGGCACAGCTCTCTCCCCAGTCCCTCAGGGACAGACCCCATTCTTACAGGAGGGGAGGAAGGAGCAGGAAGGGCAGCTCTGCTCTCCTTTACCCCCTCCCCTCCAGGGAACAATGGGAGGGCTCCTCTGCTCCTCCCCCATCTCCCCTGCATCCCTGCCACACCTGGTCTGGGGAGGGGAAGAAGGGACCCTGCTGGAACCCCACCAGGACCAAGGGGAGAGGGGTGAAGACACCCAAGAGCTTCAGGAAGAACAGAGGGTAAGGCTGGTGGGGCAGAATTGATGTGAGGGCTGAAGGGATGAGTAGAATTGCTGTCGGCGATACAGGATTGACTTGGGGATTGAGGGGCAGGATTAATGGCTGGACAGAGGTTGTGCAGATGTTGAGGTGAGAGTTTCTGCAGCAGGAGCCAAAATCCCCTTACCCAATACATGGGGGAGCCAGGGCGATGCTAATCGTCACACAGACACGCTGGAGATGGGCAGGGGGAGCTCAAAGCTCAAGAGATGGCCCCAAAACGACAATTATCATCTTTTCTTTAAAAAAAAAAATCATGACTTTTGGGCCAATTTATTATTTTTGGGGTCTGACGTGATTCTGAAGCTTTGGGGTCCATTCAAAGAGCTGCCAGCAGAGCTCAGAAGGAGCCACTTGTTAGAGCTGCAAACCACAGAGGGAATTAAATGCACAGCAAGAGAAGAGGAAACAAACTAAATCACCTCTTCAGCCCAGTTTGGAGGGGAATAGACACAATTGCTTCTGTACTGTGCTGTGGGCTGTTTTGAGAGAGGAGCAACCACTTTCAGTTTTAGCTTTCCCTAAGTGCCTAGTCTGTGTTTTCAATCTAATCTAGTTTGTGTGAGGGTTTTGATAAATGATAAAGTATTTATGGTGAGGAATAACCTCTGCTGCTTTTTGTTTGCTGAGTTATACACAATGCATCAAATCCTTTGCTAGTATTTGGGGGAGTGTTTGTTCACTTCTGGTTTATGGCCAGAAAAGCAGACTCCCTCCCAAGAAACTGTCCTCGTAATATTTTCCACTAGGGCTAGAACTGGAAATCTCAGGAGAACAGATTCTCCTGAGATTTCCAGCTCACCTGTGCTGACTCAATGCAAACAGTTTGGGAAGGCCTCCACACCAAACCCAAGCTGTTCACTATCATGAAGGAAAAGTCATTTGGGGGGGGGGGGGGGGTGTTGAGAGGAAGAGAGGAGAGGAGAGGAGGGGAGTAACAAAATGTGATAAAGTCTCTATTCAAAATCAGAGAAGGCATCATGAAGAACAATGTTTGTTACATGGGTGGAGACTTAGGCCATGTCTACACTAGCAAGCTTACAGCTATGGCAATGCAGCTGTGCCGCTGTAAGATCACTTGTGTAGCCGCTCTGTGCCGATGGAAGAGATCTCTCCTGGCGACATAATAAATCCACCTCTACAAGGGGCAGTAGTTAGGTCGGTGGGAGAAGCT
This sequence comes from Emydura macquarii macquarii, assembly GCF_026122565.2. Classification (NCBI taxonomy): domain Eukaryota; kingdom Metazoa; phylum Chordata; order Testudines; family Chelidae; genus Emydura; species Emydura macquarii. The sequence goes on from NW_027131180.1 coordinate 16,446,647, forward strand.
CTCCTGCCGACATAGCGCTGTGCACATTGCCACTTATGCCAGAAAAACTTATGTTGCTTGGGGGGGGGTGTTTTTTCACACCCCTGTGTGACATAAGTTTTGCTGACATAAGTGGTAGTGTAGACATGGCCTTAGGGCTTGTCTTCACATACAACGCTGCACCAGTGCACCTGCGCTGATGCAGCACTTTACTGAAGACACTCCTATGCCAATGGGAGAGTTCATCCATCTCTCCAAGAGGTGGTAGGTATGTCGACGGGAGAAGCTCTCACATTGACATAGCGCTGTCTACACTGGAGGTTAGGTCGGTATAACTGTCGCTTATAAGTTGGTAGTGTAGACCAAGCCTGAGGGTCAGATCCTAGCCTCTACTGAACTAAAGGAAACTTGCCCTTGATTTCAGAGAAGGCAGAATCAGGCCCTTGCTGATGGATTTTTTTTTTTAAGGAAGCCCTTTCTCAAATTCATCCAGAGAATGGTTTCATAAATTGAGAGAAAAAAGCCTCAAATGAATCACAGTAACAAGAACTTCTCAATAGGAAAGAGTGCGGCTGGCTGTGTGCATGTGTGAGAGAAAGAGGACATTCTTCATATGCTGTTTGTCCAGCGGCACAAAAGATTCTGCAGGCCAGTAATTCTGGCAGCTGCAAGAAATTGTCTTTGTTATATATCAGAAGAAAAATCATTGTACTTTATATGACTGTGTCCTTGAATAAAAACTATTACAATATTTAAAACAAAAAAGATAGTTAATTATTTATTTTAGTGGCTTTGCCCCCCTTTAGGATGAGATCTGAAACAGATGTCAGAGGGCTGAGTCATTTATGGTCATTAAGGAATACATGGAATGTTTTGCAAGAGCAATGGGAGGCTTGTTAACTCTAGAGTGTTGGCCATAGTCCAATGTGTGTAATTAAATGTCTCCCTACAGCGTACAGTCATTCTTCTGTTCTGTCCTAAACAGCTGGAGTAGTGTTGCTGCTTACTATTTGACACATGCCACATTCCACCCTAGAAGAAGCTGCATTTCAGCAGAGTGTGAATGATACCCTGTATATTAACCATGATTCTGCAATGACTTAAGCATGATCTTTAAGCATGGGATCAATCGTTAAAGTTCAGATGATTACTATTATTTGTATTACCATAGTGTGTAGGAGCCCACGTCATGCTGCTTAAATCCATGCAGGAGTGGGTTCATAGTTTTAAAATAATTTGGGATCCTTCTGAGTGAAAGATTCTTTATAAATGTACGTCATTCTCATTAATACATGACTCAAGATCAAGTGTGCACTCCAGCAAACTACCTACAAGCAGTTTCTGAGTAGCTGGTTTCATTTATTTACAAAAGGAATATTCTTCCAATGATTCAGAGCCACCAGATGTTTAACCTGTGAAAGCTGGTGACTTTATTCCTATTACCCTTGTCCTCCATGCCCTCTTCCCTCCTGTCTGTTACAATCACATCTTGTTTGGATTTAGACTGTAAAACCCTAAGGGCAAGTGCCATGACTTTGATTTGAAGCCCACTGATGTCTTTTCATTGACATCACTGGGCTTTGGACCTCATGGTCTTTTACAGTCACCTCACACAATGGAGCACTGATCTTGGTTAGTGCTTTGGAGCATTACCACAATACAACCCTGGATAATCAGAATCGTAATACAGTTTCTATGGCAGACTAGAAATTCTGTGGTAGACACAGGCAAGTTTAAAAGAAAGGATTGTATTCAGTACGAAAAAGAACAAATAAACCCAGAACAAAATTCCTTGTGTTGTTTTTTTTTTTTATTATTACATTTACTTTATTCTGTACATTTTCACTTTGGTGCAGATTTTTGTACTGATGAAGCAAAACTATTTTGTAGAAGTTATTAGAGGGGAGAAAGTGGCTTAAATTAGGCAGCCGGCGGGGATTTCAGTTGCTGGGAAGGAATGTGAGGAATTTGGGGTTGTGTGATAGAACCATAATGACAATACTTAGCTCTTATACAGCATGTCTTATCTGTAGACCTCAAAGGGCTTTACAGAGGAGGTAAAATATTATTGTCCTCGCTTGCAAAAAGACTGCAGGGTCTTTAAACAAACCCAGTAAGTAGAGAAAACACAAAACAGCAATTAGCTATTTCAGCCTTTGCCTCAGCTCGCCTTTCCCATACACTAGGGGCCAATATACTGCAATTATGGAGCTAAACAACAAAACTTGTGCTCCAACAGGTCTTTCCATCTATTTTCTCTCTCCCTCTGACTGGCAGCTTATCTTTATTTTTTTGTATTACAGTAAAGTGGTTATAAACAGTGGGACAGGGGAAGTCAAGTGCTTTATAAAAACCCTTGTTTTCAGTGTCGCTCCCAGGATATTAGAGACACAAGGTGGGCGAGGTAATATCATTTATTGGGCCAACTTCTGTTGGTGAAAGCCATGAGTTCTTTTTCTGCGTAGCCGGACACCACACACTGCGTCTCTTTCACCAACAGAAGTTGGTTCAATAAAAGATGCTACCTCACCCCCCTTGTCTCACGTGTATAACCCTGGTCACTTCGCCACCCTTCGTCTGGGTAGGGTTCTTTTACATTCCAATTTTTTGAGAAAAATGTTGCATGTGGTGGAGCCTGGTGGGGGGGTTGCAGGTGAGCTGGGTATGGGGGTGGATCTGAGTGGTTACTGGATGATTTCAGGAGTGTATGGCAGCTGGGGAATGGGGATGGCGATCATGTCAGGAGAGGCGGAGGAGGGTTCTGAACAAGTTTGACAGCTGAAGGGATTTCTAGCAATGTTGCCGAGCACGCACTTCCTGTGCTAACACAACTGACGTGCCATTTGGAAGCTGTCAACCAGTCAAAGGTGAGTTATCACTGCAATTGCACAAAGACCTCTTATTTCTTTGTGACTTTTGCCGTCCCCCCCCACCCCCCTTTGACCAATGCAGGAATTTTAAGGTTCTTAACCTTTGAACTAGAATTTAGGTAGGAGCATATTTATAAGGCCACAGGGAGGGTGTCAGACACAGAACTATCTGAAATGGAATTTTAAGATTAAGGGACGTGGTGGAAGAGATGAGGTGTATTTTGCTTTTTTATTTTTCCCCGTTAGAAAGGTTACGTGTGGAGAATCTGTCAGGATTGTGGCTAAAAACTAACCAGGACATTTGTTGTCAAAATGATTCTAGGAGCCCAGACTCGCAAACAACCCCATAAGCATTTGTGTAATCTCACTAGTAGGAGTAGTCACAGTAAAGTTATATTAAGAACATGTTTGCAACATCAGGCCCGAAATTTACTCCTTCAATGGACCCAATCCTATACATGCTGGCAAATGCCCTCTGTGGCTTGGATGGAATGGGATGACTCAAATAAAGCCACCCACATTTATGGTACCACAGTAAACTAGAGCACTGATTCCCAACCTTTCCAGACTACTGTACCCCTTTCAGGAGTCTGATTTGTCTTTGTACCTCAACTCCTTGCTTACAAAATCAGACATAAAAATAGAAGTGTCACAACCCACTGAAAAATTGCTGACTGTCTCATTTTTACGATATAATTATAAAATAAATCAATTGGCATATAAATATTGTACTTGCATTTCAGTGTATATTAGATAGAGCTGTATAAACAAGTCATTGTCTGTGTGAAATTTTAGTGTGTACTGACTTGCCTCGTGCTTTTTATGTAGCCTGTTGTAAAAGTAGGCCAATATCTACATGAGCTGATGTACCCCATGAAGACCTCTGCGAACCCCCAGGGCTTCATGTACCCCTGGTTGAGAACCACTGAACTAGAGGATCACATTTAAGGCAAGTGTGTGTTACCTGACTTTTTAAATGCAAAGTGCTTTTCCGGTTAAAGAGGTGCATGTGGGAAGATGGACAAGAGACAGAAGCTTAGCTTGGCTGCCTCCAGAAACTGGGAATGTAGCCGTGCAAGCTGAGGCTGGAAGAGTTGTGGCACTAATGAAGTCCCCATTAGAAAAGAATGGGCAAAGCTTGTCCCAACTAACAGACTCCACTGAAACAACAGACATTTGTCAGGAGCCCACTGGCTGAACAGAAATCAGACAGGGGAGGGGAAAACTCCAAGGAGATTTGGATGGGAATATAATAGATGGAGTTGGGGGACCTTGCTATGGGGATGGGGGTCACACACAGTCCCTGGCAGACAGGAGATTGGGAAGGAATGGGGAGCATGGGAGCAAACCATATCCCCTGCCATGGGGAACAAAAGGGGGGAAATGGGGACATGAAAGGAAAGTGTGATGTTCACAGCCTTTGGAATGGGGGGGAGGAATAATATGGGAGTCTGGCATGGGAGGCACCCAGAGCCCCTGGCATGGGGGGGGGGGGAGTGGCAGGGACTTCCAGTTATAGAGAAAGATGGGAGCTTGGGGTGTGTGTGTGTGTGTGTGTGTGTGTGTGTGTGTGTGTGTGTGTGTGTGTGTGTGTGTGGGGGGGGGGGGGGGGGGAATGAAGGATGCCAGCAGCCCCTGGAATGGGCAATGCACTTGGCCTACAGAACCTATCAGCTGTGTGAATCCCGAGTTCATTACTCCCCAGCGTTGGCCACATTTCAATAGTGCTGTACATTCATAGCTTTTGAACCATTTTTGTGTGCTTGTGGGTAGAAAACACTATATATACACACAGTGTATTTACTGCGCTTAGCAGGCTATCTTTCACTCTAACTGTCTTTTCAGTACTCTGTCAAATTTTAAAGGGGTGGGGGAGAGATTGTACCACAATCTGGAATAGACTTCAGAAACTCACAGGTCACAAGGGAGATATAGGACTAAACTGAAGCCATTAGCAAGATAAAAATCTTTTTTGGCCACTCCCAGCCATGCATTTTGTGTTGCAAAAGCTTTCCCCTGCCCCCCTCCCGCCCCCCACCACTTTGTACTGCATCAAGACACAGAGAGCCTTTACATATAAATAGACGACCTTGCAGCTGGACTGGTATGGTTAAGCTGGGAGGAAAATCAAAAGACTGATCATCATTTCTGGGCCAAGCCATCTGTCACATTTGGCACTATCCAGGTAATTAAACCTGTTTTATCTTTTAGAGCACAGTCCCATGTTTGACAATAAGGGATTCCTTCGACTATTCTGAAATATACATTACAAACAGTTAATTCAATTAGAGGGACAGTTCTCCAGGAATGTGTGACAGCCGGGGGAGCCCATGGGTCTAGAGATCAGGTCAGGAGATAAAAGGTATCTTTAAGTAAACTGGACTCATCTGAGCAGAAAATCCATCCCTATGTAACTATTAACTAACAGATTTCTTTGATGTTGTACCTTTTTGGAAAATTGGTCTTATCAACCAAACCTGATTTTATTTTTTGCTAAGATCACAAGTTTGGTTGACAAAGGGAACCACATTGATGTAATGTACTTAGATTTTTTTGAAAGGCATGGAACTTAGTACTGCACAAAATGCTGATTAAAAAATTAGCACTATTCAATAGTAACAAAGCAGACTTTAGAAAGATTAAGAACAGGGTAAGTGACAGAGCTCAAAAAGCAGTTGTCAATGGAGAATCATCATCAAATGGGGTTTCTAGTGGGATTCTGCAGGGATCAGTTCTAAGTCTGGTGCCATTTTTATCAGTGAGCTGAAAGCAAATGTAAAATGGCTGTGAAGAAAATTTGTGGATGAAATAAAGATTGGCTGAATGGTAAATAATGATGAGGACAAGGCAGCAGTATTACCACCAGTAAGCATTCAAAAATTGGAAGGTTGGCTTAAAAACCATGAGAATTTTTAAAAAGAGAATACTTTTAGAGTTCTTTTTATTTGCCTTTTGGTTTCAGAGCCTTTAAAGGTGCATTTGGGTAATGTTTTCAAGCTTTTCTTTGCAACCATGAAGCCTTGAGAGTTTCATTTAAAAACAAAATAAGCTGTGATTCTTGTGTATTCACGTAACTCCAGGAGCTGGGATTTTAAGAAATACACCAAATATCACAACACTCGTGCTAAATCAGAAGAGTTGGTAGCAACACTGGGGCCATATACACAGTGACTGTAATCACTTGAAAAGTTGGGCCCATTTAAGCAAACAAAATGGCGTTCAATACAGCCAAATGCAAGTTCAAATATCTAGGTAGGAACAAGGAATACAGGCCATCCCTGCAGAATGGGATCTGTATCCTGGACAGCAGAGACTCTGAAAAGGATTTAGTGTCATAACAGACAGACAACTGAACATGAACACCCAGTGCAATGCTGTAGCAAAAAAGAGGTAAAGCAATCTTTGGATGTACAAACACAGGAGTAGTGAGTAATAGCAGAGAGGTGAGACTGATACTGAATACTGTGTATAGTTCTGGTGTCCGTATTTTAAAAAGGATGTTGAAAAATTGGAGAGGAGAAGAGCCACAAAATGATTTGAGAGCTGGAAAACCTGCCTTAGCGCATGAGTCAAAGAGCTGAGTAGATTTAGTTTATCATAAAGAAGATCAGGAGATGACTGGATTACACTGTATCAGTACTTTCATGGAGAGAAAATACCCAGCACTAAAGGGCTCTTTAATGTAGTGGATAAAGGCATAACAAGAACCAAGCTAAAGCCAGACCAAAAAAAAAAAAAGTGCCTTTCTAATCGGAAGAACCAAGAGAGTGATGGACCATTGGAACAAACAGAGCTGGCACTAGGCATAAGCAAACTAAGCAATAGCTTAGGTCCCCGAGCAGCTCAAGAGGGCTCCTCTTTGCTTTTTATTATAAGAATTTGCCTGGTTTAGTACTGGAGGGGAGGGGGAGAGGGGAATATTCCTCGTTAGGGTCCCCAACGGGCACTGGGAACAAACTTCAAATCAAGACTGGATGCTTTTCCAGAAGATCTGTTTTAGCCAAAACACATTATTGGGCTCAACACAGGGGTAACTAGGTGAAATTCTATGGTCTGTGTTGTACAGAAGCTCAGAGGAGGTGATCTACGGTAACACTACATTTTATTGTAGCAGGCAGTGTCACGCTAGTTATAAATAACCAAAACAGCTTTTATAAGTAGATTAAAAGCTTAATATTTAGATGTTCTCATCCTCAAAGTACTGTGTGAACTTTAATGAATTGCATCACGCCTCTGAAGTAGGTAAATGAATATTATTTCTTCTTTATAGACAGGGAAACTGATGCACGGGGCTTAAATAATTTGCCAAAGGTGGGGTTACAGAGCATCAATGACAAAGCCAGCATTGGTTCTCAGGGTCCCTGGCTCCCAGTACAATGATCAGTCCATTACAACATACTGATTCTCTGTTTGAGTCCACTTGAGGAGAAACCCAGAACTGGAACACAGGCCTTGCCAGGTAAGTAAAGGAAGAACTAATTTAAGCTCTCTGGTGCAGCGGCTTTCTTTTTGTTCTGTTTGTACATCATCTAGCACGGTAGGCCTGGGCTCCTATCACTGTACAAATTACAGTTATACTAATACAGATGATCAGTGCAGAATTATTTCATGATAACTTGCCCTTTTAACTTCAGTGCCACAGTTTCATGCTAAATTGCCTGCAGAAAACATACATTTACAACCGTGTAAATGACTTGAGTGTCTGAACCAGCAATTTCTGCTATACCTCTTTGCCCCTCTTTTTTTTTTTTTTAAATAGAAAAAAATGAAGCCTGAACCCTTGCTCTGCCTGCTGCTGAGCTGCTTTCTGCTACTTGAAGCTGCCTGTAAGCCCTTGAAACCAGACTGCGCTCTTGTAAGATGTAGTCCGTGCCCTGATCAACACACAGCGACGGCTTCCGAGAACAAGTGCTGTGACACATGTGCCCCTCCATGTTCCTGCCCGGATTACCACCAATTTGAATGTGCCATGCAAGGCTATGAGGATGGAAACGTCCCTGTGGGAAAATCTTTCTACATTGACTTCGCCACACAACTCTGCACCTGTGTTTCTCCAGAGAATATCTCCTGCACTTCAGTTTGCCCCCCGGTTTCGCCTACATGCAAGGAAACAGGAAGCCCTGCTGATGGCTGTCCCCAGTGTGTCTGTCGCATTGACAATAACAGAATTGTAGTTGCTGGCAGCACCATCCCCAGGGGCAGTGAGATGTGTATATGTCCCCCAGAAGGAGGCAAACTAGACTGCACCCCTACTACATCTTCTCCCACTAACACAGGGGTGGCAAACTCATTTACCTAGGGCGGGCCAGATTTGAATTAAATGTACTTCAAGTGGGCCATACATGCCATAAATCGAAATGCTAGGCACTTTTGGAGCACTGTGTTTCGTGCACATAGCGCTCCACACGCTGCCGCCAGGGTACACAGATCTCGTGGCAGCGCGCACCACCGTGAGATCTCGCGGCATCGTACCCTGTGGCGGCTGCATGTGTTGCCAGATAGAGAGTACAACACCACAAGATGCACCAAGGGCCGGACCAAAAAGGTTGATGGGCTGTATGAGGTCCACGGGCCAGATGTTTGACCCCCCTGCACTAATGCATAACAATGAATAGGCTCTGTTTGCCAAGTAAGCTAAGTATTGGAGGAGGATAAAGTTTTTTGTGATTAGAATATGAGAATTTCCAAAATATCCTTGGGCATCCTTCTGGAAAAGTCCTACAGAATATGATTACCTTGCTATAGGTGTTTCAAACTGTCTTACAAAATGTAATAATGAATTATAGTCTCGCTATAGAATTACATAGGGTTAACAAACCAATACAAAGGGACACCATTCTCTATTAAATCTATAAATCAGCTTCATAGTAAGGTTATGATGGCCTGTTATAACCCATAGGCATTCTCCATGATGGTGTCCAGGAAAGTTAGAGTGACTGCTGTTAACATAAATGTTAAAAAACAAAACAAAACAAGAAAAAAACTATTTATATATTTATAAGATGACTATCCTTTTTATACGTGAGTGTAAATATAGGTGGTGTAGATAGTACCGCTTTTCATTATGAGTGCCAAACGCATTCTATCAGCCAGTCCTGTTTTCAGCTGCTTAACTTTGCCAAACTTTAACTATTTGGGCTGAAATTTTCTAGACCAGCTTTCTGCCTCAGGCCTGATCTTATTTTTAAACCTTAGCATAAATGTTTCAGCCCCTTTTCAGAATGAGCGGACGGGGCAAAACAATGGGGCTTTTCCATGTTAAAAATTGTTTTTTTAATTTTTCTGGCATGTTCTTGCACCTCCATACTCTGGAGCATGAACCTGACATTTGGCAGAAGGATCACCCTGCTGTAAGGGATGTGCCGTTTGCCTTCTCCATGACAATCTGCCCAAACCTGGCCAAGTTATGAGCCTCTGACAATCTCAGTTTGCAACTGCTTAGCGGCGATGTGGTGGCTAAAGTCTTTGAAGATTCTGTCTGCACTGAGCATGCTCCATCTTGGGCAGCAGGTGCTCAGCCAGGCTATATCTGAAATTGCTGCTCCAAAGCTGTGGGGCCAGGAACCAGAACTGAGACCAAGGATTGTCTTTTCGGTATCATAGGGGAGCTGAACTAAGGGTGCATGGGTAACCGTCAGTCTCCCATTTCCTAGTGCTTGATGGTACAACCTTAACATTTTTAATGTGTTTTCTATATGTAATTTCCCCTTGGCTTGCCCTGTGCCCATGTACAGAAATCAAGTATCAATTTCCATTCTTCTCTGTACACGTCATGGCAACGCGGACTGCAGGGTCCGCTGCAGCAAGTTTACTACAAGAAATCTTTTTCCAACTAGTCATCCTCCGGACACCTGTGTCCCTCTTCTAACTGCAAGAGAAAGATCACAGCAGAACTTCATTTTAAATATATATATATATACACATACACACACATAAGCATACACCATGTTAAGCAGGGAATGAGCTACAAAGAATTTTTTAATTAGTTCTTCTCTGCATCCCAATAAAAGCAATTATAATGTTCATCTTCAGACTATTTGTACTTCATTAGTCAGTAGCCATTATTCCTAGGTGACAGACAAATCCCTTTAGATAACGCACAGGACTTGACCTGAACCGCTGCCAAAGCACACCTAAGAGGGTCTAAAATTCAGTGTGGTCCTCTTTCCTCCCTAATCTTTTTCCATGGCTAGCTCCACTGCCACATCTCATCCCAGAGGCACTCTGGAAGGATGAGAGAGGCTGTTGTTCTTACAGTGTTTCTAACCTAACCAGCCTCAAGAGACACCCGGTCAACCCCCATACTAGTAGGAATACCTGCTCACACAAGATTTCCAGGAACATATATTCTAATAGGTGTTTGTTTGCAGTATAGGCCTTTTGAGGTTCATCTATCCATGAAGGGAGGCGAGCAGAGGCATGGGCGGACTGGCCATCTAGCAGTTCTGGCAAATGCCAGAGGGGCTGGTGAACTCAAGGGCTGCAGCCCACCACGGAAGCCCTTCATCAGGCCCTCCAGCTGGGCCTGGCCGAGCATGGCAGCCGCCTCCCAGTCTCGCCTCTCCCCCTCCCCCACCACGTGGGCCCAGTGATGCCCTGGCTGGTGTACTATAAATGCCAGGGCCAACTCTCCGTCCCAGTCCGTCACCGAGCAGAGGAACAGGAAAAAAGAGGAAGTGAAGATTTGGGACCTGTGTTACTGACATAGTTGTTGTAGCTGTGTTGCTCCCAGGAATTGAGACAAGGTGGGTGATGCAATATCTTTTATTGAACCAACTGCTGGTGGTGAAAGAGAGACACTTTCAAGCTACACAGTGTAACTTTGGGAATGTTATCCAGTCTCAGCAGTATCCACTAATTTGAGATGCCCAACACAAGACATGTAGGGCCTAACACCCACATCTCCCATTACTTTCATGGGGAGACATGCGTAGTCAGCACCTCTGTAAATCAGGACCTTTGTGTATCTCAACGTGAGGCATCTACTGTTAAACATGAAGGCCTTTCGCCCTCTGTGCCTCAGGTTTCCCATCTGTAAAAATGAGGCTACTCACTTTTGGTGAAGGTGAGGATACATGCAGTTGTGGGAAAGCCAGAGAGCAAAGGTGAGTTTTATATGAGTTGGGTAAGTATGCACGTGCATTTTTCCTTACAATGTTTAAAGTTAAAGATGGTGCTCAGCCCAGCCCCGAGTTACCAAAGAGAAAGTAATAGACTCGTCAGTGTTTTACCCCCATGAAAAGTAGCAGTGGTGCAACAAACAGAGGTAGAGTTGGCATCTGTGTTTCATTCCTCTCTAAGGTCAAGCAGGGGTGGGCAGCATACAGAGCACTTTATGTGGATAGGGATGTCCTTATTATCTTCCTGCAAGAGTCCACTGAAACTTTCATAGACGTACTCTACAATCCCCTCCTCAAGGTTTCTAGGGAGGGCTGCCTTGTTCTTGGGAGTGGACCATGACTGACCTTGTCTGTTTCGCTGGTTAGCCGCGGCTACTACCAGAGTTCTTGGGGTGGGTGAGTGAACAAATACTCAAACCCCTCGGACAGGACGTAATATTTTTTCTCGGCCACCTTTGACATAAGGGTGACCGAGGAATGGGTTTGCCACAGGGCCTTTACAATCTGAAGGTCCCTTTCGTGGACTGGGAGGGCCACTCTCGCTGGGGCAGCTGCCGCCAGCACATTAAAGAGGCTATCTTCAGCCTCTCTTAACTCCTTCAGCTCCAGCCTCAAGTTGGAGGCCACCTTCTTGAGCAGCTCCTGGTGCACCCTGAAATTCTCCAGTGGTGCCAAGTGGTCCCGGGTGCCTGCCTCATCTGGTGAGGAGGAAGAGGACTGCCGAGGTTCGTTCTGCGGGTGTGCCCCCTCCTGGCGAAGGTTTGCAACCACTGAGGGTCCCGACTCCTCGTCCGAGGAGTGGTGTCTATGGGCCTTCTCCTGTGCTGGACCCCCGATGACGTAATGGATTGGGGCCCCGGCCCCACCTGGATGCCCCAAGGGGCCCAATAAGGCCATTGTTGCAGCCATTGTCCCTGGGGCCACCCCAGGGCTGACTGCGCCACAGGCTGTGACGTTTTGTGGGGGCATCAGCTCGCCCGACGACTGTCCCCCCTGGGAGACCCTGAGTCACCGTCATAGTCAGAGGTCCTGGACCAGTGGTTCCGTGTACATCGTCAGTCCTGGGCACCCTTCCATGCCAGGGACTGCCCTCTTGACACCTCCAACTGGGAGGACGATGAGAACTGCCTCCGTTGCCGCAAGCAGTGCCAATGAATGGAGGTGCGCTCCGAAGAGCTAGAGGTACTGGAGCATCGTCTCGGTACTGATGATTTCTGCTGCCGCTTGCCTTGTGGCCCTGCAGACACCTTCGGTGACCAAGGTGGTGCCGCTCTGAACTCCTCAGTGCCGAGCCGGACAACGGTGATCTGGTTCTGCTTTGTGGACTGCGCAGTGCCAGGTCCTCCGATGGCAACCGGGTTCCGCGCTGTCTCGATGTGGGCAAACTCCTCGGTGCTGGGGAGCGGGAACTGTTTGAGCGCTGCCTGGCAGACCTCGACCGGTGCTGCCTCCTGGCGTGCGCTGCCTCTGGGGCCGGGGAGCGACGTCGGCGCCGAAAGGGAGACTCCACGTCCCGTGTTGGTGCAGGTTGGCTCGACGACACCGACCTGGAACGACTATTAGGGGAGCGACTCAGCTCTACCCTCAGAGACCATCCGGCGGGAGATCTTCCTCCCCGTACTGGGGATCTCCTCCGCCATTCAGGAGGACCCAACGCAGGTTTCCCCTAGGACACCGGCCCCTTCTCCCTCAGCGGAGGGGGTGGCGGTGGTGGCATAGGCAAGGCCAACAAGGCTCTTGCCTCCTGACAAGCCTCTGGTGTCGACAGCATCGGCAGGGGCACTCTCCCACTCCCTGGAGTCGGGGGAGGCTCCCTGACTGGAGATGCAGGCACTGGAGAAGACTCAACAGACCATGGCCGGTGCATCTCTGTACTCGACCATGCCCATACCGATGGCACAGGGGAGTGTCCATGCTCTGCGTGCTGCTTCTTCCTCTTCAGTGCCGGCGATGTTGTGCGGTGCCGAGTCGAGGCCGGTGCCGGCAGTGCACTCTGCACCGAGGTCACGCTCGCTGCCAAGGTGGAACGGGCTGGCTCGGATGCCGGCCGGAGCACTGCCTCCATCAGCAGGGCTTTTCAACTGGATTTCTTGGCCCTTTTGAGTCCTCGGTTTAAAAGCCCTGCAGATATTGCATTTCTCTTTTCTATGGGCTTCCCCCAGGCACTTAAGGCAGCAGTCATGGGGGCTGCTGAGCAGGAAGGCCTTCCCACAGGAGGCACATGGCTTGAATCCCGGTGACCCAAGGCATGGCCCGGCTGCTCAAAGTCCCCACAGGGACTTGCCTTATCTCTAACAACACTTAACAACTACTTAACTAAAACTAACTTAGAATATCAAACAAGTCCAAACAAGGGGAATAAAACGTTTTATTGGAGGAAATGTTTAAGCAAAAAACAATAAAGCAATGGTCAAGGTTTAAAAAGCACAGTAATACAGCATCCGGGGATGATATGCAGTGGGGGGAATGGGGGGGGGGATCGGGGATGGTAACAGCAGGATGAGCTGTGGCCCCGTAGGAGGGGCTGGAGGTGTGGGGCTTGAGGGTTGCAGGGGGGTATGCAGAGGGAGGGTCACTGGGGGGCATTTGTTAGGGAAGGCAAGTGAGTCCATGTGTGGGGGTGGAGGTCTGGGGAGTACAGTGGCGTGCAGAGGGATATGTGGGGAGGGGGAGACGCTATCTGAGGTGGGAAGCATCCCTGGGAGGTCAAGGAGGGAGGGTCCCTGGGAGGCATTTGCCAGGGAAGGCAAGTGAGTCCATGTGTGGGGGTGGAGGTCTGGGGAGTACAGTGGCATGCCCTTGTGAGGGGGGGATCCCTGGGGGGTGTTGCTAGGGGAAGCAGGCAAGTCTATGCATGGGGGTGAGAGTGGAGGTCTGGGGAGGACGATGGTGGGATGGGCGGTAGTATCCCGGACGGGGGGTGGAGGTGTTGGGTTCAAGGCTTGTACTTGCTGAGAGCAAGGCTAGTTTCAGCAAACATCACAGGCGGAAAGAAAGGATTGAGGGGGCGTAGGGCCGGCAGCGTCTCATATACCGCAGCATGTGTGCGGGGCTCCAGGGGGTGTCGGAGCCGGCCCTACGGGATCAGCTAAGGAGAAAAAAGTTCCAGATAACTGTGTACGGAGGCGTGCACATACCTATAGCGACATGGACATGAGCAAGCACTCAAAGCTGCAGGCTCTGGTGGACCTACAGGTCCAAAATTCACCCTTTGCAGTCCTTAAAGAATTCATGGATGACTGCTCCCTCTACCCTCCCCCCCAGCATACCACATGGCATCACAGACCCCATTCTTACCCCAGCCATTCCACACTGGGGGGACAGCACGGAAAACCACCGCTTCACGTACACTCACTGACCTCTGAGACCCACCGTTGGCGTATGTAGTCTGTTATCGTTACACATTTGTGCACTCACATGGACAGAAATGTTTCCTGCCTTTCCAATTTTAAAGTTCCTGCCTCTTTAATTAAGGTTAAAAATTTGTATAATATTGCCTTCTTTCTTGCACATTGTTTTTCTGCCCTGGTTTTCCCCCACTCGATACATTTCTATATTTTGAGAATAAAATTATCTTTGGTAGTTCAGAATACATATTGAAGAATGCATAGCAGACAGATTCAAAGCCAACAGTACTTGTAAATGTACAGCAAGCACCACCTAATGTATCACTTCAGGAAGATACCTGGATATAAATACATCATATTTATAAACGTACTACACGATTTTAGCAGTGCCCAAAGCTCGAGACCCAGAGAACATTACTGTGGCTGACCATTAAAGTGTTCTTTGAAAGCCTCCCTCAGCCTCATAGCTTGTAATAGCCCTTGTGCCTGGCAAAGATCCCAGACAGCGGTTTTAATCTCCACTGTGGCACCAGCTTTTCTCCCTCTGACTCACAGCTATTATGCAGCACACAACAAGCTGCCATAACCCTGGGCATATTTTTCTCACTAAAATCCAATCGCGTGAATAAACACTTCCAACATTCCTTCGGTCAGCTACCAAAAGCACATTCAACTGTCAGTCTGCTCCTGTGGCTCTGGTAACTGAATCTTTCCTTGGTGGTGATCAAGGGGGCCAGCATCGAGTTTCATGAGCCAAGAAAGAGGGGGAGGGGAGAGCGACTGAGTCCCCTGGTGGTGATCTGCCGGTTGGGAATGAATGTTCATGTGTGTAGCTTCCTGAGCAGTCCTGTGCTCTTAACAGGTGAGTGTCATGGACCTTCCCTGACCAGCCCATGCTGATGTCAGTGAAGCATCCACAATGCTTCTCCAACACCTAAATAGCCATAGAAAAGTAGCCCTTTCTTTTGCTGTACTCTGTGGCAAGGAGACTGTTGCCAAATAGGAGTCTGCATGCCATCTACCACCCTACTGCAATCCCGTTGCTGCAAATCCATCCTGCACATTGCAAGAGTCACAGGCCTGCATAGCAGGAGACTAATGGCTCAGCACACTTGCATGACAATGGCCCCTACAGTGGTTTTTACAAGTCTCAAATGATTTCCTGTTGACTGGTAGCAATCTGGGGTTGCAAGCTTCCATAATGCGGTAGTCCACTTGCTTCTCAACTGTGAATGCAGTTCTCATTCGGGTGTCCCTGCACTGGAGGGCTGGGGCGAGTTCAGCACACAGATCCAGGAACGTGGCCTTTCACATCCAGAAGTTCTGCAGCCACTGCTCATCGTCTCAAACCTACGTTACAACGAAATCACACCAGTCAGTGTTCAGTTCTTGGGCCCAGAAGCAGTGCTCCACCATCTGCAGCTGATCTGTGAACACTACAACACCCTTGGATTGTTTTTCACTACGGCCCTTAGCCAACTGTCCTCAACATCATCCTCATGTCTCCTGTTGTTGGGGTACTCCCTGCGGGTCTGCAAATACAGGAGACTCAGGCGTCCTGTATTTGCAACATTCATGAGAATAGTGCACAGCTCTATGACTCCTATGCTGCTGTCAGATCGCAGACAGCAAAGAGTGCCTCAAAGGTTTGCTGGATTTTTTTTTTTTAAAAAGGCATGAAAATTATGGGATGGCATTATGGGATGGAGAAAGTTGCATGCTGGAAACTTGACCCCTAGCTCCCAGAGATCCCTGGGGGAGTCATTTCTATCCCACAACCCATGGTGAAAATTTCCCAAAAGGCTTTGTGCCAGCAAGTGGTACATGGCATACTGGGATACCTACCCATGGTGCATTGCACTTTGCATTGACAACACAAGCTCTCCTGGTGAATAAGCACAAGTTCGATGCAAGCAGGCAAGTGATGTACAAACTTTGGCAGCTGTGTGCCAACATCACTTGTGTTGACTAGTGTAGACATGGCCTAATAATGCTTAAGATAATACCTGACAGAAAACCGATTCACTGAGGCAAAATGAAATTATAGCAAGTGATATCTGCAAGATCGTTTGAAAATGCACATATCTCTTATCCCTGTGGGGATTAAACAACATTAGAGTTAGTGCCAGACTGTGAACTTTGTCTGTACATGGAACACCCCTTAATGCCACTGGGAACAGGGGAGAAAGGGGGTCATATGCGCAAATCCAGCTCGCTTTATGCCCTTAAATTACAGCTTTCTTGAGAAATGTAAATTGTTCAGGCTTTTTGATTTTTTTTTTTCCCAATTGGCTGGCCTGCTCTAGCTTCTCTCTGTAACCATCTGTTCTAGTTTTGGGAGCTAGGGCCTGGTCTACACTGGTGACAGAGGTCGACGTAAAGTCATTTATATCAATTTCTGAACACCTGCGTCTACACTGGCACTACAGTTAAGTTGTGGCCAAAGTCGACTTAATAAAGCCACCGCTGCAAGTGGCGTAGTGCCTAATTCAAAGTTATTACTTCGTGTTAGAGTCAGTTTAAACAGAATTTCACTTAAATTGACGTTGTTGGCCTCCGGGAGGTATCCCACAATGCACCGTTGTGACTGCTCTGGACATTCGTGCTCAGCTGTTACGTGGTCACCCTACCCGGAAATGTTCCCTCCCCTCATGCCCTGGGCAAATTTGAATTTTCAGTTCCTGTGCAGCCAGCATGGAGAGAGCTTTGTCGCTGGACTCCTCATGGCTACTGCAAAGCCCAAACGCACACCAGCATGGAGTCGACCAGAAGTCTTAGATCTCATCGGGCTGTGGGGCGAGGAGTCCGTTCTGGCTCAGATCAGAGCCAGCAAAAGGAATTTGGACATTTACAGGAAGATATCCCAGGGCATGCTGGAGAAGGGACACAAAAGGGATGCTCAGCAGTGCCGCATGAAGATCAAGGAGCTGTGTCAGTTATATCAGAAAACTAGAGAAGCTAACAGCCGTTCTGGCTCCTCGCCCAAAACATGCCGCTTCTATGATGAGGTGCATGTAATTCTCAGTGGCAATTCCACCACGGTGCTGCCCCGCAGCATTGATACCTCCGCTAGGTCACAGTCCATGGACAATGATGAGGACTCCATGGACGAGGAGGAGGAGGAGGCTGAGGAGAGCAGGGTGCAGGAGAGCAGGGTGTCCATTCTCCCTGAAAGTCAGGACATATTCCTGACCCCAGAGCAGTCCAGCAGCACACAGGACAGCAATAATGATCCCGGGGAAGGCACATCTGGTGAGATTTTTTTTCTTCTTAGCAGTTCTGTCCTTTTTCATTGGGGGGGAGGGGCAGGAAGGGGTTTTCAGGCGTTTAGGTGACTGTACTGGGGGGTTACCCAGGGAACAGATTATTTATGTGATGAGATATGCTCTGATAATCATCAGTTGATATCTCACGGAAACTTTCATGTAGGTAATCTGTTATCCTTTGCAAAAGGTTTCTGGGGAGGGCTGCCTTGTTCCTCCCTCCACAGTAGGATACTTTGCCACGCCACGCTGAAATCAAGGGAGCCTGCATCATTGTGGAACACAGCTGGTACCCCGCTGCATGCAGCAAATCTTCCCTTTCCTCCTGTGTGACCCTCAGGAGACTGATATCACTCATGGTCACCTAGGGAAGACGGCGCGTGTTAAAAATACCCGAGCTATACAGCAGATGCCCTGTACCTTTGTATTCCCCATTGCAGTGTCCTACCAAGTCACTTTGATTACTTGTATTTGGTTTAAGCAGAGACTATATAACCCCCCCTCCCGCACTGTCCGGAGATCCTCTTTCTTCCCATCTTTGTAAGGGCACAGCGAGCTGACCCTTCTGGGATGTTAGGAATGGAATGAGGGTCTGTGTTTGCCCTGTGCATCGCAAGGGGAGCATTGTCTACATTGTTGCAGTTGTATCATTTTCTTCAGTCTGCTAACAATGGCTACCTTGTTACTTTCTTTTCATTCTGTAGACACCTCTGCCTTGGCCCCGCCTGCTTGAACTGCTGCAGAAAGACTATCGCA
This sequence comes from Emydura macquarii macquarii, assembly GCF_026122565.2. Lineage (NCBI taxonomy): Eukaryota > Metazoa > Chordata > Testudines > Chelidae > Emydura > Emydura macquarii. The sequence continues at coordinate 16,464,982 of NW_027131180.1, forward strand.
GATTAGAAAGAAGGGGGGAAAAAACAAAACCAAGAGATGAAGGAAGTCTTATCTGAAAAATATTTTTGCCTCCAACCACCAGAAAGCAGTAAACGTTTAAAGTAATACAAGAGAATCCAACAGTGCACATTTTCACACTAGCGCTCTTTGAGTCTGGACTTGAGAATGAAAGCAAGCTGTAGCTGGAAATTGTTGGAGCCTGCCATTTGATTTCATTCTAAATCCAAGGGAACTTTTTGGATCCCTTCGGATTGTTGTAAATGGAGTTTCATAGTCCAGGCTGAATTACAACATTTGTATCTGGAATCTGATCTGAATCCAAACTTTCCTGGACCTGGCCCTGCTTTCAAAATGAGATCTGGGACAATGGGTCACAGGGTAGATCTTCTGGATGAAAATGAGCAGCAGGGAATCCTTGTAAACCCAGACACATCCAACATTTTCATTTTTTGAGTTTTGCCATCACCAGCTCGGATTCACACAAACCTGCAATAAAACTAAATGTGTGGAAATCACATGAAGCAGAAATACAAAAGCAAGTCAAACTGGGGCACACAAAGTCAGCAATTTTTACGCTGTTTAATCTAGACCTTTTTTTTAAAAAAATGGTAAATACTGAGCAGTTCAAAGGTAAGAAAGAAACAAGCAAGTAACAATTAACAAGGTTTGGAACCACCGCCTTTTTCAGCTTTCCAGTGGATTTTCTGATGTTGATGGTGCACACAGCTGATCCAGGAACTGTATTTGTAAGGTTTCCTCTGTGACTAAGGCACAGAGCCTCTGCTTCTCATCAGTGTGGGCTTGAGGAGTGAAGCTCCTGCATGCCTATTGGTATTCTGAGGAATGGGCTTCTCTCATGTAGAGCCGGCAATGGGAAGGCACATCCATCTCTATGAACATGAAGGGCATTGTTCAAAATCCATACCTTCTCATCCAGGTGTTTGAATAAGCTTGGCCACTACTCAAGAGTTCTAAGGACTCTGGTTCAGGTAAAACCTAAGCGTGCAACAGTGCAAGCTACTAACATTTACAGATTATACTGAAATTTAACAATTGTAGGGGAGTTGTGAATTAAAAATACATCTTAGTTTCCAATTATGGAGAGAAGGTCCTTAAACCTACAGCTACCCACACAAAGGAACTGAGGGGCTTGCAATTGCATTCCTCTCATACAACCTGCACTCCAAATTTTCAAGGCTGCAAGAGTATCCTCATGCAGCCCCCTGGTTCATCCCAGTAGTGGGAATATGCAGAGGAAACCTCAGAGAAGAATGTAAATATATCACTCATGCTAAAGGGTACTTTTCTTCGCTCTTGAAGAGAGCTTGTGCTCTTTTTTGTAAACCACTGAGATACAGAGGCCCATTGCTGGTTTACTACAGTGTGTCAGCAACTCTTGCGAGGCCTGACATACCACTCCTAATTTACTATTGTCATAATCTGTATCTAAAAGGTGTCATGTAAAAGGTATCATATACAAACTGGTAACGTGCTGGTCCTGAAAATCATTGTGTGGTGCATGTTTGGTAAAGCCAGAAAGGATTGTGTAGCTCTCTGCTGCACATGTGTTCTTACAATGTTTTTGGCAAGCAATGCCTAAGGGCTGGTCTACACTGAAGAGTTTTGTTGACAAAAGTCAGTTTTTGCCGCCAAAACAGTGCTGGTGTACACACTGCAATCACCCTCCCGCCGACAAAATTGCCCTTTTTTTTTGGGATAAAATAAAACCACCTCAACGAGAGGTTAGGGCTTTTGTCAGCTTAGTTAAGGCGACACAATGTCAATGTCAGCCCCACCACCGATGTCATTCTTGTCAATGGAGCGGTGAAAATTGACAAGAACACCCTAGCCTGGGCAGCTGGTTCCCGCTCCCAGCTGAGAGCAGGGCGAAAAGCCTGGGCGGTTGGATCTTGGTTCCTGGCTGTGAGAGGAGAGGGTAGAAGCCACGGGTGACTTCTCCGCCTGGTAAAATTGACAAGGCTGCCTGGCTCCCTGTAGGAAGCAGGTAGCTGGAGCCCGGCTCCTAACAAGGAGGGGAGAAGCCCTGGGCAGCTGGACTCCACTCCCCAGGGGCGAGAAGCACCAGGCTGCTTCCCCCTGGGAACAGGGAGGGGAAACCCCTGGCAGCTTCCCCCGGCTCTTGGTGGGGCACAGGGATGGGAGAAGCCCAAGGTTGGCTCCTGGTGGGGAATGGGAAGGGAGAGGACAGCCCACTGGGAGTCAGCCTGTGGGGCTCTCGGCAGGGAACTGAGAGACCTGTCTGTCAGCTCCCCACACTGCCCCTTTCAGGTAAGTGGAAGAGCTCCTGGTGAGGACACACTCCACCGACCTAAGGAGAGTAGTGTGGACATGAGCCACCAAAAATAATTACTGCGTGGCTGTAAGTTGACATATAGTATGTTGACTTAAATTTTTTGTGTAGACAAGGACATGTGGTTCCACCTGCATGAATGTATCTCCAATGTAAGTTAGGCAGGGTGTGACAAAAGACAAAGAAAAGCTCATTCACCTGCAAGGCAGATAAAGTCATCTGGAGAGCAAGTGGAGAAAGGTGAATACTTATCAGTCGCAACAGGGGATGGAGACTGCACTCTCAGGGAAGCCTCCTACCTCTTGAAGCAGAGTCAATGAACTTTGGGAAGACAGCATGGTGTCTACACCCCACAGGAGAGAGAAGCTTGGTCTGCACTTAATTTTCAAAGAATACATTTCAAAGGTTCAGTGGACTATAAAGACAGGGGGTCTGAACCTCAAGTGATAAGAAATTGAATCAACTGATTATACACAATATTACTGTATTATAAAAGTGTATTGAGTAAGGCCTTTTATGACTCACCCACTGTGTCACAGGTTTTAATAGCACTGTGAAATGTATGTATTTACACTATATGCGGAATTATGGGTACTCACTGATATTATGTTTTAAAGTCTGTGACTAAACACAGGGAAAAACGGGTTCTCTCTCAGACAGCAAGGAAAGTAGCTATCTCCAGTGTAAATTAAGCATTATGGAATCAAAACAATGGAAGCCACATTTACATATGACTCAGCAGAGGGATGGGAAGTCAACAGGACTGGAAGAACAGCAAGAAGCCTGCCTGCCTCTTGTAACTGGGTCAATGAACTTTTGGAGATATAAACAGAAACGGAGCCATTTTGATATCCATTAATTGGGGGATTAAAAGGGTCTGATCTCTTGAAATCACAGAATGTTGGATCCTACAACCAAGGAGGTCAAAGTCTCTGGGAACTGAGTTTTGGTGTGAAAACTGATTAGGCAAGAATTGTAATTTGCTGAAATTAAGTTGTAAATCATAGAAGCGTATTTTTACTTTTGCTTGTAACCCTTTCTGTCTTTATTCCTTTTACTTGGTATCACCTAACCCTATGAAATTTTGTTTAATTAACTTGTTTTACTTTTACTATAAAACAATTCAGTGCGCTGATTGAAAAGCAGAGTGTGTTAACCCCAGTTACGCTAACAGGCTGCAGTGTACTGTCTCTTTCGAGGAGCAACAAATATAACTTCTGTGAGTGTTCAGCAAGGAAGCTGTATGGCGATGCCTATGGGGAATTTGAGAGTTGGGCTTCCCTGTTTTACCACCTGCAAGGCAAGATTTGGACTGGTAGAGTCCTGAAGAATTGCCTGTCAAGAAAGACAAGCTGTTGTGTCAGGGCGTTGTCACACAGCTTAGAAATATCAAGACTCTCGCTTGCTGAGGCTGAGAAGGCTAACACATTAATTTACAATTCTGGGAACCTCAGCAGCTGGTCACAACCAGTCACTGGACTAGAGCACAAAAACACAAACGCTTCATAGGGGCTGATTCCATTCAACAGAGGATAATGGTGCATATAGAGGATACAGAAAACAATATATTATATATACACACTGACCCAGCTATCTAGAGGTCCATTCAAGAGTTCAGCCAGGAGCCAATCAATAAGAATCTGTGGCTGCATAAAGATACTACAGGTGTTTGCAGAGTGCATAACTCTGGCCCAGGGAATAGAATTTGTAATTTCAGCTCAAGCACCCCCACCACTAGTGCTTTTCATTTGAGCTGAAGGTGAAAGCCCCTTAGCTCCAGTAGCACTAAGGCTTTTATCCTTTAGACCAGACAGTCAAGGAGGAAGCCACCCCTTAAAAGCAGGTCTGATCCATTCCAGAGAGAGAACTGTGATACACATACAATCCACGACAACATCCAAACTTTTTAAGACCTCGTGTGTTAGTGCTCAGTGCCTGAAGCAGTAGAACCATAACCACATTACAGGTTTTAATTACCTGCTATGCAGGTATTTAAAATTATACAAATGGAACTAACATCCTGTGCATTATTTCAAGTTTGAATATATTAGCCAATGAATGTAGCTGCCTTTCATTTGCAGATCATTTGAGGAAATCAGGATCAGTTTGCAAATACATTCATTATCTACACGTGTACATCAGGTACTTTGTGCAAAGAAATTTCAGTCAATGGGGTATCTGAGAACTGTTCATTTTTTACTATGCACTATTTGTTGTTAGACTGTCATGTATGTCACATGGTATTGTTTCTGCCCTTTGATTGGGTGATAAACTTTTTAAATAGAAAGAACTGACAAATAGCAAATAAATAATCTTGTTCTGTATAAATACCGATATTTGTATGAGCGTAAGAAACAGCCAGCCATTCTCCTTAGATCTGTGTATATATTTCACTATATTAGCACAAACTAGTCAGTTCATGTTGCTCCTTCTTAAAGCAACTGCCTTAACATATTTAAGGGGAAAACTCTGTATAAGGAAAATACAGTCTTCATGATAAAGCTTCATTTTTAATTGTTGCCAGAATGTATTCACTTAATTAAAGGAGCGAAAAAGACATATATCCTAAATATGTCTGATTCACTTTATGTGGGAAGGAATGTATTTTAGTTCTAGTGGTGATGTCCTGTATAATTTATTGTTGTCAGCTGTGTACTTGTCTGTATTTAGAAGAGAGCATTGCTTGTATTTGTGTATATATTTATTTTGAGGCCCAGATTTTCAATAGTAATTGCACAATGCTGTGCAAACACTTCTGTAGGTACTCAACTTGCAAACATACTAATTTGCAGCATATATAAGTATGTGTGTATGCAAGTCAGGAGTTACATGTGGTGATTAGTTTGCACCTATGCAAAACTGCACATGAATGAACACACACACATACCCCTGCCTTGAACATCTAGTTAAAATGTTGAAAAATCTTCAATAAAAACATGAAAACAGGTTTTCTGTTACTTTTTTAAAAAATTGATTTTTTTTTATAAATCAAATTTTGGCTTTTGCCTGAGCTGTGAGTGATAATTCTGCAAAGCATTCTCAGTTACTATTTTCTGCAGCTATATATAAAATTGACGGAGTTTTCTTCACCAGATTGCAACAATTTTAAGTTATGTCAAGTTTTCAACCTAAATTACTTGTCACTTTCCTTTTAACATGAACCCTCTAAATTCCTGTTACATAAAAGTATGAAACATTAAGGGGAAATGCTAAGGAGTGGAAACGGTTACTTACCTGTACAGGAAATGTTGTTCTTTGAAATATGTTGTGCACATATACATTCTACTGCAGGTGTGTGTGCTCCCAATGCATTCCAGTCAGACTTTTGCCAACAGTACCACAAGGTGGTGCATGTGCCCCATCTCTCCTCATGTTCTCATGCAAAGGCGTGCTGCCTCCCTCTCTGTTCCTTTGCACTGCTGTATGTAATGTCTGAAGGTAGGAGGGTCATGGAATGTGTACATGCACAACACATCTAAAAAAAACCACAAAACAGTTGTTGTACAGGTAAGTAATCACTTTTTCTCCTTTGAGTAATTGTGCATATATACGTTCCACTATGGGTGACTCATCAGCAGTTCCCTTACAGGTGGAAGGATTTCAGATCATCTGAACAAAGACTGTAACACTGACTTGCCAAAGCGGACATTGTCACGAGAGGTTTGAGTGATGGCATAATGAGCAGAAAAGGTATGCACAGCTGAGCACATCACCGCCTTGCAGATATCAGCTGTTGGAACATTAAATCAGTAAGGCTGATGTAGTGGACTGAGCCCTGGTAGAGTGGGCCATTATTTTCGATGGAGAGACTTTAGCAAGATTGTTACAGAGCTTAATGCAGTCAAAATCCAATGAGAGATTCACTGAGCTTACCCTGGTTGACCCCGAGCCCATGGGTGGCAGGTTCGTATAATTTTTGGTGGTGTCCAGAACGGGTCCAAGACTTGCCCCCCACACCTGCCTTATAAGCCCCCGGGGAAGAGGGGTGCTGGTCGGGCCCACGTGGGAAAGGGGTGGAGTTGGGAGGTGGGGGCAGCCACGTGGGAGAGGGGTGGGTGGAAGGGGCGGGGCTGGGAGGGGGGGAGCAGCCTTTGCACTGCTTGGGGGCAGGGCTGGCACTGGAGCAGCTCTTGTCCAGCCGCTGTGTTTCCCTGGAGGAGAAGGGGAGCAGAATGGCTGGGCCGCCCTGAGTGCTGGGGGCCGCTGTGCTTTGCCCCTGTATGGCGGAGCACCACTGGAGGCTCCGCAAGTGGCCCCCCAGCAGCACAGAGATATTGGTGGAGCTGGGCCCACATTCCTGAATATTGGTGGAGCACGGGCACCATGGGCCCATATAACTCACTGCTTATGCCCTAGCCCTCTTGGCATAAGCTACGAAAAGCCCCAGAGAAGCCCTGAAGGATCTAGTGTGATGCAGGTAGAACACAAAAGTCCTACGAAAATCCAAGATATGAAGTGTTTCTTCAGTTTTAGAAGAATGGGGTTTCAGGAAAAGTATAAATAGGGCATTTGTCTGTCACATGGCACTCACCAAGAAAAAAGGAAGCCGCTCCTGTTCCCATCCATGACAGGGAAAGCAACCCTGCATGTGGTACACTGCCTAAAACCTGGTTCATACTACAATTCTCCTGCAAACAACTAAACTACTACTAAATACTGACTATATGCACTAAACCTATAAGATGCTGGCCATCCAAAGCAAATCCTACAGGGAGCTCCAACTGTTACCTCGGGCAGTGAGAAGGAACTGAGAGGTGGCAGAGAACAGGGGTGCATGCGCTGCCTAGTGGTACTGTTGAAAAAAATCCCTGACTCCAGGGCACTGGGTGTATACACACCTGCAGCAGAATGTATATGTGCACAATCACTCAGAGTAAAAGTAGTTGTCAATATATTCCATTTTCCCACTTAGTTACATTTTAGAAAGTAAGGTTGCCTGGCAACTTATCTAGATCAGTCTATCCAAAGGTCTAGCATCTCTATGCCATATTTTTCCATCTGAACATCTATTAAACCTTTATATGAATATGTTTATAGCTGTGGCTGCTGTTAGTCTTTTCCAGATATTATATTCTCTGATGAAAGGACCTGACCCTGAGATGTGCTCTGCATCCACAACTTCTATTCAAGTGAACATATCTGAAGATCAGAACTATAGCATTATAGCCTTTTGATTAAGATTTTCAAAGCTAACTAAGCAATTTAGCTATACCATACACAGTGAAATTAATAGAACTGATGCGGATAAATCCCTTTGTCATCTTTGAGAATCATTTTTCTTTAAAATTTGGAAGAAAACATGTAAAATGTTATCTAAAAAATGCTTATCACAGGATAACATAAGTGTAAAAGGTCTTCATGACACCCTACCTGCTCCAGATCAATGGCTAAATTAGTTGATATGGCAGAGATGTATTAAGTCCACAAGAGTACATGGAACAATGATAAGTAACCTGTTGGTTTGGGATAATGTAGGAAGAGAAATATTGTGAGCATAAAATTGATCTGCACCAGAACATCAATTTGAAGTAGATTTTTTTAATGGGATCTTGTTACTATTCTGATACCAGTTAATTAAATAGTAGTCAGAATAAAATTATTTAAATTATTTTAGAATATTGTAAAGCAAAAAAAATTAAAATTCTTGTGCTAAAAAGAAGAAAAATCCCAATTACGAAACATGCATTATATTAGAAATGGCAAATGAATAAGTTTATTTAAAATATTGAGGAAAAATAAGTCCAACTTTAGACTTGGTATTTAAAATCAATTTTATAGCCCTCTAGTTATAATAGTTAAATTCATGTTTGGATTATATTAGTCAAGATTATAGGAGTGGAGTACTGAGAAGAAAGCCCTGAAATTCGTGACAAATGAATTTAACACACATCATAAAAATATACTTGGTTAATTACATATTTTTCACCCTTTTCTGAAAGTTCAAAATTGCAATGGATCCAATAATTTATTATGTGTATAAATTTAATAAAATTCTCCAGATTAGGTTTTGCATGATTTAATAAATTTAATTTTTGCATAATCTTTCCCTAAACACTGCATATTTTGTTATGCAAAAGAAGTATTAAAATATGCATACTTCTCTGTCTAATACCTGATAATAGCACAAACACAACCTAAAACATTATAAAACAGCATATACATTACAAAAAATGTCATACATTCATTTTGGGAAACTATATACAATTTTTTCTAGTTTTAAAGTGAGCTAGTTGTGAAGTTGTGCATCATCAGCTAACGAGAGCTTCACTGCTTATTATTCTTTCCAATATTGCATTAAAAATAGTCCACAACTAATTTTCTTTAAAATTGTTGGTTATAAGTCACTTAGACTTGAATTTTTAAAATAATACATGTTTTGAATTCTACAGAGATATGTGCAGCATATTCAAAACTCTGAATTTCAAACAAATAGTCTAAGAAGCCAGGTATACGAAAAGGCTACTTTTAAGCAAAGTTGAAATCCTTAGAATTTTACCAATTCTGCCTTATATTAACGTTTACTATGTTTAAAAATGTCATCAGTAGCCTTTTCAACACTATTTGAAAAAGAGAAAACAGCAATTGCATTTATTATTTAACAAGATCAACCCATTTCCTTAGTCTTATTTGAGGAGGCTATTTTGAAAATGTCTGTGGATTTTTAGGTCTCAGATTTAGCAGAGATTTTACCTTGACTACAGTTTTAGACTGGGAAAGTTAGTAAAAAAATTCAATTGTGCAAAACATTTTTCTAAACCTTTCATGTATCAGGAAACCGCTGTATCAAATACATATTCAAATGTACAGTGCATAAAATGAATAAATCAGATAAAGAAAAGCAATAGTGAAGGTTTTCATGGGCTCCATTTGGATTCAGCCATGTGACTGCATACCCCTGTATCTTATACAATTAGATACTCTACATATGCAGTGGCTGATTTTACAAAATATGTGATCATATATATAATTAGGGATCTATCCTGTCACTTTGAAACATGTTTACACACACACAAAATAATAGAGGTTAAGGACTGAAAGCCCAGACAGGTTTGTAATAGAATTGTATTCCGCATTAGAAGTATATATATTTTAAAAACATCAAAACAAAATGCAGCAGCTGGTTGCTTTTTTTCATATGATTAAATGCTATTTGTTTTCTTTTGTAGATTAAGTACTATATGTAAGAAATCCCCAATTTCTACAGTGACAGTAAATATAATCTACAGTGACTGTAAATATAATCTGCACACCCCATAAAGTGGAAAGATATTTAGATTCAGACAAAAATCTCCTCATCTCCATTTTGATGTTTATATTTTAATATTAATGTCACACAAAACGTACTTCAAGCAACATTAAGGGTCTGCCAGAAACTAACCCAAACCAATATAGTGTCTGGAAATCATTCCATGGGCCTAATCTCCTCTGTTTTGTCTGAATAGCCCAGATTAAATCAAGGGAACAATAGGTCTGATCCAAAATCCATTTAATTCAATGGGAGTTTTTTCAGTAACTTCAGTAGGCTTTGGATCATGCCTTATTAGCATTAGTAATCTTTTAAGAAGTAAAGTTGGGATCTGGCCCATTATCCCATGGGCTGTAGATTTTGCAGGGGTTTCCCAACAGTAGGTAATTTAATGGACCAGAGGTCTGATCCTGCATTCCTTGCACACTTAAAACACCCACTGAGGTCAGTAGGATTTTGAGTATGCCAGGAATGCAGTACTGGGCACTTGTATTGTCCTGTAATACTCTCAGCACTATTAAATGGGGGATGGACCAAGCATTTGGCAGAACTCTGATTTTATGGCTTGTGTCAGTTTAAGTCAAGCTATTTTAATATTTTTGTGTGTATGCATTTCCTTTTTTTAATATCAGTTTTTAAAATTTTCTCACTTTATATAAAAAGGTGCATTTCTAAGCTGTTTTATAAAAGGGTTAATAAAGGTTTACTAGATATTGTATTAAGTGCTTAATCAACTGTTTTAGTATCAAGAAAAGAAATAGGTTGCTTATAATCATGGCTAAGAGCCATCTCCAACACCTTCTAGTAAAGCTGTTTGTAAGTTTTTTGGGGGTAGGATAAGGATGAAGGTCCATGATCTGAGGTTGAAAGGTTTTTCTAGAGGTTTTTTAAAAAAAGATTGTAGATGTAGATTGTTACCTCCCTTTGATTAGGGAAGGCTGGTGGAGTTAATTGAGTTAATTATACTGTATGCTAGGTGGTTATTGTAAGTTTAATTATTACCAGGACAGCTTTGAATCTGTGTTTTTAATGTCACCTTAGAGACATTATAAAATGCTGATGTGCCTAAGACCAACTATAACATACTATTCATGTCTATAACATCTATTATAATTAACCTTTTATTACACTATTTATAAATGTATTCCTAGTATGACATGTGACCAACAAAATCTCTCTCTCTCGTGGACACATACCGGAGTTCCACAATAATAATAAAATCTTCATTTTTCTTGAAAATATTTTTATGAATTTATAATTACATATCCAGCAGAGTAATGATTCTAGTAATGAAATGCAACAGTAATCACATAAGAAGCCTATCTGCTTTTTAAAGAGAGGATTTCTGATCTAATAGAGCATGATAGTTCTGAAAAACCATTACAGTTTATCTCCCTTTTTTTTTTTTTTTTTAAATAAAGTTGGCACATAGGAGTTGTACTGCATTGCATAGGAAAAATCCTTCTGAAAGTGTTTTGAAAAAGTCTGGAAACCACTTTTTGGAAGTTCAATGTCCATGCCATTTTAATTAACAATTTCAGAGCAACAAAAACAAAGAACACACATCATGGACTTGCTAAGTCTTTCATTCCTCAAAACTGCTTCTGCATTCCAAAACTACAGTCCCACCTTCCACATCCCAAACCATTAAGAACTAGTAAACCATTTTTTCTGCATTTGTGTAAACAAAACAACAAAAAAGGCCAAAAAATCTAGCCAAAAATCTTCGGTAGTATGACATGATATTTTCCAGCTATGTTGCAGATTCCTGAAAATATGGCTGATGCTGAACTAAATAATGCTGCTACTACTAATTAAAGCAATGTGAATGCTTTACTTTTAAAGACAAGATGTGCTTTTTTCATTCAGAGAAACTGTTCATGTAAAAATCCATCATCCATGAAGCATGTTCTGATTTTTAATTTTTTTTCTTGCTTTGATAGATCAGTTGCTTCACAATATCCCTTAAAAGACAACTATCCAAGAAAAGCTAAGGTTACAGTGTTCACATTTTAAAGATTGTCAGTTTTATAGACGAGACGTTTCTAAAACAATGGAAAATTGATGGCTCATTTCTGTCACTATCTATTAACATTAGGTAAATATTTGACAGTAGACTACAAGGTTAGTAAGTTTGTAAAAAGGCGCTCCATTGCTTTCTCACACAGTCAAAAAAAAAGAATAGTGATCATTCAGTAGATCCTACAGAACTAAGTCATAAAACAGAATAACATTAATATTTCCATGTTGCACAGGTAACCAAAGGACATGGTCAGGGTGAACTTTTAACAGCGTACTTGTGCTATCTTTCATTCTACGTCAGGCTGGATGATTAAGTAAAATTATTTTATAATGTGAAAAATAAAATACTTGAAAGAGTTTAGCAGGCCTAGAAAATCAGATTTGGGTTTGGCAAAGCCAATCTAGCTTATTCAATCCACAATGAAACAACAACAAAGTTCAGGCAAGACCAAAATGTTTCCAGAAGTACTCTTCAGAAATACATTTTAAAATTCAGATGTTATACCTGTTTATTTGTTCCTTTGAATACTATGGTTAAACTTGTCTCATTGATTTTTCTTGGTTATCTTTGCTTTTTGGGAGAGGTTATTAAAGTCAGAATGCATTCTATTTACTATGGCAGAGGGGAGAATTTAAAAATAGAAATGTTTCACTATGTAGAATGTCAAATGTTTAACATCTTAGATTTTCATAAGGGAATGAAGGTCATTTATATTTCTAACATGCTTTTGAAATTATATTTTGCCTAATCAGCTTTAAATCTAGCTGAATTTTTGGTGAATGTTTTGTTTGAATAATTAACAAAAATAAAAGACAACCAAAATACAACAGAGTACCTATAAATCACACATTTATGGGGATTAGGGGAGGGGTTACTTTAATGTTGCATAGACTGAATACTTATTCATTAATTGTTCCCAACCAGATATGGTACCAAAAACTGAATCATTAGTAACTTAAATTAACTTAATTACAATCAAGTGTATCCATTTTAATTTTGCAGTTTCCATGATTTTTTTTTTAAACGTTGCACTTTTACAAAGTTATTAGATGTCAGTCCTTTAAAGGATTTGGGCTCCATAGTTTGTTAAATAGGACCTTTGATTATTAAAACTGAAGTAATTTTACAAATATAATTTACTTTTCACTATGCTGTTTACTTTGCAGTTTTTTGAGATTGACATGAAAAATGGATTACTCCATTTTCTTTTGTCACTAGTCACTTTCCAGACAATTTCACTTGCCAGGTACTTATGCACTAACTAAAGGCTGCAAACACCACCGGAGAATTCTTACTTATTCTATTGAATATAAATATATATATTTCTACTGGAATTAAGGAAAAAATCCAAGGAAACACTTAATTGGTGTAATGATTTGTACAAGCTTGCTTTCGTAAAATCGAAAGGGACATTGTCAACTTGAAATCTAGTTATTTTCAACTGAGTTAAAAGTTTCATGTACTACACCTACCTGAGTCCCCCTGCCAATACATATATTTTTTAAACAATCACATTTTCCCTTTTTTTTTTTTTTTTTTTTTTTTTTAAGGACTTGTTGCTGCCCGCCTTACTCATCTTGAGCAGTACATTATTCTACTCACATATGTTAAGTATTTGCAGCACTGTCACTTCAACTGCTACTAAACATGAGCAAAGTTAGCTGAATCTAGCCCTAAAAATAGTTTTCCTCTCACCTTCTGTTGTGCGAAAAACATAGACAACACTACAGGAAAACTGACTCTACCGTGGAAACAGTGAAAACAACAAACAAAGTGCCGGCAGAAGCAAACAATAAACAAATTGAAAAGATAGAGAAAAATATTTTTGCTTTCAGTCTCCATCAGTTAGGTGTCGCTTGTAACAATAGTAGGTAAAATGTTTTCAGACAGGAGGTTTGATTTTTAAAGTTGACTGTGCCCTTTTAATTTTTGGGTCAAATTGGATTCTCAGTAGGCCTTAAATTATTTACATTATACCAGTTTTCATAATTAAATCTTTCATTATACACTCTTAGTATTTTCTTCAAACTGCTCAGTACATATGGAAAGGGTATTAGTGGCAAAAACAGAGAAGTTGGATTAAAACAAATACTTTATAAACTTTACTTCAATAATTCTAACCATAATAATACCTCATTACTGCCGCTGAGTCAATGGGCCCATTCATCACTGGCATAAGTGGGTGCTACTGTAGCGAAGTCAGCTGCTTGTGCTGGTGGTGAGTGTAGCCCAGTGCCAGTAAAACAAAGTTTTTTAGTGGTAACCTCTGAAAAATAAATTTGCCTTCTATGTACATTTAACGATTTTTTAGCATCTCCTGTCAAGGTCTCTGTTCATGCTGCCTATAAATTGCCCAGTACGGAAGTCTTTAAAGTCCAATTCAGCAAAGCACCCAAACATGTGCTTAATTTCAAGTATATGGTTGAATCTCACTGAAGTCAATGGGACCTAAGCACATGCTTGGGTATATTGTGGAACAAGAATGGGTTTAAGTAAGTGCTTATAGTTAAGCACATAACTAAGTGCTTTGCTCAGTCAGTGCCTAAGATTTGAAGGTAGCACCCTCTTTCTTTTCACACTGTCTTGCTACAAGATTTCTGGAATCTGCTGTTATTTGCACTTAACAATGGGGAAATACCAACTTTTTCAACATCAAGTGTCAGTAACTGGAGTTCAGAAATAACAATACACAAACTCAAGATCTGGGGATAAATTGAAATTAATCATTATCACAGACAAATCTGTTTTCATCATTAGTTCTGAATTAGTTAAATGACACACAAAGATTTTATACAAGCCTGTTGTATATTCTGGTAGTGATGTTTGCTTATTTGAAGAAATTCTTTATATAATCATCCATAAATTATATTTTTTTATATTTGGGAAAAAAAAAGTTTCAAATTCAATGACATAACTGAGGTGGGAAAACTAGCCAGTCAGTTTTTCATTTTTCAAAAAATCAGACTGAAAAAACATGAACTGTTAAGTTTCTCTGTTGATTACTAGAAATATTGTGGATAATTGTACTTACTTACCTGAATACTTATTTAGCAAATATATTCAGATACAAGTTTAGATACAGAGTTAAATGTAATTTGAGCATTAGTTTACACATATATAAATCAAAGTTTGACAATATCAAAATCCCATCAAACTGTGGGCCCTTCTTATGCTATTATCAAATATACTATGCCACTATGGGATAGCAGAGAACCATGGAACACTAGCATTAGCCATGTTTATTAAATTTGGTCAGTTTTCAGAACCTTCCAAAAAGGAATACTAAACATTTATTTCCCCCCTCTGGAAATTTTTTTCTCATGCTCAATACAGTTGTCATCACAATTCCTATTGAATTTATAAAAATATTTTTTTTATCCAATAATCCCGTTATGGTAAAAATAGGAGTTTTTATAGCAAATGATAAACAAGCTCACAGACTATGAGAGAAATTAAACTTATTTAAACTGTCACACATTCGCTACTGAATCACACACCTCCATTTTCTTTGTGTGCGCGTGTGTGTTGTTGCTCACCTCAGACTGGCAGTTTTTAAGGTGCAGAAGCATCTTCCAAATGTGTGTCTAATTTAATGATCACATTCCACACACTGGTGCCACATGCTTTGAATTTACATCATTAGCCAACCAAGAGCTGTGTTAAACAACAGGTTTAATTGAAACTGCATAATTCTTTAGAAATTGCAGCACTTTCAATCTAATAAGAGAACAAAAAAGGGATATGTATGTGGTTCATTACATTACTAGATTTGATTTTTTTAAATAACTCCCCCCCAAAAATCCAAAAACACATTTGAAAGAAGTTGCTGCACCTGCAAAGACACTCTTTAAGCTTACTATGAAATACAAAAAAGTGCACTCTTCTATATCTACATATAAAACATATTAGAAATAAAACTTGTGTAAAATGTTTGCTGTGCAAACTATAAAAACAGTCAGTCAGTCCATTCTTTTCCTAAATATTTTGTCACATTCTCTTGCTTCCTACTGCAGAGAATCACTGTTATCCAAAACAAGCTCACTGATGTTTGTTGTTGAGAGGTCTGCTCCATCGTCTTCACCACTATCCACAGATTCATCCTCACTTTGTCCTGCCATCATAACTTGCTGAACAGCCAAAGTAGCACCATCAGATGACAGAGACTGGAGACTGTCTACATTCATGTTGACTGGAGCTGTAATTGTTACAACAGCTCCTGGAGAGGTGAAAACATGGATACAATTAGTAAACTGAAAACAATGCTCGAATCAGAATTTAGATTCAAGAGTTACACAAGAGAATTTGTTTGTTTTTTAATAGGATACCTAGGAAATTACATATAACTAATTATGTTATTTAGGTAGCAAAGTCAAAGCACTCAAAAGCTAGGAAACGTCAGAACTAAGGTTGCTCTAGACTCTTAATTTGGTCCCTCTGTATCATAATGCATGCACACAGTCTTTAATTACTTGATCACATACTAATTTTTCCCATGGTATCTCTACCTCATTCAGTGCCCAGGCTGGGAGGTGCTCAGGGAGTGTATCAGGGTTACTTACACGGATGAGACTGCTGCCTTATTCAGCTCGCATTGATGTCACAATTAATTGCAGTGTTGCTGTAGCTAAGCTGGTCTCAGCATATTAGAGTCCAATAAAAGATATTACCTCACCCACCCTGCTGACAGTCAATGGCAGCTTTCCTCTTGAATTCAATGGGAGTCAGATCAGGCCCTTGTTGCAGAAGCTGCAAAGTGAGCAGGGACTTAAGGAAGAGAACTACAGGAAGGGAAAGGCTGGTCCTGTGGTTAAGGCAGTTGGAGGGTCAACCCAGGAGGGACAACTGGGTCTATTCCTCCCTCTGCCACATAGTTTCTACATGACACTAGCCAAGTCATTTAAACCAAAAATGTAACAGATACCTACTAATAATATATTCCTCATTTTTTCAGTGCCAATGTGAGACTCTTGGGCCTGATTTGCTGAGCACACGACGCTACAAGTAAATTAAATGGGAGCTGTAGACGCTCAGTACCTTGGGCAATAAGGCAGCGTGGTCTGCAGGAATAAGCACAGCATGAAGAGTCAGGAGGCCCCATGTCAGAAGCTTGGCTCTCCCACTCTGGAAAAATAGTACACGATCATGTAGCTAGAAACTGTATCATAATACATATGCACAAGGGTGAAGAAGTAAGGTTGCACGGGCAACTTTAATTCCAGCATTTCCTAACTTTTGAGTATTTGACTTTGAGAAACTTAAGCAACATTCTTGTAATAATTTTTTCTATGTATATTACGTAACAAAAATCCAAGTATTTAGCTAAAATTTTAAGAGAGAAATTTCTGTCAATTTTTTCCAGACTATCAACACAGTTGTTTAGTTACATCAGGAAATGCCCCAAAACATAACAAAAGTGGCTTTATTTAAGACATTTTAATAAGGAATTCATTTTACTATACATACTCCAGCCAATTTTCCTTACCATCTGACATTGTAAGTTCATTAGTTTGCTGCTGAGCAACTCCTGATGCAATGGAATCAGGCCAGAACCTCTGAACTGGTCTGTTTTGAGCTGTTTTTTTCTTTGTTTTAGGAGTTTCAGAACAGCTGGAATCCAGCATTGGCTGAAGAATTCGTCTTCTAGCATTGATAAACCTAAACATGACCAACAAAAAACCCACACAGCTTATGACCACAAAATTGTGAATGCATGCACACGCATGCATACAGAGAGTCTCAACCAATGTGTTATGCAAAAAATAAAAATTAAATAGAAATTAATATTAAAAATGCAAAATGTTATTTCCTAACACCTTTGTTTCACACTCCATTTTAGAGGTGCCCCAGAACCACTTCACCACAAAATCTGCTCCTGGAACACTGAAGTCCTTTGATACTACCAACCTAACTAAAGAAACAGCTTGCTACTTCTGTGTGGCTGACAGGCCCTCCTTCCTCCCTCACCTCCTGTCAGCTGGTACACTGCTTCTTCTAGCCAGGTGCAATCCAAGTCTCCCCGCCCAATATAAGCTGTGAATCATTGCAGCATGCCCCAGATAATGGATGCTCCTCTAATTAGGGTGCCTCCAGACGTGGCTTTTATTTAGATCATTTGCTCAGGTTCGCTACTATCTGGCTCCACCTTCTTCCCAATTCCCTGTAACTCCCTGCTCTCCTCCAATTTACTTCAGTCCCCTGCAATTGCTGCACAGGAATCCTCCCTCCCTGCTCCTGAACATAAATTCAAAAGTTAAGTCTGACAAGCTATCAGTAATTAATTCACTGGAGCTGGGTATGGAAGTAAGGAAGGATTTTCTTGTAGCAAAGTGCAGGACTTTGAATAAGGAGACCAGAGCTCTATATCTGATATGACAAAAACTTCTGGTCTGTTGGATGGATCATTATACCTCTGTAAGCCTCAATTCCTTTATTAGCAAAATAGGCGTAATACTATTTCCATATCTCTCAGAGTGTTATGAGGTGAAAGTCCTTACTGCCTGTAGAGAGTTATGATGTCCTTAGGTGCTTTACGTTTGCAGAATACTATTATATGTAAAACTATCCATTGTTTAAAGACAAGTTTAGTATAGAACTGTAGATTTTACTCTAGATGTTCATGAATTTTTCAGTTTAAGTTAGACTACTAATTTTATTTCTATGAGCTATATGAGTGTGGATGTCACTCAGACACAGAATGTACCTCCATACCTACACTCCAATTATGGACATTAAGTCAAAGTTTTGGATCTTACCAATTGTTAACCTGCAGTAGTGTCAGATTTGTCTGTGCTGCAATCTGCTTTTTCTCATCTTCTGTTGGATATGGATGCTAAGGACAAAAAAAGTATGTAAACTTTTGCTTTTTTCTTTCCTTAAAAGAAAATGAAGACATTTTCATTTACTATTCATTAAAAATAGCTAAAATTAAAAAAACCCCATCTGTTTCTTTAACAAAATAAATTTTAAAACAAACTTTTACTGATACGGTCACTTAACAAGTAAAACTTTAGTAAACAAAAACTGATTTTATCCTTATAAAGTGTATATGCCACCATTTAATTGACCATGTCAAATTCAGAAAAAAATGCTTCTCACAGCTGCCAGAGTCCTTGTTAGACAGTGTGATCCTTTGCTAGCACAGCATGTGATAGTGTAACTAATCAAATCTTGTCAGAAGGCTGTGTCATATGAGAGTGCTGATAAGCCTTTTGTGGTTAAATAAACCCCTCCTGAATTAAACAGAGCAAGGAAAGTGTATGTAATGTAAGAAATGCATGTGTGATTTTCATGTATAATTTATCTGTTGTAACTATTAGCTAACACAGATGACACTCTATTAATATATAGCCCTCCATCATTTATTATTTACAGAGACCTAACTTCCTTTCCAGCACAAGTATATGCACAAAGGGAAGACACAGTGTAGAATAACATGGAGCCAATGACACAGACTGGTTATTGGAAGATTTAGTGAAATTCAATTCCCCTCCACATAGAATTTATACATTATTGCTCCTGAGTGAGCCAGGCACTGGGAGAGTATCTGCCACTAAATCCTTGGCACACTGAAATAAAGAATAACAACATCTAAAAAATTTAATAAGTTCTTGCGGTTCAAATGTTAAATATATACAAAATTAGGGCCTTATCCAACTCATGTTAGAGTTAATGGAACAACTTTAACAGACTTCAGTGGAAGTTGAATTGGTCCCTTCATGCATACACGGTAAGGCCAAAAAGGTTTATCTTCCTCAGGATGCAAATCAAAATAGACTACACAGAAAACCGTCTCTGAATACTTATGACTGCTGATCATATTTAGTCCTTACCCCTATGTGCTGAAAGAGCCAAGATCTCATCACATTAGTAGCGTGCTTTGGAAGAACCCCTCTCTTATTTTTTGATGAGCCATCATCTTGATGCAAGATACTTAGATCTTGGTTTAACTGCAACTGAAGCTGCACAAATAATTTTAGAAAAATGTAGAAAGATATGAAGTTACTCGATGAATAGAGACATTTCACAAAAATTGTTTTTATTATGTGAAAAAATGCATACATATACAGAAGCAATGAAAAAAGTTAGCTCTATATAATTGGTGTCAAAAAGGGTACTTTATTTACCTGCAGTGGTAGCGGTGGAAGGTCTCTTGCAGTATTATCCTAAAGAGATCCATACTCTGGGTTACGTGTTATCAAGTTTCTGATGTTTTAGCATTTTCTAGAACCCCTTTAAAGAATTGCTGTAGTTATCAGGAGGCTATATTCACTGCATCACAGCTACCAAGTGCCAATTTATTTTCACTTACAATAAAAGTCATTCTAGTGCAGGGGGCTAGGAATAAGATCCTCCTTAGCCTGTAAACTTCATATTGAGAATCTGATTCTCCACTGACTTGCATCTTGCGTAGCCATTTACATTTAGTGAGTGTAACATGCTATGCTGATTTGGTAGAGTTTCACGCTCACTTTACACTGACTGTGCACAGGACTAAGTGACTACACAAGGTGCAAGGCTGTGGAGAATCAGGCCCTGAGGGCTTAACAAGTGAAAGCTACTTTGTGTGGGTCTTCTGCTCTGAGGTCAATTTAACTCTAAGGCCCTTATTTCCCCAGTCTGAACAAATATACCAAAATGCTCAAAGCACAATAGGAATATGTATGTGTCTCTGTCCACATCATCATCATCTAAGAAGACAATAACAACAGGTATAAAAAGCAGCTCTCCCTACTTAGCTGTGGAAACTACAAAGCTGAATTGATGAGAGGTACACACAGCAGCTCTTTAAAAAAAAACCCATATATATATAACAGATACAAAGAATATATCTATGACAACTATCTTCGTAAAATGAATAACTATCACCAGCTCCACTTTTAAGAGAAAAAAAAATGGACTAAACTCTGCCCTGGGAACTGCATGCATGCACTTTCAAGTATTGAGTTTGGCCTGATAAATTTAGATTATTGCAAAGTAAATCATCAAAAAGAGCATGAGAGCAGGGTAAAATAAATGACAAAGTTTAACTGATTGTAGTGGAAATTCAGCAGCTCCTTTGGAAAGGATGTAACTGTATGCAAAGCCACTGTACAGGGAGAATCTATTACTTACATTTACATGCCTAAAATAGCAATTAATGAGGCTTTCCTCAGATATCTCTATTTATCTATCTATAGATATATGCGCACATAAATTTTTAAAAACTACATTAAAGACAAATTAAGTTTTAAAGTTTAAATGCACAAAAAACAGGAGATTCTGAATTAAAATTTCCACATAAATTCTAACTTTACCCAATGAGTAACTAATGCTGCATGCACTTGATTTACATTTATGCTGTACCTTTTCTACAACTTCAGAGGCACATATTTAGTATTTTGTTTTACCAGCTCTGAATTGTATCTCCTGAGGCTATATTATATTCTTCATTTATGCTTCAGGCCCTCTCAGTTACAGAGCATAACCAAATGGCACCAGCTGTTTTAGAAAGGGCTGACTGCCTTCACACATAATGTTCTTGGTCCCCCAAACTGGCTGATCATTCTATGAGTAAAAGGAGCACAGTATACAAACTTGAAATGAGACAGTCCTCAGTCAGCTGGAATGCTCTAAAATTGAAGTCAGCAGACTATGAAAATTCTGTACTTTGGATAGAGAACATGAAACAGATTTCAAAGGGTGGTGGCCAGGTCTCCTCACAACCCCCAAGACATCTAAAAAAAAAAAGTGTACGGTCTTGTATCTATGCTATATGATCATTTAACAGAAGACCCTAATGTAATGTCTACAAGGGGAAGAGATCAGGCTACCATAGGATCCATAACATGTAGTAGCTTAATATTTGTATTATCAAAAGCTAGACCTTAATGATTTTTAACATAGATGTATGAAATCTTCATAAGGTACCAATATTTCCCTCTTTTGCCTCCTTTTTCACTCCATTTATGTATCTAGATGTTCCCACACTGAAAAAATCTGCTTCTTTGAACATTAGGATAGATACCCTTCAGTGTTTATCCAAACTTAGTAGGAATAGTGTAGAGCTCACATATGATGTATCATTTCAAACAGCTGTGTTACAACTTTATTGTTTCTTTAAACAAGACAGAACACTGGTTCATCATCAAGCACTATGTTTATGCCTGTGCGAATCTATTTTAAAAGGCCATTTCTGAGCTAAGTGTAAAGTATCATATGAAAAAAAATTTCCCCTACCCGCCCCCAAACACATTCAGAAATAACACACATATACATTTTTAAAATTCAAAGCAATTTGCTTCTCTGCAGAGGCTCACTATTGCATTTTTCAACTCCCACAAGGTAATTTCCCCCTCGCCCCCAGAAAGTTGTGAAACAATGGAAATAGGAATTTAGAAAGTTCTATTTCACTCCCATGGGTGGCAGTGGAACAGGGTCACAGTCAACCTACAGATGGACTTGGGAGTTCCAACTGAAGTCAAAGGAAGCTACAGACATATCTGTGCATAAGTTGAGGTTATTATTTCCCATATAATTCCACACTTTTCCGAGACAAAGGGGTAATAGTTTTCCCTCCAAACATTCCACTCTAGGAGACCAATTTTACAGGTCAGAGGCATGCATGCAACTCCTATTAACTCAGAGCTGTATGTATCTGAGGGCAGAATTTGGTCATGTATGTGCTAATATAAGTGTATTTTAAATATACTCTTTATGAAAGAAAATCAGTAATTGTTAATGGACTTTATATTATGCAGATGAATCTTCCTGTTCAAACGTTTCACAAATTAATCCATTCTAGGGTCTCCTTATTCCTGGATGATCTGATTTACCACTTTCTAATCCATGGACCAGTATCCTGATGTTCTGATTTGATACTGTCAATCTATTATCATATACTTTCCTTTCCTGTAACGAAGCTTTCATTGGACTGTTCTATTCTAAAACTGTAAAAGGCTTCCCAGCAAAAGAAAGCTGACTCTTCTGTTTCTTGAGTAGTGTACACTATTTGGTTGTCACCCATTTAGTTCAAAACAGTATTCTGAAAGTCTGTGTAGTGAGAAATGCCTCTTAACAAGTGTAAACTCTGAAATATATAAAAATAAAGTTTCAAATTACTGGTGGTGGCAGCCTTCTTGATGCAAAGTGACACTTCTGACACCAGCAGTATGGCATTGTAATATACTAGTGTAAATCCATCCTGCCATAATCCTAGTTCAGTTTGAAAGAGAGTTTAAAAATGCTTAATGTTTACTCAGTAAAATATTTTTCTTCTATACAAATACTTCTCTGCCACCACCAAGAAGAAAGAAACTGACAGTTGGGGCCATCATGCTTTGTCATGTCAAGAGAGATTTTTGCGAATCTTTGAGATTCTAATGCCATATAACAAATGTGGGGATCTTTGTAGCAGTACATAACATTTTTTTCCCTGGAATTCAGGTAATTAATTCTACACTAATTAATGTTTATTTGTGCAATGCTCAGCAGTTTATCATACTGAATATATTACAATAACTTAAAAAATAGTTGTTGGTTTTTTTAATTCCAAAGAACTATTCTATGAAGACTATGAAACAAACCTGTGAATTCTGGATCCTAATTGTCCCAGGTGACAGTGCTTGTGTCACTACTTGACCTTGAGGAGTGACCACAGTGACAGGCTGATACACAGTGCCCCCTTTAAAAACATACAAAATTATGATTATACCTCTGATTATAAAGTAGACAAAAGTGAATTTAAAAAAATGCATTTCAACATTAAAATCACTATTAAGTGATCATCTTGGTAGTTATATATACTGACAAAAATCATTCTTGTACCATATCTAATTTAAAGAGGAATAAATAATCATTCTATTTAATTACTTTAATAGCATTATTGCTGACAAGAGAAATGCATTTTCTAGATGATGTTAACTATATTATTTTATTACAACTTCTCTTGCAACTTATTACAACACTAAGATGCACTCTTTAGTACAAAAGTTTCATTCACAGAAAACCATAACAAGTTTGACTCAATTTCTGTCCATTTTAGATATGCCAGATCAGATGCTCTAAGTGATGTTAATGACAAGACATTTCAAGTTTATTTCATCTTGACTGCCAGCCCAACATAATGGTGCAGTTTGGAGTTGTCAGGATTTCATCGACTTCCAGATTCTGTTACCAACCTACATAATGCGATGAAAGACGCTAACGTACAGCATTATTTTAATAATGCAAGTCTTTTGTCTAATAAAATATTTTTGAAAAACCGGTAGAAGACATATGTTCTTTTCAATAATAGATCAAATAATTTTTCCATTAAAAAAAGACATTGCACAGAAATATATCTGAAGTTTCTATCTCACCGTCCCCTGCCCCCTTAAGATATATTTCTGTGCAACGTCCTTTATAAAATAACAACTAACATATAAAACCAGTATTCAAAAGTTACTGGGATACTTGGTTGTATAATATAACATTTGGAAAGTTACCATGAAAGGAGTTATTAGTAAAAAATATTCCCATCTTTGTACATTTCTTAACAACTGTGAAAGAAAGCAAAATAAAGAGCAATATGTCAATTTTTTTTCCTGTGTCATACCTGCTACTGTTGCCATAGTTACATTTCCCTGCTGCAATGCTGATGCAGGCACCATAATCCCTTGGGGACTGAGTGTGCCTGCAATGGCACTTTGAATTTGCTAGAAAAATAAAATAGTTTTAAAAATTAAATGTGCTCATGTAATTTTTAGTTGCAACAAATCTGAGGCTTTAAAAAGAGGATCATCTCAAAGAGAAAGACTGTATCACTCAAAAGTCATTACTACAAACTGTTCAGTTTGAAAACATGAGTCATAAAATAATAAACTCATAAAGCAGACATGAAATACCTGGAGATACTTGGGGAGAAAAAATATTTTGGATACATAACTAAACCAGAAGTGAACCAACAATTTTTAAAGACACAGAAGATAAAGAGTAGATACAATGGGTCTCAGGAAGTAAAATTACAAGTGTCTACAGTTTGGAGGTTTAATAAATAACTTAATTCCTTCTGTAGCTTTCTGACTTAAAGAATGCAAAATATCCACAAGGTAACTAGATTAAAATAACATTAAGGTAATTTAAATTATATAACTGTAGTACAAAGTTTATGTTGGTAGCCCCTGATCCTGCAAATTGTTGTACATATCCTTAACTTTGCCCATTAATAGTCCCATTGGCTTCAAAGGTGTAAAGTTAAGACAATGGGTATCTGCAGGATTGAGACGTAGTAGCCATACCAGCAACTGTTTTAAGTAATCTCTATCTAATTTCAAATTTTCCTCTCCACCCTTTGAGGTACCAAAAGCAAAAACTGTGTTTTATAAAAACTGAAATTTAAATCACTAGGACTACTCACAGTGCATAAAGTTAAATATGCATGTATGTCATTGCAGGATTGGCACCCAAGACTAAAGTACTATAACAGGTACTATGACATAATTGTTCCTGCTCACGGAAAGAGCAGTAGGAGTACCAAAAAGAGTAATAAAGCAATCATTACCCCTCAGATTACTTTATAAAATAGATTATGTATTGTAATCAGATATTTCAACAAACAAGCAAATACAGTGCATACATATAAGAATATGTGCTGTTGTTGATATTAGAAGGTAGATAGAGCAGACACTAGACTGAAACATTATGACTAAAAAGCAACAGGTAACCTTTGTCCACTCTAAAATGATCAGTTTATATACACATACACTGCCAAACCATCTCAACACCTTTAGTGAGGCAGACAAACTTGACAGCTGGGTCAAAGCCAAAGCGATATAATGCATATTAGGACAACTTTTTCTTGTGTTCATGCTCTTTCCTAACACCTGTTCCCACCAAGGCAGCAACTCCAGCAAATCCAAGCTTTTTTATTTTATTTTATTTTGGAGTTGCTGGACTGAGGTAAGAAGTAAAAGGAAAGAAGGCAAACAGTAATTATGGCATGTCTCTAAAGTGCTGACACATTTAATTAACCTTGTCCACTGTTCAGCTGCTCAAAAGAAGGCTGCTAACCTTGATATAAACACAATTACAAAGAACAGGGTAAACAGTAGGTAAGTGGAATTCTTACAAAGTGCAGCAAAAATATACTTAGAAATTTTGCAGGATTTCTAAGCAAAAGCCCATTTAAACCAGCTTGAAATGTACCTGCGATTGTACAGGTGAATAAGGACTTCCAGGTTCTCCACTTAGTAGAGTTTCACTGTTCATTTTTGTTTTCAGACAGGCAATGTAACGACTACAGAAATCCTTGCAGAGTTCATTAACCTTTTCTAGCTCAAGCAGATGAATACGTAGAACCTGGATTGCCTTAACCATCTAGAGAGAAAGATGGAAAAAAGACTTAGAAGCAAGGCAAGAAAACACTATTACTTGCATGAATAAGTAATTTAGGGAAAACTTTAAATATACGTAAGAATACTAACTACCAGAAGACTGTTCACAATACTCCTGTCCAGGCTGTATTTTACTGGAGTGTGAAAGGTATTTGTTTAGAACAAAATCCTGTATTGCTCTGCTGTTTAGGTAAACCGTCAAACAAGAGAGAACAAACATAAATGCAGCAAAGGATTTTTCTTGTCTTGGTCACAGTCTATATCACTGTACAATTAAAAAAATTGGTTGGGGCAGGTGTGGTGAACAGTAGTGCTCTGAGCTATACACAGAAGACTGGGTTCAATTCTTCAGTCCCATTCCTTCACTCCCTGGCCCAGGAGAAACAATAAGTGCTATGGAAGCCCCTGCTGAGGAGGAATGCCACTCATTACTTGGCAGCAACCCCTCTGGCCAATTAATGCCAACCTAATCCCTAAAAGGACATTGGCTGCAACATAAGGCCTCAAGGACACAGGTGTGAAAGTAAAAAACTGCGAGATGAATCTTCAGTTTTTAGACAATAATAGAGCACATTAGCAAATAAATATAAGCATTCATGCCAGCCTCTGAATACAAACATATTTGTAATCATATGCTTTGAAAAGTTATTCTATTCTGAAGAGAAATCACATAAAACTGATATCTTACTCAACAGATCTGCTCATGTGTGTATTCAGTCACTGATGACTTTAGTAACAAAAATTCATTATTTTTCTGTTTTTTATGCCAGTTTGAGAGTTAACATACCTAAGAGAGAATCCACAGCTCACCCTATTTCATCTGGCGCATCAACAGGATTGCTTACAAAGCTCCAATCTGTTATCCCAGTACAAACTCACTGAAGGTAAGAGAATTGCACTGGTGTCATTCAGGACATAATTTGAAGACAATGGGAATGCCCATGTAATCTTATTTGGCCTACAGAACTTTATTACTTATAATGTAGAAGATACCAAGAATTAAGTGGCAGCCAGGAGAAAAAAAAAACTATCACTCAGAAATCTTAGACAAGTTGAAGTGCTATCTGGGCAAATAAAAGCCTCAGACTTCCTTCTCACCAAACAAGGACATTAGGGGAGGCAGAATGACATCAGACACAGCAGCACAGACCATAGTTAGGGGATACGGTGGCTGGAGGAGGCTGGTGAAAGGGGAGGAGAAACCATTAAGCTGCCTCAAGAAAGAGCAGGGATAGAGAGAAACAACAATATTGAGCTACCAGAGGGGTAGCCGTGTTAGTCTGTATACAGCAAAAACAACGAGAGTCCTGTAGCACCTTAAAGACTAACAAATTTCTGCAGGCATAAGCTTTCGTGGGCTGCAACCCACTTCGTCAGATGCATGAAGTGGAAATCACAGATAAGAGGTATACCCTTGGATGTATATATATATATACCTCTTATCTGTGATTTCCACTTCATGCATCTGACGAAGTGGGTTGCAGCCCACGAAAGCTTATGCCTGCAGAAATTTGTTAGTCTTTAAGGTGCTACAGGACTCTCATTGATTGAGCTACCAGTGAGAGTAGAGGGGAGGAGATACTGAGCGGAGGGGAGGGGAGAGGGATGGGCCTAGCTGCTATCAGCCAGATGTGTAATGTGGGTGAAGGGGCTGATACAAGGGGAAAAGCACACTACTGAGCATGCCTGAGGACAATGTGTTGGATATAAATGCTCTGATCAGAGGTCTGTGCTGCAGTCAAGTAATTCAAAGGCAGTCAGCTATCTTTGTCAAAAAGGGAAGCAACAGTTTAATTTTTCAGCCAAGCCAAAGCAGGCTATGTATTATTATTTGTTTTGTAGGAGCGCTAGAGGTCTCAATGGGAGATGAAGACACCATTGTGCTAAGCGCTATATGTACATAATAAAGTCTTTATTATGTACAAAGAGTTTACAGTTGACTAACTAAAAATGCCATTACTTGCTGCTGCTAAACACAATTTGATTTTATTTAGAATGGAGATGGTCTCTCTTTAACACTTTGTTGCAGCCTCAAATTGCAAAATTTGCTGCTTCTAAGGACAGATAGTTTGATTTTTCTCAGCAATCCTTGACTTACACACTAACTACTTAAGAAACATTTATGTAAAAACTATCTACACACCTAATTTTAAACAAATCTGAAAAGCATCTGGGAGACATTGAACCACACTGCTAGGCTTTGGGGTAAAAAACTATCATCAGTTTGAATTGGCAGAGTGTAATATTGGAGGCCCTGAGTCAAGCAAGAATAAAGCATGACACATAAGGAAAATGAGATACTTAAGAGGTAAATGCACTTTCCAGAATTAATTAAAAGCTCTATTGATGCATTTCATGTAAGAAAGACGTCACCTTGTTTAACACTGCTTACAATCACTAAACAAAATTTCAGTTTTAGGGATTTTGAGATTGGGATTTTCCAATTTGAAGGCCAAAAGTGGCCTTAATCCTAGATCAAATCATACTAATAACTGCGGAGCGGAAGACTTTACAGAAACAAATGCAAAGTCTCTTCAGAAATAGCCTGAGAAATATATACAGATAGCTAGCTTTCTTCCTATAATTGTTGATGAATCAACTGCCAGATCAGTAATTGAGAAAGAAATGGTGTATGTCTGATTTGTGCATGATGACAAACCTTGTACTTTTTGCTGGTACAGAAGACTTGCAATCTGTGATAGCTAGTGGTACAATTCAGGGAATAAAAATAGCTACAGGGATTGTAAATATCATGGCAGAACAGCTACAATGAAAACCAGATAGCCCCAAAACTGATGGTACAGTAGTGACTACAGGATATTCAAGTAGCTTGCAGGCCATATTTAAGCAAGATACTCCTTGTGTGGCTGTTGTACATCATCCACACTGATTTACTATTCTGGACCTCAAAAAAGATTATCCTTATTTTATAAAGTAATTTATTTTGTAAGACATAAGTCTCAAAAGATGACAGCAGCTTCAAGCTGTGCACTATTTTGGAAGTATTCACCAGGTACCTGGATTTGCTTGCCTGGCCAGAACACTGAAGCCAGTGATCAAAAATAATCATTTAACAATCACCCATTTGTTACATATTGCAGAAACTAAGTTAAGGGACTGAAGTAACCTTAGTCAAGGGCATCTTAAGGAGATCAAGACAGGCAAATTTGTGGGCATATTGTTTTCCATGATGGACACAGCCTACAGTGTGACTGATGTTTCTCTTACTCTTCTAGGAGAGGATCACTTGAATGAAGTTTTAGCAAATGTAGAAAGCAGTATGCTGGAACTCAAAGCAATGAAAGGCAATCCTAGCTCTTTGATCCAAAACCTTATCTGTAGGAATGGCAAATGCTTCTGAGTCTTTAAAGGAAGAGCTGCAGAAAAATCAGATCCATGTGCTCAAGAAATGTTATTTAAAATATGAATGCACATTCACCAGGTTTCAATATTTTGACTACACAGAGTCCTAGTGATTTAAAAAAAAAAAAAAAAGCACTGAGCCATTATGAAAGTATACAAATAGACAGTTTTCTAGACCAATGCCCTCCCTCCAGTGGTTGCCTTTAAAATTGTGTTTAAATACCACCAAATCCCAAACAAATGACCATGAACATACATGTTTAACAAAGTGTTTAACCAGCAGGTCACATGCCTTTAAGGATATATTGTTCTTGGTGGAAGTATTGTTAAATAATTGTCCTGTAATGCTGCAATGGTAGAACACGAGTTTTGCTCAAAAACTTAAAAAAAAAATAAAAAATACCCAACAACAACCAAACTGTACACGTGGGAAAGCAAGACTTGATGTAGATACAAGTAAATAGCCTAAATATAAACTTTTTTTAGCCTCAACAGATTATTCTCCACTGTCTTGAAGGAGGACCAGAAACAAAACACATTCATAGACAAAATCATAATGAGCATACAACAGCAGGTAGAATTACTGGAGCTTGACTAGGACTAGTCTATAGGATCAAATGGACAGTATCCATAGTTATTGTTTACTTTTTACTTGTTTGAAATAAGTTACCTTACCTCAGTTCTGACTTTCAGTCTCATTAGTGGTGATATTGTAATTAAGAATAAAGCAAGGACAAAACTAACGTAAGATAAAGTGAGAGCTAGACACACTAAAAACAAGAGAATAAAAATAAGAAATCCTAACACAATAGTCCAAAACAGAACAGATCACAGAGAAACGCTTCCAGACAATCACAGCAAAAATAATATTTCATTTTAATTTGCTTGAGAGAAAGACCGCAGCCTGAAAATTGAGATGACCATGTTTTCATGTGTAACAAGTAAATCTGCAGTCTTAGCTTCCTGTGCACAAAGCATTAGAATTCTTTTCCCCCAGCATGCCACATAACTATGGGTGTCGATAGCCATCTGATTTTGTCTTTCCAGTTGAAGAAACAAACCTGAAACATCCGCTAATGCAGTAAGTGGAATAATTTGTCCATAGGGTACCAGATAGTAATAAAGTACATTGATGTCGTTTTAAGCAAAGCCAGGCATATACCACAAAACAGGTAATAGGACTAGAGGAATGGCTTTACCAAATCAGATCATTTGTCCATTTACTTCAGTGGTCCCCATACAACAGAGGCACCCCACCAGAGGGGCACGGAAGAAAGTTCGGGGGTGGGAGGGATGACAGGGTCTGGGCCAGCCCCCACGTGGGACGGGGGGGGGGGAGGGAAGCACCACCCAGCCCCGCTCTGCCCCCAGCTTGGCCCCAGCCTCCTGGCCCCCAGCTTGCAGCCCTACTCCCACTCCCAGCCATGCTCCCGGCTCCTGCGGCCCTGGCCGACAGCTCTGGCCCCTGGGGAGGGAAGGTGGGCGTGGACTGGGTAAGAGGGGGTGCAGACCCAAAAAGTTTGGGGACCACTACTTTAGAGAAAGCTGAAAGAAACCTTATAAAATAAACTTCCCATGGAGAAAGTTTCCTTCTAACTCTCCACCTTCTCATCAATTATCCTATCAGAATGACTTATGCACTAAAACAGGAGGGTTTATATTTTTTATAATTTTTTTATCCGATCTGTTGCAATTGTACTGAATCTAAACCAAAATCCATTAAAATCAATGGAAAGACTCCCATTGACTTCACTGAACACCGTATCAGGCATATCATCAGTACAAAACATCTAATTCTTTCACGCATGTGTGAAAATTACATTTTAAAATCAGCCTTAAATGCGTTGCCTTTAAATTACATTGGAAGTTCCTTGCTCTTGTATTATGGGAAATGGTAAACAGGAGTGCTCATTTTTATCTTCTATATATTATTCATTATTTTCTCCACCTTTACCATAACCCTCTTATTTGTCCCAAGATCTCTTTTCCTATGGATATTCTCTCCTTGCCTCTAATCAATACCATAAATCTTATGAAGGAAACATGAACTGTTCTGAGTTTCCATGCTACTGCTCATACGATAAATAACTGAACTGGTTAGCAACACTACCTCCACATGTCCCCCCAAAAGGGATATATTGGGAAACACAGTCAGTCAAAACACACTACTCGCAGGAGGCCATCTCAATACCTTGGGGTCAGCAGATACATCAAAAATTATGTTAGTACTACAAAAGGACGCACATACCCAAGTGTTGCCTGGATATTATAACAATAACAAATTGTTATTGTGCAGTTCTGAGGAATGTAACCAACTGATGATTCTAACTAATCCTTAATTCAGTGGATCAATTCAAATTGTTATAAAAATAAATTGATAATGTTAAATTGCTAATTTGTTAAGCCTTCTTTTTAAATGTTACCAGAGAGCCTGTTGCAAGGCAGCTAGTACTAGCCTTTTCACTACTCTGTGTGATCTGAGCTACTCTAAATACTCTGCTTGGTAATATCTGTAACAATATAACAGGTACTCACAAAACATACTGCTAACAAGTCTCATCATAAGCCCCTGTGGCATTCTTAGTTCTGACTCAAAGGAATCTCACTACAGGTGCACGAAGCTGGTCCTTAAAGAGATGTTTCAAAGTAAATTCTGCTGGAGTTTCCCATGCTGAAATCTTTTGCACAGCATTAATGCAGGAACCAATCAACTCACTTAAGAAGTGAGTAGCCCTCATAAAGTAATAGGAAGTCATCAAAATGAGAATCCACCCTCTTTAACTAAAAACTGCTGAAGGTAATCGATGTGCTTTAAGATTCTGCAACCTAATACAGTTCACAATCCACTCCCATTTTAGCCAAAAGATTCCCAAAAGATCTGTGCCATGTTGGCAAAGCACTCTTTAGAGGCCATGCACACTTGATCAACCCTTTCCTTGGGAATATCTCAGCCAGTTTAGATGTATGAGCCATGTGAATCAGTTGCAGGGTACTGTTACTGATTCATGTGAGACTCCCAGATTATCCTTTATGATTGCTCAGAATGTCCTGCAATTAGTGGACTAGCCTCTGTGCAGTCCTTGAACCATATGGATTTGCTGAGGACCGTGGACACAGTATTCCAATTATTGTGGAGCTGACCTCAGAGCAGTCCTTGAAGCAACACGGATTTACTCAAAATTCTGAAAGCTGTTTCCAAAAACCAGTAAAAAGAGAACGTTCTTTCATTCTGACCAAGCTCATAGTTCTTTGGTTGGCACTGAAATTTGTGGCTTCTTTTCAATTAATAGTGAAATGCATGGCTCTTCCTAATTCAGCTCTTGTTCTAAGATGACAGTGTACTATTGAGCTGGCATTTACCCCCAACATGCTTATGAGTCCACAGGAAATGCAAAGGGGCATGGACTGGAGGGAAGGGAGCCTTGCAGTTGTCTGGCCCACTCTGTCTTTCTGGGCTCTCCTGATAACAGTCCTTATTGGTGTCTGCCTTCTTCGCCTGGATGAGCTGGAGCCAAAGACAGAAGAAGTGGGGTAGAGGAAAAATCAATCATGTAATTAGGATTCCTGCCCACTCCATCTGGAAATATAAATATACGTTTTTAAAAGTTACAAAGGAGGAAAAGCTGCCATTGCAACCAGCTGCAAGCCTCCCTTGTGAGAGCACTAATAATTCAAGGAGGGTTGACATAAGAACTCCATGTCTAGTTGGCTCCTGGGGACTAACTGTTCTGCTCATTTCTTTGGTGCCCTCACTGACTGGACTGCATGTTAATGTGTGAACAGTCCAGAATGCCCAATAATCTCAACAGGTGGGGGAGGAGATGACACTTGTCAGAGATATCATTTCTTGATTATCTCACAGCGGAAAGCTCCCAAATAGGGGAGAAGTATGGCTAACAGATATACCATAAAGAACCTATCTAAGGTAATTGACGTAAGACACAAACAAATTCACATGATCTATGGGCAAATGTGCTTTAAAGACTTTGATTATTCCTCTTGAAAGAAACAAGGAACGGGGGGCAAAGGAAAACAGTGTCTTTCTGTAATATTAAAAAAAGTTAAAAATACCTTGAGGCAGAGTCATCTGATCTGCTCCATGCAAAACAAAATGACTTTCATTTTTACTTATTTTGATTATAGTATCTAAAACAGATTAATAGAATCTAATCAATCAACATCTAAGGCAGATTAACATAAATCTGGGGGGGGGGGGAGGGAGAACCCACAGGAAATGTTAAGATGCCAGTCTAAAGCTATGGCTGATAGGGGAGCAGCAAGGGTGCCATTGCTGTCAGTCATGAAAGAACTGGCAGGCTAATCAACTGGCAGAGGTGAGGGAAGAAAAAAGCTGTCCTTCAATTCTAAGACTATGAGAATTGCAGCCAGTCAATATACTAGACTCATGGACTTAAGGATGAGACTTTAATACCACCAGTCTGTTTTGGAAATTTTGCATACAGTGCTGTAACTTTAGCAAGTGACAGACCCACAAGATCATGTACCCTGTGACTCATGACATCCAAGATGATTGAATCCGAAACAATGGCTGCAATCTTTCTCAGAAAGAAATCTTTATGGCTATTTAAACCATTAAATGTGTTTATCCCCTTTGACAATTACCTCCTATTCAAACAAGATATTTTAATTGAAAACAATTTGAAGGTGTGAAATGTCTGCAGGGACTCTTTCCTTTTCAAGAGGAACCTAAGATGGTGTCAGCAATGTGGTGGGTCTTGCAGAATACTACAAAAACTGCAGTGTTTTCCAATGGGTCTGCTACACTTTTCAAATGATGGGAGATAATAGATCATTATAGCTATTAACAAAGCAGTTATTATTATTACCAACACTTACAAGAAATAGTGGTATGAGCACTTCACAAGGCTTTACTGGGTCATTAACATTCCAATTAAAATGAACAAACACCATGTGCCCCTGGTGCTTGCAGCTTTCAAAAAGCCTGTGGAAGAACCTGGTTTATTTTCTCATTTTGCATCGATTTTCTCTTCCACATTCTGTCTATGGTGGCCACCGCTCTGATACAGAATTTATCCACAGAATCATTATAGGATACAAACACATTTCTTCTTCTTTCTGTTTGGGCAAATTATTTCACAATGTCAATGACCTTTTCTTATGTAAATCACACCAAATTTTGCCTCTCTGTTAGAGAGATATAAAGGTCTCATGCTTGAAACACTAGACTGGGACTCAGGAGTTTTGAATTTTCTTCCTAGTTGTCACCTTGGATAAACCATTGATTCTCTGTGCTTCAGTTCCCTATCTGCAAAATGAGGATAGTAAGACTTCTCCATCTCACACAGATATTGAGGGGAAAAATGCATTAAAGCTTGAGAGGTGCTCAGACTACACTGAGGAGTACCATTGAAAGTCTATAAATAAATATAATGTAAATATTTCACTAACTCCTTAACTGCTTCTCCAGCTTTCTTGAACACAAACTGGGTCCTCCACCTTAACTCTGTTCAATAAGTCACCAAAATTAACTTTGTATTTGATAATGGAAATATCCTCAGCTGTCTATCTCCCTTTCATTCAAGTCTAGTCTTGGAGTCATTCTCCAACAGCTCTTCTTTGCCCCTCCAATTTATACAATCTGCAAGTAAGCCAATTGTCACCTTTTCAGTACAGCATGTTGTCTTCCCCCCCCTCCAAGTAGCCTAACTTAAATATGTATTAAACTCTTTCAATGTTTCTTCATACATCACTCCCTCCAGCTCCCCTGATAGTTTCTGATGATCCTTCCTGAATTCCTTCCAGTTTGTCAATATCTTTCTGGTCTTCTTGTGCCCAGAAAGAAACCAAGTATTTCAACCACAGTCACACAAGTGCCATATAGAGATGTACTATTACCTCTCTGCTCCATGACATCATGCCTTTGTTTATGCAGACAAAACTGTCTTTGGGTTTTTGGCAGACATGTACACTCATGTCTAAGTTGCTGTCATCTCTCTGTCACTCTATCGCCTCAATATCACCTCTCTGTCACTTCCAAACAACTTCTCAGATTTCTCCCTTCTGTTTAATCCAAAAACAAGAATTTAAGTTTTCCCCAGATATATTGGCTTGTGTCTCCCACCTTCCCCTTCCTTCTGTGTGTTTCTAATCTTTCTAAGTCCCTTTGTATTACAACATTCTTCTGTTCTGATTTAGCTAAATTCATAAATGAATTCTCCCAATTTAGCTAAATTCATAAATGAAACATGTTTACTGTCTCTTCTAGATCACTAAAAATGTTAACATCCTTGGGTTAACACCTGTGGGCATCCCAATGGACACCTTCTCCAATTCAATATATTGCCATTTATCATAATCTTTGTTTACAGTCTTTTAATCTTATGCACACACTTTTAGAAAACTATCTTTTCTCCAAAGATATATAATAGATGCTCTGAGTCTCTAAAGCTCCAAGGCTGTGTTTGTAAAAATAGAGAACTTGCAACAATGTAGAAAGAATATAAATATACTTCAACAGAGTGCAAAAACCAAAACCAAAGTAAAATATACCCTGATCCTAAAGTAATACAATAGCCTTTTTTGCCTGCTCTCAACAATCAAATCTAGTTCCTTACATGAAGCTGACTTCAAGTAATAATACCTTGCAAAAATACATCTGGAACTGTGTGTGGATGCCCTAAATCCCAAGCCAATATCTTTTTGACCCCACATAACTTTATAAAAGACTGAAATCATAGTTCTACCAAGAAGTAGCAATGCAAGATGTACTAAGATAGGCTTCTGAGGTTGAATTTATGGAGAAAGGCCTTCATTCGGCTAGATATGTGCGCATAAGAAGCTAGGAGGACTCCAGGTAGAATACATAGAAAGGTACCTAACTCTAACATAAAAATAAGGTAGTCAAACATTTTTTGTGTGATGTATGCCAAAAGGTTCACTTGTGCCTTTTTGGCCCAGACAGTGAGCTCTTTCTGCCTAAGTTTGAATGCTGTTCTGGCAGGCTTCTTCTGAGGAACTGGGACTTCAGAAATACTGAATATCTGATCCTCTACCTGCAACTACTCATCAGCAACCTAATTTGAAGTTCCTTCTCTCTGTCTTGTCTGAAATGGCAGAATTCCATTTATTGCTACAAAAGAGACGCAACCCTTACAGCACTCTACCTCTGAACACTTTTTACTTAGGTCCAAAATACCAATCCAGGTATCAGTTAGAAATGCTGTTTCAAACTGATTGTGTTGAATGGTAAAACTGTTTTATTTGAAATTTAAAAAAAAATTGCTTATATTCCTATTGGATACCATGCCTCAGACTTAAGTTTATGTATAAAAGTTTGTGGGCAAGTGTTCTAACCTTTCTTCTCCCACACAATGCGGATGCATTAGAGCAAAGAACAGACAACAGGAAAATCTGACTAGATAATTATTGCTTCATTGTTCTATATACCTTATCTGATTGCCTCCTAAAAAATTACTCTGTATAGTCAACTGGACTGGAGTGGGTATATGTCTTAACTCATCTCTTAATATAATGTCAGCCTCAGCTGCTTCAGGAACACATATTGGAAACAGCTGTTAAAAAAATGTGAGGCAAGTGGTCAAAATGGAGGATGCAATAGAAGTTGTAGATAAGAAAAAAAGGCTAAAAAAGACTTTTAAAAAACTAACTTTACAGATCATTTCTGAGCTTTAGTTTCAGAATTCAGTACTTGCAATATTAACAATATACCACTGTAGGTCAGAAAGATTTGGTAATCTACCAAGAGCAACGTTTGAGAGAAGAAGTGTTATTTACTTCAGAAAAATGCTTTATACTTACTAAATTATCCGTTTCTGGATCTTCACAAAAAAAGGGTTTTCCTTCCTTCTCCTGCTTCCTTACAAAATTTTCAATATCTACATCAAAACTAGCAGAGGTAGTGCCTTCTGAGCCCTGTGTAGATTGTTCACATTTTTCAAACAATAGTGCTAACAATGGAAACAGTGGGTGCCTAGAAATAAAAATCATCATCATATTAATAAAATAATAAAATAATAATAATAATAGTAATAAAAAAAATCAGGTCTGAATAAATTTTTTTTTTTACTTTGTATTTTCTACTTTATAATGTTAACTATCCAAAAAGCAAAAACTTAGCCACCATTCATCCAGAAAAGCAATTCTGTAAGTTTTATGAACAGATTATATACAACGCAACTGACAATATTAGTCAAAATACACGTGTTATTAAAAATAATAAAACAAATGAGTAAAACTGTATAAGATTTAGACCTAACTAAAACTGTATGATAAAGCTCAACTATTTATTGGACATTGGTAGGAAGCAATCATTATCACAAAGTTATGAAGCTATGAAATGCCATTTTATTAATTGTAATTTAGTAGAAGGTGGTGTATTAGTACAATGTTTAATCGATTAGCACTGACACATAGGATGAAACTAGATTTAAATTTTGTAAAAACAAACCTGATAGCATCTATCTGGTTTCTAATATGTGCCCATTGAAAAATCACAAAATCACTTTATAGTTTGGTACAATAGAGAATGGCCTGTATTATGAGAGATTCACTGTGACATTAGCTAGCTTCACTCAGGTTAGGGCTAAGAGGATTCTGCCATTAACTCACTTTGTGATCTTGGCCAAGTCACTTACCTTCCTTGTGTGTCAATTTTCCCCATCTGTAAACTGACAATAACAATGCCTTTGTAAAGCACTTTTGGTACGTCTACACTGCAAAGTGAAGATGTGATTGTAGTCTAGGTAGGCATATCTGTGTTAGCTTTAATTTAGCGAGCATAGGTCACAATAGCAAAGTACATATAGCAGCACAGGCTTCAGTGTGGACTAGCAACCAGAATACATACCCAGGTTCCTTGAGGATTTGTACTCTGGTTGTTAGCCCATTCTAAAGCTCGTGTCACTATGTGTACTGCTATTGTTACCCACACTACCTAGATTAAAGCTAACCCAGGTGTGCCTACCCATGCTACAATTACACCCTCACTTTGCAGTTTAGACATACTGATTAATAATCTTCAAATGAAAAGTGCTAAGATAAGTATTATTGTATTACTGAGTTGTGTGAAGAGGCAGATTTCTATTATTTATTTATTTATTTATAACCTAAAGAAAAGGAGGTACAGGTCTGGCTGATCACAATAAATAAATAAATAAATAAGAAAAGGCCTCAGATACTACTGAAGCCAATTTTAACATATAAAAGATAACATGACAGTATTTCTCAATAGCCTAAACAAAATACTATTGTTAACTTAAAAGCTTGCTGCTTGCTACTATAACAATATCTCTTTTTAAGAATAGACATGTGTACTTCATAATAGTCTTAGACTTAAGTAAACAATCTGAAAATGAAATTTACTCATCGTTTCCTTGCAAACTACAGAAACAAGGCTCTTACAGCTCATCTGGTTTTAACCTGCCTAATTAAAAGAAAAAAAACCCCTATACTTTTTATCCTTCAAAGACACAACCAAAGTCCATAATACTACCTGTAAATGGCCTGCTTGTCTGCATCCATTGGCGTCTGAGATTCTACAGGGGAAGGATTCACTCCTTCTGCATCAGTTTCAGAGCAGTTTGGGTCTTGTTCAGTTTTTAACTCTGTTACTACTTGCATCTGTATAAAAAGGAGGATAAGTTACTTTACGTCACCAAGCACAAAGATTTATTAGTAAGTACATTGTTTTCTAAGTAAATAGCAATGCAAAAAGCTAGTAAATTGCCAGAAGGTTGGTATGATTTGGCAATTATACAAAAAGCATAAGCAGTAACAAGAAACTCATTTAATCCTTGACACTTTTTTTTGGATAGCATAAAGGTCATTTCAAGTTTCAGCACTCAGTTTTAAAATTGGAATAACTAATATTAGTAAACTGCTAAAGCATTTTGAGTCTCACAAGCAGCTATTTTTGGAATAGATTAGACATATATTACTCCAAAAGTAAATTAATGGGAAGGCCTGGATTAGCAGCCTTTGTGGTGAAACCACAGTGAAAATTTTACCCTCCTATTGATTTCCTTCTCCCTTTCCACTGAGACACTGATGCAAATAGGGACTCAGGATCTACTTTCCTCATCCATTAAGATTTACACTTTGTTATACAGAATTGAAATATAGCACATGTTGCAGTCTTTCACTAATCAAGAATGTAATTTCTTCTTACAATTTACCTCTAAACCTTTATGTTTGCAGATGATACTAAACAATATAGGAATAACTACTCAATGTAAAAATCAATAGAAAGTAACAATAGCTGTATTTAAAGAGCAACATTTACTAGATTTACAGCAGAATGGAGCATCAAAGTAACTATCACTGAAAATATTTTAAGAAAGCATTTGCCATTTCAACTAAATGAGCTCGTCTTCATATCTATACAGGACAGTCATCTTAAATTAGAAAAACAACAACAAAAAATTAAAATTAAGTGAAAGATACCAGCCTAAAGAGGCATTCAATAGTATGCGTTAGGCCTGGTCTACACTACAGAGTTTTGCTGCCAAAAGTCTGCTTTCGCTGACAAAACATTGGAGGTATACACGCTACAATGCTCCTCCTGCCGACGAAACTCTCCTGCTTCACCAACAAAATAAAACCACCTTGATGAGAGATGTACAGCTTATTGCGGCAAAGTTAGATAAAGTGTCAGTATAGACACTGCACTTGGTTAAGTGACTGTAAATGGCCTCCAGGAGGTGTCTCACAATGCCCATTCTGACCACTCTGGTCAGCAATTTGAACTCCGCTGCCCTGCAGCCAGGTACACAGGTATCTGCGTCCCTGTCCGCCCCCAAAGGCCCAAGGATTTTTAAAAATCAACTTCTTGTTTGCTCAGCGTGGAGAGCTCACATCGCATCTTCTCAACTGACCACAGCGGCATCACACACCAAATACTCTCCTGCTTGGAGCACTATTGGATCTGCTGGATCTGTGGGGAAAGGAGTTGTGCAGTTCCAGCTCCACTCCAGCTGTAGGAACGTCAATACCTACAGTCAGATTATTCGAGGCCTTTTGGAGAAGGGCTACGAATGGGACATGCATCAGTACCATGTGAAAATCAAGGAGCTGAGGCAGGCATACCAGAAGGCGAGGGAGTCAAACCGTCACTCTGGTGCTGTGCTGGGGACCTGCCGCTTCTATAAGGAACTGGACACCATCCTTGGCCATGACCCAACCTCTACCACCAAGAGCCCCATGAATATTTTGGTGGGGATGGAGACAGCAGACACCAGACTCAACCAGGAAGACAAGGTTGTGGACAAGAAGGTTGAGTTGGAGGATGAGGAGGAACAGGCGACAGGATCATCCCATGCTGTGTGGGGCCCGGACCTCTTCTCGACCCTGGAGGGTTCGAGCCAGTCCCAGCACTCTGTCTCAAGCCTGCAGGATGCAGGAGAGGGAAGCTCTGGTAAGTGATCTTTTGAAGTGATGCTGCTCAGTTATATGAGGTAGAGCTGTCCTTTGCTTTGTTATCTTCTACAAGTGGGTGAAAGAATACAAATGCACAAGACTAGTTATATTTGCATGTGCTTCACATTCATCTGTACAGCTAAGCAGTGCTGCGGAAAAGCATGTTAATTCACACCGAGATTTCACGGGAATCCTCAGAGAGATCTCAAAGAAACTTTCCTGGAGGTACTCGCCAATCCTCTGTCGAAGAATCCTTGGCAAAGTGTCTTTGCTCCTTCCACTGTTGTAGGAAACTATCCTACGCCGATTGGCGAATCACTTATGCAAGGACCAAAGTGGCACACAGGCGAGCCACATAGGACCCGATTTGAAGCCACTCCCATGAAGGAGATGAACTCTAGCACCCATGTTTATTCTCAGGAGCAAGATATCGGCTTCTATGACCCCCGGGCCTGTGGAAAATAGTTGCAAAGTTTACAGTTTTGTCCCTAGCTGCCTGCAGAGATCCCCTTACACAACCACCAAGACCCTTTTCCCCATCTTGAGCACTCCACGCCCCCGAGCCAAACTCACCATATTTAGGGTGTTCAGCGAGCTATGTGCTAGCCAGGGGACACTGAGAAAGAGGGGTATTTTACTATAATAATTAAATGCTGTGAGTGTTGCAGGTGTTTGTGGCTCACCACAGGCGTTTCACTGACATCAACACTGGGTGGTCAGGTAAGGTGCATGACGCACACATCTTCCAGAATACTGGCCTGTACATAAAGCTGCAAGCAGGGATTTTCTTTCCAGACCAGAAGATTCCAATGGTGGATGCTGAAATGCCCACAATGATCCACAAGCACCTGCAACACCATCGAGAAGTACCCCTTTCTACGGATGTACTCCATCACAAGATGGTCCAGGGCCAAAATTGGGATGTGTGCGCCATCTATCACACTGCCACAGTTAGGGAATCACAACACCGCGAAGCCATCCACTATTTCATGCACATTCAAGAGTCACAGTCCTTCATATCAGAATCCAATTAATGGCCCTGCACACTTGCAATAATGCTGCCCCAACGGTGGACTTCCCGACTCCACACCGACTCACAACCAACTGGTAGCAGTTTGGAGTTGCCAGCTTCCACATGGCAATCGCCACACACTTCTCCACCGAGAGGGCAGCTCTGATTTTGGTGTCCTTGCACCACAATGCTGGAATGAGTTCCGCACACAGTCCAGGAGGTGGCTTTCCACATCCAAAAATTCTGCAACCACTGCTTGTCATCCCAAACCTCTATAACAATGTGATCCCACCACTCAGTGCTTGTTTCCCATGCCCAAAAGCGATGGTCCACCGGGTGCAGCTGCACCATAAATGCCAAAAGTAATTTGGCATTGTTTCTTTCCATGGCACACAACAGATCAGGCACCTTGGATTCCTGTTCAGATTGGAAGCTCATGACCATCTACGATGTGTTCATAACAGTGACCACAACAGTGAAGTGCAGTGCAGGATCCATCCTTTCAGACAGAGATGGCAGGTGCACAGTAAACAGAGGCCACTGAAAAATGCTGTGAAATGCTGTTGGAAACTCATGGAATGATAGGATGGAAAAAAGTGCATCATGGGATGTTGAGCCCATACCCATGAAGCCCTGCAATCCCCTCCACTTTCCCACAACTCCTAACTGGAGAAGGTGGCGAGTTGCACAGTGGGATAGCTACCTACAGTACACTACTCTCACTGTTGATGCTAGAGCACCAACTGCAGACACGCTCCGCCAACAGAAGGAGCGCTGTGTGAACAGGCGCAAGCGATGTAATTATAGCACTTTTTATTCATTGGCATAACTTGCATCGACAAAACTCGGTAGTGTAGACAAGAACTGATAGTCTCCGT
Source organism: Emydura macquarii macquarii (assembly GCF_026122565.2). Lineage (NCBI taxonomy): Eukaryota > Metazoa > Chordata > Testudines > Chelidae > Emydura > Emydura macquarii. The sequence goes on from NW_027131180.1 coordinate 16,507,578, forward strand.
GAACTGATACTCTGCAGTGTGTGTGTGGGGGGGAAGGAGGCACAAGTAAGAGCTGAAATATTAAGAGGTGGAAAAAGATGCAAAAAACAGGAAAGCGACAATGCACCTTAAAAGATAAACCTAAAAAGTCATGAATTAAACATTACTAACAAGATATAGAGTCCTGTAATCTTTGGGTAGTTTTATGTTATTCCATGATCATACTGGCTATATTATATCTTCACAAGAACATTGTTAAAGTTACGATAGGGGAACTCAATCTGTCTAGCACATCGTGAATGGCACCAGTGGACTGAGATGCCTTTGAGACTTTTTTATGGCTTTCTTTTACACTAAGAACCTGCTTAAGGAGGACAGAAAGATGATCCCACTTGTAGAATTTATCCACCATGGAATCCAATTTTCCCTTCAAAAAGAATTGCATTTTATTTCCTGCTTGAGCATTAGTCACATCCCCATGCGGGCATTGAACCAGTGACATAGGAAGATTCTTTTTCTCATTGAACCATGTAAGGTTTTGTCTTGAGCAGAAAAGATTGCATTAAGCACCACCACCAGACTAGGAGCAAGGCCTCAGAAAGAAAATCAAAAAGCACAGAAGGACCCACCCTCATAACAGTTGTCACCATCTTGTTCTCAGGAGCAATCCTTTGAAGGAAGAGTCAGCCCCTTAGTAACTATTAGAGTATCCAACTCAGACGTCATCTAGAGACAAAGTTGCACCTAATTCCACACACAATGAACAAAAGGAATTTAAGACGCTATCCTGGAGTGAGTCTTGAGCAGGCTGAAGTGTTTGTACTTTGTTGTCTGGCATGGCTGAGCCCTCTTCTAGCTCAATATGAAATTTTGAGAAAATGGCAGAATTTCCTGACTCTCAAGAAGTTCTCTCGGAAGGCTTAGCTGATTTGGAAGCCACTATGCCTGCAGAAAGACATAACTGATGAATCCATTTTTTGGCTAACAAAAAGAAGAAGGGGTAATGGGAAAACAGACTCATACATATATTCATAAAGGTTATAATCATATTTCTGCAGAGTCTATAGGTGGAGGGGTCCTCACCCTGAGCCATGGAAAGATAAAGAAGTTACTTAAAATTGGGGGGTGCATTTTTTCAGTTGTTTCCTGTGGACTACAGGAGCCAAGACACATCAAATCTAGAAGACTACCTTGTTGCATAGTGCGCCTGAGGAGCAAAACAAAAAAGAACCACCACTCCGACCAGCTCTTTACCAAAGCACAGAAGTACTCTACACAAACTACACCTGTCAAAGAAAGGGGTTTGTGGAAAAATAGTTCTCCAAAATAAAAGCAGGGGGGTACTCCAAACAGAGGACAGCAATCCAGAGAACTGCCTCTTCATAGGAAAAAAAAGAACTGACTGTTCAGCTAGCCAGGCCTCTTTATAGGGGAAGCAACAACTCAGTTTTTCTTCTGATAGTTCAATACTGTCCCCATCTGCTGGCAGGAAGACTTGTACCTACTGCTCAATTTGGCATACAGCAATAGTGGAGAACAGGTCTTCAGAGAGCAGATCAATGGCATGACTTGCCCCCAAACTAATAATAATTTGAATGTAGCTTTAGGAACCACTGCTCAAAGATGCAACATCACATCAGAACCCATATATTGTATTCAGCCTACTCAAAGAAACAAAAAGTAATTTTGCTACTTGCTAATAGTAATGCAGTACATAGGGGAGAAAAAAATGCTCTCACTTGTTGTCCATCTTGATAGTTGTCTATACTTAATGTCTGTGTTGCCATCATGGTTAATGAAGGGTTTATAATATCAAACCATCATAAGTGAGAACAAATATTCTAGAAAAGAGTAAAAGACGTCAGTTACAAAAATAACCTTTTTAAAATGGGTTCTACACAGCGCGAAAAAGTTACCAAGATTTCTCTGTGCAATAGCAAAGTGAATCAGTTATTTTATTGATAATGCAATTATATTCATTTTCTAAGGCAGCCATCACACTAGGAAACAAAACATTTAAGTTAATTGAGCTATGGCAATTTACACCATTTAAGTCTCTGAACCCTAAACCTTTTTCTCCTAGAATATGCCTCATCACCAGGAGTGCTTTGATTGCTGCCAAATCTTTCTCACACCCCTGCATATCATTGTAATATATGACTATTAAGATGACTAACTATTCATTTATTTTTCACATGTATTCTATTTTCTAGATATTAAAAAACAGTCGCAAGTGGAATCTTTCATTCAGAAAACATTTGAGATTGTTTGCAGAATATCCTCCATTTTCATTTTGTTGAAAGGTTTTCACAGCATGAACAGAGGAAGGCCATACCTAATGGGACTCCTATCCTGATTGGGGCCTCTGGGTACTATTGTACATGTTCACATATTTTAAAGCCAGAAATGTCCATTATGATCATCTAGTCTGACTTTCTCCATAATGCAGGCCATACAATTGCACCCAGTAGTTCCTAAATCAACTCTTTTTCTTTTGTTTGAGCTAGAGAATAATTTTTAGAAAGACATCCAATTTTGTGGAGAAAGAGGACTGGATTCACATTCCTAGATCCTTTAAACCTTTGTTTACAGTTTTAATGAAAAACTAGGAGACTATTTTCTGGTTCTGGTCTGGGGATACCAAAGATCTCATGAGAGCAGCCATTCTTACAATATTTCAGTCCAAGATGGCAAAAGCCTCATAAGAATAGCTGATCTTGGCAGAATAAACACCATTCCAAGTCAAAAACCTCACAAGAGCAGATCATGGGATTCTGGATTGAAAACCTAGGCCGGATTTGCTAATCCCAGTCTCTACACTGTGTATTCTTGGCCCATCTCTAATTAAAATGCAACTCTCCTTATACTCACCCCACACAACCCCAAAGCAAGCACTGAAGATACAAGAACTGTTAATACTGCATTGCATTCTCATTAATCTACAGGGATATGGGTGGGGCAGATAGTAATATCATCTCCTTCACAAAACTTTTCCATTATAACAATTTTCTTAGATAAAATTTCTCACTATAAAGGCACATTGCTATATTACCATAAACAAACCTTACACACATTAATATTGCAATAAAAATCTAAATAAAGATATTTTGTACATAGATATTACAACTCTAGACTTCTATAACACCTTCCATCTAAGGATAATTAGGTTACTTAGCTGTAACTGGAGATTCTTTGAGATGTGTGGCTCCTATCTGTATTCCGCTGATGGTTAATGCAGATGCGCCATGTGCCCAGAGCCGAAGCTTTAGAAAGTAGTACTGTTCGGCAGTTCAGCATGCATCCCTGCATCATCTTGTGGTTTTGCCCAAGGCGATAAAGGGCAGGGTGGGCCACCAGTGTCTCCAGTTACTTCTCTGCAGTAACTGAGGTTCTTCAAGATGGTTGTCCCTGCGGGTGTTCCAATTTTAGGTGTTCGAGCACCCTGCGCGTGAGATTGGTTGTCCTTGTGGATGTTCCACTTTAGGTGACTGTTGATCAGTGCCCCTCAGTGGAAGGAAGAGTCTTCGGAGTTGTGTTATGTACAGTTGATAAGACCATAAACCCGAATAGGGCATCTGAGGCTGATTGTTGTTCTATTGCATAGTGTTTTGAAAAAGTATGTGTTGACGCCCAAGTAGTTGCTTTGCAAATGTCTATAATAGATACATTATTAAGGAAGGTAACCGATGTTGAGAGTGTTCTTGTAGAATGCGTGCGAGTCCCAATTGGAGCCTATTGGTGCATTTGTGTTCTGGTAACAGAGGTGAATATACCCCAATATCCACTTGGACAGTCTTTGTTTGGCGATAGTCCCCTTTTGATCGCTCTGTTATAAAAATGAATAGTCTCAGAGATTTTCTAAAAGCTTTTTGCTCTATCTAGGTAGAAGGTCAGCGCTCTTCTGATGTCAAGAGTGTGGAATGCTGCCTCCCTTTTATCCGCGTGTGGTTTTGGAAAGAATGCAGGTAAGTAGATAAAGTCGTTTCCTCTTTTCATTTAAACGAACCTAGGTAAAAATTTTGGATGTGGTCTCAAGGTGACCTTGTCTTTAAGGAAGACTGTATATGGAGGAAAGTTCCAGAGGGGTAGCCATGTTAGTCTGTATACAGCAAAAACAACAAGAGTCCTGTAGCACTTTAAAGACTAACAAATTTAATTTCTGCAGCCATAAGCTTTCGTGGGCCGTAACCCATCAGTCTACAGGACTCTCGTTGTTTTTGCTATATATGGAGGATCGGCCATTAATGCACCTAGCTTGCCTACTCACCTAGCAGACGTGATGACAATAAGAAAGGCGACCTTTATGGAGAGGTGTAATAGGGAGCAAGTGGCTCAAAAGGCATTTCCATAAAACTGTGTAGTACCAGGTTGAGGTCCCAGGTAGGAACTGGGGTTCTAGTCTCTGAGTAAGTATTTTTAATGCCCTTGAGAAATAATTTAGTTATTGGATGGGCGAATATCGTAGCACCGTCTACTTTGTCGTGAAACATTGTGATGTCCGTGAGATGTATTTTAATGGAGCTTATGGCAAGGCCATTTTTCTTCAATTCCAGTATGTACTCGTGGTAACCGAGAGGAAGCCAGGTTGAGGCATTTGTTTTTGCAACATGCACAGAATCGTCTCCATTTCTGGACATATATCTTCCTTGTATTTAGTCTTCTGCTGTTTAGTAGAATGTCTTTTACTTTATCTGAACAGGTTAATTCACCTTCTGTGAACCATGGAATAGCCATGCTTTTAGGTGTAGGATTGTCAGGTTGGGAAAATGGATGTGTCCCAACTCCTGGGAGAGGAGATGAGGCATTTGTGGGAAGTGCTGTGGTGGACACACTGCCATCTGGAGAAGGTAGGGAAATCAGGTTTGTCTGGGCCACGTAGGTGCAATGAGGATGATCCTGGCATTGGCCTTCTTTATTTTTTGGATGACCCTGACTAGTAGTGGTATGAGTGGGAATGCGTACAGTAGGGTCACATTCCACTTGAGAAGGAGAGCATCACCTAGTGAGCTTGGACCTAGTCCTGCTCTGCAGCAGAACTGTGGGCATTTGACATTTTGTGGTATGGCTAACAAGTCTATTGAAGGGAAATCCCATTGACTGAATATCGTGTTGAGAACTCCAGGGTCCATTTCCCATTCATGGTTCTGTATAAAGTCTCTGCTCAGTGCATCTGCTGTGGTGTTCAGGGAGCCTGGAAGGTATTATGCCGTTATGTCAGTGTTGTGGCTGATGCACCAATTGCAGAGATGAACTGCCTCCGTGCATAGGGGTGTGATCTTGCACCACCCTGGTGGCTTATATAAAACATGCATGTCATAGTGTCTGTTAGAATCCTGATTGATTTGTTTTTGATTAGTGGGAGGAAGTATTTGCATGTATTTTGTACCGCTGTTAGCTCCAGCAGATTTATATGGAGGTTGGGCTCTGATTTGGACCATGGGCCTTGGATCTTGTAGTCGAGTTGATGTGCTCCACAACCTATTAGGAAGGCATCTATGGTGACTGTTAGTGTCAGAGTCTTTTGGGAGAAAGGGATTCCTCCACAGACATTTTTAGGAAGAGTCCACCATTTTAGAGATTCCTTTATTTTGGATGGTGTTGTAAGGACTATGTTGAGACTGTGCTCCTGAGAAATGTAAACCATTCGAAGCCATGCTTGTAGGGTTCTCATATGAAGTCTGGCACGTTTGACCACAAAAGTTGTTGCAGACATGTGGCCTAACTGTTGTAGGCACATTCTGGTGGATATCTACGGGCTGTCTATCACTGTTGTTATGAAATTGGTTAGGGTGGTAAATTGTTGTTGAGGAAGTATGGCTCTGTCCTCCAGGGTATTGAGGTAAATTCTAGTTTTTGAACAGGTACCATTGTTGACTTCTGTTCGCTTATTTGTAACCCTCATTTCATGAACAGGGTTATCATGCTTTGAGTAGCCTCTATTGCTTCTTTTAGTGTTGTTGCCTTTATCAGACTGTCTACTAAATATGGAAATATCATGATTCAGTGTTTTCGTACTGTGCTGCCACCACCGATAGGACCAGTCAATAGTCCAAATGGGAGTACCTCGTACTGAAAATGTTGGAACCCTAAAGCGAATCTCAGGAATCTCCTGTGAGATGGATGTATCGTAATATGGAAATATGCATCCTGGAGGTCAAGAGCAGAGAACAGAGAGCCAATCACCCTTTTCTAGCGCTGGGATTATTGTTGCTAGTGTCACCATCTTGAATGTTGGGTTCTAATGAATTTGATGAGTTTTCTTAGATCTAAAATAGGTCTCCATCCACCTGTCTTCTTCTGTGTCAGAAAGTAGTGTGAATAAAAGCCCTTGGTACAGGTTCTACTGCACCCAGTTGTATAAGGTGTTGTACTTCCTATTGTAACAGGTTCTCGTGAGAGGAGTCCCTGAAGAGGGACGGGAAGGGGTGGGTGGCTGGATGGAATAGACGTAAAGGGGCTGGAGTAACCATTCTCTATAATTTCTAGAACCCATCTGTCTGATGTGATGTTTCTCCAGATGTTCTGAAATGGTGACAGTCAATTTCCGAATGGTGTGGAGATGGTAAGTGCTTCCTGCGTTAGTATTTTTTTTTTTGTGGGGGATCTCATGCTCTTGACCGAACCTTCAAAAAAGTGTTGTCTGGATGTGGGTTCTTGATTTGTTGAAGGTTGATCTGATGTTGTTTATGTCTCTGATCGTATTGCCTATGAGGTTGGGCAAATGGTGGTTGGAATCTTTGAGTGTAAAACCTGTCCTGTTTCTTTTTGTTTGCAGGTGTGTAGATTCCCAAGGATTTGAGAGTTGCACATGAGTCTGAGAGAGAGTGAAGAGACTCATCCGTTTGCTCCGCAAATAACTTTGGACCTTCGAATGGCAGATCCTCCACTGTGGACTGTATTTCTTTCGGGAAACCCAAAAGATGAAGACCTGATGCCCAGCACATGACTACTGATGTGGTCATGGTGCGAGCCGCTTTGTCAGCTGAGTCAAGTGAGGCCTTTAAACGCTGTGTGTGCAATGAGATGGCACTTAGTGACGTTGGCTCTGAACTGTTCTTTCTTGTCCTCTGGTAAACTATCAATAAGTCACCAGTTTGGGAAAAATTGTATGGGTGTATTTTGACAATTAACGCCTCATAATTGACTATTTGGAATTGGAATATAGTGGAAGAGTATGCCTTGAGTCTGAAGAGTCTCTTCCAATCCTTATTGTAAGGCGTTGCTCTGCTGTGGTGTTGTTTCCCTCTATGGATCACAGCCTGTACTACCAAAGAGTTTGGTAGAGGGTGGGAAAACAAAAACTCATCCTTGGAAGAAACATAATATTTTTTTATCTGAATGTTTACATGAGGGTGGTGCTGTTGTGGGTATTTGTCATACAATTTTTGCAGGTTTCATGATTGTGTCATTGATGGATAAAGCAATCTTAGCGAATGCAGCAGTTTCTAATATGTCACACAATTTGTGACGTGCTTCCGGTGACTCTTCCAGGGATATTTTGAGCGCCTCTGACACCCTTTTGAAGAGATCCTGGAACTGATTGAAATCATCCCCAGTAGTGGGTGGTGGAGGCATTATAGTTTCATCTGGAGAAGATATTGATAATTCTGGAGAAGTGTCCTCATGGTCAGATGCTTCATCAGAGTCATCAGCTACTTTCTCGTGTAGTTCAGAGGGAGATGGAGTCGTTGTAGGACAGTGTGGTACTCTGGACCTCAGTGGACTTAGGGTCCTTGAGTGTTGGGTCCTGTACATAGCCAAGGGTCCCAATATTGCCGCTGAGGTGGAAATGGCATAAGAGGTGGTACCCACGGGTGTCCGTACCAACTGGGTGCTTGAGATGTTGGGTAGTGAGACGGTTCCACTTTGGGAGAATGCATGGGGAAGGAGTGGCGAGGTGAATGTATTTTACCTTTTTCCTCCTTGTCATCACTGGATAGTAGAGGGTGGCCTAAGTATTGTAAAAATGTGACTCAGTACTGAACGTGCTAACATTGGTACTGAAAAGAGGGGATTCTGGTGTGGCTGAGACTACCAGATCTGCCTGCCTGAGAAACTGCTGTGGTGCGGGAAAGTCGGTACTGGCATTGGTGCAGCTGGTGGAGGTATTGTTGCCTTTGGTTTCACTGGTACCATAGGCGGTAGCATAGACAGCTGAAGTTGTCTGTGCCAGCTGTCTTTTCGGCTCCATAGGTATCGGTGCTGTGCGCTTTTCCTTGCCCTTAGTACCTTTCTCCAAGCTTTCCTCTTAGGGTATGGGTCTATGGGTACTTTTGCGGTACCTGACGGTACCAAAGTCTCGGAATCTGAAGCGCTTGGTGCCGTTGGTACCAAAGTCATTTCCGTGGCCAAGGGATGCTTTTTCTTTGTTGGTTTCCTCTCAGGCGAGCTTTCGGAGTGCTTTTTGGTGGTCTTTTTTGGACCAGACTCCTTGCTAGGTGTTTTTACGGCTAGCCCTGTGTTAAAGGTTGCCGAGGGTGACCGTTAGCTCGGCGAAGACTCTGGGTTCAGGCTCCAATGCGGGTGGCAGTGATTTTTCCATTAGAAGAAGTTTCAACTGAAAGACTCTAGCCTTCCTTGCTCTCACATTCAAATAGTGGCAGTGAGAGCACTTCTGAGTGATGTGCGATTCTCCCAGGCAATGGACACACTGAGAATGACTGTCTGAAAGTGGAATGGAAAGCCTGCAAGTTAGGCACCGTTTGAACCCTGGGGAACCAGGCATGCCCAGGTTTTTGTTCTTTGTGTAGGATTCCTAGTAATCTATTTCCTAACTATAACTTATAGGAAGAAAAGGGGGAAAAACTCTGGGAAAGATAGAATGAAATAAGAATAATAATTTTTTTTAAATGAGTATAGGATATGGGAGAAACAAGGGAAAAAGTAAGAATTTACTAGATTCCTAATGAGAACAACTAACTATTAACTATCTAAGAAGAAGGGCACTGCTGTGGGCTCCGACTCAGGCCAAAGGCAGTAGAGAAGGAACTGAGGGACGGTTGGTCGCACAGCGCTATGTAACCGCCGAAAACAGCATGAGATGACGACAGTGCATGTGTGACCCAACCGGGCACTACTACCATAAATCTCTGATCTCACACACAGGGCGCTCAGACACCTAAAGTGGAGTATCCACAAAGACACTCCTTGAAGAAGTTGTTGTTCCTCATTAGAGAGGTGTGAGGCTTGGGAAAGAAGATAGGTAGCTGTATGGGTTGACTGAGGTCAAATGGGGGAACAACTTTTAGTAGGAACTTGGGTTGCAGCCATAATGAGACCTAGTCTTTATGAAAGGTAGTTAAAAAGGGGGTTAAGCCATCATGGCTTCCAGTTCACCAATTCTCCTGGCTGATGTAATGGCAATGAGGAAAGTGACTTTCATGGGGAGTAGGGACAGAGAGCAGGAGGTTCGAAGGGAGCATTCATCAATAAGGTGAGGACGAGGCTGAGGTCCGACTGGTGAGTGATAGGTTGAATGGGTGGGTATTTCTGTAGAAGGCCCTTCCAGAACTGTCGGTGAACTCAGCCATCCATCCATAGCTGAAATAGTCATTCTTGGCCATCCAGGCTAAGCAGTTGGAGATACGGAATTGGAGTCCAGCTGAGAAGACCTTTCTGCCCATGAGGTCCAGTCTCTTACCCTCCCTGTCTGTCAGGATGGAGCACAGATGTTATTTCTGGAACCACTTTGATACGACCTGGATGACTAGTGAGTTGGGTGGAGGATAAGAGAACAGAAACTCTCACCCCTGGGGGAGGGGCATAGTACCTCTTCTCAGTCCCTTTTGGGGTGGGTGAGCATGTGGCCAGGGCATGCCATACGGTGGATGCTGGTTAAAGGGTGGCATTGTTGATTGATAGGACCATCCTCACTAATACCAATGTATGTAAGATGTCAAGTAGCTGGTGTTGAGTATTCTGTATTTCTTGTAATGGGATCTGGACAGTTTTGGCTATTCTCTGCAACAGTTCCTGGAACTGGTGATAGTCATCTGGCGGAGAAGAAGGGGTTGAGGAGATGGCCACAACTGGGGAACATGAGGGAAGCCTCTCTGGATCCATTGGTACTGTCGGAGCCAGGCTGATCAGTGCATTGTTGAATGCTATTTCTGAGCATCTACCTGATGAGGATTGTGGTGGCGATGCGGAGGAGTCCTCCTGAACTGAGCAGGACCATTCAGAAGATGAATACTGAGCTGCAGTATGGTCAACCTGGTTGATCCTGCTGTTGTGAGTATGTGACCAGAGGGCCAAATACCAACTCTGCAGGTAAGGCAAGATGGGAAACTGCCACGGTGCTGTTGGAACCTTTCAGTAGTTATGCTTCCAGAATGGGAGCAATGGGCCATGTTGGACACCCATATTGTCCAAATTAGAGGAGTCAAAGATCTTCACGAATGGTGGTGCCACCGGAGCTGCCAGAATAGGGGGTGGCAGAAATATAGTGGGAGAAGGAGCCCTCTGAGTCCTTCCATGCAAACAGCTCGTGGAAACCCAGAGCACTTTCAAGTCTCCCTGGGGTCAGTAGTATCCAGTCCGCTGGCAGGATCAATACTGGAAGAGGCAACTGTCTGGGAACCAACAGTTCACAGGATGTCAGTGGAACCAAAGCAGGCAGTATACCAGGATCCTTGATTGGTACCAACAGCTCGAGCGATTGGTGCGGCCTTTTCTGGCTCTCACAGGCCTTGGAATGTATTGTTCCTCCAATAACTTGTAGATGATGCCAAGTCCTTCTTGGACTTGGAAGACTTGCTGTCATGTTTATGCGCATGCTTCCTTGGCTCATGGCTTGGCCAATGTATGGGGGGTGGGGGTTCCACAGCAGAGATCTGATGCTGGTCCTATGACAGTCTCCATGGGGTGCTTCTTGAAATGGACAGTCCAGTTGTTTTGTGTACAGGCAAGAAAGGAGAGGCAGATACTGCACCTGGATGCAATGTGGGATTTCCCCATTGAGTAAAAACAGTGCTGGTGCTTGTTGCTGATGAAAAACAAGCAAGGGCAGGAAGTACAGGTTTTAAACCCCGACATCTTCGGCATAATCCAATACCCAGACCTGGGTACTGGTGGTATGGGGGAATGTTTGGCAGAAAAACTGCTGAAACAGTGTCCCAAGTCCTGAATCCTATGAAAACAACTTGAAACTAGAAAATGTAGAACAAAAACAATAAAATCTGAACTATAAACAGGCATAAAAACAGTTTTTCTAAAAGTTTTGGAAAAATGCATTACAAGCACAAGAGGATAGTAGAAGCGCTGACTTGGACCATGTGACAGTGAGAAGGAACTGGAGATACTGGCAGCTTACTCTGCCCTTTATTACCTTGGGTAAAACCATGAGGTGATTCAGGGATGCATGTACAGACCACCAAACAATACTAGTTTCAAAAGCTCCAGCTCTGGGCACATGCACATAATCCTCAGTGGAATACAATAGGGACCCATCACTCAAAGAATTTAAAGTATTTTACAAAAATTAGCAAATTAAGCTGTAGAATAATTCTATGAGGAAAGTATTATCTCAATTTTACAAATGGAAAACCTGAGCCATAGGCTGATTTAGTGACCCTCCACTTCAGTCCAGCCTCATATTGCTAGCTAACACATGGAAATCTATTCTTACATGTTTAACTACCACCTCAAATTTAAGACATATTAAAACAGGTTTAAGATTTTCTTCTAAAATCTCTCCCATCTCTGATTTCACTGACAACTTTACATTACTTCCAAAATCTATATTCTCTCTCCTCCTCTTCATGTATCCAATCTCTGTAATTCCAGTTGTTTCTTCCTCTTTAGCATTTCCAAATCTGTCCTTTCCACATTGTGACCACTGCTCAAAATATATGTCCACATCTGATAATCTCTTACATAGATTTTTATAACATTCAATTATCTTGTATCATTCTAATATGCTACTAATGTCACTTTCTCACACACCATGTGACTACCACATCTCATTCTTAAGAATTTAAGAACGGCCATGTTGGGTCAGATCAATGGTTCATCTAGCTCAATATCCTGTCTTCCAACAGTGGTCAATGCCAGATGCTTTAGAGGGAATGACCAAAATAGGGCAATTATTGAGTGATCCATCCCGTCACCCACTCCCAACTTCTGGCCATTAAAGACTTAGGACACTCAGAGAATGCAGTTACATCCCTGATCATCTTGGCTAATAACCACTGACGGACTTATCCTCCATGAACTTATCTAATTCTCTTTTGAACCCAGTTATAATTTTGGCCTTCAAAATATCCCCTAGCAATGAGTTCCAGAGGATGACTGTGTATTGTTGAAGTAGTACTTCCTTTTGTTTGTTTTAAACCTGCTGCCTATTAATTCCTCCATCCTTTCTATCTCTAGCTGCATAAAAATTAAAGCTCCTTCTCACCTACAAGGGGCTACATAATCTTCCACTTACATTTTTACTCTAATTTCTTCTCCCCACACTTTCCTGCACTTTTCCAACCACTTGCCTTACCCTTCGTCTCCTTCTCCCATGCTCAGATCTCTGCCAACTACCCCTGTAACATCCTCCTTGGCTTCCTCTGATTAGTTCCCTCTCTGCCCTCCTTCAAATAAATCCAGCTCATTATGAAACCCCTCCTCATTGTAACACCCTAACCAACTACTATCCTATGTCTTGTGCTTATCTGATTTTATTTAGACCAAGCTCTGGTAAGAGTATTTATGTTCTGTAAAACTTTTACAGCACTAAGAAGCAACTTTATTTTAATATAGATGTTTGTGATTTAATATCTTAAATGTGGTGCTAAATATTATCAATGACACTATCCACTAATGTAATAAGAACCAATGAAAGGTTCACATTTTATACTATTTTAGAAATAACATCTTTGGAAAGGCCAATTAAAAAAAAAAAAGATAATGAAATTGTAAAGTTTTGAATTAAGATTTCATAAGCTATATTTTCATTTGTTTTCTTAGGAATTAGATCAACATGTTTTTTCAAATCCTTAGATACTTGGAGGTTTCTAACTTCTAACCCAAATGTATTAAGTAATGACTACTAGGTTAGTGTCATTCCACTCTTTTATTATGGAATGGAAAGAAAGAGGAAAATGAAAGTTCTTGCTACATCTTCAGTTTTTTATTTAAATTCCACTGTCCCATATATTTACCAGAGGAGCATATTTAGATTTAAGGGTCTTCGTGGTATCAGTTAAAGTACACTCCATCTCCATAAAACTATAGATTCAGTATCTGTTTTTTGGAATTCCAAAATATTATAGATTTTTCTACTACAGAAGTTATGAAAACAGGGGAAGGTGGGAAGAGAAGAGAATAATGCACTTACTAATCAAAATATTTGTAGTATTATTTTGTTACTGTATTGAGACACGTGATTATAAGGACTAAGCAGTCTTGTGATGGCCAGTGTTCATCTTAACAGTTAAAGTGGAGGTCTTCAGTAAAATGTGTATGATTCTCAAAGGCCACATTCTAAAATAGCAGCTTTCTCACAGCTTCATCATATTTTCAGGATCTCTTGTTTTGTTTCATTGGATAATTTATTTGTGGAGAAGCCATATAGGTGTTTTCACTTGTAAATAGAATGAAGAGAAGAACTAACTGTACATTTTCCCTACTGTTATAGGCTGTTCATATTTCATGTCTTAGGGTGATATCAGAGGGACAAATCAGCATAGCTCTGTACATTTACATTGTGCCTCTCTGATCTAGTATCATTTGAATAAGTCAAATTAATGGATAAGGAAAACCAGAGGATATAATTTGGTAAAATTTTGAAAGCTCATATTAAGTCCCACACAGAACACTAATAAGGAAACTATGTAGTCACAGAATGAGAGGCGATATTCTGTTCTTAGTAAGAAACTAGTCAAGAGATAGAAAACAGAAAGAAGGAATAAATGGTCAATTTTCAACATGTAAAGAGGTTAATAATAAAGTGTCCATCCAAAGGAACCTTTTTCAGACCGAAGTATTTTCAGACTATTATTAAATGACCTCAGAAAAGAGTATGAACAGTATGGTAACAAAGTCTGCAGGTGATAAGCTATGTAAACTAGTAAAGTCTATAGAAAATCATGAGGAACTTAACAGCAGCCTATAATAGTCTGAATGACCCACTCATGCTGGATCCTGACACAGAGCAAACTCTTCATGTTTGGCTCTCTCCCACCTGATGTGGAAAGGGAAGAGAAAGAGATACTGGGTATTTGGGAGCAGATCTGTAGCCCAATCCACTGAGAAGGGCTCCAGCACTATCTCCTCCCCAATGGAACATTTGATGGAGGGACTCTAAAAGGAATTATTTCAGAGCTGTCCTCCTCTACAGCCTCCTTCTGTGGGTTTTACTACAGGAGGGGATGATGAGGCTACTGGGCAAGACAATGACAGATAAAAATTCAGTGTACACAACTCCAGGGTAACGCAAACTGAAAAGAACAATTGGAGCTAGTCATGCAATTGATTGGTTCTAAATTAATTGAAGCCACTCAGGAAAGACTGAGTCTTCATTTTGGGTAACTAAAGAAATATATCTTCTCATTATGCAGTGGTGGTAAAAAAAAAAAACCAAAAACCAAACCAACCACAAATTATGTTAGGTTTTATTATGAAAGGAGTACTGTAAGAACATAATATAATGTATTTATATAAACTGACTGTACATCCTCATCTGTAATACTGTGCTCAATTCTGGTCAGTAAATATAATTCAATTCAAAAAGGACAGAACAGAAAAAGAGAAGGTTCACAAAAGACCAACAATGATGATTAAAGGCATGGAAAGACTTCCTTGTGTGAATAAAGTCTATGTTGTTTAGACAGGAGATTAATAAATGAGCTGAATCAGGTATGCAAAATGCTTAATGGTATACAGGTCAATCATGTGCTCCTACTTACTCTCTAATAATAAACTAACAAAGTGGACAACTAGAGATATTAATTCAAGGCATAACTACTTTCGGATTCATTGGCACAAGATATGGCTGACATAGAGCTTTGTAGGATTCAAGAAAGAAACAGCTATTTACAGTATATAAACAATATCATCTGCAGTAAGACTAACTATGGCAGACAGTTACAAGAGTTATAAACCCTCATTTCTTCAGGATATAAATCAACCACTAATTGCTTGGGGTTATGAAGAAACTACTCCTATGGACTTATTAGTGCATAATTGTTCCTTATAGGATTTTTTTTTAAACTATACCTTCCTCTGAAGCATTTAGTAGTGGCCACAGTGAGAGACAGACAGAGATGGGTCGCTGACTTGATCCAGTATGACTAGGAGTAATAACAATACTGATACTTTCTATACAAGCCATCTATTTTTTTGTGTTCATACACAGCAAAGTAAAAAATGGAAACAAAAAATAGCTAGCCTGCTTTGGACAAACTGCACTATCAATTAAAAATATAATGGAATTTGCCTCCATCTGTACTGCCTGCTAAAGGAGGAGTCAACATGGTACCAGCTGCAAGGAAGCTGCTCACCCCTCTATTTCAATTGGATGTAGAGGCCATTGTCTTATTCCAGCAGATTGAATTCCAGGCTCATTGCTGCACAAGATAGCAGATACACACCTAGGAATCAACAAGGAAAAGTTCAGAAGGAAACAATAATTTGGCAAATAGCTTATCAGTTGAAAATGAAAAAAAATCTTCCAGAGAACAGAGTAATAAAAACATGGTTTATAAAAAATATTTTAATGGTAAATTTTTTTCCTACCATGTCTATTTGAATAAAAAAAGGTATATTTATTGAAAAAGAATAAATTGCCCCCATTTTTATTGTTGACTTGCACTCATCTTACAACCTCCAACGCTTCATTTTCATGTTGCTTTTGCTAGTGCTTGCAAAAGTAAGTAAATATTGTGACTGTTGACCTTCCTTCCATTATATGTGGAACCTTTGTATTTTACTCTCTGGATCAACAGCCATCTGCTTGGGCAACACAAGGCAAATTCCAAAATAAATCTAATGATGGCAAATAGGAACACCTATGGGCTGTCTTAAAGGAAGCTCTTCCATATCAAATCAAACACAGAGCCAGGAAATATTAATCATCTTTTTTTATATCTTTCTTAATTGTTCTTTCTCAAAATAAGTTCAACAATGGTTAGTGAAAAAAATAAGTGCTCTATTACATGAAAAAATATGCAGAATGTAATGTTAGGAATTATTCAATCCATATGCACAGAACTGGTAGGTTATATTGTAGATTTACAAAGCAGTTTAAAGACTTTTTTAAATTAGCATTTAAAATTGAATTATGTTTGACATATTAAATACTACTTTTAAAGAGTAGTGATGCAGAAATTATGAAAATGTACTCAGAAAATATGGTTCCTGAAAAACACTATTGAAAAATGGCAGTTAACCCAGGAGTAGAGTTTATCTTCAATAAAATTATTTTAGGGGAATGATTAAGAGGCTAACACCATACAGAGGTCATGCAGTGAAACTACAGTTAAAAGAGTGGTGATGCTTTAACACACAGGTGTGATTTAAAATAAAACTATTTATTTATTCATTCATTCATTCATTCAAGACTCCATATTTATAGCATAAGGCAATTTTTCTAAAATTTAGATAAAATGAAAAAAGACAAAACACCAAATCCAAATTTTGGAAACTGAATAGGAAATGGTGGTTGGATTTGAGATCCACAACTTTAATTTAATTTACTTGTATCTACCTTCCCCATTGTTGTTCCTTACTCTTGGATATGTATATATACACAACTCCTATCTGATTTCTATTCCTTATATCTGACGAAGTGGGTTACAGCCCACGAAAGCTTATGCCTGCAGAAATTAAATTTGTTAGTCTTTACAGTGCCACAGGACTCTCGTTGATTTTTTTTAGAACTTTAATTGTGTCCAGTGTAGAACCAAAACCTCATAGGGCCAATTTTTGATTCCTGAAACTATCATGAGGATATGGCGGCTTATAGTACTTTCTCCCTTTATTCGCCAAAGCCCCACCTTGACAAAGAGGTGGACACTCCTTGTTTTCTGCAACTCCCTTCTGTCATCTTTTCTGGAGGGAGATGCTGTGGCCTCAGCACTGCAATCACATATAGTATAACTGGGGATTACTGTATTAACTTTATGAATATTATCTGTACATGTTATATGTATTGTGGGCTAGGGATTGTATTCGTCTCCATGGGGGAAGGTTATCACTGCTCCCCTAGGAATTAAAAACAGTCCTTTGACTATCCCCCATGTAAGACACTTAATGTGACCCAGGAAAACTGTCTAAGGAGGGCAAGACCCAGTGGAAGGGTGCTACTGAAGCATGGAGACTGGATGAGAAAGGATGCTGTGGGAGGAAATGGTGATGGTTTGGGTAGGAGGGAATCACAGGGGGTTGTGGTTGTGCAGTCCTCCCCATGACGATATTAGAGGCATTTAGCAGACCACTATGTCTTCCTCCACAAGACATCAGATGGGGGTTTGCATGTGATTTCCTCTTAAGGGGCTTCTTGGAGATAAAGCGAGTGGGGTGGAGGGGAACAGAACTGGAGTACCATAGGAAATCATGGGGGCCTCCATAGACTGGGACAGTGTTAAGCCTGGGCTTGAGTCTAATATTGCCAATTTAAAAAAAAAATGTATTCCTCATATAGTCCTAGAAATAGAGCAAGATTTAAAGAAGGTAAAAAGAGGGACAATATGAGCACAGACTCAAGATGCTGAGAATAAAATTAAAGGAACCAAAGGACATAAAGAGAAGAAATTCTTTAATTGCCTATTCACCAATGCTAGGACCCTGGGTAACAAACAAGAAGAATTGCTCATTTTTTTAGCATACATACAATCTAGTTGGTATTATTGAAACCTGATGGGATGATTCATTTGATGATTCATATACTTCCCTGTTTAGGAAGTATAAAGTGGGCAAAAGGGGAAGTACTCTATGTCAAAAATGGCATTACCTATTTCTGAGTCATTGATAACTTGGAAGAAAATGATCTTGAATGTTTATGGATCAATGTCCTAACTGATAAAGCACAAGATGGAGTATTAGTTGGTGTCTGCTACATACCATCGAAACACACTAGGGAACAGATGACTGGCTCCTTATACACCCGTCTATAATATGTATGGAAAAAAAATGTTACATCATCACAGAGGACTTCAGTTTGAGTGACATGTTCTGGATGTCTCATGCTGCCAGTTCTAAAATACCCTTGGAATTTCTAAATATTACAGATGACAATTTCCTAACTCAACAAGTGTTGCGCCCAACATGGGGAGAATTTTAACTTTGTCTTAACATATAAACAGGAACTGATCACAGAACTAAAAATTAATGGTAGTTAAGATACAAGTGATCATAACTTGATTATTCTGTTTGCACACTATAAATGTAAAGTCCAGACCAGTAATACTTATACTTGGTACTTTAAATTCTTCCTTCCACGTACTTGGCTCATAAGTGTTTTAAGTTTTGTGAAATTTTCTATTTTAATCAGAAAAATGTGAATGATAATTGGGAATCATTTAAGAACACCTTACTAAATACCCAAAAAGCCACAAGCCCCCAAGAGAGGAAGAATGTCGTATTCGTTTAAAAAAAAACATTTGATTTAGAGGGGAAGTGAAGGCAGTTATAAAAAATAAAAAAAATAATATATAACAAATGGAAGAAAGGAGAAGCTGATAGTAGTTAATATAAATCAGAAGCTAGGAATGGTAGAATATTGATAAGGAAAGCAAAGGGATACAAGGAAATATTTATGGCCAGCAGAGTTAACGATAGTAAGGAGTTTTTAAAAATATATTAGCAACAAAAAGAATCCTAACAATGGCATTGGTCCATTACTAGATGGAAACGGTAGATTTATCAGTAGTAATGAAGAAAAGGCAGATGTGTTCAATAAATTTAATTCCATATGTGGAAAAAACAGATGATATAGTCATATCATACCATAACATTATTTTCACTCCACTGGTATCTCAGGAGGATGTTAAACAGCAGCTACTTAAATCAGCAGGTCCAGATAACTTGTAACTAAGAGTTTTATTAAAAGAGCTTGCTAAGAAGCTTGCTGGACCATTAAAGTTGATTTTCAGTAAGTACTGGAACACTGGGGAAGTTCCAGAAGACTGGAAGAAAGCTAACCTTGTGCCAATATTTAAAAAGGGTAAACAGGATTACCCAGGTAATTATGGGCTTGTTGATATCAATCCCGAGCAAGATAATGGATCAGCAGATACGGGCCTTGATTAATAAAGAATTAAAGGAGGGTAAAGTATCAATACAAATCAACATGGGTTTATGGAAAATAGTCTGTCAAACTAAATTGGTATATTCTGATGAGATTATAAATTTGGTTGATAAAGGTGTGTTGAAGTCATATACTTAGAATTCTGTAAGGCATTTGACTTGGTACATTTTGATTAAGACACTAGAATGATATAAAATTAACATGGCACACATTAAATGGATTAAAAGCTAGCTAACAGATAGGTCACAAAAATGCAACTGTAAATGGGATATCATCATCAAGCAGGTGTGTTTCTCAGGGGTCCCACAGGGATTGGTTCTTGGCCCTATGCTATTTAATACTTTTATCAGTGACCTGGAAGAAAACAAAATCACCACCAATAAATTTTGCAGATAACACAAAAATTAGAGGCATGATAAATAACGAAGAGGAAAGGTCACTGATACTGAGTGATCTGGGTCACTCGGTAAACAGAACGCAAGCAAACAATGTGCATTTTAATATGGTTAAATAATTGTATACAATCAGGAACAAAGATTATTGGCCATTCTTACTGGATGGGGGATTCTATCCTGGGAAGCAGTGACCCTGAAAAAGAACTGGGGGTCATAACAGATAATCATCATAACATGAGCTTTCAGTGAGACAATGTGGCCAAAAGAGTTAATGCAGTCCTCGGCTGCATGAACAGGGGAATCTTGAGCAGAAGTAGAGGTTATTTTACCTCATATGTGGCACTGGTAAGATTGCTGCTTGAATACAGTGTCCGGTTCTGGTGTCCACAATTCAAAAAAGATGTTGATAAACTGGAGAGAATTCAGAAAGCCACAAGAATGATCAAAGGGTTGAAAAATATGCCTTACTGTAATAGATTCCAGGAGCTCAATACACTTAGACTGTAATCAAGTCACTTCTTAACCTTTTCTTTATGCTAAATACTTATATGGGGGACAAATATTTGATAATGGGTTCTTCAATCTAGCAGCGAAAGGTATAACACAATCTAATGGCTGGAAGCTGAAGCTAGACAAATTCAGACTTGGAAATAAAGCATAAAATTTTTTAACAGTGACAGTAATTAACCATTGGAACAATTTACAAGGGTCATGGTGGATTCTCTATCACTGGTAATTTTTAAAACAAGATTTGATTTTTTTTTTTAAGGATATGCTCTAGGACAGGGGTGGCCAACCCGCGGCTCGGGAGCCACATGCAGCTCTTTGCTCAGACAAATGGGGCTCTCTGGAGAAGAGGGGCAGTGAAATTGATGAGCTGCTGGGGAAATTGACAGATCAGTGTGAACTGTGAAGGGTAGAGAGACCAGGGGGAGTGAAAGTGACACGCTGCCTGAGGGCAAGGTAACTGCTGCTCTTTGTCTCTCACTGGTTGGCCACCCCTGCTCTAGGACATATTTTGGAGAAGTTATAAGGCCCATGCCATACAGGAGGTCAGACTAGATGATAACAATGGCCGTGAAACCTATAAAAGGCAAAACAGAGACTATTTTAGCTTGATACTGTCACAGAGTACAATAACTGGGCAAATGTAAAATACTCCATATCCCTATAGCTTATGAAGTCAAAATCAAATGCAGTTTGCTTTTGTCACTTGAAAAAGGTGAAGCACAACTGAGGTTTTGCTAAAAAGAAAAACAAGGTAACCTGAGTCCAGCTGCACATTTTTACAAAAGAAACCACACAAAAGAATACCCTACCATCTTAACTGAAAAATTTACATTGTACACTCATTCTCTCAATGCCTACTTCATCTACTAAAAACTAAGACCTCTGCATATCTTAACAGATACATACATTAAAGATGTTGTTTAAAATCAATGAATGTACTAATACAATAATACAGCAACATAGAGTATAAGTGTGCAATGTGTCACAGGGATTTATTCATTCCTCTTGTCTCTAAGTTACCTTACTACTGAATATATACTGCATTTGTTCTGTTTGTTGTCTACAGGATAGCTAATAATATTGCAATCTTTGTTTGAAGGATTATATTCATGTGTGCCTTTAAGATTCCAAGACCATAAGCTTGCAAAAAGAGCCTGTTTACACAAGGAAATTGACCAGCATACCTACAGTGGAATAATGATTCTGCTATAGCTATGCTTGTGCGACTTCCCAGCATGGACATTCTATTCCAGAATAGTAACTTTTATTCCAGAATAGTATGTCCACACAGGGGAGTTATAACAGCATAACTAGAGTGGAGTAATTATTCTGCTATAGTGGAAAAGTTATTCAAACCAGTATCTCCCCAGACACAAAAAAGAGTGTAAAGTGAAGTTAAGGTTTGAATGCATCTTATCTTTCAAGATTGTTAAATTGGAAATCCAAGAAATATAGAGTTAAGGTTGGATTTCTCAAACAAGGCACCCAAACTCCGCCCATGAGGAGACAAAAGCCTATCTTCATCATTTCTTTGCACCTGGAGTATTAAAGATATGCATTACATAACACTGGATTTATGTTTCATAGAGACACATTTCTGATATTGTGTAGCTTTGTTACTACATTAATCTTTGCTCTTTTCATGTAAGTAATCTAATTTAATAATCTGGGCATGCTACAGCTGTATATGGATCATTTTGTGTCTAGTGACACTAGGAAAATTGGATGCCACATGCCATCATAGAGATTGAGCCTAAAGTCTTATGCATTTCACATGAAGCATTATGTGCCCTCAGCATTGACATGATTAGGCTCTTACTGATGAGTGAGTAAAGACTGCCTTCAATATACAGTTTGTCAAACCTGGCATTTATATTTTATATGTGCTGCTTATGACTAAAAATATTGTGAAATGGCACAAACGTATAATTAAGTGAATCTTGTTTTTATTATCACTGTTAAAATTAAACTTTAGTACTGACGGGATAAGGAAGCATAAGGTTGGAATTTCTTAAATGCATCATTGTGAAGGCAGAATTAAACAAGTTAGGATGTCTCATTTAAGAAGTGCAACCTGCATTTCCTTTTTTTGTTTTTACATTAGCATTCTTGAGGTAACATTCACTTAACCCCAATATATATGCTGCAATCTCCATTTCACATTAAAGTTCCCCTCCTCTCAGCTTCCTACTGTACATAGGTACATGGTCTGTCCTTCTAAATTCTGCAGGAATGGTGGTGAGGAGTAAAGTGGACTGGAAAGAGACCTGAAGTTCAGAAGGAGTGTGTGTGTGTGTGGAGGGGGAATCTCCTTACTCCTCCTTTTGCTCTCAAGATCCCATGAAGTGGATCTCGACCTGTAGGTGCCTTTCCTAACTGGTCCTCAGGACCCATTTAGGGATTCCTGGTGAACGAAGATTCCCTAACCTGCTCTTGCTGGGTTGTTTACATCATGAACCTTAAGAAGCTTGTGGCCTCCTGCCAATGAATCTTGGGATGCTTATCACAGTTCCCTATTCCCACTGGCTTGACCTCCAATTAGCCAAATTAGGTTCATCTGGGACTAACATAGACTGTGTTTTCTGAATGGGTAGCTATTCAATATTTCAACTTTAGCCTCATAATTCAGTGTGTGGCCCATACATTATTTACTGCACGTCATCCAAAGTCAGCATATAATGTAGAATTATTAATTATCTTAAGGCTTTTCTGTGGTGCTCTCACTGTAACACCTTAGTTCTTTACTAACATTAATGAATTTATCTTCACATCCCTGTGAGATTAGATTAGATTATCCTCATTTTATACATGATGAACTAAGGGACAGAGACTAAGGCCAAAAATGTCTACTAATTTTGGGTGCTCAACTTGAGAAGCCTAAAGGCCTGATTTTTCAAAGTACTTAGTATTTTATAGCAACGTATGTTCGGACTAGATCTCCCACTGGCATCACTTTTAATCATGAGCTCTCCACACTTCTGAAAATTTGGCCCAATATGTCTCTTGTTGGGCACCCAGAAAATGAGGAACACCCAATAAGCAGCCAACTGTGAAAATGTTGTTTAGTGAATTGCCCAGAATCACACAGGAACTTTGTGACAGAAGCAGGGATAGAATCCAATTCTCTAGTGATGCATTCAACTGCCTTAACCACAATACCACCCTTTGCTCTTCCTGCAGTCCCGTCTTATTCACAATACACCGTCCAACTTCTGCAACAAATGAAGCCAGCGTCCTAAAGACCACAGCCTCATTCACTAGAGAACCCAGATTCATCTCTAGAGCACAGTCCATTGCGGGCACTGAATAAATCAGGAGTCCAATAGGTCTGAGATCTTTAGATCCACAGCACAGTCTCTGCCACATGAGATAATGGAATAATTAGTAGCAGTAAGTTATGTTCTATGTGAATCTGCTACTAAAGGGAGATGAGACAAATTTTCCCAGTGGCTTTCACAATTAAGACAGTAAAGGTATGTTGACTCAAGAATAATGGTTTCAATTACAGTGTGCTGTACTAGTTAGAGAGAGACTCTTCTGTTCTTGTTCCCGCCCAGTCTCTCCCTGTCCCCTTTTGCTCCCATCCACTGTGCCTAGTTCTTGGCCAATCCTCTCTTCTGCTGCCCCCACACCCAACTCTTGTCCCTCTCCCTTATTCCCTCTGCACTTTCCCTTGCACCCCCATTAGTTCATATCCCCCCCATTCCCTTCCCCCTCATCTTTTGTCCTCTTGACAAAAGGAGGGCCTGTTGCCCTCTCCTGGCTCCTATTCCTATTTTCCTCCGCACCAAGCTCTTATCCTCATCCCCAAACCCTCTGCTCTTTATCCTTCTGCATTTCACTCAAGCTGCTTCCTCCTTGATCTCCTTGCAGACTGAGCATCAGTAGGTGGTCACTGACAGGAGAGACACAACAGTTCCTGTGCCTGGCATCAAAGGAGCTAATCTGTAACTGGGAGGAGCAATTGCAGGGAAAGTCCTGCTTAACCCCTACAGATCTGGGATGCTGCATGCTCAGTGCAGGAGGATTCTTCATGGTATTCAGCAACCAAATTATAACAAACTGCTGATCACATGTAAACTTTTTTCAGAGGCTTAATTGCTCAAATTAATTTGGGCAAGTTTTCACAGGGGCAGCAAAAATATAAGCCTGGCACAAATGCAATCATCCTGTCAAATCTCAAGTCCCTGCACCAGAGCATGGGGGTGCTAGAACATCTCAAAACACAGGGTGTAGGGTTTTTTTTAAATTGGCAAAATGTACTTTCCCCTAACCTCATTCTCAGAAATGGTCACACTGTTTTAGCTGAAACTTTCCAAAATAATTCAGTTTAAGATACCCCAAACGATTTACGTTTTCCAAAGTTAGAAGCAACTGAAAACAGGATCTTATAATGGGGAGTGTCAGACAACCTTATTATAGGCATTGCTACCTTCACCACCTAGAATATGTATGAATTTAGTGGTTATGAACTGACTGACCTGGAAACATAAGTTCTTTAGCTAAACAGGTACAGTCTGAGAAGTGCATGCACACATGCATCCACACACCCCTCACTTCTGTATATTCAATATACACACAATGTACTTAAGCTCCAACTCCTGTTTTAGAATCCCCCATGTTGCTTATATTTGAGAGAACATGTATTTGAGAGAAAAACTAAGCCTGTATTACTATTTTCCTTACTCTTCAGTCCATTGTTTTAAACTCTAAAATAAGTGGGGATGGCAA
The DNA here is from genome assembly GCF_026122565.2 of Emydura macquarii macquarii. Lineage (NCBI taxonomy): Eukaryota > Metazoa > Chordata > Testudines > Chelidae > Emydura > Emydura macquarii. Next base: position 16,532,427 of record NW_027131180.1, read on the forward strand.
AAGCCGACAGTGAGTACCCCCAAAAATTCACTCTATGCTCAAGAGGCAAAGAAACAATCCTGAGATCCCACAAACATGTTTAATCTGTGGCAGTGTAATTTATTTTTATTTTATTCCACTAAAAATAAATCACCACATCCCTTTTATTATGAACACTTGGAACTGCACAAAATGGCAGTTCCACCAGACAGAGCCAGAATACGACGCTTTAAAAGGCAGTATCTGACTATTACCTAAACTGGCAATTTTATCACCAGTTGTCAAGATAAAGCTTGGAACGCAGAGCCAACTATTACATATTTTTTGAGAACCAAATATTTTGCTGAGTTGTCATTTGAATATTTACTAAAAGCTTCACTGGTAAGAGACAAATGAGGAATAGCGAGGAGTATTTTGTTTTTTAATACAGCAGCACAAAATACTATATTAATTTAAACATGGCTTATTACTGCTGATGCACACTGTTGAATTTTAAGAGTTTTAAAAATATTGTTTAGAAAATCCACCCTTAAAATTATGTATTAACACTAAGTTGTTGACACACTCTTTCTATTACAGCAGAAATAACACACAGGTTATAACAGAACAAGAAAGACTCTCACCAGAAACAATGATCTGAGACCTAGCTAAACTCTCAACTTGAAAACCCTTCCCTCCCTCCCATACTGCACCCATCACAGTCCAGCATTATTCATATTAGAATTTTGGTTGTACTTTGCCATTTGGAACTGAACATTTTGAATAACCAATGACTGGTCTGTCCTACCCAACATATTTATTATATTAAACCAAACAGTGGTCCACAATCTTGTTCTGTACATACAAGGAGGAAGAACACACTTATGGAACCAGAAGATTTAGGTTTTATTTACAGTTCTAAAACAGGGTGAGGTTGGACAAGTCATTTTGCTCAGTATCCCATTCTACAGAAGGAGAATCTGATTACTACTATTTACTTACCTCACAGGAGGTGTTTTGAGGATTATTTAGCTAAAATTTGACACTGTTGCCTTGTATTTTTACCCCCACTTCCACTTTCATTCTGTGGTACCAATGTTCCATACTTATGACATCACAATCACTTTCATGAAATGTGAGATCACAAATAACGAGACACGTGAATGAGCTGAACAAAAGGAAAAAAGTTGCTTACACATGCAAATATTTTAGTATTCAGTAATCATGGGAACGGATACAATGGCTTTTGATAAAGTATTTTGTAATACGTGGCTGCCTGAAACCAAAGCAAAGAGTTAAATATGCAGCTCTTCCCTTAACTTACTGTTCTGAGAATCCTAAAACACTTAGAAAACCAGTGAGTTGTTGTACATTTCATGCAACATGGGCTATGGTAAAAAGATAAAATGAAGTAAAATAATCCCTTGACAAGAGTTATTCTTTTTAACCATACACATGCCATAAACACGTGAGTTAAAAGGCACCCAGCTACTGCAAGAGATTAGTAATATATCTGGAATTTTAAAACTACACTAAAATAGCTCTAATTGTTTCACTTACACCAACAAGGTAAAAACATTAATGTGTTTTATTGTAGCAAAACAATTTTGTAAACTCAGGTGCACGTGACAATTTTGCAGAAGTTCCTCTTCACCCCCAGGCCACTAGATACAATTTCCAAAGACATTTTTGATCCACATCTCTTTGGCACTCAACATTAACAGAACCATTACAGGAGACAATTCCACTAATGCAGTGGTACTGTGGGTCATTTATACTTAGTTCTTAATATATGTGATTTGATATAAATGAAATAGTTATGAATGGTAATGCCTCTTAAATCATTTCCAGTTTAATTATATTAGTTACCATTAAAATCTTTATGATTTTATTATAGCATTTCATTTGTAGTGTGGATAAAACAATACATAAAAATTGGTTGTTGCACTGTAGTTTGTTTTTCTTCCAGAGAGAAAAAACAGCAACTAAAACTAGCAAAAGATGTCTGTTTTGTAAGAATCTGAAAAATTGGAATTGCGCGTATTTCTAGTATACCCTAAACTCTCATCAATTTCAGTGGGAGTACAGAGAATGCAAGTGATGCAAGATCAGGACCCTGTTTTTAAAATATGGTATTTTTAAACAAAGAACACATCAAAGGAATACTGGGCATGTTAAGCTACATTTCACATGGAAAATAATACAACAACAAAAATCTAAAAGTTAAGTCTTTTACTATAAAGAATATGCATATAAGCGAAAAACTTGTATGCCAAATTGGGACTTTCCAAATGTGGATTACAATTTCCATTGTAACACACCATGCAGAATTCTTAAATTTCCATAAAGCATACAGCAAATGGTAACTAGATACTGTTCTAGCTAAGCCTGGCACTTAAGGCAAGTGAGTAATAAATAAATAATATCAATCTCTCAGATGAAAGGAGGCAGGTATAATTAACCTCACTTTACAAATGGAGAAACAGGCGAAGTGGCTTGCCCAAGGTCACTCAATAGGTCAGTGACAGAACTAGGAATAGAACTGCAGGTCTCCTGAGTCTTTCCAGTGCTATACCCTTGATACCACACTTGCCAGTGAAGTCAATGAAACTATTCACATGCTTAAAGTGTGTCCTTAAGTGATTTACTGAATTAAGGCTTAAATTAGGAACTTGCCATAAAATTTACATTCTGAAGATGACATTTGTACCTTTTATTATAAAACAGGAGCAGGAGAATATCTAAAACTGAAGGTATTCATGGTGAGACTGAACTGAAGATATGTTTGGAACACAAACTGAGCATTGAAATTATTCCTATTTGTAACAACAAATAATCACAAATTTTAGTTATAGTAAAAAAAAAAAAAAGAGGATAAACTCAAAAGATGTACTATACTATTTTATCAAATAAGTGATGTTATTTTTCCCATTTCTCAGATGTTTTCAGTAACTTAAGACAGTTCATGATTAAGTACAAAAAAGTTATTGTTCATAAATTTACAATTTTTCTGCAATTTTTAGCAGAGATATTAAAAAAAAATGTGTCCAAAATATATTTTTATTATCTGCTACCCTGGAGATTGTGGGTTTGGAGCAAGAAATTTCTGATGCTTCAGCAGTCATTATTTTCTGGCCTGCAATATAATCTGAGAGATAAGTATCCTATTAACATTCTTGAAATACAATTTAGGGCTTGTTTACACACACAAGTTGTATCACTTTGATTATACACATATAGTTAAAAAGGTACAACACCCTCATGTGGACCCACTTATACCAGTATAAAGCTATTTTATATCACTACAGCTTTTCCCAGATAGGTATTGTTTATTTCCAGTTTTGTATAACTAGTGGTGTACTGGTATAACTCCTTCAGTTAAAAAACTGAAACAAAATCCTAGCCAAATTAGGTATACCAGTATAAAAAGTGTGTGTAAACCAAACCTTAGAAATGAAAGCAAGATCATGGACTTTAGAATAAGCAAGCAGCAATAACTAGTGTTCATTATACAAAAAAGGTTGTATACCTTGTATATGTTGGTTGGTTTTTTTAAAACCCTAAGTTTTAAATAGGATATTTTAAAATAGATGAAACTTTTAAAATAAAGTGAAATTGACCTTCAAAAAACCAAACCAAACCATGTTCTCCAAAGGAACATGAGTCTACAAACTAAGCCAAAATATATGTTTCATGCTCTCTACTCCAGTAATATATTTAAAGGAACAGACATCAGAGTCCAAACAGAGTCAAGGTAAAAAAATTTAAAAATAAGTCTTGCCTGGATGGCTCTAAATGGGAAAAATAGTTTATAATGTGGCCCAACACTCCTAATTAATAAGGATATCAAAATAAACCTGGAACCTCACTTTCTCTTCTGAAATCATAGCTCAGTTACATTTTTGTAGATGACTGGGACAAAAAGAGGACATTGAATGAAAGATGCACGTGAAACCAAAAACAGCAACTCTATCTCCAAGTGTTGGAAAGGTTAGCCACTGGAAAAATCGTTTTCAAAAAAAAAAAAAAAAAAACCAAGACATGCAGAAAAACACCTAATATGAAGTTTTAATTGGTAAGCTCTGGGTGATATGTACTGGTACAAGGGACATACACGTCCACACTTCCATAGACAGATTCAGGATGTGTGGATAATTGAGGGAATATTTCAGGATAGATTAAAATGGGTACCTATATCCTTACTGTGTATGTGTAGTACAATAATGGCCAAAGGCCTCAGTCAAGTTTTGGGGCCAAATTGTTCTAGGTGGTGTGCAAACACGTAGGAAGTCATGCTTCATGTCTCCAATGCTTATAATGTAAACTGAAACAAGCTGCAACAAGTATAATTTAACAGGACAGAAGGGGAAGGGAGAGGTGTAGGGATAATAAGACCAACCACCGCCTAGCCTAGTTATGAACACAACATATAATTTCTGATTCATTTCATAGATGTAATGCCTGACCACTAATCAACATAGCCATCATTAGCTGGCCAATTTCTTGTGGGTGTTGAGGCAAAAGTGGAATTCAAGATGGGATTTGAGGAGGGCTGTGAACTATACAGAACATCTTTGTTGTCTCTTTGGTGGCCTAATAACCCACTCCTGCATGTCAAGGTCTATTGGTGTGTGGCTCAAGTCTTTAGACTGTAAGCTCCTTGGGGCAGGAACCACACCAGCCATTGCATCTAGTCCTGCGAGGAGCAAGCTTGGTGGCTTGTGCTACAGAGGTCAGCTGTCACTAGACGATCTGGTGGCCTCTTCTGGCCTCAAACTCTAACTTTCTGGCCGAAGCTCTGAGCATCCAACAAGAACCTGAGCAATGGGCAAGCGATGACCCACAGCCAGGGCGGGCAGCCTTACAGCGGATGGCACGGGCGGGCGGCTCACACGCCGGCCATGGTGGGGCTGTCAGGACTCAACAGGGACGCGGCGGGCCGCGGGGAGTTTTACACCGCACGGCGGTGCGTGCCCACGGTCTGGGTGGCGGCGACAGCCCCTGAGGCGCGCTGGCCCTGGGCCGCTGTAGGCGGCTCTCAGAGACGCAGGCAGCTGCTCTTTTATCTCTGCCAGAGACTGGCGCGGCCCCGGCTGCGGTTCCGAGCGCCAGGGACCGCAGCGGGGGTGGGGGGCACGACCCCGCCGCCGCCTCCCATCCAGCCCGGCGGCACCGCCGCCAGCCCTGCTCCCGCTCCATCGGAATCTTCGCAAAGGCCCTTTAAATATTCCCCCGCCCCCCGCGCGGCACAAACAGCTGTTGCCCGTCTCCCTCGGCGCGCGCGCTCCCCTCCCCCTCGGCGCGCGCCGCCTCCTTCGCGCTCCCACAAAGGCAACGGTTAGTCGGCGGCTGTTCCAGAAATTTCCTCGCTCCCCCCTCCCCTCCCCGCGCCTGCCCGCCGCCGACGCCCCTATCCCCCCCCATTAGTTATAGCGCGGTGCCCCCCTCCCCGCTGCTCCGTGTGACGGGCTCTCGCTCTCCCCCGCCATTCCCGGTCCGCCTGTGTGGCTGGGCCCGGCCGGCCGGCGGCGGCGGCGGGCGCGCCGTGATGGATGGCTGGCTGGGAGCGGGTTTGAGTGACAGCGCTTACCTGGGTGCCAATCTTCGTCACACTGACAAGCGGCTGCAGCAATCGGGACCCGCACCGCCGCGACACGCGTCACCGCGCACACACGCACTCAGCCAATCGCCGCCCGCGCCACACTATACGACAGCACGCTGCGCATCACGCCTCATCAATATTCACCACTGGGGCGGGGCACGCGTCGGCGCCGGACACGCCCACCACGACGTTCGGCAAAGCGACTGGGCGGAGCGGGCCGCACGGCTCCTCCCCACGCCGGCGCGCCGCGACACGTCCCTGATGAATACGCATGAGGGGGCGGGGCTAGCGCGGATTCTGTCACGCCCCTTCCCCGCCTCCTTCTCATTCTGTGTGGGTGGGGTGAGAGGGAGGTGAAACGAGCTTCCAGGAGCGGAGCGGGGTGGGAGGAGATACCAAGTGAAGCCAGGAGAGGGGGAGAGGCTCCTTCCCCCTGGCTGGTGCTCGGGGGGGCGAGGCTGAGGAGGAGGGGAGGATGTCATTTCACTCCGCCGCGGGGGCGGGAGGGGAGCCTCCTTCTCCCCAGCACTGGCCTCTGCCCCACTGCACTGCCTGTGCACTGCAGCTCACCCTTGTGGTTCTGCCCTGGGCTGGATGGGGGCCGCATTTGCCCTCCCCTCCCCCCCCCACACACACACTTTGCTGCCTCCAGGCTCTCAAATGCCCTCACTGCCAGGGCACCCCTCCCTCCAGCTCTGGCGGATGTGGTGCCCCCAGCTGTGGGGGCTCCAGCCACCCCCTGTCCCATGCCAGGAGAGGGGCAAGCCCTACCCAGCCCCCAACCACCAGGCAAGGCCCTGGCGCTCACCCCCCACCTAGCCAGGCCACGGGCCTGTGTGTTGGAACCAGCCATCCCCAGGGCCTTGCTGCCCACCATCAGGGGTGAGAGTAAAAGGGGGAGGGGGGGAAGGTAGCAGCCTGGGAATGGCAGGGCTGGCCCCAGCAGCCCTGGTGGCATTATGCAAATGGACATGGTGCTCTGTTGGTGATAACCTTCTCCAGAGCCAGGTCAGGGGGAAGAGCCTTGGCCAGCTGAGCTTGTGAAATTAACAGCAGGCTAGCTGTGTCTCTGTGCGACAGGCTTGTCCCATACCCCCTAAGCATGACCCCACTTCTCACCTGTCAAAGCCCTCAAGCTCTGTCACCACCTGCTATAGTTGTCCCAGTTTTTCTCTTTGGGAATCTGGTTACCCTATGCCTACCATCACCACCTATCCAGTCACATATTGTCTTCTTGACCTTCCTCTTGCATGAGGTGACCGACAAGGCTCAGGGCTGTGCAATGTGGTTAGGTCAACCTAACCCCCACTGCAGATGCAGCTAGATTGACAGAAGACTGCTTCCGTCAACCTGCCTACCACCTCTTGGAGATGGATTAACTACATCAAGGAAAGACCCCTTTTGTTGATGTAAGAAGCATCTGCATTACAGCACCACAGCTGTAGCACCTTTGCTGTGCTACTGGTGTTGACCTATGTCAAGTGAGCTTCTTCTCTTGTCATTTCTGCATACATTCAGATCCATGTGGAGTTAAGAGACTGTGAATGTAACAAAAAATAGTAAGTCTGGCAGAAACAGTAAGGGGGAAATCAGTACTTTCAACTCCAAGTGTTCAAAAATCATGAGTTGGTTGGGAAAACTCATAATGTGTTAAAAATCATGAGACTTCAAATAATTATACATTTTTGTGTTATTTGCCTTCTGGCTTTTCAGCCTTTAGGTTTCATGTTGTCAAGTTTTATTCTGCAATCACTGGGACTAGAAACTTTCTCTTTTTAAAATGAAAGCTAAGATGATTCCACAAGATAAATCTTTAAGAAAACCATCAAAATATCAAGAGACTTGCATTAAAATTGCAAGGGTTGGCAACAGTGGCAGAGGGAGGAGAGAGAGAGAAAAGGAGGAACATGCAGAGGCAAAAACAAGGACAAAGAAAAATGTAGAAAATTAATTAGAGGAAAGAATACACACACTTTTCTCTCTCCACCCCAAGCTGCTAAAACCTTCGTGCTCCCCCTTCCTAGCACCACAAAAGGGTCCAGGAGAGGGGGAATGATACCACAAAGGACAGAGGAAAACCACACTGAAGGTGTGGACTGCTTTTGCACTTCTGTAAAGTTCCATTTCTGTGGGAGTACACAATATAAACCAACAGTGAGATTGATGTGCATATCTACTTTTTTTCCTTAGAAAACATGCATAGTAAATAAAAACCTTTTTTAAATAAAATGGTTGTCAGTGTTCAGGGCAACTGCAGCTGTATTCCCTCTCCTTGGTCCAGCAAGGGAACCCACTCTAGTCTTTCAGCTCCAGCCGCTGCAGTTGTCAATTTTCTTGGGTGAAGATCCATGTCTCTCTCCCTTCTGACTGGGGTATTTCCAGGCTGAACAGTTGCCTGACTATACTGTGTTATTCCCCAAAAGACAGACTGCCTAAGCAAGCATGCTTTGCTGCTCTACTCAGAGGTAGTAAACAGTGTAATTGCTCACAGTTATAAGTTACCACACAACTCTTTATAAGCAAGCACTTTTATTCTTAGGCTAAAAGCATTATAGACAGAACATATTAAAAACAATAAAAGAACCAACATTCATGCTAATAAGTTACCAGAGATCACCCAACTCCAACAAGGGCTCTGAGAGATTAGTCCTTCAAACCCCACACAGGCGGTCACCAGTTCATGACAGCTTTCTTTCAGATCTAGCTCCGATGTATTATAGGGCCTCAGAGGGCCAAAGACTTTCCAACCCTGCCCTAATGATTGGGGTCCCACTTGGACCAGATGTTCTGTCTGTTTGCTGGATCAGAAAGAGGCACCTGAGTCACTTTAGCTCAGGCTACTTAACCAAAAATCCTTTCTTTGTCTGTTGGACAATCTCCTGGAGAATTCAGTTTAAACCAGTAGATACGAACTTCTCTCCAGGTGTGGTAGCTTTTTGGAGGTGTCACAAGCTGTTCATTTCCCCAACTGCTTCCCCTCCCAATCCCCACTGTTCTTAGTTCCTGGAGGACTGTGGTCCCCTTCCCCCATGGAAATACATACAATCCCTTAACAGTACATAAACATTTGCATTTTTAATCCAATGAACTGCTAAAATACTCAACAACTTAATTCAATAAGATTTGTTCAAGATATTGCAAGATATTGTCATAGTGTTTAATACTTGCAATTACAATTTGCAAAAAGCTTTAAATGACAAGCAATACTAAAGTCTTAAAATTAGTATGAGAACCTTGGTATTTAATCACTTGTAACTGTAACTTGTTCACATTGAACATATTGAGTACAAGTTGTATGTATGCGGCTGAGAACAGAATTGGCCTTATTATAAGGCTATCTTTAATAACTTCGCCCCGATCCTGCTAACACTTAGGCAGATGCTTAACTTTACTACCATGAGTAACCCCAAGGATTTTAATGATACTGCTCATGGTTGTAAAGTTAGGCATCTGCCTAAGTGTTTGCAGGATCAGGTCCTAAGTTATTAAAGGTAGGCTTAATATATAACAAACCCAATTCTGTTCTCAGAGATACACATACAACTACAATTTTCTGAAATAAGAGTTGTACAGCTGTACCCGAGGGCAAAACTGGATCCTTAAGGTATATATCCACAGTATATCACTTAAGGTTACTGTGACATTCCTAACTTTTGCAGTTCCTAAGTTTTGATTGTTAAAACTGTATGCATAGTATCACATTGATGTAAGTTTTGTACTTAACATATTCAGACAAAAAAAAGGAAACCTTTCATTCAGGATATTTGGCAAGAATAGTTAGTCTTTATTACGTACTTTGAAGCTTTTTTTATTTACACATTAAAAGTGTACGCATTTACGCATTAAACACATTAAAAATGGTGTTGGGATGGGTTACCGTGTATGTGGCAGCAAGTAATGTGTATAACATTATATTAAATAAAAACTTTTGTTCCAATGATAAGGTTAGAAAAACATTGTCACAATAAGGTTTTGCATAGGTTTCCATTACAACGAGGTCAGTTTCTTAAGTGCTGAGCTTTAACAATGGAAGGGGTCAACTACTGCTCTCTTTTGTTAATAATGAAAAAAAAAAACAAATAAAAAGAGATATATGTTAAACATTTTGATGTTCTGTGGCTATTCAGAAAAAAAGCAAAAAAGAAGCACTTGTATGTCCTGTTCATATATGCTGAATATTCATATAGTTCACTGGAGTTTTACATGGCATAAATAGCAGCTGTGAAAAAAGTTGTGACTCTCATTGTACAATAAAGGTGGTTAATATTAATGATTTAACTGAGCCTAGTAGATGTTAAGTTTGTGAATGTCAGTGTAACTGAGTTGATAACATTCCCTCTAGGCAAAAAATGTTGAGAGATCATGTTCCACAGCAAGATTTGAGCTCATACCAAATGCTGGCAACTGCAGTGCAGTACAGCTCCAAGGGAATTCTGCACACTGATCAAGCAATCCTTTGGATGAGATATCACATAGTGGTTTCTTTTATCCATCTCTGTTCAGGAGGAAAAGTAAAGACCTCAAGGCATTTCCCAAAAAGAGAAAGGAATAATTCCTATGTCCTGTTTGACATTCCCTCTCTGATATTAAAACAAGTTCTAATTTCCAGGACTGTATGTTCGCTGAATCACTAGCTGCATAATAGTTATTCCATCTGTTCATACAGTTGAGTCATTACGTTACCAGTATCTAATGCATTATTTGGAAAGAATGTTAGGCTATCTTGAGCAGAAAAGTCAATATATAGATGTTCCATTCTATATGTTTTCCAGTACCTTGGCACATTTCACCCCTTTGAAAGCCTCCAAGGTGCTAATTTTAACGAACAGCTGAAAAGTTAGCTGATAGTGAAAGTACCAGCGCAACAAATACAGCAGTGTGACTAGTATTGCAAAGTTCTAGAGGGGTAGCCATGTTAGTCTGTATACAGCAAAAACAACCAGAGTCCTGTAGCACTTCAAAATGTTCGTTTTTGCTAGTATTGCTATTTTTGCTAGTATTGCAAAAATACCCTCAAAACAATGCTACATTGCCTTCCTACTTGCAACACTCTTTGCTGCAGGAATTTAATGAAACTAAATTGTTTCATAACTCAGAAAATCTATTTTCCATTTGAGATGCTATAAACAAATTATACAGACAGAGTTTGAGGGAAATTATCTGCTTTTTATCGGTGCCAAGGAATTGTAGATATCTGGTCACTTGATTGCAAACTTTCTTCCAAAATGTAAAATGTCTGAAAAGAAACAGTACATTTTAAACCTAAATTTTACCTTTTTTTTGGAAGGAGAGGGCAGGAAGGGAGGGGTCCCTTATATGTATCAAAACACTTTCTTGATTTAAAAATAAAAATTAAATGATAACATTTCATTTAACTATTACCCTATAATGCAAGCAACATTGTTCTAGTCAGTGCATGAGAACCTGAGAATGATGCAAACTAGGAATAAAAGTAAAATCAATTAATCTACTTTCACTTTCCAATATATGGGCCAGATCCATCTCCCAAGTCTGAAGTCAGTGGAAAGACTCATGCTGGCTTCAACAGATGGATTGGGTCCCAAGTGAAATGCAATGAAATGCAAAAAGTAAACGAACAGCATTAATCAGAAGTTTTAAAATTATGGTCCACAGAGCACTTGCTTGTGGTCCACAGAGACCTCCAGCTACTTTTAGAGGCCTCTAGGGCTTTTATAGCATAGAAGAACTGGGAGGCTTTCCAAAAGCTGTCAGGAATGAGGTGAAGGAACCAGCCAGCCACCCTGCCTCTGCTAGGGGTCACTGCTATATAAATGGAACAGGAAAGGAATCAAGAGCTACCCTTAGCAACTGGAATAAAAAATAGGAGCGGAATGTCCAGAGGAGCAGAAGAAAAGAAAACAAGGCAGCTGTGTGGTATGTCCAGGGTAGAAAAAGACCAGGGGGCTGCTGGAGATAATGTCCAGGAGAGAAGAGAATCAAGTAGCAGGAAAATGTATGCAGAGGGATGGAAGGACTGCATAACAAGGAAGCATTTGCAGTGAAAGAAACATAAAAGACAGCAAGATGATAGAGAAGCATGAACTGAGAGAAACAGAACAAATGGGAGGGGAAAATGAAAGGAAAAGGAAAACAAGAGTATAGATCAACTTTTTTAATAAGACACAATACCTTGCATTTAAGGCAGTTAAAATATGTACATATTTTCCTGATAATACTGCTCAATACAAGTAACTTCTGTAGTTCTCAGAGTGATATTATGTGACTAAAAATGCATGGGGAGTGTTATTATGAGGAATCTCTATTAAGAGATGATGGTCTATTATGGTCTGTACTATCAAATATTTTGAGAAGCCCAGGAATAAATATTAAAAAGTAAACAATATTTTAAAATTTCTCTTTTAATAATGTTAAGTGTTGTTAGTAGCAGTGATGAGGATATTTTAATACAGCACACATTTATGCTGATTGTGTGCCTTTTATAAATTTCAATATATTTAGGTAACTATACATTATAAATATCACATTGAACTGTGTTCAGAATTAAATGTTGGAGTCATCACCTGAAGTACTTTCAAGGAGTGTCAGGAATACTATTATATGTGACTTTGCAACCTTTAAATAGACTGCAAGAGCCCTCTGAGCTACTGTAAATGAACATTTCATAAGTGTAACCAGCACACCCTGTAAAACATTCTGAAATATCAGGTGTTACAGCAATGTGCTTTCTGATGTTATCCACATTAAAGATTTCAGATGTCCAACTCAGCTTTTTGTCTCACAGGACTGTTTCACATATTCCTGCTTTGTGAGCAATACCACTGAACACTGTCAGACTCATTCACTTTTTGAAGCATTTCCCTCTGCAAAAAAAAATTTTGATCACAAAAATGAGCATGCATCGGATGTATTTTTGATATCAGAAGATTGAAACAAACTCAGTGTCTATTTCAGTGTGGTATAATTCATATAAATGTACTCTGTATGCATATTTGAATGTTCAATCAATTATCAACATTTTCTTTCTTTAATTAAAAAAACTAGGAAATTAAATGCAAAAAGTCACATTAATTCCATATTATGGTAGATAATTTTAAACCCATAAGAGTCAGGAAGTTCAAGGTAAGAGTTACTGCAGCAACTGTAATTTGACCACATTGTTTATTTTATATGTTAATCCTTAGAACAATGGCATGGTTCACACTGCCAAATAAATAAATATATTGTGATTGTTACATACATTCTCCAGATGCATAAAGTAACACAACTTTATAACATAAAAGTGTACACGAGAAACCACAGATGCACAATGGTGCCTGAATATAGCTGCTGCAGGAACCATAAGAACAGCACATTTTTGTTTAAAATGTTCCCCAATAACATTTTACACTGCTATAGTTTTTTACTGTTAGTATATTTAATCTGGTTAGAAGATATTTAGAAACTGAAAATATTGTGTGGGGGAAAACATGTAGTTCCAGATGCTCCCATAAAGGGTGGTATTGTGGTGGGACATTAAAAGAGAGAAAGGTTTCAAAATCCATGCCTCTGTCAAGCTTTGGTCTAGTCTTGACCCCGGCTGGTCCAGTCTCTCTTCATCATTCCTGTTGCTGACAATGGTTTCCTCAGTGGGAGTATCACAACTATAATCACTGCCAAAATCCATTGGCTCAAAATTACTCTCTGAGTCAGAGCTTAATGCTATTATAAGGTCTGTAACAGCTGCAGCAATAATACATCTGCAAGTCATTTGAAAACTTCATGATAAATAAGTTATCCATCACACAGATGTATACATTATATATTAACTCTACTGCCTATTCAGTTACACTTATAATAACCCTGTCCCCTCTGTATACTATAAACCTCTGTAGCTGCAGTAGGACATCTACAAATTGCTACATGGTGTAGCAATCCCTGCATAATATTACCTAATCCATTCTACCTATTTTAAACAAAAGATAGAGATAGGATGTTGAAAAAAGAGAAGGGGAATAAAAAGCTATAAATATTCATAATGCAAAAGGGAACCATTAAAAGCTTGATACTGAGTGGACAATATAGTGAAAAAATAAGGTGAATATTGAAGAAGAACTAAAAATATGGACTTTCAAAATACAGTTTTGAGGTTTTGTTAAAATCTCCAGAGATCTCTAATACATCCCAGTGCCCCCAGCCTGCAATCTGATACTTGATAACACAGCCAAGATTTGAAAAATAAAAACTCAGTATAAATAATGAAATGGGTGGAGCAAGTTAGGGTAGAGAAAGGGGAGCTATACGTAACTATAGAAATGTTTAGAAACTAATAAAAAGAGATCAAAAAGTGTAAACACAATCCATGGAAGGAAATATATTCATGTCCACAAATTATGAGCCCAGTCCTGCAAGATGTTAAATTCCTCATGCAGGATACTAACACCTTTAACTTAGGAGTTAAAGTCTCTCAACAAAATCACCAAAAATTATTCTATATTTATCTAAACAGTAAAAATGAATTAGACAAGAAACACTTGCACCATAAGAGCTTTGTAGTGATGATGCAAAATCCTGGCACCACTGAAGTCAATGAGAATTTTGCCATTAACTTTGACGGGGTCAGAATTTCACCCATAGTCTCAAACATCTTTAAATAGTATTTCATTTTATTTAATCTTTCATTATCTGTTGCTTGAAAACTCATTTTACAAGCTTGAAAATAAGTTTTGTCTTTTCCCATTTGTTTTTCTCTGTATCGGTACAGCATCTTTCATAATATCACCACAGCTTGGGAAACAGGATTTGTTAATCAGCTTGCACTTCCACAGTGAGGTGGCTCTCTGTGCAACAACAGATCACAACATATTTTAGTTTCTATATAAACAAATAGCTATTAAAATGTTATAGTTAGAAAAGTGACTATATGAAAATGCTTTCTTCCTCAACAGATCTGCTTCTTACATGCATTCAGAGCTCGAACTGCTTACTTTAAGTTTGTATTGGTTGCATATAAAAACTACAACATATATCTGTTTTATGATCTATGCTGAGAAAATATATACCGTAAAAATGAAAACTCTGTTAACACTATGAATGGCTCATCTGGAACAGGATCCCAGTGGATTCTTAGACTGATATATTTGTTTTTAAGTCTTATAATGTGCTGTATTTCAAGGCTGAAAAATCCTTTTGCCACTGGCATGGCCCAAGCATCTCTGTATGCCAAATGACAGAGGGCACAGGGATACATGAGAGTGCAAGGATCCGCTGGGATCACAAACAGACTGTCATGTAAGGCTATGTCACACTCATCATCCTAATCACTGTGAGACGCATGCACAGGAAAATGTGAGGATTTATGTACATATGCTCCAGGCCAGTGGTTCTCAAACTTTTTAAATGGAGCCCCCCTGTGGACTTTTGTATAACAATTGCGCCCGTCCCCCACCTCCGAGCCTCCTCCCACTTTTTGGGGAAAAAAACTAGGGCAGCAGGCAGGGGAGTGGGAAGCAGGGGCGGCAGCTGTTGCAGCAGCAGGGAGCAAGAGCGGCAGCAGAGGCAGGAGAGTAGCGGCAGGAGAGCGGGGAGCGTGCCCGGCAGTGGCGGGAGGGGGGAAGGGCTGCTGGTGCAGGAGGTGGGTGGTGGCTGCGCAAAGTGCGGGGCTGGACTGGCTCTGTGCCCCGCTCCGCCAGCACGGCCCGGTGTGGGGGGTGGGGGATGCTTAGGAGGGGAGCGGAGGCGGAGGGCGAGCCCGGCACTGCTGGTAGGAGCAAGGACGGCAGCAGCTGGCGGAGCTGGGGGCAGAGCCGGTCCAGCTCCTCACCCAGCATGCCCCCCCAAACTCTGCCCATGGTGCCCCCCCATTCATCTCATGCCCCCCACTTTGAGAACCGCAGCTCTAGGCCTTATAGTTAAATGCCAGTCACTCAAATTGAGAAAAACTTCTCCAGAGAGGAAGTGGGAGACGCTAATCTTCCTGGTGGACCATAGGGCATTGTATGTTTTACAATTAATTCTCTTAGCATCCTGAGTGAAATGTTAAGGTAGAGCCTGTGGAGACTTTAGAAAGACATGAATAGGAAAGAGGTAAGCCACATGGGGAGAGAAAACCCTTTTCAAGGGAAGATCAAAAGTCTAAACTAGTTAATCTGGGCTGCAGAGACACATCCTGGCATCTTTCAGTCTGTGAAGACACATTGCCTGCAGGCATGAACTTATGAAAGAGGGATCTCAGTCATCCTGGTTGTAAAGGCTAGGAAAAGGATTTAGGGTAAGCCATCCAGCAGGAAACAGGAGAATGTCTTGTGAGTTTAGCTGGGGCTCTAAAAAGCATGTTATGATTTTGTTTTTTATGTAACCATTTGTTTCCAGTATTCTTATTTGAATTGCTGTTCTTTGATAATAAACTTATTCTTGTTTTCACTGTAAGTATATCTGAGTGCTGTTTGTTAAGCAGAGTGGTGCTCCTGAGTTAAAACTAATAAACTATCCTATTCCTTTGGAAGTAATGAATCAGAGAGTTCTGCAAGCGGATCAGGGGCTGGGCGCTCCAGAGGAACGCTTGGAGCACTAATCTGTACAGGGAGAGCAAGGCTAGTGGAGGCCCAGAAGACAGTGCTTATGTTGCCAGAGCTGGCAGGGTGAGGGAGCTGATCCACAGCAGGCATAGACAAGACTTCCTCAGCTAAGGAGTGGTAGCGAGGTGCTTCACAACCCTGGGTACCCCTGGGAAACATCACTAGCAGTGCTGTCATTGCAGACAACACCACTGCCTCTGCTGCTGCTCAGAAATTTCCTAAGATACAGCAGAGTAAAATAGCTCAGATTGGTCCAGTTCACTACTGCAATACTGAATAAACATGAAACTGACAATAAGATTGTTTTCACTTTGTTGCTTGCAGTGTTACCAACTCTCTGAATTTTATCCTAAGTCTCTTAATATTTGATTTTTTTACTTAAGGCTCCAGCTGCTGAAATCATGTTATTAAATAAGAAACAACTTCCATTAAAAAAAAAAAACAAAAAAAATCCCAAAGAGTTTCTCCATCCCTCATGGCTGCAAGGAAAAGCTTGAAAATATGAACCCTTAATGCTCCAATAGCAGAAGGCAAATAAAAAGAGCACAACATTTATTATTGTTTAAATCCCATGATCTTTAAACCCATATAATGATTTTTTGGGACCACCTCATGATTTTCAAACACTCTGAGTTGGCAATACCAGGCTTGTGAAATAGCAGAGGCAAATACTGAAGCTATTCATGGAGGAGGGATACCTAAGGATAAGGAACCTAGGACACAGTAGCTAAGACCCTTACAGCAGCAAACAGGAGACTGGGGGAAGTGTAGTTCAGCAGATCTGTCTCTGCCCTTTGGTGTCCACCTGGAGGCTGGGGAAGTTTAGCGTAGTGGAGATGTTGCTTTCCCCTTCTCTACCCACAGAGCGAGGCAGGAGACTCTGTGATGAAGAGTTAGGAGAAAAAACTCCTCTCTTCCAGCAGCTAAGGGGAAAGGAGAGGTTGGAAATAAGACTTCAATTTTATTAGACAACTGCTAAAAAGAGGCTGATATAAAACCTACAAAGTAGGATCCAACAACCTATTAGGAATCCCCATTTTTCCTATCTGTCTCTGCTAATAGTCCTCTGGCAAGTAAGTATCTGGAACATTTGTAAAGCCCTTTTGTATCTGAATGTCTTTAGCAGTGCTTGATTGTAATTTCAGAATTGCTGGCATTTATAAACAAAGCAGTTGTATTTTTTTCTGATGGTGTTAATGTGTATAATATGTTTCCTGGGGAGAACAGGAACTAGCTCAAAAGATTTTGGATTATATGATCACTTATAGCAAATATATTTAAAAAATGCTTTTCTTACCTTTTACTCCAGTTGGCACTGAAAACAAACAAGATGTACAAAGGATAGGAGAAAGTAAATACTATTATCCCGATTTTTACTGATGGGGAGCTAAGGCGCAGAGAAATTAAGGCCCAGATCCACAAAGGTATTTAGGCTCCTACTCCCCATTGAAATCACTGGCAGTTAGAAGCCTAAATACCTTTGTGGATCTGGGCCTAAGTCATTTGCCCAATGTCTCACAGGGAGTTTGTGGCACCTTAGGCAATTAATCCAGTCCCACTCCAGTGCCTTAGCCACAAGATCATTCTTCCTCTCACATGATACGTGTTTTCCACATAGTACTTCCCCCTCCAAAGAATGGAGACTATGACCCATAGTTTCATATGGGCCCCAAAGAGAATTTGGGAAAGTTAAACAGAGCTTGAATTGCTGTTATTAAACTGTTAAGTGTGGAGGGTACTTTCAGGGGAGGGAATATATGAGAATGGGAAATGAAAGTGTGCTGGGGCTAACCTCCTTTAGCCCCGTTCTGGGGCTTTAAGGAAAAGCCATCAAAATCATGGTCCATTGATTTAAATGGGGTATTAGCATCTGCCTAATATGGCACATGCTGTGGTTCAACAGCCCTTACTGAGCTTCACATGTTCTCCTCCTCCAATTCTAGCAAGTGGAATACTGCATAGATTTTAAGGCACAGTTCATTTCCATTGTGGAACTAGCATACAGAACTGAAATACCTGAAATTCTCCAAAAGTGTGGAAAAGATAGGGATTAAAAAGGTAGCAGGTAATCAGAAAATAATTTGAAAAAAAAAAACAAAACCCCCAAATAATGTTACAATTAAGCAGCTTTTATGTGACAGGATTTCAAGTGCTTTAAAAACCATCCATCCAGAGCCACTGAAAAAAAATCACATTTGGGAGGGAGGGTTGGCACCAGCTGGTGTTCAGCAAACTGCACAGTGGTTTGTGGGAGACAGAAAAATATTGTGTGCTAAAAACCTAAGTACCAATCTTACTTCACCTATATGATACAGGTATAGTATATATTGCATTAAATATAGTGTATAATCTGATGCTGTAGCCTAACACATGCATCAGACTAGGCTGTCGTGCCATCTTTTTTCCCCACCGCCACATAATGTGGCTTTCCTCACTATTACATAGTGTAATATTCACATAGTGTAAAAGTGCTTCACGGTACCGGGTAAAGATTTTATTTACAAAAATAACAATGTTCACACTCTATTATGGAGTAACAAGAATAGATCTGAAAAAGAACACTGAGAAAACAAGGTTACCTACCAGTATCTGTTGTTCTTCGAGATGTGTTGCTCATATCCATTCCAATATAGGTGCGTGCGCGCCCTGTGCACAGATTCCCGGAACTTTTTTCCTTAGCAAGTCCCGCAGGGCCAGCTCAGGCGCCCCCTGGAGTGCCGCGCTCATGTCACGGTATAAAGGGCGCTGCTGGCCCCGCGGGTCCCCAGTCCCTTCTTTCTGCCGACTCCGACAGTGGGGACAGGGGGTGGGTTTGGAATGGATACGAGCAACACATCTCGAAGAACAACAGTTACTGGTAAGTAACCTTGTTTTCTATCTTCGAGTGATTGCTCATATGCATTCCAATATAGGTGATTAATTAGCCAGACCTTGGAGGTGGGTAGGAGTTATCGGTGACCTGCTCTTGACAGCACGGCTTTGCCGAACCCCGCATCTTCCCTTGCCTGCTCCACGACGGCGTAGTGCGACGTGAACGTATGGACCGACAACCAGGTCGCTGCTCTGCAGATGTTCTGCAGGGGCACCCGCTCCAGGAAAGCCGCGGAGGAGGCCTGGGCTCTATTTGAGTGTGCCCTGACCGCACCTGGAAGGGGCACCCCTGCCTGCTCGTAACATGTTTTGATGCAGGCGGTAATCCAGTTGGAGATTCGCTGGGTGGAGACAGGTGAGCCTTTCATCCTGTCCGTCACAGCCACGAACAGCTGTGTTGACTTCCGGAAGGGCTTGGTCCGCTCAATATAGTAGGCCAAGGCTCGCCTGACATCTAGCGAATGTCCTCTCCTTTCCTCCTCCGAACCGTGGGGTTTTGGAAAGAACACAGGAAGGAAAATGTCCTGATTACAGTGGAACTGGGACACCACCTTAGGCATAAATGCCGGGTGGGGCCTCAGCCGGACCTTATCCTTGTAAAAAACCATGTAGGGGGGCTCCGAGGTCAATGCCCTTAGTTCGGAGACCCTCCCCGAGGTAATGGCCACCAGGAAGGCTACCTTCCAAGACAGGAGGAGAAGGGAGCATGTGGCCATGGGCTCGAAGGGGTGTCTCATCAACATGTTAAGGACCAAGTTGAGGTCCCAGGGCGGCACCGGGTCCCGGACCTGAGGGAAGGTCCTCTCCACCCCCTTAAGGAACCTAACTGACATGGGGTGGGAAAATAGGGACCGCCCATCCATCGGCTGCTGGAAAGCCGAAATGGCTGCCAGGTGTAGCTTGAGGGAAGCCAGGGCCAGGCCCTGCAGCTTAAGGTGCAGTAGGTATTCTAAGATAGCCTGGATGGGTGAGAAACTCGGTTGAAAACGTCTAGATTATGCCCACCCTGAAAACCTCCTCCACTTAGCCCTGTACATAACTTGCGTGGATGGTTTCCTGCTACCCAGGAGAACCTGCTGGACTTGTAGGGAACAGGCCCTCTCTCCCTCCATCAGCCAGAGTCTCCAGGCAGTAAGGTGGAGGGAGTCCAGGTCCGGGTGCAACAAGCGCCCCTGGTCCTGGGAGATCAAGTCGCATCGTCTGGGTAGCGGAATCGGCTCGGTGATGGAGAGGTCGAGCAGCATGCTGTACCAATGCTGTCTCGGCCACACTGGGGCGTTAAGAATGATGTTCACCCTGTCTCTCTTGATCTTGAGAAGGACTTGGGGCAGGAGCAGAATGGGGGGAATGCGTACATTAGGTCCCCTGTCCAGTCTATAAGGAATGCATCGGACAGCGAGCCCGGCTCGCGACCCCTGAGCGAGCAAAACCTCGGGCATTTCCTGTTCCAGGCTGATGCGAACAGGTTTAGATGGGGAACACCTCACCTTTGGAAGATTAAAGTCACTATGTCCTGGTGTAAAGACCAGTCGTGGCGGGGTGAGAATGACCTGCTGAGGCGGTCTGCCTCGTCGTTCCTGACCCTGGGGAGGTGAGAGGCAGATAAGTAAAAATTGTGCCTCACTGCGAAATCCCACAGGCGGATAGCTTCCTGGCAGAGAGCCGAGGAACGTGCCCCCCCTTGTCTGTTCACGTAGATCATAGCCACCGTATTGTCCGTGAGTACCTGTATCACCCTGCCCTTCAGGAATTGAAGGAAAACCTTGCAGGCCAACCGGACCACTCTGAGCTCACGCACATTGATGTGCAGAGCCCTTTCCTCAGGTGACCAAAGCCCCTGGGTGCTCCGGTTGCGACGGATGTGGGCTCCCCATCCCACATCGGATGCATCTGTGATGAGCATCACGGACGGGGCTAGGTCTCTGAACGGGATTCCCTTCATCACTTCCCATGGGTCCCTCCACCAATTGAGGGAGGACAGCACCTGTGGGGGAACCATGACCACTCTAGTTAGAGAATGTCTGTTTGGCACATACACCGAGGCTAACCATGCCTGTAGAGGCATGCTAACCATGCCTACATACGTGGAGGCTGCCATATGTCCCAACAGCTGCAGACAATGTCTGGCCGTCATCGTGGGGGACCTGTGGAGATCAGAGATAATGGCCGCCATTGCCTCGAACCGAGTCTGCGGGAGGAAGGCTCTGGCCTGTACCGCATCCAATGTAGCTCCAATAAAATCTATACGCTGTACTGGAGTGAGTGTGGATTTCTGTTCATTAATAAGCAACCCAAGTCTGGTGCATGTCTCGCAGGTGAGACGTAGACTACTTCTCACGTGGGCCCTCGACTTCCCCCAGATCAACCAATCATCTAGGTAGGGGAAGACCTGTACCCCACTGCGATGCAGGTGGGCCACCACCACTGCCATGCATTTAGTAAAGACTCTGGGTGCTGAGGAGAGCCCAAAGGGTAGGGACCGAAACTGGTAGTGTCGCCCAGCTACCAGGAACTGTAAGAACCTCCTATGGGCAGGTAATATAGAGATGTGGAAGTACGCGTCCTTCAAATCCAGGGCAGCGTACCAGTCCCTGGAGTCTAAAACCGGAATGATCGTGGCGAGGGAAACCATGTGGAATTTAATGCGTCTGATATACTTATTCAGACGACGTGGGTCTAAGATGGGTTTAAGCCCCCCCTTTGCCTTGGGGATCAAAAAATATCTACAATAAAATCCCCGACCTTCCTCGGTCACTGGGACTTCCTCTACTGCCCCAAGCTCCAGGAGTGAATCAATCTCCTGCACCAAGAGCTGAACGTGGGCAGGGTCCCCGAGGGGGGACATCCTAGGGAGGGAGTCGGGGGGTAAGGCTGTGAGTTGGAGGGTATAACCCTTGGCGATCACCTCTAGAACCCACAGTCCGTAGTAATGGCTTCCCATTCTGTAAAGAAGGGACAGAGCCTATCTGCAAACGGTCGGTTAAGATCCCGGGGAGAAGGAAGAGTACTACCCTCCTGCACAGGGTCAAAAACGTTTATTAACATTACCCCCTTTAGAAGGCTCTTGCTGGCCCCCAGCAGAGGACCCCTGCCGGCCTCCTCTGTTGGGCCCACGATAGCGCTCACGACCTCTCCTCTGTTGGGCGGGTCAGGGAGCCTGCCTTGGTGGGGGTGGCGGTTGCCTCTGGGCTTGAGGCCGGGACTGCCTTCTTGAGGCCCGGGGGGTATACAGCATGAGGGACTTCAGGGTAGCCCGAGAGTCCTTGAGGGCATGCAGTTTTTCATCCGTTTTCTCCGAAAAGAGCCCTGAGCCATCGAAGGGAAGGTCTTGTATGGCCTGTTGAACCTCCTGGGACAGGCTAGACGCCTGAAGACAAGAACAGCGGCGCATGATAACAGCGGATACCATCGCCCTGCTAGCAGAGTCCGCCGCATTGCTGGCGGACTGCAGGGCCGCAGTTGCCACCGCCTCCCCCTCCTGCAACACCGTGGCAAAATCCGCCGCTTGGTCAGGCGGTAATGTGGCTGCAAATCTTTGCATCGAGGCCCAGAGGTTTAGGTTATATTTGCCTAACAAGGCCTGATGGTTTGCTACTCTAAACTGCAAGGCTGCAGTAGAGTAGATTTTCCTCCCAAATTAATCCAGTTTCCGGCCCTCCTTGTCTTTGGGAGTATTCCCCTGGTTCCCTTGGCGGTCTCTTTGATTGGCCGCATCAACCACCAAACAGCCTGGTGCAGGGTGGTTGTATAGAAACTCAAAGGGTTCCTTGGGGACATAGTATTTTCTCTCTACCCCCTTGGATGTGGAAGGTAGGGAGGAAGGGGTATGCCAGCGGTTCCTGGCGATCTTCATGACCCTGTCATGGACTGGTAGGGTTGCCCTTGATGGCCCCACAGACCTTGAGGGCCCAAAGAGGGGGTCCTCCTCCTCAGACATGAGCTTAAACTCCATGCCCAAATTCTCAGCTGCCCTTTTCAGGAGGTCCTGATGGGCGCAGAAATCAAACAGGGGAGCCCTGTGATCCCTGACTGCCGCATCATCCAGGGATGAGGAGGAGGATGGAGATATGGGACCAGTGGAGGGTCCCTCCCCTGGCTCAGAATCCTCCTCTGAGAACTGCCCTTGTGTTTTAGGGAGTGGGGGTACTGGAGGGGCCACCGCAGATTGCAGGGACACTGACCCCTGGGCCATGGGAGCATTCCATGATCCCCAATATGGCCATTGCCATGGCCCTTGGCCCCAGCCCGGTGCCTGCAAAGGTAGTGGCTGCTGCACCGTAGCCCGTTTGCCTCCAGAACCTCCCATGCGTCGCTTGCCACTTCAAAGTTGAGAGTGGCTGGACGATGATGTCGACCGGTGCAGACGTCTGCGGTGCCGGCAGGAGGACAAGACCGGGGAAGATGAGGACGTCGAGGACCTGCCCCTACGTCGAGATGACTTGCGGTGCCGCTTACCCCCTCTAGAGTGGGAGCGGTGCCGGTGATGGTGATGTGGAGGAGACTCTGTCCTCCAAGTCATCGGTGCTGGGCCCATCGGTGCCAACACAATGTCCGGGGCCGGCATGGAAGGAGGCTCCCGGATTTCCGGTGCCAATGGTCGTGGGCTGCTGTCCCTTGATATGCAGGACAGGGATCGGGACCGGTGCCGGGACGGGCTCCGCACCGGAGTTTGCGAGCCCGAACTAGGGCCTTTGCCAGGGTCGGAGCTGGATCATTGGCGACCCCGGCGATGGACTCGGGACCGCCCACGGTGCTGCGGTGCTGAGTCGCTCGACGACCTAGAGTCGGAGCTCGGAGGGGAGCCGACACTCTCCACCCTCTGTGACCGTCTGGATGGAGACTTAGATTGTGAATGTCTCCACCCACCGGGGCCACCCAGCGCGGGTTTGCCCCGAGACGCAGGTCCCTTGCCCCTCGGCCGAGGGGGGGACAGAGGCGTAGGCATGGCCATGAGGGCATGTGCCGCAGTAAACGCCTCCGGCGTCGACGGCCCTTGCAGGTGCACTCCCCCACCCCCAGGAGTCGGGGGAGGCAGCCCACATGGAGACACCGGGGCCGGAGTGATCTCCACGGCCCGTGGCTGGGGTGTCTCCTTACTCGCTCCTTGCTGCGGTAGCAGGGAGGAGTCCTTAGGTGCGGTCAGGGACTGTGCAGTCTTCTTTGGCACCTTTGGTGCCAGTGTCAGTGCCGAGGACGGTGCCGGTGGAGGGGCGCTCCGCACCGACGACACACTTGGTGCCGACGGTGATCAAGATGGCTCGGACGCTGGTCAGAGCGCTGACTCCATCAAAATAGCCTTCAGCCTAGCGTCTCTTTCTTTTTGAGTCCGAGGCTTGAAGGACTTACAGATCCGGCACTTGTCTCGTCTATGTTGCTCCCCGAGACACCGGAGGCAGCGGTCGTGTGGGTCACTGACTGGGAAGGCTTTAGCACAGAGATCACAGTTCTTAAAGCCTGAAGAGCCCGACATGGCTGTAAGAAAAGGAACCCCGTTAGGGGTACTTATCTCTAACACTTAACTATTAACAACTATCAACAACTATTTAACACTAAATCTTAAAAGAACAGTCAATAAACAAGCTAGGGTATGAATGCTACTTGCAGACAGCAAGAGGCAATAGTTCCAGCAACCGTCACTGGCGGAAAGAAGGAACTGGGGACCCGCAGGGCCAGCAGCGCCCTTTATACCGCGACATGAGCGCGGCACTCCAGGGGGCGCCTGAGCTGGCCCTGCAGGGCTTGCTAGGGAAAAAAGTTCCGGGAATCTGTGCACGGGGCGCGCACACACCTATATTGGAATGCATATGAGCAATCACTCGAAGATAGAACTATATCTTCCTGAAACAAAAATTTAGGATACATCTCCAAAACTATGAAATGTATGTGTTTAACAAAAAAAAAACCTTCTTAAGCAGAGTAGAATCATAAATGTGAAAATCTGGAAAGGATGTTGACAGGATATTTTATTGAAAATCCTAATCCCCATGGAAGATTTTCATCTAAAAGAGGAGAAAGGAAATTATATATAAACGCTACAACCTCTCCCCCTGCCAAAACCAAAACATTAAAAGAACATTAAGGTTGCAAAGTCAAGCATTCAGAAGTTAGGAAATCAAACCAAGGTAGCCTCTGCAACCTTAATTTGTCCCCTTTGTGCACATGGTTACGATACAGTCTTTAATTACATGATTGTATGCTATACAAATGTAGGATAGGGACCTTACACTGTAAACTCTTTGGGTCAGAGACTGTCTTTACTCTGCGTTTGCAGAGCATCTAGCACAATGGGACCCTAATCTTGGTTGGGGCCTGTTGGTCTTCTGTTAATACAAACAACTCAGCTTCAACTCCCTGAGTTTACTTCTAGCCCATTGGGAAGAATTCTAGAACAAAGAACAGGTCCCTTTCAAGCAGCACACTTGGGACAGTGTGAAGATACAGTCCCTCTACATAACTGCTTGAGCCAGCTAGACTCCTTCAAGGGTATTCTCCCTCAGTGACTACACAGTAGCACCCATGAAGGGGATCCAACAGGAGTTAATGTTTGGAACAGCATTAACCCTTGCTTCAATAGCCATGGGATTTAGACATAAACAGGTCATGGCAAAGGACTGCTCTTACAGGCTTCGCTTGCTCCTGCTCCCAAATCCCATGCAGCACTAGCTGAAATGCTTTTGTGAAGTTCCAAATGGAGCAAACATCCCCCAGAACTGGCATTCCCACTCTTCCACACCTCTTCAGCAGGCTCAGACAATTTTGGCTCTCATCTCCCAGTATTAAGGGAAGAGAGAACATGAACTATTTGAAGAGTTATCAATCTTCCTCACACCTTCCTAAATGGAAGTCCCAGTATTTTCATTATATTTTTACTAATGATAAGAAAGAATCACCTTAATACACATTTAATAGAAGCTTGGTTAATGGCATATTTGGCGATAGAAGACAAAGTTCAAGACATATGTGCTAGGGCTAATGCAACTATTTAGAAAACCATTTACTTTGAACAGCAGTGATTGTTTTTCTGCTCAGCTGTTCAAAACATGGAACGCACTTTGGAAGAAATTATCTTAAACACCATCAAGTTAAAAAACAACTTGTTTCACTTGTTTAAAACAGGCCTGAATATGACTATTAACTTCACTACTGATACACCTGTTTATTCAGTCTGAGCTGGACCTCAAAACCAAGTCTTTATATTTCTGTTGGTCATACTTCCATAATTGCATCTGAATTTTAAAAATCTTATTTCTTATCTATTTATGCTGTTTATGCATTTTAGACAATGAAAATGAACCAGTCAGTTTCACTTTTAGTTAGATTCTAGTGAGTTTCACTATTATATTCTCATCTACTTGCACAACACTGCATTATTTGGATTGCAAACACCGTTTTAAATATTTGTATTAAGAATTTTCTGCAGGGTTCCGTAGAACTTGTTTTTACGCAGCCTAAATTTTGGACCAAATTTGTTTGACTTTTGGAGGTGTAACAGATCTATTTAAACATCATAGACCAAAAAATTTTTGGAGCAAGGATCATGTCTACCTCTGATAACTGTCTAGAACAATGGGACACAATCCTAATCTGGATGGTGCCATAATATATAACATATCATGTATTATAAACAAATGATAAAAAAAGATAGGTTAGAAAGTTGTAAATCTTGTGATTATATCGCATTCAGTTCTCAGAGCAAGAGATGCTTTGAAATTAAACTTTTAAAGTATGAAAGAACTGCATTCAAAAAAGAAGTGCAACACCAGTCTTGTAAGGATCAGCTACAAGAAATCCAATCTGTACAGGCATCCTTGTCTACAAAAAATCATTGAAGTAATATTTCTATGGTGAATGGTAGGAAGCACAGAGCAGTGAAGATCTCTTCCCCGCATAGTAGAATACAACACTGACTATAAGAGAACATAATGTTAGGGCATGTACTGATAGAATAACTTCATAATTCTAACTTTGACCTTTATGGTCTGTATTATACAGGAAGTCAGACTAGATTCCACAATGGTCCTTCTGACCTTGGAATCTGTGAAAAGATACAAAGAAGAGGAACACCATCTGATATTTACTTGAGTTGTGTTATACAATCTGAAAGGATATTGTGTGTGTGCTCTCTCTGCTGCCCTTCTTTCACAACTACAAAAGGCCCTAATCATGTTCGCACTGATTTCTGTGGCAAATTCCTATTAACTTCAAATATAGCAGGACTAGGACAACAAGGAGTTTCCGCTCTGCTAAAGTCCACTTATTTTTAAGAGATTTATTAAACTATGTATAATTTACACATTTCTGAGGCTGACCATGTGCTTAGTAAGGAAGAGCACACAAAATGAACAGTCTTGACACCAAACAGCTTACAATCTACACCATTGTGATTGTACTGAGCAAATCCGTGCCTCATTTCATTTTTCCTTTTGCTCTGTACAAGTAATATCTGACATGATCAACATACTCCTTATGTAATTAAAAACAAATATCATGGTTTACAGATATTTCAGCTCTGGTATAGTTCTGTACTATAGGCCTAACATGTAGAGTATGTAGGACTCAATTCTGTTCCCATTTCAGTCAATGACAAAACTCCCACTGACTTCACTGATGTGAGACTGGGCTTTTAAACAGGAAAACTCACAAGGCTCCTTTTGAAAACACACAGTTAGCAACAGCACAGTCCTTTCCATCTTACAGGTACAGTATAGAGTGGGACCTCAGAGTTATGAGCACCAGAGTTCCGAACTGACCAGTCAACCACACACCTCATTTGGAACCGGAAGTACAGGCAGCCGCAGAGAGAGAGAAAAAAAACAAATACAGTATGGTACTATGTTAAACGTAAAGGGAAAGCAGCATTTTTCTTCTGCATAGTGTTTCAAAGCTGTATTAAGTTAAATGTTCAGTTGTAAACTTTTGAAAGAACGACCATAACGTTTTGTTCAGAGTTACGAACATTTCAGAGCTACGAACAACCTCCATTCCCAAGGCGTTCGTAACTCTAAGGTTCCACTGTATATGGTTTCAGAATAGGACTTGGTGACCCAGTGAACCCTGATGTTTCATTTATGTTAGTGTCAACATTATTAATATTCATGTACATGTACTATTAAACATGTGGATCTGTATTTTCCATTTGCTGCCTTTTAAATTTCACTGCTCTAAGTGTAGATAATGGAGGGTTAATATGCATCTTACTTTCATTTTATAAGCAAAGAAAACTGTTCTCTTGGTTCCTAACTTAAAATGCTGAGCAACAGATTCATATGGGCATCTTGCTCACTTTTGCTAGTTATAAAATGTTTTTTAAATTAATTTTGGTGGGTTAAGTTATAAATAACTGCACTATTAATGGCACCCAAGGATTTGTGGCCAAAATCCAGATTGTCCACTGGCTGACTTCATTTTCCCTTTGACCAAACTCGTTCTCGGGTTTGTAAAAGTAAAAGCAGGTAATGAAAAATTCTGGGATTGCTGCAAGCACATTGCTCGAAGGCCAATTAATTTTTAAAAGAGAAAAAACTGGGGGGAGAAGGGGGGAGGAGACCAGAATGGAACTAGACTCACATAAACTGGCAGCCATCAAAGTAGTTTTCCAGTGGATGGAAGGTGGTTACTAATAGGATAAAAATAAATTTACTAGAACCAATGTAGCTGCTAACACGGGATTTATGATTTAAGGACTACTTTTCTCCCATCACAGCATATTTTACATAGATTAAGTGAGACCCAACAGCTGCTTTGACTTTTATTCTGAAAGAACAGTAGGAATTTAAACATCTCAACATTATGCACCAAAGCCCCTAGTCTATCAGCACAAGGAGTTATTTACAGTATCACTATTGCTTTAATTATTAAATACTCAATTCTCAAACATATGGAGATAATACCCCTAAAAGTTTAATTGATGTAGTGTAACTGATTAAGAATTGCCCAACTGATGTTCCCTTAAATATTAAATAGCTTGATTTTTTTTCAGAGAACCCGCATAGAACCAACTAAAATCAACTAAAGCCGTAATTAATCAGTGTTATGGGTGTCCCCTCATTTGTTCCATTACAAGTTCTAGGAATGCCTCAATTTTGATCATATTATGTACCATACAGAGATAAGCAATAATCTATATCCACATGCTTTTACCAACAAGGACATTCTTTACCCTAGCCCCTTCTTCAACCAAAGGCTTCAGTCCTCACTTCAGATATGCAGCGTGCATGAGCTCTTTAGAGCAGTGATCGGCTTCTTGTATGAAAAGTACACCACAATGTGGACACTATCAGAATAAAAGTAATAAAATACAGAGAGGCATATAATGGACAAACAGAGGCACATTCATTGATTTCCTTCTAAATAAACAGTGCTGTGAATCAGAAGGTAAGATCAAGGCTAAAGTTTGGAACTGGACACCTAACATTTGATACATAGTAATCTTAGACTATATTTTCTGTCAATCAATATGCACTGAGCTCTAGAAAAGCTAATTATGAAAAAGTCAGGGTGACTAATTTGTAACTCGCTGATGGAATCTAAAACTAAATGACTGTGATAGACAAGAAGACCTCATCAAAACCATCAACGTAAGTTATTGCAAGTTTATTTATTTTTTACAATATGGATACTGCAGCAGTGTTAGAGCAATTCATGCAAATAGGCTTCAACATTTGTTCTCATCTTGGCGTTTAGTACCTCGATGACAGCCTTCCAGAAGATGGCTGAGGCTGTCTGAATTTTGAGAGCTCCACATCAAAATCCACAAAGGTATACATATTATACTCATGATGCTGGAGGTTCCTGTAGGTAGAATTATCAAATTCCTCCTGTGAAGATGCAGCAGCTGTTTTGGTCTCTGTGGAACAAAAATAAGACTAGTGAACCTAGTGATGCCAGAGCAGAGGCAACATTCTTTCTGACTGCATCAGTTCCATTTGGTTGGAGACTCCTCATTCATTCATTCTTTCATTAAAAAAAGTCAGCAGCTATAGTGTTAGGGATAAAGTTGCTAAACTTCTGTTGGCATCTTATAAAATACCAAGGAAGCACAGCACGCTTCTTTAATTGAAAGGATAGAACAACAGATTACTTGAATCACCTACCACAGGGGACTTCAAATACATGACTGCCTTTCAGTGGGAAGCACTAGCAAGAGTGTTTATATTTCAACAACAAATGACTTAATATTGATGGAAATGAGTCTGCATCTCTTGAGTGTTGCCTTGTATACACTTAATGTCATTTGGCATTACTACCTGGTTCTCCCTGCAGCCAGAACACTAAGTGACACTCTTAGCCAAGACAAGGGATGCAAAAGAGCATTAATTACACTTACACACACACACCCTCTCATGTCAGGCCACAAAATAAGGGTATTAAAACAATTTTATTGGGTCTCAAAGAGAAATGATAGAATGCACAAACTAAGCAGATAATCTTTTCTAATAAAACCTTAGTTACAAAAAAGGATTTCCACCAATTATTTCAACTGCAGCTGTATCAGAACATGTATTAAGGACTTGTCATTTTAATTTCTCCTCCTTCTCCTCCCTCCATATTATGAAATTCCTAGTGTACTCTTATCCTTTTCAAAACCTCACACCGGCTTTCTTTTCTAAAGAGATAATTCTGAATTAATCGTAAAAAGCTTAAATTTCTGATACGACATATACTAAAGCTCAAATTAATTTCTGTACTTTAAAAAGACTAAACTCATTTAAATAAGATCTTCTATAATAACATTACTGTTCAATTCACTTCACCATGCATGGAAATTCTGAGAATATTTTTCCAGAGCAAGAAGGAAAGCAAAACAGTATTTCTCATGTTAGCCTGTACTTTTTTATATAAAAGGGTTGATAGTTAGAAAGAAAGTGCAATCTAGCAAGAAAAGGTTGTGCCACATAAACTTGTATGCAGTAGTTTGTGTGTATATACAACTTTACCTTCTGCAATTATGTTTTGGTAATGCAACACCCTCCCAGAAAAAAATCCAAAATGAGCAATAGAACATTGTGTTTTCTCCTTAAACATTCTATAATTGGTGCATAGTGATACCATATGTTTCAACATATGTATATGTTGCATGTTATAATGGAGACTCTTGCAAGTATAACTGTGACACTCTCTACCTCAAAGTAATACCCTGGAACTACCATATTCACCACTGTCTTATGATTATAATATGTTTTGTACAAAATATGCCTTGTGAGGTATCATTTAAAAAGTCAATCTGTTGAACCTTAATATCCTGTTGGACTGTATATACCATCATTGTATGTGAAGTTATGAAGTACTGCAATAAGTACTACTGAAATATGTTGTAAGGTTGGGAAGACACCCAAAGCCAGACTTTCAGTAAGGACAAAGGAGCACCCAGCACTGGCCAGACAGGCGCTGATGGCCCATCAAAAAATAATCCATTATCCCAGAGGCTTCTCAGAGAAGGGGCATACACCAATGGGGCAGATTAACCCTTGTCACAGCAAGGATCTTTCTAGCAGCTGGAAGAAAGTATAAAAGAGGGAGAGTGACATCATCACTTGGCCTCTTTCCCTCAGCTCGACACTGGGGAAGATTGGTCCTGGGCTGGAAGGGAGTCCAGTCTGTGTATTGAGGAACTGTAAGCTGGTTGTACTATCCGTTAGGGTGGGAAACTTTGATTAAAATCTTGCTCAGTCTATCTAAGTTAGAATTCAGACTTGTGAATTTATTTTTATTTCTTAGGTAATCACCTTGATCTCTGTGCCTGCTACTTATAATCACTTAAAATCTATCTTTCTGTAATTAATAAATCTGTTTTATATTTTATCTAAAACAGTGTGTTTATATGGTTGAAGTGTTCAGGGAATCTTAGCTCAGGTTACAGAGGCTGGTGCATGTGCACTTTCCTATGAAGAAGTGGCAAACTTATTCATGAGTTTGCACTGTCCACAGGAACCTTGAGCAGTGCAAGATGGTATATTTCTGGGCATAAGGCTGGGGAGCTGGGGGAAACTGGCTGGAGCCTCTCTGTGTATGGTTTGAGAGAGGCTGGGAGATCATTCATGTAACTTGTTTGTATGTTTTCATGCCTGTGGATGGTTGTGTAAGTGCAGTGCCTGTCAGAGGCATGCAGCTTGACATCAGCATCACAGTGTGAGAGGCAGCCCAGGCCAGTGGGTGTGGAGGGCTCAGCAATCCCACACTCCAGATTGCACCCCAGGGACCCCATCACAGTAACAAACCACAGTTTTGTTTAAATGGCAGGTAGAACTATGAAGGCAAACAATCTAGTGTTTTCTATTCAGCTACTAGCAGGAAACATCTCACAACAGAAACCACTACATATATATTTGAACCAGGTGTTGCAATCTCTGCTGGAAAAAGCCCCAAGAATAAGCAAGCTTAGGGAACAGTTGATTCAACCTGCAAGACAGATCCTTCTAAATCAAGAGACAGATGCTCAGGAAAAAAAGCAGACAATCTCATTTTTTCCTGCCCACAATGCATTGCGCTTGGTTCCTCAAAAGAAGACTTTATCCCTGAGTTCCTCCCGCATACTTCAAAATTCATGTGCTCTCTCTTAAGCAGAATGAGCTTTCCACATGATGTTCTTGTTAAGTGAGTCGGAGGTGCACTTCTGAGGTACTTTGTGCCAATTTTACTTACCAACAGTTAATGACACATTCATTTTTATTGAATGTTTAGCATTCCCATTCCACTTTGTGCAGATTTCTAAACAGGAAAAATCTACATTATGTCTTGCAAGTTGGTCTGGCTGCAGTGTTTGCAGATAAATGAAAGAATACAGAAACAGGAAGGAAATGTAAGTTACACAAATCTGTGACCAGTGCTGCTAACTATGGCTTTTCTGTTAATAAAGAAGACCAACAAAAGGAAAAAGCCAAACAAAAACCCCAGAATGTCCCTGTAAAATTGTTAAATAAAAACCTAGATTTTGCTCAGTTACATCTATTTAAACTAGAAGTAGCTCCTCCTCCATTTATTTTAGTGAAGTTACTTTCTTCTGATTTACACTAAGTGAAAGCAGAATCCAGCCCTTTGTTTAAAATATGAACTAGTTAAGAAAATGGTGCATGCTTCACTTTGATGCAGCAGTGCATTTTAGAATAAAGCCTTTCTCCAACTCGCCAGAGGCTAATCAGAACCATTCCTTTAATTTTTTAGTTACTTTCTAGATGTTAACTACTATGGGGAAGTAACTGAAGTTATATGGCTTGGCTCTCTAAAGATAATATTGTAGGGAAAGGGAGAGGAGAAGCATCAAATATAGACAACCATAAGGAATGGTGTTTTATACCTTTCATAAGCTCCTTCTGCTGGCTGTGCAGAAGAGCAAAAAGTTGGCAAGGTTAATCATAACAGTGATGGTATTTTAAAATTCTTGAGGTAATATCCTTGGATTCTAACTCTGAAGGTAGGTCAAATTCATGGTTGACTATTCCTTTAAAAAAAAAAAAAAAAAAAAAAAAACCCTGCATCCTTATTGCTCAGCACTGTTTCCTGAAAATTGACATGCAAACAGCATTACTTGTCATCTAAGCCTGTTGCAAATAATTCTGATCTTGAAAATAGCCTTATTTGTGCTTTTATTCTTGCAAGTAGATAGGTTCTTTAAATTAAGTATGCTAGCAAAATGGTAGCTAAAATTTTGAACCTCAAAAACAGGACAGCTAACACTTTCACAGCTGGAGGAAGAGAAGGATGCACCACAGAAGGTGTTGAGCAAATTGGAATGGAGGAATTTTTCCTATTATTGGAATATGGGGTACACAGGAAGTATTTGGCAGTAAGGAGTGTTGGAGTGGGAATCATGCAACTTGGGGATGGGAAACTGAATTGTTTAAGGAGACCAGTTATAACCAAGAACGGTGAGACAGATATATGGCTGGGACATGATTTGGGAAGGCACGATGTGTAATAGTAAAAGACACCAGCTACTGATTACATCGGGTCTTGAGGCTGACTCTTTGCTAGTCTAACATATTGCTCTCCTACACGTCCGCCTGTCTCACAGATGACTCCTGTTCCTGTGATCCTCCTATACTACCCAAGTCTGTTACAATCTGTGGTATGGCAAAACTGGGGGAGGAGGTGGCAGCATCTGTGCAAATGGGAGGGTGGCACATTCAGCCCAGCAGAAAGGCAGCTACTGACGTTAGCAGTGCAGAAGTTAGACAGGAAGAAAAGGGGAAGAATCCAGAGATTGGGAAGAGGCCTCTGGATGTCTTCAAAGTGGTTCTACTGAATCTGCAACAAAATCCTGATTTTATAACAGGCTATGACTAGAACAGTCCCTCAAAACTGGAACAAGCTTGGTTACCTTATCTGTTAAAGATAATGCTGATTTAGGGAAAAAATAAGTACAATGAAATAAAAAAATGTTTCCTTCCCCCATCATAAATAAAAGCTGCATATTAAAAAGAAGAGAAAGATTTTTAACATAGGTACACATGACAGCAAGAATTTATCACCAAGGTGTGACAATTTCTTCCACAGAGAAAGTGCTGTATCAGCTAGCTTTATAATAGAAAATGGAGAATCCAGATCAAAGAGTTGATATTGAAGATCTAATTAAAAATTTTATTTCAGGCCCCAGCCCCAGAAGAATCAATATAGTTCAAACAATTTAAAGCTGTACCCTGTATAGCGGCTTGCTCTTCAGTCTGAGCTCCTGTTTCTTGAAGCATCTCCTCCTCTGTTGTAGTGTTTACCATCAAAGTTGTGTCCTTCAAAAATTCCTCCTGTAGTTTAGGAGTATTTCTTTCTTGCACCTCAGTCTCCTGTACCTCCCTTGTCTTGGTTTCTTCCCATCTCAATAAAGTCAGCTTATGTTCCATGTCTTGGTGAGGCAATGGTGGAACTTTTAGCTGTGCTGCTGCGGCTCCAATGGAAGTCTCCGCCAAGTGCCTAGATTCCTTAAGTTTGACTTCTGTCAGCTTTTGGCTTTCTTCAATCTGTGTTTTTGAGACTGACCTCTGTAAATTTGTTTCTTTTGGGCTGTGTTTCATGGCAGGTTCTTTTGTTTCTAATTTTAATATTTTACTGTTGTCTGTTGCTGTTTTACCAGACTTCATCTGCTTGATGTGAGGCGTCTCAATTTCTGGTCTGTAAGGCTTCTTCTTAGGTATATATTCTCTGTCTCTTTTCTGGGACAAGCTCTCTTCTGGCGATGTCATTACCTTCGCTGTTCTGGTCTCAAAAAAGAAGGGCTCTTGTCTTGGAAACTCTACTCTGGTTTTAATGGCAACTTCTGAGGCACTCTCTTCATCAGAATCAGAGCTAGAATCTGATTCAGAGCTCGATGAAGACTCTTCCTCAGCCAACTTCTTGCTCAAGCCTCCTCTTGTTGTGATAGAAGCCTTTCCCTCAAGGGAGGAAAGTGTTACCCGTTCAGGAAATGCTACCAATGTTTTTCTTGACAAGAATTTCCTCACATCTTCATCTGTTAGCTTTAAAGCTTCATCAGGGCTAGTACTAGCTGTGGTCTTGGTCTCACCTTTATTTCCAGATGGTGGGTGAGAACTAGGAAACAACTTTTTAGGAAATTCAACTGCTGTTTTGGTGGCCAGCAGCTTGGTGCTCTCCTGAGGTGCCACCACATCTAGGAAATGGCATAGAAAAGATATTATCATTTCTGACACTCCTGTTAATTTGGAGTTCCGAAACGTCCAACTTTAAGTTTCTGAACTGCTCTGGTGTAAAAATCAAATTTGAAAGAGTTATTTCATAAATTCCACAGCACTGGAAGATAGTCACATTTTCTATATTGTATATAATATATTTGAAGTGATAAAAATGAGATCTCTACTTAGCATCAGATATTCTTTACTACTAAGACTGGAACTCATGAGATCTGGCTTTTTTTGTTCCTTGCTGTGTCAGAATTCTTGTAAGAGCTCTGCAATGTAACTTTCTTTCTCTGTGCCTCAGTTCCCCATCAGTAAAGACGGGACAAAAATTTCTTCCTATCTCGCAGGGGTGTTAGAAGAAGTTCATTAGTGCATGTGAGGTACTCAGATACTACAGTGATGAACATTATATATAAGCCTAAAAACAAGCCAACAAACAAAGAACTAACTAACTACCGAGTGATCATTCTGATAACTATCACAACAGAATAGCTATCTTCATCAGCAATAGAAAGGGATAACTCATGAATGATGCTTAGGTGGCTACAGATCTCTTCCTTGTTCAGGACCTCATATATAAAGTAACTGGTTGTAAAAATGTCCATATAATTTACCTGCTGAACTGTTAAATAAAACCTCGTTTGTGCAATATACAGCCACAAAATGCTGCCCCTTCCTGTTCTTGAGCTTCTTCACTTGCTATTTTGCCTTCCTACTTTCTTCCTCTCTGTCCGTTTCTCTGTTCTGCGATTTCTCCACATGGACGTTTCAGTGGATTTCCTGATCCTGCCATCAGTTCTCTGATTATTTCAGATTGAGGACAGTAGCAAGGTCAGAGAAATTGCAAGTCTGCCCACTCCTCCTCTGAATAGGGCTGGGTACCTCCACTAAACTTTACTGTCCAGACTGGGTTGCTGGAAAGAAATAGCAACTTCTAAGCTGTTACCCACCTGTGGGCCTTAGGTACTCAAGGCAGACTGTGTGGCCTGCTGGAGAAGAGGAAGGCCAGTGACAGAGACTGCTATACTTGTGAGGACAGGGAGAATGTCAGGAAGAGGTGGCAGCTATCATGCAGCGCTACTAAACTCTGCCACTACTCCCATAAATAGCCGCATAATTCCAACCTTAGTGTGTATTTCAATGTAGCTCTGCCACATCATTTGGAAGTCCATGCTGCATAAATTGGGTTTAATGTACCACGTAGTTCAAAGTGTATTGATTATTTCTACACATACTTTTCCACTATTTATTTTACAGTTATGGAGACTCCTTAGAACGTATGAGAAATAAGCAATTCTGAGCATAGTTAAGCCTTTAGCAACATGCAAGTTAAGACCTCAGTGAGGTCACAGATGCGTGAAATTAAAAACATTTCATGAAGAGATATGTTTTTTTATTTATATTTCAAATACAGTAGTTTAAGACAAATACTGATTTAATATATAGGTATTATTTACTTAAAATAATTTCAAAGATACAAAACTTATGTAAGGTACAGCAAAATCAAATACTGGGATACCCAGACACCATGGTCTATAGGCATTGTCACCAATATTTGAGAAAGTTTATTCAAATCTAAAAATATCTTGTACTAAATACACAGGAAGTGGCAAGGTAAAATACAAGTATCCATGGGGATGTGGTGGAGAGGAAATCAACAGAGCAAAAGCTGGAATAGTGTTCATGCTAGGAAGTCTTTAGAAACTGAACAGACGAAGGCAGAAGTGATACGAAATCACTCAAATTGAGCATTAATACTGGGCATTGTTAAAAAGTGGAAAAAAGAATGATTTAAAATTCAGTGAATAGTGAAATATTACATTTGTCAGCATATATCATTAACCATGCAATCAAATTATTAATGGTATAGAAGTTTAATTAGGCACTGAGCAGAAGAGCATTTTCTCACAGCCAGCAGTTATATTAACAAGATTTTTTTGACTAGCAATATTAAGGTGCTTCAAGCTTTGTACCAGAGGATGCTGTTTTCTCCATTCAGCTACTACTGAACTGAATTGTCTCTGTTCGAACAATAACATGCCCCTTTCAGTGGCTGGCATGGGGATAAACATAATAGTGATATCATTAGCAGAGGCTCTGAATGACAAAAGAGAAAACATCAGCCAGTAGGACTAGTAGAATCAGTTTAAAATGTGTTCATGGTCAGAAAAGTAGCACATGAAAGTTTCAGTTTTGTTCCTTGTCAGTGATTTCCACAACAAATGTGTTCATTTTAATCAAGGCAAAGAAGATTTTCCCAGCCTACTCAAGCTGGGATCTGAAAAATCAGCCTGTGTTCTATGGGGTTTTTTTACTACCAATAAAATACACTGGATGGAATAATCATGTACTTGAAAGAAGATCTCCTAATCAGTCTTTTCCTACACTATCCAGAGAATTACAAGTGTTAGAGATTTTGGAAACTGATACTAAGATAATACAGTGATGACAGCCCTAAAAGTACCACAGATAATTATTGTTTTATATATCTTTTTACCAAAACCATGCTTCAAAATAAAGACACTGTATCAAACAGTAATTGGTAGAGGCTATTGATTTTAAATATTTTAAGTTTGTACTTCTTTCTGTGCATTATCAGTAACGACTGGAGGGAAACAAAGTCCCTCAAGTGGGATATCCAAGCTTTCATTTCCCAAGCCTTTTCAGAGATCAAGGCTAGGAATCAGGAGAGTTTGTTTTGGAGCAATCTTTTCAAGCAGGTTCTTTTTAATCTCTCTCTGACATGTTTGATTGTTAAATTGTTTAAATGTTGTACATGCCTAGAAAATAACTTATTGATGCAATGTACAAGTCTGAATAAATAAAAATAGGTGTCTAATTATATTACATTTCCAACAAGATATGTTCAGTCCTAACTTCCTGAAACATTGAAAAATGGAAGATCTGGGACTGATACACACATTCATGTGTAAAGCTTAAATTACAAACAACCAAGATGACTCTTATCTTATGGATCAGATACTACCATTTTTCACTTCTTCATAAAATCCCATTCAATCTTTTCCTAAAACAATACTAAACTGAGATTGAGGGCATTTGAGCAACCATTCCCATTTTTAATGAAAACATTAAAAATACAGGTCATTGGCTCCCAACTCTTTGAAGGGATCCACAAGCACATGCTCTTGAAGTCAATAGGACTGCTCAGGAGTAACGGTCCAGCACTGTGGATTATTTTTGTAGGATTAAGGCCTTATTTTTTAGTCTGGTCAGTTTCTATTTATAAAAATGTAGCAGAAGTTGTTGCTTAACTTTTTACTTATTTGAAGTGATAAAAAATTAAGTGACAGGATCTAGATATTACAGGATTTTATAAATTCTCTATCCCAGGTTGGATAAAAATAGTTGATTTAAAAAAATTAAAATTGGATTTTTAATTTAAATTAAATACAGGCTTATTTAAAAAAAACTATTGAAAATTAAATTTAAAATTGTGACAACCTATATTAAGATCTAATCTATAAAATCATTTAAATAATATTAAGCAGTAAGTTTGCGGCCAAGTTTTAAAGAAAGTCAAACCACTGAATTGGTGGAAGTTACTGGTTAAGCAATTGGAAGCAGAGTTTGAAGTGCTAAACCAGCTTTTGACAGCAGTAACCTCTTCTGCAGAGAGAACATTTTTATTTAAACATTTATTTAAACATTTTTATTTTAGTTTATTCAGCTAGTTCAGTTCAATGATTAGTTCACTCAAAGTTAAGAAACCAGTTGGGAGTTTAAAACACAAGAAAGCTTGTTTTCCAATTCCAATCCAAAAACAAGGTGTGAGGGGATGAAAACTATTAGTTCTAAAATCTTGACAGACTGGTAACCTAGAAACAATCAGTTAAATACACTAACTACAGATAATGCTTCCTTTGTTTAATAAGAAAATTAGTTTTATATGCAAAACATGTTTTGATAAACTTTTTTCTTATGTATCAAAACTACCTCTTATGTGCTAATTTAACTAATAAAGAACTATTTTCAAATATTTCTGTGCATTTAATTGAATTTTAGTTTCCATCCAAATAGAGCCTGATACAAATCACAAGTAAATAATTAATCATAATCTAATAAATAAGAAATGTATCATTAACTTTTTTCTAACATAATAATGTAAAAGATTAATAATCTAAATAAGTATAAATTAAGCTGTGTAACTGTTTAAATAAACATCCTCCTGGTTCGCCAAAAAAAAAAAAAGCACCAAATTTAGTGTAATGACAAATCAACATGTTTTTCATAGCTAATAACCAGGAAGAATCACTTTCTTTAGGAAAATAACTAAAAAAGTATAAATGCAAAACAAGATTAAAAACCATGATTTAATTAAGGTTTTCTGGTTACTGATTTGAATCATGATTAAATTCCGTGATTTAAATCCATCTGTGCTGTTCTTTCACTTTGAAATCTACATCCAGATTCTGACTTAGGTCACAGACAGAGATGATCTGAACACCCCATAGCTTTCTGAGCATTTCAAAGTTCCAACCCAGAGCTATACTCTACTTAGCTGCAAACTCTTCAGGGGAAGGATTGCTTTTTGTTCCGTGTTTGTACAGCATCCAGCACAATAGGGCCCTGATCCATAACTGGGGCCCCTAGGTGCTACTAATACCAATATTATCTTGCAAATAAGTACCCTTCTTTATATGGCTGCCCCCTCAACACACCAGAGGCCAACGTCCCAAGCTGTGAGGGGATTATTTCAAGTCCAGATCCAGAATTTACAGTTTATACCCATCTCAAGTTACAGGTGAAAAGTGAATTTGCTGGACTCGTCCCAGTCACTTTTTGTCCACATGTCAAAGTCACTTCACACAGGGACCAATGTCATCTGCTAAAATGAGTCCAATAAACTCAATAGCTTAGATGTTGCAGGTGAGATTTGAGGCATATTGGCTGCACTGGAACAGGCAGGAAAGAAACATTCGGCTTTCAATACGTCTGTCTACATTTTGCTACTAATCCTTTGCAATCTGTTTGATAAACGCTGGTGCAGGGGGAGACAGTTAAAAGTGGAATTTCCGTGTGGTGAGGGATTTAAATTTTATTGGTTTGTTGATTGACAATAAGACAAAGTGTGGTAGGAAGAAGTACTGTTGAAGTCTGTCTCATAAGATCCTATAGTATTGTGTTTTTAAATATATGTCAAAGGTGCCCACAGTTTGGGAGTCCTTTAGTGTGGATATGTTTAAGATGAAAATCAAAATTGATAAAATTCTCACTTACCTCTTAAGATGGATAAATAGTTACATAACACAGAAGAATAAATCACAAATTTAAATTAAGATAAAATTTGTAATTGGGATATTCTACAGACTAAAAAGCCATTCAAATTGCTTCCTGTTAAATATCAAATGAAAAATGAAGTTTCTACTAGCTGGGTACCTATTTTAATGAACATGACAAATACACATCATCAATTTAAGAAAAAGTAAATATCTTACTATTTTTTGGACCTCTTTTAGAGCCCTCTGATTTGGTGCAGAGAGAAAGAGATGGAGACACACTTCGGAGTCCCCATGCTTCTAGCTGTAAAGTCTGCAAAATTAAAATCAAACAACTCTTATTTTTTTATTAAAACTTTGATTTTTCATCTCCACATTTTTCTTATTTAATGTTAATTACTGATTTGTAAAGGTGCAAAGAGGGATGACTGACGTTAATTCCCTGGATGCAGTACAAAGGTGATGGTGGAATGGTTGTCTCATTGGGATTCCCCTCACACATTCACTTTCTGTGAAACAGCAGAGATTGTAATCAGAAATTCCTGTTCCTTAGTTATAAAATACCATTGCTATCTATGTATACCATTATACCAAGAAATAGTACAGTTAAACTAAACAAACATTTGAGTTAGATACTTAAATGCACTCAATTCATATAATCTCTTAATAGTATAATTTTATAGCCCAAACTCCCGACACCCACTCCATCTACATTCAATTACATAAAAAAATGTTAAAAGAACATTAGTTCGGTTGCAAAGCCAAGCACTCAAACATTGGGAACTGCTAGATTTACCGTTATCTGTCCTTCTTGCACATCCAAGCTGTGCACTGAAGCAAGAGCCAGAAAACTGTTTGTGAACATGTAACTGCAAAATCCTAATGCATATGCACAAGAAGGTCAAGTTAAGGTAGCATGAGCAACCATAAATCTTCATCCAGAGTTGTTTTAGCCATGTTGATCCCAGGATTTGAGAGAGAAAAGAGGGGTGAGGTAATATTTTTTATTGATTCAACTTCTGTTGGTAAGAGAGAGATGCTTTTGAGCTACACAGAGCTCTCCTTCACAGAAGCTCCTGAAGAAGAGCTCTGTGCAGCTCGAAGCTGGTCTCTCTCACCAACAGAAGTTGGTCCAATAAAAGGTATTAATTATCTCACTTAGCCATAAATCTGGCATTTCCTTAATTTCTGTGTTCTTCACTTTTCAAGCTAAATAACATTCTTTTAACAGGGTTTTTGTATGTAATTTGCTCAGATTTTCCCCTCAAAAAGGAAAAATATCCCCATCATGCATTTGAACCCTGAGCCTTTAAAACAGATTTCTACCACTTGAGCTTCAAGACTAACTACATAAGATAATAGCAGCAGAAGGGGGCATGTGCTGCATGGAAGTCATGCTTTGGGGGGAGCCCAGTCGGCTCTCTCTTTTTCCCACCCTGGGAGATAGAGGGGCTCCTACAACACGTGCCCTAGGAGGCTGTGTGATGAGACACTGGAACCACAAGCTGGGTCTGGAGGGGTTATGGAGGGAGCCCAGCTCCAGTCTCTCTCCACTGCCCCAAGATTGAGATGGGAGTGGTGGAAATGGGACTCCGGAGTTGAGGGTCAGGTAGCAGGGGTCGACAAACCCAGCTCTCATTATAGCTGCTCTGGAAGCAGAGTATCTGCTGCTCATTCAGAACTCAGGCCAGGCTCTTTATAGAGGACAGGGTTTCTGGTAAGTTGCCAAGATTTTCATGAGTGAGAGAAGGGAAATGGTAATTTTTAATACTTTACATCATTTACAATTAAAAGCATTAGGCAACCTAAATATAGGGGTTGCTACCAGCTCCCCCTTATGCAGTTCCAGTGTGGGCTACAAACTCTATTAAGCCACCACTATTTTGCTTCATATTAGAGCCCTGGAAATCCACAGATATCTGCTTTATATCTGCGGGTGGATATCTGCAGATCATTTTTGCAGATCGCGCGTGGATACAAATTTTGTATCTGCACAGGGCTCAATTCATATGGTCCATAGTTCCCTTCAGCTCCCTCAACATTAATAGCCAGATACACCAAAATTGTGCTTTTAATTCTCCCATATACAAGCCAGATACAACATTCCTCCATTCCAACCACACTTTGTCCGTTCTCAAAATACATTTCAGAAACACCTTATAGACTATTAGATGGAATTGAGGTGGATCTGATGAGCAAAAAATCCAATCTAATTTATCCATGCTTCTCATATGGATTAGAAATCCCCTTACACCTTCCCCATTGTGAATCGGAGACCCATACCTACTACTTATACACAAATCATATAGCTATCTCCATCCAATCAACTCTACACAAGTACCACTATCACATCAACCCAGACTACTACTGCCAGAATAGAAAAGTGTTTCCAACAGGTCTATAAAATCTACCAAATTTTCGTTTGTAGACAACTATTGCAAACATTTCTCAAAAGTTGTGGTTCTGAAATAAGTATATCCATGCTGGAGGCAGGTAGCTAGTACTGTTCTGAGCTAGATCAATGTGACTTTAATACATGCATATTTAAGATTCTATATATATATATATGAGTATTTATTTCCTTATCCTTCACTATTTATTTCCTTGCTTTTAAAATGCTTAGGATTTTTTGCAGGGGGAGGGAGCTAGAAATTTAAAAAACCCGGTAGCATTAATTGTTCTTTAACTTACACAGTAGCAAAACTTCTTTTAAAATAAATAAATAAAAAATAAAAAACAGGCACAGCTTTGGAGCACAACGTTTAAAAATTCCATACATTCACGGTTTCCCATAGCTCACTCTGCACATTTTAAACCCTACTGTAAAACTAGGTCAGGTGACAACTATGTTACCAGAGCCTCTGACCCAGTTATTTTATGTAGCACAAAAAGAGCCAAATGCTCTTCCAAAACTAACGTTATGGGTATTATCCAAATTTTGAGTATAAAGAAAATATCTCTGAGTTTTATTCCTTTTCTTTACAAGAAGTAAGCAATTTCACAAAAACATGCAAAAAACCAATCTTTTGCACTGAGAAGCATCTTTATTAGAAAAAATAACAGTACCCGTATTGCAGAAGCCAGCCAAAAACAATGCTTTAGCCAAGTTTCACAATACAGTGATAAAAAAAACACCTTTCAAGGCCAAAGTCGAAGCTGTTTGGGGCAACTATTATAATGCAGGTACTCATTTTTTTCCCTAGTTTAGACAAAACTTAACAGTCTGTGCTGGAAATGTTTCAAGGGCTCTTTTTTCCCCCTGCAACCAATTAACCATTTTTTCAGAAGGGTCAGACTGAGTAAAGCTGCCCAGTATGCAATCAAGCATTATAGTCTTATTCCGTATAGCAATTATTTGTTGTTTACACTGTTTCCTTCCAAAATGACATTACTGACTATATTGGATCACGTTTTATAGTCTGTCATACTGCGTGCTGATTTGTATTATGTTGTGCTAAAAAGAAAAACATGAAAAAAACAAACACCAAGTAAAACAAATATTTGTTGACACAGTGGGCTACACTCTTAAAGCATGCTCCAATGAACAACCCTGCACTGGAGGAATACGATAGATAGGCTTGGCAGAATTTAATTTTTTTAAAATATAATTTTGGCAGATAGTATCAATGTTTA
This sequence comes from Emydura macquarii macquarii, assembly GCF_026122565.2. Lineage (NCBI taxonomy): Eukaryota > Metazoa > Chordata > Testudines > Chelidae > Emydura > Emydura macquarii. The sequence continues at coordinate 16,576,888 of NW_027131180.1, forward strand.
TTTTAAAACATTTTTTTGTAATTTTATCTATTTAAATTTTCACAGTAGCAGGAAATTCTGTGGGGATCAGAAAATTATTTAATGACCATAGACACTGAGATTCAAAAAGTTAAAGCATTATAACTGTTAAAACAGTCTTCCCAGTGCCAATTATAATCAATTTACTTTTTGAAGCATGAGATTTGTTTTCACTTCTTTACCTGTTTCTTGCATTATTGTGTAGAAACATTTAAGACTGATTGCAGAGAAGCCCTCCCATACTAGAGCTTATAACTAGACTTGGCACAAATTCTTTTTTTTTTTTTTTTTTTAATAATTTTGACAGATAATATTGATGTTTATTCTTAAGCATTTTTTATTTGTATTGATTTAAATTTTTTAAAGTAGTGCAAAATTATGGGTTATAAACCTTTTTGATGTTTATTTGTTTACATTTTCACAGTTGCAGGAAATAGGGGTGAGGTCAAACAATAGTTCTACAATGACTGTAGATGCTGAGATTAAAAATGTAAAGATTTATAACCATTAAAACACAAATTGTTGACATCACGTCAAAATATATAAATATCCTTAAAGCAACAAATCATACCCGTTTTTAGTATTCATTTGCTAGTCCATTTATAACAAGCCTAATTTAAAAGTCTAAATCACTACATTTTTTACTATAGTAAGTTCTCAGGCAGCATTTTTCTTACATCACCTAGCTGTACATTTTGATTATGACTGAAGGAAATATTTTTCATCAGTTTGTGTGTATACAGTGAAATTGACATTTACTGGTAAAAATCTAATCTTTCCAAGCTTACTTATAGCTATGTTTGAAACAATTTTCAAGCACCATTCTAACAGAAAGTATCAAACTAAGCCCACTCTGACAGGGTCTTGTCTTAATGAGGTAGTCTAACCAGTGTGAGATACACCTTTCGCTCCAGTTGGGCATGACACAGCACCTTGGCCCTGTGAGGCACGACAATAGCGCTCTTGGCTTTTGATGCTGCTGCCAGACTCAGTCTAGCTGGCTTGTTTTGAAAATTTGAAGTATCAATGAAATTTGCAGTGACACATATTGCAAGATTTACCAGCCATATTGCAAGTGCAGAGGGAGTCCTGTCTGGTGCAGAGCACCGAGCCACAGGGCTCTCGCCGGGGCGACGAAGGCCCAGCGCTCCTAGCCACAGCACTGCACACGGCAGGCAGGCAGGGCTCCAGACTGGAGAGGCCTCTTGCCACAGCAGGCTACCTGCCCAGCACAAAGGGCAGCAGCAGGCTCAAGCTCTGGCTCCCTCTGCGGAGGGGCAGAAGGATGAAATTGAACCCTGGTGTCAACAGCACGTGCCCAAGCCCCGCCCCTGCCCCTAGCGGCATACAGATGCCCAGAGCCCTAATGCGCATGCGCAACACCCACGGCCCTGGCCTCAAGTACAAGGTGAAGAGGCGGGACGGATGACCCGACGCATGCACACTAGACCTAACCACCCCTCCTCTCCTCCGGCCAGAGGCACTGGAGCGGCGACAGAGCCCTAACGCATGCGTAGTTGCCACTGTCCTTGCCCCAAAGAGTCAGCGGCCCCTTGAGAGTGCCTGCCTGGGGGCGTGGCCAAGTTTAGCGCATGCGCACCAGGTGCGGCCACAGTCCTCCTCCTGGGCTGAGAAGAACGGGGAGCCCCTCTAGTGCGCGTCGTTGGCCCAAGTTGGGGACAGGTGCTTGCACCTCTCTCGGCCCCTCCCCTGCTCTCCGCGCCCGGAGAGCATCGTCCCCTCCGGTTACCTTGAGAGTCGCGACCCGGCCACGGCTCAGCAGCGAGCAGGCGGCGGCCATGTCTGTGCCACCCAACAACCGGCCCCTCCGCCTCGGGGAAACACGGCGCCAGCAGCAAAGGTGCCGAGCCCAGCCCCGCCCCCCGGGGCCTCGTTCTGAGTGTCGCCGCGGGGCCTCAATGCAGAGACTCCTCCCCCTGGCGGGCGGCAGCGTTCCATTTGCCCCGCCCACCCCCAGGCTAGAGTAGAGGAGCCAGCGCAGCAGGCAGCTCCCTTCTAGTCCTCACTACAGTCCTCGTCCACGCGCTGGTGATGGCAAGGAGCGCGGCCAGTGTAGCATGCTGTCCCTCCTACACTTCAGGCAGGAGCCCCCTACACCCAAGGTTCCCTGTGTGGGAGCCAGCCCCCCCCCCCCCTCACAGCAGAGGAAGCTGAAGCACAGGAGGGCAAGTGACTTGCCCAAGGGCACATCCAGCAAAGCAGGGGAAGAGCTGGGATGTAGAAGTCAGGAGCAGTGGCAGAGGGGTAGGATTCCTATCTCTGATGTTAGCGTCATGCATTCACATCCCTCTGCTACGATTTGGGTGTGTGCTGTGCTTCAGCCACAAGACTATTCTATCGCATATATAGTGCCAGTCCTGAAGCATCCCAAGAATGGGAGGGAAGGTTAGCTATGATCTTTTGTAAAGACAAAGATTCTCCCACCACACTTAGAAAACTGCGCTGGAAAGAGCTAAAGACCTCAATCCTGCAAAACACATACTAAGCGGGGGCTTGTTATCACCAGTATTGTGCTGTGCAAGATTAGATCTTAATTTTGCAGGGAACCAGCATATTAGCAAGGAGCATGCAATATAATTAAATTTTATCTTGGAAATATGAACACAATACATAAACTCTAAACAACTTGCAATAACAGGTGAAGGTGCAGTGAGATTTTAAAAATGTCTTAACTAGTTACAGTAATATTAGAAAAGCACTTTAAAAAGAGTGCTAAATTAAATGACAAGTATTACTTTTTAGGAATATGCACACAGAATAGTAATCAATCCCCTGATGTATCCAGTATTACTATCTAGAATGATAATTTCTAACTTTTACAGAACATACAGTAGGATTACTTTTTCAAAGCACTGATCAAACATTAACTAATGAATTATCACAGTACATGTCAAGTTAATACACATTATTACCCATATTTTACAACTATGGGGAATATTTTACAAATATGGGGAAACTGCACAATCATGGCCTTAAATTCTCTGTCTCAAAGTTCTCACCACAGTTTGACCATTGACTTTCATGCAAGTTCCTGTACAGATAGAGTTTTTTGTAGGAACAGAGCCTAAACGACTTGTCCTAGGACCTATGGCAAGTATGTGACAGAGGTAGGTTTAGAAGTCAGGAAAACTGGCTTTTCAGCCTTAGTTTGTACCACTAGACCGCACTGCTTTCTGAAACTAGGCTTGCATAAACTGTTACTTGCAGGGACTTTTATAAAAAAGAAAAATCTAGGCACTGAAGTGTACCATATATAGATTGAAGTGCTTCTAGTTTATATATTCATAGTACAATTTGTACTGATAATTTTATTGCATTTTAATAAAATATTGACTGTCTATAAAACTTTGCCTTATGAAAGTTATAATTTACACAGACAAAAAGTAGAACAGACTTATTTGGTGGCTTGAAGAAAATACCTTTAATTCCTAGGCCCCACTTCCAAAAACATTTATGTATGAGTAATTTTACAGACATGAGTAGTCTCATTAACTTCAGTCAAACTACTCACGTGCATAAAGTTAAATAAAGTGTTTGCAATATCTGGGGTATTAGGCAATGTTTAAGGGACACTGTCAATTTGAATTTTTGATTAATTTTAAAATATTCAGTGTTTTATAGTATGTCTTTAAATAGCATGTCTTGATATGTCCTAAAGGATTTTTTTTTTAAACTATGACTATAGAGGTTTTCCTGTTCCTTCTTTTATATTTATCAAAAGAGGGATTTGGGTGGGCCTGAGATCCATGATGCCAAACATCCTCAGGCCCACTCTTTTTTATCTCTCTCCCCTTTCTCTTTGTGTACATGCCACTTGCTGCTTGTTTGTTTCAGCTATCTTGTGGCTATTATTGATGAGCAGCCTTTGCAAAGCCCAGGGAAAGGAAAGCGCCATTAACAAAGCAGTCTGTTATCGCAGAGTAATCACAAATGTGTTAAGGGCTGTTTTGCAATGTATTTAAAATTATTCCACATTGTTCTCATGTTTTGAGGACAGAATGTTCAAAATATGACATTGGAACACAATAAAACGGGCACACCAAACATACACTGCAGCTTGTTTAAAACCCAATAATTGGATCAACTGATTTGGCTGCCAGCCACAAATGATAATATAGACTATAAATCAGCAGTTTGTGCTGTTGATCATGGTTGAAGACAGCATCACAGAGAAGTTTGGAATGTGTATCTGCATTCCATTCACAGAGGTAATATAATCACATTCCACATTTTTGCAGGTATTTCCCTAATAAAAATATTTTCCTCGTCAGAGATCTGCAAATCCAACAGAACTCAGGAAATCTTTTTATAAAATACATTCACCTCAGTCTTGGTACCTCCTCCCTTTTCTCTGGCTTCTTTGTCCAAATTTGTCATTGGATGCAAAAGCAGCCTTTGTAGATGGGATGGTTTTTAATTGTTTGAATGATCAGACAACACAAAAGCATTGAAAAAAGACATCACACCAGGGCTTCAAAGTTTTAGATAAACTTATTGCACATAATATAGCTGTGCCACTGTAGGGTTGTAACGTAGGTGCTTCCTATGTCAACAGAAAGGGGTTTCTATCCATGTTTTTAATTCACCTTTTTGAGTGGTGGTAGTTACCTCAATGGAAGAGCTCTTCTGTTGATCTAGCCATGTCTACCCCAGAGGGTTAGGTTCACCTAACTTCACTGTACAGCATATGAGATATTTTCAAGCGCTGAGGGACGTACCTACGTCAATCTAATTTTTAAGCAGAGACTAGGCCTTACAAAGCGATATTACAGCCAGTAAAGATCTCTGTAAGTAGTTGGGATTGTCCTTTTGTTTACTTTTAAAACCATTCATGAAAGGTTACAGATCACTGATTAGAAGTGATCAAATAGAAATCCAACCATACAGACTCTGAAGTTCAGGAACCTCTTCTATTTGGTCTTTTCTGCAGATTGTACTGTTTGAAACAACCTTCCTTTATCTTTCTGCCTCACACTCTCTCTTTTCTAATCTCAATCAGGAACATTTTTCTTCCCTTGCCAATCCCTTTATATCCCTCTGCCATTATTTAACTCTAAGGGCTTGTCTAGTCTACAAAATTAAGTCAACTTAAGTTAAATCAACATACAGACATGATTCACATCCACACTTGTGCCTTCTGTAGATGATGCATTTCCAAACCAGGAGGGCTTCCAAGAACTGAAGTGAGGCATTGTGGGACACTGACAGCTAGAGCTCAGCAGCCCTGGGCTAATAGCCTAAGTGGGGCTCACAGCTGGCTCTCCTTGCCTCCTCCTAGCTATCAGCCAAGCACTGATAGCTGGAGCTGTGAGCCTGCCTGGGGTTCAGTTTCACAGCAGGGAGCTTATCAGCAGTGAAATTGACATTCCTGTCTGTTCTGTGGCTGCTATGATGTCACATTTCCCCTCCAGCTCCTGTGGTCAGTGTCTGCATTGCTTACATCCACTGTTGCTGCCTTTCAGAAACCACCCCACAATGCCCCACACTGGCAGTTAAAGCAGTGCAAGAGCTCCTGGTGAGGATATGCACTGCCAACACAAGAAGCATGGTGCAGGCATGTAAAATCGATTCAATTACTGCTTTGGCTGTACATCCATGTAACTTAGGTTGACTTAGTTTTGTAGTGTAGACCTACCCTTACTCTGTAAAGGCTCTTGGGAATTGACAATTGATAGGAGAGATGCGAGGCAAAGGCTCTTAGCCACAACTTATTGCAGGACGGAGGCTTAAAGTTGTATTGTACTGCCTGAACAGGGAAATAAATAAGGAGGAAGTCTGACAACCAATCCTACGCATGACAGCATCTCGCACAAGGGGCTCCAAGTCCATGAGTAAGACTCCTAGGCACTACAGAGCTAGAAATAAATACACTCTTCAAAACACCGCTCTGCGCCAGTTCTACTTCTGACTGCATGGGCCTCCCAGGCGCGCGAGACCCGCTGATGCTGGCCTAGCCGAGCTCTGCTCGCAGCAGGGCGAGTGGCAGCCCCGCCGCGAGCCAGTGCCCAGAAGTTGCGGGGCGCCTGCGCGCTAGGGAGGGGACCGTCCCGTGCTGGAACCCTGGAAAACCGGAATCTTCGATCTGCGCTGGAGCCTGGGAGGGAGCGAGAGCTGCGCGCCCTCAGCGCGTGCTCCTCACCCGTCCTGTATTACTGGCACTGCGCAGGCGCAGCCCACTGGGCCCGCCCCAGCGGCAGAGTGGAGGGGTCCCGTGACGTTACTAGCTAGCGCCAGAGTAGGTGGCTGTGGGGTGATGTCACCCGCCGCGCTTCGGGTACCGGGCCGGCGGTGAGGTCCGTTCGCATGGAGGCGGCGGGGGTTGGGGGTCCCGGCCCCGGCCCCGGCCCCGGGCTGGCGATCTGCGGGGCCCTGATGGTTGCCAGTGGTGGGAGCAGCTTCCTGGCAGCTCGCTACCGGGAGCCCAGGTCAGTGCGGGGTCCTGGAGCCGCCCGTGTCCCCGGGAGTCTCGCCGAGCGTGAAACACGCGTGAACGAGACGCGGCCACATCGCCTCCGCCCCGCTCTGCCCCTGTGTGTGTTTGTGGGGGCCCGGAGGGCGGGTGGTGGCCAGTGTCGTGCTTTAAACCCCACCCCGTCCAATGTGAGATGTCTGCGTAAGAGCCTCCCCTTTCTCCCTGGAGTTATTAGCATCAGCAACCTCTCCCCCCACGATGGCCTTGTAGTCCCATTCAAACCAGTCCTGTCTTAAGGGTTGTCAGTTCCTAGCCCGACTGGAGACGGAGGTATCGTTATTAACTGTGTAACTTTGTTTGACTATCCTGTTAATGCTGCCTGTGCTTGCATCTTGCTAATGTTAAATGTGTCTGGACTTTATTTAAAGAAGTACTGCTGAAGTTAAAGGGGTACCATCAACTTGACATTTAATCACTTTAAAAAGTTGGTTATATGTACTGTCAGGTACTAAAGCATCCTCTGAGTCGGCTGGTTTTTGTAGTTTGGCATCACACTGCATCTTAAATGTTTTTCTCTGGTGTCTGTGAGAAAGAGACTCACAAAATGGGAAATGGTGAAATTGATTATACACATAGTGTTGTCATGCTCTAGGTATGTCCCCAATTCTGCAAATGCCTACACACACATGCCTAACTATCTGTATGTAACTAGTTTCACTGACTTCATTGAGGACTACTCATGTCTATCCAAATACATCCAAGCTTAAGTGTTTGCAGGACTGGGGCCTACAACTGAAAAAGTGATATTTTCCCCTTTAATTTATCAGTTATAATAATTTTAGGTATTACTTCAAACCCAAAAGGTTAAAAATTCCCACTATCTTTTTTTAAAACTGAAGACATTTCTTTTAAAAGGCCCAAAATAAACCCCTGATAAGTAAGGCCCTACATAACTTGTGATATTGCAGATTTCATCATATTAGCCTTCCACTACAATTTTGATAGTGGAAGCCCTGGCCACCCCCACTCTCAGCCTCGGGTGGCCAACAGCAAGAGCCCCCGCTCTCAGCCCTGGATGGCTGACAGCGGAAAATTGCTGTAAAGTAACAATGGACTTTATTGCCACAAATAATAAGGTCCATTATTACTTTTCCACAGTTTTCTATGGCTTGTCCGCAATTGAGCTGCAGTTTTCTGACAATCATACCACAGTTCAAGTAGGGCCTTATTGATACATTATTCAGAACATGTTTAAGTTGTATTAGCCATACAACATTGTTACAGTACCCGTTACCCAGTAACAATAGAGCCAGCAAGCTTAGTTTGTTTGTGTGCTTATTGCATTATCCTTCAGTAGAAGGATCTTCTCCTACAGGCTATACTGATAGCATCGCAAGATAAGGTAAACAAGCATGTACATGAGGGATAAAGCAAGGCCTTGATTTCTAAATCACCAGTCACAGGACTATTTGGACATTTGTTATGCAAATTGTTTATGTACAAAGAACATCATTTTAAGCTTACTAGTCTTTATGTTTTCTGTCAGTTTGTGCAGAGCCAGTTTGTGTTTGTCACATTGATTCCTGGAATCACAGTAAATGCCAAAACAGAGATTCAAGTGCAGATGGCAAATACAATTGAGAGACTATAGAAGTAAAATATTCACAGCTTTTCACTTAAAAAAAAAATTGCAGTTGCTTTCCTATTGACTAATGGCTTCAGTTTGGTTTGCATGTGGGATATGAGATACCTTTGGGGAGCGAGTGGGTGTTGAGGCAGCAGAGGCAACGAGGCATAATGAAGTATATAATAATGGTGCCTTACAAATGAATCAGCACCCTTCATGGGAAAACGGTGATTTTTTTTTAACCCTTTTATTTCCAGTGTTGATGATCTCTTCATGTATGACTGCAACACTGCAGGCAAGAAGTCTCAAGAAGACAGAGGGTGAGAGGTTTTGTATAAACCCTTTGCTACCATTGTAAAACCTCTAGACCGGGGCTGTCAAACTTACTTTCTATGGCGGGCCAGATTGTAATTCAAGTGGGCCATACCCTCGTCCATAGCTCGCAGCGTCTTACCCGCCGCCGAAAAATCTCACGGCGCCCTCACTTTTGGCGGCAGCTCGCAGTGTCTTCCCCGCCACCGAGAAAGAAATCTCATGCCCATCCTACCCTTCGGCAGCAGCCGACAAGGGCCGGACCAAAAAGGTAGGTGGGCCTTATCCGGCTGCCCGCAGGCCAGACAAAAAGGGTTTGCAGGCCGTATCCGGCCACCTGCAGGCTGGACAAAAAAGGTTTGGCCTGCGGGCCGCATATTTGACACCCCTGCTCTAGACATTGTTTTAATTATTTTCTTTTGAATCTAAGCGGAATGTAGATCTCACTTTATAAATTTTAGTTAGAATAGAAATTCCTCTTCTGAATTCAAAAGAATGGCTCACCTCAAATGTAGCTCACTCCTTAAATATAAGGATTTCACGAAGATTATACTGTTAAAAACATTGGACAAGTTTTCAGATGTCCATTGACTTCAGGAGGAGGGTCCAGAAGGATGTTAGGGTCTGCCTTCGTGGATCTAGTTGCAAGATATTGCTTGTTGCTAATTGGAATTCATTTGTCTTTCCATTTACTTTAATAAGCTTTGGATCAGGTCATTTTGGGTGTGAAGTGCATAATTGCTCACAAACCAAATCCTCACTATCCCTTTTTCTGCATTAATAGTCATATTAGGCTAATATTTTGCATAGATATAACATGATTTATTTTTAAAATATGTTTGTTTGCACTGGTTGCTTATGGCATTTTGAGCATAAGCTTCTCTTATGAGGGATTTAAGTAAATAGGCTTAAAATTGTCTGCTCATGAATAAACCCATTTTCTCCCTCCTATATTTTAGACAGGATGGACAGCCAGCAGTTAAAGCAAGTGATGATATTCTTGCTTTTGCCTTCTCCTCATCTGGAGACTATTTTGCTTTGACTGATGACAACAAACATCTAGTTCTTTTTCGTACTAAGCCTTGCTGGGAATGCCTTAGTGTCAGGTAAGGAAGCAGGATATTGTGTGTCAGTGTGTTGTAAATTGGAATGACTACTGATATTTACAGTATTAAAATGTAGATTTTGGAGCACAGCTGTGTATTACTACTGCTTTCTCCCTCTTTCCTTTAACTTGCTTAAGTGAATTTAATGCTTGTGGAAGTGAGGGGCCAACGTAAGAGGCGAAGCCAGAAATGGTGTTTGTACTCTATAAGATTCCCTTGAAAATTTTCAGTTTTCCTTCATTCTGACTTGCATCCTTGTTTTATGCAAAAGTCCATTAAAATGTGTACGGTACACTAGCATAGGAAGGCCAAATTTTGGCCCAGGGTGTAAGAAAAAAATCTCTTCATTTGTTATAAAGAGGATCTTTTGGGTATTTAGAACAGAGCCCCTCTCTGCTCTGTGTGAACACTAAATCTTAAAGATCCACACACTCATTAAACTGAATAGTACTCCAGCTACTGATGCAATCCAAGATAGGTTTGCGGGAGAGAGGATCTTAAGGAGCTTCCGGAGGCTGTTCTAAAATTTTGTCCTTATGTACAAGTTTTGCATTGCATTGCATTGCTTCTCTTCTCTAACCCCTTCCACTTGAAAGAAATACAATCTCTTGCTGTCCACTAGAGGTCCTCCTGTAATAAATCTTTCACTGCTGATTATGATAGTTTGCTATATGAAGACACCTAGGACTTTTCAAGAGCAATGTCTTGGCAAATGAAGTATACACCTGTATTGATCTCTGAAGAATGCTAGGTTCTTGTCCCATTACAAAGCAGAATGGAACTGCATTATCAGATTTCCCCCATCGGTTCTACCTATGATGTAGATGATGGACCTTTAGTGTCTTGCAGTGTCATATAGTAAGTCTATAGCAGAACTAGAAATAGAAAAGAACTCCCATTTTAGTGATTTAACCTCAGTGTTGTCATCCTTTTGTGATTAGGGTTGTATACAGCCTAATAAATTAAAGGGACATCAGCTTGCAATCAAGCCAATCTTAAAAAGGCGTTGAAGTAGTTTCACGAACTACATCTGCCCTCGAGTCCCCTGCCAACTTCTTGTCATCTGACAACCCCATTTTCTCCTTTTAAAAATGTTTGTTCCTTCTTGCTGCGTTGCAGACCTATGCAAAGAAATGGGGAAATGGAATAATTGCATGGTGCAGTCAAGTGCACAGGTAAACAAACAATGCTCTAATCTCTTTTGGTCAGTCTTAAAAAAAGTAAATATACACATTAAAAATTTAAATAAGTGATAAATTGATGGGCTCCTGCCTCACTTTCTGATCAGTACTTTTCCACTGTGGAAAACCATGGTCACAGATGTCCACTTAGCATCTCAGGGTATGTCTACACTGCAATTAAAAACCCGCAGCTGGCCTGTGCCAGCTGACTCCGTCTCATGGGGCTCAGGCTAAGGGGCTGCTTAATTGTGTAGATATTCGGGCTCCAGTTGCATCCCGAGCTCTGGGACCCTCCTACTTCACAGAGTCCTAGAGCCCAGGCTCCAACCCAACCCGAACCTCTACACTGCAATTAAACAGCCCCTTAGTTTAAGCCCCGTGAGCTCAAGTCAGCTGACATGGGCCAGCCCTGGTTTTTTAATTGCATTGTAGACAGACCTTCAGAATGTGTAGCTGTCTTGCTGGCACACAGTTCTGCAGGATGTTTATTGTCTGAATTATGACTAATCTCACCACAGAGCCTACTTGTCTTTTGTCATTGTTTTGGAGTTTCAGCTTTAGCTCCGGTGAGAGTGATAACCATTGTATGGAAATATTGCTGCTGTTTTATGCAGTCAGACCCTAAGTCTAGGCTGACTTTCACCAGAACTGATGTGAATTTTACCTTTGTTTCCTCATGTATCCACTTCTTCTTATTGCCCCCAAAAGAATAGCACAGTCTTCTGTCCTAGTTTTGCCTTCTCTAACTCTGAGCTGTAATGGATAGTTCCAGGATTTTCAGTTTTTTGCTAGACTGTCAGCCTGGAACCCAGCTGGATTTTGCCAGGAATTCTGTAACATCACTTTCCTCTGTGAGAAAAGTGGGAATACCAAAAAAGTGATCATTGCATGGGAAGATAACTTTCAAATAAGTTTGAGCTCCACATACTAGGTGTGAGATGAAATCAATATCAGCTGTTTGTGGCAAGATATATGTAGCAAGCCTAATACAGTGTTGGCATCTGCTGGACAGTCATTAATAAAAGAGAACTTCTGAATCTGCTGCATAGGAATAGATGTAGGACCAAAAAAAAAGTCCTCCATGTTGTACTAAGTATCCAGCGAATCAGCAAGCTAGAAAGAAACCTATTCCTATGCTGGTGCATCCTAAGCCTCTAATGAATTAGTAGTCGATAGCGTTTTACAAAGCATGAAGATGTGAAAAACAGCTTACTTTAAAAGTCATAAAATCCCAGTGGACTATGTTGACCTAAAGCTTTATATAATGATTTTTCACCCCAGGGGTCACTGCATTTCAGTGGTGGTTGAGGTGAAATCTCCATCCCTTAATTACCATGGGGTCTTAAGACATAAGTTAATGCGTAGTTGCACTGAGCAATTTCAGTGAAAAGAGATCTAGAAATAAAAAGTAGTAGCAGCAGCAATAATTATTAAATTATAAATACAGTTTTTTAAAAGCAAAATAAGAGTGAAATCTATTTGCAAACTCGCCTGCCAGCTACCAGTTGGTAGTTCATGATCTTATCTGCCTTGAAGCTGATAAGATCATAATCACAAACCAGAGATCCTGTATTTCCTTAAGTGGCTGATATCAGCGGTTGCAAGGGAAACTCAGTACCCTGAACTCAAATCCTGGTGACTAAGAGTACTACAGGTGCATAGCCATGTCCTTGTTTTATTCCCTGCACATCTTTATAAGAACCTTATAAGGCGCAAAAGCATGAGGGAGGCTGCTGCATGTAAGGTGCATCTGAGTCTGCTCCCTTTTGTGCACCTTCAGAGCTATACAGCTGAGGATAATGCAGATTTATCTAGCTATGATGTTTCTACGGCTCACATCACAAGGGCTTCTTCTTGCAGTCTAAGATGCATGGGACAGGTGTTCTGGTGGTGGCTGGCCAAATAGCACCAGTACATGAAATTTACACATGCTATTCACAAGATTTTGCAAATCAGGAGAGCTTCCAAGTCTCCTTCCCCATAGTTCTTACGCACTTTTTATGTATGTGGTATTTTATTTTAGGAAAGTCCATCAAATTTTGTTTGGAACATAAGAATAGCCATACTGGCTCAGGCCAGTGGTACATCTAACCCAATAATCTGTCTTCCAAGACTAGCCAATGCCAGGTGCTTCAAAGGGAATGAATAGAACAAGACAATCATCAAGTGATCCATCCCCTGTTGTCCAGTCCCAGCTTCTGGCAATCAGAGGTTTAGGGACACCCAGAGCATGGGATTACATCCTTGACTATCTTGGCTAATAACCATCGATGGACCTATCCTCTATGAATTGTCTAATTCTTTTTTGAATCCAGTTACATTTTTGGCCTTCACAACATCCCATGGCAATGCGTTCCACAGGTTGATAGTGCGTTGTGTAAAGAAATACTTCCTTTTGTTTGTTTTAAACATGCTGCCGAATAATTTCATTGGGTGACCCCTGATTCATGTGTTATATGTGCAGGGGTAAATAATATTTCCTTATTCACTTTCTTCACACCATTCATGGTTTTATAGACCTCTATCATGTCCCCCCTTGCTTGTCTCTTCTCCAAGCTGAATAGTCCCAGTCCTTTTTCTCTCTCTTCATATGGAAGCTGTTCCATACCCTTAATCATTTTTGCTGCCCTTCTCTGTACCTTTTCCATTTCTAATTTATCCTTTTTTGAGATGGAGTGACTAGAACTGCATGCAGTGTTCAAGGTATGGGCATACCATGGATATATATAGTGGCATTATGATAGTTATTGTCTTATTATCTATCCATTTCCTATTGGTTCCTAAGATTCTGTTAGCTTTTCTGACTGCCGTTGCATATTGAGCGGATGTTTTCAGAGAACTATCCTCGATGACTCCAAGATCTTTCTTGAGTGGTTACATCTAATTTGGACCCCATAATTTTTTATGTATAGTTTGGATTATGTTTTCCAATATGCATTACTTTGCATTTCTCAGTATTGAATTTCATCTGCCATTTTGTTGCCCAGTCACCCAGTTTGGAAAACATTAAGGCTGCATAGTTAAACAATTAAGTCAGGAACTGCTGAAATTAGGTTTACACATGCAACTTGCATTATGCCTCTTCATACACTTGCATTACAATAGTTTTAACATATGATCATTTTAGTGCACTAAATGCCCCAATAATAATTATGTGGGTGAAACCAAACAATCACTACTCTCTCAAACAAACTCGCACAGAAAAATGATAAAAGACAAAAACACCATTTCACCCGTGGGTGAACACTTCATGAAACGATCACTCCATATCTGACCTCTTAGTCCTTGTCCTCAAAGGAAACCTGCACAGCATCTTCAAAAGATGAGCCAGGGACTTTAATGACTTTGGTAGACACTGAAAATTATGGTCTTAATAAATACACTGGATTTATGGCTTATTACAACAAGGTGTAACCCACTAAGCCCCCCGTTTTTTAGTCCAGAGCTGTTAACTGGCCAGCACACCTTGAATATTCTCTTACAATATGTCTTAATTACTTATGGTAAACAATCTGTTCCACCTTTTATTTAGCTGTGACATTCTGAGTACCTTTCCTAGACGTGAAGGCAGTAGCTCAAAAGCTCATCTCTTTCACCAACGAAAGTTGGTCCAAAAAAAAAATTATCACACCCACCTTATATGTCTGTGACAGATATTGCAACCACATGTAGTATCCTTGGGGACCATATCATATTAAATGTATGAATGTTCTGTGTATCACTGTAGGTAAAGAATTGCATTCAACTCCGCATGGGTGGGTTAACACAGCTCCTTCAGGAACTAAAACAATGAGTGTGTCCAGGGGTGGTTACTATGCCTTGGATTGTAAGCAGCTGCAGAGCAATACCACCCTCTAGGATGATTTGCATATATTCTTCAAACAGTTATCAGAGTTCCAAAGAAACAAAGGAAGTGTTTGTTGTTTGAAAAGTTTAAACAGACTCACGGGCCTTCTTTTTGACTCAAATGACCTTTGGTTCAAAGGGAGACCCAATCCTGTTGGAACGTTAGACTGAAACCTGCCAGGTCACCATGTGACTGATGAGTGACCTCTCCTAAGTTTTGTATACATGTAAGCCTTTTTATTGTTTTAATATATTTTCTCTGTATGCTTTTTTCCTTAAAATAAATACGCTTACTTTGGAAGAGCTATGTGGTCACTGCTGGCTTATGCTCGTCATAGCCACTGGAGAGAAAGCAAATCACAGGGGCTAGACTGAGGGCTTGTCTTTAATGAAGACACTACTACGCTGATGGGAGAGCGTCTCCTGTGAGCATAGTTCATCCACCTCCGCAAGAGGTAGTAGCTATGTTGACAAGAGAAGCTCTCCCATCGACATAGTGCTGTTTGCACGGGGGATTAGGTCAGTATAACTGCGTTACTTAGGGGTGTGGATTTTTCACACTCCTCAGTGACGTAGTTATACTGATATAGATCTCCAGTGTATACCTGGCCTCAGTTAGACCTGCTTACTGGGGAGAATTGCAGTGAACTGCAGCTTAAAGCTCTGATTTTGAAAAGGGAGGGACACCGGTTTCTGCCCATAGAGAGGTAAAGGCTAGACGCTTGAAACCTGGGGGGCATTTCTGGAGCTGACTTTGGAGGGGGTTAAAGATGCTGTTATCCTGAAACTATGACGTGGTGGCAGTGTCTGAGATCTATGATGGAGTGAACTGGCAAGTGACAACAGCAGTGAAAGCAAGTATTGTAGGAAAGAAATAATAAAAAGAGAGACAAGAAAGTGAGTTGTGAACAGCTAAAGAAAGATCAGCTTCTGAGCATGTGTGCACAGCAGGGACTGTCTTTTTCTGATCCGAAGAAATCAGAGTTGGTAGCCATGCTGCATTCTTATGACTCAAGAGGAAGAGGTACCTGCTCCAAACAGGGACCGAGTAGCCATGTCAAACTCTCTGAATATCTCTAATCATGACCATTTTCTTTCTTTCTTTCTTTCTTTCTTTGTTTCAGGTCTGTAGTTAGAAGATGCACTTCTCTGATTATTACAGCTGGAGAGGATAAGATTCTGGTTGCAGACAAATCTGGTGATGTCTATTCTTATTCAATAACAGAACCTCAAAATGCAGGAAAGATTGAGCTTGGACACTTGTCCCTGCTATTGGATGTGGTATGTATGTTTATTAACCTGGCTTTCCCACTAATCTTTTTTTCCCTTTAAAGAAGTTTTAGCATTATGTTATTCCTATGCCAAATTTATACGACTTTAAAAAAAAAAAACCCCCAAAAAAAAACAACTTCTAGTTTTTTGGTATAAGGTAGACTGAAGAACAGCATCTTTTTCCCTCTTAGTTATTATCAGAACACAAATGCAAGAGGCAGGGAGAACAGTTTGCAGAGGGATGCAATGACTAGATCTTCTGTTAACGTAATTTTTAAGAGCTGTCATTTTTATTGCACAACCCATTCAAAATCATGAAACTATTGTAGTTGGATTTATTGCTTCATCACTGGTAAGAAAGCAGCCCATCAAAACCCATCTTGAGTTATATGTGGTGTGTCCCTATTTTGTGCCAACAGGCGCTGAGTCCTGATGACCGGTATATCCTGACTGCGGACAGAGATGAGAAGATTCGAGTCAGTTTGACTAGCGCGCCACATAACATCGTATCTTTCTGTCTTGGGCACAGAGAGTAAGTTCGTGGAGCTGTCCACTGTATTTAAGGGCTAGCTAGGGGAGAGTGCTTCCTGTGTGTGGAGCAGTAATTGGATTCTGGATTAAAGAAAGTCCCCAGGCTGTGGTGTTTTAGTCCTACAGTCCTTTAGTCCTATAAGGCATTTATATCTTTGTTTGCAGCAAGGACCATCTTTGTGTTCTGCGTTTGTGCAGCACCTAGCACAGTGGGGTCCTGGTCCATGACTCAGGCTTCTAGGTGCTACAGCAATACAAATAATAAATAACCAAGTAAGTATGTGAGACAGAACATAGGGGTGCTCATGGTAGGGAGAAGAGGATATAAGCAGAGTTTAAAGCAAAGGAGATCATGGGGAAGACAGCTCCCTCTCTCCTGTTTAAAAGCAGTGGGAGAGAGCTCTTCCTTTCCCTGGTCTGCTCTTTTGCTATTGAAGTTAGGGACTTTGCCAATCATGGGTACCTGAACAGGGGAGCAGCAGAAGAAACTGGTGCTTGCTTAGAGAGATTTTATGCCTCCAATCCTTCCTATCTATTGGTTGTGCAGCATTAGATAGGGGACTTCCAACTAGGGCACTTTCTCTTCCCCTATCACCTCGTCTAGCTTACAGGAAGATTTGTCCTCCCTGCCTTAGTGGCCCTTCTCTAGCCAGGAGGGAAGACAAATATTTAATAGATTTTATGGAAAATCTTCTGAAATGCAGGAAATTGCAGTGGTATTTCAAAACCTTCTGCAGAACACACTGCCTGCCCATTTGTATTTGTGTTGACATTAATATATGTTCTCCATCACGGTCAGTAGAGGTTCTCCATTATTGTGGCCTTCTAGGCATAGTACAGGAAGCACTAGAGAAATGCCCTTGCATAGCATTGCACAGTGCAGTGAACAAGCTTCGGCTTGTCTGTCTGTGGGGCTACTTAGAGAGACCCATGCTCTTTCAGATACATTTCTTCACTTGTTCCTTTTCATAGCAGTGGAGTATCAACACACATCATTAGGAACAGGAGTTAAAGTAAAGGAGAGTCAGGGGAGGAGTTTACGCTGCAGTATCCTTAGCTCAGTCTAATTTAACTACTGAAAAGTTTAATAAAGTGCTAAGAACACAGTTAAATGAGATATTTAAATAATATCTTTATTAATACTAATATTAATTAATATTGATCAATTTTGACTGCCGGGAATTTATCTGCATAGATTTTAGACTTTCTGTAAAAGTTGCATATTTTTAAATTAATGTCAAAGATCTAAATAGCCTTTGAACTCAACGCTTCTGTTGTGTATTTACATTGCTGTATTTGATCTGTGCTTATTATATTAACAGTTGTAGCTTTAATGAATATAGTGTTTTGATGTTCAAGAAAGACATTGCCTGTAAGTGGAGGCTATTGTACCTGGACAAACAGCTCATTAACAATTCCACAATGGGAAGGCACTTAATACAATTAGCAAAAACACTTTTAAAAATTCATTATTTAAATATGATAATGAATCAATTGGGGATTCAGTGTGTTTATAATTTGACTGGCTTGTTTCTCACTTGAGTTCTCCCATTTTTGAATGGTGTGTATTTTAATTGAAATTTATTTTTGTAATTGAAATTTCAGCATTATGACTCTATGCACCTGCAGTTATTGCTTCGTAACGAGCAACATTCACTTGATATTTTTAATTGGCTTTAAATTGTTTATTTTCAGAAGAAAGAATTCCTCCTTTTAAAAAACAAAAACAAAACTCAAATGTGTGTTCTAATCTGTGTGGTACATTGGCAGCAGCATTTATGTTCGTGCACGTGAGCCTTGAGTTAGTGCAAAACTTTGGAAGTTCTTTGTGGATTCATAAAGGCTCTAAGGGGTGTCATGGTGGAAGCTGCAGCATTATAAGCTCCTTAATGTAACTGAGATTCCCAGCTGGATGCAGCTAACCCTAGAAAGAACAGTGAGGAAATAATTAAATGGTTGCCTTAAAACTGAGTTGATGGTACCTTTGGGTGGACCCCAGATGCTGGTAGGGAGTCCTCATGCACTGATGCTTCTGACCTCACTAATTAAAAAAAAACCCCAACAATATTGATGTATGTGAATTTTTTAATATGATATTTATAATTGATCCATGAAAGAGCATGATACAAATGTTTGTAAATCTATTTCCATGTGCATATTCTCATCTAAATGACTTCTAAACATATTCACACAAACAGCACTCTCTTCCCCAGTCAGAAGGGGGTCAGTAGAATTCCTAGAATACAATAAAGTAAGCATTTGTATTATGTGGAATGTCTTTCCAGAAATACTAGATAGAGAGGGTATATTTCATTAGGTCACTTTCTGCCAGTTAGTTTGAGGGGAAAAGCTACCTTTTTTTTCTGTAACTTGTGTCTTTCTATTGCCCTCTTAAAAATATATATATATAATGGATGAACGTGTAACCTTAAAATATGCTCTTACTATTATATTGGAATGCTTTGTTTACACCGACACTAAACATAAATGTTAAACTCTTAACTTCTTTTCCTTTAGGTTTGTAAGCAGAATATTTGTAATACCAAACTATCCAGATCTTATGCTATCAGCTTCTGGGGTATGTATTTTGATCCTTTGAAAAAAGTGTCAGTCTTACGAGCCAGAGTTCAGTTTTCTGCTTGTTTTGCAAGGATTTGCTTTCTGTAGAGGCAGAAGACTTGCACTTCAATTCCACTCCCACCAACATTCTACTCTGAATTCAATTTTCTACTCTTAGCAAGATATCTGTGATCTGAGTTCAGTTTACAGCAATGTCAGCTGCTTATAAGGGAAACAAATATTTAGTTCTTAGTCCCCAGACAAGAACTGAAATTGACATTTCTATAAATAACGGAAGCATTTTCATCATAAGAGTTTTTAAATTAAAAGTAGAACCCCACTAACTCATAGAAATGTCTGGAAAGCTCTGCAATTACTGACTGCTAGGAACACTGTAGTGACCTAAAGTGTAATGAAATACTCATCTCAGTGTAATACTGAGGTTTGGTATGGAGGAAATATAGGCATATCCAAAGTTGGTCGCAATTATGGATAGCTGTCCCTGTATTAGCTGGCCCTATCTCCTACTCTTGAGTAGGAGTCGCATTTGAAGATGAACACGGAGAATGCTGAAGTGCTAAATGACAGTATCTAGAAGTTCCAGTGACACATTTTAAGCCTATTTTTAGTTTTTAAATTTAATATTAATTTTTAGTCACGTCCATTTTAAAAATTCTTCATTTCCAATGTTTAATTACTACCCTTTTTCTTCTTGCCAGTGGTCTCCACTTTTAGTCTGACTCTTCTTTGTTTCCTGTCTACCTCTGATTTCTTATGTCTGCTTACTTCCTCTCCCTTCTTTCTTTAACTTCTGAGGGTTTTATTCTTTATAGAGATATTAAAAAAAAAAAAAAAAAGCTGTGTTGTATTTTTGTGTTCAGCTTCTGCACACTCAAGGTTTCTTCCTTCCCAGGTTTCTTTCTGTGAGGAGGTAGGGCCAGCTTAATCTGTTCATTCTTCTTGCTTTTCACATCATTTCTAGTTCTTTGGGATGGAGAAATCACATAGTCCTCACCATCTTTTCAGGATTAACTCTTGCTTCAGAGCACAGACAAATTAATTATCAAGAGACTATTTAAACAATTGAGGTAGATTAACTGTCGTGGCTGGCCCAGTGTTTAATATCTCTTTAACAGTTAATAAGCGCTAGAATCCTGGATATTTTTCTTTAGAGCATTTAAGATGAACTAACATGTTTTAAGCCTTAATCAAACTTCTCCACCTTCCAAGATTTTCTGAATTGTATGGTATATGGTTGTAGATAAAGCAAGAGTTGTTTTATCAGTAGCACCACATGACAACTCCAGTCCCAGAGAAAATTGGTGAATTGAGGTGATCCTCAGTGCTCTCAAAGAGGAAAAACAGTATTCTCTATTAATGTGTATGCAGCCCAATCTTCCAGTCTAACTAATACTAATGATACTGCACAAGATGGGGAGAATGCACTCTAGAATTGAAGTCTGTAATGTGGTGGCAACTTTTATATCTTTTGATTTGATTTCCTCCTATTGTATGCCCAAAGGTCCTGTATTTTGTTCCAGTGCAGTACCTCTCTGAACAACTTTAGTGTTAGTGCTGTCCCTGGCTTTATTTCATTCTTAGAGAGGCAACTTCAGTGATATCTCCCAGAACAGAGTTTAATTTCAAAGATAACTAAATTAAATGAGGGCTTTCTTCCTCAATGAATTATAATCCAAAGGATTTCGATGTTGTACAAGGGTGGGTGAGGGAAAGAGCAACCTAAAAGGAATGGTGAGTACATAGCACACTTACTGTTCTGCTATTTACGAGATTCTGACAATGCACTCATCCAGCAACCTAATTTCCATTACAAAGGAAAAATAACTTGTGCATGATTGAATAACTTAGAATTGTGTTAAATTATGTATTTACTAAAATGCCTTATCTGCAGTTTGAGAAAATGTAACCAGTTTTTTTGAGGGTTTAGAATCTCGTGCATGAAGCATCTCAAGGGGAGGTATGAGTTAGCTGGCTTCTGAAGAGCACAACTGACTTCTCTGTTTTTGTGTTAATAATCAACCTGTCCATTTGAACTTATTCAGGATTGTACTGTGAGGCTTTGGGAATACAAAAATGGGAAAGAAGTGCACTGCTGTCATCTAAACAGTTTGAATGAGACTGAGGCAACGAAAAATGACAAGGTATGGGTATATGATGAGTTGTGCGTGCTGATGCTTTCATTGTACTCCTGAACCCTGTGACTTAAAAATGTGTTCTGTTACTGATTAGTATTAGGACCAGCTTTCCTTTATGGTGATAGGTGGGGAATCCTGTGTAAGTTCTAGAAACCACAATTCATAAAGAGTAGGGTTTTCAAAAATGTCTAAGTGACTTAGGAACATAAATCCCACTGGAAGTCACAGGATTTGTGCTCCTGAGTCATTAAAGGGCTTGTACACACAGCAATTTAGTACATAGCAAGCCAGGTTGTACACCTGTAGCACTGTAGCTTGCTGTGCACTAACTGTCAGTGTGGACTCTACCACTGTGCACTAAAATTTCCATAGTGCCCTTTGACCTGCAAACAGAAGATCAAAGCGCACTATGAAACTTTCAGTGCACAGTAGTAGGGTCCATGCAGCCAGTTAGTGCGCTACAAGCAGGAGCATCTATCTGTTTGCTGTGAACTAAATTGCTGTGTGGACAAGCTCTTAGGCACTTCTGAAAATGCCACCTGGTATTTATAAAGAAATTTGAGCAATTCTCCCAAAATTGTGTTTGAAAGGAAGATGATGCTTTCATTTATCTGTTGTATTAAAAACTTGCCCTTTAAACCTAAAATTCTTAAGCAGAAACATCAAGTAAAACTGAAAAAGTCTAGCATGAAGTGACTTTAAAACTAGTAAAATTATAGCTTTAACATCCGCTGAAGTTATATTTGAGCAGAAAGTTTCAAAATGTTTGTAACAAACTACCAAGGCAAGTATTGCCTTACTGAATTGAAACTCTGGAGTATATCTTAAGTGGTACTGAAAACTCTTGGAACTGATAGTACCCACTCTTGCCTCTACATGTGATTTGTTCCATACTAGCAGCTGGAACAACGCAATATTGTCCTTGCTATCTGCATTACATCTGAGTCAGCTACCACTTTGCCTAGTCAGTCATCCATGCGTTGCATATCTGTGGTTAGCGGTCTTTTGCTTGGCAGGTTTTTTTATGTGAATGGCTAGCTAATCTATCTTTCATTACAACAACAGTGCTTGATCTCTTTCAGTATGAATCATAGAGGTGACACCTTTCCTTCTGAGTTAGTCAGTGGCCCAGTCTAGTGTTAGACATGGATTTCTAGATGGTGACTTTATGATGCAACTTGTAAGGGCTTGGCCACTGGTGGCCGTTAATCCTAGGCACTCTTACCCCAGTGTCCAGGCTAGAATCCAAGTGTGGTAATTCCATTTTGCCTTGCTGTTAGTTTCAGTTGGAGAAGGTATTCTTCACTCTCTCCCCACAGCTGAGTGCTGGGCACTCTTTAAAGGTTTGCCACCTTCTAAGCGGTCTGTGTAAAACCTGATCCTACAGGCCTGCATGTACATTCCCACGTACTTAATTGGGAGCTCAGCAGGTAGAAGGACAATAGGATGAGGCCAAAGCTTTTCAAGAGCTTTGGGATCTATATTTGAAAGGTGCAGTCTAAATATTGTGAAAAGATAATTAACAAGTTATTCTGTGTCAGAGGAATAGCATGCAAGTGCTTCTCCAATCCATAGGTAGGCCCTTCAGGCTGGTCCTCTGTATCATTGAATCTAGTGCTCTGAATCCAGAACTTGCTTTTAATTGCAAGTCTCACTTCAGAGAAAGTGAAGTGAAGAGTTTCACTTCAGACAAACCTTAGAAAGCACTTTTCCTCCCTCCACAGTAAGGAGCTAGCAGTTTGATGTTTTTAAACTGTCATGAAATACTAATGAATAGAACCCTTGGAGACAGTTCTTGGACTAATGCATCCTCCTGTAGACAGGTTTAATTATTTACTCAATTTGAAGGAACAGTAACACTGTTCCAAAATTATATGTACAGCCCAGGAGTCTATAACTCATTTACTGCTACACCCAATGTGAAAAACTGCAATTAGTTTATTTTTGTTAAGTGGTGGTTTTCAGGAATAGTGTAGCAAACTCTTGCTGTCTGTCACCTCATGTGGCATGTCACTTGAGTAAGTTACTCCTCCTGGGCTGAGAGAAGCTCGGAATGGAGATCATTTACATCTCATGATGGTACCAGGAATATGTTCCAATTTCTTTCCCACCAAGAAAAAAGCCCCAAAAAACTGATCAGCAGCATGTCAGATGCATCCCTGCGAGCCAGCCTTATTTTACAACTCTTCAACCATACAGCTTGCATGGAAAAATGAACTGTCTGCATCCAGATGGTTTTCTTGGAAGCCAGTGTCACTTCAGAGTGACCGCTTTCTTGAATCTTTGAGACCTCTGCTTATTACAAATTCTCACAAATAAAGTAGTGTGTTCCACAGGATCACTGCTTCTAGCAGAATGATGTCAAAGGGTAATTTTAAGGTGATGGCTGGCTGAAGTAAAAAGAGTGACATTTGTGTACCATGAATGATTTTGTTATACTGTAGAACCTCAGAATTACTAACACCTTGGGAATGGAGGTTCATAACTCTGAAATGTTTGTAACTCTGAACAAAACATTATGGTTGTTCTTTCAAAAGTTTACAGCTGAACATTGACTTAAACAGCTTTGAAACTTTACTATGCAGAAGAAAAATGCTGCTTTCCCTTTATTTTTTTTAGTAATTTACATTTAACACAGTACTGTATTTGCTTTTTTTTTTTTCTGGTCTCTGCTGCTGCCTGATTGCATACTTTAGGTTCCAAATGAGGTGTGTGACCAGTCAGTTCAAAACTCAGCTCATAACTGAGGTTCTACTGTAATCTCTCTTTACTATGTTCAGTGGTCCCATGTTGAGAGCTTCCATTTTATTCCACAGTTAAATAAGTCACTAGATCTCATTTCAAATCCATAAAAAAACTCTGTCAGACAATAATTTAAGAGCTGAACTGTGCTGCTCTGTATTTAATACTAGTGTCCCTTCTATAGCTACATACAAGGTGTACCCTGTCTATCCAGTCTGTTTGCATCACTTATGCTACCAAGTGTCTGATAGGAGTTGGTACTATAGGAGATATAGAATACAACTTTGTTTTTTAAATGCTTAGAGAGTCCACTGCTGCTGTTTGTAAACAAGGGAAGTCATAATTTCTACAAAATCACAATGTAAATAGTTCTATTTACCCAAATATGGAGCTATTCTTGGTAGCTACAATAACTCTCTCATATCAGACCCCTTCACCCTCACCTCCTCCCAATATCTTAAAGCATGAGTGATTTAATACCCATGCACTGTACAGAAGGACTGGATCCCATCTATAAATATGGAATAATTTTGTTTTTGCAGAGTAGCAACAGATCAATCCCATCTGTTCAAGTGCTCTGAAATTTATTTTTCTATTGACAGTAACCTTTAGAAAATGTTGTTGTCCTCATGTCCAAACAGATGATTGGAGGAGGGAAGTGCATGCTGCTTAGTTTTTATTTTTAGTTTAGAGATACTGCATAGTGCATTCTTTCTTTCTCTGTAATTAAGATAACTTATACCACAAGTGGGGTAGATATGGATGGAAGCCACTGTGTAACCTTTTCTGCTGTTTGTGCCTCTGTGTTTTTGTAGCTTGTGGCTTATAAAACAAACCGAGATGAAACTGGTTCTCTGGACAAGAGAGGGTTGCCACCTTGCATTAAGCTCGCTATCCAGGATGTTCAAAAGCAATGCAGCCCTTGAGACTCCCCCAGATTACAAGTCCAAACATGAGTTCCAGGACACTGCCTGCATGCACCCCAATAGCCAATTCAGGAAGTAGGAGCCCTGTGGTTGATCCTGAATTGAGCTCACAGCCAAGGTTAGTTAGAGACTCTGTGCAGTGACTGACCATTCACCCAGTGTTGTGCCAGCAGAGGTGCTCAAAAACCCCTTCTAAAATTTTGCCCCCATAGTGAAGGAAGGATTGGGTTCATTTCTCTGTTCTGCTGGAACTGAGCTATTCCTTTCTCCTCTGAATAGGGAAACTATTGTTGCTGGAGATGATATCTCCAGAGCTTATAAAAATACATAAGAGCAAGTTTTTGCCTTTGCAGTCATGGGTGTTTTAAAAAAAAAAAAAGTACCTCAGGCAGAATTCTTGCAACTTTTTTAAAAACAGGTTCTTCATTACTCCCACCCTCAAATCAAGTAACACAAACTTAATACTGTGCTCCACAGGCAACATACTCAGTATAGTTTTTCAGGCAGGAAGTACAATAGTTCCAGCAAAGACATTTAATAGCGACTGCCTTCCTTGGTTATTAGTGCTTCTGTGGAAATGAGCCATTTTGCCTCCATCCCTTATGAAAGGTGAAACTAAGACCACTTTACAAAAACATTGGCTACACATCACTGCATTTACCTTTTTACACCAGAGGTGCTGGCCACCATCTTACTGATATATGTAACCTGTAACATATAGTGTGGCATTCTGGCCAACGACACTTAAGATACATGACTATTTCCCATATAATTTACAACGCTTAAAGGTTAAAAAGATGCTGTCATCTCCTTTAGGCTGCACCTGCTGATTTATTCACTGTAGGTCTCTCAGTAGGCTCTCTGCTGACATCATGTTTGGTTAAATTATTCAAGTAGTTATGCTGACTACTTGGGGGGGGGGGGGGTCTCAGAAGGTAGAAATTTGGTATATTTTGGAGGAAAAGGACTACTGTCAAGCTATCCATTTAAAATGAAGCTTTCCATTAAGTTCCTTAGATTAAGAGCCTAAATTAAACCTAAGTTTCCCCCTAAGTGTTTAAGGTTATAATTACGTGTTTTTCCCTCCTGTCAGAAATACGCCGTGTCAAGAATAGCCTATTGTTGTCAAGGAAATTACATTGCCATTTTATGTGACTGGTAAGAATAAAGGGGAATGGTTGCTAGAATTATAGTTGTATTATAGCTATTTAAGGAAAGGGCAGGGGACAGTTAAATGTCCATTGCTAGATGTTTCAGAATTGCTCTGAATTGAAAGTGGCTGTCCTGTCGTGATCTCTTAAAGAATGGGTTTCATCATGGGTATGTCAGTGGCTTTAGCATGAGGATCATGAGAGCCCTTAGTATACTCCCTATGAATTCAAACAGAGGCAGCTCAAAAGTTGCTTGGTTTAGTAAACTCTTGAGTGTTTTATTACAGTCCATATATACTCTAGCTCTTCAAGTTTAGGGCACAGTGGAACAGCTCTCAAAGGCCATGGTCTTTGGGCGTGAGTCTAGTATTTACAGTGCTATAGTCAGGAGTCCATTTAAGCCAGCAGAGATGCGTCCATGTAAAACAGCATTGAAATCCACAGCTGTGCTGCCCATTGGGCCCAAGGGTATGGGCTCTGCCATGTGGCAGAGGACTAGCAAGCAGTGGGGCCAGGGTGTTGCTGCAGAACCCTGCTGCCAAGCTCCCAGGCTGCTGTTACCTGTTAAGCCTGGCAAAACAAGTTCCATCTGACATACAGACTTGGGTTTGGTGAGGAGACCATCATCCTAAGTTGCCTGTACTGTGAAGCTGGCAGCTTCACCAGGGAGGCACCTTCTTCCTTTGGTGAACCTCCTGTTTGCCAGTGGGGAGCCTTGTTCCTATGAACTGAACTGAGACCCCTGCTGCCGGGCTTAACAGGTCTCAGGAAGCTTTGTGTATGGAGATCATGGATGCAGGGGAACAGATATTGATCCTCCCCCTTCTACACCCAGCCCCGGGCATTTTCTTGGCTCTCGCTAGTTGCATGCTCTCTCTTCTCCCTCCCCGGCACCTCCTTCCTGGTCCCCATA
Organism: Emydura macquarii macquarii; assembly: GCF_026122565.2. NCBI lineage: Eukaryota > Metazoa > Chordata > Testudines > Chelidae > Emydura > Emydura macquarii. The sequence continues at coordinate 16,603,661 of NW_027131180.1, forward strand.
CCCTGTTTTATTTTTACTGACACTCTTTAGTTACTCTTCAAGCTGTGAACTCCAAGGTAAATTGCACTGTGAAACCATGTGTCTGATTGTGAAAAAATATTACTTTGTAACAAGCGGCTTATTTTTGCTAACCTTCCTTTTAAAATAAAGTCTAACTTTAGAAGAAACAGTTCATAATGATTTTTCTTTAGTACAACATTTGAAAAGAAATTATAAATTCTTCAGTATCTGCAATTTACTGTGGCCTTTGGGGTTGTAAATAAAGTACAGTACAAGTGTTGGGGAATGTGTTTCTTTTTTTAGAGCTGTACTTGAAATGCTGATGATTTTGCTCTGGTACTAATTTTCAAGTGGGTAGATGCAATTTACTGTGTACAAGTGATAGCCCTAGGCGGGTTTTGTGATCATGGTAATTCCATTTTATTTCTGTTTAAAGTATTCCCACAGTTTACATCTTCCAGTTTGATGCTGCTACCCAGCTGTTAGATTACAAACACCAAATCTCTTTGAAGCATAAAGGTTGGGACATTGCATTTGAGGAAACAGATAGGCTCTGGATACTGCAGGAGGACAAAGAAGCATCACTTCTACTCTACAGGCCCGTGGCTGGACAGTGGCAGGTTAGATATACTCTGATAGAGTTGCCAATATCTTGTGTCTGCTCCAGTCCGCAGCAAAAAGCAGAATAATTGAGTGAAAATTAAATGGCACAATTACTTTAATGCATTATGGCTCTGAGCTGAGGTCAGATCTGGATCTGATCAGAGATGGGCTGATCCTATGTCCTTCATTCATGCAAAACACAGTCTTTAGCATGACTGGCAGTCTCAGCTCGAGATGCCCAGGTCTGACATAGAAGGGTCAGCTATCTATGAAAGCCTGCGCAATGGTTGACAGCCTTAACCTTGTTTAAACTAGCATCTCTGCTCTTAAACACTAATTTCACTCAATTAAAAAAAAAAAAAAAAAAGCCTGTACACTTTTCTCTCAAATTTGTACCTTCTCAGACTGTTTGTTTTCTGGGTGGGGGGACCATCTGCAGTTCCCCATCCAGAAATGTTGTTCTTACCCCCACACCATTTTCTTACCTTAACCCAATGGTTAAACTAAATGAGAGAATAGGGGAGCACATCTCTCCCTCCTCCCAAAATCCCTGTGAGCTCCCACTCCTCTGAGGTTTTGAAAAACTGCTTCCCTCCTAATTGGCAGGTGATGAAGGCCTGCTAGGAGGGAGAATTTCAGATTGGAGCAGCAAGAGGAGCTGCCTGCCTGAAGAGCATGAGACTCTCAACCTTCCTAATAGTAGGTTGAGCAGCACGACTAGTTTCTCGGTCGTCATCTACCATGCACAACCACGTCCCAGCCGCCAATTGAATATACAGGACGAGTGTCAGCTTCCACACTGACGAGCTTGACATAGTCCTGCAGCACAAGAAAACTGCTTAGCCTCAATCCATCCCAGTTAGAAGTGTGCTAACTCCATTTTTAAAGTGCTTTTGCCCTTGAGCATGGTGGTAGAGTGTAGATTCTGCTAACGGTCTTCAAGAAGAGAGAGCTAAAAGGAAAGAGCAGCATGGAGAAAAATGTTTTCCCCTCACCTTTTTCTGTACATATCTCAAAAGGAGTGTCTGTGAGGAGAGAAGAAACAGTGGTGGCCCTGTATTAGAATTTTTATCATTCCATTGAGAACTGAGCCACCAACATTTGAGTGATCAGATTCCCTGTAGTAGCTCTTAAATTTATCACCCTGGTAAATATAAAAGGAGTGGGATATAGTTGGAAAGTTTTTTCATTTTAAATTAAGTTTCATGCGAGTGTTCTTGGACCTTTCACTCTTCCTCTAGATATTTCTTTACCTCATTGATTTCCAGATAATTGATTCCCACTTTTTCCTTTAAATCCTTGGGCAAACTCTGTTTTCCAGGCCACCTTAGGCAGAACATGGTGATCCCATGCCAGGCCTCAGTGATGAGTGTGTGGGAAGGAAAGGTGTTCTATTAAATCTCCCTTCATGGTACCCAGTCGAGGCTTTGCATTTCCTAGTGTGCTGGTTAATGTAATGTGCTTTGTATGATTGATGCTTCTGAGGAGTGTAACGAATAAGTGTTCTTTCCTTTCCCAGCCAGTTACTGATGACAAGGGATTAATGAAAATGTCAAAATACCTGCATGACAACTGGACAATGTTTGAAGGTGAGCAACTTTGTTTAACGGGCCAGGGAAGGTGATATAGTGGTTACAGCACAAGGGAAGGAGTCAGATCAGAGTTCTCGTCATGGCTCTCTTACTGGCTATGGACAAATCACTTTGGGTATGTCTACACTGACGTTGGGAGTGAGCCTAGCAGTCTGGGTAGACAGACTTGTGCTAGCAGGGCTTGAGCTAGTGTGGATGTTGTGGCTTAAACTGGAGCTCAAACCTAGGAGGTCAGGTGGGTGTGAGAGCCTGAGCTGCAGCCCACCTCACAGTATCCACACTGCTATTTTTAGCACACTGGCTTGAGTCCCTAGCCCAGGTAGACACAGACTCGTGCTGGTAGGCTCACTCTTAGCTGCAGTGCAGACATAACCCTTAACTTCTGACTCAGTTTCCCTCTCCATTTGGGAATAATACTTGGCTACTTCACAGCAGCCTGAAAGTGTAGAGTTTGTAAAATGGTTGGCAGTCCTCCAGTGGAAGCTGCTATATAACTAAAATGGCTTCACAGAAAAATGTCAAAGGTACTTTGTCATTCTGTGGTGTAGTTGTCCACATCTGAACACTAGTATGTTGTACGTAGAGCATTTAAAAGAAGTTAGACCTTTTTGACATACACATACGTGCATAATGAACTGTGAGTGTATCTCTGTCTTACTGCACCAACCCGTAATGCTGTTCTTTCCTGAACATGAAATTAAGAGCAAAACTGAATACATGATTGACACCTGTATTGGCAACTTCAGTGGAAATAGCAGGGACAGAGTAGCTACCAATGCTGAATTATTCCTTCATTTAAAGGCAGCTCCTCCAGGTCCATGTTGAGGCACTTTGGGAAGATAGTGCAGGGAAGCTGTACCTGAACCCGAAAATATAAAGCATCTGTTCTGGTGGAGATTTTGTGTATGGCTTGTGTATGGCTTTTGCCCTTGATTTTTCTAGAAGAATGCTGTTTTTCTAGTTAACCTGCAGGAACCAGGCATTTTTAAACAAATTTAAATGAGAATCTCAAAGGATGGGTGCGGTGGGAGTCAGTGGGTGCCTCATTGTATAGTTAAGTGTGGTTTAATTCTGTGCATGATTTTAGGGACTCATGCTGGGAAGTTATGAAGCTTGTGATTTTAAAAGAAGGAAAAATAAACCCTAACTTCCATACTTGGAAGGTCATTATATATGCAGAAAGATGATCAGCCTACGTATATTGGCAGAGTTGCTGGATAATGAAGTTTAATATCTTATCTTTAATATCTAATCTGGGGAGTATTTTCTGTTTGCCACTTCCATTACACTTAGGTTCAGTCTCTGAAAGTGGATGTCTGGATCCACTAGAAGGGAGTACATTTGTGATGCACCTGTTTTACACAGCTCGAATATTTCTAGGTATATCCATGTTAAAAGCAGCGTCCCGAGTGAGAATGAAAAATACAGAAAAATAGTGGAAAACAAGTCATTTCTGAGATTTACTTTCCAGCATAGCAAATTACCATAATTATAATAGTCTGGGTATCTGCAGCTGGGAAAAGAGGACTATTCAGAGCAGAGTGATTATTATAGCTAATTAACGAGAGCAGGCTCAGTTGATGAGCACCTATTCCAGCTGCGTAATTAGTGCTTTTACAGATTATGAAAAAAGGTACTTACCCTACTTGATAAGACAATGAGATTGCTTGTATTGCTTCTTCCTTAGACAGCTGGTGATCAGGGAATATGTAAAACCGCTTGTAACCTAACATAATCGAAGCAGAAATTGAATACTTAAACCTTCAGTTGAATACATATTGGGCCTGAAAAAAGATTCTGCAATCCTTTAACATAGTCTGGTAGAAAATACAATAGATATATGGATTGATTTTCTTCTTTGCTCACTAATATCCCTCTCTTTCCTGCTCCCACCTGTCTGTTTCTCCTCATACTTACGTGGGGAAAGGGATGGGTGGAGTGGGGAGAGTTCAAAGGAACTACAGATAAGGATTAAAGACCACCACCATGAATTGCTTCTAGAAACAGAAGAACCCTAACCTGCCAGTTTTAGTTTATATTCCCCAGAGTAACCTTCTAATTATCTTCCTTAACTATTCAAGCATTTTACAGGAATGACAGATGTCATACTGGAAGAGTAAATTTAAACAGCATCTTCAAGGATGTACTGTAATAAGCTCACAAAGGAGTGGTGGAACATGCAGGGATCAGTGCTGGGAAGTTTGTGTACACTTATTTCATAATGTCCTGTTTTCCTCTGAATTTTCTAATTTTGTCGTCTTTTTTTTTTTTTTTTTTAAATGCAGGGAACACCAAACTCAACACAGTAATCTAACTGGAGCCCTGTGCAGTGTTTGAGTATTGTGGACTAATTCAAATTCTTTAATACACTCCAGTGGGATCTTTAGTGATGTTACCAAGACCAAGATTTTCAAAAATAGAAGCCTGAAGTTAGAATTTTTATATGCTCATTGAACCCACTGATGTCAGTGTGAGCTGTTGGGTGCTCAGCACTCTTGAAAAATCAGGCAGGTGCCTAAGTATGGATTTAAAATTCTAACTTTAGGCTGTTTTCAAAAATCTTGGCCTTGGTGTGTGAATGTAGTAGTGATACTTGAGTGCCTCGCCACATTTAAACATAATAAAAAGGTTGTGTATTGAATGGCTAGAATTATAGTGCAGGAGTCAGGACTCATTTGTTTAAAATTCCAGTGCAAGTAGGAGTTGGAAATAGTGCTCAAAGTATCTACATTGTCTTGTTTTTTCTGCCACAGGTTCTGTTGGGACAGAAAGCTGCTACAGCAGTCTTTATAAGGCCTCATTTGACAACATGGCCATTTATCTACAAAAGAAAGAGGAGAGGCTGCAGCAGCATCAGCAGAAGAAAAGAAAAGAGCTGCAGCATGAATCTAATGGACAAACTAAAAAGATCAGAACAGAACCATCCTAACCATTACTAACCGCTAACTGCACCATTTGCTTGTAACTTCAACAAACCTGAAAGAAACAGATCTAGGCACTGAACCTTTTTTTTTTTTTTAAAAGCAAAGTGAATGACAGACAAACATCAGTGTACAGTTTGAATGTCAAATAGGGGATGGCTTTAATGAATCAGGTTAATTTTCTTGTCATGACAATATCCTATTTGCAACAGATATTGTATTTACTGTATATATTGTTCCTTGCCATGTGTTCTATCCCAGCAGTTGGAGAATTTAGTGCTGGTAATGCAGTTTTAGCAATCTGAAGCACATCTTCATACTGTGATAGTGCTTTACATGGAGAATGAGATTTACATCTTACCAATTGTACTCTACATATCACATACACTGGGGCTGGTTTCCCAAGGAAGAAAGTTGACAAAGTATTTTAGTTTTGTTTTAGACAGTTTATTTAAGATGACAGCCTATAAAAGGATAATCATGAAAAATTAATCCTTTGAAATTAAAAAAATATATATATATAAGGCTGTAACTAGCAGTCTTTTGTCACATTTATTTTTATGCTTAAACTATAGATTTTGTTATGAATTCTGCCTTAGTATCTAATCCAGTACTATTCAGAGGAAACTTCCACTGGAAGCTGTGCAGGAATAGATTTTACGTGCTGTAAAGCAGTAAAAGGTGTTAACCAAACCCCAACATCATTTAAAGAAGACTGTTTTCTGTATTTTGACTCTACAGCTTAACTGTAAAAATGGTTTCAGTGGACCCAGAGCAATGCTATCTTGTGTGTTCTGCTTTTTGCAACAGAAGCTTTCATTTGACACTAACTAAGAAATAAAAATCTTAGTGACTAACAGTGCAGAGAATCTTATGGCATCATTTGTTACTTCATCACATATGTTTATTCAAAAACATCTTTATCAGAACTCAATTTGTCTTCATGGAATATACTATACTTCAGGGGGGATTGTAAAGCTGGGGGTGTATAAATCTGTCATCCATTAAAAATGTGAGAAACTCTGAATTGAAAAAAATCTATCCAGGTACTAATATGTCTCATCACCAGGGGATCTGACCATTTTTAGTTTTAAGTAGTAAAACTTTTCATGCAACTAATATAAAGGAGATTGGTGTGCTACAAAGGAAAACCACTTCAGTTTATTTCTAGAGTATTAGCCGTTGATCATTAACAAAGCAGAACCCACTGCTTATATCCGCACACAAGTTGCATTATCCTATTGCTCTTATTGTGGGCCCCACATGATTTTTCCATGAATACCTAGTTTGAAAGTCCCATTTAAGATGGAAGCATTATTTGCACTACCATGGAACCTGCAAATATACTAAACTCATTTTAGTGGTCTAATCTGGATTCTTTTTCATATTGCTTTAGGAGTCTGCCTTGTGCTATGACAAAAAGCTTCCATTAACATTAAGTGTCGTGTTGGACATTCAGGGAAGGATTGTCCCTTTGTGGTTCAGTGCCCTGTAGAAATGAAGGTAAATGTGCAGCCTAAACTTTTAATAGGAAGTTCTGGTGCCCAATAGTTGAAAGTGCTGTATAGTACCTTAATCAGTGCTCGTTATGTCATGTAGCTAAAGCCAATATTCTCATTTTCAGATTGGAAAAACTGACCGGGAGATGTTATGGCTAGAATTAGGGGGCTAAGTTCATTATTTGAATGCTAGAGTAAATGGCCTAATTTTCAGAGGCGCTAAGTACTCACAGCTCTCCTGGGCTCCATTAGGAGCTGCAGAAACTCAATGCCTCTGAAAATCAACCCCCAATTGTCAGTGCCTGAACATGAATTTAGGGGCTCAGCTGTCGACAATCAAGTTTGAAAGCTATTTGCCAAGATTAGAATTTCAGGGTTACCTTAACCCTGGTTCATGGTGAGGGTCATGGGTTTAGGTTCCAGTCCTAGGTGTTACTATATTTCATAATGTTTTTTGTGTCTGTGTTATAGTTATTGGTGCTGTGTTCACTCCTATAAAGCCATCTGTGATGGCTAGAAGCTGCTGTCTGAGTACAGATATGTAATAATGGTGTTAATACTGTAAGTGACATGGTCAGTGGTTACTGTGTAAATGTGGTAGTTTATGGGAATTCCCTATAGGACTAGAGAGCTAATTTAATAGGGACTGTGGGATGAGCCAACAGGAAAGCAATGCAATAGATGTAGGTAAGGACCCCCCAGCAGTTTGGCAAGTAATTGACTTCAAGAGTCCTGCCTTCAAAGAAGATGCAAACTTGTTTTGCCAAGCTAGGAGTCTGGAAATCAAAAACACTAAAGAGTTGAGTGCTTCTGCTGTGGGGGGCAGGAGAGAGAAGAGAAGCATCCTCATTAGTCAGAAGTTTCTGGGGAGACAGGCTGTCAAAGACGCTTTGTGGAGGGAGTCAAAAGGAGGTGGGCCTTGCCAGATTCAGGGAATGCATGCAGTCTGTTGTTGGATGATTTATTTTCAATGCTTTTGTTCTAAATGCTTTGCTTTAAAGAGGTTGTCTGGTTTCTGTATTAATTGCTGTCATTGCTCTCAGGGAACAGAATTGCAAGGTTTTAGTCTAAGCCAAGCCTGCTAAGGTAATCATTGTTACTACCAGAGGACCACCACCCAGAGCCTGATCTACAGGGGAGGGCTGTGTGATTCCACCTGGAGCCAGGTGATTGTAAGAGGCCCAAAACCTGAAGGGGTGCACTTGGCAAGATCAGAAGGTGTCAGTGGTGCAGATCCTCCAGTAACTGACCACATCCTGTCTCTGCTTATTGTGCCCTTAATTCCTCCCCTTGGGTTATTTGAAGTTCCATTCAAAGATTTCTTCAGTGTGTTTACAAACACTAACTCAAACAATTAGTACTTTCAGGAGGAAGTAGATCTTTGGGGAGGAAACTAGAGAGTGTATATATTACAGAATCCAAGATAAATTATAGGGACTAAAGCTCTAGGGAGAGCTATCAAATAGTTACTGTTTCATATACTGCATACTGTGTAATAACGAAAGGATTCCATGCTTGTGAAACTAAACTGGCGATTTATTAAGAGAACTATTTACAGAGATGCTGCAATTGCAGCTAGCATTCTAGCTATCAGAACGCTGGCTAGTTTCCTCATGCCTCCTCCAATCTCTTCACTCCTGCAAACTGTTCTCTGCCCTCCAAGTTCCATGCTGAGTGCTAGTGTGATGCTCCTTCTAAAGGCTGGAAGATTCAGCAGCATAAGGAGTTCCTAAATTCAAAAGGGAAGACAGGGATTCTTTTCACCTTTTATCTGTTTAACATAAGAGGATTCAACTCTAATAGATACTTTGGAAATGTTCTTTCAGTTCTTGTAAGGTGCCAGTGTTACCATAGCACTGACATCCTGCAGCAAACACAAGCACTTGCACCAGTTGGACTCTCATCTGGGTCACTGTAGGGAGAGAGTAATGAAAAACTTGCATCGTGCTACAACTTGATAGTTGTAGGGACTGATAGCAGATGATTCAGCTACACAGAAACAGTTGGTGTGCCTGCATATTTTCTGTCCTTATTTCATCTTGTTTTTCTCTGTAGGTAGCTAGATCACACTCCTCATCTTGGTATTGGAACTACTTTACAGCCCATTAAACTTGTTTCATGGCTTTTGTTTACATCTTGGCTTAGAATGCTTGGACTAAAGCATAACTTAATGCCCAACATAAACAGGGACATGTCAAGTCTGATGTAACTTCCTAGCAGAACCATTAATCCCCATGAAGCATTAAAACAGCTTTTTACAGATAAATATAAATTCACCAGTACCGCACAACTTCATTTTTATTCTACAGTTCAGCCACCTCTCGTCCTCTGACACGCTGATAGTTATGAAAATTGGTTTATTTTCATTAAATGCTTGCCAAAATTCTTGCATTGCTGTATTTGACTAGAAGCTTTCTCACAAAACTCTAGTTCAGTCCCTGTAGTTATACTCTACAGTATACAAGGCCTGAGTGTAGCATGGATTACTGTTCTCTAGTGAACAGAATAAAATCCAATACAGAAGAGCCAAAGCAGGACATATTAGTGCATACACTGAGCCCAAAGATCCTTTCACCACAAGATGGACCTCAGTGGAAGGTTTCAGGACTAACGTCAAAATATGAAAGGTAGACCTGAACCAGCACCGCAATCTCTGGCATGTTTGAAATCCAGATCCAAATGTCACAGCTGAAAGCCTCACTCTACCTCCCAGGCCAGATGTTCAAAAATGTTTTTCACCAGCCCTTGCAGAAAGCAATAGATAGGAGTTGCTGGGGGTGAGGTGCTCTTGAAAAATCTAGCCATCAGTGGTTCTTCTTTACCCAATGGCATAATTCCCTGATGTCATTAGCTAGCTACTTGAGTACTGACAGCATAATCATCAATGCTCTCCAACCGAAGCCAGCACAGCAGCTGCACAAGCAATTTAAGCAGGCTACTGCAGCAGTTGGGGAGGATAAAATGAGGCCCAGCCAGGACCACACTGCTGATCCTGCATTTCCCCACCCCAGAACTATAAAGGATCTCTCCTCTATGGGGGGATAATACCCTCCTGGTGCCTTCCCCCACTCCTCCATTTGGCCTTGGGGAAAGAAACTGCAGGGAGGAGCCAGCCAGACACTGAAGCTGGCACAACAGCTGCAGAAGCAGCTAACAGAAAGTTTCAGAGACTGATGTCAGTTGTTTTCTAGAGTTTTGGCAGTTTCTCCTCGTTGCTGATTGCTCCACCTATCCCTTCCTCTTTCAGTCTCTTTGCCTTAGCTTCATTTCACCTGCCCCTTCCGTGCTCCCCTACTCCACTCCCTGTTTCCTTTTGGTTTGGGTCATCCCCTCTTTACAAAGTCTCACCCACATATATAGTGGCACTTAGCGGATGTTTGCGGGCCATCACTGTGCTTATACATTGTGTCTCCTTCTCTGCCCCTTTGTAAGCTCTACGGAGCAGGAACTATTTATTACTCAGTTTGAGCAGGGTTTAGTGCCATGGGACACCTGTTCTTGGCTGGTCCCAGTAATAATTAATATGACTTGTCAACGTCTCATGGAAAAGGGGATTTTTCTGTACCATTCACAAGTCTGGAACTATTATTTGTCTGTCTCCAAGTTACAGAAGAGGCTTACATTGGCAACTCATGGAGTATTTATAAATATGTAGAAGAAAAAAGCTGAAGAAATATCAAATTGGACTTAATTTCCTCAGCATTTTAAAATAAAATGCACACTTTTTGGCAAGCTTATTCAGAGTTCACATAAACATTGGAACACCCCTTACATGGTGTCATGGAATTGTGACCTTTCAGAAAAAAAAAGTGCATTTATAATCTAATTCCTTCCTGCTAGAGCAGGCAGGACCATATAACCCATTTAATAATAGCTGTATGTTTAGTGATTTTAATTTTTTAAAAGTGCCCTTTAAAAAAAAAAAAAAAAAAAAAAGTCACCACATGGAACCTATTTGCTCTAAAACCAGGATGACCAAAAACAAACAGACAAAAAAAACCCTGAATGTTGGCTCTCTGTTTTTCTCACTTTTCTATAGAAGTGTTACTATGAGATTCTCTAACCTGCAGGGGCAAATCATTCATACTTTACTCATGCATGTAGGTCCATTGCCGTCAGCATGACTACTTATGTGCGCAAGGCGAAGGATTTGACCTGAGGCAGTTGTGACAGACTGACAATGTATTCAAATATCTGAATGTAATTTTAAGTTCAAACTTACTACTGAATTAAGGTTAATATCTTTGAGGTATAGAGTATTAGACATGAACATATTTTTAATATATTATATGAGATTGCATGGAACCTCTTTAGCAGAAGACAAGATGAAGGCAATCTCTGGAAGACATTAGGGACCTCAAAGGGCTTTTTTGAACAATACATGTGAAGTGGATTTTCTAGAAAGTACCATGAAGTGAGAGGAATGCAAATTCTCCCCTACCAAGCCAACTGAGGGGGCCCATTGTGTACTTATTACCTGCTTCTGAAAACTCTAGATCAAAGAAGCTGATCCATACAAAGGCTGGACTAAATTTGTTGTGTGCTTGGTCTGATCTGAAGCTGTAATGAACTTGTAACCGCACAGAATCGCGTGGGGTGGAGTTTTGAAGGACTGATCCTGCCAGACTTAGGAGTGGGGGGTTCCGGGTGAACTTAGTGTAGCATGCATATAGGTTTTTATTGTTCTCTCTGTAGTGCTTTTTTACTGTAAGACTAAAGTAGGCTTGTTTAGAAAGAGCTGGGTGATATCTGTTGACAATCACTGTTATTCTCTGAAGAGAAAGCAAGCAAGTGTCCTTGGGCAACTGGTCTGTGCTGGGAAATACACAGTGAAGACAGGGAACTGTGCAACCTGGGAATACCCTGGTCAGAAAGGAGAGCGACACAGGTCTTAACCCAGAAAGGCAATGACTAGGGAGCTGGAAGCCAAAAGCAGGTGCCCTTGCTGAACCACTGAGGGGGAAATACAGCTGCAGTTGTCCTGGGATAGTAGATATTTTATAAATTGGAGGGGTGGAGGTGGAGAAGAAGAGAGGTTAAGACCCAAATCTACAAAGGGACTCAGGCTTTGTGGATTCCACTGGGTGGTTAGGAACCTAAAAGTTAGGCATAACAACACCTGAGTTAAGTGCACAGTACAATGCCTGGGGAAAGATAGGTGCTTAAGAATAAGTTCCACAAAAGCCAGCCCACTAAGCAGCGATCTACCTAAGACAGCCAGTCGCACATGCTGAAGAGAGGGATGTGTCCAAAGCCCCATCCCTCTGAGAGTTAGGCACCCTATGCCTGGGCTGGAAGATGATGTCGATCTCTGCTTGGGATCCACAGATAGGAGCCCTGTTTTGGGATGAGGAGCCTGAACTGTTTCTTGCAAGAATGATGGTGGCACACACCTAGCTCCACATGTGATGGGGGAAGAAGGGAAGGGCTCCCTTAATTCCTTTAGCCCAGTGGTTAGGCTATTCACCTGTGATGTGGGATACTCTGGTTTAAATTCCCCCTCCGCCTGATGGGGAGAAAAGATTTGACCATGGTCTTCCTGGGAGAGTGCCCTAGATTGTACAGTCACTCTCCCTCTTTTGGCCAAAAAGAAATTCTAGACAGTGGAATAGCTTCAGACAGGAGAGATGGAGAACTACTTTAGAATATCCTATAGTCCAGTGCGTAGGGCACACTCTTATATAAAAGAGAGTGTCCCATGGGGTGTTAGTGCAGGATAGCTATTTAGTGGTAGCTGTTTCCCACTAATTATTCCAGGTTTTGTAGACGAACACTTAGAGCTGAAGTCAGTGAAAGTCAAGTGGACTCTCACTTCCATATGCCTAAAGTGTCATCTGAAACCTCTCTGAGATCTGTAAAGATTGGCTTAGTGTTATTTGGCTGGCAGAGTTTAAGTTGACCTCTGAATGAACATCTGTACCCCAATGGGGCTGTCTGCAGATTAGTAGTGTCATGTGCAACACTAGTTGTGGGTGGTGTGCAAAATGTGGGACAATAGATTCTAAATATCCTGTTCACCCGAGCACTTGTGTGGTCCGTCTCAGTGGCAGCCTGTTCACGCGTCCCTATGTATGGTTCCTGTCGTCGGAGTGAAGATTGAGGAAAGAAGATGGACTTACCTGATAGTTAGAGTTTGTAGCTGTCCACTTGAATCCCAGTACCTGTTCCTGGTGTGTGTGATCCTGATCCTTGGTCCTAATCCCATCTGTCATCGTCGTTCCTTCGGTGTTGGCCCCTCTCTGTGAGTGTAAGCCCATACTTGTGGATTTTATATGGGACTAGGCTTCAAGCCTAAATACCTAAGTATTGGTGGTTCTATTATCCTTTGTAAATAAACCCTTTCCTATTTGATCTTAAAATTGTCTGTGTTCCCTGGGCGAGCAATTGATAGATGCTGTAGGCTTTGGGACGAACTGGAGGGTCCAGCTAAATATAAATTTAAGCTGTTTGAATTACCTTGGGTTTCGGTCTCAACTAACCCTTGGGACTTCTGGTAACAAAGGGCTCATCTACATGAACATTTGGTTTGTGACAAACTGGGATGTAAATTTACCACACATGAGTCAGCCCTGCACCAACTGTCTGGGTTGCTCCAGCTGATGTGCACTAACAATTGCTTAGTGTGCTTTGATCTTGTCCCATTTCAAAGCAGGGTAGATCAAAGCATGCCAAGGAATTGTTCATGCGCATCAGCTGAGTCCACCAAGACAGTTCATGCACTAGCCCACTTGTGCAGGGTAGGTTTACACCCCCAGTTTGTTGTGAACTAACTGTTCATGTAGACAAGCCCTAAATCATTTTTGAAAGTGGGGTTTTAGGAGCTTTTGGATGTTTTATCAAATCTATAAATCACTTCTAAAAAATCATATTAACTGAATGGCTTCCTCGGAGCAGGAAAACTTTAACAATTGGGCAGAAACAAATAGGACATTAATACATATGAATCATGGAATAACTGGCCCCATATAATTAATTATGATAGAATGTCTAAGATTTTCCTGGAAAAGGCATAAACTTATGTTTGACAGAGATTTGTCAGGAGATGTACTTCAGCAAATAGGAGCTATTGCCTAAGCATATTGAACGGGTGTATTTCTAATGGGGTAGATCAATTCTGGGCCCTATGCTATTTAACATTTTTATCAATAACCTGGAAGAAAACAAAATCATCACTGATAAAGCTTACAGATAGCACAAAAATTGGTGGAGGGGTAGATAATGAAGAGGACACTTCACTGACACAGAGTGATCTGGATCACTTGGTAAGCTGGTCTCAAGCAAACAATGTGTGTTTTAATATGGCTAGGTATAAATGTATACATCTAGGCCATGTCTACACTAGAGAGCTTACAGTGGCACAGCTACATTGGTACAGCTGTGCTGCTGTAATCTCTCTCACGTAGCAGCTGTATGCTGATGGGAGAAAGCTCTCCTGTCAACAGAATTAAACCATCCCCAAGGAGTGGCGGTAGCTATGTCAGCAGACATAGCACTGTCCACACCGGTGCTTATGTCAGTGTAACTTATTCCAGAGGGGTAGCCGTGTTAGTCTGTATACAGCAAAAACAACTTGAGTTCTGTAGCGCTTTAAAGACTAACAATTTTAATTTCAGCAGGCATAAGCTTTCGTGAGTCTCAGTTCACTTCCAACTAACTTTCTACCAACTGCATCTGAGGAAGTGAGCTGAGGCTCACGAAAGCTTATGCCTGCTGAAATTAAAATTGTTAGTCTTTAAAGTGCTACAGAACTCAAGTTGTTTTTTTGTTTTGTTTTTTAGTGTAACTTACGTGGCTCAAAAGTGGTAGTGTAGACATAACCAAAGGAAAAAAGAATGCAGGCCATACTTACAGGATGGGTGCCTATCCTGGGAAGCAGTGATTCTGAAAAAACTGGGGGGTGGAAAATCAATTGAACATGAGCTTCCACTGCAATTCTATGGCCAAATCCTTGGCTGCATGAATGAGAATCTTGAGTAGGAGAAGAGAGGTTATTTTACCTCTGTATTTGGCACTGGTGCGACTGTTACTGGAATACTGTGTCCAGTTCTGGTACCCACAATTCAAGAAGGATGTTGATAAAGTGGAGAGGGTTTAAAGAAGAGTCCAAGAATGATTAAAAGATTAGAAAAATTTTCCTTACAATGATAAACTAAATAGACTGAGCTTCTTGAGTCTAACCAAAAAAAAAAAAAGGTTAAGGAATGACTTGATTACATTATATAAGTACCTACATGGGGAACAAATATTTAATAATGGGCTCTTCTAGCAGAGAAAGAATCCGGTGGCTGGAAGTTGAATGAGACAAATTCAGATTGGAAATAAGGTGTAAAATTCTTAATAGTGAGAGTGCTTAACCAGTGGAACAACTTCCAAGAGTTGTGGTAGATTTTTCATCAGTGGCAATTTTTAAAATCAAGATTGGAGGTTTTTCTGAAAGATCTGCTCTAGAAATTATTTTGGGGAAGTTCTATGACCTGTATTACACAGGAGGTCAGAGTAGATGATCACAATCATCCCGTTCTGGTCTTGGAATCTATTAATCATATTAGCCTTTGAGACAGAGATGCACAAGGAATGTGGTTGTCTCTAGGGGCTGTTATTTCTTTGCAATACGGTAGGTTAAGACATAATGGGCTTGTTTCAAGAAGGCGATGTAAATTTTGCATGTGCAGAAAAACTAAGAATTGTGTGCTAAGAGGTACAGTGACTGGAAAATCTAAAAGTGTCTCACCATTGCCTTGTGTTTCTGCTGTCTGTTGTATCTATGTGTTGTCTCTAAGTTAGCTTGTAACCTCTTTTGGGCAGAGGACAACTCTTTGCTCTACAGTGCCCAGAACAATGGGGACCTGGTTTCTAGGTGCTACCACAGTATTAATAAATAAATAATAATACACAGGCTACCACAAATGGAATTATATGCATACAACACTTTCACAATCACACAATTTGTAAATACACCCGGGCGTTTATACACTTGAACCATTTGCTTACCCACTCACGAAATGAGAGGAGAGTGCTGGAGTTACAAAGACAAACTGAAGGCAATGTTAATTTAGCCAGGTAATTTTAAACAAATAAAAGCCTTACTATGTATTTAAGTAAGGTTGAACTGAAATATGAAAATACACTGGTTTTAGCTATTGAGAGAATGAAAAGGATGGTTGAAAAGGAATTACAAGGTCCCATAAGAGAAATGTGGCCCTCTCTTGTTCCCATTGACCTCAGTGGAAGGAGGATGGGGCCCAGGGAGGGTAGCTCATTGACCTCATATGGCTAGAGAGTGATTTTATGGCAGAGTTGTTCAAAAGCAGGCATCTTCATTGGCAGCCAAGAACATAGTTTATAGAAGTGTGAATTTGCTGATGGTCTTGTGTAGTCACCGGTGTGTCCCAAACCTTACTGAACTTTGGCACACAATCCGTCTTAACCTTGCAGAAAAAATTAGTCCTATGTACCGGAACATTTCAGGGAAACAACTGTAATCATTTTCTGGGCCACAGCTCTATAGTTCAGGTTAAGTCAGGGGTGTCAAACTCATTTGCTATGGCGGGCCAGATTTAAATGAAACGTACTTCAAGTGGGCCATACATACCATAAATCGAAATACTAGGCACAACCATTTTTATGTAGTATTGTATTTTATTTGCTAGATATCCGCGATATAAAAACTGCAGTAAATTCACTTCCACAACTCCTACTATTTTACGATTAAAAGAATCGATCAATGATGAAGAATTATAGTACTGCACAATGCTCCAAGACCACACTGTACCTCTCCCGTCTTTTGAAGTGCTGCCGCCAGAGTACCCAGATCTCATTGTACTCTCTGGCGGCAGCGCGTGCTGCTGCGACATCTCACGGCAGCGTGCGACTCCACCAGAGAGTACAACACCACGAGATGTCGTGGCAGCACACGCTGCCACCAGAGGGCCAAACCAAAAAGGTTGGTGGGCCGTAGCTGGCCTGCGGGCCGGATGTTTGACACCCCTGGGTTAAGTGAAAAACCTCAGATTAGAAATTGAGGCCCAGATCTTCAAAGGTATCTAGATATCTTTGAGCAGCTAGGCTTCCACCTCTTTGTTATGTATGAAAAAGCAGCATAATCTTCCCCCAAAAATCACAGCCATTACCCCGAGTATAGAATTAGTTTTCTGAGACTCCAAGTAAATCTGTTAGAATGATTTTTTTTTTAAATGGCTCCTTTAAGAAAGTTAGCACCCTGTGTCAGACCTTTTTGTTGTTGTTGTTGTTTTGTTCAAATAATCTTAACTGAAGAATGCAAACTCTTCAAACTTCCTATTTAGGTAACACTTATGTGTTGGCTGCATTTAAAAGAAGCTTTTTTCAGGATTAATAGTCACTTTTTAACCATTATTCTTTATAATTGAAAGTGTTTTCTTCAGCCACTGTTGAATAATATTCTATCTCAAGGATGGATGGATAAGGAGAAAAAAAGAAAAAAAAAAGAAAAACTAATGTGTCTTTAAAAAAATCAATTTAATCTTATCTGGGACCACAAATACTAAAATGCCCTACTAAGCATAAATCAAACTTATTGCATGTTGTCACAACAGGGAGAGTTAACAACTCTGACTTTCCTGAATATGTTCCCGTGCTTATATTTGGATAATCTCACCATCCTTGTAATGTATTTTATGCTAAATTTCTATTACGTACTTTCAGCATAACTCCATCTTAATGTAATTTTAGGGACCTCAGTTTTTGAAACAACATTGCCCTAGGGGATCTATAGAAAGAGCCAAAAGCAAGTTAGTTAAAAGATATCCAAAACACATTTTCATTGCCAGAGATTTCTTGTGTCTTTGGTTAAAACAGGGGGGTGGGAGGGTGGGGAGGTAGGCTGTTATGTAAGACATTCACCATTGCTACTAGTCTCTTCCAAAGTAGCACACTAAGTGTATGTCTACACTTCAGTTAGACACCTGGGGCTGGAGTTGACTCAGGCTTGCAGGGCTTGGGCTAAAGAGATGTAGATGTTTGGCTTGGGCTCAGGCAGCCTGAGCTCTGGGACTCTTCCACCTCGCAGGGCCCTAGAGCCCAGGCTCGATCATCTACACTGCAGTTAAACAACCCCTTAGCCTGAGTCCTGTGAGCTTGAGTCAGCTGGCACGGGCCAGCTGCAGGGGTCTAATGGCAGTGTAGACATACCATAAGGGAAGGCAGTCACAGAACAGCAAAACATGTAATGTGAAGAGTTCTCATTAACCCATTCATTTCAGCATTACATCTCTGCAGATTTATTAGAAGCGAAGTACGTTACATTAACTCTTTACAACCGTGTTGAAACACACTTGTTTTGTCAATGCAATGTAAAGCAAACCCAATTTTTTGTCCTGCATTTAAATAGGAATTGCAGTCCCAGAATCTTGCATCAGCATGTTATCAAGATAGCAACTTCCTATTTGAGTTTTAGTTAATTTTTTTTTTTTACAGTGAGTGTCTCACCATCTTTCTTCAGTACCCTAACTCTTCTTTATGATTCAAATCTTTTACATTAATGGGGAAAGGCACTGTAAATGTTCCATATCAGAAGACAGTTAAGACAAGACATAGGGACTTTTTAAATTTAAAAAATATGTTGGACTTATTTTCAAATGTTAGTCTACCCATCAGTTTAGGGTGTCTCCTGTGTAGCATTTCGATTTATCTGAAACAATGATCCCTACTGTTTCCAGGGACTACAAATCATACTTTTTTTTTTTTTTTTTTAAATTTAAAGTAATCAATATCCTTTAAAATATATCCCTTATTTTCTAATTTTTCTACAGTCCAGGAACAATCACACTGAATCAGTTTCCTGATTACTTTGCCAAGGAAATCCACTTCACTGCTAAGCCAAAATGCTTTTGTTTAGCATGACTGTTAGCAGGAACAGTTGAAATCAGAGAGTCCCTTTGTCTCCCCAAATCTGTCAAATTGCTAGAGACAGAAGGTTTCTTTATTTTAAATGCTACATTCTTATCCTAACACCAGATAAGCTTTAGTTTTTAGGCCACAATATGAAAATTTTGAGACCTTGTTTCTGTTCTGACTTTTGCAACTGATTTCCTATTTTACAGATTCCCCTGAGGTCCCTTCTTATTTAATTTAAAAGCAGCTCTGGAAAAGATGTGTAGCTGCTGATCAAAAATAGTCTTTCATCATGCAAGGCATTCCAGTGCTCTAAGAACTCCCAAACCTTCCTCCATGGGTGGTTTCCAGGATCAGCCGTCTCATTTTTCAGTGTGTGCTTAACACTGGAAGGTTCTACAGTCCAAAGATAGAGATTATCCTGAGCCCTTCAGCCTTGGGATGATGAGGGAGAGTCTTTTGGGTGAAAGGCCAGGTTAGAAACCTTAAAAGAGCTTGTTAATCAGACTGTGCAGCTTTGGCAAACAGTTTAGTACAGCAGCTCCAGCATTCTGGTAATTATAAGTGTACTTTCCTAATTCAAATGGTGGACTGATTTAGGAAATGAAATTGGATTCAGTGAATATAAAACAAAATTTCTTGCACCCATGCCCATTCCACATCTGCTGAGAGGACAGCTAAGATATGGCTTTCTATAGAAAGTTAGAGGAAAAATATTCTTCTGAATAAAAGCTTTGTTGCTTAACAAAGGATGATAAGTGGAGAGTGATTATGGCAGGAGGAGATTGCAGGAGGAGTCCCCGGGGTAGACCAGATTGGAGAAAATAGAGGGGTTGAGAAAGGTCCTACCCTTTCAAAGTGATCAGATAATCTATCCTTAAGGTGAGGTTTGAGGTCCTATAAGTGGAAAGCTTTAATTTTTTGAATTGCAAAGTCTGTCAAATTATTGACTGACCCTTCCCCCCCCCCCCCCAATAATTTCCTGCCACTGTGAAAATTTAAATAGCAAAAACATTTTAAAAAGTGCTTCAAATCAATAATTTTGCACAACTGTGAAAATGTAGATAAAAAATTAAAAATGCATAAAACTGAACAATATTATCCACCAAAATTAGAAAAAAATTAAAAGTAGACTTGGCAGAACTCAAAGTGCCATCTTTGAATATAAAAAGGCTAAATTATGTCATTAAAAGGAAAAAAGCCCTAGCAAAACTTAAAAAAAACCTACTCTCAGACTATTCTACTGCAAGAAACTAAGGAGGGGCAACTTTATGGGCATCAGAATGATTGCTTTCAGTAGATTTTTACTGCTGAAGCATGACAAAGATTTTAGCAAAAATATTAGCTAGCCAATTGCAGTTCATGATTTCAGATTATATAAATCCATCTCAAACTAGAATTACATTAAGGATAGACAAATGTCAGACTGTATTTGGGGAGAACTTGGAATCATCCGTAATGCCAGATAAAAAAAAAATCTATTTCTTCTGTTATCACTTGACACACATAAAGCTTTTGATACAATAGAGTGGAGCTTTCTGTGTCAAGTCCTGTCCCATATGGACTACGGTCCTCAGCTCCTTAAATAGAAAACTGCTCTCTGCACCAGCCCAAGGGCAGTTGTGAGAGTTAATGGGGTTAAATCTCCCATTTGAATTCCACAAAGGAGCTGGGAAGGTATGTCCACTGTCTCCTACACTGTTTGCACTGGCCAGGGAGCCTTTTATACAGGGTTAGAAGCAATGAATCTTTCACAGAAATAAAGCTTGCAGGAACACATCAGAAAACAGTGTTATAAGCAGATGATGTAATATTTTTTTAATCTAAACCAAATATTTTCTTAAAATTAATATCTAAAGAAATGCATGACTTTAGGAAAGCATCTGAACTCAGAGTAAATTATGCCAAATCTGAAATGCTAGCTATAAATTTGCCAGACTCTGATAATTCATCCCTCCAGAAAACACTAGGTACATATGGGCAACAAATTTTATAAGATACCTGGGCATTCAAATCTCAAACCACCAAGAAAAGCTCTATGATTTAAACGCCAAACCACTACTTCAGCAAATGAAAAAAGATTTGGAGTGCTGGAGGAAATATGCAATTTCTCGGTTGGGAAGATAAAATCCTGGCAGGAATACAAAGGATGTTAGAATTTATATGGAATAAGAACAACCCAAGAGTGAGTACAGATACTATGTACACTCATTAAACAGGGTGAACGGGCTGTTCCAAATATTCTATGGTATTATCAAGACAGCTAGCTCTAAGCAATAGTGGTTTGGTGATGCGCTCTCTCAACCAAACAATGGGTCTTTATTGAAAAGAAAGTTGTGGCAGCATAATCACTAGGCTACCATGGATTAATAACAAAATTTACACTCTCCAGAAACTTATACACATCCTTTAACAAAGGCTAATCCATGAGTTTGGGATAGCACTAGCTACAAGAGAAATTCTTTTTCCTTGCCAATGATACCCCTTGTAAATATTCCAGATCTGAACTCAAATCACTTTAAGGACTGGGAAAGCCCTGAAATATTCATGATTGGCCAGCTATTCAGTAAAGAAACTAACTTATTTAGAGATCAATACTAACTTTTACTGGCCCTATTTCCCATTGTATCCGAACCTTCAAGTTAGACATTACATTTCTCAGCTTTCTAGAAAAAGCTTTAATAGAAGTGATGGTATCTGGTCAATTAGGAAACAAACTAATTTATATCAATCTTTTCAGACAACTTTCCAAAAAACAAAAAAACACACATCTCCCAAGCTCCCACCCCCCAAATTTCATATATGATATGCTAGGAAAAGGATCTGGGTAGACAAATTACCTCAGAGGAAAGGGAAAGAAGACCAGCAACTTCAGTCTGTAGCATGATTTCTTTAAAATACTATTTCAATGGTACCTCATACTAGTCAGGTTTATATATAAAAGAGACAGAGAGAGAGGGGATAAGTATTGGAGAATTTTTTTTTGACAGGAGATTTTATGCATATATGGAGGATATGTCCAGTCAGAGAGACTTGGGATGCAATTTATAACCAAATATCACAAACTGTTGATTATTTATTACCAAATGGTAATCCTCCTGGGACTTCCTAGTAGAAATGGTCATACAGAAGGTGTCACGTTGGCTGGATAAGGGGGGCGCTTGAGGTGTATTCAGGAGCTCTGATTACTCCCTTCTACACCAATCTCGCGTTGGGGGTGTCACGCTGGTTGGATTTGGGGGGGAGGTGCATTTATTATATTATTTAACATCAATAGGTTAAAATCATAGTGATTCGTGTAAGATATGCCATGTCAGGTGCTGTTAGAAAGGCCGTAATGTGCTGAGTAAGATGATAATGTTTCTGTTCATGTGTTATATGTGTAGTGGAAGTTATGGATATGTTTGATATATCTGTATTTCAAATTGTGCTGTCTGGGTCACACCCAAGACAGGATGACTGCAGAACAAAAGCCTGCTTGATGGCCCATTAAGAAATTCACAGATGCAAGGGGACTGGGGGTGGGGAGAGAGAGAAGCCAGGAATATACCTGATGAGTCACCAGGACTTGCTTATGTGACTCTGGACTCCATTTTGGTTCCTGTAAAATTCCACAAGCAGCATGGAAAGGGCCAGAGGACATAAAAGGCAGAGGCCTGGGATCCATTTTGTCTTCAATCCTGTTCAGCTTTCAGCCACCTATCTACCTCTGGACCAATTCATCTGCAACTGAAGCTGTGAAACAAAGGACAGAGACCCATCCAGGTACTGGATGTAAACCAGAGGGACTATACAAGCCTGCAAATTCCACAGTTCTTCTAGAAACCCGATATATATGGACTTTCAAATCATTTGTATATATCTGATTGCTTTAATCCCTTAACATTTCTCTTATAGTTTGTTTCTTTCTTTTTATAATAAGCCTTTAGTTTTAGTTACTAAAGGATTGTCTGGCAGCATGGTATTTTGGGTAAGATCCAAACTTATATTGATCTGGTACTGTGGCTGACCCTTTGGGGTCAGAGGGAGCCTTTTTAGTAGAGAGCATAGAGTTTAAATAACTGGTCTCTTTACTGGACCTAGTGGCTGATTGGGGGCCGGAGAATGAAATGCAGTAAAGGGGGCTGTGTGTATTTGTGTACTGGCTTCTTGATAACCAGTTTGGGGAATCAGAAGCACAATTTGTAGCTGGTTGGGAAGTCTGACTTCAGTGTCACCCACCAGTGCTGGGAGAATCTGCTCTCCTTTTACAGCCTGCCCTGACCTTGGCATTTTCAGGTGGCTGCCCTAGGCACGGACAGGTCACAGAAGGAAATTAAGAATTTGTCTCATCTGCTAGTAGCTGCTAAGCTAATGATAACCTCTCACTGGAAAAAAGAAAAAAAAAGTCCAAACCTAGAGGAATGGTTAAAAACAAACAAACAAAAAAAAAAAAAACCCCAAAAACAAAAACATACCTAGCAAAATACACAGAGGACAAATAGATACTTAGATATTTGGTGATTCAGTACTCCAACAAAGTACATTCGTCTACAAGATATTCAGCACACCTGGCCAATGTTTTGAATATCAATATTTGATGACACACCTGGTCTGTTAAATACATGCAATCGGAGATTTCACTCAAAAAATCACTAGCAATGACATGCCATGGATGTTTTAATGGTGCTCATTCTGTAATATGGCAACACCCTGTTAAACAGATCTGATGACTATATTTCTGTAGAATGCCTCTTTAAACAAAAGCTCACTGTTGTAATGATGTTTTGTTTCTGGTATTTACACGGCAAGGATTTGTAAACCAGTTAATACTTCCTAAATAAATAGTCAAAAGCTTTGTTTCTTAGAGTTTTCAATTTACTATTCATTATAGTGTGGTCCAGTGCACTGGACTTTTAGTCGGGAGAGCTGGGTGCTATACCTAGCTCTAGTACTTGCCTGCGGTGTAACCTTGTACAAGTCACTTTTCGCCTTTCTCTGCCTTCGTTCCCATCCCATTCTGTCCACTTTAAAATGTAAACTCTATTTGCAGAGCACCTAACACTATGAAGCCCCAATCTTAGTCTGGTATTCAAATACTACTGTAATATAAATAATAGATCATCAGGTTTTCAACTTCATTATTGCAGACAAAATATATACACCATAGATTTGAGTGACCAAAAACCTTCACCCAAAACTCTCATTTCACCAAAAATGTCACTGATATGAGACAGGTGTATCACTTAGTTGGCAGTCATTGCAGAACTAATCAGCCCTCATAGCTGGCCTCCACTTCAAAAGGTTTACATGGAGAGTCTTGAGATTAGCTATTTTTAAATCAAGTAACGGTGTTGTTTTCTGAGAAGAACATGGAACAGCATGCCAATAAATGCTGTATATGACATAAGTAATTAGAAGCAAATTATGGAGCACATAAGCAAGACAATGACTTGAGGAAAGATGAGAAATGAAGAAATCATTCTTTTGTTTCAAGGAAAGATGAATCCGCTCTAAAAGCCTTATTCATTAGTGCATTCCTTCTCTAATTCGTGCTGGTGAAGTCAACAGGAGTTTCTTAAATAAAGATTACTCACATGAGTAAAGGTTGTTGGCTTCAGCTCTAAATTTATATCATGATGGAGCTCTCTGTTAAAAAAAATAGCGCTCAAGAAAGTTACGGGATATGAAGTGTCGAAGAAGTAAATGAAGTTCTCTGCCTATAGAACAAGCAGAATGCAATCAGCAGCAGTGTAAGCTTCTGCTTGCTACTTCACACCTGAGATAGAGGGACTAGCCCTGAGCTGAGAAGGTATTTAATTCTCCATACCCATTCAATCCTTGGGCTTTCTGCAGAGGCTGTCAGCCAGCCTGCCAATTGTTCTGGGCTTTTTTGTGATATGGCCACCTGTCTTATTCACTAAGAACAGAGATGAGATCCCTGTGTAACAGGAGACTGATCTGAGAGTTAAAGTAATGAAGGCAAAAGGGTAGATTGTGGCCAGCCCTTGAGAGGGATTCAAGGGGATGGTTGTTACTGCAATTCTTGTGCTCCCCTGAGCAGAAGGGCCACTGCTACCTGCTTGAAAGCAGCATAGAGAAGTCAGTACTATGGCTTATAGGATGTTCCAATTGCACCAGTCTCCCTTGTGAGCCAGTGAGACACAATGGGAAGTATTCATCGCTGCAGTGTGGCCTCTTTGTGCCAACTATAAAATCCTTCCTGGGAAAATATTCCTGACAGTAGGGTCCCTCAGCATAACGACCATCAGCTCTGCACCCCAGCTCCCCATTCTACCCAGAAGCCTTCAGTGCATAGCACATTCTAAGGCAGGCAGAAGTGTGACTGATTTGTGTCTATGCCCTGGCTGTTAACCCACGGGATTCTAGAGGTGATGGACAGCCAGGCACAATTTCTAACTTGTGCTGGGGGCTAGTTTAGACCCAGAACTGAGTAGGTACAAGCCACTTCCCATCAATCCCAGTATCAGTGCAGGGAAGAATCTGGCCCCAGGCTTCCCGGAGCTCCGACTGGAGAAGTGAATACTAGCATCACCCCCAACTGTGGGCTGTACTTTAATGAGCCCTTAAATTACAATTTAAAAGACCTGACAAAGAACAAAAGCATGCCCCTGTTATAATACAGCTCTGTCTCTCTCCTCCTCGTTGCTATTTGTATAGTAACCACGGATTTCTAGGTCATCTGCTCATTGTCTAGTTAGTTACACCCACACTTATAGGCAGGCTACAGAAGGATCCTTTGTTGGATAGAATAAAGAAAATGCAATCTCGCTTCATCGCACTTTGTTCTGTTTCATTATTAGTTCAGTTCTCTGTGCAGCTAATTGAACTGAGCACAGCAATAAAAAGCTTAGCGGTTGCACTTGCAATGACCCTATAAAACCCAGTACAAAAAGTTATTAAAAAAGTGTTCTCAAAAATAGGTAAGTTCAAGGCACAGAATTGATGCTGGATCTAATGGGGATATTTGGATTAGAGGTTTTTGCCTCTTCGAGCACCAAAAAAGCAACATATGCCAAGATCTCTGCTAAATTATGTAGCAGAGCTTCACCAAGCAGCGCCATCAGTCACTTAATCCTGTCAGTGTCCTAGACTGCAATATTAGACAGGCAACCGTTGGAGATAGAATATGCTGTGACCATCATTACCAAAAAGTGAACCAGACCCTAGTGGAAATTCCAGGTGAAAAATTTCAATTGGTTCCAACTGGCAACTAAGTTTTGGAATAATGCAATAGGTCTGTTAATCTGGGGATTCTTTAAATGATCAGTTCCTGTAACTATCACCACATTTCTCCTTCATGTCAGTCACCAAATAAACAAAGACCATACAACCGCTTCTCTTCACACCCAAATGTAAACATGCATAATTTGTATTGCAAATGATGAATTTACCAATTCAGCATCAGCAAGATGCTTGCCTAGTCAGGAAACCACATCATCTTTTACTGTAGCTCTTGTCCTTTCTCTCCTCCTATTGTTTGTTGAACTTATTTACATGCCAAGTCCAATGAAACTGTGAGCTCTTTGGGACAGGGACCATGTTCTTCTTTGTTTTCATAGTGCCTAACACAATCACCCTTCATATCTCCAATCCTCATTGAGGACCTTCGATGTTACCATAAATACATACAATAATACTGTTCCTCCACTAGAAAGGTACGGAGACAAGCAGAAACCAAGAGATCTGCTGAGGAGTTCTAATGAAGTCTATTAGAATTTCCTCTTGGGGTCCAAGAGAAATCCATTGAGTATGTACACTCTAAGATGGTGACCTTCAGAGCCTCTGCCTTCTAGATGAAGTGCAAGTTGTTCCTGAGCACACCTAGCTATATTCCAAAATAATAGGTTTCTAGAATAGGTTTCTAGTAATAATAGTTTCTAGGTTTCTATATGTTTATGTAGGTAAATACTGTAGGAGAGTTCTTATTAGAGATAAGCCACAGAGACAGTGCTTGGATCCAGAATAATTTTAGCCTAAAGTTTGAGGTTGGGTCTGAGACTAACTCAGGACTAGGACTCAGTTCAATATCACCAAGGTCACGTGGGAACTGCCTGTGACATATGAGTTCAAGATGATGGGACTCTCCTACGATCAACCATTTTAGTGAAATTGTCACCATCTTCATTGGAATCTGAGCTGGATTCAGAAAATAGGCCTTATCTGGTTTGGGATTCATCCCAGAACCAAAACTGGTGGTGGTCATGGCTCCAAAGATTTAAAAACCAGGCCATATACACTAGTTATGATTGCCATAGTGTTTAATCTTGCATGTTCTTGAGGGGAGCTGTAGGTAGAAATCCACTAGTAGTTGAATTCTAATGACTGATGATATGCGTTATCTCTGAGAAAATATTCTTGGCAGAGGAGTATGTGAGATGAATAGCTTCTGAGAGTGTCCGACACCTGCACAAACTGTTTATTGTAAATATAACCCAATCCCATGAAAATAATCCCTATTCTGTGACAAAAGATTTTAAAAATCCCCATAACCCAAGATATTTTGAACCAGAAAGCATGAAAGTTTTGTGCTGCTTCCTTCTCTTACTGTTCCCTGATAATTGTTTAACACAGTAGCTGTGTAGTAAGTGGAGTGAGGTGATTGGATGTAGATGATATCCAATAGGGATTTCAATGTCCTTTGTTAGATGATAATATAATGACTGGTTAGTGCACTGGACTTCTTATATCAGCATAGGTCCTTTGCAAGTTTTTACTTTCTTGTATTCATGAGAAAGAAGATACCTAAATATCACTTTTCCACAATATTTTGAACAGTGAGTAACAGACATACAAAGAATTTTCAGTCCTTGTATTTTGTTTGTTAATAGGTGTTGCTTTTACATAAAATTGAATGCATTTACTCATGCCATTTGGTAAAAAGGTTCCTCTGGTGTTGTGTAGCAGAGAATAAAAGAACTTTGAAAAATTGGAGAAGATGAGAGGGTTTCAGATTTGTTGCAGTACTGTGGTAATGGATGGGGCCTAAACAAGTAGGATGATTCTCTCTCTCTGAACAGAAAGAGCCATTACTCCCTCTGAAGATAGAAAAATACACATTATAGTCACCACATTGCCTAAGACAACATGTATTTCTATCAGAACTAAGTATCTGCTGCTTTGTATACACTGAATATTTAATTGGAATCCTTTTGCAGGAAGCAGAATTGGCAGAGGGATCAAGCAAATTTGCCAATTATATACATTTTCTTTTCCTTCTCTTCTGTTTCATGCTAAGTGACACATCTAATGCTCCTTAAACTTGGAGAATGAATTTTTAAAAGGCAAAAAGTTTGGATGCAAATTTAACAGCCAAGAGTATTTCTGAGATGCTATATTGTGACTTCAAAATAGTATTTAGCCAAGAGTTAGAGTGACCAACTGTTCCTTGTTTTCTGGATTGGTTCCTTGTTATTAGCATCTGTTCCTTAATTAGGTGCAATATGTTCCTAATTTTTACTCTTGTGGTTGTTAGGTTTAAGATGCAATGCTCAGTGACTGACACCAATTTCCTTTCACTCCCTCACTCTTCTGTGGACTCAATTAACACTGTAAACAGGGAGGGTCCTGTATAACTGCACACACTTCCATTTGGACACTGTCACACTTCACAAAGCGGATATTCCATTGTCACACTACTGCAAGTTACAGATAGTACAGGCAATCACTCATGCCTCCCTTTCCTGGGGCTCAGATGTGGAAAACAGGCCTCCACCATCTATATAGCAGTGTGAAGATGGTGGAGGCTCTGTTGACCTTGCCCAGGTCACCCTACAGTAACCTGGTTATTTTATAATTCCCAGAGCATGGTTCTGACTGAGAGAACTTGGTTTAGTTCTATTGGGCTTCAGTATCCTAAGTGTGACAAATTATAAGGCAGGGGCATCAGACACGTTCTGTGGGAGGTCCAGATTACAATTTGAATAGGGGCTAGCACCATTACTACAAGGTTAGCATAAGATACTACTCCCAACACACCAGAACTCACTGATCTCAATGGGAACTTTGCACAAGGGCTGAAGGTAGCACGTGGCCTTTACATAGTAATTGTAGCTTTTATATGCTGGGCTCTGAGTGGGTGCTCAAATAAAAGGGTGCAAGAAGCCTCTGGGTAGAATATCTCTGGGCACACCAGCACTCCACCCTACTAGCACCCTGTTGGTGCTAATTATGCAAAAAGAGCCAAGGAAGAGCTCTCCTTCCCAATCTCACCTCAGTGCAGATTCCAAAGGGAAATCTTCCACAGGGAGCCTTTCTCACCCAGGCTGTGTGGTGGTTCTGCAACTATGAATAGGGATCTTTCCCTCCTTCTTCATCTCTCATAGAGGACTGGCAGGTGGAGCTTTTAAAAGGGAGGTGACAGAGACAGCTGCTACTCACCAGCTGCCCCAGCAGACTTCAGTAATTCATATATTAAGGCCAGAAGGGACAATTATGATCAGCTAGTCTGACCTCTTGTATAACATAGGTACAGAAGTTCCCCAAAATAATTCAGAGAGAATAGTTTTTAGAAAAAGAGCCAATCTTGAATTAAAAATTGCCAGTGACGAAGAAACCACCACAACAGGTGGTAAATTGTTCCAGTGGTTAATTACCCTCCTTGTCAAAAATTTACACCTTATTTCCAATCTGAATTTGTCTAGCTTCATGTTCATGTTCATTGGATCATGTTATACTGTTCTTGGCTAGATTTAAGAGTCATTATTCAATGTGTGTGTTCCATGGAGATATTTATAGAATGTGATCAAGTCACCCCTTAACTTACTCATTGTTAAGCTAAACAGACTGAGCTTCTTGAATCTACCATGTAACCATTCTTGTGGCTAGTCTCTGAACCCTCTCCAATTTATCAACATGCTTTCTGAATTGTGGGCACCAGAACTGGACAGAATATTCCAATAGTGGTCACACCAGTGCCAAAGAGGTAAAATAACCTCTCTACTCCTTGAGATTCCCCTCTTTATGCATCCCAGGACTGCTTTAGCTCTTCTGGCCACAGCATCACAGTGGGAGCTCATGTTCAGCTGATTATCCACCACGACCCCCAAACCTTTTTCAGTCACTGCTTCGTGGGATAGAGTCCCCCATCCTGTAAGTATGGCCTGCTTTCTTTGTTCCTAGATGTATGCATTTACATTTAGCAGTATTAAAATTCATACCGTTTGCTTATGCCCAGTTTTCCAAGCAATCCAGATCACTTTGTGTCAGTGACCTGTCCTCTTCATATTTACCACTCCCCAAATGTTGTCATCTGCAAACTTTATCAGTCATGATTTTATGTTTTCTTCTAGGTCATTGATAAAAAATGTTAACTAGCATAGGGCCAAGAACTGATCCCTTCAGGACCCCTTTGGAGACACAGCCACTCAATGACAATTTTCCATTCACAATTACAATTTGACACCTGTGAGATAACCAGTTTTTATTCCATTTAATGTGTGCCATGCTAATTTTATATCATTATAATTTTTTAATTAAAGTGTCATTCAGTACCAAGTCAAACACCTTACAGAAGTCCAAGTATATTAACACAATACTATTACTTTTATCAGCCTAATTTGTAACCTCATCCAAAAAAAAGATATTAAGTTAGTTTGGCAGGAACTATTTTCCATAAACCCATGCTGATTTGCATTAATTACATTAACCTCCCTTAATTCTCTATTAGAGTCCCACATCATCCACTCCTTGATCTTGCCTGGGATCAATGTCAGGCTGACAGACCAATAATTATACGGGTCATTCCATTTACCCTTTTTAAAAATTGACCTAACATTAGCTTTTTTCCAGTCTTCTGGAACCTCCCCAGGGTTCCAATACTTATTGAAAATCAACACTAATGGTCCAGCAAACTCCTCACCTAGCTCTTTTAAAACTCTTTGGATGCAAGTTATCTGGGCCCGTTGATTTAAAAAAGTTCAACTTCAGTAGCTGTTGTTTAACATCCTCTAGTGATACTAATGGCATGGAAAGAGCATTATCATCACCGTATGATGCGACTATATAATCGGTTTGCCCCAAATACAGAACAGATATATTTATTGAACACGTCTGCCTTTTCTGCATTATTATTGATAATTCTACCATTTCCAACTAGTAATGGACCAACAGCAATGTCAGGATTCTTTTTTCCCTAAAATATTTTTTTAAAACCCTTCTTATTGTCCTTAACGCTGCTGGCCATAGATTTCTCTTTGTGTTACTGTGCTTCACTTGGCAATTTTCTATAATTCCTGACTTCTGATTTATATTAATTACTGCCAGCTTTCCCTTTCTTTCTATTTGTTATATATTATTTTGTTGTTTTTTTTATAGCTGCAATCACTTTCCTTCTAAACCAAGTCTATTTTTTGACTTGGGCGCAGCCTTCTTCCTCAGTTGTGAGACTGTGGATTTTTGGACATCTAGTAAGGTGTTCTTAAACGATTTCCAATTCTGAGTCACATTTTTCTGATTAAATTCTTCCTCTTAGCTGACTTGGTTCATAATGGTTTGCAATTTTGTGAAACGAGCCCTTTTAAAGCACCAAGTATATATATTACTGATCTGGACTTTATTCTTTTTAGTACTGTGATCAGTTCCTCTCTATCTGTCAGGACAAGGTCTAATAAAGAATCCCCCCATGTTGGCTGCAACACTTTTTGAGTTAGGAAATTGTCAACTATTATAATTAGAAATTCCAAGCATGTTGTAGTACTGGCAGCATGAGATCTCCGGCATATGTCACTCAAATTGAAGTGCCCCAGAGTCATGCAGATTTTCCCCCCTACACATTATAGATAGGTGCATAAGGAATCAGTTATCCTGTTCCCTAGTGTGAGTTAGTGGTCTGTACCAGACATGAACTAACACCTATCTTGTGCTTTATCTGTTAGGATATTGATCCATCAACATTCAAGATCAATTTCTTCTGAGTTATCAGTAACTCAGAAACAGATAATGACATTTCTGATATGGGAGGGTGAGGGGGCAAAACTACAGAAGAAAAATATTGTTGATTTTATTCTTCCCCTTCTTCTGGGGCGGGATTGGGGAAGTCCAACAGTAGTTTATTCATCTACCCCTTGCTCAATGTCCCTGATAGGGGTTTAGTCAGAAGGAAGGTGCAGGCACTGAGGCATAGATCCTCCAAGTTACTTAACTGCCTAAATTCAATGGAAAAGATGGCACCACAAGACTCCACTGCTTGTACCAGTGCACTTTATGAAAACCAGTCTCTGTGTGTATATGTGCATTTTGCGTACCTGCCATTATATCCAGCAACAATGGCTAAGTACATTATAGCTGGGTGTTTCTGTTAAAATGCTCACCCGTTAAACAGTTATCATGGTTGACATTTATATCATTAGCACTGAGCTTCAGAGCTAGATTGGGGCCAAGTCACCCACTCTTTTAGGGTGATTGGTTCAAGATGTCTAGCTCTTGTCTCAGGAAGACTGCAATGCATCAATTCATGTTGCAAAGTCTGTCCTTGCAACCAAAGGGCTAATTTTTATGTTGTTTTTGTTGATGACAGTATACATTTTACAGAACCTTAAAATGACACAGGGGCAAATTAATAAATCAAGCAAACGGCTTCCAGCCCACAGGCTTAGAACTTGACCTCCACAACCTGGAGAATGAATACTCTCACGTAACACTATGAAGAATTCTCTCTCTTTTATAACAATGTGCAGTTGGTTGTTATTCGCTCTACCAGCCTGTAAATACCATTCTTTCTCTGCAAACTCTGAATTCCTTTTACAAGTCATGCCACAGAATCTCCCTCTATGTGCATTATGTCTTCAAAGATAACTATTATCTCTCCAGTTAAACTTTAACAACTAGGGATGAGAAAAGACCTTTGTCCCAGAGATAAGTTCAGAGGTGTTATAAGCTTATTACATTATGAATAATGTATTTAACCTCATTTATGAAAGAAGAAGATAAAGAAGAAGAAAAGTAAGCACTGTTGAGGTCTGCTTGGCTGTTGATGATTGTTGTTATGGAAAAATAAGAATCTTCTTCCCCCAAATTATTTCATACAACGAACTAAAAGGAATAAAATAGAATTTATTTTCATCAAATTTTAATACATTTTAAATAAGTGTTTGTAGCATTTACTTAATTTTTATGTATTTCTGTCTAGTACATATATACTGGGCCCAATTTCTGTAAAGGGACTCAATGTGGATATACAAATGCCTGCAATCCATTGCAGATGCAAAACTGTGCAGGCCATAATTTGAAGAGGCAACATTTCTCCCACAACATTTGAGGACTAATTAAGCAATTAAGAAATAAAGTGACTGGCTGAATAAAGTATGAAAGTATAAACAGAGGGAACACCTGAACTTTCTAACTTACTTAAATGTGTGCTATAAATGGAGTTCTTCCTCAATCCATTCCCACTTTCACATTCCATCCTTGACAAAAGCTGTGAAGGCAAATAACTTATCTGAAACTCTGCTACTCATTCATTCAGAACAACTTGGCATTGTCTGGCATTGTCAGTTTATATGTTAAACTGAGTTGGTGAGTTTGGTTCCAATCCTAACATGAACACAGGTTCACATCACAGAACAATCATCACCACACAATCATCACCTTGTTTGACAGTCTCAGCAGAGAGGACGAGGACTGAATAGGTGTGGTGAATGAACTATCCTTTCACACAGTCAAGCTTCCTGTGTCAGTTATGGTGGAATGAAGGGGCAGTGTGTGGGAGCTTGCACGGCTGACCAAACTGTACCTATTATTTTCATTCTGAAAATTAAAAAAAACCCTTTTTTGTTTGTTTTCCTAAATTTTTCATGATTTTTTTAAACCAACAATTATATATCCATTGAAGTCAACAGAGCTAGGCCTATTCATATCAGCTGAGAGTCTGCCCCTTATTGTATAGGCAGCAGCAACTATGACTAGGAAGAACAAAGTCCTTAAAAACAGCCTGGAAGAGGTAACATTTTAATTTACAACATGTGCCTATAAACCTAATGACCCTCCTGCAGGTACTCTGTGTTTTAGCCTGTTTGTTTTATAAGCGCTAGGAACATATTTCTTTAGCTCTGGAAGGGGTACATTGGCCTCTCATCACCTCATGTGTCAGGTACAAAACATTTACGCTCAGAAAAGTGCTCTTATCTAGAACTGTTTCTCCACCGTGGTTAGCATTGTACACCACTTCACTATTTATTCTAGCAACTTGCGTGGGAGCCTAACACTGAAGTTACCCCCAGGAGAGAGATCTGAGCAAAAGGTTGCAGAGCTGCTATGGGCCTCTTAGCACTGGGTGATAATTAAGACACCACACGAGTAGAATCAAAAGGAAACCCTGGGCCTACAGAGAGAGGAAGATTAAGAAGAGAGAAGATTGATGAGGATTTTCAGGGTCAAGTATTCTCTAAAGTGGCTAGAGCAATGAACTGAGAGCTAAAGCGCCTGACTTCTATTCCTGGCTCTGCGTTTGAGTGGCTACGAAGCCTTGGCGAAGTCCCTTAATATTTCTGTGCTTCAATTTAACCCATTTCTAAAAGCGAGACGATAATCTTCCTCTAACTCACAGGATATTGTGAGTTTTACTTAATGTTTGTAGAACGCTTTGAGATCCTTAGAGGGAAAGGGCTATATAAGGGCAAAGTATTTGTGTGAAAGGATGACACAATAAATAGAGAATTTGAGAAAATTAAGTCAGAGATTGGTTGTATGTGGCCAATCTTAACTGGAACATACTGTATAAATACCTGTCAGCTCACAGCAATACACACTTCATCACAGCAAAGTCTTAACTGTTCAACAGTCACATCTGTGAAAATAAAAAGTAGTTATCACCTTGGCTTTGTGAAAAGACAGTTGCAACTTCAGTTGAGCCTTGAAGCTGATTATGACCAACAAAGCCTCCTTCAGGAAGTGAAGAATGAGCCATTTCTCCCCACTGATCAGAAAAAAATGTCTCAGAGATCAAAGGCCAGAGCTTGCTAGGAGTTCTGTGAGCAGAACTCCTTTTGAAGTCAAGGGGAGTTCTGAACATGGAGAGTTTGCAGGATCAAGACCCAAATTAACCAACCTGAGCGAATCGTTGTAGGTGATGATATAGACAGGATTTTCAGAGGTGCTGAGCATCCACAGCTCCTACTGACCTCAACTCAGCTCCAGTGAAAATCAGGCCATGAGAGTGAGACCTGGTGGTGGCCCCATGCAGAACAGGGTATTATTCATCCCCTATACCATTTTTCCTTGAAACTCTGAGGAGAATAAATGTGGCTATTTGTTTCTCATAGGCCCTCTGCTGATTTTCCCCCCATTAATTTATAAACAGTCTTAACTCCACTGCCCTCTCCCTTATGAATCTAGCCATCCTGTTGGGGTTTCTAAATTTGTCAACAATCCAATAGAGGCAGCAACCTCTGTTGTGAGCCAGCACAAGAAAATATCGGCAGTGTAAGAATCACAACTCTAAAGATGGTATGGTGGATGAGCTCTTCAAGACAGGGTCTATGGGCAGCTGACCTAGCAAGTTGCTTGTGTCACTGGAAGTTAGGGGGACCCATTTTCATGAGAATTAAGTTGATAGGTTTAGGGTTCAAGTAGCAGAGAGGTGCTGTAGGGTGGGATAAAGACATGTAGGCAGAGCTGTGTGGGGAAGCTTGCACAACAGCTGCTCATGTTATGTCCCATTCAAGCCAAAGCTATTAGTCACTACTTTCATGGATACTTGATTTTTATTTGTTAGTTCTGTAGCACTATATGGTAAGAGGAAATGCCAGTTTACAGTAATTGAACTGTGATAAAGAAATAATAATATTCCTTGAGGACTGTCACCTTACAATTGTTAAACCTTGTTCCCACTAGACGCTTTACCCTACACTGTGGAAGTTAATGGGAGTTTTCCCATTCACTTTAGTGAGAGCAAGATAAGCACTAAGAACCAGATTTTTTAAAGACATTTTGGTATTGAGATGCTCAGCATTGCAACTATTTAGAAGTCCCAATCTCATTTTCAAAAGGGAGTTAGGCACTGACTTTCTGTGGGCTTTTGGTTCCTAACTGCCTAATTCCCTTTTGAAAATTTGATGTAGGTTCCTAAATCAGTTACGTGCTGCAATGTCGAGTGCCGCAACAGCTAAATACCTCTAGCAATCTGGGCCTGTCATCAGATATTTCTTGTGAATCCGGAGGTGCATAGCCCTGCCTACAATAGCCCAGGTCAGAGAGGACCTTTTAGTCCATGCCCTTTTTTTAACCCAAGAATCCTCAGTGGGCCAGCTCTAGACTTTTCTTTCCCTATCTCTTCTTCTGCATCAAAGGTTTCTTTCACTTCACCAGGATGGTTTGGTGAAATTGCCAAACTTCAGTCTAAACCCACAGAGTCCAATAAAACAAGACTGATTAACAATAAATAGCAAAAAAAAACCCAAAAAAGAACAGATATGGGAAACGGAATGTATATAGACGGATCAGGGTAAGATGACACAGAAATAAAAATGCCTGAATCTTGCTGACAGGACAGCTGCCACCATGAAGAATTGCAGCTCTGGAGACTGCTAATGTAGGCATGGTCTAGGTGTATGAGACAGGCTGAAATACCACAAGAATTATGCAGTGGGAAAAGGAGTGATCAGAAGAAGAGACTGGGTGAGCAGTAGGAGATACATTTGTTTTTTTAAAAAGTGATTCCTCTAAGATTTTCAGGTTAATTGCATTCAACATTTTAATTTTAAGAAAGAATTGCAACCTTGAGCGATATTTTCCGCAGCTTGAGTTATAAAACCCTGACTACAAGGCTTTTTACAATGGAAAGGCTGACTGACCTGACAGCACAAATTAGCATGATCCAAACACTGCCACTATATTGTATTTTCAGCATGCTGATCCAAAAAGCAGATTGAACTCTTTCTATAGCCAGCTGGAAATTTTTTAAAAACAAAACCGCCCCTAAAAACACAACAAAAAATTGGAATGAGCAAAACAAGTTTCAGAACCAAGAAGGGAAAGGGAAAAATGTTAATGGCTTTCTTGCTGCATTGACTTGGCAATATACTTGCATGTGCTTAAAACCCATCATACTGACTGCTATTCAGCGTAGTGATACCTGCTGAGCACTCTAGCCAGCGTGAACTGAACTTAGTCCATCAGGCACTTATTATGAATCGCCATGGCATATTTCATCATGTGGGACTTTTTAATTGTTCTCTAACAGAGCAAATGTTAGCTAAGTCCAAACAGGAAATGTCAGACAAGCCAACAGCAGATGAACAGTTGACCAGTGTCCCATGAATGATAGCCCAAAAACTGAGGTTTGCAATGGGTCAGCCTTTCAGTGGGAGGATGTGTGTCTAACAGAGCTCCTTAGCTCACCTAATCTCAGCATTAGTTAAAGGCATTTTGGAAAGTACTCCTTAACCCTTCACTGTGGCTGGCAGGCTTTGCAGATCTCCATTGGAATATGCATTATGGTGTGGAGTGCATGTGGCTGGAGCAGCTGGCCCCCATATGGACTTGTTGACTGGGGAAGTTATTTTGTTGTTAGCAGCTGTGATCTGAGCACATAGACTAGGCTACATATATTTTCCTTTGATTTTCTTTTTGCATTTTTCTGACTGCGGAAATGCCCCAGCTATCTTAATAGCAGAATCACCTCTGGTGGTCTGAGTGCAAATTGATTTACTTCAGAAAAAACTGTATCTATTCCAAATTCCTCCCCTTCAGGGAAGATCTGCAGTCTCTAGCAGCCAGGGCAGGGAGCATGGATCAACACAATTTGGAAGAAGACGTTTCCTCAAAAGAAGAATTATAGAGAGTTTTGGCTGAGACAGACCCAGTTCATATTTGCCAAACCTTTCCAATTCTAAGTTTCCCTTGTAACAGAGCCAAGTCCAGCATTATAAAAATGACCTACAGATAGCAGCTGTGTGTGTGTGATGCATGCACACATGCCAATACAGTCGGACAAGGACAGGACTCTGTTTTTGGACTGGTGAGATAGCAAAGTGTGACATAAAAGCAAAGACCCAGATCTACCACGACTGACTGAAAACGTGTTTAGCTGTTTGGTACTAGGCTGCTATTAGTTCTGGGTTTCTGAGAACATCCATTTATCCTCTGGCTACGAGGGTGTAGAAAAGCAAAATTTTCTGAAACTAATAATTCTTTCCACTTGCACTACAGAGCACTCTTCATCCAAGGATCCCAGTGTGTTTTGCAAGGATGGGCAGCTCCATTTTACAGATGGCACAGCAATTTGCTCGAGGCCATCCTGCAAATCAATGGCCCAGCTGGGAAAATGTCCTAGGGGCCCTGGGCCAGCCTCTGTGTAGAACCACAAGCCTCCCACTTAGGGATTAGGCCTCTTCACTCAAACTTTACATATTTTTTTCAGATGTGTAATAGGATTATTAGGCTTCTCTTAATTATACATAGTATGTATGATATATACGTTACTATTACTGTGTGTGTATATAATTAGAAAGAATACAAATAAAACGAGACATGACAGGTTCTACAAACTCAC
Source organism: Emydura macquarii macquarii (assembly GCF_026122565.2). NCBI lineage: Eukaryota > Metazoa > Chordata > Testudines > Chelidae > Emydura > Emydura macquarii. The sequence continues at coordinate 16,641,636 of NW_027131180.1, forward strand.
ACTGGGTACAAAGACGGTAAATTGCTCTTTACCCTCTCTCATGCTACAAGAATGAGGAGCCAATCAAAGAAACTGAACGGCAGCAAAGCTGATAAAAGGTAATCTTTTTTCCACATATAAATCACCCGTGGTACTTAATGGCAAAAGTAGTTAGGGAAGTGCAGAGGCTGACTCTGGGGAAGTGGGGAGGGGGTCACAAGACAGCCCAGGAATGCCAGGGAAGAGATGGGAGCATAGTCTCCCTCCCCTCCCTCCCAGCAGTACTGGCTTGCTGAGATGACTGGCCAAGGTGAAGTGAGCATGCTGAAGGAATGGTGCATCACCTATACTGCCCTGTGTGTGGCTGGTCCCTCCCTCCCACAGCACCTCTGGGGCAGGGGATTGGGACTTTGACTTAAGAGCACAACTGAGCCCTGATCAGCTGACACTTATTGGACACTGGCTTTTTGGATGGGGAGCATTTCACTCCCATGCCACCTCATGCAACCAAGGCCCCTGGGAAAGGCAGTGAGGCAGTGACACTTTTAAAGCTCTTATTTTGGAGATTGGCCAGGTTTTTATTTTTGTTAAATGCAGGGTGCAGAGGGATGTTATAAATCGAACTGTATTTCAAGGAAGAGGAGGGCACATTTTGGGCCCGTCGTGTTTATGGCTGCTGGACTTTCTCCTGACATAGGTGCTGTTATTGCCAGCTTTCTAGCTCAGTTCTTCAGAGCCCAGTCAGTTTTACTGGGAGCTTTCTTAGGGGACTGAGAATAACAGACCTTCCAACCCACTTCTTTGTTGCCTGTGAAAACCTTAATGATGTTTTAAACACAGCAGGCCTTGATTCGCCAGTATGTGCAGAAGACTTCACATCACTTTGCCAGCAAAAAAAGAACAGTCCTACCTACCAGATCTAGGCACCGGAGTATTCTCCATGTACAGGGGAATCTTTAAGTGATATGGAGCCTTGTATGCCACCCCGTCTGGACATGGCCAGAGAATGGGGGGGGAAGGGGTAGGAGGGAGCAATGACCAAGGTTACCTTATTCCAGTCTGATTCCCAGCTGCTAGAACAACCAATGTTTATGTAACCCTTCTGCCAGACAGAGTCGGCAGCAGCAAAGGGCCGGGTTCTATATCTAGGGGTCCCTGTCAATGATACCACACCAAACTGACTCGAGCCCCCACCCAGTCACCTGGGAAATCACACACTATCCCTTGGGCGCCCCAAAGGCAATACTTCCCCTCTCGCAAGCACAGAGTCTGAGTGTAGAAATAAACCTTTTAATAACAGGAGGGAAGTAACACAGCACTGGTCTGGGAACCAGTGCAAACAGAATTCATGAACCCAAATCCATCCCCGAGTACTGGGGCGCTTCCTTCGCCTCTCCCTTCTTGGTTTCTCCTGTACTGACTGTTGTAGTTGCAATGTCCACCTCTCAGTTGGGGCTCAGCCTGTCTCCCTCTGCAAGCTCCTGCCGGACGCAGACTTGACCAGGCCTCCTCTGCTGCTGCCATCTGCCACCTCCGGGCCTCACTGAGTCCCCACTGTTGGCTCCTGCCGTGTGCTGGCGCCACAACCGCTGCTGGCCCCCCTCTGTCTACGGATGCTACCCAATCCTGGAATCTGCAGGCACTGACCGCTCCTGGCTCCCGCTGTTTGCTAGCACCAGCCGATCCCAGCACCTGTTGGCATTGACCGCTGTTGCTCCTGCCATCTACGCTGCCCACTGCTGGCACCTCTCTGCTGGCTGTCAGTCAAGGTTTCCCAGTTTCTCTAGTGATTCAGCTCTTAGTGAATTTCAGCTCATGAGAAAACCTTCTGCTGACACAGAAGCAATGTCCCTGCTTTTGACAAACAAAAGACTCAGAGGAATCATTAATTCTACCATTTAACAGTGGGAGGAGATAATCAATCCATGCCTGAGGGTAACCCTTTCCCAGGGATAGTGCAATCTCAACAGAACACTTCTCACCCCTCCTCCCCCCTTGCAATGCTGAAACATTCATCCATCACCCTTTTTGGGCTCTGTTTGGCTGAGAGTGAATTTTTTATCAGAACAGGCTAAACACAGATCTGATGCCATTTGTTCATACAATCGAAGGACAACATTTCATTACCCCTGCAGTTAACACAAAAGTGACTTGTAACACAATACCAGACACATTGACCATTTCTCATCATGCTCAACTCCTAGTGTGCTTATGCAATATGCTGAGTACTTAACTGTACTCATGCAAATACAAAGCCCATGCAAATAACGTGCTCCCCTTTCAGCTGCTGAGCAGGGAGAGTGCCACTCAGACTCTCAGACCTTGCTTACATCTATTTTGAGAACCAGACCACACACACAGCCCCAAGATCAGGAGTCCGATTCTTGCACATCCTCTCCAGATTTGCATGAAGTGCCTCTAATGTTGCACCAGGGAATCAGTGCCAGCTAGCTTAATTCTGACCCATCTTATACCCCATCCAACCACAATGAAGTCAATGAGATGACTCTGGGTATAAGCAAGCTAAGGAAGATTTTGCCCAACAGTGTGGAAAATTTCTTCCAGAATTAGTATATTTATCCTGAAATCTTTTATTATTTTTATTATTAAATATTATTATTATAAGAAAACAATGAGATTAGGAGAGTAATACAAGGTGTATGAATTTTTAATATTACAACTGAGGCACAAAGGTAAGACTTTCTATAGTTTCAAATGTTCCTGGAGCAGAGAGGCAGGTTGGAACAATCGGCCATGATTTAAATGGGAAAATTAAATACCATTTGACATTTCTTTTCACGATGGGTTCATCCTCAGTACCAGTAGTGTGCTTCACTGCCATAGGGAACACATGCTATTATTATTATTATACCACAGAGGCAGCTCTGAGATTAACAATTTCCATGTACAGAGATTTATTTGGCATTATATAGTCCATGTATTTAATATGCACTAAATTTTCCTTTAAAATTGGCTGCTATGGAGTATTCAAGTTTTTAAAGCTGTCTCTTTCCCAGCTATGTAGTAATAATATGTGACCTTACTTTGATCTGATTAGAAATGCTCTGCTTGAGAGTGAAGTGTGTACAAGACTTGAGGGAACTCTCTTGATTAAAAAAAAACAAAACAAAAAAACCCCAGAGCCCAAGCTTGGCTTCCCAAGCCAAAAATATGGAATAGATATAAACTCTTTTGTATTTGTCTCTGATTCTAAGGATAATGGTAAAAAATACCGAGTTGGAATGCATTCAGGAGAATAATAATGCTCAAAGGATATGAGCAGCAGAAAGTGTAACATTTTGTAAGGCACATACTATGGGGTCAAAATAATATTACAATATAGCATTCATAGTTATATATTTGACTGGGTTAGGAAAAAATGATTAAATCACATTTCAAATGTCTGTCTGGATGTCTCAGAAAGCTTCATTTTTATGCTAAGTATAGCTTTAAAATGTCAGACTGAAAATGCATGACAATTTAAAGGGCTGATTGCCAGGATTTATCAAATCTATTCATTTGCATATGAATCACAATATCAATATTATGGAAAGACAGGTGAAAACTAGAATTAGGATGATTTACAATACCCATGCTTAAACATAAATTGGATAGGGCACTGCTTGGAAAACACTACAAATACAGAGGGGGCAAAATAAGTGATGGGGCATTCCAGTTTATATCAGCAGCTATTTATTAAAACAAGTGGTCTTGTTTTCATCTCATTCAAACAGTTGCCTGCACTTTGCATGTTCCTTTAGTAAACTGCAGTATACCTTACAAGAGCTTGACAGGTATTAGCATATGCCGGAGTAAAGTAAGAGACAAATTCTCCTCTCAGAAATACTGATGCACCTTCATTAAAGCCAGAAGGGTTGCACTAATGTCCTTCATAGTGATCTCCCTTCATAAGTAAATCAGAGATTTCAGGCTACCCTTGAACATGATGGGGAATAGCTTGTTTCCACTGAAGTCAATTACAAAACTCCCATTGATTTCAATCGGAAAATGCTCAATCTCATGATGAGCCCTGATCCTGCAAACGTTTATGCACATGTTTAACTTTATGCATGTGCGTAGCGCCACTAACTTCAATGAAACTATCATGTGTGTAAAGTTAAGCAAATGCTTGGAGAATCAGTGCTTTGGTTTGCTGAAGAGCTTTTCAGTTGAAATGAAACCTCCTAGGTAACATAGAAAACACTTAAAAATCTTTCTTATGAGTGGGGTGAAGTGGTCTTCTTAAAGGAGATTTTCTCATTTAAGGTTCTGGCTGAATGCAGGACTTGGTGTATCCTAAAGCAAATGTTTGTAATTACTACACAGCACATCTGCTTTGGGGGCTGATTTGTGGATGAAATCCACTTAACTGGGGATGGTAAATTTGATTCCCTTGTGAAAAAGAAACCAGGAACTGCACAGCAAAATGAATCTGGTTCATCATGTGCTCTGGAGTAGAATACTTACTAGATACAGGGACAAGCTGTAAATTTCAGATTCAGTTCTCAAACATCACACAGTTGAGAGATATTTGGATCATTGTATTATGAAGATAATTTACATTTGAATCTCGGATTAGAACCTTTCCCCATCACTCTGGGGTGTTCAAATCCAGGTTTTGGTTCTGACCCACAATCCATTTACAAAAGAAAGAGTTAAAACAAAGTTGTATAAGGGAGAGAAGGGCTCTGAAGAATACCAGTGTTTAGAAAGTGGTCAACAGCACCCACCCAGGGTGGTTCTGCCATTGAGGGCAGCCTAGCAGGAAGAGGGCAAAGAGCTGGAGATTTCACAGAGGTGTCCAGATTGTGGAGGGTTAAAGAGAAGCTCACAGTACTGGAATAGCCACCGAGGGAGAAACAATGTTAAGCTGAGAATTAACAAACACAAACTAGAGGAGAATAAAGGCTTTGAAATGCCAGAGGACTGTACAAAAAGGATGTCAGGATTATTATTCGGTGCTGAAAAGAGCGAGTGTTAGTCACTTGGTACTCCTAGAAAGAAAAGCCTGAGATTCCCAAAGTGATGCCTGTGTCATGAGGAAGAAGGACTAGTCGCCCACCTACTTGTTTCTTTTTGAAATGAGCTAAGACTTCACATACAGTTTTGGAGCTTGCAGACATATGGCTTCAGTGCGTGTGCCCTTCAAACAGAAACACGAGCGTTCTTGGGCACGGTGCCTTCCTTATGTGCTACTCTGCATATTTATAGCACAACCACAGAATCATCTAGGAGACAAAGCACAGAAATGGCAGCCTGTTTTCTTCCACCAAGAGAGTCTGATTAAAAACATACCTATGTGAGAGCTACAGAGCAATACTTCTTACACTTCTGTCAGATGAAGATGTAAAAACATAGGGCCAAATTCTGCCCTCGGTGATACCTATGGAATCCCATTCCAGGCTCCGTTGTGACTTCTAGCCACCACCCTTCATTGGGGCAGAATGGAGGAGCATCTCTCCAGCAGTGGCACTCTTGTGCATGCTGTGTGGAATTCCCTTGTGTGCAGATATAACCCTGGGTGAACAGGTGTTATCCGTGCCCCTCGGTGTCCAGACACAGAGGATAGGAGGTGTTGCAGCCCCTAGCTACGGAGCCTTGATTATTTAGCTCAGGCTGTAGCAGCTCATGTTTTTAGCTTTGGACATCTCCCATTCAGTTCCCTCTGTGTCAGTCAAGAGAGCAGCTGTCACACAGACACAGCTCATCCACGGATACAGCCCATCATGGGGACTGCGCTGGGCAGCTCTGGCAGCGAGTGTCCCAGCAGGTGCTAGCAGTGAGCAGTTCCTGCACTCAGGATTGCTCCAGGACTATGATTGTGGCTAACCCCTGCAGAGGGGGCACAAGAAACAGAGATTCCTTACACCTCATCCTCCCTTGCACAGGGGTCAGTCACTATCTGGCCCTCTGTAGGCTTGCAGGAGGTCTTCACCAGGGCAGGATTTGGCTCCTAATATTTACATAACCACACATGAATAATAAAGCACTTTTATGACATACACTATACCACACCAAAATATGTTTCTAAAATGGCTCCTCTTCAAAAATCCAAAACCCAACCCCTTCCCCCCACATTCATATCATGAAAACATTTCTCTTTGGGAACAGGAGCAGTTCTTTATATACACATCTACAAAAGGAAATAATTACAGCACCCAGTTTTGTATAAGAATATATTATTTAGAAGACCAGTTGAAAAATAAAAATTCTGTACATCAAAGTTTCCTTTTTTGCGTCCGTGAGGATAACAACGGTTCTTAGAAAATATGCTCTTGTCGTGGTCTCAGCTGCTTTCTATCATCCTTTCTCTGGGCTGAAGGAACCCATGACACTTAGCTGCACCAGTCCGTGGTTGTTAAAACTACATCTTGTGTCTGTCCAGCCAAATTCTCTATGGGCACAAGAAGGGACAAGTCCACTGAAGACAATGGAGCTGCACGTGTCTACTTTTAAAGCACTTTTTAAAAAACAAACTCACCTTGTGACTTGTTTCGCTCAGTGTTTCTCTTTTCACTTCTCTGTGCTTTCAGTTGTCAAACTTTCACTTTTCTTCTTCTGCAACTAGAATAAAGAGCCAAGCAGAACAAGTATCACCCCTGGCACATGACAGACAGACTGCCACAGCTAGCAGATCCACTAATCCTCAACAAGGTATCAGCTGAATCTCTAATGCAATAGTATACACCACTTTGGTGCATCACAGGCCTCATTTCATCCCAAATAAGCTATGGTACGTGTCTGTTGAGTTAATTTCTGAGATCATTAGCTACCTGCAATTGTTTGATGCCATTTCTGTGTTCACACAGTTCTCATGATAACCAGCACTCCTTGTGCCAAGATACGTAATTAAGGCTCTATTAGTTTCCATATAAACTCTGTTTTTGACGGCTTTACATTTCCATTGTAAAAATTCATTTCAGCTTGAAACTTCTCAAAGTGTCAACAAGCCCTCACTATCATCTTGAATTTATTTTTGTTTCCTTTAAGGTATGTTTCATGTTTCTGTCGTAGACTTGAGAATTTCCACAAGATTTTCTTTGCCCTTATGTAATTTCCCCCTCAAGGCCTGTTCTCTCTTCCTGTCCACTCTCACTCAGAATTAGAGCTCCTTGAAGAAGGAACTATCCTTCCTAAGTGTTGGGAAAGTGCCTAGCACATAGTGGTGGTATCACAAATTATAACCACCACCATCACCCTAGGAGTGAGGGACTAGGCCTGGTAAATAAATCTGCATCTCCCACAAGTAAGTGCATATCAACACTGCTAGACCACCAGAGGCAACCTTTTTCTCACTTTCCTTTAGTAACCATGTGAGGGTTAGTGTCCTGTCTGCGTGATATAAACTGTATGTGCTATATAAACTCTGGTGAGTGGAATACTGTGCTCTGGTATGTTTTGCTATATAGCAATTAGCCTGCTTGGAAACTAACTTTCATTTGCATGGCAATGAAACATTCTCTCAAGAAGGTGTTAAAGGGAATCAATGAGGTAACAAGATGTTATGGGAACGGCCTGGTGGTTACATTTCCTTATAATGCTTGTCTGAACTGGGCTATTTTGTACCAATGAAACTACAAAGAGGTAGCTGCCCCTGCTGCAGATACGCTGCACTGGGATAAACAAGTGACATGCAATAGTGCAGTTTACCTTGTTGTCAAAGCCAGGAGAGCTATACTGATGCAATCCTCTTTCTACCCCAGTGCAGGGTGTGTTTAGAACAGGTTTTCACCAGTGCAAAACTAGTGCAAATTATGTCAGTGTAAAACTCCCCAGTGTAGACAAGCCCTTAGATCCAATGTCTTTGGAGGAAATGAGATTTTTTTTGTATTAAATACACATCAGTTTTCTTGTAAACATTGAAACAGGAAAAAAATCAAACCAAACAGAAAAAGCTAGCATATAAACAATACAGGGGGGAACCATTGGTGTTCTATGAAAAGTTAACTTGGGTTGTGCAACAGGAAGAATTAAACTGTATTACTAGATACTGACTCAGATAATGGTGTCTAGAGTTGGATACTCTCCACCATCATACCAAAAGGAAAATGTCTCAGTCAACAGAAAGATCACTTAAATTAGGGAGCGTGGAAGAGGAAAAAGGATTTGAGATACACACACAGACTTCCAATGACAAGATGACATTAATCTAACACATTGGGAGAAGAGCCTGAAGGCAGACAGAAAAAAAGTTTTTCTAACTATACTTAAGTACAATTTCTATATTTTGTAATACCAGCTTTGTGCCTCTCTATCAGTGCTTTTGTCATAGAATCCACCTAGCTGAGTTTATTCACAATCCTAATTTATTTTCTGATGGGCTTCATGATGATAAGAAAAGAAACCTAAACTCTGACCTCAGGAGTAGAGGTCACAGACTGAGCGCTAAGGGCGTCATTCTGGATCACTGAAGTCAATGGGAACTATGTCATTGACTTCCAAGGGAGCAGGACCAAGCACTACAACACTGTGATTCTCCTGCTCACACAGTGCTGAAAAGGATTTGGCACAGGTCAAAGAGAGCAGAAAAACCTGAGGCCTGATTACAGATGTCATCAAAGCTCTCACAGGTCTTACATACCAAAGAGACAGACATCTTTGTACATACCATCATAGAGACATATACCTGTTTAACCTGGGCCATAAAATGAATGAATCCGGTTGTCTGTTTAATTGTACTGTATGGTGTGTGTGTATGTGTGTGCATGTATGCGGTATAAGAGGGAGAAAGAGCAATTCCTAGTGTAATGCCACTGACATCTGATATCTCTGCAGGCTCTTTCAAATTCTGTGCACCCAGAATTTGTTTTGCCATTTTCTTTTCTATGATTAGGTCTCATGACTGCTTCTCTTTTTCATTATTATTATTTATACAATGCCATAGGAATTCCCAGTGCTTTACAAATATATAGAAAGAAAAGGTGACCATAGATATCATCAAAGGCCATAAATATAATCAAACTGAAGAACTTGAATTGTCTGTTTCACTTTTTAATACCACCCAGAGGGTACATACAGAGCTGAGAGAATAATTGATTTTTCAGTTCAAATCCACAAAATCAGTTTGTTTTGAACTGAAACTAATTTATTTTTGTTTTTTCTTGATGAAACAAAAACATTGAAAAAAATCATTTTGGGTTGAACAAAATGTTTAATTTGATCCAAAACAATTTTTGTTTCCATTTTGTTATGTTTTCAGGTGCTTTTACCTTTTTAAATAAAAATTTAAACAAATGGTGCTAGATTTCAAAATGAAATTTTGTTTTGACATGAAAAGTCAAAACATTTTGCTTTTAAAAAGTCAAAATAAACCATTTTGACTTTTCCAATTTTTAAAAAAAATTTTATTCAGCCAAAACTATTCGCTGAATTCAACCCAAATGAGTTTTGGTCACTCCTAACTCCAGAACTGCATTTTTTAGCATATTTAATATTTGACTGAAAAATGTCACCCAGTTCTATGTATGGATAGCTTACATCTTTCATAGACTCATCTAGTTGTTTTAACTCCTCGTAGCGGTCCCTGGATTCCCAAAGAGGTTGGAGCATCACTTCTTCAACTTCTGGAAAAAGCTAAACAAAAGTGAGAAAAGTCAAACTAACATTTAAAAAGTATTTATTTACCTGTAAATGATAGAAATGGAGTGAGAAGATGTGTGCAAACTGTACAGGCTTGTTTCACTGGCTGACTAAATGTTTATCAAAATCAAGATGAAATGTTCTCAGTTCCAGAAGGCACCTTAGAACTTAAATAACTTACCTTTGTTACAGTCTCAAACATTGGGATCAGAACAAACTTAAGGAACCCAATCTGCGCTGTTGGTTTGGTCACTTTATCTCGGTCCATGAAAGGTGCCACTGGAAGTCCTTCAGACTTTTCTCGATCACTCTGGGACACATTCAGACAAAGATTATTATCAACATGGAGACTGCTAGGGCAGGAAAAGTGTTTGCAGACCAAATAACTAGATCTCTAATATTCCGCACATATGCCTCAATGGTATATGTGACAATAGCAAATGAAAGGGAAACTGCATCATATTTTAGAAGCTGACTCCTCTTGTTTTAATAACCCTTTCATTAGTTCTCCCCCTCCCTGCAACCATTGCTGCATGCACAAAAAAGTATCCTATTGTAACAAGACCATCAGGGTATGTATGCAGTCAGGAGTGAACCTTGCAGCCCGTGTAGCCTGACTCACACTAGTGGGGCTTGGCCTAGCGTGCTAAAAATAGCTGTGTGGACATTTCAGCACTGGAGGAGGCTAGCCACCCCACCTCAAACCCAGGAGGTAGAGAGGGCTTGAGTTGGGTGGCTGGCTCGAGTGTTGGCTGGTGTCGCAATGTCCACACAGCTATTTTTAGTGCTCTAGTGCAAGCCCACTAACACACGTCTGTCTGCCTGGATTGAGAGGCTTGCTCCCAGCTGCAGTGAAGACATACCCTAAGAGAGAGAGTCTCAGAGGCATACAAGGCAGATAGGCTGGCACTCAACTCCCAATGCAAATCCATGGGACTTCTTGTGGAGTAAAGCACTGCTTAGTGTGAGACCAGGTGGCAGAATCTAGCCCTTAGCCATTGTACGTAGGATGAAAAGGGTCCTTGACTTCCTTCTCCTCTGGTGAATTATTCTGTTGGGTAATAAGCTAGGACTAGCCAACCCTGATCAAAAATGATGTATTGTTTCTCGTCTATCAAGTGGCCCCTTGTACACACAGACTCAGGGAGAGATGTATCTCTGTGTTCAGATCTCTGGAAAGGTCTTTATGAATCAGGGCCAGATCCTTAGCTAGTACAAATCAAAATAGCTCCACTGACTTAAATGGGTCTACAGTGATTGGGACCAGCTGACAACCTGACCCATTATTCCTATAACTGCATAGTTAGTAAGAAGGATGCAATATATGCCAATAATTATCACCTCTTTGACTTCATTGCCAGCATTAACTCTCATCTGTCAGACCTGCTTTAATAATGTGTGTACAGTAGTACCTTGTGGCAGATATTAGGGTGAGGAACACAATAAAATGCATAGACGGATCATTTTATTTTGAATAAATATATTGCAGAGACAATGAGCTAAAGGCATCTCTAACATTTTGTCATAGAGATTTCCTGTTGTCAGGCCTTCTCCTTTGGATACATCTAATGTAATTTCTTTGTCAAATCGATTCCTTCAGCACAGGGAAAATGTTATTAAAAAAAAGGGGGGGGTGGGTTTGAGGAGAAGAAAAGTCTGGCGTCTTGTTCTTCCAATCATGATAAAGCCATGCTTTGCATGCTGCCAGCTCCTGCAGTGTGCACAGACAGCTTGGTTTGTGGGTAGGGGAGAGCAGAGGACTGCTGTTAGTTTTAATGTTGTTTTATGTCAGTGGTTTTCAATCTTTTTTCATTTGGGGACCCCTAAAAAATTCCAAATGGAGGGTGGTCCCCTTTGGAAATCTTAGACATAGTTTGCAGACTCCCAGGGGTCCACAGAACACAGGTTGAAAACCACTGTTTTATGCCACAAGAAACCACACCAGAGAGGGATGGGACTCCAGAAAGAAGCAACTGTTTTTGGAGCATAAGCTGACTTTTCAGGATTAATTAAGTTGACGGTGTCCTTTGGAAATAATCAGCATGTTTTCATTTGTAAAGAAAATGCCCATCCTATGCAGACTTGGTCATTTCAAATCATTACATATATAATTTAAACTTGGCCCATTTAATACTGCCCATTTAATTGAGTTTTTCAATATCCATGCTTCTTGCTCTTTTGGCTTGAAAAGAGTTTACATGCCAAATAAACTCACAAGGCAGCCCTATTAGTGAGAACAAGCTGCAATCAAATGACATTAGCATCTCTCCGTCTTTATTGTCATTTATCTTACAAATAGCAGCCAATTACAGACTCTTTTATTCTGAACATACTGTCTTATGCCATGCTTCTGTAACCTTATGCAAAAAAACCTCCTCATCCTTGTTGCACTGGAATGTCATACAATATTACCAGCTAGATGTCAGCTATAACTGACGTAGGAATTATTATTATTATTATTGTTGCGTATCTGTGTCTCTGTCTCTCATTCTTACCTGCATAAAATATTCCTCTAATAAGCAGTCTACCCATGGTTCTGCTACTTCCATCGGACGGACTTCATTCGAGATATCACAACATTTTATCAGTACCATCTTCAACTGAAGGAGGAAAAATACTTTTATGCTATGATAATATAGAAGCCTACTTCTTTGTCTATCCATAAGCCACGAGTCTTTCATTTTAGAGAGGCACAGGGGAATGATCTCAGAAATGAAGGATAGTCTTATGGGTAAGGCTCAAAACTGATCTGGCTTCTATTCCTCCTATCTAGAGATATTCTATTCCTGGTTCTGCCTGAAACAGACCCATATGACCTCTGGCAAGTCACTTAACCTCTATGTGCCTCAGTTTTCCTGCCTGTGAAAGGGAGATAATGCTTACATAACCCACGGTGGCTTGCGAGGTTTAATTAATGAATGATTGTAAAGTGCTTTGACATGCCTGGATGGAAAGCATTACAGGGGCCTGATCCACACTCATTAATGTCAATGGAAAGATTCCCATTGAGTTCAGTGGGGATTGGATTGGGTCTAGAAGAGCAAAGTGTTGTTATGATGAATGTAATGGAGACTAGAATGAAACTAAGAATTTATATCCTGGAAGATAAAGTAATTATTTCTTGCTCAGATGACTCTATGATAAATAAATAAATAAATAAAGAATCTAGACTTTCTTTATATCACGTGCTCCCAAATTTATAATTTTTTTGGGGGAGGGGGGACAGGTAGAAGGGGGAAAGCTTTTATAAAGACCTACTGAAATACTTCTACATTTTTGTTGACGTTACAGTACAAACCATTGTTTTAGACAAACATTTCCCTGCAGTATGTGATACCCACACACGGTGGCACCCTAAAAAGGGAAGAAGGATGATTCCATAGTTAGTGAGGTAGGCTGGGGCTAGGAAGAGCTAGTTTCAATACCCAGCCCACCAATGACTTCCTGTGAGATCTTAGGCAAGTCATTTAGTCTCTCTGGGTCTCGCTTCTCCATCTGTAAAAGAAGTACTTCTCTACCTCACAGAGGTCTTTATGAGGCACACATATACTACACTGAGGGGGGCTATCTAAAATAGACAGAATAATTCAGATGTGAAACTGACTTTAAAGAAAAATGAAACTGTTTTCAAATCATTCTGACCCATAACAAACTATTTTTGTTTTTAAGCAAAATCAAAATTTTCTACTGAATTCCCCACACTGAAAATTTCAAGCTTGCAGAAATTGCATTGTCTGTTGAAAACCATTTTGACAGAAAAATTCTGACCATTTCTGTTCAACATCTTGCATGATCAGGCCAAAACCACATTTAGAATGGAACTGCATCACTGCAAATCAGATAGGCATTGAAAACTGATAAACACACAGTCTCCTTACACAGGTCACATGGTCCTCATTTGAGTAATCAAAATTATCCATTTTCTCCTTGAAAGAGTCCAGTATTTCTGCATGTCTTGCCATGTCTGTTGCCAGGATTAATGTAATTATCCCCTATCAAAACAAACATAATACATTGATTTAGCATGTCTCATAAGGCATAGCTATTGCGGTGTAGCAAAATGTGCTTGAATTAAAACAAATTCCTTATGATATAACACAGACAAGAAAAACAGATGCATCACATCAGCACCAGTGAAAGAGGAACTTTCATACCTGAATCCACTTGACAGACTAGACCATTTATTTAAAGAATTCACAGTGACATAAGAGAATGAATAGATATGTAACTGGTTTCTGTATAATTATATGCTAGAGAAACTGCTGCTTCTTATTCTGAGTTTCATTTGACTTTTAATATGAATACAAGTTGCACAAAGAAAAAAACTAAAAGCTCAATTCTACATGCTGAGGCTCAATTCTGGCCCCACAGAAGTCAATGGAAATTTTGCATTACTGTGTTTTCATTTAACATGGGTGGGAGTTGCATCCATAAATCTGAGGGCGGAATTTGGCCCATAATGCTATGTGACTTACATCTTAGTTTGTTGCCATGTAAATTATTGTGATGTCACAGAGTTTATCATTATAACTTCATTGTCTCACACAACAGAAAAAAGAGATGAGCTGCACAGACTGAAGCAATTGGGTAAACACAAATATTTTTAACAATGATTAAAAATGGAAAAAAATCTATAATAAAATGTGTAGGAGGTGCATATTTGTTTAAGTATTTACAAATTTTCTCTGGTTTGAACTCCCCTTTTATGTTCAGCACAATGTTCTTCTAATGGTTAAGTTGTTACCATATGAGCAACTTGGCCTGGTTACAGTCACCCTAACTCCTTTCATAATGTAAGTTTCTACACAGAAAAGTTTAGACTTAATAGTCCAGCTTTGCTCACTGGTACCCAAGGAAGTTCAGATGAACAGTCCAACAAGAGTTGCTAGAGAATAGTCCAGGCATCTCTCTGTGTGACTTCAAATTTGAGATTATTCAGTTCTCACATCTTGATGGAATTACTCTGTTGGACTGTACAGAAGGTAGATCTGAGCGCACTGCATCTTCCAGAGCAGTTTGCATGTCATACACTTCTGGATCAATGTTCATACCTGTCTTATCCGTTTGAATTGTTCCGGGTTGACATTGGAAAAAATGTTGCATTCTGGCTGGGCAATGATCTGGAAAGCCACAGCACAGTGATGGTTCTCCAGTGGCGAGATATCATTGTAGCGCACTGCAAGCTCTGTTCGGGCATTAATCTGGTACCTGATGCGAAGGAAAAACAGCAAGGTCTTACATGTTACTTACACCCAATACTTTAAAACACGTTACACATTAGACATTGGATATTTTTATGTACATTGTTGTGAATACCTAATTAATTAATTAATAAAATTATTGCAACAATATTAAATCTGAATAGATTTTTGAAAAAATGATCATACTTCCATATAGTTTCAGAGACTCTCGTTATTTACTTTTTATTACTGAACTTCTATAACTTAAAAACATATGGGGGAAGGACAGAGGGGGACTGATTTTTTGGAGATAATAGGCTTAACTCCCACTAAGTGCCAGTAAAATCAGTGGAAAGATTCTCATTGATCTCAATGGAAATTGTAAGAGGCCCTTATTGAATAGCTGAATACAAGTAAATTAGAGTTTATATATAGTTCACACAAGTAATAATGTTTAGCACTTCTAGAGCACCTTCCATCTGAGGCTCTCACAGTGCTTCACAGACATTAATGAAGTAATCTTCAGAATACCCCTGCCGGCTAGCTGTTATTATGTCAGTTATATAGATGGGCAAATGGAGACAGAGAGCTGTTAAGTGCTTCGTTTAAGGTCAGGCAAGAAGTCTTTGGCAAAGCTGGGAAAAGAACCCAAATCTCTTCACATGTAGTTGAGCCTCAACCATAAGACCATTCCTCTGCTACACAGGATAATTCACAGAAGAATTTGACCTGAGCATGTTTTCTAGCTGTCAGCTTCCTTTAATGGAAAATACTTACATTTTGTGAGAAAATTGAAGGGGAAGCCATTTTCCTTTCAGAGTTTAGCAGTTAGCAGCCTCAGCTCAGGACTGAGTACACTAATGGCTAGCATATAGTCTAACCAGGTGGCGCTGTCCTTGTCAGTGTTAGACCATAACAGCAGAGCATTGTGGGTAGATTCATACTCAGCTGCCCCACTCTCTGCTCCGGACATGAGAAGAAAATGCTGATCTGCATTGTTTTCCTAATATATTTTAAAGGAACAAAACACGAAGGACACACATACGTGTTGTTGTATCCTGGATGATCCAAATCATGGCATACTGCAGCAGTCATTAGAATTAAGATATCAACTTGGGGAAATTTCTCCTGCAACAGAAAAAATAAGTAATGTAGTGGCTTACAATTTCTATACTCCCCCACCCCCAAAACACATTCAAATTTCAGAAAAAAACAATCTGAGTAAAATTAACCGTTATTCAATAATTAAACATACTGCAGATGAGAAAGAAGATTCTACCATTCACTGCAGTAACAAATGACTCAGATTTGGCTTTGATGCATTAAATAGAAGCAGTTTGGAGGAGGCAAGTGGAATTTTGTCTGAGATTTACTAATATTGCATGTTTTAAAGCACAGAGACGTTAATACTCAGGCCTATAGAAATCATTCCAGCGTCTACATTAGCTGAAGGAGAGTTGAAAGATAATTTACATGCCATTATCTTTCACACTAACTAGAGATGGGAAGAACGTGTGGAAAATTATTCATGAACATTTCAGCAACTTCTAAACAGGATGAACATTTATGGAAGCAAAGTTTTGCCCATATGAATATTCATAAGAACACAAATTCTTGCCAGTAGTTGAGATTCATTTAATTGTGGAACAAAATGTGGTTTGTGACAAAATTAAATTTGTTTTGTGTGGAAGAGAAAGCAGTTTAAAAACATTAGGTCATCCCATGAGGGAAAAAATACATCTGGCTTAGGTGACCATACAGATCAAATCTGAATCGTGAACATAGAATAGGCAAAGCAATGCTTTCAGTGAGCAGTTCATGAGCAACTCATATGTTTGTAGAAAACATTTGTTGAAACGTTTTATATAGTGAAGGAAGTCCCAATTCATAGACCATGAAAGTCAGATCAGGCCCCAAGTTCATAAAAATGTCACATTAGCTTTATCCAGGAAAAGAGTTAAATTAATACACTGTGAATGGTTCCTCCAGCTTTAATAAGCACTCTTTCTTTGAGCTGTAGTCTGATTTGGGGTCTTCTGGGAAAGTAATGACAAAGAAGAGACAACTTTAGCTTGAATGATGGATCTTTCTACTTTTTGGCCAGTTTAAACTTGGAGACCTACATTTAAGATTAAAATTGAAGAGGCCAGCCCTTGGGCTGTTGAAGGTCAAATATACTTGTCACAACTGCTGTCTGGAAATCTGGCATTTTATGACATCCCTTGATTACTGATATCTTTGATAGGAAGATCAGAGATGTTTTCTAGTGTTCTTTTTTGTAGGATTATATTATATTATAACTAAAGCTTAATTCATTCCATGGGGCATGCCAGCCAACCAGCAGTCTTGCAGATTTTCAGAAGTATCAAGTGCTCACAAATCCCAGTGAAGTGGGTGAGAATTGTAGGGGTACTGCACCTTGGACTATCCCTTGGCTCCATGGGATTCCTCAGTCACTTTCTTAATGTTAAGTATTTGCCGAAGTGCTTTGCTGATTCAGGCCTAGATGACTAAACGAAAGAGTCTCTGAAATGACTGAGCATTTTATTCAGTGATTTAAATAATGACTTTTCATATACTCCAGGGCTATAGGTTCTCATTATACTTAGACATAGATGAACCAATTGGGGTGAAAAAAGAACCCATTGGAAACTGTTTATTCCTGAACAAAACACAACCTCTTTTTCATAGCTGGATCTGTTCTATAAGTCTCTTCGTTGTATCCTGTGAACATCCACTTATCTATCCTCTTTTCAGAAAGTCTGAAAAACTCCTCCCTTCCTTGGGTGGCAGCAGCTAGGTGATAGGACTCAGTTAGCCTCTGTACTGGCCATTGCTACTGCAGCTCCTGTCAAGCTTCCAGAGAATCTAGAGTTTCCCTTGTGAATGCATCATGCCCTGCTGGAGCACAGGTGGGCACAAGGTTTAATTGGCTCGGGGATTCAGAAGGTGGTGATATAATCTGGGACACAAGCACTGGGGAAGAGCCAGAATGAGCAGAGTTTGAAGGAGCACTCAGCAGAGATGCTACTGGCTCCTGGCTTGAGAGAGAGGGCATGGCTTTCCACTGAAGAGAGTACGACACAGGAGGAGTGGAGAAGTCCTCTTCTCCTGTAAAGGAGCAAAGAGGAAGGAGCACTGATCAGCAAAGATAGAGGAACTGGGGCTTTCTGAGGTGCTTGTTTCATGGGGAGGGAGCCAGCAAGGGACTATCCAAGGCTGAGAGTTTCAGAGGTTTATATAATTTTTGGTAAAGCACTTGTGCTTATAGATACTGATCTAAACTTTTGAGACCCATCCTACCTATCTTAGGTACTTACATGGCCCCATTACTGTCATAGCTGAGTATCTCACAATCTTAATTTATCTTCACAACACCCCTGTCAAGTAGAGCAGTGATATTATCCCCATTTTACAGGGTGGAGAACTGAGGCACAGAGAGGGTAAGTGACTTGAAGTCTGTGGCCCAGAACAGGGACTTGAACTCAGATCTCTCAAGCCCGAGGCTAGTTCCTCAACCATTGACCATCCTTTCTTTCCACTATAACTAATTATAGCTCAGTTTCCTAATGCTTGCTTGCTTGCTTGCTTGCAATAAATTAATGAGTACAGATACAATAACAAGAGACAAGTGCAAACAAAACAAAGGTCCTTTTTGTAAGGAAAATGTCATGGGTTTTTATGATGCTTAGTGGATGAATATTTGTCTGGTAATAGAAGTAGAAATACAGATAGCTACGTGGACAAACTAGATACACACCTGGAGATTGCAGAGTGAGATCATACTGTACATCATTTGGGTCACACAGAAGCAGTGCCGGAAATTATGGAAGGGGTTGTTTCTGTAATTGTCATGAATACACAGCTACAAAAAGAGGGAGTAAAACAGTTAAAGGCTGCAGAGTTGTTTCTGAATGGAAAGATCTGAGTCCATGCACCTCCTGCTCTTCCTCGAGACACTCTACGTTGCCATGTAAGACATATGGAGCCCCATATTATTCTCCACTTTTGCCCCTTCACAACAAAAGGCCCAGTGACACCACACTCCTCCTTTTGGCTGCGGAGGACGAGATATTGCTCCCCCTGTAGGATTTAACCAACAACATTCCTGAACCAACTCATGGAGTCACTGAAAAGCACCATGAGGCATTCCTTCCTCAGCCACATGAGGGATAGCAATATGAGGCCAGAGATTGTCAGTGGTCTGTCTCTTTGTTACAAGCATTATCTGTCTCACCTTTCACCAGCACAAAATTCACTCAAGAAGTTTGAAACAATTTCATGGGCAGGCAATAGCGAGCTTCTCCAGTCCTGATGACACCACCTGCTCTGGGTTTTGTATCTTTCCTGAGCAGACACCCTGAAGTCTGCCAAACTGTGCTGGAGCAATGGCCCACTTAGGAATATGCAGAGGCCACAAAACACATTTCTGACATAATTTGAATTTCCACCTGGGGGTCTTCAAAGGCAAGAGTGTAATAGTTATCTCATTTACAGCTTTACACTGAGGACCTCTTCTTAGATAGCCAATCATCTCCGGCACTAATGAGCTCCACACGCTTAGGGCTTGATCTTGCACAGTGCTGAGCACTCTGGCCTCACCTAGCAAAACACTTAAGCACGTGCTTAACTTTAAGCATAGGACCAACCCCATCGTCACAAGTGTGATTACAGGCATTCTCAAAGTGAAATGGTGCCTAAGTGCTTTGCTGGATCAGGACTGGACCCTTCAGCACCCTGGGCATGGGCTTGATTTTCAGATCTTCTAACCCAGGGGTTCCCAACCTTTTTGGCTCGAGGGCCACATATATCATTTTTACAACCCTGAAGGGCCACCAGTCTATCAACTCATGAAACAAGTATTGACATATATGCCATTAAGGACTACAGATCACAACATAGTTACAGTAAACATTTTGATGCTACTGTGCTCATTTTTACATTCACTATTTTACACCTACAAATCACTCACAGTATGTCACACACTCACGCACAAAGCACTAGTGTAGATGAGTGTCTGTCACTACGCACTGAAGCACATGGCCTGGCAGCTAAGTCATGATGGGCAGCCTGCTAAGTGCAGGCCAAACTGGAAGGCACTGATTTTTAGAGTCCTGCCTCTCTCCTCAAGCATGGGAGGTCCTGGCTACTCCGCCGCCTCTTCCCCCTCACTGCAGCTTGATGGAAGGAGTTCAGCGAGGAGGCTGCCTCTTTGCTGATCTCCTGCCCCCTGGCTGCATCAGGGAAACTGCACACGTTCTGTAGCCCCGTGTGCTTCACCTGGGTACCTAGGCAGTGGCTCCCTTCTGCATCTGGGGAGATGGGGATCAGTGCTCCCCTCCCTCTGGCTCCAGCAGGGACCCAGGCGGTGCACTTTGCCGTGCTCCCTGCTGGAGCCAGGGGAGGGGAGCGCTGATTTCCCATCCCATTGGGTGCAGCAAGGAGCCTGCGCCCGTCTTGTAGCCCTGTGGCAACACGCTCCTCCTCGGTCCTTAGGCAGCAGCTACCTTCTACAGCCAGCGGGAGGGGAGCGGTGGGCCACTTTGAAAGACCCCACGGGCCACTTTTGACCCCCAGGCCATGGGTTGGGAACCACTGTTCTAAGTGACCAAACCTCCGGCTGGAGTCAATGGGAGTCGGGGGAGCTCAGCATGGAGGAAAAATCAAGCCTCTATTGTTTGGTTTCTTTTTCAGTAGAGAAGGATTTTTGAAAGTAACTAAAAATTATATGTTGATGATCTCCTCACATGTTCTAAACATCATCATCTCATACAACCTCTGCACTGCAATGTGGGTAAAACACATTCATTGTGCGTGATAACATGAATGCCATGCATGCACTGATCAGTGGAAGTCAGAACATTAAATGCGATCCCTGATTCAGAAGTAGTATCTGCCCTGTATCCCGAGCTATTAAACGTGTTTGGTTGCATTAGTCATCCTGTTACTCAGTTTCTCGGTGGTATTTTTATAGTAGGTGAATGTGGGACTGAGAAAGGAAACATTTGAGTAAAGTGAGGTAGCTCTTTCTTGTCCATCTGAATTCAACCCAAAGCACACTGTTTGCTTTGGGGAAATACCACCACTTGGAAATATCACCACCCAGGTCTCTTTTTATCATCCCTTTTTGTGAAGCCAATATTGGCAAAGCAATTTTTGTAACATTCAGACTTTTATAGAATAAATAAAGAACTGCACACATGGTACAGAATGAGATTGTATTAACTATTACTATTACTATTGAATTACTCCAGTAAATTTGAACTGATGTGACACTTCTGTACACATATTGTAGATGGCACACATTCATGGTTGTTAAGGTCAGAAAGAACCATTGTGATCACCAAGTCTGACCTCCTGCATAACAAAGGCCATAGAATGTCACCCAGTAACTCCTGAATTTTTCCAACAACTTGTGGTTGAACAAGAGTATATCTTTTAGAAAGACAGCCAATCCCGACTTCCAGATTTCAAGTGATGGAGAGTCCTCCACATTGCTACGTAAGTTGTTCCAATTGTTAAATACTTTCACTCTTAAAAACCTGCATCTTATTTCCAGTTTGAATTTGTCAGGCTTTAGCTTTCTGCCACTGCATCTTATTACCTTTTTCTCTGCTAGATTAAAAGACTCATCTACTATCAGAAATCCTCTCCCTGTTTATATTCTTATAGACCATGCTCAAGTTGCCTTTTGAGCTGTTTTTTTCAGTAAGATAAGTAAAGTATGATTTTCCAGTCCTTGGATCATTTTTGTAGCAGGAGCCATTTTATAGACATTTGCTACTTCTGTCCAGAAAAGCAATCAAATAGTTTTCATTGCATCCACTAGACAAAAAGTGATATAATCCTGCAGAGCAACATGATATATGACATACACTTAAAAGAAAGTACATTTTCTACTGCGCCTAGAAGTGCATGGGCATGTTGCGTTTTTGCAAAACAGTGTAATATCCTATATACTCAGGTATCTTGAGTCACAGCACTCCCAGTACTAGTGGTTCCAGGCTAAATCAATGTATGGTACAGGAACAAAGAAAATGCCATACTGAATCAAATGCCATGTCCATCTAGTCAAGTCTCCTGTCTTTGATATGGCCAGTACCAGATGCTTCGGAAGATGTAAGAACCCCACAAATAGGGAGACATGGGATAATCTTCCACTGCCACATTAGGTCTACCTAATAGTTAGAGATTGGCTTAAGACCTGAAACATGTGATTTAATATCTCTTCCAAAAATTTTATTAGCATTAATCATGATAACTCTGGGTATTCTTGATATCCATATAATTGTCTAATCTTTTTCTGAGTCTTGTTAAATTCTTTATCTCAACACTTTCCCATAGTAATGAGTTCCAGAGTCTAATTACGCATTGGATGAAAAAGTATTTCCTTTTTTTTCTATTTTGAATTTACCACCTTTCAATTTCATTGAATGTCTTTTTGTTCTTGTGTTTCAGGACAGGGAGAGCTGATGTTCCTGATCCACACTCTCTATGCTCTTCATTAATTTTATGTACTTTTATCAAAATCCCTCTTATTCATCTCGTTTCTAAGCTAAAAAAATCTCAATCTTTCTTTATGAGAATTTTTCCATGACTCTCTGGAGCCTCTCTAATTCTGCAACATCCTTTTTGGGATATGAAGACCAATACTACACAGTGTTCTAAATGAGGCCACACCATTGATTGATATAATGGCATTATAATATTTTCTGTTTTATTCTACATCCTAATCTTTATGAATTCTGATATCTTGTTAGCTTTTTTGACCAGAGCAGCACATTTTGCAGAGGTCTTCATTGAGCTGTTTGCAATAATGGCCAGGTCACTTTCCTAAGTTGAAACATTTAATGTAGAACCTTTTAAATCGTACAAGTAGCTTGATTTTTTCCTTCCTATGTGTATTACTTGAATGTATTGACACTGAATGTCATTTGGCATCATGTTGCCCATTCACCAAGCTTGTTTAGGTCTCTGATGTTCTTCAGTCTTTCCAGTCCTGATTAATCTGTATAACTTTCTGTCATCTGCAAATTTTGCCATCTCACTGCTCACTCCCCTTTTCAGATCATTAATATTAAACACTGTACATAGTATGGAATCTCGAAGCACCCTGTGTTAACCTTTTGCCTTGAAGTAAATTGACCATTTAAACCTACTCTTTGCTTTCTGACTCCTAGCCAGTCTTAGATTCATGATTACTTAGCTTCCTTAGACCCTGTCTACACTTACCTCCAAGATTCAGTGGCAGTCGACGGGAGTTACGCAAGCTACGCAAAAACTTGCATAACTCCCGTCAACATCTCTGCTCCTCTTCTGTGTGCCGTCTTCACTGCACTGCGCTGACGGGAACCGCGTCCCCGTCGACGCAGAGCTACGCCACTTGTGAAGGTGGTCTTAATACGTCAATTTCTGGATCGACTGAGTGGGTCTTCACTGACTGCTCAGACGATCCAGAGAAGTCAATCTGATGGCGGCGAATTTGCTGCTGTCAGTGTAGCCGTAGCCTCAGTTGCCTTATGTAGAACCTGGTCGAACACCTTTTGAAAGTCTAAATAAATTACTTCAACAACTGGTATTTTATCTACTATTTTATCAACACATGATTTTCCTTTGCAGAAACTGTGCTGGTTAAACCCACTTTTAAGTTTCCAGGTATTTTGATGTTCCACTTTTAATTATTGTTTCAACCAATTTGCCACGTGCAGATGTGAGGCTTACTGGTCTGTAATTTCCTAGATCATCCCTAGATCCTTTTGAACTATGGCTACAACATTTACAACCCTCCCATCCTCTGGAACAGTGGCTGTTTTTAATAAAAGTTTTGATATTTTTATTAGGAGCTCAGCAACTTCGTTCTTAGGATTCTTCAGAACCCTTGGATGTGTATGACCTGGGCCTATTGATTTACTGCTTTTTAAATTAACAGTGTATTCCAGCACCTCTTCTTCTGAGTCCTCAATTTCTGAGAGTACTTCATCTTTACCACCAGAAAGAAGTCTGGTGTAGGATTCTCCCCAGAATTCTCAGCTATGAAGACTGATGCAAAGAAAGCATTTAGCTTCTAAGCAATGCCCTTATATTCCTTAATTGCTTTCTCTATCCCAATGGTCCCCAAACTGTAGGGCACACCCCCCCTAGAGGGGGTGTGGAGGAACATTCGGGGAGGCCTGGACCCGCCCCAACGGGGGCGGGGAGGAACGCTACCCAGCCCTGCTCTGCCCCCAGCTCTGCTCCAGCCCATTCCCCTGGCCCTAGTCCCAGCTCCGGACGCAGCTTCAGCCTGCAGCTGTGGCTCCAGACCTGGCTGCGGCCCCAGCCACAGCTCTGGCCCTTGACCAGACCATGACACTGCCCCTCAGTCCCAGCAGTGGCTCTGTTCCTGACCATGGCCCCAGCTTCAGCCCCAGCCTCAACCACAGCCCCGCTCCCGGCCCTGCTGCAGCTCCACTCCTGGCTCCAGCCCCACTCCTGGCTGCAGCCCCACTACCAGCCCTGGCCCGAGCTGCACCTCCAACCTTGGCCTCAGCTCCCAGCTCATGGCCCTGACCGTGACCCCTCTCCTGGCTGTGGCTCCCAATCCCGGCTCCTGGGTGGGTGCGCACAGAGTCCATTATGGGGTAAGGCAGGGTGTGACATAAAAAGTTTGGGGACCACTACTCTGTTCCCTGGTGAGCCAGCAGATCCACTGATTATTTTGCAGTCTTCTTGCTTCTGATATAATTTAAAAAAACTGTTTTTTTTTTTTTTTGTTTTTTTTTTACATTTGGTAACAATAGAGTTACACCAGGAATAAATTTGGCCTCAGCGAGTCTACAGAAAGCTCAGATTCAGGAATTAAATAAACAAAAATACAAAGCTATTCTAAAACATGTAATCTGTGCCCCTGATCATGCAAACACTGGCACAAAGGCTTAACTTTAAATGTGTGAGCAATTCCGCTGCCTTCAGTGGGATTAATCGTGTGAATAAAGTTAAGGTCATGAGGAAGTGTTTGCAGGATTCAGAGCTATATTTTAAAGATAAAAAATACTGGGAATTAAAAAAATATACTTACCAACCACCTCTTCAGCGTAATGGGGTTGATATTAAAGTCTTTCACCAATCCAAGATCATGGTACATATGTTCCAAACAACTCAGCATCTTAAAAAATGAATAGAGAGGTTATTGTTTTAATCGCTGTCATTTATAAAGCTCAATGTACAGTGTCACGTAAATCTTCACATTACAAGCACTCCTGATGTCTAGAGGAGCCCTATTGTTAATCATGAAACAAAGCTGTTCAAAGATTGCAAGATCAAAACCAATTCATGAAGGACCTGATTCAAAGCTCATGGAAGACAAAATAACGACTTCTATTGACTTCAATGTGTTTTGGATTGGGCCCTAATTCATCCCAAAGCTCATTAGTGATCATGAAGATCAAAACTATACCATCTCATGAAGAAATAATATGATTTTGCTCATGGAACCGGTTTATGGGCCTGATCCAAAGCCCACTGAAGTCAATGGGCTTTATATTAGCATTCAAATGTATAGAATTATGACCATAGAAGACAAGAGTTGCTGGCAATAGAGTGCATTCCAGATAACTAGGCACATCTAATTCATGTGTGACCTCCTGTAATTTTAAAAAATATCCTCACTAGACTAAACAGATTAAAAAAACCACCACTCAGATTGTAAAATTACAAAATTAGAGCAGGATTGTGACTATTCCCTCCCATGACTGTGTATCTATGAATTCCAGCAACAAAAACACAAAGGCAAAACATTCTTGAAGACAATAGCAGTATGACATTTATTTCTTGTTTTCAGAACAGAACACAACTAGCTCAGCTATGCTATTCCAAGTCTAGCTTTTATTGTGTCTGTAAATATTATAGAAAAATTATTTGTGTTACTTAGGTCTTAGTTTAAGACTATCTGACCTAGTTGTTGCATCTTAGTGACAGTGAAATAATGTTATAAATATTTTCATTTTAAAGCCCTATTTTTCAGGTACTCATAGCTTCGCAGAAAAATTGCTTCCTTTGGTGAAATTACCTATGTTTGTCTGCCCATATTTAATTCAATAACATGTTTAGTAAAATTCCATTATGGCTGGTTTTGGGTCATTTAAGTGAATAAAAAAAGGCTTTCCCACAGAACTCCAGGAAAAATGTCAGAAAGACTGGTGTGTACTCAGATAACATTATCACACTTTTGCTATACAGCCTCATGCTTGGTCCCTGGTACCTAAAACAGAACATATTGTTTGATACCTTCGAACTAACAAACAAAACAAACAAAACCAACCAACAAAAGAACCATGGTTTTTTATTATCAAAATAGTTATACTGGTACAACTGCTAGCGTGGATACTGTTATACCGGTATAAAGTGCCTTTTACCCATATAGTTTATTTCCCTTCCCATACTGTATAGCTATACTAGTATAAATCACCTTCTAGCAACATAACTGCACCCATGCTAGGATTTTAGTTAACTTGGTAGAATATTTTATGCATAGACAAGCCTTTTACAAGAAAGTGAAAGCAGTGCATCATTATCAGTGGAATTGGAATCAGAGGACCATGCTCCCTGGAGGGACTGTTATAGAGGAGACACCAGTAAAACAGGTAATGCAGGGAGGTTGGCTGGAAGCTAATCAGCCACATGAACAGAGCATGGCATGGCATAAAGTTCCATTTATTCAACTTGACCTGCATTCTGCTTTACTCTTTGCCACTGAAACAAGCAGCATACTGCACATCTGCTGAGCTTCATTTTCCTTAACGATTTAACTGTGCATCTAGTGCAATTATCCAGCAGGTATATATTTGGATCTTGGCAAATTCAATCTTTTGGTGCAGTATAGGATCCCCCTCATTTTTTTTATATTTCCTTTTCTATTTTGTATGAATAATAATAATAAAAAAAGGCAAATCAAATGCAGAATGACAACCTTATGGTTGAAATTCTGCAGACACAAAATTCAGAAGATCTGGGCCCTGAATGATGACATTATGGAGATGCTGGACAATCTGTCCTCACCCTTGCCTAGCCAATTTGCCAATTTACAGGTTATTATAATTGGCCCAGATTTTCAAGTGCTCCGCTTCAGTTAAGGCACCTAAATGAAGTGGTCAGGTCTGCAAATGTTCATCCAGTAGCTCCCATTAACGTTAATGGCAAGCTCCCTTGAGAATAATGGGAGCTGCTGGATGCTGAGTGCTTTTGAAAAGCTGGCACATTATTTATGATCAATTACTCATGTTACGATAACACTCATAGGCCAAATATGGATCAGGGCTCCACTGTGCAAGGCACTATACAAACACAGATCTAGACACACCCCTCGCCCTGTGGAGTTCACAGTCTAAGGCTCTGATCCTGCTAGTTGGTAACCGGGGGGACCCTGATGCCAGCACAGAATCAGTGGGTACAGGGATTTTGCCAGCATGGAGTAGCTTGTAGGACTGGGATCTAAGACAACAAGTAACAAACAAAGGGTGGGGGAGAAGGAAACACTAAAATACAGTGTTGAGACACTTTGTGATTTTACTGTGAGACTCATAAAATTTGATGTTTTTCTTAAAGCCCCAGCTTCTGGAATTAAAGCCAGAAGGAAAATAAAAAGAACCCCACATTTATTAATTAAAAAATCTCGTGATTTGGGGGTCCTGGCTTATGATTTTTGAACATTTGGGGTTGGCAACACAGTTTGTCACATGTGATTTGTTAATGTACATGTATACAGTGGGCTGCTTCTTTCCTTCCTTTGCCCTCACGGCTGCATCACCTGTTGGCAGATATATTGTAGGTATTGTGAGGGAGGTGGCTCTTGAGGAGGGATGTGAAAAAGGTACTGACCTTTATGGATCGATTCCAGGACGTAAGGAGGGACATGGGCTTAAAAAATATTTTTGCAACATGGTGCCTGTTCCAAAGACAGGGGTGCCCATTAAGGGTTCAGAGTGAGGAGCCATTCTGGTTCTTCTCAATCCCCAGGGGGAAGCTCCTCGGGAGGTATCTGGAGCTCCAGGGTGGCAATAACCTGACAGTCTGCTGGCTCAGTCTGGGGAGATTTGGGACTACAGATTCACAGAGATTCTCAGTGGGAGGAGATGGTGGGGTAGAAAATCAATTTATGAGAACTCCCTATCTCTTGAACTCCTCCACCAATCCAAACAGAGAGGGGTCACCTTGTTTCTTTGCCCTCCTTCTAGACTGTCCTCAGGATAAATCAGGTAAGCTCGGTTAGAAGGAAACAAGGGACTAACACATCCGCATACTACTACATAAAAGAGTCAGGTTTTAACCTCATGGGCAAAATATGATTATATTGTCATGCATTCCCTGGGGAGCAAGAGATTCTCCAGGGGGGGTCGAAAATGTAATGCCGAGTTCTGAAATAACCTTGTTTATGAAATATTGCAGAGCAAACCATTACATTATTGCATTACACACTGGTTGCACTCTAGCATGGTGATTTATGACCCACTTGCTCAAAATCAACCACATAAACCACCACTCACTGTTAAGTAAGCGTGAACTTAATTCAAATGGTTCATGTAAACATGAAACAGAGTCAAAAGGGTGAAAATGTTAACAGACAAAACCATATAGTATTGTGCTCACCATGGTTTGTGTGATTGTTTCTGAGCATAAGTCCTACATATGGTATGTTCCTAATCTCCCATACCCTCATGTTATCAGTGTGCATGCAAAAATGTAATGGTTCCCATTACTATGAATGAGTTACTCAGTTTAAAAAATCCATGGATAATGCTTTTGCCCCCTATTCCTACTCTTTATTAATGGTCTGCTAAACAATCTGCCAACATTTTTATGGCCCATCTGGAAAACTGTAATTCTTAGGGCAGTAAAGACATCACAGGCTAGATATTCAAAAGATGGTGGGTAAGTCATTTTGCCTGACTAGTTTGTTGACACTTAACCACAAATGCCTGGAAAAAAAATAGCCATAAAGTATCTCCCTCAAGTTGGCAAGACGTGTGCGGTGAAAATTCTGTTACCTTCTACGTGAATGTGCATGCCCATATATACTAACAACCATGGGAGACTGAACTCTAAACTATGTACAGGTCTTCTTGGTACTTCTACCAACTGGAAGTATGTTAACAAATAAACTGAATGAAGTACATTATTCCTGTTAGGATTTTTTTAATCTTTGGAAATTTGCTTCATCATGTAATATGTTCATCTAGAGATTTCGAAGCAGAATGGCTCTTGCTTGTCTAACACTTTGAAGATTTAATTTGTGCTGCTAGTTCGCAACTCCTGTCTCTCTCTCTCTCTCAATCTCTCTCTCTCTCTCTTTCTCCTTCCCCCCTCCCCATTGTACTGATCTAGTTATGTCCTCCCTCTCACTTTCCCTACTATCATTTGTTACATTCATTTGTTGAATCTTGTTTCACATAATAACTCTCCATGACAGAGCCTCCTCCTCCTCTGTGTTTCTACAGCAGCTGGCACAGTGGGGCCTCTGAGAACTTCCATGACATAGATGACTAATAATTAATAAATAAAAAGAATAAGAAGAATATGCTATGCATTTAGATTTGCATCTCCTCTGAGTGTATTGCACACCGACATCCTTATACAGTAGCATACAAATCAATGTATGTACTCAGGCCATAATTCCACAAAGCACCTAAATACTTGCTTAACATTAAGCTGGTAAGTAGTCCCATTGATTTTGGTGGGATCGATCACTTACATAAAGTTAAGCAAGTGCTCCAGTGCTTTGCTGAATAGAGGTAGACACATGCATGCTAGATGGAATGAAAGAACCCAGGCTGGCATTAACTTTGTTGTACTTTTCCTTGAGGGACATTACCAATATTTGGACAATGAAGAAATAAACAAGGAGTTCTATAGTAAATACCATCTATTTGGCGCCCTTAGAGAACAAAAGTTATTGCACTCCAGGATGATTCACTCAGTAAAGAATTAGATTTCAGGCACATTACTTGGATCTACCAATTCCATATTTAAAACAGCAAATTTCAACTTAAAAGCTGAGGTGTCATGAAAATATATATTAGTTAAGGAGTCTGAAAAGGAAAAAACAAAACTCTTGCGAATGGATATTTTTGGCCTTGTCTGCTTTTGGGAAGAGCACTGATCCACCGATCGTTGCAGTCACCAAGGTGCTGGCCTCTAAAGGTATGTCTACACTGCAGTTAGATACCCAGTGCCCGTGCCAGCTGACTCAGGCTAAGTGGCTGTTTAATTGCAGTGTAGATGTTCAGGCTCAGACTGGAGCCTGAGCTCTGGCACGCTCCCAGCCATCTACACTGCAATTAAACGGGTCTTGAGCCCATGAGCCTAAATCAGCTGGCATGAGAGTCAACCGCAGAAGTCTAACTGCAGTGTAGACATAGCCTTTGGGTATGTCTTCACTGCAAAAAAAGGTGTGTTTATCCTGCTGTAAATTTTCTGAGTCAAGGCACAGGCTGTTTTTACCTCTGTGTAGCTAGATGAGGTCATCCCCATGCCCTCCACCTGGGATTTACCTTGACTAGATGCATCAAGGTAAAACCATAGTGCCTTGTATCCACTAGGGTAATAGCTAGCTCAAGTTAGCTATCTCCATGTAAAAACACTCCCTTTTGTGAAGTGATGGCATAGTCTCCGTGTAGAGAAGGGCATGCAGGGAGTTTGAACCAATTGAGCCAATGAGGTGCATCCCTACTTGTAAGTGGGCTAAAACCCAATAAGCTCAATCAATGCAATCCTCTGCATGTGTAGGCCAGGTCTTTCTTCAGCATTGCCTTCATTAGGTTTCCACTGTTAGATACTAAAGATGGCTTTCCTGACAGTATCAATGCTGACATGGGATAAGCTACAAGTATCAACAACTTGTTTACTCATTTCCTCGTTACCTCATTGGGCTCCCATAGCCAGACGTCAAATGTTGGTTTCCGAAGTGCTTCTATGGTCTCTTGAGACAGCATGTACTGTAGATAAAAAGACAGTCTCCATTATTAACTACTACTGAGCTCACCTCATGTCTTTGTGGGAGCTGCGTTCTGCCCTCATCAGAAGTTCTCCAGTGGGCCATTCATTTATTTTCCAAAATTTAGAGTCTCAGCCATGGCTGGATAAAATGCATTGTCTCTTGTTGGTTTTAATCTTAAATTCTTCATATTGTGGGGGATGAAATATTTAACTTTGGCTGAGTTATATTCTCATTTTGAACAGTTGTTTTTCTTAAGGGTCCCTACATTTCAATCAGGTGCCAGACTTAAACAACCGCAAAACTTATGCAGTTGTTTATGATGTGCTCAGAGCTCCAAAACAAAATCCAGTTCAACCTCCAGCAGGTCTTAAAGTGTGCTGGGCTGGAACAGGACACAGACTCAGGAAATAAAAGTTCTAAAAAGTGAGCCGGATTACTGAGGGCGCACATTTTTAGTACCCTCTAAGGAAACCTCCTCTGATTGCTTGCTTTCCCCACTTGCCTGCATCCTAGGGAAGAGCAGCCAATCAGAGCTGCTGCAGGAAACAGGCAAGGCTCTTTCCCTCTCCTCTCAGGAGCGGACACCATTCTCAGAGAAGGGAAGGAGGGAGTAGAAGAGACCAGCAGCTCAGGGATGCTCTGCTCCCTCTTCCCTCTGCCCCTCCTGAGAGCAATGGGACAGCTCCTCTTTCCTCCCCTACCTGCAACACCTGGCCTGGGAAGGGGGAGATGGGACCCCTCTGTGACCCTCCCAGGCTTGGGGGGGAGGAAGGTGAAGAGCCACCTGAAGAGCAGAGGTGATGCTGATGGGGCAGAAGAGATATGGGGACAGAACTGACGGGAGTAGGGTGAGAAGAACAGATGTGGAGGCAGAACTGATTGTGGGGCTAGGGAGACAGGATTGATTTGGAGTTTGCGGGGCAGTGGATGGGCAGATATGGGGATGATGACAAAATCCCCCCCACACTTTTTTCACAGCACTTTAAACATTGACCTCCAGTGTTCTGATTTGTTACTGGGTTGATAACAATGGCTGGCAATTTGTAAAAAATTCTAAAGGGTTACAAGATGTGTAAGGTATCTAACCACTATTAAACCATGTTTTTGAGACACTGTGATCAAAATATTCTTGGAACATGTAAACCTAGTAGGCTTAATTGGTCCACTTACCACAGTTGGCTGTAATGAGTTTTGGTATACTATACTGAGAATATGAATGAAATTATTTGAGCCACTGTAAGGTTACTTAATTTAAGGAAGAATTACATTTGAGGATTAATTCTTTATCTCCAGAAGGCAGAAATCCTATGTTTGCATAGATACTTTATTTTTAGTATAGAGTTTTGCTAGCAATGCTGATTGTTTAAGTAATAACAGTATTGTAATTAACAAATCTGTTTCAAGTGAACTGCCATCTCCTAACATACCTGAGATCTCACAAATCCAGCATTTAAAGCCATTACAAATGTGACACGGAGAAAAAAAACAATCACCCCTAAACTCCTCTTGAAATCAAGAAAACCCCTCCCATTGCTGTATTGAGTGTCTATACTGAAATGCCAAAGGAGTACAGCTGCAGAGGACCCCTTTAATGGATATTAATCAAGAGTTGCAATATTCACCGCATTGTAAAGATCCAGGGCCAAATTCTCAAAAGTTTCATGTACTTGTCATATGCACATCTGAGGTGTGTCCATGTGAACTTTATAACATGTGTGCCAATCCTGCTTTATGCATGCAAATACCTGTGTATACATAAAAACCACTAAACTAAGGTTTACACTGCATGCACAGTGGAATTTGTAAAGATGCACGTTGGACACTCAGAAAATTTAGTCCATGTACTTTTAAACGATTATTAGAGGGCATATGGGGGAAATAACCCCAAATATTGGTACTAAAATTTATATTGATGCTATTTTGAGTTTCATCCCCATTCATCATTGTGAAATGTGACTTTTGCATTCCTACTGGACCTTCTTATTCAAACATGGATGCAAAATATTTTTTGTGTTTACTAGAGAAAACATTAACTCATTTTCATAATGACAATGATCCTACAGAGAGTCACACTTAATAGTTTATCTGTGGGTTTTTTTAAAAAAACACATCCATAAATTACTTTAATTGAAAAATAATTAATTGGGAGGAAAAAAGTAGAGTCACCATTACAGAATAGAGAATAAAGTAATAGACTATGGCAATGGCTATACTGATGACGGCCAAGTCGCTGTCGTCAGATCGATTTCTCTGGATTGACTGAGGGGTCAGTCAATCCAGAAATCGATGTACTAAGACCACCTTCACAAATGGCGTAGTGCTGTATCAACAGGAATGCAGTTCCTGTCGGTGCAATGCAGTGAAGACGGCACACAGAAGAGGAGCAGAGAGGTCAATGGGAGTTACACAAGTTTTTTGCGTAGCTTGCGTAACTCCCGTCGACTGCTGCCGAATCTCGAAGGTAAGTGTAGACAGGGTCTATAATAAATTTTGCTGTGAGCCTGCAAACTAAGTAGCATTAGACAAAACAGAACACTTAGTGTTCAACAGATTTCAGGAATTCAGTAACATTTTCAGTATTAATGTGATTCTGAATATTAAAGGTTACTGAGGGTCGGATTTCAAACCCATTGAAATCAATGGGAGTCTTTCTATTGGCTTCCGGGATCTTTGGATTAAGCTGCTGAGCTACACCAGTGGTTCCCAAACTGTTCCCTGGACTCTTGGGGGTCCGCCTTGGGTTATGTGAGTATCCATCCCTTGAGCTAAGGCCAGAACATGCTGGAACAGCTTTCTGATATCTTTGCAGCATGGAGGAGGCCATTTTGCTTTCAAAATGGCCTCCTCCTTACAGTGTGACCTTTAGTGCACTGTGCGTGAGAGGTAACATGGGTGGGGGTGTTCCCACGCTGGTGGGGTTGTTCCCATAGGATAGGAAATGAAAGGGGTCCGGGACAGTTAGTTGCCAAAGGGGTCCTTGGTGGGAAAAAGTTTGGGAACCACTGATCTAAACAATTAAGCTATAGAGTGATGTGAAGTCATGCATTGTACTCCAGCTCCTCATGGGAAGGCATACTTTATACGTTAATATCTTGATAACAAAGCACATCTTATGGTACCTTTGGATAGGATGGTACGTCCCTTTGAGGTGTCAACTTCTTGTTTTCATCTAAGAAGCTGTACTTACAGGGACAGTTGGTCCTGCAAATGAAAAATTCAGTCCTCAACACTGGGACACATTCTCTTGAGTAGCACTGAATATATTCAAATCTCTTGATATGTGGTCACTTAGAGGGTATGTCTACACTGCATCCTAAACCCGGGCTCTGACTCAGGTTTGAGCCCAAGTCCCACTTCCATCACACACAGATCAGTCTAAATCAGGTCAGCAAACACTCAGGACCTGGGTCTTAGGACCTGCTAGTGGATGGCTCCGAGCCCAAATCCTGCTGTGATTGATGTCCAAGCGCTGTGATTTTGCAGAAGATCTGTGTGGTGCTGTTTGGATGCGGTAGCACAGCTGAGAGACCTGGTTCCTGCAATTGTAATCCCAGGTTTACAATGCAATGTGGAAGCTGAAGTGTGGACACCAAGTCCACAAGCCAAGATTCCACAGACCTGGGTTTACAATGCCGTATAGACATAGCCTTAAAGGGACACGGCTTCCCAATCTCTCCTAACCATCTCGTTTTCTCTGATCATAAGAAATAATCCAGGGCAAGTCATTCTTGCAGCTGGTTGAGGCAACACATAACTGAGGCCACCGTAATAACTAAGAAACTCTCCTAAAACAAATGTAGGGGTATCTGAAACTCATTCTTACTCTTTAATTCAATCATCTTTCCAGTCAGCTGATTCCGTATGTTTATTATATTTTGTGTAAAATAGTTCTGCTTCAGTTTAGCATTCATTCCTAGATTCCTGATGTTTAGATTATCCCCTTTCATTTTAAAAACACTCAATAGTACCCCACCCCACCCCCAAAAAAACACCCCAAACCCAAAGAAAATCGAAACAACCTATTGACTTTATTTCCTCCTTTCATAATTTTGGAAATTTCTATTATGTCACTTAACATCCCTTCTATTCCAGTGTGAACAGCCCAGCCCTCTAATTTTTTCCTTATACCTTTGATGTTTGCTATCATCTCTGTTGCTGTATTTTGTATCCTTTGCAAAGCAATTCCAGCTTTTGGTTGATGATGATCAGTACTGCACACCATCTAATAAGGACCTTATGCATTAGCAGTATCACTGATGAGGTTAGAAATTCTCCAAAACAGTCCTATGAAATAATCAGCTCATGAACAGTTATAGTATTACTCTTTGTATTACAGTAGCTCCTAGAGGACTCAGCTGAGATTGGGACTTTATGGTGATGGCACTGTACAAACATTGAATAAGACAGTCCTTGCTCCAAAGAGTTTACAATCTAAATACACAAGACAGACAAAAGATGGAAGAAAAGGAACTATGTTCCCAGTTTTACAGATGGGGTACTGAGGCTTAGAGAAACCAATGGCTAGACCCACAAAGGGGATTTAGGCTTAGCAGTGCACCACCTAACTTCATGTGCTCTGCCTCCTACTGGAACCCACAGCCCCGAATCAGGATCCCTATACAACGCATGAAGGGAGCTAGGTGTCCGAGAATGGGACCTACACAAGCCAGCACATTGACTAGTCAGCTGCCTAAGCTAGCCAATAGGAAATGCTAAGGAAGCAGTATGGTCTCAGACCCACTCCTCTCAGGGACGTAGATGCCTAACTCTGGCCTAGAGGTTGGTGCCTCTCTCCACTTGGAATTCACAGCTGTGATGCTGCTCCTGGAGTTAGATACCTAAGTCAGGTCAAGCCTTTCCTTGCAAAAAACTGAGGTGGAGGTTCTGCCAGCTCCCTGCTACACAACTGCCCAGTCATTAGCGCCATAGGCTGGTGGCCCTAGTCACCAGCTGGGGATAGACGGATAGCTACACCCAGGTTAGGGTTCTGTCCCTTTCTTCAAGACTCAGTTTATTTTCTTCCCAAGCAAAGCAAGAAAAGTATACAAAAAGCATCATCAATAACAGTCTGCTTAGGGGTTTGGCCCGGGGTCCCTTGGCCTCCAGTGGCTCCTGGGTAGTGCCCCTTCTGCCCCCAGCAGGGCTCCAAAGGGCCGGCCTGCTCTGTTTGCCAGAGAATATCTTTTCTGTCAGCTGACCCCATTTGTGGCTGAGCTCTCCTTTATATTCCAGCCGAGAGGATGGGTTGATCATAAGGTGCTGATCAGCTGTGTCAGCTGATCCCACCACCTGTCTGCTTGGCTTCTCTCTGGAGTAGGGATGGCTGGTTCCTCTCCCCCACACTACCTTGAGCTATTAAACAGGCAGATCACCCTGTTACATGTACACTCACCCTGGATGTGGGCCACCTGGGTTCAAATCCTCCATCTGCCCGAGAAGAGCAAGAACTTGAAACCCAGGCCCTCACTTCTCCTCGGTGAGTGCCTGAGCCACTGGGCGATGAGGTATTTCTGGAAGGGGGGTGAGTGGGTATGTGCGTCTATCAGTCTCTCCTTTTGAAGCGATTCCACGTTTCATAAAACAATTAAATATTCACTGGGCCAGAGAGAGCCCAGTGGTTAGAGCACTCAGCTGGGATGGGGGAGAGTCAGGTTCCAGTCCCGGCTCCAATGGACAGTCAATATTTTATACAAAGTGGAACAGCTTCCATTAGAGAGACTGAGAAAACCCCAGCCCAGAATACCCTGTAGCCCAGTGGTTAGGGCACTGTGGTGGGAGACCTGGGCTCAAGTCCCTGTTCTTCAGAGGTAGAATGGGGATTTAAACCAAAGTCTCCTACATCCCAGGAGCTATTGCCTATAAATTGTATTTTGTTCAGGGCCTGGTCTGGTCGGCCTGCTCCAAGCCAGCCTCTGAGCTCACGTACTGGGTTGGGCTCCGCAGGCAAGATAGGTGGGGAAACACCTGGTTTGAAGATCCCATCAGGGCTTAGGTGTGAGCGAGGCGGCAGGACTTCAACAGCTGGGCATATGCCTGCTGTCAGATTTTTAGGCACCTGGGAAATTTAGATACCTACACGGTTAGGTAGTAGCTGAGTGGGGGTTTTGCGGATTTAAGTTTTGGACTTAAGCACCTGAAGTGGCAGGTAGGTGCTGTGACGGGGCTAGCCCTGACGGCTACAGGAGGGTGCTGGAAGGCATAAATATCAGCCCCAGGCTTAGCAAATCCCTGTTCCCTGGGTAACACAGCCAGGGTTACTCCAGGTTAATTGGGGCACCTGAAGCCAATTAGGGAGCTGGCCACAGCAGGTAAAAGCCTGTTTCAGGCAGGCAGGGGCAGCTAAGAGGGAGTTGAGTGGAGGAGCGGAGTGGTGCGGCGCAGCGCGGCTACAAGGCGTGGAGGAGCGGTGCGGTGCGGTGCGGCTACAAGGCGTGGAGGAGCGGAGCGGAGCAGCTACAAGGCGTGGAGCCGGTGGAGGAGCGGAGCAGAGCAGAGCGGAGCTGCTACACGGCTTGGAGCTAGTGTGGGTGTTGCGAGAGCACCCAGCTACGGGAGTTAAGAAGGAGCCTGTCCAGGCAAGACCAGGGGACACCAGCCCCAAAGAGCCTGAAGGAGGACCACAAGCAGGGGGGGCTGCAGACAAGTGACCCAGGGAAGGTAGTAGCCCCTGGATTAAGCTGTTTGAGGCTACTCCTCGCAGGGTCCCTGGGTTGGGGCCCATGGTAGAGGGCGGGACCGGGCCCTCCCCCGCTCCCACCCAGCCACACCACCGGCATAGCCGAAGGGAGCGCAGACCCACAGGGCCAAACAGGCCCACCTCGCCACAGTGCCTAAATCCCTTTGTGGCACTAGCCTTCAGTGACTTGCTCAAGGTCACCAAGGAAGTCTGTGGCAGAACATGGAACTGACCCCACCTCTCTTGAGCTGCAGTCCCAATGCCTTAACCGCAAGAACAGCCTTCCTCATTATCAAAGCCTGCTCTTTTACGCTATAGAAAAGGGACTCTGGGCCAGATTCATCCCTATGCCACAGCTGATTTGTGCTGCTCGGGTGGTATGAAACTCTGGGAACGCAGCTTAACAAGTCACTTTCTCCTGTCTAGTGCAGGGGGAACCCCCAGGTGGAGAACAGGCACATTAACGGCTGCTAAGCCACACTCCTCCAAGTCCCACTACTAGGGGTATGATAGGAGAAAAGGTGGTGTGGCCAGGCCGTCTCTGCACCTAGTTGAAACTAGCTACTGGGACGGAGGGCAGACCAACATGGAGCAGCATTTATGTTGCTGTCACCTGCAGCAATGCCAGGATGTAATCAGGCGCTTACATGTATACGTTACCTAAACTGCACCCCCAGTACCCTCATATCATTAGCCTCTGCAAGCAGCAGGTGCAAACATAGAGGCCATCATTAACAATCTGGTCCTTAATGTGTGGGTGAGGGGATGGGAGCTTTGCTCCTCTTCTTTAAAGAAGCTGACGTGCTTCTAACTGCATGTGATGATACTCCAGGAGGGGCATTTTAAAAACTTGTATATTGAGCATTTCTATTCTATTCTATTGCATTAAAAATATTACAATGTGTCTATATATATTTGAATAAGCCGTGTAGTGAATGAAATACTGTGTTAAGAAAGGCTGGATGAAGTACAAAGGAAACCACTAAGTTGCTCATGGATGCTTTTTTCTTTTCTTTTTTTTTTTTAAAGACACCTCATGCAGTCGGGAGGGCTTGTTTGCTTAGGAACTCAAGGAAGAAGCTCCTCTTGCATTGAGCCAACACCCCTTCATGTCATTGCTCAAGCTGAACCACGGTTGCTAGGGGAACCGGTAGCTACTTGTAATTACCCAACCACTTCTGTGGGGGTCCTTCTTAAAGACAATGCCACACAAGAAGCAGTCTTTTCTTGCTTTAGAAAATAAAAGCAATTCACTGGGATCTTTGATTGTATTCTGTATGGCTAAGGTCCAGCTGCTGATGCAAGAGTCATCTGTTTAGGCTGACAACTACAGTGGGTGGCTTATGCAAGCTTTCAGGTCATTAGGTTAGGACCTCAGTCTTCACTTTATGGTTAAAAATAAGAATGAATAAGGAGATACTTTTCTTTTACCTTGGTGATGCGGGAGAAGGAGTGTGTGTGTCTGTGGGATTCCTGGCCACCGCCAGCAGTTCAGTAGAGGATCTGTGATGTAAGCTGCCTCAATTAAAGTAAAATAAATGAATTAAGAAAAAGAAGTAATTTTGCACTTTTACAGTGTTTTTCTTCTGCAGTTGGCAAAGTGGTCCACTCCACTAATTAAGTCTCATAATACACATGTAAATTAAATACGTATTATCCAATTTTACATGGTAGGATGATCTTGTGTTGAAAGTACAGAATGGAGAATCAGGAGACGGGGATTCTAATCCTGGCCCTGCCAATGGGGGTATGCACACACTACAAAGAAATACCTGTGGCTGGCCCATGCCAGCCAATTTGGGCTTACAGAGCTGGGGCTTACAGAGCTGGAGGAGGCCTCAGAGCTCAGGCTCCAGTCTGAGCCACAACGTCTACACCAGAACTGAAACAGCTCAAAAGTCTACACAGCAGTGATACAGACCGAGCCCCGACAGCCTGCATCGGCTGGTGTGGACCAGCCGCCATTTTTCTTTGCCGTGCAGACATGCTACGTGATCCTGGCAGATTGTCTCTGAATCTCATCTCCCTCATCTGTAAAATGGTGATGGTGCAGTGAATTCGGTAGGGGTCCATGCTTTCGAAGCAGAGGGCTTTGAGTTTAAATGTACCTGTAACTGGGATTTGACAGATAACTAGGTAATTAAAGGTGCTGCCTACACCTCCCTGGGAATAAAGATTCCCCTACTCATGTGGGAGAAAAAAACCCAACAGTGGTCAGCCCAAGGGCACCCAAGATCAGTCAAAAAGAAATCAAGAGAAGCAACAGTCACTGACTATAG
This sequence comes from Emydura macquarii macquarii, assembly GCF_026122565.2. Classification (NCBI taxonomy): domain Eukaryota; kingdom Metazoa; phylum Chordata; order Testudines; family Chelidae; genus Emydura; species Emydura macquarii. Next base: position 16,681,299 of record NW_027131180.1, read on the forward strand.
TTACCACAGCCTCTGAACAGTGGCCCATGCTGGCACAGGTCTGACCTTAGGGGAAGTGTACCTTGACCAATCCCAATCAATCAGCGGTAAATGAAGGAATTTGATTTTAATTTTTTGTTTCCTTTCACACTCTTAACACATTGATTTCAATGGCATCACATCAACATAAAGCCGGAATTTTGCAGTGACATCAAGCTCCAAGTTTCTATCTTTTTCCACTGCAAAGATACAGCTATTACAGTGTAAGCAGATCTGCAGCCTTGTAGAAAACTATCAATCCAAACAGCAGCAGCAGAGATGAGAACTGGTTTTTCCAGTGCTCCACTGACCTTGAGGAGGTGTGAACTCCACATTCTAACGGGGTGTTTTTAAATGCTCACATTATTAAGCACAGGCTAGTTCATTCTTTCTTTTAAAACCTTGTTCATGAAATGCAAAAAGCCTGTGTTAAATCAACCTTATGACTACCCAGGTAAAACACCAAAAATCAGGACATACAACATTTTGGGTCCCACAGCAATGTTAACTTGGCTGATTTGAATATATGCAGTATTTTCTATTCCTGATTTTCTGGTTAAATAGATAGCTTACGATATTGCTGCTCACTTTACAAAATATAGACCATAAAACAACAGAATGTGCAGCATGAATGAGTCAAGATTAAGGCTGGAACAATACGTTTTGTATTTCCTAAATGCTAACTGTGCAACATTAAAGTAGCATTAACTTAATTTTTTGTTCTCTTTTGTGGATCTGTCTGTCTGTCTGTCTCTCTCTCTCTCTATATATATATGCATGCTCATGCATACACACACACACTCACTCTCTCTTCTGCAGAAAGAGTCAGGAATCAATCCATCCTCTTCCACCACACAGTAATGAAGCTAATGTATTAGAATACATATTTTTGATTTTGCTGCCAAATTCATTCCTAGTCATGCTACTGAAATTTCCTCAGATGCCTTAATAAGTGACTATGTAACCCTCAGGGCAAATTTGGGTCTGTCACACTAATGTAAATCTGGAGTAGTTCCATTGAGGTGAATGATTTACTCCAGATTTACACCAGTATGACAGGGCAGAATTTGGCCCTAAGACTTTACCTAATACAAATGTGTTTTTTGAATTATTGCATCACATTACATCTGGATAGTCCTAAAATTATAAAACCAAATTATTATATAGCCAGGTTCCATGGTGCTTTGAACAAATCTCCCATCTACTTCAGTGAAAGATTTGTCTGCTTAAGGACCAAAAAATTTGACCCTAAATAGAGAACAAAAGTGAAAGGCTTTCAAGACAGCACACACAGTTAATTTTGCTCAGGAGATACCCTTTTTAGCAAGAGTCTGAATTGCCTGGTGGATTTCTTTTTAATAACTCTACCAGCAGTGCTAATAATCTCTTAGTTGCTGATATGTTTATCCTAATTATGTATTTCGGAGACATAAAAGTCCAACACTCCAGGTGATGCAGTGTACTGCAACAAGATACAATTCCTTCTGCTGTTGTTTTAATTACAGCAAGTCTAAACTTGGTAATAGCTAATCAGTTAGTAGATTGACTTCTTGAATTAAGAAGGAAATCCCTCATTGCTAGTTGAAATTTGAAGTCAACATTCTAGAGCAGCGTGAGATCGTATTTGGAAAAGCTGCTATATATTTATTGTGATATTGTCCCAACTTACATTTTAAATCTTAGTGGAGCTAATTAGAACACTAGCCTCTTACAGAATAAATGTTTCCCTTGACAGAAGTTTCTCTCTGCATAAAACTTAGTGCAAAATTCTAAGACCGGATGGCTGAACACAGAATAAACAAGATGTTAATCTCTGTCTGCAAGAAGATTTTTCTTTCAGTCACTGGAACATGCTTTTTTAACTACTGAATTGCCATAAATCCTTAAATAAAACAAGTCTTTGCAAATGAAGCCAATGTCCTGTGCAGCACTGAGCTGCTTCTTTGCTTCTGTGTTTAAAAACCAGAATGTGACTACATTCAGTGGAATGACTTCATCAGAGCTTGAATGCAGAAATCCTACCGGATTCTTCTTTTCCCCAATGGTAACTGAAGCAGAACTTACCTGGTGCTTCGTGCTGCCATTTCCTCCCTCATCTTTTTAATGTCACTCTTGCATTTCTCGATCTCTACTACTTTCAGTCCTTCCACTGTCAACAAAGAAAAACAACAGGGGTGTTACCATGGCGAAACATGAAGGATCTTATTTAATTAATTGTGCAGAATTTCAAAAGGCTTGTAACAGTGGAGTTATCCACAGGTTCTTACATGCTGCCCCAGTTCCCAGGCGTGCAGGTGCTGCTGCTACCGTGTATCTTTAAAACCCATAGGAATTTTCTGTTGCCAATTTCTGAAAATAGCTCAAGTGTTTTAATTCAAGAAATGGCCATATCATCTAATGTTTTCAGAATAGTTAACAACAGTCTACTGCTCTCCTCTCCCTTAGAACACTAATCAAAGGAACTATTCGGCAAAGAAACGCTCCAGTGATGTGATAAGATTCCCAGACTGCACACTCACAAACTTGTCCTGCTAGGATTCAAATTCCCATTAAGATTAAAGGTTTAAATTTGAAAAGTTCCCCAAGGAGCAACAGGAGACTGAGAGAGGCATGCCTGGATACAGAGAAACCAAAAATAGACATATTTTTAAAATGTCCTGGCACTTAGAATTAATTTTATTTCAGTTAAGTACCTAAAATATATGTCATAATTCTTTGCAGATAAATTGTTGTGCAATCCAAGATTATAGTTGCATACAGCACAGGAAATATTATACTTTCATCTGTATGTATTATAAGTGCCACAAGGCAGAAAGTTTGTGTTTATGTTGCAGCTTGTTTCATTCTATGCAGCCTTGAGAGCTTACTGGAGTTCCAATGCATGGATCTTCCTCCCTTCTCACACACAGGCTATTAACACACTCAAGGACATAATACAGAACCATTTATTAAGTGCATATCATTCACAATGTGATCATGCCATAGCTCTTTTGTTTACTGTACTCACTGCTTACGTAGACAAGCTGATGTGCAGGAAACTTTTAACTGTAGGATCAGTATTCATTCACTCTCTTTTAAAATAGTCATCATCCTACGCACCCACAGCATAACATGCAAGTGATGAAAAATTGCTTGGGAGGAACATAACACTGTAGATCAGCAGAGAACTCATATTTCATTTAAATGCTAGTAACTACAATTATTGCTGTTGGGTGTGGGATGGGGAACGGGGAAAAACACAAGGGACACACATGCTCAGTCCAAGCTTTTGCATGTGAGAAGAGGAAAAGGAAAGGGTTCTGAAAATAATTTATGTTTGATGAAAGGGACTTGGAAATCACATTTCCATCTGAACATTTTGTACCTAATATTGTTAGGAGTAACCCTTAAGATGATTAGAGCTGAAAGGGATGAAAGAAAAAAGATGTATTTATTCAGTGTTTTTGTGTGTGCTTTTGATAGCCCTTGGCGTGTACTCAATTTCACTGCTTTGTTGGTAGGCAGTTGGCACTTCCCTGTCTCATAGACGGGTCTGATGACCTCATATTCCTGTGGGCTGCTCTGGGAGGAGCTGATCTGTGTGCTCTTTCCCAGCCTTTGGTGCTCATTAGTAAGCAGCAGTGACCAAGCAGAATCAAAAACTGGAGGCAGCAGGCCTCCATGTAGAGTGAGGAAGGGATGTGGAGGGTGGGGGCAGGCCTGAACATGTTTGGCAGTGTTGCTCTTCAGCTTTCTTCAAACCATCAACACGGGAGTGGAAAACTAATAACATTATTTTTTAAAAGGGCGTTTTTAAAACGTTTAAAATTTTAAGTGTTCTGCTTCCTTACAGATGTTTAGAAGGGTCTTTTGGACAGGCCAGAAACGGTCATGAAATTAATTTGTTGTCATTAAGTTAATGGTATTAACATTGTACAGTCACATGCAAAAACGGTTTAAGTTGCAATGGACAGCCGGATTCTGCCCTCACTTTACATTTGTGAAATACTTTGTGGTCCTTAAATGTAATGACATCTGATGTACAATGATGCCCCAATGAAAGATAAAGTGGTTTGAGCTCACTCATGGTAATAGCCTTAGATGTCCTTCCTTTCGATATCCTTTTCAGATAATGAATTTCAGCTATGATCACAGACCTGTCTAACAACTGCCGTGACGTGATATATCTTCGAGCAGGGGTGAGGGACATTGACAAAAGGGTCATTTTTCTTCCCCTGGCATGATGTGTCGGTGTATTTTGTTCAGGTGCACCCTTGGTTAGCCTATCATGCCCCTTTGGGATTCACAGTTGCTCCCTTGTTACACTCCTCATTTAACGCCATTTATTCTACTGAAGGCTGCCTTGCTATCTTAACTAAACCCTTATCTACATGGAGAAGTTGTACCGGTATAGTTATAGAGATGTTACTCCCCACAGGGAGACTTTGATTTCAGTAAAAAAGTGGCTTTTTCGGGGGTTTAGTGTCCCACTGGGGGTAACACCAGTCTAAATACATTGGATTATACTGTGTAGACAAGGCATTACACATTTCAGTCAGTTACACCCTGTAGGTGTCCACATGGCACCCACTTATATTCTTCAGATCCTTTGTATGCTAGCCCATGGTCTCCATTGCAGAAGTTAAGAGAAAAGGAAGCAGCTGAAAAAAGCACTTTTTTCTTCGCATATTACTTGTAAATGATAAATTGCCTTGTTTATGCACACAGATTAAGGGCCCTTACATTAATTTGCAGCAATAAATACATTTTTAAAAGACCCTGTAGTTTAAAAAAAGCATTGGGCCAAATCCTGAATTCTGCACTAAAGCATACCTCCTGCTGAACTCAGTGGGAATTTTGCCTAAGTAAGGAGTTCAGGATCCAGTTCATTGTACATATACATTTTAAACACAAAGACCTGGTATTATTTCAAAATGTTGCATACTTGGCACCGTTGTGAGATCCTGAGGTCAAATTCTGAGCAGATGTATGCACTTTTGGGCAAGAAAAAAGTAGCACTGCTACACAAACTTCAGCTGTTGGAGATGCGATCTTATCTATTCAGGCAGAAATAGCCCTGGATAGCCCATATCTGTTGTTATTTCTATCAGTAGGGAGACCCAGTTTAAGACAGAGCCTTGTTTGGGGAAAATTTGTCAGCTCTGTGAATGCTGGCCTTCCGAATGCAGCTACCAAGCCCCATGTACTGAAGATACATAACTTATTTCAGTATGTAGCTGAAATAAGACAGTTTGTATCTGTGACTCTAAAAGCATCCCAATGCCAGAGGCTCACTGGTATCAAATAATGTGTTTCAGCTGGCTTGACCACTTCAGTGTACCCCAATTTACTATGGTTATAATCTGTATCTAAAAGATGTCATTTAATGTCATTGGAAAACTAACCACTCACTGATCATTAATATTCATTCATGATGTATGCAAAGGGTAGGGACAAAAAGTTATGAATATGTGCTAGCATTGTATTCTTAAAATGTGTTTGATAAGCAGTGCACGAGCACAGTCTGCCTCAGACAAAGGAATGTGTATTTGATGCTCTGACCAACCCGATCTTCAGGCAAAGACAATGAAAGTCCATTTTTACATATTAGGTAAACAAGGCTATCGAGCCAAGAAGTGAGGAAATATGAATACTTAACAATATCATGCTTTAAAGTCTGTGGCCAAACAGGGAGAAACAGGTTCCCTCCCAGACAGGAGAGAAGGCAGCTATTTACCTATCTCCTATATAAATTAAGCATGGTGCAATCAAAACAACAGAAGCCCCATTTACATATAGGGGGATGGGAAGTCCACAGGAAGGAAATAGCAGCATAAAATCATCCTGCCTCTTGAAACAAATTCATTGCATTTTGGAAGACATAAGCAAAGACAGAAGTCATCTTTGGCATCTGTCACTAGACAGACAGAAGAGGCCAGAGCTCGTGCAAGCTGAGAAAGATGGGTCAGTCCACCAAGAGGGGAGGGATTTGAAGTCTCTGGAAACTGAACATAGGTGAGAAACCGGCTTAGGCAAAGATCTTTCACCTAGGAAGACAAGAGAAGCCAGCATCTTGTACTTCTATGGAAGATCCTGACTGAGGGAAAGTCAACCATGGCTGGGAAGAAGAATGACTGGTTGAAAGAAACCATCTTTTCTTGAACAAAGCCTGTGTGTTGCTAGATTAAAGTTTTAGACATTTAGATGCATGTTTTCACTTTTATTTGCTTGTCACCCTTTCTAACTTTATTCCTTTTACTTGGCATCACTTAGCCTATGTCCTATTGCTAATACATTTGATTTATTTTTAACTATAAACCAACTCAGAGCTGGGTTTAAATGGAAGAGTGCATTTACCTTAGTTAAGTTAATGAGCGGTGATGTGCTTTTGAGTCTTTAGAGGAACACAGAAAGCTTATCATTTCTCTGAACTGTCCAGAAGAGGGAGGATGTTGCAGAGCACACTGTTCTGTGGAAATTCGGGTCTGAGCGTGTTTTGGGGTCACCTTGCTGGCTGTAACAAGGCTGGGAAAGCTGGAGTGGGGCAGTAGACAGGCTGCTGGGCTTAGAGCTGCTGAATCAGAGCTGTCTAGCAAACAAACACTTCAGGGTGTAACCTACATGCTTGCAGGATGATTGTGAGCATCCCAGGCTGGGAGCTAAAGCAGCAAAGCACTGTAAGGCACCCAGTGTTGCAGGGCAAGTGGTGACAACACTTCATTGGTCTGGACTGCACCCCGAACCATGTGACAGAAACCTTTTGTTCTCTCTTCCCCTTCCAGCCGGCCTGCCAGTGCTGAAAGGCCATGTGTGCAGAGTGCATCTCTAACCGCCAGCAGGGGATTAGAAAGCCAGCAGGGAGAGAGCTAGTGGTAAAAGGAAGCTTTCTGCTGCCTGCCATCTACACCAGTTTGGTGGGGAGACTCACAGAAGAGCTGGCCTCCCCTGCTCCGGTCCACAGTTTCTGGCTGGTACTAGTTAGCCTAGAATGAAGAGGCATTGCTGCAGCTGTGATGTTGCAGAAGGTTCTGTCAATTTCTGTTTTAAATGTGCCTATGCCTGTGGTAAATATAAACGAGAACTTGACCCTGTCAAAACTGTGCTGTGTGATAGTGCTTTATTCGTCCTATTGCCCTCTCTTCCGAAAGTCTATTTTATACACTACACAGGGTGAAAAAATAAAAATCACATTTTATACAGAAAAATGCTGCTCTGACCTGATGAACTTTACTTTCTTGCTGCAGCATAACTAAAAACAATAATTTTACTGTTAAAACATTAAACAAATAAGGAAGAATAGAAACAATAATATATCCCTGCAGCTTTTTAATCTGCAATCAGGAAATAGGGGATGAAAGATGTGGGGCCTGGTCTACACTTACGGTGAAATTTGGCGGCAATCGACGGGAGATACTTTACGTAGCTTGCGTATCTCCTGTCAACTTCCTAAATTCTAAATAGCATGGCGTCCCCAATATGCTGCGACAACAGGGAATTCCTTCCCATTGACGCAGCATTACTCTTTTTTTGAGAGTGGATTTATTCGGCCAACTTCTGGATCGATTGAGTGGATCTCCACTTCTGCTCAAGCAATCCTGGAGAATCGATCTGGTGGTGCTGAATTTGCTACCGTCAGTATAGACATAGCCTGAGTCTTCTGTGTTTACAATTCCAGTTTTAGCTAAGAAAATGTAGAGCCTCTGCCTCTTTATTAAAGAGCACAGGTAGCCTTTATTGTTTAAACTATGTGAAGTCACATAAAATATATGTATATATAAAAATATATGCAGTCTATTTTATATACTATATATTATATGCAATATATTTATTGGTATGAATAATATAGTATTTTACTTATATTACATATTCAGTATCAGTATGTATGTTTCTAGGGTATGAAACACAGCGGGTAAAAACCTGGTCCTACAGATGTTAATGGGACTTTTTTTCTTTGACTTCAGTGGGACCTGGATTTCACCCTGTGTGAGAGAACAGACAGGGAGAAAGTGTGACACTTTCATATACTGGAAATATATTAAAAACCTAATGTTAATAATGTGGACTTTAGTGTATTCAGTGAGAAGAATGCATTCAGTGGTACTCTCTTTAATATATGATAAATGTATTTATGAAAGAGGCTGAATATAAGGGCAGGGAGTGTAAATGCATAACAAGGGTTCTGATCTGTGCAGATATCCACCATAGCCACATAAGATGGAAGAAGTTAGCTACATTATCCTCATTTAATTGTTTTTTAAAAAACAGTAAATTTCAAGGAGTTAGGTTATATTTTACAGGAACATCGTCTCTTTATTGAGTGTAGGCACTTATCCTTTGGATAAAAGGTGAAACCACCACTGTAAATGATATATACATACACACCCAAAGTATGTTAAAAGTACTGTATTAAGATTGAAAAGTCAAGCACTTGAAAGTTAGGAAGTTCCAGAATTAGTCCCACCCTCTTGTGTGTATACTTTATGATACAGTCTGTAATTACACAATCACATACTATTTTTTCCATAGGCCCTCTTTCTGATTTAGTACACAGGATAGGTAGTGCTCACTTAATGAACAGCTATTCAATATTTTGTTTTTTGCTTATTGTTCGATGTGTGGCCTCAGGCCTTATTTACTGCACACTAATCAAACTTGCTCTGAATATACAATCATTAATTTCCTCATTGGTTTTCACACTCATCACTAGGTTATCTGAGTGCTTCACAATTATTAATTAATTTATCTTCCCAATACACCTGTGAGGTGAAAGAGTGGTATATTATTATCTCCATTTTACAGATGGGGAATGAAAGCACAGCAAGATTAAAGTCAAAAGTTTCATTAAGGTCCACTAAGTTCCAGTGCCCAATTTGAGATGCCTAGACCTCATTTTTCAGAGTGCTTAGCATTCTATACCACTTTATGTGTTCACCTTATAGCTCCCATTGACTGCACTTGCAGCTTTGAATGCTCAGCACGTCGGTAAATCAGATCCCAGGGTCTCAAGTCAGGAATCCAGAAAAGGAGGGACATGCTATTGGTGACCATCTATGAAAAGTGTGGTTTAAGTGATTTGCTTGGCATCTCATAGGAGCTCTGTGGCAGAGGCAGGGACAGAATCCAGTTTTCCAAGGCAGCAGTCAACTACTGTAACCATGAAACCATCCTTCCTCTCCCTGCATTCCCCTGCCTCATTCACCACACACCTTCCAACTTCTATAACAAATAAAGCAGAACTCCAACAGACACCAGTTTCTTTTACTGCACAGCCCTGGTTCCTCTCCAGAGCAGGTTAACCCTGAGTGCTAGATGAGGCAGGGGTCCTGCAGAAAAAATAATGTGTGATCATGTATCATAATGCATACATCACAAGGGGGCTGAATTAAGGTGGCAAAGGCCACCTTAATTCTGGCATTTCCTAACTTTTGAGTGCTTGACTTTGCAACCTTGTTCTGTTCTGTTCTGTTCTCTTAACATAGTATTTGTGTGTAATTTCCTAGTTTTTTTTAAAAAGCCAGCTGAAAATTCCCCTCCTCCCCATCATGTGGCATCATATTGACACTAACATGAGTCATTAGCAGGGTTGGAACCTTTAGATCCATCACACAGAATGCTGCCACTTGAGTTGATAGAGTGACCAATAGTACTAGGTTGTCATCTTCCTTGTGGACCAGCACTAAAGGAAGATGGAACACCTCGCCAGTGGGTTTCACAGATATTTGCTGACAGCCGAGGAATGGTGAGACTCAATAATCTTTGGTTTCATTCCAGGCTCTGGAGGGGAGTGTGCTGTAGTGGCCACAGACTTATGTCCGTTGCCTGCAAATATGACCCCTTCTGCCCCATCCCCTCCAAGTCCTCTCTTCCCCATCCCTTGCTCTTCATCCCCATCCCAGCCTCCACTCCTCAGGCTTCTCATCCAAGACCCAGTCTCCTTGCTCAGCAACTCCTAGTCTTAACCCTTTGGACACCATATACCAGTCAGTCCTCCACTTTTAGTGCCACTCTCCTTGCCCAGCCAGTCCCAGTTTTCTTTCATACCCCAGCTCTTCACCAGATCTGTCTCCACTCCTCCAAACACTTCCTTACCCTGGCTCCACTGATTCTTGGTCCCAGTCTCCTTGTTGATCCAGTCCCAATCTCCCCAATTTGTCTTTCAATCTCAGTATCCACTACATCTACTGGCTCCCAGTCCCCTTGGTGCCCTCCTTAGCCCCCTTGCAACTTTCAGTCCCAATTTCCTTCATCCCCCTGCCAGTCTCCAGTCCCAGTCTCCTCCACGGGCTCCTTGTCACAATCTGTTCCCTCTGCCTCTCCTGCAGGTGAGGTTTTTGTCCCCTCTGCATTCAAATTAGGCAGTTTCCTTCTACACGCTACCTTGTCATCAGCAGCAAAAGGGCAGAGAGAGAGGGGCTGTCTGCCCTCAATTTCGGTGTCTGGTCCATGGCAGCTCAAAACTACAATTGCACAGAAAATCCAGCTAATCTCAGGTCTGGAGCATGCTCAATGAAGACAGAATCTTTGGGGGCAAGTTAGCAGCTAAAACCAATACAGTACTGTACTGGTTCTGTACTGAGCATGTGCAAACTGTGGTTTTTCAAAGGCTTATAACTTGTCCAAATTTGGACACGTTTTCATAGGGACAGAAAAAGGCACATCCTGACAAAGACCATGTCCCTTGCCAACTTTCAAGTCCCTTCTGCAAAGCATGAGGGCGCTAGAGCTTTTTAAACAGAAGATCACTAGAATTTTTTTAACATGGACAAAAGGCTGAACTTTTTTGGTTGAATTTTTCCAAAACAATTCAGCCTCAGGCAGACATCCAACATGGAAAATTTCAGCCCAAATTGTTAAAGTCTGGTAAAGTTATAAGTAACTGAAAATAGGGTGATATAATGAGAAGTGTCAGGAAACTTTAATAATAGGCAATGTTACCAATCCCTTGTATTATAATCAAACAGATGTCAATTTTTTAATATAGTAATTCCTAATTTTGTTAAAAAATAAAGGGCACTCACATTCAACTTTTTTCTCCAGCATTGCCAAGTGATTTGCTACTTCCGTTTTCAGTTCATTGATTTTAAACAGCCTGGAGAAAAAATTTCAGATATTAAATATACATTTATATCTATATGTATACAATAAAGAAAAGATTTTGTACTAGAAACCACATACCAGTTCAAAGGGTGGATTAAGGAATAACATTTAATATAAAGTAAAGAACAGCAAAATCTGTACTGAATGTACAACCTTGAAGAAAGATACGTGCACATTCAAAGGCTATGGATATTCCATGAAAATTAAAAGAGAATGCTCTAGTTAGGGCTCTGAGAAAATGAAGTCCTCACCCCATCTTCCAGCAGATACGTGTTATCATGTTCCTTAGGGAAGCAAAACTAACTTGCTAGTGCTTCATTTAAGACCAGCATTCAGGTATTTGTACACCTCTGAAGCTCTTTTTCCTTTCAATCATATTGGTGGCTTGCAGAGATGCAGCAGAATTGATCCCTCTTATTGAAGCCAGTGAGGATAAAACAAGGATCCATAAAAACATTCAGAATTATTATGTGAGGGGGGGAAAAATGTGCACGTTAAATTGATAAACAAATTTTTAGCCCTCTTTGAAAATCTCAGCCTATGTCAAATAAAAGCAACAGAACTTTGAATTAATAACAATTATGTAAAGGTTTTACCTTGAGAATTGTTCAGCAACCTGTGTCAATACACTCTGGAACAATTCCTCTTTCTCTAAAAAATAAAATAAGGGGAAAGCAAATAAAATGTCACAGACGGAGAAAGCAGTGAAGTCTGACACTGTACACACTACTTCAACTTTAGGACCTGGCAAATGTTACCCACCTGCTGCAACAGGTGAGGGAACTTGATGGAGCCACTAGTGAAGGGGGCCCGTCCCAGCAGTGAGGGAAGGAGATACTCACTGAGGGACACCCTCTCTGGGAGTCTCTGGCACCCAGGGGAAAAAGGTGCTGATTGGCTAACATTCTCTAGCTCCCAGGATTTAACCTGGAATGAGGAAGGGGGCAGGTGGAGCCTCTTTGGACTTCATTCCAGCAGCCACACCCTCGCCACTCTGAACTAGGAACGGGAATCTGACCTGACAGATGCTGTGGGTCTAGCTGATCGCCTGTTTGTGGGTCAGGAAAGAATTTTTTCCCCCATGGGCCAACTACCAGAGGACCAGAGAGTTTTTCTCCTCTTTGCAGCACCTTCAAGCCACAGTAGGAACCCACTTGGTACCTAACTGAAGTATTTGATCGAGTTGTTAATATGTCACAATTTGCAGCTAGCTTCTAGTGCGGTTAAAAGGATAAAATGAACAATTCCCAGAGGGAAGAGACCTAGGATTTTAGTGGTGGGCCTTGGGCTCATGGGATAGAATGAGACCTTATTGCCCTTAGGGGCTGAGGCTCCCACTATCTTCTGCACCCCTTGTGCTTGGATTCAGGATGAGCTGAGTCTTGGGGGGTAGGCTGAGGAGAGCCTACCCCCAGTTATGGGTTATGCAGTAGGAGCCCTGCAAGTTTCACACTGGAAGCAACGAAATGCCTGGGGTAGGAGAGTATCAGTGAGACTGGGGAGTCTCCCTCCCCAGTGTTAAAGTTTAACACAATGTGTGGCCCCTGGCTTAAAATCTAGCCACGTGTCTGTACTGTTTTCACTGCAGTGTTTGCATCAAAGAAACATATATAGCAAAGCAGTTACTCTGGTGCCTGGAATGTAGATAGGCTAGTACTTTTCCCCTTCTACTGTATTTGATAGTTCCTTGATTCTACCGCAGTCTCATGTCCCCTGGCTACAGATTACAGCCAACGTTTTCAAAAGAGGCTGGTAATTTTGGACACCCAACTTGAGATATCTGAAAAATACCTGCTTTTCAGAAAGAATTCTGCACCCATCCTCTGACAATCAGCCCCCTTTCAGGTGTTCCAGGGTGGATACCCAAAAATGGAGGCACCCAAAATCACTAGTCACTTTAGAAAATCTTGGCCCATTTCCATCTTTCTGGCTCACAAAGGTTCCATTTACACTATAAGAACACTGCAGAACTCAGTAGCACCATGCTATCGCCTCAATGTGGCGAAAACACAGCTTGGAATCATGCTGTCATCCTATCTTTGGCACCAGCTGTAAAAAGCAGAAAAATTCAGCACCTTCTTAAATCTAGGAAGTTTCATTCCATGACCATGTTGTGTTCTAAGGTAGGTAATAATATCAGAAGCATTTGCATTCTAAGGGTGCTAAATAAGGTGACTTTGCAAATAAGAGCTGGCTGGCTGACTGTGGTGTCTGTAGTGCCTTTCATCCATTGTTTGCAAAAACACTCCCCAGATACTGGCCTATTCCCCATTCTCCATTGTGTTTAACTACAATGTGAAAATAAATTGCATTACAGGAAATACAGAACCTTGACCTTTCTGGAGATCTAGAAAACCATTAAATTCTCTAGTTCGTTTTTTCTTTAAAAATTTCAGGTAAATTTAGTGCTCATGAAAGTTAGAGACTAACAGCATGATCTTAAATTAGGTAGAGTGCAAGCAGATGTTGTGAAAGTTTCTCCCATATAACACAGCAAAGGTACCTCATGCCTGACCTGCAAATCTCTTTTACTTAAACAAACAAATTAATTAAACAGTAATAAGTCACCAGGACCAGATGGTATCCACCCAAGAGTTCTGTAGGAACTCAAATGTGAAATTGCAGAACTACTAACTGTGTAACCTATTATTTAAATCGGCTTCTGTACTAGATGATTGGAGGATAGCTAACGTGATGCCAATTTTTAAAAAAGGCTTCAGAGATGATCCTGGCAATTACAGGCCAGTAAGCCTAACTTCACTACCAGGAAAATTGGTTGAAACAATAGTAAAGAACAGAATTATCAGACACATAGATGAACACAATTTGTTGGAGAAGAGTCAACATGGTTTTTGTAAAGGAAAATCATGTCTCACTAATACACTAGAATTCTTTGAGGGGATCAACAAGCATGTGGATAAAGGTGATCCAGTGGATACAATGTACTTAGATTTTCAGAAAGTCTTTGACAAGGTCCCTCACCAAATGCTCTTAAGCAAAGTCAGCTGTCATGGGATAAGAGGGAAAGTCCTCTCCTGGATCAGTAAGTGATTAGAAAATAGAAAACAAAGGGTAGGAATAAATGGTCAATTTTCAGAATTGAGAGAGGTAAATAGTGGTGTCCTCTGGAGTCAGTACTGGAACCAATACTGTTCAACATATTCATAAATGATCTGGAAAAAGGGGTAAACAGTGAGGTAGCAAAATTTGCAGATGATACACAACTACTCAAGACAGTTAAGTCCAAAGCAGATTGTGCAGAGTTACAAAGGGATCTCACAAAACTGAGCAACAAAATGGCAGATGAAATTCAGTATTGATAAATGCAAAGTAATGCACATTGGAAAACACAGTCCCAACTATACATATAAAATGATGGGGTCTAAATTAGCTGTTACCACTCAAGAAAGGGATCTTGCAATCAGTGTGGATAGTTCTCATGAAAACATCCACTCCATGTGCAGTGGCAGTCAAAAAAGCTAAAAGTATTTTGGGAATCATTAGGAAAGGAATAAATAATAAGACAGAAAATACCATATTGCCTCTTTATAAATCCATGGTATGCCCACATCTTGAATACTGCATGCAGTTCTGATCGCCCCATCTCAATAAAGATATATTGGAATTGGAAAAGGTATAGAAAAGGGCAACACAAATGATTAGAGACATGGAACAGTTTCCATATGAGGAGAGATTAAAAAGACTGGGACTTTTCAGCTTGGAAAAGAGACAGCTAAGGGAGATATAATAGAGGTCTATAAAATCATGACTGGTGTAGAGAAGGTAAATAAGGAAGTGTTATTTATTCTCTCTCATAACACAAGAATTAGGGGGTCACCAAATGAAATTCATAGGCAGCAGGTTTAAAATGTACAAAAGGAGGTATTTCTTCACACAAGTCACAGTCAACCTATGGAATTCTTTGGCAGAGGATGTTGTGAAGGCCAAGATTATACCAGGGTTAAAAAAAGAACTAGATAAGTTCTTGGAGGATAGGTCCATCAATGGCTATTAGCCAGGATGGGCAGGGATGCAAAATCATGCTCTTAAGTGTCCCTAGCCTCTGTTTGCCAGAAGCTGGGAATGGAAGACAGAGGATGGATCATTCAGTGATTACCTGCTCTGTTCCTTCCCTCTGAAGCACCTGGCATTGGCCACTGTCAGAAGACAGGTTACTGGGCTAGATGGATCATTGGTCTGACCCAGTATGGCTGTTCTTATGTTCTTTCTTCCTTCCCCAGAGACTGCCAATTCTGCAGTGGTTTTGATTTTTAAACTTGTGCACAGGAGGAGACTACCATATTCATTTTCCTTTGTGACCCAAACTAGGATTAAAATTCAGATACGCAAACAAGAAAGGCCAGTATATTAATCTACTCTATTACCTTTATTCCAAGAATTCCATTTCTTTAATTTTCTAGAGGGCCACTGACACATGAAATTGAAATGGAAGTCAAGCTATGAATGGGTAGGACAGCTCTGATTGATTTGACCAGGCAGCTAGAAAAGAGCAAGGAAAATTCCTTCATTTTGTACAAATTAAAAAACAGCCTGAAACCTATAGACATGGTGTCCATGTTCACAAGTACAACACAGTGCTAATTCTGCAATGGAAGGAAAGCAATACATCAGACTTTGAGACCAATGATGATTACTGCTGGAGAAAATTCTAGCCCTTTACTGTTCTTTATGACAAGACAACTACAACAAGTATAGTTTTGGAAAGATTCAATCCATACCTTAGCTTTACAATGCTTAGTACTACAGTGGTGGGCACTATAGCAAACCTTGAGAGCGATAAGTAAGGAAAAACTTTCCAGGACACTGATGTTGGACAGAATGAAGGACATTCAGGATATACTTGACTTTGACAATCTCCAGTAAAACAATTCTCGCAATAAAAACGTAAGAACTAACTTAGTGAGAAAGAGCCTTGATCCAGCTCATCCAATATCCTTTCTATTCCCAACAGTGGGTAACTGCTCTAGTTGTGAAATACTATAGGGATGTTATTTTTTATTTCAACTTATGCCCTGAAGCATGAAAAGTGACAGCCTTTATAAATTATATCCTCAGCAGTATAACTGCAGGTGCTGTATCTATCACCTATATCTATACACATAAATCTATCATCTCTCTCTGTCATCTATATGTAAACACACACACATATATACATTACATAAATGTCTAAGGGCAAATCCTCAGCTGATGTAAAGTGCCATTGAAGTCAGTGGAGCTATGACAGTTTATACCAACTGAGGAGCTGTCCTAAACTCTTTTTTCAGCCATTTGTCCAAATGTATTGTAATCAACAGAGAAGGAATCAGCAATAGACATTTTAAAATAGAACAGGCCTGTAATTCTAAAAGGAAATCTTGCGTAAAAATTTTTAAAGCACTTAAATGACTTTATGAGCCTAAGCGTCATTTTCAAAAGTGACTTAGACACTATTAAAAAGGGTACTTTACCCCTTAACTCTTTTGTCAGAAATGGTATGATCCTCACTGACCTTGATATCCTCTGTTGGCATTTGGTTTGGTCTTTAGGCTATATTTACTGACATTCAGTAAAACTATAAATATATATATTAAAAAGAAATAACTTTGACAGGGCAAGAGTCTATGGCATGAATGCAAATTAAAGTAAGATGGAGCACTTAAAGTAATATTAAAACATATCCAAAGTTTGGGGTCAAGTGAGGTAACACTAGAAGGCAAATAGGTAAGATATAGTTGTTGTTGACATTGCTTGGGAGATAAATCTGATGATGGAAGTAGTTTTCTACTCACATTTTAATTTTTACCTCTGTGCACATCTTATGCCTTCTTCTCATTCAAGAATAGAGTCAAGTGAGAATCATTAATACCTATGCATCGTACCAGCAGTAGAGACCACCTCGCTAGTCCGTACATTCTGCTCCACCAGTATGCTACCTCCAATTGTTTATTACTTGTATTATCATAGAGCCCAGCAGCTCCAGTCATGGACCAACCACAGTATCAGTATTTCCAGGTAAAAACACAATCAGGTAAACTACTGATAATGCAGCAGGTCAGCAAAGTCGAAGTGAGCAACTTGCCTTGTACTGCGCACAAACAATCTTAGGATATAGAGATAAGTGCCCAATCCTTCAGTCTCTACACAGGAAAAGCTCACGAAGGAGTAATGGGGATTTTGCCTGCATAAGGATGGCAGGATCAGGCCACTAAATTTATATTATATGGTAATATATTAACTGGTTTATTAAAAAGAACCAGACTTTCTTTAAAAAAAATCCTTATAATCCTTAGTGGTCTTTAAGAAGTTGCTAACCTTTAAAAAATGTAAGTGTGTGAAGTGCTAGGTTGACAGCTTCAGAGAACTGAATCTTCTGAGTAACCACAGGACAGGGAGAGCACAGGCATTTGCAGTACAAGCTTCCCAAGCACTTTCCCCTGAAAAATCAAACCTAACCCATCTCTACAGCCTTGTCTACAGTAGGGAATTAAAATGCAAAAATCCCACCATTGCCAGCACTGATTCAGATGCACTGTTGTTAGCAACACTGGAAGTCCTAGAGTAGATAGCTCTCTGTCTACAGCAGTGGACTTCAGCGCTGTGTCAATTAAACCTTCACAGACAGAGTAGTTCAGGTCTCCTTTATCTAGTAAACCCCCAGATGCTTTACTGAGACTATGGCAAGACCACGCAATTAGTGTTTCAAAAGGTGAGTGCTTCTTAAACAAGACCCTAGATTTTAACAAGTTATTTTAGTGAGTTTTTTAAAAGTAAAATGACAAAATGGTGCTAATATAACCCTCCATCCTCTGTAAATTAAGTACACTAGCAATATATTATATTTCTTTCATCTCTCCTGGAAATGCAAGATAAACAGTCTATATTCTACATTCTCTCATATGTTTTAAATGTATTTTTTAATATATTGGCGCACACGCGTTTGTACCTTAAGCATAAGGAACACATTGGCATTTCTAACAGCTGTCTCTTGTACTTGTCCGATATATCAAAATGTACCATGAATACAACACACACAATACAAAATGCGTTTTAGAAAATAATCAGTTGTATACACACATAAGACACAGATATCCGACATTTAAAATGTATTTCTTTACAATAGCTCCTGCTTCCTTTGAAAGCATCCATTACCATTAAGCTACTCTTCAAAATATTACAGTTAAATGAGAGACGTATCAGTAATACTTGGCAGGAACATTTGCTTTTATTTTCCAAATGAGTTGATTGTTACATGATTATGACTGTAAAATGGGACAAGCACACAGTGCTCTGAATGTGTAGGATCTAATTCATGCTCTGTTGTGTTTTTATTTTATCTGATTTCCAGGTTCAGTGACCGGAAGAACAACTAAAAAGATTAGTCCCATTACAGGGAATAGTTTTCAATTACCTCAGAAAGGGTTCTAAACTGCTGTTGACAATCAAAGAGCTGAAACAAACAAATAGTACTTCTTATTTAAAAGACGAGGAAAACTTCATCTCCGCTTACCGTACACAGTGCCTGGAATGCTATGAGCCCGGCAGTAAGAATAAACACAGAAACCTGCACACCCTGAATTCAATGCCTCTCAGATCTGTCTCAGTGACTGTAGCATACAAGAGAGTGATAAGTTGCTTTTAAAAACCAACCCACTAACAAAACTAGATGTTCTACTTTCACTCCTTCCTCCTGTCAAAACTCACTAAGAGTACCAGGACATTCTAATCCAGGAAACAGTCAACTGCAATGTGATGTTTATAGACGTAATAAACGACTTTCAAAAAGAAAATGTATGTTTTTATAACCCTGGAGTGCAGTAAAGATATATGACTAACAATGGCAGTTCCTTTCATCTTAAAGAGACAAAGGACCATTTCTTTTAATCAAGAACGCTACGAATGTTTTATTGCAAAAAAAAATTCAGAATTTTGCAGACAGCATTTAGTCTGTCTGGCTCAGAATCACAAAGACATTTAGGACCCTAGCTCCCATTGAAATCAATGGAAGTTAGGTGCCTAAATACCTTGAAGGATCTGCACCTCTGTGCCTCCGTTTCCCATCTGTAAAAAAGGGATAATAATAAACCTCCCTTTCTCCTATTCCTTATCTGTTGTGCCTATTTAGCTCTTTTGGGCAGGGAATGGCTCTTACTATGGGCCAGGTTGTGATATTTCTACTCACACTGAGTACTAATCTCATTGATTTCATTATGACTCTTTGTGTAAAGGGGTTTACTCAATGTGAGTCAGGGTATTACAATCTGACTTTACATGTATGTACAATGTTGTCTCAGTCCTCATTAGGGCCCCTAGTTCCTACTGTAAGACAAACATGAAACGTACTTGTCATCTTTATTCGGAAATTCACATTTACAAAAGTGGATATGGTTTTGCAAGACAAAGTTTTTGCATAATTTGCAAAGTACTTCAGTTTTTCTCCCCAACATTTTACAAATGAATATCAGAAGATTTACACCAACAAAATGATATTGCAATATACTAATGCTGCACAGTTTACAGGCAAAATCCAACTCTTCCTATAGCTATCCGTTGCTTGTTCGGCAATTGCTGTGTGTGTAGAACTCTCGGCAAGGCTCCTTGCATGACGTCAATGGGAATTCATCCCAAAAATGAGGGCATGATGTTCAACAGAGCTTCCACAGCATGGATATGATATTTGCAGTATAGGATCAGAGGAGAGAATTTTGCCCTCTCTCTTTCAAGGCCAAATTCCAGAAAAGAGGTGCATATAATGCCACAAAAGCACTTTCTTTGTGATGTGTACTGTGCCAGGCTGCCACTTTACACATATTTCTCCTGCCAGAACCAGGACAAATTAGTGTGGAGCAAGTATATGCTGGGGCTGCTTAGGTTACACACACATGCTAAAACAAGTGGCTCATATCCCTTAACCCTCGGTGCAATGCTCCTCCCCCCACCCCTTCACTCTTTGCTCTTCACCCTATTTGTGAAAGGCCTTACTCCTCCCTCTAGCCCCAAACAGCTACTGTAGTCAACAAGTTTGGGGAAGCAGAAGCAGGGCTCCTCCCACTTCCCACCCCTTTCCACCAACTTGCTCACAGTGGGGAGTAGCAGGCAAGTCTGTCCTGCTCTTCTGAAGAACAGTCAAAATTGCAATCTGATAAGGTCAAATCAGTGATGGTGGGGGGTGGGTCTAGTTTACCTCACCACACTTCCCTAGGTGGCCAAGCAAGGCCTGTGATAATCTAGTCTTAAGGACCAGAATCAGGCTAGACAATTTCTGCCCCATGGGGTGGGGGAAGAGAGACCTGCCTTGCAAGAGCCAGTTGATGAGGGTGTTCAGCTGGGATGTGGGAGATCCAGGTTCAAGTCTCTGTTCTGAATCAGGCAGAGATGTCTCTCATAGCCCAGCTGAGTACCCTAACCACCAGACTATAGAGTCAGTCTCAGTTTCTCCTGTTGGAGATGTGCCATGATGTAGGAATAATTAAATAATCACAGGACCAGAGCAAGGGCTTGAACCTACCTCTCCCACATCCCAGGCATGGGCCCTAACCAGTAGGCTATTCAGGAGTCTTTTGCTTTAGCTCCCTGAAAAATTTTAAATGGTCTTGGTTGTGTTCTGCTGTGGAGCAAAAACAAATACTGAAACCTTACCATTTTTCACACAATCGGATTTTTGTTTTCTAGCCAGCTCTAATTCTGACCCCAAATCCCTTTCAGGTCATAATCTAAGATTGCTCCACAAGTTAATTAGGGCTAAAACTTGCAAACCCTTACTCAGATAAGTAATCCTTTTGCAAGTTACAGTAGCTGCTTTTGGATTTACACTGGAATACCCAAGATCAGACTCCAGCCTATGGGCTACTTGTGTGAATAAGTTATGTAGGGAACAGCTTTGCAGGATAGGGACCTTTTTTCCTGAAGACATTGTTTAGAATGAGCATGTCACACTCTTGTGTAAGTTTCCAGAGTTATCTTGGCTCATAAATGAAACTACATCATATATGTAGATTTAGGCATTGTGACAAGTTTGTCATGTCACATAACAAATAGGTACCAGGATGATAGTGTCTATATATAGCCATTCAAAAAAAATCTTTGTGGGGCTCATTTGGAGTCTTATATATCATCAATGGGCTCATCAATCAGCAAAGCAGGTATATAAATACTTTCTCACACCAGTCTCCCACCAGGCAGCTACATAACTCTGTGTAGATCCAACTTTTTCAATTCCTGCTGGCATCTCTGGGGAGGAATCATGGGCTTTTTCCCCATTTGAGTAGTGGATAACTTGCTAATTGAAAAGGCAAATAAAATGCAACTGAAGTTGAAGGCATTCTTTGCACTTTGTCTGGCCAACAGACTATGAAATGCACTGGAAACAGTTCCTAATGCTGAGACGCTGTAGAAAGAAGTGATAAATGCATTGATCAGCCTGTGTGTTGGCTTAGATCTCAGTTGGTAAGACAAAGAGGTTACTGACCTCTTTGCATTTCAATATGCATTTCAAATTTGGTCATGAGGTTACTTTTGTTATACTTTTCTGACGGAGCTAGTGACAGTGACACTAGGAAAGGCTCAGAGGTGAATTCAGTGCATCTACGCAATGACAGAGGCCTCAAAAAGAAAATGCTAGTGAAATTTAGTTTTGTTTTCCTCAAGGGTAGGAATTTTGTAGGATTTGATCTGCAGCATAATTTAATTGGCATCTACTGTATTACGAAGTATTTGAACTTTAGTTGTTGCAACTCTACAGTCATGAATTTGTGAGTCTTAAGAACATTTTAACATCAGGAATGAGACCACTGTCTTCACACTATAGACATCTGAGCTACTTGTGATATAACAGCACTCACTAGAGTTAACGGCGGATTCCCTTATCATGTGACTGGGGTAACAATCTTCTGCAGTCCTGACCCATCTGACTATGATCAGGCCATAAAGACTGGCTTCTTACCGGTACGTCTGTGCATCACACCTTCACGCCATGTCTACACTACAAACTTTGGTCGACACAAGTTACGCCAGTGTAGTATATTGCTTGTGTGTGCATACTTGGCTTCTTGCGTCAGCGGTGTGCGTACTCACCAAGAGTGCTTGTATCGATGCACAGGGCGGTGCAGTCTGGGTAGGTATCCCAGTGTGCAACCCACCTCCATCCAGCGCACTTTTGGGAAGTTTTGGCAAAGCATGGTAGGACAGAAATGAGTTTCACAGGGGTCATTGGGAACAATGGGTCAAATTCTCAGTGTGCAACTGTCTCCGTCCCATTATGTCATCTACATCCAATAATTTACATGCCTTTTTTCAAAATCCCATGAATCATAGAATATTAGAGTTGGAAGGGACCTCAGGAGGTCATCTAGTCCAACCCACACTGCCCTCCTCAGTGTCTGCCATCACTGACAAAAGCATGGAACCTGCGCAGCTCTCTATCATTGTTATGAGCGTTGCATGCCCAGGACACATAATCTTCCAGTATTTGCAGAGGTGCAAGAATAACCAAATCAAGTGGGGAACATGATGATTTCCCACAGGAAAGATTGTTGAGGGACATAGGAAGAATCAGTTCAAAGTTGTTGGTGGCATTCACAGAGCAGCTGCACATGGTTGAGCTCCGCTTCTGGGACCAAGAAACAAGCACTGACCGATGGGATCTCATTTTAATGCAAACTTGGGATGACAAGCAGTGGCAGCAGAACTTTTGGATGGGCAAGGTCACATTCCTAGATCTACATGCTGAGCTTGCCCCCAACCTCCAGTTCAGGGACAGCAGAATGCCAGCAGCACTGATAATGGAGAAACAAGTGGCAATCACCCTGTGTAAACTTGTAACGCCAGATTGCTACTGGTCAGTGGGAAATCATTTTGGAGTTGGAAAATCCACTGTGGTGGCTGTTGTCTTGCAAGTGTGCTGGGACAATAATCGCCTCGTGACTCTGGGCAATGTGCAGGACATAGTGGATGGATTTGCAGCAATCCCAAACTGCAGTGGTGCAACAGACAGCATGCATATCCCTATTTGGCACCAGACTGCCTCACTACAGAGTACATCAACAGAAAGGGCTACTTTTCTCTGGTGATGCAAGCATTGGTGGATCACTGGGAATGCTTCACCAACATCAGTGTGGACTGGTCAGGGAAGGAATAAAGACGCTCGTATCTTAAAAACACACAACTGTTCAGAAAGCTACAAGCAGGGACTTTCTTTCCCAGCCAACAGACTACGACAGGCGATGTTGAAATGCCAATAGTGATCCTGGGGGAACCCAGACTAGGCCTTGCTCATGAAGCCGTACCCCAGCTACTTCCACAGCAGCAAGGAAAGATTCCACTACCCGCTCAGCAGGTGCCGAATGACAGTTGAACGTGCTTTTGGTAGATGTGAGTAAACCGTGCCAACGGCTCCTCAAAGATCGGAGCTCAGTGAGAAAAACATCTTCATGGTTATAGCTGCCTGCTGTGCCTGGCCTAATAACTGAGATGCAAAAAGAGAAACGTTGCTGCTGGGGTGGAGGGTGGAGCAGCTGTCTGTTGAGTTTAAACCACCAAATGCAAGGGCCATTAGAAGATCTCAACGTAGAGCTATACGGTTCAGGGAGGCTTTGAAGGAGCATTTTAACAGCGAGCCACAGTAATGTGCTGGGCTGTATTGTGCTCTACCTGGCCCTGATGTTTTGGGGCCTGTTAGGAATTGTGGGGCACTTGGCATATATCTATGAATGTAACACTGTCAGTGTGCCTCTTAATTTTGTGGTGCCTGCTGTACATTTAGGATTGTTGCAGTGTGTGTGTTTGTCACTGATCCTAGGAGCTGTGTGACATTGCACAGGAACAAGTCAGTGGGTGCTTTCGGAATGGCTAGGCACTCTGCGGCATGTGTTATGAAGTGATAAAGACGTTCCACATAATTGAATTTTATTCAGTAACAAAACCAGTGCAGAGAAAATCAGTGCAATTTAAAAGCAAATACACTCAAAATGTAATAAATGACTAGAACAGAACGTATCAAAGGGAAAGAACATTCATGTCTGTTTCAGCTGCGCGTACAGTTACCATGGCTTTCACAAGTCATGCATGTGAAGCTGTGGTTGTCCTTAATGTTTCCCGGGGCCCCTGATGCCATGTGGAATGTTGAGGGAGGTGGGGTGCAGGGAGGGGCTGTAACAGAGTTCTCCATGGACTGCAAAGGGAGGTGGACCCCGGGATCACAGGTCAACAAGAGTATGCAGCATCTGTGTTTGCTGCTGGAGAAGCCCAGTTATGTCCTGGCTATGTCTTCTCCTTTTCCTGATGGGAGTCCTGGGTCTTTCTCCACGCTTTCCTTCTCCAGGCGGTCAGCAATGGTCACCGTCCAGGCCTTGTGCCCTCAGTCAGATGCAGCACTGGCTTGCAGGATCTCACTGAACACATCCATCCCAAATCCTCTTTCTCAGGCGTTCTGCGGGTGTGGAGGGGGAACTCCTCAAGGCCACAATGGCAGTAGCTGCAGCTAAAACACAGAGAGGTACTATTGTCAGTATAGGCACAACGGAGAGTGAAAGTTAAGATTCAGATCTCCTATCCTTTGCTCCCCAATAGTTTTAAACAAGATATGCCTATTGACACTTCTGCTTCAGAAATGCCTGTGCATGACGCCACTCACAGCATCAGCTGTGTTGAATAAGGCCCGCCCGGGGCGAGGGAAATGAGGGAATTGCTCAGTTGCATGAAACTACGAACATAGGCCAGTGGCTCTGCGTACTGGCACCATTTTCCCTAGGCGGTGGTGGTTTCAGCTGATATCTCACTCCTGAGGGTGACAAAGGCACAGAGACCACTGTGGCTGCAGTGACCTGAAGCTCCCCGGGCCTGTGTACTGAAGTGGTGTCTGTCAAAGTTATTGCAGACTGACATGGGAAAGTGTCCTGCTGGGGAGGAAGAAATAAGGCTGCCCTGCCTAGGAACTCTCAGGAAAGGACTGCGAAGTACCGCCCTGAAAGTTTCATTGAGATCTCTCAGGAGGATTCAAAGGACAGCCTGTGCACATAAACAAATTGCTCCTCATGCCCCTCCCCCCCCCCCCCACACCCGCTTGCCTAACTCTACAGGGAAATGAAAAGTAGATTACGACACTACCTCTCTTTTTTGTACCGCTTCCTCTTCTAGTCTGAGTAATTTAATGCAAATCAATAATTGTGTCCTGTTAAGATGGGGATGCCATCACTGTAACGGGAAATAAATTTACACACTTACCTGAAGATCCTTCCCCTCCATTTGGTTCGCCTGTTCTTGACTGCCAGGGCTGACTAGATGTGGTGGAGTTTCAAACAGGTCCTGGCTAGTGGCATAGCTGGACTCTTCCCCGGTTTCTTGTCTCCCATCCTCTTCCTCCTCGCTGTTCAGGTCAGGAACCTGTGGCTCAGGCTCCCTGGAGGTATCCATGGTGGTGGGGCACCCAGCTCTTTGTAAAAGCAGCAGGCCTGTGACTCAGCACCGGGTCGACTGTTGGTCTCCTTGGCCTTCTGGTATGCCTGACACAGTTCCTTTGCTTTCACGCGGCCCTGCTGCTGGTCCCTGTCGTACCTCTTCTCCTGCAAACTCTGTGCCATCTGCTCGTAGATGTCCACATTTCTATGGCTGGTCTGTAACTGTGTTTGCACAGCCTCTTCCCCCACAGGCTCAGGAGATCTAGCATCTCCTGTCTACTCCAAGCTGGAGTGTATCTGGAGCATGTAGCCAGTCTAGTCAGCTGGGGTAGTTGCGCACTACAATGGAGAGCTGCCAGTTGTGTTACCAGACAGGGCAATCAGGATAAGGCATTTTAAAAGTTCACAGGACTTTAAAGGGTAGGAGGGCTTCTGGTCTCTGTGGCTCCTGGGCAGTGGAATTCACAACAGAGACCAGAGTGGTCAGTGTCATGTATTGTGGGACAGCTGCTGGAGGACTGTTAAGGTCAATATAGGTAACCCAGTTCCAGAGGGATAGCTGTGTTAGTCTGTTTTCAGCAAAACAATGGGAGTTCTGTGGCACCTTAAAGACTAACAAATTTATTTGGGCATAAGCTTTCATGGGCAGAAACCCACCTCGTCAGATGGTAACATGGAGTAACACAGAGAGTCTATGCCTGCACTGCGTTGATCTCCGTACATTGACGATGGCTCATGCTTGGGGAGGCAGTGTAACTGTGTTGCTGTAACGAGGCACTTACACCAGTGGGAGACATATGTAAGTGTAGACACACGCACAACTAGGTCGATGTAAGGTTTATGTCAATCTAATTTTGTAGTGTAAATCAGGTCTCATTGTAGTGAAGCTGCTGCTCATATATTCCTTTCTGAGGGTCAAATTTTCCAATCTCATTTTCGTGCTCTTCTTTGCTCCACTTATGCATACTTCACTATTTTCTAGCTATGTCAGAGAGCAGTGAGAAGAGTAGTGCTAGCTACTCCCCTTGTAGGAATCGCTGTGACCCTTTTTGGCATCTATTTGACTAACAGCTAGTTGCTGTGGAAAACAGAATGTGGGTTGCACCCTTCTTTCATGCAGTCAGATTTGTTTAAAAAGAAAACTAGAGCTGAACATTTTTACAAAAAAGAACTAATTTCCCACACTCAGTTCTTTTCATCCTCTGCAAAAGGTCAGGAATGTTTAAAATTAATGGCAACCAATGTAAACGAAACACAGAAATGAAAGAAACATTAATTCCCTTGCATATAGTCCAACTTGCTTCCTCTTTCCACAACAGAAACCGTCTGCCTGCTTTGGCAACTAAGCCACAAGGAATTTCCAGCCCTTTTCAGCTTAGAGCTTTGGGAATCCCTATTTTTGTAAAATGAAGCAAGAAACCACGGATAACATTAAAACGATGAGCTATACACTACACAAAACATTCGCCCCACCCTGCTGTTAGCTGGCCAAAATAATCAGGACTATAGGGAAGTGTGGAAAGGTAAATGTGCTCTTGGAAAATACAAAGTGAACTTCATGTAAATAAAGCCAAAATGCCTGATTCTCAGCCAGGGTAAATTAGTGTAGCTAGACTGCAGTGCCACACTGAAATACACCAAATGAGGATCTGTCCCTTTTTGTAGCCGAGGCAAGCAAATAACGTTACACATACTATTCGGTATGTAAGGAAGGTCACACCTCCTAAAACCCTTTCCCTTCTCACCTGAAAATGCAGGTACTTAGCTTCTAGGCCATGGAGTTCTGACATGTTTTTGGAGTGGAGCACATTTTAATAAGAACAGTGTCTCACAGGCCAGCTTCCTTCTCATTCACTATCACATGGATCCCTCCCCTCTCATTTGAATAGTCTTCCTCAGCCTTCAGAAGTCACTGATATGGGAAATATTTTTTTTGTCTTTACTGTGATAAAATCATTTCCCTCTTCCCATCTGTTCTATTCCTTTCTCTTGTCCTGCTCCCCTGCAGTTGCTTCTCTGTCATCTGTTCCCTCTCTACTTACACATGCTTCCCCATTGCCTGGCTCTCCCTTCTCCCTTGGACATCCTGCTAGGCTGCCTCATTTCCTTTTCCTCTGGACATTCCTCTCCCAATGGAAGCTGGCAACTGTGTTGGCTTCTGTTTCCTTCTCCTCTAAATACAGCCCCTAGAAGATGCAGCTTGTTTCCAGCTGTTTTTACAGGCTTCTTTACACTTCTTTGCAGTGAAAAGCCAGCATCCCTCTAGAACTAGTTAGAAAGAAGCAGCCAGTACCATATAACTAGCCAGCTCCCTGTCAAACACAAGCAAGTGCTCTGTGGGCCTCCAGTGCTCCCCACAAATCTGGGAGCTGCTGGCCTAAGCACGATGCTCAAAAGCAGAGAGAAAATGTGAAGCTGGTCAGACTGACGTGAAAGTGCCATTTCTGTACGCCTTGTACAAAGAACAACTTAGCTGCTTTGGAGAACAGGCCCTGGAAGAACACATGGTATATACAATGTTGTTGTCCATCGAGAGCTTCTTCAATCATGTCACATTTATTGAAAACTACTGTACCTGCACCAGGTAAATGTTTGAAGGAATGACATCCTTTCCTCAGCCTATTAGCTATCGGCTACAAAAATGTTGTGCCCAGCTTTGATGAGATGTTTAAAGAGGTTTTAAAAAAAAATCATCTAACAAAACACTAGAGATGGGATTTTTCAGAAGTGCTCAGCAATGGCCTAACCGCACTGAGCTCAATAAGGGTGTGTCTACACAGCAACTAGACACACGCAGCTGGCCCGTGTTTCCTTGCTGTGTAGACTTCCAGGCTCGGGCAGGAGTTCAAGTTCTGGAATCTTCCCACCTCGCAGGGTCCTAAAACCTGGGCTCCAGCCTGAGCCCAGACAGACATCTACACAGCAATGACACAGCCCCGCAGCCCCAGCCCCATGAGCTCGAGTCAGCTGGAATGAGCCAGCTGCATGGGTCTAATTGCTGTGGAGACATACCCTGAGACTTTTACCATTGACCTCAGTAGGAACAGAGTTCGACCAATGGTGAGCGCTTTAGAAAATCCCGTGCTACATGCTCACAAATGTGTTTCCAACTTGAATACCAGCTGATTTCAAACACTTTTTAGCTGGGAGTTAAATATTTTGCACCATTCTTCATTATGGCATAGCTACAGCCACGTCAGATCAAATTATTATTATTATTATTATTATTTTGCATCATAGCTAGAGAACGTACAAGTCACACATTTTCCAGATTGTTTAAAACCCAAAACCGCCAGCTCAGTCAAAGGTGTTTTAGTAAATATGGCTAAAAATAAAGGTGTTTTACCTGATAACTGTCCGGTGGCCACAGGTCTCACTTTGTAGGGAGTACTGCAAATATCAGAGAGGACTGGTTACAATGACACTGATAAAACACTTTGTGTTTCCTATATAGGACTGGTGTACATGCCATTAAGAGTGGAAGGAAGGATATGAATACTTTCTGAGCTGGCTTGGAATTTGTGGGTTGAAAATTTACCCCTGGAACTGAAGAACATGCACTTTTTATGAATTTATCACTTTCAAATCTGCCACTGCACTGGTAGCAAAGGACTTGGCTAGGCTGCTTTAATGCCACCCAGAATATAACATTGACACACAGCAAGCACAGCCGAAAACTCTCCCCTTTGAGGAGAGTCGTGTTAGCTTGGAGATAGAGGTGTCAAGGAAATTGTCACTGGGAAGAAGAAAATTCCTTGGGGGCAGGGACAGTCTTTTTTGTTCTGTGTTTGTACAGTACTTAACACAATGGGGTCCTGGCCCATGACTGGGGCTCCTATGCAGTACCACAATACAAATAAATAAATAAATAATAATAATAATAGTGTGAGTGGCCATAGTGAAAAAGCATAGCAGGGCAGAGCAAGTGATGAGAAGCCAGGGAACAAAAGTGAATGGGGTTTAGAGCAGTGTAGGTCTTGGCGCAACATGTATATGAATCCATGCCTCATAATAGCTGTGCCCCCCTTCTCCCCCCATGTCTGCAAATAATGGTATTCTATTTCTCTTTTAGAACCCAAAAGAAGCCTGTGAACTAAGGGAGCTGGGAGCCTGGGGAGCAAACAGTGAGTGGTAAACAGACATTCTACATTAAATACTTGTGTACAGTAGTTTTTCCTCAGCTATCTCTGCCTGCTTTAATAACGGGTAAAAATTACAACCAAAGAGGGATTAGGGTTATAATCTTGTGACCAGTTTCTGCTGACAGATACCTCCCATTATACAGGGTCTCCTGTCACATAGCACAGGAAAGGTATTCATGACTAAGCAAAACTCTTTTCTTTGGGCTTGACTTTATGTCACAGGATTGGGCCCTCCTCAGGCTTACCTCTCGGAGTTTGCTGGCATTGTTGGATCGATGGATACCATGCAATTATCCACTGTCAACAGGGAGATAGTTGTGTTCCTGAAAGACATGAATCAAAGAGGTTTATTGAACCTAGAAAATGATGGGTCCTGATTCTGTGCTGCCTCAGACCTTGCATTGCACAAGTGCAACCGGCTAAGTGGACTTAAAACATTCCCATTCTGACTAGATATCGTATCGCGCCCACTTTGCACTGGTATGGATGGCTACACAAGGGGCAAAGCAGTGAAGAATTAGGTCCTTAATGTCTATGTTCTGTACAGCTCAACCACAAGAGACATTGGTGATTAAAATGCAACCGTGGTCTTGTCTGTCTTGAGAGGGAACTTTACTCCCTATAAAAATCACATATGCTGTGCTGTTGAATAATCAGATACTGACTTCCACTGAGAAGCCATTGTGATTTATTGACTAGGCAGATTATATATATATTGACTGAATTAAAAGTCATTGTAAATACTTAAATACATACAAAATCCAACTCCCTCTAAGCTACACAAGTGATTATCAGTGTTGTTATTCACTTCAATTACAAAAGGCAATTCTGAAATTTTTAAACTAGCACCTTCACAAAACCAAACAAAGGGCTACAGGTTTGTGGAAAGGAGTGCAATGGTTTATGAATACTATTGTGCTAGTTTGACATCACAGATTCCAATGTGCTTGCTGGAAGCATGTTTGAAATTAGTGAAATCTTGGCAGCCCTTTGTACAGCTCTATTTAAAACAAACCATAACCCAGCCTGTTTAACTGAACTCTCCTGTTTATGAATGGCTTACGTTGTTAAACTAGGTTTTCTGGATGACAGTGGAAGTGTTTGACATCACAGGC
This sequence comes from Emydura macquarii macquarii, assembly GCF_026122565.2. Taxonomy (NCBI): domain Eukaryota; kingdom Metazoa; phylum Chordata; order Testudines; family Chelidae; genus Emydura; species Emydura macquarii. The sequence continues at coordinate 16,712,040 of NW_027131180.1, forward strand.
AAATGACAATTAATGATCTCTCCAATACCAAATGAGGGGTAATAGCAAGGGTAAACAGCAAAACGCATTGGATTCCATCCCTGAGTTTTATGTAACTAATAGTCAGTATAGTCAATAGGATTCCCCGGATGCCCACAGAGTTAACCACACTCAATAACTCTGTGATTTAATGACTTTTTGCTGTTATTTTTCTTGGGTTTTGGTACCGTGAGCTTATACATACAAAGTCACAATCTAAAGCAGATCATATTCCTTTCTGCATACCCCTTGCAAAGGGTTTTGTGATGCACAGTGGCCAGTGAGAGCTGGACGCCAGTGCGTAGATAAAGGACAGCCAGTGGATTCCCCCCAGACTCATGGGTGAAACCTCCAGCCAATTCTCTTTGGGGAAGGTAGGAGTACCCAACTCTATCCCAAATGGAAGAACTAACAAGAAACTCCAGGAGCAGAAACGCATGGAATTTTTAGACCCCCTGTGCAGAAACAACCCAAATAAAGAAGAACATGGCCTGGAATGATGGACTTGGTGATTTTTTTGTTTGCTCCATTTGTGCAAAATTCCAGTGAGCACTCTGTGTTGGGATATCAGGAATCTTGAATAAGATTGGTATAGTTCTATTTGACACTGCCCCAAATGTAAAACTGATATTCTTGACGGGGCTTGTCTGTGCACAATGACACACTTTTTTATTCTATTCTATTCTATTCTATTCTATTCTATTCCTTATACATGACCCAACACTGTGACAGCTGAGCACTTTCCAATAGTGGATTAAGCACTCTTCTATTTATGCATGAATTACTGTGTTACCCCAATTTCCCATGTACTATAACTTGAGATATGCCTGAGATGCAAAATTCAGATCTGGATTTTGAAATATCTTCTCTTCCTCCCAAAATTCAGTGATTGTTGGGCGAGAGATCCTTTTTGGGCTCATCTCTGAATTGTTCTGAAGAGGGAAGGAAGGAATCAAGGCAAAAGGTGTGTTACATTTGACCAAGGCTATCGAATGATACCCACCTTGGTAACCCAGTTGCAGTGCAGAAGAGGTCCACAATATCTCTGGAATTGCAGTATTTACTGAAGCCCACCTTCCAAACAAAACAGCAGCAGTGAATTAAAGAAAGAAAGGAGAGAAGGTACAGTTAGATCCCATGGGACAGTAACCTCCTTCCTGCATGTACTTACTGGCTTAACAGAAATGATCATTCTTGCATTTTAAATGATCTGATTTGCCTTAGGTCTGGAATTCTTTTCTCCCTCTCTTCTCTCCCCCTCCCCCCCACCGTTCTAATTCATTTATTTTAAAAGAGAAATCAGAGGCGGGAAGGGGATTTTGGACTCCTAACCCTGCTATCTACAAATATAGCATATGGTACCTAAAATGACAGCAAAAGAAACATTATCATATACTTAATCTAGATGGCAATCATGACCACAAATTGTAGAAAGAAACAATTGTAAGTACTGAAGGATGTCTATATAATGGGTCAGATCCTCAGTGTCAATAGGCTTTGGTTAATTCAAGTCAACGGTGCTGCACTGATTTATATCAGCTGAGGATTTGGTCCTGTCATTTAAACTGAATGTAATTTTTTCCAAATATGCCAAATTTCGTGCTGTAATGCACCGCCCCATTCCAGTACTGATAAACTAGTGGTTGAATCCACATGAGCGAATTCTAATTTTTGCCTAAACTGTTTGACCCCAAAGAATGCCCTTTATACTTTTGTACACAAAAATGATGTTAAAAGAACATTATTAAGGTTTCAAAGACAAACCTAAAAAGATGTCAGTTTAAAAATTTCCATAAGTCAGGAAATGCCAGAGTAGGTTTTCCATGCAACCCATTTCTGCATTTGTGTTACAGTAGTCTTTAATTACATGATCACATACTATTTTTTTCCACAGAACCCCTGCCTCATTCGAAGGATGGTTTGTTCTGGAGAGTAATCAGGATTGTGTAGCAAAGAAGGCTGTTGTCTGTCAGACCCCTGCTTCATTTGCTGCAGAAGCTGGAAGGTGTGGGAAGGGGATTGCAGGAAGAGAAAGGACACTCTCATGGTCTTCCTGCAATCCGCTACCTCATTCCTTCCACCACACAGACCCCTGCCATTTGAGCTAACAGAGTAACTGATAGCAGTAGGAGGAGATCGTCATCATCTCTGTAGCTCAGCACTAGATGGCGACGAGACACTTTCCAGTGGGTTTCGCATATATTTGCTGACAGCAAAGGAATGGTGAGACTCAGGGAGCTTGCTTTCCACTCCTGGCTCCGGCTGGGAGTGTGCTGCATTGGGCATGAAGTCTTCTGCTCATTCCGCACGAGCACGTCCCCTTCTCCAACCTCAGTCCTGGCTCCTCATCCCAGGCTCATTCTCTTCACTTTGCAGCTCCCAGTCTCTAGGCCTCAGGCTTCTCATCCCACTCCCAATCTCCTTACTCAGCCAGTCCCAGTTCTCCTCCACCCTGGCCTCCAGTTGCCGCCTCCATTCCCAAGCTTTTTCCCTTGCTTCCTCGTCCAACCTCACAGTTCTCTCTTGCCTCTCAGCTTTTTGAACCAGTCTCTCTGTTCAATCAGTTCCACTTCCCCCCGCACCCAGTTCCTCATCAGATCTCTATCCCCTCCCCCCTCACTTCCTTCACTCTGCCCCCCTCAGTCCCATTCTCCATGCACCTACTAGCTTGTACTCCTCTGTCCTCATTACCCTCCCTGGCTTCCAGTCTTAGTCTCCCTCCTGCCCCAACTCCTGCTCTGATCCAGGTCTCCCTCCCCATACCGATTCCCAGTCTTCCCTCCCCATTGCCTTCCCTGGCTCCCAGTCCCAGTCTCCCCATAAGCCTCAGTCCCAGTTTCCCCTCTCCCTTCCATCAACCTCCAGCTACACTGAGTTCTAATATAACCCTTGTTCTAATCTATTCTCCCTGCCTCCCCTCAGATCTGGCTCTTGTCCTCGCAGCACCCTCCTCCTCACTCTCTGCGCTGAGCAGGGGGGGTGACTGCGGATAGATAAGCTGCCTACGTGCAGTTCCAGTACCTGGGCTCAGATTTACTTTGGCCTGCAGCAGCCCAGAGCTGCAATTGCAGGAAATGTCCTGCTCCCATCTGGGCTGTAACATGCCTAGTGCTGATGGAATCTTCAGGGGATTTAGCTGCTAAAATCTAAGAAGTCTCTACTGAGCACGTGCAAACTGAAATTTTTCAAAAGGCTTATAACTTGGCCAAATTTGGGCAGATTTTCACAGGGATGGCAAAAGACACATCCCTGACAGAAAAAACAAATTTCAAGTCCCTGCTCCAAAGCGTGGCACCACTCCCCTCTGCCTACACATTAGACAATTTCAAAGAAAATGTATCAGAAGTTGTTTAACATGGGCAAAACTTATTTTTCCCTATTCTTGTTCTCAGATATGGCTGAGCAGTTTTGGTTGTTTTGTTTATTAAAACAAATACATAAACTCCGCCTGAAGCAGGCATCCAACATGGACCATTTCAACTCATATAGTCAAAGTTTGGCAAAATTATAAGCAAATGAAAACAGTATCTTATAATGTGACATATCAGGCAGCCTTAATAATAAGTAGTGCTACAAGCCCCACCTATCATATCAAGACTCAATCTTGTATTGATACTTGCAGCCCTAAGCATTCAAAAATAATAATTTAGACTAAAAAATGAGATTGGTTTCAAAATCATGAGATACAAAAATATATATACAGATATTGGGTTCTTATTTATCTTCTGTTTTTTGAGCCTTTAGGTGTCATGTTGGCAAGCTTTTCTACACAACACTGTGGGCAGAAACTTAACTCCTCTCCCTCACACCCAACAATGAAATTAGAAATTTTCACATAATAAGATGATTCCAGGAGCTGGGGATTTAACACACAAGTATCGCAAGAGTCATCATAAAATTGTAAGAGTTGGTTCTGGCACTAAAGTGCGTGAGATGTGTGATGCTGTGTAAGACATGCTACCTTTTAAACCAATGTTTCATATTCCAGTCTCTGGCAGAAGTTAAAGAATCTCATTGTAGTAGTGTGGCGTGTGGTCTTTGTTGTTGTTTTTTTTTTTAATAATAAGAGAAAGGGATAATGTTAGTGCCCCCAAAAGGCTTTCAAGGATTGATAGAGCAGCACAAGTCTATCTTATACATTTCCACACTCATTCAACTATCTAGATTAAATTTTACAGGACTGAACAATTTGATCATAAAAACCTGAGGCAGATAATTACCAGTTTTTACACGTTATTTGGTAAGTAATCAGCATCAAGAACCAATCTGTCCTATCTGGCCATTTTGATAATCACCACAGTGATGGACCTTAGTTTATTACAGTCCAGCTACAATCAAAGCAGTAAAACAAGGTTTAAAATATATTTTTAATCAGATCAGATATGACTGAAATCATGTTCTTAGTAAAACACAGAATCTTACCGAGGTGCTAGCTACTAAAACTGTCTGACACAATATCATAAGTCCATTATTGTACTAACAACTGATAAATATAATTGAGGAGACGATGGTAATTGCAGCTGAACTTAGAATGAACTTTTGTGACATGCTGGGAGTGCTAGTTTAGGTGTCCGGGGTTCTCATTCTGGAAATCAATTATTAGTGGCCAGAATAGAGGAGAGTGGGATAAGATAAAAATATTCTGGAAGCACTAAAGGTCAGAAAGCCAGCCTGTTTCATGAAGGAAAAACATAGGGCTTTCAATGAAGCCAGGATGAATTTTACAAAGTTCCTTTTTCTCCAGATAATAATGAAAGAGTGAGAAGCATAACAAAGTTAGGCAATAAAGATATTACTTTGTGGTTACATTTAAGTGGACTATGGGCTAGATTCCTAAATGTTTGTTGGTCTTTTCCAAGTTTGATAGAAACTGTGATTCATAAATCAATCGTTGCATTTTGATAAGCAGCTCAAGATTTGAATGATTGTCTTTAGGGTATTTTTTTTAAACCAATCATTTTATGCTATAAGAGGCACCCGCGATCTCTCCTGATTGTTTGAAAACAGAAGGAAGCCAAACAGTCAGCCAGCAAGCATATATTGCTGGGAAATGATAAATTGTCCTGTGATTACCTGAACATTCTTACTACCAGTGAAGTTGATGGGAGTTTTTCTGGTGACTTCTCAGTGGGAAAAGGGTTGGGTCCTTTGTTCTGAGCATGATGTGGTGAATTATTTTGCCCTACGGCCTACATAATAACATAGTAGTAGCCTTTCCATTTCACATCACGTGTAAGTCGTGGGGCAGTGGACTTTGGGCATGTGTATGCCCTTGAGCGCCTCAGCATATTCTGAGAAGCCCATTCACTCAGAGCCCTCTTATTTCAGAGACATTAGCAATTTTCACTATCTGTGGGTGAACCACAGCAATAATTAGCTTGCAACCATCCATTGCCACAGCACCAGCAGTTGGTTTGCCAATGGCAAACTAATTAGCCACCGACCTGTCACAATCTGTGGTAACTGCTTCCAGATGGCAATAGCAACTCATTTCTGGCCTCTCTCAAGTGCATGTCTGGTGCTTACAGGCCAAAGGACGCTCATCACACACTCCAGAAAGGCATCTTTCCTGATGCAGAAGTTCTAGAACTACAGCTGGTCATCCTAGGTCTGCATGATGACTCAGTCTCTCACTCAGTGCTTGTGGTCCTGCTCCAGAACTGCCAGTCAGCATACAGGGATTCCACAGATATTAAAAGTTGCATTAACTATTGCCACTGCTCCATATCTGCATGCAGCCTGCATGATCTCCTTAGCAAGGTCTGCCACCGCTTTCTCAGGATGACAAGCTGCTGCTGAAATGTCCTCAATTGTGTCTCATGCCGTCTCTGTCTTGAGTTGCATTAATGCCAACATCTCAGAGTAGGAGTCATGGCTTGCTACAGATTGGGAGGGAGGTCCGTCATGGACAGAAATCTAGAGCATGCCAAGTACTTTGAGTTGGTGGGCTAAGACCACTTCCACATACGTGCCCAGGAAGGACAAACACATTATCCCACAATATGCTTAAAAAAAAGTGGCACAGCTAAAAGCAGCACTAAGAAATATGGGATATACACCCAGAAGTCCTGGGGTCTTACACTAGTGAGTAAAATACCAGTGTGGACGCAACAATTCCACTGTGGCTTTTCACTGTGGACACTCACACTCTAGGTAGGCCAACCTGGATGCCAATCACTTGAGTTACCTCTTCAGTGCAGACATTCCCCAAATCACGTGACTGCAGTGAAGGGTACTGGGTTGGCACTCTGACTGAATTTTTCTATTTATCCATAGAAGAGATAGAACACAGGCAGTAGCAATTCAGGTTGCCATACACTGTCCCAGAAACACACCTCAGCTTGCCTTGGAGAACTGACATCTAGGGTTTAGTTGAGGCAATATAGTCATTCAGTCACTGGCTTCTTTGTTAACTCCACCAGCAAAGGTGACAATTAGGCCAATCATGATCACAGGGACTCTTATCTGTTGGGAACTGGACTGGTGCCACCGGGTTAATTTCAAATAGACCTCTTGTTGTAGCAACTTTTGGTGAATACAAATTTGAACTGGACTCGAACTCACCACCTTGAGATAAAAGATTCTGTTTCATCAGCTATTCCCTTCCCTGCCTGGTTCCCTGCAGAAATGCTGTCACAACGTTCTCTTTATTTAACTATCAAAGCCAGATCAATTTTGTTATTTTATTCTCGTTCTCTTTTAACAGCACTCTAAAGGAAGGGGAGGAGGGGGCAGAGCAAGAGAGTTAAGTCTGAATTTGCAGATAGCTCAGTAACTCCTTCAAGATCCCCAACCACATATAAATCCAGTTAACTGGCTCTCCCTTGTGTATGTGCCAGACAGCAATGGAAGGAATATGATCCTCAAAAACATTACAATGTCTGCAGTTCGTTTGCTTCTGCCATTCTAAGGTTAACCTTTTCCACATTTCAGCCTCTGTTGCTCCCTTGTCTTTAGAGGAGTTTCCAATAGGCTTAGAAAAAAGGACAGCAAAACCAGTCATCATTTAGTATTTTGCACAACCATTTTAATAAGCCTCCAGCAAAAACCAACATCTAGCCATTTAATTTAAGCACAGACTATGCTCTGATTGCTGCTGAGGGCAACATGAAGCAAGGAAAAGAAGCAGAGTGACTAATGAGATGACGGAGACTTTCTGGAGTGGAAATAATATTTGGGATTAAGCATGCAATGAGTGTGAAATAGGCCACTGACTCAACGCTAATGCTTATTGACTGGGTTTTGGGTCACATCCACAATGAGATTATTCTGGTGACTTTTTCAGACAAAGGTCCTTTCTGTCTTAGTACCTTCTGTATATCTCTGGCAGGTGTCAAAGATCTCATGGTACTTTTCAGAAAGGGTAAAGATTAATAATCCTAGTGTTTTACCAAATATTCCCACTCAATAAAACACAGTTTTATGTTCCAGGCTAAGCAGCAGCTAGTACTACGTAGACAATATCTGCTCTGATTACTCACAGGTCTCTGCCATACCAGTTTATAACTAATTACTTTGTATTGCACTTTGGGATATGGACACCATGAGTAGGAAACACCCTGTATAAGCCCAAATTCTGTTCTATATTTGGCTTCAGAGTATCTCATCCTCTGCATGTCCTAAAGTCTATCTATATTGATTTTTGTTGATAATTGGCTTTTGTTTCACTTTTTCAACAAGCATTTGAATTTTTTTCCTGGTAAAATTCCTAATTGAGTAGAGCAAAAAATACCTTCAAAACAAGCCTATTTTTGGCTTCCAGTCCTTTGCACAATGGTATCAACTTGTTGGATATGACATCACTGGCCCTTGGATGATGTATTTTTCAGTCAGTACAATAGGCAGAGTTCAGGCTCACTGTCAAACAGTGCCGAGTTTCTGACCTTTTAAAACTATCTAAAATGCTTATGTCTGTAGAATAACACTGCAGCATAGCTTGTTGTACAACATACCATAATAAGCCAGCAGATGGTGCCTAAGTGCAGGCAGTGACGTCTTGGTGGATCAATGGCCAAGAGGGGCAAAAACCGGAGGATTCCAGGACAGTTGGGAGGAGCCGGCGGAGAGGCAGGGGGGAGAGGGAGGATTATGTTGCACTGGATGTTGGTGTGTGTGAGCCTGGGAAACAGGCCTGCGATGGACACTGCTAGACTGGGACTGGTGGTGAACACTTTGGCTTCAGACTCACGTGTGTCCCAAGGGCAGGTGAAGGCTGAGTAGCCAAGGAGCAAGGTACTTCAACAGGCCAGAGGTCTAGATTGAGCAGTGCAGCCCACTAGGCTAGCGCATCTTAGCTCTATGTGTGCCACTGGTGTGATATGAGGCTTCAGGTGGGGGAGCGAAGATTTTGGGTACCTTTGGGGGGCTGGAAGAGGCGCGATTATGTTATCATTTCACTGTTGCTATTGAAGTCCCTTCAGTCCCCCACCCTCTTTCGGCCCGTTGGCCTATACCCATTCCCTTGCTTAATATTCCTTTATATAAATGGTCTCAGAACTCCTGTGTGCACAATTGGGGCTTTGGTGTGAGGGGGTTCTGGATCCATGTAAACAAAGGGGGTCTATGCCCAAGCCAAAGAGAAATAAGTTCAGACACATGCCACCTTAGGACATCTACCAGCACCTGTGTCCACTGCAGAGAAGGGGTGGGGGGCTTTGGCACAATACAATGCTTTATTGTGTAATGTTTCTTGTCTAGGCTGTGAAAAGTGTTACTGAATTGCAATTTTCACAGAAGAATTTTGAACTGCTGAGTAAGACGTCTGATGTGAAGTTTCTGTCATCATGATTATCCTTTTCTCCCCAACAGCCTTAAATGGATATATCAATGTGAGATAGGATCCAGAGGATTTAAATACTACAGTGTTGAAATCACTGGGGAAAAAGAAAATTTTTTCTAAATTTGTAATCAGATGGTTTTCTTAAGATTGGTACTTTCTCAGCTTCTTATTAGTTATATTTCTCAATCAGAGATAAAAGTCCACTCTAAAACCTCACTTTTAAATACCATCTGAGTTTAGGAGTGCTTGAAATTCAGATCCAAGTAGTATAACTTGAGCCCATCTCTATCCAAAATATCAGTTTTATTCTCCATTATTTCCCAACCTAATTAATAGTTGGGCAAGTACTCACGTGTACACATGTGGGACTCCTCCTATGAATTAAGAACATGTGTAAAAGTTGGCTGGACTAGGGCCTCTATACGTGCAGCATTCAGTAATGCAAAAATAATTTGTCATCCTTAATCTGATCAGTTTGTCACTTTTCTAAATTAGATTTTCTTTATTAAAAACAAGTCTAATTTAGAGTGTTATACAGTTTGGATCAGACAGCAATATAAAAATGACATAGCAAACTTTGGAAATCTCGTAAGTTTGCTATAATTTAAGTATCCATAACATAGTTACAGTTGTTTTAATTGGAAAAAACAAAACTAAGCAAAACAAACAATTTACCCCCCACCCCAACCCGACAACTGGTAACATAGGACCAAAGTATCTTAACTTTGTTCTGCTCATCATGAACTTTTGGAAGATGACTCTTCAGTGTCCTGCAGTGCAGGTCAGGGAGACCAAAAGTAGGTTGAATTTCATAGGTAGGTCTTTTTTTTTTTTTTTAAAAGGTTGTTTTTCTCTTTTGGCGTCCAAGGCACCTCTTATTTTAATGGTAAAATGACTCCAAACTTCATTTACTTCCTGAAGAGTAACAAAAAATGAGCCTGGGTGGTTTCCTCAAAACTTGGATGAGACCAGTGCTCTTTTCTTTTCCTTTAAATCATTTTTCATGCCCACTCAATTTACCGTTCTTGGGTCTAGCGACAAATAGGATGTTAAGAAAGACATTTTTTTTAGAAATCCTTCTCAGATTAAATGATTTTCCCCATTAACTGCCACTGCTCATCATACTTGGAGTGAAACCACTCCACTGAGACACTTAAACATGATACCCCACGGGAGCCACCCCAACTGGAATTATTGCCATTTGGCAGTTATGCTTTGTGGCCACTGACTCCATAGGGTTATCTGACTGACATACGTACTGTGCCTTAGCCTCCCTGTGGAAAAAAATATCCCTGGAAGAATGGTTCTGTTTGTGGATGGCTGAGCAGTAGCACCTTCAAAAAGAACCACAATTATTATTATTTTTTTTTAAATCAACACTTATGAAGAGACAAGACAGCCTCAAGGTTTAGCTCCGGACCCAGAGGCCAAACATCCCAAACGCATTTGGATTGGTCTATTTTACAAAGGCCAACTTGACTGGAAATCCAGAACACGATTCATATTCTCAACCCCACTTCAGCATGTGGGGCTTTGGGCGTGGGGTTGTGGTTCTTGCCTATTTCTAGTGATAAGCAGAGAGTAAAGAGGACTCTCCAGTTGCAAAGCTAGAGTAGACGTCACTTCCATGCTGCCTTGAAGCAGAGCCAGATTGTACCACATGCTACCTTTACCACGACAAAAGCAGTCTACGACACAGTTGGGCCGCAAGCCTGTTTCACAATTGTATTTTATCCACTGAGATTTCTGGAGCATAGAGAAGGGCTTTGTAACCTGACAATTTGCCTTATGCCTGTGGCGGAGAAGAGCCTTTAAAAATCAGGCAGGGCTTATTTGGTACCAGATAGGAAAGGCACCCTATTGAAACTCCATTTCTAATTCATTCTAAGACTAAACGACCTCTTTGAAATAGATCCTGCTGTTCTTTTCCAGGCATGCTTCAATTCACAATACTAGAAAGGCTTTGACCTTGCCTCTTGCGCAAACGAAGCAGGAATCTCCCCTATTCACCTCTCATCACAAATATCGCTTCGCCCTTATTCGGTTCTGGCAGGGGGTCATTCGGCTGGGTTTCTCTCCTGTCTTCCCCCCACCAGCCCATGCCATTTTTATCTATTACCAGCTTGAAGTTTTCTTCTGATTGCTTCTGAAAGCTGTTCCTCCACTTATCATTTTCAGGAATTTCATCTGTCATGCTCATTTAACCCATCTTTCCCTCAAGTGGAGTCTCTGCTGGTCCAAGGGAACAAGAAACTCTGGTTTAGGACTTTATGTAGTCGGTTCTCCATGGGTACCACGTACTAAGACTCATCACACTGACATTTAGGATCTTAGGATGTGAGAGGTTAGAAACGGAAGAGGCTTGCTAGATCACTAAGCCCATCCTGCCGTCCAGGAGCAGGAAGTCCCTTCTACGGGATGTATCCCATGTTAATCTGATGCTCCTCTTGAGCATAGCCAAAAGGCTCTTCTTTTAAAGGCATATTTAACCATGTTAATGGAGTAATCAGTTACTTCCGAAAGGAGCAGAGCTTGAAAAGACATGGCTCTTAAAAAGCACGTTGCAAAATATAGGCCCCAGTCGTTGGGTCTGAATAAGCTGTGCTTTGCTGACAGGGGAAGCAAAGGTGGCCAAATGCTAACTTCATGCTTCCTTGACACCCAGGGTGCCGGAGACTGGTGGGGTCCCTGAAGTAAACTGGAGAAGACCTAAGCTCTAACTTATGCTAAGTGGTAATGGCTCCCAAGGGGCTGTTATGCTGTCCGGAGATCACTGCAGGGCAGAAAGACTCTGGCTGCAGCTCCATCCCTCTCTGGATTGATGGGCTTTATTCTCAGTTCAAGCTCCAGTCTTGGTTTTTTACAATCCTGGCTGTCAGAGGCTGGAGATGCAGCAGACGCTGCACATTGAGCACCCACATGGAAGGGGAAAAAGCATCTTGTTTCACCTCTAGCCAGTGGCCCTGATTGTCTGAGGGTGAGTGGCAATCTACTCTGGGGGGAGACGCATTCAGCGTTCCTTGCAGGAAGGAAGGTCACAACAGTGAGAACATGACTTCTGACCATAGCAGCTTTCGGTTATGGGCAGCGTCTATGCCCCAAACCGCCCTGAAGCGCAATTTTCCAACCAAGGCATTGTAGCAGGCAGGATACTTTTGTGGGAAAGCAAAAGAGAGGGAGAGAAAAGGGGGATCCCAGAGCAGAAAATGTGGAGTGATGCATACTCTTATGACTTGATGTATGGACTCATGATGTGATGTATGGAATCTGCCAGGACTTTAAAAAAAAAAAAAAAAAAAAAAGGAAGGGCAGGGTGGGGATTATTGCTTTGTTATACTGCACTCATGGGATGAGGCAGTTTGTCTAGCATTGGAAAGCCAGTACAGTGGCTTTCCTAGATCACTGCCCTCCGTTCATCCCCTACTGCTGGGTTTTCAAGCACTTTCATTTTACAAACTACTAGGAAGGGCTTCAAAGCCCAACACACTGGGAGTCCTGGTCTAGCAGTTGGAGCAAAAGGCTGACTCAGGACTCACTGGGAAGGTCACGTAACTTCTTTGTGCCTCAGTTTACCTAACAGTACACTTACCTGCTAGGATGCGATGCTTAATTAAATGTTAATGTTTTCCAATCTTTTCAGATATTCAGGAGTAATGTGCGACATTCCAGATTCTCAGGTATAATACTCAATGGACCTGATTTTCCTCTCACTTAAACCAGTGTAAATGAGGAGTAAACCCCACAGAAGTCAATAGTGTATCCCAATGTAAAACTGGTCTGAGGTCAGAATCAGGCCATGTAAATGCAAAAGTAATTAATATCATCATATGCCCACCTCCATTGCAATACTATGAAATGTTCACCAGTTCAGTTATACTTTGGAACTAAATCCTTTCAGACTCAGCAAACAATTTTATAAATTATCGTATTTCAGTACTGGCTCAAGTAAGGAGGAGCTCAGCATTAGTTTAATGAGCTCCCTCTAGAAATCACAAATAATGCATTCCTTGGAAGATTACAGATTCCTTTCCTCTAATTATGTCTTTACTAAGGAGGCATGCGGATTTGCGATATGCTCTGCTTACCCCTGAATGAACCCCCATTTACTCTGTATTTTTACTGCAGGAATTCTTCCAAACATTGCACAGATGGAATTTCACATCTGACAATGGAAACAGATAATGTGTATTGAGCAAAATTTATATTGCTTGAGTTTGCATTGCTATTTCATGCAGTCATGCCTCTCGTGTATTCTTCTGTGATACAATTACTCTGCAGAGACTAATCCTGGGAAATGCCCAATTTTTAGCAGGAGTAAGTGACAAAATATTATTTAGTAACTATTTCGTAAATGTGCTCCATTTTTTAAAAATAGAAAACAAAAGGTTTTAATTTTTATTTTTAAACTTCACACCGCAAGTGTCATTTCCTTGGATTATTAGTTAACGAGCTCTACTACACTGTGGCAAAACATAAATCCTCCCTCCTGTTTAACAGAGTTCGGATGCTCCTTTCTGCCAGTGATGAAGAGCTGATAGCAGCTGAGCTTTCACCTTCAACTCAAAGCCCCCAAATTGATGAAGTGACGATATTCTGCTCTGGGAAAACTTGTGCAGCTCTTCATTATCCAAGGTCTTATTTTGACTACATTCCTGATCCTTTACTTGCATGCTTCTGTGAGCTTGCCTCATGCAGGAGATTTGGTTAAGTCTCATAGGTGACCAGAGCAGTTAGGTGGGGGACCACGGGCAAAGGAGAAACACTTTGATAGGACTACGGGCAGCTACTCCTAAATTACCTGTTTATAAGGTCATTTAAATACATGGAAGAAGTGGTTAATACTGTTTCTTTCCAAAAGAAATGCCGAGGCTGGGTGAAATAATAATTTAGACTTGAACCTTAAGAGATGGATATTTTGAATTTTGCAAGCCAGAGTGAGATCACTCTTTAATAGCTTAGCGTCTTCTATTTACTGTATAAGGTAAGGCACTTGATTTGTGGCTGAAAGATGATCTAGGGTGAATTAGTAATAGAAACAGTAGGGTATTTATGCATAAAATCGATGTCTAATATATTCCTCATATTCTGAACTATGTGTTTCTTTTAGTTAGTATATTCATTCCTCAGTACAGGGACTGCGTCTTCCTCTATGTCCTGTATAGCATAGAGCACACAATCAATACTAAAATTTGAAGTTTTGATAAAAGTTTACTGATATGTAAGAAGAACTTTGCCAATGTTATTGGCCCCCTGCTGAGATATAAATACATACAGCATAATAATGAAATAGCTTCCTACCATTTATAGTATATTTTAAAATATCTTCCTACCGTTTATATCTGTGTGCTAGACAATCTCAAAAGAATGCAACATAGCTTCCTTACCAGTTACTGTTGATCATGTGAAAACCAGGAAAGCACCTTTCCACACACAAACTTTGCAAACACCTTAAGGGCTGCTCTTGTAGAATAATCTTGGAAGACTACAAAACCAGGAATTCACACATCTGCATTGAATCCCTGCAGCACTGAGAGTCCTGACTACACTTAAAAAAAAAAATTCATTCACAAAACAGAAGTAACTCAAGAGCATTTTACAAAGAGTCAGTATCCTTGCTAGAGCTGAATACAAGCACATTTATAGCTCACATTTACATAAAAAGGTCACAGTAAATCCAGCCTGCCATCATTGCTGCTGCTGCTTACTGAAAGAGACCCCAGTTTGTGAAAAATAAGAAAAGTACCTTTTGAATTCTTCCATCAATATCCAAATAAATACACTTGGGCCGGTAAGTTGAGGAGCCGGATCCCATCTTGCTATAGTTGGACTTTTACTGTACTTTCTCACAGTCAATTATACAGCAGGAAAAAGGATTAGCCAAACAAAGCTGAGCCACCACTGCCTGATACTTTAGTGTCTTTGCTCTTCTATATACCACAGTCTCATGCTGTGAAGGTCCCTCCTCTAACATGCATGCATTTGTCTGTGGGTGTGTGTGCACACCACCGCCTCTTAGAGAAAAGAAAAACTGACTCCCGCAGCCTTGGACAGGGAAAGACAGGCTTCAGATCCTGTCTTCAAGTGCCCTCCTGATTCCCATAGCAACCCCTTTTGGCTTCAGAGCTGAAAGCTTGTGGGCAATCACTCTCTAACACTGTACTGTAGAGTGGGGCTTGATTAGTTGCTTTCAACAGGCAAGACAAAGTACCGCTTATCACTGGGAAGATCCTCTACATTAGACTGCAGTCAGTGTCACTCATTTTGATGGTGAACTGGAAACAGAATCATCAATTAACATCTATGCTTTCAGTAACCTTTCTATACATTTTAAATGTGACAGACTCCAAGCTGCACTGAATGCTGACACAACCCATTAAAAAAAAAAACCAAAAACCATGTAGCCAGAGTAGGGATTGATCCAGCTAAAACTAAGCAGTTTCTTTTATATACCACCTTTGCATAGAACAGAAGACAGGAAAGAAAGAGTTACAGTAATAAAATGTAGATTCACAGCCAAATGTTTGAAGAAAACAAAGCTTGTCTGTTGCGATTGTCCAATGTCCTAAATGCAATTCCTCTGTTTAAAGAAATCTGTAGTTAGGGGAATGTGTGCCACTCACATTT
The DNA here is from genome assembly GCF_026122565.2 of Emydura macquarii macquarii. Lineage (NCBI taxonomy): Eukaryota > Metazoa > Chordata > Testudines > Chelidae > Emydura > Emydura macquarii. The sequence goes on from NW_027131180.1 coordinate 16,727,461, forward strand.
GAAAACAGTCTAAAAACTGGAGGGAGCAATACATTTGCTCTTTGATTCAAAGTGAATTCCAAATGCCATCTGCTGAATGTCTGTCTTGTTTTGCATTGTCAGTGTCTGTGGGGCACAAGAACAGTGGTTGGCAATGCTCAGTGGAAGTGTAAAGAGACTTTCAGAGACAGTGATTTCTCTGACTTCACTAGGCAGACACCATCAGGCAAGCTGCAAGTATGTAGTGCTGCTGGAAATAGTGCATTAGGTTACAGTTATTTCTAAGTGCTTCCTGTGGCTTTTGGTGCTTCTGCAGCTGAATGAATAATAAAATATTTCACAAACTTTTGCATGGCAGCCCAAAGGAGGCTATGGAAGATGGGAAATAGTGGATGCACTGAGGGACCAATTCTGCCTCTCTTATTCACATGGAGGTTCCTATTGTATGCGCTGATGTCAATGGGACTACATTTGTAATAAGGTACTCCTCAGTATGAAAGAAAGTGTCAGTGCTGGGCTCTAAGTAACTAAGGAAAAGGACCACTGACAGTTAGAAGTGAGTCAGAACCTGCAGGCCTTTCTCAAGCAGAACTCTCAGATTTAAATGGGAGCTTTGCCCGAGTAATAAGTACAGATCAGACCCACAAAGGCAGACAGAGAATCTTTATAAAATGAGGACATACATAACAATGGTTTACAGAACTCTGAGATCTTATAATATGTACTCTTATTTCATAACCTCATTGTAGTTTTTATAAAACTTGGTTAAAGATAAGCAGATTTTTAAAATTCTCTGTAACAAACTCCATGGCAGGTTAGGAGCAGGGTTTGAATGTTAGCCATTTAGCACCAAAACTCACATCTCCAACACTTAAGCTAAAGGAAAATCTCCATTACATAGCAGTAGTAGTAGGTTGTTATCCTTTATTGTATAGCTCCTAGACAGAAGGGGGCATGACACACACTTTGTCAGCATCATTCACTCTCCCTGCTGATTTGTTTAGTACAATATTCTGTTATTGGAGCTCACATACATCTTCATACATTTAATCAATAAACTTGGGTATTAGTTATACCACTCACCTGCTTTTGCATTTGTCCAGTTTTCTCAGTCCTCTGTTCCTTTCAAAACACTTTTATCACCTTGAGCTGGAGATAACCGCCCCTCATCCCAAGCACCTAGCCAAATAGAACATGCCCAGGTTAGTATTCAGAAAAATGCAAAAAATTCCTCCAGTTCTCATTTCAGGTTCAATTTTGATCATGCATGCCACTTCACTGAACTTCAATAGTATTTCTAACTATCTATGAGTCTAGTTTTTACAACCTGCCTTCTGTTTTTGCACCTGTAATCATTTATATAGGTACATTAAGAATACAGCACATCATCCAAACAATCTATATATTGGTTAAAGCACCCATTTACTTAAAACACTGTGTGACTGGTGAATCATACACATTAGCAATGAAAGAGACCTAAATATTAGAGAGGAGAGGTGACAGAGTCCATCTCCATGACAATATTGGATTGTACCCAAAGGAACATTTTTGGTAGTATTCTGCTCAGCCTTGTTTTAAATGTCCCAAGTGCTGGACTGATGGGGGTATCTCCCAGTTCCTTTAGTACACTTTTCCTTTGTCTAATGGATCTCCAGGTTAATGAATTTCTTCCTAATACTTTGCCTAAATTTTCCCTCTCTTAACTGTGTCCCATTGCTCCCACTTGCATCTTTTTGTGCCAGCCTAAATAATTCCTTATCTTCCTTGGTGCCTGATCTAAAGCCCATTGAAGTCAGTGGAAAGACTCCAGTGACTTTTGGCCATTGGATCCAGTTCCTGGTGCTTAGTTTATTCGTTTAGTTAACGTTTAGATTGAAAACTCTGCCTATTCCTAGCACTCCGTGTGCTAACAAGTTTTAAATAAAAAGGCATGAAAATACAACGCACTCACACACAAACCCAAATAAAATAACTCTGAAGGCTCCCTACCCAAAGATCAGCTAGTAGATAATTCCTCATCCCTCTACACATCTCAGCCCTCCTTCAGAGTTCAAGGAAACAAATGCACCTTGCAACACATTCTGAAGAACACCACATTCAGACTGCTGTATGTGTATACTGCATCTGGAGAGGCCATCACCAGCTTAGGTAGACACATGCTAGCTTTGATCAAGCCAGTGCTTTAATAATAGAGGGCAGCCCCAAGCAGCGGGATGGGCTAGCTGCCTGAATACATACCCAGGGTCTTGGCCAGGATTGTACGCCAGTAGCTTGGGCAGGCGAGAGTGGTAGTGAATTCCAAAAGCCAGGGCCGTCAGAAGGAACCAACTGCCAGCTCCCCTCTCCTTATAAGCCAAAAAGGCTCCAGCTAGAGTGTCTTCACTGGCTGTAGATGAGGCAACCAGCAAGTTCCTAGCTCTTCAGGGATTTATATAGGACAAAACCAACAATTTAAACCCTTCAGTAACAGGGTTTCAGATTATTACTCCCCCCAAGATAGGAGTTTGCATTTTTCAGTGTTGAACCTTGTTTTGTTGTTATTTTCTGCCGCTATTTTGGCTCTCCGTCCTCACAGAGACAGGGTATCACCTGTGAATTTCCCTTAATATGCTGTTTACTCTCTCTTCATGATCATTAATGAAGATGTGAGGAGAGATAATACAGTGATCCACTTTGGCCCTGGAATCTATGATAAGCTGGACCGGACCCAGCACCTTTTGTACCCCAGTAGATCTTTCTCCTGACTTGATGAATTGCCATGTGCCATTGCCCTTTTCTTGTGGCTATAGAATTTAAAAATCTCTAAAGCAAACTAGTCCTGCTCTCTGCCCATGCATATTTTTCCCTACTGTACATTTACCCAGTGTTTTGTCCGCCAGCCGGTTTTAAATCCATGGGACTACATTCCTATCCAAGACCATTAGAAGTAATTCTGAGCATAAGACTTCGGGCTTGTCTACATTTTAAATGCGATAGCAGCATCACTGCAGTGCTTCAGTACACTCCCTGCACCTACAGGAGGTGTTCTCCATCCACATAGCCAATCCACCTCCTTGAGAGGTGGTAGCTAAGGTCGATGGACAAATGCTTAATCAATTTAGTGTTGTCTACACTGAGGGTTAGGTCGGCTTAATTATGTTGCTCCAAGGTGTGGATTTTTCATACTCCTGAGTGACGTAGTTAAGCTGACTTAATTTTCTAGTGTAGACCAGGCCTTTGTGAAACTGGGTGCAACCATTCAGCGCACTAGAGCTGTGCCCAGAAATTCTGGCAGGGGAGGCAGAGGCATCTTTCATCAAGGCCACTGAGGGAAAACCTCTGTACTCACGGAAAGCGCTGTGGGTTCTTCAGCATCCATGAAGGAGAGACAGGACTGCAGTTTTTAAAGCTTCATCTGAAAGAGACACAGAGACAAGTGGAAATGGAAATGTATGTATCTGCCTCAGAAACATGGAGGGCCAGGTGCTGGTTTTAGCATGGTTTGAACCAACCGTTTCAGGAAGTTTAGTTATTTCTTGGGATTAGGTCATGTAGCTGACCCCTCTGCTAAAGTACAGGCAGATTATTAAAAAGAAATCAAACACATTTTTCATGCCTATTTTGTATCTCTGCCTCTCATTTTGCTTCCTCTGCCTCACTTGTGTCCTTTTTCCCATTTCTGAGCTTCTTCTATAAGCCTCTCTCTCAGGTTTGTCTTTCACCAGGCTCCTTTAATAGACTCATAGAAGATTAGGGTTGGAAGGGACCTCAGAAGGTCATCTAGTGACACCCTCTGCTCAAACCAGGACCAATGCCAACTAAATCATCCCAGCCAGGGCTTTGTCAAGCTGCACCTTAAAAACCTCTAAGGATGGAGATTCCACCACCTCCCTAGGTAATCCATTCCAATGCTTCACACCCTCTTAGTGAAAAAGTTTTCCTAATATCCAACCTAGACCTCCCCCATTGCAACTTGAGACCATTGCTCAAATGTTTTGTCATCTACTACCACTGAGAACACCCTAGCTCCATCCTCCCTGGACTTTCAGATAGTTAAAGGCTGCTATCAAATCCCCTCTCACTCTTTTCTTTTGCAGAGTAAACAAGCTTAGTTCCCTCAGCCTCTCTTCATAAGTCTTGTGCTCCAGTCCCCTAATCATTTTTGTTGCTCTCTGCTGGACTCTCTCCAATTTGTCCACATCCTTTCTGTGTGTGTGTGTGTGTGTGTGTGTGTGTGTGTGGGATGGGGGGGCAAAACTAGACACAATACTCCAAATGTGGCCTCACCAGTGGCGAATAGAGGGGAATAAGCATTTCCCTCAATCTGCTGGGAATGCTCCTACTAATGCAGCCCAATATGCCATTAGCCTTCTAAGCAACAAGGGCACATTGTTGACTTACATCCAACTTCTTGTCCACTGAAACCCCCAAGTCCTTTTCTTCAGAACTGCTGTCTAGGTAGTTGGTCCCCAGTCTGTAGCCGTGCATGGGATTCTTCCATCCTAAGTGCAGGACTCTGCACTTGTCCTTGTTGAACCTCATCGGATTTCTTCTGGCCCAATCCTCCAATTTGTCTAGGTCATTCTGTATCCTATCCCAACCCTCCAGTTTAGTGTCATCTGCAAACTTGCTGAGGGTGCAATCCACACCATTCTCCAGATCATTAATGAAGATATTGAACAAAACCGGTCCCAGCACCGACCTCTGAGGCACTCTACCTATTACCTGCTGCCAACTAGACATCAAGCCATTGATCACTACCTGTTGAGCCCCATGATCTAGCCAGTTTTCTGTCCATCTTATAGTCCATTCATCCAACCCATACTTCAACTTACTGATAAGAATACTGTGGGAGACCGTAACAAAAGCTTTGATAAAGGTATATCACGTCCACCACTCTCCCCACACCCACATAGCCAGTCATCTCATCATAGAAGGCAATCAGGTTGGTCAGGCATGACTTGCCCTTGGTGAATCCATGTTGATTGATCACCTTCCTCTCTTCCAAGGGCCTCAAAATGGATACCTTGAGGACCTGCTTCATGATTTTTCCAGGGACTGAGGTGAAGCTGATTGGTCTGTAGTTCCCTGGATCCTCCTTCTTCCCTTTTTTGAAGATGGGCACTATATCTGCCTTTTTCCAATCATCCGGGACCTCCCCCAGTCACCATGAGTTTTCAGAGATAATGGCCAATGACTCTGCAATCACATCAACCAACTCCAGCCACATGGCATGCACTTCCATTATTGCAGTCAGTCTGGACACCAGCCTCATTTCCCCCTACCTGCCAAAAATCCATTCAAAATGCTGCTGCCAGGATCATCTTCTTGGCTCACTGCTTAGACCTACATATCCTCCTCCATTAGCTCTCCCTGCTCCGTTGCAAGCTCCTACTCTTTGCCTTGAAAGCTCTTCACCACTTAATCCCCACTGCTGATCAGATCTACTCACTTATTGAGACATCGACCCTCTCCTTTGCTCCTGGCCTCAATGCACTTCCCCCTTACACAACTTTGTGTGTTCTCCCCAGCCATCCCTCCCATGCATGGGGAAAAAAGTCCCCCTTAAAATATGCAGGATGCCTTAAATCCCTCCTTTAAACCTGCCTTTGTTGTGATGCCTACAAATCGCTACCATCTGGCATTGGTTAGGCAAGTCACATTCTCAGACTTCTCCTTTAATGGAGAACTCTGATTTATTGTTACCAAATGTCCCACCTCCACCCCCGTTTCATACAAATGTTGTAGGCTGTCTACCTGGTAGCTTGCCAGCTCTCTGGAGCTTTGGCTATCTGAATTGATACTTGCCCTGTACAGAGCCTAGCACAATGGAGTCCTGATTCTTTATCAGGACTCCTAGATGCTACTGTAACATAAATAAATACCGACTGATCATTTAAAAGCAGTAATGCCTATATACTATTTCACTCTCTTTACAAATATCATTAGAACTACTGCACTAATGATTTTCCTTAGCATATCAAAGATTGGCAGATGCCAGTTCATGGGTTCTTGCAGACGAGGTAAATCCCAGCAAAGTCTATGGGCCCAATTTTGCAAATATTGCTAGAGGATGTAGTGCTGCAAATAGTCTCATCCACTACATTGACTTCAAGGGAGCTATTTACTGCAGTAAGAACTCTGCTCAGTAATAAGAGTTTGCAGGATCGGGGTCAAAGCTGATGGTTTCGGACGCAGTGGATGGGTGGGTGATTTTATTGTATAGCAGGTCTACTCTCGTTCTTGTCTAGCAGAGATTAAGCTGTTGCAGTTAAAGTTTATTATTACTGATATAAATGCATGCTATATTAGACTCTCTGTCATCCCAAAAGGATCCCAAAGCACTCTAATTTTAAACTGAAATACACACCAAGAGCAATGACATGGAAAACAGCAGCAGCTTCACAGCACACAGCAGTTCTAGAGAACAGTTTAGGACAGGAAATTAATAATACTGTATCCAACTGAAACTAAAGAGGGAATATCGTAAATGAAGCTAAATTTGGCCAGGGCACTGAGGTTAATACCCCTATTTTGGTTGTCTAGACCCCAGTTACATCTTAGCTGAAGACAGACTTTAAAAAAAAAAAAAAAACAACATATATAGAGATAAAGAAAAAATACAATTTTTGCAAAATGAACACAGTGATGCATTGCTAAAACAAGGTAAAGATTTCTGAGGACACCTCTACAGTGCAAAACAAAACAAAACAAAACAAAAAAATCCACAAACAGGCAGCATATCTTACAGCCCAACTCAGGCCTGGGGGGGCCTCACACTACAGGGCTAAAAATAACAGTGTAGACATTCCTGCCAAGTTTCTGAGACCCACTCCCCCTTGCTAGGATTCATAATCTGAGTGAGAATGTCTACACTGCTATTTTTAGCCCAGTACAAGCAAGACTAAGACTAAGACCTGAGCTATGGAGACTTGCTGCTGTGGGTTTTGTTTGGTTGGGTTTTTTTGTGGAAATTTACACATACCCTGAGATACAATATTTTAAAAGACAGGCCAGTACAGAATAGGAATATAGATAAGAAGTCATATATTAGGATGCAAATCATGCTTTTTTGTGAGACATTGTCCTAGATTTAAACCCATTTTCCCTTTCAAGAATACACTTAAGCAAGACTCTACGGACCAGTCCTCCAAATGCAAGGGGCAATTTGAAAAACCCCTTTCCTACATTCCATTTCACAACATTTTTAATAAGAAAATTGAAATATTAATGAATATTAATTCGAGGCAGTGCAGACCTTCCAATGTTTTAAAGTGCCTATGTTTACAAAATTCATTGTACTTCTCATTAGTTCAATAAAAGTCATACTGATTTAATGAAATTTCAGTGAATTTCTCAATTTTTTATTTATTTATTTATACAAAAATTTTAAAGACTATGCTTTACTTCTATTTTTTAAAAAAACATTCACCGTTAAAAGACAACTTTTTGGGCTGGTGATATCTGAAGTATATCATTTATTAACCTGAAGGGCAGTTTTCATGGAAAAAAATAGAAAAAACTCACACAAAACCCATCACATTTGAATGTCAAAAATGTGATTATAAAATTACTCAGTTGGGAGACCACATGACACAAAGTTAGAGAACCAGCCAGTGCTAAAGTACTTTCCTGAATATGTGCCATTAAAAGGGGATGTGACTTTTTCTACTTACATCTGAATCTCCCTTGCTGCGCCTGCATCAATATTTACATTATAAACAGGTTCTTTGGAGAGTTCCCTGTTGCAAACATTGGTTGAAATGCAGTTGAAACAGGCACACAATTTTTCAGACAAACTTTCACAAAAATCTCACGGTCATACACTGCCCTGTATTTGAACATGGAACTCCTCATGGATGTAAATGGAAGTTATTTGTCCTGAGTGAGGTCAGTGTATGGCGTTTACTTTGCAGCAGTGACAGCAGAAGTAAATTCAAACTCTTTGGCCTGTGCTTGCATCTTTGCTGTGTGTCAGTTAAAAAACTAGGGGAAGAACACAGCACTAAAATCAAAGTGCTCTGGGTGTGGGAGATTCTTCCTGTTTATGAAAGCCGATATCTATCAGACTGTTTAGCATTTGCTACCTTTTGTGCCTAAATATACTCCAAGCAGAATCATTTTTTTTTTAAATATCAATTTAGCCAGTTTTTAAGTATGTTAAAAAGATCTCCCAGTTTCTGGTAGCTTCTTCAGAATGACTGATTTTAAGAAAGCTACTTTGACACCTTGCAAAGCCCAACCTTTTTTGCCATTTTCCATTACAAAAGGAAGTTCAAGCAGACAGGTGTTTATTGAAAATTTATAATCATCTGCTTGTAACAGGGTGCGGAGACTTGGTAGAACAAAGAAGTGCTGAGATGAATAATTCTGTTTCCTGGTTGCACTAAGGGTATCCTGCACAACAGGCTATAGCTATCTCATCTCTAAGCAGTTTTCCTTAAAACTCTCTTTTCCTTCTTCCCATAGAAAGTCCCTTCTTAAATGTAATACTTGCCCAAACCATGGCACCATCTGCTGGCAACCTCCAATATTGCAGAATGACACCAAACTTCCTACCCAACTTGTTGTGTTGTCTTTGTTTTTTGGTCCCCCTTCTCTCATCTCACCTCTTCTACCCACTGCAATCCTTCAACTACATAATCTCCCTGCTTATCACACTCCTTTATCTCGCTTTTCTCTTTTCTACGACTCTCCTTCATTTACCCTGTCCCCCTCTTACTCCAACAATCCATTCCTATTTATTGTCGGTACTTATATTTCCCTCTTTGCCGCTGTATGTGAGTGCCTCACAATCTTGCACATTGTAAATTGTGCACTCTTCTACAATATGAAGTATAAATGTTCTAACTAGCTCCTGGGGAAGTAATCAGAATACTGGCTTCCAAATCCAGAGCTTCAGGGAAAACTCAACCTTAAAATCTGTCAGGATTTATTTTCTCAAGGTAATGGAAGAATTAACAGACATAGCTGGAAACTTCGATAGCTGGTGGGCAACAAATCAAATTAACTGTGTCTAGAGATGCTTGTTGGATCACACAGAGAGATTATAGCCAAGAAATGGAAAATTAAAGTCCCTCCACTGACTAAAACTGGCTGACTCTTGGTGCAAGGAAGTCTGGACTGGAGGCAACCATATGTCTCCTATTTTGAGCTATAAACAAAATCATGCATCATTTTATATCCTGCAGGAAATAAGATAATTTAGACACAAGGACTATAAGGTAACATTTGAACAGGTTCATCCGGCTAAGTGAATTACAGGTTTATCTGTAAATAGGGTACTTATTTGTACTTTCCATCTTTCTAAGTGGATTCCGGACATCACAATAAAAAGAGTCTGCAAAAGTCTGGAAATACTTAGAGTAAAAAGAGGCACTGATATTTTCATTAAAAAAGAACAAGAGTCCTGTAGCCCCTTAAAGACTAACAAATTTCTGCGCGCATAAGCTTTCATGGGCTGCAACCCACTTCGTCAGATGCACGAGACATGCATGCATCTGACGAAGTGGGTTGCAGCCCACGAAAGCTTATGCCCGCAGAAATTTGTTAGTCTTTAAGGTGCTACAGGAATTTCGTTGTTTTTGCTGTATACAGACGAACACGGCTACCCCTCTGATATTTTCATAGTATTATCAGCTCTGAATACCACGGGTAGTGCATTATTGTGGACCTTGGATGAAGAGTCAGTCAGAATGAAAGGATCCACAGACCTGATATAGTGTCCAAAAAAAGAAAAGTCTCAAACATGCTGGATGTGTGAAATCTTACATGGTTTGGATGACAGAGTGGGAGAATCTCTCTTTGTTTTGGTAATATTGTATATATTTCTCTCTCACATGTTCATTTTGCAGAACAGTTATAAAGACAGTAGTTGTATATTATTGCTGCCCTCTCCCAAGGGAATTACACACAAAATCTTTACGCATAAGGGTCTACATTAATTTCAAAAGGGGAAGACAATCTAGAGGCAAGATTACTGCAGCAGCTGTAAGTCACCCTTTTGTACCTCAACTATAGTCTGCAAGATTAGCCGTTGCTGGCAGACTTTTTTTTTTTTTCCCCTTACAATCTCAAGATATATTGGGAAAAATAAAAATGGATGTGATATACAAAACTAAATTGATTTGCTTTACAAGACACTTCCAGGGCCTCACTTTCATCTGTCCCACACCAGTACATCTCAATTAGCAAGGACGAGTTACTTCTAATTTACACCCACGTACAATAAATGAGATCAGAATCAGCTGCATGAAGTCTGCTATGTCAGTATAGGAAGAGCTAGCTTACATAATTCACTGTATGATATAAAAACTGATTCCTTTATCTTATAATATGCAATACATAACATTCACATTTTTGTTCTATGCGCATATGATTCTGCACCGTTTACACTAACATGCAGAGATATGTATGCTTTTTCAACACAGAGTCAGAGAATCAACATATCAGAGCGTTATGATGGCATAGTATGGCGATATACCCACTTATACAAAGGTACAAGAAGAGGCAGAATATTTTACCAAAGGAAGAGGATAAGATCCACATAAACATAAAGGGTAGGCTTAGCACTGAGTGCTTCTCATTTGTTTCAGGTGAGCGCTGAAAAGTGTCTGAAGCAGATGAGAATAGTGGTAAATCAAGGACAGGTGAGCCTCCGAGTTCAATTTTTTGTAAACATCTCAAACTTTTTTTGGGTTCCCCAAATTAGTCTGAGTTCATTAATCTTTTTTCTTCTAATTTAAAACTTGTTTTTTCCCTAGGTTGATTTAACTAGACGACCCCCCTGCCCACCAGCGTGTTGATTGGCATTGCCAGCTCCAAGCATCCCAAAATCAGGAATCAGGGCCAAAAAAGAAGGTTTGGCTTAAAAAAGATCAAGAGAGTTTAAAAAAAATAATAGATCTGGGCTCTTTTTCTTTTCCTTCTGGTTTCTTCGCCTTTAGGGTGCACTCAGGCCACATTTTCAAACATTTCTTTGCAACCATGAAGGCTAGAATTTTTATTTGTAAAAATGAAACCTAGGAATCTCATGTAACCACAACATGACTTCAGCTGCGACTGAGGCTTGAAGTCAAACACTGAATGTGGCAAAACTAGTGATATGATGGTGAGAGTTGGTAACACAGTAATAACGAAGCTAGGTGACCAACAAGTGGGTGGCCTGTATATGACATTCACACTGTATTTATTGATTCATTAGAATTTTTCTTTGCTACTTTTCTCCCACTCTCTGCCCTATTTCCCACCTTTGCTCTACTGGGTTCCCCTCTTTGCTCTTGTTTTCACAGTCTCTTCTGAGTCAAACAGGAGCATAATAACATTTGATTTATAGGTCAATTTTCAAGCTTGTAATATCACCACAGATTATTAAATTTGGGAAAACCAGCTCATCCATTCCTACCTCTTGCAAAGTTTAGACCCTACACGAAGGCATTCCTAATATGCACTGGCTTTCTTAGGTAACGCCTCCCTCCTTTGTAATTTATCAGTTTCTGGGACCGCCACAACTCCTCACATCAAGCCCCATTATGCAGTTATCAACTTGCCACATCTCCCGTCCACCTCCTATTCTCTCACTCTTCTTCCTTTTCCTGGTCTTTCCCCCATTCCTATGTCACTTGTTCTTTACTATGTTTTTTTTGGGGGGGAGAGGAGAAGGAGGGGGCGTGTGTTCTATTTTTTGTCCCACCCCATATCTCTCCTTCTTGGATTCCCACAACTCCATCGGAGGGTCTCTGTCCCTACCATCTCTTATCTTACTCAGCCCACTGCATGCCACACTACTCTCCTCCCTGTCTGTTTCCATAGAGAGGAAGGAACAGTGCCACCTATTGGGGGAGAAGGGGAGAGAATATAGAGCCAACATGATTTTACCACTAGAACTAGGCTCTTACAGTGAGACCAAGTCCTGCTTTCTTTGATGTCAATGACAGTTGAGCCTTGTCTTTTCTGGGAGAAGGATAGGGCCAAATACAATAAATCAGTTTGTTTTCATTAATCAAACTTGTGATCTTGATCCAAATTCTTCTTGCTTTCTGCACATACGTCCCATTCCAATGGGTTTACGTGCCTGAAGAAAGTGGCCTTTTCATAAGCCTTCTTCATATAGCAATCTGTTGCCGATGATCTGCTTCTCAGAACGGGTCTTCTTGTTTTTATTCATTTCTTTTTGTTTATTTTACAAATTCCTGCAAATATGTGATCCATTATAAACTATCCCACATTTAGGCCAACTACTCACCATTACTTGAGACATGGGGCTCAGTCCAAAAGAAGGTGATGGCTTTATAAAAATATATATTACTAATATAGCATGTTACATCAGCTCATGAATAGTAAAGAGTTGGGTCTACATTTACAAAATTTTTCATGACTAAATATTATTTGTAGCCATTTCTATGGCACACCTCACTGTGTTATCAGACCATCCTGTACAATTAAGGTACACGGTTACCTCTAAAATGTAGAACTTTTCTCTTCATTCCTTTGGAAGAAATTTCTTACCTAGCTTAGGTGGTGCTGATTGATTCCATCTGTGCTGGGGTTCTCATTATATGAGATTGCTTGAGGGGCTGCCAGCATAAATCAAGTGAGTCTACAGTCGGCATCATAGTTGAAAAGAGATGAGATCTGGGCTCAACCCAATCCTCTGTAGCAGCCAAATCCACCCTCTTGGGTCTTCCGGTGAGACCATCCTAATCTTGACCACTACAAATTCAAACCTGGACTTCATCAGCCACAGCAGCGCCTCAGAATAGTCGACGTGGTGGGGAGTGGCGATACCTGAATAGGTAAGGCCCAGCTGTTTTTAAACAGGCTCAGAATTTGATGCTGGATGACATGTGACTGAAATCCATGAAGTGGTCACTTGGAAAGCCTTTCTTGACATTAAATTCGTATGTCACAGAATATTAAACATTGCTTGTAAACTGTGCAGTTGAGTGATCATTTGATCCCATACATTTTTGCCTCATATAAAAAATGAGTAACACTATGATAAATTACAGTCATTCTTCTGAAAGACAAGGTGGGTGAGGTAATATCTTTTATTGGACCAACTTACGTTAGTGAGAGAGACAAGCTTTAGAGCCACACAGAGCTATTCTTTTGGTCCAGTAGAAGATGTGTCGGTCCCAGGATATTAGAGAGAGAAAGTGGGAGAGGTTACAACTACAATTACACTACATACAGTCATTCTTCTCTCATTTTCAATGCAAAAATCGGCTGGGTAGTTTCAGCTGTGCCCAGGAAAATTTTAGATAATCAGAAGAGTCAACTTAATTGTTGATATTTACACAAATGCATAGATGAAAGCAAAAAAGCTGCTATTCATTCATTTTTACTGCTAGAATGCTTTTAAGGGTTTGGAATTGAAGGGGAATACTTAAGAACAATATTCCATGGGAGTAAATAGGTACTTAAAACAACTATTTCATTATGATATGTAACAGGCACAAAATGTTGGTGTTGCTCTAACCAGTGGATTTTTTTTTGATGTTCTGCAAGAGGATTTTGAATAGTCAAACACACAGGAGCTTTGCTTTGTGTGCAGTGATAACAATTACATCATCCATAACCTTTCTATCAACAGAAATATTTCAAACAGTAATGTGCAGATGGTGTTCTGAGGAGAGCTAGCCAGTATGTTAGATATCCTTAACTATGCAAGAAATTAATTCCACTTTCTTAATTAACCATTTAGGATTTTTAGCTTGAGATTTTTTTTCCCCGTGCAAAATATTACTTCCTGAAATCTGCAGTCAACATCCACTTCAAAGTGCCTTGACCTGGATGACAACAAAGTTTAACAAAAACAAAAAAGCCAGCCAAAAGTGTGGGGGCAGGGGGAAAGGAAAACAAAAAATTGGTCATTCTGTGTTAACCCTCCAAATTGCTTTGCACTCATACATACAAGCCTGCACAAAGAAAGTCAACAGTATTTCAGTATATCTAGAACTAGAAGAATGTAAAAAACTGCTCAGCACTGAACCAAACCGCCCCCCTCCACATCAACCCCTCCCCCCCGAACCCTTAAATAGGGTATAGTTCATCCCAGTGCACAAGATCCTCATATATTCCTGTACATCATTTGAGTTCTTTCTTCTGTTCAAGATAAAAACATATGAATCTTAAACTAATACTAATAAAAATTCTCTGTGATCTCACCCTGTCTTCGTTGAGTTGCACTTTAAAATTGTTATCACATTATTATGTACAACCCTGTAGAGCTGAGGGCAAAGGAAAGTGAGGCAGGGGAGTAGTTATGAAGAACTTTTATCTAATTCTGATCTGCTAACTTGAATCCCAGTTATACTAATACATGCAACTAGGTAATCATATAAGATCAAGTGTACATATTCTGTTACAGGATAATTTGCAAAACTCAGTTCCTATCCATGATATAATTACAGTGATTTAATAAAAGATTGAGTGCCAGCCTTATTTATTCAATTAAAACTGCATGTACCATGCAATGAAATGACCAAAAAATAAGTTTTCATCTTCTACATCAGAATGTGTGTGTGTTTTGGCTGAACAGTCAGAAGAAAACAAAACCTTTTGAAAGAAGTTGATTTTACATTAGATTGGCTCTTTGTCCCCTATATATGGAACTGACTCTTTGTATCATAACACTGAAAATAGGATAATTCATAAATTGGTTTGTCTTTTTGCTTCATTTGTTCTTTTCCTTATTTTGAAATAGATTCACTGAATCTATCAGGCTGCAGTTTTAATTCTCTTTTCCCCAGTGAAGGTTTTGAGTCCATACCCCAACTCTAGCACAGATGCCCTGTCCCACGTAAGTGTGAGCGCGAGAGCGCGCACACACACACACTCTCTCTTCTCCCCCACTTTGGGTTAGCAGATCAACTCATCCTTTAATGGGAGCTGCTAGGTGCTCTGCATTTTTGAAAAATTGGGCCGCCTATTTGAAATATACATTAGGATTTATCAGCCTAAATGTAGACACACATTTAAAAAAAATCTTGGCCAAGTGTTCTTCAGCTAACATATGCTATGTGTTTTCTATTGCTAAGCAGTGATATAGTCCTGACTGTTCCTGTCTTGGCTCACTTGCTATCTTTTTTTTTTGCACACATAGAACGAAACTAGTTAAAATAATATAATTAAAATAATATTTTTAAAAAATAAGAAAATCATGTCACAACCAACTCAACCTCTAAACTCTTGGATCTAGCCCATGCTATAGTTTTGAAGCATCTACTTCAGATCATACAAATGCATTCATTTGTATGAAGTAAGAGGCCTGTCTTCTGATTACAGACGTGATGTGCTTAGACTGTAGGCTTATGTGGCAGGGACGGTTTCCAGCATGCGCGCGCACGCAGTGCCTATCACAATAGAACCCTGGCCTCTAGGCACTACTGTGATGCAAATAAAGTAAAAACAAAGATTCAATTACAATATGTTTTTCCGTCAAGGGAGGCCTGTGCTATGAAAACAGCGAAGAAAACTGTGAAATACAGTATTGTATATGGCTGTTCTTCCACACAGGAACATATATAAACCCACTGTAGTGATGAGTTGCATTAAAGATGGAGTAAACTCCTGGATCACTCCTAGAAATTAAGGAAACATGACTAAATCCCAGTTAGCCCCTTTTGTAAAAGTAGAGAAAAAAAATTCTACCCTACTCTACAGATATCTAAAAAGTGGAACAGGCAGGTGAAGAAAAGTAAATATAAACACAGCAAAGGAATATTTAGCCATCCACAGCCTCAAGAACAGATTGCGACAGATTATCACAGCATGGCTTTCAAAGCAGGTGACAGTTCATATGCAACATGTCTGAGAAAAGTTTGGCCATGATGTTCATAGTTATTGGATGCACAAAAGAATGTACTGCAGTAGCAAGGCAGCCTGGTAGATGATTGCACAGAGAGGCATGTGAAATAAAATACTCCCCTAATAGCAAGCAATTCTCTGCTTTTAGGGAGATATATTTCCAACATTACTCCAAATTGAAAATTAGACATAACAAGGGAAATGAACAGGGGAAATACTAAATTCTTTATATCAATACAGACTATGAAATTCTGAAGAGAAATTAATATTATAATACATCATCAACATTTGAGAGTGAAGCATAAAAGTATTTGAATCAGCCCGCAGACAAGAGGATATGCAAAATTTTAACTCAGTATTGCCAAAAATATGGGGTGAGATTTTCCAAGCCATATAGAGGGAGTGAGATGCACAATTCCCATTGAAATTCAGGAGATGTGGGTGTACATTCATTTAGTAGCGTTGACAATTTGATCTATAATTACCAGAGAAGACAGATCATGCAAGTCACTTGCATTTCAAAAGTTTTAAAATAACACCCCTCAAAAACCAGAGTCCCCCCAAAGGTGAAAGTAATAGTTCAGAGGTAAGGAAATCATAACGCATGGGGTTTAAGGCTAGAGGAGATCATTAGATCATCTGGGCTGATATCCTAGATAGCACAGACTATAGAATTTTATCTAGATATCGCTGTATTGAGCCCAATAACTTGTTTTTGACTAAAACAGATCTTCTGAAAATCAGACCCAGGTGTGAAAGCCATCCAACGACTCTGAACATCCACTGAGTTCTATAATGTGGTCAACCTTGCTTTGAATAACACTTCTAACAGAGTTGTTTGCAGTGTCGTTACAGTAATTTTGGTTCCAGGATATTAGAGAGACAAGGAGGGATGATAATATCTTATATTGAACCAACTTCTGTTGGTGAGAGAGACAAGCTTTTGAGCCACACAGAGCTCTTCTTCAGGTGACCTCGTCTCTTGTCCAATAAAAGCTATTACCTCACCCTCCTTGTCACTTTTAACATTAGCAATCCTGAGTATTGATCATTGCAGGAACCTATTAGTGATGTCTAAATGGAATAGTAGAAGTCACTGAAAAAGTCTGAACTAACATGATAGTTATATAAATATAAATTAGACATCCCCATTATTGTTCTAAAGTCTTCGTACTTGAGACATATACACTCAGCATACGGAATAGCTTTTACAAATATTAGGAGGAATCCTATCTGAAATTCCTTGATTGAGATGCAAGACGAAACATAGCAGGAGTTTTTTTAAAAATGTCACACATACCCCTTGCAGTAGGCTGAAGACAAAAATCTTCTCTCTAGTATTTGAAGGTGAAATGCCATTAAAAAAATAAAACTCTGCTTTTTCAGGCAACAGATATGAGCATTTCCAGGGAGTTTACAGCAGCATCTGCCATAGTTAAAAAGGCTTACACAAAAAATGGATGGTTTAATGCTATTATGGCTTTCATTCAGGCCCTCATGATTTGATAAGCAACGTTCCAGAGTTATTCTTTTCAATTTTATTTCAATTAGATGAATAAGGAAAGACACTGAAACTGGAATGTATTTACAGTAGTTTGTCTACATAGAAGATGGACTGTTGCCAAACTCAAAGCACTGTAGCCGCTCCAAAAGCCTGAGTGCATATCATATTTGCCTTTCTTCACTTCATATAGGAACATAAGCACCGGAATGAGAAAAGAAATCATGAGAGCCACAGATCAGATCTGTTTTAATAGAGCAATTATCCCGGGGCACTTTTAGTTTGAACCGTGGTTTTGTAAACTACTAGACCCTTCCTTGATTGGCGAAATGGATATGTTTTTCAACTGTGTTAGCTCAATCATGCTAGCTTAACATGACCAAAAAGCCCTCTCAACATGAGAGGGGCATAGCCACTTTTACTGGTTACAGGTAACATGGTTGAGTTTGTGTCTACACAGTAGCTTTACTGACATCACAGTCATGTTTGTGCATCTGCATCTACCATGTTTGTATTAATCCATTCTGGGAAAAGGTAGGCAGCTATCCCATTGTGCTCCAGAGGGGATAGAATTGCTGCAGAGCATGGACATGGAACAGCAAAAGCAGGATCTGAGGCAATGCTCTCTCAGCTGTCCCTACTGTACAGAAAGCTAGTAGGAAGGAGGACCAGCCAAACTAGTTACAAGGCAGGGTTAGATATTCATGATTTTTATTATGGCTGCCCCTAATGGTCCCAATCAGGATCAGGGCCCCATTGTGTTAGGCACTGTACAAACACATAGTAAAAGAAAGTCCCTACACTTAAGGCTTACAATCTAAATAGGAACCAGCTTTCACCTTCAGGTCTCTGGGACCAGTTTACTATATGGATCAATTGCCAGCCCTGGAACCAGACATTTTGGGGGAACAATTTAATCTAGTGGCAGAACAGGGATGAGGAGAACCTCAGGGAGGAACACCACCAATTATTGATGGTCAATAGGGTGATGACTCATGAAAGATTGACCACCCAGTTTCTTCATTTTGAGTCGAGAAACAATTGTTTTATTGAGTGAACCAATGTATCCAAATGAAAGAGTTCTGATAACCGATATTATTCCCAAAATTAGTTCAAAGGGAAGTTCTGCGGCTTGTCCATCTCATACCCTCTGCTGGCCCTATGGGAGGGGAGAAGACTCTACAGAGATTGGTTGCAGTCTTGATGGCCCATCAGATGGGCAAGTTTTTGTGTCGCCTGTCCAGAGTGTCAGAAGGTGGCTCAAAGAGAGAGTTACCGGGCTTTTCTAGTTCCCTTGGCTCCAGTGAGAAGTGCCTGCCCTTTTGGGAAGATTAGGATGAATCTTTTGATCCAACAGAGGAAAACATACATTAATTCTAGTAATAGTGGCCTATGCCACATGGTTTTTGGAAGCTGTCTCACTTGGATCCTCAATAGGGAAGGAAGTGGTTCAGGAATTCTCAAAGGCAGGATTACTCCCAAGGAATTTTGCACTCCAGATCACCAACTTCATGTCTGAACTGCAGTGGCAAGCATGTGACTTGCTGGAGCTCAAAGACCCAGAGAGAATGAACATTTCTCTCAGTTTAGACTGTACTTACCAAAACCATTTGAGATTGCTCTGTACTATATGGGCTTTTTTATCTTTCTAACCTAACTTAGGGCTTCCAGGTTTCTGTACATTGAAGTGAATTGTTTATTTTTTTTTAAACTTGTTCATTTCTTCATGTCTTCCTCCTTCCCCCCACCTTGCCCCCACCACCTCATAAAAAAAGGTACCAGATTCCAGAGTTCCCCTCATATTTTCTTTAGAAGTATTTTAGAGGCATAAAAATCTTTCTTCTGGTATAATTTTGCAAAGCTTCCTTAACTGCTTTCATCTCCTAACATTTTTCCCCATGCAGAAGTGCTTTAGATCCCACCATACCTCTAGGAGAGTCACACAACATTAAATGCTGTAAGTTGATGCAGAAAGACCACGGAATTCTTTGGAGGGCTGGGAACAGAGAGCAGGGAAAGCGAGAAAAGATGGAGCAGAGTAAAAAAGGGAAAAACATAGGAATATTGCCTGCATGTATTGACCATAAATCAAAGAACAGATGGAACACAATAGACATGGAGTTTAGTAAAGTAACTAGTATAAGTACTGAGCCTGGTCTCTTTTCTTGAGTGCCTGCTTTCACACAGGACAGAGAGGAAGGCTTAATGTCTCTCATTGACAGAAGTTGGTCCAATAAAAGATATTACCTCACCCCCACTGTCTCTTTAATGGTCATATTGGACAGGTTGGAGCAGGATGCAGTGACCAATTCCACTGTCAGGTGAGAAAGCCACTGTGTCTGGAAGAAAGTTTATTAAGGAAAACAAACTACTCCCGCAAGAAAGGGGCCCCCCTCTCACAGGCAGGAAATGGACAATTTCCTTATTAAGATATAGAAGAGGCTAAAAGTGATCCACATTTTAAACTTAAATACAGAATCCAGCTTTATTCAATATATCATATGAAAAATATTTTAATCTGCAAATACATCAGCATTTACAAGTGAAACACTTCACATTCAGATACTAACCCTAGTTGGAGTACTGTACTTCTGCATTCCTATACACATTTGTCACCAGATTTGTTCACCCCCAGATGAATGAATATTGACACCAGAAGCTAATAAAATGCACAGTTTGTTCAGAACACAAGGATTTTTAGGGCTAATTATAAAAGAAGTGGCCAAATTCTTGGCCTGTGGGCAAATTAGATATGGGAGTTAGGCGTTCTAATTGAATTATCTGTACCAGAAAATGTTTACACATGCAAACTGTGAACAGAAATTTAGAGGCTAGACTGAGGGCCCTTTGGATATCTGAAGTCTGATCCTGTTGTTTTTAGTCAGGTAGAATTCCTGTTACAGACAAAATTTTTTGGCCTTTCTGACCAGGGAATTCCATATGTTGACATTTTTTTCCTTGCACAGAAATTAATGAATTTCTGAGCACCTTAAGAATCATTAATGCTTCATCAGGTTTATTATTCCTTAAGATACCTTGGACATTTAATTTGCTGGTTAGCATTTTAATGGGTCTTTTCTGATATACAGATGTGGATTCTCTGACTCAGTCCCAAATAAAGTGGTAAAGATCCCTTTCAAAAGAATCTCATAGCCCTGAAGAAAATCCCACATCAGAAGGTCTGTAAGGATTGTGTAAATTAAAGAGAATCTAAACTCCCAAATCATACACAGCATGAGGAGTTAAGAGCTCTAATTCCCCAGTACGGTCAGTGTGAGGGAGAGCTCTTAGTGCTACCTTGGACATGTTCACTGCCCCACAGCTGGGCCCTTATATTGCAAAACAAAAATAAACAATGAAATGAATCCTGTCAACTCCTAAGAAGGAAACATCTAAAATTGGAATACACTAAACATCTTGACAGTATAACTCTGTTATCAACTAATACAGTTAGAATTTAAGAATTTAGCTGGAGTG
Source organism: Emydura macquarii macquarii (assembly GCF_026122565.2). Lineage (NCBI taxonomy): Eukaryota > Metazoa > Chordata > Testudines > Chelidae > Emydura > Emydura macquarii. Next base: position 16,748,207 of record NW_027131180.1, read on the forward strand.
ACAAAGCTTTAGAAACAACTACTTGTAATTGGTGGAGTTTAGGCATATAAATAGTTTTGGCAACTATGGCCTTAACTCTGCAAAGATTTAGGCATGTGTTCATCTTCATGCAGTGTGTGTGTGTGGTCCCATTGACTGTAATGAATCTACTCACAATGGGTGAAGTTAAGGATTTACGTAAGTCTGTGCAGGACAGAGACCTTTTTCTGGCATTGATCGCACATGGACTTTGGCATATGCATAAATCTCTGCTGGATTAAGGCCTTTGCTGGATATTTGCTGAACAGGGGCTTTTATCTGCAACAAGTGCTTAAGCATGTGCTTAACTTTAAGCATTTGTGAAGTCTTGTTCAAGTCAGTGGCACTTAAGCATGTGCTTAAGCGCTTTGCTGAATCAGGGCCAAAAATGCAAAAGCCAGGAGAAAAGCATGAGTTCAAGAACAATGGGTCAAAGGTTAAAGGATTTTTTTTTTAAAAACAAACAAACCCCAAAACAATCAAAAATATTAAGCATTGTGCCAGAAACAAAAATACAAACAAGAAGTTGATGAGAAAGAAGAAATTTCTTTGTACGTTTTGAAGGGTTATTTTAAAAAGGGTTATTTTGTTAAGCAAGCGAGGGATGTACAGTACCACATTGTTTTGTAAAAGTTAAAAAATGTAGAACAGTTACGCAGAGGTTTATTAAATACACATTATAACAATATACAGTTTAAATCTAATTAACCTTTGCAGTCAACAGAATATAAACATCTCTTTCATAGAAATTCCCTTCAATATTATTGTACATCCTAAAAATGTTCATCAGAATCTTGTTATCTATTGGAAGGAGATTAAAACCGGTCAGATCAAGCAGTAACAGTGTATTATAAAAACACCAACACTTGCACTTACAGGATAATATAAACCTCTGAATTTCTTCTCTCCACTTTATGTCCAGTGTGTGGGTTTTCTTTTTCTTTTATTAAAAACCATATACTTTGGCTCTAAACTTGGACTGCAACATTAATCTCCTGCCTGATATTTGGTGTTGTGATTAAGGTCCTGATCCTGCAATGAGCTCTGTGTGGACAGACTCCCTGCATCTGCACCCAGCCCCATTGAAGTCAATGGGATGTCTCAATTGAGTTCATTTCAGGATCTGGGTCTAAACCAGCCAATTGTTTATTCACCCATAAAAAAAAAATACCAGTGCTAAAGCTTCAGTCACAGATCAGTGCTTTTGCCCTCCAAATAAATAATAACCTGCAACTCCAAAGGAGCATATAGAAGTAACAACAAAACAATTCTGTAAAGTTTGTACAACCAGTTTATAATGCCCTCAAAATCATAAGAATTCCTTACAGGAAATGCATAACCATAATGAGCTTCTTTGTTGACTGAGTCTCTTGTTCTGACAACCCCAAATGATCAATACTACCCATCCAGGGGGAGCTAGTAGAGTGTACTTTTTTACAGCACATTGTAACTACTTACACGTAAGTTCCAATATATTATACATAGAAGACCAGAATGCTGCCCTTGTGATTTTACAGTGTAGGATAAGTTAGCGCTGTATTTAAAGTCTGATAATATGGTCAGACTACTTTCTTACTGTTGACACTGTTTCAGGATATCGAATAGCAGTGAATCTGAGCCAGCTGGTACTTTCACATATAGTCTGATGACCTTTTCTTTTAAGAAGTGGCATAAAGGACATTTTGCTTATAAATGCATTGCTCATACCATTGGCACATTCCACTGCTGGAGTATCTGAAGAGAATTTATTTTCTTCTTTGCGCTCCATTCTCAAATCTCCTTGCATTTTGTTGAAAATGTGCAGTTTAAGGTTTACTTAAAATATCCTATCAAAATGAATCAAAAGGCACTTGGTATTTCTTTTTTGGCTCAGTTAAGGCATACAGCTAGCAGCTTCCCAAAGCTTCTGTTTCTTCATGTGATAAACAGTCACCATCCTGAGAGATTGATGCATGTGCAAACAGGAAACAACAAATAACAAATTAAAAAACTTCACCAGGAATTCACCAGTTGAATTTCTAAATCCTCTCCTGGTAAATGTGCAAAATTCTACACAAGATAATCTCTTAAATATAAAATAATTTACTCCACAGTCTTTTGAGGGCATAATTTTGATCACATGTGAAGACCTTAATTCCATGTCTGAGATTTCATAATTCAGTGTTCTTTAAACCTGTGAAAGAATAGCTAATATGAGAAATTTGAAAGCAATGCATAACAAGAGATCAATAACTTCAAAATGCTGTCCACATTCTTTGTTATGCACTTCTATTCTTCACTATATTTATGGATGAGGGGCCTGATTTTGATTTCACTTACACAAAAGTAAAACGAATGTAACTTCTCTGGATTTACACTGGTTTGAAATCAGAAATTTCTACCCCTTTCCTTCCTTCCAACTTCTGAAAAAAGCACGATTTGAGCTATTAAAATACCGCCCATATCCCCACAAATCAACCAACCAAAACCTCAGATTGCCCGGTTTCACACTCAAGAGTGAAAAATTAAGAGGGCCCCAACTTTTGGAGAAAAGTTACAGAGAATATATGACAGAGTACTCAATTTTCTCTACCATTTAAAAAAATAGTTTTGAAGAAAGATTTTCATGATTTAAAGAAAAAGAGGTTACTCTTTACAAAACAGAATGAAAACCCTGATTAAGGTACATGCACACAAAGGAAGAATCCGTGATTTCTGCAAGGAGAGGGAGCATGTAAAAAGTAGAGAGGCCAAGAATGACATACAAAAACATTTAATCATCACAGAGAAAAACACAAACAACAGACTTACAAGGTGTGGTCCATCTTACATTGGAGTTCTTTTCGTATAAGACGGAGTAAGAACTGTACAAAAACAAATCTGGGTTAAAATCTAGACAGAGGAATCATTTAGCTAAGTTTTCAGTGTCAAATGCACACTGCTACTCTGCTTATGCCCGCAGAAATTTGTTAGTCTTTAAGGTGCTACAGGACTCCTGTTGTTTTTACTGCTACTCTGAATTCTTCATTTAATATTAACCTGGTTTGACCGAATGGAAACCCATTGTATTCATACATGTTCAGTCAATGGTTGAAAGATGAATTTGCACCACTCATGTGTGAGGAGCTAAATCAAAGTCTTTCTATGTATCCGCAAGGATCCAGAGGCTATGAAACAATTAGAGCTGACTGACATTTTTCAAAATAGAACATTTTTCAATTCCAACCTCCATTCTGACAAAATTTTAAAAAAACCTCAAAACCACAAACCCCCGTTTTTTCAATTTTTCCTCTTCCTCCCTCCACATCCCTCTTTTTTTCTTTCATTCTGCCCACTTTTTCAGTAGCCAAGTGGGAAGTTGGGGGAGGAGGAAGAGGAAGAAAGACAAGAGAAAAAACACATCCTTCCCCAAAACCTCCCCCCCAAAAAGTTCCTGAATATTTTTGATTACTATCAAACAAAAAAAAAAATGTTCTACTTCTAAATCTGTGGAATGAAACTGATTGAAATTCACTGTGATTGTCCTTCCCCATTTTTTACCAGCAATAACAATAACTATTTTATTATTATACCAGTGAGACTCTGATGAGACCAGCAGAGGGAGCCCAAGACTGTAAGAAAAATGATAACTATTATACCACCATTGCTCTGAGATACACAATTGGGTAAAATCCTGTGAGCAATTATGCATGTAAGTAGTGTTATTTATGCAATTCAAGTTACTCAGGTCCTTTATTGACTGCAGGATCAGACTATTAATTGGTATACCTAAGACAGTAAGTATAAAGACAGTCCTTTATCAAGGGGAAACATAAGAGTGATCTTACAGACAATATTTGATGAAAAACCAATGCTAAGAAAATTTCAACCTTCCAGGTTTGCTGGCTATTACCAGTGTGAACTAATCACAAGAATTTTTAGAAGTGAAGGCTGTGATTTTCCAAAAGCACCCAATTCCCTCACATACCTCATTCCCATTGGAATTCAATTCATAATTCCCTCATGCACTTTTGGGGGAAAAAAAACAAACCAGAGTTTAAAATATAGAGCTTAAAAGCTCTATTTGTTATATTGAGGCAAAAAAAGAAAGAAAAAAAAGAAGGTTCTAATAGTAGCCTTTATCACCCTGACAAGGATTTTACGCACTGGCCAGTAGAAACCCTTGCAGCACCAGTAATGGTTGAGTAAACAAGTTATACAGTTATTTATAAACGCACAGTCATTCACTTGACAGAACCCAGCAAATAGGAACCAGCGGTTTCCGTCTACAATGGACAGTGACATTCAGCTCCTTCAAAAGTTTTGGCTCTTGTACTGGTCCACAGCAACATGAACACAGTCTTTCTGCGTACTAAACGAGCTATGATTCAGAAAGTACTGAATATTTGTGGGAGCTCCTCTTGAAATATTAATAATAAATAAAATGTACAAGTTAATTTCCAAAATGTCTTACTCGATAATGTGGAACAACTTGATAACAAACCAACCTTTTTCTTGAGTTAGACAAGTGCAATCTGAGCCCCACAGGAGGACCCCTTCCCTTAGGGTGACCAGATAGCAAGTGTGAAAAATCAGGACTGGGGGTGGTGGTAAATAGGTTGCTTATATGCTTAAACAAGACAAAGCCCCTAATATTGGAACAGTACCAATAATATCAGGACGTCTGGTCACCCCTATGCAAATGATTGAATTTACTGTATGGCATATGGGACTGTCTGTGCGGATCAAACAGGAGGGTTGGAGTCTGATTCTGAAGTGTTTAACAAAATTGTAGCCCTATCAAGCGATATTAAAGCACTTCACAAAGGATTAATAAATGAAGCCTCCCTCACCCTCTCTGAGGGGGTCAGTATTGTCATCCTTCCTCAACAGAAGGGCAAACAAGAGGCACAAAGAAATTAAGAGACTTGACAAAAGGCATTCAGAAAGTCTGGGGCAAAACCAGAAACAGAACCTACAGGCTATATTCTCTGCTGCTGTAACACCACTGACTGACTTTAACAGAACTACATCAGCAGGTAATTTGTCCTCAGATCTCCTGACTCCTTATCTCATGCTTTAAACAACACAGAAGACAATATGCCCAGAAACGATAAAATAGAGCGAGTCAGAAACAGCCCATTTACAGATCATCCCATCCATTACACTTATATGTTAAATAGGAGAAAGAAGGGATGGATGCATGGGACAACTGAAATATGTGACACATCCACGCATAACAGTTGCATTCCCATGATGACACTGATTCTGTGGCAGTGCAGCAAAATATTTGTTACTATTTCAATAAATTGGCATTGCTGCTTTGGTGTTGCTTTTAAGAGCAAAGTCTGAAGAATTCTTCTGTGGGCCAAGGGTGAAGTGTTTTCTCAGATTTATATGGGAATTTTTGCTTCCAACTATGTTTGCTACAGTCCCTTTGGTGAGCTACTGCATACAAATATAACCCAGTGAAGCGAATCTGCTCTCCTGCTGAAAAATTCAACAAGAATTTCAAAATGGTCATCTTAGCTCTTTAGGGGGGAGGGGGAGCCTCTACAACATGAATGGAAACTTCCCATTCAATAATGGGATGTACACATCACCTAAATTGAGGAAATTTCCATTTTAGCATAAAGGGCTTGATAAGAAAGAAATATGGCACTAAGTGTTTTAGTTACACTTACTAGTAGGGCACATGCATCTGCCACCATTAGCATGTAAAATACATTGTTCCAACCAGAGGGAGAGATGAGACCGGCTAACAGAGGTCCTAGAGCAGCACCTAAAAGACAATATTGATACATGTTATAATGACGAGGTGGAAGAATTACTAGTGCCGATGGCCAGATGTTCTGTGTTTGGATAGTTTAGTCAGTTTCAACCTTCATAAAAGCAAACCCACATTAGCATACGCTTGTAAGAAGATTCACAAGGTATATAGACAGTACAAAGACTGGCTGCAAAGTTGTCTTCAAAGCTGGTGTATCGGGCTGACCGGTGGATGATTCCCCTTGGCTAGAGGAATGTGCAGGTTGTGTAGGTCTACCCTGGTGAATCTCTGCTTCCCCCACCACTGCTGGTGCAGAGGCATCCCTGATCTCAGGTGCCGGAAACAGACCCCTGGTGTACATTGTTCTAATTTGTGCTGGGAACCACCCCACCACCAAGCCCGGGGGAGTGTAAAGGAGGCCCAAAGCGATCTTTGCCCATCCCCCACTCCTAAAGTGATGCTGAGTACTGGCGAGGTGTGAAATGGAAAGAACCCAGCTTGACAAAGATTTTATGGCACTAGCAGATGGGGGGTGGAGGAGGAGCCATTTTCCTCCACTGCAAACTGAGCACATGTGACATGCAAATCACTGGGAGACAGCCATGAAACTCCCGGATGGCAGTTTTAGTCCACTCTCAGAGCAGAACTACACTGTGATATAGCACCGAGAGCCACAGAAAGCCTACTGCCATTCAGGCAGGTAGCTTCACAATGCTAGCTTACCTACAGAACCTGTTCCATCGATGATAGCCGTAACTGTAGACAGGGCTCTTGCATTTCCTTTCAGACTTTTATGGGTACCCTACAGTGACAAATACTCTATTCACAACCATTTACAAATGAGCCTGGGAAACAGCCATGCATCTGCTTCATATTCCTGGCCTTTCCCATAGAAAAACACAATGAAATAATGGACAAATCCAGGTTAGCATGAACTTTACCGAGTAGACTTAAATAAGTAGGGTAAGACCCTTTTACCATTGCTTAAAAAAATCCTCGTGACCAATCTATTGCCTTTAATTTTCTATTAATGGTCTTTATAAATAATCCTTTCAGTTCTGCATATTAGGTGTTCAAGCAACATGGGCTGCACGTCAAACCTGCAATTTTCTTGGACACTGTACAGTGGTCTGTCAGTACAGGCATTGTTGATATCATAAAGCTCTGCAGACTAGAAGAGACACTAGTTGGACAAGAAGACTAACAAAGCAACAGTATCTGAATCACAAAAGGCATAAAAAAGCCCATTCGGCTGGTTATTGAGTCAAAAGGCACCAAAAGGAAGTAGTCGTGAAGGCCATTTTTCATTAGGCCAGTTATTCTATAGGACTGCAGAACAAAACTAATGATCATGGGAACAATTTTATAACTCTGTATATCAGAGACTGGATGGTTCAGAGGATTGCAAATAAGACAGAGTGTCTTTCATTTACTCAGGGCACTGAGCAGAATTCAGTCTAGGTCACCAGTAGCCTAAAGACATTAGTGTCAGATGGTTGTTCAGTGATATATGAGAAATCAGTTGGCGATTTCCATTCAGCTGCCAGAGGGCAGGTGTCTATGTCACAAGATCCTATCGTCTAGCTGCCAGTCACAGCAATGAGGCTATTACCTGAATGGACCTCTCAACACTACAGGTGTCCCTTTTGAACACTGAGGAGGCATGTGGCAGGGAGGAATGGGGTTGGGTGGGGAGAATTTAAATTCCGCTGCCTTTCCTGTACCTATTCTGCTGGTGAAGGACTTCACTCTTCAGGGCTCTCACAATCCAGCGCCTTTTAAAGCAATACATTTGCCTAACATTAAAAAGCAAAATTGAAGAAAAGGTACCAGGGGCAATGTTTTCATGTAGCGTGTATTTGGCCTCCGACCGCAAGCCTGCGAAGCTTTGTGTGACGTGGTAGCAGGGAGTCCAAGCTGACTGGGGTGCAGTATGTGGGTGAGTGGAAGCTAAAGTGAGCACAAGGAAAGTGTGACACGCTATACCACACAAATCACACCATAAGGGTGTACACGGATCGTTCATGTTCACCCTTACAGTGTAAGTCTGATGCAAAGTGTTTTTACAGTGTTACTGTCTGATGCAAAGTATGCCATGGAAGGTGTTTTTGGAACGCTCATGACATACTGAATATTATTGTTATGGTAGCATGTTTCCTGCAATGTCATACATATGTACAGATAGGAAACTTTGCTAGGTCATATTCCCAAATGTGTCTCTCACATGGCTTGAATAGATGCAGACAAACACAAAGCTGACGGTACACGCCCCGCAGAGGCATGCATACAGGAACGGTGGACTGGACGAAGCACCTTTTAGCACTTTGGCTCAAGAGGGAAAAATCACGCCCATTGCCACACATGGACCATCACCTGACCCTAGGGGGTGTCGAGGAAACTTGTTAAAAGAAAGAGGCATCTTTGTCTCAGGGCTCTCCCTTGGAATCCATCTTCTAAGCAACACCAAAGACTGAAACTCTACCCATGAGGGAGGGGGGCCTGGTTGCAAGAGGCATCGCAGTCAGCTCTGGGCAAACTAACATCCTAGATAAACTACTGAAATATTAATCTTAGTTTAGGATGCGAGTTACCTTTTAGCTGATGGTGACCAATTCCTTGATGCATTGTTAATCTCTTGATTTATATTACTCTGACTTATATTCACTTAAAATCTTGTTCTAGTCAATAAACGTATTTGTTTGTTTTATCTGAAAGTGCATGTGGATTGAGTGTGTGCAGAGATCTCACTTAGAGTGACAGAGTTGGCGCATATCAATTTCTTTGATAAAGTGATGGACAAATGTAAATGAGCTTGCAGGGTGCAGTGTACAGCACTGAACCCTGCAAGACGGCGGTTCCCAGGGTTGCATCTGGGACTGGGGGTGTTTTCTGGGAGTCTATCCCATGAGTGGCTGGCCAGAAGCGCTCCTTCACTAGGTCAGGGACTGATTACTCACAGGAGGCTGGGCGTGGGCTGACCCAGGAGTGGATGGTTCACACAGCAAAGCAGGGTAAATCGGGGCCCAGGAGTGAGGAATTGGAGTGACACAGCTACACGCCAGTCCAGATTACAGGGGATGGGGAACATCACCAAAGGGCAAGCACCAGGCACAGTCCTTTACACCTAATAGAAGCAACTCTCAAGTCCATTGCACACCTCCTCCCAGGATGTGGGTGGCAAATGGCACATCTGAAGAGACGTAGGCTTGTGTGTGATCCTCAGCATGCACATGAGGCGTTTCTCTAAGAGATCCCCTCTTTGGTCTCTCTTCTAACTAGGCAGCAGTAATTTGGAGGCCACTCATCCGTATCAATGCAGGCCTGAGTGGCCTAACGCTCCCTGTCTTGCTCATTGTTCTTTACCTTATACACAGAAATGCAAGACACACGCCATATCTGCATTGCACAGGATCGAGCTCTCAATGCACATTTACTACTCTCCACAGACATCAAGCTTTCCCCCCTAAATGAGAGCAACTGAGTGGGACTGTCTGCCAAATGTAAAACAAACAGGAAGTCAAACTCACCAAGTCGGCTGAGACCGCAGTTGTGATCAGCGCATAAGGACCATTCACTAGGGCTCCACTGATAAGCAGCATAACTGTTGGAAGTTTGATGAAAGAAAGTAAAACATGAGGTTTCCAGAATCAATGTTATTTATAATCACAACCCCACGCGATGATCTAGACACCCATCATGCAATATAAACTGCATTTATTAAGAGATGTATAGTAATGGTAAGAGTACAATTCATGGGAAGTCAAAACGTGCTTCAAAATGGCTAACAATGCTACTAGGGAAAGCAAGGTTAAAAGCCCTCTCAGTAAGCACAAAGGGGTGTTTGCTTCCAGCACAGTGGTGGAGATGACTCAGTCCATTCCCAACCCTTTGGCTGCTTGTGCCTTTTAGACTGTCAACTCTTCTGGGTGGGGATGAGTCCTTTATCTGTTTGTACACTGCCTACCATAATAGGGCTCCAAAGCACATCAGGGCCTTTGGATGCTATTGCAATACAGACAAAACCCACCACCAGCACTGCCTTCACATTTCAACTCCTCCTCTTTTGTATTTGGTAGGAGACAATAAACAAACAGAGTTTATCCAAACAAAATGTCAGATTTGGACCTCTTTAAAGACATGAAAGATATTAGCACAGCTTATAAGAGACTCTTTAATCAGCTCTGATATTTGGCAGAGGGAATCAAGTACTCTCAGTTCCAGGTACAAAAATCAATGTTATTCACTAAAGCATGGTTCTCATCGCCCACTCATTTCCCAGCCATGCAAAAAGAAGAAAACCCTTTATCACAGCCTCAGGGAGCTCAGAGCATTTTCACTGATGCATGCTGTTCTATCAGTTTCTCTTGATTAAATTTCCTCTATTCCATCTCAACTCAGTCATGCTTAGGGCACCCAGAGATGTATCCTTGTAACAACGATTCCAGTCTGCAATGAGCTAGAGAGCAGGACTCCCAATACCATCCTTAAACAGCTCTCCAACGAAGCGTACACTTTGAGGCACTGCGTCAGCTCAGAGGCGCATTCTCCTTACAATTAAATGCCTCTAGTTGAGCTGCCTTACAGAAACATTAGACCGCCTAATTCCTAATAATTCTCTACACACTTTCAGCACACTTCAGTGCCCAGTCCATTTGAGCAATGTTTTTGCTGACTCCTAAAAAGGCAAACTCACAAAGATATTGTTCATTTAAAAAAGAATTACAAAGAGTTTCAAAACTCTCCTGGCCATAGAGTTTCCAGGATAATTTTTGTGGTTTTATAAATACATTTCCTGTTTTCCCCCAATGTTTCTTTCTCCCTGTGGATGCTTGAAAGACTCCAGCAAACAGGGAAAATGGTGAAAGTAGTTGTACAATGTGCAACAAACATGCAAACTAAAACTGGACAAAGTATTTTTTTTAAATAGTTTTCTTCTAAGTTCCTTCATGAACGCTATAGGGGATACTTATAACAACAACAGGTACATTTGCAGACAGAAGTGTCATTTTTAAGCTGATTATGTTCCTTTCTGCTTTCAAAGCAGGATCAAACTGTTCCATTCATTCAAGAATATTTTATTGTCTTTGGATTTCCTTACCTCCCTCCTCCCCCCACAAGGGCTCTCAAGATTCATGAGTGTGTGAGGCTGAGATGAATGAACTCTACTCCTACTTTGAATCTGCCTTTCTGTAAGACATCAAACAATACCCCAGATCACGCTTCCCCCACTCTGTGCATGCTTCTCACCCTCCTGAGTGGAAAGGACACCATCCTCCCCTTCCTAGGATATTGTCCTTCTCCCAGTACCACAAAGAGTCACTGGAAGTAGTCATACAGCTTGGAGGAGGCATTAGCTTTCTAGCAGAAGTCCTTAAGTGGAAGGGAACCCTCATTTAAGGGGGGAGCAGCAAGGCAATGGGAGGTCTTTGGAGTGTGACTCCACGTCAGCTGCACTGCCAGGGAATTTGGTAGGAAGCTCCAGGGAGCAAAGACAGGCTTCCATGCAGCGCACACACCTGAGGATCTTTCAGCTATGGGGCAGGCCCTAGAGAAAATCCCCATCCAACAAAATGGCTGGGGAGAAACTCTGTAAGGGAATCCATACAGAGACCTCCTTCCCCTCAGCCTATGATGTCTGACTGCCCCTCTTGTGGTACAGTCTAGCTAGATGCAATTTAGAGCTGGTAAAAATATTTCAAAACAAAGGGTCCCTCCGTCCTCGCCTTCAAAAATGTCCTGTTTTCAAAATTGGATTTTTTTTTAATTTTTGCAAAAATGCTTTCGTTTTGTGTGTGGGGAGGGGGGAGAGGGGGTTTGAAGGAGGAGGGGGCTTAGCTTTCCTCCCTCCCCTTTACCATCAGCGAAATGGGGACCTGTGGGGCAAGGAGGAGCAAAACTCAAAAAGCAAAAATAAAAAAAATTTTTAAACCGAAAGTTTAACATTGATTTTTTTATGAAACGTGGAATAGAGGGAAAAAATCATTCTTTTTTGAAACCTGTGAAGTAAAAAGGGCTTTTGAATTTTCCCAATTTTTTGTGAGAGATTTTCCATGTTTCAACCAACTCTAATGCAATTATTTTTCCTGTGGCCTGAAATGGAATTACTGTGCTACCAAAACGCTGTCCCCTGCCCTTTTTCTCTGGGTGGTTTATGGCCTCTAAAGAGGCTGAGCAGAAATCCAAGTGATTTCTATGGGAGCTGCAGGTGTTCAACACCTCTGAAAAGCAGGCTATTACTTTTTAGACTTTTCAGCATGAATGGAACACAAGTAAAAGAAAACTAAGTTCAATTAAAACCAGTCAGAATATAATTTAAATTCTCACCTATGGTGGCTTCTAGGCCCATTTTACTGATTGCAGAGAACATGTATAGCTGTAATGGATATGAATGGGTAAACATTTAAGTAATAAAAACAGGGAGAATAAGGTGCGATTCTGATCTCACTTTCATCTGCATAAATTGCCACTGAAGTGGAGTGAAAGGCTGCTCAGGCCCCTTCTTCATATAACTGTAGGTTTTCACAGCAACCAATAACAACAAAACCTTAACGTCACAGCATGAAAAATACTAGTTGTCTTCGTCATGAAAAGTTATTGGTTTGTTAATTTTCATGCTGGGGATCCCAGGCACGGAAAACATGGTCAATTTCCCCACATAGCTGCATGTCTCATAAGGGTCACGATTGATATGACCACACATTTTTAACCTGTCAGATTACATCAGCACAGCACAGAGTTCTGCTAATTCTAGCAAGATCAGTGTATGTACGGCAGAAATACACTCTAAAACCACATGGCATATATGCGGCGGGCAGATTCCTAACATTAACAGCTCAGCAATTTTGATTATTTGGTGGTGGTTTGAAATCAAAAAGACAAACCACTTGTCCAATTCTGATTCAAAGTTGAGTAGCTGAGTAACAGCAGTTTTGTCCAAGCCAGCTGAATGTGCTAATTTTTCACAGCGTCCTGCGGCATACGACGTACCAAAGAATGACATATTTAATTTATTCAAACCCGCCCAAACCTCTGCGTTGGCTCTTGTGCTGAGACTTTTCAGAGCAGATTTCATCTTGGGGTGGATTGTTAGATGAGTTAGAAACTCCTGAGAACAGGAATCTCCAATAGAAATGCTGACGGAGCCTCCCCCACAATTGCACGAGAGGGTGCCACTAAAATAAGGAGAGTAGATCTTACGGTAGGTGCTGCTAGCAGTAACATCATGCCACATGTTGAAGCCCTTTTTTCCAATCTATCTGATACCAGGCCTGCCAAAATGCCACCTGAAAGAGACATTAAAGAATAAGTAGGTTATTTCATGAGCATTTTGTGCAACATAACTGGACATATATTTCCCCAAAGTTACAGCAATCCAGTGTAATTGTTTTAAAAGCACACTTCTATTATAACACACAGAGCATAGGACTGAAAATACAGTTTGTGGTGTTAGTAGTTTTATCATCATCTATGCCACAAATGATTGGGCTGAACTGAACAACCGTGATGGACACTGTAGTCTGCCTCATTGAGCCTTCTGAGGTTATCTGTACACACAGGATGATGTAATTGGAGGGGACATTTAGGGCAGGGTACACTGTGCCATTAGTAAAATGGCTCACCAGCATTTTCCACCGGGTGTTTTGGAACCTCTTTGCGTCAAACCAGTCTCTGGTGTTGAACCAAAGAATTAAGGCCTCCATCTGCTCTGGAGGAAGAGGAAGTCTAGCTTCAACATGTAGGACAGTATTGTCAAACACAGGTGCAGTCACCATAAACCCCATATGCTATTTGAATTCAAGTACAACATCCAGAGTATGCCACCCATATTTACTGAGCTACACATATCACTTGAAAGGTTGTACCAGAAGCCGCCTCGTGTTTGCTTTCAGTTTAATATTGGATATGTGCTTTAGCTACCCCAGCAAGAGGGCAATGGAGATTCCATCTTGTCTCCTCATGCTGGCCTGTCTGGCTGTCTCCTCCTGTTGTCTCTTGTTCTATACGTACATTGCAGGCTCTTTAAGCAAGGGGCCTCCTTTTTGTTCTTTGTCCAGTGCCTTGCACAGTAGGGTTCTAATTCATGACTAGGGCTCCTGGGTGCTACTGCTTTACAAAAAGAAACAACAACAACAAATCCATCTCTCTTCTATGACGGAAACCCAGAAAATAGGAGCCTGCATCAGGAAGAGAAAAGATCCATGGACCAATATTCTGGCACGTGTGTGGAGAGCAGGAGAAATAATCCCCAAATTACTGATAAAATACTTCTGGAGAGTTCTTTTCTATTCCATCTGAGCCAATTATTATAGCCCCTTTGCAATAATTCTTCAAGTGCACTAGTGTTTTCCCAACTCTTCTACGCTCCACTGTCCCCACCCCACCCTTCCCTCTTTTCAAAGGGCAACCCTAACAGCAAAATGCCCATCTGTATATAACCCACTGACACATCTGGGTTCTCATCAGGCTGTACAAGTAGTTACGCTGGTGGCTTGGATTTGCAGTGGAGTGAGATTTGTGTTAGACTGTTGAATAAAATCTCTGCTCTTCCAGGTGCTGCCTTGGCTTGGTCTACCCTTAAAAGAGATCATCATAGTCATGCTGGTCAGGAGTTGAAAAAAAAAACCCCACATCCGACTGACGTAGCTAGGTCAACATAACACTCAGTGTAGGGACAACTATGTCAAGGGAAGAATGCTTCCGTTCAGGGAGGAGGTGTTGTTACAGTGATGGAAAACACCCTTCCGTTGGTGTAGGTTGCTTTTACAGTATGGGGTTATGCCACCATAGCTACAGCAATGCAGCCATCCTGGTATAGTCTCTGTAACACAGCAGTATACTTATGTAGGATAGCTTTCAATTTAAATTTCAGGACCTGGCTGGAGTAGTGGCTACAACCTCTTTCTGTCACTTGCACAATGTATTGGGGCCATTGGATTTGCATAATTCTGGATCCAATGAAACACCCCCCAGCTCACCCTAATCACCACGCTCCACTGAACTGGTATGGAGATCCCTTCTATGGAATATTGGGAGTGCAGAGGAACTGCAAAATAGGTGTAGTTCTGCTATGCAAGGATGAAGTCAGGATACATTTTTGGGGTGTGGTGAGGTGACAGAGGGGAGAAGAGGGGTAAAGGGACAGAGCCAGAGGATTCTATGACACTTGGATCTTCCAATCTTTCTTGCACTAGGATTACATAAGGGGCTGTTGATCCATTCCCTTAGACCCGCTACTCAGGCCAGTCACATGGCATAGCATTTCACTATGAGGGCTTCATCCTGTTCCCAATGGAGGTGAATTTTTGCTGTTTTCTAGTGAATACAAGATCAAACTCCAATTTCTTAGTAAAAGAGTAAAACACATCAGCTATGTGTGCACTACAGATTTCCTAAACAAGGTCCGCTTAAAAATAATGTGTTAAACTTACCAAAGATTCCACCCACATCAAACAACGTAGAAAGATCCCCAGCTCCTTTGGCATCAAGATGCTCTAACAATAAAAGAAGAGTAGATCTGATTAGAATAGTCTCTCACTTCAAAACAACAAGAATTTTTTTCATTTTATTCAGATCTCTATATAAAGCCTAGTCTACCTACAGATTTTGCCCCAGAATAATTACGTCTGCTAGTGGTGTGATTTTCCTTTTTAACCGATCTAGTTACAACCAGTACAATTGGGAGGGAGGGGGTGCAGTTATACTGGATAAAGGTGCCTTGTACCAGAATCGCTTATTTACAGGAATAAGCTTTACTGGTATAAAATACTTTTAGAGTGATATAGTTATATCCATGCTAGAGGGGCTCATACCACTTCGACTACCAGTAATGTTAGAGCAGTACAACTTCTGTGTGTACACAAGGCCTAAGGATTTTCAGGTTCATTAGCAGCAGTCTTGAAAATAAAAACAACAATAGCATCACACTACTAACAATAAGTAATGCTGCTTTGTTTCAGAAACCTGCTCTGGTACAAATTAAGACCATGTAGGGAGCCTAACCCTGAAGCCCTTACTTATGTGACCAGTATCACTGATGTGTAGATTGTGTCGGTTAAATAGTCGGGAGTAAGGAAACCGTAAGGAGTAAGTTGCACTGCCCCAGGGGGAGCACAGGGAGGCAGAATGCCTCCTTGAACTCCTCAGCATGAAGAGGGACACCCTTGCAACTAGATTAAACTGTATGCAACAAGGACCATGTCTTTGCACTACACCTAGCACGATGGGGCCTCTGGCTGCTAATGCAATATGGAGGGATATTCAAAAGCACCTAAGGAAGTTAGATGCCCAATGCTCCTAATGTTCATTACTATAATAAAACTAATTCTTTTTAAAAAAAATATAAAACTCATTAGGTGTTCTACTCCCTTCATCAAATTTATTACCGTAGAAGTACTTGTTACTAGGAGGGCATACGGCATCCTTTCAAAGGATGCAGTCTTTGTCCCTCCTGCACACACTTCCCTGCAGGCATTCTGCCAGTCTGTTTTTTCAACTTTATAAGGCTGTGGATTTAAAAGCCAGAAGATAAGCCCAAAGCATATGAACTTCTTGGGGCATGGAGCATGCCTTCCTCTATGTTCTGCACAGCACAAAGCACAATGATCGTGATGATCTAGAAGTTATTCTGAGTGCAGCTTAAACAGCTCTTTGGGATCCTTCAGGATGTAAGGAACCATTATAAATGTGTGATTATTACAAGTTTTTTTTAAGTGAAATATTTTTGGCTGGTTCTCAAGAGCCAAAGACATCACTGTGATTGCTCCCTGAAAATTGTGAGTCTTATTTTTGCAATTGCTCTCTCTTATTTCTCAGTACAGACCATTGATATATAATAAACGGCACTCTTTCAACTCTCCTGCCATCATGGCAACCATAGCTTAAAACAAAAGTAGTATTGTTTATTTTCATGTAACTAAGCTCATCATAGCTTTCTTCCCACAGATACTTACCTACGTTTGTGATATAGAGTGGAAGCCAGAAGAGGAAAGTGTAACTGACCAGTTTAGCAAACAACAAACAGAGAGAAAATTCTATGACTCCCTAAGGAGAGAAAAGAAAGAATAAGGTTAGTACCAAGACATTATTGTTGTTTCTTTGCTTTCGTGCTTTCTTTGTTCCTGTGCTTAAATCATACCATGCAAGCAGCCTCCAAGTGGCAACTTAAGCCTGTCTGTCTGTCTGTCTCAGGAATTTCTCCCTTGAGGCTTCATGTGCTGGAAGCACGTAGCTTTTGATCAAAGCCGACTGTAGTATTTTACTTGTATATCTTTCTCTCTCTATGTAACTGTATTGAACTAAACAAAAATGGAACACTAACAATGACAGACAGAGCTTATAACCACTTCAGAGATCAACAGTGGTTTTCTGTCACGTTACATGTATCTTCCCTTTTATAACTGATGTGGGTGCATACGGTTGCAACTGGCAGTGTTTTCCCATTGACTTAAATTGGGCCAGGATTTCACCAATGGTATTTATTAAATGGTACTTACCCTTCGAAAAAAACCCAAACAGCCCGTATGGTACATGGTCTCAAAAAGGTGCCTAGTTAGGACTCAGCACAGACAAAGTGGGTGCTTATTTAACAGACAAATCTCAGGATTCTTTTGCCCTATTGCCTTTACTGAGTATTCTATGTAAGGTTATATTGTTATAAAAACACAGCTGAAGTGCATTTGACTGCTAAATAAACCTGTTCTTGTCATTCCTTCCCCCTACTATCTCCTATCCTCTGGCAGCGATTTGGGGTTCTACACAGTTTTAAGTCTTTGCTGTTGTGCTACTCCTGCAGGTATCAGTATGGATTGCTGGAGACACCCCTGTCCCTCCCGCCACATTCCCCCCATTCCCAAGAACACACCCCCTCACACCTCCACCAACCCACACCTTGCTGTATTTAAATATTTAAAGTGCCATAAATTCCGATGGGCAAGCAACAGGAGAAATGGAGGAGGAAGAATCAAGACTCAAGGAGGAGACAGACGAGGATATGTTAGATACGTATCATCTTGATATTGCAGGATCAATATCAGGTAGAATCTGAGGACACAGGAGGGTAGCATAGTTCCAGGATCTCTTTTCTACGTTCACGA
Source organism: Emydura macquarii macquarii (assembly GCF_026122565.2). Classification (NCBI taxonomy): domain Eukaryota; kingdom Metazoa; phylum Chordata; order Testudines; family Chelidae; genus Emydura; species Emydura macquarii. The sequence goes on from NW_027131180.1 coordinate 16,766,045, forward strand.
TGGCCCCATATCAGTTCCAGCTGGATTTAATTTGTTTTTTCTTGAGCAGAGCTATTATTACTCTGAATTCAGAACAAAATCCCTTTTCTTTTATCCAGCAGCCTGAAAGTTTGAGCTGTAGGATGCTCCTCTACATAAGCCATAAAATGTGCTAGGAGCTTTTGAAAAATGACAATTATCATCTATGAACCTACTATTGATGGAAGTTATCTGACTGAAGAAGTGATGTCATGTGTGACACTGGCCCAAATTAAATCCCACTGTAAGCAGGCATAACCATACAGACTTCTGTGGGGTTATAGCCTGCTAACACTAGGGTAGGATATAGTCCATTGACTTTATGGAAGATGTAGATAGGCGACTATGTAGGCGTTTCCATCATATATTAACAATTGTTTAATTCATTTTTCAATTTAACACTTAAACAACATAGGTAGCCAGTTAATGCAGTGAAGCCCTAGTGTAATCAAGTGCTTTTCTTTAATAGGTACATGTTGTTAATATTTCATAGTGAACAACAATACAACTACTTCAAATAGGATGACAAATACACATACAAGAGAAGATAATGTGCTAAAGAAAGTTATATAGCTCAAGTTCAGACTTACACTTCACACCTACCCACCAAAAAGCAAAACCAAAACACATTTGACAGAAAAAGCACATACATTGAAGTTAAGTTTGCTCGTATTGGAGAAGAGTTTATCCCACTTAATCACAGAACCACTGGGACTAAAGCTGGTCAGAAATCAGAACTTTTGTCCTGCAGGAAATTCTGATATTTCAACATTGTTTTCTGCCTCAAAACAAGATGAAGTCAAAATTGCTACATTTTTCAGGGAAACGAAAAGTTCCAAAATATTTCAGTTCAGAAATATTTTGTTTCAGTTTGACATTGAATTTCATCTGCCTTATCTGCCACAGTGCCTCTTAGGAATTGTAGTTCAGATGCCTCATGCCCCTATTCTCCTCCATGAGCCAGGCTCCCCAGTGAAACTTCGTCTCCCATGATACAGTATGGCAATTCAGCCAGACGAGAGACCGAAAGGCATCATGGGAGATGTAGTCTAGCTGAGGAGCCTGACCCATAGAGTTCAATGAGGAAGACCTGAATTACAACTCCAATGAAGTACCATGGTAGCTCAGGCGGATGCAGATTAAGGTTGAAATGACTCAAAACATTTTGATTACATTCAATAAACTGAAATATTTTGATTCAGGTCAACCCTACCCCCAATTTTTTTTCTCTTCCAATTTCACCATCATGAAAAATTTTCAAGGAAAAAAAAATTAGTAATTTTGTGATTTTTCCATTTTTCATTAAAAAACAATTAAGATAGAAAATTCCAAACAGTTCAAACTGGGGTACTCAGTTACCTGAAGTTTCAAGGAGCATAAAAAGAGGTGCTATGAAAAGACGGTTCTGTGGCCACTGGACAAGTCACTGTAGGTATTTTAGCTACTCCCCCTCCACCCCTGACAATTCAAGGTTCCCTCTCTGATCCCCTTACTTCTCTCCCCTCACACAAACATTATCCCATTATGTTAATAATGTCATCAAACTTGGGTTATGAGCTGTGTGAATGCTAGTTATACAGTTTAAAACTATCCAAGAGCAAGTTTAACTTGCATTCACTTGTTTTTTGGATGTTTGTAAATTTTAAGATGTGATTGATTAATTTGTTCAACTTTCTTATTTGAGCCAAATGGTCCTATTTTCTGTATCTTGTTTCCTTCTGAATAGGACGCCCACTTTGTCTCATACCATATACCCCATGATTCCCGACACCCAGTCAAAATTCAATATGACTGAATAGAATACCAATTTCTAGGTGGAAAAAATCAACTTTGTCCACTTCCTCATTTAAACTGTATAAAAATCAGAATCCTGTTGGGCAAAAGCCAAGTCACAATAGAGTAGATAAGAATAACACATGTACTCACAGGTATTTGCAAGGCACCTATGAAGCTTATAGCTGACATGCTATTTCCACCTTCCCCATTGACTGCAATGTTATGGTTCAGTGGCACTGTGCAGTTCTCTCTGTCAGGAAGCAAACACTGCATTGCTGGATCCTACATACAGGTTCCCACCACCACAAGAAGAAAAGCAAATACATTAAAAATATATGCTTCAAACACCCAACTCATTCAAATGTTTTATGACCTTTTTTTACTTTTTGTACTACAGAAAATGATTCACTGATTCTAAAATCCTTTTTATTTGAGATGTTCAATGGTTTAGCGAAAAGACACTATGGTTTAGGGCTGCATGCATTTACTTCTGGAGTCAAAGCACTATCTGTTTTGTGAGCAGATTTCAAACTGCAAAACCACTACACATCAGAGCGTGCTTGAATGGAACCCAGCTACTGGAAATTCTGACTTCTTTCTTCTTCTTTTCAGTGGCTTCTCCCTACCCACCATTCAAATTTGGTCTCATTGATTAGAGCCAAAAACACTTCTTGATTAACATATTGACGGTATCTTTGACATTACCTGGCTTCTATATAAATATTACACTGACTTTTCAGAATTTTTGCCTCTTGTATCTTCACATTCATCAGTTTAAGTAGGGACCATTTTTAATTGTTCAGGTATGTATAGCATATACTTAATTTTAAAAGACTCATGAGTTTGTTTTGTTCCTCACTCCTAGTCTTCAGTCATACTCATTCATGCAGTGACACCTATGAATTATATCAGCATTATTTAAGGACTAGATTCTGACATTTTACACTGAGTAGTACCCTACTCCACGTGACTTCAATTGCAGTGGCATAAATTGGGAGGAGGGAAGGAGAGCAAATCCGCACCCCCATGGTTTATGCACTTGCCCAAAGTTCCATAGGCTCTGGCAGGGTGGAGGGCAGGGCCTAACCACTTTTAAGCTGTTGTCCCATACTCAATCAACACAGCTGCTGCCAGAGTGGTCTAGAGCAACACTCCAGCTGTGTGTGGTTGCAGTGCCACTGAAGTTTGACCTGGCCTCCCTCTCTGTACACGTGGAGGGGTGGGCCGGGCCAAGTTTTAGTGAGTGGCATTGTGACCTGGAGCATGGGGTTGCCATGCCATTGAAATTTTGGAGGAGTGGCCGGGTGAAATGATGTGGTGACCTGCTGCACCAGGAGCCTGTCCATGTACAGCTGAGTGAGAGGGAGCCCACCGAGAACTCAAACGGGTGACACCGGCTCATGTACTGTGTGGGAAAGAGAGGTGGAGACTCCCTAGCAGAGGGGGGAACTCTGCAGCACGAGGAGTGTGGGGACTGGAATTTGACCATCCCCCCCTGGAAATATGTGAATTGGCTCCTCTGTTCAACCGTGCTGTTGGAGTATAGTACTATTCAGTATGGGTAGGATATCAGAATCCATGCCTAAGTCTGTAAAGCCAATTATCCAGCAATTACACTGAACCAATACCTCTCATTTATATCCCCCTGAATTTTGGGAAAGTTTAAACCTGAATCCAAGATTCACCATTCACTCCCATGTATGGTGGCAGAAATGTTGGTACAAAGCTGTCAATCTCCATCAAAACTACGTTGCCAGCTTATAAAAATGATAGGATCAATAGCTGTAGCAACCCAGTCTTTCACCTATCTGCAAACCATGGCACTGTAGCACTTTTAAGATGACCGAGCAGTGCTTCTCTTTTTAGCTGCAAGGGTATTTTTATGTACGTTCACCCTTCTCCTAACTATCACATAAGTATTTGTATTAAACCTTGGTGAAGAGCTTACTATCACCACATTTATTTGAATCGAAGCTTGGAACGGTAAAATGGCACATTATTCCACCCCCCTGCACTTGTGGGGTTGATGGAAAGCATCTGAGTAATCTTAAACAAATTGACATGAAGAACAAATGTCATAGCTTAAAAATGATGGAACAGATCTGAAAATGAAACTTTCTATTAAGTAATTTTGAAATAATCCTATTTATACATTGTTTGATTTAAAATGGCAACAAATTAGTAGCAGACACTTAATTTAAAGCTTTGAATAACTGAAACACCATTGACACTTTAGTTTAACATTTGCAATTCAAGGTTTCAATCCCAAACACAAAACAAAAACACTGGTGAAAATCCCTTCAGTCTTTACTCGGGAAAACATCCCATTGACTTTGATGGGAGTGCTGCATGACAGAGTAAACCCTGCAGCATTTGTAAGCACAATAACCTGATTAGAATAGTCTGAGTAAATGCTGCTCATTTCTCAAACTGGTGACTCTAAGCGTATTAAAGCAAAGATGAGAATTGTGAAGTGAAAGTTACCAATACACAACACAAATCACCTCTCTTAGCAATTCAAGTTGGAGATGTGTATCAATACTATGGAGTTAAGTGCTAGATACAGCCAGATAAGGAAAAAGCAATTTGTGCTTGGCAGGGATAATGCTTTTCAGTTTTGTCAGCAGGAGCGAATACACATATGGTACACTCCTGAGCTCTGGGGAAGGATTCATTATTGCTCAATACTATATAATTTTAAGAGGCCAACCTGACATGGCAGGTAATGCATGAAGCTATTCAAGTGTGCATCTAGAAATACATTCTGCTTTTATTTGTTGCATATGTTGAATATTATTTTTCTTTTTATAGTGGTCAGCTAAGAATTAGTAAGAACTGCCAATCTAGTACGCTAGGAATTGACTAGTTCTAAAACCATTAAACATCTGCTGTTTGTTTAGGCAGCGAGAAGCAGAACTTAAATCTTAGCTTAGCTATAGTGCATCTGTTGTAAAAAATATTCAACTCCATATTTACCGGAATAAGATTAGATACAGTTATTCTCAACTGCAGAGGAAAAGGGCAAGGTCTCAAAAACAGAGAAGCAGCAAACAGGAAGACTCTTTTGTGCCTGATTATTTCTCCACATTATGAACAATGATCACAGATAGCAAACAAAACATATATTAACTCTGACAGATTTGACAGCAAACACTCCAATGTTGCTCAATCAGTGTGCCTCAATCATGATCAAGAACGAACACCTCTCAGGGTAAGAGGGTAAAGTCTCCTTATCCATTCAGTCTGTAGCTTCTCTGCTCAGACTGACAACAATAATGCCAATTAGAGAGTGTTTTGATTAGCAATGGCAGAGCAAATTACAGCCAGTAGTTTCTTTTCAAATATCAGCCCTTTGTGTTTATGAATTGTCCAAAGACAGCTGATGAGAGTCCAGATTTTTGCCATTATTTTAAAATTATTCAGAGCATAACATTGGCAAATAATGCCTGAGCTGTAGATTGTACTCAAGCAATTTATTGTAGACATTGAATATACTTAGTGCAGAATGGTTTGGTTAATTTTGACTGAACACATGGGTGACAAGCAAAACTGGTTCTAGTTTGGTGTTTGGAAAGTCTTCCAACCTAAAAAATATCACTTTGCCATTGAAACTGAATTTTTGGAGGAGAAAATAATCAATTCTGATAAACAAATTTCAATTTTGACCACAGGAAGATGTGAAAACAAGAGTGGTCAGATTCAAATCAACATTTTGAAATGAAGATTTCTGTTTTGTTCTGGTCACAAGGTATATTTCTGTTCTCTGAATGGATAAATCCAGAATCAGATTTCTGGTGTAAATACCAGTACTCATGTTTACCAATTTAAAGTTTGCTTCCTGTCAATAACTTCTAATAGTTTAAAATTCTCTCTCTCTTTCTGTTTCCATGAATATTTCTGCAAATAAATTCACTGGCCATTTGGGAGGAGGGGGGAAGCAAACACAGTGGAAGCAGTTTATTTAAGAATTCAAATGAGTAATCTCAGAATTTTGGGGGGGCAGTTTTTACCCAGGGCTAGTTTTTATGTATATTTCTCCTCACAAAGAATTAGATTAAGACCACTCTTTTTTTTTTTTTTTTTAAATCGCCTATATGATAAACAAACAACTATCCACCTACCACCTGTAGCAAATTCTTTAAAAAATGGTCCTCAGGTGACGTTCAAAGTTGTACTTTGCCAAAGAAATAAGATTTGATGTTGTTCAGTCTCATGATTACTATACTTCGCCTGTCTGTGTTTTCTAGGTTAGACTGCACTCACTTCTCATTTTCAGAAGGATTCTTTTTGCAAACCAAGGGCCTGCAAAGTATGTACAACGGGGAGACAATAACTCTGTTCCTTTTATCTATAGATCTTCTCAGCATGGAGGATGGAAAGAAACGCCTCCCAACCCAGAATGTTCAGTCTCCAGGCTAAAGTCCAACCACTCAAAAGGTTACATATTGTGCACCCACATAACTAATCACTTCACAAAAATAAAATCAGTCAGAGGGCTAAACGGTGGCCAACCCTTCCATGGTTGCATGGTAGGGGGAGGGAGCACGAACTCAGTCTCCCTTGATGGCCCACGTAAGGGACATCCAGAATCATAGTCCTGGCAGTCAGAGGAGTGCAGGCGCTGCAAACAAGTTGCTTCTTCTGCAAGCAACAAGACAGAAGTGGAGTAGGCAAAATCATGCCTTTGTTTCTCCACCCCACCAACCAGGAGAGCATGCTAGCCATGTGATGGGGTGCATACTGCACCTTACAAGGATGTAGCAAATTACTCTTCTCCTACAGGGAGCTCCAGGAGGCATATTGTTCCCCTCGAGTGGTTCAGCATACTACATACCAAGCCTTATTACAGGTTCTGCCTACCAGGCACAACTCATTCCTTAGAATGAAAGGAGCAATACATAAAATAGTTGCTCGTCGGTAAGGGCCTGGTCCAGAGTCCTTGGAAGTCAGCCGAAAGACTCACATAGACTTTAATGGGTTTTGGATAACACCAAAGAAACAAAAGCAGCTATGTTGTCCCTTAATATGATGGGGGGAAATGATCTCTCCTCTCCTCACTAAATAATCAAGTACATTCCCTCGTAATAAATTATACACATTTAGTAAACAAGGGGATGTAGAGTGAAGGGCACGGTTATGTTTTGGCTATTTTTGCCTTGTACTATACAACACATTACTCTGCTAAATGCAATAATGACATCCCTGGTCAGAGATGGGCCACAGCTACAATGTTAGGATCTGAAGGTCTCCCAAATTTGGGGAAGTTTTGGATCCAGGTTTTTGGTTTGTCCTCCTCCCCTTATCACTACTGTGAATTTTGCACACGTTGCTCTGCCACTACTACTCCCCTTCTTTGAAGATTAAATTTTCATTATGAAGAACCTAAAGTTTACCACAGAAGTGATGCAACTGGTTTTGTCAGCAAGGGCAATAGGGCACAGAAGTTGTTAAATATATCATTATTTTTAAGAAGCAATAAATCTCCTACATAAAGCAAAAAACATTAAAGGGACACTATAGTATAGAAGAAATTAAGTGAAAGATTTTCATATGCATAAAGGGCAATCAATCACCTAGCTGCCTTTTGTGTCTTTGAAAAATCTTCCCCTGAAACACATTCATGGATAAAACCATTTTCATTGTAAAGATTCTACCTGAGCTTAGAAAATCTAACATACAATTTTAACTTAAGACATTTCATTTTACCTGAAATTTGTTGGTTTCTTTAGGGTTTAAGGTTGGCTTCTGGACTCTGAATCGATTTGTACCATTCATGTAGGACTGCAAAACAATTTTTAAAAGCACTACTTTAAGGAAGTCACTGACTGTAGAAGCAGGGTTAGATCCTACTTTCACATACCAGATGCATTCACACTTTATATGCAAAGCCATATAGAAAAACTTCTGGTTTGATGACTGTACATTGTGTTATTTTAAATTCAAGTGGAGTTCTGTGAATCTTGCAAAATGTGAACGATTTTACATACTCTCATTTCAAGTTGTGTTGTACACACGAGCAGCACAGGAAATTCAGATTGTGAGCTCATTCTACTTAACGGGTTTGACATTTTTCACTACTGTTTGCTAATCCACATTTTGTAACAATACTTTATCACTATTACACTTCCTAAACTGATCCATTTATTTCAGTGACTTCTATTAAGGAACAACCTCTCTCCCTCTCCATTGAAGACACAGGTTTCTCACATTTTCTTATAAAATACTCATTCCAGCTGTCTGAGCCCAGAAAGGTGGCACCAGGGTGGTTCTTTGGGTATTCCCCCCACCACAGTGGATCTGATCCTATCTATTCTTTGTGGGCTTCCCAGGCCTCCAACTAAAATAGGTCTAAATAGTTGCTTTCCTGTAAATATCACCATTCATTTGCATGTGCCATCGCACATCAATGCATACTGAAATTGGATTCTTTGAAAAATATCACCATACAAGACTTTATCTAAAAGGATTTGCCATTGACATTAAATTTGTTGGCTGGGCAGATTACATGTAAACCTTATATGTATATTCACCACCAGGTAGAGAGAACATGGGGCTGCATTCAGGTAGGCATAACATTATCTGAGCAGCAGAGGGAGGCACTAAATGCCGGATGGGGGAGAGGGATCTTTATAAACAAACAAAGTGCCTTTGTACATCTTGAATTCTATGTAAAAAATAAATACAGTAGAAAAGAATGTGCTGTCCAAATCTGAAGTCTTAATTTAAAAAGAAATATGGACAAAGTTTGCCCCAGATAAAGTGCATGGATGCATATTTTGGTTGTTATTTAGTTGTTCACTCCTCCAGTGCAACCATCCTACAGTGCAGAAAATTTATGGAGAGGTGAGGATAAGTTACGTATAATCCACAAAATGTAAAGTGCAGTCACAAAGATTGAAGTAATCTTCCTGGATGGGCCAACATCCAAAAACATGGGCTCCACAAAATACATATTAGAAATAAAAAGAAGAGTCATTTTGGGAAGTGAATTACAATGATCTAGCAGAAAGAAAATCTATTATCTGAGGAAAGACGAGCTATATATCTTTACGTAAAGCCTAAGAAGTGAAAGACTTTTTTTTTTTCCCCCTTTTCACTGTCTCAATGTGATTTACTCTGGTAAAGAAGAAATGTCTTGAGAGGAGGACTAAACTAAGAGGCTGTATATTAAATATTTATGAGAAGAAAAGTTGAAAAGTATGGAGTCTTCCAGATATGTTGTCATTCAAGCAGTCAATGCATTTGTGGAGACTAGATCTCTGTGGAAAAGTTTAGACAAAGCCACCACTTCTGACATTTACACCAGACTCTGAAATGTTTTGAAATTAGTTTCAGAGGTACAAGTACACAAATGAAGGTAAAATGGCCAAAGTACTTAAATGCACCTTCTATTTTTACAATTGTTGAAAAACAATTTCAAATGAAATTATCTTCATGAGTGGATTATGTTTCCAGTTAGAACTTTTTTTTTTTTTTTTTTTTTTTTTTTTTAAATAAATAAAAAAACCAGAGCAAAGCCAGATACAAGTGACAGTGCGTATCCTGAGAGATCTGTGGAGAAAGTCGGAGTTAGGTTTTTTAGGTTCTGTTCCCAACTCTGCCACTGACTTGGCAGGAAAAAATTATCAATTTTGGATAGCTCGTAACTTACAGAATAGTCACTTGAAAGTATGGAAGGAACTGGGCTTCCTATGGAACTTCAAATTATGGGGACATGAAAAATTCTCCATACCAGCTCACAGATGTTATCTTATATTTATTCTCTGAGAGGAACTACTTCTCATGGTAACTTTTCAAGTTTTTAATGCTTCATCCACTAAATCTAAGCAGAACAGAGACAAATATACCCTTGAATTATTATTTACAAAAAACGTTTTAGAAATTTGAGAAGACCCATGGGAATTTGTTTCTCAGAAGGACTGAAAACAAAACAGCAGCTAGAATTTTATGCCTTCTTGCAAAATTCTGCAGCTAGTCTAGCAAGGCTGAGGTTTTTGTTTCAAGTGATGGCCCTGTTTTATTCTCCTAATACCTTGAGCTGTATCCTTTCAGTTGTTATTCTTCTATACAGAATTTGTTAATCAGTATTCTATTTATTGGTTTAACTTCTACACATTTAAACTGTAGTGAATACAGAAGGAGAGTGCACTGTGAGGTGCACTGAAGTCAACAGGAGTTGAGGATACTTTGCACTTTTTGGACCTCAAATTTTAAATGTGAGGTGTTCCCACATTCAAACATCATGTGACTTCTTAGAATTTATTAAACTCTTGGCAAATTTTGCATTCTGGGGCTATTTCTGAGAGAAGTCCAAGAGAAAAATGTGTTTAAAACACTTTCATGGGATTTGCAAAGAAGAATCTGTGGGAGGGAGTGATGCTTTGTGCTTGAGAGAGCAGTTTCCATGGAAACAGTAGGTCAAATGCATCAGACAAGGAGGCTGGGTGTGGGGCAATTATCTTGCTGATGTCCTTGATAAGATTAAGTCAATGACATCTTTTTTTGGGGGGAGGGTGGCTGCAAGAAAACAAATCTCCCAAATGCCTTTTTTTTTTGGTTAAATAGCATCAAGACAGATATAGTCGAAAAGTCTTTTTTTTTTTTTTTCATCAGCTTTTGGTAAGGCAAAAAAGCATTATGCTATGCAGAGCTCTTTAACAATGCTTTCCAATAACAGTGCATTGAAGTGAATGGAATACATTTACCTCAACAAAGCTTAGTGGCTAATTCTGAGGTTTTTTTGTTTTCTTTCCAGCAACTGTATGAAGCGATTAGAACATTCACCGGGATGTTTTTCAATATGTAGCAAATAAATATTGAAGAAAAATATCTTCCAACTCAAACTGTCTAATATTCATGTAACTTCAACCCAGTAAGAGATTAGATTGCATTTGAAAAATGAGAAAGAATTAAATAGAAAATATAGACAGCACAGTATTTTCTTAGTTTTGATCACCTCATCTCATAGTGATGAAACAAAAATCAAAACAAAACAAAACAAAAAACCAATGTTCAAGAGAAGGGCAATTAAAATGATCAGAAACGTTATATGAGGAGAGATTGAAAGGATTAAAGACTATTTCCTTTGGAAAGGAGAAGAGTAAGAGGAGAAGAGATAGCCGTACAAGAAATAATAAAGGCCACAGAGAAGACCAATTGACCCTCAGTTACCATACAAGAAGAAGAGGGCACACAAAATTAAGTCAACATATTTAAAAACAGATAAAAGGACATTTTCTTTCAATGTACAATTCATCTTTGGGACTCACTGCCAAGGATATCATTGAGCCAATGACTTAGGCCCAAGTCATTCTTTATCCTACATGAAGATCCCCTTGTGGAGATTTTAATCCTCCTTCCCCCAAACTGTTCTTTCAGGAGGTCTATTTTGAAGAATTCTTCCATTGACTTAGCTATTGCCTCTCAGAGAGGTGGATTTACCACAGCAACAATTAATCCTTTCCTTCGCTGTAGTAAAAAGTGCCTGCAGCTATGTCATTGTAGTGTGTCTAGTGAAAACATGCCCTTACTGGAGCAGTCACACTGAAGTAAATGGGACTACTTGTGTGAGTGCTCAGCAATACAAATCAAGGCTTGCACAACATAGCCATAAGTTGTTCTTTTGTTTTTCAATAGTTAAATCAATGTTAAAGCACAACTCTCCTGCCTCCCTCCCTGCTCAAAAATGTACCGTGTCTGACACTAGGTTTCCAAATTGCCAATGTCAAAAGTGATGGTATTTTCCAGTATCCTCACAGCTGCACATTTTCCAGATATATCAAATACGACTAAAATATTTTCTAATACATTTTACAGTTTATTCAGGGCAACAAGGACTTCTTCCAACGTGTTGGATCTTCAGTAGCTCAAAGAGTGAGCAGGTCTCAAGGTTTCCTTTGAAATGCACTGCTTTAGTGCCAGCGAACTAAGGAGGATTGATTTTAATCAAGATGATTTAAAACACTAGGTGGAATGCCTCAAGTTTAATAATAAATCTTAATCAACCTTTCCATTTGTACTTCAGTTATTTCCCAAAGAAAGGTGCATGGTCTTTGGCTCATATAACCATTATAACATGATGATTTACAACTAAATAGTGTCTTTACATTAGATTTGGTATATCTTCTTGCACTTAGAAGGGTCTACTAAAACTATATACATTTATTGAAGCAATTACATAGCTTAAAGTTTTCAGATTATTAATTGTACAGTTTTAGTATAGTATATTGCTTATTTACTAGAGATTAGCTTTTTGCTCATAGTCGTGTCAAGCTGCACTAGGATGGTAAACTGGGATTTAACTGAACACATAAAACAGCATATAAAATTTATTTTCATTAAACAAAACAAGCTCTTAATACAGTACATGACTTATTGTGCCATATTTATAAAAAAGTTGACCACAAAAGCTAGATGTTTTCTCCTTGATTCTTTCTTTATATAAAAAAGGAGCCTTTAATTCAAAGTTTTTGAAAGAGGCTCGTGGATTCAGCATATTTATTTTTTATTTAAACCTTTTAAGAGGTTATAAGTACTTTAGGATTTAACATATTTTGGGTTTAATTCAGATTTAAACAGATTTATTTTCCAAAAGAAAAATTTATTATAAATTTAAACAAAATAAAAAAAATTCAGTTTAAACTTAAAAAAAAAATCTATTTTTTGTTTTTCCCAAAAAACATACATTTTTATCCACCCTGCAGCAAACTGCATGAATTACACTCAACTTCCACTACAAAACCAGCCTACTACATTGTCACCTGAGCCCTACCATCAAGATTAATTCATTTCCCTCCAGGTATTACAGTCCCTCATTGTTCAAATTTATACCAGAAGATTAGTTTCATACTATAACTATCAAATAATGTTCTATTTAATCATTTAAAAATGAAAGTAACATGAAATATAGCAATGAATAATACATTGAAAAGGAGAAATCAAAACAGAAAGGTGTTCACTTACACTGGATGATGTGCAAGTGCAACTTATATCTTTAGGGTCTGAAATACAACAAATATCAGTTAATTAAAAAAAAATCAAGCATAAGGAATCGCACTCCTAAAACATGGCTGATACTAAGGCCTGGTCTTCACAAGAAAATTTGCAATACCAGAATAACTATGCATGATAGAGGTGTGATTTTTTTTATTGATGGGGTTATAAGCCATAGTGTAGACACAATATAGTGGTATACGGATGCCTTATATTGATATAGTTTATTTTGCTCCCTTAGCCAGTATGAGCTATTTTGGTATAAACACTTCTATATGGATACAATTGCCTTCATGCTGCGTGTGTGCACGTATCCATGCACGTGCGTTCTTACTGCTTTAACCATAACTAAGGCAGTAAAACTTTCTGGTACAGTTTAGCCCTCAGTGAAAAAATACCCACTTTCATTTTGATCTACAGATAGACTATTTGTTTATTTTCTTTAATGTACAGGACACAGACAAAAAGCACAGTTAAGTCATTTTCAGTCAGACATAATGTGTATGAAGTCAAGTGAAAGATGTCACGTGTAATCATACTAGGAATACTCCAATTCCCACCAACGTGGAGTCTGACCCTTGCCTCAGAAACAGACTCACTGAAGTCAAATGACGATACAAGAGGATATGGTTGGGGGTGAAGTGGGACAAATACATTCTGGTAGGGTATATCATGTCTTTGTCACATCAGGATCATATTGCTGTAATCACTCCACAGGGTGCTATACTTTAAGACCACTCAGAAACAAGAACTAATGTAGGATTAAGTGGAGCTCCGGATCAGGAGCACATTACACCCATGCGCCATGATTTGTACTGATGCCCAGTAAGTTTCAGAATGGAATTCAAGGAGTGGGGTTAACCTGTAAAGCTCTATATGGTTTGAAAACCAGTTACCTGAGAGCTTGCCTTTTCCCCATGCCATGCTGCCATAGATGTAATCAGGGGAGACCCTTGAGCTATCAGTGAGAGAGCTGCAGCAAGGGGATCAGGCTGGGACTTTGAAAGTGCCCCCTTAGCATGTCAGATCTTGACCATCCAGACATGCTGAAAAACCCATCTTTTTGTCCACCTAGGCTTTCTGGGAAGGACATGACCCAAGTGTCTGGTGGATATTTTTTTAGATACGAGCAGACCTTTATAGTTATTTTGCATTGTGTATTTTAACTTGTGTAATGGGTGTTCCCAGCACAGAACGGGCAGTTACACAATTTTGTATAAATCAAAATAAAAATAAGGAAATGCATACTTACGTTCAATGAGAAACAGAAAACAAACGATCCCCAGACAAGCAATGACAACTCCAGGAACCACAAAAGACAGACCCCAGCAGGTAGATACCCAGTAACCAGCAATTAAGGATCCTAAGATATTCCCCACTGAAGTGTGAGAATTCCAGATTCCCATGATCAAACCTCTCCTGTATTCAAAAGGATGCCAGTTTTAGATACTCTGCTCGTAAACATTAACTAGAAGCAAGCATGACAGACAGCAGTTAATCTTTGGCACTGCTGAAGTATTTGAAGCTTTATCCCTCTATAACTGAACATAACCTTTTATGCTACTGGCTTTTATCTGACCATTTCAAAGTGCCCAAACGTTAATGAATGTATCCTAAAAGCTTCTCTGTGCGTGATATGGGTATTATTCAGAACATGGCACGACTGGGACCTGTGAGCCTGATTAAGGCCATTGAAATAAATGGAATGACTCCCATTAACTTCAATGGGTTTTGGATCAAGTCTTAAAGCTGCATTTTCACTAGGGGAAGAAAGGCATGTTCTTAGTTTGAATCAGCTACGTCTACACTACAACTGTTACAGCAGCACAGCTGCAGGTATGCTACAGCAGCACAGACACTTGCTATGACGACAGAAGGGGTTTTTCTGCCACTGTAGTAAATCCAGCCCCCTTGAGAGGTTGTAGCTAGGTCAATGGCAGGATCCGGCCTGGTCTACACTACAAAGTTAATTCGATGTAAGGGGTAGGCTGGGTCGCCCAAGATCACTATTAACATTTCGATATCACCAATGGAAATGTGCTGGTCAGGAAAGAAAGTCCCTGCTTATAGCTTTCTGAACATTCCTGTGTTCTTAAAGATGAGAGCGCTATGCACCTTCCAGCCCACACTGATGTTAATGAAGCATCCCCGGTGATCCACCAATGCTTGCGTAACCGCAGAAAAGTAGCCCTCTCTGTTGATGCACTCTGTGGCAAGGTGCCGCCAACCCGCCACTGGATACCTGGGCTGTTGTGGCCCCACTTCTTCCCGCCTCCACTCTACCTCCCCTTCCCACTGCACTGCTTGCAGCCCATGGTGGGCCTCAGAGTTCCTCTGGGTGGCCTGGGCTCAGGACTACTCTGGGCACCAGCCAGGTGCTGTGTGGCTGCTCTGGGTGCCGGGGCTGCTCCTTGGGCTGGCTAGGGCTCGGGGCTGCGCCTGCAGGCTGGCCAGCCAGGGCGAGAGGCAGAA
Organism: Emydura macquarii macquarii; assembly: GCF_026122565.2. NCBI lineage: Eukaryota > Metazoa > Chordata > Testudines > Chelidae > Emydura > Emydura macquarii. The sequence continues at coordinate 16,781,303 of NW_027131180.1, forward strand.
GGAGCAGGACAGGGCCGGGGTGGAAGGAGCGGGGCACTAGCCTCCCCAAAGGGGAGGTGCATGAGCCTCCCACGGTGGGGTGCAAAAATGCATACTTTCAATTGCTTCCCTGCAATTTGGGAACCCCATTACTGCAATTCCATCCACTATGTCCTGCACACAGCCAAGAGTCACAGTCCTGCAGAGCAGGTGATTTATGGCCCTGCGCCTCTGCATGACAATAGCCCCCTCAGTGGATTTTCCAACTCCACAATGATTTCCCACTGAACGGAAGCAATCTGGCTTTGCAAGTTTCCACAGTGTAATTGGCACTTGCTTCTCTCCTATCAGGACAGCTCTTGTTCCGGTATCTCTGTGCAAAAGGGCTGGGGTGGGCTCAGCACACAGATCCACATATGTGGCCTTGTGCAGCTGAAAATTCTGCAGCTACTGCTCACTGGCCCAAGCATAATTTTTCCGGATCCAGTACAAACTTGTAACATGGGCCCCCTCCTACACACATACCTATGGGGTTCCAGCCTGCGCAGGGCCCTCCAGGGTCTCTGGGCCCTGGTAAAGTGTATCCTTCCCCATCCCCCCCATGTGGGGGCCCTGACTTGCTCGTTATCCCAAGCTTGCATTATGGCATCACACCAGTCAGTGCTCATTCTTGGGACAGAAATGGTGCTCCACCATCTGCAGCTGCTCTGTAAATGCCACCAACAACCTTGAATTGGTTCTTGCTTTGTCCAACAGCCATCTATCCTCCAGTAAACAGTACCATTCCCCACTGATTCAGTTCTTCTTAAGGCTCTGCAAATACTGAAGGATGGTGTGTTCTGTCTTAAGTGTTGCAAGCACAATAGTGCAGAGCTGTGCAGGCTCCATGCTTCTGTCAGAGATGGCAGACAGCGAGGAGGGCCATGCAAGTTTGAGGGATTATTAAAAAAAGGACAAGACAATTATGGGATTGATGACATCATGGGATGGAGACTGCTGACCCCTTGCTTCCAGTCAACCCTGCATGATTCATTTCTGTCCTATGCTGCATTACCCAAACTTCCCAAAAGAGAGAGAGCTGGATGGTGGCAGGTTGCACGCTGTGATACCCACCTGTGATGCACTGTACTGTGCATCAACACAAGCGCTCCTGGTGAGTATATGCAGCATTGACACAAGGAGCTAAGTAAGCACATGCACAAGTAATACACTAGCTGCAGCAGCTTTATGCCAACGTAACTTGCGTCGACCAAAGTTGGTAGTGTAGAGATGGCCTTCCGCTGACCTAGTGGTGTCTGCCAAGGGCCTAAATCACTTTAACTATATCTCTCCAGCAGGATAATTTTTTACACCCTTGAGCAATATACCTAGGTCAGAGTAAGTTATAGGTGTAGAGCAGGCCTTAACTAACTTGAGGTAAAATCCTAGTGAAGACTAGGCAGTTGGCAGTTTTCACACAAGTTAGTAGGTTGAGTGAAAGAAAAGGCTTCCCCATAGTCTTTAATTCAAGCTGCTAACTCATGTGAAAACTGCAAACGGCCATGTCATCACTAGGATTTTACCTCGAGTTAGCTAACTCTAGCTAAGTACACATCTTTTTTCCCTACTAAAGAAAAAGTAGTAAGTGTTTTGCCCAAGGTCAAGTGAATATGAAACAAAACCAGGACTACACCCAGATCTCATCTCATCTCACTTGGTTCATTTATTTATGAATGCTCTCACTCTGTCAATGTCATCACATTGGTGAAACTGATCTCTATGCTCACGTGAGACTATACTTTTCCCTTTAATAGCATACACACACACACACACACACACACACACACACACACACACACACACCATGACCTCATATAGAAAGTAGACTTAACTTTTGTACTTCACTATTCCTTCAGTCTTAGGCCTTGTCTACACTTAAAAATTAGGTCGACCTAGTTACATGGCACAGGGCTGGGAAAAATTTCACACCCTGTGTGATGTAGTTAGGTCAACCTAACCCCCATTGCAGCTGCAAAAAAGATTCTTCTATTGACATCGCTAATGCCTCTTGGAGAAGTAAATTTATTACAGTGAAGGAAAAACTCTGTCCCTGAGGTAAGTGTCTACACTACAGCAGGGAAGCTGAAGAACTGCAGTTGTGCCACTGTAACACTAGTAGTGATATACCCTTATTGATTATAATGTTCATACAGTGGCATCTATAATAGGGACATCAGATCCTACAGTAGCATTAATGTGAATTATTTCTCTGCAACTGCTGTTGGCGCCAATGGATTTACTGTGCAGCTACTGCAATGTTATGGAGAAACTCTGTGTGATGTTACAAAATAACAGTAAAATATCTCCCACAGCAGGACTGAAAAAGTTGGCTTTGAAAAGAATGAGCACTACGAAACAGCAGAATATTTTGTTAATCCATCTGTCAAATATAATTTATTTAAATTCATATCTTTTTTGAGTTGTATTATAAAAAAAGTGTTAAAAACGGATAGATCTATGCCAATTTTTGATGCATACCCTGATGATTTTAAACAGAAGTGAAAGCAATGGGAAATTCCATTTTAAAACCAATGGCACAATACAGCTTTTATTTTGTGTTTTAAAGCGTTTTTAGACAGGGAATATTTGCCAGATTTCCTCTCAATTCAATTCTGAAATACTTTACTCAGATGTCTCTGAGTTTTTCAGTTAAAATTATTAATGAACACACACCAATACAGTTGTTCGAAGCAGTAAGCAATCATGTTTTGAACTATTTAGGTAAGCTAGTTGCCACGACCAACAGGTAATTACTTATTTTTAAAGATTCTTCCTTAAAGGCTTAATTCAAAAATCACTGAAACTAAATGGGAATTTTTACACTAACTTCAACAGGTTTTGTATTAAGGCCTAGAACCACCCATATGTAGTCGTAGTCACAGTACTTTAAAAATATTTATGTTTTTACCTTCCTTTTCCAAACCAGTTGCCAATGCAGGTAACAACACTGGGCCAGCCAGTGGTTTGCACCAACCCATTAGCTATCTGAAATCATATTACAAAAAACATTTTATGAGTAAAATTATTGCTACACAATTCACACTAAGTGCTTCCTTAGACGATCCTAAATCGCACAAGAACAAACCTACATTAGTACTTATTAGATTTTTATCATTAATATTAGATTAATATATTTTAAAAACATCTTCATTCTTCAGCAAAAAATAAAGTAATACTTTATATATACAGCACTTCCTATTTAAGGATCTCAAAACTTTTTATAGTGCAAACCTTCACAAACTGAGGTCCTGATCTCATGCTTGCCAAAGATCACACAAAATCTGACAAGGCTAAGAACTCTTGACTTTCACTGCTCTAACCACTTCATAATATTTTCACCTGAATTTGAGTTTAGGGAAATGGGTGAAAATAGATGCTAAAAGGACAAAGTCTTATGGAAGAATGTAGAACAGACGTAGTCAATCTATAGATTGCTAGCTAAAATCGGACCACCAGAAGCTTTTGAATGGATCGCAAAATCTGTTTATTTACTTATTGTTATTGTTATTATTTTTGTATTATTTTCTCTGGAGTCTGGACCTTGACTATACCTTGATCAAGAAATGTGGACCTTGACAAAAAATAATTGATTATCCCTGATGCAGAACCTAGAATTTAAAAGGAACAAAAGAAAAAACTGTATATACTGAAGGGACAAATTTCATATACTAAACTCAGAATGAGGTTTGAAGTTGAAATGAAGTTCTTTAATAAACTGTTTAAGGCTGGGATTTTCAAGGAGACTAAGGGAGATAGGTACTCAACTCCCATCAGTTGGGCATCTCACTCTTTTAGGCTACGTTTACACTGACGGTGGCAAAATCGCCACCGCCAGATCGATCTTTCAGGATCGATTGAGCGGTCAGTGAGACCCGCTCAATCGATCAGGAAGTCGACTGATTAATTCCACCCCCTCAAGTAGCGTAGCGCTGAGTCATCGGGAATGCTGTTCCCGTCGGCTCAGCGCAGTGTGAACAGCGCGCAGAAGGGAAGCTGAGTAGTCGACGTCAGTTACGCAAACTACTCTGTGTAGTTTGTGTAACTCCCGTCGACTGCCGCCGAATTGCGCGGTCAGTGTGAACCAGCCCTTAGACTCCTTTGAAGAGTCCAGCCTAGAATCCCAAGTCACTGATACGAGGAGAACATAATAATTCACATTTGCGATACACAATTTAGAAAACAAAATAAAATGTATTCAGTCAAACTATTGTATTTATCTATCAAGAACAGCATTAATGATTCTGGGTGGGATTTTCAAAAGTGACAAAGGGTATGTCTACACTTCAAGCTGGAAGTATAATTCCCAGCTTCAGACCTGCCCATGCTAGCTCTGATCGAGCGGAGCAAGTCTGCATGCTAAAAAATAAACTAACTGTGGCAGTTCACACAGTGGGAGGTGCTAGACACCCCGATTATGTACGTGTCTGAGACCACAAATATGTAGGTTAAGTGTAGCGAGGCAGTGAGAGTGGCGGGAGGGGCTAGCTGCCCTGAGTACGTACCTTTGGTCTCAGACTGGTACATACTTTGGGGTGGCTGGCCACTCCTGCTGCTCGCACTGCCATAGTTACAGTTAACTTTTAGCATACTGGCTTGATCAGAGCAAGCATGGGTATGTCTCCTTGAGCTGTGACTTACATCTCCAGCTCAAAAAGTACACATACCATGCATGACTTAGGAGCACAAGTCCCATTGCCTTTCATGTAAGGCCTGATCCAAAGTCCATTGAAGGCAATGCAAAGTCTTTCCAGTGACTTCAATGGGCTTTAGAACAGACCCACACAAGGTTTCTGAGAATTCCACTCCATGAGTTTTTGTTCCAATGGTTGGTGATATCTTGAATGAACCCTTTCACCAGTGCAGGAAACTGCTCAGAGAAAGCCGGTACCCTACATTCAGGTCTTAGACAGGTAAAAGTAAATGTATTTGTTTTCAAAGCTATATTATTTCTCAAGCTTAGGTTTACACACATTAATGATCTGGGATTTTAAACAGTTTAAGTTTAAAAAAAAAAAAAAGATTTTATTTAAAACATTTTATTTTTAAGATCGGGCATTTCTCGAGATGCCATGGCAAGCAGTCTCTTGCATTCCATTCAGGTCTGAATGTAATTCAGCCTTGCAGCTAGCCATGTAACCATTAAATGCCACTCATATCTGAAAATAAAAAAAAACAAAAACAAAAAACATACATACATAAATTTGGAAAGCCAGTGCATCTAGGAAAATAAACAGTATGCTTACCTGAGCCACCATGTAGAACCACAGGTTATGTATATTATAGAAATAGCCCAGCCCAAACATTGCAGTGAAGAGTCCACTGGCAAGCATTCCAACCGTTAGATAATATCGGATAGGCAGTCGCTCTCCTATTATACCACTGTGAATGTACCGGGGTAAAGAAAAAAAGAAACACTTAAAAGAAACATGAAAAAATGTCAGACACCAAACTTTAATAGCGCATAAAGAGTATTTTACATTTCTGGATTTATTAGGGCTTTCCCCCCCAAATTTCAACAGAAATTTTAGCTAAAATTGAACGATTTGTAAAATTTGATACAATAATAAATATTTGGTTCATTACATGACAAATGCTGATATTGGAATAATAAACTTTATAAGGAAATGGTTTTACTGGGGGCATAATAAGAATTATTTTCCACTTGATTCTTAATATTGTGTGGGCTGTATCTACACAGTAGCTGGGAGGTATAATTCCCAGTTCATGTAGACATATATGCGCTAGCTCTGCTTGAACGAGTGTGCTACAAATAGCAACCTGGACATGGCATTGCAAGCTGTGTCTTGGACTCGCTGCCTGAATACAATCCCTCCCTCCCCCCCACCCCAAGATCCTAGATATGTACGAAAAGTGGCGGACATAAGCCACCACCGATATTGTCACAGCCACATGGCTGTTTTTAATCTTGTTAGCCTGAGTGGAGTTAGCTCGTGTATGTCTACCAGATGTGGGAATTACACCACCTCCTTGATATTTAGACATGCTCATTGATGTATATAGGCTAAACTGGGACCTGTGATGCATTCCTGTTCAAAGGAATAAAGATCCTTCCTGTGAGTTTCTGTAAGGGTTTCAGGATAGACACATTTTTTCACACTGACTAGATCAGGACTTGGAGCGCATGTGACAATCCAAGTTTTTCCTTCCTTCTTCAGTAATCACTTATCAGAAGCTTCCCACAAGGGACGGATAACAGATTAGAAGCACTGCAGCCTTCTGAATCAAAGAGATCTGAGTTCAAAAAGAATGAAAAAAAAAAAGGGGGGAGGGGTAAAGGAATTACCTGAAATACATTCCAACTGCATACGCACACAGAAATGAGTAATCCAGGGCTCCCAGTAACTGCTTGTAGTTGTTCTTGTCTAAGAAGACATTTTCAAAACAAGTCAGTGGAATAAGTTTATCATCAATAGCTTTCAAACCCTTATTATATATTTCATATACAGATCTTGGAAATCTTAAAAAAAAAAAAAGATATTTTTAGTTTAAGTGAATTTTCTAGCAGAAAAAATTGAGAATGCCAGTTTCTTGATGCTTTGCATTCTATTTAACCAAAGAATACTATATTTTCTATTTTCACCTATTACATATTAGAAAAACACTGTTTGGAGCATTCTTAATACCCCCATTACCTGATTCATATCAATATAACATTTGGAAGAAGTGGAAAACACAAATTTATTAGCAAAATATATTGAATTTTCAAGTTTCTAAGAGAACAAAGTTCACAAAAGTTTTTAAAAAATTTAAAATTCCCTAAAAGGAAGATATACTTTTCAAATGTGTCAGGTGCTAACTGCCAAGATGGTGGAAACAGATTGCCATATGGCTTTTTAAAAAGACTAAATACTTTTTAAAAGAAGTAAAATTAAAGGATGTTGTGCTTTATTCTTAGATACTAGAAAATAAATATTTCTGCAAATATTTATTCCTCATTTCCAATGTTCTCTCTGACCCCGTAATCAAAGCTACTTGTGTGGGCTCTGGCAGCCCATGTGTCCCTAAACCTCTGACTGCCACAAACTGGGACTGGATTATAGGGGATGGATCACTCAATAATTATTCTGTTCTATTCATTCCTCTGTAGCATCTGGCGTTGGCCTCAATCAGAAGACAAGACACTGGGCTAGATGGACCAGTGGTCTGACCCAGTATGGCCATTCTTATGAGCCACTATAGTCAATGGGGCTCTCTGCAGGCCAAGAGGTCATCCATGCAGATACAAATCTCAGGAGCAGGGCTATTATTTTGATATATTGGATGAAAAGGAGCATGGTTAAATGACTTGATGATAAAAATACCTGCACCCTGTCTACATTAGTGTTTTCAATGTTGCTTGACCAGAGATGGGAGAATGACAATTGGCTGAAAATTTTCAGTTTAACAGGTGCTGGATTTATGCGCAAAGTCTATGAACCGCACACACAGACCTGGTTCAGCAAGGGACTAAAATGTATGCCAAACTTCAAGTATTTGAATAGCTCCATCAATTTCAACATATGTTTAAACACACTCATATGTTTAAAGTTAGGCACATGCATAGACTTTGCTAAATAGGAGTCACAGGTGATCACACCCAAGTGGAGGCAGCTGTTTGACAATCAGGATCGGTCAGCTTTTCCTACCCCATTTTGAGCACCTGGGCCTAAAATTAGTCTTGGCTACAGACTGACTTCAAACAGAATCACAATCCGAAAGGTTGTGAAAACAACACTGATTTTCAATATCACGTAATCTACCCCAATCTTCTGCTTTTAAATTTATTATTTTTAGAAATCTATTGGATGGAATACTGTGCTCAACAGTAACTTTCTATCTGAGGCAAATTGCTCAGGCTGTAAACATCTCCTGAGAAGTGCCGTTCCCCTGAGGAGCTCTGCATACAATCCCTGGCTCCCAGTGATACATAAACCATTCATAAACTTAATACAACATGGTCTCCAACTATACTGCATGTGGTTGCAATATCAAAGGGAGAATGCAGGTGCAGTTTCCCTGAAAACATGACACATGACACACAAACAGAGGCCCTATTTAAGAGCAGGGTAAGGAGGACTTAAAGGAGAGACTCTGCTCAGCCTGAAATGCCAATGACCCATGGACTCAAAAGAAGGAGGGAGCACAAACTAGAGGAGAGTGCATTTCAGGACTATAATTTTCGAAGATCTGTTAACTCGAGTGCTTTACCAGTAAAGCCACGGTGATTAAAAAATTATTCTGGTGAACCTGTGCTCCTTGCTTGCCTGCCACATTGTCCCCAAAAGGGTAAACTAGGAGCCCCAGAGTGCCCACAGTCAGACTAAGTGGAACTCTGTGAGAGAGAGTGTGTTAGCAACTGAAGGATGAAAGGGGGAAGCTGGTGAGTAGGGTCTCAGAGACTCAGACACTTGTTTTCAGGGTCTAGGATGGCTAAATGGTGGCACCCCATTTCCTGAAGAAGGATGTCAGACAAGAGGCATGTGCTCAGGAGTGTGCCCTAGAGTCTGAGAGCTAGAACTGTATAGTGGGTTACTAAGCCACTTTGTAATGCAGGGGTCCATCTACACAGTTCAGAGTGCAGGATCAGAGCCTAAGTTAGTAACCATTGAACAGTTTCTCCCTTGCTAGTGAGCTATCAATTTCCTAGGATCTTCTAGTGTACGGATATTCCCTGTTAATGATCAGATGCTGAACACAAGATGTCAAGAACTTATTCACAATCTCAATTATATTCAAATTATTACACTATTAACTTATAAATAGGCAAAACATATAGCTAAATTGTAATTAAAATGCTTTCTAAATGAACATCTTTTCTTTGTTTTGAAGGTGCACTTAGCACCTTAGCACTTCTGGAATGTGCATGGTGCTAATGAATAGCTTATAGAGCTGGTCAGATAGGAATGTCCATTCCATGGAAAATTCTGACATTTCAAACTTTATTTTTGTTCCAAATCAGAAACATTGAATTTTTCCACTGAATAGAAATTCTGGAAGCATTGAATTGTTTTGTCTCAGTAGTTTCAGAACCACATATTACATTTATTATAAAATATAAAGGTCAAAATGAAATGAAGAAAAAGTCAAGATGATTAGTTTTGACCCTTTTCAGTGACAAATATATACAAAATCAACAAATTCCCATGAAACATTTAGATTTTGACAGATTTGCGTTTTCTGACTGAAATTTGTTCCATCAAAATTTTTTAGACTTCAGCAGTTGAAGTCATTATAACTTATTTGTAAGAGACTTGCCATTTAAAGCTCCATTTAATTTGTGACACTCATGTTAGCCAGGATAATTTAAAAACAAAACATGCGTCTCTCATTCTTTCCATGGTAAGAATCCTTATGATAAGTAAGAAGTTACAACACTTGTATAAATACCATTATTACAAAATTAGCTTGCAAATGAACTCACCAAATGGCTCCCAACCGCACTGAGATTCATTAGGCAACTTTTTAACAGGCTGAACCTGGATGGCATATTCTTTGTAGGAGTTGAGTTCAATTTCATTTGGAGGAGCACAATGCTTATGTAGTTCTCCCTAATGTCAAAAGAGAATTTGAAAATATAAAACTAATTTGATACAGAATCCTGCTGTACACGAAATAGCAGCAAATTTAACAAAGCGTATTTAAGTCAATGGTGTGTCTATCCTTCTTCACTTGCAGAGCTGTTATGGCTTGTAGGTTCCAGGATATTAGCGAGACAAGGTAGTTGAGGTAATATCTTTTAATGAACCAACTGCAGTTGATCAGAGACAAGCTTTAGAGCTCATACAGAGCTCTTCTTCAGATTGGTCCAATAAAAGATATCATCTCACCCACCTCATCTCTCTAATATCTATTTTAATGGCTTTGGATCAGTTCCTATATGTGAAACACCCTTCATCACATGTGAGGCTAGAAACAGTGTTCTAGTGACAGTGCTCGTCATACTGAGGGATCCCAAAATACTTAACGAACAGTAGGCCTGATTAACCACTGTTATGCTGCTGTTTTATGCTAATGTAAACGCCAAAGGATCCATACAAAGCTTCGCTGGGAGTTACATTGGAGTAACACAATCCTACACCTATTAGAAGTCAATGGAAGTTTTGCCATCAGCTTCAATGGAAGCAGGATTGGGGTCCAAATCTGACAAAAACTACAGTCCCAAACTTGCAAACAATCATGTATCTTCTTAACTTTAAGTACGGTGAATACTCCTATAAGTCACCGTGCACAATGTTAAGCCTGTGTGTAAATCTTTGTAGGCTCAAGGGCAACATATTGCATTTCACCCAACGTTACAATGCAGCACAGCCAAGTTTAGGACAAGGATGGAAGAGAAGAGAAAAACAAACACCACACCCCATTGAAATTGCAAGGGAAAATTAGATAGGCAAAACGTAGTAACCAGGATTGACAGAGCAGGGTTTAACACCCCCTATTCTCACTGCACATACTATGATCAGAAATGGGCCAGGATTTGGCATTTACATCTCATCGGAAAGAGGCATCTCCAACAGCACAGCGCAGCACACTAACAAACATGCCTGGGAAACGGCCGAGTTCACTCAGCAGCTCCTATAGAAGTGAACAAGCATACTGCAGTGGTACATATCAAACAGAAGTAGAACATCTCCCCCAAAGTAGAAATTATCTATTCAAAACGTATAAAGGGATAATGATATACTTTCCTAACAAGCACTCATGTGCAACTGATGTTCCCAGCCACAGAGGTGTAAATTTGGAATAGCTCTATTTACCTCAGTGAAGTTATTCTGGATTTATATGGCTGCAAATATGGGCAGAATTTGTCCTATATCATCCAAGAACATTGCAATGCCCTTTCCTTTAACAAAAAGGCACATTTTTAAAATTGTTTAAAAGTTTATATCTTCAACATTTCTCCTCGTCCCCAAACACACTACTATTGCACATACCAATGCTGCAAGCTGATGTGCATGAGCAGACTTCTAGGTCTGTGAAGAATCCCACTAACATAACCAGGACTCCACGCAGACATAAGGATCTGTCCATTCAGATCACATTGCAGGACTGGGACCCATGAACATTATACAGCATACTGTACCCAAATGAAGTGGAATAGTAAAATATAATGACAGTGAAGAATCAGACTGGGGAGGAGAGGGGGGAAAAAAATCAACTTTTGGAAGGATCAGTATTTTAAAAAAAAAAAAAAAAAAAAGGAAGAAAAAAAGAGAAAGCCAGACCATCAAGTCTAAAAATAAAAATAGAAAATATAGTCTGACACATCAAGCTGCATGAAACTTCAAAGATAATACAGGGAGGAAGGGATTTAGTTTATTAGTTTTTAATTAGATCAAGAAACTGCTCACACTACTTGAAGCCAAGCTAGCAACAGGTATATCTAACACTGGCTTCTAGAGCAGTGTGGATGAGAACTACCTCTCTAAAAAAGAGAACAGTTTTCATATGGAAAATCCTAGTCTATACAGACCAGGGAAACAGTGCTAAAGCCAGTTTTATTCCTTGTGTAAAAAAGGTTCTTAGAGGGAACGAAATCAAAAGGTTAACGAAACACTTGACAATTTGAAATGTAAACAATAAAACATATCTAAGCAATTTGCATTCTGATGACAAGTCCACTACTATTTATTTACAGAATGGAACAAGATTTTTTTAATATAAACAAGCTCTTCAGCAACAAAGCAACAAAATATACATAACAACTTCAGATTAATGTACTGCCAATCTGTTCTGAAAGTCTAAGATGAAAATAAATTATATTTCTTTGACATCACTGCACTAGCTCATATATACTCATATATAGTACTGCACAATAACCAAAATCCTTTCAAATGATCTAATTTGCACAATTTATTCAGTCTCAACTGACTCATCAGCTCTGAGCAACTCTTCTCAGATTTTAGGTCCTGATCACGTGAGGTAAGTGAAGGAGATGCATAAGTGTTTACGGGACCAGAGCCTAAAACCAGAAGTATGTGCAGTATTCTAGGAGCGGTCTCAAAAAATTTATAGCATGAGACTATGGTATGACAAGTGTAATTATCGGCACTTGTTTTTGCAACACTGTGGGTTAAACTTTAAACAATGTCTTTCAAAAAAAAAAAAAAAAAAAAACCCACAAAAGTATTCTTCCCTGTTTGATAAAATTAGGCAGATATTTAAACAAAATGATTCATTGTTGCTTACCTTAACTATACTAATAGGTTTCCTTGATAAGTGGAAACTAGCATATAACAAAAAGGTCAGAACAAAAATGAAGGCCCTGCACCTGTAACAAAAGAAAAATCAGTATTTAATTTTAAATTTCCTAAGTGATTTCATTCATCAGATTTATATTCACCAACATTTTACATTAAACAAAATATTTCAAAATATTCTTCAATTTTTTTTCACTTCATGTTATCATAAACCCTTGAAGCTAGAAAGGCTTTAAATTAACTCTAATTACTGTGTACTGGGGTATACAGTTGAGCAATTTCAATAGTGTATATAGTTATTTAAGCCAGCATCAGAACAAAACATTATTCCTGAATCTGTGACACCTTTACACCAGAGGTTCCCAAACTAGGGTCTGTGGACTACAGAGCACATTGTGCTGGCTCTTTTCTGTTTCCAATGGCTAACGCATATCAAAAGAGAAACAAAAGAAAAATAAACAATGTTATTTATTTTCCTATTACTGGTTTCCATGTAAGCAATTGTTGTAGTGGTCAGATGGCTTTGGTATGATAGGAACACACCTCTCACATTTCCAATTACAATGAGATGTGATCTACCCCACCCCCACCCCTTTTTTTTTTTTTAAACATAAAAAGTTTGTAAATACTTGCCTTTAAGCTGAGGTTTCATTTACATCTACTGTATAGCCATTAGCATATTTTTTTAAATGGAGAAGAGCAGTTTGAAAGATTTGTTGCACTATAGTAGATGGTAAGCAAAGTAGGAAAACAAATACCTGTTAAGTATACTGTTTGATAAATTATACAATGCTGCATGCCTTCAACTTTGCATCCTACATAATATCCAGTTGTTTGTCTGCATATATAAGCAAAAGTATGAACAAGAGCCAAGTGCCATTATAAGTGTAATGTATCCATTTAAATCTACAAAAGAAATGTAGGTACCACAGCACACTATAAATATCGTATGCTTGGTAATGTGCCAAGACAGCATGGCCAACAAACCTCCTGCTGCGAAAACCACCACAGGATCCTTAGTGACCACAAGGGGGGCAGGACTTCAGTATTGGGTGTTGTCTAATGCATGATGCCTCCAGAAATACAGTAGGGCAGACTCTAGTGCTATTCTAAGGCATCGGTCAATTACTGACTGAGAGGCAAACATACAAGTTACTGAATTGCTAATGCATCCTACAGCACAGACAATTTCCTGGATTTTCTTGGAAGTCTCTCATCCAAGAATTGACTATGTTTAACCCTGCTTAGTTTGCAGAATCAATGCCAGCACAGAAGACTCTGTAAATATGCACTCTGTAAATATACTCTCTGTAAATATCCCATGCACACTATCTGGGTTTTCAGATCACAGAACTTACACTGGATGTTCAGTTGTTCTGCCCATTACTGAATATATCATTTCTTAAAAAATAAAACTGCAGTGAGTCTTGTTTTGCAGCTCTGTTAGATGAAGTGTACAATAAAAATAGTTCAAATGGAAAGCATTGATTTATTTCCTTCATTACTCTTATCTTGGAGTCACTTATTTACTGTAACAAAATTCCTTCTCTCTGTCCCTTGAAAGCACAAAAAGAGCTGATGATCAAAACAGAATTAAAAAATTGTCAAAAGACTTTCAAATTTAGATTCCAAGAACAATCAGACAAATATAGTTATTTATTTATTTTACAGTAGCACCAACCAATATCAAGTACTGATTGTGCTAGGCCTTGTTACAAATAAAATTATGGTATCACCCAGGAGAAGAAAGAATATCTATGTTCAGGATAAACAGACTGATTTTTTTTTCCCAGACCTAAACCAAGCAACTCAAAATAAAAAGCTGCGATTCACCAAGCACATATGTGAAGTCAAACAGCAGAACTGCTTGTTCTCTAGCTTACAAATTTAATGGTGATGAAAATGTATTCCAGACCCCTATATCACACTGTACTATAATCAAATCTCCTGATTCAAAAACCTTTAGCAATGTTCTTCATTATGCAATTAAACCAATGTTTTCTTACTTTAAATACAGACTTGTTTTATATTCCAAGAAATAAAACGTTTTTAGCGAGACTGAGTCAATGGAGCCATATTTCTCAGATAACATCTGATATTGTCCAAGACGGATGTCTGTAAGATATAGTTCGAGACTTACCACTGATCTCTTGTAAATAAAATGATGATGCGAACTCCAGGGGGAAGTTGAGCCATTTACTTCACTGCCAGGATCTGGGTTTTAGGTGACAAAATGTTTGGAAAAGGACTGTCCTGAGCTCAAGCCTTTTATCAAAGATAGTCCTAATGCCGTGTAGCTGCACTTTGTTGAATGGTTCTGAAGAGATGTCACACCAAGTAGATCTCCTTTTAGGTTTCCTCTTCGATATTTTCAGTCATTTTGAATGGCCAACTCTTTAGTCAACTGTTTTTTTTAAAAAAAAAAACCAAAACAAGGTTGAAAAGTAAAGGTTTTAATTATAGGTTTAATCAGTGGTTCCCTCTTTCAGTAAACCAAATAAACTGCTGCAACTTTATAGACATTAAAAATGTGAAGAAATAGTTTAAACCAATTAAAAATTACAAATTTCTAAAGGCTGTCTTTCTTAATTTATTGGTACCAAACATGAGTTTAAGAAATCAGTACAGATAAAATGCGCCCGGGGAGGGGGAGGCCCTCATTGAGGACGTGATCCAAAGGCCACTGAAGTCAATGAAAAGATCCCATTGATTTCAGTGGGTTTTGCTTTTGCCCCGAGAAGACTGCAAGTGGGCAATTCCCTACCAGGCAAAGATGTACTTTAAAATAACAGAAGCATTCAAATTCCTGATGCCATAGGGAACTTACCGATTCCTGGCCCGACAGAGTTATTTGAGACCTTCTTCTCTCAATAAGAAAAGGTGCACGATATCCTTTATTACAGGTACTGCATGGTGTGCTAGTTGTGCTGCTATTTGACATGTTTGGCCCAAGCTGATAAATGCTAAGACTGAGACTGATCTCCCTCAACGAGCAAAAGAAAGTAAGCTAATGAAAAATCTTATTTTAAAATACTCACTATTGCTAATAATTAGAACTTGTCTAATAAATAGGATTGTCAGGAGATGCCACATGGCAGCTAGAGGCATTGTGTTGTGAGCTTTTTTCCTTTAATCTTCATTCTTCTGTTTTAGCACAAACAGGAACTGTGCTTTTGCTCTCCCAACAGTAGACAGTGTTCAACACAGTAACTGTGATATCAAAGGTGGCCTTTCTAAATCTAACTTTAACTCTATTTTAGATGTTTTGTTTCTAAGTCTTTGGGATGGGGAAATCTAATCACCCCTGGAATTATTAAACCTTTCACTATGAGTTCACTGGTTTGCTCCTTTCTGCTGCCATGTGTTTTTGTTGCTGCTGTGCACTTAGAAGCATAGAATCATAGAAGATTAAGGTTGGAAGGGACATCAGGAGGTCATCTAGTCCAACCCTCTGCTCAAAGCAGGACGAACCCCTACTAAATCATCCCAGCCATGGCTTGCTCCCTTAGCTTTTCATGCCGCCCCTGGTTTAACTTTTCCTTTCTTCATGAGTGAAATTCACCCCACTATGCACAGCCCACTCATTTCTGCCCTGCACAGAGAGTTCCGCTGCTGGAGCAGTCACACAAGAATGCCTGCAAGCCCACTATGTATATCTCCATGCTAGTCCCACATAGGTTGGTATCAGGGCCACTGTGGGGCTCCAGCAGAACCTTGTGCCTCATACAACTGGTGCAGAAGGCTGAAATAATGGTTGCATGGAGCGTGCTGCATAGCACCCAGACACTAGTTTGTGGAGACTGATTTCACCTTCTTAACCACCACCCATATAGAGCCTCAAAATGCTGTCTTTATGCTGATGAAGCAGATCTCAGCCTAAATGCTCAGTGAAAAAATTTCAACTGTTTGTAATCCCCTTCATCCACCCACCCACAAGTTCACCAGATGTCTGAAGGTGTTAAAAAAAAAAAAAAAAAAAGGAGAATCTGTGACAAGTGACAAAAATGTAGCCATAGGAACAAGTTACATTCATTTTATGGCAGCATGAGATCGTTAAGTATTAATATTAAGTTAATTTCTGGAAGGGCCTGTAGCATATTACAAAGGCAATGCAAGTATAATAGGTAACTTACTGTTGAGCCATTTTCTATTCTTTTTATTAAAGCAAGTGTAAATATACAAATCAGGAAAAAAACAAAAACATTTTAACATGTTTCCTAGTCTTTTGTTTTCAGTGACTCTGGATCTAATTAAGTCCTGGACCTAATTTCCTAACCTAAAAGGAGCAAATGAATTGCAAGAAAGGGGCATCTCAAGCATGGTAGATAAATTAATGCCTTACCATCTTCTCATTTGATTAGTGTTGTGGAAGGCATGCTATAGTTAACTTTGAAATGGCATTTGCAATCCAAGGGCTAGATTGTGCCTTTTAAACACAGCACTAAGCTAGGGCTGTACATACACTGCATCATTCCTGGAGGCACTATGCATTACTGAGACAATTACATTTCCTCCTTGCTTCTCCCTTGCTCCATGAAGGTATAATAATTTGCTGCAGCAGCAAACTGCAAGAACTCTCAACACTGGGCAAAACTGTGCTGCCCAGTGCATTGAGGGACTGGAGTGAAGGCTCTGTCCACTCCCACCTACCCTGGGAGAAGTAGAGTAAGCTGGTATGCAGCACCCACTTACCTCTGTATGCTTGGGCCCAAGGTCCCAGTAGACCATGCAGAGGGGTAAGGAATTTTGCACTCCCTGGAGCAAACACCTAGCAAACAGAAGTCCAAAACCTAGCCCCAAACCGCTATTTTCCATAGCTTATAAACTCTTCATAAACAAATCTTGGGTACGGATATGCCTCATGCTTTGTCTTTACTCATAAGGGATTTCAAAACAAAACAACACAAACAAAAAGACCCAAAACCTTCAGGAATATGCAGTATAGCTTGAACTGGTCTGCGATGATCAGTAAAGATGAAATGTAGCACTGGTGAGAGCACCCAAATGGAGGCTATTGCAACACACGAAGACTGAACTGTAGGACAATACAACTGCTCAGTCTTCCTTCATGCCAACATGCTGAATCAAGAACAATGTACTTAAATATGAATCATCATCATAGGCTGCATAATGATTGCTCCTAGGTCATTTTAACAACAAGGGAAAGAGCGAATCTAAGTTTCTTGTTCTTCAACAGGTGGAACTTCCTGATCTTTATGATAGCCTACATCCTGGAAAGTTTGATTACATACTGCAGATCTGTTTCCCCATGATTCAACACCACCCAGAGCAGAGCTTATCTCTGGGTTTCATCATTGTTTTGGTGTTGCTTGTCAGAACACTGTGCCTTAAATTATATAAACACACACAATTACTATCGCCCCTTTTCAAGACAAATACAGACTTATTGCAAAACAATCCATTGTATAAACTGTGCCTATAAGTTCAATTCATACTGTGGTTACCTGGTCAGTAAGGGTCTGAGGAAACTTTCTGTTTTGGACCTGCAGCTAACAGACTTTTACAACTACTTCAACCCACATGGGGAAAAAAACCCTAGAATTTATTTCTAAACCCACCTCTAGCTTCTATAACGCTGCAAGCACCTCCAAACATCCCGTCACTCCGCTGACGGGTCAGCTTTGGAAAACTAAGCAGGGAAGAGGGGTCACACTCATCCGCCAGGGGAAATGAGGATGTCAGCTGACAAGACATTCTGGTCCCCCCCCCAGATTAATTCCCTAACCACAAAAAGCACCAGTCTGAATAGTCTCGTCTGGCTGAAGCCACTGGCCCCACTCACGGAAATGCAAGAGTTGGCAGGACTGGGATCATATTGTGTGTAGTGTGCATCTTCCCGAGGCTGTCTGGAGCTAGGCAGTGGTCGTGTTAATGAGGAAGGCTGGGAGGGGGAGAAGGAGGAGATACAGGCAAAGGGGGGGAACCAGAGCTAAAGACGCCAAGCTGTAACACTGCCTCCCTTTGCCTCGGCCACTTACACTCACTCGCCCTTTCCCATGCATAGGTGGCGATCATTACTCCCAGGCGCCGGCGGCAGGTGCCTCTAGATAACAAACAGCACCACCCCACCGACGGAGCCCCGCCTTTGAGAGACCTCAAGAGCGCCCCACTTTCCCAGCAGCGCCCCTGAGCCTTCCCCGGGGCAAGCACCGGCCCGCGTACCAGGGAGCTCACCGGAAAATCGTGCCTGGAGCTCAGCCAGGGGGTTCCGTCGGTGCCCGGCCTCGCTCAGCGCAGCGGCTGCTGTCTCCTGCCGCTTGGAGACTTCCTGGATTAGCGAGGCGGGCGGGCGTGGCTCGCTCTGGTTTCATTCATGCTCAGCCGGACACCGGCCTCAGCCCTCGGTGCTATAAAAGAACCTGTTTGCCCAGGCGCGCCGCCCGAGCCCCTGATAAGCAAGCAGCCGCCGCCCCACAACAGTGGAAGAAGAAAGATGCACACCGCGCTACGGACAGAGAGCGTCGACGTGGAAAGACACCGCTTCGGTTATACAGTTAAACCTGTCCCGTGTGCACGCAGCAGCACGTCTGACTCGATCCACTGAGACTTGCAGGGGACGGCAGAATATTAGAGAGCGACTTCCAAAATGTAACATGTGCAGCTTTCTTTCAATCGTTACAAATGATTTCTGGTTAAAAGGGCAAAACTGTTAGGTCCCTCGTTTGGGGACATTGTTTAGGTTTTGTAGACACAGCCCTAACTCCCCCCCCCCCCGACGAAAACCCACAAATTCAATGGGAAAGAAAAAATATTCCCCCGTCTTGTTTGCGACCCAGTTGCAGCAAGATTGTGTGACTTGCAATAGACTCTCGAAAGTGAAAGTGACACCCGGTTGGGCCCTATTGGCTGCATGGACTTTAGTTAAGTTTTTAAACAAAAGGAGGTTTTTGTAAGGTTTTGTGTTTGTTTTTTTTTTTTAAATAAAAAACCACTAATTTTAACCTGACACTTTTCTTTTAATTTGTGCATTCAAGACTTTCTTTTTAATTATTCTTTTTTATTTGTTCGAGATTATTTTGAAAATGCAAGATGCATTTACTATATAGCGCCTACTTATCAAATGTCATCGTCTGATATGCCGTACAGATACTGGCCCTGATCCTTCAAAAACTTAAGCAGGTGCTTAACTTTATTTATGCAGTCTGAGGAGTCCCATTGAAGACAATTGGGCTACTCTCCTAGTATGCCAGTCTCAAATGTTCAAAACTCATGATGCAGATTCATGAAACTGGTTTAAAAATCATGATTTTAAAAAAATGATCAATTGTGGGTTCTTTTTATTTGCCATCTGTTTTCTGAGCCTATATAGTGCATTTGCTTCATATTTTTAAGCTTTTCTCAGTAACCCTGAAGGCTAGAAACTTACTTTTTTTTAAATGAAAGATGAAATACTCATGTAAATATATGATTCCTGTAACTGGGACTTAAAGAAAAATACTAAATATTGCTAGACTTTTGATAAAATTGTGAGAGTGGGTAACACTGCTCACCATGCACAAAGTACAGGCTCTTTGTCAAGAAACTAGACCCCGGATTTACAGGAAAATGAATTTAATATAGTTTTTCCCTCTCCCCCTTCTCTAATTTGTACAAACCCTTAGTTCAGTTGTGTGTTTTTAAGAATCTGTTTATTTCATTCAATACTCAGTAATGTTAAGTTATCTAGTAGTAGTTTTAATTATCCTGTACAGTGTGGACAGTTTCTATTTTGTATAATGTAATATCCCTGGCTCCAGCAGTCTGTTTATAAAAGGTCTCACAATTCTTGCTGAAAAGTTGTGCTTTATTTCATTTTCTCCCTTGTAGTGGCTGTCCCAGCTTTCACAATTAAACAAACTCATTAGTTCCTAACATGATTTTATTTATGTCTGAGCCTATAAACATATACGCTCAACTTTACTATCTTGGGTAGGCCCATCCATTTCAATGGGACTGGTCACACTAGTAAAATTAAGCATGTGCATAAGTGTTTGCAGACTCAGGTCCTTGGCATTACACTGATGCTTAGTAAAATTACACTAGATAGTTTTGATCTTAGGTAGCTGTTGTATAGCTTGCTTTTTCTCTTTGGAATTCAGTTTCCAAAGGAATAGCTCCACTACATAAGCTATTGGAGAGAGTTGTTTTATGTGACTAGGCCCACAATATTCCAGCACAGGCCCAAACAAATACCCCATTTGCTTTACAGACAGCACTTGTCTTCCTCCTGCAAGCGGAGTATTTGGCAGAGTATTCACAACTATTTAAGATGGGGAAAAAACACATCCCCACATTGGAAGCTAAAGCATTGTCTTTGATTATGACCAATCTTATCCTCAAAATAGAGCGTTTGTGTTTCACAGGTAATCCAGCAACTTGGGACCAGTTTCAGAAAAACAAACACTCCTACTCTGTATGTTAAAGGTTTAGCTTTGGCACAACTAATAGAGAGAAACATTATATAATATGGGCTAAATTATGACTTTATCACAAACCCTGGCAGTACATAGTTGCTCAGTCACCATATGGTCCCTTGTTCCCCCCATTATTCTAGAGGGGAAATGATCTGCCTCAGCCTTATGTCTGACATGGCTTTACTTCCCCCTCCATACCAGCTCAGCTGTGCTGACTGGCTAGTTCATTGGAGGAGGAGCCAAAGTTCCATCCACTCCCCATCTGTGCAGAGAGGTGGGGGAGCCAGGGCCTCAAGGAAGTTGCTTTATCTCCACACTGCTGCTCACTATATGAGTAACCCTGGCAGGGAAAGACAATTTATGCCCCCTTCTTCCACTGTGCAGGAGCATTGGGCACATGACAATACTGCCCATCCAATATGAGAAAACTTGATATGTACCGAGGAGGAAGTAGGTACGTTAACATCAGCTATACTCTCTTAATAACTACAGTCGAGACAATGCAGGGAGGAATGACATTACTGAGCTATATATGGAAGCCATCCGTCTTGGACTGCTTCTTTATCAATATGCTGATTTTTTAAATTTCTATGATCTGAAGTCTTTAAAAGGGAAAAAAATAGAAAGAGGGTGCCCTTGTAGGAAACACAATTTATATGAATCACGCCACTGCCCTGCACGTTGCCCTGCCAGCACCAGAAGATACTCAGGCGATGTTTATTCTGACTGACATGAAAAATGCAGATTTGCACTTGTCAGCAGAAAGGCCGGACACCCTAAGTAGCATTTGTTTATATGCTCAATTTAAATTATATTCTTAGCATTACATGCACAGCCTCTTCTATCTTTTAAGTCTGTTTTGACCTGGTTATGTTATCCCATGCCTACTCTCCTAAAGCTTGATTTGGTAACATCCAGTCCCTGAATGCAAACATCTCCTTAAAATAAATACAATACAATACAATTCTCTTTGAAGCTGAAAATATTGTTCTTATTAAGATGAAACAAAATCTCTTCCAGTCTGTTCTTCTCACTAACAACACCAGAGACCACTGCCACATTTAGCACAGCTACCCTTACTGTTATGCCAACACTGGTTGCCAACAGCTAAACTTGCCAAAAACCAGCAAGTAAGCAAGAACACATACAAAGAGTGACAGGAGTCTGTGTCTGCTAGGTACATAGGAGAACAGTGGCAGGGAGAGTCAGACGGTCAGCCTCCAGCCTGAGATGCAGATAGTGATATGGCCAAGAGTAAAAGCTTTTTAAAAAACACTTTGTTTTTAAAAAGAGAGGAGCATACATAATCTGTGCAAAATAATTGTTGGGTTTTGATGATGTTTTCTTTTTGGAAGAAGATATGTATGAGGATTGGAGTACATTGTTGTACTGATAATTCAAACCATTTCCTTTCTTGCCACGGCTGTATCAGCATTCACATTGCCAAAAATAATAATAAAAAAAAAGGTGTGTGTTTGTCTCCAAAAATAAACAGTAATTATGCTCTGCATATTGACACATTCTTGACTACATCCCTGCTGACATCAGAATCTGAAAAGGTAATCCAATTTCCTGGGTCAAAAGTCAGTTTGATTTGTACTGAACTAAGGTGTACTCTTAACTCTGTAAGGCCCTGGTTCAGTATGTGCTGAAATCCCATTGACGTCAATGGAAGTTAAGCATATTCTTAAGCATTTTACTGAATAGGATGCTTTGTTGAATTGGGGCCTTAAAATAGATATTGCTTCCTGTAGCCACATACAGCATTTAGATGTATACAGCTGGTATGTGTTTTCCTCCCAGTATGGTATATTGCATGATCTAATTTTCTTGATTTATAATTAGTCTTTTATGTACATGCAGAGTTCAGAAAAGCTAATGCCTTCTCTAGCTAATAATGGGTTACTGTATACTATATTGTATATGTTTTATACAGCAAAATTTACTCATACTTTATTCCAGAGAAGTAGCAGAATTCCAGGCACTGGTACAACCATTGGTCTTCATTTGTTTTTATTAGTTTTAACAGTCTTTGTCTCTCCAACAGAAGACAGGGGATATTATATAAACAATTTACACCAAAACTGGGCCAGTCCAGATATAACCAGCCATCAAACCTTAGCAAATAAAAAATTTTTAAAAAAAATCCAGAAGGAAGAGCTGGTAACAAAAGGGGGGGAGAAAATCACTATAGGTCTAGTGATCTGGATATATATCCTCTTAAGAGCCAACAAAAAACTCTAGTCCACATCCTTAGGAAGGGAGTTCAACAGAGAGTTCCTGAACCAAGAAGTTTCTGTTCTAGCCTGACTGAGATGGCACCTCTGAATTAAGGGTGTGAGCCAAAGCCCATTGATGTCAATGGAAGTCTTTCCATTCACTTCCATAGGCATTGAATCAGGCCCACCCAGCAAAGACAAGATGGTTAATTTCAGTTGCTCTGGAGAGCACAGGGAGAGAGGCTGTCCTACTGCCACGCTTTGGACAAATATCACTAATTTTCATTGATTTTACTGGGGAAGGCTTTCGGCACACTTGCAACGGGTGTAAGAGCACTACCAGAACATTTTAAACAAATATTTTTGTTATAACAAGAGTAAATATTTCTCTAATCTTCAATAAATAAACATTTTATCCGTGGCTGTTTTATCTGAAAATCTGAACTGAAGATCCACCATTGACATAATGTCTTTCTAATCAAACATTAAAGGACACTAACTTTTTGATAAAAGTTGTAGGTTAGAAATGCTTTTGTAAAAAAAAAAAAATATGGCAAAGTCTTGTGCATTTATAACTAGAGTTGTGCCAGGACTGGTATACCAGATTTAAATCCACCTAGATCTTGGGGAGGTATGAATCTGGATTCCTTTGGATATCAGAGCATAGGGGAAACACAAAGTCTACTCTGCATGACCAATCTTAGAGAAAAGCATCTGTTGCCAGTGCATTTTGTGCTCTCATAACTGTGTCCAAATAGCACATATATTAAGGGAATACTTTCAAGAGGGCAGGAAGCAATTATTCTCATTAGGTAAGGATGGTTAAAGTAATAATCCAATTAAACAGCAACAGGGAAAATTAGGTTTAATATTAAGAAAACATAATTACTGGAATGATTATGCAATAGAACACACTAATATGGATAGCTGTAGAATTGCCTTCGAGTGCTATTTAAGGATAGCTGTGGCGTCTATAATAATGGCTCCTAGCATGATCCTGAAAGTTACACACTCCCTGTCTCATGAAGAATCTCTTGTCTCATGCAGACAAATGAGGTCAGCTGCCTCTGTGTCATTATCCCCCTCTTACTGGGCCCTTTGTGGAGATTCTCCACAGGGAATGGGCTCTAGTGCCAGGCTTTTCCATGTAGCCTCTTCCACTAAAGAAACCATCTTGAATGGTGTTTCTTGGGCATTAGGTGTGAGGAAGACCTGGGCAGAGCTACTCCATTTGATCCATTCTACTAGGAACCAGTACCATTTAAGTGAGTATGAAGGGCACTTGTCCTCTGCGATCCCAGATGTGACAGAGGAGGTGGAATCACTAGCCATACGATAGTGGGGCAAACCTTGCCTGTCTGTGAAACAATTTGAAATGAATTCCATTAAGGAATCTGTGGGAAATTGTTCTCTCCTTTAATCCTCTCCTGTATTTTCTAACATGGGTATGACTGAACTAGCCCAATTCACTCAATACTGCCATTCTGCAGGAGCTTGCTTCCAGCCCATATAATCCTTGATTTGGAAAATTCACGGCAATAGGGCAAGATGTACCAGTAATTTACCTTGACAGGATGACAAATTATAGATCCTTCATCAATCCTTTTTTAAAGCACCTGGAAAATGAAACTAATTCTCATTTGAACCCTGCCCACACAAAGAGTACCAACAATACATTAAGAACTCAGAATTTTTTTTAAAAGGGTTGTTTTTCCTTTAACTTTCTTATTATAAATGCAGCCTGCACGTCAACATATTGCCAATCTTACATCCCATCTGATCACCCTTCCACCGAAGTCTGGATGAGAACAAACTGGGAGAAAATGAGAGAAGGAAAGGAATAGCAAACAGCATGTGTAATCCCATGATCCATGTCACCAGCCTCTTGACACCAAACATGTATAAAGAGGGTTAGAAGAGAAAGACACAGTTTCTTTTCAAATCTCATTATTTGAGGAAGTTACAAAGTTGCAGAAGGGCTGCCACTACCTGCCATTGTAAGAACACAAAGTCATGGTGTGGGAGTGGGAATGGGGTATTCCATGAACATAACTTCAAAGAAAGGAATGTTTCTTTTGATGATCTTAGCTTGAGAAGCCTAAACCTGTTCCCCATAGAAAGTCATGGAGTTTCTCTTGGCTCACCAGAAGCAGTGTCTTTATCTCCACACTTCTCAAACTGACTAGAGCTCTCTGAGCAGAAGGAGACGACTCTAGGGACCATTACTGATGGATAAACAGATGCAAATAGACAGGTAAATTAGTCAGAGATTGCCTCTCTCCATGACTGTAGTTTGGGGTTGATCACTGGAGGCTAGTCACGTGGAAAGAAGAAGAGTCTGCAGCCTGCCATAGGCAGTAGTAGTACAGACTGCCACTAATCTATCAACTCTCTGAGAAGAAGCCACAACTACACATATTATGGTAAAAGAAAAGGCTAATTATACAAAGCAGAAGCAGCCTATATTTGACCTATGGAAACAACTTCACCTTGCAAGTTAGGAGCAGGCCTATTAAGTGTCATAGTGTTAGGGAGCAAGAAGGAGTGTATTAGCCCTAATGAACCTAGTCATTTCACTTTTCTCCTTCATGGTCTGCTTCCTTTGCCAAATTGGGTTTCAGATGACTTTTGTGAAGAAATCAGGTAATTTTACTGCTATATTATTATGAACTGGGCCCAAATAAGTAGAACTGGGAATTTCTTATATTTGTTTTAAAATACACTGCAATAAAACCCTGCAATGAAGAAAGAAATAAAGTAAATCTGTATGGTAGAGGTACTGTTAACAGCATTTTCTTCCTTTACTGATCAGTGCAATTGGCATAAAAGATTTATTTACCTAATTAGTGCCCACTCTCTCATTAGGGGCTACAGTAACTTCACCTGTTAGAGAAGAAGTGGAGAAGAGTTCATAAGGGTTAATTTCCTGGTGGAGAAAGAGTTTTTCCTTTAAATAACAGTTGGCATGTCATTCTCTCTCTCTTCTAAGTATTGAAAGGGGAAACTCCCTTTCTTTTATATAAAAGTTTAGGAGGAAAATACTTTTCTATATATGTTAAGAATGGAATGTGCTAAGCACTTCAAAATCAGCTGTAAGGTTGGAAGAGTGCTGGGATAGGGATTTCCACTTCCCTGCCTCTGCAATAGAATTGGAGCAGGGTCACATTTAGCTGAGAAGAAATGAAGTGCTACCAGTATTTCAAGAATGGCTTCCTCCATATTCCTTAGGCTGTGACAAACTCTGTCTCAGGAGTATCTCTGTTTACAGGGTGTGGGGAAGGAAGGACTAGAGAAGTCATTCATTTGTTTTCATGTATAAACCAAACTTATTTCTCAGCCAGCCATAAACACAGAGGGATACATACAGATATGTTAAGCAGCTGGAAGGGTTTATACTTTGTTCATAAGTGTAATAGACTCTAAGTTGTGCAATTTGAAGAGGGGTGAATTGAAGACCTGGTTAAAGATCTGGGAGTATTCTTTTCTATGATATTTTTTTTTAAATAGCTGGTTCATTCCAATGGAAATAAATTTGTCATTCATGGCCCTTATTCTGCCCCCATTGAAGCCAATAGAAAAAAATCTCATTGACTTCAACGGCTCAGGAGTGAGTCCCAGAAATAAACCTGCTTTGGCAATGATAATTTAATGATCTCCAGAGCAAAGATGAGTTCTTTTGGAGTCAGGGAAATCACTTCTACTTTCACCTTAAATTGGTGACAGAATTCTAAAAAGGGGTTCCCAAGAGTCATATCAGAGGCTAGGTGGTGAAAAACTGATATAGTTTACAGATGTGCTGCTGCTGGAGGAGAGATGAGAGTACATTGAAAAGGGCCTCAGATGGAGAACTCTTTAAGGGCTGAAAAGCTGGAGTGTACTCAGTTGGCTTACAAAAAGCATAAAACCACATGGGTTCTTCAACAGCTTGTGATTATAAATGTCATTTGAGCATCTGGTTATGTAAGAAACTGAGACTCGCGCAGATCCCAGCACCCCATTTGAGCACCCCATCTCAGCCACACACTAGAATACTGTGAGGGAACTAAACCACTGGTCCCTGGAATTTTAAGCCTCTGGAGCCTGAATGGAGCCCAGCCACTGGATCCCTAGGCATACTCTCAGGGCACAGGCTCTCTGTCTAGCACTTCTTCCTGAGATCTGGCAGCTGCTGTTCAGCTGCCTACCCTCTTGGCTGAGTCCTGACTCTTCAGATTCCCCCGGAGCTTAGACACACCCTCTCTTAGCACTCTACCCCAAGGCTTGAGCCTTCTGGGTTACCTCTTCAGTGGGCCACGGGGTGGGTTTAAACGCTTAACAGACTGACAGAAATCTAAACATTCTTGCTCTTTATTAGCACGAGAGTTACACAGAGAGTACAGACCATTATGAAACAATGAACATTCTAAATGCAATGTCCTTCACTAGCTCACCCTTCTTTTGGGAGTCCCTGAAAGACCATCTGTGTTCAGGAAGATAGGCAGGGTCCCCTTCCTCATGAGGCTACATATTGGCTTGCTTCTCCCTCCACTTGAGCTGAAGAAAAATGACCAAAGACTGAGAGCATATAGAACAGCTTCTGCCTTTTTTACAACCTTCCAGTGTTCTCAGTCAAGTGACTCCCTGAGCAGCCTCAACAGGTGACCACAGAGTCCTATCTGGTGACTTTGTGCCAGGTAACCTCTCACCTGCTAATTCAGTTCTCTGGGCAGGGGCCAGTCTATTGTTTAGAGCTAGTCCATTTCAATGGGAGAGCATTTTTATGTCAACAACCCTCTTTTGTTATTCTTGGGTCAGCATCCCTCTGGAATTCTGGTTCAAGATGGAGGTCACAGGACAGGAGGAAGGTAACGACCAGCCTTACAATCAAAATGGAATTTGCAATCTGACATAGACATACACAGAGCTCATAATCTCAAACAGAATTCACAGATTGTACAGACAAATCCTGCTAATCATCACAGAGGTGTTTTCAGGGGGAGGAAGGAGGAAATATGAAAATGAGGTGTCAATGTTTAGTGTTGGCAAACAGATGTCAAATTCTGAAAGTAGTAAGAAATTGGAAGAAAGTGGTTTGCATACCATATAGTTATTAAAAAATAACTGTACAGGGCCCCTCATCCAGATACTGGGAATTTGCATAAGTGAGAAATAGCCATGTAATTATGAGTTACTACAGCTTTTTTTGCTCTGACAGCTGGGGAGGTTTGATTTCAGTATTGTTAAACCCTCAGATTAATAACCATGCACTAAATAAATCCCAAAGCCAAAAGACAAGGTGTTTGTTAGCTAAGTACACAGTTATTTTGGGGCCAGTATTAATCAATATTGAACTACTTTTTAATACATTTTTCTTCCCCTCCCCCCACCTTTGTTCCCTGTGGAATAAAAACATATATACACGAGTGCCAAATAATAATAACACCTAGCTCTTATATAATATTTTTCATCAGTAGTTCTCAAAGCATTTTACAAAGGGAGATCAATATAATTATCTCCATTTTATAGATGGAGAAATGGGGACACAGGGAGGGGAAGTGACTTACCTAAAGTTACCCAGCAGGCCAGTGGCAGACCCACTAATAAGTGCCATGTTTCTACATAGTGAATGTGTAGACTCCTGTGTGAACTAATGTGAAAAAACCAGTCCTTTTCATATATTGCAGTCCACACATAGTAAGTCAGTTTTTTATTATCCATTTCCTATCACACAAAACATCCTCTCCATATGGGGTACCATGACTGGCTGATGTGAACACGCTGTTTTGATTAGGTACTGTCCTCAATGCTCCAGTTTCTTATTTCCACAGCAAACACTACTCCTGTTACCTACTTGTTGCTTGATGCTTGTTTTGGGTATGTGAATGAGTTTTGAGGCCAATAGCTAATTATAACAGAGAGATTTACAGCAGCCACTCAGAATACAAACATTTGCATGAACTATTACTGAGACCTAGTCTACACTACAGAGGTAGGTTGCATCGACCTAACTCTGTAAGTGTCTACACTAAAATGTAGCACCTACTACGGCAACTTAATAACTCCACCTCCATGAGAGGCATAGCTCTTAGGTCAATGTAGTTAGGTTGACACAGTGTCATTGCAGACACTGCATTGCTTACATCAATTGTTGCTGCCTTTCAGAAGCCATCCCACAATGCCCCACACTGACAGTTAAATTGGCACAAGCGCTCTTGGTGATGACACACTCCACTGATGCAAGGAGCACAGTGTGAACATGCAAAAGCAATTTAATTACTGCAGCGGGTATATGTCGAGGTAACTTAGGTCAACTTAATTTTGTAGTGTACACTTGCCCTGAGAAATGACTGCATAGTCATCCAGCAAAAAACCCATTTGGCCAGAGTGTAGATGACTCTACAAGTGAGAGATAAGTTGTCTATTTGATCTAGGGTCTTATACTGCATCCATCACTGCGGTATCTGAACACTGAGGGATTTAGCAACTTCTCTGTGGTCATACTGGCTGTGAGAATTCAGTTTTAGTGTTTCTTGAAAACTCTGCTTCTGTTTATTTACATAGGAACATAAGATTTTCCAGACCAGATCATACCATTAGTCCATGAATTCCAACATCACCACTAGCACCAGTGGAAGAGGAAGCTAACCTATTGCCCACCCTCTCTTGCCTCTCCAATAATGCACCTAGCCAGGTATGCAGTGTTTTACATGGGAAGCTGGGAATCCTTCCCAACTGCTGAGGCAATCAGCTTAAGCACTGAAACATAAGACTTAACTGCCAATTATTTTTCTTCTCTCTTTATCCTCTCACATACTCAGATGCACAGGACATCCACCAGTTTCCTTCATTTATTCTGGTCTTATGCTGGTCTCTTCAGGCTTCTGAATGCCATGTTGATGGATTTAGCTTCTTTCTCTATTGTCCTGTGTAAAGCTTCTCTAGGTCACCCTCTTTTTCTCTTTCCAGGTAGAGAAAGTGGTGTGAAAGTCAAGTTGGTGGTATCCTTAAAGTGTGTCCTAAATATGTCCATCATCATCTTCTTATCATATTTGATGCTTTAGAGTGATTTCATCTACTGAGAATTTCTGGTGTTGCAAGTAACTCTTTCCAGTGGATTCTGAAGATCTTCCACATCCATTTACTTTGGAATGAATTGATCTTATCAGTTTCAGTAATAGATTTCTGTGACTCTATTCCATAAAGGAGTACATATATGATGCTGGTGTTAAACATTCATATTTTTTGTATCAGTGCTGATCATGCTACCTTTCCAGATCTTTTCAATTTTATGAAAGTTGTTTGTTGCTTTTGATGTTTGTTGCTTGATATCTAGCATGGTGTCACCATCATTGCACACCTCACTTCCTAGATAGATATACAACATCAATAATACAGCACAAGTACAGGTTATTAGCAATGTACTCTCTTACGGTATTCCCATGGAAACACACTTTGTTTTGGTGCTAGTCAAGGCACACACATGTTCTTTTGTACATAAATTCTCCTTAATGTGCAGATTGCCAAGTTAACTGCATCCTTCCCATTGGATTTCAGACATGTCAGCACATTGGTATGTTAATCATAAGACCTCTGGCTTCGATTTGAAAGAGAACACAGTTTCCAAAAAGATTAACCCAGCTGTCCACAGAGAGGGCCTGCTCTGTTGTCCAGATGAACAAGACTCATTTACAAGCAAAAGTCATAAGATATAACAAGCAGATAAAATCTATGAACTGGAATTTCTGAACACCACTAAATCTTCATGAAAGAAAGCTGGACATAGCAATAATTTAATTTTTAAAATGTTATTTACAAATCCAAGGCCAAACTGTTTGGATTACTAGGAACTCTCAGTATGCATGAAAGAAAAAGGTTTGTGAATATTTGAGGCAGTTATTTAGACAGGCTCATGACATTAATTGTGCATTCTAGGAAGGAAAAATCCTAAGTTATAAAAAAGGAGCTATTTCTGGGGGAAAGTAAATATTTAATAAAGATATGCTAATACACAATTGAATGTGTATATCTGTGTTATCATAATTACATATTCATGAAGGACTTCAGTCATCACAATAGTAGATGTCTAAGCCCAACATTCATTTAAAGAAACGCAAAAAACAAAACAAAAAATCGCAACAAACAAAAAGGTAGAAGGAAGGAAGTTTCTCTTTATTTGGATTTGATCCTTTTCAGCGGGATGTGGACCTTTTCATCAAAAAGGGCCTGCCACATTTCTCCTTTCTCTAATAAGGAGTGGCCACACGTCTTGGTTTTGCACTGATCTAGAGACGAGTCCAAACCAAAACCCTGGGTAGAGTTTTGTAGCTGAAGTCTCTCTCTACAACAGTCATACAATGGAAATCTGACCATGGAGGCTCTGGCAAAGGCTAGAGTCAGACACAATCCCTACACTCAGAAGTGTAGAAATTTGGGATTTTGGCTTGTACCCATTTCCACCGGAGCATTGAACTATCCCCTCCTTGTATCTGTTGGTCTACTAAAGCCATGGCCCATCAGGACTTCGCCCATAATTGCGAACCCCCCACCACAGGCTGGAGCCATGCCCTTTGTTTGTACTCAGCACCGCGCCATATGTGCGCCAGGCTGAATGTGCCCTGTGCAGTGCCACGCCCTGGATCTATCATCCCACAACTTGCACACACACCCTGAGCTCACGCCAGTGCGTGCTATTTTCTCTGTGCCTCTTCTCCTGCTCTGTGCCTTACAATTGCCCCCTGCATGCTCCGGGTGCCCTGTACCTCCCCTGTGTGCCCGGCCCTGCCCCGCCCCCGCCTGCACTGTGCGCCCAGAGCCGGGCCCGTGGGCAAGACGCTCGCTCCGAGCGTGACACCGCCTCCTGTTAGCTGGGCGGGGCTCTCAGGACCCGAGACAGCAGCACGCGCCCCCCGCCCGGGAAGGGGGCGTGGCCTGTGCGTGCTGCTAGGGAGACGGCGCGCGCCTCCCTGCGCCGGGGCCGGCGGTTGCCATGGTGACGGTAACGCCGCGGGGCCCGGCCGGAGCATGTCGGACCTGGGCTCGGAGGAGTTCGAGGAGGAGGCGGAGAACGACTTGGGGGTCAGTGCGGGCCGCGGCCGCCGGCGCCTCCGGCACCCAGCCTTGCCCCTCCCCCACTCACGGGCCCTGGCCGCGGCGCAGGAGGGCGGAGCTGATCCTGCCCCCTCCCCCCCCCAAGCCCAGCGCCCCTGCAGCCCCGGCCCACTTGGGCCCCAGCAGCTGGGTGGGGCCGCGCCCCTTTCCCCGGGGGCTCTAGGCCATCGCCCCCCCCCCCCACAGAGCCCATTGGCAGCTGGGCAGCCTGGAGAGCAGCTGGCACCAGCTTGCCCCAGAGATGCCCTTCATTGCCGCCAAGGTACGGGCCCCGCAGTCATCAGGGCCCTTTTAAGATCTTCGTAGGCCCCCACTGAAATAACTAATTTGATTTTAAGCTGTTAATAAATAGTTTTTAAATAACAATAAAAAATTATATATAAAAACTTTTTTCGTAGGCCCTGAAAGTTTTGTAGGCCCTAGGCACTGTGCTTAGTGTGCCTAATGGATAATAGGGCCCTGGCTGTTATATTAGCCTGGGGGAAGGGGGTGGGGGGTCATCTGGTTGTGCCTGTGACCAAAGGGAAGGGGAAGGGATGACTTGGTTACAGTCTGTCATTAGTCTCCTGGGGAAACAAATATTTAATAATGGACTCTTCAGTCTCGCAGATAAAGGTATAAACACAATCCAGCGGCTGGAAGTTGAAGCTAGACAACATTCAAGACTGGACATGAGGTGTATATTTTTAACAGTGAGAGTAACTAATCCTTGAAACAACTCTCAAAGCGTCCTGGTGGATTTTCCATCCCTGACAATTTTAAACCAAGATGTTTTTCTAAAAGATCTACTCTAGGAATTATTTGGGAGAAGTTCTATGGTCTGTGCTCTGTAGCGGTCAGATTAGAGCAGTGGTTCCCAACCTTTTTGGCTCGAGGGCCACAGATATTATTTTTACAACCCTGAAGGGCCACCAGTGTCCCCCGCAGACCTCAACCTCCGCCCCTACTGCAGCCAGATGGAAGGAGTCCTCGCTGATTTCCCATCCCCCTGGCTGCAGCAGGAAAACCGCACATATCCTGTAGCCCCATGTGCTCCAACTGGGTCTCTAGGCAGTGGCTCCCTTCTGCAGCCAGGGGGACGGGAAATCAGTGCTCCCCTCCTTCTGGCTCCAGCAGGGCCCCAGTGCCTATGGACCCAGGTGGAGCGCTTTGCGTTCTCCCTGCTAAAGCCAATGAGAAGGGAGCGCTGATTTCCCATCCCTTTGGCTGCAGCAAGGAGCCTGTACTGTTCTTGTAGCCCCATAATAACGCGCTCCACCTGGGTCCTTAGGCAGCAGCTCCCTTCTGCAGCCAGTGGGAGGGAAGCGATGGGCCACTTTGAAAGATTCCACGGGCCACTTTTGGTCCCCAGGCCACTGGTTGGGAAACACTGCATTAGATGATCATAAGAGTCATGTTTGGCCTTGCAATCTATGAATCCTCTCCTTTCCCTGACACAACCCCAGTCCATAACGATGTTGAGTAATAATAAAAAAGGACCCCTTAGACACTTACACCAACATATCTTTGGTTTTGTCATCTTAAAATAATTGAATTTGTGATTACTCACTGTTACATATTTTAAGGTGCAATCTTGCTCTCATCAAAGTTAATGGAAGGGTTGCCACTCCTGTCAATCAAAGTAGGAGCAGAGCCCTGGACTAGGATCACACAGGATGTTGGATGTGTGGTACTAAAGTATGGGTGACTAAAAAACCAAAAAGTTAATCACTGTTATGTTGGGATCCTCAGAGCCATGAGATGTGTATCTCAAACAAAATGTTTTTTGAAATATGAAATAATCTTATAAATACAAAGATGTTCTTATTTCCTATGTTCTGTCAGAGTATATACATTAGTGATACTCAGCCTTGAAGAATTGCTAAACTACTGCATTAAATGGAGTAGTAGAGATAAAAAGGACTTGAGTCCTGCCATTTTACTAGGATATTTAGTGTCTGTTTTAACTTGCTTCAGTTTATGCAGCAAGATTCCAGCCCCCAACAAATTTCAGCAGTTTACAGGCAGAAGACACCTTTGGATACCAGGTAGGATCTGGTGGTTTGGTGCAAGATACTCACTGCAGTTTCCAATAGATTTCTTGCCCAGGCACCTTCCTGAGATTCAGCAAGAAAAGGCAAACGGTTGGCTCTCTCTTTCTACTTATGTTGGATTCAGTTTAGAACCTCTGTCTTTTAACTGCTGAATGGCTTGTTCCATTTAACTAGGAATATGAAGGTGAACGCAATGCAGCAGGTGAACGACATGGACGTGGAAAAGCACGATTACCCAATGGTGATACATATGAAGGAGAGTATGCCAATGGTCTGAGAAATGGAAGGGTAAGATAGAGGATTATGTTGAAAGCCATGCATGTGTTTCAGCAGTTCCATTAATTTAGACATTGAATTAAAATGATTATGAAAAGAACTGTATCTATCTATACCAAATATGTTTCAGGGAACCTACAGATTTAAAAATGGTGCTCGCTACATTGGAGAATTCCTTGAGAACAAAAAGCATGGTCAAGGCGTTTTTATGTATCCAGATGGATCAAAATATGAAGGTAAAATATGTATCTTTTGTGGTTGAACATAATTATAAAGATTTAAATACTTGAGAAGATGAGGCGCTTCAGTGAAATTATGGGAAACAGTGACCTGGGTAGCATATTATTGCCTCAAGAGGTTAAAATTGTCACAAAACTCTTTTTTCCTCTTCATTCTGCCTCACCACAGGTGTTAGGAGAAGAGTTGATTGAAGTTTTTGGCAGCAGTTTATTCCTGCCAAATCATTTGATCAAGTGGAATACTTCAATTTATATTTAGTATTGAACAAATTCTTCACATCCTTAGTTACAATCAGAGTACAAGAGAATAAATTACGTTAACAACATCAACAACCCAATAACAGCATCACAAGAATATTGGTTTACATGTCATGATTATATTGACAGTCAAGTTCAGTCCAGAACATTTTCAGAACCTTTCAAAGAGCTTTAGGTTCTGAGCTTTGTAAAAATATAGAATTCAGTTCTCCATTGCCCCCAAGCAAAGCAGAGGAGACTGAGGGGGAGCTAATCACAGCTCACCGTTTCTTAGCCACCTTGACCTGGTGTAAGTTGAAGCTTCAGAAAGGCAGTTTTAATTTACCTTGTAGAAAATCCATCCCACTTTTTTCCTGGACATGGCTCCCTCACCTGACTTGTCTTCATTATTCTATACCAAACGGAATACTGCCAGTGGAATTAGTGTAAGATGTGGCAGAACTTTACACTGGCAGAGATTCCATGGAATTTTCCAAAGGGAATCTGTGGCTAGAGAGCTTAGACTGAAGAATGGTTTTTTTTTTACCCTTTGGGTGAAACATATCTTTTATTGGTGAGAATGCCAACAGCAGGAGAGGAGACCTTAAGACAGTAATTCAGACCACATTCCTTAACATTCACATACCTAACATCTTTGTGTCAGCTATAGCAAATGCTTACATGGAAAAAATATTGCATATATATTGTTTAATATGATGTTAAAACACCAAGTGACCCACCACCTCTCTGTGGGCCACCAGCAAATGCTCTGTGGTCCACAATTTGAGACTCAGTATGATAAATATCCTAATGCAGCTCCTACTTCTGGGAATAGCAAGAGTCTTTTCCCTCTTCTGTGTACCTCTACAAGTGTGCAGTTCAGGAGAAGTGAGAGATCTCAGAACAGAAAGATTTATTCATTATAGATAGATAAGAAGTCTGCTACTTAATAGGAGCACCAGCACCAAATGTAGGCATTCTATCTGACTGGTGATTAAGTATTCACCAGAGAGCATCACTGAACTGCTTTAATCAGAACATGGATTGGAAGGCATGGGAAGATTAGATTTACACTGATGCGTGCTGCAGTGCAGAAGAAATAGATGTCAGCAGAAGTGCAAGAAAGAATTAAGTGATTTGCACAAACATAGGTTAAATTAATTTGTTTATGGCAGTGTCTTTTGGCCTGGTTCATGTACTAGGAAAGCCTATGATGGATTGTTTGCTCATTGAGGAGCAATTACTTAAGCAGTACCTCATTGTTATGGGGTACAATGTGGAACTGCTATAATCCCTTAACTCTCCAGCCTGGGCTGTTTTTCACAAAGCTATGCCAGTGACAAAGAGCAACCCTACCTGGCACTGTGATCAGTCAGCACTTGGAGACCCACACCCAGCTAAATTGCATGAAGTCTCTCCAAGCCACTCATGAATTATAAAGAGAGGCATCAGCCAATCACCCCAGCCCCCAGTCTTGCACTCCAAAAATATACCATCTTAAACTGCTCAAGACTCTGTTGGACAGTGCAAGCTCATTAATTCCAACCTGAAAAGTCTCAGTCTTATTAATCTCTCTTTATATGGAAGCTTTTCCATACTCCTAATCATTTTGGTTGTCCTTTTTTATACTGTAGGACGGGCTCCTGCCCGGTCCAGTCCTGGCGGCCCTTCCGCGGGCCCAGGCTCAGAGGAAGGCCACTGCGCCTTCCTACACAACAGGGGAATGGCAGGGCGGGCGAGCCAGGAGTCTTTCGCCCCGGCCCTCAGGCAGGGCGGGCGAGCCAGGAGTCTTTCGCCCCGGCCCTCAGGCAGGGCGGGCGAGCCAGGAGTCTTTCGCCCCGGCCCTCAGGCAGGGCGGGCGAGCCAGGAGCAGTGAGCTCGAGTCCAGCAGGCGGTAGAGGCTATTCCCCCTTTGGGGGTTGGCAAGGATCAGGGGGGAGGGGAGGGGGACGCAGGCCCACCCAACTCCACTGCGTCCCAGCCCAGGGCCCTAGCAGTGGCACGGGTGTTGCCACTCAGTCGGCGGGACTCCTGCCGCAATACGCTGACTGGGCGTTACCCCTAGTACAGCCACGCCTCTGGCTGTCCCTGGGCTCCTTCCTCCCCGGGTTCCCCGGTACCTGTGTCTGTCGGTTCCTCCGGGTCGTCGGGGTACCCCGCACGGGGTAGGCCAGTCAGTCCTTCTGCGTCCACGGGGGGGGGGGGGGTAGATTGGGAAGCTCCTCGGCGAGGGGCAGGTCCTCCAGATCGCAGGGCTGGGGGTAGGGTTCAGCCTCCGGCAACTCCTCCAGGTCCGATCCTGCCTCCAAAGGTTGGGCATCCGGCAGCTCCTCCAAGTCCGAACCGGCTTCAGGGCGGAACTTCCAGCTCTCCGGTTCAGGGGGCTCATCCCAGCCACTGCGGCCTCGAGGCTGGGCCCAGCGCTTCGGGCCTGCAGGCCTCGGCCAGTCCAGGGGGCCCGGGGGCCCGACCCAGGCCTTCGAGGTGGGCTGCCGGCGTCACTCCTGGGGCCTCACGGCCGGGAGAGGCTTATCTGAGGCGGAGGCCTGGCGTGGTTCGGCCCTTCACTGCAGCCAGCAAGACAGCGCATCTGCCTCCGTCGGCTGCCTTCCTTTTTCTGAGCTATGGGGCCTGCTTTTTATGGCTGCCGTCCTCCCTGAGGCCCCGCCCCCCTGCTGCCGGGTTGGCCAACCGGCCGGGCCTATTGGAGCCCAGCTGTCCAGTTGCCGGGCAGACTGGGCTGCCGGCCTGTCTAGGACCTGACTGGGTGCTTGCGGCCCTTCCGCGGGCCCAGGCTCAGAGGAAGGCCACTGCGCCTTCCTACATATACCTTTTCCAATTCCAATATAACTTTTTGGAGATGAGGCAAACAGATCTGCACGCAGTATTCAAGATGTAGGCGTACCATGAATTTATAAAGAGGCAATATGATATTTTCTGTCTTATTATCTATCCCTTTCCTAGCAATTCCCAACATTCTGTTAGCTTTTTTGACTGCCACTGCACACTGAGTGGATGTTTTCAGAGAACTATCCATAATAATTGCAAGATCCCTTTCTTGAGTGGTAATAGCTAATTTAGACCCCATCATTTGATATGTATAGTTGGGACTGTGTATTCCAATGTGCATTACTTTGCATTTATCAACACTGAATTTCATCTGCCATTTTGTTGCCCAGTCACTCAGTTTTGTGAGATCCCTTTGTAACTCTTCACAGTCTGCTTTGGACTTAACTATCTTGAGTAGTTTTGTATCATCTGCAAATTTTGCCATCTAACTGTTTTCCCCTTTTTCCAGATCATTTATGAATATGTTGAACAGTACTGGTCCCAGTACAGACCCCTGGGGGACACCACTATTTACCTCTCTTCATTTTGAAAACTGACCATTTATTTCTACCCTTTCTTTTCTATCTTTTAACCAGTTACTGATCCAGGAGAGGAACTTCCCTCTTATCCCATGCACACTTACTTTGCTTAAGAGCCTTTGGTGAGAGACCTAGTCACAGGCTTTCTGAAAATCTAAGTATGCTATATCCAGTGGATCACCCTTGTCCACATGCTTGTTGACCTCCTCAAAATATTCTAGTAGGTTGATGAGGCATGATTTCCATTTATAAAAGCCATCTTGACTCTTCCCCAACAAATTGTATTCATCTACGTGTCTGATAATTCTGTTCTTTATTATTGTTTCAACCAGTTTGCCTAGTACTGAAGTTAGGCTTGTTGGCCTGTAATTGCTGGGATTGCCTCTGGAGCCTTTTTAAAAAAATTGGCATCACTTTAGCTGTCCTCCAGTCATCTGGTACAGAAGTGGATTTAAATGATAGGTTACATACCACAGTTAGTAGCTCTGCAGTTTTACATTTGAGTTCCTTCAGAACTGTTGGGTGGATGCCATGTGGTCCTGGTGACTTATTACTGGTTAATTTATCAATTTGTTCCAAAACCTCCTCTAATGACACATCAATCTGGGACAGTTCCTCAGATTTGTAACCTAAAAAGAATAGCTCAGGTTTGGGAATCTCCCTCAAATCCTCAGCCATGATGACCGATGAAAAAATTCATTTTGTTTCT
This sequence comes from Emydura macquarii macquarii, assembly GCF_026122565.2. Lineage (NCBI taxonomy): Eukaryota > Metazoa > Chordata > Testudines > Chelidae > Emydura > Emydura macquarii. The sequence goes on from NW_027131180.1 coordinate 16,820,100, forward strand.
CCACAACAGCCTTATCTTTCTTGAGTGCTTCTTTAGCATCTCGATGGTTCACTGGCCCCAATGGTTGTTTAGCAGGCAGGCTTCCTGCTTTTGATATACTTAAAATTGTTTTTGCTTTGAATTGTTAAGTCGTTGGCTAACTGTTCTTCAAATTCTTTTTTGGCCTTCCTAATTATATTTTTACACTTCATTTGCCAGAGTTTATGCTCCTTTCTATTTTCCTCAATAGGATTTAACTTCCATTTTTTAAAGGATGCCTTTTTGCCTCTAACTGCTTCTTTTACTTTGTTGTTTAGCCATGGTGGCACTTTTTATGTCCTCTTACTATTGCAAAACTTCATGACTTCAGATATAATGATAGTACATACAGTTCAACAGGATATTAATGTTCAACAGATCAAGACTTCTTAAATGATACTTCATAGGGCATACTTTGTACAAAACATATCATAATCATATCACAGTAGTGAATATGGGGGTTCCAGGTTGCTATTTTGTGGTATCGAGTGTCACACTCATAGTTTGCTTTCTGAGGCTAAAACACTCCTAAAATAAGGTCAGACTATATTTTACGAGTGCAGTCTTTGTTTTATATTTTCCCCTCAAAGGAAAAGGGAACTATTGACTGATGTCATTGTGATCCCCTTATTTCCTATCTGCACGTATCTTCAGTATGATAGTAACCCCCCAAAAACCCAAGAACCCTAAAGCTAAATCACATAGGCCCAATCTACAAAGTTATTTAGCTTCTTTACTGCCATTGAAATCAATAGCGTTCCATTGAAATCAGCACATGCCAATTGTTCTCCTTCCACCCCCAGATGCTCTTTTAGGCTTCTTGTGCAGAATTGTTTGATCTAGATCTTTGCCCTGAACAGGATTTCAATATTAATCTGAAGGATCACTACAGCCTCTTACAAATAACAGATTATTTTAAGGATGCACTTTCCTTCTATATGGTAGCAATGTCTAGGAAAAGCAACAGTTTAAGCAAGATATTCTCATGGGAGAGAAGAGCAGAATATTATTAAAGAGTCTCATGGGATGGAAGTGTAGAATATTGTTTGTCCAACTCCTGAAATAGAAGCCCATAGAGAATATTTCCCCACATTTTAGTATTAGGAATGACAGGTTCAGTGTGATTCCTTTCACTGTCTCCTCTGGAATATGAGGAGACAGATAAGACAAGTCAGACTCCATCTGCTTCATTAACCATCTTTAGATAATTCCTTTACAGGATGGCATTTAATTTGAAGATTAACCTAGTTTCTGCAAAACATCAGGAGGTTGATTTGATGATGTTTTTTATTCATTTCTTTCAATAGAGTAATCTGTACAGTATACCATGAGTTTTGAAAGAGGTCAGAACCAAAGACAAAGTTTTTAAACAGGTGCTTAATTTTAGGCACCCACATCCATATTTAGGGACCTAAATGAGTGAACTGATTTCCAGATTTTCTGAGCAACCCAGCTCCTATTGCACAGTATCTGAAAATCAGAATTCTCAGTTTCCAGTAGGTGCCTGAGTTTAGGCACACAAGTTTGAAAGTTTGGCTTAGGTTGTTCAGAACCCATTAAAAGATTATTTCAGCTATGGTCTAAGACTTCTTGGAAACATTCTGCAATAATCCAACCCTATCATTTAATCTGATATGTGTAAATTCTCTCAGATCTTAAAGGTGACCTGGAAAAGAAAATAATTTGCCTAGTGCTCCCTTTTTTGCTGCCTTCTGATGTGCAAAGAAGGCTGGAAAGGTAGGGGTTGTTTTCTGTGTTAGAAATTTAAATCTTGTATAGACCAGAAGACTCTATTTACTGGAAAGCTAGTGAAATGGTGATAATCTGAAGTGTCAGTGTAGTGAACATTGAGTCAAGAGAAGAGGAATTGTAATTAGATTCTTTAAATCTATAACAGAACTGCCAGCCGCTCCTTTGGGTTGGGAGGGATGGTTGCCCCAACTAAAGACAGGTCCCACAAAAGGAACAATAACAACAGTATTTCAGGCTTAGCAAAGTGAAAATAAAACAGGCACAGAGTAGCTACCTTTGGCCACAGGGCAAATGAAACAAAAAAACACAGCACAGTTTCCTTCCACTTACTCCAAGTATCCACAAAGAACACAGCGGAGCTTTCTTCACTAAAGGGAAACAAACAGAATTCAGTTCTTACTGTGGTCACAGCTTCTTGGATCCAGCATAACTTTCTGTATACAAGGCAGGCAAATAATTCCTCAGTTCCTCCTGTCACTGAGTAAGAAAAAGACAAATAAGGCTATGACCTCTTCCCTTTTTGGAGGGCTTTATTGCCTTTATATGGCATCCTGCCTTCCTAACTTCTCACAGCTGCCAGCACTTCTCTTCAAGTTCAGCAGCTCAAACAGCCGTTAAGGTTGGGTTTCCTCTTTTCTGGCTAGTGAAGGTGTTAACGTGCTGGTTTACATAGGGATGGGGCACATAAACCCATCACAAAAACTTTGCTTTATTTATTTTTGCTAACACCCATTTAGCTTCAATGACTAATTAATATTTTGGGGGAAAGAAAATATCTGTTTAAAGATTCAGCACACTCCACCCTTCAGGAAAGGTGTTAGCCGTTGAATAAGTGATGCCCTGTCATTGTCAAATTAATGCTAATCTACTGGTACATTCCCTAAGGTCTACTTTTAGATTTTGGTGAACGAAATACACAGCCCACACTACAAAATAAGACTATAAGATACTATAAAATGTATAGTCTGGGAGGCATGGACAGCAAGTGCCACATGTTACATCGCTTGGCCTATCCATCAAAACAAATAAAGATATGTATGTAAGTATGAGCATATGTGAGAACAAATGGAAGAATGTGTTTAGAGTGAAAGAAATATCAGGCAACTGTGTAAGTATGTGTAGAGAGGGGCAGAGAGTGAGGAGAGGGAAAAGTGATGGTTGAGATTGGGGCCCAACCAACTAGGGGAAGAGGATGAAAGACTAACATAGGGAAAAGAGAAAAGAGGATAAGAGGCAGAACAAAGGAGCTCAGAATGAGGAAAGAAGGGAGGAAAGAAAAGGTACTAGTTTGTGATAGTTATGCTTAGACTGAGGACCTGTATGGCCCCCTGTCTGATCACATTGCCAGAGCAGAAAGCTATCCTAAAGGGAATCTAAGGATTCCTCCTGTGTGGTAGCATGTTGAAAATTGCCTGGAGGCAGTGCATTGTTGGAAGGATGCAGTGCATTCCACTGATATTCGGCTGGCGGAATAGTCCCTAGGAATGGTCTAGAGGACATAAGTTAGAGCAGCCTTGTGGTTGGGTCTGTGGCCCAAAGAGCTGTGACTTTAAATAAGCCTTCTCATTCTGTTCTTTAAATCATCAACTAAGCAATTAGATGACTTTGCATAGTTCAGACAACAAAATGATTGCATTTTAATTACATTAACAAGGGAGCACACTATAAAGAGCTTTTGGGGCGGAGACAGCTACCATATGGAAATTCTTTATGTGCAGAAACATTCTCCTGGTAGCAAGTAATCTTTCAAGGCATGAGTAACAAAGAGCACAATAACTGAACAGAGGTGCAAAACAACCTCACTAGTGAGAACACTACTTCTCCCATCATGCCCCAAAGTAAAGTAATGCATGCACAGATATCCAACTTAAGAGCAAAAGTTATGGTGTACTCTGTCATACATGGCGATCTATTGTCAGTTCTACACTGTGTCATCCCCAATACCTTTAATTCTCAGACTGTTCCAGAGAGGCATAGTAGACTACTGCTGGCTAATTCTAATTCTGTAGTTATCTACTGGCCAAGAAGATGCTTTTTGGCACTGATCAGTTCCATAGTCCAGAACATTCTCCCTGCCCTTTCTAGAAGAGTGAAGCCCTTCATTTATTCAGTAAGAAAATAAATGTAGCATATCCTATGAATCTGTGCATGCTGATGGCTTTTATCCTGACCTGTCAAATCTTTCCATCTGTTAGAAAAACTGTACTAGTAATATCAATATTGATATAGTGACAAATGGTGGACTTCTTTCTGTCAAAGATTGCCAGCACTTCTCTAATTTAATTTATTCTGGAGTATGACAAGACTACAATATATATAGTTATATTTAGCATTCACTTGGCAGCTATCTTTACCATTTACATAGAAGTTGAAGATTACTGAGTTAGATCTTGCTTCTGCTCCCACTGAAGTCAGTTACAGAATTTACATGATCTGAATTTACATTTTCATTTTCTAATACTGTGTATTCTTCATTCATATCAAAAGCTGACTAGCTGTTTATATGATCATTCTAAAGGCTGACTTATATGACAGATGAAATTTATCACGTCATTCTATTTTTAATCACATCCATTGCAGGAGAATGGGTGGAAGACCAAAGACGTGGCAATGGAGTTTACTACTATGTGAATGGAGACACCTATACTGGTGAATGGCTTAACCACTATAGGTTTGTGACATTACTACAGTGAACTTTCAAGTTTCAAGTTAAAAAAATGTTATCTTTAGAGTTGTGGTTATCTTTTTGAAAGAGAGAGCTGTGGGAGGGCCTTGGCAACCAAATCCAGTTTGGAATGGGAAGAAAGCTTGCAGTAAGACAACAGCTCATTTAAATAGGGCCAGACACAGAAGGCAAATGAGCATGAATGTATGAAGAAGATGTGCTTGGGATTGGAAATCTAGATTAAAGTAGCATTTGTTTTAGTCAGATGTTTAATGCATTACATTTGCAAAGAAATCCTGCCTTTTTAATTTACAGTAATATAAAGTAAAATTATTATTTGTCTCTCATCAGGCATGGGCAAGGTACATACGTCTATGCAGAGACTGGCTCTAAATATGTTGGTGGCTGGGTAAATGGGCAACAGGAAGGAGCAGCTGAACTTATTCATCTAAACCACAGATACCAGGGCAAGTTTGTGAATGGAAATGTAAGTATGTTGGAAAATGCTATTTGAATTTGAAAAACTAGCACATATTGTGGTTCTGGTATGGACTGTTTACACTGAAAAATTAAACCAGGTTGCTCATTTTGCACAATATTCTTTGAACCATAAATGTAACAGATATAACTGAATTAAGGAGGATGCAGTCTCTCCAAAGGTTAGTTTTCGCATTGTGTTTTTATTTAATATTGTGTAAATTACATAGTACAGTGTTAGGTAATCTTTCGTTTTTTCATTTACTCCTTTAGAGTTTGCGAACATTAAAGTCTTGCTATCTTCTTGTTTCTCTTTGTACAGCCGATAGGTCGTGGAAAGTATGTCTTTGATATTGGGTGTGAACAGCATGGTGAATACACACATCTAGACCAGGTAAATAATATAATACAGACTATACTAAATGTTAGAAAACTCAGCAAGTCAGGTTAACCTACTCAGGTGTAGTCTGCCTAGCTCATTACTGATACTGCATATTTAAAAGTCAAATAGCTTTAGAAATATGTGCTTTTCTAAGCACCAGGGTCAATACAAACCTTGTCTGGTTACTGTGCTGTGCAAGCCCTGACACATGAAGGCCCCATTTATGCTCTCATTGCAGACACTAGAAGTTTTGCCATTGATTTCAGTGAAAGCAGGATCAGACCTCAAATATGCTAGCCTTCTGTAATAGAAAAAGCCAGACAGAGTTTTGAATGACTTTGGCCTTTATTTTGACAATATCATGTGTATCAGATATGTATTGGCTACAGAGCTTGCTTATATACACCAGACATGTTCATCATAAGATTCTTTAATGCTGTGCTTGGTATAGTTGTGGTTCATTTAAACAAGGTATTTTACACGCTGTGCCACTTAGTGGCTGAACAGTATAATACATTCTAGCATTCCATTTCAGAAGACCTGAAAATAAAAATGTAGTATTAAGTAATTCTAAAATTTAGTGAAAAATTACAGATGCAAATTTAGAGCCACAACTGAGGCTACTTTTGAAAATGTGCCTCTTATTGTCCTGATCCTGTGAGGTGCTAAGTAGCCACAGCTCCCATTGATTTCAATGACAGTTGTGGGTGATTAGTAGTGGGGAATGATTTTTCTTCCTGCTTTTTTGAGTATGGTCTTTCAGGCTCTTTTTGACTATCTAACCTACATACTCTAGTTATATAACAACAATAATAAAGGTCTTTCTAATTTTTCCATCTTTCTGCAGTTAACAATGTAGTCTGCTTTTATTTCTCCTCTTTCATTGATTTGCTTAGCTAATACAACCCAAGGACAAGAGAAAGGCCAGCAAAGAACTGCCTTCTGTTCCAGGGTATGAGAATCCACCCACCATTGAAGGCGGTATCTTCATGAAGCCTAGTGTAACAGAGGTGCTCTCTGGGCTTGAATGAAGTGTTTCTGCTGCATGGTTTACCTGCATGTAACAAAAACTAGAAAGGATCCCTTCAGAATATCAGTTTGAATGAGAAACTTTTGCTTTACCTTTAAAATTAACTCTACCTGTTCTTGTTTGTTAAGACTGGTTTTGAGAATCATAATTCTATTAATATTTGGAATTGTCATATTTCCTATAAAGTGGGGGAAACAGTGGGTTAAGTTGTGTATTTTATCATTTTCATATGTTAATCAATTATCACACTGCCTTTGTATATGAAATACTAATATAATCATTCTACAGATAGAGAAATGGAGGCACAGAAAAGATAAGTCATTTGCTTAAAGTCATACTGTGAGTCAATAGCAGAGTCTGGGTCCCTGATTCCCAGTCTCTTGCTCTAACCACTAGAAAACTGCCTGAGAAAGTGTTATTACAGTTTTCTTCTGTGCCAGAAAAAGTTACCATTAGAGTAAGTGATTTTAGGATGAAAAGGGAAAATCCTTGGACTTGTACCGTATGGTATAAAGTGATAATGTGAACTAGCAACTACTAGCAACTAGCAACTACTAAATAGCGTACAAATGTATTGCCTAACCCTCACAATTGGAATAATAAGCAGCAGCATTGTCTAATGAATTGAGTATGGGACTGCAAGCTAAAAACTCCTCAATTCAAACTATAGTTCTGCCACTTACTGGCTATGCAGCCTTGGGCAAGTCACATAAACTTTCTATGTTCCTTGTCTGTAAAATCATGATACCACCACCTACCCAAGACCAATGTTGTGAGGATTAATTAATGTTTGTACACTTGAAATATGAAGCATTTGTAACTGCAACTGATTATTATTTCTATTGTATTGCATGTTTTGGTAAACAGCTAAATAAGATGTAAAAAATATGCTTTGGCTTTGTTTTTACTTTCATTTCATAATCAAATTGTATCGGCCTCCTTAAATGACAAATAATGCTGGTTGTTTCCTAAGTGGAAGTATTTATTTCCTTTTTTTCTGTAAAAATACTGCAGTTACATTTTGAAATGTTTAGATATTGTTAGACAGGTCACTAGGAAAAATAACATCCCAAGTATATTTATAAGCAATAAGATCTGAGGAAGTGTGTATGGTTATAATGGAAGATTTATGTGTGGGATGCATGAAACCTTCAACCACCCAAGTATGAGCAGTATTCATTTCTTCAGATTTCTGTAAACAAGGAACACCTTGCAGCTCCACACCAGATCCCTGAACAATAGTGTGTGGTGGTAGGAGTGCCAGAGCCAGAGTCTCTAGTGCTAGGGGTCCATGTTGGGAGAACTTGGGGCTCTTGCAGCCTCTGGGTTCATAGCTGCTCATTGTGTCTGGGAGGAGAGGAGGAAAATATCTCCCCATTCCCTACTTCCCCTGCATCCTCCCAGCACCAGGCCTGGCTACTTTGGGTGTGCTAAGATTTGCCCCTTAGGATGTGTCTACACTGGAACTGGAGCTGTAATTTCCAGCTGAGGTAGACATTCTTATGTTAGCTCTGATCAAGATAGAGTGCTAAAAATAACAGTGTAGCCACAGTGGTGCCAGCAGTCGGAAGGGTTGGCCGCCCACATGCCTAGCATTTCAGATGTGATTGCACTGGGGATGGGGTTCCCCTCCTGCCACTCGTGCCTCTGTGGCTACACTATTTTTAATGTGCTAGCTTGATCAGAGCTAGCACAGCTACATCTGTTTGAGATAGGAAGTATATCCCTAGCTCCAGCGTACCCTCAGGTCTTAAATCTAACTGGTGCTGGTTGAGATGCATTGAAAATTAGGGCTCAATTATGGCCTGTAAGAGCCTGAACCGTATTTGGAAAGTGAAGAGGTGCACTGCTGAGGATGTTGCCTGTGGACATTATGCCTTTGTAAAATTCTAAAAATTTACATCTAAAATTAGGCACTTAACTCCATATTTAGCTATCTGAATATGTAGCTTGACTTTTACAAGTGCTGAGCACCCAGCAGCTCCCACTGATTTCAGCAGAAGCTGATGGGTGCTTGGTACTTTTGAAAATTGGGCCATTTTTATATTTATATGCATTTAGAAGCCTAACTTTAAGCACTCACTTTTGGCAGTCTTAGCCCTGGACTATAGCAATTGCTCTCAAGTGAATCCTGTGATTATTATTTACTATAGATCACAATGCTGTACTCCCATTACAGTAATGAGAATAAACAGTCAGAAGGTTGCTTGTTTGCTGTACTTGAAATAGTTGTAGTACAAGAATCATTTTCAAATAACATTGTTTTACGAAAAGTTAGCTTTCAATACAGCTAGCTATTCTATTAGTTAAACTCTCCCACTTTTGTATAAAACCATTCTTATTTGAAAGAAAGTGACAGAAGGGTCTGATATTGAGAGCACAAAATCTCATGTACGTTACTGAATCCTTCATAAGTTCCATGGGTCTTACCTGAGCACAGACTGCATGATTTTGGGAAGCAAAGAACAATTTCGTATTGCATTTGCTCTTGCTTGTTACAGGACCAGATGGGGATTGGCCAGAGAACTATATCACCTCACTGCGAGAACCAGGATGCATTCTCCCTCCAGGGTTGCGAATGTCTCCCTGAGTGCCTTGTGTGTGCCAGACCTATGGTGTAGACTGGGGTGAAAAGGAGGCGGGTAATGATCCTGCCTCTTCTCCTTTCCATCCCTTTTGTGGCATTGGGAGAATAAAACAGCCCAGTCCCTGTAGGGACTGCTGTTAGGCCCAGCCCTTCTGTGAGTTGCAAAATGATTAGGGAAAAAGGTTAAGGCTCTTTGTCCCCTCATGGCATCTCTGTTCAGTTGGTGCCAGAAAGAACCTGACCATAAGAAAGAAAGAAAACCAGCAAGCATTACTTTTGAGACCAACATTTTAATTGACTGACTGCCTCAAAGTTTTCTACCTTGGAATGGTTTTCTCTCTCTCTTCTAAAGTTTGTGACTATTAATGTTGTTCAGTTGTTGTCACATATTGGCAGCTTATTCTAAAGAGCTGTATTGTTACCATTTCAAACTCAGGGTAAAGAGGTTTCAATACATGGAAACAGGCTCATAGTTGTCTTGACATATCCAGTTGTGATGCTGGATTTTTTATGTTGTTTGTTTTTTAGGATAAAGGGGAGGAAGAAGAAGAGGAGGAATCTTTGTCTATTGTTCCAAAATGGAAAGCAAAAAATATTACTACACTAACCCTGTGGACACCTGGTGTTGAAGAGCCCCCACCTGCTGAAGAGCCCCCGCCTCCTGAAGAGCCTCCACCTCCTGAAGAGACTCCAGCAGCAGAAGAGATGCCAGCAACTGCAGGTTTGTCCTGATGAACTGTTGGAAACCCTGGTCCCCCAAAATTCCCCTAACTGTTTCTGCCAAGTTAACTTGCATATGTTATAATAAGAGAGTTGTACTTTTTGTCAGCTTACAAGGTCCTAGATATTAGAAACAACTAGAACAAGGGTGTCAAACTCATTTGCTATGGTGGGCCAGATTTGAATTAAATGTACTTCAAGTGGGCCATACATACTGTCAATCGAAATACTAGGCACAACCATTTTTATATAGTATTGTATTTTATTTGCTAGATATCAGCGATATAAAAACTGCAGTAAATTAACTTCCACACCTACTACTATTTTACGATTAAAAGAGTCTATCAATGATTAAGAATTATAGTACTGCGTGATGCCCCAAGACCACACTGTCCCCTCTCCCGCCTTTTGGAGCGCTGCACACAGTGCTCCACGTGCTGCCGCCAGAGTACCCAGATCTTGTGGCAGCGCGTGACACCACGACATCTCTCGGTGTTGTACTCTCTGGCAGCGTTGCGCGCTGTCACGAGATCTCGCGGCGTTGTACTCTCTGGCGGCAGCGCGTGATGCTGCGACATCTTGCTGTAGCGCGTGCCGCCACCAGAGAGTACAATGCCGCAAGATGTCGCGGCAGCGCGCGCTCCTGCCACGGGCCGGACCAAAAAGATTGGTGGGCCATATCCGGCCTGTGGGCTGGATGTTGACACCCCTGAACTAGAAGTTTGAAGGTTCATCTTACTGCAGCACATTCATATGCTGCACAATGCATACTGAGTATACTTCCATTGGATATAATGTGTTAACAAGAGACACTGCCCTGGGAATGTTCCTACTGTCTTGTAACATTAGAGACATTATTATAATCTGGTTCAGGGCCTGATACTACAACCCTTCTATAAGCAGTCCCAGTGAAGTTAATGGACTACTTACATGAGTAAAGGTTACAGGATTGGCCCTAAGATGTTAGCTGTTACATAAGAATAAAAATAATGGCAATGAGCAGATCTGTAAAGTTCTTCTTCCCCCTCATAGTTTGGCATATATCTTCTTTTCTCCCATTCCAGTTGCTGAGGAACTAGGTGAGGGTGGGGAACCTCCTGCTGAAGCTACAGAGCCCAGTGAAGATCTGTCCCCACCTAAGGAGGGAGAAGAAGAGGAGGAGGGGGGAAAAGAAGATCAAGTGGATCAGGGTGAGGAAGAAAGAGAGGAATGAGTGATTGTAGCTGGTCATCTGAAATGATGCATATCTACTAGTTGAAAATGTGTCACTGTTTGGGGGCATATTATCATTTTGAAAAGATAGTAAAGTCTGTTTTTCATAAAGGGCCAAATCTTCAGATGGTGGTTTCTAATTTTGTATACTCACGTTTGTGTGCATTACTGTTTGCACATAATGGATATTTGAAACTTGAATGTACAAAAATTAGAGGCCAGGTTGACATGCCTCACAAAATTTGGCCCCTCAGAGTGGAGCTTTTTCCCCCATGAGAGGAATGTTTTCCTTACTGGAGTGAAAAATCAAAACAGAACAAAAATATCCTAAGAGATAATGAAACAAACCTTTTATATTAATGTAAAATTTGTTTGTTTAGAAAGCAATAACAACATACAAGACTTCAAACAACATCACTATCACACAAAGTTTTGTTCTGAAGAAAAGAAATATTACTATTGTTGGGTCTGATCTTTGTAATACACTAAATGGAACACCAGAGCTAGCCAACACCAAAACCTTGGATGTTTGAAATCTACGTATGGATTTTGAGGCTTGATTCCATTGGTTACACGTGCATACTATCATTCAGGAAGCTAAATGAATTATTAAAAGAAAAACTAGTTTTGAAAATGAAGTTACTGCTTTTTAAAGTTTGGATGTTTAAGTACAGTTTCTGAATTTTCGGTATTTTTAAAAATTACTATTTCAAATTATTAATAGTATTTGAAGGTATTATAAAATGAGGCCCGTGTTAAGCTATATTTTATGAGTAAATCTCTGCCTAATTAAAATATGGACAGTATATACATCCAGATTTGTAAACTTTTATTCCAGTGTTTCCAACCACCAAGTGTTTCTCAGTTTTTCATCAATCCATTTCATGTTAAGGTGAGGTGCAGACAGGAGCCAGAAAGACTACTGAATGGCTTGAAAATATGCTGAAACATATCCTAAACATGTAGGGCCAAGTTCTTTGATTTCAGTGGAGTTACATCTGCAAAGAGTTTGGCCCGTAATATACAGAATGTGATGATGCTTAGCGTTCTTGTAATTTTTAGGCCTCATTATTATGTTACTGGTGAATGTTTCCTAGTAATAAAATTGACTGAGCAACCTACCCCTCAGCAATTAGTATATTTTGTAATAAACAGAATCTGTCCATTTAAATCATGTGGCATTCTGTTGATGAGCCTCGGACTATGTGTATGGATTACACACTTATGTCCTTATTTGCTTACCATAGGGTCTTTACTTTAGTAATGTGAATACAGTAAGTGGACTGTAAATTTCAAACAGTTTAACAGTAATAGGGATTTTGTTATATCTCATATATGCCTATCTTCTATGCCCACTCCTAACAAGTAACTAGACAGTATATGTAAGAAGCCCACATTATGTTTTCCCGGACAAAATATGACTGCAATGAATTAATTAATTTAAAAGATTTCAAGCACTAGTAGTTTATTATAAAATGTACCCTAAATTTCATGTTTTTCCTCCAACAGTAAATACTAGTTTAGAAGAGAAGGAGGAAGAAACAAAGGAATCAGAGGAGGCAGATACAACTAAAGAAGAATAAAACTGAATAAGGAAATTACACAGAAAAAAGCTAGGTACCATAGCCCTGTATTATTATTTAGTTGAAAGCTCTATTACGTTGTTTTGAATAAACATATTTTTCTGGGTGCTTTGTGTAGAAAATACATTTTTAGATATTTCTCTGAACTCAGAGTTTATGATTTCCAAGTCCATTTTATTTGCAATATACAGTAGGTGTAACCATTGGATGAACTCACTGGGACTCCTCACATGGATAAAGTTATTCATTTGTGTAAGTGATTACAGGATCGGGGCATATCTTTGGACTCCTTCAGATTATCACTTTAAAATGGAGCATATGCAAACAAGGAGAGAGAAAATTTTCAGTAATTTCCCATAACAGATCATACCATTGTTTGCTGAAGTCCATAGTCTAACTGTGGCAGCGGTCTATGCCTAATTCTTCGCAGGAAGGTGAACCTTGGATCTTATAGTCCTCAAAGTCCTTAAGAGCCATCCCAAAACACCACCTTTATGTTAGAAACTAAATCACACCATCAAAAATAGTTTTGAAATTATGATGTTACAACACAATTAAAATGACATGTACACCTGCTTCTTCAGCAGTTTTACTAACTTCAAAGTCTATGGCAGTGTGGAGTTGAACAAAAAAGATTGCACTAGTGTACAATTCTATAGCAAGTTTCTGTATATCTTCAGTGATTGAGTGGAATAGCACAAAAACAGATGCAAAATCTCAGTGCTGGATTTTTTTTTCCTTTGTAGAAAAACAACATAAGAGAAAACTAACTACAAAATGCTATGTTAATGCACTGTTAAAATAGCAAATTTGACTGAACAAAAATTCAGACAATACAAAATTTAAAGTTCTCATAACAACTAACTCCCCCATGTTGATACAATGTTTTGGCTCTGATCCGGCAAATACTTCAATGCTTGCTTAACTTAAGCATGCAAGCAATCTTATTGACTTCAAATAGGACTACTCATGTTCTTAAAGTTAAGCCAAGCGTATAATTATTGGCAGGTTTGTGCCTAAGATACTTTACAGGTCTCTTTTGGGGTAAAGTAACAGTTTCTAGCCCTGGTGAGTCATGAGATATCAGACCAATGTTACTGAAATACCTAGACCTCAGACCAGGATAACTTGAGTGACATTCCACATTAAAGGGGAAAGGAGGACACATTTTAGTGGCAGGTTCTTTTTATTGTAACACATAAGCTATTTGAAACTGTGATAGAGGTTTGAAATTAATAGTAGATAGTTAAAGGAAGGAAGTGATAGGTGTAAAATAAATACAGTTTATCACTTGGCTTTGCAATGTTTCTCCTGTCTAAAATTTCTTATTAAGGAAATGCTCATTTAATTTTTTTCTCCTATCCTGAATTTTGTTTGCAGTTCATTATTACATTTTAAACTGTGCTTCTTATGCAGTTATCTTGTTTAGTTATTGAATATTCTCCTCTCTCCTTACATGGCTTCCTTGGTGAATGGAGATATTATATTTCCATTACTGGCACTGCTAGATTAAGGAAAGCGTGGCTTACTAGTGTAAACCTTCTTTCTCTTTTAGAAGAACTCACATAAATTAGAATTCTATTATATGCAAGCTTTAATATAGTCTGTTGCAATTTGATGAACAGCTGCATGATATATTTAATTAGTTGCTGCTATCTCAAGGTTGTCTTCAGTTCAAGCTGAGTTCATTCTTGGTAGGTTTATGAGATTACTTTTTCCTCAGGCTCATCATGAACTCTGACTCCCGGAAACAAAAAGCATTTGTTTTGTGAGCATATTTACTGGTGCATTTGGACTGTATTCCTATTTCTGTAATCCTTACTGGGGATATGGTACAATCTCAATGTGCAGAGCAAATTATCAAACCGGAAGCCACCCAGAACAAATAAGGATATAGCAATCAAAGTTCAATCCACAGGCGTATTTTATTTTGCGTTGTTCCTCGTGTTGCTACAGCACCATTTTTATCCTTAGCACTGAGACACGCATGACCTCTAGTGGTATGACTACAAGCTTCACATCCTCTTAGCTATCGTGCAGTCAAGACTGCTAAGAACCTTTCCCTATTTTCCTCATAGGCCTGAACAATATCATTGTTGTTTCAACATCTTTTAGCAGTATGTTTCAGCTTGCTTATAGCTAATGGCTAATGAGAGTTCTGATCCTGAAGTCAATAAAAAGTTTGCCTGAGTAAAGACTACAAGATCAGGGTGTATGTCAGAAACAAGCACCTCAGGAGCCTAAAAATGGATTGCTGAGATACAGCTGCCTCTCCTTCCCTCTTTCCTTCTCATCTTCCTCTCAATTCTTCTTCTGCTGCACTAGGGGCAGCTCATTTTTTAGTGATGAGATTATGACATCACAACAAGATGAGGGCTCAGTGATGGAGTACCATCAAACAAGGTTCTGCAAATGGATTCTGGATACAGATTAATTTACCTTGTTCGATATTTATTAGTGTGGTTTATTACACTTGACTGCACTTCCCTAGCAATTGAAACTACCAAGTATATCGTCTGATTTCATTGTAAATTCAAGAAAAAAGAACATAGGACATTGGACTGGAAGCGACCTCCTGGGTCATCATGTCTAGTACCCAACTACAGCATGCAGCCCCATCACAGAATCCCATTCAGAAATGTATTAATAAATATGTATGCATGCTGTACTGAAAGATTATTTTTTAAAAATATTTTATATTTTAACTACATTGCATCTTCATCTTAAAGAGGTAAAAATATTTACGAATATCTGCGTGTTTCACTGAGATGCTGAAGCCTTTCTCCTCCATTTACCTATTTCACTTTTAACATCACATATTGAGTAGAGACCATGGCAGATAGCACCAGTTCAGCCAGATCTAAGACTACCTCTTCCTAAATATTGTAGTCAGTGAGTGTCTGACAGTGGGAAGGTAACTCTCTTTGGTCTCCAGATATTGTAAATATCTTCCTAGTTTTTTATATTGTGGCATCTGAATGCCTCATTCCTGAAATCAATGGGAGCTGTAAGTACCCTCAGAATAAAAAATCAGGCAATTTTTAGTTGTCTGATTACGGCTTTAAGTGTCTAAGTTTATGCCTCCCAACTTTTAAAATGTTAGCCAATACAGATGAATTTCTGAAGTCTTGATTCAAAGCCCACTTCCAAATATGAATCTGCTTTATAAACAATGTAACAGAGAGCTCACTGATACCCTATGAGGAAAAGGCTCACAGCAGGCTCAGGAAATTCCACCATTTTTAACTCACAGAATTGGAATTTGTGCCCTTTCCAGAGTGGAGAAGGGGGCAGGGCCTTGAGTGACTATTACATTTGCAGCAAGAGCATGGAGTTCTCCCAAGGCCTCCCAAGACAAACCCACACAGGGAGACAGGGACTACCTTCTGGGCCCATCTTTTGGCTAGAACTCCCTCAAGATCAACAATATCATGAAATGCCACTTTGTCCAGGTCAAACTTCCAACCTTACAGTGAGTTTTGCATCACCGACGCAGAGGCAGCACAGGATAATACAGACAGAGTGAGTATTTCCCTGCATGTTTGAGCTGTTGTAGAGCTGCTTCTCCTGTTCAGCCACTTCCTGACAAAACCAGCCAAGCCACTTTTAAAAATACTGAGACATACATGCAGGAAATGCCCCTCCTAACTGCTACACTTTGTCCTGTTTACTGATAAACTCCCTTTTCCAGCCCTCTGCATGTTCTGAGCGATGGCTCGCAG
The DNA here is from genome assembly GCF_026122565.2 of Emydura macquarii macquarii. Classification (NCBI taxonomy): domain Eukaryota; kingdom Metazoa; phylum Chordata; order Testudines; family Chelidae; genus Emydura; species Emydura macquarii. The sequence goes on from NW_027131180.1 coordinate 16,836,248, forward strand.
TCCCTGTTTTGTTCTTCTAAAGAGTCTTCCTGGGCAGCAGAACTTAAATGGACATCTTTCTTTCTCCGCTTTTCTAGCAAGATTCTGCTGCACAAGCTCCTCCTGCCAATGTCTGGTGTTTACAAAGAATGTGGGTTCTTCTAATTTAGCAGAAACTTTTTTTAGGTGTTCAGATTGGGGAATATTTTATCCCATAGAGTTTGAAAACAAGGAAAAGATACCAATGTTAACACTATTTTAAAAGACTTCAGAGATCAGAAGTTAAGGGAAAGAAAATGAATAAAGAATCATGAAGTTGCTTCCTGGATTTTATACACATACATGTATACACACACACACACTCTCTCTCTCTCTCTTACAGAGTTATTTTCATTGGCTGCAATTTTTTTCAGCCAACTTCTTCACATACCACTCTTTGGAGATTTTCAAATAGCACGGTTATTCTCCTGAGCTGTACTATGTTACTCCTGAAACATCTTCTATGTTAGTGACATAACAGATGATTTGCGTCCTGATCTTGAATACCATACAAGATAATAATGATTTCCTCAACTAAATCTATAGGAGTACAAAATCCCATTTTATATGTATCTGGCTCATTGGTTTTTAGACTGATGTTTTGGCAAACTTATATAGAATCAAAAGAACTGATTTGCAGCTTCCACTTCAAACTTTTTCTTTTGCCTATAAGCAAAACAAGAAATTATTAATTGATCAGTTTCCCTTTTTCTCTCTCTTCAAAACACACACACAAGACTGGCTCTTAGACTATTCTTAATTTTTGCTCAAAACAAGGAATACTGTATTTTCCTCTATTAATCTGTGAGAGGCAGTATGTCACTTAAATCAGGAATTCATTTAGAGACATGAGATTTTAGTATTTCCAGCATATTCTCTCAGTGTCCCTATAAGTTAAGGATGCTACTGAATTCTTATATAAAAATTCTCAAAAGTAACCTGCAAAGGTAAAAACGAATGGATTGCCTTTTTAAAAAAATATTAATTTTTCTTTTTTATGATTAGAAATTCAGGTCCTGTCTAGCCTGAAAGACTTTAGTGAAATAATGATATCACAAGAGCCAACAGAGAAAAACCTAAGAAATTAAAAAGGAAAGGATTTTTAGATAGACTGTTAAAAAGGAACACAGTTGGTTTTCTTGGACACATATTTGACTTCTGTGATTAACTATTATTTTGGAGAAAGGAAGCCCTATTGAAGATTCAGCACCCTTACTCCTTTAATAAAAATGAAAGCACTAACAATATATGTTCTTCAGACATTTCATAGAGAAGAACAGTGTTGACATTCCGAATATTTCTAAAGCAAAAAGAGCAACCAGAATTTTTTTTATAAAAAAACCTCAAGAAAGTATATAACCCTGTTTAAAAAATTGCTTTGCGGGTTTCCTTTAAAATCTGAACAGAGAGAGATCTAGGTACAACAAATTAAAATACAATAGGTTAAAGTCTATTTCCAAAGATTCATAAGAATCTACTTTTATCTACTTACATGAATCAAGTTGAAAGCTTTTGAAGAAAAGTCCATGGTTCTTCTTTGAGTGGTGTCCCGGTGGGTGCTCCATTCTAGGTGTCAGCACATCCTCGTGTCCTTGATCAGGGATTTTTACAGCAGTGCTCATTGGGTCCTAGATGCACAGCTCCTGTCTCATGGTGCTGTTGGCGCCTCTTTTGGCATGTGCAACCCAATCCCCTCAATTCGTTCTCAACCATCTGCAGTCCAAGATGGAGCCCTCAGCAGTTCTTACTTTAACTCATCCCTTTTTACTTATAATCTTTAGAAATAGTGTTAGTCTAGTCAGTAATTAGTTTCAGTTCAGTCAATAGTTAGCTTTACTTGTCTTCCCCTTCGGGAAAAGAAAAATTATTTTCTCTCCTCTCCCCCTTGATAGAGTAGATTCTGTTTTTTTATAACACCTGACAACATGCTTGGTTCACCAGGTTTTAAAAGGTGTACGTCAGGTAGAGATGCCATACCCAATGTGTCTGCTGCCTGGGTGAGGGTCATGTACCTCAAAAATGCGTACACAGCAAGAACCTCAAGGCAGAGCAAGAAAAGATAGGATCTCCGAACAAAACTTTTTCTTTTGGAAAAGTCGCTGAGTCCTTCCTCTGACCCGGAGCCAGACAATCCTGCTATAGAAAAAACAGAGAGACCCTCAAGAAAGAGAGCCTCAACCTCACCTAGGAGGGAGCCAACAAAGAAGAGGAGTTCACCCCAAGGGGTAACAAAACCCCCAAGATTAAGTACCTATTAGGTGCCAAGTTCCTCAAGTACCATGTGGGCCATATCACCGAAGAACTCGCAACATGTCGGTGTGGAGTCGAGGTAAAATTAAAACGACCTCCTCCAGCACGGCACTGACAAAAGAAATGGAACAGAAACCTCAGGCCAAACCACCAATCGAAAAAACTTCAGTACCAACAGAGTTTATGGCACCGACTGTGGCACCACATATGACAGCAGTGCTGATGATTAGCACAGAGCCGACAGTTGTTTGGCACCAGCGACGGCACTGAGATCAGTGTCGGTGCCAACAACTGACACGGCACAGACAACGGCACCGAAGCAGAGTACGGTACTGATCTGACACACGGCTCCAACATTGGCACCGACTCAAAATCAAAAGGGGAAACGGCACCACTGCGAGCACACTAACATCATCACTACAGTCACCACTACTAGAGAGAGATGCATCCCCAGCATCAGATAGATCACACTTTGCACATGATGAAGCTCTTTCTTCAATCCAGTTTTTTAGCAGAGATGACAGAAGGTGAGGAAGGTGAATTCTCTTCCCAGCATTCCTCCCCCACCAGACCAACTTCTGAAGTGCCCAGACAGGCACCACACTCTGGATGTCACACACATCCATGGTACTGCCCACCATGGTTTGAACCATGTCTTACCCCATGCAATGGCCAAGTTGGGACACGTGGTCAAACTTTACTAGGGCTTACAGTGGAACCTCCAGCCCCTACAGACACAGACCCAGGTCTTCCACAGAATCTGCTCCATCTGTCTCTGAGCCAACACTCGAAACGGTGGAGGAAGGGGAGGAAAGTATCAGCCAGGACACATCACCTGACATCACATGACTTCTCCTCTTCGCCAGATGAAACGATAATACCCCCTTCACCAACCACTGATGACTTTAAACACTTCAACGACTTGTTATAAAGAGTAGTGGAAGACCTGGAATTTCCTCTTGATGAAGTCATGGAATCCCATCACAAGCTACTGCAGATCCTCCACACCACAACCTCATCAAAGATTGCACTACCCATTAATGACACATTGATGGAGCCAGTCAACAATATCTGGCAAACACTGGCTACCATCTCACCTACCTGCAAGAGGGCAGATAAAAAATATTATGTTCTGGCCAAGGGAATGGAATTTTTATTCTCAATCATCCCCCGAACTCTCTGGTTATTGATGCCACAAACCAGAGAGGAAAACAAGCCAACTATCATCGACACCTCACGACAAAGACTGGAAAAGGCTAGATCTATTAAGCAGGAAGGTATATTCATTTGCAGTGCTACAATTAAGAGTAGCCAATTGTGGTACGGTGTGTTGGCCACCGGTGTTTATCAGTGTAGGCTGCGTGCGTGTGTCCCTATGCAGATGCTGTCCTAGCTCTGATTAGGAAACTGATCGAATGAATCAACACGACCACAGATTAGCTGAGCAACGAAGGCACCCAGGCCAGGTTTATTGTGTGCGGCACAATGAGAAGTGAACTACAGAGTATCTCTGGGTCAGTTTCGTATAGGCGGCGTTACAATGGCCACGGCCCAACGGCGGGACTTTCCGTTATCCCCTAGACCAGACGACGTTGTTCCCTCTGACACCCTCTTTTATACATTGTTACATACAATTTCGTTCTGCCCCCTTCAACGTAGGTAGTTGCCACCTTCTTGACGTAGTCTAATACCATCTTTTTCCGTTAATTGGCTGATTTGGGCAAAACAACTCCATTTATCACCTTTTAGTCATTTCTATTCATCAAAGTGTCATTTTAGGAGTTAGTTCTCTTTGGTATCTTGGTGCCTCCTGCACCTGCTACATAATTTGCATTTTAGTAATATTTTGGCAATGTATATGCTTGCAGTATCAGCACTTTCTTGTGCCAATTTCAGTTAACTTGTTTTTTACCCCCTTATACTCCTGTTCACTTGGCTTTTTCCACTTAAGCCTTAGCCTGTTTTACAGGCCTTATGACTACATTACTTAGGTCTGATACTTACTACACAAACTATGCAGCTCTGTTGTCAAATTATGATTACAACAACTACACGAATATACCTGAATTTATTAGTGACATCCCAGTCAACAGAAAAGAGCAATTCAGATCTTTCATAAATGAGGGCCAATTCATTGTCAGAACAATTTTGCAGGTTTCCCTTGAGGTGGCCAACAATGCTGCCAGAACGGCTCCACTCTGCTGACCTTCCCAAGGAATTACAGGCCAAGATAGAGGATCTCCCTTACAGTAAGATCAAACTCTTTGCGAGAAAACTGATGAGGTACTTCACATGATGAAAGACTCACGAGCAACCTTACGCACCCTCAGAATTTATACACCTGCAACAAGGAGAAAACAATACAGGTTTCAACCATATCCAGGTAGGTACACACATCAGAGATACTATGAACCACAAAGGAACAAATAGAGGCTGTCAAGACGTCGACGACCTCACCAAACATCGTTGACCTCTTGACTCAACAACAATTTTTAAATCTCGCTTGAGGGTCTGAACGACCTCCCTCACTATCCACTGCCAACAACAATGAGCACCCGATTCGACTTTTGCCTACGATATTTCTATCACGAGTGGGCAAAGATAACATCAGACAAATGGGTCTTAGAGATCATCCATTCACATCTATACCTCCCATCCAACCCACCCTTCCCATCCCTCTTCAGGGACCTATCTGATGTACAAGCGAGCCAATGAGAAGTGAACCATCTCCTACTTATAGGAGCAATAGAACATGTTCAACAACACAGAGGGAAGGGTTTCTACTCCCACTATTTTTTGATCCAGAAAAAGAGTGGAAGATGGAGACCCATACTAGATCTTTGAAGAATAAACAAGTTTGTAAGACGACAAAGATTCAAGATGGTCATGTCGTCCACCATAATATTGGCACTGGAACAGGGGGACTGGTTTTCAGCCCTCAACATCCAAGACACTTATTTCCATGTCACTATCCACCCAGCACACAGACGTTTTTTCAGATTTACACTGGCACACAACTGTTACCAATACAAGGTATTACCCTTTGGCTTCTCTACAGCATCAAGAGTTTTTTTGAAAGTGCCAGCTGTAGTAGCAGCATATCTGCACAGGGAAGGGATCACAATATTCCCATACCTAGACGATTCTCTATTAAGGGCATACAACCAAGCACTAACTATCTAAGTTACACAACGAACGATATCACTGTTTCAAACCCTAGGACTCAGGATAAACATCAAAAAGTCCACTTTAAACCCAACACAACAATTGGAATTCATAGGAGCAGACCTGAACTGAATAACAGCCAGGGCATAATTACCAGCAGCCAGGTTCGATGCCATAATAGATCTAAGACTCTCTATAAGAAACAGCCCCATATTAACTGTGTACACAGACCTACAATTGCTAGGGTGTATGGCAGCCACTAGCTTCCCAACACACACTTCCCAACATGCTCTGCCTATAGGGATGGCTATCAACAGCTTACAAACCACACAAGCATGGTTTAAACAGAAGACTAATGATGCCAAAAAAGGTCAAAGAATTATTATTATGGTCGACTTGACCCACCAATATGATGACTGGAATTCCATTTTCTCAACAACCACCGTTGGTTATGATTATCACAGATGCATCCCTGCTAGGCTGGGGAGTACATCTACGGAACCATACAATACAGGGCCGGTGGTCAAAGACCAAACCAAGTTTACATATAAACCTCTTAGAGCTATGCACAGTTTGCAATGCGTGCTACCACTTTCTTCCACTCATAAAGAATAAGATGATCAAGATAATGACAGACAACATCGCATGCATGTTTTACATAAATCAACAGGGAGGCGCAAGATCCCACTCCCTATGCACCATAACAATAAAAATCTAAAATTGGTGCATTCAACACAACATCAGTATATCAGTGGCGTACTTAGTATTTAGCCAGAACACCACTGCAGACGCCCTCAGCAGACTATTTGGCCAAAACCACGAGTGGGCATTATATAATGTAGTTCTGAAAAACATTTTTTGACAATGGGGTCATTCAACTATCAACCTCTTCGTTACGATGCAGAATCATAAATGCCCCCCGTGACAGGGTGCTGGGTGAAAGCAGGCTGAGCCAGCCCTCTGCCACTGGAGCCCTAACTGAGGAAGAATTGGAGCCGGCTGAGTAATCCTGCACGGAATGGGCCAATAGGGGACAGCTACTGGGTTAGTTAGCAAGGCGCTATAAAGGATCACTGGAAGGATGTGCGGGGGGAGGGGCGGTAAACAGCCTGAAAGGCAGAAGCTTCAGAAGGAGGGTGAGCTAGCCTTGGTCAGTGGCTGAAACTGTGAGGCCCCTGAGGTTGTTAGGCTGGATTATGTGTCAATAGATGGTGGAGGCTGACAACCTGTAAATAAAACGCACTGGTGGGAGCACGAAGCCGAAGTCTGTGAGTGGTTTGTGGGAGCAGAGGACCTGTGCAGCAGAAGGGCCATGCGCTCACCTGCTACCCACCTTTTCTGCTCAAGAGCAGGAATGGGATGGGGTTTGATGGGGGATGCATTTCTTCTCAATTGGCGTGAACACCTCCTTTACGTAGTCTCACCCATTCCGCTGATACCCACAGTCATCCACAAGATAAGTATGGACAAGGCGACAGTGATAATGATAGTGCCCACATGGTCCCAACAAATCTGGTATTCCTGTCTACTTCAGATGTCGACGTACACACCGATCACTCTCCCACTTCGCAACAATCTCATATCTCCAGACAAAGGTCAGATCGTCCACCCAGATCTACAGAAGCTTCACCTAACAGCATGGCTCCTAACTGGTTCTGCCAAGAAGAGCTAGAATGTTCTGAACAGGTTAAACACATCTTATTAAATAGTAGGATACCGACAAGAAAAACTTATCTACAGAAGTGGGCGGATTTACTTCATGGTGCAAAGACAGGCACATCATCGCCACATTTGCATCCATTCCAACCATCCTGGACTATGTCCTAGAATTAAAAAAATCAGGTTTATTGATTAGCTTTGTAAAGGTTCATCTAGCAGCCATTATGGTCTTCCATGACAAAATCAATGATAAAACAGTGTTTATACACCCAGTGGTAAAATCATTCATCATAGAGATCCAAAAGGTATACCCGAAAATATATACTACAACACCATGGGATCTAAACCTAGTACTGTGGGCCATTACCAAAACACCATTTGAGCCCTTAGCAATGTGCTCACTTATGCATATGTCTATGAAACTGTCATTCTGAGTGGCCATCACATCGGCCCGCTGTGTAGAAGAAATGAGGCACTCATGGCCTATCCACCCTACACAATTTTCCACAACAAGGTCATGCTCAGACCTCACCCAAAATTTCTACCAAAAATTACATCGGACTTTCATATAAACCAGCCGATTCACTTACCATCTATCCAAAGCCCCATCTAATGTACAAGACGCTACACTGTACACTCTGGATGTCAGATGGGCACTAGACTTTTACCTAGACAGGACAAAACCCTTTAGGAAATTTGACAAACTCTTCATATCTATCTCAGAATGCACAAAAGGCATGCCCATCTCTAATCAGAGATTATCAAAATGGATATCAGGTTGCAGCCATTCATGCTACAAACAAAAAATTACAAGCTCCCTATGGGGTCAAAACACATTCCACCAGAACAATGTCCACATCTACAGCATTCCTCAGCAACATTCCAATTACAGACATATGCTGGGCAGCCACGTGGGCCTCAGCACATACTTTTACAAAACACTATGCCATTGGACACGATGTCCATGCTATTGGACATGTCAATAGGCCTGACATACTTTCATTTATTTAACTAACTAACTCTGACGTTCCTTCCACCAAATGAGGGGCACTGCTCTAGAGTCACCTAGAATGGAGCACCTGCAGGGACACTACTCGAAGAAGAAGAGGTTACTCACCTTGTGCAGTAACTGAGGTTTTTCGAAGTGTGTCTCCCTGTGGGAGCTCCAGTACCCCCCTTATTCCCCTCCCCTGTTCTCCCCGCTACTTCAGAGTTTGCACTATGGACTCTACAGTACAGAAGGAGGAGAGAGGGTCGAGTTGCGTGTGCCAAAAGAGGTACCAATAGCGCCATGAAATGGGAGCTGCACATGCGCCACCTGGACGAGCACTGCTGTAAAAATCTATCAAGGACACGCGGACACGCCAACACCTAGAGTGGAGCACCACAGGGACACACACATCTCGAAGAACCTCAGTTACTGCACAGGGTGAGTAACCTTCTGTTTTGCAAGTATTCAGCAGTTGGTTTCACATTTATGAATGCATCACATTGAACAGGGTTTCTATCACTTTATTACGCAATTTAATTACCTAGTGAAATCCCAGTGAATATCTTTTACTACAAAGGCAGTCGTCAGGCTTTAAGGGATATTGTCATGTTAATAATGTTGGACATAGTTTTTCAAACTTGGGACCGAATGTGGGTCTATATTTAGGCACCCAAGTAAAAGAGGCTTGATTTTCAGAGGTGCTCCTGCAGGTGCTCATCATCTTTTAAAGTCAGGCCATTCTTATATTTAAGTTTGAAAATTTTGGCCAGTATTTTTAAAGCAAATTTTCTTATGTATGTGACTGCTATCATTTTAGGCACTGACCCTGCAAGCTATTCTGTGTGTGTGGACCCCGGTGCTCACACAGAGTCCCACTAAAACCCAATGGGGCTCAGTGCGGGGGGTCCTCACGAATGGAACAGCTTATCCATGTCCTTAAATTGTTAAAACTGGAAGACTTTTAATTGTTCATCATTTATGCTGTTTACTCTTTTACCTCACTTGACATGTCATAGTTGCAGGTTCTGCCTGCAGTTCTCATGCATTAGCACAGTGCTGCAATATTTGTATTAAAAACAGCAATGAGATGTGTTTAAATCCAGGAAAACCTTCTATTTTCATTCAAATTAAATAAGTTAAAGTGCAATTCTTCTCTGAAAAATGCATGTGAAACTGGCACACTGAGATTTCATGTTTATTGTCTCAGTGATTTCCATATCAGTTATATGCAGCTTACAAATAACACAATTGTTTATAAAACTGCAAGCTCTACAACCATAAGCTGGAAATTGAGACTCAAAGGATGTGCATGCCTTCTTGCATATCATCACCTGCCATAAAGGTTCTGTTAGATATGTCCTTCAGATACACCTGTGCTAGGCCATTACCTTTAAATTGTGTTCTCAGTGATACCTGTGGAACCTTCACCCCACTCCTGTCAAGGAACTTTGTACAGGTGTAACTGATTGAAATTTAGTGAACAATTCTATTAATGATGCACAATCAGGAATAGAGTCCTACTCAGTGTCTCTTAGCTCCATTGGCTGCGTAGAAGTAATAGGAATAAAATATAATAGATTCATTTCATCGTTATAGTCCCCAGATGTAGCTGAAAGAGCAGTTTTGTTGAATAAGAAGATGCTCTTCTTAAATAGTCACTTTTCAGAGTTGGAAGACTTTAAAAATATTTCTACTTTTTTAAAGCAAAACCTTTTTATGAGCCCAAACTACCTGACAATGTCTGTAGTGTGCCTTGAGATCTCTGCTTGAGAGATGCTATATAAAGGCAAAGTATAATTATTTCAAAAAAGGTAAAGGAAAATGTCCAGTGTTTTTACAAGATAGACCATATTGATAGATAATTATATATCTAAAAAAATATATATGATTTAAAATTAAAAAAAAAAAAAGTTTAGAAACTGAGGAAGTTTTGCCTTCTCCATGGCTGTTAGTTTTGATCGTAAGTCCTGCAGGCAGGTATGCTGCATGACAGGAAGAAAACAGATGTGGCTATTATGAACTGCCTCTCTGCACTCTTTTGGCTGTATCCCCAAATAGGCAACATTCCACAACTCTCCTCTCTCACAAGGTGTCACTTGAGGAACAAATACCCCCTGCAGCCTGGACTTAGAGCACAGCCATCGTTCCAGCTTGAACTCACTCTTGCTACCACTTGGTAAATCTCCATACCTGTTTCATCCTTCTTGAACCAAGCTTGGGAGGCTTGCAATTTCCCTCTCCCTAAAGACAATGAGCCAAGGCCATTCACTAGGTTTGTAGAGGGGACGAGTGTGCTGTTGTGACTGACTTGGCCATTTTTCCATAATAGCAGGGAAAAGTGAAGTGGGATATGAGGTGGGAAAGGAGACCAGAGCGCGTGGCTATAGATCAAGGGGAAAACAAGTTGAAACAGGCTTGGCAGGATCCAAGGTCAGACTGCAAACTTGGTTTGCTGTCCATGTCAGGCCTGGGTGGAGGAGCTCTAGAATTGTCAGTTGGTGGGTGCTGTGGTTGATGGATTACATAAAACTGAAGGGACAGAGCTTGGTTCCAGATCAGGACTAAAAAGCACCTGTCCTGGTTCTAGGTGCATTGGATGTAATTTTACAATGACAATGCAATGACATTTTAAAATAAATAAATACATAAATAAAAACAGCTTCCTCAAAACCAGAAAGTCAAAATGAACCATCCAATGATTGACACTAGCCCACACACACCCACAACGCTTATCACAGTGAAAATCTAGTCCTACGTATATAAAATATTTTTCTGTCCCTTTAATGACCACTCTGACTGTTATCATCTAATTTCAGCAGGCTGGTTGGCACCTATCTTTGCAATGATCTCTTTGAATTTTTCACACATCTCTGTCTCACCAGAAGCCTGAATAAAAAGACAGGCTTTGCAGCACACTCAGAAAGTCAATGGAGACAATGTTAAGGCTTTGTGAGATATAAGGAAGCAATAGAGCTGTGCAAACAACGGATGTTTTGGTTTGGTGGTTGAACCATTAAAAAATGTTTTGGATCAACCAAACCATTTTTTTTGGTTTCCAACTTTTTTGACAATTTTAATTAAAAAAAATAATAAAATTGAAGTAAATGTTTTTTGAAAAAGTTGTTTCAAATTGAAAAGTTTTGTTTAAAAAATGTCAAAACAAAATAGTGTTTTTTCCAAAATTATTTTTAGTTTTTTCAACCAAAACAGTTTACTGAATTCAACACAAATTAGCAAAACGTTTCAATTGATGCAAATCTGTATTTTTTGGAGGAAAAATGTTTAGTTGAAAAATTTTGCTCGACTCTAGGAAGAAACAGAAAATGAACCATGTCTAAGAGTGACAAATAAAACTATATCAGACAACATAAGAGAAATAGGCACCTAATTTATTTCTCATTGAAACAAAATCTCCCATTTTCACATGGAATAGTCCGGGCATTATGAAGAGGATAGTTTAAAGAGGAAATATGAACCTTTTGAAGAAGAGTGTTTGGCACAGTTTGGGTCTGTATCCCTTTAAACAAACAAGTAATTGATAGAAATGGTGTACATGACTGTGGGTAATCAATAAACTTGTTATCGTCATATGTAAAACCATAAGAAACAAAGCTGTGCAATTCTGTCACATGACAGCCATCTCAGGAAACCTTCAGCAGATAGAATTGCCCACAACATGGGCTTATCACCAGTACAACAAAGTATTGTACAATCTTTTCTAGCAACCATAAGGCAATACATTCAGTTTTCTTCAACATTTTCTGCAAGTAATTTATTGACAATGGCACGATATTTGCATTGTTAGAGTCTCGGTGGAAAATCTTCTGTGATGGAATCCGACTGTGCATCAGAAGAAAATAAATAGTCTGTATGATACACTATCTCCACTCATACTCTGGATGAAATAAAAGCAATCAATAAGAAAACAAAATGTCTAATTCTTTATGATTGTATTTTGTTCTTGAAGATATAACCAGACGTTTTCATGAGTGCATCAAGCAACAAGGCTTATAGTCAGTTATATATTTTAAACCTTACAGATGTTAATCTAAATAAAGAGCTTTGAAAGTTCATTCTTCTGCACTGGATGAATTATCATTAGTTTATATGTCATTTAGTAGGTTCTTTCTTCTGAGTCATTGTAACAAAAACAGAACTCAGGCACAAAAACTCTAAAAGTGCCTTCTGTGCATTGATGATTCGTACTAATAATAAAGGATAATTTCCCCAAGTTCTAAATATTTTATACAGACCACTGGCCAGGAGGAAGAATATTTGTCTTTTCTTCTTTTTTGAAATATATCATGAATGAGTATAACTTCTAACTGTCCAGTAAGCCATTTTTCCAATTAAATGCTGCATTTGATCCATGGGTTAACGTCTTAACTGGTGGGTTAATCATCTGCCATCTATTTTCCTCTTTAATCTCTTCACAGAAACACATACCTAGTGAAGGTATCTGAAAAAAACAGAGAGATTTCAACAGGACTTTAGATTAGAACTTTCCTAACGACACTGGAAATGGGGAATACATACCATATAGATTGAAAACACAGTGTATTTAAATAGTTCTAATTGTGAAACACGAGTGTGTACCTTGAGACCATTTTAGGAATTCAGATCAAGATATTCTCCCACTTGATCTAAAATGAATTGGTAGCATAAGGGAGTCCTATGTGTTGGTCATTAGTGGAGCTTGTGTCAACACTACAAGCTCTTCCAGGGATCTGATGATCAAGCTGGGTTCTTTCTATCTCTTGTATCATCACCAATAATAAATACACTGCTAACCAAATTCTCTCCTTCCTAACTCCCGTGTAAGGGAAAATTTGTCTTACAGAATCTTTATTGCTGGTGATTATATACCAACCAGAAAGAACACAGCTTGGTCTTCAGATCCCAGGATGAGCTGGCAACACAGACACCTGTTTTTTCATAAACTGAGCAAATATGATTTGGACTCACTAAGACACTAAATGTGGCACCCCACTGTACTGCTTTACAGAATGACTTTTCAAAATAGAGCTGTGTTTTCATGACGTAGGCCACACAATACCTTGGGGGATGTAGAGGGGACACAGTTATCCATGTTACTGATAGAGAAACTCAGGCACAGAGGGGGAGTGTGATGGGGTGTACAAACCCCACACTGGGCAACAAGGGGTTAAGGAATTATTTTGGGTCCAGCTAGCCCTGCCCCACCACATCTTCAGCACATGCTCTGTTTGGTGGAGGAATTAAAAGACAGGGGAACTGCTCATTTGGTGGCAGACCTGGAAGAGAGCAGATCTGCAACCCATGGCTCCAGCCGCACAGAGCAGAGAGAAGGCTGAAATCTCTAGGATAATGCCCCAAAGGGCCCTCCATGAGGGAAGGAAGGACCCACCCCAGAAACAGAGAAGGAAGCATTCCCCTCTCCCCTGCATATGTACCCTGGACATTGGTAATCCCTTTTTACTTTCTTGGTGTGGACTATCCCAGAAGGGGAAAGCCTTGGACGGAGTTGGCCTGGGAGTGGTGATGCGAGGAAGTAGCCTGGAAGAGCAGCCTTAAGCAGCTTCAGTTGCCAGATCACTGGTAACCCCAAAGAGCTCTGGGTTGGAGCTTGGTGGAGTGGGAGGGCTCGGGCTCCCCTACCAACATTCCCCTGCTGGTCACAGGCTGTAACCCTGACCACTAGGCAACACTTCCTGACCAACCCCCGGGTGAGGACAGTTACAGGGATATTGTCAAAGGTACACCTGCTGGTTAAGTATGTACTTCCCTGTAACTTTCAATGGGAATTTGGTGCCCTGTGTGCCTTTGAAAATCTTCACCAGAGAGATCATGCCATGCCTATGGTCACACGGCAGTTCACTAGTAGAACTCACGTCTCTTGTGGGCCAATTGTGTGTTCGAACTACTGAACGAAGCTCCCTCCAGAATCAGAGAATAACTCTTGTTAGTGAGCGGTTGACAAAACAAACACATAGCCTACTGCTTGAGTAGGTTCCTTATTGAAAATATACCAAGGAGAAAATGGGGAGCAAGAGCTTCCTGCTGGAAAAACTTCTTACCTTTCTAACCAACTGGGAAAAATCATTGCTGTCTCTAGCTTGGAGCCCTAGTACAGGTCGAGTGAAGGAATCCAGGGATGAGCCATGACCCACCATCAGAATGATACCTGCTACATCAAAATAATTGAAGGAAGGAAGGAAGAAAGCTGTAACTTTGCAATTCACTGTGTTTTGGTTATGCTTATTAGCTGTTTTTGTGGTGTTCATCTTTGCAGAGCTGTGTGATATATTGACTGGGCAGGTGTAGCTAGGTGTAGCTGTTATGAAACGTTTGGTATGTTACACGCACTTGAGCTAGAGAGAGCAAGTATTTGCTGGGGGGAAAATTAAGCTAGAAAAGAAAAGTTGCATTACATCATCAAGTCACATCCTGACAAACTAAGACCCAGCATATAATATGATTTAGCAATGGAATATTTTACAGCCTTATGTTTAGTCTTATTTGTATTTTATGTATTATATATATATATATTAATTTAGTATGACAAAGGCTGATGTTTAATCATCTATCTCAAATATCAACAACTGACACTAAATGTAATTCATATGGCAAAGCTCTGTTTCCCATCCAGTCAAAGAAAACATGAGGCACTGAACACGAGAATCTGAAATATTTACCGTCACTTGTACAGGTACTGACAATCTGTTTTATAACTGCAGAGCATCTGCTTACATACTCTTCATAACTCTCTGACGGCACCAGGGAGGAAACTGGGAAAGTACATCTGATAATAAAAATCATAGAGGAGTCACTCATCTAAATAACATTTGATTATGTATTGGGACATTGTCAACATTACCACACCTCAGTAAACAAACTGGTACCTATACACCATCTCTACCTGAGAGACAGCACTGATATGAAACATGGTACTTCAGCTCACACCAAACAGTATCTCTGCAAGTAGTCCCATTGAATCCAACAGAGGAACTCACAGAATAAGTCTGAAGTCCTTACTCAATTCTTACCTGTACAGAACTCCCACTGACACTGATTATATGACTGATTCCAGGATTTGCTTTAATGTCCCTTTTAAAATCCCTACCTACATCTGCTTTGACAAAACAAATTAAACAATAAAAATAAAATCCTTGTTTGCTTTTTACTTAAATAGTCTCACTGGTCTTTATAAAGATTGATTTTTAATAATATGTGGTCACTCTTAGGATTTTGTACAGCTTTTATGGTTTCTTTTTCTTATAGATGCCCCTTGCATGTAAAAGATCATTTTTAAACACTACGGGCCTGATCTTCAGCTGCTGTAAATCAGCTTATCTCCACCGAACAGCTGAGGATCTGGCCTTAAAGATGTAGGGTTCTGCTATCCAGGCTGAAGTAAATGTACAAAGGAAACTTTTTATATCCTTCATTATTTCTTCCTATAATGTCACCTCTTCTGTTAGCTGGAGACGTGCATAGCTGCATGTTGCAAATGTGCTCTGTCACATGCAATGACTGTTTTCCAGGAAACTATACCAGCTAACTTCTTTCAACCACACAGAAGATCAGAATCTAATCAGCTTATCTCACCCATTTAAAACCAGCGTGCAGAATGAACAGTGAATAAGTAGAAAGTAGATTGATGTACTGTAGGGCTATCTGTCATACTGTACAAATGACTTAATATATAAGTGAAATTCAGACTGTCATCAGAGCTTTTAAACCATGGGATCATCCCTGAATAAGAGATACAAGTACATAAATAGAGGGTTAAATGTACCTCCTTTCCTTTTATAGGGACGCATTCAACATAGTATCTAAGCACCAATTCAGAAAGCAAAGAATAAGTGGTAACTAAAAACCTGTGAGGAGTGCAGATATCTTTCAGTGTGTGATCATTGATACTAGATTATTCTGTGTATTACAGTAGTACCAAGAGGCTCCAAGCGAGATCTAAGCTCCATACTGCAGGTACTCTACAGATTGGCTATATGTGGAAGCAGTCCCTGCCGTAAGTAGCTTACAATCTACATAGCAAGAAAGACAAAGCGTGGGAGAGGAAACAGAGGTAGAGAAGTTAAGTGACTTGCCTAACAGATCAGCGGCTGATTCAGGAACAGAGCCCAGGTATCCTGACACCCACTCCATGACCCTATTCACTAGACCACTGCCTCTTAATGTCACAAAAGATTAATTTAGTTTAGACTGAATAACTCTACTGATGGGGAATGATCAGGGACCTGACCATAAGATGATCATGACTTTTACTTAAATAATCTAAATGTGAATCAGTGGATAGAGATATCTTCTTACATGACTTTGCAGAAATCTCACCACTAAGCACAGTCCTTTCAGAAAGGTTACAGACTAACTCTCCTACATGACAGCACCTCAAGGTATGGTATTATCTTCTGCAAACAGTACTAGGAGTGATATGAAACCTTGATAGTGTGTACTAATTTGGAGAGCCCACATGGTGATGGAGTATTTGAGGAATACAATATCTGTATAGTAAGGATCAGCATTACTGAGCAAGAGTCAGTGATGGAGTCAAAAAGCAAAGCATGGACCTCAATTGGCCTGCTGTAAACATAGAAAAGAAACAGGTGCAATGGCTCTTCCCAAAAGAAAGAATAGTGAGGATGCTGAAGACAGGAGGAGCCAACAGGGTTGGAGGGATGGTGTTGTAGATTACATGTATCGGGAGAATATATTAACAGTAGCTACTGGAGCCCTGTGGATTTTGACCCTGGCCATCTGGATTTTAACACTGACTTACGGCAGATGACTGGAGCTAGGAAATAAGAGTCTTTTATCAGCACACACATGGGGACAGAGAGAATAGGAATGTGAGTTGATTGCTGTATCCCTGAACGGAACTTAGAGGAAGGAGTACAGGTTTCATCAGGGAAGGGTTTGGAGAAGGCACCAAGAAGCCAGTCTGTGTGCCCATGACTAGCATGCTAGCTGCAGCTGCAGCATCTCTACAAACAATTCTCTAAATAAAGAGCCAGTTTTGTTTCAGAAACATAGAGACCTCTCATGTTATCCAGCACGCGCTACATGAAACATTTGGGGAAAGAAGCCACACTGTTTTCATTGATGTATAAAATGCATGTTTATAGTTTGTTTAGATAATTCAGTTGCTGGCTGGCTGCAGTGTTGCAACACTTTACAGTTTTCCCCTCCACCTGTTAAATGCTTTACCCATCTTCAATCATGGCCTGTCTCTGCTGTGTCTTATATCAACTGATTTTGGGGGCGGGGGATTAGTGAGTTTGTATGGAAAGTGAGAAACTAGGGAAAAGAGTAATTTCGCTGTGAATGCATTTGAATCTAGGAAAATGAAAGGGTTGGTCTATTCACTCATTCTGAAACTAAGGATTTTTTCTGTGTTAAGAAATACAGTAAAGGCACAACACTTTTTTATTTCTGTACATATGGGAAACCCCAGAGTTACCTACTTTTATTAGCTGAGTGATTTTCTGGGTTTGGCCATGTACTGCAGGTGTAATGCAGCTTGGCACTGTGAGCAAGATCAAAGGGAAGAATAGATCCAATGTCTGTTGTCATTTCCTGTTCTGCTGTGGTTTGCAAAATTCAGAATCAGCACCAAACCACAGAATTGCATCGTGGAAGGCAGGGACCAGAAAAGCAGACTTATACCGAGTGCAGTGATTATTTTTGAGCAAAACAAAAAATACCACAGAATTCAATGTAGAAATCTATTTTAATGGAACATTAATGTCCTGACAACCTATACAGTTAGAATGACAAATGCCTTGCTTTCACCTCTCTTTCCCCAACATGCTTGGGCTGCCCCTGGTTCCTACAACTCCCTGCTCCAGTGTGTGTGGGAAATGGGCACTGCCTCCCTTACACTTGCTATTTAGAAGGACTTAGTTGAAAATTGATGACTTTTTCTCACTGTTGAGAAGTTCATATGTGGAACTGTGAAAACCTTGGCAGCTATGGGATCCTGTGAGATCCTCATTCTTTACTCAGTCTCTGGTCTCACAAAACCCCCACTGGGACAAATTCTGAGGCCCTCACTCAACTTTGAGCTGTGCACCAGGGAAAGGACTTGCATCACCAAATCACAATACAATTCCTTCTTGGCTGAAATGTGACATGACAGGTGAATTTTTCACAATTAAAAAACATGGGTCATATATTTTTTAGTTAAAAGCAAGAACAAAAATATGGATGTCCATCATTAGAGTCTAAAATATTTATATGATCAACCATAGGCCTGATCTTGCAAAATTGCCATTCACTTTAATAGAACAAGATTCAGACTCTATGCACACACTCACCCACTTATCTACATGTATGAATTGTTTCCCTATCAGTATGTCACATTGCCAAATAGCAGTCAATCGTAGTTAAAAAAACCTATATATCTGCACATCCTCTTTTGGGACCACACCACATAGGCTTCATTCAGTCCCCTACTCTGTTTGTTAAAGTCAATGGCATAAATCCAGAATCATTGATTTTTGCAACAGTGGCTTGTGATATTTAAAAACTGCCCAAAACAGAAGAGGTATCAGAAATACACATGAACATACTGTACGTGCAACATTTACCTGTAACTGGTATCTATATTGTAAGTAGCCTCTGTCAGTTCTGTCAGTGCCATAAAGGAAGGAATTATTTTGCTTGCCTCCCATTTGGTCCATTCAAAGAGTCCAGGTTCTACCCTGATTTTAATTTTTTGTTCTAATTTAAGCCCTGTAATAAATAAGAAATTTTTAAAATGGAAAGGTACACTCAGAGCTTTAAGCTATGACTGCATGTGGCACCTGTTTCCCAGTAACAATTTGATTAACAAAATAAAAATAGAAGGTAAAAGAAAGAGCATTAATTACACATAATATCAATTACATGGAGTCTCAATCCTTCTAAATACCTTACTCCACCACATGCATAAACAGTACTTTGTAAAGTTCTGAAGCTAGCAACCTAAGGGGACTAGAAGAAAGTATATTATATTCTTCACTGTAAGTGTAAATTCTTAAACTATTATTATTTATGGAGTGGTTCCTCTGTGTTCTGTGGGGGTACAGAACACAATGGAGACAAGGACTCACCCTTCAGAGGTGCTACAGTGTAAATAAATATCAAGAAGAAAATTGTTTTATGCTATTTTTATATACCCTGTTGTGCAGTGGGCCTATGTGAAGCAATAAATCCAAACTTACAAACATAGTGTTAAAGAAAAATCTCCCTGTTAAAGTCTCAGTTTTACTCTGTATTCTCAGAAGGCCATACTGACTCATGTGAAATCCCAGAAGAAACTATTATCCATTGCTTTGTGATTTTAAAACAAAATTTTTGAGTGACCTATCATGTGGGCTTCTTCATTTAAAAAGACTAGTTTTTAAATAATTTGGAGGTCTCAAACCTCTTGTTTGCAAAGGCAAACTTCCAGGAGAAAGTCCTCTTTCTTTTCCAAGGTACCTGTTCCACAGCATAATGGAAAAAACTTCATTTTTGAACCAAAATCATTTGTAGAAGTGTTAGATATAAAAATTTGAGTATAGCCAATTAGTTAAATTCTACTTAATCTGAAATGCCTTTCGTCTTACATAATGTTATATTCCATTTTAATTTTATTGGACAGGATTCAATTAAATATGATTGTACTGGTACAGAGGAGAAACTCTATTACTTCTTCACATTATCACCTAGTCCTTGCTCTAGACAGAACTATGTGTCATCAGTGATTAAAGGCAAAAGTAAATATTCAAAAAGTGTTTTAGCTGCTGCACTGTCATTGGCTTAGAAGAAGATTGAATAAAAATGTCCAGTGTGGCAAAAGAACATAACCATTTTACTATCCTACCTTCTAGCACTTGTTGAGCTGTCTGAATGCAACGGAGTGCAGGTGAACAGTATATATGGCTAACTGCCTCTTGTTTCTCCAGCAGAGCTTCTCCTGCAAGGGAATGATGAATTGCTCTTTACAATCATTAGGACTACAGCAAAGTATTTTCCACAGATCTTAGTTTGAACTTTTCAATAAACTGACTTCGAATGCGCACATGGCCTCTTTTTAATTCACTTCCCACAAATGTTCTAGTGAACATGTTTACTGGCACAGATGTTTGTGGGAAGAGGAAATATTAAGTGAACACTAGAAAAACAGACACAGAAAGTAAATCTTCAATTTGTAAATGGCACTTAGAAAGTATTTGCACCACAATCTTGT
Source organism: Emydura macquarii macquarii (assembly GCF_026122565.2). Lineage (NCBI taxonomy): Eukaryota > Metazoa > Chordata > Testudines > Chelidae > Emydura > Emydura macquarii. The sequence continues at coordinate 16,856,542 of NW_027131180.1, forward strand.
TTTTAAGAGTTATGCTCAACAAAGCAGGGAACAGAAACACAGCACGTGAAACATGTATTCAGTCTGACTAACCAATACAGCTCAAATATCAAATACTCACAAGGAGCTGCTCAGACACAATCTACAGATCAAGAAGCTGCTTGTCCCTCCCCCACTCTAGCCAGCCCACAGCTGCTACAGTAACACTGTATCCATTTCAAACCAGAAGCAGAATGTAGTGTTGTAGCTCATTGCTCTAACCCTCCCCTGCCATGAGGTGGCAGGCTGGCTCTTGCATTCCATGAGCAACTGGCCCTGCTCCCCACCCAGCTGTACTGCTCCCCCATGAAAGAGCAAGGTCACTTTTTTGCTGTCCATAAAGAAAGTCTACCAGTTATGCTGATGGGAAGCATTCCTATGGTAAAATCAGACTTCTGTAATCTGTGAAAGCGCATGCTTTCTTCCACCCCCTTAAGTTCCTATTAGAATAATATCTAAAAAAAAACCCAAAACAACAAGAGTTCTGTAGTACTTTAAAGACTAACACATTTAATTTCAGCAGGCATAAGCTTTCGTGGGCTCCAGCCCACTTCCTCAGATGCAAGTGATAGAGATATACAGGAGGCAACACATATACCAGGCACCATATACATATCCAAGGGAAGTGACAACAATGGGGTAGGTGGATGAAAGCCGGGTACTTGAGGCCTAATTACAACCATTGAGTAGGAGATGATAATGGGTGATCAGAGGCAATTACTTCTTGTAATGAGATAACCACTCTAAGTCTCGATTCAGACCCAGTTTGATTAATAATATCTAGCTTACCTATAAGTCTGGACTGGAAAATACCACAGCATGATAAAGGAGGATCATCTTCAAAATGTTTGATGCCATCTTTTCGTTTTGGCAGACTGGCAGGGAAGTTCAGATCTACCCTGTAGTATTTTCCTAAAACAAAATAGAACATTTCATTCCCAAATACAAACGCAGTAGTAATGCATCCATACACATTTCTGTTATGCATGCACAATAATTTTCTTCTGCATTTTAGGTAGCCAGTTCTGAAAATCTGACTCTAAGTGTCTCCCTGGTGAAAAAAGGAGTGAGTGATTTCTTAATATTACCTTAGGGATGCCCCATTTTACATTTACCAAAGCAAACTAGGAAAACTATTGATTCTCTGTGGCCCAGTCTCATTGGATTCTGGGAAAGACAGCAAGAGGGAGAATCTTCTGACCCAATGACAAATCTCCTCTGAATTCCCAAGTAGTAGAATACAAGAGAAAACAGAGGACTGAAAACCAGGAGAAATTTGCTTTGTAGGATTCATCAGAGACATATATTCATGTCAGAGCTATGGAAACTTTTTTTACCATTGACAAAGTTATCAAAAATCAATGTTTTTGTAGCAAGAAAGAAACGGAAATAGTTCTCAGATTTTAAGGCCAGAAGTGATCGTTATGATCATCTTGTCTGATTTCCAGCATAACCCAAGAGACCATAGGCAAAACAAAATGTCTCCCCAACCCTCATCCCCAAATGTGTATATATAAAACTTTTTTCACATCAGAATCACACTTTGAAGGCCAAAAATACGTCAAACTTGACTTTCCACCAAAGCCAGTGATAACATTTTGTCATTTCCCCACAAAATCTCATTGTTTGCTTCAGTTATCCTTCAGCATTGTAATGTTGAAAAGCAATGTCTATCTGTGCAAAAAGGGGAAATTTGGCCATTGATCAATATTGTAAATTTCTGAAAATGCTGGTGAAAAATTCACATTTTGCACATCAACTCATGAGACAAAAATGTAGAGTTTCACACAGTTCTATTTGTACTACATAGGATTACTATATACGAAGTACAGTGACTAACAGAGTATACATTGACTGTGCATATCTCAAATATAGCTTTGAATGTATGATACTACTAGGCATTCTGCTATGAAGGGTATTTCTGAATAGCTGCTTTCTTCAGCACTAAAGTTTCAGTCTGGTTTACAGACATTTACAAGTAGTAACTTAGTCTTTATGCATCACTGCCATCATGATACAATATTTTCTTTTGAGTCTGGTTTAGCCAAGGACCAGTCCTCCCATTCTTTTACTTACCATCTGCAGTTAAGCATTGCTGAATCCAGGACTTCCCAAAAACCTGATCCACTCTTTCCCCATGACGCATCACCAACAAGCCTCTTCTGAGAGCAACAGTCTGAGAAAGCTGGATGAAGTGATACATTTACATTTTAGTATTTATTAATTTTATCACAGTAGCGCCTAGAACCTGCAACTGAGATCTGGCCTCCATTGTTTGATGTACTGTACACCAATACTAAGGGACAGTCTCTTCCCTGAAAGGCTTACAGTCATTTGAATAAACTAGACCGACAAAGGGTGGGAAGAAGGAAGTATTGTTATTCCCATTTTACAGATGAGATCCTAGACATATCCTAGACAGCGATAGAAGGCCTCATCCAAAATCCACTGAAATCAATGGAAAGAGGGCTGTGACTTAGGTGTCTATAGATTAGGCTATAAAACAGTGTTCACACAAAGAAAAAGGTGTGTTAACTAACCCATGTTAAAATCCTAGCTCAGACAAGGCAAGCTGATCGAGGAGAATTGGAATCCTTATAATATGGACAGATTTTGCTTTCAAATTCAGGCCCTATGCCACCAGCACTCCTAGCTATCTTCGTGATACCACTAACTTCCTGAGAAAACTACAATCCATCGGTGATCTCCCAGAAAATACCATCCTAGCCACTATGAATATAGAAGCTCTCTACACCAACATTCCACACAAAGATGGACTTGAAGCCATCAAGAACATTTTCCCTGATGATGATATGTCATACCTGACAGCTGAACTTTGTGACTTTGTCCTGACTCACAACTACTTCAGATTTGGAGCCAATCTATACCTCCAAGTCAGTGGCACAGCTATGGGCACCCGCATGGCCCCACAGTATGCCAACATTTTTATGGCTAACCTAGAACAACGCTTCCTCAAAATTCGTCCCCAAACACCTCTTCTTTACCTATGCTACATTGGTGACATTTTCATCATCTGGACCCACGGGAAAGAGTCCCTCGAAGAATTTCACTGGGATTTCAATAATTTCCATCCCACTATCAACCTCAGCCTGGACCAGTCCACACAAGAAATCCACTTCCTGGACACTACAATAAAAATAAAGGATGGTCACATTAATACCACCCTATACCGAAAACCAACTGACTGCAATACCGCAATGGAGCTTTCACCCTGGACACATTACATGATCCATTGTCTACAGCCAAGCCTTAAGATACAACTGGATTTGCTCCGATCCCTCAGACAGAGACAAAGACCTACAGGATCTCTATGAAACATTCTTAAATCTACAATACCCACCTGGAGAAGTGAAGAAACTAATTGACAGAGCCAGACGTATTTGAAAATACGTATTTTTTTCATTTCCCTTGCTATTTTTTACTGGCATAAGAAAAGGGTCATTAAGAAATGTAAAATCAATTTACAGAAAATATTGAGATGAAACTAAAGAGTGATATTAAAGGATCATTTAAAAATGTATTTGTATTAGCATTGATATTTATGCACCTGTCAAAGAATAAAAAAATGAAGAATTATTACCTGGAAAGCAAGCATTTTGGTTACGCTCTTTGTCATTATTGCATTATGGACTTCACCATTCAGTTTAGGGATAGGTTCATTTTCATTCTTGGGGAGCAGTCCTGAAGCTGGAGTGAAAGTGTATTCTCTGTGGGAAAAGTAGAAGCAACAGACAGACACACATGGAGAGATGGGATTTTTAAGGCCTGATCTTGTATCCAGGGAAATCAAAGACAAGATTCCCATTCACTTCAGTAGGAGCAGAGCCATAAAGAATTTTGATGTGCTTCACCAAATTGCATCTGACAAAGTCTGATCCCACAGCACTAGTCTAAGTGACAGTCTATTGCTAGAGTTTGGTTAATAAATAATGTTGCCCCTTTTGACCTGCGTGGCTAGTCAAAGTTTGGGGCCCTGGAAATGTTCCAGGGAAGCAGAAATTGATGGAATCTGGTATTTTCTTTGATGCCGTCTTGCTTATGTACAAGAAATGTACGAAGTCCTGCTTCTCTGACTGCAGGAGAAACCAACAATAAAAGGGCAGTTTTTAGTTTATAGCCCCTAGCCTCTTTAGCCAACAGAACCAAAAGGTCTCTCTCTGGCTTTTTCCAGAATCACACTGCACTCATTGACTCTTGCTTGGCTTTCTTGCTTTGCCTCTGCCTCCTTTCCTGTTCTGTCTGTTTTGAGTTTCTGTGTTTTTTGCCTCCTCTCTCACACACACACAAAACACCATACTCAGCAACCTCTCTCTGCTCACTCAGTCCAAACTCCTGAGTGGGTTCAAAATTCTCATTTGTCTTGGGTGGGGGGCGTCTGATTAACTCATCCTGACAGTTAAGTGAATTGAAGGGGGCATTCACACCCAATGTCAAAGAGGTTGGTGATTGATGCAGTCACCAGTACTGCTCAGCATAACCCTCCCCCGGTTTTAACTCTGCCTGCCCATCATTCTGATGGTACCCCAAAATAAAATGACGACGTCCTGTATGACTGATGCCAAACAGAAAGCAAATAAACAGGTTAGCAAACTAAAAATGATAGCTGGTTAACTATCTACATATGTTTGGTGTCTTTCTGTCAAGATGTTTTCACATCACCAACCCAAATTGATTTTAATTCCACCCAAACGCCTCTGGGATTTTTTACTCCCTGACTGATTTTCCTTCAGCCAACTGGGGAATGACTATTGTTTCTGTGGAATTTGCTGGCTGAAGCAGACCTTGCCCATTCGGTGTGAAAGGGGGTTGTGGGATTGACCTCTGTAACAACTTTTCCAGGTCGTGTCTACACAACGGCACTACACCAGCACAGCTACGGTGCTGTAGCTACGCCACTGTAGCACTGTAGTGCAGATGCTTCCTGCAGCAACAGATTGGGTTTTTCCATTGCTGTAGGAACTCCACCCCCCTGAGCAATAGTAGCTAGGTCAATGGAAGCTTTCTTCTGTTGACCTACCAGCAGCTAAACCAGGAGTTAGGTTAGCATAGATACAATGCTTGGTGGTGTGCAGACCAGGCCCCAGCCTCAACTTCCACAAATACATTCTCAGATTCAAAAGGGGGGGAGGGGGGAGGAGGCAGCCAAACTGAAATTCTCTCCCCCAAAATTGTAAGCTCTAGGATCGGTGTCCAATAGGAAAAGAGTTTTGAAATATGGATAGGCCAAGACGGGGGCAGTCCCAAGAGCCTTTTTCAATTCTGCAAATGCTAAAGCACACCCTGATGTCCACTGAAAGGGTTCTCTTTTTTTTTTTTTTTTTTTTTTAAACTATTTGCTGCTTGTCAGAAACACTGAGCAAGCCAACAGGGATCCGTCCTTGTTGCAGATCCACAGGTGCTTTAGCAGCAAAGATTCCCCCCCCCAAGATCCTGGGTCTTAGCCACTCTCTCTTTCCCGTGCTGCAAAGCCACCACAGTGTGATGCTGATAGAATGGTTTCTGTCCCCAGGGGCAGGCCAATTTGTTCATTGCAAACAAACTTCCACAGACTGAATTTGTGAGGGTATGTCTACACTGCCTGCTCCTTGGGGATCAATGCAGCGGGATCGATTGAGCAGGTCGTAGAGATCCTCTCAGTTGATCCCAGAAGTGCTTCCTGGTCGACGCCATTAATCCACCTCCCCGAAAGCAGTAAGGCTGTGTTGACTGGAGGGCGTCTCCCGTCGATGTAGCGCATTGAAAACACCGTGGTACGGGACAGCTTGCGTATCTCCCGTCGACTGCTGGCAGCAGTGTAGATCAAGCCTAAGACTCCTTTCCTAGCACTGATTACACAGTTATTAGCCATAATCAAATCCAAGTCAATTATTAGCTCATCCACTATTTCAGCCACCCAGACTTCTGGCTCTAATTCCAGAGGTCCAGTCTTCAAACCCAGTTTTCCCAATTTTTGGATGGGTTTCATTGCCTCAGTCACTGTCTCTATTTGAGACGAACTAGGGGGTTCAGTGATGGATCCCCTATTCCCTAATTTTTTTTAACATGTCTGGTTTAATCACTATTATATTTGAGCCACTGTCAATCACCACTGTGCATTTTAGAGATCCTATTACACACTCAATAGCCAAAGCCCCATCGTTGTTCAATGGCACAGATTGAAACAAAACCTGTGGGGCTGATGCTTGTACCTCCACCATTTCCTGAATTGAAAGGCTGTCACTACACGCTGGTGACAGTCTGTCATGGCGTGCCTTAAATTTCTAGCAATCTTTCTTTCTGTGGCCTTTTTTTGTCATAATCTCAGCATTTAACTAAATTGTTTCCTTTAATTTTTGCATTATTGCCAATTTCTCTTCTTTTAGGGACAAAATTTAACAATTTTTCTTATCATTCAATAAGATCATGAACCAGATTAGAATCCCTTCTTTCATCTTCCATCTTCCTCACTATCAGCTGTTTCCTCTATTGGTGCAATGTTGCAAAGAAAGATTCAAGTTCTGTGGAAAATTCCACAGCCTCTGAGTGTCTTTGATCTCCTTTCACTATTTTGATCTGCAAGTCCAACTTCAGCTGAGCGTCTATACATTGGTTCATCGCGAACGTATCTTGTATGGCCTCATTGCTCTCTGGGTCTGCCAGGAGCACAAGCCTCTAAAAGATGGGTTTTTTTTCTTTCCCTCTCTTTCTAGATCTTATCTGTGTTCTGGCCAGCTCAGATTGATAGCTATCTCCGAACTGCATGACAAGTGCTTGTACCAGGTCTGGATAACTTTGTCTTTTTTTCTGCAGGTAAGTTCTCCAGCGTTTTCAGAGCTGGGCCACCCACACTGGCTGCTAGTAACCCCCCTTTTCTGTCCATCTGCCCAGCCATTGATTTGAGCTATAATGTTGAACTGAGGCATATAAGCCTCTAAGGGAATTTTTCCCTCCCTTTTGCATTATTTGACCTGGAACAGCCCAAACTCTCCCCTCTGGGCCTCTGTGGATTACAAACAGGGTAGAAATCTATTGTAAAGATCCGGTCCTACCCAAGTCCTCTGGCTGGTTCAATTCCTCATCCAGGTGGGTGGCTGCCTGCCACTGTGGCACTTAGATTTCCTCTGGAGCTGAATTTTCAACTCCTTAAATCCTTGCTGCAACACATCTCAGTCAGCAAGTTCCAAATTGGCCAAAGCCTGTTTGATCTCCACTATTTTGTGGCAAAACTTCTGGCCTATGACAATGAGATTGTTAGTCATCTCATCAATCCATTTTTACCATTCCAGCCTAAGCATGTTTCCCAATCTCTCTGGGCACTTGTAATGGCTCTCCCAACAAGGATATCATCTCAGCCTGATGCAAGTTTTCTCCGAGCACTTTCTAGATCTTGTTTTTGATCTTGTCTTAATTCCTTTTGTGAAGTCTCCAGCTCCTGTTTTAGGCCTTGTTTTAATTCCTAGTAGCCACTTCTGATTTCTGTAGGTATCCCCATTATTTGTTCCATCTTGGTTCCACAGGAATACAACAATCTGTATCACTGGAAACTGGATCCTACTATTAACAGTATTGTCCCTTTTTGACTCATGTGACTAGTCAAAATTCAGGGCCTAGAAGATTAGTGTTAGTTATAATAATAGGGCCCAGATTTTCCTGGATGTGATAGCTGACAGAGTAAAATAGTTGCTGAACCAACAAGAGGGGATGCCATTTTAGATTTGCTATTGGTGAGTTGTGAGGATATCGTAGAAGAACTGGTTGTAGGGGACAACCATGGTTCGAGCGACAATGAGCTAATTCAGTTCAAACTAAATGGAAGGATACACAGAAATAGATCTGTGACTGGGGTCTTTGATTTCAAAAGGGCTAACTTAAAAAAATTAAGGGAATTAGTTGAGGAAGTGGACTGGACTGAAGAACTTTTGGATCTGAAGGCGGAGGAGGCTTGGAATTACTTCAAGTCAAAGTTGCAGGAACTATCTGAAGCCTGCATCCCAAGGAAAGGGAAAAAATTCATAGGCAAGAGTTGTAGACCAAGCTGGATGAGCAAGGATCTCAGACAGGTGATTAAGAGAAAGCAGAAAGCCTACAAAGAGTGGAAGATGGGAGGGATCAACAAGGAAAGCTACCTCTTGGCGGTCAGAACATGTAGAGATAAAGTGAGAAATGCCAAAAACCAAGTAGAGTTGGACCTTGCAAAAGGAATTAAAACAAACAGTAAAAGATTCTATGGCCATATAAATAGGAAGAAAACAGAGAAAGAAGAAGTGGGACTGCTAAGCACTGAAGATGAGGTGAAGGTTAAGGATAATCTAGGCATGGCCCAATATCTAAACAAATACTTTGCCTCAGTTTTTAATGAGGTTAATGAAGAGTTTAGGAATAGTGGGAGGGGGGCTAATGGATTTGAGGATATGGAGGTGGAAATTACCACATCCGAAGTAGAAGCCAAACTCGGACTGCTTAATGGGACTAAATCAGAGGGCCCATCCAAGGATATTAAAGGAAATGGCATGTGAAATTGCAAGCCCATTAGCAAGGATTTTTAATGAATCTGTAAACTCTGGGGCTGTACCGTATGACTGGAGAATTGCTAAAATAGTTCCTATTTTTAAGAAAGGGAAAAAAAGCAATCGGGGTAATTACAGGCCTGTTAGTTTGACCTCAGTAGTATGGAAGATGTTGGAAACATTTTTGAAAGAGAAAGTAGTTAAGGACATTGAGGTTAACGGTAATTGGGACAAAATGCAACATGGCTTTACAAAAGGTAGATCATGCCAGACCAACCTGATCTCCTTTTTTGAGAAGGTAATAGATTTTTTTAAACAAAGGGAATGCAGTGGATCTAATTTACCTAGATTTCAATAAGGCATTTGATACGGTTCCAAATAGGGAATTATTAGTTAAATTGAAAAAGATGGGGATTAATATGAAAATTGGAAGGTGGATAAGGAACTGGTTAAAGGGGAGACTACAACGGATCATACTGTTCACAAAGGTGAACTGTCAGGCTGGAAGGAGGTTACTAGTGGAGTTCCTCAGGGATCGTTCTTGGGACCAATCTTATTTAACCTTTTTATTACCGACCTTGGCACAGAAAGTGGGAGTGTGCTAATAAAATTTGCAGATGATACAAAGTTGGGAGGTATTGCTAATACAAAGAAAAACTGGGATATCATACAACGAGATCTGGATGATCTTGTAAACTGGAGTAATAGAAATCGGATGAAATTTAATAGTGGAAAGTGCAAAATCATGCACTTAGGGACTAATAACAAGAACCTTTGCTATAAGCTGGGGACGCATCAGTTGGAAGTGACAGAGGAAGGGAACGACCTTGGCGTATTGGTTAATCACAGGATGACTATATGCCGCCAACGTGGTGTGACTGTGAAAAAAGCTAATGTGGTCCTAAGATGCATCAGGCGAGGTATTTCCAGTAGATATAGGGCGGTGTTAGTACCATTGTCCAAGGCGTTGGTCAGACCTCATCTGGAATACTGTGTGCAGTTCTGGTCTACCATATTTAAGAAAAATGAATTCAAACTGAAACAGGTGCCAAGAAAGGCTACTAATATGATCCAAGGAATGGAAACTTGCCTTATGAGAGGAGACTCAAAGAGCTTGGCTTGTTTAGCATAACCAAAAGAAGGCTATGGGGAGATATGATTGCTCTCTATAAATATGTCAGAGGGATAAATACCAGGGAGGGAGAGGAGTTATTTAAGTTCAGCACCAATGTGGACAGAAGAACAAATGGATATAAACTGGCCATCAGGAAGTTTAGACTTGAAATTAGATGAAGATTTCTAACCATCAGGGGAGTGAAGTTCTGGGACAGCCTTCCAAGGGGAGCAGTGGGGGCAAGAAACCTTGTTGGCTTCAAGACTGAGCTTGATAAATTTATGGAAGGGATGGTATGATAGGACAGCCTAATTTGGCAATAGACTGATCTTAGGTTACTAGCGGTAAATATGTCCAATGGCCTGTGAAGGGATGTTAGATGGGGTGGGTTCTGAGTTACTATGGAGAATTCTTTCTGGGTGTCTGGCTGGTGAGTCTTGCCCACACGCTCAGGGTTTAACTGATCGCCATATTTGGGGTCAGGAAGGAATTTTCCCCCAGGGCAGATTGGTATAAGCCCTTGGGTTTTTTCGCCTTCCTCTGTAGCATGAGGCACAGGTCACTTGCTGGTGGATTCTCTGTATCTTCAAGTCTTTAAATCATTATTTGAGGAGTTCAATAATTCAGTCATAGGTTAGAGGTCTATTACAGAAGTGAGTGGCTGAAGTTCTGTGGCTTGTGTTGTGCAGGAGGTCAGACTAGGTTATCATAATGGTCCCTTCTGACCTTAGAATCTAGGAGTCTATGTTCTAGTTGGAAGCAGAAATTGATAGAGTCTAGGATTTTCTTTGATTCCGTCTTGTTTATGTACAAAGAATGTACAAAAGTCCCGCTTCTCTGAATGCAAGAGAAACCAGGAACAAAAGGAGCTGTTCTTTAGTTTACATCCCCAAGCCTCTTTAGCCAACAGACTCAAAAGCTGTCTTTGTCCTGGGTCACACTGTACTCGCTGGCTGCTACTTGGCTTTCTTGCTTTTTGCCTCTGCTTCTCTCTCTGTTGTGTCTCTTCTCCCTCTCCTCACACATACAAACACAAACAATACTTAGGAAGCCCCTTCTGCCTTCTCAGTCCAAACTCCTGGGAAGCTTCACAACCCATTTGTCTTTGGCCTGGTCTACACTGAAAAATTAGATGCACTTAGCTATGTCCCTCAGGGCTGTGAAAAATTTTGCACCCTGAGGAACACAGTAAGTTTGAATTAACCCGCCCATGTAGATGTTGCTAGGTCAGTGGAAGAATTCCTCCATTGACCTAGCTACCACTTCTCAGAGAGGTGGATTAACTACGTCAGTGGGAAAAACCCTTCTGTCAACATATGAAGCATCTTCTTATGGTGCTACAGTGGCATAGATGCAGTGCTGTATCTGTGCCATTGTAGATACTGTAATATAGACATGGTCTACATTGGGGGACTTCTCATTAACTCATCTGGACGGCTTTGTTAATAGAAGGGCGTTCATAACCAGTCTCAAAGATGCAGTCACTAGTACCTCTCAGCATAGCAATAATAATACTGTCATACCATATGCATTCCACATGTCCGCCTCTGTAATCTTGTGAACTGCCATATGGGGGGTGGGAAGGCGGCACATTCTGCACCTCCTCAAGTCAATGAGAAAACTTCCACTGACTTCAGTAGTGGATCAGGCTCTATATGGTTTTAAGGCTCACCCCAATATTCAGCCTAACATGACAATTTTGCACCATGGAAGGGATGGGATAATGTGCCAACCAAGAAGATTTCAAAAGATGCACTTTCACGCTTTTCTAATAATTGAAATCCCCAAAACATACATGTTTTTAAAAATCTGCCTCCTTTAATAAATAGGCCACCAGACTATGCAATGATCTGCTGATGTGGGAGGTATGTGTATATTTTTAGCTGCAGTCTCAGTACAAAGAATGAGTGCTTGAAAGAAAATCTGACTAACAAATTACAGTAAAGCCAACTCCTGAAATTGATCACTCTGGGGCTTTTAGTACACTCTAGCAGTGCCCACACAGGGCAATACTGCATAGCAAGCTAGTGTACTGTAGATTCACACCCTGGCTTGCTGTACAGTAACTCGCCATATAGGCAAGTGCTAAGCTGCACCGCCTCTGGGATAGCTTCACGAAGATTGTGCTTCAAAGACACCTATCTAACACAAAAGTCTCCTCCCGCTTCCTCCTTGCTTCTGGAGAGCAGTAATTTACTGCTGGGCTACATCAGCGCCAAATTACTACAGCGCACGTCCCCCACATGCTGGCTCAGCTGCTTGGCCATTGAGTGAAGTGTGGTGGAGCTGAAGTTTCACCCCTCCCTCACCTACCCACTCCTGGTCTGGAGACGTGGGTGAATAGACCTGCTACTTTTACATGGTCTGATCCAAGGACTGTGTAGTTCCAAGAGGGACATAAGTGGGTTCTTAGTCCATGGGTCTGCGTCCTGTTCCAAAGTATTTTATACACTTACCATACCATGCTGTTCCTGATCTAGGAATTGTCCCATGTAATATTAAACAATATTAAGTGATGGTAAAGAGAGTGCATAAACCTTCTGAAATGTGTCAAACAGGAAATTACACACAGTTAGCTCCCTCTCTTCAAGAATATGGCAAGGACTGGTTTGCAGCTTTTTGTGTAGAAAGCTAAGTTCTTATCTATATATACCATCTGCAGAGCTTGCAACTACAGAGAAAAGTTTAGCAGAGAGACAGACGACTTTGAAATGAGGTAAAATCAACAAGATCAAGGTGGCACCTACGTGGGGAGGCAGCCTCCATCTTCCCTCATTTCTTATTATCACTGTAACCTCTAAAAATGAAGAAGAGGAAAGAAGAAACAATAAAAAGATTATATGCCAAGGGGCCAATCTGTGCTGCAGAAGATTTTCTTCTAAAATTCAAGATTTTAAAGTTACATAAGGACCAAAAAGCATCTGCAGCCACAATCCTTTTATTTTAATGTTTCTGAGCACTCTAAACACAACTCACGCCAAATCTGGTATGAAAAGTGTTCCTGGGCTGAGTCTTTGAAGGCCAAATTTCAGTGTAGAGCAACTATACCTGAGTATAATGTATATACCTTCACTTATGCATAAGACACAAATTAGTTTCTGTGCCCACAAAGGAGACTCATGCACTCTGGAATTGATAGGACAGATACTCGTCTCCTGTGACACATGCACAGGGAAACAAACTGGTGAGTAAATGCAGCAGGGAGAAATGGAAATGGGAGATGCTCCAGTTCCAGTGGCTTTAAGTCCATGCAAAGTCATGCAAAAATTCTGCATGCTAGAGACCCTGCAGTTTGAGGGGTTGTACCAGGGCATCTGGAGGGTACAGATCTAGTGAGCATTCTTCAGGGTGTGTTCCCCCTCTAACCTAAGAAGATCTGCTAGCAGAAATTCCTGAAAGATCAACCTTATCTATACTTTCAACAGCTCCAAAAGGTGTGTTCACATGAGAACTTGAGCTACAGAGTCTCCAGCATTTTTCTGTGCATGGTCTCTATGGATTTCTCCATCTTATAATATGTTGAATGAAGAGAGCAGGAAAGAACCTGGATTTTGTTTTCCCCTCGCATTTGGCCCACATCACAAAATCTGATTCTAAAATAACCTGCCAATCCTTCCGGTGCAATAACATTTTGCATTTCATATAAATATAAGTTTATTTGAAATTGCTAATTTAAAGTAATTCATTCAGATTCAGTGAAACTATTATTATTATTATGAAGAAGATGTAATAGTGCCACCATAGTTAAGCTTGGGTTCTGTTTTTCACTTAAAGCAAGGATTCAGCCTATTTGTTTTATATGAAGAATACAGTACACCTTCCCAAAGTTTACTGCAACACCAGTAATGCAATTAACTGTTTTAATGCAACAGTACATAATCTGTTCAGTGATGTTAAATTTTCTATGAATTTTAAAAAACATTAATTAGTTTGAGTTATAATTTATTAAATATCAGCCATTTAAGAAAGTTTCGATTTTGTGTCTCAATTTTTCAGATCTCTTGGCAAACTGATTGCTAATTTTTGACACGTGAATATTGACCCACACGTACATAATGGCAGTATCGGAGAGAATGGCTACTTCTAAAGTTTATTATTATTTGCTTTTGATTTATTGAAAATATTCATCGTCATGTTTTTTCTCTATCAGGATGTAAGTTGACAAATATGTTTTCCTTCAAAGGAATTCCCTTGAATCTCAGCTTTCATTTTTTCAAAAATATGTTTTTATTTCCTATGTTTGTTAATAAAATCTTCAAAACACAAACCAGCATTTTATTCACTGGCTAGCGACGTTACATTTTTTATTCGCTATCTAGAAGTAGCTCCTCTTTCATGAAAAATAGGAACTAGTTGAAAGAATCCAACAGCCATAATGGGGTGTTGGAGATCCCTTCTAATATTGAAAGAACTGGGACATTCATACACAAGAACACAATCGCTTCTACACAGTTTTAGGAAAACGCATTTTTCGTAAAAGTGATGCTGGGGTATGTGTGTGTATGTGGGAGTCTGATGTGTTTGTGTGTTGTGGAGAGTTTATGAAAGGGGGGGCTGGAAGGCTGACATCCCTACTGGGGCAGAAATAAGGCTGTGGCGCAACGGCTGTGGTGCATGGTGTTTATTCTAGAAGTGAGGTGTCTCTCTTTGATGGGGGCATGCCGGAGCACAGCCCCTCCCCAATAGTTAGTGGGGGGTCATAGAGCTCCTCGGTCCTCTGATGGGGGCACAGAATGTGCCCCTCAATGCGCTGGAATTTCAGTTCCTGTGCATGCCCCTGATGTTTGGGTGGAAGAGTTGAAGGTCTGTACTGTCAGAGGTCTTACATTTTCATTGCCTTGCTTATGAGGTACATTTAACTGATGTACAATGTAAAGTTATTATGTATGAATTTATATTGAGGTAGTAACTAAAATACCCTAGACATTTTCAAACACATAAGCAGACAGTTTTTTCTCTGACAAGCTTAAAAGATCAAAAAAGAAAGTGAAATACAGGGGAAATGAAACATCCCACAGACACCGTGAGGATAAGCCTAGACTTTACTTCTTTTGGTTTGTTTGTTTGTCTTTGTTTTGTTACATGAGGGAGGCAGCAGTGAGATACAGAGAATGTCATGAGAGAGTGAAGTAAGAGGGGAAAAAGAGTTGAAAAAAGAAGGGAAGGAAAAGAAAGCCCCACAACTGATCCATACATGGTACAGGGTCAAAATTAAACTTCCCGCAGCTTGGCTTAATAACAGACAAACTAATGACCTAATGACAGTGTGACACAAATTGAAAGCTCACACCTTCTTTCCCAAGGTTTGATTGCTCCTAGCTTTCCTCACTGAGGACTGTTCAGCCCTCACTGGGTTACTTTGTGTAGTTATGGCTGCCACCACACTATACATTTGTACACTACATGCTCTGTTGTATATGAGACCCTCTCTGTCCAGAGACCGACTCTCACTTTCTCATTTTCCAGGTAGTGTTAAGAGACTCACTTCCTGTAATGCAATAATCAACTAGCATCTCTGCAGGGTTCCAGTATCTACCAACAGGGAGGGTCAATAGACCTCTATCACTGTGTTATAATATACAAGGGAACTACTATAAAACAATACCTATAACCATGCATGTATAGCTCTGGAAATTACGGAGAGGAACTTACTAACCTGTGTTTAACCCATGTATCTGACTCATTGGCTTTCTCTGTATAATTTTCAGGAAGAAATCCTCTGCAGCCAGTCCGGTGCGAGGTACCAATCACCCAGCCATCGCTAACATCAGATTGTTGTGATCGGTCAACATATATCAAATCCCCAGCATTCAGCATTAGTTCATCAATGTTCTGAGGCTTGTACTGAAAGAGTGCTCGCAAGATCTGGTGGGGGAAAGAAAGGAAACATCTTCAAATGCATGTCCGGTCTCATTTAGAAAACATTCATGTTATAAGTGATGGAGTATTTCAGAGAAGAGCTGCTTAGCTATGCACCGTAAATTGATTTTCTGTGTTTTTAATACAGTAGCTTGTTCTTTAATGACATTTTCTTTAGCATAGAGAAAAAGAGGGTAGTGGACTCTTACAACTGCAATATATATAAAAATTTACATTTGTTCATAAAAATCTTATTTTCTGTAACAAGCATAGAATAGTTTTAAAAAGAACAAAAATATTTTTAGGTATGTTTTCCATAATTTACAATTTTCTGGCATGTGAAAAAAAAACACACTGTAAGATTCATAGGGACACATTATTCTGTGCTGTTATATTTTGTCTTATAATTAGATTGTAAGGTCTGTGGGGCATGGACTGTCTTTGTGTCCTGTTTGCACAATGCCTAGCACAATTGGGTCCTTGTGATTGACTTGAGCTCGGAGGTGCTACAGTAATTCAAATAATAATACAGATATGCTGGACTGAATCAGCTGAAAAATGGTGAAAATTTTAGACTTTTTTAATGAAAAAACTTCATTGAAAAGTTGAAAAATGTTGAGCAATTTTAATCAAGAATCCTTTGAGCAGAAAATCATCAGGGATATAGTCATGCCTTTCTTTAGGGTATTCAGTCTTTACAGATTTTTTCCAAGGTAGGCACAGTCAAATAACTTCTGTTTTTTACTGTTAGATAGTGATCTTGCCTGGAAGAAAGCCAGTACTTTCAAATACTTCTTGCTTATTTTCTGTCTTCTTATTTTCGCACTCCATAATAAATTAAGTTTTTCCTGTTTGAGTTTGGAACTAGAGCTGGTCCGTCTGCATATCAGGCAGCCATATAATACCACATGGTTATCTTCCACTGATTTGAGAATACAAATTTTCAGCCAAAAGAAGCACCTTGCATTGTACTGTATACTGAAACAATGAGCTATGCACACATTTTTTTCATAAACAAACAACAAATCTGATTTAGGAAGGCTTTTAAATATGTGACTACAAAAGATTGAGTAATACTGAACAATGTACCTGGTAATTTACAAAGCGCATATCTCTAGAATACAGGGCAGCTGTCCACAGGCAGCTCTGTCCTGGGTTGATAGATCTGGCCAATTGTTCCAAAGTCTTTTGATGGTGTGGATAAAATTTATGAGCCAGGGTAAGGTGGAGCTGCTTTGTACAGGGTTTCACATGGCAATCTAGGAATAAAATAATAATCCTATAAGATCACAAAATGAGGTTAAGGTTATCTAGGCTGTTTCTTTAGCACCATGAAGCAGAATTTTATTCCACAGACTTCTGTGCAGTATATGAAACAATGTAGTAATCACAAGTGATCTTTCAGGCTATGACACTATTTCCAAGTGGACATTCTTAATCTGGTGATATGCACAATTCACCCTTGCTGTAAGAAAAAATATTTTCTTTCTTTCTGTTTCACATAATAAATACTCTCGTTTTCTTCTACAAAATATTACTTCTAAAAAACAAAAATTCCATCAACCAAATTCCTTAGGCTGATACTTATTTTACACAGCAGATATAATGTAAGAAAGCAGGACTCAACTCATCTCATCCCCCACCCCTCACTTTCCCCAGACATGATTTTTTCAAAACTTTGGGGCAGGATGGTTGCAGGAAGCTAATAACAGGATCTGATCTAGCCCCATCAGAAATTCAGGAGATACTTAAATTGCTACAATTTCCAATTGACATTGATGGTACCTGCCAAGATCGAAGCCTCAGTAGCAAAAGCCACAGCAAACTCTTTGATGACGTTTGCATGGGCATCTTTAATGAAGAAACCAAGGTAGCTGACAGATGAATGTAATGATAGAGAAATGACTGGTGGGAAACAATTTAAAAACCTGTCACCAACTTTCTTTAGGGCTTCATGCAAGAATTCCACTTTCTGGTCTTCACACTACAAGAAAACATATGAAGAACATGCATTACACACCATCAGTGGCACCCACCATCTCTGGCTTACCTCATAAACAATTCCAAATTGGGCAGGTATCCAAACCACAAAACCACCACCATAACTCGGTATTAGTTGGCAGTCATAGTAGAAAGGACAAGTATTGAATATTCACAGAGGTGAAATTACTTTCTTATCCCTTGAAATATTCCACCTAGAACAGGATTGAGATACATTGTGTGGAAGCTTGAAAATACTGCTACCTATGCATACTTTCTGTGGTTAATTCAGACTTTTATGTCTGACACCTTTCAAGAGCTCTGCATTCATTACAAATTAAAAAATGTTTATTTCCTATAAACGTTATGAATGGCCAGCTAGTACCACAGCATTTGAAATTTTGCTATGAAACTTGTTCTCTTTATTTTGTAGTCTTAGCAGCATTATAGAATATGAAAGTCAAATGAATATAATTTGTTTTTCCAACTGCTCCATCACTGCACTCTTCATGTTGCTTCAACAGATCTCTGATGAAGGTAAGGGTGAAGTGCTGCAAGGATGCTAATGTGCAACTTTGCCAGCAGTGAAAGGTAGCTTTCAAAAGTCTCTAAAACTTTTACAGATCAATATAGTTTTAGTGATACCCATACCATTATTCCACTGAAGTGTACACATTGACCTTTTACGGGGGACGCAGCCCCTCACTATGGTGTTTAAGACTCATTTTGTAGAGATCCTGGTATTCATAGAGCATATTATTTCAATTATATTATCTTTAGATTCAGAAAAAAAACTCTGATCATAGGTCAAATTTTCAAACACCTAAGTGATTTAGGAGGCCAAGTTCCATTTAAAAAACTGATTTAGGTACTTAGGATCTTAAGTCCCATTGATTTTCAGTTATACTTAGGCTCCTTACTGACAAAGGGCCAGACACACTGTCGGTAATGTAGACACTGCAGACAACCAGTGTAGACACACTGAATTATACTGAAGCAGAAAACAGTTGACCGTGTGTATGTAATCACTGTGGACCATCTAATATGCAGCAGTTAGTGCACAAAAACTCAGTGCAAAATAACCCCCCTAGGTAGACAAGATAAAAGGTATTTAAAAGGTATTTAGGCATCAAAAGCATCTAGTTGAGTTTTCTGCTTAGGAACTTTTGAAAATCCCCCTAGGTGCCTATCTGCATCTTTAGGCAGCTAAATATGTAAATCTGGCTCTAAGGTACTTTTGAAAATAGGGTTTAGGTTCCTAAGTCACCTACACACTTTTGAAGATTATAACCCATAGCAATACTAAGATATAGAATGTAAGCTGCGATGGACAGGGGAGCAAATGCAGCACCAGACAAAGCAGGAAGAAAAAGCAGAGAGAACCAACTTTTTCTCTATAGCTATTTTTAGTATGTGGAACTTTCTCAACAGTGAACTGAGAACAGTTACTGTACTTCCAGTCCACATCCAAAACCAGTGAGAAACGAATGCACAGAGGATGTTATGTAGATGATATGTCTGAGGGTTTGCTTTTCTGTGCACAATACATATGCAACTGCTTGCCTAATTTGCATGCTTAGAAGGCAAAAAGATATACTACTGACTACTTGCACACACAAACACAGCCGTGTTAGCTGCACGCACAAATTAGGCGGGCAATTGCATTGACATATTCCTACATAGATTTTAAATGATCAGACCTCAAAAAAGCCTAAATTCTGCCACTCTACTCTCGCAAGACTTGAAAAACTCCCTCTAATCTCTGTTCCTATTCCCTAACATTCGTTGACCTAATCACTCCTCAGTATCCAGCATCCAAATATTTGTATTGATATTTGTAAGTGAAGAGGGAAATAAATGCAATTACTTTAGCCTGTGTCCCAGCATACTCTGTGATGGGAAACTGTTGCTGGGTTTTCAAGACATGGCACTCATTTGAACATACTGAACTTTGCATATTGAATTCCTCGTATACAACAGTTTGTGTATACAACTGATGCATGCAGAAACCCTGTGTGCCTATAGCAAACAATCACACATGAGTTCTATTAATTATGTGAGGAAGTTTTAGTGCAAAATAATTGTAAGCGCAAGTGAAAACACATGCTCAAGAGAGCCCAGATTTCAATCTTAATTTTACATTAGCATGGTTTTGGTGCTCAGTGCAATTGTTAAAGGCTTTCTTACCGTAAAGAAATCACAAAGAGTTATGTGTGGAAAAATCTCATGGGCTTTGTTTCTTGCACACTGGTGCTTGCTCTCTTTCCAAAAATCCTGCAGTTTGTTATACAAGGGACCAGACGGACACAAATAGAGAGTGTATTCCTGAGGGATTGGATCATCCAAAGAAGGATCGTTACAATGAGAGTGCAACCTGAAATTGAGAGCGCATCGCGCAGGGAAAATTAAGGCACAATTGTATACACATTCCTCCATCACTCTGGTGAATACATCCAAAACAAAAGCAGAGAAAGAAAAACAGAAACAGTTGTTCTATGAAAAATACCTCATAATAATATAAGAATAGATTAAAACTAGAGCTAGTCAAAATTTTTCCCTTTACAATATTTATTGATGGGATAAGATTTTTTGTTTTTTAAATGAAAATTTTCATTTTTCTTGAAACTTGAAAATGAAAACATAATTTTCAGTATTTGAAAACAGAAACTTGTCATTTTGTTTGTTTCATTTTCTCCCCCATTTTCTATTTTGCCATTGGAAAAAGGAGGAAAACCAAACCATCAAAAACTGAAAAAAAATGTTGGGAGATAATTTTGAAAAAATAGGTTTAAAAAAATCCTCCAAAACTGGCATTTTTTCCCAGCTCTTGTTAAAACTACAAGAACAAAACAAAACACCCCTACCAAAAAAACTAAATAATAAAAAAAAAAGTATCAACTGAGATTAATAAATCATGCTCCAATTTGTAACGACACTCATTTAGCTCTGGGAATTGCAGCATGATCTGCATCCAGTCTTTTCAGTTCACAGCATAAAATAATTTCAGATGGAGCTTGTTTTGTAGCATAGCTGATAGACTGGACACGGGCTGGGATGAACGTGCAATCCAACACTTGATCACCACTCTGAATGTCAAGGCAAGTACTTGGCACATATCAACATGTTTTACAACACATGAACCCAGATCCAAAAACTCCAGAACCAGTATAAAGGCTAAATAAAAGTCATAACTTGTGTCATCTCAGCCTTGCTGGAAACCACAGCAAAGAGGTACATACAATAGTCCATATTTCAACTGTGCAATGTTCTGAATCTAAGCCTTTGCAACTGGCTGATTAACTATACTTGCCTTACATGGCCCCATTTGGAGCAACATCAGTTGCTTTGTAGGAGGCATTGCTGCTGCCGCCGGCTGCATCTCAGAAATATCAGCAGAGAACGTGGGTTTGAGATTTGACTCAGTCCTGGTCTACATTTAAAAATTAGATTGACCCAGCTACATCACTCAGGGTTGTGAAAAATGTTGTGGCCTGAATGCCGTAGCTGGGTCAACTTAATCCCTGGTGTAAACATGGCGAGGTCAACAGAAGGATTTTTCCATCAGCGTAACTACTGCCTCCCAGAAAGATGGAATAACTACATCAGTGGAAAAACCCCTTTTCAGTGACGTAGGAAGCATCTACACTACGGCTTTACAGTAGCACAGCTGCAGCGTCGGGGCTGTGTCGCTGTAGCGGCTATACTGTAGACATACCCTTAGATTTGTGATTTAAATTGCAAAATAAATCAGCATCATCAATATCTCAGCATTCCATCATCAGCGTCTCAGGCTGGTGAAAAAACTCAGTTGGTTCAAGAGTAATAATTGACATTACCCATGGTCATGCCTATCCAGGATTCTCATGTTTTAAACTGCGGACTCTTAGCTATTCAGCTTGATTTTATGGCTTTTCCCACCTGGGGCTGTGTTCCCTCCAGTCAATGCCTTTTAACTCAGTGTCTTCTAAATGCCTTTACTATTGTAATCTCTCTGATTTTGAACACCTTCTTTTCTACGTTTGCCTTCCTTTCCTCTCAGACTTATAGTCATCATCCAGTTTTGTGAGAATGAGGCTTTTTTGGGCATGAGTGTGAGAAGTTGGAGACATTTTATTACATAATGATTCATCCACAATCCTCCCTTCTTTGACTATGTCAATATTAGGTATCATGACAGTATCCATCCTCCCCTCCACCTCACATGTTCTCTCATGTTCCATAAAATGGAACCATTTTCTAAGAAGCAAAAACTCTGCTCTTGCTTTACTTTGCACTTTTTGCAATTAATTTTATGCCTATAAGAAACATGATCAAATAAAACAATTCCTATAGAGCAAAATAAAGATGAGCTCAGGTTTGATTTCATTTTTACCTTGAAGTCTGCTAAATCCAAATCCAGTGGGAAAATGGCCCATAAGCAACTACATTTCATTCGGTTTCATGTGAAAGTACACCTTGGGGGACTGTAAATCATATCATACTTACCACCTTGAAGCCTCTTCTATTGTCTTGTGTCCAGTAGCAGCCAAAGCTTTTTGTCTAAGGAAAATAAAATGGATTCACCATGAGAAAAAAAATAGATTCAGAAGACAAATGCTAATAGCAAATTCTCCTTTGAGTTCTGGAGACTTTTCCTTAATACACTGTAAGAGTGATTTATATAAGAGTGATTTGTAGTGTATATGGGCCCACATTATTATTAAAGATGGGGCCAAACAAAATCCCAGCTCCAAATATTATAGCAGGCAGAGCCATAAAGGTTAGATTCAAACACTCTTATCCTTGGGATCTGGAAATCTGGATCCACATTTTCCCAAAGGAGTCAGTGTTTGGATTCTGCCCATTAGAGAGATAGATTGGAGCCACAAGTTCAGATGCAAACCCAGGTCTGGGGTTTTGGTTCAGGTCTATCTCTAATATGTAATTACTGTTTCTGGAACCAAATTATATCCGAATTCAATTTCTTTTTCTATCAGGGCAGTATGTTCCTGCACATACACGTCTCTGAGACAAGAGTTGTGTTTCATGGAGTTGGGGAGGTGGGGAGAAGTCCAGCAGAGTAAGTGAATCTGTACATTTCAGCCTGTCCACAGTTCTAGAACTCACTATGACTCAACTGTTTCTTTTGCTACACCCATGTTATCACTTGAGACAATATTTTCTGCCAGTTGAGATCCTGACGCCAAATTTGTAACATTTAAATCCCTTCTGTTCAAGTTCTTATACTGTGCTATCTGCGCACCTTCCATCAGCGCATTAAACAATGCAATAGAGTCTTTGTTTCATGTGCTTATTTCTGTCTCCCTCTCCCCAGGGAGAAAATTGTATGTGGACTTGTAAATAAATAATTAAATGTTTTACTCACATATGATGTGCTGTGGCTTTTTATTACTGGAGGCTCAACATGACCAAAATATAACTCAATCTGTCCGTCCAGCCCTCCCCGCTACTTTCTTTCTTGAGCACTGTGGACACCACCACAATCCTTCCTGTCACTCAGGCCTGTACACTGGGTGTCATCTTTGACTCAGACCTCTCTCTAGGTCCTTACAGCCAGACTATGTGCAAATCTTACTGATTCTTCCTGCATAACGTCTCTAAGGTATGGCCTTTCTCATCCATCCTCACAGTTAAACTCTCATCCACGCTCTTGATTGTTGAGACATCTGTCTCTCTGGCCTTGACAAATGCAATCTCACCCGACGCGTATCCATTCAGAATGCTGCTGTGAAGATCATTTTCCTAGCCAGTTGCTTTGACTATATCACCCCTCTTTTTGTCTCCCTCCACTGGCTCCCCTTTCTCCATAGCATAACGGATAAGCTGTTTGTTTTCACTTCCAAGGCCCCTCACAAGCTATCCCTGTTCTGCCCATCATCTCTCATACATTATCAAGAATTGACTCTTGCCTGCTCTTTGCCAGTGCCAGCTTCCATCACCCACATGTTAAATTTTCAAATGAGCTTTTCTACTTTCTCCCATGCTACCCCTGACTCTTGGGAAGAGCTCCTGTTCAACATCTCCAAAGCCAAATCATTGTTCTCCTTCATTTCCCTCCTTAAAACTCTCCTTTGCCATTAGGATGTTTGGGAAATCAGTGACCTTAATACTGCATTTTTCTTTAACACAGAGTCAAATTCTGCCCTCAGTTTCACTGCTCCTACACAGGGGGTTGCCAGCATAACTGAGGACAGCATTTGCAGGACAGCATTTAGTGCTTTTTATTATTTTTCATGCATATACTATCATCCCCTCCCTCTTGGCATGTAATTTTTTACCATGATTCTAAACAGAGAAAAATTCTTTATGGAATGAAAAAGTAAAAACAACAGTCATGTTAAATAGGTTCATATGGTATTTCTAAACAGGAAAACTAAGTTTTATGAAAAGTAAACCAAGTCTCTAATGTCCTACATATGGCGACATGTTATTGTTGTGTTGTAGAACACAGCATAGGCTAAAAGGTATCTTTAAATTTAACTGCATTACAGCAAAAGAGATGAATGCAAACAGTGACTTGTTTTAGGTAATACCGTGGGAGATAACTGTGCACGTCAAGCGTTTAACAAGTTTTACAATCTCTCAACTCAAACAATGGATAGTTTTTTGATCTTAGATATAAAAAAATGGATGCACAGTTGTTTTTGTTAGGATAAGATCAACACCCCGCAAAAATGCTATAAAAGAAGCCCAAAGCAGGAGATCATCGCCATGTACAGAAACATTCCCATCAAGCAGATGCCTGTTTTCTCTGTTAAAAATGCAAGCTGTCCACGTTCACATTTTATTGAGAAAATTCTTTTAATATATTGAGTTAAGTTAAAAATACTACTCACGCTGTATGTGCAGGGAATCCCATGGATAAAAGAGATTCCAGTAAAGTGCAGGAGCTTTTGTTTCTGACTTTGTTGAAGATCTTTGAATACAGTTGTGTTTCAGCCACTGCCATCTCTTCCACTCCTCCTGTGAATGTATGTTCAGTGCAAGCAGAAATCAGTAGAGAGAGAGAAAGACAGACGCAGCTAAGGTAAAAAACCTCAAACCCCTTGTGATCTTTTTGACAAAAGCTGATATCCTGTTTTCATAGCATGTCAGTCTTTGCATTTTTGTGTTAGGGTGGTTGAAAGGCAAGAAATATAGGCAGTCTTTGTATGCCTACCGTAGCAAAACCTAAGACTAATTTAATATATGTCCACAGCTAATAACAGGGAACTGAATTTCTCACTTTCAGATCACCATTTTAAATCCACCCCAAGCAGTAATGAGGCAGTGAGTGTGAGCTGCTGCCATGTAATGGTTGTTCAGTGGCCCATGTGAAATCAATTGGTGGTCTGAACTTGGGTCTTAGTGGACAGATTTCTGCATCACAAAACCAGCACCACAGCTGGGCCCCTTGTGGGCATCCCCAGCGAAGAGGCCAAGAACTGAATGAGCACGGAGGATGAAGTATAGTTTCTCCTTTAAAGAGGGTCCCTCTGGGTCAAGTTTGAAGCCCGTAGGTTAGGCAGGAAGGGAAGAGTTGTACTCCCACAGCCTGTGCTGCTCTTGGCAATAAATCACTAAAACAAATGATATACTGGATCTCGGCTTAAATTCTCATAGACTATTTCCCGGAGCTCCCTCATGCTCCTGACCCCAACATGCTATAAAAACTCCAGGGCCCAGCGGGGGGCAGGGGCTTGGGACTCTGGGTTTCAGCTACTGGCTGTGGGGCAGAGAAGAGCTCAGGGCTTCTACCTTGCAGTGGGCTGGTGGGGCTAGGGACTTCAGACTCGTGGGAGGTACCGGGGCTCTGCCCCGCAGTCTGGAAAATATTTACCAGAGCTCCTCTCCAAACAGCCCTGGCTGAATTTAAGCCCTGTACTGAATAAACCAAAGCATTCCTTCGATGACCCAGAAGCAGGGAGAGACATGGGTGCCAGATTCTCCAATTTACACAGCGCAAAGCAAGTTTAAAATGGCCAGAGATTGTCCAGAAGAATTCCCCCCGTCAGGGGAATTTCCACTGAATCTTCTCTGCTCCCTGTGCTGCGAGGTCCCTCCTGGCATAAGGGATGGGCAGGGTATATATCAGGGGCTGGGAGATGAAAAGGGTTATCAGGGAACGGGAGAGGGCATGACACAGCAGCCCTTTGCTATGCCTAATTCTCCACTGCTGTAAGGTTCCTGAGGGTCCTTATGTCAGTGATGTAAATTAAAGATGCTCCCACACCTCACCCTGGAAGCTTTAATTTAAGCCAGGTCCTGGTGGCTGAGAATCAGCGAATTGTGACTAGTTCCCTAACAGCCTCCCCTCAAGAACAGTGGGGAATCAAATCCATTTTTTCCAAGGCTGAGCTCAGTGCAGCCAAGGATCAAGCCCATGATCTCTCTCAGTACCCCTGGAAACACTAGGAAAAAACCGAAATATTAGACATTTCTAGGCACAGACAAACCAATTCTGATTTCACTCCTGCCTCTATCTGAACCCAAACTGAACATTTTTATCAGTTTTCTTTCTTCCTTTCTTTCTTTCGGCCAAAATAAGGTAACAAAAGCTATTCTTGTCACCAAGCTGGCCTGACTAAGAGAAGGAAGTACCAGAAATATTGTACAACCTTTTTTTCTTGTAAGAGTTCAGCTTCCTTCTTGCACAGCCAAGTTTGAATAAGATTCCTCTCAAACTTTTGAGATTGTCCCATCATTAGCAAATTCCACTAACCTACTCGAAAATATTAGTATTTTCATTAGGGAAGCAACAGACTCTCAGTAGCCCTATCTTCACTTACACATCTCAGAATGTCTTTTTGGCTCACTTCGCCACCTCCCTCCCCCACTCCCCCCAAAAGAGGATCAAAACAAGATCATGACTATCCTCTTATTCTGACCAGGATTTTTCATTTCAGTTGTTCCATGAGCTTTTGAGTTTAGAACAAGTGGAATTTTCCCATCGGCTCAAGTGCACAATTTTCAAAATTATAGAGGTGAAATTCTTTTCATAGTTAAAATGCAGATCTACTCTGGGAACTATCTTTTGGTTTGCTCTTTGCCATGGGCCTGGTGGGTGCATTTAGCAAAGAGCAAACCAAATACACAAAGAGCAATGCACCCAGCAAAGGGTTTTATGCGCCAAACTGTGTAGTTTTGAGGGGCTCATTCACCAGAACCCACAATTCTGGCACATGCTTTTCTCCAGCCACTTTATTTACGACGAATGGAACAAGCAAGCACACCCATGACTCGATCTTTGCAGAGTTTCCTCTCCGACAGGTTCATGAAAAGGTTTACAGATACTACCGTATTACCTTACCTGATTACACTAATTAAAAGGGTTTCTGAGTTTTTGCCTTCCTGGTATCCATAGCCATGTTATCCTAGGATACCTGATCTCTACGACCAGGTTGAATTACACAGACCACAGTAATAATGTCATTTGCAACAGTGGCTGAGCTGGCAATTCTGAGTGGTTTGATGAAAATATTTCCTGAGCAGATGGGTTTAACAACAGCTAGCTTTCCATCTGGCTTATTACTACAATGAAAAGAGAACATACTTTTGCTTTTAACCATGACTTCTCAAGAGGAGGTGAGTAACGTCCTTGGCCAGAGTAAAGCCCTCTAAATAATGATTTTTTATTATATTGCAACTGTATGTCATGCTTCTGAATGCAGTTTTATTTCCAGAGCTGCAACGGATGTATTCTTTATGTTCAGCAACCATCTGCAGTAGGATGCCCTTTCCTTATTTCTGCCCTAAAACCAGCAGTTTATATAAAACCTCTGGAAATGTTTAGTTACCAGGAATGTATATTATATCTGATGGAATGAGAGAAAGGTTTTATTTTGATAGGCAATGCTTGCTAGATGGTGAAAAGATATTCTACGTTCCCTAAAAATTGGTGTCAAAGCTGAACTATACTTTGTCTAAGGCAAACACTTCCTGGGCCTGATATTCTGGATTTACAGCACACTAGCTTCTCTGATACATTACTCCTGATTTACACCAGTATGAGTGCAGAATCAGACCCACTATGTCATTGAATGATTGTACTGAGCCTTCAGTACCAGATACAGAAGTTTTCTGTATCCTATAACTTGATGTTAATTTTCAAACATACGGTTTATTTACCCAGAATTACAGTTTTAATTTCACTTTGTGCTCTATGTACAACACTCAAAGATTCTTCAGCATAAGTTTAATGCAAAGTCAGGCAGATCAGAGCAGGCTCTGCACAGTTCATAACTTGTACTTTCTTTTACTTACAGTAGCAATTAAAAAGCACCCTGTGAAAAATGCTTTCACATTTAAAGAAGGAACTTGTCATTTCTTGGTGTCGTGAATGAATTACTCTAAATAACTGTGGTTATGGGCAGACTCGAGCAACATTTTGGTTTCAGTAAATTGCTGGTTAATGTTTGCTAATTAAGAACCCATTTGTGCAAGTTGCTGAGTGCCCTAACTCTCACTGCAGTCAATGGGAATTGCAGGAGCTCTCAGTAACACACAGGAGGTTTCAGCATCTTTCGGGCTGAGGCCATTTTTAGGCAAACGGAGAGCAGGCTTGAAATGTCCATGGATTTGCTTTGGATCAGCTGTTCATTCCAAACCTTCAAGGGCCTTGAACAAAAAAATCATCCTCAGTAGAAAGACATTGGAGTTGTATGAGCAGAAAGAGTAGTTGGTTTTAAAAGTGACTTATTTTCCTTGTTGGTCCAGGTACTGGAGACAAACCCCAATACTGGAAATCTTGAAATCACCTCTATTACAGAAGACAAATTGCCAGAAGCCGAGGTTCACTTTTTCTACAAAAGATTTTTCAGTACACAACAAGCAAAAGTAGATCCCAGTGCAAATGAACATGGTAGGGATTCTGCAAACCTTTTCCCCTTTGTAATGGGTACAGATGGGGTAGCCAATTATTTCTTGTCAAGGTCGAGATTTGTTGGTCAAGGTACAGTCAAGGTCCAGACTCCAGAGAAAAAATTAAAAGCAATAACCATAATAATGATAGTAATAAGTAAATACAAAGATTTCAGAGTCTTTTCAAAAGCAGATCGGCAGTCCAGATTTAGCCCACAGTTTGCCTATTGACTACCCCTGGTTTATGTAGTACTTTAGTCTTGCAAAATTATACTTACACAAACACCCAGGGTAAACTTTATATATATATATTTTTTGATTAGTGAGAAAAGTAGCTCTTATTTTTTCACCAGCTTCATCAGAGTGAAGGGTAGATGTGGACATTTTTTGCCTGGGTGATTTCCATGACAGTTTTGCAAAGCTGCATTATTCATACAACTTCAGCCAGGTAGTAGATTATTTGTTTCTGACTTTAGATATGACACAATTTTGAAAGTTTTACATGAAACCTTTCCAAGTCTGGAAATTCATATTATTAGAAAAGGGCAATGCAGTAGAGTAGGTCAGGGATGGCAAAGTATGCGTGTTGGTTACATTTTACAGGCCTGGTCTTGCATCCATTGAAACCAGTGACAAAACACACATTAACTTCAATGGGAGCAGAATCAGACCTCAGGTCATAGGTAAAGCACTATTAATTTATACAGATTGTTTCACTATGACAGCTCTGCAAAATATTCATTATGACACCTGAAGCCAGATAAAATTTACCTGATTTCACATTTTGTCTGTCTAAGAGTTTCACTCAATTTCTACTGAACAGGTTTGAATAAAATTGGATTTTGTTTCTGATTTTACGTGAAACTGGATGAAACTCAGCAGTTTTGTCTGAGCTTCAAGTTTTTGCAAATCCAAAAATTCAAAGGTAAGTTTAGGGGTAAGGTGGGCAGATGCATGAATCAAAATTGAAGACTTCCTGCATGTGTAAATGGCTGAGTTTCACTCATTTCCATTATTTATACTTGATTTGGCTTTTGTCTATCAAACCAGAATAATTTTTTGTTTACGCAAAATCATCCATTATTTTTAGTGGAAGCTGTTGTCTCTCTTGTTGAACACTATTGTGGATTCCTGTTCTTTAACCCATTTCACAGGACTTGAGATAGGGCTCTATTCCTGCCTCTACCATTGATTTGCTCTCTGACTGTGACCAAGTCAATTAGGCTCAAATTAGCAAAAATCTCTTCTAATTTTGGGTTCAGTTTTCTATATTCTATATTTATTTCTAACTCTGCTGCTCCAATTAGCTTTGCTTCAAAAACCAAACATCTATAGCTTTACTCCTTCCCTGAATTTATGCTTTCTTCTGACATGTCCTTTATATGTGGGCCTGTCTATCATCTCTTCCAAAACACTGGCCAATTTTGTCCTTCCCTTGGTTTTGCCCTGCTTCTGTTTCAATTTTTAGCCACCTCTTAATCCCGTCCAGCCTTTCTCTCTGAATCTTTATTCTTCATACCTTCGGGAACGGCGCGTGCTGCAACTAGACTTACTTCCTTGTTGTCACAAGTGGAGCCATAGCACCTCCTTCCTCTTCACTGGGGCTTTCAGGTGTCTTGCATACAGTGCACAATGTAGCATCCAGCCGGAGATGATGTAACAGTGAGCATCAGAAGTACTGAGCTGATACAGGGGAGATTCAGAAGACATTGGTTAGCAGATGTTTTCATAAAAATGACATTCAGAGCCATTCATTCTTTGAAGAGAATTTTATCTGTCCATTTGAGAGTTTTGTAATCTATTCTAAAATTCTCTGTAGATCCTACACTTTATTCAGGGTTGATTATATAAAACAATTCTGAATTTTCTTTTTTCAGAGTCATTTAACTCTTTGAGAGAGACATATATTTTTTATGTTCCTGATTCTGAAGGTTTAGAAGTCAAGTTTTGAGTTCACTGGAGCTTAACCTACCCATTCGCTTAAGGGCCTGATTCAAACCCATCAAAGGCAAAGGAAGTCTTTCCTTTGCTT
The DNA here is from genome assembly GCF_026122565.2 of Emydura macquarii macquarii. NCBI lineage: Eukaryota > Metazoa > Chordata > Testudines > Chelidae > Emydura > Emydura macquarii. The sequence goes on from NW_027131180.1 coordinate 16,886,891, forward strand.
TCAATGGGCTATGGATCAGGTACTAAATGCAGACCAGCCCTTGCAAGGTTCAGAGCCCTCTCAACTCCTTAACAAGTTAGTCAGCATCTCAAAGGATCAGGACATATCATAACACGAATGGAACTATAACTACGTGTGTCTATTTTAACGTTAAAAAATATTTTTGCTGAAAATCCAAGCTTGTGTTTATTTCATGGAAGCTGCTGTTTCTCACTTTTCTGTTTGGTTTCTAGGAGCTATCCAACCATCTTCGAAGTGCCATGTTTTAGTCTCACTAAGATTTCTTCCATTTATCCTTGTTTTATTACTTGTAGTAATCCTAGCAGTTGCCATTGGCCTGGGTGGTGAGTACAACTAGTTATTTATTAGGTTCTCAATTAACAATTCAAGCACTTAATTTTTCATGAGTCTCTTGCTGAGAATGGAATTAAACTGCCACCAAAATTGTTTACTGAAGTAAAAAATCCTTTTGGTACAATGACTTTAAATTTTATTTACCTGTATGAACAAAATTGGTCTGGCACACAAGAGAGACCATTGGCATAACCTACACTCACAACACTGGGAAACCTGAAAAACAGTAAGGAACCTTCAAGGCAAATACTGAAACTGAAGATATAACTGACTGAAAACACAGGCATCAATGATTCGACACAATGATCCCCAGTCAAAAAAACATTTAAGCGGCTTGTGTGCTTGAGGAATAGAGACTGGGCTGTGGCTTCAGACAATGTATGTCATTTTTTGTCCTGTATTTCTTTCATATATACTAACAAAAAATGGAATCCTTGTGTTTGAGTGCTCTAATGTCCTTTACCCCCAACCCAAAAAGATGGGAACAGGAAAAAGAATGAGCTTAGTTGCAACTGGAAGGTCACCTGCACAGCTGCAGACACAGAGTTTGTTAGAGGTGGAGCAACACCTTCACCTGCAGAAAATTCATAGACTTACAAAGCTGAGATACACATTGGAGGAAACAACTCTGCACTGCAGCTCTGAGAAGGTTCTCCTTTCCTTCTTTGCTGATGAGGAGTCAATCATATATATCATACCCAGAATCTCTCCCTAAAATGAAGAGAAGTTGGAAAGAAGCCATAATTGACGACAATGCTGTTTCAGTATAGTTGTCATTACCAATAGATAAGTTTAACAACACTGTGTAGCAACCTCCAGACTGGAAGAGATTGGAAAACCTCCAGATTTCAAACATTCCTAGAATACAAGAGTTGTCTTTTCATTACCAACACAAAAGTGGGGCTATACAATCAAAGTAAGAAAACATACGTAAAGCACACAAACTAATATCCTGTTGTGTTCATGTTGGTGTGTTCTCTTTAATTCCTGGCAGTCCAGTACAACTGCATTGGGAAGTTTCGATGCAGATCATCCTTTAAGTGTATCCAGCAATCAGCGAGGTGTGATGGTGTCTTTAATTGTAAAGGAGGAGAGGATGAGTACAGCTGTGGTAATTTTTATTCTATTATGGATCACTTCTAACTCTTCGTGGTAAGAGAGTGTTTGGCATGTTACAGCAAAATGTGTGCTATAAAGACTTCAGGGGAGAAACAAAAAGAGAGAACTGAATAATGGAGTGACACACAAGTCAGCATTAGCGCTCAATGCAGTGACTGACCTTACTGCCACACATGAGAACCATGTGTCCAAGATTCCAACATTTCCCTGTAGCAACTTCTGGCACCTCACAACCATTTTAAATTGGGCCTTCTTGTGCTTTTTTATAGTAGCCGATTGTTGTATTTTCAACACCTGATAGGAAAATTAGAACCCTAATTTCAGTATTAGGTAGGTAGGGAAAGATGGATTGATTTTCAAATAAATGGATTTGTAATTTGGAATAATTTACATGCTGCTTATTTTGTTAACGATTTGGAATCCTAAACCATGTACACAATTTTAGAAAAGTTTTGCCCTTCCCATTTTTCAGCCTCTCCAATAAGGGGAATGAAAAGCTAATCTTAACATTTTGGAGCCAGATAACCATATACTGATCCAGAGCTGGATCTCTCCCTTTCCACTTGGAAGTGTGGGGGTGTGTTGCCGCAGCTCTGCCATTTCCCATGTGAATCCTCCTCAGCTGGAGCTCTCAAGACTATAGGACAGAACTGGGGATAGGAATGGATGGAGCAGGGGATGTGTTGTGTTCCACGGCATCATGTCCAATCTATTAGACTCATAAGACCAGAAGGGACCATCATGATCATCTAGTCATTGCAGGCCACAGAATCTCACCCACCCACTCCTGTAATAGACCCCAACCTCTGGCTGAGTTACTGACATCCTCAAATCATGATTTAAAGACTTTGAGTTACAGAGAATCCACCATTTACCGTAGTTTAAACCTGAAAGTGACCTGTGCCCCATGCTGCAGAGGAAGGTGAAAATCTGGGTCTCTGCCAATCTGACCTATGGGAAAATTCCTTCCCAACCCCACATATAGCATTCACAGTTAGACCCTGAGCATGTGCAAGATGCACCAGCCAGACAGCTGGGAAAGAATTTTCTGTAGTAACTCAGAGCCCTCCCCATCTAGTGTCCCATTGCCAGCCATTGGAGAGATTTGCTGCTAGCAGTTGCAGAGCAGCCACATGTTGTTATAATTCCCTGAATTCATATGGATCCTGGGTTTAGTGGCTCCCCCGTTAGGCTGAGGGAGAGGCCTTCAGATGTGGGCAGGCTTATGCCTGTCCGTCCCTGGGATTCAGTAGGTACATGCCATTGTAGCAGTCTCATCATACCATTGCCTCCATAAACGTATCAAGCTCAGTCTTGAAGCCATTTAGGTTTTTTGTCCCCACTGCTACTCTTGAAAGGCTGTTCCTCTGATGGTTAGAAACCTTCATCTAATTTCAAGCCTAAACTTGTTGATGGCCAGTTTATAGCCATTTGTTCGTTTGTCAACACTGGCACTTAACTTAAGTAATTCCTCCCCCTCCTTGGTATTTATCCCTCTGATGTATTTATAGAGAGCAATCATATCTCCCATCACCCATCTTTTGGTTAGGCTAAACAAGCCAAACACTTTGAGTCCCCTCTCATATGGCAGGTTTTCCATTCCTCGTATCATCCTAGTAGCCCTTCTCTGCATCTGTTTCAGTTTGAATTCATCTTTCTTAAACATGGGAGATCAGAACTACACCCAGCATGTGAGACTTCTCCATAGAAATCTGGTCAGGAAGTAATGGAACTCCAAGCTGTATTAGCTCCCTCTGGGGCCACTATGTGTCATCTACTGCTAAGCAGCCCATCAAAGCCAACCCATGTTCCTGCTGGAGTTGTGCTGGCTGATGAGAGGTGGCCAGTAGAGGGAGCCATGCAGCACCCAAAGTTGTATTTCTTCCCCCCACCCCCCCCAAAAAAAGTCACCAAGATCCCTTCCATCAGAGGGGCCATGCAAAGAAATCTCCACCAAGGGATCCTCGGGAGATCAGACTTGATGTGCTAATCAGGCCCGTCCAATCTTATGTTCCTACGACTATGTCACGCTGCTAATATAGTGATAATTACTTTTAATTAAATTCTTCTAAGCTACTCAGCTGGGGCTTGGTTTTTGGAAGTTCTGAGCCCATGCAGCTCCCATTGATTCCAAATAGCATGCACTTGCCTAGAAACTCTGAAAGTCAGGCCATTAATCTCTCTATTACAGCTAGAATTCTGGCAAAACTTTCTGAATCCATGGTCATTTATATAGGGACGTGCCAGGTATGTCAGACTGCACTAGTGAAGCTGCATTTGCTGGGTATCCCTCGGTATATTGTCAAGTAGTGAAGAAGGTAAAGGAAAATCAATTATCTATTTGGCAATAGATAAAGGTGAATTATGTCAAAGAAACAAGTGTTCAGAAGAGACAAGCAATTCAGACAGAATGAACCAAGAAATACAAAAGCTATTGTGATTTGCTTACATTGTTTTGTATTTGGTAGTTTTCTCAGTGGATTTTATTAACTATTTATTGGTGCTTTTCTTGTTTTTCTGAATCCCTCAGTCAGGCTGAGTGGAAAGAAGGCAGTGGTTCAGGTGTTTACTTTTGGTTCCTGGAGGACTGTCTGCTCAGATGATTGGAAAGATGAGTATGGAAATGCTACATGTAAACGCTTAGGTTTCTCAAGGTACTAAATAAAAATGTGCGAGTCTCTAAATGACATTTTAAATAAACCTCAGTTTTATTTTGTCTGATTAAATTTTGTGGTAGCACGGTATTTAAAAGAAAATATCTAAAAATCCAACTTCCTAAAATATTATGAGTGAGGAAATTTGAGATGGTTTGGATGGCAGTACAGGACACTAACATGCAGCAAGCACCATTAACATTTGCACCATGATGTATTCATATTGCAAATCCTGGGCTCCAGCGAAATACACTGATTGGCTTAAGTCTGTTTGATCAGATCTAGGTTCTTGAAACACATCCATTTCCCTTGTAACTGACAACCTGACAAGCCAGAGATGCATTAAGCGATGTGACTAGCATCTGTAATATATTTATCTCCTCTCACCAGTGGGAAAATTGCATATGGATTTTTAATGAAGTGCCATATATGCTTCTATTAGTGAAGCTAAGTCTCAAGTAGTACACCTTATATTTAGAGAGAAAGGTGGTAAGGTGTGAAGTGCTACTTAATTCCTGCAGGAATTCTTGCCAGGCTTGTCCTGACCCCTGAGAAAGCTCTACGTACTGCACAGACCAGCTTTATTCTTGCAGGAGTCCCTATAATGTTACCAGAATGCTTTAAGTCATCTTGCATAACGCACCTACTCTGATTTTTATACAGTGTTAGTATTAATCTAAAGATTCCTGAAACAAATGCTCACTCATATTAGGATAACATATTACCTGACTATTCAACTAAAAGAGGTGAAGTCAGGAGGTTTTATTTTCAAACTATACTACAGAGTGAATTGTCCAGCACCAAAGAGAATGCTTGAATAGGAAAATCCTTCTCTCATTGATAGAAGCCACAGTACTGGGCTAGGAAGGGGATAGTGGAGTGGTAAAAGCCACATTTCCTGTTGACATAAGACAGGATGGCCCAAGATAGGCAACTGTGTTGCACCTTGGGGAGCAAATTGGTGTTCCCAGTAGCTGGGACTAGACAACAGGGGATGGATCAATTGGTAACGGCCCTGTTCTGTTCATTCCCTCTGAATCATCTGGCACTGGCCACTGTTGGAAGACAGACTACGGGGCTAGATGGACCATTGGTCCGACGCACTATGGTTGTTCTTATGAGCTGGATCCCTGGCTGGCAGATATGGTAGAAGGCAGTGTGCAAGCTAACCAGTTAGGGACCTGGTCGTGCCTTTATTTGTCAGACTAAACCGCTTTGGGGCTGTGATGTACCAACCAGCACAGTAACAAGTTCCTATTAGGTGTTAATCCTTATGTGCTGCTCTCCAGCACACCTGCACAGTAGACAGAAGGATTTGGCCCTAACGAAATAAGAGCATGCTGTGCCATGTTGCTAGAATGTTCACCTCCAGATTCAAATTTCACCTGAGCTGATAATTCTCAGCTGTAATTCAGCAGATACTGGCCTCCTCTGTTCAGTCACATCACCTGCAACGAACTTCAGCCTAGAACTGGGAAAAATACAACAAAAGGTTTTTTTGGACCATTGATTCAAATTTTAAAGAAACTCAGTTTAATTGTGTTCCCACCAATTCTGTGTTTGCTTTCCATTTCCTAGCAAATGTGTTTACTTGATGGAAACTGAAAAATTTGAGTGATTATTGGAGAATATTTATGAGAGGTAAAAATTTGAAAATAAATGAGTATTTGCACCAGAAAACTGATTCTAAAATGTGCACATCTGTTCAGTACATAAACATCAAGTGACTTAGTGTCCAATTAAGTATAACCAACACAGCTTGAATTTCACTATCACTATTCAGAATGAACTAGTCACAAGCAATCTACAGACCAAGAATTATTTGAAGAAATCTGAAAAAAAATCACATTCTTCTCTGGAACAATTTGTAAACTGAAAGAGAAGCAAAATTTGTTGAACCTCCTCTATTATAAAAACTAAGTCTTATTCTAGAGGGAGAAGAAGAAATGTAATGTTAGTGTTACAGAAAATGTACTGACCAATTAAAAATAAAAAGTTCAGTACAAAAATAGAAGTAAAACTTATTTTCTCTGTCAAATTAGGGAGTCTGTTCTGATCTCAGTGTGTGTAACCTCCATACGTATTAATGACAGTTCCACGCAGGCATCATAAAGCAAATAGCCTCCTTTGTGAGAGATGACTGTATTGCTTTATATACTGATGGTATCAGACTGATATATTTATTACTTTGAATCTTTTAGGAATAGCCCCACTGAATTATTTAAAAGTATTATTGGAAATTTGGTATCAGCAAGCTGAGTTTATGATTTATTTGCAGTTATGTGACCTCAGGTAATCTGCCTGTGGCTGCAATTGAAGAAGAGTTTCAAAGACATTTTGTTTCGGTCAGTTATTGGTTATCCGCTGATCAAGTGACATCCTTACACAATGCATCATACTTAAGGTATGTTTCAGATTGTTTAGTTAAATGGAGGAACGTTATTAAGCAAATCAGAGTGTATATGGGGATAGAAATGATCTAAGTAATGGAATAAGAATTGATAATAGATTAAGTTTGTTGGTTTATTTTCTCAAGAAGTTACACCTTTACTCATGCATGTAGGCCTTCATAAGTGTTTCATGCTGTTATATAGCAGACACCCAGGTTCAGTGACAGCTTCATTACTCATTCCCCAAATAATGTGCATAAGGGGCTTGATCTAAGGCCCATTAAAATCGAACTAAAGACTCCCATTGACGTCAATGGACTTTGGATTAGGCTCTTTGTGCATCTGTAGATATATTCATACAAATGCTTAGAACCTATGCACACAGGGTATTTATATATGCATATATATACATACTCTCAACACACACTGTCTATACTTCTAATTAGATCCTAAAAATGAAACCAGATATATAGCCTAGGAATTTGAAAAACCAAAGAGCATGGTTAGGAACTAATATTACTGTCTTTTCATCTTAGGGAAGAGTGCTCTTCAGGCAACATAATCATCCTAAAATGTTTGGGTAAGTGTTTGTGAAAATTAAAAGTAACAGATCAGAAACTATCCTCGGCTACATCCATTGCATTTGGCTAATGTGTGGGGAATGATCCTAAGAAAATCCAGGAGTATATTGCCATGTTGTAAACAGCGAGTAGTATTTTTGTGATGTCCAAGAAGAACTGCCTTCTGTAAATAAAGTTTCAAGGAATTATAGGAGGTCAGAGAAGAATATGTGGAGTGAGGAGGTAAGTGATGGGGTATGAGAGCATACATGGGGAGAATTTACATACAAGCGAGGAAGCAAATATTTAAAGATCCCGAATGAGTTCAGTCAGTGGATGGATAGCATAATTCCAGCTAATTGTCACTGGGGAGGTGAAAGGGAAAACTTTGTCTTACCTGTGAATTTTCATTCTAGAACTTTCCAGGTCAGAGAGTCTTTAGAGTGGGACCTTCTCCGTCTCCCTGGCAAATACAAGCAGACCAGATCTTTGCTGTGAGCCTGGGTGTGCAACCGACCCTCAGAAAGAATTCTCCACAACGACAGGTTTCAAAGCTCAAAAATACTATATACGTTTAAAAGTGATACTCAGTTCAAACCATTTGCAGCAGAGCCTTGAAATGAAATGTAGGGATTTCCTGGAGGAGCACTCTCCTTCCGTTTCCTAACTACTTACCAAGTGAGTAATAGCCAGAAAAGTAATCTGGATATAATGCAGTCCTCTGAAGGAGGGTTAGGCTGTCTGACTCAGAGACTCTTTGAATGAAAATTCACAAGTAAGACAGAATGTTCCCTTTTTCAGATCCCTGCATGTCAGACAATCTTCACAGTGGGATGCAGAAAGCAGTAAATCATCTCTTGGGAGGGAGGCAGGATTCAGTTTACCCGTGAGGAACTAAAAAGGAATTCAAGGGTTATTGGGGCAGACCTTTCCATAACATTCTATCAAATGCTGCATCACCTGGGGTAAGGATGTTGACCTTATAGTGTTGGTGAAAATGTGGATAGAAGATTCTGTAGTATTCTTACAGACT